>NC_054470.1:41892461-44858295 GCF_017639515.1 Carcharodon carcharias
GCTTTTGGGGAACCATTCAGCAAGGCGTTAGTGGACTGTCTGGGGCCCTTGCCCAAGTCATGGATGTGGTTACCTGCTTCCCAGAGGCTGTTCCCCCGAGAACCATAACTGCCAAAACAGCCGTGAGAGAATTGAACCAATTCTTTACCAGTTATAGTCTATCCTTCGAGATCCAGTCAGATCAGGGCTCAAATTTAATGTCCAAGATATTCCAGGAAGTCATGGATACCCTGGGCGTGACCCAACTGAAATCTTCAGCGTATCACCCGCAGTCCCAGTGGGTGCTAGAACGGTACCACCAAACCCTAAAAACAGTGATCAAGGCATAATGCCACAAGTACCCCAATGACTGGGTTAAAGGACTCAGTTTCCTTCTGTTTGCTACCAGGGACTCACCCAATAAGTCCACCGGGTTTACTCCGTTCGAATTAGTTTACGGCCACCAAGTGCGAGGGCCTCTGAAACTAATCAAGAAGAGGTTTTTGGAATAGAAGGAGGAACTCACCATGTTGGATACGGGAGTGGCTCATGAGAGACTGTGAGGTGGCCCTAGAGCACTTGAAAATCTCCCAGACGGCTATGAAAAAACAGACCGACAGACATGCCAGAACCCGAACCGTTCAGCCAGGAGACTATGTGTTAGGGCTCCTACCAATGCTAGGTGAACTCTTACAGGCCCAGCTTATTGACCCGTACAGAGTAGCAAAGCAACTCGGGGAAGTGAACTATCTAATTGAGACCCCAGGTTGGTGGGGGGGAAAGCAAAGGCTGTGTCATGTCAACACGATAAAGTGATCTCAGGATCTCAGCCAAGAAGGGGACAAGTAAGTGGCCATCTGTCCTATTGCCACCGACCTGGAGGAGGAGGGTAGCAGTGGGGATAAATTGGGGGAAGTTATTGGTGAGGCACACATTGAACCCCATTACTACCTGGCTAACCAATATAGAAATACTAGCCAAATTTTTCTTTTTCTCCCACCTAGGTGCAGAACAGTGAGCAGACCTGACACGGCTGCTCACTGCATTTAAAGGCTTGTGCAGAGACAAGCCAGGCTGCATCACAATAGCCCTACATGATACGGATGTGGGAGAGGCCCCTCCCATTAGGCAACATCCCTTCAGTCCAAGCCCTGAGAAGCAGGCCCAGGTCCGGGCGGAGATTAACTGCATGCTGGTTACCAACTCACAGAGCCCAGTAACAGTGGCTGGAAGTCCCCAGTTGTGCTCATGCCCAAGCTGGACAGCTCCACAAGGTTCTGCATTGACCACTGAGAAATTGATGCAGTGACCCAAGCCAACTCCTACCAATACCCCGGCTGGAAGACTGCATAGATAGGGTGGATAAAGCAGCCTATATCATGAAGATAGAATTACTCAAGGGATCCTGGCAGGTTCCCTTGATGACCCACGCGACGGAAATCTCCGCCTTTGTAACTCCGGATGAGTTATACCAGTGTCGGGTTTTGCCCTTTGGACTCTGAAATGCCCTGGCTACCTTCCAAAGGTTGATGAACCAGGTAGTGGTGGGCTTGTCCAATTGCGTCGTGTACCTGGACAACTTCCTGGTATACAGCAACACCTGGGAAAACCACATAAAGCAACTGGAAGGCATCTTCCAGAGAGTACAGTCAGCTGATCTAGTGATCAATCTCATAAAGAGCGAGTTTGCTAAGGCTAACATGACCTATCTAGGACACATAGTAGATTAGGGACAGATGCTGCCCAGGTACAAGCCATAGTCTAGTTCCCCATTCCCACCACAAAACGGGAAATCATGAGGTTCTTGGGGATGTGTGGGTTCTATCGCAAGTTTGTCCCAAACTTTAGATCAGTAGCCTCCCCGCTGACAGACCTACTACAGAAAAAAGCAAATGTAGAATGGACCAAGAAATGTCAGACAGCTTTCAAAAAGCTGAAGGCCATATTAATAGGCAAGCCCGTGCTTGGAGCACTTTAATCAGGCACTTAAAGTAGCCATTGATGTGAGAGACGTTGGGGTCGGAACTGTTCTCCTATAGGAGGATGAATCCGGAATAGAGGGACCAATTATGTACTTCTCTAAAAAGCTCAACAAGTATCAGAAATGGTGCTCCACAGTAGAGCAGGAGACCCTCGGTTTCTTACTGGCCCTTAATCACTTTGAGATATATGTCTGAAATGGGTACAGAGAGACAACAGTCAATGCCGACCACAATCCATAAACTTTTGTGGAAAAATTTAAGACCCAGAATTCCAGGTTATTCCATTGGAGTTTGTTCCTCCAGCCGTACCACTTAAAAATCACCCACATTCCTGGGGAATCAAATGTGATTGTGGATGCCCTGTCCAGAATTTAAAGGAGCCCAGTTAGAACCAGAAAAGATAAATTGACCATTGTGAAAAGAATGAGTCTGTGTATAAGAGTGTTTTGTTTATAAGTTTTTCCCTTTCTTGTAATGAAATGAGAATGCATCTCATTTCGTTCCAGGGAGGAGGGTAAGTGTCATGATAATGAAAGAAAAAAAAATGAATTGCATCCGGAAGTATTGGCATTTAAAAATTAAACCTGAGATTTTTTTAAAAATGCACACATTCCACTGGCTGGAATGCTGCAGAGTAACTCCCTAAGAAGTAACGGAATCCTAACCTGCTGCCAGACAAGGTATTTCTAAGTACATCCAGAAACTAATTGCTCCCTCCGATAGAGACAATAGGACATAATGAGAGACGAGTATCATCTCATGAAGAAATCCTGTGAGCAATGCCCAGACAGGTTTGTGAATTTGCTTTCCACTTGGAATATATAAAGAAGGGGTTAAAAGTGAGCTGAAAAGCTGCCCCGGTGCCTGTCTGTTGGTGGGTGTTCCGAGGCTGGAAGTTTGACCCTGAAGTAACAGCCATACGTAATACCCCTGCAAGTTGCCATTTTGCAGGTATCCCAATCTGTCTCCCTCATCTACTGGAGTCAACTCTACTGGAATCTCGAATAGCAATGGCTGCAATGCTCAATCACCTACTCCCCACGAATCAAGGACTGTTCCGTATACCCTTTATCTTTATGTATATATGGATATATACATAATATATATATATTCACTTACTTCAACCTAAATTCTTATTTTTAACCTGTATGGCCGTATATCCTTTCTTACCTTTTGTAGTTAATAAACTTACTCTTACCTTTAACTCAAGAAAGTCTGATCAAATTGGTTCTTTCAAAACCAGAACGATTGGGTCTGGGAAAAAGGTATCCATGAAAGGGACCCTTTTTACATTAAACCTTGTTGCAACCAACAGAATGGGGAAGTGGCTGAATAAAGACAGGGGGCCAGTTCATCCCTCCTCACCTGGGGCATAACAATTTGGGGGTGTCCCAGCCAGACGGTGACAAATTGAGGAGTCTCACCTGGATCAACAACTTTGGGAAGCCTCACCTGGGGGTGGGTTGTAACAAATTATATAACGTCTTGCAGCTTTTTTCTTGGTGTTTGTTATTCTTTAGTTATAAATCTACCGTGTGTTTGATGTAAACTTGTAACATGACTCAATTGTTTTCTCCTTTCCCTTTGATTCCAAAGTCATTAGAGTATTCCACATCCAGTGCTGTAACAATTTGCTCCCTTTCTTAATAACAAGGTGAAATAAGAGACCTGAGGGTTGTCAGAAATCTTACTGTAATAATGGAAGGCTAGGAGCTATTTAAGATGCTGGCAAAATGGGATTATTATGTAACACTCATTCTCAACACAGACATAAAATGTACTGTACCTTATTTTCATTTATTGCTGTTTTCATAGAAATGAAAGGAAATTATGATTTTAGAACATACTGTTCATCTGAAGTAAGGATTGCATATTGCAGCAGACTTCAAAAGAAACTGGGGGTGCAAGTAAAAAATCTATCCTTACATCTATTTTCTCTGCTCATTAAATGCAGTTCTGCTGGAAAGCTAAAATCGTAACATTAGTTAAGCAAACCTATCCTGTGCATAGCTGAGGTAAACAAACTAGATAGGTCTGACCTTTAATTCCCATCTGCACTAAACTACCTGATCTCACTCAGAGCACTGCTGTCAGTTTAGCACCTAGGATTCAGGATGGAAAGTTGGCCAGCTTCTGATTGCCATCTGCTGACCCCTGCTGAATGTCTCTATTTATTGATGCCAGATAGGAACAGGATAGATAATGTCCCTTGCTGCTGAAAAGTCTGCCAACAGTCACTGTTGAAACTCACACGTGAATAATGGCTAGTTGGGTAAAGTACCAAAGAATGACTACCACCTGGCTAAAGGCAGCCACTTCAGGGAGAGCTGCACTCTGGAAGCAGCCAACAGTGAAACTCCCCAGATTAAAGAAAATGGTTGAAAAAGGTCCAAATAGGGCATCATTTGATGTTATGTTGGAGGCCTTGGTCCAGAGAGTAGACAAGAGAAGGAAGATTCAGTTCCACTAAGGGGGCAGAAAAATCTAAACAATACTTTCCTTGCAAATAGAAAGAGGTTGCACAGGAGGTCAACAATGGGAGCTTAGCTCCCAGGATATGGCTGCAATATTTAAAGACCCTCGCCTCACTTCACTTTCCTATTCACTGCACCACCCTTCATTCCATCTACTTCCCTTCATCATCACCACTATTGCAACCTCACTTTCCCACACCTCACATCTTACACACTGCATACTAATGCATCATGATAGGCTCCTTGTTCAAACATTTCACAAGGATGTCACTGAAGCACTGATCTTTTTTATGCTTGATCTTTTCCTGAAACAACCTGTGCAAGGAGGCTCTCCCTGGCAAAGGCCTAGTTTGGATAAAGTCTTCACAGTTTCCAGGGTTTCTTCAAAGCCTTGGTAAGGGGGGAGAACTTCCAGTTTGTACGCCAAATGAGTGGAGATGTGCTGGCTTCCACAATTCACCTATTGAACCCTTAAATGTGGCCCAGGCAGGCAGCAAACACTTCTAAAGTCATCAATTTAAAATAAATAATCAGATCAGCTTTCAGCTCACGAAAAGGAGTGTTTTTTGAAAAAGAAATTCCAGCCTTGAGAAGGGGTGACATAACAGAACGACATGAGGTAATAAGTTGTGCAGAAAATGCAAATCTAGCGCTGAGGTCAAGAAGCTTTTCTTCAGACAATATTTAACCAACTGGTTAGTCAGTGGAGATTAAAATAGTGAAATCATCTAGAAGACCACTGGATATTATGATGAGGGGAATAGTAGATCATCTTTGGAAGGGCTTTTTCTTCCTTTTGAAATGAGTATGACACAGAGCAGGAATTACAGAAAAAAGTCTATTTGACAGCAAATTTTGCTTACTCAACATAAACAAGCAGACACTACTATGACCAAAACTATGCAAAGTCTGCCAATAAAAGCAGATTATTTCTGTAGCAAAATGCAGTGAGTGGGGGATAGTTACATAATACGTATAACGTTCATAAATCAATCCCAGTCATTTCCAATTGTATGTCTCCAGGCATTATTGACAGAATAATTACCTAATCATCTCCATTCTAGCTGGGTCATTATCTGCAACTTTTTCATCTGGGTCTATCTAATGATCTTGTGAGTTGTGATAACTGTTTGGAAAGAACTGGGCTGAATTTCCTCAGCTGTTCCACCAAATTCCTCCATAATACTGGTAGGGGTCTGGAGAAATGCCTCAGCATAAGGCTGGATCCCACATATGCCATACGTCATTTGGGATTTTGCACTTGGCTTTATGAACTGCAGAGGCTTTCTCTGCTCCTTGCGAAGCTTCCTCAGGAGGGTGGTACCATGGGTAAGAGGAGTCTCTATGCTGTGAGTTTCCACTTCCTTCACCAACTTGGGACTCAATGTAAGACTAAAAGGATTACAAACTGAGTTCGATGAGGCATTCTTTTTTCTCGGAAGTCATGAGGGAATGTGAGTTTAGATCCTGGCTACTGCAAGCTTTTAGGTGGATGTCTGATAAAATGTTTTCATCCTTCATCTCCGAATCAACAAGCAGAAATAAAACAAGAGCAAGAATGCTGCTGTGCAAATTATTGTTCCTAAACAGCATGTACACACCTCCCAAATTACTACTGTTCACTAAATAACATCATTGTGGCATTGCAGGCAGTTAGAAAGTCCCCTTTTATTTGAGGAGGATAGAAACATGTAATTGTTTTATTTGTTTTTTTCACCACAATCACTATAATTTCTGAAGCTTGAGAGCTAAGCAGCTATTTCTTCGTAATTCACGTTGGCTCAAATAAGTGCACTCATAAATAACATTAGGGCAATGTAATGGTAGAGGCTGTGAGTTTGTTGGCTGCTTGCATGGAATGATGTGTATCCTTATGGTTTGATGGACGTAGGCTTTTAATAATTAATCTCATTTTATTTATTTTGTTTATAAAATATTTATTTTACTTAATTACAAACAAATATTTCACACGGCATCAACTCAACCTTTTTTTTTAGCATAAAGTGCTACCTTTAATGAGGCACAAAATAAACACAATGACATCGTTAATATGTTAGGAGCTCCATTCTACTCCCTTAATGCTATCAGCCTCAGCACTGATTCTTAATAATGAGGCAGGCACTAAATTGGTTTTATTTAGTGTTGTGGTCTGTAGGTTGCCACATTTAGGTTTCTTATTGTATGCTTTTGTATCAGTACTACTATTCAGCTGCTGTTTAGGGAATACCAAAAACCCATTTTCTCAGCCTCAGTGGTTGAGGTAGGGTAAGACATGCCAGCTTCCTGATGGGTTCAAGTGAATGCCACTGTGTGGGGGTTCTGGAGATGGACTCTGAGACCATTAACTTGCAGCACCGACCGAGAGAGCTGAGATGGGTCACAGGAAGGATTAGGAAAGCCATTATCCGCAGCACTTGCCACAAACTCTATACACTAGCCATTAACTCTGCTCCCTGGCTACTGTCCCGGATAGAATCTGATTTTTTGCAAATCTAGGGCCATATCTTCCCCTGGGTTCGGGAAAACCCATCCTGCACTTGTTTGCACCAAACTGTGCACCAAACCCATGTATGACTTGACATGCATTTTTTGTCACTTTACACTGAGGTTCGATTAGCAGCCACATTGGAGTACGTGAGGGGTGAGTGTGGAGGAGGACCAGTTACAAGGCCGGCCTGCCCCGTGTATCCTCCAAGATCCCTCAGGTCACCTATGCCACTGCATGCCAGCTCTATGCTCCCCATGTATCCTCCATAGCCACACTCCCAGTATCACTATGTACAGTCCTCAGATTCCATGCAATATCCAATGGGAAATATTTTATATTATTTGGGGAAAGAAAGTAAGCCACTCACCATCTAATAAAAGCCTTCATAACATTGATATTGTAGTAAATACATTCTGTCATGGGAAAAAACCTTATATTTCTTGTAATCCTATTAGTTTGTGTGAACAAACCAGAAACAACATCAAAGGAAGCATAATTTGTAACAACTTCTTGAAACTGCCATTCATTCTCAGATGAACTCAACACTTACAGTGCTGAAACTCATTGGGCAGGATTTTTACCTTGCCAGGCGAGCACAGCAGGTGGGCTGGGAGCAGTTGTGAAGCTGACCACCGCCCACTATTGGACTCTGTTATCGATTTCACACTGGCTGGCCAATTTGTGGCCAGCCAGCGTGAAAGGCGTGCAGCAATGCTGACCGCTGCCAGGGTGAGGGCAGGAGGGCAAGCACAGAAGTTTGCACATGTGCGCAGCTGCGCACACTAAAAGCTCCCTGAGGTCATTCATGCACCGAAACGCGCCTCTGCACCTAGAAGAAAATTCACTCTTTGGTGTTGCATTTAACCCAAGGTGAGTATTGTTGCATGACATTGTATGTACCTGCATGCCACTGTAATGTAAAGGTACTCAGCAAAGCAAGAGTAAATGTGGGACTGGAGAATAGCACCACTCACTGTATGATGCATTAAGTCACATGGTAATAGACTGCAAGAACAGTCTAGAGATAACACTCTGGAACCAGTCTACATGGAAGTAACAGCACCATGCATGACAGTAACCTGGGATCTGTAAGTAGTTAAAGGCTACTAATAAACAGTTCATATTTAAATATACAAATCTCAAGATCTCATCGTTGAGACACCACTGTGCATCATATTACAACATGGTTGGCAGTGGTGGGACATCAGTGCTATCAGAATAGTACAAAATGGTTGGCAGTGGTAGGACATCAGCGCTATCAATATAGTACAACATTGTTGGCAGTGGTGGAACATCGGTGCTATCAGCATATACAGCATGGTTGGTAGTGGTGGGAGCTCCTAAAAGATGAAAGGTGACAGCATTTTAAATGACGAATCCAGAACAACTTCCCAAGGTGTAAGAAACTAAAAACAGCAGATAGCACTGATATACCACCTCTGCCAATCATGTAATATGATGCGCAGTGGTGTGTCATTGATGAGATCTTGAGATTAATATATTTAAACATGAACCCAGAACAGCATCCCAAGGTATGAGAAACTAAAATCAGCTGAAGTTGAACTAGAGAGATGTGCACCTATGAAGAAAAAGTTAAAGAAGCTTTGCTATAGAGTTTAAAGTGAGGAATTCACCATAGTGAGTGAAAGTCCATTACAGAAAATTACAAGAACCTGAGTGACACAATTCGTGAGATGGTCAGCAAAAATACAAAGAAAGTAGCTGTATTTACATTTTAGAATAGGTGGCAGTTCCAAGAACTCAGTATCCAGAGGGCAGCTGAAAGAGCTGCAAGTAAAAAGCAAAGGTTTTTTTAAAAAACCCGTAGAAATTGGCTGGCACAGTCAAAAGTTTAAGCAGAACCTGCAGAGTTTAAAAGAAGAAATAGGTTCAGAGTTGACAGCTTGCAATTTTAAAATAAAAGCATGAGCCCATCAAATTGCCCAGAGTGTGGGACATTCAAAAAAGAAGAGAGAAGTTCAAAGGACCTGCAGAGTTTAAACAAACCTAAAGATTTGCCCAGAAAAGAGTTGCTGCTATTCTAAAAGTTTTTTAAAAAGTACTATTGATGGTGAGTCTGCCAAAATCATAAAAGCACAGAAAATTGCAGACAGAGAAACCAGCAGGAACAACCTGAGTAAAAAAAAAGTTACTGCACAGATAGTCTTAAAGGGGCAACACCAATTAAAGTTGTAACTACAAGAAAAGAAAACATGGACATAAAATTGGAAGAGACCCCACAGAGAGGGCAATCCGCAGAGGGCAACAAGAGACCCCAGAGAGAGGGAAACTCCACCAAGGGTAACAGGAGACCCTAGAGGGAGGGCAATTCCCAATAAGTGCCAAGGGCTACAAAAGACCCTAGAGATAGGCCAAAAAAAACCTCAGAGAAAAAGCAACGATAGACCTCAGAAACAAGGTAACAAACGACCCCAGAGAGAGAGTGACAGTAAACTTTGAGAGAAGGAGCCAAAAGACCCCACAATGAGGGAGACAGATGGCAGTGCGAAGTGAGCAGATGTTATGAATGAAGGAAAGCTATCTGAGAGAGCTCAAAAGAAATAAAATGTGCAAAACATAAATGAAGCTGTTCTATAAGAAAATGTTTGCATCAGAGCTGAATTGGAAGATTTGAAGCACAAGATTCAAGCTGAGTATATATCTGTGAAAATGTATGATAAACTGAAGTCTTCAATGAACCAAACTGTTTGAAATCTGAACAAACAAATTCCAGAGGTGACAAAGGCACCAGGAAGAAGTAATGACCCTCAATTCCACAGATGGCAAATCAAACCTATGCTGTGATTCCCAATCTGCAATTTCAATGAATTCTTCACTGCTAAAATTAGTAAACACGAAAGCAATTGATTTTACTCCTAATGTTCCTAGTACTAAATAATGAAGGAAAGCAAACTTCTCTGCAGCTTTTGTGATCACTGCAGGCTGGGGAAACCTGAACAGGGTTTCTTTTTACTTAAATGCATCGTTTTCATTACTACTGATATTTCCAACGCAGCTTTTTCTGAAGTGATATTCAATGTAAGTTTTTAACTCCTCATGTTTTTTCATGGCTTCATATTGATTCTTCAAGGAGTCTTTCAGGGCTGCAACTTCCTTGTGTGCCTTTTCTGTCTGCTGTTTTTCCTGGCTGCACATCTGGAGTGAGCGCAAAAGAAACAAAATGTGCAAAACATAAATGAAGTTGTTCAAGAAAATGTTTGTCAGCAAATTGGGCTGCAATGCAGTTGGTCCTTTCATCCAAGTCATTAACATAGATCGTACATAATCGAGGCTCCAGCACTGAATTCTGTGGCACTCCACTACTTACAGTTTGCCAGCCTGAAAATGATCCATTTATCCCGACTCTCTCTTTCCTGTTAGTTATCTATCTGTGCTAATATATCCCCCAACACCATAAGCTCTTGTTTTGTTCAGTAACTTTTTATGTAGCACCTGATTGAATACCTTTTGGAAACCAAATACATTGCATCTACTGATTCCTCTTTATCCATCCGGTTTGTTACATCCTCAAAGAACGAACTCTAATAAATTTGTCAAACACGAGTTCCCTTTCACAAAACCATGTTGACTCTGTCTGATTATATTATAATTTTCTAAATGTCCTGCTACAACTTCCTTAACAATGAGTTCTAGCATTTTTCCAATGATAGATGGTAGGCTAATTGGCCTACATTTCCCTGCTTTCGGTCTCCCCATTTCTTGAGCAGAACTGTTACCTTTGTGGTTTACCAATCCACTGGGACCTGTCCAGAATCTAGGGAATTTTAGAAGATTGCAACCAATGAATGCACTATCTCTGCAGCCATTTATTTTAAGACCTTAAGATGCAGGCCATCAGGTCCAGGGGACTTGTCAGCCATTAGTCCCATTAGTTTTCTTAGTACTTTTTCTCTATTGATTGTGATTTTTTTAAATTCCTCACTTCCTTTTGCCTCTTGATTTAATACTATTTTAAAGATTTTTTTTTGTCTTATAACATGAAGACAGATACAAAATACTTGTTCAAAGTCTCTGCCATTTCCTTGTTTCCCATGACTGATTCCCCAGTCCCACCCTCTAAGGGACCAATGCTTACTTTAGCTATTCTCTTCCTTTTTATATACAAGACATTTTTACTGACTTTTTATAATTCTTACTAGTTTTGCCTTGTACTCCATTTTCCCCTCTTTATTATTCTTTTAGTCATCCTTTGCTGGTTTCTAAAATGTTCCTAATCATCTGGGCTACACTAATCTTTGAAGCATTATACATGTTTTCTTTCAATTTGATACCATCCTTAGCTTCCTTAGTTAGCCATGAATCATGATTCCTTCTTATAGAAACTTTTTCTTTCAATGGAAGATATTTTTGTTAAAAGTTATGAAATATCTCCCTAAATGTCTATCACTGCTTCTCTACCATTTCACATTTTAAACTATTTTCCCAGTCCACTTTAGCCAAATGTCTCTTCATATCCTATAATTGCCTTTATTTAAGTTTTGGGCACTAGATTCAGACTTAAATTCCTCACCCTCAAACTGAATGTGATTTTCTATCATATAATGATCACTCTTACCTAGAGGATCCTTTCCTATGAGATCATTAATTAATCCTAGGCAGGATTTTTAGGTTAGCATGTGGGTGCGATCAGTGGGCCTGGGAGAGGCCGGGGAACAGACTGCTGCCCACACTCAACCCCCGACCGCAGTTTCATGCTGGATGGCCAATTAACGGCCAGCCAGTGCGAACCAGGCACTGAAATGCTCAGCACTGCCGGGGTGGGGGCAGGAGGAGGGTGGGCACTGATATAAGCATGGGCACATGCGAGCACTGAATGAAAGCTTCCTGAAGGCAGAGAGCTGCCTTAGGGAACTGAAGACTCAAAACAATGAAATAAAGATTTTAAAATCACGAAAAACATGTCCACGCATCAGAATCAGTCACCTGAATATATATAGGATGGGAATTCTGTCCATACATTTTTATTTTTTTAAATTTAATAATGGAAACCTCATCCCGCCCTTGGGTGAGGTTTCAACAAAAATGCAAAGTCTGCCTGGCAGATTTGCCCATAAGGTTGGCTGGACCACAAAAATTCAGGGGCAGTTGGAACTTTAACAAATTTAATTGTCTCCTTAATTGTCAGTGGGGGCGCTTATGACACTTACGAGCGCCCGCTGACCAAAATATAGTGTGAGTGTAGGATGATGTCAGGGCGCTCGACCAGCATCATCTCGCGCGATTTCATGACTGATCGGGTCAGGTGCACGCCTACACACTGACCTAAAAATTCTGCCCAATGTCTCTTTACTCCTTACCAGGTCTAAAATAGCCTATTCCCTGATTGGTTCCAGAACATATTGCTCTAAGAAACTGTCCTGAATACTCTCTATGATCTCACCCTCCAGGCCATTTTTGACAATTTGATTTGCCCAATCTGTATAAAGAATAAAATCTCCCACAATTATTGTAGTACCTTTCTTACAAGCCCCATTATTTCATGAGTTATACTCTGCCCTACACTGTAGCGAGTGTCATGGGGCCTACATTGACTCCCATTGGTAACTTATTTCCTTTGTTATTTCTTTTCTGCATCCAAATTGATTTCCGCATTTTGATCCTTTGAACCAAGTTCAGTTCCCACTACTGAACTTATCTCATCCTTTATTCACAGACTCACCCTACCTGCTTTTCCTCCTTGTCCTTCCAAAATGTCAAATATCCTTGAATAATCAGGTCCCAGCCATGGTTACTTTCCAAACCATGTCTCTGTAATGGCTGTCATATCATACTCATTTCTATTTCATGGCAGCGCACTTGCCAACAATTAAAAGGCCAATTAAGGCCATTAAAGTAATAATTAAGTTCAATTTTTCATTGCCCTTCCAGGTTGGCAGGTAGGCAAAAAGGCCAAGTGGCCTTTGGATTTTTTAGGAAACTTCATCCATGGGCGGGATTAGGTGTCCAACAGCAAATAAAAATTAAATTAAAATATTTAAATATCATTCACAACATGTCCCTGCTCAGGGAACTTTTTTTTTAACATTTCAAAATTCTTTAATGTTACTTTCTAAATCTTCAGCTCCCTGAGGCAGCTCTGTGCAAACTTGCGTTCTCGCCCTCCTCCCCTCCCACACAGGCAGCACTGAGTGCTGCAGCATGTGTTTCACGCTGGGCAGGCCTTAATTGGCCCACCAGCGTGAAATTGTGGTCGTGGCCCTGATTGCAGGGGGGGGGATGGGCGGACGTCTTCCTGACCACTCCCACTCGCCCCTGCCAAGCCTGCCCGACAATGGCAAAATTCTGCCCAATGGCCCACTTTCCCTAGTATTGGTGCCAATGCCCAGGCTACAATACTGAGAGAGTGCTGCACTATTGAAGGTGCTACTCTTTTGGAATGAGATGCTAAACTTAGACCCCATTTTACTTTTCAGATGGACCTAACAGATTGAATCACAAGATTGAGGAAGAATAGGACATTGCTGGTATTATTCAGCAGGTCAGATAGCAACCTTGGATAGAAAATTACAATTAATGAGCTGAACGTTTAGGTCCTGATGGGAGGCTTAAGTGGATGTGAATTTTCACTGGTCAGCAGCCAGTTCTTTGGTTCCATTCCACCCCAAGCCATTTTCCCAGAGGCTATACCCCATCCTATTGAGGGCTATTGTTGGAGGCTGATTGGGTTTTTCCAGCTGGCTGGATGTGCTGGTGGACAGGACAGCTGCCTGGAGGACCAGTTCTCCAGGCAGGCTTAGAAGCCTTTGGCTTCAGCTACAGCTGTGACTGCAGGTCACTGTGTGGACACATTCACCCTCCCCACCCCACAATCGTGGCCAGGCTGCTGATTTTATTTTTCAGTTTAAATTTTAAGAAGTTGAGAGAGAGAGAGTCCATCTCAGGGAGCTGTCTGTCTCACTTATCTTGGAAGATCATTTTCTGCTGCTTCCAAGCTGGATGGCCTCCTACTAACCTTTCGAGAGCCAGCTTACTGTTAATTGCATAGCAATCACACCCTCTTGCAACTAATTGGCCAATGAGGGGAAATAAGGTGAGTGAATGCTCCCCAGATGAGTCCTCAAAAAAGCTTCTGACCGACCCCTCGCAACCCCTTCCCACCCAATTAGAGCTGGATGGTGGTGTAAGGAAAATCCTGCCTAATGTTTCAGGTCAATGCCATTTTGTCAGATGGGATTATGAGTGCAGCCATTGCAGAATGCTAGCTGTTGGTTCGACTTCTGTAAAGAGTTTTAGAATGATTCTTAGCTTGCCCCGAGACTTGCCATCTTTGATTCTTTTCACTTTTGATGTCCCTCTGATCACCAAGATTGCCTGCTCTATCTGTGTAGTGGTCTTCCCCCATTTCTCCTTTGCAACATGAGCCATTTTGTCCTGCAGAAAGCGACAGTTAGTGTAAAGGGATGTGAATCTTTGTGGAGCTTTTTCATATAATGTGTATCACAGAGGAAAAGAAGCAGGTTACAAGCGGAATGTGTAAGTGTTCATTGGAAAGAAAGTCTGAAGTGAAGTGAAAAATCAATCATTTAAAGGAGATATAAACAGAAAATGCTGGAAAAACTCAGCAGGTCCGACAGCAGAAGAGTCATACGGACTTGAAACGTTTCGGCCACAATTTTCCAGCCCCACCCGTTGGCAGGATCTTCCAGTCCTGCCAAAGTGACTGGAAGTTTGAATGGCCCGCCGCGTTGGAGCCGGAAATTTCCAGCTGTTAGCTCTGTTTCAATCTCCACAGATGCTGCCAAACCTGCTAGGTTTTTCCAGCATTTTCTGTTTTTATTTCAGATTTCCAACATCTGCAGTATTTTGCTTTTATTCTTGTGATTAAAAGGAATTAATTGTTGGCATTTGCAACCAACTGGAAATGGGATGTTTGCGTTGGTTGTGAAGGATGCAAGCAACAGTATATGATTGGAAGATGAAAATGTGAAGGAGCTGACGCACTTTGTTCCTGTGTGACTGGTGGAGAAGGGTGTGATGCAAGAAAAGAAGTGTCCTGAGTACAAAGGGAGTGGTAAAGGATGGGGGCGGGTGTTGGGGGGGCGGGAGGTACCATTGTCCTGTGTAATGTAGAGAAATGTAGATATAATGACCTGTACTTGTCCTTGCCTCTCTGGTCATGTCCCTGAAGCACTCCTTGCATCCCCAGCAAGTGATGCTGGGAGAGTTCACTACCTCGTGCACCTCTTTGCAGCCCTGCTGAAAAATTTGTTTTGACAGCTTCCTTCCATCAAAGGGAAATAATCTCCTCATCTCCTCAGCAAGGACCTCCAGGGATGCATCTGAGAACCTGAGGGCTTGCTTCCTACTCACCTTTGCTATTCAAATGTTTCCAGAGTATCCACAGACAGCCAGATTGATGGGCTGAATGGCCTCCTTCTCTGCTGTAGCTATTCTATAAATATCAGCAATGTGAATGCAAGCTCCCTTTAAGAGATGCATTCACACTTTATATAGCCAGTGGGAGGCCTGCAGGAAATCCCAGTCTGCAAGTGGGTAGCTTTCTATCATCAATGCAATTAGGTGGATGTCCTGCCAGTCAGATAGTAATGTGGCCAGGCAGTTAAACTCCACTTTCATCTTGATATCAAGTGCATTGCTTCTTTCTGAAAACCGTTAGGAGTTAAATCCACATATTAAGCAGCAGAGTTGTACTGTAGTGATAAACATCGCACAAAAAAATAATGTTGCAATCATTTTTTTTACTTAACAAATGCTCACCAGTATGTCCACATTTGAAAACAGCATTTTCTCAGCTCTCTGCAACAGAGTCCTCCTTTCACATTTTTCTTGTAGTCATTTAGATGAATTATTGGTTAGTGTGAATTGGAATTTTCAACAATCTTTGCAGTATCAGTTTTAATTGACCTAATATAAATTTATGTTCTCTATTAGTTGATTCATCATCATATGCTCATTATGGGCTATGATGGCGAGGGTGGACCAACAGGGAATTATAGTCTATAAGGGACCAGCCAGCATAGGTTAACTAACTTGTCAAATGGATTCTTGGAAGTGCCCTAAGGGCAGAGTGTATGAAGAATGCAAAATGCCAGCCTTGTGTCGGCTGAAATTGTCCTTCTTAAATTACAGCCAATTACAAGTAAAGGATGTCCAAGAAGAATATAAAACTGCAGCAACCGGTGTCATTTGAACTGAATTAACAGGCTTGTGTTATGTCACTGGAGACACATCGCCTTATTCCCAACACATTCTCCATCCTCTTAAAAAGCAGAGAAATTAAAAAAAATACTGGAATATCCAATACTTCTTCATAGCTAAACATATCTCTTTGACACATTTCTTACCCAAGACTTGAATATTTACCCTATATGTAGGGAGATTGCCTTTGAATGGAAATGGTATTCTCTCCATTTGGGAATGCAGCGAAAGCATCAACCTCTCTTAGACCAATTACAACATTGTTGAATGCAGATTAAATATCCATCTACATCTTTTGCAACCATGTGGGGAGCTATAATGTGGAGAACTGCTTGGATTGAGGTGTGGGTGGGGTTAAAGTAGCTGAAAATGCCTGGCTGGAAGCTGACTCCAAAGCACTGGCTTCAGGGTTTAACTTGGATGCTTTCTGCTGGTTGCCTCCAGAGAGACAGGTTACCAACTGAAATATGTTAGTCGCTCCTCTAGCAACGTTGCAACATTTAAATTTAACAATGCTTTCTTAAGCTCACCATTGAAACTAAAGTGAGAACACAATGGCAATTCATGAGGCTCAAATTCAGGCCAACACATCAACAAATATTAAGTGCTCATAGCTGCCTTTTTACATTGCACCGAGGAACGGTTTGTTCAGAGTACTTGTGGTGAGAGATTATTTTCTGTACTTCAGAGGTTTTGAAACTCAGATCAAGATGTTTTGGCTGCTTTAGATTGAGCCTCAGACTAAGAGTAAAATGATGATCAGCAGCAGCAACAGCCTGTTGTATGGGAAGCTACAGGGGCTTAGCAGAGAGTGAAGCTCGCAGGAGGAATCACCTGCATAATGGTGCTTCATAGCTAGAGGCTCAGATTCATAGACTCTTGGGAGAGCAGTTCTTCCAGAGATTGAGATTGTTGCATCAGGTCACGTGCTTCTGGATCCTTCAACGACTAGAGACACATTGATGGTCTCTCAGTAAGCTGCACACAAATGCTTAAGGCAAGTCGCTGATGGGCTGTTCTTCAGGAATGGCAATCGTATCAGCTTTTCCGGTGAAAGTGATGGAATGAGCGAGCACTCAGGTTTGCTCCACAAGTGCCTGGCCAGATCGGGAGGTGCCCTGCAGTATTAACCATTCTGGGGCGCCAGAATGATTGTGGTATGCTGTGCTCTGCACAACATTGTGCAGCACTGATGAGCAACAAGGTACTGAGCAGATAAATCTGAGGGGGAGGAGGAGGAAGATGGCAATCCCTATGCAGAATTAACCAATCACATTGCAGCCTGGGATGCCAGGACTTCCCTTATAGTTTTAAGGCTTAGTCAGCCTATACCACTGTACTCATGTAACAACCACATCTAAAAGTTACTAACCTCCAAAACCCACCCCAAAATCCCACTGTCACTAAACAGTCTTGCTACCAACCTACCATTCATCGCACACCACCCCCATTGGACCCTACTAATTCATGTCTTTCCATTCCTCAATAAGCAATTGAAAATGTGAGTTGCCATCCTGAAACCAAGAACAGACAAGACAAGAGTACATGCAACGTAATAAATGTTATGTGATTCGAGTCAAGAATGACAACTTCACAACACAAGATTTTCTCAAATATCCTTATGCAACTACAAAGCTCTTCTCTGCCTTTTCCTACCTCTCCTTCTTAGTTCTGCTGCTATGACTTCAGCAAAAGTAGAGGCAGATTGTTAAATCCCTGCTCTGCCTGCTAAGATGCTCTTGGATGAGGGCCTCTGAGTTTTGGACCTTGTGAGGGTCCTGCTGTAGATTGCAGTACCCACATTTGTCTAGTGGCAGATTTGGACATTAGGAGAAGAAGCAGCATGGATGTAAGTGATGGCTATGTGGTGGGGGAGTGGGTGTAGGTGATGGTTGTGCGGTGGGGGAGTGGGGGGAGGGGGGGCTGTGCAGTGGGGGAGTGGAGGTTGTGCGGTGAGGAAATGGGTGTATGTGATGGTTGTGCAGTGGGGGTAGGCGATGGTTGTGCGGTGGGGGAGTGGAGGGAGGAGGGTTTGGTGGTTGGGGAGTAGGGGGAGGTGATGGTTGTGCGGTGGGGGAGTGGGGGGAGGAGGGTTTGGTGGTTGGGGAGTGGGGGGAGGTGATGGTTGTATGGTGGGGGAGTGGGGGGAGGAGGGTTTGGTGGTTGGGGAGTGGGGGGAGGTGATGGTTGTATGGTGGGGGAGTGGGGGGAGGGTGGGTTTGGTAGTTGGGGAGTGGGGGGAGGTGATGGTTGTACGGTGGGAGAATGGGGGGAGTGGGTGTAGGGGGTCTTTGGTGGTTGGGGAAGGTGGCAGAGACAATAGGTGAAAAATAGAAGCAATTTGAGTTCAGTATCCATTTCCATGTCCACTTTCACCATTATCCCTCTCATGAACCAGGCTACTTCACTGCTTCCACTGTGTTGGAGAGCATCTTGGTGCAGATCAGTAAGGCACTGTAAGGCCAAGGCTAAGGTGTCTGCCATCCTATTTAAATCAGCAGATATATTGGCATTTGGAGTCTGCAAGGCCGTGGTCAAGGCGTGCATGGACACATATGATTATGCGATTGACGTTCCATGCAGATGGCCACTCTATCCATGTGAGAAATATCAACATAATACCCTGTTTCAACCCATTCATGCTTGAGGTGGTTCCTTCCATACTCTGCAATTGTTGACTGTGTACGTGGAAGGCCTTTCAGTATGTTGCAGATTATCTGCTATCTCACAATGTTTATTCTCTCTGACAATGCCCCCAAGACACCATCTGTGTCCAGCTGAGCAGAACTTGGAAAGGACTGTGCTGTCGAATGTGGACTCTCCACAACTGTCCCTGCAATCTTTGTCAACTGTCAAATGGTCCCACCAAAGTACAAGTGTTACGTTCTCCAAAGAGACTGATAACTTTTAAAAATACATTCGAACTCCCTGTTACTAGCTAAAAGAATGCCATAGCAAGATTTTAAACTTTAAAACCTTTACTGTAACAAATTACTAAAAGCACTATTGACTAAACACTATTTTCTATTCGTAAACAATTTACATTTTAAACTATATAGATGAACATTCCCTTTTTACATTTATCACACATTGCACTCTCTACAAAAATACAGTCCTTATAGGAAATAGTCCACAGTTGCTCCCAGCTTCCAATGGAGTCTTGTATCTCTGCATCCCCAAGTAGTAACTTTGAGGCACTCCCATTAATTTTTGGAGAGTTCCTAAATCTGATACCAGCAGTAAAGCCTATACTGATGTTAGGATGTCTGGATGAATGTCCCTGAATCCTTAGATGGCTGCAGGAGGAATCTCTTTGACTAGAGACCATGTGTCCTCACCCCTCCACCACTGCTCCACCACCAACCCCCCCCCCATCTAGCATCCAGTTGTGGTGGTCCGCAAAGCCAAGCAGCTCCTTCTCTCTGCTGAGCACAAAGAACTGCTGTCTGTCGGTGATATTCAATGATTTGTAGGGAAGCCTGTAACCTGATCTCAAAAATGGCTTCCTCTGCCCACTTCCTCATGGCTACATGAAACACATTAGCCTTGAATCCAGGTAGAAATTCTAATTAGTTATCCTTGTTCACAACTCTTTTTCATCTTATCAGCAAACGGACAGTTACAGCACAACCCTTTATGATGTGGGACTTTGGGAGACTCAGAGTCTACCCATTGTAAACTCACTGATAGGTACCATTGTGTCCAAGCAGAAATACCTTGCCCCTTCCTCTCTGTAAAATAATCTGAGCCTCCCTTTGATTGTTAAAAATCAACCAATGTAGGCTTACTGTCAGGCAGACTTCAGACAGGTCGCATAACCCCTTACCCTAAATTCAAAGATACAGTTCCAAAACATAATAATCTTATAAAAGATAGATTCTTGACTAACGAGGGAGTCAGAAGTTATCGGGGGTAGGTGGAATGTGGAGTTGAGGCTACAATTAGATCAGCCAGGACTTGTTGAATGGCAGAGCAGCTCGAGGGCCCGAATGGCCTTACTCCTGCTCTTAATTTGTATGTTTGTATATTGAACTGATTGCCGGAATCCAGT
Source organism: Carcharodon carcharias (assembly GCF_017639515.1). Taxonomy (NCBI): domain Eukaryota; kingdom Metazoa; phylum Chordata; class Chondrichthyes; order Lamniformes; family Lamnidae; genus Carcharodon; species Carcharodon carcharias. The sequence continues at coordinate 41,912,616 of NC_054470.1, forward strand.
TAACAGGGCAGACTGTTGTATGATTATGTGTGTCGATGCTATTTAATTTTGTTAGTTGGAAGTCCCCATTTTGGGGAATTAGTAATGGAAACAAGGAAATGGCAGAAGTGTTGAACAGGTATTGTGTGCCTGTCCTCACTGTAGAATACACAAAAAACATTTCCAGAATACTCGAAATTCAAGAGGCAAAAGGGATGGCAGAGCTTAAAACAATCATAATTACTAGATGAAAGTTACTGGGAAGACTATAAGAACTAAAGACTGACAAGTCCCCTAGGCCTGATGGCTTTCATCCTAGGGCCTTGCCAGAAGTGGCTGATAAGATAATAGATCCATTGGTCATTGTTATAGAGTTGATCTTCCAGACAACTTTTCTTAGCGGACATATTTAACTTTATTTATAAGACAGCAGCAGCATCAAACTTCATAAATAAAGAAGAACTACCTCCTAGAGGCTCCCTGAACTGCTAACACATTGGTTTACCACATGTGATATGTGATCATGTGATCTTACAACACAGGATTATTCTTAAAGCTACAGTCCTACGTTTGTCCAAACCAAAATTACTACATTCCTCCCTCTCTAACTTTCCTGTACATATTGTATTTGCAAGGATATTTATCTCATGACGTTACAATACTTAGACAGGTCATCAACTTACAGGTTCAGTCTTTCAGGTTGGTTCCTGATCCATTTGGAACATCGCAGCTCCACGACTTCAGATCCTTTTGAAGGAAACACATTCTCTGGAACCACATTAACATTAGGTACCTCATTAGGCACATGCAGTTCAGTATCTTCCACTCCGACAGAGACATTGGGCATGTCTGTCCTTGGGTGAGCAACTTTAACAGGAACCACCATTTCAGTAATGGTTACAGAGGGAACATCATTTTTTTGAGGTATCTTTTTCTTAAATGACCCACATGCTTACAGGTGATTGGGCCTTCCACTTCCATGTGGTACGACAATGGTCCAGTTACAAAGCTCACTTTACCAGGTAGCCACTTTGGTCCTCCACCAGAATTCTTTACAGATACTGCTTCTCCAACAGTAAATTGTCACTCACAGCTATGCAAATCATGAGTTGCTTCTTCGTTCCCTTAACTTTTCTCCAACTTTCCCTCCATATTGGGAAGTATTAGACTTAGTCTTGTCTGAAGACGGTACCTCAACAGTAATTCTACTGGTGTCACTCCCAATGTAGTATGGGGGGATTATTCTTTAGTGAAATAGGAAACGAGCAAGTCTAGTTTCCAATGATTCACCTGTTAACTTTTTCAATCCCGCCTTAAAAGTTTGTACTGCTTTTTCCGCCATTCCATTAGATGATGGATAGTACAGTGCAGTCTTCATGTGGTTGATACCATTGATGCTGACAAATTGTTGAAACTCAGCGCTCGTAAATGCAGTACCATTATCTGAGACAACTACCTCTCGCAATCCGTGCATGGTGAAGCTTTGGTGTAGTTACTCTGTAGAAGCGCTGGACATTGGCGATTTCACCTCATAAACATCTAACCACTTGGAATGAGCATCTATAAACATGGTTCCAAGGAAAGGACCAATGTAATCTATGTGTAATCGCATGCAGGGTCTACCAGGCCACACCTATGGGTGTATGGGGCTGCCACTGGCAATTTTTGTAGCTGTTGACAGTGTTTTACCACATTTTTAATATTGCTGTCCATCCTGGCCACCAAAGATAACTCCATGCTATCATCTTCATTCAGCAGATCCCTGGATAGGCACTGTGTAGCTCTTACTAAGAGTGGTTCCCTTCCTTCTGCAGAAACTACTACTCATGCACCCCATAATAGAATACCATCTTGGCTGCTCATCTCATGTTTTTGGTTGAAAAATGGCTTCAATTCATCACAGACTGGTTCCTGGGACCAACCATGTAACGCTTGGTCTCTCACTTGAGACAGGATTGGATCATGATTTGTCCAGTTTCTTATCAGCCTGGCACAGCCTGGTGAGGAATCTAGGAAATTCATGACTAACATGAGTTCCTGGGGAATTGCAATGTGGTCATTGTTCTCTTGCAAAGGAAGGTGACTTAGGAGATCAGCATTTGCTATATGTATTCCTGATCCTTGTACAAGGTGTATTCATATGCTGCCAAAATTAGGGCCCATCTTTGTATTCTTGCAGAAGCTATGGGTGGTATAGGTTTTTCCTCACTAAGCAAACCCAAAAGTGGTTTCTGGTCTGACACTATCATGAAATGTTGCCTGTGCACATATTGGTGGAAATTTTTTACACCAAAAATAATCGACAGACCTTCCTTTTTGATCTGAGAATTTTCTTTCTCAGCTGTGGTAAGTGTCCTGGATACATAGCCTATCGGCCTCTCTGTGCCGTTATCCATTTTGTGAGATAGGACCGCTCCCACTCCATAGGTTATCGCAGGTTAGCACCAATTCCTTTGTCTGATCATAATGTACTAATAAATTTGAAGAGTGTAAGAGCTGTTTTACTTTCATGAAGGCTTCTTCTTGGGTGACTCCCAAAACTAACACTGTTTTTTTCTTAGCAGTGAATGTAAAGGGGCTAGAACTGTGGGTAAATTTGGTAGAAATCGCCCATAATAATTTATCATCCCTAAAAATGATTTACGTTCAGAGGTGTTCTTAGGTGCAGGTGCCTCTCTGATTGCTTTAACATTCTCTTCAACCAGGTGTAACCCTTGGGCATCTATCTGTTGGCCCAAATAAATGACTTCATTTGCTTGAAAAGTGCATTTTTCCTTCCTGCTTCTAAAAGTTGTTTCAGGACTCCCTGTAGGTTAGCCAAATGTTCATTTCCTGTGAATCCAGTTATCAGGACATTGTCCAGGTAGACCACAACCTGAGGTAGTCCCTATAGTAAGCTCTCCATTGTCCTCTGAAAACTGGAACAGACTTAGGAAACACTGGAGGGCAGGCATGTATATTGTATAACTCTTTGTGGGTATTTATTGTCATAAATTCGCAGGATGTGTCATCCAGCTCCAGTTGCTGATATGCATGACTCCTGACATGTCAAGCTTTGTATACATTGTCCCTCCTGCTAGTTTGGCATATAAGTCTTCAATCTTGGGAATAGGATACCTGTCCAGTTTGGCTTCTCTGTTGACCATTAGTTTATGGCCCCCATAGATCCAGACGGTCTGGTCTGATTTAAGGACAGGGACTATGGGTGCTGCCCACTCTGAGACAATAATTGGCTATGTCCTCTCAACTTTCATGTTGAATAATGAATAAATGTCAGAATTGGTTGTTTCTATAGACAGTACTATAGATTTCATTGGACTTCGTTGGGTGAAGGCCTGTTTAAGTCTCGCTTTGCAACATCTCATTCTGTGTTCACTTCTGTGACAAAAATAACAATCAACTTTTTAAAATTGCCAATCACTAGAACTTTGGTTGTTTTCACATCAATAAAAATTAGTTTTCGATTTTGTTGCTAAGCTGTTTACTCTCATTTTTCAGTTAGTGGGAGCTGTTTCCCGCTTTGCGGCGGAGTCCCGGCTTTTTGCGCAACTTTCAGCTCCCTGTTCCCGGCCAACAAGGAGAATAGTGCCATTTTGCACCCCTTGAATTGCTTGTGAATCCTTTACAGCACTTTCCATTGCCAGCAGTATTTTTAATGCTTTCTTAAAATCAAGATTCACTTCAGCGAGCAATCTTCACTGAATAGCATCCTCCCGTACGCCACATGCTAAAAATTCCCTGAGCAGGTCATTCAGGCTTTCACTGAAATCACAATATTCCATTAGTTGTTTTAATTTCACCATGTAAGTAGCAATGGTCTCCCCCGGGGCTCTATTCTGTGAATTGGACCTGAATCTCTGCATTGTGACTGAGGGCTTGGGTTGAAAATGTCCCTTAATGAGGCCTACTAATTCATTGAATTTGAATTGAATCTGGGGCGTTGGGGGCCATAAGCTTCGAATTAAACTGTAGGTCTTACTCCCACAAATACTCAGGAGAATAGCTCTCCTCTTTTCCTCCCCTGTGATTTTGTTAGCTTGAAAGTAGAATGCAAGACATTCTATGTATTAAGATCAATCATCCGTGGCTGGCTTAAAGGGATCAATTCTGCGAACTGTGGCATTTTGGATGAGTGTATCGTCTTTTCTTCTTAATGAACTTAGATATTCATAGTCACTGGGCGAGGTACAGCGCTGAATTTGATTTATCCTCTTTGCCAGTTTGTTATAAAATTGGTCTTCCAGATAACTTTTCTTAGTGGATGCGTTTAACTTTATTTACAAGACAGCAGCAGCAACACACGTGTGCATCAAACTGCACAATTAAAGAAGAACTCCATCCTAGAGGTTCCCCGCATTGCTAACACATTGCTTTACCACAGATCACGTGATCTTACAACACAGGATTATTCTTAAAGCTACAGACCTATTTTTATCCAAACTATAATTATTACAGTTGTGATCTTCCAAATTTCCCTAAATTCTGGAAAGGATCCAATGGTTGGAAAACCGCTAATGTAACACTTCTATTCAAGAAAGGAGGGAGACAGCAGCAAATTATAGGCCAGTTAGCCTACCATCTGTCATAGGGAAATTGCTGGAATCCATTATTAGGGAGGCAATATTCAGAAAATATTCAGGACATTCAGAAAATCATAATACTATCAGGCAGAGTCAACATGGTTTTGTGAATGGGAAATCATGTTTGACTAATTAATTAGAATTCTTTGAGTAAGTAACAAGCAAGGTTAATAAAAGGGAATCTTTAGATGTGATGTGCTTGAATTCCCAAAAGGCATTCAATAAGCTGCATGGTGTAGGGGGTAGCATATGAATAGGGGATTGGTTAGCTAACAGGAAGCAGAAAATTATGACAACTGGGTAATTTTCAGGTAGGCAAGCTGTAATTAGTGGAGTGCCACAGGGATCATTGTTGCGGCCTCAAACATTTCTAATCTACTTCAATGACTTGTGTGAAAGGACCAAATGTATGGTAGCTAAATTTGCTAATGACACAAAGGTAGGTAGGAAAGTAAGTTGTCAAGGGGATGTAAAGAGTCTGCAAAGTGGTTTAGGTGGGTTAAATGAGTGGGCAAAAAATTGGCAGGTGGTGTATAATGTGTGGAAAATGTGAACTTGTCCACTTTGACAGGAAGAATAGAAAAGCAGTTTATTATTTGAATAGAGAGGTACAGAGGGACCTGGGTGTCCTGGTACACGAATCACAAAAAATTAGTATGGAGGTACAGCAAGTGATTAGGAGGATAAATGGAATGTGGCATTTATTGAAAGGGAAATTGAGTATAAAGGTAGAAAGGTGTTTCTGCAGCTGTACATGGCCTTAGTTAGACTACATTTGGCGTACTGTGTAAACTTTTGGTCCCCTTACTTAAGAAAGAATATAACTGCATTAGAAGCAGTTCAGAGAACGTTCACTCGACTGGCTTCTAGGATGAAGGGGTTATTTTATGAGGAAAGTGAACAGGTTATACCCACTGGAGTTTAGAATAATGAAAGGTGATCTTATTGAAACATATATGATCCTGAGGGGGCATGACAGGGTGGATGCTGAGAAGATGTTCCCCGTTGTGGGGAAATCTAGAACTAGGGTACACAGTTTAAAAATTAGGGGTCTCCCTAAGACTGAAATGAGGAAAAAAAAATTTCTCTCAGAAGGAGGGTCATCAGTGTCTGGAATTCTCTTCCCCAGAGAACAGTGGAGGCTGGGTCACTGAATATATTCAAGGCTAAGTTAGATAAAGTTTTGAATGACAAGGGAGTCAAGTCGTATGTTGGGGGTGGGGGGGGGGGGGGGGGGGGGGGGGGGGGGGGGCGGGTTGGTTGCATCGGGTGGGTGGGCAGGCAAGTGGAGCTAAGGCCACAGTCAGATCAGCCATAATCTTATTGAATGGCAAAGCAGGTACAAGGCGTGAAATGGCCTCCTCCTGCTCCTAATTCTTGTGGTGCATTTCCAGTTGTCAGGGTTGCTGTGACACCATTGATCTTCAGCACATCCTCCTCCGAAGTTTTCAGCTGTAAAAGCTGCTGAAGACTACCTCCAGTTCTCTCTCACTACCTTGTGTTTGACACTTTTCTCTTTGAATGGAGGAAGGAATAGACTGATAAGTGATTGTAACAACATGCATTCACACAATGGAGTACTAGGTTGGGGGTGACTATTATGGAGAGGCATCAGATTGCTTCAGAATAAGGATGAGTTGAAGGTGAAGGTGAATGTAATTATGTGCTCATCTTTTCTGACCTGGAATGGTCATTAAAGTGCTTCCTGCATTGAATCCAGGAGTGGGGCACAATGTTCCTACTACCAACCTCCTGAGCTACGTCCAGCTATATTTCCTTGTGCCAAAAGCAGGTTTCTTCCCCCTGTTGCTCAGGAAGAGTATCTCTTTCTTATTCCTCATTTTGCCTAGCAGTACATCAAGGGAGGAGTTAGGAGTTACTGAAGCAGAGTACAGCCTTTAAACTTTCTGAGTCTGTTCTGCAATCTCTGTCTCTGTGCCAAACTTCCCAAATCTTCCAAGTTCCATTTTTTGGCATTGTCCCTTGAAATACTCCAGCTGAGATCACGACAAGCAAATCTGCACTATGTCCGCTGCCAAACAATCGAAGTAAAATCCATAAGCAAAATTATATCAAGCTGCCTGTGTTAAAATACTACAGACAGCTTTGTTGAAATTACTTGCAGCTTTCCCATGTGATATTGGAGCCCCTCGCTCCCAACAAGCCTCAAAGTTAATATCAGGGCCTAAGTAGCCTCGATGGCAGCAACAGTGGACCACCTTGTGATGGGCCATTGTGATTATTTTCCACAGTGGAGGTAGACTTTCGTGCATGTGATTCCATCAGACAGAAGGCGGGCAGTGTGAACCAAAGGCAGCAGTTCAAGACTTAACCAAGTTTCACACTTGGGCCTCATTTCAATCAAGTCGGTGAGCTGCTTGTGGATTCCAAACAGCTCACCCATCATAGGAGGTTGAAAACCTGTTGGCTCCTGTACAGAGCAAGTACGTTAAGGGGAAAAATTCATTAATGTTCCTCCTGGCCCCAGCAAAATCATTTTTAAAGTTTGATTTATCTGTTCTTGAGTTTAATTTTCCTTGCATTTCCACCCTGCTCCTTCTCTTAAAAAGGGTGGTGAAAATCTGCTGTCGGATACCCTGTGGGTTCTTTTGCCCCCATATATATGGGAAATTGCGTTCAGAGTCGAGGAGGTAAGGAGTTCTCGACTGGAAACCTGGAGCACAGGGCAGATATTTACTTCAGGAGTCCTTTAATTTATTTTTTTGCTGCAGATTTCCCATGCATGCAGCCAGCCTGATTGAGGGCTAAAGAGAAGACAACTGGTCAGGAGGCTGGGAGAGATCGCAGTAGGGAGGCAGGTGATATATTGTGGTCCAAAGGGGTCTTATGCTAGTGCGGGAGAGATCATGGTGTGTAGGGAGAGTTGGCAATGGTGGAGTGGAATCATGTAAGCTTAGTGGGCTTGGGGAAACACACCTACTGCACCATTCCACAAGCAGTGGTGTAAGTGCACTTGCCTAATGGACCCAATCCTTTTTGCTTCCTTTTAACTGCCAGTTTTTCCAATCCCTGGGAAACCTTGCCAAAATTAAGAAAGGCTGTTAAAATGATGTCAAGTTACCAACTAAGATGCTTCCTGAGAGCAGATTGGTCACACACCTCCCAACCCACCTCTGTTAAAACCAGAAGTTGGCAGATTCAGGGCAGATTGGGGTCAGGTCTAAAATTTTAAAAACGTAAATTCTCACCTGACCAAAACATATCTGGGGGATAAAATGACCTCCAGTTTCCACAGACTATTCTCCTGTACCTCTTAACCAGTCAATATGTGTTTCAATAGAAGAATCATGTTGGGCTCGAAATGCTAATTCTGTTTCTCTCTCCACAGATACTGCCAGACCTGCTGAGTTTTCCCAGCACTTTCTGTTTTTAATTCAGGTCCCCAGCCTTTGTAGTATTTTGCTTTTACAATATTTGTATAAGTATTCCCTTCATGCTGGAGACTGGTAAATGCCTAGAAAAAAGAAAATGAAGAAACAAATGATTTCTGTGTATTTGCCTGGCTCTTTGTAAGGGTCAAGATCAGCAAATGAATGAAATCTTAAACTATTTTCAAGAGATTTTCAGATCTGCACCATCTGTGCAATGCTAACTGCTGTAATACCCTATTGTTAGCTCTGGGTCAGCAGATGTATAGCTTCTGCAATATCTTTACTAAATTTGGGAATGATCCAAGAGAGAAGCTAATCATTGCTGTCATCGTGACAGTTTTTGCATTATAATTGAGATATACTAGATAGAGAAGGGGATAAAAAATGGGGATGAGTGTCACAACATTGTTTAAAGGAACTATTACAGCTGTGAGGAGGGATGATATGCTCAAAGGATCATCCATTGAAGCCATATGGGTTGAAGCGAGAAACAAAAAATGGGCAATCACAAACAGTCAAGGGATACAGGAGAGCAAATGTGTAGGCAAATTGCTGACAAGTGCAGAAGCAATAATAGTAGTAGATTTCATTTACCCTAATATTAATTGGGATAAAATCAGTGTAAAAGATAGAGGATGCAGAATTCTTAAAATATATTCGGGAGGACAAGAAAAGGGTGAGTTCTGGACTTATTTTTAGGGAATGAAGCTGAGCAGTGGGGCAGCATTTTAGTGGTAGCAATCATAATTCAGTTATCAAGCACGAAGGTAGCTGCTCGAGACTGAGTGTAGCTCAAGACAGAGTGTAAGCTTGGGAATTTAGAAAGTGACGGAATTTTAAGGGTTAATCTCTTTCTAAAATCAAGTCAAGTTTGCTTTAGCATTTAACTACAATTTACTGTTAAAATTAAATTTCTTTCAGTTTTAGTCAGGGATAAACAAGCTCCCTACAAGAGAGCTAGTTACTTAGTCAGCAATGCCTGATTTTTTAAAAATAGCATTTGTTGCCCATTCCTAACTGCCCTTGAGAAGTTGTGGTGAGTCGCCTTCTTGAACTGCTGCAGTACATGTGGTGTAGGTACACCCGCTGTTAGGAAGGGAGTTCCCAGTGAGACCTAGCGACAGTGAAGGAATGGTGGTATAGCTCCAGCTCAGGATGGTGTGTGGCTTGGAGGGGAACTGGAAGGTGGTGGTGTTTCCATGCTTCTGCTGCCATTGTCCTTTCAGGTGATAAAGGTCGCAGGTTGGAAGGTGCTGTCGAAAGAACCTTGGCAAGTTTCTGCGGTCCATCTTGTAGATGATATACTGATATTCTGCTGCTACTGTGGTGGAGGGAATGAATGTTTATGATGGTGGATGGGGTGCCAATCAAGTGGGCTGCTTTTTCTGGTGTATTGTTGGAGCTGCACTCATCCAGGACACTGATCGTATTCCATCACACTCCTGACTTGTGCCAAGTAGATGGAGGGCAGGCTTTGGGGAGTCAGGTAGTGAGTTACTCGCTGCAGAATTCCCAGTCTCTGACCTGCTCTTGCAGCCACAGTATTTATATGGCTGGCTCAGTAAAGTCTCTGGTTAATGTTAAGCCCAGGGTGTTGATGGTGGGGGATTCAGCAATGGTAATGCAGTTGAATTTCAAGGGGAGATGGTGAAATTCCCTCTCGTTGGGAATGGTCATTGCCCGGCACTTGTGTGGTGCAAATGTTACTTACCACTTGTCAGCTCAAGCCTGAATATTTCTTCAGCCTTTCTGCATGTTGGTACAGCCTGCTTCTAAATGTGAAGTGAAGCATTGTAAATGGAACTGAGTGCTGTGCAATCATCAACGAACATCCCCACTTCTGATCTTATGTTGGTGGGAAGGTGAAGATAGTCAAGCCTAGGACACTGTCCTGAGTTAGTCCTGCAGCAAGGTCATGGGGCTGTGATGATTGGTCTCCAATAACCAGAGCCATGCTCCTTAGTATAGGTATGACACCAGATCTTAATTCCCATTGACTTCAATTTTACCAGAGGCAGAATTTTTAGCTTGGCAGGTGGGCGCGCGCCAGACCTGCTTGAGCATGAAATAAGGCGCATTGACGTCGGCCAAGTATGCCAACGTCAACACGCACTCTCACGATATTTCACTAGGCGGGTGCGCAATGGAGATGGAGACGTGCCCGCCATTAATTAAGTGGCCAGTTAAGGCCCTTGAGACACCAATTGACTCTGAGTTTACGTAGCCTGTGTGATTTTTAGATGTCACACAGGTGAAACAGGTAGGTGGGCAGGCCACAATTTGCAAAACCTCATCCATGGGTAGGATAAGAGGGGTCAGTGTCTTTGTCAAAGTGATTAGTGAGGAGTTCAGGATATCACTTGCTGCTGGTTGCTTCTGTGAACAGGACAGCTTCATTTCACTTCAGAGTTGCATTCAGAGCATTTAGAGGCTTCAGTTCAGGATTCAGTATTATTTTCCTGGCCCCTGGAGGATTCACACCGCCTGGGACCTTCCCTTACCCTGGTAATGGTGATTGTGGTTTTTTGCTGGAGGCACCTCTTCTGAGGAGGAAGAGAGAGGCAGAAGTGGGGAAGGAGGCCAGGAGACAATATTCAGCTTTCAGGGGAGGGACCTGTGGGAGGAGTGGCACCGGTACAAGGGGCGCAGAGCCTGCAGGAAGTCCAAGGCAGAAGAGGCCGCAGAAGACGCCAATATCCTGATGCCAGGGTATACAGGTGGCGATGCAACTACCTCAATATGTCTGAGGCCCAATGCCAAACGAGGCTGCATCTCTCAAGAGAGGCAGTGACCTCCATTTGTAAGAGGATCGGGCCTGAGATCAGCTCCAACTGTACGGGTGGACACCCCATGCCAGTGGCGGTGATGTCATGGTGGCCCTCAACTTCTATGCCTCTGACTTTTCCAGGGGTCGGTGGGGGATCTGTGTGGAGTCTCCCGATCAGTTGTCCATAGTTGCTTCAAACTGGTGACAGATCTCTGTTCAGGCATGCAGTGAATTTCATTCATTACCATGCGGACGAGGCCAGCCAGGCAGAGCGAGCCAGAGGCTTCACAATGATTGCTGCACAGATGTGGCCATCAAGGCACCAGTGGATGAGCTGGGAGTCTGCGGCAACAGGAAGGGATTCCACTCCATGAACATGCAGATAGTGTGTGACCACAGGATGCTAATTCTACAAGTCTGTGCAAGCTACCCTTGCAGTTCACATGACGCTTACATCCTGAGACACTCCCAGGTGCCAAGCTCTTCAGTGCTCCAGCCCAACTGGATGGATGGCTGCTGGGTGACAAGGGCTATCCCCTCAAAAGGTGGCTCGTGACACCACTCTGCCACCCAAGTACAGAGGCCGAGCAGCAGTATAAAAGGAGCCACACCCCCACAAGCGTGGTGGTGGAGACAACCATTGGCCTTCTCAAGATGCGCTTCCGATGCCTGGACCACTCAGGGAGCGCACTACAACCCCCCAGATCGTGTGTCACTGATGGTGGTTGCATTCTGCGCTCTTCACAATCTGGCACTGGAAAGGGGGGATGCAGTGGAGGGAGAAGATCTTGATGTAGCTGCACAGGCAACAAATGATGAGTCCAGTACTGAGTCCAAGGGTGAGAAGAACACTGAGGGGATAGACGCTGACCTGGGTAACCTCCACAGAGGCAGGGACAACCGGGATGCTTTGATCCAATGTTTCTTCAGCTAGCCTACCAAAAAAGAACAACCACCACATGCCAGGGCTGCAGGCTCCATTCTCGATCCCTGACAGGGCCAGTTCCTTGGTCAACAACATACACTATGTGCCATTTCAATAAAGTTTCAGGAGTCACACGTCCATCATAACATCATGGCCTACCCCGCACCTACAGAACAAATGAAGCGTACAGAGGCCAGTTGCACAAAATAACATCTCATCTTGTGAAGGTGAAACATTGCAGAACTTAACATTGGCCAGTGTTTTACATTACACCGGTAAAAAAAAAGAAAAACGGGGGAACCAAATATCACCTGCGATAAGGCCGTGTTGTGCTTAAGGTGCTTTAAGTTTTCATTTGCAGGTGCTACGTCTAGGTGCTCCCCCCATTGCTGGCACCAGCATTGGAGACAGCCTACTCACTCTGTTGTCCTGTTGGCCTTGATAACCTTGGCGGGTGTCCTCTGGCCTGTGGAGCCTGTGCTGGCCCCACCTGGGAGGGAGCGGCCAGTGCCACAGCTGGCATCTCCCCAGTTGTCGCAGCCTCATCAGATGCCATGGTCATTGGCAGAGGGGCGGAGGAGCTGCTGCCATCATCCAGAGAGCCCTGAGAGGAGCCCGCAGAGGTGACAGGCAGCCCATGCACCAATGTCAGGTCGCTTTGGACATCCCTGCTCATCACTGATGGATGGGCACTTAGCTGGGATACTGGGTGCCCAATCCATTTCTCACAATGACACTGGCCAGCTGAGGCCATTGCCGGTGTGAGGGCTTGCAGGTCCGAGCACATCCCCAGGAACCCCTGATTGAGTCCCTGGAGGAGCCTCTCCATGAGAGTCGCCACTGTCTCCATAGAGGAGGCAATGCACTCGGCCATGAGGGTCAACGCAGTGCTTATACTCTTCAGGGATTCCTCCACAACAGACACCATGGGACGCATTCCCAAATGTATCTTCATCAGATCCACCCTCATACCCTGCTGGACATCCAGCATCTGCTGCCTCATGGACGATTCCAGAAGCACATCATCAGCCATCGACTGAGCATTATCTTGGTCCCCAGCAGCCCTCTGACTGCCAGTGCCCTGGGCACTCTCTGCCTTCACCTGCACCTCAAGCGAGTATGACGTGCCCTCACCAATGTGTACAGATAGATTCCACTGCCATGTAATGCCTACTGAGGTCCTGGTGTCTGCACTGCTGCCTCCTTGACAGAGAGCTTGTGATGCAGGTGCGTGGTGAGCATGGTGGCCCTCAGGGGTCAGGGGTGGGCCTTCAGGCTCCTCATAGTGAACTGCTGATGAGCCTAAAAGGGAGAAGAAGGACATGTCATTAGTTTAAGTCATGACACTGTCACTGTGCATGCCTAGCACCCTGATGAGACAGAGATCTGCATCATTGATTATCAATGGGGATTCCAGGCTCAAGGCTCACATCAATATAGAGACTACACCGGAATGGTTGCAATAACTGACATTCTTACCTCAGTGCACTGCGCTGTTACCTTACTCTGGCACCCCAGCCTCACCACGGCCGCTTGACCGAGGTGCATGGCACCTCTCCAGCTCTAGGGCCTCCTGTTCGTAGTGCATGAGGATATGGCAGTGTGGGGGTCCCTGCCAGTCCGTGACCTCTAAATATTGTTACTGGATGATTTCTCCTGAAAGGATAAAAACAAAAAAACTGCGGATGCTGGAAATCCAAAACAAAAACAGAATTACCTGGAAAAACTCAGCAGGTCTGGCAGCATCGGCGGAGAAGAAAAGAGTTGACGTTTCGAGTCCTCATGACCCTTCGACAGAACTTGAGTTCGAGTCCAGGAAAGAGCTGAAATATAAGCTGGTTTAAGGTGTGTGTGTGGGGGGCGGAGAGATAGAGAGACAGAGAGGTGGAGGGGGTTGGTGTGGTTGTAGCGACAAACAAGCAGTGATAGAAGCAGAATATCAAAAGATGTCAACAACAATAGTACAATAGAACACATAGGTGTTAAAGATAAAGTTGGTGATATTATCTAAACGAATGTGCTAATTAAGAATGGATGGTAGGGCACTCAAGGTATAGCTCTAGTGGGTTTTTTTTTTTATTTTATATAATGGAAATAGGTGGGAAAAGGAAAATCTTTATAATCTATTGGGAAAAAAAAAAAAGAGAAGGGGGAAACAGAAAGGGGGTGAGGATGGGGGAGGGGACTCACGACCTAAAGTTGTTGAATTCAATATTCAGTCCGGAAGGCTGTAAAGTCCCTAGTCGGAAGATGAGGTGTTGTTCCTCCAGTTTGCGTTGGGCTTCACTGGAACAATGCAGCAAGCCAAGGACAGACATGTGGGCAAGAGAGCAGGGTGGAGTGTTAAAATGGCAAGCGACAGGGAGGTTTGGGTCATTCTTGCGGACAGACCGCAGGTGTTCTGCAAAGCGGTCGCCCAGTTTACGTTTGGTCTCTCCAATGTAGAGGAGACCACATTGGGAGCAACGAATGCAGTAGACTAAGTTGGGGGAAATGCAAGTGAAATGCTGCTTCACTTGAAAGGAGTGTCCAAGGACCCAAACACTCCTTTCAAGTGAAGCAGCATTTCACTTGCATTTCCCCCAACTTAGTCTACTGCATTCGTTGCTCCCAATGTGGTCTCCTCTACATTGGAGAGACCAAACGTAAACTGGGCGACCGCTTTGCAGAACACCTGCGGTCTGTCCGCAAGAATGACCCAAACCTCCCTGTCGCTTGCCATTTTAACACTCCACCCTGCTCTCTTGCCCACATGTCTGTCCTTGGCTTGCTGCATTGTTCCAGTGAAGCCCAACGCAAACTGGAGGAACAACACCTCATCTTCCGACTAGGGACTTTACAGCCTTCCGGACTGAATATTGAATTCAACAACTTTAGGTCGTGAGTCCCCTCCCCCATCCTCACCCCCTTTCTGTTTCCCCCTTCTCTTTTTTTTTTTCCCAATAGATTATAAAGATTTTCCTTTTCCCACCTATTTCCATTATATAAAATAAAAAAAAAACCCACTAGAGCTATACCTTGAGTGCCCTACCATCCATTCTTAATTAGCACATTCGTTTAGATAATATCACCAACTTTATCTTTAACACCTATGTGTTCTATTGTACTATTGTTGTTGACATCTTTTGATATTCTGCTTCTATCACTGCTTGTTTGTCGCTACAACCACACCAACCCCCTCCACCTCTCTGTCTCTCTATCTCTCCGCCCCCCACACACACACCTTAAACCAGCTTATATTTCAGCTCTTTCCTGGACTCGAACTCAAGTTCTGTCGAAGGGTCATGAGGACTCGAAACGTCAACTCTTTTCTTCTCCGCCGATGCTGCCAGACCTGCTGAGTTTTTCCAGGTAATTCTGTTTTTGTTTCTCCTGAAAGGACATTGGTTAGTCCGCTATCTACCTGCAGCAAAATTGCAGCCTGGCCAACCCCACCTGAGGAACACCTCGCAGAGCTCAGCCGATTCGTGACCCTGGAGCCGCAAGGCACTCAGTCCAAGCAACCAGGGCTCACTCCCTTGGCCAGCTCCTGCCTCATTGACATTTACCATTCACACTCTAACACCCCTGAGGTCCACGGGGGGATGGCCAGCCCTTAGCTGTTCTGCACACTGACCCATGCCAACACAGTGCTCACAGGAGATCATTGAAGTGCTTCCGGCACTGGACCCATGAACGTCTCACCACGTCGTGGCTGCTGATCTTGGATGCCACCTCCTCCCAGGCCTTTTTGGTGAGGTGGGGGGGGGGGCCTCTTCCCCCTGTCCCTGGAAACAAGGGTTTTTCTCCTCGCTGCCACCTCCTTCAGGAGGCACTCATCCGAGAAACACGGGGCCAACTGCCCCACCAACTGCCCTCCCACCCGCTATGGTCTCCATTCACAACACTTCCACATCCTTCGGTGGCAGCCTTCCAGGGGCTGCCGAGGCCACATTTGAATCGGCCACCGGGTCGCCATTGGACTTGGTGGACATCATACCCCTGCCCCTTCGCACTCATTCCCAGGCCGCATCTCACGCAGGGCGGTCAATTTCCTGACCATCCCCGCCTGCCCCTGCCCCGCCAATCCCACTTGCCAAGGGCAAGATTCTGCCCTAGGGTTCTTTGATGCCATATTCTGTTAAATGTTGTCTTGATGTCAAGGTTAGTAACTCTCAGCTACCCTCTGGAATTCAGGCATTTTGTCCATGTTCAGGCCAAAGCTGTAATAAGGTTTGGAACTAAATGGCGACAGCCAACCTGAGCATCAGTAAGCAGGTTATGGGTGGGTAAGCGTCACTTGATAGTGCTGTTGACAATATCTCCCATAATTTGCTGATGATTGAGCACAGACAAATGAGGCGGTAATTAACCAGATTGAATTTGTCCTGCTTTTTGTGGACAGGATGTACTTTTCAGGGCATACCTGAGCAATTTTCCACATTGTCAGGTAAGTGCCAATGTTGTAGGTGCATTGGAACAACATGGTTAGAGGCATGGCAAGTCCAGAGCACAAGCCTTCAGCACTACATCCGGGATGCTGTTGGGGCCCCATTGCTTTTGATGAATCCAGTGCATTCAGCTGTTTCTTGATGTCACATGGAGTGAATCGAATTGGCTGAAGATTGCCTTTTATGATGCTACTGACCTCAGGAAGAGTACCATCCACTCGGCACTTTGAGCTGAGGATGGTTGGAAACACTTTAGCCCTCTTCATTTGCTTCAATAAGCAGGAAATTGAAAGAGGGATAAAAGCAGCATTGTACCTGGTATTGTCAGTGTCCCAAAGGGATACTAGGTTAAAATGGCCGGCAAGGTTTGATGACCTGCCGATTCTGATAGCTAAGAGGAACCAAAGAGGAGTAAAAAATACAATAATCATGAAGTTATTTTTAAATGTTTATAAATTTATAGATTAGAATTTAAGTCAAGTCTGTTGTTCAGCTATCAATAAGATAATTTTCCATTGATTGACCTACAAATTTGACCTGCTGCTTTGTGGAACTAATAGGCCAACTTCGGAATAAATAGTCACGCTGTTCAGCCATAACCTAGATTTTCAACTGAAATCTGGGGAAGCTGCCTGTATCTTGTCAGATATTCCATTCTCTCACATATTGCTTGTAACTCTACAGCAGTAAAGCACTATTGAAACCATCAGAGCCTTCTGAGGACAGATGAGCAGATGGATGCAGATTAGATTTGTGTCTTGAAGAGAGAGCTTTGATCTGCACTATTCACAAGCAGCAGCTGAGGCTGGGACTCTACAACAGAGGGATCAGCTACCCTGCGTTTATATTTTTGGCAATTAAAATAATTGCAGCAATGAATATTGCAATGAGCTATGCAAAATACTGCATTTTATGTAGGTCATTGTTAAACAACGAAAGCCGCTTTGGCATTTTTGCAGTGCATGTATTGCATATAATCAGCTGATTCACAGATACAAGATAAAAACAGAAAATGCTGGAACTACTCAGCGGGTATGGCAGATACTACCTGACCTGCTGAGTATTTCCAGTGTTTTGTGTCTTGATTTCAGATTTCCAGCATCTGCAGTATTTTGCTTTTGTGCAGATATGAATACTGTGAAGACTGGAGGCACATAATTTACCAATCAAGTCTAAATTTACTTATTGTTTCATTTGAATTATTGTTTTCTTATTTTATAAATACTTATGCAGCACTGTACTGTGATTCATCATTTTTTATGTTATTTCTTACATTCTCATCAGTGTTAGTTTGGTGCAAAAATACCTGAGCTGCTGTTCATGCAGAACCCATTTGGTCACTCTCAATTTAAACTTTGATGATATCCTGAATATTCCTAAGTGTGATATAAGTACAGTGCTAAACATCTCAGGCTGGATTTTCTTCTGAATTTACCATTTATTTTCAGGCATTTTTGGAGTGGCAAATGAAACAAATTGGTAAATGCCTAGTGCCTCAAAGCCACTGGTCTAAAATTGCACCATAATTATCCTTGCAAACAATTGCGAGTACCCTTTAAGGCCTACCATAAACCCATATTGCCACATTCGGATAAAGGGAGCTCATGGCTAATCCTTCTGATCCATTTTCCCCAACTTCTGCTTCAAACTCAACCCAAATTGTCACTGCCACTGAAATATTATTAAGGTACATTGATGTGGCCATTTTGTTTGCTCTATTTGACATCTGGGGCTGGATTGTATGGGCACCTTGGTCCCTGCCACTCAGTTCCCCCAGCTAAAAAGTCAGTTGGTGGGGGTGGTGCCTGTCCATGGTCCTGACGGCTACCCTGCAGCAATTTAACTCTGGGAGCAGCGTGAATTGCTTTAAGGTAAGGCACCCGCCCCTTTCTTGGGAGGAAGTACTGCCTTAGAAAACTGCTGGCCATTCGGATGTCTGGCAGCTCTGTAGTTCCAACTGCGCTTGCTGGAAGTTCTGGTCACTGCTGGGATTACAGGCAGCCCCACCACACCAAGGAGCCCAGTTATGTCCAGGCTTGGGGCTGTCAGTGAGGGGATGGGTGAGTGGGTGGGGGAACCAGGTTCAAGAGTCCAAGATAGAGTTAAAAGGATGGATGACTTGGGGGGAGGGGTGCCTGCAAAAGACCCAGAGGACCTGCAAAGGAGGCTCCCCCCACCCTTGCCCGACACCAGCCCAAACAACTAAAGCTGCCAAGCATCCCGCATAGCGTGGGCCTCCCCCGCCACAGTTAAAATACTGGTGTTGGCAGGATAAGGCCCTTAAGTGGCCATTATTTGGTTACTTAAGGGTCTCAATAGGCCATAGGGTGGGCAGGCCACCCAACTCCTCCACTGCCCCCATAAAATTTCAGGCAAGTCAGGAGCAGGAAAGCCACTCACTGGATTTTATATGTCCCCCCTGGCACCCCCATGCTGCCTTCAAACCCACAGGCAGGGGAGCGTAAAATTCAGACCTTTTCAGGAGTTTTTTTGTCAGCTGTGTGAAATACACAGTTTAGGGAATGGGCATAGTTTTCCCAATGGAAATCAGTCTATTCCTATGCTATGAAGGGGAGAAGGATAAGGATATAAAGGGGTTGAATTAGGGGCAGTTACAATGAGATATGACGGAAAACCTTGATCCCTATACATAGACAACCAGAATTCACGGATGAAAAAGATCTGGAGACTTTTTGCATTCACGTTCTCAGAAAGCTGCACCTTTTCCCAGAGGCTACTCGAGATATTCCAACTGCCGGCTGAAGGCCCACAACCCACTTTTACCAAGAGTGCAGCCTCTGTACAAGATATTTTTTGCAAAAATATACTTTATTCATAAAATATCTAAAAAAAATTACAAGATGTTTCAAAATGGCCATCACAGAAAGTGCAATAGTATTCACATTATCTACATAGATCATGTTGCACTCTGAGGTCCTTCAATGCAATTGTGGTACATGTAATATTTACTGTCTGCATTCAATGTGAGTCATGCAGCCAAAGAGGTTCTATACAATTCCCAGTCCTTTGGTGCACTATGGCTGAAAAGCCTTCGGTAGTGACCTTTCCCCATTGCACCTCTGTGGTGGCTCCCCAAGCATCCCTCAGCATGTAGCCCTGGACTTTGGAATATGCCAGTCTGCAACACTCGGCCGAGGACAAGTCTTTGCACTGGAAAATCAACAAGTTTCGGGCAAACCAAAGAGCATCTTTCACTGAGTTGATGATCCTACAGCTGCAATTGATGTTTGTCTCAGTGTGTGTCCCTGGGAACAGCACAGAGTAGGGCACAGAATCCTGCATCATGGAGCTGTTCGGAGCTGCCCGGAGCTGCCCTGAAAAACACCACTGCACATCTCTGCAGATGTTCTTTGCAAAGGCACATTTCACAAGGATGTGGACAATGGTCACTTCCCCTTCACAGCCTCCTCGAGGGCAATGTGCAGAGGGAGTGAAACACTGGGCCTGTAGAAAGGATATGACGGAGAGGGCCTTTCTCACTGCCAGCCAAGCAATGCCTTGGTGCTTGTTTGAAAGTTTTGGCGATGAGACATTCTGCCAAAAAAACTTTGACAGAGTGCTCAGAGAACCACCAAGAAAATCCACCGTCTCCTTTCCCTGCAGGGCCTCTAGGACATTATGTGCAGATCACTGCCTGATGGACTTGTGTTCAAGGGAGTTTCTCCACATAAATTTTTCCATGAGCGTCTGTACAAGTTGACATCACCACTACAGTGAATTACTTTGCCACTTTCCAGGTAGCATCAAGTGACCTTTCCCACCTTAGTCAGGCACCACTGTACTAGGAAGATGAGTGATTTGTCTTCAAGTCTGCTGTCTTTTCCAGTGGAACCATCCGCAGCCACCACCCAGCTTTCGTTTTTACAGCAAGGTGGAGCTTTTGTGTGATTGACCAATATGGACAACTGTGGGTATCTGTTATACAGAGGGAATAACTAAATCAAATTATGGTTGGAGAGGAAAGAAACTAATTTCCTTCAGAACTTCATTAAACATATTTTAAAAGATATAAAAGTAATATTCCCAAAAATATAAAATAAAGTATTGCTTGGTCAATTTGAAGTTGCTTGCTTACATCCTTAGTTCTGCAGTCATCATATGCAGAATTTGATTGTTCAATTTATTGACTGGTGGATCATCATGCTGCAGAGGTGTGTCAGAATCTGCATTGCATTTGATGTCAAAGAAAAAGTCTTCTGCAACTGGGTCCAACTGCTCTACACAAACAGCAGTAACACAGTTTCAATAAATGGGTGGGAATCAGAAAGCTTTCCAATTAAATCTGGAGTCAGGCAGGGCTGCCCTCTCTCCCCTATCCTGTTTGTATGTTGCATGGAATCCTTTGCTGAATCCATCAGGAAGGATCCGGCGATAAGAGGTGTGACAATCCCAGGCAGTAGAGGCACTCA
Source organism: Carcharodon carcharias (assembly GCF_017639515.1). NCBI lineage: Eukaryota > Metazoa > Chordata > Chondrichthyes > Lamniformes > Lamnidae > Carcharodon > Carcharodon carcharias. The sequence goes on from NC_054470.1 coordinate 41,933,119, forward strand.
GGTCAAAGCCTCCTTGTACATGGATGATGTCACCGTCTTCTGCTCGGATCCGCTGTCGGTGTGCAGACTAATCCACATCTATGACCAGTTGGAACTGGCCTCAGGGGCCAAGGTAAATCATGGCTAGAGTGAGGCCATGTTCTTTGGGAACTGGGCTGACCCCGATCCTTTGTCCCCTTCACTGTCAGTCAGACGGCCTGAAGGTGCTGGGGATATGGTTTGGAGGGACCGGGGCATGTGTTAGAAACTGGAAAGAGCGAGTGGTTATGGTGAAAAGAAAACTGGGCATGTGGGAGCGACGCTTCCTCTCCATTGCAGGTGGGAACCTGGTCATCAGGTGTGAGGCACTCTTGCTGTTGCTGTACGTGGCACAGGTCTGGCCCATTCCTCTCTCCTGCGTAGTGGTGATCACCCGATCCATTTTTCGCTTTATCTGGAGGTCAAAAATGGATCATGTTCATTGGGACACAATGTTGAAGCCTCTAGATAAAGGGGGGAAGAAATATGCCCAACATCGCCCTCATCCGGATGGCCACCTTTGTGTGCGGCTGCATCAAGCTGTGCATAGACTCTCAGTATGCAAACACCAAGCGTCACTACATGCTGAGGTTCTACCTGTCCCCGGTGTTGCACAGGTTGGGTCTGGCCACACTGCTGTGGAATGCTCCAAGTAGTTGGACCGTGCCGTACTACCTGTCCCTCGTGGAAAATTTATGCAGAGAAACATCTTTGACCACAAATCCATCAGGCAGAGGCTGGCATGTAATGTCCTAGAGGCCCTGCAGGAAAAGGAGGTGGTGGATCCTGTCGGTTGGTTCCGCGAGCAGACTGTCAAAGTAAAATAAAAGCAAAATACTGCGGATGCTTGAAATCCAAAACAAAAACAAAAATACCTGAAAAAACTCAGCAGGTCTGACAGCAGCTGCGGAGAGGAATACAGTTAACGTTTCGAGTCCGAATGACCCTTTATCAGACTGTCAAAGTAATTTGGCAGAATGGGTCATCACCGGAACTTTCCAACAAGCACCAAGATGTAGCTTGGCTGGTGGTGAGAAAGGCCCTCCACGTCAGATCCTTCCTACACGCCAGGAGTCTCACACCCTCTGCACATTGCTCTCGAGGTGACTGGTGGGGGGACAAGGCCATTGTTCACCTCCTTGTGAAATGTACCTTTGCAAAGAAGGTTTAGAGAAAGTTGTCTAGGTTCATCCAGAGCAGCACGATGACACAGGACTCTGTGCTGTATGGGCTGTTCCCAGGGACACACACCAAGACAAACGTCAACTGCAGCTGGAGGATGATCAACTCAGTGAAGGACGCTCTTTGGTCTGCCCCAAACTTGTTGCTCTTCCAATGCAAAGAATTGTCCCCAATTGAGTGTTGCAGACTGGCACATTCCAAGGTCCAGGACTACGTGCTGAGGGATGCTCTAAAGCTTGGGGCAACTGCTACAAAGGCACAATGGGGAAAGGTCGCTGTCTAAGACCTTTCTGCCATAGTACACCGAGAGGCTGGGAATTGCTTAGACCCCTCGGGCTGCAAGACTCACAAGGAATGTACGTAGTGAATACTACATGTATCATAATTGTATTGAAGCAGCTCAGAGTGCAAAATGGGGCAGAATTTTTCAAATGACAGGTGGGCTTGGTGGGAACGTGCACGGAGTCGATCGCCACCTGTGATCAGCTCCATGCTGCCATTTTATGTGGGTGGGCCAATTAAGGCCTGCCCAGCATAATCACAGCTCCCAAGATCAGCAGAAAGGGCGGGCAGTGGCGGGAGGCCAATGTCCGCCGGGTCCAATGACAACCTGGCGGCCTATTCAAAATCGGCGCAGGCAGCCGTCCTAAGGTTGCCACTGTTGTCGGTCTGGAGCATGATGGAAAACATCCTCGGAGAGCAGGACAGGCGGGAGAGCAGGTCAGCGAGGCAGTTGGCCACGAGGTTCTCAGATGAGTGCCTCGCTGCCCTCCTCGAGGAGATGGCAGCACGCAGTGAGATCCTGGTACCAAGGGACAGGAGGAGGAAGCCCCCCCAAACAAAACCTGCCTGGGAGGAGGTCGCAGTACGGGTCAGCTCCCACGATGTGGTGAGAGGCACCTGGGTGCAGTGCTGCAAGTGCTTTAATGATCTCCTGTGATCGGGAAGGATGAGTACTGTGTTGGCATGGGTCACTGAGCACAGCAGTTAGGTTGGCCCCCCACCCCCCCCACCTCCCCACTGCTTCCACACCTCAGAATTTTGTTTTTGTATTCGTTCATTCACAGCATGTAGCCTTCGCTGGGTGGGCCAGTATTTATTGCCCATCCCTAGTGAAAGGTTGGTGGTTAGCTACCTTCTGGAACCGCTGCATGTGGTGCAGGAACACCCACGGTGCTGTTTGGGGGCAAGTTCCAGAATTTGGACTCAGTGACAGTGAAGGAACTGCGAAACATTTCCAAGTCAGGTTGCTGAGTGTCTTGGAGGGGAACTTCCAGGTGCTGGTGTTCCCATCTATCTGCTGCCCTTGTCCTTCTAGGTGGTAGTGGTCGTGGGTTTGGAAGTTCTTAGAGTGTGAGTGGCAAAAGTCACGGAAGCAGCATCTGGGCAAGGGGGTGAGCTCTGGCTGTTTGGAATGAGTATACAGCGGCTCCAGAGTCATGAATCGGATGAGACCTGCAAGGTTTTCCTCAGGTGGGGTTGGCAAGGCTGCAATGGTAATGCAGGTACAGGATGGACTAATCAATGCTCCCCTCTCCTTTCAGGAGAAGATAGCACACAATAATGCAGATTGGAGGAGGGAAGCCTCACCTTCTCATCATCATCAGATATGAGCAGGAGGCACTGGAACTGGAGAGGTGCCATGTGTCCAGATCAAGTGGCCTTGGTGAGGTTGCGGTGCCACTGGAAGGTAAGAGGGCCGTGCGCTTAGGTCACAATGTCTGTCAGTGCAAAAATTCCACTGTTGACTGTATATTGATTTCAGCATCCAATATGTGATCCCCATTGATAATGGAAGGAGGAGCGCATCCTGATCCAGGTGCCAGGCATGCACATTAACAATGTAATGGCTTCAACTAACCAAATGTCCTTGTTCTTCCTTTCAGCCTCACTGGAACACGCCCGGACTGAGGAGACTGAGGGACTGCTGCTGACTGCTGAGGGCACAGAAGATATAAATGCACCAGTGTCACACCCTCTCAGCCAGGCAGGCACCAGTGCAGATACCTGCACCTCAGTGGGATTAAGATCATCGGCTAGTACATTGGTGCACAGCGGTGAGAGCACTTCACACTCGCTTGAGGTACAGGCGGAGGTAGAGAGTGCCCAGGGCGCCGGCAGTCAGAGGCAGCAGGTGCTGGAAGTCCAGCAGGTTGTGCGGGAGGATCTGGCGGAGATACATGAGGGAATGTGTGCCATGGTCTCCATGATAGAGGAGTCCATGCGGAGCATGAGCAATGCAATGACCCTCATGGCTGAGCACAATGTTTCCTCCTCAGGAGAACAATCAGGGCTTCCTGGAGATGCGCTCGGACCTGCAAACCCTCACAGCGACACTAACCTCAGGTGGTCAGTGTCAGTGTGGATTGGGCACCCAGTATCCCAGCTAGGTGCCCATCAATCAATGGTGAACAGGAAGGTCAGGGCACTCTGGATGACGGCAACAGCTCCTCCGCCCCTCTGCCAGTGACCATGGTGTCTGATGATGCTGTGGCGACTGGGGAGATGCCAGCCATGCCACTGGCCGCTCTCTCCCAGGCAGGGGCAGCACAGGCTCCATGGGCCAGAGGATGCCCACCAAAGTCATCAGGTCAATAAGACAGCAGAGTGAGCGGGCTGTCTCCAATGCCAGTGCCAGCAATGGGGGAGCACCTGGACGTAGCACCCGCAAGCGTAAGCGTAAATCACCTTCGGCACAACACGGGCTTATCAGTAGCGGTTTACTTTTGCTCCACTTTTAAGTTACTGTTCAGTAGTGTGCAGTTCAACACCTTTTCATGGACTTTGATTTCTGTATGCCAGGTTGCAAATCATTAAATGTTTTGGTTCTCAACAAGCCTCTGGGTGCTTCACTAGTTCTGCAGGTGAAGAGGAACCCATGATGTTATGAGTGACTTGTTTGTCATTAAGCTTTATTGAAAAGCACATAGTGCATCTTGTTCACCAAGCAAATGTTGCTGTCAGGTATCGAGAATGGAGCCTGCAGCCCTGGCATGTGGTGCGGGTTCATCTGTGATAGGCTAGCTGAAGGTCTGTTGGAACAAAGCCTCCCAGGTGTCCCTGCCTCCCTGGAGGTTGCCGAGGTTGGCGTCTATGTCCTCAGCATTCTCCTTTGCGTGCTCATCCTCAGGCCACTACTGGACTCATCGTCTGCTGCCAGAGCAGCTGCATCAACATCTTTTCCTGCACTGCGTTGCTCCTTTCCAGTGGCAGATTGTGGAGAGCGCAGCATGCAACCACTATCAGTGACACATGATCTGGGGGTACTGGAGTGTACCCCCTGAATAGCCCAGGCATCAGAAACATATCTTGAGAAGACCGATTGTTCTCTCTACTACAGCCCTTGTGGAGGCATGGCTCCTATTGTACCGCTGCTCAGCCTCTGTTCTTGGAAGGCGGAGAGGCGTCCTGAGCCATCTTTTGAGGGGATAGTGCTGGTCACGCTGCAGCCATCCATCCCGCCGGGCTGGAGCACTGAAGAGCCTTGGCACCTGGGAGTTTCTCAGGATGTATGCAGCATGGGAGCTGCCTGGGTATCGTGCATAGACTTGAAGAATCTGCATCCTGTGATCACACACTATCTGCACATTCATGGCCCTTCCTGTTGACGAAGGCACTGGGCACACCCGCTGGCACCTTGATAGCCACCTGTGCGCAGTCGATTGCACCCTGGATGCGGGGGAAGCCAGCAAACGCGGCAAAGCCTCTGGCTCGCTCTGTCTGGCTGGCCTCGTCCCAGCGGTAATGAATGAAAGTCAATGCACACCTGAACAGAGCGTCTGTCAACAGGCAGCTGATTGGGAGAATCCGCAAAGATCACCCACGGACCCCTTGAAAGAGCCAGAGACATAGAACTTGTGGGCAACCGTGATCTTCAGTGTCTCTGGCATGGGGTGCCCACCCACACAGTTGGAGTTGATCTCAAGGCAGATTATCTGACAGATGGAGGTATCAGACTCCCTTGAGAGACAGAGCCTCCTTCGGCATTGTGCCTCAGACATATTGAGGTAGTTGCTTGTAAACCCTGGCAGCAGGATAGTGGCGTCTTCTGCAGCCCCTTCCGCCTTGGACTTCCTGTTGGCCCTGCGCCCCTTGTGCCTGCGCCTGTCCTCCCACAGGTGGCTCCCCTGGAGACTGAATATGGACTCCTAACCTCCTCCCCCTTCTGGCCCTCTCTTCCTCCTCAGAGGAGGTGCCTCCAGCAAAGACCACAATCCCCATTCCCAGGGTAAGCAAAAGCTGTCTGATACCCGCAAGGCCCCAAGTGTTATGATTTCTCCAGAATCCTGAACTGAAGCCTGTTATTTCTGTCAAAGCAACTCTAAAGCGAAATGAAGTTGTCCTGTTCGCACAAGCAAGTGGCAGTAAGTAATAAACTAAAGTTCTAACAACTCGCATTAGCACGTCCACTCACCCCTCTTATTCCGCCTGTGGATGACGTTTTTAAAAATGTGGCCCATCCGCCTGCCCAGTGCAACGCACTGAAAATCGCATGGGCTCCGAAAAATCGTCTTCAATTGCTGCTACAAAATTAATGGTGGGCGCACCTCTGAATTCATAGCGCACACACCTTCCAAAATATCGCGATGGCGCACGGTGATGTCGGGACGCACACCCGACATCATCGCGCGTCATTTTACGCATCGGCGTGTCGGGCCCTCCACTTCACGCTGACTGAAACATTCTGCCCATGATCTATGTAGGCAACTTGAATACCATTGCACTGTCTGACTGTCTGTAATGACCATATTGAAATGTCTGTTATGTTCATTGATTGTATTGATCTATGATCTATGTGGAAAAATGGAATATGATTGCACTTTTTGTGTTGGCTATTTTGAAATGTTTTGTAATGTTCTTTCAGATATTTCATGAATGAAGTAGAATTTTTTAAAAAAAGCCTTCATCCATTTTGACATTGCATAGCTCTTCCACCAGGTGTGCTATATGCTATTATTTCATGAAAATTATGTGCTTCTGAGTTACTGACCGCATTGAATGCTTTTGTACTTTAATGGCCAATAATAAGTTCAAACCTTCAGAATATGCTACTGTATCAATATGCTACAGTATCTATGATGGTTGCTACACAAATTACTAAGTGAGTTAAGTTAAAAACTGCGTCCACATTTATTATAGCTTGCCATGTGTATTGAACTGGAGAAAGGAAGTACGAGGACTGAAGTGGGAAAACAGTTTTTTTTTTAATCAACTTGTAATGTTTGATATTGAAATAAAAAATATTCAAGACGACCATTTAGAAAATAAACTGCCCAGCTAGCACTGCCTTTGATGAAAAAAGGGATATGTGGCATTGTAGAGGGATCTAGTGACATGGCATCCTATAGACTGAATAGCCAATGTCTTACAGAGGAACTAATGGTTAGGGAACCTATTGGCTGAATGAACAATTCTCTTCCTACTTTTCATTATAGATTACATCACTTTATTTAAAGAGGCATGCTCTTTTTTTCAAAATATTGGCAAGCATATTATCACTTTTTAATATATACAAAACAATGATGTCAATTGTAACATTACTATAAAAATCTTTTGGATCTGCTCCTTTCCCAAACTTAATAACGTGTGCACTAAATTTCTTTTGATGAAGAGACTTTCCCTTTAATCCAAAAGGATGAGGGTAAATACATGTAAACTTTTGAAGGTAAATATATCTAAGCTTGTTTCAATAATTATATTAAACATTTTCCTTTTCATAGTTTTCTTTCTCTGTGCTCCATCTCCTTCCTCTCTGCTGACATTTATCATCCTCCATTTCTTTGCCTGCAAGCATCCCAGTTTAGTTTAAAGATTACAGTAAAGCTGGTCCTCCTTTTCCCTGTCTGTATTTTCAGCCTTGGTTGCCTGTTGATCAAGGTCCTTGCCTATTTTATTGAAATTATTGAAATGAGGCTTGGGTCGCTTCAGATCATCGTGTGAAACGTAAATAATTTTGCAGCAGCTCAGTCTTGGCTGCGGGAAAGGGAGTACGGACAGTAATAAATATGCTGAATAATCATTGATCATTGCTGGTGGCAGGAAAACAAGCTCAGGCAGTTCCTTCTCCGTGGATCACTGATTCCATTTTCTAAACTTCTCTGACACCACAGAGATCCTGCATGGTGCATGCATTGCAGCTGGACCAATAAACTATTCAGAAAAATAATGAGCTTTCAAACATTTTATTTATTGTATTTGTTATGTGTTCAGTAAAGTGTGGACTCATGAAATGAGCTGGAAAAGGAGGAAGAAGGCAGTGCAATCAGAGCTTCTAGCATCTCTCCTATACTTTGTTGCATGGTCAGTGCAGTTAAAGTCAGAACAAACATTAAAACACACTTCCAAACATGTTTGGATCGTAGAGAATAGACTGATGGAAACAGTATTTTTTTTCGCAACCATGCTTAAATATGATTGAAACATATTGCAGTTCTTCAGTATCACTGTAGATATCCACAGAGCCAGTGATCAATTTTGTAGTATAAAGGGTTAATGCAAAATATGCAAATGTATAGGCTACATCATCAGTGATATAAGATCAAACGACAGCAGAGCATGGAGACAGATCATTCTGTGTAGAGCCTCATGCTGAGTCTGTATTGTACATAGTTAGTATAATGTTCAGTATAGGTAGAGTTTACCAACAGCTTTGCCGCTGGCAGTATCTGTAAGTACAGATCATGAACAACCTCCTCTAGACCCACAACGATGATAGCGGGTGGTGACAGCGAAAAATGCAACAAAAAATGCAACCAGTGAAGAGCCTAGTGACTGGAAGAAGCAGCAAGAGAAACAGCTGCAGGACAAGGACAGTGCAGGAAAATCTTCAACTGAACTCCAGAAAAATCTAAGTAAAGGAAAGCCATGGAGAAAATGCTACTTTTACCTGGGTGCTTTAACCAAATGGAAGGCTGGGATCAAGTCAGGAAGTGGCAGAACTGGTATCACATGTTTACCAGGTACAGAACAACTTTGTGACTAGCAGAGAAGCCTAGTGAGGAACAGGTCAGTACCTTACTTTTTGCCATTTGAAGTAGTGTAGATGATGTAAAGGTCAGACAGGGCACAAATGAAGACAAGGTGATATATGAAGAAGTTATCAAAGCCTTTGATACTTATTTTAGCCTTCAAAGGAACACCATTGTAGAGAGGGAGAAGTTCAATAGGCACACCCAAAAGAGGAGACCATAGATTCCTTCATTAACAATTTATATTGATTAGCTCAGAATTACAAATAAGATGCCCTGAAAGACAGATTAATTTGGGATCACATTGTTGTAGGAGTCTTAGAGGAGTCTTTATCAGATTTTCTACAGTCAAGGGAAGATTTGACCCTATCGAAGGCTGTGCAGTCAACAAGACAGGCAGAAGTTAGAAAGCAAAACCAGATTTTTATTCGAGGAAAGAAAGAAATCTTGTGGAGAAAAACAGCTGATACAGTGCAGTTTGCAGTACATGGAAGCAATAACGCATCTAATTCAAGACAGGGAAAGAGTGAAGAGCCACCATTATTCAGTGTTCTCGGTATGGCAGGAAAAGGTTGCATCAGTGCAAAGGATGCCCTGCCAAAAATGCGGCATGCCATTCCTGCAAGGGGAGAGGCCATTTTAAATTGGGATCTTTCAACCTTGAAATTGGGGTCTTTAGTTTCTGGTATTTTCTGCATGGTATAGCACTCTTATGAGATTAGCTAAACAGCATTGATTTTCTCCCCCCAGAAAGGCAATTCTGGAAAGGAAATTTCTAAACAGGCAACAACTCTAAACATTCTCTGGAAGCGGCAAGGTCACTTGGTTTAGGCTGCCATGTTGATATTCCTACGTTAGTAGGATGGTGTCTTACCTATGCAAATGTTTAGAAAAGGCCAGGAAATGACTCTCAACATAATGTAAACTAAAAAGCTGACCTCGAGCAGGGTGAAGAACAGGGGAGGAAATAACCACCTGACATTTTGGATACCTGTCCTGCATCTATTGGTTAGAAGGGTTTGAATAGATGATTGGCACTCAGTAAGCTACCTGTTCCCAGAAAAAAGGTATATTAACAAGTGCCTGGGTACAGGGGGTGGTCCTCGTGAGGTGGCAGTTCTCATCAGGCAGCCGCCTTCTTCAGATGGAAGAGGAGGAAGGGGAGAAGGAGGAAGACTGAGGGAAGAAGTCTCTAACATTTCAACTAGAGAGTAGAAAGCTGTTATCAGAAGCTATTGAGTTCAACATTCTCTGTGCCAACTATCCATTCGTCCTCTGAGATCAGTAAACCACTCTCAACTGTCATGGGTCATATACATTTTCTGTCTAATTAATTAATGCATCGTATCTAAACTGTTGCTTCTTAGTAAGCTTACTTAACTATGTTAGAATTACTTACTAAGGTATCTGTGGCCCCAAATCCAAAAATCTAACAGTATGCAGCAACAAAAAACTCCTGGCACAAAAAACTAAAGTGAAACAACTAAGATCATGTACCATCCAAGAAGTTAAAGAAGAAAAAGATAATTCAGTGCCATTCTTGGGAGAAATTGCAGGATCTAGTGGGAACTATTGAAGTGCAGATATTATGGTCAACTGACATGAAAACAAACTTCAAATTAGACACTGGAGCAGGAGTTTCAATTCTTTCAAACACAGAACAGTGGTTAAAACCAGATTTCCTCCTGCAATATGACTCCATGGTCCAGGAGGCATTCAACTGGAGGTCAAACTTGCCAAACAAAGGATTATGATCCACAATCAAGAGCATTCACTGTTAAATTGAAATTCTTGCATGGATCTCCAACTCATCTACAAAGTCGATGAATTAGAACACCTTGAGGAAAACCAGGCAGAAGATTTCTCGAGAATAGCAGGTGAAGGAACCGAACAAACATAACCAAAGCCAACAACAAACAACAGCAGATGTATTCTCACGCATTCCCATTGAGAAGCCTGAATAGGAAGATATAAATGTCATTGAGGATGTTGAGTCCTATACCTCATTAGCCACAAAATTTCTACTAGCAACAACACAGATATTGAATGAAATCCGACAAGTGCAAAGAGCATGATGGGGAGTGTGCTAAAATTAGGGAAAAATGGATGGCCAGAATATGTTCCAAACAATCTCATCCTGAACCAATACCTCGAGCAAAGCAGACATCTTAAGTGTCACGCATGACTTGCTAATTTATGATGGGAGGTTGGTCATACCAAGAGTTCTCAGACTCGAGATCATTCAGAGAATACATCAGGGAGACTAGGCATTGCAAAGTGCTGTGCTACAGCATGAAAATCAGAGGAAATGATTTCAAGCTGCATCACCTGTGCAATCCACCACTAAGAGCGAAAAGAGCCGCTGATGGTATCTTCATTTCCATCCAGACCCTGGAAACATCTCAGAATGAATGTTTTTGAGCTCATGGAGAAGGCATTCCTCATAGCTGTTGACTATTACTCCAGACGGATTGAGATTAAATGTCTTCATGGGACAACCTCAGAAGCATTCATTAATTCACTAAAAGAAATTTTGCTACATGTGGCATTCAGATCTTATCATTTCAGACAATAGTCCACAGCTTGCGAATGAATGGATCAAGAAATTTACAGTAGACTATGGATTTGTGCAAACAATTACTTCATCCAGGAACCCACAAGCAAATGCAGAGGTTGAAAGAGGAATAAGGACAGTAAAAGCTTTGTTGAAAAAGAGTGATGATATCAACTTAGCACTATTGAGCGACTGTTCCGCACGATGTCAGAATTGTTTAGCTCCGTCAGAACTTCTGAAAGGACGAAGACCATGGATTCAACTTTCTTCTCTTCCACACATGCTCATTCCATGTCTAAAAGCAACAGATCGTGAGAGGGTGAGGGAGAAGGAGGTTGAGCACTGTGAAAAATCAGAGCAGAAACTCCAATCAATGCCATAACATGCACGATTTATCAGATCTCCAAACAGGTAAGTGAGTCTAGATTAGAGACCAGAATCAAGAAGGCCAAGTACTGGAAAAGACACAAAGTCTGACATCTTATCTGCTTGAAACTGAAAGTGGAATAGTGAGAAGAAACAGAACTGTATTTATCTCTGCAAGGAGAAGGCCATCAATGGAATAAACTAACTACCTTATGATCAGAAAGACAACCTGAACAGAGAATCAATAGTCTCTGAAGGTTCTACATAGGCTGTACAGAATTTGAGAGAGAACACGGAGAACTTCAATCACATACTACCTCTGAGAGAGCTGAGAACAAGGTTGGGGAGATTGGTGAAACCACCACAACGCTGATCTCTGTGAACCAGAGATGAAGACAGAGACTTCAGAGGGAGATGTAGGATAATGTAAATAATGTATTTATTGGAAACAGAGACTTGAGGGGATATATAGTATAAAGGGTTAATGTTAAATATTTAAATATATATATAAACATACACTTAAATACTAAAATCTACACTATCAGTGATGTAAGATCACATGATAACAGAGCATGGAGAGAAATACTTCTATGTAGAACCTCATGATGAGTCTGTATTGTACATAGTTAGCATAATGTTCAATAATAGGTCACGCTTACCAACAGCCTTGCATCCAGCAGTATCTGTAAGTCTAGATCATGGAAACACCTATAAGACCCACAATGATGGTAGCAGAAATTTCAATAAGATAGTTTAGAATTACATTTTAGCAAAAAGAAGTTCTTGGATTACGCAACAGATATTATTGATGGTTGCATTATTTAATGAAAGCATGAATACATTCCACTCACCACAATTTTAATTGAGGTGTTGAACTGTTCATTTTAATCAGGTCAACGCCTTTCTTAAAGGCACACGTTAAGTGTTTACACAATAGCATTGCAAACATGGCAAGTCATAAATTGGCAGTCATGTTTGCTCACATGATAATAACTACACTTCAAAAATAGCTCATTGGCTGTGAAGTGCTTTGACATATCCCCAGGATGTGAAAAACGTTTTATAAAAGCAAGTTAGCTAAAACAAAGAAATTGAGAAATCCTATGTTGTTAGAAGAAAAAAGCACCTGCATGATAAAAATCAATAAAATTTCTGCAATCGTTCTTTTACAATTCTAACTATCATTCTATGACGAATAAAAACTTATTTACAAAAGTATTTAATTATGCAGCCATACTAGCTGTTTATTTATCCAGCTGTCTTAGCAGTAAGGGAAAACAAGGTTTCTGAGCAATAATGTTTCAATTAAAACTATTTTATTTATTCTTTACAGAATGTGGGCATCGCTGGCTGGGCCAGCATTTATTACCCATCCCTAGTTCCCCTTGGGAAGGTGGTGGTGAGCTGCCTTCTTGAACTGCTGCTGTCCCTGTGGTGTAGGTACACCCACAGTGCTGTTAAGAAGGGAGTTCCAGGATTTTGACCTAGTGACAGTGAAGGAACAGTGATACATTTCCAAGTCAGGATGGTGAGTGGCTTGGAGGGGAACTTGCAGGTGGTGGGGTTCCCAGATATCTACTGCCCTTGTCCTTCTAGGTGGTAGAGGTTGTGGGTTTGAAGATGTCTTGGTGAGTTGCTGCAGTGCATCTTGTAGGTGGTACTCACTGCTGCCACTATGTGTTGGTGGTAGAGGGAGTGAATGTTTAGAGAGGTGGATGGGATGGCAGTCAAGCGGGCTGCTTTGTCCTGGATGGTTTCAAGCTACCCAAGTGTTGTTGGAGCTGCACTCATCCAGGCAAGTGGAGAGTATTCCATCACACTCCTGACTTGTGCCTTGAGATGATGGACAGGTTTAGGGGATTCAGGAGGTGAGTTACTCACTGCAGAAGTCCCAGTCTCTGATCTGCTCTTGTAGCCACAGTATTTATATGACTGGTCCGGTTCAGTTTCAGATCAATTGTAAGCCACAGTATGTTGATTAGTGAGGGTTTCAACAATGGTAATGCTATTGAATGTCAAGGGGAGATGGTTAGGCTCTTTCTTGTTGGAGATGGTCATTGCCCAGCACTTGTGTGGCGTGAATGTTACTTAACACTCATTAGCCCAAGCCTGGATATTATCCAGGTTTTGCAGCTTATGGACACAGACTGCTTTGGCATCTGAGGAGTTGTGCGTGGCGGTGAACATTGTGCAATCATCAGTGAGCATTCCCACTTCTGACCTTATGATGGAAGTAAAATTACTTATGAAGCTTTTGAAGGTGGTAGATCCTGGGAGACTTCCCAGAGGAACTCCTGCAATGATGTCCTGGGACTGAGATGATTGACCTTCAACAATAACCATCTTCCTTTGTGCTAGGTATGTCTCCAATCAGTGGAGAGTTTACCCCCGATTCCCATTGAGTCCAGTTTTGCTAGGGCTCCTTCTTGCTGCACTCTGTCAAATACTGCCTTGATGTCAGGACAGTCACTCTCACCTCACCTCGAGAGTTCAGCTCTTTTGTCCATATTTGGACCAAGTCTGTATTGAAGTCAGGAGCTGAGTGACCCTGGTGGAACCCAAACTAAGCCTCAGTGAGCAGGTTATTGTTGAGTAAGCAGCGCTGGTGGCACTGTCAATCACCCCTTCCAACACTTTGTTGATGATCGAGAGTAAACTGATGGGGCTGTATTTGACCAGATTGAATTTGTCTTGCTATTTGTGGACATGACATATCTTGGCAATATTTCACATTGCCGGGCCAGTGTGTTGTAGCCAACAGCTTGGATAGGTACCCAGCTAGTTCTGGAGCACAAGTCTTCAGTATTATTGCCAGCATGTTGTCAGGTCCCATAGCCTTTACAGTATCCAGTGCCTTCAGCTGTTTCTTGATATCGCGTGGAGTGAATTGAATTGGCTGAATTCTGGCACCTTTGATGCTGAGGACCTCAGAAGGGGACCAGGGATCATCCACTTGGCATTTCTGGCTGAAGATGGTTGCAAATGGTTCAGCCATCTTTTGCCCTGATGTTCTTGGCTCCCCCATCATTGAGGATAGGGATATTTGTGGCACCTCTGCTTCCCATTAGTTGTTCACTTGTCCACCACCATTTACGACTGGATGTGGCAAGGCTGCAGAGCTTAGATCTGATTTGTTGGTTGTGAGATTGCTTAGCTCTATCTATTGTATGCTGCTTACACTATTTGGCACACAAGTAGTCCTGTATTGTAGTTTCACCAGGTTGACACCTCATTTTTAGGTATGCCTGCTGCTGCTCCTGGCCTGCCCTTCTGCACTCTTCATTGAAACAGGGTTGATCCCCTGGCTTGATGGTAATGGTTTTGGGAGGAATTTGCTGGACCATGAGGTTACAGATTGTGGTTGAATGCAATTCTGATGCTGCTGACGTCCCATAGCACCTCATGAATGCCCGGTTTTGAGTTGCTAGATCTATTTGAAATCTAGCCATTTAGCAACAACACGATGGAGGGTGTCCTCAACCTGAAGTTTGGACTCTGTCTCCACAAGGTCTGTGCTGTGGTCACTTCTACCAATACTATCATGGACAAATGCATTTGTGAGCAGGTAGATTGGTGTAGGATTTTCCCTCTTGTTGATTCCCTCAACATCTGGCACAGAGCCAGTCTAGCAGCTATGTCCTTTAGGACTTGGCCAGCTCGGTCAGTAGTGGTGCTGCTGAGACACTCTTGGTGATGGATATTGAAGACCCAGCCAGTGTACATTCTGTGCCTTTGCCACCCTCAGTCCTCCTTCTAATTGGTGTTCAACATGGAGGATTCCTGACTCATCAGCTGAAGGAGGGTGGGAGATGGTAATCAGCTGGCGATTTCCTTGTCCATGTTTGAACTAATGCCATAAGACTTCATTGAGTCTGGAGTCAATGTAGAGGACTCCCAGGGCAACTCCCTCCTGACTGTGCTATCACCTCTGGTGGGACAGGACATACCCAGGGATGGTGATCATGGTATCTGGGACATTGTCTTTAAGGTATGTAACCTGCAAGGCTATGGACCAGGTTCTGGAAAGTGAGATTAAAAATGAGAGGTTTTTTTTACATTTTTTGGTCAGCACAGATGCGATAGGCATAATTATCTGTTTCTGCGCTGTAACTTTTCTATGGCTCTATGGTATGATTCCATGAGTATGACCATGTCAGGCTGCTGCTTGACTATTCTGTGAGACAGCTCTTCCAATTTTGGCACAAACTCCCAGATATTAGTAAGGAGGACTTCGCAGGGTTGACAGGGCTGGATGTGCCGTTGTCGCTTCCTGTGCCTTGGTTGATGGTCCATCCAGTTTCATTCTTTTGTGACTTTGTAGTGGTTTCATACAACTGAGTATCTTGCTAGACCATTTCAATTGGCATTTAAGAGTCAACCACATTGCTGTGGGTCTAGAGTCACATGTAGACCAGACAGGTAAGGATGGCAAATTTCCTTCCCCAAAGGACATTAATGAAGCAGATGGGTTTTATAGCAAGCAACAATAGTTTCATGGTCACCATTAATGAGACTGGCATTTATTTCCAGATTTATTACTTGAATTTAAATTCCACCAGCTGCTATGGTGGGATTTGAACCTGTGTCCCCAGACCATTAGCCTGGCTGGGTCTCTGCATTACTAGTCCAGTGACATTGCCAGCTACCACCTGGGCCCTCTCCAATGCTGTCAAACAACATAAGTCATCTCATTACTCTCAAAACCAGAAAACCCTAATTTTACCAACATTTAGGAACCTCTTTTTGTTGATAAATATTAGGCTTTCCCAAACCCTATAATACAAGATGCCAAGAGTTCTCTGGTGAATTGAACCCCACATTCTTGCCCCGAGTTCTGTTTGAGCCCAGACTCCCTTTACTAGTGCTATCAAGCAACACCGATCTCCCAGTGGTCACAAATTGCAGGAGCCCCTTCCCAGTGCTCTCAGGACCATCTCAGTGCAATCTCTGGGAGCAAAGGACAGGATAATCGGCTCTACAATTGTAATTAATTCCACTAATTTATAACTTTCAAGGAAACAAAGAATGAAGCAAATTCAACCTCCAAAATTACGGTAAAATCCCAGAGTACATCATAATACAATAGCCTTCGATGTCCCTTACACAGTTGTTGCACTGGAAAGTTATTCCATTCACTAGCAGACGGAGATACACACAGGTTTCCTGGGTTAAGTTAATTTAAATATTTTTAGTGCAGCTCTGTAGTAACTTGACTGCAAAAACTGTGTAATTTGTTGACATCTCCCCAGCAATTCATGCAACAATAGTGTAACTGTTTAAAAGGACTTTGCTGTCAGTAGCACAATGCTGTCCAACAAGGTAAGCAGCCAAAAACTGGCTTTGTTGCAATTTCCACCAAATCACTTGATGGCATCTATCATTCATACACCAGTCAAGACTGGCACCATTATGCTCATGTAGGTGCTAGCTGTGCTCATTGAGCATCATGCTAGGGCTACAGAGAGAAGAAGTTCAAATATCTTCTCTGATGAAGATCTTCAAGCCTTTCTTCAAGAGGTGCAAGACAGGAGCCCAAGCTCCTGGGTCATCCCTTCACCTAGCCAGACACCAATATTAGTCATGCCCCTTCAGGCAGCTAGTACTGCTCCTGACTCCCAACTCCTTCACATCCAAGATTGATCAACAGTGCAGAAAGAAGTGAAGACATTTCACAAGGTATCATATCAGCACAACTTTTCTTTGTCTTGTCCATCACACTTTTCACCCTCTTAAAACAACGCACTACTAAATCTGAAATAAAAACAAAAAATGCTGGAAAAACTCAGCTCTGAAGAACTCTGAAGAAGAGTCATACAGACTCGAAACATTAACTCTGTTTCTCTCTCCACAGATGCTGCCAGACCTGCTGAGTTCTTCCAGCATTTTTTGTTTTCATTTCATATTTCCAGCATCCGCAGTATTTTGCTTTCATAACATTACTAAATCACCACTACGGCCAGATAAGGGTGCCTATAGCTATCCTAATATTCACCAAAACCTTATTATACCTTCCTCCACTCTAACACCCTCACATCCCATATCTCTCACTTCACCTCTCCCTTCACATTGCCACACACTCCATTAGTTACAGCCTTATCCTCACACATACACACAACATCCCACCCCATAAACTTGCAAGAAAATAAATGTTTATTTTGAAATAACTTAGCACTTATCTCATGATTTATTTATGAACATTACAGTAAGTCAGGAAATGGAACATTCAGTAGGTTGAGGCTTCTCTGCTGTAGAATTTGTGGCAGTCTGCTGTGGTGGATTAATAATTGGCTCAATGCCAGTAAGCTGAAAGTGGTTGTCAATGGATATGGGTCTACTTGAAGACTAGTTACCAATGGTGTGCTGCAAGGGTTGATATTAGGACCATTGTTATTTACTATTTTCATTAATGATCTAGATGTAGGTTTTTGGGAAATGACTCACAAGTTTGCAGTTGATACCAAGATAGGTGCAAGAATTAGGACTATAGACAATGCTCAACTATTGCATGCATATCTGGATGTGCTGGGGAATTGGACCAGTATTTGTCAAATTATGTTTAACTTAGAA
The DNA here is from genome assembly GCF_017639515.1 of Carcharodon carcharias. Classification (NCBI taxonomy): domain Eukaryota; kingdom Metazoa; phylum Chordata; class Chondrichthyes; order Lamniformes; family Lamnidae; genus Carcharodon; species Carcharodon carcharias. Next base: position 41,950,774 of record NC_054470.1, read on the forward strand.
AAGTGTTGTGTTATGTGCACTAGCAGTACAAATGCTAGATTTATATGTTTTAATGTGTCAATCTCTAAAGGCCATGACCAATGCTGTGATGCTATATTTAAAGCAAACAAGGAAGTATTCACAGGATAATTCACTATAAAACAAGGAATAATATTTTGTCCTTTTACAAGACCTGGTTAGGTATCTGTTAGAATACTGTGCCTAGTTTTGGTCTCCTCACATGATGGAAGCTATTGGGAATAAATAAAAGGTGCAGAGAAGATCAATACCCATTTTAGTACACCATGGTTACCTAGATAGGCTCACTGAGCTGAGTCTTCTACACCTTAGAGACGCATGAAGTCAAGGGGGTGATTTGATTGAGGTTTATAAAGCAATTAAGGCAATATATTGTGTTTTTACAGACTTTATTTCAACCACCTTGTACGAGAAATAGTTTTCCCGTAATAATTATCAGGGCCAATGTGATCTCAGGGATTTGGAGTAGAATTTTTCAATTTTTTCTCCCAAGTTGAATTTTATCTGCTTTCTGGCCTCTCTCAAGAAACTATATGGCTCTGGGTGGGTGGGGAATGTAATGCATCTGTGAGACTAGTGGGTTTTTCTCTGTCCCTCATTTTTGTATATTAGTATGCCCATATGTACGCTCGAACATCTTCACACAGGTGAGAATTCTTGGCAAGGATCTGGTGGGTCTGCTTTGGCATCATTTCATAGGGTACATAGAAGAATGTATGATTACAGTGCTCCCAGTGTAATGAATCAGTCAATGAAAACATCCTGCGGCATCTTACCTCTGGTGGCAGTTGCAACATAAGTGAGAACATGGCCAGATTAATCTGTAACCTTGGAATGGCACACTTCCAGCTGATGTATGTGAATAGGAAAGAGTTTATTACCAGGAAGCCCAGCTATCTCTGATGCAGGAAATGATACAGAGAACATAAAGTTTGATTTTTGGAAATCTTGTAACTTAATTTCAATAATTCTGGAGTGGGTCTGTTAGGTTTTCCAGAACACCCGCTATCGATGCACAGAATAGAAGACCAGGATCACTAAGGCCTTGCATTCAAAAGAAGAATGCTGTCAGAGCGCGATAGACTACTGCAGTCATTGGGTGATGTACCTAACAACTTCTGCACCATTGCGGTAGGTATGGTGGAGTCCACATGATAGCTTTGTAGAATCAGGATTCATGAAATTGAAACATGTAGATTTCCTTCGAGCAGACAGTCTATCTTCACAGCAGGCGAATTCTTGTCAGTTGGGTTCTCTCATGAATGCTCAAACAGCTGCACTGTGGCCTCCACGTGGACAGACACACCTGGGAGGTGGCTCAAAGAAGAGGAGAGGTAGTATCTACCATGCTCAATGCCGTTCCTGCATTGGTGTGTGTTAGCTGCTGCATCTACCGGCAGAGGGGAAAAAGGCTGGGAGATGGGGCGGGCTGAAACAGGCAATGGATGTTGGCGCTTTCCCTCCCCGTGGTTCCACATCTTTAGCAGCTTACCCGCTGTGACTGCACAGGAGCCTGCAAGCTGTCAAGAGCATGCTGTCCCAGTAACAGTGGATGAATCTGAAGTTGGCCTCTCTAGATCAAGAACAACCTCTGGCCCAAAAATGTGGCTCAGTTACCATCCTCATACCTTGCTCCTGCCTCTGGAAAACCATTCAGATGAAACACCCAACTGGTTAGCCATGCAGAAAAGACTGTTAGGAGCTGGAAGAACCATAGTGACAAAAATTAAGTTTGCCCCAGCAATGTGCTTATTTGCATAATAAAATGTCCTTTATAGAGGGTGAAAATTACGATGACACCTGAATTGTGAAGAGATTTCGCATTGATTTTACTAAAGTGAATTTATGCAGAGGAATTTTGAGAGGAACAGATAGATGTTTTGCTGAATGGCATGTTTATGAGAAAGTTTCCAGGATTAGATTTCCCACATGGTTTAGTCAATAATAGGCTTACAGCTCTGCCATCTCTCAGGAGTTCTGTTTTTCCTCTAGCAAATCTTCCTGCTCCTCCAATTGGTTGCTCTGTAAGTAGCTAGGTTGCAGAGCATGCAGCATGTCACTATGACTGTGGTTATCATTTCCGCATCTACTGCAGGATGTCCCCCGAACAATCTAGTGCGGGCATGATGATATTACAATTAAAATATACATGTGTTCCTTTTAAAATGGAGCCTGATGAACTGCAAGATGGCTGCCGAGAGGTCACCTTAATTTTGCAATTTAGCAGCATAGCAAGCTTTCTGGAAAGTTCAAAAGTGGATTATAATAGGCAGGGGTCTCCCTTGGATGGACATGCCTAAACAGCAGTCTTCTATGAAATTTCATTCCTTCTATTGTCAAGGCTTACTCCAAAACACAGGGACAATAAACTCACTGACTCCATGTAACAAGTGAGGGCTGTCAAGATTGACTATCCGTAATGAAGTGCCAAAGGCCACTATCTACCTTCTATTGTGTATCTATGGCTTTTGACCATGTTACTACTTCACTATGAAAGACCAGGGGAGGGATTCCTGCTGAAGTTAATGGAGTTTAGAATGGCTCACCGCATTTAACGGCCCTGTCCCCACTGCCCGGCCCATAATTTGCCCTCCGTTGCATACCAATGGGCATTTATCATGTGGTCAAAACTGCCCTCTGATTTCGAAATCCTTTTATCCAAAACCTGACTCAGAGACTGGGCAGTCTGTAGAACACCAGCAGCAACATCACAGCTGCAAGGAAAGGCTGTGTCACCTTGCCCCTATCAAGGTCTGTGAGGCTTAAAGTCTTTTAAAAGGCTCCTCCAAACTGTTTCTCACAGCTCTGAGTTTGCCTGTAAGAAATTGGACTTCCGGTTAAAACAGCCATCAGGACCTGTCTACACAACCTACTGAATAGTCTTTATTTCAAAGGAACCCTGCTGTTAATCCAGGTTTGACCCCAGCCATCTGAATTTATCTAAACTTCAACTCCAGGGTGGGAAAAGCTCCCTCCTTCTCAAAGACACATGAAGTGCTAACTATTCGCTTTGGGTTAAATATTTATAGAAGTGCACTGCTGTCTTTAATTGTATCTTTCTTTAACATGTGTTGTATGATTGATGTAATGATAGACCTTTCCAGGGTGAATGTGTGAATAAATAAAAGTCCTGTTTAAATCCATGAAAGCCTGCTGCTGGTGACTTTTTAGTTGACTGGACACTAAAGGGGGTGGGGGGTGGCGGTACAGAAGGCCGTTGGGAACTCATATCAGCTTTATCAAAATATGTCAACTACACTGATTACGGACAGAAGGGAAGGGGATTTGGGGGTTTCAGTCTATCTCTCTTCCCTGTCCATAACACTAGGCATCAAATCCTCTGCTCCAAAATGTTGTCAGTGTACTCAGTTGTCACTCTTGAAGAAGCATGAGCTTCATTATATTTCTGCTTTGCTACATTAGTCATAACTCTCACATCATTAACCATAGCATCTGTAGGTAGCTATCATGCTGTGCACCTTGGGAAAATCAGGATGTTGGGAAAAACAAGGTTATGTGTCCACTGCTCTCTACAAAGAAAACAATGCCTTTGCAAGCAAGGTATCACCAGAGGATAACATGATGCATGGCTGACGGATTTATACAAGCAATGTCTACTGGCCTATTGAAAATACCAGGCTTCAGTAGCATAGAAATTGAGCACTGTGATGATACTTACTAGCACAGAAATTGTAGTGGAGGCTCATGAAGGATGTTGAAAGTAAGCAGCACAAGTCTCTCGTCACCTCTTTAACAAACAATACCCTCCCAGGATCCTTGCTCTGAAGCTTCTCTTAGGAATGCCTGTGGGGTCTACATACCTGCTCATTTGGGTATCTCCAAACTGGTGCCTTTGTCTGCTGATGCTGCCACCTCACCGGAGGTACATACAAAAGGGTTTGTGACTCATTTTTTGCCTCCCCCCTCCTTTTTCTCCTCATCAATCCTCCTCCTCAAGATAGCAAAAGTGAACAGTGCTTCAAATTACACATCATATCCCTCTGACAGATATTTTCACAGCCTCCACAACTTGCAGGAGACACAATCCCACTAATGGATAGATTATGTTAAATAAGCAACTGTAAAGTTTCACAGCACCTTTTTATGTGCCCCATGACTATTTCAAAACCCAGGAATTGAGTCACAAGTCATCACGATAAATGTGATAAAAAGGATGAAGAAGAATAGGAGCGGGAGTAGGCCATTCAGCTCCTTGAGCCTGTTTTACCATCATATTAGATTATGGCTGATTTGTACTTCAACTCCATTGATTCGACTTTCCTCTGTATCCCTTGATACTCTTACCCAAATATATTTATCTCAGTCTTGGGAGTTTTAATTGACCCAATATTCACAGCCTTTTGGAACAAATTCCAGATTTCCACTACCTGTTTGTGAAAAAGTGCTCCCTGATTTCACTCCTGATTGTTCTAGCTCTAATTTTAATTATGCCATCCTGTTTTGGATTTTCTACGGGGAATAGTTTCTCTGTATCTATTCTTATCTGTTATAATTTTGAATACTTTAATCATATCACTCCTCAACCTTCTAAACGCAAGAGAATACAAGCCAAGCTTATGCAATTTAACATCACGATTCATCCCTTTAAGGCCTGGTATTTTTGTGGCATACCTGTTTCATACCCTTTTCAAGGGTAGTCAAATTATTTGAATTCTCTTTAGCAGTCGATCTGTTTATTGTGTATTACTGTGGCGACTTTACAAGCTGGTGCCCCCAAAGGGAGGAGCACATGCAAGGGCTGCAGCCTAGAAAATATTGGGTATGATTTTTGCAGCATTAATTTTAATGAATTATCCTGACATGGCCTAATACTCCTCTCTTTATTAAATATATAATGCGACTTACTATGTGCAACACCACAACACCACCACTCTATTAACAGTCTCGAGCATAGCAAGCATTAATTATTAAACATTTCCATACTTCAAGTGTTCAAAAATACTTTCTCGTTGGTTCCTTGGAAATTTGAGCCAAGCAAAAGCTACTTTAGTGCCATCTACTCCATAGTCTCTCACCTAATCTCCGCTGTATCTGGTGACTCATTATTACAACACCATGTGAGATCCAGCGATAGGAATTTGACTTATTAAAGGCACAGTTTCTAAATAAAATATCTAAAATGCTTAAATTTGCTAGAAAAAATTGTACAGCACACTGTAAATCCAGAAATATCCGCGTATACTAACTATAGTATTTACTGGTACATGTAATTTGATTGGATTTTACTAAAGGTAAAGTGCAGGCAATTTGAGTGTTGCATCTCATTGTGACATAATTAGGGGTTGTTGTCTAGGATTTCATTGCTAATGTCCCATAGACCACTGTTGCTTGTAAACATGAGAATGTTTTTGCAGTTAGCTTGCACTTTCATTCCAATCCCTTTGTTCAAAGCTGCTTGGGAAGGGGAGAAGTTTCTTTCCTATTATCTGATAAATGTGTGTATTATTTCTCGGTTTTGTCAAAGTACCAGTTCTTTTAAAACTTCCAAATCATTTGTAAAATAGCTATTGTTCCTCTTCTGTTTGAACCAACAACAACAACAACTTGCAATAAAAACAGAAAATGCTGGAAATCTTCAGCAGGACAGGCAACGCCTGTGAAGAAAAATAGAGGGCAAAATTTAATGGCCCTTGTGGCAGGTTTGGCGGCAAGGGGGCATTTAATTAGGCGGGAGTGTGGCTCATGGGGACCGTGCCACCTTCAAGCCTCCACCCAATTAAGTCTTGGCAGGAAGGCTGATGGATGGCCTGTCTGACCTGAAGGAAATTTATGCCATTGAGTGGACAATTAATGACCATTTAAGAGCCTATCCCACTGCCGCTGGTCTTGACCCAGCAGCAGGTGGGGGGCTAGCCTTGTGGGAAGTGTGAAAACGAAACCCGTGTGGGGTAGCTTTTGGGCTCTGAGCGGGGCACAGTTGTTCCTTGTTCAAAGGCACTCAGTGCCTGATTGAGGGACCCGACCTTGTGCGTTGGAGAGGGGGTGGTACTGAAAGTCACCTCCCTACCCTTGCTGCCAAACCCCTCCCCTGCCCATCCCCTGACCCATCCTGAACCCCTTTTCTTGCCATCCTTCACCTGTGGCCTGGGATCCAGCAACATCCTGAGTGGCACTTAATGCGGCGGGCCTTTTCAAAAAGAGATGATGCGGGGCTCTCACTGGCTCTCCAGCTGGCATATGGGTCACCTCTGTTAAATAGCGCCAGTGAGGTTGACAATGATCCTTCATCTGAACTGAGGAAAGATAGAAATGTAATAGGTTTTGAGCAAGTGAAAGTGGTGGGAGTCGGGGGGGTGGGGTGTTGCAGGAGGACTAAAGTGAAGATCTGTGATAGTTTATGTGCACTTTTCAGCAGCAACTACTGGACAGCAATCAGGAATGGGAACTCTGAATTTTTTTACATCTTAGACCAGGGACACATAAGCAAGTTCTGCTCCTCTTACTACTGATCCAGTTGAAATCAGTGGGGGATGGGGGGGCTGAGTGTCAAAGCCGGCAGTGAAAATTTGAATATCAAAGACAGGAATTAAAGGCAGAAAAACCAAGGGGAAAAAAGCAGTTCTTAGTTTAAATTATATCTCAGCACGTACAAATGCGAACTTTATTAATCTGATCATTAAAATTAACCAAATTTTAAATCTATGCAAGTGTCTGGGTTAAAATCTAGAACGTCTCCCAAACCTACCCACTTTCCTTTGAAACCCACTTTTTAAAGAACCATAAAGTCTTCTTCTGGACTAAAGGATGGTAAAGTTGAGTTGAGCCAGAAGATCAGCCTTGATCTTGTTGAATGACAGTGGAATCAGGCTCGAGGGGCAACTTGGCTCTATATGTTCTTGTTGTTTGGGTGAATTCTCTAACACAGTGATTGTTGTGCAAGGGCTAAGAAAAATAAAGTTTTTGATTTTTAATTTTCTGTCTTTAAATACTCTTGCTTTATATATATACCATGCAAAAGTCTATGAAGTTATTCAAATTTGATAGAGGTATTCAAAATTATGAAGAGTCTGAACAGAGGAGATGGGGAGAAACTGTTCCCATTTGTGGAAGGATTGAGAACCGGAGAATATGGATTTAAGATGGTTGGCAAATCAATGGCCTCCTTCTCTGCTGTAATCTTTCTATGATTCTATGATATCTATTTATCCGGTTGGGTCTTTGAGGAAAGTCAGATAATAATGTGATGCTAAAGCATTTACCGGTTTAATTAAGATAATCTCTTTGCCAATTGCTGTAAATTATGTATCCTTTTGTGATTGGCAACCTGATTTACATATCACTTACTGGGTCTGTGGAGGAGGACGAATTGAGCAATTGTGATAAAGACACTCACCAATGATGATGCAAATTGCTGCCAAGGAGAGTATTTCAGTTGATTATCATTAGCAAGTGAATCGTAGCTGTTTCTGTATTCAAAGCGGTACTCACTTGCAGCTGAAAAGTCTCCAATCAACGCTGCATAGTAATCATCGACACTGAGCTGGTCGACACTTGCCCATTATCAGACAGATTTTATATTGATACAGCACATCCTCAAAGATAGTGAAATACATGAAGTTTAATCTAAAATCAAAAGAGTGAACTGATTCCTAAGGTCAGATAAAACTTACTTACATTGTTGGGTTTTGTGTATGATTTCTTTTGTAAAAGCAAAATACTATGGATGCAGGAAGTCTGAGACAAAAACAGAAAGTACTGGTAACACTCAGCAGGTCTGGCAGCATCTGTGGAAAGAAAAACAGTTAACATTTTGAGTTGAAAATGACTCTTCTTGAGAATTTCTTTGAATTCTTTTGTACTATTTATAGCAAATGGATCCATTATCTCAACAAATTATATTCACGTAGTGCCTTTAATATAGAAAAGCATCCCAACCTGATTCGTGAAAGAGTAATCAGACAAAAACTGACAGAGAGCCTAAGAAGGAATTATTAGGAGGGAGGGAATGGATGGGCTCAATCTTAGTGACAAAGAAGTAGATGAGTTCCTTGCTCTTGTTGTTGGAGGAGAGACAACAGATATGACAGGAAAGAGGTTTTTAAGGAGATGGTTTGTAGTGGAGGTGGCTAGGTTACTTTTGCAATCCAGGGTAAAGTAGTGAGTAGTTTTGGCAGAGGAGTGCAAGACCTGCTAGTACTTGATGACGTCTATATAGATTTCATCAAGTCTGTGCCTTTGAACTCGAGGGAATGAAAATACAGTCCATACCATGGGGGACAACCAGTATGGAAGAGAGTAAAATATTTACTGGGAACAAGGGCACCAAGACAGAGGTGAGGTAGTGATTGAACAGATCAACAACTGCTGCAGTACTGTGGCAAATGGAGAAGCAAAAGTAGAAATTTGAAGTGCAGTTGTTAAGTGATTTGGAGAAGTGTTTTGTTCCTGAGACAGGTGCAGAGGATGTAGATGGTGTAAGTGGCAAGCGATTGAAGAAAGTAATCAGAGATAGTCTTGGGTGTGATCAAAATGATGAGAGTATAGAAGTCATTTAAGTTGGCAATGTAGAGAGGGCAGCCAGGAATACGAGTGGAAGAGTTTACATGGGGGGAGAGATTAGGGAAGGAGAAAAGGGCGGTGAAATCAGGGGAGAGAGAGTGAAATGAGTTTAGGAGAAGATTGAAATCAGCAAGGATAAGAAGTTGCTTCACATAGAGAGTGAGGAAAGCAAGGAGTGTGTGTTAGGGAACAGCATAGGGTCGTGTTGTGGTGAGAAAAAAAAGACTTTCATTTATATAGCACCTGTTATGCTTTGGAAAATCCAAACTGCTTTACAACCAATGAAGTACTTTTATGAAGGGTAGTCACTGTTGTAATGTAGGAAATGGCAGCAGCTGATCTGCTCACAGAAATGTTCCATAAATAATGACCACATAAGACTGCTACCACTGAGGTACAGTAGTGTACAACTCTTCCAACAAGCTCCCATAGCACAAAACCTCCCCCCATTGATTAAAATCAATGGTGAGTTCCTGGAAAATGTGGCCCATTTTCTATATCTTGGGAACCCACAAAGGCAAATATAGATGAGCAAAATTTATCACCTTCAATGTGCTAACTCAGCCTTTGACTTACTGAGGAAAAGAGTATTTGAGGACCAGAATCTCAAATCCAAACTAACTTCATGGTTTACCAGGCAGGAGTGACCCTTGCACTTCTATATGCTTTGGAGGCTTGGACAACCTACAACAGACACCTCAAAACACTGGAGAAGTACCACTGGCAGTGCTGTTGCAAGATCCTCCAGATACGGTGGCAAGAAAGATGGTCCACTGGCAACATTCTCTCCCAAGCCAACATGTCCATCTTCAAGGTGCTACTCACTCAAAATCAGCTTTACTGTGGTTCTTATGCCTGGCTCCAGATTCCCGAAGCAACTGCTCAACTTGGAATTTGGTCACAACAGGAGATTCCCAAGAGGACAACGGAAATACTTTAGGGATGCCCTCAAAGCATTTCTGAAGAGATCAACCATCCCCACTCACTCAAAGGAGTCCAGGCTTGTGACTAAACAGGATGGAGAATGTTCATTTGCGAACACATCAAGAGACTTCATCAGGAACATGTAGAGATGAAGTCAAAGCTTCAGGGAGAGTGCACAAACCTCCCTACGACTCATCTATCCAACCCTCCAAACACCACCTACCCTGCATGTGGCAGAGTCTGCAGATTGTGCATTGAACTTATCAGTCACCTCAGAACCCATCGAACTGGAATGGAAGCAAAGCATCCTCAATCCACAGGGCCTGCCTAGGAATAATAATGGGCTATAAAGATTTGAAAGGAGAGCTGAAGAATTGGAATAGAGTGAAAGGTTTGAAAAAAAAGAAAATACCGAAGGTATTGGGGAGAGAACAAAGTATGATTTGATGAGAATGTCATTCTGCTACCATGGCTTTTAGGTTGGGGCAGTCAGCAGAAATTGTACTCAGCTTTTGGAAAGAGGCAAAGGCCGTGAAATTGGGCAGGGTCTGAAAATGGGCACGGGGCCGTGATGCGGGGATTAACCCGTGCCTGTTGCTTCTAATGCAGGCAGTGCACAAACTTTGTGCTGCCTGCTATTTAAATAATTACGGCATGAAACCAGCACCAATTGCCATGTTGAGTAGCTACATTCCTGAGCAAGGGTGAAAACTTGTGAAAGGCTTGCACAAGTTAGTGCTTTTATTACAAGTTAAAGGCAGGCACTTAAAGGGGAGGTGCACCATGCCTGGAGCAGGTGCTGAAAGTCCTTCTACAAGTAATTTTGATGTGAGGAGCACTCATTAATGGCAAAACGTGGCAGAGGTGGGACTCCAAGATTTTACGACACTGCACTGGGGGACTTAGTGCAGGAGATGGAGAGCAGGAGTGATGTCGTCTATCTACAGTGGGCTATGAATTTGGCTTGACAAATTTTGCAAAGACAGTGGGGCCAAATTACCCATGGTGGTCAATGCCACAAATCCAGGCCTGCATACCTGGATGCAGCGCTGCAAGAATTTCACTGACCTTACATGAGCAGTTAAGGTCAATAAATGTATCTCAATGCCATATTCTACCAACTGCACCACTAGCCTCACACTCACCCCTATCACTTACCTACTAACAATCTCTTTCACTCACGATTCAAACCTCACATTCAGATCTTCACCTCATCCTTACACACTTAGCAATGCTACAAACCTCACACCCACATCTCACAGTTTGTGTACATTGCACCACACTCACTGACAGGTTTGCAGGAACAGCTGGTGCATTTGCGGAGGCAGTAGGCACAACTGCATAGAGGAGATAGTGGCTGCCATCACTGGAGTGGCCGTAGCTGAGCCTGTGATGATTGGTGGGCTTGAAACCATACCTAATTCTCACTCTCATGTCCAACGTCCGCCCCCTCCACCCCACCCCACCCAACCCCCTTATCCCACAATCTCTTCTGATCCATAAACTGCAGATGGTTTAAGTATGCACCCCTTTCTTTCCCTATACTTCCCTTACCACAATCTAATATTCATGCTGTTCTCTTCTCAGATATCCAAGAACTGCAACTGGCCAGTCAGTGTTGGAAGAGAAGGAAGCCAGTGATGAAGAAGAAACACCTTTACTCGGTTTTACACTCACAGCCACAAGCTCAGATACTGACACTGTGTGTAATTCAGAGGATAGTTTAGAGGCAAGAACAGCATACGGTGAGACACTGTGAGACAAGTGGCCTGCAGCCAAGGCTCTGGACAAGGGCAGCACAGGTGCCAAATTGCCAGAGAGTGAGTCCACATACAAGGTCTACTGCAGGGCACTCAGAAGAGGATTTGATGGGTCAGACTACAGAAGAAGGCTGATGTCAAGGAGCATCGAGGAATCTGGCACCAAACTGGCACAGGGCATGGTGTGAAGGTTCAGCCCATTCTATTCACTGTGGAAATGATGGCAATTCCATCAGCATAATTGCAGATCCAACCATGACACACCATCTGATGGCCTATATCTCAGCCTCCATGATAGCATAAGCGGAAGACACCCAACATCTGAGTGCTGGAATGGAAACTCGGACTGAAGTCATGCAAGGTCAGCTTGCTGGCATGGAAGCTCAAGCTGCTCTCATGCTGGCTCAGGCTGCTGTCATCATGGCTGTAGACACCAATGTTCGAAGGGGCTTTCAGGATCTTGCAGTCTCCAGCAATCTGTGCACCAACAGATTACTGCAATTGCTGATGCACTGTCCCAGGGCAGTGGCAGTGACTCTATGGAGCATGATCCTGCTGTCCTCTCTCAACATTTGTGCTTCCAACACTGCCAATCCAACGGTGCCCCTGCTGTTTTCTGTCAGCTAGGCAGCTCAGACTGCTGCTGCCCATGTGGAGATAGTGTGGGCCTTTTGGGGTCAGAGCTGTTTAAGGCCAATCTCCAAAGCCATCTGCAGTCTTCCAACAACCATGTTACAACCAGTGAGGTAACTGTATAGAAACACTGGGTCAAGCAAAGGCACCTGCAAGACAGGCACGAAAGGAAAATAACAAGAGTGATTAGCTGAGATTTGTATCGAATATTTTTGCTAGATAAGGTTGATATGGAATAGTTGTTCTGTGGTGGTTTTTATTTTGATGAAGCTGACACTATGATAGTTCACAACAGAGGCATGCTGAGCTGTGGGATAGTTGCAAAATGGGGATTTGGAGTATTATTCATAAGAACCAGAGTCAAATGAGGCATTCGTGGTCAATCCATCTGGAACATGGATGTGCCATCTGTCTCGTCCCTTCTTCTTCCTTGTTCTACTCCTTCTTTTCTTCCTCCTGCTTTTCCAAGGGAGCCACTAAGGGTAATTTGTTGACATTGGTGTGAGCTAGAAACACTGGAGGCCCAAAGAAATTTGGGCATCCAGGCACTTAGATTATTAAAATGTAACAAACAGGTTCAGAAAATAATCAAAATGGCTAATAGAATGCTAGGACTTAGATCTAGAGATTAGAAAATAAGGGGGTCAATGTCATGCTTCAGTTATACAAAGTCTTAGGTTGTATCATATCTGGAGTACTGTGAGCCGTACTCTTACAGACTTTAGGAAGGATATATTAGCCTTGGAAGGAGTGTAGTGTAGATTTACTAGAATGATAGAAGTTCTGCTGAAAGATCAACAACTTGAAATGCTGAACTGAATTTTCCCTGGTGGGTTTTGATCCTGGTTTCAGTCTCGATTCCAGGACAGGGACCTGGAGGTGGCCGTGGTGGGATCAAATGCCATCATCCCGGAGGTGGCCAATTAAGAAACACAGAAGGAAAAAAGAGTAAAAACTAGGAAATAAGAATACTGGTCCAAACTGGCCCTGTCTACTTTAAAATGGAACACCAGTAAAAACTGGGAAATAAAAGTACTGGTCTGAACCGTTTTTTCCCTTCTGGGTAATTAGGAATGGTGGCTGGGTTCCAACATTGGGAGACCTGTTCAGTAAGGCTCATGGGTGGGGCTGTTAGCGTTGTAATGGGGTAAGATTTAGTAGGAGTGAAATGGCTGCCATTGCAGCAAGAGATATGTTAACGGTCAGATCAGTCTCCGTAAAGTGGTTGCAATGGCATGCCTTCTGCTTGGGGACACCTGAGCTCTGTGATTTAATTCAACTTAATAAAAGGCCTCACATTGTTTGCAGCTCAGACCTCCCGTTGCGAAGGTGCCTCCACTCCAGGCACTGCAGGGGCCCTATGCACCATTGGAGAAATTATGATCCAATTCCACAAGAGAGTTTAAGTAAATGCCCTGTTGGCTACCCACCACTGCCAGGCAGACAGCTGTCGCTGTTGGGATCTCACCTCAGGGAAAAGTGCACAGAGGTGGGAATATGCCATGGATCTAGCCTGACATGAATCAGCAGCATTTCCCTCACCACCTCCCCCACCCCAAACCCGCCAAATTCCAAAGCTACCTCCATGGAAAATTTCAGCCTGTTAACTCTGTTTCTCTTTCCACAGAGGCTGTTGGAGATGCTGAGCATTTTCTGGTTTTATATTACTAAAAAGATACCTGAACTCCAAGGGTTAAGCTATGAGGAGAGGTTAAACAAACAAGGTTTGTATTGCCTGGAATTGAGAACGCTAAGGGATAATTTGATTGAAATTTTCTTTATATTAAGGGCAACAAATAGTGTAGGTAAACAGAAACTATTTTTGCCAATTGGCAAGGCTAGGATTCAGGGGCTAGTCTAAAAATTAGAGCCAGGCCTTGCAAGGGTGAAACCAGGAAACCTTTCTTCAGGCAAAGAGTGGTAGAAGTTTGGAATTCTCTTCCAAAAATGGCAATTGATGGTAGATCAATTGCTAAGTTTAAACTAAGTTTGATAGTTTTTTTTGGCTAAAGATGTTGAAGGGTATGGGGAAAAGGTGGGTATATGGAGTTAATCTCAGATCAGCCCTGATCTCATAGAATGGTGGAACAGGATGGAGGGGCTAATTGATCTCTTCCTGTTCCTATATATGCAATATGACATGTTTCATTTGTAAATTTAGTTTGGAATATTTATTTGTGGTGGTTTTTATTTCAGCATTGTAGCCAAGGTGATGGTCAGGAACAGGAAGGTAAGAAGTGGGATGGTTGGTGAATGTGGAATTAAGGTTGTGTTCACTGATACAGCAGTCAGATGAGTCGATCATGTACAGCCCAGCCAGTAAGGGACTGTGTTGATTGCCTCTTTCCTTCCTCCTTCTTCTCCTCCCTTTCCTCCTCCCCCTCTCCCTCTGCCTTGTAGCTGGTAGCAAGGGCTCTGCCCTCATGTTGGAGAGGTTGTTTAGCATGCAGAAGACCATGAGTCTTGGCATGCACTCGACCGAGTATTGCAAAGCTTCTTCAGAGCCGTCCAGATAGTGAAAGTGTTGTTTAAACACGGCAATGGTCTGCTCTACTGCATTTCATGTAGTATCATGGCTTTTATTGTTTACATGCTGCAGCCATACATGGGTTGTGCACTAGAGACATGAGGAATGTCATCAAAGGATAACCCTTGTTGCTCAGTACCCATTCTGGTGTGGTAGCTCAAATGCAGATGACATTGTGGATTTCTACAGAATTATGGCATTCTGACTCCTGCCAGGATGCCACACTGTGAATGGTCACACACCAGCTGGATGTTGTTAGAGTGAAATCCCTTTTGGTATTGGTATATTTCAGAGTTGGCAATGGGCACCACTGAAGTGATAAGCACGCACCATGTTCACAAAGCCATGTGCCCACTCCACCTGCTTCTCTCTGGCTGGTGGGAATTCATTTTTTCATTTCTCAGTGACCTCCCTCAGTGTCCTGCAAACTAGGAGATATTGCAAATATTTGGAGGAAGGAGCCTGACACGTAAAAGTTCATGGCTCCAGTCACCTTCGTAGCCACTGGTGATGATGTTCTCTCGTCCCCACCCTCCTGCTCTGAGGCTGTAGTTGTGGCTGAAGCAGGTGTCAGATTTCAGCGAGGTCAGCCATAGTGAAGCGGACACGTCTGATACAATGTTCCTCGCTGAGTTAAGTTCTGGGAATTGCTCCATGAAAAGCTTGGGTGGATATGGCCTTCTACTGAGTACCCTTCTCCCCCTCAACTGCTCCTTCTCTCAGTGCTCTGTATCACCTCTGCTCATTCTCCCTGTTCGGCTATATTCCAAGGGGAGTATACTGTGGCAACCATGCCTGGAAGCAAGTGAGTTTTGCAGAATCATTAAAGTCAGAACCAAGTTCTTCAGCATGTACTAAACCATTCCCTGTAGACTTTAGCAGTGTTAGAAAACCACCAAACCCTTCTACGTTTGTAGCAACAGCCTGTAGAAATCAATCAACATCTAAATTGAAAGCAGTTGATGATCTCTTTTAAATAGTACTTCCTTTATTTTATTCATTCATTGGATGTCAGCTTTGCTGGCAAGGCCAGCATTTATTGCCCATTTCTAATTAATCCTGCCTCACCAAACTGTGTGCAAGGTGGGCACATCATTTTGGAGACAAAACAACACTCATCGTGCTGTAAAACCGGGCACTAAGGAGCTGAATTTTAGGGCCAAGGTGTCGACATCTGAATTCCAAATTGGGCATTAATCAATATGAGGACAACAAATTGTGCAGTTGAAAATGGCGTCATCTGTCAGGGAGGAAAAATTAGATAACTGCTTGCTCACTACTGCTTTGGTGCAACAAACATTCTATAAACCATAGCTCAAATCAGTATTGCACAGGAATAAAAACAGAAAAGGTATGGAAATACGCATTGACTGAAACATAGGGCCAGATTTTACATTGGGGTGGTGGTCCCACCCACACGCATAAAATCCAGAGGTGAGTCCGCCTCCGATTGGCAGGTTCTCTTCCCCAGCCACTTAACGACCGACCAGCTGTTAATTGGCTTGAGGCTGGACTTCGCCTTTAGAAATAGGAAGTCCTCCCTCAGAGAACTGGCAGCCAATCAGAGGCCACCAGCTCTCCAGTACCTGCAGCAGTATTGGGAGTGACGATCACTGCCAGTGATGCAGTGAGGCCTGCAGGAAGTGTGCTGTGCTGGAGCCAGGACTGGAGGTAAGTCCTGGGGTCTCACTGGGTCCAGGCTGACATTTGGAGTCAAGAGAGCTGGGATAGACAAGCCAGGGAGAAGAGGGCCATTGTGGTGGTGGGGGGGTGGGCGCAGAGTTTGAGAGGGCCCTTTAAGGAGGCAATGCCCTCAACTGCTACCAACCTGTGCAGTGATAGCTGCTAGCCTCAGCATTTGGTTTGGGACTCTTCTGCCACTGGTTAAATTTAGCGGCAGCAGGATGAGGCCTTTATGTGGTCATTAATTGATTGAAGGGTCTCAATTAACCCACGGGCAGGCAGACTGCCCCATGGCTTCCTCGCCACTGGTAAAATTGTGATGGGGGTGGGGTGGCTGGGTAGGTAGTGGGTACTGCACATTTTACAGGCCCCCCCCACATGCCTTTGCGATGCTGTAATATCTAGTTCATAAACCCTGTTTCTCACTCCACAGAACCTGCCTTATTTGCTTAGCATTTCCAGAATTTTCTGTTTTTACTTTAAATTTCCAGCATCTGCAGTTTTTGCTTTGCAGCAGCTTTGAACAGGACTTTTATTCAGCTTACCAGCTGCAAAATGCTGTTGTTACGAACACAGTGCTAACAAAGGCCAGCTGCCCTATGCTCCATAGAAAGACTCTCTCTTTTCATGCTGTCGAAACAGGTCATTGAATGCAGAAATTCAATTTATATGATAAATCTACCATGTAATATAGTTGTATGTCTCCTTGGCAAATCTCCCTCTCCTGCTTATACTAACATGTCCATTATGAATCATGATAGTATTTTCCTGATATAGTTAGAATTTGATTTTATATTTCTAATCATAGGAACACAAACAAAACGCACTCACCGGAAAACTGCTAAAAGTACATTATCAAAGCAATTCTTCAAAAGTCCTTTCTCGGGGGAAAAAAGGAAACTGTGTAAGTACTTTGTGAGTCTCAGTAGGGGTTAAATTGGAAAGTCCCCAAAGACGAATGTGAAGATCATGGTTTGTGATTAACCCGTACCTGTTCAACATAATGCAGGCAACTTGCCAAATTGGTGCTGCCTGCTCATTATAATGATTTCAGCATGTTTTTTTTATTCTTTCACAGGAAGTGCGCATCGCTGGCTAGGCCAGCATTTATTGCCAAGCCCTAATTGCCCTTGAGAAGGTGGTGGTGAGCTGCCTTCTTAAACAGCTGCAGTCCACATGGTGTAGGTACACCCACTGTGCTGTTAGGAAGGTAGTTCCAGGATTTTGACCCAATGACAGTGAAGGAACGGCGATATATTTCCAAGTCAGGATGGTGAGTGGCTTGGAGGGGATCTTCCAGGTGGTGGTGTTCCCATCTATCTGCTGCCCTTGTCCTTCTAGATGGTAGTGGTCATGGGTTTGGAGGGTGCTGTTGAAGGAGCCTTGGTGAACTCCTGCAGTGCAACTTGTAAATGATACGCACTGCTGCTACTATGTGTCGGTGGTGGGGGAAGTGAATGTTTGTAGATTGGGTGCCAGTCAAACGGGCTGCTTTGTCCTGGATGATGTCAAGCTTCTTGAGTGTTGTGGGATCTGCACTCATCCAGGCAAGTGGGGAGTATTCCTTCACACTCCTGATTGTGCCTTGTGGATGGTGGACAGGCTTTGGGGAGTTAGGAGGTGAGTTACTCGCTGCAGGATTCCTAGCCTCTGACCTACTCTTGTAGCCACTGTATTTATATGGCTAGTCCAGTTCAGTTTCTGGTCAATGGTAACCCCCAGGATGTTGATAGTGGGGGATTCAATGATAATGTCATTGAATTTCAAGTGGTGATGGTTAGGTTCTCTCTTGTTAGAAATGGTCATTGCTTTGCACTTGTCTGGCATGAATGTTTCTTGCCACTTGTCAGCCCAAGTCTGGATATTGTCCAGATTTTGCTGCATTTGGACATGGACTGCTTCAGTATCTGAGGAGTCGCGAATGGTGCTGAACATTGTGCAATCATCAGTGAACATCCCCACTTCTGACCTTATGATGGGAGGAAGGTCATTGATGAAGCAGCTGAAGATGACTGGACCGAGGACACTACCCTGAGAAACACTCATTGTTCATTGGCTGCGGGCATGCTCAGCACAGGGCTCAATATGATTATTTCCTTGAGCTATTTAAAACTAGCCTGCATTACTTAAATCTGAACTACATCTCTTAAAGCAAAGGTGCTTTGTGAAACTGAAGGTCCTGAGATCATTGGGTATAGTGCTGCGTAACAAGCAGCCATGGAAGACAGCATCCACCAAGGAGCTATTGAAACTTTAACCAACGATAGCAAGCATCTAAAACTTGTAGAATTTCAGCAACAGTCAGAAGAAATACATCAGCAGCTAAGTTGCAATTGATGATCCTTTTAAATTGCACTAATGCACCTGTCTTTCAGGCTGTTGGAAGTGTGTTTATCTGTGCAAAGTTAATTCTAAAGAGGCTGTAGGAGCAGAGGAAGCTGAAAGTATATGTGCACAATTTGTTGAATGTGGCAGGACAGGTTGAGAAAGTGGTTAAAATAACAAGGAAACCTGGGCTTTATAAATAGGGACATGTAGTACAAAAGCAAAGAAGTTATGGTGAACCTTGATAAAACATTCGTTTGGCCTCAGCTGGAGTATTGTGTCCAATTCTGGGCACTGCATTTAAGGAAGGATGTGAAGGCTTTGGAGAGGGTGCAGGAAAATATTTATGAGAATGGTTCCGGGTATGAGGGACTTCAGTCACCTAGATAGATTGAAGAAGCTGGGTGGTTCTCTTTAGAGAAGTTTCAGAGAAGATTTCATAATATAATCCTAGTGTGGAGAAGCTCTTAAGATGCCCTGAAGCATTGATAAGACTTAAGTTTAAGTCCTTTCTTTCTCTTTACCATAATGTCGATTGTTTCCTCAGAAACACCCCAAGCACAGTATGTCAAGCTTTCTAGCCACTGGATAAAAGAAGGCCCCCTCTTGTGATCAACAGCTATTTAGGCAGTTAACCCCATGAACAACCACTCCTGTCTGCCAGAGGATAGAAAAGATATATAGCTTCCGGCTGTGGGGTGAGATAATTGTTCTGTTAAAAACCTAAAATTGTAATATGTCACTTGAAACTTTTTGATTGTGTTACTGTTGTTCAAAATATGGTAGTCCATAATTATATAGAAGGGTGGTGAAATTATCTCAGCACATGCAGAATACAATAGAGCTTCATTATTTTGCTTTCTCTCACACAGATTTTGAACTGTGTGATTTCTGTGAGACTAAATTAGTGCACAGATCTGATGAACCAGCCAGAATGAATCTGTAATAATGCTATTCCTCCACATGTTAAAGGGTACACAATGAGCTAAAACTTTCAAAACATTGTGGATGCTTCTTGTTATTTTATCAGGCTTGTTGGCTCAGTTGAGATTAACCTGTGCAGTAATTTTCTGCATCTATCCTGCCAGTGAGGAGCCTTGGTTTACAGTGAAAGGAAATGCAATTGCCTTATGCCTCTGGGATTGGGTAGGTTTTAAAAGGTTATGGCATATCCACCTCATTACATATATGGCAAAATAAAAAGAATTCTTGTACTTGCATTATTTTGTAGCATAAGCAATAAAATGATAATGGATGCTAAGGAATAGACAGTTTGATTTAACTTTTTCCCAGTATTTTTATTGTATTTATTTTATTTTTAATACCCTATGTACACTGTTATGTGAGACCATGAACTGGCAAGGAAATATGTCTTACTGCTAGCGAAGTGACAGTTTAAATTGTGGGTTATTACCAGGGTGACAGCAGAATCATCCCAGATTTGCACTAAGTGTGGTAGGGGGTGAGGAAAAGGACATTCTACCCTCGGTCTTAATGGTGGCTTTTCACGCCATATCGTCCCAAAATCATCTCATTAATTATAGATTCCCGGGAAGCATGCCGGGCCGCTGGTGGATTGGCCTCTCATTTGCCCACCGTGCCATCAGGCCTTCAGTAAACTGGGCGCTATTTTTAAAGGCTGCCCCTGCACAGAGCTAGCACTCTTCAAGGGATAGGAAGCTGCAGTGAGCTGATGGCTGCCAAGGGAGGAAATGTGCTGGCCCCAGATTTAGTGATTCCTCCGTCGAGTGCCTCCGGGACACTGGAGGTCCGCTGCGAAGTCCTCTAACCCCCACCCATGGGTTCTGTTTCAGTTGTCCACCTGAGTTGACCTTCATCTCAGCCAAGCAAAGATTGCACTCCCATGCAGCAACTGTTCCTGCCCAACACAAGACTCCTTTCACTTTTCACTTTAGAAGCATGGTACTGGTGAAGTTTATCTTTAGCTCCCTTGTTCTTTCCCCTACCCCAGTCACCCATGTCCTTTCCCTCATCACTGTCGATTCCCCTGGCATCACCTTCCGCTTCCCCACTGTCACCTACCAGCCAGAACCCTTTCCTTTCCAGAATGTCCAGGTAAACGTGCACATTCTCTACCTTCCCAAGAATCCCACCAATCCACATTCACCTCCCCGACCTCATTCCACCCCCAGGGTTCACGTCTGCCTCCAAGTCCCCACCAACCACCCTTGCCATCCTTTCTACCACTACCATCTTACCCTCACCTTCGCACCCTACCATCTCACTCTGCCCTCTCTCATTCTCACCGTTCCCTCCTACCACGCCAACCCTCATTTCGCTCCCCAGGAGGAAGTCATCAACTCCACAGACCCTGCCCTTGCACATGCATTTGAACAGCCCTCCTCCCTTACTCCTTCCTCCACCCTTACTCTTTCCTTCCCCAAGACTCCTTCCTACCCCTGAACTCTTTTCCCCCCTCCGAGCTCCTGCCTCCCCCCTGGACTTCTTGCTCCCCCTGGTCTCCTTCTCCCTCTCAATTCCACCCTCCCTCCTAGGTCCTGGCCACCTTCCCTTACAGCTTCCTCCAGCCTTACAACTACCACCCCAGCTGTGGCATTCTCCCCCATTACACCCTCCTCCCCTCATACTCGTTTCCCCCTCTCCCAACCTCATGAGCCTGTCACCAAGCATGCCATGGACATTCCTCCAGTGTCTGGTTGCTGTAGGGCTCCAGTATTTTCTGCTCCTTGGATGTCCGTGATGTGAGCAAGGCCCTGGCGGTAAGTCCCGACTTCTGCAGGTCACACTTGTCAAGGCATGTTCTGCAGCGGCGTGTCTTCCCGCCAACCTGGGCAGTAAATTTGATGTGGGGGGATGATTCCAGCGAGTGGGGCTTATAATGAAATGCAGATGTATGAAAATGAAGTTCCCGACGTGGGGCGGTGGGAAATGCGGCCCACCATTGACGGGTGGAGCTGACGATTGCAAACTGGTTTCATGAAGGCATGAAACCAACTTTTTGCCTTTCCCCCATATTGTCCATTAACGCTTGCCATGACGCCCGACGCCAATAGGCACAGAAGATTCTGACCAGCCTTTAAATATCTGTATTTCATTTTAATTGCAAGGAAAAGTATGAAGTCCAGAATATCTGTTTGTTTAACCTACAATATTTTCTCACACACACACACACACATTTCATTAAACACAGCTAAATAATTTAAGATCAATATGAAATTCCTTATTCAGCTAAAGCAAAAGCTGTAGCACTGCAGAATGTAAATGAATTTGATGCCGTGGGTGGTATAAAGCTCCAAAGATTAAATACTCTGGCATCTCTAATATAAGAAAAACACAAATAAGATAGGTGTCTGCTACAGACCACCAAGTCAGTATTCAAAGGAAGATAGTTTGCACTAGGAAAGGATAGGAAGGGTATGTGAGAACAGCAGAATTATTTCACTGGATGACTTCAATCAACTAAACATAAATTGGAAAAACTCAAGTAATTTAGAGTCAAAGTTGGTAAATGTAACGCATGAGTGCTTCATGACTCACAGAATTATAGAATGATTGCAGAATGAGAACAGAAGGAGTCTATTTGGCCCATAGTGTCTGTACTGGATCTCTGCAAGAGCAATTCAGCTAGTCCCTCTCTCCTGCCTTTTCCCTGTAGCTCTGATTTTTTTTTCTCTTCAGATAATTATCCAATTCTCTTTTAAAGGCCTCAATTGAATCTGCCTCCACCAGACTCTCAGGCAGTGCATTCCAGATCCTAATCACTTGCAGCATAAGCAGGTTTTTTCCCATGTTGCCATTTCTCCTTTTGCCAATCACCTTTAATTGGTGTCCTCTGATTCTTGATCCTTTGCCAATGGGAACAGTTTCTCCCTATCTACTCTGTTCAGACCTCTTGCAATTCTTAATATCTCTATCAAATCTCTCCTCAACTCTCTCCTGGCCAATAGGGAGGTGATAGCATAGTGGTATTATCAGTGGGCTAATAATTGTAAGACCTAGAGTAATGCTCTGGGGACCTGGTTTCATAATCCTACCACAGCAGATGGTGAAATTTGCATTGAGATGGGAAAATTTGGAGAGCAGTGAAAAAATCAACTGGCTTTTGGCCATCCTCCAAATGTTCCTGCCCCAACCCGACGATGCTCACTGCTGGCAGGACCAGAAAATCCTGGCATATGTCATTAAGATATATATGAATAAAAGCATGGATCCTAATACCAAACCTTGAGGAACCCTACTATATACTTTCCACTAGACCAAAAAACAATCATTTGCTACAACACTCTGTTTCCTGTTGCTCAGCTAATTTTGTACCCATGTTGCTGCTGTCCCTGTTATTCTATGGACTCTAACTTTGCGAACAAGCCTGTTCTGTGGCACTTTATCAAATGCCTTTTTGAAGTCCAAGTATGCCTAAATAGCCAAGTGGTTATGGTACTGGGTTTATAATCCTAAGATCAAGAGTTCAAATATCACACTGGCAAACTATGAAACGATGTAACTTCATCTGAAAAACAGATGGAAATGTGTTTGTACTCAAAAGAGTTACACAACATCTGTTACATCATCAAAATATCAATCAAGAGTTCAAATCTCACAATGGCAAACTAAAAAACAATGTAACTTCATCTGAAACAGATGGAAACAGGTTTACTCAAAAGAGTATCAAGAGTTCATTTTCTTAACGATCTCGTGGAGGCAATTGTGGATTCAGTTGGTTTCCTGATACTGAGGAGAGAAGGTGTGTGGTGTTGGTGTTGCTGATCCTCAGTGTTTCAACTGTTTCTGCTGCTGCCTTTGGGGTTGTTGCTTCTGCTGTGTGCTGCTGCTGCTTCTGCTGCTGCTCCTCCAGTGCTGCTGCTGCCTTGCCCCTGTGGTGCCAAAGGAGAGAGAGGGAGAGAAGAGAACAGTTGCTGCTGTTGATACAGGACAGGAAGGCCAGGAGGCCAGGACTGAGTTAAAAAACAACATCCTAGGTGGGTGTCTGAACTGTGTATTTTTGTTTAAGGTGGGGGCAATTAAGGACTGTGTTTTTGTAGGGGGAGGCAAGAAGACTGCCAGAGGAGTTGGGGAAGGAAGAGAGTGAGGGTGTGTGTGTGTGCTGAAACCATCTTTCTGCCACCCCTCCCCCCAACCCAGCCCTTTTCCTGGTAAGGCCAGCAATAGCTGGTGAAGACATCGCCTCCCCCTGCCGGAAGAACATCAGGCCCCCACCCACCGTCCATCCACCATCGAGGACACCCACCTGGACATTTACC
Source organism: Carcharodon carcharias (assembly GCF_017639515.1). NCBI lineage: Eukaryota > Metazoa > Chordata > Chondrichthyes > Lamniformes > Lamnidae > Carcharodon > Carcharodon carcharias. Next base: position 41,974,404 of record NC_054470.1, read on the forward strand.
TCTTTCCCTCCTGTGCCTCCCTGTCTTTTACTCCTCTCCCTCCTCTCCACTCCTGCCTAAAAGAGGGGAGGTTGTTTCTACCTCTCTCTCCCACCCCCTTTCCTCCATATATATATAAAAAAAAATATAAAAAGAAAAAAACAAAATGGCCAATCCTTCCCGGGGTGGGCGTGGCTCTGGCCCTAAGGCCAATTCACCATCGCCTGTGGCCGGGCCCTCGACGGCTAATGTGGAGGCGGTTTTGTCACCGGTGGCAGGGCCTCAAAAAAAGAAAACTTATGCGGGGGTGGTTGCTTCTGCGGCTCCAGCTGCTCCCGCTGCCCTGTCACCTTTCCGCCTCCTGACCAGGGCCCTTGGGGTAAAGAGCTATGCTCACCCTGAAATGACAATAGAGGCCTGCATAAAGGCTATGGCTGGGGTCGTCGGCCCCTCAGCCATTGTCGCGGCCTCTAAAATGTATGGGAAGGCCATATTCTTCTTGAGGTCCGAGCAGGCGGTGCACCTCGCCCTGCAAAAAGGACTCACTGTGGGCGGGACTTTTCTGGCGGTGGACCCCCTTGAGGCCACCGCCCAGAGAATTATTATTTCGAACGTCCCGCCTTTTCTATCCAGTGAGCTCCTCCTCCCCCACCTTAATAAATTGGGGGAGGTCAGGTCGGGGGTTGCACCAATCCCGCTCGGCCTCAAAGACTCGGCCCTCCGCCATGTGTACTCCTTCCGGCGCCAGGTATTTGTCCGCTTGGCCCAGGAGGAGTGCCTGGAGGGGGCCTTCGTTATCAATTTTGAGGGGACCGCCTATTGGGTCTTCTGGACCATGGAGGGCGTGCGGTGCCAGGCTTGTAAGGAGGCGGGGCACGTGAGGAAGAACTGCCCCGCCTCCAAGGCCACAAGCCCCACCCAAGCGGCCACGGCTGGCACCGGCCCTCCTCCCCCCGCCACCACTCCATCTCCCTCCCCGCAAGGGGAAGCGACGCCGGCGGCCACTGCCATCTCGGCTGCCGGTGAGGCGGGGGGAGAACCCCCGCGCCGTAAGAAGGCGCGGAGGAAGACCCGCAACCTGGAGGCGGCCCCTGAAATGCCCCAAAACCCCCAAACACCTGCAAGCACCGGCTCGGGGGAAAAGACATCATCCGGCCCCGGCGTCTTGTCCGCGTGTGCTCCCGGGCCCGTGGGTGCTAAGGCGCCGAGTGCTGGGCCCGGCGTCGTTTCTGCGCGTGCTCCCGGGGCCGGCGGGGAAAAGACGCGGGACCCCGAGCCGGGGTATCTGACACCCAAAACCCAGAGGGTGGAGTGTCCGGGAGGGCTGGACAAGGAGGAGGGGGCCTCGGAAATGGAGGTCTCCCTAGCCCCCAGCCTGACCCGGAAGAGACGTCACGCTTCGGAGGAGGAGGTGGGTGATGCCCAAACTGAAGAAGTTGGGTGTGTCCCTTCCCCCGATGAAGAGGTGGTGGCGTCTCCGCCAAGTAAAATCTCACCCTGTCCTCTGGGGGAACTCAAAACCCCTGCACCGACTCCCACCACTGTTACCCCCGTCAACCTGCTGCAGTCCCCTGAACAGGGCCCCTCGGGGGTCACTGAAGGCACCTCCCTTGAGGTGGTGCCCGACTCAGAGACCCTCGATACCCCCGAGGTACCTTCTGGCTCATCGGGGGACAGCAACTTTCAAAATTTAAAAAATGTCAACGGGTCATTGGGTGGCGGCGAAAAGGAAGGCCTTCCCGCTCCCTCCCAAACCTTAGCACCGGGCGTCCTAGTTTTAGGTCAGGAGCTTGTCCTGAGCTCCCCGGACGACCCGGTGCCAAGAGGAGAGCGGGCATCAGAACTGCCGCTGCCCTCTGACCCAAAACCTTTAGAGGAGACCAGAGAGGACCCCTCTGGCCTTGATCCTGGGGGTGGGATCGAGGTACAGGTGGGGCCAGCTGGCAGCTCCGAATCAGCCCCCGTACTCAATGCGGGGGAGGGGTCGGAAGCTGGAGGCGATGACCTGGAGGAGGACGGGGTGTCCGTGGTGAGCGCTGGAGATTACGCTGAGTCGCTCTCAAGCGAGGCGGTGGATCCCCTGGTGCCCTCCACTGACTCCCCCCTCATCCCCCCAAGGGAACTCCGGGACTTTTTGGCGAGTCATCGCGGTCGCCGAGACAGGGTTCAGTAGGCCTTGGACCGGTGGCATTCTTTTCCGCTGGTGTTCTGGTCCACTCGCGAGGCTCTCAAGTCTCCTGAGTTGGATAGGAACGCGCGGCGGAGGGTCCAAACGTTTCTCGCTGGGCTCCTGAAGGAGAGGAAGGACTAAAAAGTCCTCTTCTTCTTTTTAATGACTTAAGGTGAAGATTTGATGTACCTTTGACAATGAAGATGACTATAGCCAGCCTCAACATCCGCGGCAGCAGGGCCGCACAGCGCAGGTTCCAGAACTTCTCAGTCCTCAGGGACGGGAAGTATGCGTTGTGCTTCCTGCAAGAAACCCATACCGTTCCGGGAGACGAAGCCACGTGGCTTCTGGAGTGGCGAGGGGGGGTCTACATGAGTCACCTAGCCTCCAATTCTGGCGGGGTGGCTATCTTGTTGGCCCCGCATTTTCAGCCGGAGATCTTGGGGGTCAAGGAGCCAGTGCCAGGCCGGTTGCTGCACCTGACTGTGCGTCTGGGGGGGGCGGTGCTTCACTTTGTGAATGTGTACGCTCCCCTGGGCATGCAGCAGCAAGCGAGCTTCTTTGAAGAAGTGTCCACTCATCTCGGCTCCATCGACGCTGGCGAGTGCATCGTCCTCGGGGGGGATTTCAATTGCACCCTCGGGGTCCGGGACCGTCACGGTTCCCCGCACTGCACGCGAGGTGTGAGTAAGTTGCGGGACCTGGTCAGGTCCTTCGACTTAGTGGACGTCTGGCGAAATCTCCATCCTGACTCCAGCGTGTTCACCTTTGTGTCACCTGGAGTCGGAGCGTCCAGACTCGACCGCCTTTACGTTTCGAAGGCGTACGTGTCCTGCGTTCCGGCTGCTTCTATACAGCAGGTTCCGTGCACGGACCACCGTCTGGTGTGGGCGGAGCTCACTTCGTTCTGCGCTCGGACGGGGTCCGCGTACTGGCATTTTAATAACCTGTTGTTGGAAGACCAGCGGTTCCTGGACTCGTTCCGTCGCTTCTGGGCCGGCTGGAGAAGGAAGCGGGGAGGCTTCCCCTCCTTGAGGCTATGGTGGGACGTGGGCAAAGCTCACGTCCGAGTTTTCTGTCAAGAGTACGCGAAGGGGTCGACAAAGAGACGCAAATCCAGGGTCGAGGAGTTGGAGAATGAGGTGCTCGACCTGGAGGCACGGCTCCGTCAGCCCGACGCGGACCCGGCCCTGCGGTCGGTGTACGATGAGAAGAAGGGCGCGCTGCGGGACCTGCAACTGGTCAGGTCTCGGGGCGCGTTCGTGAGGTCGCGGATCTGTTTCCTTAAGGAGATGGACCGTGGCTCTCCCTTCTTCTACTCACTGGAAAAAAGGCACGGGGTCCGTAAGCAGCTCTTTACGCTGCTGGCCGACGACGGATCACTTGTCTCGGATCCGGAGGGCATCAGGGCCATTGCCCGAGATTACTACACTGCCCTTTTCTCTCCGGATCCGTCCAGTGAGGAAGCTTGCAGAGTTTTGTGGGAGGACCTGCCGCAGGTCGGCCCGGAGTGCGCCGGAAAGCTCGACTCCCCTATAAGTCTGGGGGAGCTGACCGGCGCACTCGACGGTCTTTCTAGGGGCAAAACCCCGGGACTAGACGGGCTGACCGTGGAGTTCTTCAGGGCGTTCTGGGACGTCTTGGGGAGCGACTTTGCGGGGGTCCTGGGGGAGAGCATTGCTACCGGGGAGATGCCCCTTTCGTGGCGCAGGGCCGTGATTGCCCTGCTGCCGAAGAAGGGGGATCTCCGCCTTCTTAAAAACTGACGCCCGGTCTCCCTCCTCAGCACGGACTACAAAATCTTCGCCCGAGCCATGTCTTCTCGGCTCGGCACCGTGCTGGACCACATGATCCACCCTGACCAGTCCTACACCGTCCCGGACCGAACCATTTATGATAACATCCATCTGGTCCGGGACATCATCCACCATTCCCAGAGGGCTGGTCTGTCGAGCGCCTTCCTGTCTCTCGATCAGGAGAAGGCATTCGACAGGGTGGATCACGAATACTTACTCGGAACTCTGCGAGCTTTCGGGTTCGGGACGCAATTTGTCGCCCGGATCCGACTTCTGTACACCGCCGCGGAGTGTCTAGTGAAGGTTAACGGGTCCCTGACGGCGCCCCTTCACTTTGGGAGAGGGGTACGTCAGGGCTGCCCCCTGTCTGGCCAGTTGTATTCTATTTGCATGGAGCCTTTCCTGCGCCTCTTGCGGAGGAGGTTGTCGGGATTGGTTCTGCACGGGCCGGGCATCGGGGTGGTCCTTTCGGCTTACGCCGATGACGTGCTCCTTATGTTTAGTGACCCGGCTGACCTGCGGAGGATGCGCGAGTGTCAGGAGGTCTACTCTGCCGCTTCTTCTGCCAGGATCAACTGGGGTAAGTGTTCTGGACTCCTGGTCGGTCAGTGGCAGATGGATCCCCTACCCGAGGAGCTCAGGCCTTTCACCTGGAGCAGGACCAGCCTCCTCTACCTAGGGGTCCATCTCTGCCCCGCTGAGGAATCCTGGCCGGCAAACTGGCAGGAACTGGAGACGAAAGTCACCGCTCGCCTGCGGCGCTGGACAGGACTGCTCCGAGTGCTATCTTACCGAGGTCGAGTTCTGGTCATAAACCAGCTGATCGCCGCCATGTTGTGGTATCGGCTGGTCACTTTGACCCCTCCCCCGGACTTTGTCACAAGAATCCAGAGATTGTTAGTCGACTTCTTCTGGGACAAAAGATTGCACTGGGTCGCTGCCGAGGTTCTGAGTCTCCCGCTTAGGGAGGGTGGTCAGGCGCTAGTGTGCCTACGCACACAGGTGGCGTCTTTCCACCTTCAGACCCTGCAGCGATACCTCTACGTTGAGCCTCCTCCTAGATGGTGTGCCCTGATGACGTATTTCTTCCGTCAGGTGCACGGCCTGAATTATGACGTGCAGCTCCTGTTTATAGAACAGCTGGGCCTCGGTGGCTCCTTGCAGGCATTGCCCGTCTTTTACCAGGACCTGATCAAAGTCTGGAAAGTGGTCGCCTCGCGACGCAGCTCTCCCCCGTCAGGAGTAGCGGCTATCGTCAGAGAGCCGCTGCTCAGGAATCCGCCCCTCTGTCCTTTTCAGTGGTTGGCGGAGAGGAGGGCTGTGGCCGCAGGGGTGACCAGGATAGGGGACGTGCTGGGTGGCGGAGGACTGGGCTGGATGCTCCCGCAGGAGTTGGCGCGACGCGCGTCTGTGAGTGTCCAGGTCGCAGCCGATGCCATCCAAGACCTGAGAACGGTCGTGCTCGGACCCGACGTTATTTTGGGTCTTGAGGTGGCCCAGGTGCGCGGTGGTCTTCCGTCTGAGCGTTCCCCTGTTCAGACGGAATTCCACATTGGCCCCAAGCCCCGAACCCTCCCTCGGGTGCTGGTGCCCTGCAATATGAGCCGCCTCGGGGACATACCCTCTGTGCCTTTTGGCACGGCAAAGAGGGGCTTTTTGTATGGACTGCTGCTGCACACCTTCCATTTTCTCGCCCTTGTCCGTCGACCGGACACGCCCTGGCGTGCCTTGTTGCCGTCCGGCGGCGGAGGCCCTCGATGGGAGGCCCTCTACGGAGGTGTCCTCCCCCTTTCTATCGGGGACCTGGGTTGGAGGGTGTTGCATGCAGCAGTCCCTTATAATAAGAGGATGCATAGGTTCACGGACTCTCAGGACACATGCCCTTTTTGCGGTCTTGTGGAGTCCGTGGACCATGTATACATAGGGTGTTGTAGGCTGCACTCCCTTTTTAGTTATTTGAAAAACCTTTTATTGATGTTTTGTTTGCACTTCAGCCCCACGCTCCTGATCTATGGGCACCCGGTGCGGAAGGGGGTCGGGAAGGAGGAGGACCTCCTCGTGAACCTGCTCCTGGGCCTGGCCAAGTTGGCCATTAACAGGTCCAGGCAGCGGGCGATCGACGGGGGAGTCCCGCCCGATTGTTTGTCCCTCTTCCGCGGCTACGTTCGCTGCCGGATATCCCTGGAGAAGGAGCACGCGGTGTCTGCTGGCACTCTCGAGGCCTTCCGTGCTCGGTGGGCACCGCGGGGACTGGGGTGTTTTGTTGACCCCTTTAATCACATTTTGATTTAAAGTTTGTAAGTTTCCTTTAAACTTTGTTCTTGGTTTTACAGCTGACCTGAATTAGGGGCTGTGCCTGATTTATCCCAATTTTGTTGATTTGGTTTTCATTTAAAAGATTATCAAGAGTTCAAATCTCACAATGGCAAACTATGAAACAATGTAACTTCATCTGAAACAGATGGAAACAGGCTTACTCAAAAGAGTATCAAGAGTTCATTTTCTTAACGATCTCGTGGAGGCAATTGTGGATTCAGTTGGTTCCCTGATACTGAGGAGAGAAGGTGTGTGGTGTTGGTGTTGCTGCTCCTCAGTGTTTCAACTGTTTCTGCTGCTGCCTTTGGGGTTGTTGCTTCTGCTGTGTGCTGCTGCTGCTCCTCCAGTGCTGCTGCTGCTGCCTTGCCCCTGTTTGAGCCAAGGGAGAGAGAGGGAGAGAGGAACAACTGCTGCTGCTTTGGGGTTGTTGCTTCTGCTGCTGCTGTTGCTGCTTCTGCTGCTGCTGCTCCAGTGCTGCTGCTGCTGCTGCCTTGCCTCTGTGGTGCCAAAGGAGAGAGAGGGAGAGAAGAGAACAGTTGCTGCTGTTGTTACAGGACAGGAAGGCCAGGAGGCCAGGACTGAGTTGAAAAACAACATCCTAGGTGGGTGTCTGAACTGTGTATTTTTGTTTAAGGTGGGGGCAATTAAGGACTGTGTTTTGTAGGGGGAGGCAAGAAGACTGCCAGAGGAGTTGGGGAAGGAAGAGAGGGAGGGTGTGTGTGTGTGCTGAAACCATCTTTCTGCCACCCCTCCCCCCAACCCAGCCCTTTTCCCAGTAAGGCCAGCAATAGCTGGTGAAGACATCGCCTCCCCCTGCCTGAAGAACATCAGGCCCCCACCCACCGTCCATCCACCATCGAGGACACCCACCAGGACATTTACCTCTTTCCCTCCTGTGCCTCCCTGTCTTTTACTCCTCTCCCTCCTCTCCTCTCCTGCCAAAAAGAGGGGAGGTTGTTTCTACCTCTCTCCCCCACCCCCTTTCCTCAAACAAAATGGCCAATCCTTCCCAGGGTGGGCGTGGCTCTGGCCCTAAGGCCAATTCACCATCGCCTGTGGCCGGGCCCTCGAGGGCTAATATAGAGGCGGTTTTGTCACCGGTGGCAGGGCCTCAAAAAAAGAAAACCTATGCGGGGGTGGTTGCTTCTGCGGCTCCAGCTGCTCCTGCTGCCCTGTCACCATTCCGCCTCCTCACCAGGGCCCTTGGGGTAAAGAGCTATGCTCACCCTGAAATGACAATAGAGGCCTGCATAAAGGCTATGGCTGGGGTCGTCGGCCCCTCAGCCATTGTCGCGGCCTCTAAAATGTATGGGAAGGCCATATTCTTCTTGAGGTCCGAGCGGGCGGTGCACCTCGCCCTGCAAAAAGGACTCACTGTGGGCGGGACTTTTCTGGCGGTGGACCCCCTTGAGGCCACCGCCCAGAGAATTATTATTTCGAACGTCCCGCCTATTCTATCCAGTGAGCTCCTCCTCCCCCACCTTAATAAATTGGGGGAGGTCAGGTCGGGGGTTGCACCAATCCCGCTCGGCCTCAAGGACTCGGCCCTCCGCCATGTGTACTCCTTCCGGCGCCAGGTATTTGTCCGCTTGGCCCGGGAGGAGTGCCTGGAGGGGGCCTTCATTATCAATTTTGAGGGGACCGCCTATCGGGTCTTCTGGACCGTGGAGGGCGTGCGGTGCCATGCTTGTAAGGAGGCGGGGCACGTGAGGAAGAACTGCCCCGCCTCCAAGGCCACAAGCCCCACCCAAGCGGCCATGGCTGGCACTGCCCCTCCTCCCCCCGCCACCACTCCATCTCCCTCCCCGCAAGGGGAAGCGACGCCGGCGGCCACTGCCATCTCGGCTGCCGGTGAGGCGGGGGGAGAGCCCCCGCGCCGTAAGAAGGCGCGGAGGAAGACCCGCAACCTGGAGGCGGCCCCTGAAACGCCCCAAAACCCTCAAACACCTGCAAGCACCGGCTCGGGGGAAAAGACATCATCCGGCCCCGGCGTCGTGTCCGCGTGTGCTCCCGGGCCCGTGGGTGCTAAGGCGCCGAGTGCTGGGCCCGGCGTCGTCCCTGCGCGTGCTCCCGGGGCCGGCGGGGAAAAGACGCGGGACCCCGAGCCGGGGAATCTAACGCCCAAAACCCAGAGGGTGGAGTGTCCGGGAGGGCTGGACAAGGAGGAGGGGGCCTCGGAAATGGAGGTCTCCCTAGCCCCCAGCCTGACCCGGAAGAGACGTCACGCTTCGGAGGAGGAGGTGGGTGATGCCCAAACTGAAGAAGTTGGGTGTGTCCCTTCCCCCGATGAAGAGGTGGTGGCATCTCCACCAAGTAAAATCGCGCCCTATCCTCTGGGGGAACTCAAAACCTCTGCACCGACTCCCACCACTGTTACCCCCGTCAACCTGCTGCAGTCCCCTGAACAGGGCCCCTCGGGGGTCACTGAAGGCACCTCCCTTGAGGTGGTGCCCGACTCGGGAACCCTCGATACCCCCGAGGTACCTTCTGGCTCGTCGGGGGACTGTAGCTTTCAAAATTTAAAAAATGTTAACGGGTCATTGGGTGGCGGCGAAAAGGAAGGCCTTCCTGCTCCCTCCCAAACCTTAGCACCGGGCGTCCTAGTTTTGGGTCAGGAGCTTGTCCTGAGCTCCCCGGACGACCCGGTGCCGGGAGGAGAGCGGGCATCAGAACTGCCGCTGCCCTCTGACCCAAAACCTTTAGAGGAGACCAGAGAGGACCCCTCTGGCCTTGATCCTGGGGGTAGGATCGAGGTACAGGTGGGCCCAGCTGGCAGCTCCGAATCAGCCCCCGTACTCAATGCGGGGGAGGGGTCGGAAGCTGGAGGCGACGACCTGGAGGAGGACGGGGTGTCCGTGGTGAGCGCTGGAGATTACGCTGAGTCGCTCTCAAGCGAGGCGGTGGATCCCCTGGTGCCCGCCACTGACTCCCCCCTCATCCCCCCAAGGGAACTCCGGGACTTTTCGGCGAGTCATCGCGGTCGCCGAGACAGGGTTCAGTTGGCCTTGGACCGGTGGCATTCTTTTCTGCTGGTGTTCTGGTCCACTCGCGAGGCTCTCAAGTCTCCTGAGTTGGATAGGAACGCGCGGCGGAGGGTCCAAACGTTTCTCGCTGGGCTCCTGAAGGAGAGGAAGGACTAAAAAGTCCTCTTCTTCTTTTTAATGACTTAAGGTGAAGGTTTGATGCACCTTTGACAATGAAGACGACTATAGCCAGCCTCAACATCCGCGGCAGCAGGGCCGCACAGCGCAGGTTCCAGAACTTCTCGGTCCTAAGGGACGGGAAGTATGCGTTGTGCTTCCTGCAAGAAACCCATACCGTTCCGGGAGACGAAGCCACGTGGCTCCTGGAGTGGCGAGGGGGGGTCTACATGAGTCACCTAGCCTCCAATTCTGGCGGGGTGGCTATCTTGTTGGCCCCGCATTTTCAGCCGGAGATCTTGGGGGTCAAGGAGCCGGTGCCAGGCCGGTTGCTGCACCTGACTGTGCGTCTGGGGGGGGCGGTGCTTCACTTTGTGAATGTGTACGCTCCCCTGGGCACGCAGAAGCAAGCGAGCTTCTTTGAAGAAGTGTCCACTCATCTCGGCTCCATCGACGCTGGCGAGTGCATCGTCCTCTGGGGGGATTTCAATTGCACCCTCGGGGTCCGGGACCGTCACGGTATCCCGCACTGCACGCGAGGTGTGAGTAAGTTGCGGGACCTGGTCAGGTCCTTCGACTTAGTGGACGTCTGGCGAAATCTCCATCCTGACTCCAGCGTGTTCACCTTTGTGTCACCTGGAGTCGGAGCGTCCAGACTCGACCGCCTTTACGTTTCGAAGGCGTACGTGTCCTGCGTTCCGGCTGCTTCTATACAGCAGGTTCCGTGCATGGACCACCGTCTGGTGTGGGCGGAGCTCACTTCGTTCTGCGCTCGGACGGGGTCCACGTACTGGCATTTTAATAACCTGTTGTTGGAAGACCAGCGGTTCCTGGACTCGTTCCGTCGCTTCTGGGCCGGCTGGAGAAGGAAGCGGGGAGGCTTCCCCTCCTTGAGGCTATGGTGGGACGTGGGCAAGACTCACATCCGAGTTTTCTGTCAAGAGTACGCGAAGGGGTCGACAAAGAGACGCAAATCCAGGGTCGAGGAGTTGGAGAAGGAGGTGCTCGACCTGGAGGCACGTCTCCGTCAGCCCGACGTGGACCCGGCCCTGCGGTCGGTGTACGATGAGAAGAAGGGCGCGCTGCAGGACCTGCAACTGGTCGGGTCTCGGGGCGTGTTCGTGAGGTCGCGGATCTGTTTCCTTAAGGAGATGGACCGTGGCTCTCCCTTCTTCTACTCACTGGAAAAAAGGCACGGGGTCCGTAAGCAGCTCTTTATGCTGCTGGCCGATGACGGATCCCTTGTCTCGGATCCGGAGGGCATCAGGGCCATTGCCCGAGATTACTAGACTGCCCTTTTCTCTCCGGATCCGTCCAGTGAGGAAACTTGCAGAGTTTTGTGGGAGGACCTGCCGCAGGTCGGCCCGGAGTGCGCCGGAAAGCTCGACTCCCCTATAAGTCTGGGGGAGCTGACCGGCGCACTCGACGGTCTTTCTAGGGGCAAAACCCCGGGACTAGACGGGCTGACCGTGAAGTTCTTCAGGGCGTTCTGGGACGTCTTGGGGAGCGACTTCGCGGGGGTCCTGGGGGAGAGCATTGCTACCGGGGAGATGCCCCTTTCGTGGCGCAGGGCCGTGATTGCCCTGCTGCCGAAGAAGGGGGATCTCCGCCTTCTTAAAAACTGACGCCCGGTCTCCCTCCTCAGCACGGACTACAAAATCTTCGCCCGAGCCATGTCTTCTTGGCTCGGCACCGTGCTGGACTACGTGATCCACCCTGACCAGTCCTACACCGTCCCGGACCGAACCATTTACAATAACATCCATCTGGTCCGGGACATCATCCACCATTCCCAGAGGGCTGGTCTTTCGAGCGCCTTCCTGTCTCTCGATCAGGAGAAGGCGTTTGACAGGGTGGATCACGGATACTTACTCGGAACTCTGCGAGCTTTCGGGTTTGGGACGCATTTTGTCGCCCGGATCCGACTTCTGTACACCGCCGCGGAGTGTCTAGTGAAGGTTAACGGGTCCCTGACGGCGCCCCTTCGCTTTGGGAGAGGGGTACGTCAGGGCTGCCCCCTGTCTGGCCAGTTGTATTCTATTTGCGTGGAGCCTTTCCGCGCCTCTTGCGGAGGAGGTTGTCGGGATTGGTTCTGCATGGGCCGGGCATCGGGGTGGTCCTTTCGGCTTACGCCGATGACGTGCTCCTTATGTTTAGTGACCCGGCTGACCTGTGGAGGATGCGCGAGTGCCAGGAGGTCTACTCTGCCGCTTCTTCTGCCAGGATCAACTGGGGTAAATGTTCTGGACTCCTGGTCGGTCAGTGGCAGATGGATCCCCTACCCGAGGAGCTCAGGCCTTTCACCTGGAGCAGGACCAGCCTCCTCTACCTCGGGGTCCATCTCTGCCCCGGTGAGGAATCCTGGCCGGCAAACTGGCAGGAACTGGAGACGAAAGTCACCGCTCGCCTGCAGCGCTGGACAGGACTGCTCCGAGTGCTATCTTACCGTCGTCGAGTTCTGGTCATAAACCAGCTGATCGCCGCCATGTTGTGGTATCGGCTGGTCACTTTGACCCCTCCCCCGGACTTTGTCACAAGAATCCAGAGATTGTTAGTCGACTTCTTCTGGGACAAAAGATTGCACTGGGTCGCTGCCGAGGTTCTGAGTCTCCCGCTTAGTGGTCAGGCGCTAGTGTGCCTACGCACACAGGTGGCGACTTTCCGCCTTCAGACCCTGCAGCGATACCTCTACGTCGAGCCTCCTCCTAGATGGTGTGCCCTGATGATGTATTTCTTCCGTCAGGTGCACGGCCTGAATTATGACGTGCAGCTCCTGTTTATAGAACAGCTGGGCCTCGGTGGCTCCTTGCAGGCGTTGCCCGTCTTTTACCAGGACCTGATCAAAGTCTGGAAAGTGGTCGCCTCGCGACGCAGCTCTCCCCCGTCAGGAGTAGCGGCTATCGTCAGAGAGCCGCTGCTCAGGAATCCGCCCCTCCGTCCTTTTCAGTGGTTGGCGGAGAGGAGGGCTGTGGCCGCAGGGGTGACCAGGATCGGGGACGTGCTGGGTGGCGGAGGACTGGGCTGGATGCTCCCGCAGGAGTTGGCACGACGCGCGTCTGTGAGTGTCCAGGTCGCAGCCGATGCCATCCAAGACCTGAGAACGGTCGTGCTCGGACCCGACGTTATTTTGGATCTTGAGGTGGCCCAGGTGCGCGGTGGTCTTCCGTCTGAGCGTTCCCCTGTTCGGATGGAATTCCACATTGGCCCCAAGCCCCGAACCCTCCCTCGGGTGCTGGTGCCCCGCAATATGAGCCGCCTCGGGGACATGCCCTCTGTGCCTTTTGGCACGGCAAAGAGGGGCTTTTTGTACGGACTGCTGCTGCACACCTTCCATTTTCTCGCCCTTGTCCGTCGACCGGACACGCCCTGGCATGCCTTGTTGCCGTCTGGCGGCGGAGGCCCCCTACGGAGGTGTCCTCCCCCTTTCTATCGGGGACCTGGGTTGGAGGGTTTTGCATGCAGCAGTCCCTTATAATAAGAGGATGCATAGGTTCACGGACTCTCAGGACACATGCCCTTTTTGCGGTCTTGTGGAGTCCATGGACCATGTATACATGGGTGTTGTAGGCTGCACTCCCTTTTTAGTTATTTGAAAAACCTTTTATTGATGTTTTGTTTGCACTTCAGCCCCACGCTCCTGATCTATGGGCACCCGGTGCGGAAGGGGGTCGGGAAGGAGGAGGACCTCCTCGTGAACCTGCTCCTGGGCCTGGCCAAGTTGGCAATTAACAGGTCCAGGCAGCAGGCGATTGACGGGGGAGTCCCGCCCGATTGTTTGTCCCTCTTCCGTGGCTACGTTCGCTGCCGGATGTCCCTGGAGAAGGAGCACGCGGTGTCTGCTGGCACTCTCGAGGCCTTCCGTGCTCGGTGGGCACCGCGGGGACTGGGGTGTTTTGTTGACCCCTTTAATCACATTTTGATTTAAAGTTTGTAAGTTTCCTTTAAACTTTGTTCTTGGTTTTACAGCTGACCTGAATTAGGGGCTGTGCCTGATTTATCCCAATTTTGTTGATTTGGTTTTCATTTAAAAGATTATCAAAGTTAAATTCAGAAAATGCTGGAAAAACTCAGCAGGTCTAGCAGCATCTGAGAAGAGAGAAACAGAGTTAACGTTTCAAATCCCTATGACCTTTCTTCAGAGCTCCACCTGACATCTGTCATATTCATACTTTTTCAGCTTCATCTTACTCTCTATCCTGTTCGACATTTGAGAAGTTCTGGATTTACTTGCTCTACCTTTCACCCTCGTGGGAATGTACCTTCACTGTAAACTATCTCCTCTTTAAAGGCAGCTCATTGTTCCATCACAGTTTTCCCTGCCAATCTTGATTCCAATTTACATTTACAATTGACAGAACAGTTCTCACCAGGGGCAGGATCTTCCGGTCTGCGAGCGGAGGCGGGGCCTGCTCGCCGATGTGTAAAATGACATGGGATGATGTTGGGTGGAACTCCCAACGTCATTCTGCATCATTTCCATTTTCAGGTTGGTGGGGGCGCAGCCAAATCAGCTGTGCGCCTGTTGACCTGTCAACAGCCAATTGAGGCCATTGACAAACTAATTAAGTTCATTAATGGACCTGCCCATCCAACCTTAATGTTGGTGGGCAGGCCAGGAGCCCTGGCGGGCTTCAAACAAAGCATGAAACCTCATCCACGGGCAGGATGAGGTTTCATGAGGGTTTTAAAATTTTAATCACATAATTTCAATAAAAGTTATGGACATGTCCCAACTCATGTGACAGTGTCACATGAGGGGACATGTCAGGAAAAATTTTTAAACCTCTTTATTTAAAATTTTAAATCGTAGATGATCTCCCTGAGGCAGCATTCCTGGCTGAGGGAATCACAAACCACCCCCCACCGCCCCCACCCACCCCCCCCCACCCCCCACCACCACCCCTCCCCCCCCCCCCCCCCCCCCTCCCCACACAGGGAGTGCATAGTGCTTCCAAGTGGACATCACGCTGGGTGGGCCTTAATTGACCCACCCAAGTAAAATGGTGGCGTGCCCCCAATCAGGGGTGCCAATCAAAGGCGTGCCTGCCCACGCCCGCTCCTGCACACACCACCCCACCCCCCACCCCCCTCTCCCCCGATGGAGGGAAGATTTTTGCCCAGGTTTTATAACTTTATTACTTTAAAAAGACTAAAATCAATGCAAATTGATTTATTTGCAGGGTGAAAGGTGGGGGGAGTGAATGGGGCATTGTCCCACAACATATCAGTAAAGGAAAATGGAATGGCATTTGGTGTAACATTGGACACAGGCAACAGTGTTTTGGATGACCTCAAGTTTATGGAAGGTAAAATGTGGGAGGCCGGCCAGGCTTTAGAATAGTTGAGTCGGGCGATAACAAAGGCATGGATGTGGGTTTCAGCAGCAGAAGAGCTGAGGCAGGAGTGTAAACAAGGTGAAGTTACAAGGTGGAGATTATAAACTCAGTATGTCATTAAAAACCTAGTTACATCTCATTCAAGGTGTAACTTTTTCAAGAGTTTTTACAGGAAGACCCATAGCACAAAAGAGCAAATTTTGTCTGTTCGTGGCTTTCTACTTGTTTGAGGGCAGGATGACTTCAACAGTGCACCCTGAGGGGAAATCAAGAATTACTGATACCAACTCTGGATTTCCTCATGCAGCTGCATGTATTTTTTAACTTTTTCATGGAATGTGGGCATCGCTGGCTAGGCCAGCATTCATTGCCGATCCCTAATTGTCCTTGTGAAGGCTGTGGTGAGCTGTTTTATTGAACTGCTGCAGTCCGTGTGCTGTAGGAACACCCACAGTGCTGTTAAGGAGGGAGTTTCAAGATTTTGACTCATTGAAGGAACGACAATATATTTCCAAGTCAGGATGTTGTGTGGCTTGGAGGGGAACTTGCAGGTGGCGGTGTTCCCATGAATCCGCTGCCCTTGTCCTTCTAGATGGTAGATCGAGGGTTTTGGAGGTGCTGTCGAAGGAGCCTTGGTGGGTTGCTGCAGTGCATCTTATATATGGTGTACACTGCTGCCACTGTGCGTTGGTGGTGAAGGGAGTGGATATTGAAGTTGCACATGGATGGGGTGCCAATAGGTGGGCTGCTTTGTCCTGGACGGTGTTGAGCTTCTTCAATACTGTTGGAGCTGCACTCATTCAGGCAAGAGGGGAGTATTCCAACACACTCCTGACTTGTGGCTTGTAGATGGTGGACAGACTTTGGAAAGTCAAAAAGTGAGTTACCTTTTGTAGCCACTGGCCTGCTCTTGTAGCCACTGTATTTTTATGGCTAGTCCAGTTCAGTTTCTGGTCAATGGTAATCCTCAGGAGTTTGATAGTGGGGGATTCAGTGATGGTAATGCCATTGAATGGCAAGAGGTGACGGTTGGATTCTCGCTTGTTGGAGATGGCCATTGCCTGGCACTTGTGTGGTGCGAATGTTACTTGCCACCTATCAGCCTAAGCCTGAATGTTGTCCAGGTCTTGCTGCAAGTGAGCACGGACTGCTTCAGTATCTGAGCAGTTGTGAATGGTTCTGAACATTGTGCAATCAATAGCTAGCATTCCCACTTCTGATGTTATGATGGAAGGAAGGTTGATAAAGCTGGGTATGTAGGCTATAGCCCCAAAGACTGGTGGATCGTATCAAACAGCATATCTCAGCCACTGTTCACAACAGGCAGGGTACAGACCGTACTCAGCCAGCCCCTGCTTGCAAAACTCAAAATACAGTGTGCAACATTAGATGTAATTCCACAATTGGACAATATTTGTGAAATAATCCTCAGTGTGCTAAGAATTACGCTGACAACCAATTTAAGATTGTCAGTCAGGCTCGGAGTATTGCGCATTTGTGTGTACTGGAAGCTACATATATTAACACAGGACCCTGTTTTTTGCAGACAGAAAGGACATGTACACACGTTGTGCCTTTTTCAGCTAAACAAACTAAGTGACAGTGATTCACTGACTCATTCCTCAGGGCAATGCCTTGACCACTCAGGATCAAACTGCCTGGTTTAACTTTCAAACAATGCTTGGTAGTTAACTGTCAGTCATCATCACTGGTGTATTCTCCATGGCAATGTCTCTACCAAGCAGAGTCCACTTGTCAACCAATCAGCACTCTCTTCACATACAGTATAAATTTATTGTTTTCTCCCTATGCTGGTATTCTTGTGAAGTGTGCTGATGAGTGCAAGGTGAAAAGCTTCGAAATGTCTCTTTTTTCAGCAAAAATATAAGTAGGCTGCAATTTTCCAGCCCTATTGGCATCGGGTGTCATGCTGGGTGGATTCTCAAGGCCATGGCTCCGCAGCAAAGCAGCTCATGGAAGGTGGGGTGTCTCTGTTGATGTCTCGGATCTGTTTCACAGTTTTGGCCATTGGCTGCTATGGGGAGGGAGTGGGGGGTGGGAGAGGAAGGTCTAGCTTTGAATCTCAGAGGAAGGTGCACAGGGACGGGTGAGAGAGGAAGGTCTATGTTTGACTGGGAGAGGGTGTATCGGGGGTTGGGTGATGTTGATGGGGGAATCAAAGGTTTCGGGGAGAAACAAAGGTTTCGGATGGGTGAGTTTGGGAGGGGGGAGATGGGAGTTTGTGGGGGAGGAAGGCGTAATTGGGAAACAATGCAGCAAGTAGGGAAGGAGTTTGGGGGGGTAAGTAGTTCAGAGGGGGGAAGGAGTCCAAGGAGGAAGGAGTTCAGTGCGGGGAGGGTAGGAAGGCATCCAGATGGAGGAAGGAGGAAGAGTAGAAGAGGGCAGATGGGAGGGGGAATGTCCAAGTGAATGTGCAAGGGAGGGGTCTGTGGTGTCAATGACTGCCTCCTGGGGAGTGAACTGAGAGTGGGTGGTAGGAGGGAATTGTGAGTATGAGAAAGGACAGAGTGAACCGGAAGGTTTGAGGGTAGTTGTTGGGGTCTCAGAGGCAGACACGGAGTGTGAAGGAGGAGGCCGGGGAGGTCGATGTGAATGGGATGGGATTCACGGAAGGTAGGGAATGTGCACGTTCACCTGGACATCCTGGAAGGATAAGGGTTCGGGTTGGTAGGCGACGGTGGGGAGGTGGAAGGTGATGCCAGGGCGGTCAACAGTGATGGAGGAAAGAAAATGGGTGACTGGGGGAGGGGAAAGGACAGGGGAGCTGATCAGAAACTTAAGGCAGCAATTTTTGCTCGGCGGGTGGGTGAGCACATGCTCAACCTGTTCGAGTGTGAAATGACGTGCGTTGATGTCGGCTGAACGTGCCAATTTCAACGCGCAGTCGTGCGATAGTTTGGCTGGCGGGCACATACCAGAGTCGGCAGCCTGCCCACCGACAATTTAAAGGCCTGTAAAGACCATTGAATAATCAATTAAGCTAAATTTTTTCACTGTCCATCCAACCTAACGGTTGTATTTTTTTGGAAACGTCATCCGCAGAGTCACATGAGGGGACATGTTTTATTACATTTATATGTTCTTTATTTTTTATATATCTTCATCTTCCTGAGGCAGCTTTGTGCCTCAGGAAGATTATAAAGTGCTCACTTGTGTACATGTGCGAAGTTCACGCTCGCCTCCTCCCTCCCCCACACAGGCTGTGCTGTGCGACACCGCTCGCGTTTCACACTGGACAGGCCTTAACTGCCCCACCGAGTCTGACTGCCAAGGGCAAAATTCTGCCCTTAATGACTACCATGGTGGTCGAAATCAAAAGTGAGAGGAGCTTTGTATTGGACAGTCATTGGTGTTGCATGGGAGTGCAATCAGTGGGTGGGCACGAGATGCAGGTCAGCTCAGATAGACACCTGAAAGAGAACCCCAGCAGGCAGCATTGAAAATGCTTAGGACAGTGAGATGAGCATGGTAGATGAAGGCTGTGCATGCGTGGGAGAGTACTTACATAAGTCTCTGAAAGGCCCTGCCATACACACACTTGTCCCTCTCGAATCACTCGTGGTCCCACTGCGTGCAGCTGAACTGTTCATTGTGTGGAGGGTTGGGGATGGGAATAAAGTGACAAAATATGTTCACGCATGCAATCATTCGTGATCAAAAAATCTTTACTTTTCTCGGCCTACCACTTCTTCTAGGTACTGCCCTGACATCCTCTGCAGGGGTGGAGACAGCCTGTGCAATGGTTGGCCCTGTTGCCTCTGATGACTTCTGCATGGGCCCTCTGGGGAGCCAAGGCCTTGAGGGCCCCAGTTGTTTTGGCTGTCTTCCAGTGGGCCAGTTGTTCCCTCTGTGGTGACAGAGGATGAGGCTGAGGGGGTCACATGTAAAGGGGACTTGGAGGGAGAGGATAGCTGCAGAGATTCCTGAGTGGATGACCCAAAGTTGTGCAGCTGCCGACCCTCCTCCCTTCAGGTGCCCCAGGCCCCCAGCCCAACGCCTTGAGAAGAAGGAACTCCTGGAGGGATGTTGAAGTGCTCCGTTTCACTCTTGCATTGCCATTGTAAGAACCTGGCTACGATGGAGTGCATCACCACATTCTGCTGGACCAGGGTCTCCATGACATCCGCCATCTTTCCCATGGAGACCTCCATACATGCACATGTGGGGACCCCTTCATTAGAGAACAGATGGATGTACTCCTCTGACTCATGTGCCACTCTGTTATGGGCTTCCAACAGCTCTGCGTAATGTTCCTCCGCCTTCTGCTGACTCTCCACAATGAGTTGGAAGGCCAAATCCGGAGGTTCATCATCTGACTCGGACCTCACAGATGCCTCTTCCCCAGCAGTCCTCTGAATGCCAGGAGCTCAGCTGAACCTGCTTCCTCCTGCTGCGGCCATGTGTCCGTGCGGTGACCACCAGATCTTGAATCTGAACCTGATCTAGGTCCCACTGATGTGTGTGTCTCTGCGCTGGTGGAGGGTGTGGGTAAGCACTGTGATAGGCCTTCCAGGCTGTATATTTCCAGCTCTTTAATGGAGGAGGTGTCCTCTTCACTGGAGGTGAGGACCTGGATAGACTGGCTGGCTGAGGGCAACAGTTGCTTGGCAGAGTTCCCTGTGAACAAAAGCAGAGAGAGAGCACTCACAGTTGTGTTGAGAGGGGGATTAAGGGGTGCAGGATCCTCAGGTGGGTGTTGGCTGCCGATCTCACCGTTGCCGCAGACACGGTCCACATCCTCACCAGTCAGCGTGATGACACCCTCCTCAAATTGAGTGAGGGGCCTAATGTGGGCAACTCCACCCCCGATCTGGGACCTCTCCCTGCTGTTGTGAGCCAACATGTCCTGCATGAAAACAGATGGAGAGAATGTGAGCAGGACGCATGGCACTGCATGGAATGTTTGTGTGGTGAGCGGAACCATGGACAGGATGAAGACGTGAGCTCCAGAGGATATGAGCCTGATGGAGATGTGAGGGTGTGTGTGAGAGTTAGAGGTGTTGTCTCTTGAGGTGTGAGATCCCTATGGATGTATGATGGGTTTGTGAGTGTGTAAGTTGAGAGTGATGAGGTGGTTGACTTACCCTAGCGGAACGGATGAGAGTATTCATCCTCTTCCTGCACCGGATGGCTGACCTCCTCTGTGCTCCATTGATGCTGACTGCCACTGCCACTACCTCCCAGGCCTGATTGGTGACTCTGGGGGACCTCCTGTGCTAGACCAGGAGTAGAGGACATTGCAGCTGCCTTCCATGCATCCAGCCGATGCTCCAGAGAGATGTCCCTAAATTTGTGGGCTGTCGTCTTCTTTGCTTTCGGGGCCATCTGTTGCTTGGAGCAGTCCTGGTCTGAAGATGGGGAGAATTTTCTCCCTGATGTGTGGGCCGGTCGGGAGCGGAGACTGGCGGCGCAGAGCCAATCAAGGCCCACCCAGTGTGACATGCTC
This sequence comes from Carcharodon carcharias, assembly GCF_017639515.1. Classification (NCBI taxonomy): domain Eukaryota; kingdom Metazoa; phylum Chordata; class Chondrichthyes; order Lamniformes; family Lamnidae; genus Carcharodon; species Carcharodon carcharias. The sequence continues at coordinate 41,994,608 of NC_054470.1, forward strand.
AGTGCTACCTGTGCGGGCGGCGAGAGGAGGGAGAGTCAGAGCCTGTGTTCTTTCACGCACATTCATGCGAAAGTGGACAGAAATCTCCCTGAGGCAGATTAAGTTCATACTTAAAGTTTGAAAAAGGGAAAGATTAAAAATTATCCAGCTATGTCCCCTCATATGACAATGTCATATGAGCTGGGACATGTTTATGAACTGTCAAAATTTTAAAAATTTATTTAATGAAACCTTCATGAAACTTCATCCCACCCGTGGATGAGGTTTAATGAAAAACGTGAAGGCCACTTGGGCTCTTCGCCTGCCCACCAACCTTAAGGTTGGATGGGCAGCCCTGTCAATTAGTTTAACTGGTGTATTAATGTCCTTAGCAGGCCTTTGACAGTTCGGCGGAAGACCGGAATGACCCACGGTGACATGGGAATGCACACCCAATGTCCCTACGCTTCATTTTACCCTTGAATTCTGCCCCTGAAGTAGGTATGCGCACCCGCTTTAAATATGGTGCCCGGAGCAAGGGAGTGCAGAAGTCACGGCATGTTTAGCAAATCCAAGCCTGCTCACCAGCAATCCGACGTGTTTCCCATGAATGCACTGGGAATGGGACGATATGGCACAAAAAGCCACCATTGTGGCTCATGCATAGAACGTCCTTTTTCCTGCCCGCTACCACACCTAGTGCAAATCTGGGAGGATTCCACCCTTTGTCTCTGTATCAAGCACAACAAAGGCAAAAAAGTATTCAAATTTAACTATCAACACATTCAACTTTAACCTGAATTCTAAAAATAAAAAGTGACCATTCCTTACAAATTTTGAACTGTTGCTGTCTTTCAAAAGAAAGCTGTAATCATCTGCAAGGGTTCATTATGAAGAGACCTAAATGTTAGCTCCTTAAACATGTACTGTTAATGTTAACAGTGTTGAAAATAGCTCAGTGCTATTTAACTCCTATTATCAGATCATCAGAAAACATATGCTAGATTTTATTCTATTCAGAAAATTTGTTTGACATAATGGCAAGTTTTTTTTTCCAATTCCATGTTGCTGGAAAGGTCTCACATACTGCAGGGCAAATAGAAAACTTGGCTGCACAATACCCACTATTTTAAATTCAGCGGCTGTAATTTTCACCTTCACTACCAGGGCAGTAATTTGGTATAAATCATTTGGATGGAGATGGAGCTTATTCTACAATGAGTAAGTTTTAAAAATTCATTCTCAGGATGTAGGCATTACCAGCAAGGGTGGCTCAACTCTAGTTGCCTTTAGAAGGTAGTGGTAGGTCTTCTTCAATAGCCGTAACAATTTGATACAACTGGATGTCTTGCTAGGCCCTTCTGAGGACAGTTAAGAGTCAATCACATTGGTTTGGGACTTGTGGTACATATACACCAGATGGGATGAGGATGGCAGGTTTCCTTCCCTAATAGGGATTAATTATACAAATGAGATCTTAAGATAATCTGGCAGTTTTTATTGATATAAGCTTTCTATTTTCACATTCTCAAACTGGAATCTGAACTCATATTCTCTGGACTATTAGACCAGGTCTCGGAATTAATAGTCCAGCTACATAACCATTACCCTACTATACCCATTGTCTCCTGATTACCTTTCAGACAGTGAAGGTGAAAATAACACTTTTTTTCTAGCTGATAAAGAGAAACCTCTATACTAACGTCATTCACGTTTGAATGTATTAAGCACAATGATGTCCAGCTCTTATACAGATTAGCTAACTTGGTTTCTTACTTAAACTGGTTACTTAACACATATATTGATAAGATTTTGCCCACAATCATGTCGTAAATAGTTTCAATCACAATCAGCTTGTCTGGACTAGCCAGGAACACTGTGGTGTGTGTCAGAACTTGCAACCTGGGAGCAGTAGTTGCTATGGTGATAATATTCCCACTAATATTAGTAGCAGCAAGATGTGAAAGGAAAGGGCCCTCTGTGACTCATTCCATTTGTTATACTTGACTTCATACGCTACAGAGAGGAAATAATGCACAGCTGGCCTGGGATTATCCTTCATGTCATGTTGTCCCTCCGGTGTAGCCAGATTCAGTAAATGAGCTTGTCAGAGTCATTCTTAGTAGGAGTGTTTTTTAAAAAATAGCGCTGCAAATATATGTTTTATATATATGCACATAGAAGATGTAACTTTGTAGGAAGAATGTACAAATGCTATATTAATGTGAAATAAAATCTTGTCTACATTTTATAAAGAAGGTGCAATGTAACAACAGCCATGAGTCAGATTGTATCTATTGGCAGATCAACAGCTTGGTGTAACTGAATACTGCTTCTTTATTACAAATGTTCCACTGACAAAATGGATGATTTAATTAGAATATGCTGCTGATAACCAATCTGCTTCATGTTCCTTTGTACATCATTGCTATATTATTTTACTGAAGAATGTCACTAAATCCAGTATGTCTGGCACCTGGCCTCAGGCATCCTAATGCAGATCTTAAATTGCTCTATCACTTTATATATTTTTGTTAAATCACACTCATAGTGAAAAACAATCAAGTTAAATACAGTTAGAGGAATGTTAAGTAATTATTATTAATCTGTGAAGCAACAACTTTACTTTAAAAACATTTAATAAGCCTATTTCTACGTAAATTACTCAAATATAAATGCTGTTTTATGCCAGTTTTGGAATTATCCATACTAATCACCTTAACCACAATGTATTTTGATTTTGAAAGTGGCTCCATGCATGTAAATCAGAGGTGCATCAGTGTCTACAGGACTGGTCTGGAGATATAGCCTATGAGATAAGAAGGAGGTTGTTGAGTTGTACACAAGATAAAACTCCATGCAGTACCACTCTTTTTGAAACTGTTAGTAACTTTGGGACATATTTAAGAGATAAGACCATTCAGGCTGACTGCACTGTCATGTTAGCTCAAGAATAATATAAGGTGGAAGCATTTTATTAGCATCTAAAGATAACCTTATCTTATTGGTATGGGAAAGGTTAAGTTTCACTATGTTTTCACTCATGTGTGCCCCCTTGTACTTCATGTGAGATCAAACTGCAGCATGTATTTGCAGATGGAAGATTAAAATCATTTTGAAATCATTGTATGAAGAGTGATATTTGCTTTATTGCTGATTAAATGTATTGATAATTATAATAACCTTAATAACTAATTCCTTTGCATTACAAGACAAGGAGATAAGTGGAAAAAAATCTGTTTTTAAAAAAAAAAATACTTTCAGGACCAAAATTCCAGAAGAGGCAGAATGGCTTCCCTTTTGGGGCCAGGGGCTAGAAAAAGGGTTTCACTAAGATTCTATCCTGTGTGAACAAAATCCCAGCCAGGGGATAGAGAGCAGTCTGGAGAAGTTCCTGGGTTACTCCAAGAATTCTTCTACTTATGCCCCCAATAGACCCAACGATACTCTTGACAGCTCAAAGTAGACGGAGTTCCATTCGGGACCTGTAACCCAGCTGCAAAAAAACAATGGTAACCAATCCCAGAGGCAATTGATTACATTCTAAATCAAGGTCTTAAACTCCCTTCGAAATTGAAGAATACATTATCTGCGCTTATCTTCAACTCAGAAAGGGCCTCAGACTCCTCTTGGGAGAGTGGCTGTGGGCTGCACTGATAATGCCAGTAAATTGTGGTAGGTAATTATGAAATTTGCTTGGGCTGCCTGAACCAAATATGATAATGGCACCATCCCCGCTCTTTGGATGGGATCAACTGCTGGTGGGAATGGGCAAATGGGAATTCTGATTCACTGTACGTCCACCTGAACCTTGGTATCTATTTATATTTTAAATGCTCCTGCACACGCCAGAACCAGACAGCTAACAAACCTATCAAACTAGGTTAGGCCACATGGACAGGAGTAGTCCATTTAGCCCTTCAAGATTGTTGTCCATATGATAAATTAAAAAAGATCATTTGTCTCATCAAGCTCACTCCCGTCTTAAGCTCTGCACAACCTTAAGCCCTTCACTATCTTAAAAGCTTCTATTAAATCACCTTTTATCCTTCTTGGCAGTAATGACATCATTATCGTTAATTGAGCATAAAACCAGATAATCAGGGCCTGGGTTTTTGCAATGATGGAGAGGCTCTCCATCGTTGCGAAAAGGGCAGATGAGCTCAAAAATCAGAAGCCCCACCCCTGAACACGGCACCTACCATTTCCACAAGGACAGGAATGGAGTCGGGTCGCATTTCGCATATGCACATTTCATGGTGGCAGCTGCCCATAGAAATCAGCCGTTACCTCCACTCCTGTGTGATTTTGGTGTGAGAGACACCTGAAACCCAAAGTGCATAGATTAGACCTGGCAGGAGTTGGTCTGAACTTTGTGGATTCATTTCGATAGCCAGGGTATCCTTTTGGCGAGGTAAGGTACCCCTTCGGATACAGTGCCAGGATGCCTTTGGGAGAGGTCAAGTGCCCTTTGGGGGAGGTCAGGTGCCCTTTGGGAGAGGTAAAGCGTCCTTTTGGGATTGCTAAAATTAGGCACAAATGTGCATAAAAAGTATAAATTTATTGGAACTGTAAAACTCATTGGGATTGTCAAAAACAATGGTCAAAAGCATCAAGATTAACTAAAAGGGAGATGTCAAGTTTTCAAGGCATTTAAAGCTCCTGCCCTTTGACTCTTTGAAAAAACTATCTGGAATGTTAATAAAAGAGGTTTCTTGCTACTTTACTCTGTCTATGGACATAAGCCTTAGGGTTTCCAGTACTGGATTCGTGCTGCATAACTGATTTCACAATACAGTAGGGTGCATACTGTTTAACAGCGCCATGTGGTAATGGACTCTTTGAAGTGGGATTATGAATTCCAATGCTTGTTTTTAGAAGGGGTTACGAAATTGAGTGAAATGTTTGTTGTTATAAAGAATAATGTAGTTGAAGGAATATAAATGCAATAATTTTCTTTTAAGAATTAAAAAGTCTGCAATTGACGCTTAGAGCTTTATTTTATTTAATCTCAGCATGGTTCCTGGGTTTGCCCATAATGGACACTGGGTGAGTTAGCAAGGTAGGTGTAAGGGCAAAGGGTGGATGGGGGACATGGGTTGGCATGTTGACACTAAGTTGGCTCAGGGGCTATAAAGGACTATGGATGGGTGGGTGGTGAGCATAGGTTGGCATAGAGGGTATGAGAGGCCTTGGAGGTGGGCATATGTTGGCATGGATGCTATGAGGGGCCATGGGGGTGGATGGGGGGGCATAGGTTGGCATAGAGAGGATGAGGGGCCATGGGTGTGGGTGCAGGGCATGAGATAGCATGAGTGGGGCATGGGGAGTGTGTGAGGGGGTGTGACGGGTAAGGGCTGGAGGGCTGTTTTATGTTTCTCTGTCTTTTTTAAAAAAAACTTTGATACAGTGCTGGTACACTGAGGAAAGCCTTCTGTCCAGCCTGCCTCTGCACCGACATCCTTTACACTCGTTCTGGGGTTGCCTGACACAGCTCCCTTGGAACCCCACTATCCTGGAATGAAAATCAGACTTTCATGGCCACTTTCTCCTGTGCCAGATTTGCAGAGCCGGGAAATGTCCCAATCCATCCCGGGTGTCTGACTTGAATGTGCCCGATTCTTTCCGGACAGGTTAAGATCAAATTGGGGTGGGGGGTAGTTTTAACCCCATAAAACAGGTGAATTTGTAGTGAGTCAAATATAAAAACTTTTAAAACCTCAAACCCAACTCTGGAGCTCCTCCATGCTCATTTCCAGATATAAAGGTGTGAGTCTACGGGCATGTGACCAATCCATTCTCAGGATATGATATGGATTAGTCACAAAAGATTTCAAGGAGGCTGCATAACTCCATATTAACAGGATTCTTACTTTAATCTGTTGAAGCCAATTTTCCCACAGCTTTGGAAACTCGACAAGTTAAAGGAGGAAAGAAAGGCTGCACCCATGAGGGAAGTGTATTTACAGCACTGCTTGTGGGTCAGGAGAAGCAGGGGTGTTTCTTTCAGGCCCAACAAGCTTATCTTTTTACACACTCCATAATTTCCGAATCCACCTCTGGGATCATGGACTCCCTCCACAAGATCTCCCTGCTCTCCCTACCCTGATCTTTGACACCCCCAACCCGATCTCCAATTCGCCCCATCTAATCTTCAACTCCACCCACCCAATCTCTCCGACAATCTCCAACTCCACCCACTCAATCTCTTTGATCTCTGACTTCTTGTCTCGATCTACCCCAATCTCTGACTCTCCCTACCTGATCTCTCCCGCAATCTCTAACTTGTCCCACCCAATCTATCCAACAATCTCCAACTCTCCCCCCAATCTCTCCAACAATCTCCACCTCTCCCCACCCAATCTCTCCAAAAATCTCCAACTCCCCCCACCCAATCTCTCCTACAATCTCCGACTCTCCCCATCTGATCTCTCCTGCAATCTTTGACTCTCTGCACTTGATTGCCCACAATCCCCAACTTTCCCCACCCGATCTTCCACTATCACTGACTCCTCGATCTCCTGCAACCACTGAATCCCTACCCTTATGATCTCCAATACTCCCCACGACCCCTGCAATTTCCAACTCCCCCACCCCAGCTCAACTCCAATACCCTCATCCACCCCTTTAATTTGCTTCGAGCCCCCATGATTTGCTACTCCACCTCAAACAGTGGCTTCAGCCTGCAATTTCCAACTCCTCCATACTCCTGAGATCTCCAATTGCCCCAACCCTCACCATGGTCTCTGATCTGCCTGAATCCTCCATAATCTCCAATTCCTGAGTCTGCCTTGACCTGTGGCTGCATTCCAGTAATTCACAACTCCCCACCTCTCCACCATGTCCTACTTACCTGACATCCATTCCCCAGTTGCTGTCTCACTTGACAAGCAGGCAGCCTGTCAATCAGGCCGGCTGTCAGGCAGGAAACCTGTTGTGAAAACTTCAAAGTTGCTGGGGAGTAAGTTTCAGTAGGATATTTGGGGGAGCCCATACTTCTGGGTTTCCTATCCAGAAATCCTCCAGTGCATTCTTCATGGCACCAAGTAACTATCAGGACGATTATGTCAAAAGCTTCAGATAGCATTATTACTTTAATTAAAATCTACCATCAAGCAATGTAACACTTAAATAAGGATTTAAGGAAGACCCCAACAACAGAGAGCAGGACGGAGGTTATGAAGGCAAATATTATGACCTCTGCCTCTACATTGGCATGCAAGTTGGTCAATTCAAAATCCTGCACTGAAAATTTCTTACAAATGCATTACCTGCACTCAATAGCTTGCGCCTTGTGCCAAGGGATGAATGCTGGTGGAACTGAAGTCAAACAGACACTCTGCTAGGTATGTCCATAACTTTGTCTTCAGCCATTTTAGTCTGAGGTTCATAACATCCCTTCTATCTGCTCCTAAATGAGAGTCCCAGAATCCACAGACCTGTCCAGTTTTTGTTTCTGCGGTGAGACAGTGTTCTCTTCGGATGTGATGCAATTCCCTTCCTCTCCCTCCCCCGCGCCCTGTCCTCCACACAGCAAGCTATGGACAAAACATTTGCGGGATATTTTCAGTTCTGATGATAGCCGCTAAAAGGAGGTGGAAGTTGGCAAATATATTTTCAAAATGAGATCAGGTTTAGTCTATTTTTATTTGTTGGCTGACTATGCTATCATGAAAAGATATCAATAGAAAGCCGTGAAGAATCTAAACTTGTACAGGACATGTCATATTTCTGCACTGTTGGTCCCACTTATGCTCTGCATCATAGCAAATCCATGCCTTGCAGGGAAATCTTAAAATATTCAAATACATTGCTAAGGATTATCACGGTCTATTCTAATAAGCAATTATTTAGTGAGGGGTACTACACCAACAAAGTTTGTTTTAATTTCTTCCCATATCTTATATTAAAGAGAACTCCCAGATATTTGTCCATCATCTTATATAAATAGAGGTATACCACCATCAATGACATCAGATTTACAGGACTAAGTGAAAGAAGAGATAGTCTGACTATGTTTCAAATAAGTTTTTGATATAAATTGGGGAAGAGAGCAGAACAAGAAGGAGTTTGGAAAAACTAGTTTCACAGATCCTGGCAACAACTTGTGACTTCACTGAATTTTTCAAGTGTGTTTCTAACTACAGATAAAAATACTGCCAGACGCAGATGTTGCTGTGGTGACAGGAGAGTGATGTGTTAGATAGGGGTGCCAATGTTGCCTATCCAGTACTTGCTCTGCATCCATTAACCTAATAGTTCTGTTTCTGTCATAATTAAATATTTTAAAAAGATCCGACACTAAGTTCTATTATAATAAAAGCACAGAATATTACAAATAGACTCTTTGAATGGATTAGTCTATTCCCATCACCTCCTGCACTATTTTTAAAAGTAATGATAATTGGTACATTTACATAAGCTAGCAATTATGTATGCATTAAACAGTAGTTCTTCAAACTGTGCAGAATCAGTGCGCTGAATTTTCCTGGCTGTCCCCGATCCTGTCAGCAGGGTGGATTCCGGATCGGGAACTTGGAAGTGGCTGTGACGTGACGTTGGATGTGACCTTTCCGGAGGCAGCCAATGAAGGAGCTGCTCTGGGCACCACGTCCAATCAGGGATGGCAACCGGACTCCACCATCAGCACGGCCTGAGGCTTGGCCTAAATGGCCAAGTGGTTATGGTACTGGGTTTGTAACCCCAAGCTCAAGAGTTCAAATCTCACAATGGCAAACTATGAAACAATGTAATTTCATTTGAAACAGATAGAAGAGGATTGTGCATGAGCTCTTCTAAAAACTGCATTCTGTATGTAAATCTCTGAAAAAGGGCCACATCGGAGCACTCAAGACAGAAGACACGTGTTGAAGGGAAGAGTCCCAGTGAATCAAGCAGGAAGATCCTGATTAAAGATCGCTCCTCAGCAACCTACAGTCATCTCATATTGATCCCCCGAGGGATAACTGTATGATTTGTTTGAAACTGTTTATCATAAACCAGCTGATCGCCGCCATGTTGTGGTATCGGCTGGTCACTTTGACCCCTCCCCCGGACTTTGTCACAAGAATCCAGAGATTGTTAGTCGACTTCTTCTGGGACAAAAGATTGCACTGGGTCGCTGCCGAGGTTCTGAGTCTCCCGCTTAGGGAGGGTGGTCAGGCGCTAGTGTGCCTACGCACACAGGTGGCGACTTTCCGCCTTCAGACCCTGCAGCGATACCTCTACGTTGAGCCTCCTCCTAGATGGTGTGCCCTGATGACGTATTTCTTCCGTCAGGTGCACGGCCTGAATTATGACGTGCAGCTCCTGTTTATAGAACAGCTGGGCCTCGGTGGCTCCTTGCAGGCGTTGCCCGTCTTTTACCAGGACCTGATCAAAGTCTGGAAAGTGGTCGCCTCGCGACGCAGCTCTCCCCCGTCAGGAGTAGCGGCTATCGTCAGAGAGCCGCTGCTCAGGAATCCGCCCCTCCGTCCTTTTCAGTGGTTGGCGGAGAGGAGGGCTGTGGCCGCAGGGGTGACCAGGATCGGGGACGTGCTGGGTGGCGGAGGACTGGGCTGGATGCTCCCGCAGGAGTTGGCGCGACGCGCGTCTGTGAGTGTCCAGGTCGCAGCCGATGCCATCCAAGACCTGAGAACGGTCGTGCTCGGACCCGACGTTATTTTGGGTCTTGAGGTGGCCCAGGTGCGCGGTGGTCTTCCGTCTGAGCGTTCCCCTGTTCGGACGGAATTCCACATTGGCCCCAAGCCCCGAACCCTCCCTCGGGTGCTGGTGCCCCGCAATATGAGCCGCCTCGGGGACATGCCCTCTGTGCCTTTTGGCACGGCAAAGAGGAGCTTTTTGTACGGACTGCTGCTGCACACCTTCCATTTTCTCGCCCTTGTCCGTCGACCGGACACGCCCTGGCGTGCCTTGTTGCCGTCCGGCGGCGGAAGCCCCCGATGGGAGGCCCTCTACGGAGGTGTCCTCCCCCTTTCTATCGGAGACCTGGGTTGGAGGGTGTTGCATGCAGCAGTCCCTTATAATAAGAGGATGCATTGGTTCGCGGACTCTCAGGACACGTGCCCTTTTTGCGGTCTTGTGGAGTCCGTGGACCATGTATACATAGGGTGTTGTAGGCTGCACTCCCTTTTTAGTTATTTGAAAAACCTTTTATTGATGTTTTGTTTGCACTTCAGCCCCACGCTCCTGATCTATGGGCACCCGGTGCGGAAGGGGGTCGGGAAGGAGGAGGACCTCCTCGTGAACCTGCTCCTGGGCCTGGCCAAGTTGGCCATTAACAGGTCCAGGCAGCGGGCGATCGACGGGGGAGTCCCGCCCGATTGTTTGTCCCTCTTCCGCGGCTACGTTCGCTGCCGGATGTCCCTGGAGAAGGAGCACGCGGTGTCTGCTGGCACTCTCGAGGCCTTCCGTGCTCGGTGGGCACCGCGGGGACTGGGGTGTTTTGTTGACCCCTTTAATCACATTTTGATTTAAAGTTTGTAAGTTTCCTTTAAAACTTTGTTCTTGGTTTTACGGCTGACCTGAATTAGGGGCTGTGCCTGATTTATCCCAATTTTGTTGATTTGGTTTTCATTTAAAAGATTATCAGCACGGCCTGTGGGGATGGCTACCATCCACCTCCGCAGTGAGGGTGACGCCTGACCATCAGTAGGGTAAGCATGAGCGTGCATGGAGCCAGCTTCCATGAGAGGGAGAAAGCTGCCATTGCAGCAGGGTAAGCATCATGGAGACCAATGTGGCTGCAAAGACTGGCCAGCTGCCTGGGGGTAGATCCCCTGTGAGTTACTGCCAGTAAATGAATTTAAACCCCCAAGTGAGACCCACCATCTGCGACCCATATTAGAACTCCTGTCAGAGTCGGGGCCCGGTGCACTGTCAGGAAAATGTCTTACACCCTGTAAGATGGAAGATTAGTGGCTCATGACCATTGGATCCCCACCACTGTCAGATGATTTACCATTGAAGCCACTAGTCTGCCTCCGGGAAAAATTGCTGGCCTGGAAAAGTTCAGCCCAGTGTCTGGGATTTAAAAAAAATATGATCCCCTAACCCGTGGGTTCAGTACTTTATGGAATTCAAGTAGGGAACCATGAGGCATCCCATACCTGTCGGCTCGCACACCTATGTGGGTGCAGCAATGAGCTTATTTTGTGAAACGCTGGTAAAAATCAGAAGCACTGTGAGCAAAAATGTATCGCGGGGCTACTCTTACACAGGAAATAAACTTACTATTTAAACGACAGGTATTTATTCCAAAGCATTGTAATTTTGTAAAATAAACATATTTTAAATTGAAATGTTGTTGGTTTAATGTTATTATTTGCGTGGTATTTAGCACGAAAATAACCAACTGCACAGTGTACTTATGTTCTTACCATTTTTAATGGGCCTTTAATTTGTTTTTTTAACAAAAATAAGAGAATCCCTAACTTTCTCTGAGTTTAATGAATCACTAGCAAAGTTTCAGGAATACTTTGCAACATTCAGTTTCTGAGCATGTTATTCAATTATTGTCTTATTAGGAGGAAAATGTATTTCACTAAAATAAATATTTCACATTAATGTTGAAGGTGTCATATTTAAATTATATACTGTTGTATATACTGACAGCAACATGAATCTAAGTAGCAGACTGGAAACAGATGTAGCAGTATTCCTGTGTAGCCGTAATATGATTAAATCTTACATTATCTACATAAGCCAATACCCAGATATACAAAGATAAAAGCAAAATACTGCGGATGCTGGAAATCTGAAACAAAAACAAAAATAGCTGGAAAAACTCAGCAGGTCTGACAGCATCTGTGGAGAGGAAGACAGAGTTAACGTTTCAAGTCTGTATGATTTTTCATCAGTACTGAAGAGAAGTAGAAATGAGGTGAAATATAAGCTGTTTAAGGGGGGTGTGGGACAGGTGGAGCTGGATAGAGGGCCAGTGATATGTGGAGGCAAAGGAGAGATTGCCAAAGATGTCATAGACAAAAGGACAAAGGGTTGTTAACGATGGTGATATTAGCTAAAGGATGTGCTATTGGTGATATTAAGGGCAAAAATCAGGATGAGCATGTGACAAATGGCCCTAGTGGGGGTGGGATGGGGGGAAGGGATCGAAATAGGCTAAAAGGTGGAGATAAAACAATGGATGGAAATAAATTTAAAAATATTAATAGAACTAGGTGGGAAAAGAAAAATATATTTAAAAAATATATTATAATTATTAGAATAAAGGGAATCGGAAAGGTGGTGGGGATGGAGGAGAAAGTTCATGATCTGAAGTTGTTGAACTCAATGTTAAGTCTGGAAGGCTGTAAAGTGCCTAATTGGAAGGTGAGGTGCTGTTCCTCCAGTTTGCGTTGAGCTTCACTGGAACATGGGTGGTGCTGTTGTTGTCTGGCGCACTGACTTGTACTTCACAGAGGCTGAGCATCAACTTGCAGACACTTCCTCCTACCTCCCCCTGGACCATGACCCCACCACTGAACATCAAGCTATTGTTTCCAGGACTGTCACTGACCTCATCGCCTCTGGAGATCTTCCCTCCACCTCTTTCAACCTCATAGTCTCCCAACCTTGGACGGCCCGCTTCTACTTCCTATCCAAAATCTGTAAACAGGACTATCCCGGCAGACCAATCATGTCAGCCTGTTCCTGCCCCACGGAACTCATTTCTTGTTATCTTGACTCCATTCTCTCTCCCCTTGTCCAGTCTCTTCCCACCTACATCCGCGATTCCTCTGACGCCCTACGTCGTATTAACAATTTCCAGTTCCCTGGCCCCAACCGCCTCCTCTTCACCATGGATGTCCAATCCCTCTACACCTCCATCCCCCACCGGGATGGTTTGAGGGCTGTACGCTTATTCCTTGAACAGAGGCCCGAACAATCCCCATCCACCACTACTCTCCTCTGTCTGGCTGAACTTGTTCTCTCACTGAACAATTTCCCCTTAAACTCGTCTCACTTCCTCCAAATAAGAGGTGTGGCAATGTGTATCTGCATGGGCCCCAGTAATGTCTATCTCTTTATGGGGTATGTGTAACATTCCTTGTTCAATTCCTACTCAGGCCCCCTCCCACAATTCTTTCTCCGGTACACCGATGACTGATTCGGTGCCGCTTCATGCTGTTGTCTGGACCTGGAAAAGTTTATTAATTTTGCTTCCAATTTCTACCCATCCATCATTTTCACATGGTCCATCCCTTCCTTTCCTTGACCTCTCTGTCTCAATTTCTGGTGATAGACCGCCAACAATATTCATTACAAGCCTACCGACTCCCACAGCTACCTCGACTACAGCTCCTCACACTCCGCTTCCTGTAAGGACTCCATCCCATTCTCTCAGTTCCTTCACCTCTGTTGCATCTGTTCCGATGATATCACTTTCCAAAACAGTTCTTCTGACATGTCTTCCATCTTCCTTAGCTGAGGTTTTCCACCCACGGTGGTTGACAGGGCCCTCAACTGTGTCCGGCCCACCTCCCATGCATCCGCCGTCACACCTTCCTCTCCCTCCCAGAACCATGATAGGCTCCCCCTTGTCTACACTTATCACCCCACCAGCCTCCGCGTTCAAAGGATCATCCTCTGCCATTTCCAGCATGATGCCACCACCAAACACATCTTCCCTTCCCCTCCCACTGTCGGCATTCCATAGGGACCATTCCCTCTGGGACACCCTAGTCCACTCCTCCATCACCCCCTACAGCTCAAACCCCTCCAACAGCACCATCCCATGCAACCTCAGAAGGTGCAACACCTGCCCCTTTACTTGCCCCCTCCTCACCGTCCAAGGGCCAAAACACTCCTTTCAAGTGAAGCAGCACTTCACTTGCACTTCCCTCAATTTAGTCTACTGCATTCGCTGTTCCCAATGTGGTCTCCTCTACATTGGAGAGACCAAATGCAGACTGGGTGACCACTTTGCGGAACACCTTTGGTCTGTCCGCAAGCATGACCCAGACCTCCCTGTCGCTTGCCATTTCAACGCACCACCCTGCTGTCATGCCCACATGTCTATCCTTGGCCTGCTGCAATGTTCCAGTGAAGCTCAACGCAAACTGGAGGAACAGCACCTCATCTTCCGATTAGGCACTTCACAGCCTTCCGGACTTAACATTAAGTTCAACAACTTCAGATCATGAACTCTCTCCTCCATCTCCACCCCCTTTCCAATCCCCTTTTTTCTAATAATTATAATATATTTTTCTTTTCCCACCTATTTCTATTATTATCTTTAAATTTATTTCTATCCACTGTTTTATCTCCACCTTTTAGCCTATTTCGATCCCTTCCCCCACCCCACTCCCATTAGGGCTATCTGTCACTTGTTCATCCTGCTTTCTACCCTTAATGTCACCATTAGCACATCTTTTAGCTAATATCACCACCGTCAACACCCCTTTGTCCTTTTGTCTATTAAATCTTTGGCAATCTCTCCTTTGCCTCCACCTATTACTGGCCCTCTATCCAGCTCCACTTGTCCCACACCCCCCTTAAACAGTTTATATTTCACCTAATTTCTACTTCTCTTCATTTCTGATGAAGAGTCATATGGACTCAAAACGTTAACTTTGTCTTCCTCTCCACAGATGCTGTCAGACCTGCTGAGTTTTTCCAACTATTTTTGTTTTTGTTTTTGTTTGACCCAGATATACAAATTTAAAAGGGGCAAGGAAATTTTTAAACAGCCCATATAATTCAAATTGGGGTTTACATTACCTAAGATTATGTAAAAGAACATAGGAACAGGAGTAAGCGATTCAGCACCTTGAGCTTGTTTCACCATTCTATCAGATATGGCTGATCTGCATCTCAAATCTATTTACCTACCTTTGATTCATATACCTTGATACCCTTACATAACCCAATTGCAGGGGGAGAATTTTGTCCTCATCGGGTGGGCTGGTCGGGAGTGGGCATGGACGGGTGCAGAGCCGATTGCCAGCCACGATTGGCTGCGCACTGACATTTTACGTGGGCGGACCAATTAAGACCCGCCCAGTGTGATACGTGCCTGATAGTGCTCAGCGTTACCTGTGCATGCGGGGAGAGGAGGGGCCTGCGCGAGCGCAGAAATCTCCCTGAGGCAGCTAAGTGCCTCAGGGAGATTAAGTTCAGTGTCAAAGATGGTAAAAAATTTTTAAAAATTAATCAGACATGTCCACTCTTGTGACAGTGTCACATGAGCTGGGAAATGTTTATGACCTTTCATAAAAAATTTTTATTCAATTAATAAACCCTTCATGAAACCTCATCCCGCCCGTAGATGAGGTTTCATGAGAAATGTGAAGGCTGCCTGGGCTCTTTGCCTGCCTACCAACTTTAAGGTTGGACTGGCAGCTCTGACAATTGCTTTAATTAGTTTATTAATGGCCTTAACAAGCCTTTGACAGTTTGGCAGGCAAGCAGCCGACTCCGGTGCACGCCTGCAGAACTGAAGATCTGAATGACCCGCGGTGACGTCAGGATGCACGCCCGACGTCACCGCGCATCATTTTGCGCAGGTCCCTCACGCCAAACAGAAGATTCTGCCCCAGTAGTCATATGGGTGGAATTTTACACCAGCGGGATTTTATGCTCCTGCTACAGGCAATGGTCTTTTGAATGGCTCACCGCATTTTACAGCTCCACCCTACAACGACATGGTCATAAAATTTCGGCCCTTTAAGATTTCAATTGGCTCAGCATGCATAGCCTTTTCGGGGAACAAGTTCCAGATATCCACTACCCGGGAACAAGGGAGCAGGGGGTTGCTTTCATGGACAAGATGAGGTCAGAAGGAGACAATGGAAGACGGGAGAGGACTTTGAGAAAGATGTAGAGCTGGGGCAGAAAGGAGCCTCAGGAAAGGTTTATCTCGGTGGGCTAGAGGAAGGAGGGGGGGAAGCAGAGGAAGTGGTTGAATGGATGGCCTCAAGCTAAATGACTAATATCCCAGATGCTTTTTGTATTTGTTATTGGAGGCAAGGGTGAAGGGGACAGGGAAGAAGGATTTAAGGAGACAGTACTCAAGTGTGAGGCATGATGTATTAACATTCTAACTTAGAAGCTGGCATGCTACCACTGTGCCAAACTGCCGCTGTAGTCTTGCATTGAGAAATTCATTAGTTTAGCTGTGGGTGCTCAGTTTTGGTGCTAAATAGTCTGACAGAAGAAAAAGCCTGTTTTAACAAACAAACCTGGGACATACTAATATGTTTGGTAGTAAATGATGGCCTATAAATATTCAGAGGAGACAACAGGTGCAATAGTATGTGACTGAAAAATTATAAGCAGCATCAGATTTGGAAAACCTGAAATGATCCAAAAGAAATTACATAATTTACAAATATATACAAATGAAAAGCATGAATATTACTGTAAAATTGCCTGTACAGGATATATATGGAGATGAAACAGTGTTGTGTTTGTTAAAGCTGTATAAAAAAACTTAGTACTAAAACCTAAACTATTTTGCACATGTTTGCTTCTGCCAAAAAATGACTGTGACAAAGGTAAACTTTCCCTCGTCATCCTTCTCAACTTGTCTACTGACTTTGACACAGTTGACCGCACCATCTTCTTCCATCAGGGTGGGACTGCTCTCACCTGGCTCCATTCTTATCTATATAATTGTAGCCAGAGAATCACTTGCAGTGGCTTCTCTTCCTGCTCTGGCACCATTACCTCTGATGGCCCCCAAAGGATTCTTGGCCACCTTCCAATTTCTCATGTACTTGCTGCACCTCGACGACAACATCCGAGAGCACTGCATTAGTTTCCACATATATGCTGACAACACCCAGTTCTACTTCACCACCACCTCTCTTGATTCCTCCACTGTTGCTAAATTATCAGACTGCTTATGTGACATCCAGTGCTGGATGAGCAGAAATGTTATCCATTTAAATATTGGGAAGACTGAAGCCATTGTTTTCAATCTCCATTCCAAACTCCATTCCATAGCTACTGACTCCATTCCTCTCCATGGCCACACCCTGAGATTAAGCAACCTTGGTATCACATTGGACCTCAAGGTGAGTTTCTGTCCTCATATTTGTGCCATCACGAAGATCATCTATTTCCACTGCTGTAACATCGCCTGAATTTACCCCTATGTCAGTTCATCAGCTGCTGAAACTCTCATTCAAGCCTTTGTTACCTCTAGATGTGATTATTCCAACACAGTCTAGCTAGTTTCCCACATTCTACCTTCTGCATACTTAAGGTCACCCAAACTCTGCTGCCCATGTCTTAACTTACACTAATCCTCGCTCTCCTATCACCACGGTACTAGTTGATCTACCTTGGCTTCTGATCAAGCAAAGTCTTAATTTTAAAATTCTCATCCTTATTTGTAAAGTCCTCCATGGCCTTGGCCCTCTGTATCTCTAATCTCCTCCAGCCCCACAACTCTAGCCTCCTGTGCATTCCTAATTTTAATCATATCATATTGGTGGCCGTGCCTTCAGCTGCCTAGGCCCCAAGCTCTGGAATACCCTCCTTACATCTCTCTGACTCTCTACCTTGCTTTCTTCCTTTAAGATACTCCTTATTACCTACCTCATCGACCAAGCTCTTGGTCATCTGACCTAAAATCTCTTTATGTAGCTCCGTGTGATACTTTGTTTTATAACAGTGCTGTGAAATGCCTTGGGATGTTTGTTATGTTAAAGGCCTGATATAAATATAAGAAGCTGCTGTCGTAACAAAGTGGGAAACAGTAGCCGCAGGGAACATATGGTAGATAGGGAAATTTATGATGCTGCAAAGGATGTTGGAATCAATAAGAAAATGCACTAAATTACAAACAGAAATGCTAATGGAATACAAATACAGTAAATATGAAAATAAATGTTGTCATGCAGCTCTCCCATCATGTGATCATACTCTTTTCTATAGATTGAAGCACTATACGTGTAAAGAACAGCAATCCTGGAATTCCTCTGGTGGAGTAGAAGCACCCTCTGTCCTAGAGCCAGATTGGAGAGTCCATCCCAACTGAGGGTTCTTGGATTTAGGCCCTGAGGGCCCCTCTACTGACCTTTAACCCCATGGTGCCAACGTTTTGACAGGTGGTTCTTATGCCTAATCTTCCATCAGAGCAAATAGGCAGAAGCCATGTTTTGCCCATTTTCACATCATTTGCAAATGTCCCCTCACATATATGTGGACACACTTTGTACCAGAAAAACTTTTTACCTCTGAAAAGGGGGGACACTTGTGGTGAAGGACGTACCCAAGTACTTACGCCCCCACCAGCTCCAGATCTGCCGGAAAATCTGCAGGATGGGGTCATGAAACCCAGGTCAACATTTTTATACATAGGTAGAAATTATTATCTTATACGATTCGCCCTTTGTTCAACGCATTGTAATTGTAATTTGATAAAAACAGAAAGCTACCAATGATTAAAATGTATAATAAAGCTGTACAATACAAAATCAATGCTCAAAGGCCCTCACATCCAAGTTCTTCATCTCTTTTTCTGGAGAGGTACAAATGGGGCTCACTGCTTCATCACAAGGAAAGAAAGAAAATTGGAGAATAAATGACTTTTGGGCATTCTCCACTGTATCACCAAGCTGCACTGGGGCCTGGGAGCAAGCTACTTGCCACTTCACCTGGAGAATGATGTATGATGGGGCGACATGAGGAGAATGAAAGGGATTATCATTTATTCATTTCTTTGTTGGTATTTTCATTTTATTCATGACAACAACATTTCATTAATCTGTGTGAAAAATACATCAGCTGTGGAACACATTATTCAAAATATGTCTATGACATTGAGCTCAACAATAAATTCTAGTATCTCAAAGTAAAAAGTTGTCTTCAGTTGCTTACACAAGGATTATCTTGTACAGAATTAGTTGTTAAATTAGTAATTATTTCTGTATGATCTGTATTTAATGATTTTGTATTTTAAGATCGTAAGACCATAAGACACAGAAGCAGAAGTAGGCCACTCAGCCCACTGAGTCTGCTCCGCCATTCAATGAGATCATGGCAGATCTGATAATCCTCAACTCCACTTTCCTGCCTTTTCCCCCATAACCCTTGATTCCCTTACTGATTAAAAATCTGTCCATCTCAGCCTTGAACATACTTAATGACCCAGCCTTTACAGCCCTCTGCAGTAAAGAATTCCACAGATTGACTACCCTCTGAGAGAAGAAATTCCTCCTCATCTCTGTTTTAAATGGGCGACCTCTCACTCTGAGATTATGCCCTCTGGTCCTAGACTCTCCCACAAGGGGAAACAACCTCTCAGCATCTACCCTGTCAAGCCCCCTAATAATCTTATATGTTTCAATAAGGTCACCTCTAATTCTTCGAAACTATAATGAGTACAGGCCCAACTTATTCAACCTCTCCTCAGAAGAAAATCCCTCCATACCCGGGATCAACCAAGTGAACCTTCCCTGGACTGCTTCTAATGCCAGTATATCTTTCCTTAGATAAGGGGATCAAATCTGTTCACTGTATTCTAGGAATGCTCTAACTAGTGCCTTGTATAGTTTTAGCAAGACTTACCTATTTTTATACTCCATTCCCTTTTTGACACATGAGCTTTTATTTACTCCTTTTTTGAAACCCTCATTGTGACTCCATGGGGTTGATTTTGATCTCCATTACAGCCCTATTGGGGTATAACTAACCATAGTTTAAGTGGACATCATTTATATTGGACAAACACCATTAATACACGTTGCTTGTATATCTGACAGGCATTTAGACCAGTAAAGGAAGTGCCTGCTGCAACAAGCCAGGAGTTTTATTTCAATATCATAATACGCCAGATGTGACATTATTTCAACAGCTACACTATATCCTGTTGGGAGTACCAGAAGTATACTCTTTTGTAATTTGACCCATATAAATTGAGCAATCATTGTGGCTAGATTGTGTTTTTGAATGGAAATATTTAAATGGACAGCCAACAATTTATTTAAATGTTTTTGGATTGTTATTTTCCAGCATTTTTCTGTAGAATTTTTTAATCAACCGAGCGGCTAATATTATACAGCTATCTTTTATTTGGCACTGTGTAGTCCCATGGAAATCTGCTTTTTACATTTGTTAGAGCCAAGGTGGGGAACCTGTGATGGCTGAGTTTGCTTTTCCTTAATGAGCCTTGTTATGTCTGCTGGCACTGACAATGTTGCTACTCCCAACTGGCTTTTCTCTATCTGTTTCTCTGTCTCTCTCTCTCCTTTCCCACTCTGTCTCTTTCTGATTCCCACTCTGTCTGTGTGTCTCTCCCCGTTTCACTCTGTCTGTGTCTCTCCTTTCCCACACTGTCTGTCTGTGTCTCTCTCTCTCCTTTCCCACTCCGCCTCACTCCGATTTCCACTCTGTCTGACTGTCTCTTTCTAATTTCCCGCTCTATCTGTCTCTCTCCTTTCTCACTCTGTCTCTCTCCCTCTCTCTCCTTTCCCATTCTGTCTCTGATTCCCACTCTATCTGTGCATCTCTCTCCTTTTCCACTCTGTCTATGTCTCTCTCTCCTTTCCCACTCTGTCTGTCTGTCTCTCTCTAATTTCCCACTCTATCTGTCTCTCTCCTTTCCCACTCTGTCTGTCTGTCTGTCTCTCTCTCTCTGATTCCCACTCTGTCTGTCTCTCTCTCTCTCTCTCTGATTCCCACTCTGTCTCTCTCTCTCCTTTCCCACTCTGTCTGTCTGCATCTCTCCCCCTTCCCACTGTTGCCTGTCTATCTGTCTCGCTGTCCTTTCCCACCCTGTCTCATCCCCAAATCAGCCCAGGGTAGTGATTCAACCACCCACGGCTCTGGCCAACTCCCAGTCCGATGCTGCACCTGGACCTGGAGCCTGGGCCTCTTATTCAGTCTGCAGAGGCTGAACCCCTGTCCTGCGACACCAGTGGAGCTGGGAGGGGGAGGGGGAGGGGGGGGCTGGTGGTTGAGCCGCCAATGGAGCTGGGTGTCCTGCTCCCTTTTTGCTCCACTGTGAGTTACTCACTTCACCACCCAATAAGCAGCTGGTAGCTTCCCATCCCTGCCCTGTGCTTCTGCTCCTAGATCTCGAGCCTTGCACCCTCTCCACAACCTGGGCCTCTGATGACTGCGGCTGAGGCTCAGGCACCAGAACATGGTGGCAGCAGGCCCAGAGTGCAGCACGCAGTGGCGGGGTGGGGGGCGGGGTGGTGACAGGAGGGCCGGATGAACATACGAACATGGAACAGGAGTAGGCCATTCAGCCCCTCAAGCCTGCTCCACCATTTAATAAGATCATGGCTGATCTGATAGTAACCCGATATCGGCATCCCGCCTACACCAAATAACCTATCACCCCCTTGCTTACCAAGAATATATCCCCACCCTTGATTTAGAGGAAGGAATGAGGAACAGAGGAATGCCAGGTGAGTGAGACTTTGCCAGGGGAGAATCGATTGTATTTGCTTGTAGCCTCCAAACCGCATACACAGAGGCAGGCTTACCTAGACTAGCCCAAAGCATCCTGTCCAACTGCACAGGTCTGCCCCAGGGAAGTGAGATGACAGGAGATCTGTTTGTTGTAGAGCTCTCTTACATGCCTGAAGATGTATTCTGGCCTGCAAGCAAATTCGAACAAAGAGTGCTACCAGTGCCTGTCAAACTCTTGGGGGAGAATTTTCTCCTGCGCACTGCCATTTTACATAGGAGAGCCAATTAAGGTCCACCCAGTATCACACGCGCCCTTGGTAGCACTCAGCGCTACCTGTGCGGGCAGGAGGAGGGAGAGTCGAGGCCTGCATTCTTTCACGCATGCATGGGAAAGGGCAGAAATCTCCCTGGGGCACGGAGCTGCATCAGGGAGAATAAGTTCAATTTCTAAATTCAAAATAAAGAAGATAAAAACCGTTTACACATGTCCCCTCATGTCACAGCGTCACATGAGCTGGGACATGTTTATCAAATGTTTAAAAAAATATTTATTAATTTAATAAACCCTTCATGAAACCTCATCCCACCCAAGGATGAGGTTTCATGAAAAATGCAAAGGCTGCCTGGGCTCTTCGCCTGCCCACCAGCCTTAAGGTTGGACGGGCAGTCCTGTCAAATTGCTTAATTAGTTTATTAATGGCCTTAACGGGCCTTTGACAGTTCCGCGGGTGCGCAGCCGACTCCGGTGCGTGCCCGCCGAACGGAAGATTGGAATGGCATGCGGTGACATCGGGACGCACGCCCGACATCACCGCGAGTCATTTTACATGTCGGCGAGCGAGGCCCGTCCCCGCAAGCCAAACAGAAGGTTTTGCCCTTGGGTTTTTATGTCTCAGGATGACTCTAGGTGGGGACAGATTAACATCAGCTGAACCATTCGATTAACGAGCAGCATAAACATTCAGTTCCATCCTCTTCGTGTGATATAAGATATGAACCCAAGGCAATTTTCTTATTAACACAAGGATCATTCAGAAGAATTGTTACACTTCCAGAACATGTTGCATTAAGTGAGCTAATTTCTAGCTGTTTATAAGAAGAAACTTAGGGCGGAATTTCCCTGGTCTGCTGGTGGCAGGGGCGATAAGTGGGGTGCATGGAAAATTTGGCGGGACCCACTTCACAGTGGCAGGTCGCGATCTTCCGCTTAGCCTGCCAATGGCGGGCCACGTTTCCAGCCAGCAGTCGGCAGGGAGCTAATTGTAATACATTAGTATATAATTAAAAGTCCATCCTGCCAGGCTCTTGGAACCCAATCGTTTTGTCCGTTCGCGGCAGGAAAGCACGCCGACGTGTTTCACAACAGCACGCAGGCGACGTGCACCTGAGGGCCTTCACTGTGGGGAAACTGAGGTGAGGGAGCAGTACTGTTCTCCACGGCTTGCCTGCTTTTACAGGTCTCGTGGGGCAGGAGAAACTGATGTCTGGCCCCTCAGGTGACCGCTGAGGGGTGGGGGGTGTCTGGGGGTAAGTGCTGGCCAGCCTTGCAGGCAACTGCTAAGGGGTGCGGGGGTCAAGTGCTGCCCTGGTGCTGCATCCTACGCACAGGTGGGGGTCAGGGTAAGCGAGGGAAGTGGCCACGCATAAGGGACACCTGTATAAACTGACCATGCCTATGGAACTGAGACAGATCAGGTGCAGCCACAGTAATATGTTGGGGTCGGACTCCTAGCCTGCCTGCCCATGAAAGCAACACGGAGGCACCAAAGGGTTACCAAGTGCTCCATATCTTACATCCCCCTCACCCCACACAAACCCCTGGCACAGATTTCAAGTCCATCACAACTTTATTGGACCGTGGAGCAGTTGGACTTCTCACAATGTACAATCTCCTCACCACGCTGGCCATGTAGCTGTCACTGCTGGAGGTGCTCTCAGCCCCTTGCAATCTCAGCATCCCGGTTTGGACCAGTCGCAGGTTGAAGGGCAGCCATGCAGCGCACTCATCTCTGGCTATCCAAGGGGTGATCAGCACTCTCCAGGAAGCATTAAGGGGCGGTCACACAGAGCCAGGAAAGGTGCTAAGTACAGCCATGATGACCACGTCTCTCTCTCTCTCTTTCATGTTGCAGGAGGACCACGTCAGGATCACAGGCCTACAGAGACCATAGAAGATGGAGGCGAGAGCAACTGAGGCACCTGGCCGCGCAAAGGCAGGAGCAGCAACCTCATGAAGAAGGGGCAGCAGAGGCTCCTGCACACACTGCACAGGAGCGACAGAGAGCCGTGGCTGGTCGGCGTCTAGCAACACCCAGGGTCTATAGAGGCCGCCTGCCATTCCTGCAGATGACTGAGAACCAGTGTCGCTGACCACTGCGCGTGTCTAGGGACCTTGTGGCTCACATCTGCAACTTAACGCAGGGCTTGGCGCCAAGGGGACGTGGAGGGCATCCACTGCCAGTGGCTGTGAAAGTGACAGTGGTGCTCAGTTTCTGTGCCAGTGGCTCCTTTCAGGGCCCCAGAGGTGATCTCTGTGGGATTTCACAATCTGCCACCTACAAATGCATTCATGAGGTCACGGTTGTCATCTTCTCCATGGCACACAACTTTGTACATTTCGCCCGGAACCGGGACAGCCAGGAAGCAAGGGCCATTGGATTCGCCCTGATCTTGGGATTCCCACAGGTGCAGGGTGCAAGTGACTGCACTCATGTGGCGCTCAGGTCTCTGTTGCTGCACTCAGTGGACTTCATCAACTGCAAAGGCTTCCACTCACTGAATGTGCAGCTGGTGTGCGACCACCAGAAACGCATCCTGCAGGTATGCACACGGTTTCCAGGGACTGTGCATGACACCTACATCCTGAGTCACCCGCAGATCCCTGCAGTCTTCCAGGGTCCACAGAGGCTGCAGGGCTGGCTCCTTGGGGACAAGGGCAACCTGCAGAGACCGTGGCTGATGACACCCGTTCAGCAGCCTCAGACTGCAGCAGAGAGATGCTATAATGAGACTCATGCAGCAGTTCACAACTTGGTGGAGCAGACCATCGGGATGCTGAAGATGCTGGACCAATCTGGTGGAGCCCTGCAATACAATCCGCTGAGGGTGTCACACATCGTCGTCATCTGCTGCGCTTTTTACAACCTGGCACTCCAATGGGGTGAGGAGCTGGCTGAGGAGAAGATGGAGGAGCTGGAGGTGTCCTCCAATGAGGAGGATGCCGACGGGGATGAGGCTCTCGCACTGACTAGACGAGGCAGGCGCATTCGGAAGGCCCTCATAGCTGCCAGATTTTGTGGAGGATGATGACAACATGCGCTGAGGTGACCGCATAGATCTTCACATCGCAGTTGTGAATGTTTGACTCCAGTCTGGCTTATCACAGCACCAATACCCTCTGTGAGAATGCTCCTGTCATGGGGATGCAGTGGAGGCCCTAATAGTTGCTCAATCGCAGGAGGATGATGACAACATGCAGTGAGGACATTCCACAGATCTTCACATAGCCACTGAGAATGTCTGACTCCTGTCTGGCCGAGGACTGCTCGCTTGCGCTCCATGATCAGGCCCATCTCAGAGACACAGCCATGAAACTTTAGACACATCTGATGCTGTGTCTACCTTCAACACCTCAGCCCTTCAGGAGCTGGTGCACAGCATCACTGGTCGCAGATGCTGGTGTGATGGGGGCCAGTCCCACCTTAAAGGTGCTGAGAGCACACGAGAGAATGAGAAAACTTTGTGGTTCTTGCCCACTATATTCTGGCAGCAATGACCAGCACCGCCAAGGTGCAGGCATCAGTAATGTGTCCAGTGAGTGTGAGACCGGACTATCACTGTGGTCTGAAGGCTGCACAAGGAAGAGGCCCTGGACTGAGACACCTGCCTTTTATCCTGTGCAAAAAGGTTTCACATCTGAGAGACATGAACACTGCTCATCAGGACAAGGAGCCACAGACAGGGAGACATTCTTGGGAGTTTATTTACAATAGTGAATAGTATGTACAAATGATTAACACTCTTGCCCAGGCTGTGCAACTCGTCGGTCTAGAGGTATGATTCTCACTTCAGGACTTGAATGCTCATGCAAGAGATCCTGGGTTCAAATCCCGGATGAACACTCGTGTGTTGTCACTTCTGGTGTAAACCACTGGTTGGGTTTTCACCTGGTGCTGTGGGGGGCCGGGAGGGAGGAGTACCTGCTCCTGGGCCTGGCCAAGTTCGCCATTAACAGGTCCAGGCAACGGGCAATCGAGGGGGTTGTCCGGCCCGACTGTCTGCCCCTCTTCCATGGCTATGTTCGTGGCCGGGTGTCCCTGGAGAGGGAGCATGCAGTGTCTGCCGACACTCTCGAGGCCTTCTGTGCCTGGTGGGCACCGCAGGGACTGGGGTGCTTTATTGACCCTCTTAAACACATTTTGATTTGATGTTTGTAAGTTTCCTTTAAAACTTGTTTTAGGTTTTACAGTTCCCTAATTTAGGGGCTGTGATTATTTTGCCCCTGATTTTGTTAATTTAGTTTATTTGGTGGACTCTTAAAAAAAAGAGTTAATTCTCCTTAACTGTCCTAACCCTGCCACTATGTCTTGGTACTCCCTGGGCATCCACAGCAGGAGTGGAAACAGCCTGCTGACTGCTATGTCCTGTCTGTGATGACTTTGGTGGGCATCCTCTGGAGGGCCGAGACTTGGAGGGCCCCAGCCTGTTTTCAGGGTCCTGCTGTGTGGCAGTGGCACCCTCCTCGGCCTGTGAAGTTGGATCTGTAAGGTTACAGGAAGAGGGGAGTCAGCTGGGCCGGTCACTCCCAGAGTTACCTGGGTGGATGGCCCTGGAGCATGTACCTGTTGATCCTCCTCCCTATGGTGCCTGAGGGCCCCTGGCTGATTCCGTGAGTGGAAGCGGTAGCTGGAGTGAAATTGAGCTGCCCAGCAGCCCTCTTGCGTACACACTGTTGGAGGTCAACTATGGCACCAGCGATGGAGTTAAACCCACGCAGCAATGCAAGAGTGACATCCCGGACCAAGGTTGCCATGGCAGCTGCCATCCTGCCAGTGTTGACTTCGGTGCATTGCAATGCCGGTGCTATCACCTCAACCTGAAGACAGATGGACTCTTTCATCGTACCTTGCAATCTGAGGAGTGCAGCGGACATCACTTCCTGATGTTCCTGAGCTTGCCTTTACATCTCCAGCAACTGTGACATGACCAAATCCAGAGGCTTGTCATCTGACTCAGACTCAACAACGTTCTGGCCTTGAGCAGCCCTCTGAGTGCCGGGGACCTGAGAAGTCCCTGCCTCCGCCTGCTGTGGATCAGGAAGTGTGATGTGCTCACCAGATTGTAATCTTGAGGCGACTCTAAAGCTAGGCCCCACCAAGGTGTGTGTCTCTGCGCTGGTGGAAGGTGTGGTTGAGCATTGTGATAGGACTCCTAGGAGGGTGCCTTCAGATTCCTCTTCAGAAGTTTCTTCAGAGCTTGCTTGGAGGCCTTGGGCCATGGACTCCATTGGCTGCTTCCCAGATGTGCCTGTGAAAGCAAGGGGAGATAATTAGTGCATGGCGGTGGCCTGTGAAGGAGGACACATCACTCACAGCATGGTTGTCTGATGGATGTTGCACTGCTGGATCCTCACTTGGTAGAGCAGCGCCGACCTCACTGTCAGCACAGGACCGGTCCCGGTCATTGCCGGCCAGCTGGATGGCTCTGTTTTCAAACTCTGTCAGAACTTTGAATTCCCACATCCCTCCACCTCTCCCTCCTGTTGTGAACCAGTTTGATCTATATTGATAGAGATGGGGAGAGTATATCAGGACACCTGCCGGGGCAGATGATACGTATGCCTGGCCTGTGGGTGGTGAGTGGTCCCATGGATGGGATGAGGGCAATGATGGTGTGTGTGAAAGAGTGAATGGTGATATCCCTCACACTGGCAGTAAGTGAGGGCCTTGTGGGTTTGTGAGTGTGAGAGTTGGGAGTGGTGAAAAGAGTGACTTACTCTGGCTGAACGGAGGAGATCATTCATTGTTTTGCGGCACTGGGGGGCTGTCCTCCTCTGCAGGGCATTAGCGCTGACCATCGCTGCCACCGCCTCCCAAGCTGGGTTGTTGACATTTCTACCCATTCTGCAGCCAGAGCTGGGATGGAGCACATCCTGGTGGGCCTCCATGGCAACGAGCAGTCATTCGAGGGACCCGTGCTTGAAGCAGGGGGCTGCAGTCTTTTTGCTTTTGCTGGCCATGTCCCCCAGGCAGCAGTGGTGAGCTGGTGGCGATGAGCGCTTTGCTGCTGGCTGCCTTTTAAAGATGGCGGCTGGCGTGATGCAACAGCGGGGCAATGGCGAGCGGGCGAATGAGAGCCTGCCCACCATGGAAACGGTGTGTTTTGTGGGAGTGAATATATAATAAGGTGGGCTCGGGAGATATGGCATTTTCATCAGCGGGTAGGACTCCATTTTACCTGCAATTCTGGGAAAATTCAGCTTTGAGCCTACATCCTGCAATATAATGTATTATACATTCTGTGTCATTCATGGCTTAGATTTTGGGCTTCATTTTAATTAGACATGTTTTGCGTAATTCAGCTAGACTTCCATTGGATTGTGGAAGTTTATAGCTATTACACCAAGCCACATTAGGCTTTTCACTCCCCGTTGTTGTATTTTTTATTCTCATAGTTCCACCCTTACCTTTAGGGGTTTTTTGTTGTCTGGTGTTCATGCCTTTAAGTTCTGCTCCTAACGTTTCAGTATTGCTCTCAGTGCTTCCACTTTTAAGTGTAGCTCTGATATTTTCTCTTAACTGTTGCTTTTGTTGTTTCTTTTTAATTGTCACCTGCAAGATAAACTTGGACCTGGCATATAGGGAGACAGAGGGAAACTAGAGAAAGGTTTGAGTTGAGGGCTATGAAGGGAGAACCTGGGGAAGGTTTGGCTTGGACAGAATGTTGAAGGAAGGCATGGAAGCAGCAGAGGCAGCTAAATGGATAGATTCAAAACTTGACAAACGAGTTGCAGAGCTTCTTGTATGTGTTGGAGGTGAGGATGCAGGGGATGGGGGTTTAAGGAGATAGTTGGTAGTTCCGAAAAGATGATAGGATT
Organism: Carcharodon carcharias; assembly: GCF_017639515.1. Classification (NCBI taxonomy): domain Eukaryota; kingdom Metazoa; phylum Chordata; class Chondrichthyes; order Lamniformes; family Lamnidae; genus Carcharodon; species Carcharodon carcharias. The sequence goes on from NC_054470.1 coordinate 42,023,052, forward strand.
ATCTTGGCTCTCTAGATTGGTCCTGGATGAGTAGCCAATCTTGTCAGAGAAGAATGAAGTTCGATAGCTCCTGACACATTCTAACCAGATCTGCTGATGAATAGTTGCTGTGTGAAAAATATGCTCAAGTTTATGCTTCTTGCATTTGAGAGAGTGAAGATGAGGATCATATGATAAGGAATGGTCCAGGATAGGGACAAAGGCATTAAAGATGGTATTGAAGGAATGGCTTAACAAATCTACAACTGAAGCATGGCAAAAGGAAGTCTAAGGTTTAGGCAGTTGACAAGTTAAGAGTGCAATTGTAAATGACCAGAGTGCATTTCCCTTTTAAAAGATGCAGGCTGCATTTTAAGTGGCATCGATGATTCCTGATTTCCCAACATCACCCTAAACAGAATGCATGCCTGTCTCATTATAATGAGCAGCCGGCACCAATTTTCCATGGTTCCTGCGATCATGTGAACAGGTGGTGTGTACACCCTGCCCCAACCCCTGCTGTCCATTTTCAGGTGTAATTGGATTTCTATTCCATGCAAATGATTTCTCTGTTTCTAAAAACATTCAATGCAAATTTTATCTCAGTTACCTCTTAAAATTTGTCCTCTAGTTTTCTTCAAATACACTTGAAAAACCATTTGAGCAGAAACTGCAAAAGATGAAGAAAAAATGTTCATCATTATAGTGTGCCAAATAGTAACTGATGCATCTTGGTAAATATGGTTCACTGCATATGCTCAGACAGTACAATCCAAATTCAGTTCATGGTATCACAGCTCTCAGCAAAACATTGATGTTGAAATTGGCACTCATTGCATTTGCTTTACTGGAAGAAAATGGGTGAAATGAGGCACAAGGACCGATTTTGAAATCTCTCTAAATCTGTGGCATGGGTACCCTAGTAACATTAATACTTCAAAGGAAAACATGGTTTTCATGATTCCCTGAGCCGAGAGTGTGTATGAAAGAGTGCACAGATCTCCCTCAGGGAGATCGGTGGAAGTTGTAAAAATCTTTGGAAGTGTAGAAAAAAAAGTTCCTGAGCTGGGACATGTCAATTTCTTTTATTTCAACATTTTATCCCTCATGAAACCTCATCCCGCCCGTGGATGCGTTTTCATGTTTTTTCTGAAGGCCGCCTGCCGCCAACCTTAAGGTTGGATGGGCAGGTCCATTAATTGGTTTAATTACTTTTTTAAAGGCCTTAAGTGGCCGTTGACAGTTCGACGGGCACGCAGCCGAACTGAAAATCTAAATGACGCGGGGTGACGTTGGGACGCATCGGTGAGCGGGCCCCGCCCCCTACTCGCTGACTGGAAGATGCAGCCCAAAGTTGCAGCCTATCATTGGAATCAGATTTTGTGGACACTTTCAAACAAAATGATTTCCTTGACGTGTTGTTTTGGATATCCAGAATAAAGAAAACATAGTAATAGCCAGTCATCAATCTTTACAAAACTGTTCTGGAATACAAACAATACATTTTCAGAGAAAAAATAAATATCCTTTAAAAATCTTGATCTTAATTTAAAGCAATGTTATGAGGACTATTTTCAAGACCAGGTAGTCCTGCTTGTCAGGGAATGTACTAGGCCTGAACTCTTGCATAAAGGAACTATAGGCAGACTAGGGTATTTAATTAAAAACAAGTTTATTTACACTATTTACAATATGCACATTATGAGAAGGCACATCTTTTCTAAGATCTGCCCGTCTGCTGCAGAGTTTCTAGCACATAATTGACCGATGTCAGTGCTACATCAACATCTACAATCGTAGGTTAGCATATCCACTCTGTTAACCCTTTATACTACATCACTAGTTGTAGAAAATGCTGGTTGGAAAATGATGGGCCAATGATGCCTGATTTTTCAGTAAGATGGCAAAGTGTCTTATAGTGCTGAGGATCCTGACAACAATTATTAATGGTATTTTAGTGTCACAGGAAACTCATCTCCTTTTACTGGGAAAGATACATGTTAACAATGTTTGGGGTAAATCATCAAAGCAAGTAAGCAGAGAGGTTCCCGCAAGCTCCTCATTAAAAGTTTCAGGAATAGCCGAGAATTAGCTCCTTATCCCTTAATCTGCTTTTGAAGAAAAATCGGTGATAAAATGAAAGCTGTTCTTCCTTACCACCATTCAAAATGGAGAACAAGTTTATCATATTCTGCAGAAAGCATGGAAGATTGATTGACCTGGAAATTAGTCAAAATAAAGGGTACAAATTGAATTGTGTGCTTTTAGGGCATGAGCAGGTACTTAGAAACCATATAATAAATGGGCATTCAGTGCAATAGAATTCTGATATTGTGCCTTCGATCACAAATGATAGACATCTTCAGAATGCCCTCAGACTGAATAAGAACTGTGGGATTCTCCTTAATTCTGGTAAAAACTTCTGAACTCTATGGGCAAACTCAAGCTCTTATTATCCATGTGGGACAGCCCTCTTCTAACAGCCTCAACTATTTACAATCTACATCAATGTCTTGGATGAAGGGACAGATTATATGGTTGCTAAGTTTGCTGATCACACAAAAATAGATTGGAGTATAAGTTGTGAAGAGAGCATAAGGAGTCTGCAAAGGGATATAGAAAATAGGTTAAGTGAGTGCGCAAAAATTTGGCAGATGGAGTATTTTGTGGGAAAATGTGAACTTGTCCACTTTGGCAGGAAGGATAGAAAAGCTGCATATTATATAAATGGCGAGAGATTGCAGAACTCTGAGGTACAGAGGGATCTGTGTGATACATGAATCACAAAAAAGTTAGTATACAGGTACAGCAAGTAATTAGCAAGGCGAATGGAATGTTGTCGTTTATTGTAAGATGAATGGAATATAAAAATAGGGAAGTTCTGCTACAGTTGTACAGGGCATTGGTGAGACTACATCTGGAGTACTGTGTACAGTTTTGGTCTCCTTACTTAGGAAAGGACATAATTGCATTGGAAGCAGTTCAGAGAAGGTTCACTCAACTGATTCTTTAGATGAAAGGGTTATCGTCAAGAAAGATTGGACAGATTGGGCCTGTATCCATTGGAGTTTATAAGAATGAGAGGTGACCTTACTGAAACATATAAGATTCCGAGGTGACTTGACAGGGTGGATGCTGAAAGGTTGTTTCTGCTTGTGGGAAAGAATAGAACTAGGAGACACAGTTTAAAATAAGAGGTCTCCCATTTAAGATGGAGATGAGGGGAATGCTTTTCTTTTAGAAGGTCGTTAGTCTGTGGAATTCTCTTCCCCACAGAGCATTGGAGGCTGGGTCACTGAATATTTTTAAGGCTGAGTTAGATAAATTCTTGACCGAAAGTGCGTCAAAGGCTATAGTGGATAGGCAGGAAAGTGGATTTGAGGCCACAATCAGATCAGCCATGACTTATTAAATGGCGAAGCAGGCTTGAAGGGCCGAACAGTCTACTCTTGCTCCTAGCTTGTATGTTTGCATAGCTTTAAAAGTTTACAGAAGCAACAGATTTGAATGTTCTTTCCAAACAGATGATAAAAAGTACATGGGCAGATTTTTCAAGCTATTTTACCTTCTGATAACCACAAGATGAAGGAACTGAGGGCATCCTGGCTAAGTTTGCAGATGATACAAAGATAGGTGGAGGGACAGGTAGTATTGAGGCAGCAGGGAGGCTGCAGAAGGATTTGGACAGGTTAGGAGAATGGGCAAAGAAGTGGCAGATGGAATACAACGTGGGAAAGTGCGAGGTCATGCACTTTGGTAGGAAGGACAGAGGCATAGACTATTTTCTAAATGAGGAGAGAATTCAGAATTCTGGAGTGCAAAGGGACTTGGGAGTCCTGGTCCAGGATTCTCTTAAAGCTAACTTGCAGGTTGAGTCAGTAGTTAGGAAGGCAAATGCAATGTTGGCATTTATTTCGAGAGGATTAGAATATAAAAACAGGGATGTGTTGCTGAGGCTTTATAAGGTCTGGTCAGACATTTAGAATATTGTGAGCAATTTTGAGCCCGTATCTCAGGAAGGATGTTCTGGCACTGGAGAGGGTCCAGAGGAGGTTCACGAGAACGATCCCAGGAATGAAAGGTTTAACATATGAGGAACTTTTGAGGACTCTGGGTCTATACTCGATGGAGTTTAGAAGGATGAGGGGGAATCTGATTGAAACTTACAGAATACTGAAAGACCTGGATAGAGTGGACGAGGGGAAGATGTTTCCATTAGTAGAAGAGTCTAGGACCCAAGGGCACAGCCTCAGAGTAAAGGGAAGACCTTTCAGAACTGAGATGAGGAGAAACTTCTATAGCCAGAGAGTGGTGAATCTATGGAATTCATTGCCACAGAAGGCTGAGGAAGCCAGGTCATTGAGTGTATTTAAGACCAAGATAGATAGGTTCTTAAAAACAAAAAAACTGTGGATGCTGGAAATCCAAAACAAAAACAGAATTACCTGGAAAAACTCAGCAGGTCTGGCAGCATCGGCGGAGAAGAAAAGAGTTGACGTTTCGAGTCCTCATGACCCTTCAACAGAACTTGAGTTCGAGTCCAAGAAAGAGCTGAAATATAAGCTGGTTTAAGGTGTGTGTGTGGGGGGCGGAGAGATAGAGAGACAGAGAGGTGGAGGGGGGGAGGGGTGTGGTTGTAGGGACAAACAAGCAGTGATAGAAGCAGATCATCAAAAGATGTCAACGACAGTAGTACAATAGAACACATAGGTGTTAAAGTTAAAGTTGGTGATATTATCTAAACGAATGTGCTAATTAAGAATAGATGGTAGGGCACTCAAGGTATAGCTCTAGTGGGTTTTTTTTTATAATGGCAATAGGTGGGAAAAGGAAAATCTTTATAATTTATTGGGAAAAAAAAGGAAGGGGGAAACAGAAAGGGGGTGGGGATGGGGGAGGGAGCTCACGACCTAAAGTTGTTGAATTCAATATTCAGTCCGGAAGGCTGTAAAGTCCCTAGTCGGAAGATGAGGTGTTGTTCCTCCAGTTTGCGTTGGGCTTCACTGGAACAATGCAGCAAGCCAAGGACAGACATGTGGGCAAGAGAGCAGGGTGGAGTGTTAAAATGGCAAGCAACAGGGAGGTTTGGGTCATTCTTGCGGACAGACCGCAGGTGTTCTGCAAAGCGATCGCCCAGTTTACGTTTGGTCTCTCCGGTGTAGAGGAGACCACATTGGGAGCAACGAATGCAGTAGACTAAGTTGGGGGAAATGCAAGTGAAATGCTGCTTCACTTGAAAGGAGTGTTTGGGTCCTTGGACGGTGAGGAGAGAGGAAGTGAAGGGGCAGGTGTTGTATCTTTTGCGTGGGCATGGAGTTGTGCCATAGGAGGGGGTTGAGGAGTAGGGGGTGATGGAGGAGTGGACCAGGGTGTCCCGGAGGGAGCGATCCCTACGGAATGCCGATAAGGGGGGTGAAGGGAAGATGTGTTTGGTGGTGGCATCATGCTGGAGTTGGCGGAAATGGCGGAGGATGATCCTTTGAATGCGGAGGCTGGTGGGGTGATAAGTGAGGACAAGGGGGACCCTATCATGTTTCTGGGAGGGAGGAGAAGGCGTGAGGGCGGATGCGCGGGAGATGGGCCGGACACGGTTGAGGGCCCTGTCAACGACCGTGGGTGGAAAACCTCGGTTAAGGAAGAAGGAGGACATGTCAGAGGAACTGTTTTTGAATGTAGCATCATCGGAACAGATGCGACGGAGGCGAAGGAACTGAGAGAATGGGATGGAGTCCTTACAGGAAGCGGGATGTGAGGAGCTGTAGTCGAGATAGCTGTGGGAGTCGGTGGGTTTGTAATGGATATTGGTGGACAGTCTATCACCAGAGATTGAGACAGAGAGGTCAAGACCTTGATTACGTAGGTCTTTCTTTGGAACCATGTTTCTACTGATTATGGATGCTAATTCCAAGTGGTTAGATGCTTATGAGGTAAAGTTGCCAACGTCTGGCGCTACTACAGAAAAACTACCCCAGAGCTTCACCATCCACATATTGCCAGAGGTAGCTGTCTCGGATAATGGTACTGCATTTATGAGTGCTGAGTTCCAGCGATTTATCAGCCTCAACTGTATCAACCACGTGAAGACTGCACCATACTGGCATCAAATGGACTGGCAGAAAGGGCAGTACAAACTTTTAAGGTGGGAATGAAAAAGTTAACAGCTGATTCATTGGAAATCAGACTTGCTTGTTTTCTATTTCACAACAGAACAAGCCCCCCACACCACAACAGGAACAACACCTGCAGGATTACTGATGAAGCGCCGTCTTCAGACAAGACTAATCCTAATACTTCCCAATTTGGAAGAGAAGGTGGAGAAAAGTCAAGGGAACCAAAAAGCAATTCATGATTTGCAAAATTGTGAGCAACAAGTTACTGCTGGAGAAGCAGTATATGTAAAGAATTCTGGTGGAGGACCGAAGTGGTTACCTGGTAAAGTGAGTTCTTGACCAGACCATTATTGTACCATGTGGAAGTGGAGGGCCAGATCACCTGTAAGCAAGTGGGTCATTTAAGAAAAAGGGAGATACCCCAACAAAATGATGTTCCACCTGTAACCATTACTGAAATGGTGGTTCCTGTTGAAGTTGCTCAAACAAAGACAGACATGCCCAATGTCTCTGATGGAGTGGAAGACACTGAACTGCATGTGCCAAATGAAGTACCTAATATTAATGCCGTTCCAGAGAATGTTTCTTACAAACGAACCTGAAGTTGCAGAGCTGTGACATTCCACACAGATCAGGAAACCACCTGAAAGACTTAACCTGTAATTTCATGACCTGTGTTAATATCGTAACGTCATGGGATAAATATCCTTATAAATGCAAAACGTACAGAAAAGTTAAAGAGGGAGGAATGTAGTAATTATAGTTTTGGGAAATGTAGGACTGTAGGTTTAAAAATAATCCTGTGTTGTATGATCACATGATCAGTGTAAACCACTGTGTTAACAGCACAGGGAACCTCTACTGGAGAGAGATTTTCTTTAGTTATGGAGTTTGATGCACATGTATGGTTGCTGCTGCTGTCTTGTAAATAAAGTTAAATGTTTCTACTAAGAAAAGTTGTCTGAAGATCAACTCTACAACACTAACATTTTGTGATTCGTGGATGCCCAGATCCCTCTGAATCTCAGAGCCCTGCAATCTCTCACCATTTAGATAATAAGCTTCTTTTTTATTCTTCCTGCCAAAATGGACGGTTTCACATTTGCCCACATTATACTCCATTTGCCAGATCATTGCCCACTCCCTTAACCTATCTATGCGACTTTTATAGCTTCCTTTTGTCCTCTTCACAATTTATTTTCCTACCTATCTTTGTGTTATCAGCAAGTTTACCCACCATTCCTTTGGTCCCTTTATCCGAGTCATTTATATAAATTGTAAGAAGTTGAAGCCCCAACACCGATCCCTGTGGCACACCACTCGTCATATCCTGCCAACCAGAAAGAGACCGATTTATGCCAACTCTCTGCTTCCTGTTAGCTAGCCAATCTTCTATCCCTGCCAATATGTTACCCCTACACCATGAGCTTTTAGTTTCTGCAACATGGCACTTAAGCAAATGCCTTCTGGAAATCTAAGTACAGTACACCCACTGGTTCCCCTTTATCCATAGCACATGTGACTCCTTCAAAGAACTCCAATAAATTAGTTAAACACTATTTCCCTTTTACAAAACCATGTTGACTCTGCCTGATTGCCTTGAATTTTTCTAAGTGCCCTGCTATAACATCTTTAATCAAAGCTTCTAACATTTTCCCTATGACAGATGTTAAGCTAACTGGCCTATAGTTTCCTGCTTTCTGTCTTCCTCCCTTTTTGAATAAAGGAGTTATATTTTCTTTTTTCCAATCTAATGGAACCTTCTCTGAATCTAGGGAATTTTGGAAGATTAAAACCAATGCATCAACTATCTCACAAACCACTTCTTTCAAGACCTTAGAGTGAAATCCATCTGGACCTGGGGATTTGTCAGCCCGCAGCCCCAACAATTTGCTCACTATCACTTCCCTGGTGATTGTAATTTTCCCGAGTTCCTCCCTCCCTTCCATTTCCTGATTTACTGCTATCTCCGGGATGTTACTTGTGTCGTCCATAGTGAAGGCCAAAGCAAAATACCTGTTTAATTCATCTGCCTTGTCCCTATTTTCCATTATCAATTCCCCAGATGCACTTTCTGTCTGACCAATGCTTTGTTAACTCTTTTCTTATTTAAATATCCTTAGAAACTCTTACTATCCATCTTTATATTACTAGCTAGCTTTCTCTCATACTCTTATTTTCCCTTCTTATTAATCTTTTTTGTAATTCTTTACTGTTCTTTATTACTCTTTCCAATCTTCTGACCTGCCAACCGTCTTTGCTTTTTCTTTAAGTTTAATTCTGTCTTTAACTTTTTTAGTTAACCACGGATGGTGAGCCCTCCCCTTGGAATTCTTCTTCCTCATTGGAATATATCTATTCTGTGTATTCTGAAATATCCCTTTGAATGTCTGCCACTGAACTTCTATTGACATATCCCTTAACCCCATTTGCCAGTTCACTTTAGCTAACTCTGCTTTCATGCCCTCATAACTGCCCTTATTTAAGTTTATAGTACTAGTCTAGGACACATTCCTTCTCCCCTCAAAATGAATGTAAAATTCAATCATATTATGATTGCTGCTACCTTGGGGTGCCTTCACTAGGAGTTTATCAATAAATCCTATCTCATTGCTCAATACCAGGTTGAGTAGAGCCTGCTCTCTGCTTGGCTCCAGAATGTGCTGTTCTAAGAAACTATCCTGAAAACATTCTCTGAACTCCTTGTGTGGAATCGTCTCAGATTTGCACTAAGTGCGATAGCAGGCAGGTAAAACGACGTTTTACGGTCCACCACATGGTGAGTTTTCACACTGTATCATCCCAGGCCTGCTGCATTGCTTATGCATTCCTGGAAAAACATCGTTTCCATGGCAGCCAGGCTCTCATTCTCCTACCACGCCATCACCTTGCTGCTTCATCACGCCGAGTGCTATATTTAATGTCCAGCCACGCACACACATCTCAGTGCTCCTTCCCCAGTACAGCTCTCATTCTGCAGCCTCTTCCCTTGCCTGAGGCCACTTCACTCCCTTTCCCAAGCAAGGCCTTGCCCTGCAGCCATTGAAAAGCCACCCACATATGGCTAATGTGGTAGGTAGAGACCTGCCCATGAGCCTCCCTAAAAGTGATGTGGTACTGTCAGTGAAGCCTGGCACTGATGACTGCGAGTGCTGAATGAAGCAAGGTAGACAAACAAGCCTTGAAGTCTCGAGTGAAGTGCAGCCCGCCAATGTCACTTATGTGCTGTTGTGAAACAAATTGATGCGTTTTCCCACCACCGTGGGCAGGCGATCCAGCAGGGGGAGGGGAATGAGTCTGGCGGGCTGGCCTTATACTGATATGTTGATGTATTACAATGAGGTTCCCGACATCCGAGGTCAGGAAACGTGGCCTGCCATCGGCAGGCTGAGCAGATGGTCACAGACTGGTTTCACGCTGTCGTTAAACCTATTGCGCCACCCAACATGCCCAAAGCCAGAGGGCACAGAAAATCCCAACCCTCATCTACGCTACCTTTGGCCATCTGATTTTTCCAGTCTTTATATAGATTAAAATCCCCCATGATTATTGCTGTACCTTTCTGGCAAACTCTCACTATCTCTTCTTTTATACTCTGTCCTCCTGTGCAGTTACAATTAGGTGTAAACCATTCCTACAAGTGACTTCTTGCCTTTATCATTCCTCATCTCAATCCAAACCGCTTCTATATCCTGGTTTCCTGAACTTAGGTTATCTCTCTTTAATGTGCTAATGCCACCATTAATTAACAGACCCACCCCACCACCTTTTCCTAACTTCCTGTCCTTCCTAAATGTCAGATACCCTTCAATATTCAGGTCCTAATCGAGGTCATCCTATAGCCATGTCTCTGTAATGGTTATCGGATTGTACTTATTTATTTCTATTTGCGCTATCAGTTCATCTGTTTTGTTTCGAATGCTATGTATGCTTAGATACAGAGCCTTTAGTTTTGCCCTTTCATTATTTGTGTAGCATCTAGCCTTATCTGCTGATTTACTCTTAGAATTGTACTATCTGTCCCTTCCTGTCACAGTCTGTTTATCATTTCCAATGTTGTCTCTCTTGTTTCCTGTCTCTCTTGCCCTGTCTCTACTCTTTGGTTTACCACATCTCCTCAGATTTGATCCCTTGCCCCCACTATTTAGTTTAAAACCCACTCTACTTCCCTAGTCAGGCAGCTCACAAGGACACCAGCCCCAGCACGGTTCAGGTGTAGACCGTCCCAAGGGAACGGATCCGGCTTTCCCAAGTACTTGTGCCAGTGCCCCACAAACTGGAACCTACTTCTCCCACACCAGTCTTGGTGCCACACATTCATTTCTCTAATCTTATTTGTCCTATAACAATTTGCATGTGGCTCAGAAATTATCACCTTTGAGGCTCTGCTTCTTAATTTGGTGCCTAGCTCATCATACTGGCTATGCAGAGCCTCCTTCCTCATCCTGCCTATGTCATTGGTACCTACATGGACCATGACCACTGGATCATCCCCCTCCCAATGCAAGTTCCTCTCCAGCCCTAAGCAGATGTCCTGAACCCTGGCACCAGGCAGGCAACACAGCCTTCAGGACTCTCTCTCTTCGCTACATAGAACAGTGTCAATCCCTTTACTATACTGTCCCTTTTTGCTCCCCCCACTTGAACGGCTTCCTGTAGTGTGATGCCTTGGCCAGTTTGCTGATCCACCCTGCAACCTCTGCTCTCATCCAAACAAGCTGAGAGAACCTCAAACCTGCTGGACAATTGCAGAGACTCACACTCATGGACTCCTGCCCTTTGCATCCCCTTACCTGCCTCACTCACAGTCACACCCTCCTGTGCCTGGCCACTGTCCAAAGCAGAAGGCCCTGTCCTAAGTGGTGCGAATGCCTCCTGGTACAAAGTATCCAGGTAACTTTCCTCCTCCCTGATGTGCTGCAGAATCTACAGCTCAGCCGCCAATGGGCAGAATTTTCTGGCTGATGTGAGGGTGGTGGAGCCCACATATCAGCGCTTAAAACAGCGCGCGCTGACTTGCGATGTGCGCCTGCCATTAATTAAAGGCCTTGTTAAGGCCCTTAACTTGACAATTGAAGCTGATTTTCAGGCCCCCCTGCGATCTTTGCCTCGGTGCACAGGCCCAGCGGGCAGGCGGGTAACTGATTTTTTTTAACAAACCTCATCCACGGGCAGGATATGTGGGCTCAGAGGGGTTGTTAATGTTTTATCTGAAGTATTTATTGCAGAAAGTGTTTTAAACTTGCCTGTGTGATTGTTAGCAGTTCACATCGATTTCCAACAGCTTTCTCTGTACTTTGAAGTTTCAGCTCAGCAGTCTCAGACTGTAATCTTTATCAGGCCTGCAGCTTTCCGGAGGCCTCCATTTAGCCTGGGGGTATGGGTTCTGACATCCCCACTGGAGGCAGCTCCTCTGAGAAGAAAGGGACGGATCGAATAAGGAGGAGGCTGGGAGTGGACAATCAGCCTCCAGGGGAGCCACCTTTGGGAGGCCAGGCGCAGGCACAAGGGGTGCAGGGCCAAGAGGTTGTCCAAGGTGGAAGGGGCCGCAGAAGATGCCACTATCCTGCTGCCAGGGTATACAGGTGGCGAAGCAGCTACCTCAATATGACTGAGGTGCAGTGCCGAAGGAGGCTCCGACTGTCAAGGGGGACAGACAACTATATCTGTCAAGTGATTGGCCCTGAGATCTCCCCTAACTGTGTGGGTGGACACCTCATGCCAGCAGCTCTGAAGGTCACAGTTTCCCTACGCTTCTATGCATCTGGCTCCTTCCAGGAGTTGGTGGGTGATCTTTGCGGTGTCTCCCAATCAGCTGTCCACACTTGTGTCGAGCAGGTGACAGACACTCTGTTCAGGCGGACATTGACCTGCATCCACTTCCACTGCGACCAGGCAAGTCAGGCACAGCGAGCCAGAGGCTTCGCGGCCATTGCTGGCTTCCCTCACATCCAGGGTGTTATGGACTGTACACATGTGGCCATCAAGGTGCCAGCAGGTGTGCCCGGTGCCTTCGTCAACAGGAAGGGCTTCCACTCCATGAATGTGCAGATAGTGTGTGATCACAGGATGCTGATTCTACAAGTCTGTGCAAGGTACCCAGGCAGCTCCCACGACGCCTACATCCTCAGACACTCCCAGGTGCCAGGGCTATTCAGTGCTCCGGCTCGGCTGGATGGTTGGCTGCTGGATGACAAGGGCTATACCCTGTGAAGGTGGCTCATGACGCCTCTCCGCCATCCAAGAACAGAAGCTAAGCAGCGCTACAGTAGGAGTCACAGCTCCACAAGGGCTGTGGTGGAGAGAGCTAAAGGTTTTCTTAAGATGCCCTTCCAATGCCTGGACCGCTCAGGGGGCGCAATCCAGCACCCCCCCAGATTGCATTTCTGTGATAGTGGTAGCATGCTGCGTTCTGCACAATCTTGCGCTGGAAAGAGGGGATGCAGTTGACGATGAAGACCTTGACACTGTGGATGAGGCTGCACATGATGAATCCAGCAGTGGCTCAGAGGATGAGGAAGCACAGGACAATGATGAGGGGCAGCACGCTGACCCGCTACTACACCAAGGAGGCAGGGATATCCGGGACACTTTAATCCAATGAACCTTCAGCTAGCTCCACACACATGGATCTGCAGGACCAGCATTGCCTGGCACTTCCACACGTGGCACTTAGGTGCTACATCTTCCACCTCATCAGCTGCAACTAAGGGATTAGTACAGAAACATCAATGTCCACTCAAACACTCATGATATGTCTGTGAAACATACAAATGCTGCACGAAGGAAACACCCTCAGCCATGGTCAGAAAAGTGGACTTTATTGCCACCAAAATAAACAACAAATGTTGGCCTGACGCACATAATGAAATATTCCCTAATCTAGAGCCAACACAAAATCACCAGTGACAAACCGTGGATTGCTTACCGTGCCTTATGCTTACATTTGCGGGCGCTACATCTTGGTGCCGCCCCCATCGCTCGGAATGGCTTGTGAGACAACCTGCTGACTCTGCTGTCCTGTTGGCCTCGTTGACCTTGGCGGCTGTCCTCTGGCCCGTGGAGCCTGTGCTGGTCCTGCCTGGGGGGAGTGGCCGGTTCCAGAACTGGCACCTCCCCAGTTGCTGCAGCTTCAATGGACGCAATGATCACTGGCAGAGGGGTGGAGGAGCTGCTGCCCTCACCCGGAACGCCCTGAGAGGAGCTCGCAGCAACGACAGGCAACTGCTGTGCCAACGTGAGGTCACATTGGACCTCCCTACTCACCGCAGCTGGATGGGCACCGAGCTGCGACACTTGGTGCCCAGAACATCTCCCACATTGGGAATGACCACCTGTGGCCATTAGCGCTGTGAGGGCTTGCAGGTCAGAGCGTAACCCAATCAGATGATTCACAATCTGCTGGAAGCCCCTTTCCATGAGAGTCGCCAATCTCTCAATGAAGGAAGCCTGAAGCTCTGTCCTGAGTTCATTCCTCTACTGACACTCTGCCTGGATTCCTCCACGACAGAGACCAATTGAAGCACACCCTCATGCAACCCTGCCAGATGCTCCCATGCACCCGAACGCTTGTCCTGCAGCTGCTGCATGGCTGACATTTCCAGAGGCATATCATCACTGCCCGACTCAGCATGTACCTGGTCCCTTGCAGTCCTCCAGCTGCTAGCGCCATTGGCACTCTCTGTCCGTGCCATCTCCTCCAGCGATTGTGAAGTGCCCTCTCCACTGTGCCCCGGGACACTTGCTAATGTCATAATCCCCACTGATGTGGTAGTCTGGTGCCTGGCTCGCTGAAATGATGTGACGCAAGTTGCAAGTGATGACCCTCAGATGTGGACGGGTCTCTGGACTTGTTCCTGGCGGCCATGTGGTGGTGATGCTGAAATTAACATCAAGGACAGTGCATCAGTTAGTGTACAGTCAGTAACACAATTCATCCCTTTCCCCCCACAGGCTCATAATGTGCTTAACCTTCAAGAAACTAAGGAGATGAACATTGGTGGGTTGGTAAATAGTCAAGAGGAGGTCCAAACATTACACGCACATACAGACAGGCTGGTCAGATGGCCTAAGGAATGCCACATGGAATGTTATGTGGATAAGTGTGAGGTTAAGCACTTGGGTAAGACAAACAAGGTATGGGAATACATGAGTAATGTTGGACCGTGGGAAGTCACGATGATTACAGGGAACTTGCTGGGCAGACCTGTTAAGGTAGCAGAACAGGAACATACAGCGTTTAACAAGGTAAAAGCCAGATTTGCCTTTATTAGCTGAGGAATAGAATGTAGGAAAAGGGAGGTCGTGTTGCAAGGGCAAAAAACCTTGTCGAGGCCATATCCACCCTTCTGCTTTCAGTTGTGACCTGCGCTTCATGGGAGTGGGGAGAGTGCAGAGGTTCCTGACCTGGATGCCTGCTGGCCTGGAGAGTTGGAGATATGAGGGCGGGGCCAGGGGCAGGGGCAAGGGCGGGTGCAGGGGCGGGGCGGGAGTGCGGATGGGGGTGGGTGTGGGGGCAGGTGCGGGGCGGGGGCGGGTGCAGGGGTGGATGCAGGGGCAAGGGCGGGGGTGGGGGCGGTGGCAGGGGTGGAGCGGGGGTGAGGAGAGGCAGAGGGGGTGGGGGAGGGGGGTGGCGGGGGCAGGTGCCGGGGCGGGTGCGGCTGCGGGGGCGGGGGCGGTGACGGGGCGGGGCGGGGGCGGTGATGGGGGCAGGGGGTGAGTGCAGGGGCGGGGGCGGAGTCGGGGGCGGTGACAGGGGCGGGGGTGAGTGCAGGGACGGGGGCGGTGACAGGGGCGGGGGCGGGGGCGGGGGCGGGGGCGGTGACGGGGGCGGGGGTGAGTGCAGGGACGGGGGCGGTGACAGGGGCGGGAGCGGGGGCGGGGGCGGTGACGGGGGCGGGGGTGAGTGCAGGGACGGGGGTGAGTGCAGGGACGGGGGTGAGTGCAGGGGCGGGAGTGGGTGCAGGGCTTGATGCGGGGGCAAGGGCGGGGCGGCGGCAGGGGTGGGGTGGGGGCAGGGGCGGGGATGGAGTGGGGGTGGGGGGAGGGGGTGGGGGTAGGGGGGGTGGTGGGGGCAGATGCCGGGGTGGGTGCAGGGGTGGGGGGTGGTGACGGGGTCGGAGGTGGGGGTGGCGGCGGGGGCGGGTGCAGGTGCAGGGGTGGATGCGGGGGCAGGGATGGAGCTGGGGTGGGGGGGGCGGGTGCAGGGGCGGGTGCAGCTGCATGGGTGGGGGCGGGGGCGGGGGGGGTGACAGCAGGAGTGGTGATGGAGGCGGTGGCAGGGGTGACGGCGGCGGTTGGGGGCAGGTGCAGTGGCAGGGGTGGGGGCAGGTGCGGGCGGGGACGGGGTTGGGGGCGGGCGTAGGATCTGGGGTGGGTGCGAGGGCAGGTGCAGGGGCGGGGTCTGGGGTGGGCGTGGGGGTGGGTGCAGGGGTGGATGCGGGGGCAGGGCTGGTGATGGAGCTGGGGTGGGGGGGTAGCGGGTGCAGGGGTGGATGCGGGGGCAGGGGCGGGAATGGAACGGGGGTGGGGGGTGGGGGTGGGGATGGAGCTGGGGTGGGGGCGGAGGGGCGGGGGCAGGGGTGGTGACGGGGGCAGAGGCGGGGGCGCCTGCAGGGGCGGAGGCAGGGCTGGGTGCAAGTGTGGGGTGGGTGTGGGGACAGGAACGGGTGCGTATGAGGGGGCGGGTGTGGGTGCGGGGGTGGGTGTGGGGGCAGGTGCATGAGCGGGGGTGGGAGCAGGGGCAGGGCGGGGGCATCCTGTCATCACCACGCGTCATTCAGATATTTCGTTCAGAGTTGGCTTCAGTCTGCCGAAGTGACAGAAGTCTGATAAGACCTTTAATAAACCACTTAACCTATTTGACAGAGCTGCTTGTCTAACCTTAAGAGCCCAGGCGGCCTTCGCATTTTTCATGAAAGCTCATCCACCGGCGGGATGAAGTTTCATGAAGGTTTATTAAAACAATAAATATTTTTTAAACATTTCATAAACATGTCCCAGATCCTGAGATGCTGTCACATGAGGGGACATGTGTAAATGATTTTTAACTTTATTTTAAACTTTAAACCTAAACTTCATCTCCCTGAGGCATGGAGCTGGCTCAGCAAGATTTCTGAGCATTTTCGTGTGCATGTGAGAAAAAGCGCAGGCCCTGACTCTCCCTCCTCCCACCGCCTTAATTGGCCTGCCCACGTAAAATGGCGGCACACAGCCGATCGCAGGCGGCGATTGGCTCCCAGCCCAGTCCCGACCAGCCCACCCCACGGGGAGAAAATTCTCCCCCACGTCTTCACTCAGCTGGCTTAGCTGCACTCCAATTGCCAAGGCTGCACTAAAGAACCCTGAATTTATAGTCAACTGAACTGGGGCTACAGTAACCAGATTCAACCAGTTAGCTAATTAACTACTCAGCTCCTACAACTGAGAGTGAGACATCTATGAATTACATGGATAACAGAGGAGAGCAGGTCAAGAGAGAATACAAAGAGATTAGGAGAGGAGTCCAGAAAACAATTAGAAAGGCAAAGGGGAACTATGAAATTAAATTATCGAGAAAAATAAAACAAAATAGTAAAATATTTTACAGGCACATCAGTAAAAAAAGATGTGATGGGAATACGACCAATAAAGGATAGAGAGAATAACGCCACAGGTAACAATAGAAATGGCAGACATATGAAATAATTATTTTGTTTTGGGAGATGGAACAAGTAGGCATGACATTAAATGATGCGATGAGTAGTGAAATAAGTGCATTTAAAATAAAAAAGAAAGGATGTAATGAATAAACTAATGAAACTCAAGAGGATAAAGCACCTGGTCTGGGTGAATTTCCTCCATATATTTAAAAAGAATCTAGGAAAGAGGTAGCAGAAACGTTACTACACACGTTTAATAATTCATTCGCAAAAGGTATAGTACCAGAAAACTGTTGGATAGCTAATGTAATTCCTATATTTAAAAAGGGGGAAAGAACATTTTTTTTGGAAAAATATGCCTTATTCATAAAATATCTGAAAGAACATTACAAAACATTTCTAAATGGCCATCACAAGAAGAGCAATCATATGCAATTTTTCCACATAGATCACGAGGTGCTTCAATACAATCAATGAATATTACAGACATTTCAATATGATCAGTCAGACAGTGCAATGGTATAGGAGTTATCGACATACATCATGTTGCACTTGAGATGCTTCAATACAATTATGATACATTTAGTATGCACTACATACATTCATTGAGAGTTATACAGCTCCAAGGGTCTATATAATCCCAGCCCCTTGGTGCACTATGGCAGAAAGATCTTAGACAGTGATCTTTCCCCATTGGGCCTTTGCAGCAGCTGCCCCAAGCTTTAGTGCATCCCTCAGCACGTAGTCCTGGACCTTGGAATGTACCAGTCTGCAACACTCAGTCAGGGACAACTCTTTGTATTGGAAAACCAGCAAATTTCGGGCTGACCAAAGAGCATCTTTCACTGAGTTGATGATCCTCAAGCAGCAGTTGATATTTGTCTCGGTGTGCGTCCCTGGGAACAGCCCATAGAGCACAGAGTCCTGTGTCACAGAACTGCTCAGGGTGACCTCAACAAAAACCACTGCATATCTCTCCAGAACCTCTTTGCAAAGGTACATTGCACAAGGAGATGAACAACGGTCTCTTCCCCACCACAGCCACCTCGAGGGCAAAGTGAAGAGGGGTTGTGACTCCTGGCATGTAGGAAGGATCTGTTGGGGAGGGCCATTCGCACCACCAGCCAAGCTACATCTCGGTGCTTGTTGGAAAGTTCTGGCGATGAGGCATTCTGCCAAATGACTTTGACAGTCTGCTCGGGGAACCATCTGACAGGATCCACCATCTCCTTTTCTCGCAGGGCTTCTAGGACGTTACGTGTCAACCACTGCCTGATGGACTTGTGGTCAAGGGTGTTTCTCTGCATAAGTTTTTCCATGAGGGACAGGTGGTACGGCATGGTCCAACTACTTGGAGCGTTCCATGGCAGCGTGGCCAGACCCATCCTTCGCAAACTGGGGACAGGTAGAACCTCAGCACGTAGTGACACTTGGTGTTTGCTTGATGCAGCCACACACAAAGGTGGCCATCCAGATGAGAACAATATTGGGCACGTTTTCCCCCCCTTTATCTGGAGGCTTGTACATCGTGTCCCTGTGAACACGATCAATTTTTGACTTCCAGATAAAGTGAAAGATGGCTCGGGTGATCGCCATCATTCAGGAGAGGAGTGAGGAATTGGCCAGACCTGCGCTACATATAGCAACTCCGACAGTGCCTTACACCTGATGACCAGGTTCTTACCTGTGTCACTCTCACATGCCCAGTTTTCTTTCCACCATAACTACTTGCTCCTTTCAGTTTCTAATGCATGCCCCGGTCCTTCCATCTTATGTGATGGTGAAGGATTGGTCAGCACAATTCCCAAAGAACATGGCCTTGCTCTTGCCATGATTTATCTTGAGGCCAGTTCAAACTGGTCACAGATGTGGATCAGTCTGCGCACCGACAGCGGATCCAAGCAGAAGACGGTGACATCGTCCATGTTCAGGGATGCTTTGACCTGAGTGCCTCTACTGCCTGGGACCGTCACTTCTCTTATGCCCGGATCCTTCCTGATGGACTCAGCAAAGGGCTCTATGCAACACACAAACAGGACAAGGAGAGAGGGCAGCCCTGCCTGACTCCAGATTTAATTGGAAAGCTTTCTGATTCCCACCCATTGATCGAAACTGCAATACTGATGTTGGGTAGACCAGTTGGATCCAGTTGCAGATTCCATCCCCAAGCCCTATTTTGGACAGCACATCCACCATGTTGGTGTGCAATATTCTGTCAAAGGCTTTCTTCTGGTCCAGGCTGATGAAGCAGGTGTCCACCCCCCTATCCTGCACATAGGCAATTGTATCCCTGAGCAGTGCGAAGCTGTCAGGGATCTTCCTACTGGGTACAGCACAGGCCTGATCAGGGTGAATCACCAATTCCAGAGCGGACTTGACCCGATTGGCGATGACTTGGACAGAATCTTATAGTTCACATTCAAAAGTGAAATGGGTCGCCAATTTCTAATTTCCTCCCTTTCCACATGTAGATGAGGGTGATGATGCCTTTCCTCATGGATTCTGACATGCTGCTGGCCAGGAGCATACTCTCATACACTTCTAGCAGGTCTGGGCTGATCCAGTCCCACAGAGCCAAATACAACTCAGCCGGCAAGCCGTCGCTTCCAGGAGTCTTGCTTTTCTCGAAAGACTCAAGGGCCTTAGTCAGTTCATCATGAGTTAGCTGCTTGTCCAGACTCTTCTGTGTACTGTCATCCAAGACCTCCGTGATAGAGGGCAGGAAGGACTGGGAGACCGCGCTGTCTCTGGTCTTCATGTCATACAATCTGGCATAAAAGGATTTGCTGATCCTCAAAATGTCAGACTGCGATGACTTTACTGAGCTGTCTTCTTCCTTCAGGCTGCTGATCACAGAGCTCTCTGTGTTCCTTTTAGAAGAAGAAACGTGAGCACGTCTCATCTTGC
The DNA here is from genome assembly GCF_017639515.1 of Carcharodon carcharias. Taxonomy (NCBI): domain Eukaryota; kingdom Metazoa; phylum Chordata; class Chondrichthyes; order Lamniformes; family Lamnidae; genus Carcharodon; species Carcharodon carcharias. The sequence continues at coordinate 42,042,688 of NC_054470.1, forward strand.
TCCACGGAGCGGACTCTGGACCAGAAGATGATCTTGGAGGCCCCCGAGGCAAAGAGTGAGACTTCCTGGCTCCTCAGCTCTTGGAGGTCCTCCTTGACATCGAGAACATGCCCAGGGAATTATCAACCAATCATCTTAACTGGTTAGGAAAAATAGAGGGTTGGGTATAAAGGAAGGCCATGGCAAGGTGAGAGGGTGGGGGAGATTAAATGATGACAATGCCATTGGAATAAAAGGCAATGGAAGTGGTAATGGTTGCAGTAAAGAAACAAAGCATTGTTCCAATTTAAGTGTCAATGACAGAATAAAGGACTAAAAACCAGCTTATATTTTAACCCTTTCCTATTTTTACTTAGTTCTGTTGAAGGGTCATGAGGACTCGAAACATCAACAGTGCTCTTCTCCGCCGATGCTGCCAGACCTGATGAGTTTTTCCAGGTATTTCTGTTTCTGTTTTTGTACAGATAAAGGACAACTCTGTTAAAGTAAAAACATGAAAACAAGGTACAGCCTGAGTGGACAATGATAATGGAGCTGATGTAATTCATCTGAATTTTCAAAAGCCTTTGTTAAGGTCAGAAATTATGGAGGCAGAGGGCAAGTGCCAACATGGATTGCAAGCTGGCTTCAAGACAGAAAGCAAAGAGTGGGAGTAAAGGGCAGTTACTCAGATTGGCAGGAAGTATTAAATATTGTTTGTCATGAAGCTGTTATGTATATAATATTTTGGAAAATATTTTTCTTTTAAAATAGAGGTTAGTCTATTAATTGAATTAAAGACAGGGTGCTTTGATATGTACTAGTTTTGATATGTAAGAGCGATAGCGTGCATTTGCATGTTTTGAATAGAGCATTCAAGAAGTGGGGTGAAAACTTGACACCTATCAAGCAGATACCAAGCATTATGTTTGTATTACTAACAAAATTGGTATTATGAAAGGGGTTTAATTGTAAAAAGGTAAAGTTCAAAGAGGTTGCTGATACAATGAGAATTAACATTCAATGGGGCTGGTAGGTATAACTTCAATAGTTTGCGGATGTGCAGGCAGAGATGATCTAAGACTGAAAGGCAGCTGCAAACTTTCAACTGGCTCCACAGTGAAAGGAACCTCATTTTGAATTCATAAGGTGAAAATGCTTTGCCTGGTGTTTGGTTAAGCCTATGGGCTGTTGTTACCTTAATGGAGATTAGTTTGGGAATTTGTTATAAGTTATGATAGTAGAAATTGTAGCCATGTGTACATATATTTTAACCTGTGTAAATTAATAAAATGTTTCGTTTAGTTTAAGGTAAAACCTTGAGAACTAATGGTCTGATTCCTGAATTTAGAGTTGCATCTCAAACAAAACACATAAAATTATTGGTTATGACAGTTGTTTAAAGTTTCCTTCTGTGATTTTTAAGTAACTCCGCTTTACCACTACATGGGTCATAACATGTTCCACAAGGATCAATGCTGGGACCACTGCTGTTCACAACTTTACATTAACAATTTGGACCTTGAAATCAAAACACAATTTTTAAATTTGCAGGTGACACCAAATTGGAGGGATAGTAACTATTGAGGAAGACTGCAATAAATTACAGGAGGATATTAATAAAGTTGCAGAATAGGCAAATAATTTGCAGATGAAGTTCAAATCAGATACATGTGCAGTCACCAGAATAGAGAGGTTACTTACTACTTGGAAGGTGCAAGTCCAGATGGGGAAGAGGAACAAAGGGATCTCAGAGATACACCAATCACTATAAGTTGTTATGCATGTTAGCAAGGCCATAAGAAAATCAAATCATGTGCTACAGCACTAGGCTTTATTTCTGGAGGGATAGAATTGAAAATTAGGGAAGTTATGCTAAACCTTGTTATTGAACCTTAGCTAGGCCGCATTGAGAGTGTTGTGTGCAGTCCTATTCGCCATGTTACAGGAAGGATATGAAGACACTGGAGAGGGGAAGAAAGATGACACCAGAAATATGTGGGCATCTATATAGAAGAGGATTGACTGGCTGGCTCTCTTTTCTCTTGAAAAAAGGCTAAAGGGTGACCTAATAGAGGTCTTTAAAATAATGAAAGGTTTTTATAAAGCACATACAGAGACAATGGGCAGAATTTTCCAGGCTCTGTCTTGGCAGGGCTGGGGCCAGAAAATGCGACAGGCCATTCAAAAGCTCATTCAGCTGGACTGGAAGATCCCACTGGCAGGAGCGGTCAGAAAATTCTGGCCAATGTTTCCTTTTGTGGGGAAGAGCATAACTGGAGGCCATCAATATAAGATAATCACCAAGAAATCCAATAGGGAATTCGAAAGAAAGCCCTTTACCCAAAGAGTGGTGAGAATGTGGAACCTGCAAGCAGGGAGTGGCTGGAACAAATAGTATAGATGTATTTAAGTGAAAGCTGGACAAACCTATGAGAGAGCAATGAAGTAGACAGCTACAATGATAGATTTAGATGAGGGACAATGGGAAGAGGCTCTAACGGAGTATAAACACCAGCATGGACTGGTTGAGCATTATATCCTTTGTGATCCTTTATACTTTGGCACAATAGGAATTTTTGGAAAAGATCTCTTTCAATATGAACTTTCATATAGAACCTAAGGGAACTAGAGAGGAGCTAAGAGTAAGTGTCAGGCACTGAGGGCCATCAGTAGCAGCAGAATTACATTCAACCATAATCTGTAAGCTCATGGCCCAGCATATCCCTCACTCCACCATTACCACCAAGCTATGGTACTGACCCTGCTTCACTAGAAGTGTCGGAGTGCACACCAGGAGCAATACAAGGCATTCCTAAACCCAGTATGCCACCTTAGTGAAACTACAATGCAGGTCTACATGCATGCCAAACAGCAGAAGGAGCATGTGATAGACGGAGCTAAGCAATCCCACAACTTAGATCAGATCTAAGCCCAGCAGTCCTCTTGCAACAAGTCGTGAATGGTGGTGGACAATTAAAAAGCTAACAGGAGGAGGAGGCTCCACAAACATCTCTATCCTCAGTGGCAGAAGAGCCCAACACATCGATCAAAAGACAGGGTTGAAGTAATTGCAACCATCTTCAGCTAGAGGTGCCAAGTGGATGATCCATCTTGGCCTTTTCCTGATATCCCCATGATCACAGATGCCAATCTTCAGCCACTTTGATTCACTCCTTGTGATATTGAGAAATGATTGAAGGCTTTGGATACAGAAAAGGCTTCAAGCCCTGACAAGATCACAACTGTAGTACTGAAGATTTATGCTCCAGAACTAGACACCGCCCTAACCAAGTTGCTCCAGTACAGCTTTGATACTGGTATATAACCTAAAATTTGGACAATTTCCCAGGTATTCCTGTCCACAAAAAGCAGGACAAATCCAACCCGGCCATTACTGCCCATCAGTCTACTCTCGATCATGAGCAGTTACGCAAGATGTCATTAACAGTCCTATCAAGAGGCATTTACTCAGCGATAACTTGTTGACTGTTGCTCAGTTTGAGTTTCACCAGGGCCACTCAGCTCTTGACCTCAGTACAACCTTGGTCTAAATATGAATGAAAGAGCTGAACTCAAGAGAGGAGGTGTGAATGACTGTCCTTGACATCAAGGCAGCGTTTGACCACGTGTGGCATCAAGGAGCCCAAGAAAAATTGAAGTCAATAGGAATCATGGAGAAAGTTCTTAACTGGTTGAAGTCATAATCCTCTCAGCCCCTGGACATCACTGCAGGAGTTCCTCAGGTTTGTGCGCTAGGCCAAACCATTTTCAGCTGCTTCATCTATGACCTTCCCTCTAACATAAGGTGAGTGTTGGGGATTTTTTCTGATAATTGCACAATGTTCAGTGTCATTTGCAGCTCTTCAGATGCTGTCTGTCCAGTCCCTATCTGCATGCAGCAAGACCTGGAAAACATTCAGGCTTGGAAGTAACATTCGCGACACACAAGTGCCAGTCAATGGCAATCACCAACAAGAGAGAATCTTAGCAACTTCCCCTGATGTTCAACAATGGCATTACCATCGCTGAATTCACCACCATCAACATCCTGGGGATTACTATTGTCCAGAACCTTAACTGGGCCAGCCATATAAATATTGTGGTTACACAAGCAGGTCTGAAGCTGAGAATTCTGTGGCTAGTAACTCACCTCCTGATTTGCCAAAGCCTGTGCACTATCTACAAGGCACATGTCAGCATTTTGAAGGAATGTCTCCACTTGCCTGGATGAATGACCCCAACAACCCGCAAGATGTTTGAAAAGCATCTTCAGGGCAAAGCAGGCTGAATGATCAGTTCCCCATCCACCCTGTTATACATTCACTCCCTCCAGCATTGGCACACAGTGGGAGCAGTGTGCACCATCCACAAGATGCACTGCAGCAACTCACCAAAGCTCCTTCAAAAGCACCTTCCAGACTATGAACTCTGCCACCCAGAAGAACAAGAGGAGTAGATGCATGGGAATACCGCCATCTGAAAGTTTGCCTTCAAGTCTCACACCATCCTGACTTGGAACTATATCGGCATTCCTTCACTGTCACTGGGTCAAATTCCTGAACTTCCTCCCTAACAGCACTGTGGGTGTACCTACATTACATGAACTGCAGTGGTTCAGTTCACCACCACCTTCTCAAGGGCAATTACGGATGGGCAATAAACGCTGCCCTAGCCTGTAATGCTCACATCCCATGAATTTTTTTTTAAAATTTGCCATGTCACATAGCAGTGAATGGATTCTAAATGGTCATAGGTAGAAATGTAAAACTGGCTTTAATGAGTTGATGGTGCATTTTACACCACTGATTATCTATTCCAGTGAAGTCAATGGAAGCAAAAATGGGATTGAATGTGAAGTGAGCTTCACTTGTGTCTATTTTCCATTATCCGTCAAGGCTAATTTTAACCTCCAGTAAGCCATGATAAGATTAGTCAAGGAGTCCTGTAAGAATAGACTTATGATGATATTTTGAAGGATTAGGCATTGCAGGAGTTAAATTAAGAGTCACCAAGCAATTCTCTAAAGCTACTGTTCTCTTGCAATTTTAAAAGTTGCTCTCTGGTTTCTGAAAGAATTGAATGGGTAAGAGTAGGTAAATTGGTACACACTTTTCTGCCAAACATGCGCTCTGCCGGTGATGGAACAGCTGCACTGAAAGGTGTCGCTCTCAGATGTAACATTGTAACGTGTAGACCTTGCTTGTTCTGTCTACATTTTAAGATTTAGAGATTTCACCATGCGAATCATTTGTTCAACGAGGTCGTTAGATCTGGAGTAATGAGTAGAAGAAGTAGCATGATCGATATTCCACTTCTCACACATTTTCTGGAATGGCTTACCAATAAATTGCAGACTGTTATCTGTAATGATCTCTGGAGGCACACCAAATAAACTGAAAATAGCATTTAGAGTGTATGTGACAACTTTGCTTGACACATTGACGAATAATGGGGTTCTTAGTAAAGTCATCAATGAAGTCAGTGCATGGACATGAAAGAGATTGGATGCAATTTTAGACCAAGGATGGGTAGGAACTTCTTGTAGAATCAGTGGCTCTTCGTGCTGATTTGGCATATTCTTGACATGCCTCAAACTTCTTGATGACGACATCAATGTCATTGTTCATGCCTGGCCAATAAACTGTCTCTCTTGCAAGTCTCCTCATCTGATCCATGCCCAGGTGCGAGTGATAAAGTTGTTGAAGAATATCAGGTCACAAAGATTCCTGTACGATGATGTGCCTGCCTTTAAAAATGATTCCCTTTTTGATGGCTAATTTATCTCAATAAGGTTAAATTGGTCTCACCTATTTGTGGACATGCTGAATTAAATCAGGCCATCCTTCAATGATGACTTTCCACAGTTTCTGTACTGTGGAATCTTTTGCCGTTTCCTCTTATAGCCACTGGCATTTGCATTGCACAAAATGTATCAGATCAATAGAGGGACCTGCATTCTCTTGTAAGCATAATTTTTCAGCTCCCTTGAAACTGCCAATTTTGTCGAAACATTTTGGATATCTTGATGTTAGGTCATGAACTGAGGTGATAGGAGTAGTTTCTGAGGTTGATCTGCCATATGAGGTCTGACTGATTCCACGATTGTCACTAATGCAAGGTTACGGCATGTCAGTAGACTTACAATCACTGGGCCTTTAGTCTCCATGATGTGGAATATCTGTGACACCCAGGAGGATTGATTGTATGGATCCTGCATATGGAATTAGTGAACCGTCGTATGCTGAAAGTTGCACAGTAGTAAATTTCACCATGGCCTTCCATGTCTGTGGATGCATGTCTTTTAGAATCCGCAGGTGTAGGATGTTGGCACTTTCCCCTGTGTCAATCTTGGCCAATAACAAGTAGTTACCAACTTTCTTGGGATAGATCATCTGAATCTTGACAATCATCTGAGATGGTGTGACAGCATCAAAGTTTTCCACTGGATTGACAGTGTGAAACATGTGTTCATTGTTCTTTGTTTCGTTGCACACATCATCGTCATATTTTGGTTTGTCAATCATCTCATGTATATGTTTCTGACGGGATACCGGACTATCATTCTTATTGCTTGAAGGTAAATGCAGTATATAGTCTGTTTGGATCTGTGCATGGCTCTTTGTAACTGCATCAACATTTGCTGTAGTGCACTGCTTCTGCCAATGGCCTTTTCTGCCACATGTCTTGCAGAACTGAAGGAAAGCTGGGAATTTCCTTGGTGCATACAGAAGGCCACATCTTCCATATGCCTTGCCAGGGTTTGGTGTTCTAGTAAGTACGTCAGCAATTGGAGTTGTAGTTAGGACCTGTAAGCTTCATCAACCTTCATGTATGGCTTTGTACATACATCCACCCTTGAGGAGTTCTTCGATGCTATACATTTTGGTCTTGTCCAGCAGGTCTTTCTGGATTGCTTCCATGGGAGTGGATGCTATCATCAAGTCAACAATTCTGTCTGCTAGCTCTACATCTGAAAAATCACAGGATTTTTCTTCTCTCCATCTGCTAACAAAGTGGCCTTTGGATTCTATTGCTGCTGTTGAAATGACATGAACTTACAGTGATTGTAAGTCTACCGGCTATGAAGTCGTTGATTATGGAAGTTTAACCTGATTCTGAACGGGTCCTTCAATGTAGCCCATATCTTTTGGAGATCCTTTAGCTCTTCTACTGTCTTCTACTGTTCAGCCTGAGTAGACCTTCAATCCCAAATGCTAGGCAATTTTTTTTGGCTGGCTTGTCGGAATCGAGAAACCATAGCTATGTGTACAGTTTCAACATTTTGAAATTGGATAATAGGGCAGCAGCATCCCAATTCAAACTGGGGAATTTTGTGGGCATTCTGGCAATATTCCTTTGACCTTCCTTCTCCAATAATACATGGGATGAGTGCCTTCACGCACTTTTCCAAAGCTCCACCCATTATAATCGTAACTTTCTCTGGCCTGATTTTTATGATGGCTTCTTTTTTTTTGTTTGATTCTCCCTTGCTTGCTATCGATCTGGCCCACACTCTGGTCACTCACTTTTCCCGACTGAGCTAACTCGGTGCTGGTCCTATAGCCATGCTGTCCCACTCAATGAGCTGACAGGCTATGTGCTGCAATCTCACCATGAGGGATCCATCTGCTTATCAGCTTTTTATTTGAATGCTATCTCAGCGCTGTGTCTTCAAAGCTTCTCTGAGCTGTCACCACACACTGATTTCAATATTCTTTGATACTGCGACTCTGTTGCAGTCTAACCAGATGTTAAGGGTCGTCTCATGCCATGTAGCATGATCTAAGGCTGTCTATCATGTCATACCTGTACTTAATCTTGCTCCCAGGCTATTTGATCCCTGCTGAGCACCATGTCATGTTATAATAATGACATAATCACTCATAAGGGATTGGGTAAACACATTATGGGCTTATTTATTTAGACTGGGCACATAAGAACTTTTATACATTGGTAGAAAACCTAGAGACATCAATGCCAGAGATGTGTGTGTTTGCTATGCTTAAAAGCAAAAGTGAAACCAAAACGGGGTCACATGACACACTTCCCTTCTAGTGTTGACATTGCTGTAATCCTTTAAAGGCATATTATAACAAGCATGTAAACGCCCCTGTAAAGTGCTTTTGGACATTTTAATATATTAAGTGGGTTATATAAGGACAAGTTGTTGTTGTTTGTTGTTAGCATTAGGAGAAAGTATGTTAAAATCTAGATTTTATTCACAATTAGAATTCTTGTTGTTCTCCGGGCCCTGGGATTTGTCAGAAAACAAGCCCAGAAAAAGCTCGTACTAAACTAAAAAGCAGTTAAAGTGGAGGCACAAGGTCTGTTCTTGACCATTCAGCTTGCTATGCCTATGATTGGATTGGTGTCTCCGCAGTTCTGGTTTGGGATGTAGTTTAGGATGTTTGGGTCATTTTCAATGTAGGACCAGGAAGGACATGAGATTGAATTTTGAATTCCAATATGGAAATTATTTTTTACCACTCAGACAAGGCCAAAGATTTAGCTTTGTTTTCTGAGTATATTATCTTATTATAGAGAATATTGTACATCTGTGGTAACTTTTCACCTGTGTGACTCCAGGGAGAGTCTCACGCTTGCAGAGAAATTTGATACATTCAGACAAGGCATCTGTAATTTTCTAACATGTTAAGCCCCATGCTGGGAGCGCCAAGTTGAAAAATCATTGCAACAAAGTGAGTTTGTCTTGGAAAGCCTAGCGCTTGAGTCAGACAACATTGGCTTCAAGCTCCTCTTCAGCATTTCAGCACATAATCTGGAGAGAGAGCTACATTGATGCAGTATCTGCCTTTTGAATGAGATGTTAAATCAGCACCGGGCTTGCCTGTTCTGATGCTCTGGTGCATGTTAAAGATTCAAAGTATTAGTCAAAGAAGAGGAGGAGGTATTCGGCATGTCCTGGCCAACATCGAACGCTAAGAAGAAAATATCTGATCATCCATTTCACATCTGTTTGTGTGATCTAGCTATGTATAAAAATGGCTGCCTACACAGCAGCAGCAACTGCATCTCAAAGTAATTCATCACATTTTAAGTGCTTTGAGACAGTATAAGATAAAAATACAAGCTGTCCTCTTTGAATTCAGGCTGAATCGTTTATTAGTCCAAAATCATAGATTCTGCGAATGTTTTCTATGGTAACATACAGCTTTCCTGCTGTTGATATACTCAAACACTGTGCTTTAAATTTTGTATTTTAGCAATGTTCTTTTCTATACAACAGCTAACTTTGGGCAGAATTGCCCCAGATTTGTGCTAAGTGCAGGAGCAGGCGTGAAACAAGTGGTTTTACCCAGCGGCCGAAATAGCAGATTTTCGCCCTGGATCATCCCGTTCCAGGCACTTCCCACCTCATTAATAATGCATTTACGGGAAACACTCCGAATTGCTGGTGGGCGGACTTGGATTTGCCCACCCGGCTGTGACCTCAGCACTTCCTCATTCCAGGCGCCATATTTAAAGCACCAGAGTGCATGCCTTCATCATGTCTACAGACCAGGACTGCTCCAAGCGACAGATGGCCATGAAATCAAAGAAGACAGCAGACCCAAATTTAGTGACAGCTCTCTGGGGCTGCTGCTGGACACAGTGCAAGGGTGCTGTGATGTTCTTTATTCCTGCTCTGGGCACAGCAGCTCCACCAGAGTCATTAATCCAGCCTGGGAGGAGGTGGCAGCAGCAGTCAGCACTTCCAATGCACAGAGGAGGTCAGCCACCCAGTGCAGGAAGAGGATGAATGCTCTCATCCATTCCGCTAGGGTAAGTCAACCACCTCATCACTTTCAGCCCACACACTCACAAACCCATCACACATCCACAGGGATTTCACAGCTCAAGGGACTAACTCCCACACACACCCTCACATTTCCATCAGGCTTATACCCTCTCGGGTTCACGACCTCATCCTGACCATGGCTCCGCTCACCACACAAACATCCACACAATTCCATGTGTCCTGCTCACACTCTTTCCATCTGTTCCCATGCAGGAGGAGATGGCTCACACCAGCAGGGAGAGGTCCCAGACAGGAGGTGGAGTAGCTCAAATTATGCTCCCCACTTTGAGGAGAGTGCTGAGGACATGGACCATGCCTGAGGTGACAGTGAGTTCAGCGGCAAACACACACATGAGGATCCTGCATCCCATCATCCCTATCTCAACGCAAATGTGGTGCTCTTTCTCTGCTTATGACTCGGCTGCCATGCACTAAATATCCCTACTTGGGTTCACAGGGAGCTCTGCCAAATGACTGATGCCCTTAGCCAGCCTGCCTCTCAGCTCCATCCATGTCCTTGCCTCCAGCCAACAGGACCCTTCCTCCATTGAAGATCTGGAAATAAGCAGACTGGAAGACCCATCAAAGCATTTACCCATACCCCCCACCAGTGCAGGGACACACCTCAGTGGAACCTAGATCTAGAGCAGGCTCAGATTCAAGATCTGGTGGTCACCACATGGACATGTGTCCGCAGCAGGAGGCAGTTTCAGCCGAGCTCCCCGGCACATGGAGGACTGCTGGAGAAGAGGCATCTGCGAAGTCTGAGTCAGATGACAGTCCTCTGGATTCAGTCTTCCAACTCATCATGGCATCCTTGACATTCCTCCAGGTTCTCCTTCTCCTCAAGAAGTCAGGCTGGAGCCCTCGGGCACCAGAAGGGAGGAGGAGTGGCAGCTGGATGCCCCTGGGTCATACACTCAGACGTCTGAGAGGCTTCCTCTCCCTCTGAATCCCCTTGGCCTTTGTGACACCCTTTAATCTCATCCTCTGACACTACAGGGGGAGCAGCTGGCCGACAGGAGGACAGCCAAAGCAAGCCAGGACCCCCTGGGCCTTGGCTCTTCAGAGGACCCATGCTGAAGCTGTTAGAGGCAACAGGGCCACCTATTGCACAGGTTGTCTCCACCCCTGCTGCAGATGTCAGGAGGGCACCTAGAAGAAGTGGTAGGCCTAGAAAAGTTAAGAAATTCTGATCACAAGTGCTTGCACAGGTGAACACCTTTTGCCACTGTACAATCTGAAAATACATTCACTTTCACTGAATAATGCCTAATGTTGCCTTACAGCTTCAGTGACAGGTTTCACATGCCCTCCCACTACATCTCCCCACTCCTCCCACTAGCAATTCAGCTGCATGCAGCTGGACCACGAGAGATCCTGGAGGGAGAAGTGTGTTTTTGACAGGGCCTTTCGGAGCCTGGTGCAAGCACTCTCCCACACATACAGAACCTTCACCCATCACACTCATTTCATTGTCCTGAGGTGCCTGCTGGGGTTCTCTTTCAGTTGCCTATCTGAGCTGACCAGCATCTCTGCCCACAAACTGATCACACTCCCATGCTGGACCTGTGTACGTCCAATATGAGGCTCTGCTCACTTTTGATTTCGAAAACCATGGTTGTAGTTAAGTTTCTGATCAGCTCCCCTGTCCTTTCCCCTCCCGTACTCATCCATGTCCTTTCCCCCATCGCTGTGGACCTCCCTGGCATAATCTTCCACTTCCCCACTATCACCTACCAACCCAAACCCTTTCCTTTCCAGGATGTCCAGGTGAACGTGCATGTTCCCTACCTTCCTAAGGATCCCACCCCCATCTACATTGACATCCCTGACCTCCTGCTTCTCACCCCCCCAGGTCTCATGTTTGCCCCCACGTGTCTCCACCAACTGCCTATGCTGTCCCTTATACTGCTGCAGATACGCCCTCACCCTCCTACATTTCTGTCTCCCTCTGCCCCTCTCATACTCATCATTTCTTCCTACCACGCCCACCCTCAATTCACTACTCAGGAGGCACTCACTGATCCACAGATGCCTCCCTTGCATATTTGCCTGGGCATCCCCCAAATCTTACTCCATCCTCCATCCTTATTCCCTCCTCCCCCTGGGTGCCTACCCCTTCACCTTCCCCCCTCTGAACTCCCACCTCCCGCTAAACTCTTCCTCCCCCAGGACAACTTCCCCCCTCTGAACTCTTTCCTCCCCCTGAACTCCTTCCTCCTCCCAATACCTTCCCCTCTGAGCTCCCCGCTTCATGCCAGTTTTTGGCCTTCTCGTCATACTGATCCCCCCACCGCCCCCCAAATCCCCGCCTGCCATGGCGCCCAAGGCCAACAGGGATGGAATATTCCAGCCCTTATTTTTGTTTTCTCATTGTGGACTGATAATAAAGGGCGATCATGGTTGTGAACAAAGAACACACAAAATAAAAGCATATCTGGGAACACTTTACAGCTTTAAATGGATCATATTCCCTTCTATCAGATTAAACAGATTGCAAAGACATTAAAAAATAGTTCAAACTGAAGCCTTCTTGTCAGCTTAGGCGGAAAATATTAAAGAGGATTTGGGTAACCCCTAGGGAAAAGAAATCAACCAGTAGGATTTTTGGATAGCTTAGATGAGAATTTTCCCTGAAACACAAATTGCATGTTACAGTTAATCCTTAGAGAACTGCAGAAATATTTCTGCACCAAAGTCCAAAAATAATAAAATTAAATATAGGATAATGGATGCTCTGAGGTAAATTATGGATGTATAATATAATCAGAAGTGTATATTTTGAAAGGCTTTTGGGTATTCAATGCTGATTAAATCCTAATGCTTTGGTTCAAATATGACATAAGTGCAAGCATGAATGAGCTGAAGAAACGTCCAGTGCCAAATCATTTATGAGCCTCTCCAGCAAAAATGCTCGCAGCCGTTTGCTGTTTTAAACTCTTGGACCTGCCTGTTATCAAGAACCTTTATGTCGGGCCCTGGAATCTGGAGAAAGTAGTATTATTGTGGGGAAAAAATGTCAATTTCAAAAACAGTAATAAGCTGCTGCCCTCTTGCCATGTAACATTTTCCACATGGCATTACTTTGCTGCATCACAATTATCACACAAAACTTTCTTTAAAACTCTCTCTAATTTTCCCCTCTTCTCTTCAAGGCTGACAGTTATGTTGGTGTACACTTTCACAACTATCTGTACCTTGCCTAAGAGCCAATTATTCATGTTTGAACTTCGTTAAGGTTGTAAACATTACTTTTTAACAAGAAATTATTGAATGAGTGCAAAAAGGATGTATTCCAATATTTGCATATTAAATACGATGTATGATGCTATATTCTAGCAGAGAGGCAAAGGTAGTCCAGATTGGAGAATTAGGGCTACAACATTCTGCACTCTCTGTGAGTGCAACTCTGCACTGGACCTGCAAGACTGCACAAACTAACCCTGCAGCCCCCTATGCAGGCAGAGTTCACAAAAGTAATATAAGCTTGCTTCTTTTTTGAATCAATGAGCTTTAAATGTTACATGATTGATTAAATGAGTTTCCTGTTGAATGGGCTTGGCCTATAAATTCTCCGGGGGTTCTTTTCACCTCCCACCATAGTTTCAGGGAGATCGATGGAACCCCAAGTGAATTGGCACAACTGACTGTTCAGTAACCCATGCACTTTCTCTAGGAGCTCTGCCAGTTGTCTACCACAGTTACTGCAGGAGATCAGTAACTTTTGGACATTAACAGGCAGATACATTTCATAGAGAATTTAAAAAAGAATCTTGGGAAGTATGGTCTAAATGGAATTATCATTATTCATCAACAATTCATGACTATCTTATCCAAAAATGTGTGTACCACCACTTTAAGAGAGAGCCTTTTTATTACTAGATTGTCACAGCAAATCCATCTGCTACCTAAAGGCCAGCATTGTCCAGCTGTCTTTTATTTTTTCATTAGGAAACTACAAAGCAATCTCCATGGAATAATGCAAAAAGCAATTCCAAATTGTTTATGCAATGGAGATTTGAGCTACCTGAAATTCATTTCCTGCCATTAAAGTAGATTTAATGGAACACTGCCTCTGGAGCATCGCCTTAGAAAGTCTCAGGCTATATTTTAACTTGCTTTTCATGGTGGCTTTTTAACAGCAAGGACCAGTCATCTGTACAGCCTCTTTTTCTTAACCTATTGCCTCCAGTTATCCACTAAAATAGAGGCTTTCACTTTGCTTAGTGTCACTGGCCTAAGCATACGTCATGGTGTTTTTATGGGGCACACACTTCATTTGCAGACAATGTGCCATTGGAGGTTTGACATGTGTTACCAGAAGTTTGAAAAGGGCAGAAGCTATTTCATTCCCTTGATGGGGGTGATACAGCACAATGGTGAAAATAAAAATTGTATAACATATTTCAAAACAGCTAACCATCTCTCCAATAGTTAATGGTCCAGCAGCATTATGAGGACAGTTGAAGCACAACAAGATGATCGCGCCTCATATCGACTCCTTCATGGCAACTGTTAAAAGCTGCCTCCTCTCAGATAGGAACACTCAACAGTGTTCAAATCTTTTGAACTAATTGACATTAGTTACCTACCTTTTGGCTTGGTTGACAATTGCTGAGGCATACAGGTCCGAAAGTCTAAATTAAATCCCAGTTTGTGCAATGATAACTATTCTCAGTTGGGATGTCAATAGAGCCAACTGTTATTAGCTTCAGGAATGCTGGATTAGAAAAGGAAAAATCAATAATTCCAGATCTCAATCCTGATGTCCAGCCAATTGCACGTGTGTGGCCATTGGTGAGGAGGTTGGGCTGAGCTGTGATGTTCACTAGCCACACAATTTGCTGTCACTGTCAAGTTCACACATAAAGATTGGTTACTTGAGCAAGGACCAATGCAAGGTTGATGTCTGTGAAATCCTGCTCCAGCAGAGGTAAATCACTTCAAAAGAGGCAAAAGAAAAATGTACTCATCAATAACTTTTTGGAATGAATAATATTCACAGGATACTTCTAATGTAGGAACATATGAATCTTGAGTCTTTCACACTTCTGAAATAAGTTATCTTTAACTCTTCAGCAATTCAACGTACTAAATATTTTAAGTTCAGATGATTTCAGTCAAAATAATCAAAATCAAAGGTCAATATCTCCAATACTTAGTAGATGTGGGTGTACTGATAATTCTCACAAAATAGGCTGGGTTTTGCAGGGTGTTGTGGTCCCCAACCCCGGGCTAAAAAGTTGAGGGGAGCCCATCCACAATTCCATCAACTGCCCCACAACAATTTGACACTGGGAGCAGCTTTAATCGCTTTCAGGCGAGACTTCCGCTCCTATCTCAGTAGGAAATTTCACCTTAGAAAGCTGCTAGCCAATTAGATGGCCGACAGCAATGTGTTCCTAGCAGCACCAACCACGAATGGGGGTCACTACCAGGACTACTGGCAGTCCCACCGCACCGAGGAGTCCAGTTATGTCTGGGGTCAGGGGTCTCAGCAGAGTGAGGGGGTGGGGAGCTGGGTTCAAGAGATCAAGGAGAGGGATAAAAGGAAGGTGGCCTTGGGGACCCTCAAAGGAGGCTTTCCTTGTCCTATACTAACCCTTGCAGCAAAAGCTGCCAGGCTTCCTGCATGGCATGGGCCTCCCCTGCCACATTAAAATACCGGCAGGGGCTGGGTGAGGCCCTTAGGTGGCCATTAATTCATTAATTAATTCATTGGATGAGGGTGTCGCTGGAAAGGTCATCATTAGTTGCCCATCTATAATCATCTTTCAGCCACCTTCTTGAACCTCTGCAGTACATTGTTGAAGTTTTTGATACAGATGAGAGGCATGTTCAGCAATTTCTGATGGTAGTTAAGAATATGGAAATCTGTTTGAAAAATTCATTAGAATCTTTTGAGGATGTAACTAGTAAGGTAGATAAAAGAGAACTGGTAGATGTAGTATACCTGAATTTCCAAAAGGTATTTAATAACGTGCCATGCAAAAGATTAATAGGCAAAGTAAAGGCTTGTGGAGTTGGGGGTAATATATTAGCATGGATAGAGGATTAGTTAATGGACAGGAAGCAGAGAGTGAGCATAAACGGGCATTTTAAAGTTGGCAAGCTGTGACTAGTGTCAAGGATCAGTGCATAGGGCCTCAGCTATTTACAATCTGTATTAATGTCTTAAATGATGAGACACAGAGTAATGCATCTAGGTTTGCTGATAATACAATGCTAAGTAGAAAAGTTAGCCATGGGGAGGATATGGAGAGACTGCAAAGCAATATAGACAGATTACGTAACTGTGCAACAAGATGGCAGATGGAGTACACTGTTGGCAAGTGTGAAGATATAAAAGCAGAATACTTTTTAAAAGATGTGGAACTTGTAAATATTGATGTTCAAGGAGACTTGGGTGTACTGGTGCAAGGAACGGAGGGAGTTAGCTTGCAGGTACAGCAAACAATTGGGAAGGTGAATGGTATATTGGCCTTTATTGCAGGGGATCAGAGTACAGGAATAAAGAAATCTGGCTCCAATTGTATACGGTTTTAGTGAGACCACATCTGGAATATTGGGTGCAATTTTGGCTCCATATTTCAGGAAAGGATTTACTTGCATTGGAGGCGGTACAGTGAAGGCTCACTAAATTGGTCTCTGGGATGAGGGGGGTTGTCCTATGATGAGAGGCTGAGTAAATTGGGTCTATATAGCCTGGGGTTTAGAAGAATGAAAGGTGATTTCATTGAAACCTACAAGATTCTGAAGAGGCTTGGCAGAGTAGGCGCTGAGAGGTTGTTTCCATTGTCAGGGAATCTAATACATGAGGTCACAATCTCAGCATAAGGGGCTAATCATTTAGGTTTGAGATGAAAAGAAATTACTTCATTCAAAGGGTTGTGAATCTTTAGAATTTTCTACCTCAGTGGGTTGTAGATGCTCCATCATTGAATATGTTTAAGATTGGGATAGATACATTTTTGGTTTCTCAGGGAATCAAGGGATATGGGGAGTGAGTGGGAAAGTGGAGTTGAAGGTCAAGATCAGCCATTATGATATTTGACGGTAGAGCAGGCTCGATGGGCCATGAGGTCTATGCTTGCTCCTACTTATTGTGTCCTTGTGTTGAGTCAACCACATTGTTGTGGATCTGGAGTCACATATAGGCCAACCCAGGTAAGGACAAAAGTACATTCATAAACAAAATGGGTTTATATCACAATCCAGTAGTTTCATAGTTTCGTTACTGACACTAGGGTCAGAATCTCCTGTTCTGGACTCTAAATTTGGTGGCGGGCATGGAAGTGACAATAAAAATAGCTGGAAAAACTCAACAGGTCTGACAGCATCTGTGGAGAGGAACACAGTTAATGTTTCGAGTCCAAATGACTCTTCATCAGAACTGAGGAAAAACAGAAATGAAATGAAATATAAGCTGGTTGAGGGGGTTGGGACAGGTAGAGCTGGATAGAGGGCCAGTGATAGGTGGAGGCAAAGAACAGATTGCCAAAGATGTCATAGACAAATCCCTTCTTTTCTGCCACTCATCACTGGCCCTCTATCCAGCTCAACCTGTCCCACCCCCCTCAACCAGCTTATATTTCATCTCATTTCTATTTTTCCTCAGTTCTGATGAAGAGTCATATGGACTCGAAACATTAACTGGGTTCCTCTCCACAGATGCTGTCAGACCTGCTGAGTTTTTCCAGCTATTTTTATTACTATTTTTATTTTTGTTTCAGATTTCCAGCATCCGCATTATTTTGCTTTTATGGAGGTGACAATGATTTCTGGAGGGGGCTGGGAAGGCTGGCCACGTGCAATCTTGTGCTATTCAGCTTATTACATATGCGCCCTTGAGGAGCTCACCAATTCTTGTGATGGGGGCGGGCAGGAAGTCGTCATCCTTGTCATTACCTCATGGGGTTGAAGGCCTGGTTGCTATATTTAAAGGGCACCTGGACAGCCATTTCCTCACTCCAGGCCAGGGGCTCCGGATTCTACACATCACAGGCAGTAGGTCCCAGAACACATAACGTGTGGCCCTATGGTTCAGCAAAGCCTCCCTGCGTGTCTCCTGCAAAATCATCACAGTCAATAGGACTTAGCGGTTAGCAGGCTGCCTCCACCTCAACTGTGTATGTTGGGGCTGCACTTAGATGTAGTAATATAAAAAGGAAGATAAAGAAGCTTTGAAGGCACACAAGGCATGGGTGTGCAACCGTTGTTTATAGTTTTGGTATTTGTAAATATATGTTTAATTGCACTGCATTCAGGCTTGCTGTATTCTCATCATGCTGCTAGCTGCTGCCAGTGTTGTGGTGAATTAAAGACATAGCGCTTTGTTCCCAACCAGATTCCGATGATGTGGTTCTAACAATGCATCTGTTCAAGTGTGTGTGTCTCACATCATCAGTAGCGTCATCATTGAGTGTTCTGACATGAGCATGTACCAGTCCTGGCCATCATTCGTAAATATGTGGCCTAGGCATGCATCGGGAAACCCAGCAGGTATTTCTTGCCCGGTTTTGAGCCTTTTTAGAATGCTGCCTGCACAGTGTTTGCAGTCGTCATTGTATGTCCTGTTGGTGTCCAGATGTGAGATATGAGGAGGTTGCAAAGAGGCCTCAAGGGGAGTTAGACAAGCTAAGTGAGTGGCAGGGAATACGGCAGATGGAGTATGAGGGTCAAAAGCGTCAGGTGCCCACTGTGGTCTGAGGCGAGGAGGAGCAAAAATGCTGGTGAGATAATGAGAAGTGTGGACGGCCAAACAGACCTGCCTTTTTATTCATAATTTATTTAGTTAACTAATATCATAATGTTTTGTCCTTCATTTGCCTCTATATCTTGAGGACTCCCTCAATTTGGATCATCATACAATTCACTTACATCTTCTGTCCATCTTTTTGCTACTGCATCCCTTTCGAACGATATCTTACCATCTTTTTCTTTATGCACCCATTATCTTTTGTTTTCTCTTTCTTTCTATTTGTCAAGGATTTCACCTTCTAGTGCATAATTCTCATTTTGTGATTTCTTTCCAGCTCCAATACTTCATCACACATCTTATTGCACAATTACTCCTTAGCCTGCCTGCATATATTTTTTATTTTCAATTTCATCATACCTAGATGTGTTTCTTTTCTTGACCATCTCTATCACCATTGCTGGCTTCTCGGCTGTGACCCACTCCTTGGCCTGAATTTTTTGGATGATGGGGATTCACTTCCTGCCAACTCCGAGTACCCCACAGCCATTTTATGCTTGAATGAATGTTATGTGGCTGCACGTGGAACCTCTGCCTCTTATTCGGGAGGAACTCCCACCTTAGAAAGCTGTCAGACAATCAGATTGGCCAAAGGCTCTCCAAGTCACCCCACAGCGACAAGAGCTGCAGTGGACTGGTGAGGAAATGCAGGTGGATGCCTGAAGCTAAGGGCTAGATTTTCCCCTCCTTGTACTAGGTGTGGGAGAGGGCGTGAAAAATGATGTTTTACCCACTGGCCGCAATGGCAGGTTTTTGTGTCGTATCATCCGTCCCCCCGCCTCATTAATTGTGTATACATGTGAAACATGCCAAATCGCTGGCAGGCAGCCTCTGATTCGCCCACCCCACTGTCAGCTCACTGCTTCCTCGCTCCAGGTGCCTTATTTAAGTGGCACCCCTGCACAGCTCTGTCAATCTGCAGCCCAGAACTACTCCACGGAAGACATGGCTCCCAAAGGGAAGAAGTGTGCTGCTCCGAAATTCAGTGACGCCTTACTGGAGCACCTGTTGGATGCATTCGAGGTCTGCCACGATGGCCTCTACCCCCGCTCTGGCTGCAGGAGATCCGGCAAGGTCAGCAATCTGGCTTGGGAAGCGGTGGCAGTGGTGGTCAGTGTCAACGTCGTGCAGCAGAGGTCAGGCACCCAGAGCAGGAAGAGGATGAATGATCTCATTCCTTTAACCATCTCATCACCCTCAACTCACACACTCACAAGCCCATCCCACATTCACTGGCATCTCAATCACTGCCAGCTCGAGGGACATCAGCACTCGCTTTCACACAAGACCCTCACATCACCACCTGGCCTCATCCCCTCTGGAGCTTGAGTCCTCATCCTGTTTCTGGCACTGCTCACCACCCACACATGCCAGGCGTGCTTATCATCTGCCCTGGTATGCATCTTGTTCACACTCTCTCCATCTGTCTTCATGCAGGATAAGCTCACGCACAATAAAAGGGAAAGGCCCCAGACCAGGGGTGGAGTGCCCGACATCAAGGCACTCGCGGATGTCGAAAACCATGCCTTAGAACTGGCAGGAGAGGGCATTGAGCGGGCCTGCGCCGAAGGCGAGGAGGGTGGTACACACTCGAGGAAGGATCCTGCACCAGCTCATCCATCAAACAACCACACTGAGTGCTTTGTCCTGTTCTAGAGTAACCTGCCATGCACTAATTATCTCTCCTTTCTCTCATATTCACCCCTGGAAAGCTCCCAAGGACATCCACAAGCCAGGCTCTCAGCATCAGCCCTGATGACACCTCGGATGAGGTCCAGAGGATACCAGAGCTGAAGACTGTCACAGCACTCACCCGTACCCTCCACTAGCACAGAGACACACACCTCGGTGGGATCTAATTCTAGAGCAGTCTCGGGGTCATGATCTGGTGAGCACAGTGCACAATCTTGTCTGCAGCAGGTGGAAGCAGGGACATCCAAAGTCGCAGGCACTCGGAGGACTGCTGGGGTCCGAGTCAGATGAAGAGCCTCAGGTCTCGGTCCTAACTCAGTTGCTGGAGCTGTAGCGACAGTCGAGGGAACATTAGGAAGGGATGTCAGCTGCACTCCTCAGATTGCAAGGCACAATGGAGGAGTCCGTCCACCTTCAGTCTGAGGTGATAGCGCCAGCATTCCAATGCACCGAGATCCACACTGGCAGGATGGCGGCCGCCATGGAGACCTTGGTCCAGGACGTTGCTCCTGCACTGCTGCAGGAGCAGCACTCCATTGCTGTAGCCATTGGGGGCATCCATCAGTGGTTCCATGAGAGGGGGGCGGGGCACCAAGATCTCACTCCCACTGCCTCTTCTCCCCAAGGAGTCAGCTAAGGGCCCTCGGGCACTCATAGGGAGGAGGACCAGCAGCTCACACCCCAGGGCCTCCCAGAAAGGTAAGTCTGGGACTCTCTGGCTGATCCAAATCCCCTCTTCCTGTGACCCCATCACCTCCAGCTCCACAGCACGAGGAGAGTGCACCTGCCATACAGCAGGGCACCCAAAGTAGGCGAGGACCTTCCAGATCTCGGCCCTCCAGAGGATGCCCACCAAGGTCATCACAGGCAACAGGGCGTTGCAGTCAGCAGGCTGCCTCCACGTCCTCTGTGGATGTTGGGGCAGCACCAAGATGTAGTGGTAGGGTTAGGAAAGTTAAAAAGATTTAGGAGTGCTATGGTGGCCTGGGTGTTCACAACACGTATAAAATGTGCACAAATGTAAATGGAAAGGCACTCATTTCACATCTCCTCTTGTGTGTGCCTCCTTGTTATGATGGGCTGTGTTGCTGTCAATCACGTGTGATATCATGGTCCCTCCCCCACTTATCACAGATGTCACTCTGATGGGCCTCTCTTCTCTGCAGTGTGTTTCTGTATCTCACTGTGTGTGGCTCTTTTCCAGATCAATCTCCATATCACTAATCCCTCCACCTTAACGTTAAGTGTGCTTATGCAATGAACCTCGCTGGCAGGGTCATGTCATGTTTATTCTTGGCTGTGTAAGATTAAAGCTGAGGTGTTCTCCTATCTCATCTGCATTCTCGAAAGGTGATGGTGTATTGTTCAAGGAGAGATGTGTTCATGCAGGAAGAAGGCTCATATACCATGCTACTCCATATGCTCTATCTCTCTCTCTGTCTCTCAGCAGGGTTTTCATGCTATGAGCTCATACTTAGAGCTCGTGTGCGCTACTGTCAGCCAACTGCATTTTCCACTTTCAGAGTGTACATTTGCTAAGCTCACCAATAAGTGGGTGCACCCTGCCACCTCAAGGTGACGAAGCTCGGCCCCTCTCAGCCACATTATTGTCCTGGCGCTCGAACGTCCAACCTTGTGCATCTCTCACCTGCAGTTGTGTGTCTTGCGGGGACAAGGTTCTCATCACAAACTAAGGATACAGCGCTGTACGTCCCCTCACCCGAGCACTCACCGAGGCCACTGATGCTAATTTCAAATGGCTATTTCTGGTGGCTAGTAGAGCCTTTGAGCAGGCTCTGGAAGGGCACATGGTTGCTTTCGACAATGTGTAGGGAAGCAATGGGATGTACTGAAGCTGAAGTGCGCTCTTTATTAGCAATGCCCATGCCTTTGAGGCTTTCATGGTGTGTGTGCATTTTGGACTTGGCAAGGGCCAGGGCTGGCCATGAGGGCACAATGTCAGCGTTAATGAGGAGGTGTTTTAATGTCCGGCAGGCAATGACGTTGTCATGCTCAGGTAGTTTGCATCCATCTTATGCTGAGGATAAATGCAGCTCAGGATCCCTAACTGAGAGTGCTGGATGTCAGTGTGATTTGGAAGAATGCACCGCAGGCGACTGAGTCATCTTTAAGTGGATTCACAGAAGTGGAACATCATCAGCTGCTGTGCCCAAGTGTGAATTATCTGATTCACCATCAATGTTACACAGGATGCGTAGTTCCCTTACTTGAGATGGATCTCCTTGAGGAGCCTTTTCACATTGAAGGCAAACAGCTATGAGACCACTAAGAATCGACCAACAGCTCCTGGCTCTTGCCATGGCGACTGCTATGCTGAAGAGACACTTGAAGAGGCAGCACCTTCTGATATCTGATGCCGGGAGGCCCTTCTCCAGTTAGCATCTCATCTCAGCAAGAACACATACTGCTGATGGTTCATCATCTTTCTAAGGATCAGGACAATGCGAGTCTGATGTGTAACTATTCACTCTCATATTGAAGTGCATGGGTGAAATGAGAGGAATTGCAACATTGGAGCACATGTTGGCCCATGATGGAGGACACTTGTTCAATGGGGCACTCACTACAAGTCCTCATCCTCCTGGTGGAATCTGGTAGCTATCAGGGCCTCACATGCACATCTGCCTCATCTGGCCCAATGGCCTCTTCCCCTGCAATCTCAGTTTCCTCAAATACATCACCCTCCTCCCCTTCAATGTCCTCCTCAATGGAGCATATGTGCAGCTCCTCCATTTGTCATCTGGCAAGTCCTCCAGCCTTTGCAGCACCAGGTTGAGCAGCATACGGCAAGCCACAATGATCCGTGAGACCCTCTGGGGACTGTACTGGAACACTCCACCAGATCTGTCGAGACATCAGAATCACATCTTTAGGATCCCTACTGTGTGCTTCGCCAATGCTTGGCTAGCGCCATGAGCCTCATTGTACCTTCTCTCTACAGGAGTCTGAGGCTGCTGCGCGGGCATCATCAGCCACGTCCTATGTGGGTACCCTTTGTCACTGGATCCTGTTTGGTTGCTTGAAGATGTCCAGGATCTGTGGTCCATTCAAGATGTATGAGTCATAGAAGCTTCCTGGGTATCTGGCTCAAACCTGTACGATCAGTTTCTTGTGGTCACAGATCAACTGTACATTGAGCGAGTAGCAGCATTTCCGGTTTATGTATTGCAGTGCCTGTTGCCAGGGAGCTTTTATAGTCACATGATGCAGTTGATGGCACCCTGCATGTGCGAGAATTCGGAAATCTCAGCAAAGCCCAGTGCTCTGGCATCCCAGCTTGCTTGATCTCTGTCGAAGTTGAGGTAATTGTGGTCCTTGACTGAGGTCTGTGACCTCATGAATGCTTTTGTGTGTGGATGCTTCAGGGATCCCACCAAGGTCCCCAGTGGAGCCCTGGCAGGAGCCACTGGCATAGAAGTTCAGTGCGGAGGTTACTTTCAGATTCACTGGCAGTGGACGCCCTTCCAGTTCCTGTGACACCAATTCCTGGAGCATGTGGCAAATGTGAGTCACCAGGCCCCTGGACATACGGAGCCATTGGAGGCATTGGTTCTTGCTCATCTACAGATAAGACATGTGAGTTTTGTACACCCTCAGTCTTGCAAGCCGTCTACGCACAATGTCTTTGTAAGCCTCGTTACCTGTGTCTGAAGGAGGCCCTGCTGGCCCTCGGTCTTGAGGTATTGCTCCTCCCTTTGATGATCCACACATCTCCATCATTCTCCTCTCCTGCCAGTAAGCGATAATGCAGACAATGATAAATACAGCCTTGATCTTCCTGATGTTCTCCTCTCTGCAGCATTAATGCGAAAGAGATGGTGTCAGCTTTGGTCTCCAAGAGTCCTCTTTCTGTCAATGCCTCATCAGTGAATGTGGATTGAGGGGCTTTGTTCCCATGTCACTAGTACTCACCCCTGACATGATGGTCAGTGCGGAGTGTGTAGCATTTAATTGTTATGATCTTTGTAGAGACCAATAACCTTTAAAAAGAAATGTGAACTTCCAATTAACAGCTGAAAGAATGACAGTTCAAGATTTCATATTTTAAAACTTTTACTGTAACAAATGACAAAAAGCACTTCAATAAACACTATTTTCTTTTTGTAGGCAACTTATACTTTAAACTACAGCACAGGTTTCCCCTGTTATACTTATCACACTGCAGTCCCCACTGAATTCTAGTCATTGTAGCTTCCAATGGGTTTCCTGTGTGTCCGTTCTGCTGAATGGTAACATCGAGCGATCATCTCCAGGCATTTTCCTCAGTTATCAGAGAGTTTCTTAAATCCACAACCAGCAATAAAGCATGGTCCAATGATTCTTCTTCCCGCTGGCCATGCCAGGATGAATCTCTTGGAACTCTTAGATGGCTGCAGGATACATCCCTTTGACTAGAGACCATCGCCCTGCTGCATCCTGTTGTGGTAGCTCACCATGCCAAGCAGCCTCTTCTCTCTGATGATCACACAGAACTTCTGCTTTCTATCCGTGATATTCATTGATTTGCATGGAATCCAATAACCTGTTCTCAAAAATGGCTTCCTGTGCCTTCTTCCCCATGGCAACATGTAACAGAATAGCTTTGCATCCAGGTGGAAATGCTGATTAGCTATCTTTGATCCCAACTTCTTTTCATCTTAGAATTAAATGGACCATTTACAACACAACAGTTTTTGACCCGACATTCACAACACTTGTCTGGGGCTTTGGAAGCTCACGGTCCACTCATTGTAAACTGAGAAACTGCTGCCATTGTCTCTAAACATCAATACCTCGTACCTTCTTCTCAGTAGAACAATTTGAACCTTCCTTTGATCTCTAACATTCAAACCACCCAGATTTAATGTCAGACAGACATCAGAAGAGGTCACATGACCCCTTTCATTTACCTTAAATTTAGCCTATAATCCAAAAATATAATAATCTTATAAACCCCATGATTGTAAAATAATCCATATTTCTCACAGTAATATCCAGCCTAATACTGTGTGAGGAGATTGGAAACAAATAATTTAAAATATTAATAGTTAAAAATTTCAATAAGTGCAGTAGAACAGGTGCACAATAGCAAATCACTCCGATAAAGGACTTTGGGTAATGGTAAATAGCAGATCTCCTTTTAACTCATGGACTTTGATATTCGTTATTAAACACATATGTTTGGGATAGGTTCATAATGTGGCCTGAAGTCCAAACCCATCTGATATAGGGTTGCCTCATTAAGATTGACTAGCTATGTGTTACATTTCGATTTTAAATGCCAAAGTTTGTATCTTTTTGTATTTTCACTGGATATTCATTTTCTGACTGAAATAATCCTGCTGGAATGAGTATTTTGTCAAATACTCTTCATAGTCTGAATAGAAACATGGGAGGAGGAGTAAGACATTCCATCCTTCAGGCCTGTTTTGCTCTTAAATTAGATCATGGTAGATATGAATCTTATCTCTAACTAACTGCCTTGGTCTTGTAATCCTTTTGTGTATCAAAATCTATACTTCAAACTTTGAGAAATTTCAACTGACCTAGCCTCAACAGCTTTTTTTATGAGGTGGGGGTGATGGGGAAAGTTTCAGATTTCCACTCCCTTTTGTGTGAAAAGGTGCCTGTCAGCATCACCCCCTAAATGGCCTAGCCTTAAGTTTAAGGTTATGTCTGCCTTGTTCTGGAGTGACGTTTTTATTCGGACTATTGGGCAGGATTTTCCCCTTGTCGGGGGGGTAGGTTGGAGTGCGGGCACACAGAGGCGTGCCTCCAATCAGCGCCCCCAATTGGGGGCGTGCCGCCATTTTACGTGGGCGGGCCAATTAAGGCCAACCCAGCATGACGTACGCACGGAAGCGCTATCTATGTGCGGGTGGGAGAGAATCCCTAAACCGAGAGTGCGCTCTTTCGTGCATGTGCACGAAGAGCGCACTCATCTCCCTGAGGCTAAGTGCTGCCTCAGGGAGATCGGCTCTACTATACAAATTATTAAAAATAGAAACAAAATATTCCCTGACATGTCTCCTCATGTGACACTGTCACATGAGTTGGGACATGTCCATAACTTTTAAAAAAGCTTTAATTACATTTTTGTAAACCTACATGAAACCTCATCCCACCCATGGATGAGGTTTCACATTTTTTCAAATGCCTGCCAGGGCTCCTGGCCTGCCTGCCAACCTTAAGGCTGGATGGGCAGGTCCATTAATTACTTTAATGACTCTGTCAATGGCCTCAATTGGCCATTGACAGATCAGCGGGTGCACAGCTGATTCTGATGAGCCCCCACCTACCGTAAAATTTAAATGGAGTTCCGCCCGATGCCATCCCACGTTATTTTACGTGTCGGTGAGCGGGCCCTGCCTCCCTGCTCGCCCATGGGAAAATCCTGTCCATTGTTTCTATTCAGACTATGAAGAGTATTTGACAAAATACTGGAAGTAATTTGTCTCTATTAAATCCTTTAATCATCTTAAACACCTTAGTTAGATCCCTACTTCATTTCCTGTATTCAAGGGAAGACAAGGCTAGTCTCTGCAACTTTCCCTCAGAATTTAAATCTTTTAGCCCTGGTAACATTCTGGTGAAGCTGCACTTCATCCCCTCCAAGCCCAATCTGACCTTCCTTAGGGTGTTGTCCCCAGATCGGAGTGCAGTCTTCCTGATGAGTATAATATAGTGGCGCCTTGTGCCACTCCTGCTAGTGGCATAAAAGTAACAATTGAGGCAAGTGGCTGGGTACCCCTTAAACAGAATAGAGGTTTAGTTAGAACTAATAATGGAAGGTCTGTGCAGAGACAAAGCATATGTTACACACCACATTGTTGCTGTTGCAGTTGAAGTATAACGGGGTGATCTTTGCTGGAATTTTCTGGCTGTGTTGGCATTAGGCATCATGGCGGGTGGGGGGGGGGGCAGGGAACACTATGGCGAGAAGGCCAAAAATCAGTTTCACGCTGGCATGAAAGCACAGCGGGTGGTGTCTGCCATGATGGAATGCCAGTGCCACTGGAGGCTGATGTGAACCCAATTTGCATCCCGGTAATAGGATGCCAAGTAAGGCCCGACCAGAATCGTCCCCCCACACCAGATTTACCTGTCAGGAAAACACGCTGGCGCAGAACACATCTGGACAAGTGTGACATGCTGAAGTTGGGAATTACCATTTGGGCCTTGCTCAGATCGTGGATATCCAAGGAGCAGAAGATGGTGGAGCTCTACAGCTACTGGGCCCTGAAGGAACTTTTGCTTTGCGTGCTGGATGGGTCCTTGTGGACATGGCTCCACCATGAAGCAGCTCACGGAAGGTGGGGGGACTGCTGTGATGCTTGGGCTCTGCATCTGAACATCATGATCTTGGCCATGGGCTGCTCCGGAGGATCGGCAGGGCGGGGAGAGGAAGGTCTAGTTGTGAGTGGGAGAGGATGGTGCACCAGGGTGGGGGGGACAAAGTTGGAAGGAGGCAGAACAAAGGTATTGGTGGGGGTTAGGTTGGGAGAGGGGGAGTGAAGGTGTCCGGGGTGAGGTTTGGAGGGGGGAGACATGAAGATGTCAGGGAGGGTGAGGTTAGGACATGGGTCAAAGGTGTCCGGGGTGAGTAGGGTGTTTGGAGAGGGAAAGGAGTCCAGGTGGAGGAGGGAGTTCAGAGAGGGGAAGGTGATCAGGGATAAAGAAGGAGTTCAGAGGAGGAAGTAGGGGTGGAGGAAAGAGTAAGGGTCGAGGAGGCAGCGAATTTCGAGGTGAACATACAAAAGAAGGATCTACAGAGTCAATGACTGCCTTCTGAGGAGGAAACCAAGGGTGGGCATGGTGGGAGAGAATGGTGAGTGTGAGGGGGGATAAAGGGAGCTGGTAGGGTGGGCAGGTGAGAGTCTGTTGGTAATGGCACAAGGGGTGGCGAAGGTGGTTGGTGGGGCCTCGGAGGTAAACACGGACCCTGGATGTGGGAAGGAGGAGGTCGGAGAGGTCAATGTGGATGGGGATGAGATTTTCAGGAGGGTAGGGAACATGCACATTTACCTGGACATCATGGAATGACAAGGGTTTGGGTTGGTAGGTGACAGTGGGGAGGTGGAAGATGATGCCAGTGGGGTCCACAGTGATGAGGGAAAGGACATGAATGACTATGGGATGGGAAAGGATGGGGGAGCTGATCAAAAACTTGACTACGACCGTGGTGTCAAATCAAAAGTGAGGGGAGCCTCATGTTGTTGCCTCTGATGAGTGCATTCTCTGGAGAGTTGAGGCCTTGAGGGCCCAGCTTGCTTTGGCTGTCCTCCTGTGGGCCAGCTGCTCCCTCTGCAGTGACAGAGGACGAGGTTGAGGGTGTCACAAGCAAAGGGGACTCAGAGGGAGAGGACAGCCTCTGAGATTACTGGGTGGATGACCCAGAGGTGTCCAGCTGCCACTCCTCCTCCCTTCGGGTGCCCCGGCCTGACTCCTTGAGGGGAAGGAGCACTTGGACGGACGTCGAGGTGCCTGTTTCCTTCCGACGTTGCTACTGCAGGAACTCATCCATGGCTACCACAATGGACTGCAGGTCTGTGTGCATCTCCATGTTCTGCTGGACCAGGGCCTCCATGGTGTTTGTCATCCTTCCCATGGAGACCTCCATATGCATACATGAGAACCATTTCACCAGAAAGTAGGTGGACACACTGCTGAGGGCTTCCAACAGCTCTATGTGATGTTCCCCGCCTTCTGCTGTCTCTCCACTATGAGTTAGAAGGCCGAATCCAGAGGTTCGTAATCTGATATGTGCCTGACAGGTGCTCTTCCCCAGAAGTCCTCCGAGTGACAGGGAGCTTGACTGAACCTACCTCCTCCTGCTGCAGACATGCGTCTGTGCGGTGACCACCAGATTGTGAACACAAGCCTGCTTTAGGTCCAGGACCCAACAAGGTGTGTGCCTCTGTGCTGGTGGAAGGTGTGGGTAAGCGCTGTGGTGGGTTTTCCAGGCAGCTTATTTCCAGATCTTCAGCGGAGGAGCTGCCCTCTTGGATGGAGGCAAGGACCTGGATGGAGCTGAGGGACTGGCTGGCTGAGGGTGTCGGTCACTTGGCAGAGCTCCCTGTGAACCAAAGTAGAGATATTTAGTCCATGGCAGCAGAGCCAAAAATGGGAGACGGAGCACTCACAGTTGTGTTAATTGGGAGGGATGACGTGGTGCAGGATCCTCAAATGGGTGTTCATCACTGACCTTATCGTGACCATAGGAACGGTCCATGTCCTCATCAGTCAGTGCGATGGCACACTCCTCAAAGTGAGTGAGGGGCCTAATGTGAGCCACTCAGCCCCCAGTTTGGGACCTCTCCATGCTGATTGAGCCAGCTTCTCCTACATGAAAACAAATGGAGAGAGTGTGAGTAGGACACACAGCATCGCAAAGAATGCTTGTGCAGTGAACCATGGATGGGATGACGATGCGAGCTGTAGAGGATTTGAGCCTGATGGAGATGTGAGGGTGTGTGTGAGAGTTAGTGGTGTTGTTCCTTGAGGTGTGAGATCCCTGTGGATGTGTGATGGGTTTGTGAGTGTGTGAGTTGAGAGCGATGAGGTGGTTGAATTACCCTAGCGGAATGGATGAGAGCATTCATTCTCTTCCTGCACTGGATTGCTGACCTCCTCTGTGCTCCGTTGGCACTGACTGCTGCTGCCACCGCTTCCCAGGCTGGATTGGTGTCTCTGGTGGACCACTTGTGGCAGAGCAGGCATAGAGGACATCATGGCGGCTTTCCACTGCATCCAGCAGGTGCCCCAGAGACATCACTAGATTTAGGGGCTGCCGTCTTCTTTGGTTTCAGGGCCATCTGTCACCTGGAGCAGTCCTGGTAGACATGAAGTAGGCTGCTCTCTCTTGTACTTTAAATATGGAACCTGGAATGAGGAAGTGGTGAGTTGAGGGCATGGCGGGCAAATCCGAGCCCGCCCATTAGTGATCTGGCGTGTTGCTCATGAATGCATTATTAATGAGATGGAACGCGCCAGGAAGGAGACGATATGGCGCAAAAGCCCGCCATTGCAGCCAGCAGGTAAAAAGTCTTTTTTCACACCTGCTACCGCGCTTAATGCAAATCTGTTGCAGCCAAGATGAAATACTGTCACAAAGCAGCAACTTACTTTGTGCATTTTTCAAGTAGATCTGTTGTACTGGTCAGATTACAATGTGGTAAATGTTAGTAAAATGTGTGATTCTCATTGTTTTTGCTCTTGTTAGAACTGTGCAGAAGTAAATTTAAAATTTTATAGAAAATTCATGAATGCAGTCTAGAGAACTGACAACAGAATTAAAGCATGAGGAAACTTTGGTTTAGAGAGAAAGCATAGGGTGAATAATAGTTTAAAAAAAACTTTCAGTGCTATAGCAGTTAAGAGGGCAAGCAGAGAAAATATGAGAACCATAAAAGATTCAAATGGACTTGAAACTGAAGATGAAACTACGTGTGGTCTTTTTGAAATGAACATGAGCAGAAGCTTTAGAAGCCAGCCAAGAAACTGAAATTAAAATATGCATGTTCATGCACAGTGTTTGAACACCAATGTGAGGAAGTTATTTTTATATGCATTAATGGGGAGTTTAACTTATCAAAATTACTTTCCTGTAAACCCAAGATTTACTTTTTTATTTGCAATGAATAACATACGCATGATGGTATTTGATTAATTTACATTATCTAGTGTTACTATATAATTAGTCCACATGGGCCATATTGTATATTATTTTAAAAGCAAAAGTGGATTAGCCATTGAACATGAAAGTCTTTACCTTCCTTTACTGACTGTGAGGCAAGTCTGATTACACTCCACCAAGGTCCCATTGGTGCCATAATCCACCATAAATTAACAGCTCACTCATAGAAATAACCAAGCTGGGAAGTGGCGTTATTAACACTGATGCAGTTTTTAGAATAGAATACACTCAGGAATGACTGCTGCTGAGCAACAAAAGCAAAGGAGTGTTCCATTTCCCCAAAAAATGACATCCTTCCCTGGGATGAAAACAAATTTCATAAATAATTATATTTACTGATCACTCACTCACAGCAGGGAGCTGTGCTCAAAGCATGAGTTGGTTTGAAGAATCATACTACAGCAGCAAATGTTGCAGATGTTGGAAATATGAAATAAATGCTGGAAATATTCAGCAGTTTTAGCAGAGTCCGTGGAAAGAGAACCAGAATTAATATTGATGACCTTTCGTCTGAACAGTGTTGCACATGTTGCGAATTTTTTCTGACCCAAAGGTCCCCCCACCTTCAAGTGTGGCTCTCCGCTAGGAGGACATGATCTGTGGCTTTAACTTTGAAAAATATATCCCAAATGTGATGACTCTACGGAGCAGATTGGTTTTGTCAAGAAACAGTTAAATTTTATTACAGAGACATTTTCAGTGCTTGCATGCTTGACCAGATCTCTCATTGCAAAAGCTCTTCAATATTAGCATCATATGGATCGATACTTCCAAACAGCAGTATGACTGGTGAGCTGCTTTTTTAAAATTTGATTTACTCACAGTAACAGAGCCAGGTGCACAGTCGAAGTTATTCCAATCCTCGTCGCCAAATGTGATGGCTCTACAGAGCAGACTGGTTTCATCAAGGAACAGTGAAACTTTATTACAGAGACATTTTCAGCAATAGGACGATTGACCAGATCTCTCACCGGAAAAGCACCGCCCCGCGGATTGCCCGCGGTAAGAGCTCACTATTTGGAGCCCCCACAGTACATCACATGACCCATGATTGGCAGGAGGGAATGACTATACATCCAGTTACCACACCTAATTTTGCAAAATGCCTGGCTACCACTGAAAATTGAACCCACGTTCACATTGAGCAGACTGTGCAATTTTTAGCGGTATCCTCGTTCGAATACTTAGCACAAGATCCCAGCACATCTTTGGCCTTGCACTGGCAACTAACTTCAGGCCGATGCTGAAAGTTTAAAAAGCTTTAAAAAGAGGCTGCAGAGGGATAGGGATATGGACGGTACGCTTTTCAGCCTTTATAAAGTTTCAAGAGGAATTTTAAATATTCGTCAGTCATTGAGAAAGCTCGAGGAAGTGGGCAGGTAAGCAAGAAGTGCCAGGCAAAAATTTACATGAAAGGAAGCCCATTGTGGAGACACAGACTGAGTCTGTAAGATAATGATAAAATAGTGCAGCTGTTTGTTGGCAGCAGCAGGGCTCCCCTGTTTCACATTCAGTGCCGTTCTCCAGGGAATGTATAACCTGCCTGTCAAGAAATTGTATCTCTACTCAAAGATGCATACTTTTTAAAAATTCATTCATGGGGTGTGAGCTTCACTGGCTGGACCAGCATTTATTGCCCATCTCTAATTGCCCTTGAGAAGGTGGTGGTGAGCTGCCTTCTTGAACCACTGCAGTCCATGTGGTGTAGGTACACCCACAGTGCTGTTAGGAAGGGAGTTCCAGGATTTTGACACAGTGACAGTGAAGGAATGTCAATATATTTCCAAGTCAGGATGGTGAGTGACATGGAGGGGAACTTCCAGGTAGTGATATTCCCATCTATCGGCCGTCCTTGTCCTTCTAGATGGTAGTGGTCGTGGGTTTGGAAGGTGCTGTCTAAGGGGCCTAGGTGAATTCCTGCAGTGCATCTTGTAAACGGTACACACTGCAGTTACTGCAGCAGCTAAAAGATGGCTAGCACATTGCGTTGTGGTAGCATGACTTGAACTGTTCTGCAAGGTCTTTAGGAGGGCTATGATTTTGCCACCCTCCATTTTGCAAGGCCTCCATGATAGAGATCCTAATGGCAGTATTTGCTTCCTCAAACTTACCATATAGCTTTGCAGCATCAGGTTGGAAAGTATGATTCTTCCTGCCTCCAAGTTATATGGCTGGAATGCTGGCAATTACATCTTGGAGTTTCACTGATCCCTCTGGTATAATTATGTTTCCTACCTGGCACATCAGTGGCCATTCTGATTAGATGTCTGGTACTAACAGCATAACAGAAATGTGCTCACATTGCAGAGTCTGAAATTAGCAGCAATGTCTGACCTACTCCAACAGCTGCCCCTGGCAAAAAAACGACAGGGCCAAACTACCTGTGAAGTGGCATAAAAGCTGCGTCCTGTAGTGGGTCCATCAGTGACTAAAAGATTAGAGCTGCCTCAGTCCCAAGAGTCCCTCTTGACATACAGCAGTCAATCAAGTCTCACACACCCCTGCCAATTAACTTGCACAAGATTATGTAGTAAAAATTCATACCACACACAGTAGTAAGAAGCAATGAATGTAAATGCACACTACAGATTGGAAATAAAATTTTGGTAGCATTAAAGTTATCCGTGCAGACATTGCTCTCAGTAATGTTTGAAATTGGCTTTGACAAGGTAGCATGAATGACTGCTTTGCCTGGGGTGGATCCAATTTATTAGACAGAGTGACTTAAAGACAGGAATCCCACTGCTGCATGGATCTTTGCTGCTGGGAGGGAGAGATATGGGCCCCATATTCAGCCCCATAGTGATGCCAGTGTTGATACTACGGAAATCAAGCAGCTGAATCACTTGGTTCCACTTCCGGTGCTTGTATGGGTGTACCATATCTGTGCTGGAAGCATACTGTTATTGGCATGAGTGATGGTAAATACTGAGCTGCCCAAATCACAAAGGGAAGCTTGAAACAGCTGCCAAAATGGTTTTTGCAATTTATATAACATGAGGAGAGGTTCTGAAATCAGGGGCAGACTTTTATGGCTGGTGTGTGGGTGGCAGAGCCCGCACGTCAGTGCTTAAAATGTCGGCGCTGACGTCGGGCAAGCGTCCCAATGTCAGCGTGCGGCATCACGATATTTAGCTTGGTGAAGCGCGACACGCACCCCCATTAATTAAAGGCCTTGTTAAGGCCCTTAACTCGGCAATCGATGCCGATTTTGAGGTACCTGTGTGATCTTCAGTTCAGTGCACGGGCCCAACAGGCAGTCGGGTAACTGATTTTTTAACAAACCTCATCCAGGGATGGGATATGTGGGCTCAGGGGGTTGTTAATGTTTTTTCTGAAGTATTTCATGCAGAAAGTGTTTTAAACTTGCCTGTGTGATTGTTAGTGGTTCAGATCGGTTTCCAACAGCTTTCTCTGTACTTTGAAGCTTCAGCTTGGCAGTCTGCAGACAGGAATCTTTATCAGGCCTGTAGCTTTCTGGAGGCCTCGATTTAACCTGGGTATGGGTTCTGGCATCTCCACTGGAGGCAGCTCCTGTGAGGAGGAAGGGAGGGGATAGAATAAGGAGGAGGCCAGGAGTGGACAATCAGCCTCCAGGGGAGCCACCTTTGGGAGGCCAGGTGCAGGCACAAGAGGCGCAGGGCCAAGAGGTTGTCAAAGGTGGAAGGGGCCACAGAAGATGCCACTATCCTGCTGCCGGGGTATACAGGCGGCGAAGCAGCTATCTCAATATGACTGAGGGGCAGTGCCGAAGGAGGCTCCGACTGTCAAGGGGGACAGTCAACTATATCTGTCAGATGATTGGCCTGAGATCTCCCCTAACTGTGTGGGTGGACACCCCATGCCAGTGACTCTGAAGGTAACAGTTGCCCTCCACTTCTATGCATCTGGCTCCTTCTAGGGCTCTGTGGGTAATCTTTGCGGTGTCACCCAATCAGCTGACCATACTTGTGTCAAGCAGGGTACAGACGCTCTGTTCAGGCGTGCATTGATCTTCATCCACTTCTGCTATGACCAGGCAAGTCAGACACAGCGAGCCAGAGGCTTTGTGGCCATTGCTGGCTTCACTCGTGCCCAGGGTGCTATAGACTGTACACATGTGGCCATCGAGGCGCCAGCAGGTGAGCCCGGTGCGTTCATTAACAGGAAGGGTTTCCACTCCATGAACGTGCGGATAGCGTGTGATCACAGGATGCAGATTCTACAAGTTTGTGCAAGGTACCCAGGCAGCTCCCACGACGCCTACATCCTCAGACACTCCCAGGTGCCAGGGCTCTTCAGTGCTCTGGCTTGGCTGGATGGTTGGCTAGTGGATGACAAGGGCTATCCGCTTCAGAAGGTGGCTCATGACGCCTCTCCGCCATCCAAGAACAGAAGCTGAGCAGCAGTACAATAGGAGCCACAGCACAACAAGGGCTATGGTGGAGAGAGCCATCGGTCTTCTCAAGATGCACTTCCGTTGCCTGGACCGCTCAGGGGACGCACTCCAGTACCCCCCAGATCGCGTCTCTGTGATAGTGGTAGCATGCTGCGCTCTGCACAATCTTGCACAGGAAAGGGGGGATGCAATTGACGATGAAGACCTTGACGCAGTGGATGAGCCTGCACATGATGAATCCAGCAGTGGCTCAGAGGATGAGGAAACACAGGCCAATGATGAGGGCAGCACGCTGACCCACTCCTACACCAAGGAGGCTGGGACATCCGGGACACTTTAATCCAACGAACCATCAGCTAGCTCCACACACATGGATCCACAGGACCAGCATTGCCTGGCACTTCCACACGTGGCACTTAGGTGCTACATCTTCCACCTCATCAGCTGTAACAAGGGCTTAGTACAGAAACATCAATGTCCACCCAAACACTCATGATATGTTTGTGAAACATACAAATGCTGCACAAAGGAAACACCCTCAACCATAGCCAGAAATGTGGACTTTATTGCCACGAAAATAAACAACAAACTTCACTCTGACAGACATAATGAAACATTCCCTAATCTAGGGCCAACACAAAAGCACAAGTGACAAACCCGTTGAGTGCCTAACGTGCCTTATGCTTACGTTTGCGGATGCTACATCTTGGTGCCGTCCCATCACTTGGAGTGGCTTGTGAGACAACCTGCTGACTCTGCTGTCCTATTGGCCTCGATGACCTTGGCGGCCGTCCTCTGGCCCATAGAGCCTGTGCTGGTCCTGCCTGGGAGGTAGTGGCCAGTTCCAGAACTGGCACCTCCCCAGTTGTTGCAGCCTCAACAGATGCAGCGATCACTGGCAGAGGGGTGGAGGAGTTGCTGCCCTCATCTGGAGCACCCTGAGAGGAGCTCGCAGCGACAACAGGCAACTGCTGCGCCGACGTGAGGTCACATTGGACCTCCCTGCTCACCGCAGATGGATGGGCACCGAGCGGTGACACTTGGTGCCCAGAACATCTCCCATATTGCGAATGACTACCTGTGGCCATTAGCACTGTGAGGGCTTGCAGGTCAGACTGTAACCCGATCAGATGATGATCAATCTGTTGGAAGCCCCACTCCATGAGAGTCGCCAATCTCTGCTCTGTCTTGAGGTTCATGCCATCACTGACACTCTGCCTGGATTCCTCCACCAGATTCCAAGTGAAGGACACCCTTATGCACCCTGCCAGATGCTCCCGCGCACCCTGCCACTTGTCCTGCAGCTGCTGCATGCCTGACATCTCCAGAGGCACATCATCACTGCCTGACTCAGCATGCACCTGGTCCCCTGAGTCCTCCGGCTGCTGGTGCTATCAGTACTCTCTGTCCGTGCCATCTCCTCCAGCGATTGTGAAGTGCCTTCTCCACTGTGCCCCGGGACACTAGCCGGCGTTATAATCCCCACTGATGAGTTTGTCGTTGCGCTGGTGCCTGGCTCGCTGAAAGGATGTGATGCAAGTTGCAAGTGTTGGCCCCCAGGTGTGGAGAAGGGATCTGGACTTGTTCCTGGCGGCCATGCGGTGGTGATGCTGAAATTAATAACAAGGACAGTGCATCAGTTAGCGTTCAGTCAGTAACACAATTCATCCCTTACACCCCCAGCTTCATAAGTCGCTCATTCTTCAAGAACCTAAGGAGACGAACATTGGTGGGTTGGTAAATAGTCAAGAGAAAGCCCAAACATTACACGCGCATACAGACAGGCTGGTCAGATGGCCTAAGGAATGCCACATAGAATGTTATGTTGATAAGTGTGAGTTTAAGCACTTGGGCAAGACAAGCAAGGTACGAAAATATGAGCAATGATAGGACTGTGGGAAGTCACGACGTTTACAGGGACCTTGCTGGGCAGACCAGTTAAGATAGCAGAACAGGAACATAAGGCGTTTAGCAAGGTAAAAGCCAGACTTGCCTTTATTAGTCGAGGAATAGAATGTAGGAAAAGGGAGGTCATGTTGCAAGTGCAGAAAAACGCTGTCGAGGCCACATCCACACTTCTGTGTTCAGTTGTGACCTGCGCTTCATGGGAGGGATGGCATTGGAGTGGGGAGAGTGCAAAGGTTCCTGACCTGGATACATGCTGGCCTGGAGAATTGGAGTTATGAGGAAACATTGATATACTTGTGACATTTGCCGTGGAGCGCAGGAGATTGACAGGTCACATTATTGACCTTCACACCGTTATGAGGGGCATAGACCGGCAACATTTCCCCTTGGCGCAGGGATGACAAACGTGATGGTATTTATTTAAGTTGAGTGCCACGAGGTTGACAGGTGAGCTGATGAGGACCTTTTGGACAGAGTAGTACGGGACACACTGGCTGAAAGGGTGATGGAGGTACAAACCCTCCTAAGATGAAATAAGTCCTTGGATGTGCAGCAGCGATACCATGGCATGTTAGGCCATGGAGATAGTGGTCACAAATGGGATAAGGCAACTTTGGAAGGTGCTAGAGACGCGCATCCTCAAGGGGCCGAGGGACCTTTGTGCATGACCCACACGTCTGACTGTATCAGTCTGTGAGTGAGCAGTGTTGCTGCATTAATGATTGCAGCAATCATCAGTGCTTTGGATGGTGGGGAGACAGATGAATGGGACTGTGGCCCTCAAATACCTGGCCACTGCACCCCAGCCTCATCGACACCTGCCGACCTGGCCGCCTGTCTCCTCCCCAGCTCCATGGCCTGCTTCTCATAAGAGGTGAGGTGCTGCAGCACAGCGTGCCCACCACCAGTCCGCTGATGCTCCCGGCTATTGTGCTGTGTTTTTACCTGCTGAACCGAGAAGATTTATTGGGGCTGATCGCTCATGTACTCTGCACGTGCATGCCACACCCCAACCACAGTGCCCCATCTGAGGCCTCCAGTGGCTCTTGTCCACACTACTGGTGATCAGTCTCCAGAAGATAGTACGGCTGCTCCCAAACTCCCCCCCAGTGGCCACCTTGGACACATTCGGTGTCCATCACTTTCAATAACATTCGGGTCTTAGGGCCCATGGCAAAGAGGCGCAACTAGGTGTGGCGCCGAGGCCAGCAGACGGCTCTTGGCCACGACACCTTGAGGCTCCCCTTCCACCATCTCATCACCGTCAATAAGACATGTGTTGGAGTTCTAAGTATGTGTCTAGCTGCCTCCCCTGCAGGTTGCCCCCAGACTACTCAAATGCGACAAAAACCAACATATACTGCAGGGAGAACCCATCTTCTCATCAACCACTAAGGCTGATGTGAGCATGGTCAATATCTGTTTGCCCACTCAGCGTGCACCAAATGCCCAATGCAGTAACAACACTAAGACGTGGCGGGGGTGGGGGGGTGGGGGGGGGGCCTGCTCAAAGGCTAAGGCTACCTGCTGGGTAAAATGGCCGAAGCCAACATAGTACTCACCCTTCCAGAGCGCAGCAAATCATCGAAGCGCTTGCGGCACTGGGTTCCTGTCTGCCTCACAGCATCTTGAGAATTTACAGCCTCCGCCACATCCTGCCACACCTGCCTGGTCATGTGGGGGGCCCTCCTCCTCTCGTCCTCCAGAAACAACACCTCCGAATGGTTTGACATCTCTTACAGGAGGGCAAGGTAGGCATTGGAGAACCGAGGGGCACAGTGGCCCCCCTCTGGCCTACCCTGCAGCCTGCCACCCTCCTCCTCCTCTGCCCTGACCTCCTCTGGAGCCCGTTCGCTGGTCATGGTCAACAGCCTAAAGGAGGCTGCCTGGCCTTTCTTTATACAGACTGCCGGTTCCCCATTGGAACCAGTGGTCTGAACATGCCCGCTGTGGTTTGAATTTCCCACTGAACATGGGAGTCTGAAACGCGCTGGGTGGGCCTTAATTGGCCTGCCCATGCAAAATGGTGGCACCACCCGTTACGCCAGCGGGGATCGGCTCCCCGCCCGTTGCCAATTCGGTCAGGCCCGCTCAACAAATGCAAAATTCAGCCCCAGGAAAGGATGTCCCCAACTACTTGTGATGATTTTATAGTGGAGTAAATGTTTATTTTAAAAAAAGCAAAAGAAACCCACAATTATAATTGGACACAAGAATGGCTTCACACAGTAATCAGTACTTTAAAACAGTTCCAAGAGATCTTAACTATCCTCAGAGCTAACCTTCCCCTTTTCTGTTCAGCAACAATCCTTATAGATTTTTAAAATCCATAGAATTCCAGTCATTTTTACCACACAGTACCTGTTTCCTTGGGGTGTCCTCTGAGGCTGACAGAAACTGGTTCTTCCAGTCTGGCCTTGTTCATACTGTCTTTTGGGAAATCTGATTAGCTATCCTTCTGTCTTCTGGAAGATCTAAACAGCTACCCCCACCTAGGCTTCAGTATTTCCTTAAATGTGTTTTTTCCCTTTGATCTCTCTATTGTCTCAACCAGTCTCTTCAGAAATGTTTTCTTCCCAGGATTGATTAAATTAATTTCTTTACTCTTGTTCTTAGGCTTTAAAATAATAAACTTACCCTATCTTCACCTTACTTATACCTTTACAACCTGCATATATCCCGTTTGAACTAAAACAACTTACTTCAAAGCTACTCCCATTATTGCTTTATGTAAAACTCTGACTGAAGTTCCTTAACGTATCAAAGCCACTTCTTACTGTTGGTTTTAGACTCTTGCAGTCACTCTGGCTCTTACTCCAATTACCACATTTGCAACCCCCAACAGCCTTTCTTCCAGTACAAAAGAAATATGGCAGTGATATTACCAGAAGAAAAATATTACACTTTATTGTTTTCTTGACAAAGTGTGCTGTCAAACTGTAATGCAATTCTCAGGCCTCAGTCAATGGACCTACTGATGAGTCAACAGCATATGGAACAGGTTTATTTAAAAAAGATCCTCCTTGAACCTTAGACATCAACTTCAAGATTTCTCCTTAGTTTTATATCTCACCAATTAGAAATCTTGCAGCTAGTGCACAGTAAAGTCCCGCCTTTCACGACTTCATTGTGCGGATATTCGCGTACCCGCACTTAAGCCTTTGTACATTGCATCACCCATCGCATGAGCAGTTGTTCACTTATCCATGTTTTCTTTCCCCTCTCTCCTCTCCCCCAAGCAGACAGCAGCCATGGCGGAACAGGGACTTCGACACATTTTAACAAGGAGATGGTGTTGAAGTCTCCGGAAGCGGATTCCTCCATTAGTCCTGGCTGTGGACATTTAATTCTCTTTTTTAAAGCACCTTTCTGACAGGGGTGAGAAGCGGTGCCTGGAATGGTTGCAGCTGAAGTGCAGCCTGAACAGAGAGCTGAACCTGGAAATGTCTGAATCTCTCGGTCCAAAGCTACAATAACAGCTCTGTTCAATTTTGAAATGTTCACAGACTTTTGTCTGCCAGTTTTGATGTGATTCATTTTCTTCTTAACGGGGGATTGTTTTTTTTTAAATTTTCAATACATGTCTTGTATTGATCAGAGGCTCCACCCCCCCACCACCCCCCACCACCCCGTCCCTAGCTCTGTCGTATACAGGTACCGCAATTTGCTGTACAGTAACTGCACAAACCAATGCTGCCCTCACAGCGCTGGAACCTATCTAATTGACTCCCATTGAAAAGCATATTCACTGTCCACGATTTCTCCATTTGCGAGGTTTCACGGGAACATAGCCCCTGCAAACGATGGGACTTCACTGTAAGTGGATGCTATGTTTTGGGCTTTTGTGATCATTTTTCCACCTAAGTTTTTGGAAATGGGTTACACTTAAGTGGTATGTTTTAAATTAGTTTGGATTTGCGCATGTTAAAAATGTTCCTTACAGCCACATGGTACAGCAGCTGAAACAAAGACAAGTTAATATCTTAATGAGTCAGACATTAATTTAAGTTGTAATCCACAGTGATCAGGGATAATAGATCATTTGCTATATCATTTCAGACTTCATACAAACATCCACAGCAACTACTATCGGGATGAACTTATTAATTTGAGCTCAACATTGGGTATCTGCTCAGAACCCAAGCTTCATAGTCGGGGGTGCGGGTTGCAAGTTTTCTGGACACACCTATTGGTGATATCTGGAAGTGAAGAAGTCAGAGGATAGTTCACCACTCTGATCAGAAGTAGCAAAAGAAAAACAAGGAACATGTGCAGATCATTTTGTTTTTAAGATCTGATTAAAGGAACACAATGTTGTTCATAGTTTTTAGTTCAGTCAGTGTGCAGTACATGATTAAAATACATGGGGCAAAATTTTTAGCTCAGTGGGTGGGTATGCACCGAGCCGCCTGGGTGTAAAATGACATGCGTTGACGTCAGGCGAGCGTCTCAATGTCAATGCGCAGTCATGTGATATTTCGTTCGGCGGACATGCCTGGAGCCGGCAGCATGCCCGCCAACAATTAAAAGGCCTGTTAAGGCCATTAAATGATCAATTAAGTTGAATTTTTTACTGCCCGTCCAACCTCACGGTTGGCGGGCAGGAAGAAAGGCCAAGCGGCCTTTGCATTTTTTAGGAAACCTCATCCAAGGGCAGGATGAGGTTTCTTAAAGCAAATAAAAATAAAATAAAAATGTTAAAACTTAATTAATAACACGTCCCTGATCGTGTGACAGAGCCACACAAGGGGGCATGTTTTATTATGTTTTTATTTTCTTTATTATTTTTATATAACTCTTTGTCTCTCTAAGGCAGCTCTGTGCCTCATGGAGATTATGAAACGCTTGATCACCAGGCTCGCCCTCCTTCCCCTGCCTGCACAGGCAGCGCTGGGCGCTGCTGCTCAGATTTCAAGCTGGGTGAGCCTTACTTGGCCTGCCAGTGTGAAATCGCCACCTGGCCCTGATCGCAGGAAGTAGTCGGCTTTCCGACTGCACCTACCCCCCCCCAACCGCACAACCCCCCCCCCCCCCGGCCCAGC
This sequence comes from Carcharodon carcharias, assembly GCF_017639515.1. Lineage (NCBI taxonomy): Eukaryota > Metazoa > Chordata > Chondrichthyes > Lamniformes > Lamnidae > Carcharodon > Carcharodon carcharias. The sequence goes on from NC_054470.1 coordinate 42,084,946, forward strand.
TGCCCCTGCCGAGACCACCCAACAAGGGCAAAATTCTGCCCATGGTGATTGGTGAAACCAAAGTGTCAATTGCTAAATTTCAAATTTATAAATAATTGCTATCACTTGTCCTGCTGTCCCAATAGACAAGAATTAGCATCACATAGGCTGCTCTTAAATCTGCTCCTAAAAGGAAGTTTTGCACATTACATACACTAAGAGAGCAGCCTTCATTCAATTATAGAGAACATTGAAAATATTGGAAATCTAGAAGAAACTCAGAAATTGCTGAAACAAAATGCAGCAAGCCCATAAGTATTCAACAACTGAAAAGACAGGTAATCGTTCACTGAATCCTGCTCAGACAAGAATTTCTTTTTTTAAGATGTGAAGCCCTGATTCTCAATAACTTGCAGCTGAAGAAGGAAGGGAGCTTGCCTATCAGAAAGCAAGGGCTGGATATTTAATCATCCCTGGGGATGAGATTGGAAATTGTGTCAGTCTTCCGACATTACAATTTTCAAAGGGAGGGTGAGAATGGGAGCTGGCAACCCATAAGGTTTTAATTAACTGGTCATTAAGCTCATTGAAGGGCTTATTAATGGGCTGAAGAGGGACAGAATAAAATATTCAAGGATAAGAATGGGCAAAGGGAACAGATTGGGGCAGGTTAGTGCACAGCTGTTGGGAGCACAGTGAGGTGCATTATTTATTGTTGCTGCTGAATTAAAGCCTTGAAGCAAAAGGGGAAGTCAGATGGAGGTACTCACGTGGTGGTATATTTTTGCCATCATTTGAACAGAGCAGATTAATTACCTGATGACTGAGCTTTGGGCCCTTGTTTGGAGCCCGAGTCTGCTGGCCCCTTACTTCCTTACCTCCTTCATTTCACTAGGTAACAGCAAAGCCCATTATGGTTAACTCCTGCCTTTGAGAATTGCAGTTTAGAGCCAGTTCCTGCCTCTGGGCAGTGCCAGGCACCACTGACAGGGTGCCAAACACACCTATGGCCTAATTAGGACCTTTGTATATCAAAATAGCATTGGGTCAACGATGCTGATGCAGCACTGGGTAAGGACCTGAAATGATCCTGATTTTGGGTTCCTGAGTTTGGATTGAAAATCCAGCCCTTTCATCACCACCACAGGTTGCTGCTGTCACAAATGCAGTGTCGTCTCTCAGTGGAACCTCTTGCAGTTCACGGTTTAATTCTGGCAGAATGGATATAGATGTGCTGTGCTTGTAACAGGTTTCAGTATTATGGGCTACTGTGTATAAAAAGAAACTTACAAGGGAAATCAAAATCAACACAAACATGTTTTGCAATTATATTAAGAGAAGGAGGGTGTCAGGAGTGATGTGGACTGCTTGAAAACTAATAGCCACAATATTGTTAATGGAAATAAGAAAGTGGTGGACATGTTGAATAATTACTTTGCATCAGTATTTACAACAGAGAAAAAGGATAGCATGCCAGACATGCAAAGGAAACTAATATTGAATCAGGGATGAAGGGACTCAGCAAAATTAAAATAAGCAATGTAACAATGATGAAGAAAATAATGGCGTTAAACAATGACAAATTCATAGGGTCAAATAGTTTACACACTTTTAAAGGAAGTAGGTGAGAATATTGCAAATGCTCTAATTATAATTTTGAAGAGTTGACTGAAGTAGTGAACAGGGAAATGTCCCTGGATGTTATTTAAATGGACTTTGAGAAGACATTTGATAAGGTCCCTTATAAACGACTGTTAAGTAAAGTTGAGGCTCATAGAACTGAAGGGAAATTATTGACCTGGTTAGGAAATTGAAAATAGGGATAATGGGCAGATACTATAACTGGCTGGATATGCTAGTGATGTCCCATAGGTTTCTGTGTTGATGCCTCAACCAATCACTATTTATTAATGACTTAAATGATGGGATAGGGGACCAGATATCCATGTTGGCTGATGATACAAGGATAGATGGAATTGTAAACAGTATAGATAATAGCGTAAATTTGCATGTGGTTTTAATGTAGACAAACGTGAGGTCAACCATTTTGGATTTTCTAAATGATGAAAAGCTAACAACAGTGGAGGTCCAAATAAATTAGGAGTGCATGCACACTGATCATTAAAATGGGAGCATGTCTGAGTCGCAATAGAAAGAGGTGAATAAAGTAGGAGAAAAATAATTATAAAGTGATGTCACCGCACAAGCAGGGGCAGTAATAGTTTACAGGTGAACATTTAAATTAACCTACCCATAGCTTAAACTAGATCAAGTAATCACCTTGGAAACTAAAAAAGGCTAAGTTGATTAAATATTTAATATTTAATTAATTGAATAAATAAAAGAAACTTAGAGATGGCAGCATGGATGGTGTGCCAGAACTGCAGCATGTATGGGTTTGTAGAAGGCATCATGATCCTGGGCAATCACGTCTGAAGTAAACATTTGTATCTTGAAGAAATTTCAGCTTTGAGTCATTGAACTGCAGGTCCAAGGTTCAAACATTGTGGGGCATCAGGAAAGGAGAGAGTTAACCTGAACCCTTTGATCCAGGAGGCAACCACACCATTTAGGTTAGGAAATGATACAGTCCTGGCTTGTGGTCAGGGAGAGGAGGTTGTGATTCTACGTCTAGCAGGTAAGGTGCTCCCAGATGCAGTGCTGAAGGAATCTTGGCCTTTGACTTTATCCTACAGGTATGAGGTTCTATATGTGTTGTAAGATTGTTTGGTGTCTCACGATGAGATCTGGGGACTTGTATGGTTAAACATAAACCATTTATTTTAAACACTTAACTATATACATCGCCAATGTCTAGCCCTTTATGGGTGGTGTCTCCATGCTGGCTTCTACTAGACTCTACTACATACAGTCTACCATCATGTGACTCTCTACATCATACCATGAGTGATATATTTACAACACAATCTTCTTTACTTGCTACCTCAACTCCAACCACACCACCATCCACCCCGCCCAGCTACCCAGCCCTTCCATTAAGTCTTTAACTTTAGAAATTTAGGCGGCCTGAAGGTTTGACCATTCTTTCAGATCTGGCTCTTGCCACGTCTGGAGGAATGGTAGTCTCAGTTGAATTGGATTGACTTTGTCGGTTTGGTGGTGAAATTGTTGTACTCTGTGTTTCTGTCACTTGGTTGTCTCCATTTGATTCATTTTTACGCTCCTTTGAGTTGCGTTTCTCTTTTTCGACAACCTGTCTGCTTTGTTTGGATACCATGGATTTGACCTATTTCTTCCAAGGGGCGTGTTCACTCCATTCATTCCTAGAGTGGGCTCAGATTTCCTTTTTCCATGGGGACTGCCATGATCTTGCTGGACATTGGTGTTTCAAAACTAGAACTTTCATTCATAGATTCATAGACTCATAGACATGTACAGCACAGAAGGAGGCCATTTGGCCCATTGTGTCCACCCAAATCAACAAAGCTCTGACCACACTAATTCCTTTTTCCAGCACTTGGCCCATAGCCCTGGGGGCTATGGCAACATAAGTGAATATCTAAACACTTCTTAAATGTTATGAGAGTTACTGACTCAAACACCCTTTCAGGCAGTGAGTTCCAGACTCTCACCACCCTCTGAGAGAAAAAGTTTCTCCTCAACTCCCCTCTTAGCCTTCTACTTCTTACTTTAAATCTATACTCCCTGGTTATTGACCCCTTTACTAATGAAAAAAATGCCTCCTTACCCACCTTCTCTATGCCCCTCATAATCTTATACACCTCTATCAAGTCCCCTCTCAACCTTCATTGCTCCAAGGAAAACAACCCCAGCCTATCCAATCTTTCCTCATAGCTCAGACCCTCCAGCCCAGGCAGCATCCCGGTAAATCTCCTCTGCACCCTCTCCAGTGCAATCACATCCTTCCTATAATGTGGTAACCAGAACTGCACGCAGTACTCCAGTTGTGGCCTGACCAGCATTTTACACAGTTCCAGCATAAACTCCCTGCTCTTGAATTCTGTGCCTCAGCTAATAAAGGCAAGTGTCCCATTTGCTTTCTTAACCACCTTATCTACCGGCCCGGCTGCCTTCAGGGATCTGTGGATATGCACACCATGGTCCCTCTCACCTTCAGTGCTTTCCAGGGTCCCACCATTCATACCTTGCCTTGTTAGCCCTCCGCTAGCACATTACCTCACATATTTCCAGGTTGAATTCCATTTGCCACTTCTCTGCCCACCTGACCAGTCTATTGATATCCACCTGCAATTCTAGGATGTAGGGTCTTCAGGTGAGACAGGGAAGGAGGTAAAAGATGAGGGGGTATCACAATATTGATCATGGAATCAATTACAGCCGTAAGGAGGGATGACATCTTAGAAGACTCCTCAAATGAAGCTATATGGGTAGGACTTAAAAACAAAAAAGGAACAATCACATTGCTGGGAGTGTACTATAGGCCCCCAAACAGTCAGAGAGAAATAGAAGAGCAGATATGTAGGCAAATTTCAGAGAAGTGTAAAAATAATAGGGTAGTAATAGTGGGGGATTTCAACTTCCCCAACATTAACTGGGTCAGTCATAGTGTGATAGGTTTAGAGGGAGCGGAATTCTTAAAATGCATCCAGGATAGGTTTTTAAGCAAGTATGTAGAAGGTCCTACAAGAGGGGGGGCAGTCCTGGACTTAATTTTAGGGAATGAAGCCAGGCAAGTGGTAGAGGTATCAGTGGGGGAGCATTTTGCAGAAAGTGATCTAACTCTGTTAGATTCAAGATTGTTATGGAAAAGGACAAGGATGGGCCAGAAATCAGAGTTCGAAATTGCGGGAAGGCTGATTTTAATAAGATCAGATATGATTTGGCCAGTCTGGACTGGGAGCAGCTACTTTTAGGTAAATCTGTGTCAGAGCCGTGGGGCTCGTTCAAGAAGAAAATAGGGAGAGTACACGACCAACATTTTCCAGTAAAGATAAAGGGTGGGACCAACAAATCCAGGGAACCCTGGATGTTGAGGGATATTAGGATTGGATAAAGGGAAAAGGGGAGGCTGATGGCAGATACCGAGGGCTCAAAACAGCGGAAGCCCTAGAGGAGTATAGATTGTGTAGGAGGGAACTTAAAAAGGAAATTAGGAGAACAAAAAGGGGGCATGAGAAAACATTGGCAGGTAAAATAAAGGAAAATCCGAAGTTATTTTACAAGTACATTAAGAATAAGAGGATAAACAAGGAAAGAGTAGGGCCCATTAAGGAACATAGTGGTAATTTGTATGTGGAGCCTGAAGACATAGGTAGGGATCTAAATGAATACTTTGCATCGGTATTCACAAATAATAGGGTTGACATGGGTATGGAAATCAGGCTGAAAGACTGTGTTATAATTAAAGAAATTAGCATAGAAAGGGAGGAGGTTCTAAGTGGTCTGGCAGGCTTAAAAGTAGATAAATCTCCAGGCCCAGATGAAATATATCCCAGGCTGTTGAGAGAGGCAATGGAGGAGATAGCAGCGATGCTGGTAATAATTTTCAATACCTCTCTGGCCACAGGAGAGATGCCAGAGGACTGGAGGACAGCCAATGTGGTACCGTTATTCAGAAAGGGAGGAAGGGATAAACCAAGGAACTACAGGCCATTCAGTCTAACCTCAGTGGTGGGGAAGCAATTGTGAGGGACAGAAGTAATCTATACTTGGAGAGGCAGGGATTAATCAAGGACAGTCAGCATAGTTTTGTTAAGGGGGTGTCATGTCTGATCAGTTTGATTCAATTTTTCGAAGAGGTGACATAGAAACATAGAAACATAGAAAATAAGAGCAGGAGTTGGCCATTCAGCCCTTCGAGCCTGCTCCACCATTCATTATGATCATGGCTGATCATCCAATTCAATAGCCTGCTCCTGCTTTCTCCCCATATCGTTTGATCCCTTTCACCCCAAGAGCTATATCTGCATATGACTCTATGGGCTGAATTTTCCATTCGTCGGGTAGGCAGAGCTGAACCAATCGCGTGCTGCCATTTTGCACAGGCGGGCCAATTAAGGCCTGCCCAGTGCATTTCATACTCCCGTGGAGAGCGGGGCTTTTAAAATTGCGGTAAGCGTGTACAGACCACCGGTTCCAATGGGGAACCGACAGTCTGTATAAAGAACGGCCAGGCAGCCTCCTTTAGGCTGATCACCATGGCCAGCTCTAGGTGCAGGAAGGCCAGAGGAGAAGGACAGACCAGAGGAGGAGGGCAGACTGCAGGGTAGGCCAGCAGGAGGCCAATGTGCCCCTTGCTTCTGATGACTGCCTTGCTGCCCTTGTTGAGGAGGTGGCAGAATGGCAAGAGGTCCTGTTTTCCCAGGGTGGGAGGAGGAGGCCCCCCCCACGTTATGAAGCGGGCCAGGCAGGAGATAGCAGAGGTGGTCAGCTCCATGGATGCTGTGCAGCGCTCATGGACCCAGTGCCGCAAGTGCTTCAATGATTTGTTGCGCTCTGGAAGGGTGAGTACCATGTTGGCCTTGGCTATTTAACCCAGCAGGTACCCTTAGCCTTTGAGGCAACCCCTCCCCCCCCCACCCCCCCACCACATCTTAGTATCATTACTGCATTTGGCATTTGGTGCACGCTGGGTGGGCAAACAGATAGTGACCATGCTGACATCAGCCTTAGTGGTTGATGAGAAGATGGGTTCTCCCTGCAGCATATGTTGGTGTTTGTCGCATTTGAGTAGTCTGGGGGCAACCTGCACGGGAGGCAGCTAGACACATACCCAGAACTCCAACACATGTCTTAGTGATGGTGATGAGATGGTGGAAGGGGTGCCTCAAGGTGTCGTGGCCAAGAGCCATCTGCTGGCCTCGGCGCCGCACCTAGTTGCGCCTCCTTGCCATGGGCGCTAAGACCCATGTATTGAAAGTGATGGACACCGAATGTGTCCAAGATGGCCGTTGGGGGAGGGGATTGGTAGCAGCCGTACTATCTTCTGGGGACTGATCACCAGTAGTGTGGACAGGAGCCACTGGAGGCCTCAGATGGGCCACTGTGGTTGGGGTGCGGCGTGCGCGTGCAGACTACATGAGTGATCAGCCCCAATAAATGGACTTCACTGTTCTGCAGACAAAAATTGCGCACAACCATGAGCGTTTGTGCACTGGTGGTGGCCAGGCCATGCTGCACACACTGACCTAATTCGAAGAACAGGCCATGGAGCTGGAAAGGAGCCAAGTGGCCAGGTCAGCAGGTGTTGGTGAGGCTGGGTATAGGTTGGTGAGGCAGCCGCCAGGTATTTGAGGCCCACAGTCCCATCCACTCTGTCTTCCCACCATCCAAAGCACTGATGGTTGCAGCAATCATTAATGCAGCAACACTGCTCACTCAGACTGATACAGTCAGACGTGTGGGTCATACACAAAGGTCCCTCGGCCCTTGAGGATGTGCATCTCTAGCAGTTTCCAAAGTTGCCTTATCCCATTTTTGACCACTATCCCCATGGCCTAACACGCCATGGCATCGCTGCTGCACATCCAAAGACTTATTGCATCTTAGGAGGGTTTGTACCTCCACCACCCTTTCAGCCAGTGCGTCCCACATTACTCTGTCCAAAAGGTCCTCAGCACCTCACCTGTCAACCTCATGGCGCTCAACTTAAATAAATGCCACCACGTTAGTCATCCCTGCACCAAGGGGAAATGTTGCCGTCTGTCCACCCGTTCTATGCCCCTCATAGTGGTATGAAGGTCAATAATGTGACTTGTCAATCTCCTGCGCTCCACGGCAAATATCACAAGTGTTTGCAATGTTTCCTCATAACTCCAATTCTCCAGGCCAGCATGCATCCAGGTCAGGAACCTCTGCACTCTCCCCACTCCAATGCCATCCCTCCCATGAAGCGCAGGTCACAACTGGACGCAGAAGTGTGGATGTGGCTTCGACAGCATTTTCTGTACTTGCAACATGACACATGTCTTAGTGATGGTGATGAGATGGTGGAAGGGGTGCCTCAAGGTGTCGTGGCCAAGAGCCATCTGCTGTCGAGAGGGCACTTCATAATCGTTGGAGGAGATGGCACGGACAGAGAATGCCGATGGCGCCAGCCACCGAAGGACTGCAGGGGACAAGGCGCATGCTGAATCCGAGAGTGATGATGTGCCTCTGGAGATGTCAGCCATGCAGCAGCTGCAGGACAAGCGGCAGGGTGCGTGGGAGCATCTGGCAGGGTTGCATGAGGATGTGCTTCACTTGGTCTCTGTGGTGGAGGAATCCAGGCAGAGTATCAGTGATGGCATGAAACTCAGGACAGAGCTTCAGGCTTCCTCCATTGAGAGATTGGCGCCTCTCATGGAGAGGGGCTTCCAACAGATTGAGAATCATCTGATTGGGTTACGCTCTGACCTGCAAGCCCCCACAGCGCTAATGACCACAGGTCATCATTGGCAATGTGGGAGATGTTTTGGGCACCAAATGTCCCAGCTCGGTGCCCATCCATCTGCGGTGAGCAGGGATGTCCAAAGTGACCTCGCATCGGCACAGCAGCTGCCTGTCATCACTGGTGAGCTCCTCTCATGGCCCTGCTCTGGATGACAGCAGCGGCTCCTCCACCAGTGGCCGTTGCATCCGTTGAAGCTGTGACAACTGGGAAGGTACCAGTTCTGGAACTGGCCCTCCCTCCCAAGCGGGGCCAGCACAGGCTCCATGGGCCAGAGGATGGCCGCCAAGGTTATCGAGGCCAACAGGTCAGCAGAGTCAGCAGGTTGTCTCACAAGCCACAACGAGCGATGGGACGGTACCTAGACGTAGCAAGTGCAAATGTAAGCATAAGGCACATTAGGCACTTCACGGGTTTGTCACTGGTGCTTTTCTGTGACCCTAGATTAGGGAATTTATATTTGCCAACATCGGAGCAACATTTTGTTTTGTTTTTTGTGGCACCACCTGATGGATGGGAATAAAGTCCACTTTTGTTACCATGGCTGAGGGTGTCTCCTTTGCGCTGCATTTGTGTGTTTCACAGACATATCATGATTGTTTGAATGGACATTGATGTTTCTGTACTAAACCCTTAGTTGCAGCTGATGAGGTGGAAGATGTAGCACCTAAGTGCCGCTTATGGATATGCCAGGCAATGCTGGTCCTGCTGATCCATATGTGTGGAGCTGGCTGAAGGTTCGTTGGATTAAAGTCTCCCAGATATCCCTGCCTCTTTGGTGTAGTAGTGGGTCGGCGTGCTGCCCCTCATCATTGCCCTGTGCTTCTTCATCCTCTGAGCCACTGCTGGATTCATCATGTGCAGCTTCATCCACTGCGTCAAGGTCTTCATCGTCAACTGCATCCCCCCTTTCCAGCGCAAGATTGTGCAGAGCACAGCAGACTACCACTATCACAGAGACGCGGTCTGGGGGGTACTGGGGTGTGCCCCCTGAGCGGTCCAGGCAACGGAAGCACATCTTGAGAAAACTGATGGTTCTCTGCACCACAACCCATGTGGTGCTGTGGCTCTTATTGTAGTGCTCCTCAGCTTCTGTTCTTGGATGGCGGAGAGGCGTCATGAGCCACCTTTTGAGCGGATAGCCCTTATCACCCAGCAGCCAACCATCCAGCCAAGCAGGAGCACTGAAGAGCCCCGGCACCTGGGAGTGTCTGAGGATGTAGGCATTGTGGGAGCTACCTGGATACCTTGCACAAACTTGCAAAAATCTGCATCCTGTAATCACACACTATTTGAATGTTCATGGAGTGGAAGCCCTTCCTGTTGACAAAGGCAATGCGCTCACCTGCTGGCGCCTCGATGGCTATGTGTGTGCAGCCTATTGCATCCTAGACACGGGTGAAACCAGCAATGGCTGCGAAGCCTCTGGCTCGCTGTGCCTGACTTGCCTGGTCACAGTGGAAGTGGATGAAGGTCAATGTCCGTCTGAACAGAACATCTGTAACCTGCTTGACACAAGTGTGGACAGCTGATTGGGAGACACCGCAAAGATCATCCACCGAACCCTGGAAGGAGCCAGAGGCATAGAAATGGAGGGCAACTGTGACCTTCAGAGTTGCTGGCATGAGGTGTTTGCCCACACAGTTAGGAGAGATCTCAGGGCCAATCACCTGACAGATGTATTTGACTGTGTCCCTTGACAGTCGGAGTCTCCTTGGGCACTGCACCTCAGTCATATTGAGATAGCTGCTTCACCGCCTGTGTACCCTGGCAGCAGGATAGTGGCATCTTCTGTGGCCCCTTCCACCTTGGAGTACCTCTACACCCTGCACCCCTTGTGCCTGCGCCTGGCCTCCCAAAGGTGGCTCCCCTGGAGGCTGATTGTCCAATCCTGGCCTCCTCCTTATTCTGTCCCTCCCTTCGTCCTCACAGGAGCTGCCGCCAGTGGAGATGTCAGAACCCATACCCAGGCTAAATGGAGGTCCGATAAAGATTACTGTCTGCAGACTGCTGAGCTGAAACTTCAAAGTACAGAGAAAGCTGTTGGAATTTGTTCTAAACTGCTACATATCACACAGGCAAGTTTAAAATAGTTGCTGCAATAAATACATCACATAAAACATTGACAACCTCACTGAGCCCACATATCCCACCCGTGGATGAGTTTTGTTAAAAAGTCACTTACCCGCCTGCCAGTTGCACCCGTGCGCTGAGCCGGAGATCGCAAAATTGGCATTTATTGTTGAGCTAAGGGCCTAAAGAAGCCCTTTAATTAATGGCAGGTGAGCATCGCATTCATTGCGCGCCCACCCAGCTAAATATCGCAATGGCGCCCATTGACGTCGGGACACTCACCCGATGTCAGTGCGTGGAAGTGGATGAAGGTCAATGTCCATCTGAACAGAGCGTCTGTCACCTGCTTGACACAAGTGTGGACAGCTGATTGGGAGACACAAAGATCACCCACCGAGCCCTGGAAGGAGCCAGATGTATAGAAATGGAGGGCAACTGTGACCTTCATAGTCGCTAGCATGGAGTGTCCGCCCACACAGTTAGGAGAGATCTCAGGGTCACTTTAAGCACTGACGTGTGGGGCCCGCCCCCCGCACATCACCCGGAAAATTCTGCCCTATGAGTTTACAGCTAAATCTACATGTGTAGATGAGGGCAATGCACTTGACATAGTCTGCTTGGACTTCAGCAAGGCTCTTGATAAGGTCCCGCATAGGAGACTGATAATGAAGCTAAGAACTCATGGGATCCAAGGCAATTTGGCAAATTGGATCCAGAATTGGCTGAGTGGCAGGAAGCAGAGGGTGATGGTTTTTGTGACTCGATGTGATACGAAAATTGGTGGGATGGTAAATAGTGAGGAGGGTAGCCTTAGATTACAGGAGGATATAGACGGGCTGGTCAGGTGGGCCGGTCAGTGGCAAGTGGAATTTAATCTGGATAAGTGTGAGGTGATGCAGTTGGGGAGGACAAACCAGGCACGGGTATACACGATGAATAGTAGGACCCCAGGAAGCACCGAGAATCAGAGGGTTCTTGGTGTGCATGTCCACCGGCCGCTTAAGGTAGCGGAACAGGTAGATAAGGTGGTTAAGAAGGCATATGGGATGCTTACCTTTATTAGACGACGTATAGAATATAAGAGCAGGGAGGTTATGCTGGAACAGTATAAAACGCTGGTTAGGCCAGAGCTGGAGTACTGCGTACACTTCTGGAATCCGCATTATAGGAAGGATGTGATTGCACTAGAGAGAGTGCAGAGGAGATTTACCAGGATGCTGCCTGGGCTGGAGAGTTTTAGTTATGAAGAGAGATTGGATAGACTGGGGTTATTTTCCCTGGAGCAAAGAAGATTGAGGAGGGACATGATGGAGGTATATAAAATTATCAGGGGCATATTTAGGATAGACAGGAAGGAATTTTTCCCCTTGGTGTAAGGATCAATAACCAGGGGGCATAGATTTAAGGTAAGGGGCAGGAGGTTTAGAGGGGATGTGAGGAAGAATTTTTTCACTCAGAGTGTGGTGGGAATCTGGAACTCACTGCCTGAAAGAGTGGTTGAGGCAGAAACGCTCATAACATTTAAGAAGTATTTGGATGTGCACTTGCGATGCCATGGCATACAAGGCTATGGGCCTAGTGCTGGAAAATAGGATTAGAATAGTTAGGTGCTTGTTTGACCAGCACAAACTCGAAAGGCCAAAGGGCCTTTTTCTGTACTGTCGACCTCTATGACTCAATGACTGTATGAGTTCACAGCTATCCTCCTCACTATTTACTACCCTTGCAATTTTCATGTCATCTATGAACTTCTTGATCATACCCCATATATTTAAGTCCAAATCATTTACATACACCACAAACAACAAGGGCCCCAGCAGTGAGCTCTGCAGAACCCCACTAGAAACAGACTTCCAGTCACAGAAACATCCCTCTACCATCACCCCCTGCTTCCTGCCTCTGAGCCAATTTTGGATCCAATGTGTCACTTTGCATTGGATCCCATGGGATCTTACTTTCTTGACCAGTCTGCCATGAAGGACCTTATCAAAAGCCTCGCTAAAGTCCATGTAGACCACATCAAAGGCATCACCCTCATCAACACTCCTGGTTACCGCCTCAAAAAATTTGATCAAATTTGTCAAACATGACCTTCCCTTAACAAATCCATGTTGACTTTCCCTGATTAATCCATGTCTCTCCAAGTGCAGATATATCCAGTCCCTCAGAATTCTTTCTACTAACTTCCCCACCACCAAGGTTAGACTGACTAGCCTGTAATTTCCTGGCCTATCCCTTTCTCCCTTTTTAAATAATGAGCCAATATTATCAGCCCTCCAGTCCTCTGGCACATCACCTGGGGCCAGGAAGAATTTGAAAATTACTGCCTGATATCTCTTCCCTTGCCTCTCTCAACAACCTGGGGTACACCTCATCTGGGCCTGTGGATTTATCCACTTTTAAGGCCACTAAACCTGGTAGTACCACCTCTCCCTATGTTAATTTCCTCTAATATTTCACAGTCCTCTACCCTGATGTCTATTCCTGCGTTGCCTTTTTCCATTGTGAAGACCGACGCAAAGTATTCATTGAGGACTGCACCCACATCTTCCAGGTCTACACACAGATCAGCTCCATGGACCCTAATTGGCCCTATTCTTTCCCTAGTTATTCTCTTGCTCTTTATATATATTTAAAAAACTCCTTTGGGTTTTCCTTTATTCTACCTATTTCAACAATGCTTTCTTATGCACTCTCTTAGCTTTCCTAATTTCCTTTTTAAGTCCCCCCCCCCGCCGCACTTTCTGTACTCCTCTAGGGACTCTGCTGTATTGAGCTCCCGGTATCTGCCATTTGCTTCTTTTTTTCCTTAATCCTAACCTTTATGTCCCTTGACATCCAGGGTTCTCTGGACTTGGTCTCCCCCTTTGTCTTTCCAGGAAATATTTGCACTGTACTCTCGCTATTTCCTCCTTGAATGCCTCCTACTGCTCTGAAATAGTTTTATCTGCAAGTAGCTGTTCCCAGTCCACTTGGGCCAAATCATATTTCACATTAGTAAAATTAGCCTTCCCCAAGTTTAGAACTTTCATTCCTGGCCCAATCTTATCCTTTTCCATAACTGTCTTAAATCTAACTGAGTTATGGTCACTATCACCAAAATGCTCCCCTACTGATATGCCTTCCACCTCCCCGGATTCTTTTCTGAATATTAGGTCCAGAACTGCCCCCTCCCTTATTGGGCTTTCTACTGGCTAAAAATGTTCTCCTGGATGCAACTTAAGAATTTTGCTCCCTCCCTACCTTGCACACTAAAACTATCCCAGTTAATATTTGGGTAGTTAAAATCTCCTACTATTACTGCCCTATTATTCTTACAATTATCTGAAATTTTATTGCATATTTGATTCCCCATCTCTCCCTGAGTGTTTGGAGACCTATAGAACACACTCAACAGTGTGTTTGCCCCTTTTGTGTTTTTTATTTCTACCCATATGGCCTCATCTGATGATCCTTCCAAGCTATCATCTCCCCTCACTGCTATAATTGATTCCTTGATCAATATTGCAACACTCCCTCCTCTTCTATCCCCCTCTCTATCTCATCTGAATACCCTATAACCAAGAATGTTGAGCTGCCAATCCTGCCCTTCTTGCAGCCAAGTCTCGGTTGTAACTATGATATTATACTCCCATGTGCCTATCTATGCCCTCAGCTCGTCTGCCTTATTCCTCAGGCCCCTTGCATTAAAATATATTTCATTTAGCCTTGCTAAACTCACTTCCTTCTTATCTAGCCTATGTTTTCTCTAACTTCCAGAGTTACTCACTAGCATTTTAACTTATAATTCCATCTCAGCTTCTCTCCCCTCTGAACTACTTTTCAGGATTCCATCCCCCTGCCAATTTAATTTAAATCCACCCCAACAGCACTGGTAAACCTCCCTATGAGGATGTTGGTCCCATTCCTATTCCGATGTAACCTGTCCAGCTTGTACAGGTCCCACCTCCCCCAGAAACGGTCCCCATGACCCAGGAATCTAAAGCCCTCACTCTTGCACCATCTCTCCATTTCCACTTTTTCCACAATTTTAACCAAACATTTGGTTCGTCTCTATTTTTCCAATTCTTTTTCAAGATTTTACATGTTTTCATTCAGCTCAACAATTACTCTGGTTGTCTTTGTTTCAGAGTTGTGTGCAAAATTCTTATACAAGCTTAACAACTTCACCTGGGCATGCAGTTCCTTTCGGAGTCTTTCTTCCATGGTCACTGACTGCTCATTAGACTCATTCAATTCACTTGTTAGATCCTCAATCTGATTCTTAGAATTTTTCTTACCTGCTTTTTAAGTCTGGATTTGCTCTTCCACGCTGCATAACATATCTTGCATGTGCTTCAGGTTGGATTGAAGTTCAAGAATTTCATCTGTTTTGGCTATTAATTCTGCATTCAACCAACTGTTCTGATTCTTCAGCAATTCCTTTTCCTGTTTAAGCATTTTTCACAATCCTTAACAGGTACTTCTGATACTTGGAGTTCATCAAGTTCTAATTTTTAATTAGCAAACTTATCTTGGTTCTCTGCACTCTACCGCGTTCCCTTAGCAGAGCCTAATTCCTGTGTGCTATCCTTCAAGCTCAAATTCTTTAATTGCACTTCTATTTATTGTTTCTGAGATTCTTCACCCTCCTTGTGAGAACTTATACTTTCACTTGGGTATGCTGCAAAAGTGGTAGAGAACTCTTTCTTTGACTGTCGAATTAGACCTGCAAGTTTTCTACTTTATGTTGTTCCTGGTACACAAGAATTCTTCGTCGATTCCTTTCCCTCCTGCAGCTCCAAAAATCTGTTGTCAGTGATGTTTTCATTGTCTCAATCTCTTCACCAGTTAAGCACTGTAACTCTATTCCTTCTTTCAATGTCTGGATGTCTGATTACAGCCTAGCATTTTCCTCCTGTGACCTTTCACTTTACGGTCTGACCTCTGCATAGTTGCTCATCACTTTTTCCGTGCGCTAATCCTTTTCAGGCATAGCACTAACAAATTTGTTTTCTATTTCTTTATGTATGTCTTTGGAAATGTAACGTTTTCCCAAGTTTTCTTCCAAATATCCAACCATTGGCTTCCTGCAGGAATATTGAACATTGCTTAGTCTTCTCTGCCAAATAGTTCATCGGTTTGATCAGAGTAACATTAAATTCATTTGTCTGTTAATAAAACATTTCAATATTGTATTACAAGTGTAATAAATGTTAACAGGTAAGAAGTAATGTGTGTGCGAGTTGGCAAATGGAGAAACAACCTACTATATGTAGACTATAGTTAGCCTAGGATTAGGCTATTGTAAGTAGGCTTAGGTCTACTGTATATATGGTAGAACCGAAAACCAAAAATACCTGAAAACCGAAACACAATCGGCCCTAAGAGTTTCAGATAAAGGATACTCGATCTGCATAAACTAATGATGGTGTGAGGCGGTGGGGATCCTGGAAAGGGTAAATTTATAAATAATATGAGAAATGTCAAGGATGTAGAAGAGAATAGAGATTTGCATAAAAATTAGCAGTGTAAGTCAAGAAGGGCCATAGAGCTTAACAAAGATAATGGGGCACCAGTGACTTAAGGTGACATCGGGAAAAATACAGAAAACATTGAAGCTAAGAGCATTCTATTTGAACGTGCAGAACATTTGCAACAAAATAGATGATTAACAATAGATAGGAATGAGTGAGTTTGATCCAATAGGTATTATGGAGATATGGTTACCAAGTGACCAAGCTTGGGAATTAATTATTCCAGGACACCTGACTTTTAGAAGATAACAGCAGACGCTGGAAATCTGGAAATAAAAACAGAAAATGCTGGAAAAACTCAGCAGGTCTGAGGAGAGAGAAACAGTTGAAGTTTTGGGTCTGCATGACTTTTTCAGAGCAAACCAAATTTCTATGAACAGTGTGAAGGGTCAGTTCATTGAATGGATTCAAGGGAGTTTTCTAGATCAAGTATGTCAAAGAACCAACCAGGAAACAGATTATTTTAGATCTAGTTTTGTGCAATGAGGCAATATTAATTCATAACTTTGTAGAAAAAGAGCCTCTGGAGAAGAATGATAGAAGGTTATATTGAATTTAACTGTGATCTAGTTAAGTACAACACTAAGGTCTTAGATCTTATTTCATTCCCTCTCACTCTGAATCCAGCCTAATACTTTTTTATTTCTTACTCTCGTGATGTCTGCTTCTACTAATCCTTTAGGCACTGTTATGATCCCAGCTGATGTTACTACTGGACAAGCCAGATCCCAGGGTTGGACCAGGCTTGATAGATCCTAACTTTTATTTTTTAGAAACATGGAGGATGGCTATTGAACAGAGTCACAGGAGTCAGCTGAAGAACTTTTAACAAAAAAAAAAAACATTTATTAGACAAGAAAAGATGAACTATATTGCAATACTCCTTCACACATGACTGTACCTTTACAGGTATATACAGATTTGTAAGGATAACACAAGTTACAAAAGCTATCTTATAGTCTCATGCTCACAGTCCGTGTAAACCACTAGGCAACCTGTGGTCAGGCATACCTCACCTTGAAACCAGATGACAGATGCCACCCCAAACAGATGCTATGGACCCCTCATCAACTTCCCCCCAGATCCTTGTCCGTCTGTAAGCCAACCGGTCTCACTGAACTCCATCTTTCATATGAGGCTTTCCAACCTCCACTCTCAAAGAACCTGCTTTGGAATCTTCTCCCCAGTGATGCTTTCTCTCAATGCTTTCCACAAGGGTCCTCCTCCAGGGTTTCAAACTCTCCTTCCAATTTTCATCTCCCCTGGATCGCCATGTATATTCAAACTTTGCCTTCCATGCACTCTCTCTCAGTTACTCTACCCTGCCAGCAGACCACCACTGCTTCACATGATCATAGTAAGGAGTCACCAACCTTTGGCTGTCTCCTCAGATTTTCTGGCTTCTCACAAGCTTATTTTGTTTTAAGTCTGTGTCCAGCAGCTTTCACTCTTTAAACTTTGCTCCTCACTCTTAATTTCAGTGGACAAGACCTTTTCCAGATTCCTGTTCTTTTCCTTTGACTAGAAGATCTTCTTGGGATCCTTCCTTTCTGTCCCACTCCTTGACTTTGGGACCTTTTGGTTCTTTTGGGAAATCTGCTCTCTGCAGTTCCCTTTGCTGTGTCCAGCTTCTCCTGGCTCCTGGTTTCAAGTGAACTAAAAAACTGCTGTTATATTTCTCCCTGTGCCTGTGAGCACTGGTTGCTAGGCAACAGCCCAGTTTTCTGTATCAGGAATCATAAAATCTCATTAAAAATGCAAGTATACAAACAAACCCACAGGCTTGCAGGCAACTTTTAAAATGAGCTGAAGTTCCCTCCTTTCTTAATGCCAATACAAAAACATAACTTAAAGCTAAAACGTATTCCTAACACCCACAAATTCAAATATAACTTAATTAAACTATATCTAGTTCCTAACAGCACCTTGTTTATGCTTCCTAATGTTACATCGCGGCTCCCATTCCCCTGCCAACTTAGTTTAAATCCTCCCTGGTAGCCGACTAGCAAACTGTCCTGCAAGGACATTGGTTCAGAGTTTGTTTAGGTGCAATGTATCCTACTTCTACAGGTCCCACTTTTCTCCTGAACTGGTCCCAATGTCCCAGGAATCTAAAGCCCTCCCTCCTACACCATTTCACTAGCCACATTTTCATCTGCTCTATCCTCCTATTTCCATATTGACTAGCACATGACACCACGACTAATCCGAAGATTGCTACGTTTGAGGTACTCTGATTCCTGGCTCACAAAAATCTGCTTGCAGGACCTCATCCCTTGTTCTACAAATGTTTTGATTAAAAGGAGAAGTTAAAGATAGTATTCAATTTAAGTAAGAGGCTTATAATGTTGCTAAAAAGTGAAATGGGAGGATTTTAACGTTTGGCAAAGGATGACAAAGAAACTAATAGAGAAATTGAAAATAGAACATGAGTAACCTAGTTAAAGACATTAAAACAGATTGAAAAACCTTTTATAGGTATGTAAAAAGTAAGATTAATTAAAGTAATTGTGGAGCCCTTAGATGCAGAGGGAGGTTAAATTATAATGGGAAATAAGGAAATGGCAGAGGCATTAAACAACTTTGTATCTGTCTTCACAGTAGTACACACAAAAACATTTCAGAAGTAATGGGGAACCAAGGCCCTAGTGAAAATGAGGAGCTTAAGAATATTAGTGTTAATAAAGAAATATTACTGAAGAAATTAATGAGACTAAAAGCTGACAAATCCCCTGGACCTGGTAGTTTACACTCTGGGGTTTTAAAAGAGGTAGCTGTAGAGATAGTGGATGCATTGGTTTTGATTTTCTAGAATTCTCAAGATTCTAGACTTGTCCCCATGAATTGGGAGTTAGTAAATGTTACCACACTATTCGAGAAAGGAGAGAGAGAAAACAGCTAGCCTGACACCAGTTGCAGGGAAAAATGCTGGATCTATTATAGGGACCTGATAGCAAGGTACCTAGAAAATCATAATACAATTGGACAGAGTAAATGTGGATTTATGAAATTACGTTTGACAAATCTGTTAGAGTTTTTTGTTGGAGTAACCAGCAAGGTAGGTAAAGGGGAACTAATGGATTTTCAAAAAAGCATTCGATAAGGTGCCGTGTAAGAGGTTATTGCACAAAATTAGGTCCCAATGGGATTGAGAACAATATGTTTGTGTGGACTGAGGATTATTTAATGGACAGAAAACAGAGAGTAGGAACAAATGGGCCATCTTCAGGTTGGCAGGCAAGTGGGATACCACAAGGATCAGTGCTTGGGCCCTAGGTGTTTATAATCTGTGTCAATGACTTGTATGAGGGGATGATACAAACTTAGGTGGATAAGTAAGCAGTGAAGAGTTTGCAAAGAGGCTGGAAAAGGATTTAGACAGATTGAATGAGCAGACAAGAATGTAATGGATGGAATATAATGTGAAGAAATGAGAAATTCTCTACTTTGGCTGGAAAAATAGAAAAACAAAATAATGTTAAATATTAGGAGCCAGGGAAATATTGATGTTCAGAGGAACCTATTTGTGCTTGTACACAAATCACAGAAAGTTTGCATCAATTATTATTAATATCAGCAATTGGAAAAGCAAATGGTATATTATCCTTTATTACAAAAGGATTGGGGTATAAGAGTAAACAAGTTTCCTGTAATTGTATAGGGCTTTGGTGAGACCATACCTAGAGTCCTGTATACAGTTTTGGTTTTCTTACATTAGGAAAGACAGATGACTGAGTGCAATGAACTACAGTGATTGCTGGGATGAGCAGATTGTCTTATGGGGAGAGATTAGGTAGACTGGATCTATATTCCATAGAGTTTAGAAGAACTCAAAATGTAAAAGATTCTTGAGGAGCTCGATAGGTGGATGGATATCCCCCTTGGCTGTGGAGTTTAGAATGAGGGCACAGGGCAGAATTTTCATGACCATTGATGTTGAACTTCATGGCAGGCATGAGTGGACAATATGGCAGGAAGGCCAAAAATTGGTTTCAAGCTGTCATGAAACCAGTTTGCAATCATCTCCTCCGCCCATCAATGGCGGGCCATCTTTCCTGCCTCCGCACATCGGGAACTTCATTTTAGTACATCTGTGAATCATTATAAGCCCAGCTCACTGGAACCATACCCCAGGTCAAATCTACCGCCCACGTAGGCTGGAAAACATGCCGATGCAGAACACATCCTGACAAGTGTGACGTGCAGAGGTCAGAAATTAGCATCAGGGTCTTGCTCACATCACGGACATCCGAGGAGCAGAAGATGCTGAAGCGCCTAAGCAATGGGATCCTGGAGGAACATGCATCACATGCTGAATGAATTCTCATGGACATGGCTCAGCCGCAAAGCAGCTCACGGAAGATGGAAGGTTGAGGTCCTGCTTCGAGACATGAGTATCTTGACCATGGTTTGCAATGGATGATCATCAAGGGGGTCGAGAGGAAGGTGTGGGGTGGGGGGGGTGTTAAGGAGGAGGGTGGGGAGGTCAATTTGGATGGGGGTGGGACTTTCGGGAAGGCAGGGAATGTGCACGTTCATCTGGACATTCCTGAAGGAAAAGAGTTTTGGCTGGTAAATGATGGTGGGGAGGTGGAAGGTGATGCCGGGGGGTTGACAGTGTTGAGGGAAAGGACATAGGTGAGTGGGGGAGGAGAAAGGATGGGGAAGCTGAAGACAAATGTTACCAGCACCATGCTTTTAAAACCGAAAGTAAGCAGAACCTCATGTTGCATGGGAGCAGGTGCTACATGGGAATGGGCGAAGATACAGGTCAACTCAGATGGACAACTGATAGTGAACCCTAAGCGGGAGCAGCGAAAATGCTCAGGGTATTGAGTGTCATGGAGGGAGGATCCAAGTGTGTGGGACAGTGCTTGCACGAGGCTCTAAAAGACCCTGCCACACACACACTTCTCTCTCCAGAATCACTCATTCGGCTGAACTGCCAGTGATGGGAGGATGCAGTGGAAGGACTCGCGAAGCCTGTCTATGAAGCTGAAAGACACAAGGCAACATTACACATTATTCAGTCAAAGTGAATATATTTTCAGATTATAAAGTGATAAAATGTGTTCACCCATGCAACCAACAGTGATCAGAATTTCTTAACTTTTTTAGGCCTAACACTTCTTGGTGCTGCCCTGAGGTCCGCAGTGGAGACAGCCTGTGCAATGGTTAGTTCTGTTGCCACTGCGGTGACAGAGGACAAAGTTGAGGGGTTCACAGGCAAAGGGGACTCGGAGGGAGAGGACAGCCTTTGAGATTCTTGAGTGGATGATCCAGGGTTATCCAGCTGCTGTTCCTCCTCCCTTCAGGAGCCCAAGGGTCCCAGTCTGACTCCTTGAGGGGAGGGAACAGCTGGAGGGATGTCAAGGTGCCCTGTTTCCCTCTCACAGTGTCACTGCAGAGACTCATGGATGGAATGCAGGTCTGCATTCTACTGGACCAGGGTCACCATGGCGTCCACCATCTTTCCCATGGAGACCACCATGTGTGCACATGTGGGCACCAGTTCATCAGAGAGCAGGCAGACACACTCCACCGACTCACGTGCCTCTCTGTTGAGGGCTTCTAAAAGCTCTGCGTGATGTTCCCATGCCATCTGCTGACTCTCCAGGTTGAGTTGGAAGGCCAAATCTAGAGGCTCATCATCTGACCCGAACCTCACAGATGCCTCTTCCCTACCAGTCCTCCGAGTGCCAGGGAGCTTGGCTGAACCTTTCACACATTGAAAGCTTTTGAGACAGCCAAAGCCGTCTTAATCGAGTGACTCATTCAATGCAAATTACCCTTTTAATACTATTCATGAACAGGGCGATGAATTTCAATGGCTTTATGCCCCAGGATGATGAGTCGGTTGATATCTGTTAGCCTTAGTCTATCTACAGTTCATCCTTAACAAAAAGACTTGAGTTTCACAAGTGGCTGGGATTGTTTATATTTTAGTGAGGTATTTGCTTGAGTGTCAATTAAGTCTGGAGTCGATAATGCCAAAGTCACTTGATATGTTGTCAGCCATCCTAAAAACTGTTGTTTCGGGTGGCGATTCCAATGTCATCATTCCGGCTGGCAATAATACGATGGGCAGGCAGGCTCTGAAATCAGGAATCCACCCGTCATTTTGAAATGAGAAATTAATGGCTATTTAAGCTTGTTAGCATTCCAATCGACAGCAATAATACTTCTTTGCAATAATACAGTCCCAGCATGTGAAACACACCAGGTGGGAACTGCATTTTTTTTTCAACTCAAGTTCTGTCGAAGGGTCATGAGGACTCGAAACGTCAACTCTTTTCTTCTCCGCCGATGCTGCCAGACCTGCTGAGTTTTTCCAGGTAATTCTGTTTTTGTTTTTTTTTCATTGTTGGTTGTAAGGGTGGATATAAAGGCTGGAGTTGGGTCTGTGCCTGACCTCAGCAGGAGAGGCTGCTGGTAGGCTTTTGACTGGCTACTCTTGGAAGTCCCTGAACCCCCTGGACATTATCAGGATCTTAACCATTATACTGGCTGAAAACTGGTGGACTTAGTAACATACCATCACTGCTGCACTGCGTAATATGGGTGTAGTTCTTTCTTGGGGATACATTCTCCGGTAAGGAGGGAGGAGGAAGAGTAGGAAGAGGCCAGATAAACAGTGTCATGAGCCATAGGAAATGCATGAAGGAACCCAACCTGCAGAGGAGTAAGGGGCTGCCACAGAGGCACAGGTGGAGGCCATAGCCTGGCAATCCAGGGTGCACATGATTTACCTGGAAATGATAGAAACACAGTGCCTGAGGAGAACTCAGCTTCCCAGAGTGACTCTGGCTCCCTTGTGTGACATGGTGGCCGAGGAGATCGCATCCAACAGTATGGGTGGACCATCAAATGGCAGTGGCATTGAAGGTCATAGTGGCTTTGAATTTTTTTTGCCTCAGGCTCATTTCAGGCCACATGTGGAGACCTGAGTGGTGTACCTCTACCTGCAGCATACAATTATATTAAGGTGTTTACAGATGTCATGTTTCGATGTGCAGAGCAATTCATTGCCTTCACCAATGACCATAATAATCAGACAGAAAGGGCCAGAGGCCTTGTGGTCATGGCAGGTTTTCCAAGGTTGCAAGACGTCATTGACTGAACTCATGATGCTATCAAGGCACCAGCAGGGCAGCCAGGGGCCTTTATTAACAGGAAAGGGTGTCACTCAATTAATGTCCAGATGGCCGGCGCTCATCACTAGTGCACAACGCAGATGTGTACTGGGTACCCAGGGAGCAGCCATGATTTGTATATCCTAAGGAACTCCCAGGGGCCGGGTATGTTTTTAGTGGACCAGATCCATTGGAAGGATGTTTGCTGGGTGACAAAGAGCCTTTGAAGAAGTGACTTTGACAGCCAATTGAGGTCCCAGGACTGATCCTGAGAACCAGTAGAATAAGAGCCACACAACAACCATGGCCGTTATCCAGCAGACCATTAATTTCCTCAAAATGAGGCTCTGATGCCTTGACTGATTGGGAGGGTCTCTCCAGTATGTGCTTTTCAGAATGTCCCTCATGGTCATTGTTTGCTGTGCTCTCCACGGCCTGGCGCTGCAGAGAGGGGATCCCCTACTGGAGGAAGAGCAAAGGGAGGCCATCCATTCTTCTGATGAAGAGATAGAGGAAGAGGACAGGGACTAGGCACAGCCAGATGTGCAAGGCCCTGCCAGGGTGGATCCAGATGGGTGGAAAAAAGGGAGGCTTCAATCCTCCAGAGATTCACGTTGCTCTGTCCATCAAAGCTTCTTCTCATCTTGCCACTGTTTCTTCTTTCCCCCTCCATCCTCAACAGAAAATCAGTTCCCCATTTCTTGCAATCACAAACATCCAAACTGTGTTACTCCCCTGGTTGCGATTTAAGACACATTCAAATAAAACCATCCATGGAATCCATCTCCATCCATTATTACAAACAGTAACTAAACCAGTGCCCTTCTCTAGGATGTTCAAACAAGACATCATACAAATTATAAATTCACCCATATGTATCAAAGTTTGACTACTGCGGAGTTTTTCTGATTCTTTTCTGGGTGCTGCGGTGTGGCGTTCCCTACCACTTGCAGCTCCAGTTGCTAGAGGCTGCTGTCCCTTATGCCCCCTCATCTGCAATGACTTTGATAGCCGCCCTCTAGTCAAGTGAGGGCCCCGGTGTGATGGTAGTCTCCTGCACAGTGGCAAGAGGCCCTTCTATCACTGCAGCACTTGAGGCTACCTGTGCCAATGATTGACGGGTGGAGGAGAGGATGTCCTCATCAGATGGGGACATCACACTAAGAGGTGTCCCCAGATGGCTTCAGCTACTGCTCATTCTCTGCCATGAAGTCCAGTTGACCCTCCCTGCTTTCCTGAGAGGGACCAGGAGCTGGATGTGACTCCTGGCTCTTTGTCCTGGCTTTGGGCCCCTGAGCACAGAGACAGAGCGCTGGAGTGCAGGTAAGGATGCAGAATTGATTCAGTAATCTGTGGGTTTCACTCTCCAAGAGACTCGCCTGGAGTCTGTCAATGGTGGAAGCCATACTGATTGTTGAGTGGGTGATTGCATTGCTCATGGCCTGTATAGGCACCGCCAATGTCCAAGCCAGAACAGGCAACCCCTCTGGTATTTTCGCCACATCCCCACAACCTTGCGCTGGACGTCCAGCATCTGTCACCTTACGGACATCTCCAGAGGCTTGTCATCTGTCTGAGACTCAACATCTGGCTCTCTTCGAGCACTCCTCTGACTGCCAGAGGCCTGCTCCATCTCAGTCTCTGGCAGCTGCCTGTGTGACGGTGATATTCCCTCACTAGTTTGTGGTTGCCTTAATTCTGAAGCGTAATTCCCATCAAGATGCTAGTGTTTGTGCTAGTGCTGCGTGCAGAGCAAGGATGTGACACTGCACCCCCTGAGGCTTCCTCTTCCTCCTCAGAGGTTAGTGTGGGATCCTCAGGGCTTGCTGTAGCAGCAGTCAATGGTGCATCTGTACAGGAGACAAAAATAGGGAAGGTTAATGCCATTTTCAACCTTCGAGGTGAGTACACAAAGACAAACTTCCACATTGGCAGCACTGCAAGCACTGCGATATGTCAATCTTTGTTTGCATTTCACAACTTCTATCATGTAGTTACTCATTCCTCCACGATGCATGAGAGCATTCTCAATCCAATACCGTCAATGCCTCTTTCATAGCAACATACCAGACATCATGCACCCTCCCCTTAGGCCCTTTAACACAAATCCCCCTCCATTGTACATAATGTCCCTTGCCCTCTCGCCGCCCCAGGACCTTCTCCCTATCTTCCCTTTCCCAGTGGACTAGCTCCACTCGCTGGATGAGAGTTCAAAACCTCCTTCTCTATTGAAGTGCGGATGGTCAGATTTGGTACATGGCCTCCCATCTTGCATCTTTCTCGGGCATTGTGGGTCCTCTTCTCATGCAAAGACAAGTCGACATTGCAATGGTGTTGAATCTCATGCACAATCGTTCCTTCACACGTCTGGCCTCTGAGAACTCCACAGGCTAAACAACCTGCAACACCAAATAACTTAAGATACAAGCAAAACACTGTGGATGCTGGAAATCTGAAACAAAGACAAAAATTGCTGGAAAAACTCAGCAGATCTGACTAATTCTGTCTTCCTCTCCACAGATGCTGTCAGACCTGCTGAGTTTTTCCAGCGATGTTTGTCTTTACGCCAAATAACTTTACCTTTTACATTTCTTTCCCACCCCCTACAACCCTTTCACAGACGTCAGGGCCATGTATAGTGGCATTTGTACATCATGCCGCCTCACATTTTTGTTCAGTGCACAAAGTAATACAGCTCATTGAGCCTCTCATATCCCACTGGGAATGTAAGCTGACTCATCCTGGCAGATCTTAAAAAGGTTGTTGGGGCATTTTCTGAACTTATCCAGGTTCTCTTGATGACCCCAAGGCTGTTGACCTCTGCTGCGACCTCCAGCCAGGCTGCTTTAGTCAGGCTGTGAGGTCTCCCCTTTCCGTCAACTGGCACGAGGATTTTCCATCTGGAACTTACAGCCTAGAGAAGGACTCTCAGGGAGTTGTCATCATACCTTGTCCTTTTGCACAAAACATCAACTCACTTTCTTCTCTCTGCCCTATGTGGAGAGACAATGAGAGTTAACAGCCAGATGCTCCATGTCTCCCTATATTCATCAAGGTTATGCTTGAAATGCATTCAACTTCTTCTTGCCTGCCAAAGTTCCTGAAACCTTCCCATCAGCACAAAATAGATGAATAAGCAAAATCTAGCACTCACCTGTCTCAATGCTTCCAAAAATATATAAACGGCCTCAAAATCTTCTTCTGTAGGAAAATTATTATCCCTGGTGCATTGACACAGTCCCATGCTAGGGTTCCCAATAAATGAGTGATGGGTCACGGGTGCCAGCTTGGTGCCCAGACATCCTGCCCTCCATGGCCCATTGGGCAAGCAGCACACCTTGAAGAAATCCCATTGGTCAAAAATCCGCACAGTGGCCGTTAATTGGTCAATTGCTGTATTATCTCTTATCTCTCAGAGGTGGGGGTGGGAGTTGGCAATCTGCACAGTTCCAGGTCGGATTCCTGCCCACCGCAACAGACAGTAAAATTCATTGCAAAGTTTTAAAATTAGTAATATCTTCATACCTGTACCGGGCATGACAGGGGCAAATGGCTCATGCCTGCTCCTATTTGTAATGCTCTTTTATGTCCTTAAATTATCATGGATAGGTACAGCAAATAATCAAAATGGTTAATGGGTTTTATATTCTAGAGGACTAGAGTACAATGGGTAGATGTTATGTTATATCTATATAAAGCCCTTGTTAGACTACACCTGGAATATTGTGTTCAGTTCTGCATAGCACAGCTTAGGGAGGATATAT
Organism: Carcharodon carcharias; assembly: GCF_017639515.1. Classification (NCBI taxonomy): domain Eukaryota; kingdom Metazoa; phylum Chordata; class Chondrichthyes; order Lamniformes; family Lamnidae; genus Carcharodon; species Carcharodon carcharias. The sequence continues at coordinate 42,111,782 of NC_054470.1, forward strand.
TGGCTTTGTAAGGATACGTTTACTACAATGATACCTGGACTGCAAGTGTTAAATTACAATGAGATTACACAAACTAAGGTTGTATCCCCTGAAATTTAGAAGGTATTAAGGGTAACTGAAAGGATAGATGAAGAGAAAACCATTTCCACTGGTTTGGGAATCTAGAACTTGGGGACATAGCCTAAAAATTAGAACCAGGCTTTTCAGGAATGACGTCAGGAAACACTTCTACACAGAAATGGTGGTAAAAGTTTGGAACTCTCTGCAAATGGCAGTTGACGCAAGGTCAATTGTTAATTTTAAATCAATAGATATTTCTTAGTCAAAGATATTATGGGGCACAGGGAAACATCAGACATATGGATGAGGTCACAGGTCAGCCACAATCACATTGAATGGCAGAACAGGCTTAAGGGGTGAAACGGTCTCTTTCTGTTCCTATGTGTAGCATTGCCTTTTTCAGTGCCACTTGAACTTTTGGCTGACATATGGTAGATGTCTTCTGCTTTTGAAGGCATGTTACAATGCTGCTGGCGATTTATATGGCATTGTATAGAATGCTGCAGGGTCAAAGGTACACATCGATGGTATCTGAGAATAGTGCAGGGAACGTTTTTTGATCTTTGTGAATAAAAGTTTCAGAATTGGAATATCTCAGGTACTTATTGAATGAATTTTGGATTAGTGCCTGATACACCTAACTCCCAGGATGTACAGGTGTTATTTGTTATCAGTGAAGGAAAGGTGAATAAAGAGATATGGGAACAAGGCTGTCACATACGATTAGCTCTATTGCTCAGATGGATGATAAACACCAACACAGATAGGTAAGTTGGGTTGAATAACGTTTCTATGTTGTAATTTCTAGATAATTCCTCCTCTCCGTAATGCTCTCGGATCCTATTTCTATAGATCCATTGTGAAGCCGCTTTACAGAGCAATATTATGCAGATTGCAGCAGTTAATAATGATCCTTCAGACCTTAGGGGAGCAGCACCCTCTAATCTGTCAAGACAACTGAAGTTGCTTCAAGTTTCCAGTGACCTTCTCTATAAATATCCTCATGGTACCATTAATGCTATATTAGGGCTCTGCTTACGCCTGCAGTTATCACAAGGCATTATTGGTGATAGATACAGAAGGTAGCTTTAATTTACTAGGAGTTATCCTCCCACTCTTCCCTTCTTTTCAAATAAGGCTCACACAGAATCCTGATATAAAATGAAAAACACCGTGGGAGATGCGAAGGAAGCTTGCATTGACTTGTATGATTCTGTGCTGTTGGCCACAGAACAAGCTGCTTATTGATACAGTTAAAAACCATCTACATTCATGTAAACCCACATGCAGGTGTTCAAAGAGCAATATGGGTACAATCTGCATCCCTGGAAAGCTAGCAGACCTATAGAATTGTGTACTCCTCTCCAGCTCCTTTTGCTAGTCAATAGCAAATCCTGCTAAACAATGGAGAACAAAGAGAAAATATTGAATGGCTGGAATTATACCTGACACAAAAGAAGATTATCAATGTTGTTGGAGACCAATCATCATAGTCCTTGCTTCAGAGGTTCCCCTGAGCAGTGTCCTTGGCACAACCATCTTTAGTTGTTATGTCAATGACCTTCTCTCTATCATAAGGTCAAGAGTGGAGTTATGCATTGATGATTCTGCAATGTTCAGCTCTATTCACAGTCCCTTTGATAAAGCAGCAGGCCATGCTAGCTTACACCAGGCAGCATTCCAGATTGGACCGATAATTGGCAGATACCATTTGTCCCACATTTGAGCCAGACAATGACCATTTCTTGCAAAGAGAGGCACAACCACATACTCTTGAATTTCAATGGCATCAGCACCATTGACTCTTCAGTTATGAATATGCTGGAAGTTATCACTAACTAGGAGCTTAACTAGACCAGTCACATCAAAACTATGGCTTAGAACAGCTGGACAGAAACTAGATACTATGCAATGGGGGCTCAACCCCTGACCCCCTCAGAGTTTCTACAAGTTTCTGTCAATAATGTAATGCAATATTCTCTACTCAGCTAGATGAGGGCAGCCAAAACAACACTCGAAAATCTTGATACCATCCAAGGCAAAGCAATCCATTTGATTGGTGCCTCACCATTGGATTCAAAATCCACCAATGTGCTGTGGCTGCAGCATGCATCAGCCTAAATTTGACACTTTATGTTATTGCTGCATTGTAGCTGAGTAAAAATCCTAGAAATTCCTTACCTAAGATTATCACTACAAGAACAGCAGGAGTTCAAGGAAAAAACCCGCCACATCCTTCTCAAAGGCAACTGGTGATGAACAGTATATCTATCCTTGCTAGTATTGTCCGCATTCTGAGAATAAATATTTTTAAAATTGCCAGGATGTGATGAACAGAGAATAAATGTGTACGACTTCATATTCTTAACATTAATCCTTAGTAGTCCTTAATGTTTTATAGCTAATGCCAGCAGTCATTTCCTCAAAAATCTCTCCACTTCATTACTGTGACTATTTCTCAACTGTTCCCTGTCCCTTTGGTCAGAGGACTCTATGATCAATTATTTAGGCCATGCAGATTATTCTAACACATTTTGTTGATAGCCAGTACAAATAGATGATTTTCCTGTTGATCCTTCACTCCTTTATCCACACATTAACTCTATTCTTAGATTCCCATTTCTATCCTCCACTAAGAGCATAAGAACATAAGAAATACAAACAGCAGCAGGTTATTTAGCCCCACGAGCCTGATCAAGCATGTTCAATTCAATAACATCATGACAAGTCTTCTATGTCGATCCCATTTTCTTGCCCTATCCCTATATTGTTTGATCAGAAGTGTTTAAAAATCTATTGATCTCAGACTTGATTATACACAACAACTGAGTACCAATGGCCTCTGGAGTAAAGAATTCCAAACATTCATGATCCCTCAAGGAATGTCTCCTTATGTCAGTCCTAAATGGCTAATCCCGTATCCTGGGACTTTGAACCCTAGTTTCAGTTAAGGAAAATAGCCACCCAGCATCTATTCTGTGAAGCCCTCTAAGAGATTATCTTCTATTCTTTTAAATTGCAGCAAGTATAGTCCCATTACTGTAACAGGAATGACAAACCAGTATAGTTGTGAATTATTAGCAATCATATAACTTTTTTTCTGAATGTTTTGTAGACTATTTCTAAAATGTCAATAGAAATGAAAGGACTGGTAATATTTTGAAAGTAAAACATATTATGCATTAACTATTGAGGACAATAGAATAAAAATATGCCAACTTCATGACCATTGGTGTCTTCGAGTCTGGTGTTTGGCAAGGAATATACTCAACTCAAACTAAAAAGTAAAGGAAATATTCACTGTAATTTGTATTCTGTAAAAATATTAAAATATTAGATCACTGGATGTAGCTGGGACAAAGGGTACAATTTACAATGTAGAGAAATGCATGTAAGCTCATCCATAAATGCCCATAGGCCCTTGTTTTCAGCTAAGATTTGCTCACATATGAATTTTATGACATACATTGAGTCCCTATGCATTGGAAATGTGCTTGAACCTCAATGGTTAGAGAAAAGCATTGAGTTACCCTCTATAACCCACTTTTCTCTATGGAGAGTAGGCATTGTGGGAGGCTTTCTATAGTATTTGCACCAACAAATAAACAAAATCATTTATTTAAAGTAGAATAATGTAATTAATCACAGGGTCATCTGCAAGTGGACAAGAGCTCACCCATTGGCTGCAATGACAACTGGAAAAATTACTACCATTTAACATGACATCAATGAAGAATATTTCCAGCCACATGAATATTCTATCATTTTATGTGCACATAATAATGCTATGACTCTGGCCAAACCATGCATAATATTAATTTTAATATGTTAATGACCGCATGAGTAATGTGTAGCATGAGCAAACTAAAATGTGAATTATGCACACAGTCTAACAGCAGTATATTTTTGTCGCTGATTACAGTGGAATATTTGGCTCTTAGCACTCATAATAATTGATAATCTGTTAAATGAATCATACACTGTATAGATTGAAATTTACTGCTGTGTAGATATAAAACATTTTCTTACCCTCTATCTGGAAGCTGAAAATTTGGTAAAATTAATTTTGTTAGATTAAATTTAAAACACAATTTTTGTGTTGTGACTAGGCCATCTGCATTGACAATCGATCAGGGTCAGATACAAGGTTAATGGAAATAGATCAAGCTGGCAGGAAGATATAGCTACAGCTTTCTCAATTGGTACAATGCCAACATTCCTGGATATTGTTCCACAGTTTTCTGAAAGGAAAATGTTTCAAAGAGCTCATTGGTGAATTCTTGAAAACAGCAGCAAAATTGCAATATTCACAATAAAACTGTTACAAAACTCAACCTTGAAGGAACAATTTTTTTAATAGGCTATGAAGAATTCCTCTTTATAGCATTCTTCTGCCTGATCCTATGTGAAGTGGTCAAATGCTTTTGTAATGTTTCAGAATTTATCTTAGAACGATTTTATTAAAATGTTGCTTCTAAGCTAAGTTTTGCTCTCAAGGAGTTAAGTGCTTTGAACAGAATGATGTGCATTAAAGCTATTCATTAATGAACTTATTCATTAATGCTCCTACTTCCACATGACTTCAACCTGAGCATTTAAGGACATAGTTTCTAGAAGGCCTCCATTTGGGAGAATAGTGGTTCAACTGGCAGCCCTATTGGCCATATGGGAAGAGAGTCAGAAGTTTACATCTTCCTTAAGAATAGAACCAGCAAGCCCAGGCTAAACATTAGCTAGAAAAATTAAACTTGGCTCACTACCAAGGTCATACAAGGTATTTTAAGTATGAGGAGGAGCACATAATCAAGTCAAAGCGCTCTGAGATTTACTAAAAATGTTTCTGTTCATTCACTTAACAATTGCAAATTAAATTAATTTGTTGATTTGCATTTGACCTCACCTCATTCATGTATGTTTTAGTCTTCCTTTTGGAAGATTGAATAAGCGCACATGCAAGCAAGTGTGATATTCTAATGACTGGTTCATTGGACATGGGCTTTTATTGTTATAGTCTCAGGTCATGCTACTATGTTACTAGATATTCAGCAGTATATCTAAACTAATCTTAATGGACAAAGTATACACTGTTGGTATTTATTCCAAGATAATTTACACAGTTGAACTGGAAGTTAAAAATATATTTATTTCTGTTAAAACAAAGTAAGTTTTACTAAAAACAGTTCCCTGTCATATGATACCCATACAAGGTAAAATCTGGCTTACAAATATGTAACGGTGCAATCCAAAAGCAGTTACATCGAGTATATTACATCTTAATCATCACTATCCATTACATTTTTGTTTGATGTTTGGTTTAGGAAATACAAATTTTGCTCAACAAGGCTACTTCCATTTTACCCAGGAAACTCAAAAAGTGCATAACATGTGCAAATGTACCTATTGGTTAATATTTCTGACTGACTTCAGGGTACGCTTTAGCTCTGTAAATGTAAATGTACATGTTACTGGTGTGGCTATACATTAAACTAAATCTATGATCATGAAGTTAATAATTTTAGGGGTGGCTTCCTGTTAATTTTTGTTATTGTTGTCAGTTTGATCTTACAAGCCTTTCCAATTTATATAGAACCCATGATATCCACACAGGCAAGTGGCCATGGCAATAAGGGAAGTATATAGAATATTTATGACCAATAACATTTGTCACATCTGCAATACTATTTTTCATGCCACCTCTCTCAAAAAGCTATGAATCCTTCTAGGGATACCTGTAGCTGCATCTGAGTTTCTTATTACCAGCAATACTTGCTTTAAGAAAACTGTGAAAACAAAGTCACATCAGCTGCTCTGGTGAATCAGCTGCAACATTCCATTTTGGCATTTACGCTGCAGTATTCATATCATGTATTCAAGGTCCACATGATATCTTAAAAATTATTAGATTCATACCAAGTCTGATTCTTTTTCTTTGCTTGTTACTGATTAATGAAAAATAATTAGGCCAAGCAGACTTGAAGGTGGAATCATACATCAAGCTCTTTATAGAAATAGAATATTAATCAACAGAATGGACAGAAATGGCAGCTTCAACTGCATGATGATTGTTATAAAGCTTATTGATTATCCACACATACGTACGCTGTATTAAATGCATCTCTGGGTAATTTCTTTTAACGTTTCCAAAAGTGAATGTTCATAACATGCTCTGTCTGCATTTGTCTTTTATTTTTCATAAAGCTTTTGTTTAGCGGTAATAGTACAAAATCTGTAAGATTTTGTGAAAACTACAAAGGACGTCTTTGTTATGCGAGATGCATCGTTAAGCGGCACAGTCTGCAACGCCCATTCCTCTCTATTTTTATATTATTTAAAAATGTTATTCCACCCCCTCCCACACCCCTTCTCCTTATCTCTCCATATGTTATATACCACCTTTAGCTGAGATAGCAGATGCACAGTCAGGCAGTCAACTCTCAGGCCTCTAATTATAGATATCACTGTTAACTTTTGGGTCGAAGCACAAACAGAGCCAGGGAGAAAAGTAGCACCAGATTCTCTTGTAAAGAAGTACCTGAACTCTCTGTGTGTTCCTTAATGTCATGGAATAGATAGGCACCATCGGTAAAGGGAGGTTCCCAGAAAAATTTTACATGGCATTGGCCTGAGAAGTGCAAACTTCTCGTCTGCAATTTCCCTGCACTTGGAACCATCTGAAAATGTGATTTAAATCATAAACTTGGAATGGTTCCTACTGGGTTACATCAATAATTACCCAGAAAACGCTCGAAGGATTAAAACCACTTCTAGCTTCTGGGTAACTATTGCACGGATTCACTGACCATCCCACGGGACTCCCGCACACTCCTGAATACCCCCACATCTCCCACCACGGGAGACATGCCCACCTTCTTTGCCCTCCCTCCCAGCTGGGGACTACCCCCACCCCCACCGAACTACACTCCCAATGGGAAATCCTCAATCCATGGAATTCCCTGAACACCCACGGGGACTCTTTCCCTTCCCACCCCCACTCCGTCACTGCCAACCCCACCCCCATCCACACCTCCCTCCACCCCACAAGACCCGACCTGACCTGACATCTCATCCCTCCAACGTCTGAGCCAACCCAACACCCCACCCATCAGGGCCTGGCCTGACCTGACCCGACATCTCACTCCGCCAAGCCCCGACCCGACCCAATACCATCTCCCACCACCACACAGGGCCCGGCCTGACCTGACACCACTAACCCCAAGGTTTCACTCAACCCAACACCCACCCCCACTGCCAACCAGGGCCCGACCCAACCCAATGCCTACAACCCCCTCAAGGCCCAACCCAACCTGCCCACCTCAAGGCCCAGCCCAACACTCTCACCCCCACCATGCCCACCCCATCCCCCATCCCTACCTACTTACCTTATACACTTAACTTCTTACCTTGTCTTTGCCTTGTCAAGGACCTTTGAACCTGGCTGGACCTTTAAACTTAACTAGTTTACGGCATCTAGAGTTGTAAAAAAGGAGGCAACTCTACAGCCCTCGATGCTGGCCCCAGGGACGTGCTGCAGCATAAATCAGAAGGTCAGGTGAGATAGGATCACCTGGGTTTCATGGTAAGAACTTGCGAGCGGAATTGCAATCTGAATCAATTGCCACTCTATCTGACGTTACGACAAATTGTTTTCATAATGCATTAAGTGCTGCATTCCATCTTGTGTAGGTTATTAGCCTGGTCCACATACTTCCCTAAAGTGGCTGCGATTCTCCAGTAGTTTCCTCCAGCTGGACCGCAATGGTCAGCATTAATAAGCGCACTTAAGTGAATCAGTTAGGGTGTTGGAAGACTAAGCACTTCTTGGCTGAAGTTACCTTAATCAATTGATAAATCAGACACCTACCAGAGAAAACGTAGTAGCTTCTCAGATTATCATACGACAGTGGTAATTTTACTACAGTATCAGGATTGTAATACTGAGTTACTTCCCCTGTTCTGCTGTGCATATGTGTGCATTTTTTGATCAATAACCTGATAGTCTCTGGTTCCATGCCAATTTCAAATTTTCATTATACGAGCACTGAATGTGCTTAAAAAGATGCAGTTTCAGCCTATTTCAGCAGAACTGTTAAAAGGAATCAATGTTCAAGAGATGGCCCCATATCGATTTTGCTCGGTGATAGATGTAAAATGGGCACAGCTGGCATGAGTCCACTTTTATCCTATTTTAAAAAATATTCAGTGGTACAAGAAGCTGCTGGAAAAGAAGACATAGGCGCACGCCTGACGCGCCTGAGCGTGAAATAGCGCGCGATATTTCTGTCAGCAGGCGCGCACGAGAGTCGGCAGCGCGCCCCCGACAATTAAGAGGCCCTATTAAGACTATTAATCAACTGCTATTTATCATTGCCTGTCCAACATTACGATTGGCGGGCGGGCGAAATGGCCAGGCAGCCTTTGGATTTTTGAGGAAACCTTATCCATGGGCGGAATAAGGTTTCCAAAATTAATTTAGAAAAATGCCTGGGCAGAATTTTTATCATCAATATGCTCAGGTGAGTGATTCTTATGGGTGGAAATTTTTTTCAGAATTTTAAAATCTTTATTTAAGGGATTAATATTCTTCAGCTCCCTGAGGCAGCTCTCTGCCTTCAGGGAGCTTTCATTCCGCGCTCCTCTGTGCCCATGCTGACTTCAGCACGCGCCCTCCTCCTGCCCCCATCCCAGCAGCGCTGAGCCTTTCAGCGCGTGTTTCATGATGGCTGGCTGTTAATTGGCCAGCCGGCGTGATATTGCAGTCAGGGGTCAATCGCAGGCAGCGGGCCATTTCCCAGCCGTGCCCAGGCCCACCCATGTTGCCTGCCCGACAATCTCAAAACCCTGCCCATAGTTCTGTTAGCTCTTTCATCCTATCAGTAAAAGCTACACTTGTTGTAGACATTCCATGCCTGTGCATTTAGAGCATATTGGTGAGAAATTGGTTAACGCTTGAAAATGGTCATGGGGATGGTGAGCCTGTTTATTACATTGCAGACAACGCGTTACTGCCATGCTGCCTTCCCTTGTAAATGAATGCTGCATGCAACCAGCACACTACCACTACTAACCCCCCAGCTGCCAGCTTGCTCTATTCTTTGCCTGCATGCATCAGCAGTGGCCTCTATATCACACAAAGCTTTTGTGCTAGTTAAAGACAGCCTGCACCTCTTAAAGGGGAGGTGCATTGTGCCTGCAAGAAATTATGATCTCTCCATCTCTCATCTTCCTTCTCCCTCATCCTACAATTTCTTCTGACTCACAAGCTGCAGGCGGTGTAAGTGTGCATTTAAAAAAAATTTCTTCTCTCAAGACAACCCAGTACTTTTTTTAATTTCAGAAACCTGAGAACTGAAACTTCTCAGTCAATGGAGGATGAGGAAGAAGGCGGTGAAGATGAAAAAACACTGTCACATGGGGGTGGTGGGGAGGATAATTCAAGCGCTTGCTTACCTGTGGACAAGGCTGCACACTCATTCTGCTGCAGAGGAGACAGATGAAGACTTCAATGAGCGAGGCTACAGAAGCAGGATGGTGGGTGTACATAAACAAATATTTGATTCAAAAGAAAGCCAGCCTGAAAGACTTGGCACAAGACTTTAGCATAACCTTCAGAGCCCATCCTTTCCAACACTGAACAGGTCACCACTTCCATCAAACTACTACATCATGGCTCTGGATATTTTCAAAGCACCTTCCAAAGCTCCAGAAACCTGTTTTCTAACAGATCAGTAGCATTGCAGAAGCAGCACCCTAGGAGAGCAACAGTGGATTCCTTCTCCCAGCCCTGCCACTCTGCCAGTGTCCTTGCTGTTGCCTGACAACCAGCCAGCCAAGACTGCTGCAGCCTAGGCTGAGGTGCTGTAGTCTGAAGCCAGGCCTTCTCAGCACAGAGCTGCTTGAGGTCATCCTCCAAGGTCATCTGCAGCCTCCTCAATTGAAGGCCAGGAATTTTTTATCATTCATGCTGCAGCCACAGGGGAAGCACATATTAGAAGCATTAGGGCAAGCAAAGGAACATTGAAGACAGACACTAAGGGAATGCATAAGGGTGATGTGTTTATTTTCTTTTGTATGATGTCATGATTGAATATATAAAATTGGTTTAGAATGTGCCTCTTCTGGTAGTTTTTATTTTTGTGTTGGAGGAAATAGAATGATGTGATGGTCAGTGAAAGAGAAAAGGTAAGGAGTGTTGGTGAATGGGGAAGTGTGGCTGAGGTTATTCATATTGCTTGTGAATGATTTGATCACATGGGGCCTGAGAAGAAAGAGGCTGTCTACTTTGTGGTCTCCCTTCCTCACTGTGTTCCTCCACTTCCTATTACATTTCCTCTTCCACTATTTCCACCACTTCCTCTTCCTGCTTCTCTTCCTCATGCTTCTATTCCTTAGGTTCTCACCTGATAGTTGGTAGCAAGCTCTATTCCCACTTAATAGTCAGTTGCAGCATACTTTTTCATCTGAGTATTACAGGACTCTTCCAGGATGGCCCAGGTAGCTGAAATCGTGCTTGAGGCCACCAATGGTGTGCTCTAAAATATTCCTTGTGGTAGAATGGCTCTCACTGAAGGCCTATTGTGCTCATGACATGGGTTCCACACTAGAGTCATGAGTCATGTTATGGATGGATAGCTCTTGCTGTTCAATAGCCAGCCTTTGATTTGCCATAATGGGTCAAATACAGATGGCACAGAGGATGTCACAAACTTAAACGATTACTACCAGGATCATGGGCTTTCACCATGGTGAACTGCTGTAGTCATACAACAGCTTTACAAAGAGGGAGTGGAATCTGTTTCAATTGAGTAAAATGGCTGAGTGATTTGCCATTTCAGAGGGCAGTTAAGAGTCAACCATTTTGATATAGAACTAAAGTCACATATGGACAGACTGGGCAGATCTCTTTCCCCATAGGACATTACATAGAATTACATAGAATGTACAGCAGAGAAATAAACCATTTGGCACAAGAAGTCTGTGCTGATGTTTATGCTCCCACCTTACTTCACCTTATCAACATATCTTTTATTCCTTTCTCATGTACTTATCTACCATCCCTTTAAAAGCTATGCTAGTTGACTCAACTATTCAATGCAGTAGCAAGTTCTACACTATAACCATCCTCTGAGTAAAGATGTTTCCCCTGTATTGCTTATTAGATTTATTATTGACTATCTTATATTTATGGTCAATGTTCCTTCTGAGCTGAGTGGCTTTGTCCAAAGGTTCCCACACAGGTTGTGCACTGTTTGGCCTCTTTAAGTTATGGGGCAGAATTTTCTGTCTGCCAGGTGGGCGGAGCTGGAGCGGGCGGGGGCGGGCACCCGCAATCAGGTCCACGCCACCATTTTATGCAGGCAGGCCAACTTAGGCCCGTCCAGCATATTTGCCGACTCCCGTGGATAGTGGGAGCGTGCAGGCGGTGGTGGGCATGCACAGGCCACCAGGTCCAATGGCAGTCTGTTTAAAGGAAGGCCTGGCAGCCTTTTGTAGGCTGCTCACCATGGCCAATTTGAGGTCACACCACAGGGGGTCAGCTGAGTAGGCCAGGCTGGAGGGAAGGGCAGAGGAGCAGGCCAGGCTGCAGGGTCTGCCACAGCAGCAGGGCAGGCTGCAGGGTAGGCCAGCAGGGGGCCATTGTGCCCCTCGCTTTTCAGATGACTGCCTTGCTGCCCCCCTCGAGGAGGTGACAGCAGGGCGGGAGAGGGTGGGAGGAGGAGGCCCCTCCCACATGACCAAACGTGCCTGGGAACAAGCGGCGGAGGTGGTGAGCTCCTGCGATGTGCTGCGGCGCACCTGGATTCAGTGCCACAAGCACTTCATTGATTCGTTGTACTCTTGCAGGGTGAGTACCATGTTGGCATTGGGCATTTAACCCAGCAGGTAGCCTTAGCCTTTGAGGCCCCCCACCCCCCCAACCCCCACCACCCCCCCCCCCCCCCAGGTCTTACTGTCGTGACTACATTGAATCACGTTGGGCAGTTTGCCTTCGCTGGGTGTGCAAGCAGATAGTGCCCATGCTTAGATTAGCCTGAGTGGTTCATGAGGAGATGAGTTCTCCCCTGCACCATGTGTTGCTCTTAGTCGCACATGATTAGTCTGGGGGCAACCTGCAGGAGATGCAGCTAGGCGCATACTCAGAACTCTAGCACATGTCCTATTCACGGTGATGAGATGGTGGAAGGGGAGCCTCAAGGTGTCATGGCCAAGAGCCATCTGCTGCCCTCTACGCTGCACGTGGTTGCACATCCTTGCTATGGGAGCAAATACCATGTGGTTCCTAAAGTGATGTACGCAGCATGTTTGGGGGGTGGTTGGGAGCAGGCAATCTTTGTGTGAGTGATTAGCAGTAGCGGGGAGATGAGGCACTGGAGGCCTGATATGGGCCACTGTGGTTGGGGTGCGGCGTGCGTGTGCAGAGCCCATGTGCAATTTGCCGCAATGAATGGTGTTCTCTCTTTCTCAGGAGAAGAATGCTCAAAATGCCTCGGAGTGTGTGAGGACTGGAGGCGGCCAGGCACACCTCCTCATCTTAAGCCACTTTGAACAGGATGCCCTTGAGCTGGAGAGGTGCCATGCGCCCAGGTCAACTGGTGTCGGTGAGGCTGGGGTAGCACGGCCAGGTATTTGAGGCCAACAGTGAGATCCGCAATGTCCCCCCAACATCCATAGCACTGATGATTGTTAAATTAGTTATTGTTGCAACATTGCTCGGTCACAGAGTGATAGAGTCAGAGGTGTGCAGCACAGAAAAAGGCCCTTCAGCCCATCGAGGATGTGTGGGTCAAACACATTCCTAACTCAACTAATCCTATTTTCCAGCACTGTTAGGAGGGTTTCTGCATCTACCACCCTTTCAGGCAACGTGTTCCACATTCCCAACACCCTCTGTGTGCAAAAGTTGCTCATCACATCCCCTCTAAACCTCCTGCCCCTTACCTTAAATCTATGCCCCCTGGTTATTGATCCCTCCACCAAGCAGAGAAGTTCCTTTCTGTCTACTCTATCTATGCCCCATATGAGTTTATACTCCTCAATCATGTCTCCCCTCAATCCCCTCTGCTCCGGGGGAAATAACCCCGGTCCATGCTATCTCTCCTCATAAGTCAAACTCTCCAGCCCAACCAGCATCCTGGTCAACGACCTCTGCACTCTCTCCACTCCAATCACATCCCTCCCGTGAAGCGCATTTCACAACTGCACGTAGAACTATAGCTGTGGCCTAGGCAGCGGTTTCTGCACTTTGAACATGATCTCCCTGCTCCTATATTCTATGCCTTGGCTAATAAAGGCAAGTATGGTATTTGCCTTCTTAAACACCTTATGTACCTGCCCTGCTACCTTAAGGGACCAGTCGACATGAACACCAAGGTCCCTCTGATCCTCTTTACTTTCCATGGTCCAGCTATTCATCGTGTATTCCCAAGCCTTGTTTGTCCTGCCCATGTGCGTCACCTCACAATTGTCCACATTAAATTCCATTTGGCATTCATCAGCCCATCTGAACAGCCCATCTATATCCTCCTATAATGTCCTACCCTCCTCACTATTTGCCACCCCACCAATGTTTGTGTCAATTGGTTCTGGAAGGTTGAGCGCTTAATGTGCCAAGGGGAAAGGGATGAAGTGTGTCACTGTGTACACGCTAACTGAACCATTGTCCTTGTTGTTCCTTTCATCATCAGAGCACGGCCGGGAGGAGGAGCAGCAGATGCCCCCTCTCACACCTGAGGGCCCTCAAGTCTCACCTGTGTCACACCATTTCTGTGTGGCAGGCACCAGTGCAGATACTAGCGCCTCGGTGGGCATTGCAACATTGGCTAGTGTCCCGGTATACAGTGGAGAGGCCACTTCACATTAGCTGGAGGAGCTGGCAGAGACAGAGAGTGCCAATGGCGCCAGCAGTTGGAGGACTGTAGAGGACCAGGCACATGCTCAGTCGGTGCCTGATGATGTGCCTCTGGAGTCATCCGCGACGCAGCAGCTGCAGGAAATGCAGCCGGATGTGCAGGAGCTTCTGGGAGCGATACATGAGGCTGTGCATTGCTTGGTGTCCGTGGTGGAGGAGTCCACCCGGAGCATCACTGATGCAATGAGCCTCATGGCAGAGTGTCATGCTTCCTCCATGGAAAGAGTGGCGACTCTCACGGAGAGGGGCCTCCAGGAGAACAATCAGGTTCTCCTGAGGTTACGCTCGGACCTGCAAGCCCTCAAAGTGCCACTGGCCACAATTGGTCAGTGCCAATGTGGGAGATGGTGTGGGCTTCAAGCTTCCCAGCTTGTTGCCCATCCAACCACGGTGAGCAGGGAGGTTCAGGGCGACCTCACATTGTGCAGCAGCTGCCTGTCATATCTCCCAGAGCTACGGATGAGGGAAGCATCTGCTCCGCCGCTCTCCTAGTGACCGCTTCATTGGATGAGGCTGCGACAATTGGGGAGATGCCAGCTGTGGAACTGGCAGATCGCTCCCAAGCAGGCACAGCACAGGCTCCATGGGCCAGAGGACGACTGCCGAGGTCATCGAGGCCAACAGGACAGCAGAGCCAGCAGGCTGTCTCAGCTGCCACTCCAAGCGATGGGGCAGCACCAAGACATAGCACCCGGAAACGGAAACATGAGGCACCTTAGGCACACCATGGGTTTCTCACTGCTGCTTTTGTGCTGGCCTGAGATTAGGTCCTTATGATTTTTTTCTGCTTGCTTAACATTTTGTTTTGGAATTATGAGAACATCTGATGTTTAAAATAAAAATCAGATGTGTTACTATGGCTGAGAGTGACTCCTTTGTTCTGCATGTGTATGATTAAGAGAAATGTCATGAGTGTTTGTTTGGACATTCAAGTTGATGTCCAAAGCCCTTAGTTCCTGCTGATGACCTGGCAGATTTAGAACTTAAGTGCCGAGTATGGAAGTTCCAGCAAGGCTGGTCCTACTGATCCATTTGTGTTGACCTAGCTGAAGGTTCATTGGATTAAAGCCCTCCAGGTGTCCCTGTCTCCTTGGTGTAGTCCCGGGTCAGCATCTACCCCCTCAGCGTTCCCCTGTGCATGCTCATCCTCAGAATCAGTGCTGGACTCAACGTGTGCAGCCGCAGACACTGTGTCAATGTCTTCATCGTCCACTTCATCCCCCCTCTCCAGCGCAAGTTTGTGGAGAGCGCAGCATGCAAACACTATCACTGAGACATGACCTGGGGGGTATTGGAGTGCGCCCCCTGAGTGGTCCAGGCAACAGAAGCGCACCTTGAGAAGACCGATGGCTCTCTCCACCACAGCCCTTGTGGAGGTGTGGCTCCTATTGTACTGCTGCTCAGCTTCTGTTCTTGGATGGCGGAGAGGCGTCATGAGCCACCTTCTGCGGGGATAGCCCTTGTCACCCAGCAGCCATCCATCAAGCTGAGCCAGAGCACTGAAGAGCCCTGGCACCTGGGAGTGTCTGAGGATGTAGGCGTTGTGGGAGCTGCCTGGGCACCTTGCACAGACTTGCAGAATCTGCATCCTGTGATCACACACTATCCGCACATTCATGGAGTGGAAGCTCTTCCTGTTGATGAAGGCACCGGGTTCATCTGCTGGCGCCTTGATGGCCACATGTGTACAGTCTATAGCACCCTGGACACGGGGGAAGCCAGCAATGGCCGCGAAGCCTCTGGCTCTCTGTGTCTGGCTTGCCTGGTCGCAGCAGAAGCGGATGAAGGTCAATGCACATCAGAACAGAGCGTCTGTAACCTGCTTGACATAAGTGTGGATAGCTGATTGGGAGACACCGCAAAGATCACCCACCAAGCCCTGGAAGGAGCCAGAGGCATAGAAGTTGAAGACAACTGTGACCTTCAGCTGGCATGGGGTGTCTGCCCACACAGTTAGGAGAGATCTCAGGGCCAATCATCTGACAAATGTCTCCCTTGAGAGACGGAGCCTCCTTTGGCATTGCACCTCAGACATATTGAGGTAGCTGCTTCGCCACCTGTAAACCCTGGCAGCAGGATAGTGGCATCTTCTGTGGCCCCTTACACCTTGGACTACCTCTTGGCCCTGCGCCCCTTGTGCCTGTGCCTTTATTCCCAAAGGTGGCTCCCCTGGAGGCTGAATGTGCACTCCTGGCTTCCTCCTCATTCTAGCCCTCCCTTCCTCCTCAGAAGAGCTGCCTCCAGTGGACATGTCACAACCCAAACCCAGGCTAAGGAGATACCTCCGGAAAGGTGCAGGCCCGATAAAGATTCCTGACTGCAGAGTGCTGACCTGAAGGTTCAAAATACACAGAAAGCTGCTGGAATACATTCTGAACTGCTACAGATCACACAGATAAGTTTAAAATATTTTAGACCTGAAGACCATAAGACATAGGAGCAGAAAATAGGCCATTCGTCCCATCAAGTCTGCTCTGCCATTCAACCATGGCTGATAAGTTTCTCAACCCCATTCTCCTGCCTTCTCCCCGTAACCTTTGATCCCATTACCCAGAACCTATCTATCTTGGTCTTAAATACACTCAATGACCTGGCCTCCACAGCCTTCTGGGGCAATGAATTCCATAGATTCAACACTCTCTGGCTAAAGAAGTTTCTCCTCATCTCTGTTCTAAAAGATCTTCCTTTTACTCTGAGGCTGTGCCCTCAGGTCCTAGTCTCTCCTACTAATGGAAGCATCTTCCCCACATCCACTCTATCCAGGCCATTCAGTATTCTGTAAGTTTCAATCAGATCTCCCCTCATCCTTCTAAACTCCATTGAGTATAGACCCAGAGTCCTCAAACATTCCTCATATGTTAAACCTTTCATTCCTGGGATCATTCTCGTGAACCTCCTCTAGATCCTCTCCAGGGCCAACACATCCTTCCTGATTTACGGGGCCCAAAATTGCTCACAATATTCTAAACATGGTCTGACCAGAGCCTTATAAAGCCTCAGCAGCACATCCCTGCTTTTATATTCTAGTCCTCTCAAACTAAATGCCAACATTGCATTTGCCTTCTTAACTACCGACTCAACCTGCAAGTTAACCTTAAGAGAATCCTGGACTAGGACTCCCAAGTCCCTTTGCACTCCAGACTTCTAAATTCTCTCCCCATTTAGAAAATAGTCTATGCCTCTATTCTTCCTACCAAAGTGCATGACCTCACACTTCCCCACATTGTATTCCATCTGCCACTTCTTTGCCCATTCTCCTAACCTGTCCAAATCCTTCTGCAGCCTCTCCACCTCCTCAATAGTACCTGTCCCTCCACCTATCTTTGTATCATCTGCAAACTTAGCCAGGATGCCCTCAGTTCCTTCATCTAGATCATTAATGTATAAAGTAAAAAGTTGTGGTCCCAACACTGACCCCTGCAGAACTCCAATAAATTTTCTCCAATAAATACTCCACAAACAGATTTACGACTCCACTGAGCCCTCTTATCTCACCTGTGGATAAGATTCATAGAAAAGCCTCTTACCCACCAGCCCGTTGCACCAGTGCGCCGACCTGAAGATCGCACGGGCGCCTAAAAATCACCACCAATTGACGAATTAAGAGCCTTAACTAGCCCATTAATTAATGGTGGGTGCGCGTCGAACTTCATCACATGCCTGTCCAGTGAATTAGCGCGATGGCGCGAGGTGATGTTGGGACGCTCGCTCAACGTCACCACGCGTCATTTTACGTTTGGACATGCAGGGCCTGACCCCTGCACGTCAAACTGAAAATTCTGCGCATGGAATTTGTGTGGTTGTGCAAAAAAATTTAAAGGGCCATGCACTTCAAAGAATCAACCAGGCACTACAAAGGAAAAATAGAGTATACATTCTTTAAGGTCCCTTATTTTGGAAAGCCCCAAGTGAAAACATTTCCTCTACATCTACCCTTTTATTAGCTTAAAAACCTCTATCAGGTCACCCCTCATTTTTCTCTTTTCTAGAGAAAAGTGCTTGTTCAATCTTTCCTAATAGTTATCGTATCATACTCATAAATCTATTGTACACCTCTTTTTGTAACATGGAGGCTGGGACTCTGCATAATACTCCAGGTATAGTCTAACCAAGGTTCTCTGCATGTTTAACATAACATTTCTGCTTTTCAACTCTATTCCTGTAGAAATGAGCCCTGGTGCTTTCTTTGCTTTTTAATGGCCTTATTAATATGCATCACTACTTTTAGTGTTTTGTGTATCTGTATCCCTGCATCCCTCTGTCCCTCCATGCTCATTTAGGCTTTTATTCTTCCTACCAGAATGCACCATCTCACATTTATCTACATTGAAATTATTTTACCAGTTACACATGTATATTACATCCATACGATTACCCTTGTCTACTATTTCTGTTACTTTTTCAAATAATTCAATAATGTTGGCCAAGCAAGTTCATCATTTTCTGAAATCTGTTTCTAGATGCTTTCCATTTACATTTTTGGGTAAGATTCCATTATCTTTCCTATCACAGATGTTAAGCTAACTGCTCTATAGTTCCCTGGATTTATTTTACCTCCCTTTTTGAATAAAGAAATAACATTATGTCCACTGGACTTTTAAGATTGTGATGTTTTAAATTATCTCATTTAATTTGGGTAAAATGGAGTGACCGCATAGGAAATCTGCCTGGAGACAAGCCCAAGTGACCTGGTTGACATGGGGACAGAGGCCCAGGTTGAAACATATTTAAATACGTTCTTTAGCCAGAGAGTGATGAATCTTTGGAATTCATTGCCACAGAAGGCTGTGGAGGCCAGGTCATTGAGTGTATTTAAGACTGAGATAGATAGGTTCTTGATTGGTAAGGGGATCAAAGGTTACGGGGAGAAGGCGGGAGAATGGGGTTGAGAAACTTATCAGCCATGGTTGAATGGCAGAGCAGACTCGATGGGCCGAATGGCCTAATTTCTGCTCCTATGTCTTATGGTCTTATGGTCTAAAGTAAGATGCAAGTTTTAACACTTGGACACAAGAGGAGACAGCTGTTCTTGCCACATACAAACTCAGGGATTCTCAGTCAGCCACAGAGATTTGGGGAAGAAGACTGACAACTGGTGCAGTTATGCCAGGCAATAGAAAAGGGCTGTTTTCGGGTTAACCTCAAAGAAGCTTGTTGATGATAATGGTCCCCTGTTCAAAGAAACAAAGCTGGCTTTGGAGAGTTAAAGATCAAGGAGTCGTCAATGAGTGCCTTGCTGCTGGACATGCATTCAAGTATGCTCAGAAGATTGAGTGAAGGGGACTCTGTTTAAAATGACACTGGAAGTTTCGCCCTAATTGGGCAGGAAGAGAACCTGTTGAATCACCAGATGAAATTTGAAGCTTTAACTACAAGGTTACATATCTGTTGACAGTGTGCTGTAATACAAGTGAGACAAGGGGTTTTCCGTTGTGTTAATTAGTTAATGGGGAAATAGCCTTTTCTGTAGTTTAGTGTATTAGTTGCCGTATATGTAATGCTTAGTCAATATTGATTTTAGTTTGTTACAGTGAAAGTCTTAGAACATGAAACATAATTTCTGACTGTTGCTGGGAAATTAATATCTCTTTAAAAGTTATCAATCTCCAAGGAGATTGGAACAATAGTATTAGCTGTCCATCAGTCCTCTGGCATGATTCCCTTTTCTACTGAATGTTTACATGTGTAGACATATATAGTACATTGGCTATCTCCCCCTTGGCTCTTTGAGTATGTGCAGGTGCAATCCACCTAGACCCATGGTTTTATCTTTGTTGAGTTTGTTTAGTTTATCAATGCACTCCTCATCTATTTAAAGGTGTCTATATAGCCTTTTTGATCTTTTCTTCTAATGCCACGTCCACCTTGTTAGATTGTGGTGCAATCTGAGACAAAGTAATAATTCTATATTTCTGCCAATTCATTGTTATTACTTGTGAGCTTATCCTAGGCCCCCCTTTAATGGATGTATCTCGATTCTCCTTCTTTACGTGTCTATAGAATCTTAACTATTTATTTTTATATTTGTTTATAATTTAGTTTTCCAGTTCCTAGTTGCCTTCCTGATATGATTTTTTTTAGTTAGTTCCTAACCTCTCTAACTCTATTTTCATCATTTCCTTTAACATCTATGTACTTGGAGTATGACCATTTCTTTAGTTTCAATTTATGTGTATCTCTTCTATTCATTCATGCTGTCTCATTACTGGCTGTTTTGTTCTTGTTTTTTTAGCAGACCTTTTTCTCCTGAAGTCTGTTGATCACCTTTTTAAATATTTCTCACTTCTGTTCTAGCACTTTGTTTATTTACTTAGAAAGTATCCAGTTATACAAGCTCAATCTAAATTAAATAGCCTACTTGTATGTTATCCTAAAGCTGTCAGCTGTTTTAAATGCATGGATATGTCCCTTCAAAGTATTAACTTTGCAAATGACTACATATTCAGATCTGTGAGTTTCTCTTCACATTTTAGACCTAAGTCTCAGAACCATCCTTGGCATTTTTGTCTGAACTTTCCTCAATGCATTCATGTCCTTTTGAAGTGCAGCATCCAAAGCTGCAAATATTTTAAAAGTAATTTCACCAATGATTTATAGTAGATTAAATAACCAATTTTACTTTCCTTAAATTATCTACACATGCACTCCCATATTATTTTGGTCTTTGTTGATACAACTTTACATTGAGCAGATGCTTCCAGTGAAAATAACTGCAAACAAATTTTTATTCTTTTGCTTTCTATCCTCACTAATAGTCACCCATTTAATGCTTACATATAAATTATAGGTTACGTTTCTTGTGCTAATGTATATTATCTTCAATTTACCTACATCAAAATACACTTGTCATTCCTTACCTCATTTGCTTAATTCATTAATTTTCTCTACATGTTGTCAGGCGTGCAAGTCATTGGGTTGGATTTTACAGTCAGCAACAGTGCTCTCCACTAATCTTGAAGAAAGCTGCCCACAAAGACTAAGCGATCTCTTGTGGAATGGATTTCCCCTTTCCTGACAGCACTTTAAATCTGACACTATTATGGGGATCTCTAGGTGTTCAGCAGCAGTGATGACAGTAAGCAGACAATCACTTTGAAGTATTCTTACAGACAGCACATCAGGGAATTAAAAACACATCACTTTTAAATTGATTTTTTGGATAGTGAAATAAATAATTTATGATTGGATTAAGATAGAAGCTAAACTAAAGATAAACAAACTTCAAAAAATATTTTAAAATAATTTTGATTTTTATCATAATGAGCAAATTTGATGTTGTAAAAATAAAAAAAATAGCTTCTCAAGACCAATGAGGATATTTAGTGGTAAATATGAAGTTGGTGTGCTGTTAAAACCTCATCTTTTCAATAGCCTTTACATTGAGAATAACAGCATCAAAGTAGAAGGTTTTGTCAATTCACTGATTGCTTAGGAATTGCAGACTGGAAGGCCCTCAAAAGTGCACTTTCCTGGAAGTGTACAGTATCACTGACAGCAACTTCTGGATTTTCATGCTATTCTGCAAATGTCCAGATTCCCTAAGTTGCTGTCAGCTTCCATGGAGTAAGGACAACGAATGCTAATAGTTTCACTATTATTGCCACTGCAAAATCCAGGCCCTTAGGTTGCATAGTTTGGAATTGTCAATTGGTTACCTGAAGCACACCCTCTTCTATATCAAGCAGGACTTCCCTAGTTATCACAATTGCTTCTAAAACCATGTTGATCATTTGTTGTGACCTAGATAACCCTCTTGGGTGTATTACTTCATCATTAACAAATAATGCAAAGGACTGAGAAATGCAGAATGAGATCTGTTTTATTGCTGTGGGTAATGGAAAGAAAGATTGCATTTATATGACAGGATGTCCCAAAGCACTTTACTGCCAATGAAATACTTTTGAAGTGTAGGAAATGCAGCAGCCAATTTGTGCACAGCAAGCTCTTCAGAACAGCATTGCGACAATGTTTTTGTGATGTTGATTGTGACAAATATTGGCCAGAACACCTGGGATAACTTCCCTGCACTGCTTCAAAACACTGCTGTGGGATCTCTTACATCCATCTATAAGGGCAGACAGGGCCTCCAACAGGGCAGCACTCCCTCAGTAATAAAAACAGAAAATGCAGGAAAAACTCAGCTAGCCTGACAGTATTTATGGAGAGGGAAACAGAGTTAATGTTTGAAGTCCATATGACTTCTTCAGAGCTGGACCTGAAGACCAGTCATACAGATTTGAAACGTTAACGCTGTTTCTCTCTCCTCAGACCTACTGAGTTTTTCCAGCATTTTGCATTTTTATTTCAGATTTCCAGCATCCGCAGTATTTTATTTTTATCTCAGCACTCACTCAGTACTTGCTCTTGAATGTCAGCCTAGATTTCTATGCTCAAATCCGGTGGAGCTTAAACCAACAGCCTTATAACTAAGAGGTAAAAGTGCTGCCAGTTGAGCCATGGCTGAGTGTAAAGGTAAGGGGGCAGGGAGCTGGAGTCCACGATTGAGGTGGTCCTACACACAATTGGGCAAGGTGCGCTAAATGAGCTGAATGGCTTTTTCTGGTTCGAGGCTTTTTATGTTCTCACTATGTCAAGCCTGTGGAAACAACGTACAAAGCAATTCGTTGTAAAGCTAAACTGTTCTATTTAATATAGAAGTGGTGAGTTCATGCAAAAAAAAGTAAAAATAAATGTGTAGTGCATTTAACACAGCGAATAATATAGTTGTCTGGTTTTAGACTGTGCACAACACTGAGCTGCAGTAGAGGGTATGTTTGTTTACAGACTTATAACCAGGGGGGAAAATATCCGATTTAGCCAACCTTAACCTCCCGAGATGACAGGCTTGGAAACGTCATTGATCGGTCACATGAGACCGAGGTGAGGGTCTGTCTAAGGAATCAGTGAACCTGTATTGAACTGAAAAGGTAGGCATGTGGATTGTGTCTTTTCCAAAACAAGCTTACTAGAATTGTCGGTAGGAATAATGTAAGCCTTCAGATCTCCTATTGTTGTCCCAATTTGGAGCGCAGTTGTCCACTCCACATCTTTTGGATACATCGATAGGTTTAGAATGAGAATTGCAGAAAATAATTTATTGCACTTTTGTCCTGATAAGGGAGTTGATAAGAGTGGTCAGTAGTAAAGGGATTCTTTAAAAACACACACATCCAGCTCTGATAAACTCAACTATTTTATTGTCGATTTGAAATATACAGCATAGGAAGTATAGAAAGTTAGAGGCACAGATGACTTATGTACAGGCATTTGTAAATAACAATAATGAAATATACTTTGATGCTTCTGAACAGAGTAAATACAATTGCTTTCTTTCTATGTCATAGCAAGTTGCTCCGGGGGGGAAAAGATATTTCGGTGTGGAGCATTTGGAAGAATAAGTCTGTATAAATTAACTATCATTTCCCTCAGTCGGATCAATACTTTATTTAAATATATCTAAACTTCTGCCAGCTTTCTTCCAATATCGAGTGACATTAGATCGAATTCCCCTGCCTTTTGCTTTTTAATTTGTAAGTTTCCCCGCGTCATAATTCCTTGCTCGTGTATTGAGTGCACAAAACCGGTTACATGGACGTACAAACTTTTCATTTTATTTATAAATGAAAGAAAGGATCTTGCAGTTTAAAAACGACGTTGCTATGCATTTCTTTATTATTGATTGACTGATGCTATGCTAAATGAACTAAGAGGTACAAGATCATGTGCTATTTAATTAGATTGTTCCCCCACAATCCCCTCCCTTGCCTTTAAGAAAAATTGAGAAAAAGTGATGCTGTAATGAGAAACTCACCAGGACTGAGCATCCTGCACTGACTTCAGAATATGCATTTTATAATGTGAAACCTCATGCAAGGTTAAATGTATTTATTATATAAATAGCTTAAATCAATAGCCCGTTATCGTGACTTTTAACTGTATTGATTGAAACTATTTGTCTATCGATTTTTTTAAAAAATCTGCTAAAATGGATATCTGCTTGCATTAATAAGGTGCTATTTGTTGTGAATATGCCCCTATGTTTTATTAAATAAAAAAAGTGACTGAACACGTCAAAATGAGTGTGCTTTTATTAGTTGCTTGTACTGGAATATAAATATTTATGGTGCATTCAGATCATTTAAACAAGGAGCTGAGCTATTTAATTATTACGAATATACGCCTCTTCCATCATAGCAACCTGATAGTTCTGTAATGGGACGTTATATTTGCAAACTTAATTTTGGCTCAATGGACAAAAGAGGACATGTTTCATCTTTGAGATAAACCCATGTGGGGCGGCCACAGGGTCACTTTGCCCCGTGCCGGCCTCTCTGTGCTGAGTCTGATCGGTTGGGAGTTTGTTGTCCGGTGGGTGGGGGAGGGCGGGGGGTGGTCTGTAATTTTGTTGCTATTCGGCTGGCCACAGTTCACATAACGACACACTTGCCCTTGAGTTTCTCTGTCCTCTTTTGCTGCTTGGATTTCTTGCCGTCGATCTGCAGGCTCACGGCCCTGCGCTTCTCCAGGTTCAGCAGCTCCTGGAAGAGCTCCTTGACATTGTGGTTGGTCTTGGCCGAGGTCTCCATGAAGCCGCACTTCCAGCGCTTGGCCTGGGACTCGCCGTCGCTGGCCTGCACTTCCCTCAGGGTGTCATCGCACTTGTTGCCCACCAGCATGATGGGGATGCTCTCCACGTCCCCCTTGATCTGACATACTTGCTCGTAGATGGGCTTCAGCTCTTCCAGGGACTGTTTGCTGGTAATGGAGTACACGAGGATGAAGGCGTGCCCTTTGGAGATGGACAGGCGCTGCATAGCCGGGAACTGGTGACTCCCCGTGGTGTCAGTGATCTGTAAAGTGCAGATGCTCTTGTCGCAGCTGATGACCTGGCGGTAAGTGTCTTCAATCGTGGGGATGTAGCTCTCCCGGAAAGTCCCTTTGACGAACCTCAGTACCAGCGAGCTCTTACCCACGCCTCCCGCTCCGAACACCACAACCCTGTAATCATTGCTCTGTTCCGGCATCTTGCAGTCTGCCTCAGACTATCACCTAGAGTCAAAGGGAAAGAACAGATTATCCGTGCTCAGCTTATGTCTACATCGAACATTTTTTTCGTTGTTTAAAAAAAGGCAGTGCCGGTTTTATCATTCAGCTTATTGGCCACAGCCTTTGTGCAGAATCAGAGCTGCTCGAACGGATTGAAATAGTGCCCAGTTACATCCTCCTAGTGTGAGAGAACATGTCTGCAGAAAGCTGGACCGGCGGGCTGGCTGCTCGGGGCAGGTGGCCTCTCGATAAATGACAAAGGTGCGTGTTCTCCGCTGGCCGACTGAGCATCCCAGCCACGTATCACCAGGGAGAGGGAATGGGCGCAGGACATGCACCTCCCTGTTTCCCTGACCATCTCCCACCACCACCAACCCCCCCCCCCCCCTCCTCTCAGCACACAGGTCCCCAACCAATGATACACCCGCTGCATTCTGCACGCTATTTTGTAAAACATATGTGCAAATAAAACAATTACCTTCCAAGACAACACCAACTATAATGTGCCGATCGCTTGTGTCGAGCCGCGCTGCGCTCAGTCTTGAGGACTCATTGTGGTTGAAGGTTGCACAGGATCAGCTATGAAGGAGCCGGCTTTCTGCTCATTGAAAGGGCTGGAGGGAGTTTCTGTCTGATATTTAAGGCACGCGCTCTATGCAGGGATGTTGTTACGTATCTGGTTTGTTTAGAGAGCTTCTGTGTGATTCAGGGAGAGACGGGGATCTGACTATCGTCATCAGTAATTTTCACTGCTACGTCTTAGTGCTGCTCGTCAGAATACTGCACCTAGGGTCGCGGAGCTGTTCAGTCTGAGCCAATGCTGCTAATAAATCTTCCAGGGGGCAGAGAGAGAGAGAGAGAGAGCGCGCAGCACGTATCAAATCCGCACGGTCAGCACGAAAAATAAACTCTTCTGCAGGCAACATACGCGATATCAGAGAGTTTGGCCAACACATCCCTGCCTCTGTCAAATTTAGCAACTCATTTTAAAAAAGCTGCAATAGAAATGAAGCAATTGCGGGGAGGGACTGCTAACACCTGTCATGGTTTGATATTTGTTCCTATATAAAATGCTGGGTAGAGTCAGTCAACATCTGGATAAGGAAGGACAGCTTTAAGTTTCCGCTTCCTTTACTACTTTCCCAGACCAAATGCCTGGCGCTCGTGCACGATTTACATCAATTCCCAGTTGCCTGTCTGTCAGCACTAACAAGGTTTTATATTTACTCTCTTTTAATAACCTGTACTTCATCCATTTCCAAGAGTCATCATCGCCACCGATTAGAGAGCGTCAGTGCAGCTCCCTGAGGTCGGGCCCGTGTAGAGACAGCCACAAGCCGTGCGGCAAGTATGAAAAAATAACATTCTTACTTTGAACAATAAATTTCTGCTGTGTTTAATGTTACATTTCATCTCACGTTTCCGTAATACTTCAACTT
Organism: Carcharodon carcharias; assembly: GCF_017639515.1. Lineage (NCBI taxonomy): Eukaryota > Metazoa > Chordata > Chondrichthyes > Lamniformes > Lamnidae > Carcharodon > Carcharodon carcharias. The sequence goes on from NC_054470.1 coordinate 42,138,233, forward strand.
CCAGAGAATAAATCTGTCTGATTAAGGAGCTCTACTTCTTTGACCATCCTTTTAATCCAATTCCACCTCTTTTTGGGGACCCTTTAAAAGACCAGTCCAAACCTAGAGCAAACATCTGAATACATTAAACAAGGCCGCGTGCAGCCATTTTATGATCTATTTTGAACAAACAATTACATACGGTTTTCGTTCTACATATAATAAGAATGTCATCTATTATTTATTTGCAATATACATTTATTGACTTGCAAGGATACCGAAATTGGTTTGAGCAGCCGACAAATTAGATACTTAAACGGTATCCAAAACAAAATATAACATCAACAGTTAAACACAGAGCCTAATAATAATCAACTATATCTTAGACAGACAAAAGAACTATCATCAGTTAGCCCCGGATCACTGAAGGTTAATGATTACTTACTAACCTGGAACGGTTAGTCTGGTTTAGGACTACTTTTCAAAAGCAAAACCAAAGAGCAGATGAACATTACATGTCTGAAACACTGTCGGGGCATACAGAGGGGCTTCAGAGCAGTGCGTTCTTTCATTTCGAAAGTTAGACTTTTGCATTCAGTACAATGTTCAGGTATATTTCAGAAGACCAAAATGAGACCTTGCAGAAGTGTGTTTAACAGAATGACACATTCAGGAATTCAAATACATTTCTACATCGTGGCGAATGTCGCATCGGATTGTAAATCTAATGGCTGGCTCGATAATTAGTTGGTTTTTTTGGGGGGAGAACTGACCTTAGTTACACCTCCCTCCCCAAACCTTGCTGTAGTAATATAAAGCCCGGATTCCCCCCAGACAGCCAGTTTATATAGAGTGTATAGATTGATAGGGATAGAGGTCATATATTTGGATTTGCCTTTCTGCGTGTGGTGTAGACAAACAAAACGGTTTTTTTCTTTGTCTACAATATTAGGCGAGTATAAAGCAAAACAATGGCAGCTATTCTTGACCCTCTAATAATTCAGCATTGAAAGTAATTTACGATCACCAGTTTGATCCCTCTTGTCACACTGACACTGCCAGAGGCTCCGGACTCAGCACGGGCTAATATACCCAGCAGCTCCCCAAGTCATTTCAGGAATAACCAAATATTCAACTTTTTGGAATCACACATAATTATATATATATATAACATAAGATTGCCAGGAATGCTGACAGAGGTCAAACAGTGTATGTTTAAGTATGTTTTTTTTAAGTAGGTTATTGTTACGCATTTATCTAACATTTTAGAGAAAATTCAGCCATCTGCTATAATGAGAGCCGAGCGAAAGGTTACATTCATTTTGGATTCAAATTAGTTACACCTTAAGTATAAAGATGGGGAAACATCTATCATTAGGGCCTGAGACCATGGCCAATGATATTCGTTCTCCTTTTTGCAAGGGGGGTGAGTACAGTGAACCCGATTGAAGAGCAGGGCAAGGCGGAGAGTTGTTCACAATGCGCATCGTGGGCTTGAGTCGCCGTTAGTTTCCTCTCATGGGAAATGAGGGCTCCTCACCTCGGAAGTACACAGACCGCGCTGTGTGAGGCTGGCTGGGCCATGGCAACGCGACTGGAAGTGATAGGCTCTGAGTGTAAGAATGTAGTTTTAAAAATGAGACTTTAATTCAAGCTGAAGGACTATGAGTTGCATTAAATCATCTACCCAACACTCAGGTAACCCAGAGCTACGAGTACATGATTGTGGAGGTTGAAAATTCAGTCGATGGCTCAGCGTTCTTAAAGACATCTCTCGGCTTTGATTGATCTCCAAGAATAAGATGCAGTACCATCTAGAAAGCAGCGATATTCTTACTTCCAAGTCGGCGATAAATCTCAGACGCACAACACTGATGTGGATGTACAGATTGGTGGCTGTTTATTAAACAATAACAGTATTCTGATACCGTCCAAAGGGGGTGGGTCAGAAGAAGCTGGAAGTTGTGTCACCCCTCAGCTCGTTAGTTTTGTCCTTTGCCTTTTAATATGCTCCATTCTTTCCTCTCCCCCTAGCACAGCCTGACAGGAGCAATACTCCTGCATTGTTAAAATTCCAGAAATGCTCAAGGGAGGGATGCCTTTTGCACACTACTGAGTTTGACTAATGCAGTGACCAAGGTCATATTATCCAAGCATTATGATATTTAGACAATGCCGACAGAATGTTCCTAAAGCAGTAAGTCATCAATGATCGTGCTCCAGCGCTGGGCCATAGCTGGAGTTTCCAAAGAATGGTCCGAGCCCACTGTTTGACGGGTTTAGGCTGGATGTTTACACCCATCACTTCTTTGGAAAACGAGCCAAGAATTATGGAGCCACACACACACACACACGAACAGTGCAGGAGGCGGCTCTGCGGCTCTCAGTTTGAACAATCTAGATTTGAAATGCAGCTTTAATGGCGAAATTATTGTCACATTGGGCCAAAGTGATCAGTTCCACCATGCAACATTTCAAAGCTCCTGGCATAAGCTTCCTGTTACTAAATACCAATATTAAACATCCTGTATCGTGCACATCTATTTGTTAAAATGTGTAATTCAAGCGGCACACATGGAGGCACATTTGCAAACATTAGGATTATTTTGGTGAGATATTTGATTTATAATATATAACAGTACTGTATACATTTGATTTAATCTAAAATGAAAGTCCAATCATCCGTCTCTTCAAAATTAAACCGAGGGCACACCCATTCCTGAGATCCAGGAAATGCTGGGACTCCACCAGATACAGGCTCCTTCACCTTCACCGTGAAACAATAAAGGCGTCGCCACCGGTGCGCTCCGAACCGGGAGACAGACCATCTTTTTCACAGAAACTGAGCTATCTCCAATTTAGCTGAGGTATAAATCTAATAATTATCAATCTGATCGTTATTAAAGGCGAGTCAGCATTATGTTGGCATATGCATTTGATTTTTTTTCCCTCTAGGTCCATGTGCCCGCTGTTCATCTCCCAAAGATGGAAACACTTTACCTTGGGAAGGGATCCGCGTATTAAACTGGAAAGGATGATTGGAAGGTCCACATGCCGCCGCGGTGGGTCCAGTTTTTCAGCTGCAGTGGTCTCAGCAATGAGACTGGGAACCAGTCTCTGGTGCACTGTGATGAGCAGCTTTCTGCCTGGGTTCTGCAGAGGGAATGAAGCGGTACTCTGCTCTCGGCCCAGGAGCTCAGATTAGATCACCTCCTGTTTTTGCTGCCGACAGATGGCACGTGATTCCTTTCACAATAAGAGTCTCTTGTGCTCTCATCCCATCTTCATCCTCAGCAGAATTGTCGTTTCTGCTGAGTGAACAATGGGGAGATCTTTAGAGACCTTCTGAGTAAAGGCGGTTGGGAGTCTAGGTTGTTTGAAGAATGATATTGATCCTGGCAACAGATTGACTAATTGAACACTTTTTCCCCCCCAGCAATATTGACCCCAGTAGAGGGGCTGACTCATGTTGGGGAGCGGGTGAACGGGCCCTAACTGCACTCCAAACGTTCCATAATTGACCGTTTTCCTGGTGTGGACCTTGTCGGTTCCTGCTGACTTAGCGGGCGTGCAAGCTGATCCCAATCCCTTCCTCACTCACCAGGACGGACAGATCTCGCAGCAGGGGGGGCCACTGAGTTCGTGCTCGGGAGAGGACCCATTTGCAACCTGAGTCCTAGAGTAAAATTACAATGCGCATTTTCCAATTAACTGGCAAATCCCTGAAGCATCATCTATAATTCTGATAACTTTCATAACAGCAATAAGCATTCAAGGGTTTAAGGGAGGGCTGTCACTGTAACCAAGAACCATGAGCGGTGCCTTAGCAAGATCCTCCAAATCCAGTGGCAAGAAAGGTGTTCCATCAGTAACATCCCCTCACAAACCAACCTACACAGCATCGAGGCACTAATCACTCAAAACCAGCTCTGCTAGGTGGGACATATAGTTTGTTATGCCTGATATCAGACTCCCAAAGTAACTGTTCTACTCAGAACCCAGTTACTACGGGAGATTCCAAGAGGACAGTGGAAACACTTTAGGGATGTCTTTAAAGTGCCCCTGAAAAGGTCAAATATCCCATTGACTCAGGGGCCCCTGGCTTGTTACTGACCATTTTTTTTGTTTAGGGCATGAGTGTCGCTGGCTGGGCAGGCATTTGTTGCCCATCCCTAATTGCCCTTAAGAAGGTGGTGTTGAGTTGCCTTCTTGAACCGCTGCACTCCGTGTGGTGTTAGGAAGGGAGTTCCAGGATTTTGAGTCAGCAATTTAGTTCCAAGTCAGGATGGCGAGTGACTTGGAGGGAAACCTGCAGCTGGTGCTGATCCCATGCATCTGCCACCCTTGTCACTCTAGGTGGTAGAGGTTGCGGGTTTGGGAGGTGCTGTTGAAGCAGCCTTAACGAGTTGCTGCGGTGTATCTTGTAGATGGTACACACTGCTGCCACTGTGCATCGGTGGTGGAGGGAGTGAATGTTTAAGGTGGTGGAGGGGATGCCAATCATGTAGTAGCAATATCCTGGACATTGCCAAGCTTCTTGAATGTTGTTGGAACTGCACATATGCAGGCAAGTGAAGAGTATTCCATCACACCCCTGACATGTGACTTGCAGATGATAGATAGGCTTTGGGGAGTCAAAGGTGAGTTTTTGCCACAGGATTCCCAGCCTTTGACCTGCTTTTGTAGCCACAGTATTTATATGGCCGGTGCACATCAGTTTATGGTCAATGGTAACCCCCAGGATGTTGATAGTGGGGGATTCAGTGATGGCATTGAATGCCAAGGGGCGATGGTTAGATTCCCCTTTGTTGGTCATTGCCTGGCACTTGTATGGCACAAATGTTACTTGCCACTTATCAACCGAAGCCTGAATGAATATTGTCTGGGTTTTGCAGCAAATGGACATAGACTGCCTCAGTGCCTGAAGAGTCATGAATGGTGCTGGAAGAGCTAGGCTTGGGGCACAGTTAGTTCAACAGCTCAACTCCTGAATTTTACTCTTGGTGGGTGCTCGCGATTGGTGGGCCCTGAACCGGGATGGAAATGGGCCCCTGCCCACGATTGGACCCCGACCGCAATTTCACTCTGGATGGCCAATTAAAACCCGCCCAGTGTGAAACGTGTCTTCCCAATGGTCCGTAAGGGCCAGGCAGGAGCCTGTCAGGCGCAGCACCCAATGGCAACCTGGCAGGTGGTACAAAAATGGCACAGGCACCTCCTTGAAGGCTGCCAGGGAAGAACATATGTTCTGCATTCTGAAGACTGAAGGCATTCTGGCCTCAGCTGTGGCTGGAGATGCCAGGCGGGAGGGCAGGTTGGGTAGGCACTTGGCCGCTCCGGTTTTCTGACGAGTGCCTCGCAGTCCTCCGGGAGGAGTTGGCTGCCAGGAGGGATACCCTTGTCCTTAGAGGTGGAAGGAGCAGGCCACTGCACCTCACAAACAGAGCTTGGGAGGAAGTGGCAGCCCAGGTCAGCAGCCATGATGTCGTGCGGCACACATACGGAAGTGTCACAAGAAGTTTAACAGTCTGCTGTGCTCAGGAAGAGTGAGTACCATGTTGGCATCGATCCGTGGAGCTCAGGGGTGTTAGAGTCTGAGTGCCAACTGACAATGTCGCAAGAGCTGGTCAACGGTGTGAGCCCTGGCTGTTTGGTCTGAGTGCTTTGCGGCTCGAGGAACATGACTCGAATGTGCCCTACAAGGTGTTCCTCAGGTGGGGTTGGCCAGGCTGCAATGACGCTGCAGGTAGAGAGTGGAATAATCAATGCTCCTCTGTTGTTTCAGCAGAAGACAAGCCATAACAACATCGAGAGGTCATGGACAGGCAGAAACCCCCCAAACCTCCTAATCCTAACCATATTTGAGCAGGATGCCTTGGAGCTGGAGAGGTGCCATGTACCTTGGTCAGCCGTTCACGGAGAGGCTGGGGTGTCAGATGAAGGTAAGAGTGCAGTGCACAGAGGTGAGAGTTTCAGATAGTGCAAACATTCTTGTGTAGTCTCTTCATTGATGGGAGCCTCAAACCTGGAGTCCCCATTAATCATTGAAAGACAATGGCACCATGATGCAGATCTCCATTGTCTCACCAGGGCACCTGGCATGCACAGTGACAGTGGGATGACTTAAACTAATGACATGTCCTTGTTCTTCCTTCAGCAGGCACTGAATTGCAGGACCCTGAAGCCAGAGAACCGCCGGGCTTCAGCTACACCTGCACCACACCCGCTCTCTTAACCAGGCATCAGTGCAGATACCAGAACCTCAGTGGGCATTAGATTTTGGCTAGAATATTGGAGCACAGCAGTGAGGACACTTCACACTCGCTTGAGGAGCAGGAGGTGGCAGAGAGTGCCCAGGTTGCCGGCAGTTGGAGGACTGCTGGAGACCAGAACGATGCTGAGTGGAAGGCAGATGATGAGCCTCTGGAGTCGTCCATTAGGCGGCAGGTGCTGAATGTCCAGCAAGATGTGCGGAAGGATCTGGGGGAGGTCCATGAGGGTATGCATACCATGGTCTCTGTTGTGGACGTGTCCATGTGGAGCATGAGCACTGCATTGACCATCATGGCCAAGTGCACTCTTCCATTGAGAGAGTGGCGATCCTCATGGAGAGGCAGTTCCAGGGATAGAATGAGGGGCTCCTGAGGTGGTGCTTGGACCTGCAAGCCCTCACACAGACAATGACCTCAGGTGGTCAGTGCCAGTGTGGGAGATGGGTGAGGCACCCATTATTCTAGTTAGGTCCCCATCCATCAATGGTGAGCAAGGAGGTCCAGAGCGATTTCACATTGGTGCATGAGCTGTTCGTCATCTCCGTGGGCTCCTCTCAGGATGCTCTGGATGACGGCAGCAACTCCTCCACCCTTCTACCAGTGATCGTGGCAGCTGATGAGGCTGCAATGACTGGGGAGATGCCAGCCGTGGCACTGGCCGCTCCCTTCCAGGCGGGGCCAGCAAAGGCTCCACTGGCCAGAGGACACCTGCCAAGGTAATCAAGGCTAACAAAACTGCTGACTCAGCAGGCTGCCTCCAATACCAGTGCCAGTGAGGGGGCGGGGGATGGGTGGGCGGCACCAAGACGCAGCACTTGTTTAAATCGCCATGAGCACAAGAGGGACTGGTCACGGGTGATCTTCTGTTGTGCAACATTTTGTTTATGTTTACTGGAGTGGAATTGAACACCCAAGAAGGTTAGCCCAGTGATAGCCCTTGTCACCCAGCAGCCATTCACCCCGTCAGGCTGGAGCACTGAATAGCCTCAGCACCTGGGAGTGTCTCAGGATATAAGCATCATGGGAGCTGCCAGGTGCCTTGAACAGACTTGCAGAATCTGCGTCTGTGGTCACACACCATCTGGATGCTCATCGAGTGAAATCTTTTCCTGTTGACGAAGGTTCCCGGCTGACCCGCTGACACCTTGATGGCCACATGTGTGCAGTCGATTGCACCCTGGACGCGGGGGAACCCAGCAATCGCTGCAAAGCCTCTGGCTTGCTCAACCTGGCTGGCCTTATCCATATGGAAATGAATAAGTGTCATTAACCAACTGGACAGAGCTTCTGTCATCAAATTGACACAATTGTGGACAGCTGATTGGGAGACTCCACAAAGATCCCCCACTGGCCCCTGGAAAGAGCCGGAAGCATAGAAGCTGAGGGCTACTGTAACCTTCAGAGTCCCTGGCATGGAGTTTCCACCCACACAGTTGGACGTGATCTCGGGCCCAATCATCTGACAAATGGAGGTCACAGTCTCCCTTGAGAGGTGGAGCCTCCTTTGGCATTGCACCTCAGACATATTGAGGTAGCTGCATTGCTGCCTGTAAACCCTGGCAGCAGGATAGTGGTGTCTTCTGTGGCCCCTTCTGCCTTGGACTCCCTGTTGGCCCTGCGTTCCTTGTGCCTGTGCCTCCTTCCACAGGTCGCTGCCATGGAAGCTGCATTGGGACACCTGGCCTCCTCTGCATTCTGCCCCTCTCTTCCCCCTCAGAGGTGTTGCCTCCAGTGGAGACCACAATCCCCATTACCAGGGTAACAGAAGGATGTCTGATACCTGGAAGGGTCCACATGGTCAAAATTCTCCAGAGGCCTTGGAGATCCAATGAGTCCTGGAATGAAGCCTGGAAACACTAAGAATGAAGCTTAGGACAGAGATGAAGCTTGTCAAGTTCAAATAAGCAATCAGCAGTAAACTATCTCCTAAACTCCTCACTACTCACACTGACAATGCTGCTGACCCTTTTTATCCCGCCCTTGGATGCAGTTTTGGAAAATGTGGGCTGCCAGCCTGACCGTTTTGTCCGTGCGATGAGCGGAAAATCGCACGGACAACATAAAATCAGGATCAACTGGGTTTTTAATGCCCTTAGGTGGCCTTCGAAATTTTGGTGAGCGCAGCTCTGATACCCATGCATGCCTGCTGACCTGAAGATTGTGCGCATGCAAGATGACATCAGGATGCTCGCCCGTCTTCTCGAGCTAGTTTAAGCCCGATCGGGTCGGGCACGTGCCCGCCTGCAAGGCATAAAACTCTGCCCCAAGTCTTCAGTACTCTTGCTGGGATGTTGTCAGGGCCCATAGCCTTTGCAATATCCAGTGCCTTCAACTGTTTCTTGATATGACATAGAGTGAATCGAATTTTATGAAGACTGAAATTCTGCAATGCTGGGGATCTCAGGAGGAGGCCGAGATGGATCATCCACTCAGCACTTCTGGCTGAAGATGTTTGCAAATGCTTCGGCCTTAATTTTTTGCACTGATGTGCTGAGCTCCCCCATCATTGAGGATGGGGATATTTGTACAGCCTCCTCCTCCTCCAGTGAGTTGTTTAATTGTCCACCACAATTCATGACTGCAGAGGACTGCAGAGCTTAGATCTGAGCCATTGGTTGTGGCATCGCATGTTGCTTCTGCTGTTTGACATGCAACTAGTCCTGTGTTGTAGCTTCACCAGGCTGTCACCTCATTTTTAGGTATGCCTGGTGCTACTCCTGGCATGCCCTCCTGCACTCATCATTGAATGGAGCCGGTTTATTCGGGAAAGCATCAAGAGATTTCATAGAGAGCCTGCAGAGGCAAAGACAAGGCATCAGAGGGAGCACACACACCTCCAAATACATCACCTGCCTGATCTTGCATGCACAGCCTGTCTGTCCTGTGGCAGAGTCTGCAGATCGCACATTGGACTTATCAGACATCTCAGAACCCATCGAACTAGAGTGCAATCAAGTCATCCTCGATCATACAGACTGCCTAAGAAGAAGAGAAGATTATATAGAGATCTATCATCTATAAGCTATGCTTTTGTGGTGGAGGGGGAACATCTGCAAAAGAGTACTCATTGCACCACCTTTCAATGAAGAAAGTGAATCCATTTTCAATTTGATGCAATCCTTTGTTTAGTGATGATTTAATTGCTACTACTATAGAATATCAATTAAGCCCTGTGTTCTTTCCCAGAGACGTCCATACAAAAAAAACCATGCATATAAGAAAAATATACCTACCATTATATGATTAACACAGTTGTAAACTCTAGCTAATTGCTACATGGATAGTTTCTCATTGAATGACCATTTGTTGAAACATTGTTAAAGTAGAAGTTCTCTGGCCATTATTGGAAAATAAGCTATGCAATACTTAATATAAGTAAATATTTTCATAATCTGCTTTTAATTTTAGTGAATAAGGAGCAGGAAGCTCTATTTGAAAAGACCACATGTCAAAGATAGGACCAAAAAATGTACCTATTCTCTGGCCACTCTTTCTTTGAGTGTGATTTCTTACTGGGACCACAGGAACAGTGACTTTATTCCATAATATTATCCTTATTGCTGTGTGAATAACAGAAGTTTAAAATATTATGACAGACTGTGAAGTTGGATAACTTGGAATAAAGGATAATGGAGATGAACATTTTTAGCACAATTTTCAAATCAAATATAGAATTGTTGTGTCAGGATTGCATTTTTCATTCTACATTTAAGAAAGTTTCATTTATATTTATAATTCATAATTGCATTATAAATAAAAATAGATAATTTGGAATGGTAAAGTTTGGAATATTGCCAATTCAAAATCACTGAGACCACCTTAAATGAATGGCTAATGTGTCACTATAATTTACATAAATATAACTGAAAAATGTTCTGTGTCCCCAAAAAGACAATTAGCTATTCATCAGATATGTTTCATATTTTGGGAGAGACAAATTGTCTTTCCACATTTCTCTAATTTACCAGGGAGAAAATCATAAATCTTTAATTTAAACTAGTATCACAGACATTCATTAAAATTGTTTCAGTGAGCATTTTAAAAAGTTTCACAACTTCAGAGCAACAGCCCATTCGAGGATTAGTGGCAATATTGATCAGTGGTGAAATAGTGATAATGTAGCTCCATTGTTTATTACCATCTGTCATTTAGTTTTATTATCTGAGACTTGGAGACTCGTACCAAAAATGCATCTCAGTAATTACTTTCTATATTCTTACTATATTCTTGGATCATTAATGCATTATGCTATCAAAATAACTGTTTATAGATTAATAATGGCCGTCCCATGAAATAATGAAAAACTGACGTATAAGAAGAAAAATTTTTTTCACTCATAAACTCTTAAACACAAAACTTCATTTTAAATTGTGGTGTGAACTTGATACCTTTGTCAAGAGTTTATTGGGTAATGTTGATGGTTTGTTTATGAAAATTTGCAGATCATTTTTAACTTTCCTTCTAGGATAAATGATTTAGCTGTTATTTTGGATGGTAGCCCATGTCAACAACTGTTTCGTGTCACCATTACAACTTGTTCAGTGTGATTGAATTAAATTCATTGGCATTGAACAGTAAGGGTATTATGGATTTGAAATACAACAAACCCGTAGTTCATGGATTTGAATAACAATAAACAATGGCCATTATTGCTTGTATAACGTAGCTAGTAGAATTGTAGGCATTGCCTGCCATTACCAAATGAAATCAGTACCTTAAATAAGTCTTCAGAAAATTGTATTCGACAATACTTTTGTATTAATATTTCCCACAATGGAATAATGGGCCTATAGTCATTCATTTTGGCATACCAATTCTTCAAGTGTAATTTTTCCATGTTGCTCTTTTGCACTGGCAGCTGATTGGTCCCACTGTGGTTAAAATGTAATTCCGTTTGTGTGTAGCCATGCAGTTCTGTCAAGACACATACTACTTTTTCCATATTCCATAAGGTATGCCCAACTGATTCTGCCCATGGGAAAATCTGGAAATCCCTCCCTTGGTGATAGGTTGTTCCCACATGTCTGTACCTCGTTCCTCTATTTGCTTAGGATAACTTAGTTAGTCTTCTGGTTTTCTATAAGGCAATCAAAAAAGAACATGCATTCATATAGTTCTTTTCTTGACATCCAAAAGTACTTTGCAGTCAAGTGCTTTTGTAGCATGTTTACTTTGTAAAGTGAACAATTGCAGCAGAAAAGTTGCACACACAATACTGATAACATAATCTGACACTAGGTTGAGGACACCAGGAGAACCTCCTCGAAAAAATACCATAGAATCATTTACATCTATCTTGCTGGGCAGATAAGGACTTGGTTTACTTTTTATCTCATAGTTGGCACATCTGAAAATGCAGTAGTCCCTTGTTACTGAAGTATTAACACAGATTAACCCTGTTCCAGTCTCGGGAAAAGCGCTTGAACCTAGTTTTCCCCCAGAGGAAAGATTATTACCAGGGAGTCAAGTCTGACACTTAGGGCTGGATTTTATACCACACCCTCCGCCCCCTCCCCCCCCGTACCTCCGCCCACCACTGGGTCTGTTCTTGGCAGGTTGGTGCGCGACTAAGTTACAAGTGCTGTCTAGCCCACCACCATCCCGCGCCACCCCCAGCTGTCATTCATAATACGCTAGGTGGCTGGACAGTGGAATCATCAGCCCACCTGCCATATTTAAATAAATAATTAAAGGTCAATTGAACTTGTACCAAACCAATTTGAACAGGATATTACGTTGCCCATTCCATGTCACAGTTGGCAGGGGCGGGCGGGAGTGGGCAATTTGTTTTTTGAGGCCAAGTTGAATAAAAGGCAGGAAGGAAAGGGAGGTGAGGGGCACATCATTCAGGAGGTGCCCTTTGTGCATGTGGGGGCACCCCCCTCCAAGATGTCACCCTCCCCCCTTTGTCGCTCGCCACCCACGCTCGAAAACCAGGTCCCCTATCACCCTCTTCCTCCTCCCTGGGGTCCCCACCCTAAAAGCCTGGAGTTTACCTGTCTCTGGCAGCATTGCCCTTCTTCCTGCTCCCCCATGAAGTCTTAGCAGCACCCACTACTGAGCTCTAGGACTGCTAGATCAGGTTGGCCAGCAGCTCCCAAAGGTGGGACTTCCTGTCCACTGAGGGGCGGAAGCCCCACTGTGAGCTTGTTTAGCTCACCGGCAGCGTGTTTTGGCTGCATGGCAGGGCCTTCTTCCTGGTGCATTAGCGCCGGCCGACTCTCCTTCCGGGGGGGGGTGGGGGATGGGGGGGGGGATGGTGAGCAATCTGCTCCCACATAAAATCCAGGCTTTAATTACTGAAGAGTTTTATTAGATATCTTCAAACCTATCATTGCTTTTCAAATACCACGTATTATGCCCGATTTTATCTCAGAGGGATTGCTCCTTGTGAGAATTCTGGGTGAGCACTGAGTCTGGAGGGATTTTAATGTTCATGTCTCATGCCCATATCCAGGCCCCAGCTTCCAACTGAACCCAGCTGAAATTGCTGCCTGGCCAAAGGGCGGAAGCGAAAGTTCCCTCAGCGCCAGGGACCGTCAGGGACCTCTATAAATTGCTCCTGGTGAGGAGGCAGAGTTTGTGGTGAAGGGCAGGGTTGATCATAATGGGAGATGGATGTATGGGGGCTGGGAGGTGGGGGTGGGGGGCAGAAATTCCAGGCCAATGGAGGCCGTGGATTTCTGTCTGGGCCTCAGATGAGCACCACTGCTCCTCCTGACCCATCAGAAAACTTAAAACTTTATTTAAAAACCAGCCTGTCTGAGTCTCTTCTGCACTTGATTCAGCTCCTGACAGTTTTGGCTTGGGGCATAAGCCATCACTGCTTCCCACACGAGCTTTCAGTCAAAGTTAAAGATGGGGCCTTGCTGATGTCCTCAGAACACCATCTTCATTTTTAAAAACGATCGCACCAGCTTGGGTATGTAACTCTTTCGAGTACAAACACATTTCCATCTGTTCTTATTCAGATGAAGTTACATTGTTTCATAGTTTGCTATTGTGAGATTTGAACTCTTGATCTTAGGGTTACAAGCCTAGTACCATAACCACTTGGCTAGTTAGGCCAAGCTCAGCTTGGGTATGTATCCATGCTTCCTGAAATTTAAAATTGCAGGCTGTTTAATTGGGGCTGGGAAAGGATTGGCTAAGCCCCCACTTCATTCTAATTGTCTCCCTCCTCCACAATTTGGGCTTGTGTGTCAGAGCACATCAGATTACCAGGCAGGTGTCAAGACTGGAATCTATTTTGAATACTTAAGAAGGATGAGCTGATGTCAATGGGCGTGGTGTGCTCAACCAACCATAATGGACATGCATAGCCACTTTGCGTGCACAATTTTGGATTAGAAATGGGAAGTGATATCATCCAACACCAACTTTAGGATTGTGTGACTGAAACTTCTCCATTTTACCCATCACTTTCCAGTAAAATTATATTGTTGGTAGCGTGAGATTGTGAACCAGCATTGAAGAGGGCATAGATATATGCTGGGTCCCTTCCTGCACGTGTGTCAATGATTTGGATTTTAATACAGGGGGCGTGATTGAGAATTTTGCAGATGATATGAAAATTGGTCATGTGGTTGATAGTGAGGGAGGCAATGGTAGACTGCAGCAGGATAGCAATGGACAGGCCAGGCGAGCAGGAAAATGGTAAATGGAATTCAATCCAGAAAAGCGTGAATTCTAGCATTTGGGGAGGGTTAAGGGAGGAATATGCAATAAATGGCAGGATACTGAGAAATGTAGAGGAGCATGTTCACATGCATGAATGCATGTTCACAGATCTCTGAAGGTACTAAAACAGGTAGATGAGATTATTAAAAAGGCATATGAGATGCTCCCCTATATTGGCCGAGGCATTGGATATAAGACAAGTCTCCTTTTGAAGAATTGGAGTCAAAATGTTAACTCTGTTCATCTCCTCACAGATGCTGCCAGACTTGCTGATTTTTTCCAGTGCTTTGTGTTCTTATCTCACTCCAGGACTTGATGGTTGAGAAAGATGTGTTCATAACACAGCCAAACAGGTTGAGTATCAACTTGTAAATCCTTCCAACATATGCCAATGGCAGGCGGTAAGAGTGGGAGGCATTCCTGGTCAGCCATGCATGGGAAGACATTGGAGACTGTACCATCACGGGCCTTAGCTCCAGCTATAACACCCATGTAAAAGTGCATGTTGCCATAGCAACTCAGAATTCTTGGTGGGATGGTTGGCTCAGTTGGCTGGATAGCTGGCATGGGTCAGATTGGTGCCAAGAACATAGGGTTCAATCCCCATTCTGACCGGGCAGGTTTGGGACCTGCTGCCTTGCCCTGCCTGTGATGGAGGTCATGATGATGTAATTCAGACCTGCTTTTGGGCAGAGAACAGTACAAGAGTGAGGAGGTTTGTTAGAACTGTATAAAACACTAGTTTGATGACAGCTAGAATATTGTGTACAGTTCTGGTCAATGCTTTAAAGGAAGGAAGTGATCACACTAGAGAAGCTACAGTAGAGTTACACAGATGTTGCCAAGAAAAATTAATTTTAGCACTTTGGAAAGATTCAGTAAGCTGAGCTATTTTCTTCTCAACACAGAAGGCTGAGGAGCCTAGATGGAATGGATATGAAGGACTTATTTATATTACTGGAGAGGTCAATAACCAGGGAGTATGGAGTTAAAGTAACTTGCAGGAGAATTAGAGGGGATTTGAGGAGAGTCTTTTTCATTTAGAGTGTGGCAGGGGACTAAAAACTCACTGCCTGAAAGGGTGGTCCAGACAAAAACCCTCATTGCATTTAAAAATATTTATATATACACTTGAAATGCCATAACCTACAGCGTTACAGCCTAAGAGCTGAAAAATGGGATTTGGCTCGATACCTCTTCTTTGGTCAGCAAAGAGATGATGAGCCAAATGGCCTTCATTTGTGCCATAAATATTTTATGTTTCTAGAGGAGTTGGCTCCCATTCATATATTATCTCACAACTTCATTCAGTCATGTTGTGCTATGATAGCAAGCAGGGGTTACCAAAATTACCCCACCCAAATCAATGCATTGTGTCTTGGGACTTCCTGTGGAAATCCCATTAAAATTGAGAATGTGGCATTTATTCAATCTTCTGTTGCTGGTCATGTGCCTTTTCTTTCCAGTTCTCTGGAGACAGCTAGTGACACCATCTTAATCATTACGAAAAACATGGTTATGGAAGTATTTGAAGCAGATGGGTGAAGCAGGTTGAAGCTGGAGGCATCATGGCTGCAAGAAGATTAGGAAATTAGATAAATAATGACGAACTATAATGTGTGAGGGGAAAGAGACGAGAGCAGCTGTGTTAGTGTAGGATAGGCCCCAATCTCTATGCCTCATCACTTCTCCTTATACACTGAGATGAGATGGGGGCAGGGAGATATTCATATGACTGGAAAGAATTCTGAATTCCTTTTGACTATGCTCAGATTAAATTTATGTTCATATGGTTTTGTTTGTAGAATTATTGCATGCAATGAGTTTTGGCTACACTAAGTTCACTGATCTCGGTTAATCTTTGTATCTGCACAAGATCTGGATTTGGTGTGTCTGAGGTCTTGGTGTGAGGTGTATTTAAGCTTTCCCTCCCCTCATAAGGCAAGGTTGTCCTAAGCACTCTCCTGGCTGCACATGTCCTTCCCCTTTCGTATATTAATTTTTCCTGTGACGTTAACCCATCTGCAATGTGGAGGTGCCAACCGTTTCAGCCCGAAGGCTAAGGAGGGTGACCTGGGAGGCTTCCTCCAGCCATTAAGTTCCTCCTGCCAGCCTCAAACTTTAGGCCAAGCAGTGGCCAATTATTGGCCACATAGAGGCCTCAATTGGGGCACAGGCAGGTGGGTCACCCTGAGTATTCCTAGGGGTAAGAATGGATCTGGGCCGAATAAATTAGCATCAAAGTTTGGCAGGAAAACGATAGCTGAACAGTGAGCAACAGTAGCTGAATATTCAAAGAAGAGGTGGTTCAGGCAAGAGATAGTGAAGGTATATTCCCATGAAAGGGAAAGGTAGGTAAACAAATCCAGCGCTCCCTGGATGACAAAAGAGATAGAAATTAAGATGAAGAAGAAAAGTGTGCTTATGACAGATGTCCAGTGGATAACATAATGAAGAACCAGGCTGCATATAGGAGATCCAGGGGATAAGTCAAAAAAATAAGAGAAGCAAAGAGGGAGAATGGAAAGACACCGGTAGATAACATAAAAGGAAATCCCAAAGTCTCCTATTGGCATATAAATAGTAAAAGGGTGGTAAAAGGAGGAGTAGATCCGTTTAAAGACTAGAATGGGGATTTACACATGGAGACAGGGGGCATGGCTGAGGTATTAAATGAATACTTTGCAACTATCCTTATGAAGGAAGAAGATGCTACCCAGGCCATAGTGAAAGAAGAGGTAGTTAATACACTAGAGGAATTTAAAATTGAAAAGAAGGAGGTATTAGAATAGGCTGTCTATGATTAAGGTTGATAAAGCACCAGGACCAGATATCATTCATTCAAAGATACTGGGGGAAGTGAGAGTGGAAATTGTGGAGGCACTGGCCATAATCTTCCAGTCTTTCTAGACTCAGAGATGGTACCAGAGGACTGCTGAATTGCAAATGTTACACCCTTGTTCAAAAAAGGGTGTAAAGATAAACCCAGTAACTACAGGCCAGTCAGTTTAAATTCGGTGGTGGGGACTCAATAATTCGGGAAAAATTAATAGTCACATGGAGAAATATGGGTTAATTAAGGAAAGCCAGCATTGACTTGTTAAGGGAAAATCATGCTTAACTAAATTGCTTGAGTTTTTTGAAGACGTTACAGAGAGGGTTGATGAGAGCAATGTTGTTGATGTGGTGTACATGGACTTCCAAAAGACATTTGATATAGTGCTATACAACAAACCTGTGAGCAAAGTTATAGCTCATGGAATAAAAAATAAAGTGGCAACATGAAGGCTTGTAGTGGAGTTCCCCAGGGGTCAGTGTTGGGACCTTTGCTTTTCCTGATATATATATTATTGACCTAGACTTTGGTGTACAGGGCACAATTTCAAACCTTGTGGATAATACAAAACTTGGAAGCATTGTGAACTGTAAGGAGGATAGTGTAGAACTTCAAAAGGACATAGGCAAGTTGGTGGAATGGGTGGACAACTGGGAAATGAAATTTAATGCAGAGAAATGTGAAGTGATTCATTTTGGTAGGAAGAACAGGGAGAGACAATATATAATAAATATACGGGAGCAGAGGAATCTGGGTGTATATGTGCATAGGTCATTGAAGGTGGCAGGGCATGTTCAGAGAGCTGTTAATAAAGCATACAGTATCCTTGGCTTTCTTCATAGTGCCACAGAGTGCAAGTGCAAGGAGGTTATGTTGAACCTGTGTAAGACAGGTTAGGCCTCAGCTGGAGTATTGCAGCCAGTCCTGGCAACTACACTTGAGGAAAGATTGAAGGCATTAGAGAGAGTGCAGGAAAGATTCACAAAAATGGCTCAGGGCCGAGGAACTTAAGTAATGAAGACAGATTGGAGAAGCTGGGACTGTTTTCCTTAGAGAGGGCTGAGAGGAGATATGATGGAGCTATACAAAATCATGATGGGTCTGGACAGAGCAAAAAGGGCGTAAATGTTCCCACTCGTGAAAGGATCGAGAATGGGGGGGGGGAACAGATTTAAAGTTCTTACCAAAATAAGCAAAAGCGACATGAGGAAAAACTTTACCACAGAGCGAGTGGTTAGCATCTGGAAGGCACTGACTGAGAGTGTGGTGGAGGCAAGTTCAATTCAAAAGGGAATTAAACTGTTATCTGAATGGGAAGAATGTGCAGATTTGCAGGGGTGGGGGTTGGGTGGGGGGGTGGGGGGGAGGGTGTGGTGGTGGTTGGTGTGGTGTGGGCAAGGCAGGGGAATGGCACTAGGTGAATTGCTCATTCAGAGAGCCAGTGCAGATGAAACAGGCAAAATGGCCTCCTTCTGCGCTGTAACAATTCTGTGATTCTGTGAACAGTTGATTAACTATATACCCTGTATACTTGTGAACTTTGCTTTAACATCTGGGAACAAATAGGGATCATTTTTTCATAACTTGGTCGGTATGAAGTGATCATATGAAAATCATGGATGTGAATACAGGATATCTGGGCTACATAATTATTTTATCCTGTGAAATTAGGCTTGATTTTATGAGGCTCAGTGGATGGATTGGAGCTCCCTTTGTAGTAGGTGAGAATTGGGTGCCCGATATCAATTTCTGGAACCTAAAAGTGGATGTACTACAGGCAGTACAAGTCTTATTTACAGTGAAAAAAAAAATTAAATAAGATCATGCATAGAATTTCACAGCTCCAGACAAAGCTCTGATCCCATCATTCATGCTACCCATATAATTCTGGGACTTGACTACTCAAATAAATGCCTTAAAAAGGAAAGTATTGTTCCTCAGTTGTTACAAGTATTATGGGTTGTAATTAGATTTTGATGCATTTTGTTTGATACATTTAGTTGGTTCTGCTGGGTAGTCCCAACAGTTTTGTATTTTATCTTCTCTACCAATGTTGTCTTTCATTATTCTTGGTTGGTACCATCATTGATATGAGAACAGACAAGGTGAAGGGAATGAATCCTTAGGCACTTATATTTGCAATACACCAGGCAGAGAAGGCAGAAGTCGTGGGAGACAAACAAATGTAGGTATAAAGACACTTGAGATTTTTTCTGCATGTATTACTAAACCAGGACCTCAATGCTCTTCTGAAAGCACTTTTATAATATCCTTAAATATGAAGACCAACTTCAACTTGGTTGACTTGATGTCAAAGACATCAGTTGTTAATTTATGAATTGTTCTGTGAAAACTGCACTTGCATTTACCACCACCCCCCAACATTTCTGCCTCTTCACTGTAATTCAGTTTTCCCTTAATTACTGCAACATTAAATATTACTGTTAGTTATCCGTCCAGAATGAACATTACAAATTGAGTATGTATTACCTTCATGAAAGCATATTTTAAATGTAAATGTGGGAGATCTTCGTTCTAATTCTCACGATCCAAGATATTTCTACCTGGAAACTAAAAGCTAATCTGCAGGTGGAGGCTGATATACACAGGGTACTCAGAATTAATACAGAAAAGCGAAAGTTCTATATCCACATCAGGCATCTACAATTGACCTAAGTATACACCTAATCTTTGTTATATCCATATGGTTACAATGTAAAGTATATGCTATGCAGAGTTTTATATTTTGTTTTCAAGGATTAATGGTCCATCCACAATTTTAATCTTTGTACACAATATGTTTTTTTAGAGATGAAGCACATTGGTGAAGTACAGTGACATAAGTATTAATTATATAAGTGAAATTATGGCCATTCTGTGTAGCTTCAACCCACACAAACATTTTTAGTACAATTTTATTCATTCCCTATTACACTTATCATAGTCCACAAGGAGCAGTCCTTGATGAAACTACTCTCATATGTCACTCATGTAATGACATTGACACAATGAGTGGGTGCATTTTTTCTAACAGCTAATTTACCTGCTTTCTAAATCATCTCCAGCGAATATTTTTCAAAGTGAAAAGCACTATCTGAATTCATCGCATCTCATAATGTCCTTGGGACATGATCGAATTTTTTTCAATGGTTTTCTCTAATAACCACTTTGAATAGGTCAAATTAGAGATTTTTGCTTTAAAAGTGATCCGGCTGACAAGCCAGTAAGGTTTACAATTACCTAAAGAAGAGCACACTTTGTGAGTCATCTGATATTCTGTTATGTAACTTGAGGGTAGTTTTAACATTTTTTAAGTGTTGTTGAATTTTATCAGATTTTTGAATTGATAAGGATTTTTGGAACTGGCTAAATTGTGCATGCATTTCAAAGATGAGTCAAATGTATGTGCAACTTATATATGCTCAATGGCAACCAGATAACAGTACACTTCCAGCTTCTAATCATGTGTGACTTAATGTATTAATTAGAATAAATGTGCTCCTTTAAGCATTGAACACATATGCATCAAGTCTGAATTAGGATATGTAATCATAAAATACTATAATTCCATTAGAATTAATTCACTTAAAGTAGATTATTCACCTAACTGAAGCAATCTTACTGTCATGTTCCCTTTCAGGAGCTCCAACAATTTAAAATAAATACTGTATACATTCTGGTGTATAGCCATTTAATTTTCTCTACTTTTATCTACCATCTGATATTGAATGTCTCCCAGCTTCTTAGCTTCCTCTTTTTCCTTTGCTTCTTATATTTTTCTCCTTTCTATCTAAATAATCCATGGGTAACTCACTTTTCATTATGATCCATTTTAAATTTTGATCTTTGCATACTATATATTTTCTAGTGACGCTAAATAAAGTGGCATAAATATTAATTACATATAATGAACTGCTCCCACAATAGCCAATATTTGTGTAGTTATGATGGGTTTTCAGCCATTCATAGCTGATGGGTGATAAATCTTGCCTTACAAAGATTAGATGTATACTTGTGCTTGTCTCGGTTAGTATTGATGCAGCACTTTGCTCATTCTTCATATTTCTGATTCCTAACATTTTAGTTAGAAATTTTTAGGCCTAGAATTTGGAACACAATATTTTAGATTGCATCTTTCTTTGAAAATGAGGCTTGTTTGTTTTGTGAAAATTCTGTTAAGCTTGAATTCGGAGTTTTAATACTGCTAATAACAAAAAGATTATGCGAGGAATGATTAATTTGGGATTTCTTTCTTTCCTTTATTAAACACCTCAAATGTTCCTTGGATAGTTCATTCCGACCTGTTTAAAAGCCCAGATGAAATGACTCGTTGGCACTTTCAGATTATTGCTGTTGCTTGTAAGGCCATAGTATATATTTCAAAGTATATTAGTTATGAGTCAATACATTGAAGACCTTGAAATAAAATAGTCTTCTGAGTGTAAAAATCAAAATAATGCAGATGCTGCGAATCTGAAATAAAAACAGAAAAAGCTGGAAACACGCTGCAGGCACCCATGCTAATCTAAATTTAAGGTGCAGACCTTTCTTCAGAAACATGCATCCTAATCAATCAGAAAAGGGGGGGAATATACACCTATATATAGATGTATGTATATATGAAAACAGGGGAGATCTTCTGGTCCAGTAGGTAGCATCCCTGATGAAGGTCCAAGCGTGGAATTTTACACCCTGTCATGACAGGGGTGGGCTGTAAAATGCAGCGAGCTGTTCAAATCCATTGACTTTGGCAGGATCATAAAATACCGCCTGCCTACAATTTATCTCCAGGGCTTGTTGGCCAAGGGAGGTGTGTTCAACGCAATCAAACAAATTAAGTATCAACCTGCAAATCTTTCCAGCACATGCCAATGGCAGGCGGTAAGCGCAGGAGAGATTCCTGGTCAGCCATGTGATAGAAAGAATGTTAGACCCTCTACCATCATTATCCATAGCTCTAGGCTCCAACATGCATGTCAAAGTGCACATTACCACAGCAATTCAGATTCCCTGAGTGAACTGTATCACACCAACATATATAAACAGACAAAACAAAGAAAGAAGAAGCATAAGGGGAATGATATAATAGATCATCTCAGTCAAGTGCGAGACAGAAGTACTGAAGAGATAAAATACATTAGAGAAGCAATAACCATATAAACAACTAAAAAAATGAAGTCTGAGGAAAATATGAGAAAAAAATGGGAAAGATGGAAAGCATAGAAAATCTGGGGAGTGGTGTCATGAATAACATTAAAACATGTTTGAGTTTAAATTAAATTCCTGTTCCCTATGGAGACTTTGCAGGGATCAGACCAAAGACTACCACTATACAACTTTAGCATTGTCACTTCTAATCCAAATAGATTGTCATTTTAAAAAGTAGCTAACGCATTTTATGTAAGCTTAAACATTTAGTTAAACTTTCTAACACACAGTTTTTCCAGCATGAAAGGTTTGATTTTAATGCCAGGTCATAATAAATGTGCTTTGCTGAACATTTCACGAACCATGCCTGTACATTTTCATGAGCTAGAACAACCCAGCACTGCCCAACCTACAATTCAGCACATTACAAGCATCCATTTTTATTCAAGTTGTTAAATTATTTTAAATGTTTGAACTTAGGTAATTTCTACCAGTGTGAAATGTGATTAATCTAAAAGTCAATTCACCATATTAGACGACGAAGAGAGTACATTTGAAATACCAAAGAATGCCATAATGGATCCCTGGTATTTTTACATGTTGATAAAGAGAAAGAAGAGAGAATAGATGAACTCCTGTAAAACTAATTTATATGGCCCAAATCTTACAAGTTTTGATGAAGTTAATGTCCCATTCTACTGATGAAAGAAGCATATGAATTTGAGCTATGGATTCATGATCTTCCAGCATTTCTCCTACATTATCATCAGGATTTCCACAAATTAACAACAAATTAGCTTATCAATAGCTCAATTAACTCCTTCAAATCTAATGTCACTTGCGCCATCTTATCTTCTCAATTTCATAAATGGTTGAAAATTTCTAATGCCTAATCAATAATAACCTGGGTACCAATTGACCAGCCAGTTCCAATCCCACTGGAGATATTTATTTTCAAGCTATACTAAAGTAAACAGGCCTTATGAAACCAAACAAAAAGAAAGCTATTGGAACTTTATAATAGATTTTCCTTATCTTGTTCCTGGAGAATATAATTTCGCTAGACGCAGAGATCAGGATTAAGGGACAGAGGTCCAACAAAACATTGCCCTGTAAATTCTGGGGCTTCCCCAGGGTAAGGGAGCATCAATGGCTCTTGGCTGCACAAGATGTAGATCCATCTATGAGGTGGATGAGGCAAATAAGGCAGGTACAGGGGCTCCTGATTAATTTCCTGGGTGCCCCAGCAAATCTTGCAGAATGAGGCACGGTGCAGTGGCCATCTATTGGATCCCTGTTTGCTGGAGTGTCTTAAGACAGGCAGCTAATTATCCTTCTTTAATTTGTTCTCCCTGCCCCATGACCCCAAATCTGTTAAGGCAACTGTGATTTTCTAGTCTCTGATGTCAACACAAACCTGCAGTCCTGATAAGCAGGCAAATATTTGTCCTTTCCACTAGCACTATGCCTGTCATGGGGTGCACCTGTGCTGAGGGTGTACATGATCTGGCACAAACTTCACTAGCAGTTCTTTACAGCACCAGGTCAGTGAGGACACAGGAAAACTGACCTGGCAAAGAATATTAAAACTTATCACAATTTAACTGTATTTCTAAAAATAAAAAATAAAGGCAAACTTTTGTTTCATCTGATAAATTTTCCCAAATAGTGCACAGCAGTATTTGCATAAAAGCAATGCATTTGGTGATAGATTCCCAAATGTCACTCAATGCCAGATCAGAAATCTCATCAAAAGATTTGCACTTGGTAAAATCAAGTAAGCCTTGAATTTAAGTGAACTTTAAATAATGGTGTAAATACTTGTGAACTGAAAGATTTATACTGTATCTATGTGCCCTCAATGTTTTGTTTTATTGCTCCCTATAACATTACTTGGATTAAAAAGCTACATAACTTACAGCAACCTTGGAACAAATTGTATTACTGAACAGAGTTTTTTCCCTCCTGTCCTGCAGATGGTAACTCATGCTGAGCTATAGGGGGTAGGGCCATAAATTGTGGTGAACCATTCAAAAGTCCACTGACTTCGATGAGAGCTTAAAATCCCACCGGCGTAAAATTCCACCCAAAGGGCAGAATCGTCCCAGATTTGCACTAAGTAGTGCGATAGCAGGCGGGAAAAAGAATGTTTATTCCACCAGCCACAATGGCAGCTTTTCACACCATATTATCCCAATCTCATTAATCATGCATTCCCAGGAAACACTCTGTTTCGCTGGCGGGCAGCCTCCGATTTGCCACCATACTGTCACCTCGCAGCTTCCTCACACCAGGCACCATATTTAAAGTGCAGCCGTGCACACACCTCTCAGTGCTTCCAGCCCAGGACTGCTGCATGGAAGACATGTCCCTGAAATGCAAGAAGACTGCAGATCCCCAATTCAGTGATGTGTCCCTGGAACATCTTTTGGATGCCGTAGACGTCACCATGATGTCCTCTACCCTCACTCTGGTAGCAGGAGGAGCAGCAAAATCACCAATCCCGCTTGGGAGGCAGTGGCGGCAGTGGTCAGTGCCAACACTGTGCAAAAGAGGATAGCCACCCAGTGCCGAAAGAGGATGAATGTTCTCCTCCATTCCGCTGGGGTAAATCACTCTTCTCATCACACTCAACTCACGCACTCACAAACTCATCACACATCCACAGGGATCTCATCCAATGCCTGTTTAAGGGACATCACTATTCACTCTTTCACACACACCGCCATTGTCCTCATTCTGCCCATGGGACCACTCACCACCCACACATGCCAGGCATACTTATCATCTGGCCTGGCAGGCGCCCGGATACACTCTTTCCATCTGTCTTCATGCAGGACAAGCTGGCATACAACAAGAGGGAGAGGCCGCAGTCTGGTGGAGGAATGCCCAACATCAAGGTCCACACAGACTTTGAAAATAGATTCATCCAGCTAACGGGTGAAGATCTGGACCGGTCCTGTGCTGACGGTGAGGTCAGCAGTGCTCAAACTAGTGAGGATCGAGCAGTGCAGCATCCATCAGACAACCATGCTGTGAGTGATGTGTCCTCTTTCACAGGCCACTCCCATGCATTAATTATCTTACCTTGCTTTCACAGGCACATCTGGGAATCAGCTGAGGGGGTTCACAACTGAGGTCCTCAACTCAAGCCCCGAAGACATCTCAGAAGAAGAATCTGCTGAAACTCTCATTGAAGACCTGTCATGGCGCTCACCCACACCCTCCACCAGCACAGAGACAGCTCAGTGGGACCAAGCTTTAGAATAGCCTCGGGATCACAATCTGATGAGCACATCACACTGTCTGATCCACAGCAGGCGACGGCAGGGACTTCCCAGGTCCCCGGCACTAGGAGGACTGCTGGATGCCAGAAATTTGCTGAGTCCAAGTCAGATGAGGAGACGCTGGACTCAGTCATGTTTCAGTTGCTGGAGCTGCAAAGGTATGTTTGGGAACATCAGGAAAGGATGTCCGCTGCACTCCTCAGATTGCACGGAATGATGGAGAAGTCTGTCCGCCTTCAATCTAAGGTGCTAGCGCTGGTATGCCAATGCACTGAGGTCAACACTAGTAGGATTGTGGCTGCCATGGAAACCTTGGTCTAGGACATCAGTCCTGCACTGCTGGGTATGCTCAACTCCATTGCTGATGCCAAAGTTGGCCTGCAATGTGAGAGGGGTGTGGGGCACATCGATCTCACTCCAGCTTCCCTTCTTCTCAAGGAGTCAGCCTGGGGCCTTTGGGCAACCATAGGGAGGAGGATCAGTAGGTGCACACCCTGGGGCCATCCACCCAGGTGACTCTGGGAGTGTCCGGCCCATCCGAATCCCCTCTTCCTCTGACCCCAGCAACTCCAGCTTCACAGGCAGAGGATGCCACTACCACACAGCAGGACCCCGAGAGCAGGCCAGGGCCCTCCAGGTCTCGGCCTTCCAGAGGGTGCCCATCAAGGTCATCACAGACAGAACATAGCAGTCAGCAGGCTGCCTCCACCTCTGCTGTGGTTGTTGGGGGAGGACCAAGACGTAGCGGCAGGGTTAGGAAGGTTAAGCAGGTGTAATTGCACAGCCTGGGCATGGGTTTTAATCACTTGCACATAATGTTCACTATTGTGAATAAACTCCCAAGAATGTCTCCTTGCCCCAGGCTCCTTGCTCTGATGAGCAAGATCATGTCAGTCAGATGTGAACCCTCAGTCCCTGCACAAAATAAAGGCAGGTGTCTTAGTACAGGGCCTCTTCCCTGTGCTTTGTGCAACATTCCGGCACACTCGAGGTGTGCCTTCATTGTCACTGGTCACATCAGTCATGCCTGCATCTCGATGGGGCTTATCATTGCTGCCAGAATGTCCTAAGCCGGTGGCACAGAGTTCCGTCATTCTCTCTGTGTGCTCTCAGCACCTTTGAGATGGGGCTGGCCCCCATCTCATCAGCATCTGTGCCCAGTGACAGTATGGTCATGAAGGGTTCAGCTGACGAAGGATGCTATGGGATCAGGAGAAGTTAGAGATTGTCTACTGCATGACCCTGTTCACAGAGATGCAATCAGCCAGACAGGAGTCAGACATTCACATAAGCTATGTGAGGATCTATGGAGTGTCCCCACTGCATGTCATCATCATCCTCCTGAATATAGGGACTATGGGCATCCGTTGCATCTCCATGACAGGGGCCTTATCACAGAAGGTATGTATGCTGCCATCAGCCAGACTGGTGTTAAACATTCATAGATGCACTGTGAGGATCTATGGAGTGTCCTCACTACATGTCATCATCATCCTCTATGAACCAAGCAGCTGTGAGGGCCTGCTGAGTGTATCTGCCTCCTCTACCCTGTGTGATGGCCTCATTGCCATTGTTCTCACCTTTGAGGACCTCCACTTCATCATCTCTGTCAACGTTCTCCTCATCGGAGGAGGCGTGCAGTTCCTCCTTCTTCTCCTCAGCCAGCTCCTCTCCCCTTTGCAGCGCCAGGTTGTAAAGGTGACGACGATGTGTGACACCCTCTGCGGACTGTATTGCAGGGCTCCATCAGACTGGTCCAGGCACCGGAACCTCATTTTCAGCATCCCGATGGTTTTCTCCACCAAAGTGTGAGTTGTAGCTCGAGCCTCGTTGCACCTTCTCTATGCTTCACTCTGACGCCGCAGCACAGAAGTCATCAGCCATGTCCTCTGGGGTTAGGTCTTGTTCCCGTGGAGCCATCCCTGCAGCCTCTGTGGACCCTGGAAGAGTCAGGGACCTGCGACTGACTGAGAATGTAGGAGTCGTGGATACTGCCCGGGAACCGTGCGCAGACCTTTGGATGCGTTTGTGGTGGCCGCACACCAGCTGCACATTCAGCAAGTGGAAGCCGTTGCGGTTGACGTAGTTGACCACTGGTTGCATGGAGATCTGTGCACTATGTGAGTGCAGTCGATGGCACCCTGCACCTGTGAAAAACCTGAGATCTGGGAAAATCCCAGTGCTCTTGCATCCTGGTTCTCCTGATCCTGAGTGAAATGCATTTAGTTGTGTGCCTTCATGAAGATGGCATCCATGACCTCATGGATGCATTTATGGGTGAGGCTTGCGATATCCCACTGAGGTCACCTGTGGAGCCCTGAAAGGAGCCACTGGCATAAAAATTGAACACATGGTCACTTTCATGGCCAATGGCAATGGATGCCCTCCATGTCCCCATGGTGCCAAATCCTGCAGCAGGTGGCAGATGTGACCAACCAGTTTCCTAGACATGCACAATCTTTAGTGACACAGGTTTTTGGTCATCTATAGGAATGACAAGCGCCGTCAGTAGACCCTGGGTCTAGCTCGGCACCAACAAGCGACGGCTCACTGTGGCTCTTCAGCGGCGTGCACATGAGCCCCAGCCGCCCCTTCTTCCTGAGGATGCTACTCCTCCAGCCAGGCGCCTCTGTCACCTCTCACCTTTCGTCTCTGCTCCCTGTAAGTCATGAGGTATACAGCTAGGTCACCAGGCTCCATGTTCCTGATGTACTCTTCCTGCAGGATGAAAGACAGAGACGCATGGGTTAGTTTGGGTGTACTAAGAACTTCTCTTGATGCATCCTGGAGAGTGCTGGCCTCCACTTGGACGTCCAGAGTTTAGTAAGCTGCATGGCTATCCAAGATCCCACCCACCTCTGCCCCACTCCACCTGACCAATTGGCAGCAGCTTTGCCCACTGGACTGCATGCAGTGCTCTCAGCTCAGGAGCAGGCATTCTCCTAACCCACACTGCAAGGCTGCACTGTTAGCTTGAACCATGGGCAAGACTGGTCCAAACCGGGATGATGACATTGCAAGAGGCTGTGAGCACCTCCACCAGTGACTGCTCCACGGCCAGCTTTCGCAAGGAGATGAGATTTTACAGCATGCGCAGTGGTCCAACTGTTCTGAAGTCCACTAAAGTGCTCATTAGTTTGCAGTGTGTGCCCAAGGGGTGAAAAGCTCTGGAGCATTGATGGCACTTTCATGCCTCTGCATTGCTTGAGTGAGCACATAAGCTAGAGGCCTGACTCTCAGCATATCAATGTGGCTGCGCGTGAACTGTTTCAGCTGCAGAGGAATAGTCACTTTACACGTTTCCCTAAAGCGTGGCCGCTTCCCTTGCCACAACCCCTGCATATGCTTGTGTACTACCATCAACCCAGTGCAGCCCTTGCCCCAGCACCTCACTGTCAGCCAGCTGAGAAAATGCGACTTGCCTGTGCCCTCACCTGAATGCAGGGGCCTCAACCTTGAGGTCCAACAGGCATCCCTGCGAGTGCTGCACAACGTTACTGTGCACTCACCTCAGAGTTCCCCTCAATGTGCAGCTTGCCAAGTGCATGCCTTATGAATGCTGTTGTGAAACACATCGGTACGCAATCAAGCCGATGTGCTCAGGTGATCCAGCAGGGGGCATGATTCCGTCGAGCTGGGCTTATAATGATATGCAGATGTATCGCAACGAAGTTCGCGATGTCTGGTGGTGGGAGATGTGGCCCGTCATTGATGGGTGGAACAGATAGTTTCACGATGTCGTGAATCTGATTTTTGGCCTTCCTGCTGTATTGCCTACTCATGCCCGCCTGACGCCGGACACCAGAGGGCACAGAAAATCCCGCCCTTAGATTTAGAATACTTCTCACGTCTGGGGATGCATGACACAGACAAAGCACATGCTTATATCTGTTTTCTGTAGCTTGTTTTTCCTGGAATAGGTCACTAGCCTGAACCCAACAGCTATAGCTTGGGGGTGTCCACCTGCATCAAGAGTAGCTGACCAGGAGTGTCTCCCGCTCTTACTGCCTGCTATAGGCGTGTTGGAAGGATTTTTGGCTGGACAGACAACCTGTTTGGCCATGCTATGAGCACATCTACTGTGGCATCAAGCCCGAGAGTGGGACTCAAACTTGTAGCTTTTGGCTTAAAGGCAGGGGGCTACCCACTGGACCACAAGACCTTCCTCATCCAGTATTGGATCTGCAGAAATTTCTCCAACTGAATATTGTGAAGGCTGAGGCCATTGCCTTTGGTCCCCACTTCATTTCCTAGCCACTGACTGCTCCCTCCCTTTCTAGCCATTGTCTGAGGCTGAACCAGACCATTCACAAATCCGCTGTCCTATTTGACCTTCACAAACGCCATCACAAACACTTCCATCCACTTCACATTGCCCACCTTCATCCTGGATTAATTCATTTTCTGCTGAAGCCCTCATCTGCACCTTTGTTACCTCTAGAAATAATTATTCCAATGCTCTCCTAGTTGGCCTCTCACTTTGCACTCACCATAAATCTGAG
Source organism: Carcharodon carcharias (assembly GCF_017639515.1). Taxonomy (NCBI): domain Eukaryota; kingdom Metazoa; phylum Chordata; class Chondrichthyes; order Lamniformes; family Lamnidae; genus Carcharodon; species Carcharodon carcharias. The sequence continues at coordinate 42,167,937 of NC_054470.1, forward strand.
GTCATCCAGTTGTCTGTTGTTCATGACCTAACTCGCACCAATCCCCATTCCCTGTATTCTCTGAGCCACTTCAACTCCCTATCTATGTAACCTTATCCGGATCTATAACCCTTGAAAATTTACGTGCTCCCCCAATTCTGGCCTCTCATATATCCTCGATTTTCCTCACTCCACCATTGACTGTGTTTTCAGCTGCCTAAACCCAAAGCTCTGGAATTTCCCCCTGAAGCCTTTCAACCTCTTTTACCTCTTTTAAAGTACTACTTAAAACCTACATCTTTAACTAAACTTTTAGTCATCAGTCCTACTAACAAGGTGTGCCCAACTCAAGCACAGAATCAAGCCATCTCTGTGAAAAAACAAATCTAAGTGGTTTTCCTGGTTACAGTTAAAAGCTGATGGCAATAATACAGACTTCAACTTTATGTCCATTACTAACTTGCAAAATATTCCAAAAGAATATTTCGAAAGTACAAAGCATATAAAGAAAATGGTATTTTGAGTTGATTTATATATCATTTTACATAAGTAACATTGATTAAAGGGTTTCTGTCACTTTAAATCAATTGTCATTTCAGTCTGTTTTTGGGAATTGGTAGAATATAAATATTTAAAAAGATACTGAAGGCTGCTTTATTCACCTAATAAATTGAAAATTCTAAAGGGGTGCACTCTCCTTGCGTTAGGACCTGGAAAGTTACAAATAATTCTGGAGGATAAATGAAGAATATGGAACTGCATTCCTGTGTATTCCACCCAAATTTAATTACAGTATTTTGCTCTTTTCAGTAACATATGACATTCAGTCTAGATAGCTGAAGGCTCTCAGTGTTGTATCTGTTCGATGGCACAGAAATAATTACCTGATATATTTATAGAATGCATTTACTACCCTAAGTGCATTATCTGACAGCAGAAAGTATGTAAACAAAGGATCGCCCCATGCACTTTCTGAGTGAGTGTAAAACATTCAAATGCACGTGTTACTTCCTTTTGGACAAGTGGGACTCAAGTGGTACTACCAACTAATTAATTTTATTTTTGTGGCGATAATTAATCCTTCCCCCACCCACTCCGTTATGCATACAATAAAGGCATCATTAATTAAGGGTTTGGAGGTTTTCCCTGAGCAGGAAAACATGTGACTGTAGGTATTTTTAAGATTTGTGTTTTCTTCAAAGACAAATAATTAATTTCTATTTTGATTGTTATGAAAATTAAGCAGAAATCCTTTCATATTATGCCACATTCTTCAGTTTAACAGATGGCAAATTATAATCTGTCATGTGAATGGGAATGTACCCAGTGGTATCTTCTAGGAACATAAAGGGACAGTGCCCACACATACAATTAGAAGCACAGGGGAAAGCTTTTCAATTGCTGAATTAGCACAAGGCAATGAACAACCAGGCAACTTATAAAACAATGATATCTCCACAACTCAGTAATGAGTGGCAGATTGCTGCATTATGCTCACAGCACAGGACTACCGAGAATAACTGAAACAGCCTGACCAGCGTGATATGCTTATCTTTTCTTACCATATCCAGGATGCCTGTTAAACTGTGATGCTGGATGTGTCATGGTATATAATTAGTGCAACATTAAAATATTCTGTTATCTTAACAGAGTGAGAAGCAGAAAGGTAGCAGCTGAAGTAGTCCAAGCTGATACTGTAGTGACAGTATTGGCAGAGCATTTAAAAGATGAAGGATTGTGTACATACTTAATACTAATAATGCAGTTTTTGTATATATTATAAACTTATGATTTTCTTAGGCAAAGCTTCTATATAAAAGTTGTACTTTTAATACACTTGAATGACAACGTTGCAACAATTGTATTCTGCTATCATCTTGCATTCCCAACATTAGCCCATTTGAGGGTAGTTCGTAATTTACTATCTTCAAAACAGTCTTGATGATAGTACATCCCTAACTACTCTCAAATGTCCTCAATACCGCTGTTTGAAGGACTAACTATGCATTGCAGAGATATCAGATGTGCTATGAAGATAGCATTAGCCATTATATTACATCTGTCACCTGCCATACTTGCTAGTGAGCCTGCAATGTGCAATTCTATAGATTTTTATCTGATCAATTATGATATTAACTTGCATTACACCTGTGATGTAATAAACATCCCAAGGTACTTCACAGAGAAGAATTCTTATAAGTTATAAGAGAGTTGATGGAAGAGACAAAATCTACATACAATACAATCTAATTTAATGGGAACCATTGGTATCTTAAATTCCAACCCATGGAATTAAAGAACATGGGCTGCAACTCCCGCAGATGCTTATGAGAGTAAAAGTGCAATAGGGAAGGACTACTGGTTGCTACTCCATCATCTCTGTGCAAAATTGCATTGAACAAGGTTATTTAAATATTGAGGGAGGTGCCTTGGGCTTGCATCAGTGCAGGAGAGGCACCCAAACTGTTGAAGTGGGAGCACTTGAGATCTGAATCAGGGTAAAAGAGGAAGCTGGTCAAAAAATGTACTTTTTTTTTCACGACAAGCCATTAACTGAATGATAATCTCTCCCACAGGAATCCTTTCCTCTCATCTTTCTGGATCCTTGTGCGATATTGATTGTTCCTGGACTAAAAATTGGCTAGTGCCAATTTTTGGGCAAGAGATTGTGATGCACAATTGTGTTGATGCAGCTGGCATGTAAACTTAATGCTTCTTGTTTATTAACATATTTGTAGTGTGCAGCTCAGCATGAAGTATGAAATTATCTGGTTGCACACTCAGCAGGGGGGCAGATATGTGTAAGGCAAGTATAAGTTACAGCTAGCCTGCACATCTTAAAGGCAACCTACACTCTGAGATGGGGGAGGAGGGTAAATGGGGTGCATTCTGGCTACAAGTGGTAGCACTGTTTCCAAAGTTGTTTCTCAAAGGAATACGAGTATCAATGGAGCAGCAGGCCATACAGAGAGCTCCCAGGGTTTCTGGTACAGTGCTGGAGGCCTTAGTCCAGGAGGTGGAAAGGGGGGTAGAGGTCATGTTTCCATAGGGGGCCAGGAGGCCCACAATGCACACACTGTAAAGAGAATGGGAACAGGTAGCCATGGAGTTCAGTTCAAGGAATGTGGCATAAGGGCCTGATTGCAGTACAGCAAAAAGTTAAAAAACCTCTTACGAGTGGTGAATGCCAGTGAGTGCATTTTCAAATGCCTTCTCCTATCCACTGCACCACCAGCCTCACACAATGGTCAATGCATTCCATTCACATCAATCAACAATTATCAGTCTCTCGTAAGTGGGACTCATACCTAACATTCATTTGCTCCACTTCATCCTCTGACACTTACCACTGCTAAAAGCCTCCTACCCACATCTCACAGCTTCCACATACTTCCAGCTATTCAGCTATGACAGGCTCAATACTCATTTGTTCTTATTTTCACCATGCCCATCTGACTCCAATAACCTGTGACTGTTGCTCCAATAACAAAATATACAGCGCTTCTGCTAACTTTTTAAAATTAATTTATGGGATGTGGGCATCGCTGGCTAGGCCAGCATTTATTACTCATCCCTAATTGCCCTTAAGAAGGTGGTGGTGAGCGGCCTTCTTGAACCGCTGCAGTCCCTATGTTGTAGGTACACCTACAGTGCTGATTGGGAGGGAGTTCCAGGATTTTGACCTAGCCACAATGAGGGAACAGTGATAAATTTCCATGTCAGAATGGTAAGTGGCTTGGAGAGGAACATCCAGGAAGTAAGTGATGCTCCCATGTGTCTCCTGTCCTTGTCTTTCTAGATAGTAGTGGTCATGGGTTTGGAAGTTGCTGTGTAAGGACCCTTGGAGAATTTCTGCAGTGCATCTTGTAGATGGTACACACTGCTGCTACTGTGCATCCATGGTAAAGGGAGTTAATGTTTGTCGATGTGGTGCTAATCAAGTGGGCTGCTTTGTCCTAGATGGTGTCAATCTTCTTGAGTGTTGCTGGAGCTGCACTCATTCAGGCAAGTGGAGTGCATCACACACCTGACTTGTGCCTTGTAGATGGTGGACAGGCTTTGGGGAGTCAGGAGGTGAGTTACTCACCACAGAATTCCCAGCCTCTGATCTACTCTCATAGCCACAGTATTTATATGGCTAGTCTGGTCCAGTTTCTGGTCAATGGTAGCCCCAGAATGTTGATAGTCGGGGATTCAGCGATGGTAATGTCATTGAATATCAAGGGGCAATGGCTAGATTCTCTCTTGTTGAAGATGGTCATTGCCTGACGCTTATGTGACACAAATGTTACTTGCCACTTGTCAGCCCAAGCCTGGATGTTGTCCAGGCCTTCAGCATTTGGATATGGATTGCTTCAGTATCTGAGGAGTCGTGAATGGTGCTGAACTTTGTGCAATCATCAGCAAATATCCCTACTTCTGACATTATGATGGAAGGAAGATCAGTGATGAAGCAGCTGAAGATGGTTGGGCCTAGGACACTACCCTGAGGAACACCTGCAGTGATGTCCTGGGACTGAGATGATTGACATCCAACAACCACAAACATCTTCCTTTGTGCTAAGTGTGACTTGAACCAGTGGAGAGTTTTCCCTCTGATTCCCATTGACACCTGTTCTGCTAGTGCTCCTCCCCCTGAGAAACCATCTCCCCCAGCAGTATCCAAAACAGAGCATCTGTTAGGGAGATGGACCCAGGCGACTCCTGCACTACCTGTCTAATGCCTTTACTCTGTCTGGCGGCCATCCATTCCCTTTCTTTAGTGAGGGGCAGAGAGAAAGGATCCAAACTTCAGATTTAAAGAGACAAAAGCTGCAAAAAGCAGATTTAAAGTGAGAGCAGCTTGCAAGAGACAAGAAAGTTCAAAGAGACAACTGAATGTCTGAAACTCTTTGCTATGGGCATGTGAAGCAGTTGAACTGTTGATCGCTAAATTGGTGAGAGAGAGTGTGTGGAAGACAGCTAGGATGCATGTGGTGACCCAGGGAAGAGGAATATCGGAAGGAGAATTCACAACACTGGAGGTGAACCCTTGCGGAAGGTGTCTGACAGAAGGCGTCGGTTTGGGAGAAGATTCCAAGGTAAGTTCTTGGAGCGTGGAGATTAGAAACCCTTGTGTGAAAGACAGAGTGCGGTGAGGCCAGCTGGCTCATGGTGTGACAAGTATATGGGGAGTTGAGGAGAAATCCATAGCATCTGGTTGAGGTGGCATCCGTCACTTGGGGCGAAGTTTTCCCAGATTTGCACTAAGTGCGGTAACGGGTGGGTAAAAGAACGTTTTACTCTCTGGCCACAATGGCGAGTTTTCACACCATATTATTCCAAACCTATCTCATTATTTATGCATTCTCGGGAAACACGCCATTTCTATGAGGGCGAGTTCTCATTCGCCCTTCTGCCATCACCTTGCCGCTTCATCACACCGGGTGTCATGTTTAAAAGGCAGCTACCAGCACACCGCTCATCACTACCAGCTCCCCACCGCTGCACGGGAGACATGGCCAACAAAGACTGCAGCCCCGCTGCCGGTTTAATGACAGGTCCCTCGAGCAACTGCTAGATGCCATGGAGGCCGCTGGGATGTCCTGTACCCCCGCTCTGGCTGCAGGATTGGCAGCAACATGACCAATCCAGCTTGGGAGGTGGTGGCAGCGGTGGTCAGCACCAACACCCTTCAGAAGAGGACAGCCACCCGGTGCCACAAGAGAATGAATGATCTCCTTCTTGCCACCAGGGTAAGTCACTCTTTTCATCATTCCCAACTCACACATTCACAAACCCATCTCACTCACACAGGGCCCTCACTCACTGCCAGTGCAAGGGACATGACCATTCACTCACTCACACACACCTTCGTTGTCCTCATCCCCTCCATGGGACCACTCACCACACAGGCCAGGCACATCTATCATCTTGCCCGGCAGACATCCTGCTTACACTTTCTCCATCTCTATTCTTGCAGGACAAGCTGGCACACAAGAGAGAGAGGTTGCAGACCGGTGGAGGAATGCCCGAAATCAAGGTCCTCATGGACTTTGAAAACAGCCATCCAGCTGGGTGGCGATGATCTGGACCGGTTCTGTGCTGACAGTGAGGTCGGCAGTACCAAGTGAGGATCCAACACTGCAACATCCATCAGACAACCATGCTGTGAGTGATGTTTCACAGGCCACTGACTTGCACTAATTATCTCCCCTTGCTTTCACAGGCACATCTGCCAAACAGCCGACAGAGTCCATGACCCAGGGCCTCCAAGCAAGCCCCAAGGAAACCTCTGAAGAGGTACCTGGAGGCACCCTCTCTGAAGTCCTGTCACATTGCTCACCCACACCCTCCACCAATGCAGAGACACACACCTCGGTGGGATCTAGCTTTAGAATAGTCTTGGGATCACAATCTGGTGAGCACATTGCACTTTCTGATCCACAGCAGGTGGAGGCAGGGGCTTCCCAGGTCCCTGACACTCGGAGGACTGCTGGAGGCCAGAAGGCTGTTGAGTCTGAATCAGATGACGAGCCTCTGGACTCGGCCATGTCACAGTTGCTGCAGCTGTAAAGGCAAACTCAGGAACATCAGGAAGGGATGTCCACGGCACTCCTCGGATTGCAGGGCACGATGGAGGAGTCCGTCCGTCTTCAGGCTGAGGTGATAGTGCCGGCATTGCAATGCACCGAGGTCAACACTGGCAGGATGGTGGCTGCCACGGAGACCTTGGTCTAGAACTTTGCTCCTGCACTGATGCTTGGGCTCAACTCCATCACTGACGTCATAGTTGGCCTAGAACAGTGTGTATGCGAGAGGGATGCGGGGCAGCTTGGTCTCACTCCAGCTATGCAAGGAGTCAGCCAGCGGCCCACGAGCACCCATAGGGAGGAGGATCAGCAGGAACACACTTCAGGCCCATCCACCCAGGTGACTCTGGGAGTGTCCAGCCCATCCAACTCCCCTCTTCCAGCAGCTCCAGTTCCACTGGCCAAGGAGGGTGCCACTGCCACACAGCAGGACCCCGAAACCAGGCTGGGGCCCTCCAAGTCTCGTTCCTCCAGAGGGCATCCGCCAAAGTCATCACAGACAGGGCGTCACAGTCAGCAGGCTGCCTCCACCTCTGCTGTGGATGTCCGGAGAGCACCAAGGCATAGCGGCTGGGTTAGCAAAGTTAGGCAGATTTAGTTGCACAGCCTGGGCATGGGTGTTAATCACTTGTACATCAAGAATGCCAATGGCTCCATGTTCTGATGAGCAGTGTTCTCGTCACTCTGATGTGAAACCTTTCTGCACAAGATAAAAGCAGGTGTCTCAGTCCAGGGCCTCTTCCCTGTGCTTTTTGCAGCCATCAGACCACAGCAATGGTCCAGCCTCACACTCCCTGGACACGTTACTGATGCCTGCACCTCGGCAGTGCTGGTCATTGCTGCCAGAATGTTGTGGGCAGGCACTACAGAGTTCCGTCATTCTCTCGATATGCTCTCAGCACCTTTATGGGCTCATGTGCTGAAGGCAGACAAAGCTTCAGATGCTTCAAAAGTTGCGTCTCTATGATATGACCCTGTTCACAGAGTGCAAGCGAGCTGCCTTCGGCCAGACAGAAGTCAGACATCTCAGAGGCTATGTGAAGATCTAAGGAGTGTTCTCATCCTCCTGCAATCGAGCGACTATTAGGGTCTTCACTGCATCTCCATGACAGGAGCATTCCCACAGAGGGTATTCGTGCTGCCATAAGCCAGCCTGGAGTCAAACATTCACAGATGTCATGTGAGGATCTATGGTGTCCCCTCGCCTCATGTCGTCGTCATCCTCCACAAATCTAGCAGCTATGAGGGCCTCCTGAGTACACCTGCTTCATCTAGCCAGTGTGAGGGCCTCATCCCTGTCTTCACCCTCACTTCCATTGATGTCCTCCTCATCAGAGGAGGCATGCAGTTCCTCCATCTCCTCCTTAGCCAGCTCGCCTCCCCATTGGAGTGTCAGGTTGTAAAGGGCACAGCAGATGACGATGCATGACACCCTCTGCGGACTGTATTTCAGGTCTCCACCAGACCGGTCCAGGCACCGAAACCACATCTCCAGCATCCCGATGGTCCGCTCCACCAAGTTGCGAGTTGCAGCATGAGCCTCATTATAGCGTCGCTCTGCTGCATCCTGAGGCCGCCGCACAGGGCTCATTAGCCATGGCCTCTGTGGGTAGCCCTTGTCCCTGAGGAGCCAGCCCTGCAGCTTCTGTGAACCCTGGAAGACTCCAGGGACTGACTGAGGATGTAGGCGTCGTGCACACTCCCTGGAAACCATGCACATACCTGCAGGATGCATTTCTGATGGTCGCACACCACCTGCATGTTCAGTAAGTGGAAGCCCTTGCTGTTGATGAAGTCCACAATGTGTTGCAACAGAGACCTGAGCACCACATGAGTGCAGTCGATCACACCCTGCACCTTTGGGAATCCCGAGATTCGGGCAGATCCACACCCTTGCATCCTGGCTGTCCCGGTCCTGGGCAAAATGCACAAAGTTGTGAGCCCTTGAGAAGATGGTATCCATGACCGCATGGATGCATTTGTGGGTGGTGGATTGTGATATCCTGCAGAAGTCACCTGTGGAGCCCTGAAAGGAGCCACTGGCATAGAAATTAAGCGCCACAGTCACTTTCACAGCCACTGGCAGTGGATACACTCCATATCTCCTTGGTGCCGAGTCCTTCAGTAAGTGGCAGATGTGAACCACCAGGTCCCTAGACATGCGCAGTCGTTGGCAACACTGGCAACCATGGCTCACTGTCCCTCCTGGGCAGTGTGTGCTGGAGCCCCTGCTGCCCCTTCTTCCTGAGGTTGCTGCTCCTGCCTTTGCACAGCCAGGTGCCTCAGTCACTCCCTCCTTGGTTTTCTTCGCTCTCTGTAGGCCATGAGGTGTACAGCTAGGTCACCAGGATCCATGATCCTGATGTGGTCCGCTGACGTCATGAAAGAGAGAGAAATGTGGTTAGCATTAGTGAACTTAGCACTTTCCTGGCCCTATGTGATCACCACTTAATGCTTCCCGGAGTGTGCTAGTTACCCATCAGATGGCCAGAGATGAGTGTGCTGCATGGCTGCCCTGTCAACCTACGACATGGGGGAGACAGCTCCTAACCAGGTTGCTGAGATTGCAAGGGGCTGTGAGCACCTCCAGCAGTTACTGCTACATGGCCAGTGTTGTTGAAGAGATTGTACAATGTGTGCAGCCTAACTACTCTGCGGTCCAGTAAAGTGGTCACGGACTCACAGTGTGTGCTGGAGGGGGGTGGGTAGAAGGACGGTGGCAGGGGGTGGGGAGCGGTGTATGGTCTGGGTGCTTGGTGGCACTCCATGTTGCTTGCATGGGCAGGCAGGCTAGGAGCCCGACTCCAATCATCACTGTGGTTGCGCCTGATCTGTCTCAGTTGCAGAGGAATGGTCAGTTTATACAGGTGTCCCCACTGCATGACCACTTCCCCCACTTACCCTGACCCCCACCTCGATTTCTTGTGCGCGAGATCCAACGCCAGGGCAGCAGTTGCTGTCCCCCAACAACAGTCACCTCTGTAGCAGGGCAGCAGTTGCCCCTAGACATCCTGCCCCCGACAACAGTCACCTCTGTGGCAGGGCAGCAGTTGCCCCTAGACATCCTGCCCCCGACAACAGTCACCTCCGAGACAGGGCAGCACTTCACCCAGGCCCCCCAGCACCTCTGAAGCCTACAAAACAACAGGCGACCCTGGCGAGCTGTGGAAAACAATGCTGTTCACTCACCTCAGATCCCCACAAACTGAAGGCTGTCAAGTGCACATTACCTGTGTGCTGTTATGAAACACTTCGACCTGCTTTCCCGCCGACATGGACGACAATCCGGTGGGGGTCCAAGAGCCTGGCGGGATGGCCTTTTAATGTTATGCTGATGTATTACAATGACCTCCCTGACGACTGTTGGCAGGAAACACGGCCTGCCAATGGCGGGCTGAGCGGAGGATCATGACCTGCCTTCCTGCCATCTTGAAACCGATCGCGCCATATTGTCTGTGCACACCACCTATCGCACCTGCTGCCAGCGGGCATGGAATATTCCGCCCTTGGTTTCAGAGCGTGGTGTGTCTGACCACAGGTCACCTATTGGTTTACATGGATTGTGTATTTACTGTGAACATTAGAGTATAAGATAGCTTTTGTAACTTGTGTTATCCTTACAAATCTGCATATATCTGTAAAGGTATAGTTGCGGGTGAAGGAGTATTGGAATATAGTTCATCTTTTCTTGTTTAATAAATGCTTTATTCTTTTGTTAAAATCTAACTCCAGTGACTCTGTTCAGCAGCCACTCTCCATGTATCTAAACAAATAAAAATTAGGATCTTTCAAGCTGGGTTCCACTCTGGGGTCAGGCTTGTCCAGGGGTAACATCAGCTCGGATCGTAAAAGGGGCTAGCAGCAAATATGGCCACAGTACAAAAAAAATGTATAAAAAGAGAAGTCTAAAGGTGCTGTTTCTGAATGCACAGATCATTCACAGTAAAGTAAACAAATTTACAATGCAAATAGATGTAAACGGGTATGATATGATTGCAGTTACAGAGACATGGCTGCACAGTGACCAAGGCTGGGAACTGAATATCCAAGGGTATTCGATATGTAGGATGGACAGGCAAAAAGGAAAAGGAGGTGGTGTGGCATTGTTAGTTAAGGGTGAAATCAGTGCAATAATGAGAGAGGATATTGGCTCAGAAAATCTAGATGTAGAATCAGTCTTGCTGGAGCTAAGAAACAACAAGGAGTGGAAAACATTAGTGGGAGTTGTCTCTAGGCCTCCAAACGGTAGTGATAGTGTAGGGATGGTATTAAACAAGAAATTAGAGATGCATGTAACAAGGGTGCTACTGTAATTATGGGTGACTTTAATCTACATATAGACTGGGCAAACCAAATTAGCAATAATATTGTGGCGGATGAATTCCTGGAGCGTTTACGAGATGGTTTTTAGACCAGTATGTCGAGGAACCAACAAGGGAACAGGCTATCCTAGATTTGGTTTTGTGCAACGAGAAATGGCTAATTCATAACCTTGTTGGCGTGGGATCCTTTAGGGAACAGTGACCATAACATGACAGAATTCTTCCTGAGGTTGGAAAGTGAAGTAGTCCAATCTGAAACTAGGGTCCTAAATCTAAACAAAGGAAACTACAAAAGTAAGAGACGTGTGTTGGCTAAGAGAGATTGGTGAACTTCATTAAACGGCATGACAGTGGCTAGGCAATGGCTAACGTTCAAGGAACGAATGTATGCTTGCAACGGTTATATATTCCTTTCTGGTGCAAAAACATCAACAGGAAAAGTGGCCCAACCATAGCTAACAAAAGAAATTAAGGATAATATTAGATCCAAAGAGGAGTCATATAAAATTGCTAGAAAAAGTAGCAAGCCTGAGGATTGGGAGAAGTTTAGAATTCAGCAAAAGAGGACCAAGAGATTGATTAAGAGGGGAAAAATACAGTATGAGAGTAAACTTGCAAGAAATGTAAAAGAGGACTGTGAAAGCTTCTATAAGTCATAGGGCAGAATTCTCCGCCCATTGTGGGGTAAGTTCAAGAGCAGGCGTGTCGAGGCGCGCCTACGATCGGCGCCTCGATTGGGGCGCGCTGCCATTTTACATGACGTCCACAAGGAAGTGTTATGCGCTCCCTGTGTGAGTCAGGGGAATTTCCTGAGCCAAGAGTGCGTTCTTTCGTGCATGCACTCAAAAGAGCGCAGTCATCTCTCTGAGGCTAAGTGCTGCCTCAGGGAGATCGGCTGCACATTAAAAAATATTAGAAGCAGAGAAAAAAAAATTCTCTGACATGTCCCCTCATGTGACACTCCTAGCCTGCCCACCAACCTTAAGGTTGGATGGGCAGGTCCACTAATTAATTACATTAATTACTTTGTCAATGGCCTCAATGGGCCATTGACAAGTCGGCGGGCGCACAGCTGATTCGGCGGGGTGGGGTGACATTGGGAGATGCACCCGATGTCATCCCGTGTCATTTTACATATCGGCGAACGGGCCCCACCCCCTGCTCACCGACCAGGAATTCCTGGCCATAGAGTCATAGAGTTATACAACACAAACAGGTCCTTCAGCCCATCGTATTCGTGCCAGCCATCAAGCCCCTATCTATTCTAATCCCATTTTCCAGCACTTGGCCCGTAGCCCTGTATGCGATGGCATTTCAAGTGCTCATCTAAATACATCTTAAATGGTTTCCTGCCTCTACCACCCCCTCAGGCAGTGAGTTCCAGATTCCAACCACCCTCTGGGTGAAAATTTGTTTCCTCAAATCCCCTCTAAAGCTGCTGCTCCTTGCATTAAATCTATGCCCCCTGGTTATTGACACCTCCACTAAGGGGAAAAGTTTCTTCCTATCTATGCCCCTCATAATTTTGTATACCTCTTTCAGACCCCACCCCCCTCAGCTTTCTCTGATCTAAGGAAAACAACCCTAGCCTATTTCATAGCTGAAACGCTCCAGCCTAGGCAACATCCTGGTGTATCTCTTCTGCACCCTCTCCAGTGCAATCTCATCCTTTCTATAGTGTAGCAACCAGGATTGCACAAAGTACTCCAGCTGTGGCCTAACAAGCATTTTATACAGCTCCAGCATAACCTCCCTGCTCTTATATTCTATGCCTCGGCTAATAAAGGCAAGTATCCCATATGCCTTCTTAAGTATGTAAGAAGATAAAAATGGTTGAAGACAAATATATCCCTTTTAGTCCAAAACAGGAGAATTTATAATAGAGAACAAGGAAATAACAAAGCAATTAAACAACTGCTTTCGTTCTGTCTTCATGGAGGAAGGCACAAATAACTTCCCAGAGGTACTAGAGAATCAAGGGTCTAGTGAGAAAGAGGAATTGAAGGAAATTAGTATTACTAAAAAAAAGGTGCTCGAGAAATTAATGGGACTAAAAGCTGATAAATCCCCAGAACCCGATAATCTACATCCCAGGTTACTAAAGGAGGTGGCCATGGAAATAGTGGATGCATTGGTTGTCATATTCAAAAATTCTGTAGAGTCTGGAACAGTCCCTGCAGATTAGAGGGTGGCAAATGTAACCCTACTATTTAAAAAAGGAGGGAGGGAAAAATCAGGGAATTACAGACCGGATAGCCTAAACTCAGTAGTAGGGAAAATGCTAGAGTCTATGTTTACTTTGTCTAATCTCGTTAATATTTTCTAAATGTCCTGTTATCACATTGTTTACAAAGTAAACATGGATTTATGAAAGGGAAATCATGTTTGACAAAACTACTGGAGTTTTTTGAGGACATAACTAGCAGAATAGATAAGGGAGAACCAGTGCATGTGGTGTATTTGGATTTTCAGAAAGCTTTTGATAAAGTCCCGCATAAGAGGTTAGTGTGTATAATTAAATCACATGGGATTGGGGGTAACATACCAGCATGGATTGAGAATTGGTTAGCAGACAGAAAACAGAGAGTAGGAATAAATGAGCCTTTTTTCGGAATAGCAAGCGGTGACTAGTGGGGTAATGCAGGGATCAGTGCTTGGGCCCCAGCTATTCACAATATATATCAATGATTTGGATGAGGGAACCAAATATAATATTTCCAAGTTTGCTGATGACACAAAACTAGGTGGAAATGTGAGTGGTGAGGAGGAAGTTAAGAGGCTTCAAGGTGATTTAAACAAGTTGAGTGAGTGGACAAAAAAATTGTCTGATGCAGTATAACTTGGATAAGTGTGATGTTATCCACTTTGGTAGGAAAAAGAAAATAGCAAAGTATTATTTAAATAGTGGTAGATTGGGAAATATTGATGTACAAAGGGACCTGGTGTCCTTGTACACTAATCACTGAAAGCAAGCATGGAGGTGCAGCAAGTAGTTAAGAAGGCAAATGGTATGTTGGCCTTCATTGGGAGAGGACTTGAGTACAGGAGCAAGGATGTCTTACTGCAGCTATACAGAATCAGAGGGCAGGATTTTCAGCTTGGCATGCAGGCACACACCCAACACGCACAAGTATGAAATGGCGCGTGATGATGTCGGGCAAGCGCCGTGACTTCATTGCGCGCCCACGCAATATTTCGTTTGGCAGGAACACGTGGGAGTCAGCAGCGCACCTGCTAAAAATTAAGAGGGCTGTTAAGACCATTAATCAATTAATTAAAATAAAATTTTCCCTGCTCGTCCAACCTTACACTTGGCGGGTGGGCAAATAGGCCAAGCGGCCTTTGCATTTTTTGCAAAACCTCATCCACAGGTGGGATGAGGTTATGAACGGTGATTTAAAAAATCAGTAAACATTTTTAAAACTAATTTTTGACATGTCCCTGCTCATGTATCAGAGTCATATGAATGGACATGTTTTCCTTATTTTTGAAATCTTTATTTTCAATGATAAAAATCTTCAGCTCCCTGAGGCAGCTCTGTGCCTTCAGGGAGCTTTCAGTGCACACACCTGTGTGCATGTGCCCAATTCAGTGCTCGCGCTCCTCCTGCCCCCACCCAGGCTGCACTGAGGTTATTAATTGGCCAGCCAGTGTGAAATCATGGTCGGGGTTCGATGGCAGGCGGCGGTCAGTTGCACGGCCACTCCCAGGCCTACCCGCTGTGCCCACCTGAGGAGGTAAAAATTCTGTCCAGAGAATCACAGAATTGTTACGGTCCAGAAAGAGGCCATTCATCCAATCGTGTCTGCAATAGCTCTCGGAGCATTTTAACTTAGTGCCAATCTCCTGTCCGTTCCCTGTGACCCTGCACATTGTCGCCATTTAAATACTCATCCAACGCCCTCTTGAATGCTTCAATTGAACCTGCCTCTACCACACTTCCAGGCAGTGCATTCCAAACCCTCACTACTCGCTACGTGAAAAAGTTTTTTCTCACCTCGCATTTGCTTCTTTTGCAATACACTTTAAAACCGTGCCCTCTGGTTCTTAATCCAGGAACAGTTGAGCAGCAACAGTTTCTCCCTATCTACTCTGTCCAGACCCCTCATTGTTTTGAAAACTTCTATAAAGTCTCCGCTTAACCTTCTCCTTTCCAAGGAAAACAGTCCCAGCTTCTATAGGGCCTTGGTGAGACCACACCTGGAGCATTGTGTGCAGTTTTGGTCTCCTTACCTAAGAAAGGATATACTTGCCAAAGAGGGAGTGCAGCGAAGGTTCAGCAGACTGATTCCTGGATTGGCAGTGTTGTCGTATGAGGAGAGATTGGGCCGACTAGGCCTATGTTCACTGGAGTTTAGAAGATTGAGAGGCGATCTCATTTAAACATATAAAATTCTGACAGGGCTGGACAGACTGGATGCAGGGGTGGTGTTTCCTCTGGTTGGGGGTATCTAGAAGAAGGGGTCACAATCTCAGGATATGGGATAGGTCATTTAGAACTGAGATGAGGAGAAACTTCTCCACTCAGAGGGTGACAATCCTGTGAAAATCTCACAGAAGGCTGTGGAGGCCAAGTCACTGAAAATATTTGAGAAGGAAATAGATAGATTTCGAGACTCTAAAGGTGTCAAGGGGTATGGGGAGAGAGTGGGAGTATGGCATTGAGACAGAGGATCAGCCTTGATCATATTGAATAGTGGAGCAGGTTCGAAGGGCTGACTGATCGACTCCTGCTTCTATTTTCTATGTTTCTACAGGCAGGATTTTCGGGTCGTGGGGTGGGTGCGGCGGGCGGACCTGGGAGCGGCTGGGGAATGGGCAGCCATCCGCGATCGGCCCCCCGACTGCTCTGAAAGGTTCAGCACTGCCGGGGCGGGGGCAGGAGGAATACGAGCGCTGCAGTCAGCGCAGTCACAGGTGAGCGCACAATGAAAACTCCCTGAAGGCAGAGGGCTGCTTCAAGGAGCTGAAGAATTTAAAACCAATGAATGAAGTTTTTAAAATTCCGGAAAAAATGTCCACACAGCAGAGTCACTCACCTCAACATGTAGATTTGAAAACTTCTCCACAAAACTTTAAAATATTTAAAATATAATTACAGAAGCCTCGTCCCACTCATGGTTGAGGTTTCCTCAAAAACCCAAAGGCCACCTGGCTGATTCACCCGCCTGCCAACCATAATGTTGGACGGGCAGCGAAAAATACAGGTCGAATAACGGCCTTAATAGGGCTCTTAACTGTCGGCGGGCATGCTGCCAACTCTCGCATGTGCCCGCCAACCGAAATATCGGGCGAGTGCTCTATGCTGTCGACGTTTGCCTGACGTCATCGCGCGCTATTTCACACTCGGGCATGTGGGGCGTGCACCCAACATGCTAAGTGGAAAATCCCGCCCTATGTTTCTATTGTGCCATACTCGGTCAAACACTGCCTCAATGTCAAGGGCAGTCACCATCACCTCACCTCTAAAGTTCAGCTCCTTTGTTCATGTTTCGAACAAGGCTGTATTGAGGTCGGGAGCTGAGTGACCCTGGCAGAACCCAAACTGAGTATCGATGAGCAGGTTATTGTTAAGCAAGTGCCGCTTGATAGCACTGTTGATGACCCCTTCCATCATTTTACTGATGATCGAGAGTAGACTGATGGGGTAGTAATTGGTTGGGTTGGATTTGTCCTGCTTTTTGTCTACACAGCATACCTGGACAATTTTCAATATTGTTGGGTAGATGCCAGTGTTGTAGCTGTAGGGGAACAGCTTGGCTAGGAGCGCCGCAAATTCTGGAGCACAAGTCTTCAGTGCAATTGCCAGAACATTGTCTTTGCAGTATCCAATGCCTTCAGCCATTTCTTGATATCATGTGGAATGAATCAAATTGACTGAATAGCATCTGTGATGCTGGGGTCCTCCGGAGGAGGCTGAGCTGGATCATCCACTTGGCACTTCTGGCTGAAGATTGTAGCAAATGCTTCAGCCTTATGTTTTGCACCGATGTGCTGGGCTCCTCCATCATTAACAATGAGGGTATTTGTGGAGCCTCCTCCTCCAGTGAGTTGTTTAACTGGCCACCACCATTCACGACGCGATGTGGCAAGACTGCAGAGTTTAGCTCTGATCTGTTGGTTGTGGAATTGCTTAGCTCTACATATCACTTGACGCTAATGCTGTTTGCCGCACATGTAGTCCTGTGTTGTAGTTTCACCAGGTTGACACCTCATTTTTAGGTGCTGCTCCTGGCATGCCATCCTGCACTCTTCATTGAACCAGGGTTGATTCCCTGGCTTGGTGGTAATGGTAAAATGTGAGATATGCCAGGCCATGAGGTTACAGATTGTAGTTGAGTACAATTCTGCTGCTGCTGATGGCCCACAGCGCCTCATGGATGCCCTGTTTTGAGTTGTTCAAAATCTATCCCATTTAGCATGATGGTAGTGCCACACATGATGGAGGGTATCCTCAATGTGAAGATTGGACTTTGTCTCCGCAAGGATTGTGCAGTGATCACTCCTACCGATACTGTCATGGGCAGATGCATATGTGGCAGGCAGGCTGGTGAGGATGAGGTCAAGTGTGTTTTTCCCTCTTGCTGGTTCCCTTAGCACCTGCCGCAGACCCAGTCTCACAACTGTGTCCTTAAGGGCTCAGCCAATCGGTCAGCAGTGGTGCTACTGAGCCACTTTTGGTGATGGATATTGAAGTCCCCACCCAGAGTATATTCTGCACCCTTTCCACCTTCAGTGCTGCCTCCAAGTGGTGTTCAACATGGAGCAGCACTGATTCATCAGCTGAGGGAGGTGGAGGGGGCAGGGGCATTACGTGATAATCAGCAGGAGGTTTCCTTACACATGTTTGACCTGATTCCATGAGCCTTCATGGGGTCGAGAGTCGATGCTGAGGACTCCTGGGGCAATTCCCTCCTGACAGTATGCTACAGTGTCATCGCCTCTGCTGGGTCTGTCCTGCCGGTGGGACAGGGCATACCCAGAGATGGTGATGATGATAGTGGTGTCTGGGTCATTGTCTGTATATTTCCATGAATATGACTATATCAGGCTATTGCATGAATAGTCTGTGAGACAGCTCTCCCAATTTTGGCACAAGCCCCCATATGTTAGTAAGGAGAGCTTTACAGAGTTGACAGGGCTGAGGTTGCAGTTGTTGTTTCCTGTGCCTTGGTCTGTCCGGTTTCATTCCTTTTTATTGACTTTATGGCTTGCTAGGCCATTTCAGAGTCAACCACACTGCTGTGGATCTCAAGTCACATGTAGGCCAGGCCAAGTGAGGACAGCAGATTTCTTTCCCTCAAGATATTAGTGAACCAGATTTTTAAAAAATGACAATCTGCAATGGTTTCATGGTCATCATTAGACCTTTAATTCCAGATTTTTCTTT
This sequence comes from Carcharodon carcharias, assembly GCF_017639515.1. NCBI lineage: Eukaryota > Metazoa > Chordata > Chondrichthyes > Lamniformes > Lamnidae > Carcharodon > Carcharodon carcharias. The sequence goes on from NC_054470.1 coordinate 42,186,200, forward strand.
AATTCAAGTTCCACCATCTGCCATAGTGGGACTCAAAACTCTGGTCCCAGACATTACCCTGGGTCTCTGGATTACTAGCCCAGTGACAATACCACTACACCTCTGCCTGCCCCATTTTGCAGCAGCAAAAAGAAAGTCAAAGCCACCTCATCTGAAACTTCCATGCTGCTGCCATTCAATATTGCTTTCCCCACCTGCATGGTTTCTATCTTCTTGATCAACTTCCTGTCTAACAACTTGTTGAATACCTTCTGAAAGTTCATATAAACAACATATACTGCTTCACCTTGATCAACTTTCTTTATAATCTGGTCAAAGAATTCAATCAAGTTGGTCAGATATAATTTGCCTTTAACAAATCTGTGCTGACTCTCCTGGATTAGTCTATGCCTTTGCTAATGAAAGTTTATCTTGTCTCTGATAATGCCTTCCAATAACTACCCACAACTGATGTTAGGTTGACTGGCCTGTAGCTTCCTGATTTATTCCCCTCCCCTTTCTTGAATAGTGGTATAAAAACCCTTCAGTCTTCCAGTACTACTCCTATATCCAATGAGGATTGAAAGATTGAGACCAATGCCTCTGCTATTTCAATCTTTGCTTCATTCAGTAACTTCGGATGCCTTCCAGCCAGTTCAGGTGACTTACCAAATTTGAGTGATGCTCATCTTTTCAGTACATCTTCTCTATTATTATCCTATTCATTACTTCACTTTCCTCTTTCATTGTAACCTTCTTATCATCCACTCCTTTGTGAGCACTGATGCAAAATATTCATTTAATACTTTAGCCATGCCCTTTGCCTCTACATGAAAACTTTCCTCTGGGTCCTTAAAATGCCAAACATTTTCCACAACTAACTTCTTATACTTGATAGGTTTATAAAATGTTTTGGCTTCAATTTAATGTTCCTTGCTAATCTTTACTTTGCCTTCTATATTGACATTTTCAATTCCCTCCTATACTCTCCATAAGCTTCCTGAAATTTGTCATTCATCTCCTTTTTATTTTTTTAACCTTTATTTCCTTTATCATCCAGCTTTAGCTCCTACCTTTTCAATGAAATTTGCCTAGTTTGTAGCTAAACTATCTCTTCCCTCAAAGCCATCCATACATAGCTTTGTTACCGCTTTACTTAGCAACGGCTTTCTTGAATTTAACTAGACTATATCCCTTCTTCCTCTTTTCCCTATTTAACATTTTACCTCAATACTATTAGAGGTCTTGTGGTGTAGTGGGTAGTGTTCTTACCTCTGAGCCAGAAGTTGTGGGTTCAAGTCTCACCCCAGAACTTGACAATCAAGGAATGTGTGTTAGTAACATTACCCTTCTAACACAAGCCAATTTCAGGTGATGGGAGTGATTCCTGGTCTGCCATGTGATAGAAAGAAAGTTAGAGCCTCTATTATTGCTGTCCATAGTTCCAGACTACAACATTTGTGTAAAGGTGCAAGCAACTCGGACTACCTGAGTGATCCATAACACACCACCACTTATTTCCTGGTCTCTTTCCATAATTACCTTAAATTGAATTATGTGTAGCCACTGTTAGCTATTAAATTCTGTACTGTTGCACACTCCACTTGGCTCACTTCATTTTCCAGGATCGGATTCAATACTGCGTCCTTCTTTGTTAAATTTGAGATTTTTGTGGGGCATTTTCCTACCACCTTGAAGCAGATTAGGGTCTGGGGAAGTGGCAAAAAAATGTGTAGTGATGGTTCCGTGATGCGTTCCCGCCAGATCGCAGTATTACTGGAGGCAGCTCTATGGCGATGACGGCGGCACCCCATCCCCTCCATCCCCCCCACCCCTGGCCGTGGTGAGAAGCCAATTAATGCCGTTATGGAGGTCTGAACGCCATGAGATTCATATGCAGTGATTACTTTAAAGGAAAAATTGCAATTGTTTACTGTCATCTGTCGATGGACCCACAGAATAAACTAGGAAACGTGGAATTGGCTGCTGGTTCCACCAGCTGTATGTGCCTCTATCTTTGCTGCTATCGCGGTGCATCCGCTGTTGTACGGTTTTACTCTGTGGCGATATTGCAACGGAGATAGGAATCAATACCAAGAAGTGCATAAGCCGGCTTTCCAAAGTAAAAAAATGCATGCAGTTTAACAGAAGTAAGTTTCCAAAAAAAAGCTTGACACAGAAAGTTAAATGCACTGCTTTCCCCTTGTACTGCATATCCTGCTTTCCCCTTGATGTCCAACTCAGTTCAATGCAACAGGCTTGTCACAGCAGTTATATATACAGCCCACATCATTCACGGTTTTTGTTTTAACCCTGCTTATATAATTGGGAACGGAAAGCACAGTTTCTCTGATTGTTTTAATATTCCCCTTCCCTCTGTCGCAGAAGATTTTTTTAAAGACAGGCTTGCTAGCACTGTATCTCCGACCAATGACATTATTGGTTTTCTGTGCTAGCAGGGGGCACAGTGGCCTCTATTTTCCACCTTCTCCATTCAGCTCAGCAGCACACAGCATTCACTGTGGGCCTGCCGATCACCCTGCTCTTCAGGCACTCTGATTGGCCCCTCTTTGCCCTCTGGATGCTTGATGCCTGCTCCTAGGCGCAGATTCTTTGTTGCCTTCCCCCGCGACGATCGTGCCCAATGTGTCGGCCACCTTGATGTAGGTTGGAATCACTTTGGTCTGTTTCCAAAAAAAAATCTCTTTTTAAAAGTCTGATTCCTGTTTCCAACCGATGAATTAAAAATCAGTATTTGATATAAGCATGTCTTTATAACATAAGGCATAATTTAGAAGCCTATGAACATTGAAAACCCCATTTACTGAGTAGCTCTCTTTCTCTGTTCAATACTTGTGTGAATAGGTAAAACAGTTAAGCACAGACAGATTAAATTGGCCATGAATGCAACTTGCGCTGTTAAGCAGGATGATTATGAATACAGTCTTTCTTATGAATCCACTAATTACTGTCTGCTTCCATTCAGAATTAAAATTGTCATTGTGCCAAAGCCTGGTGCTTTGTTCAACCTGATACTTTAATAATATTTCTGTGCATATAGGACATGGTCAGGTTTTTTCCTTGCGTTTCAAACTTTGTTGAAGAAATTTTGGCAGTTCATCTAATTTACATTAATTACTATTAGATCATGTATCTTATTTTAATTGTAACTTAGCCAAATGCTTCAATACATGTGTACTTCTATTTTATTATGTAAAGTATAGGATCATACAGCAAAATGGATAATTAAGATATCTACATTGCTAAAAAAGGAAAATATACCTTTCTTCAGTTAAGGAATCAAAGGCTACAGTCAGTTAAGTACTGAAGAAATGGTGATATGTGAATAGAAAGCAACTGTGGGCAGAGAGGTTTGGAACCTGCATCAGGGCCCTTGACATTTTCCAGTGAATTCTACCAGATTTATGATGGTAGACCAGTGGAATTCCAGTTAACTTTTTGAGCCAATTTTTTAAATATGTAGTGCTTCTTCTCTTCTTGTATTTCCTATCACTGAATCTGCTTGTCTTGGATTTTCCTGGTACCAAAAGGTCTTGCAATGAGAAAACTGCACAGTCCTCTGATATAGAATCTACCATTGCTGCCAATGGATATGAGTAGGTTAAGAGAGTGGGCAAAAATTTGGCAGGTGGAGTACAATGTGGGAAAATTTGAGGGAGGTGATGGCCTAGTGGTAATGTCTCTGGATGAGTAATCCAGGGGACCAGGCTAATGTTCTGGGGACAAGAATTCAAATTCCACCATGGTGGAACTTAAAAAATAACTAACAAAATCTGGACTTAGATGCTAGTCTCAGTCATGGTGACCATGAAACTATTGTCGTAAAAACCCATCTGGTTCACTAATGTCCTTGAGGGAAGGAAATCTGCCTTCCTTACCTGGTTTGGCTATATGTGACTCCAGATCCACAATAATGTGGTTGACTCTTAACTGCCCTCTGAAATGGCCTAGCAAGCTACTCCGTTCAAGGGCAATTAGGGGTCGGCAACAAATGGTGACCTTGCCAGCAATGTCCACATCCCATGAAAGAATACATTTTTAAAATGTTAGCTTGTCCATTTTGGCAGGAAGATTAGAAAAGCAGAATATTATGTAAATAGAGAGATACTCCAGAAATCTGTAGTACATAGCAATTTGGGTATCCTTGTATATGAATCACAAAAGGTTAGCTTGCAGGTACAACAAGCAATTGGGAAGGAAAATGTAATGTTGGCCTTTATTGCAAGGGGACTGGAGTGTAAAAGTAGGGAAGTGTTGCTATAGCTGTACAGGGCCTTAGCGATACCACACCTGGAGTACAATTTTGGTCTTCTTATTTAAGGAGGGACATAATTGCACTGGAAGCAGCTCAGAGAAGTTTCACTCGGCTGGGATGAAGAGATTGTCTTATGAGGAAAGGTTGAACAGGTTAGGCCTATATTCGTTGGAGTTTAGAAGAATGTCAGGTGATCTTATTGAAACATAAAAGGTTCTGAGGGAACTTGAACAGGATGGATGTTCGGAGAATGCTTCCCCTTGTGGGGAAGTTGTGAACCAAGGGCACTGTTTAAAAATAAGAGGTCTCCCATTTAAGACGTATGAGGAGAATGTTTTTTTCTCTCAGAAGGTTATTAGACTTTGTAAGTCTCTTCCCCAAAGATTAGTGGAGGCTGGGTCATTGGATATATCCAAGGCTGAGTTAGACAGTTTTTTGATCAACAAGGATGTCATAGATTATGGGGGGGGGGGGTGCAGGGGCAGGCAGGAAAGTGGAGTTAAGGCTGCAATCAGATCAGCCATGACCTTATTGAATGGTGGAGCAGGCTTGAGAAGCCTTTTCCTATTTCTTATGATCTTATGAACGACAGTTCCTTGAACATCCCCAAAGACAATTGCTAGGGGAAGGGAATATTAATCTTTCCCACTGAGAAAGTAAGCAGAGTGAGTTTTGAAATGAAGGACTAATCTGATCCTCTCAGTTTCCTCTCAGTGTCAGGTGCATTTGGTTAATTTTACCCACTTGGGACATTTGGTTTGTTAATAACTGTGATCCTATCCAAAAGCAACTGATTGCTGTACACTTAACTGAACAAATCACATGGTCTGTTTGGCTCCTCCATGAACCTTAAGGACAGTGAACAAAATGTGGGCTTAATGTTTCTTTAAATGGTGGAGTAGCATTGCTGTGATCTGTTTGCTGACTTTGGCCTATTTCCCGGCAATAAGGGCCATTTCCTATGCATGCTGGGCTCTTGGCAGTATTCTTAACTACAGTCAAGATGAAGACTCCAGTGGCCCAAAGGGAAATGTCAGCACTGCAGAAGACAGTTGAAACATTAAATGGGCAGAATATTGGAAGAATTGTTCCACTGAAGACCTTGATCAAGGTGAGTGATGGAGGTGAAATGAAGACAGATAAGGCACTACAAAGTCCTCTCTTTCTTTTAGGGACTTTGGCAGGATCTCCAGCCACTTCCTATGGTCAACCGCCAGTTACCCCATGGTAGCCTCAGGAAATGCTGCAACACAGACAAATGGAAGGAAAATCCACTGGAGACCATGGCCACCTTCCCTCCACCTCCACTCGCATGTGGTGGTCAGGGAAGGAGTGGTCAGCAGTGATTCCAGCAAGATTGACAGGAGAGTAATTCAGGCCAAGCAGTGAGGTAGCATTCATCACTTGATGACAGAGAGTTACACTCTCCCCAGTTTCAAATATAATGGGCTCCAAGGACACAATAACATTTCTTTCTGTTAATCTTCCACAGCAGTTTTGGTCCAGCTGTTAAAATTTCAAGGAATAAATTTTATGAATGCCAGTTATCTCATCTTTACCAACTAGAATTCATTATCTAGACTACAGACACAATCTGTGTTAAAGTACAATCTTGATGTTTTAAAACAAAGAATTTTCCTTATTTGATTGAAGAATTGTCCTGTTTAATTTCTTAAGAATCTATATTATATTTTCTTAGAGAGTGATAACTTTGCAAGCATTATGATCACGTTAAGTTGGTCCCTGTATACTGCGAGAGATTGCCTGCTATCTTTGTGTTGCTGCACAGGGAAGGTAAGATCACATAGAAACATAGAAAATAGGAGCATGAGTAAGTCATTCAGCCCTTTAAGCCTGCTCCACCATTCAATATGATTCTGGCTGGTCCTCTATCTCAATGCCATACTGTTGCTGTCTCCCTATGCTCCATGATGCCTTTAGAGTCCAGAAATCTTTCAATTTCCTTCTTAAATATATTCAGTGACATGGCCTCCATAGCCCTCTGTGTTAGAGAATTCCACAGGTTCATACCCTCTGAATGAAGAAGTTTCTCCTTGTCTCAGTCCAATTGGCCTACCCAGTATCCTGAGATTGTGACCCCTTGTTCTAGACCCCCCAGCCAAGGGAAACATCATCCCTGCACCCAGTCTGTCCAGCTCTGTCAGAATTTTATATGTTTCAATGAGATCCCCTATCATTCTTCTAGTATATTCCAGTGAATACAGGCCTAGTCGACACAATCTCTCCTTATACAATCCTACCATCCCAGGAATCAGTTTGGTGAACTGTACTCCCTCTTTGGCAAGTACACCCTTTCTTAGGTAAGGAGACCAAGATTGCATACTATACTCCAGGTGTGGTCTCACCAAGGCCCTGTACAACTGCAGTAAGACATCCTTACTCCTGTACTCAAATTCTCTTGTAATGAAGGCCAAAATACCATTGCCTTCTTACCTGCTTGCTGCACTTGCATGCTTGCTTTCAGTGATTGGTGTACAAGGACACCCATGTCCCTTTGTACATCAACATTTTACAATCTAGCACCACTGAAATAATACTCTGCCATTCTGTTTATCCCACCAAAGTGGATAACTTCATATTTATCCATGTTACATTGCATCTGCCATGTATTTGTCCACTTACCCAATGGGTGGAATTGTCCCAGGTTTGCACTAATTGTGGTAACAGGTGGGTAAAACAACATTTTAACCACCGGCCTCGTTGGTGGGTTTTCACACCGTATCATCCGAAACCCGCCGCATTAATTATGCATGCCCGGGAAACAAGCCATTTCAATGGCAGGGGGGCTCTCATTCACCTGCCACTCCATCACCTCAATGCTTCATCACACCGGGCACCACATTTAAAATCCAGATGTGCGCACACATCTCAGCGCTTCCAGCTCAGGACTACTGCAGGGAAGATGTCCATGAAAGGCAAAAAGACTGCAGCCCCTGGGTTTAGTGACGTGTCACTGGAACGCCTTTTGGTTGCCATGGAGGACTGCCTCAATGGCCTCTACCCCTGCTCTGGCTGCAGGATTGGCAGTGATGATCAGTGCCAGTGCTGCACAGAAGAGTTTGGCTATCCAATGCAGATAGATGATAAATGATCTTATCCATGTAGCCAGGGTATGGCAACCATCTCATCAATCTAAGCTCACACACTCAAGCCCATCACACATTCACTGGCATCTCATTCACTATCAGCTCAAGGGACATCACCACCCATTCTCGCACACACATACCCTCACATGCCCATCTGGCCTCATCTCCACTGGAGACTGCCTCCTCAGCCCTCACCATCTTGAGGTTGCTTGCACAGATCAACATGTGCCCACACACACACACCCTGGGATAACCCCCTTCCCCAGTACAGCCCTTGTCCTGCAGCCTCTTCCCTTGCCTCGGGCCACTTCTCCCCCTTCCCCAAGCAAGCCCTAGCTCCGCAGCTATTGAAAAGCCACCCCTGCCTTAAGGCTGGTCTGGTAGGTAGAGACCTGCTGTGAGCCACCCTAAAAGTGATGTGGTGCTGTCTGTGAAGCCTGGCGCTGATGACTGAGTGCTGACCGAAGTAAAGTAGGCAAATAAAACTTGAAGTTCTGAGCAAAGTGCAACTCGCCAGGTGCATGTTGCTTATGTGCTGTTCTGAAACACATCGACATGCTTTCTCGCTGACGTTGGCAGATGATCCTACGTGGGAACACGATTCCAGCGGGCAGGCCTAATAATGATATGCAGATATATTACAATGAGCTTCCCGACATCCGATAGGGAGAACGTGGCCCGCCATCAGCGGGCTGAGTGGACGATCGCGAACTGGTTTCATGCTGTTGTGAAACCGATTGTGCCATATTGTCCACTCATGCCACCGAAAATGCCCAACACTGGCAGGCACGGAAAATCCAGGCCAGCTTGTCCAAATCACCTCGAAGCCTCTTAACATCCTCCTCACCACTCACATTCCCACCAACTCTCGTGTCATCAGCAAACTTGGAAATGTTACATTTGGTTCCCTCTTTCAAATCATGGATATATATTGTGAATTAAAGCCAGCACAATATATTTTATTATTACCTAACACCCGGGTATATAGTTGGCAACTCCATTCATTAATAGAATCACTTAACATTGACCTCTAGCCCATCAATTGATCACATCTATCCATGATCTTTGCACTTTCCCCATCAGGGAGGCTTACAAACAAGGATTTCACAGTCTAGCTATGCCAGGAAGAAATGTGGATTGATGGCTTGTATCTTATCAAGCAGTCTGTGCTTTCGAAGCCAGTTTTATAATTAGCAGCTTTATTCAATTGCAGAAGATAGCCTTTTGAAATTCCCTTTCCTTAGTTCCAACTTTGAAGTTGAGAAGATATAGCTGTTGTATACCCAGATTTCTTCAGTAAATGCCTGGGTTGATTTAAGTTTGGGATGCACTGGGAGCAGTGGAGGTCTGGTAGCACTCAGGAAACACAGAAACCAGTGTTATACATCTTGTCAGTGGCTTTTTAACTAAGCTGTTGAATTATGATATTATTTCCAGGTTTCCTGACTAACTATCATCAACGGGTGTGATTTCAGTACCACTATTTAAAGAGATACTCCTAACATGTAATATAAAAGAAATAAAGATTTGCATTTATATCATGTTTTTCACATCCACTGGAGTCTCAAAGTGTTTTATGGCTAATGAGATGCCTTTGAAGAGAAATCATTGTTCTAATGTTGGAAACAGGGCAGACTCTCTCAAACTGCAATGTGACAATGATCAAATGATCTGTTTTTGTGATGTTAATTGAAGAATAAGTATAGGCTAGGACAACAAGGATAACTCTTCTGCTGCTTTTGGAAATATCGGATCTTTTAAATCAACCAGAACAGGCAGGTCAGGGTCTCAGTTTAACGTCTCATTTGAATGATGGCACCTCTGGCAGTGCAGTACTCCCTCAGTACTGCACTGGAGTGTCAGCCTTGATTGTTGTACTTAAGCCCTGGGTCAGGATTTTCGGTTCATAGGGCGGGCATGGTGGGCTGGACCAGGAGCAGCCGAGAAACAGGCCGCCGCCCGCGATCGGCCCCTGACCGCAATTTCACGCTGGCTGGCCAACTGATGGTGAGCCAGCATGAAAGGTGTGATGAGGAGCTCAGCACTACTGGGGTGCGGGTGGGAGGAGTTTGAGTGCAAGAGTTTGTGCATGTGTGGGGGAGTGTGCACTGAAAGCTTCCTGAGGGCACAGAGCTGCCTCAGGGAGCTGAAGAATTGTGGAAACAAAAATAAAGATTTAAAAAATGAGAGAAACATATCCCCACATGTCACTCAGTCACAAGAACAGGGACGTATTGAAAACAAAGTGTAAAATTTAAAAATTTAAAAAAAAAATTACTGCTGGAAGCCTCATCCCGCCCGTGGATGAGGTTTCATAAAAAATCCAAAGGCCACCTGGCAGACTCACCCACTCGCCAACCGTAAGGTTGGCTGGGCAGCAAAAAATATCTCTCAATTACTTGATTAAGGGCCTAGGTGGGCCTCTTAATTGTTGGTGGGTGCGCTATGGACTCCTGCACACGCCCACCGACCATCACGCTCTATTTTATGCCCGATTGGGTCGGGCGCGCGCCCATCCGTGGGACTTAAAATTCTGCCCCTGGAGTGAGGCTTGAACCTGGAACCTTATGATTCACAGATAAGTTAAAAGCCAAAGGGAAGGAAGAGGAATAATTGAGTCAAGAAGGTCAAAGGCCTTTGTTCAGCAATGCCTCCTTGAATGTGCTGCTGGGGGCTGTGGGGACTCAGAAGGATGTACTTTTCTCCAGTGGCAAGAAAAATATGTTGGCTGGGGACCCGCTGGTGTGGTCAGAGGTAGCAGAGGAGGTCAGCATTAAGAGTGTGGTGCTACACTCCTATATTCAATGTAGGAAGCAGATCAATGACCTATGCGTGTCTGGAAGTGTGAGAGTCGTGGCACATGCACCTATATCCTGATATGTGTATCACCCCATCCCTCTCACTTTGCCTTCTCAAGCCTACCCCAGCACATAATTTCTCACAACAACATACCTTGTAGATACACCCATTCCTTTCTGTCTACACACTTCCTCACATCTCCATCTATCTAACCATCATTGACACTCACTCTTATGCAATGCCATGCTTCTCCATAATAGTCACTCTTAACAATTAAAAAAATAAATAATTCATGGGGTGTGGGCTTCACTGGCTCAGCCAGCATTTATTGCCCATCCCTAGTTGCCCTTGAGAAGGTGGTGGTGAGCTGCCTTCTTGAACTGCTGCAGTCCATGTGATGTAGGTACACCCACAGTGCTGTTAGGAAGTGAGTTCCAGGATTTTGATCCAGCTACAGTGAAGGAACGATGATATATTTCCAAGTCATCAGGATGCTCTACTATCTGCTGCCCTTGTCCTTCTAGATGGTAGTGGTAGCGTGTTTGGAAGGTGTTGTCTAAACAGCCTTGGTGAACCCCTGCAGTGCACCTTGTAGATGGTACACACTGCTGCTACTGTGCGTTGGTGGTGGAGGGAGTGAATGTTTGTGGATTTGGTGCTTTCCATCCATCCTATCAACACATGCTGCAACATTGAGTGAACATATGCTATTACAGCCATTACAGTTTTTTTTTCTTTCCCTCCTTACAGGAGAAGAAAGCATAGAACACAAAGGAAAGGCAGAGAATCAGAGGTAATGGCCCTCCACAGATCTCACAGCTAACAAATGCAGAAGAGGAGGCAATGAAAAGCGGTGGTGTTTCAGTGTGTCTGGCCATTGGAGATTGGGAAATGGAGACCCCCTAGCTTTCTGGTGACAGAATTAAAAGTCAGGCAGCCGCATGGTGTACAACACTCACTCATGTTATGTTGATGTCAGCTGCAAGTGAAATATGATCACATACATACAGTCAATCTTCCTTACCTTGACTGTATTCATTTATGTCTTTTATCTCCCACAGAGCCTTCACACATTGATAGGAGGTGGCACAGCTGACTGATGATAACTCCTCAGTGGAGCTCAGCTCTCTGTGAGTGCACTGTCATGGACTCATGCGCCAGCTGAAATATGAACACTTCTGTGGGACTGGTACGCCTGGTTTTATCTGGCGACTCAAACATCACGAGTGAACATGAGCAGCTGGTGTAGACAGGGAAAGCAGTGGACGGCTCTTGATGGAGAGCGCAGGATTCTCCAAAGTTCACTGAGCTAGAAGCAGATGTTGTACTTCAGGGGCCTTCGAAGGAGAGGAAGCCTCTGGAGCAACACCAGATGTTCTGGCAGATGTTCTGACTGCACTGTGCACTCTTGCAGAGAAATTGGGGGAATCTGTCTCAAGCACAAGTGGAATTTGCGATGATGTCCTCATCCATGGAAAGAGCAGCCACCTGCACAGAGGATCCATCTGGATCACATGAGTGCCTACAGGCCCTCACCAATGGCCTGCGCACAATGGGCAGAATTTAAATTCCCCTGTCCAGGAGCCAGAGGTGGAATGCCTTTCACCTTACTGATTCCCATCGATCAATTGAAGGGTAGGGAAGGATGAGGATGCTCTTCCCGCCCAAAAGTCAATTGAGGAACTAAAAGTGGCCAATGGCCAATTCAGGGCCACGTAAGGGTCTTTCATCCTATTCTACTAGCAGCAGGCGGGGGTTTGGTGGGGGCAGCGGGGAAGGTGCATAGACCACGTGGGAGGCTGCCAGGGAAGGTATACGCAGGATGCCTTCTTGCAGGCTCGCTGGGGCCTCCTGATTGGGTACTGTGTGGCCCATGGAGGGGCCCTCCCAGCACCAAGGGCTGCCCCGGTGAAAAAGCACCCCTCCTAACTTTCCACATCGACTGACCCCCCCGCCCCCCCCACAACCCCCACCTTGTCAGGGCCTGCTTGAATGGCCCCAGCAAACCTGCCCCACTCACCCTCTGATTGGCTGGCAGTTCTTGGAGGCAGGTTCTTCACCTTAAGGCACAGAAGCACCAATGGCAGTGATATTTAATCCCACCGAGGCTCCCGGTAATGGCTGCGGTGGGGTTGCCAGCAGCTTTCCAGCCGGTGCTTGGTGCTACTGCCACGGCCATTAAATTTAGCCTATGAATGCCACCTTAAACAGACTATCTGATATCCTAGCCTTCCCTGTTTAATGCCGCACATGCCAACTGCCCTCCAGCTCATTGCTAGCAGGGAAGAGTGTTATGTTACAGTTTAGATAATTCAAGTGAAAATTACTGTGATTTATTTGCTTGTTTTTTTTTTACCTTTCTTACTGCAAATGTTATTTCTTTACAAACCTGATTGAGAATTGTAGCCTGAGCTTCAGCGGAATTTTCCACACCCGCCCACTACTGGGATCTTCCGGTGCCACCGCAAGTCAATGGGCTTCTGGGCTGGGGCGCCGCCTCGCCCACGGCGGGTCCTGCCCGAGACGGGGCGGGAAAATCCCGGCCATAGGGTCTGTTGGAACAGCGCACGCGCTGATGGTGAACACCGTTTGCCAGGTTAGCTGGTGCAGGAGCCTGGGGGCGGAATTCTCCCAAAATGAAACTAAGTGCGGTGGCGGGCGGTTTCAGCAGCGCACTGCCCCCCCGCCACTCCGTAATGGCGGCGACTCATGCCCGCTCCTGTGCTTGGAGCCTCATTAGTTATGCAAGAGGCATTTTCGCTCTGAATCGTCTGGCGGGTTTGGGAGCTGATTCACCCACCCGCCCGTCAGTTGGCGGGTTCAAAGGTCGGGGTGCCATATATATGCAGCAGTCCAACACACAGTCTCAATCTCTCCAGCCCGCCAGAGATGTCTGCAACCCATAAGAGAAAGGCTGAGAGCTTCAGGACAAAGTCTGCACCCCGCTTCACCCACCAGGCCCACCAGGCCTTGGTCAGAGGGGTTCAGGAACAACAGCAGCCTCAACTCCCAGGCCTGGGAGCCTGTCACAAAGCAGGTCAGCGTGGCTCACACCCGCATATGAAGTGCCACCCAGCGCAGGGAGAGGATGAATGATCTCAACCGCTCCACCAGGGTAAGTCATCCTTCAACTCCCTCCAATATCAAACTCTCATCATGGCATCATGCACTCAAACAGCTACTCTTTTCATGGATCTCATGCAACCATGAGGGGGGGACACATTTCAACACTTATTCTTTCACCGAGACTTTCACATCATCACCATCCCAGCTATCATATTGCTCACATTCCATCCTCTGGCCATTCTGGGGAGGGCTCACCACATACCGGGAACATGCATCTCACCCAACCTCTGCTCCATCCCTTCTCATCACATGCCTTTCTTTCTTCTTCATACAGACCAAGTTGGCACACAACAGCGTGAGAGATCACAGACTGGGGGAGGGACATGCAACATCCTTGCTCTCAGTGAATTCAAGGAGGCTGCAGCTGAGCTGGCTGGGGACAACAGGGATCGCTCCTGTGGGGAAGGGGCGATTGGCCTCTCCAACCAAGCTAGTATGGATCACAGCTCCATCAACACATCAAATCCTGGCATTCACAGTGAGCCACATGGAGTTTTATCTAGCTTATGCTCATTAACCAAAACTCTCTTATCTATTTTCTAGGCACAAGCACATCAAGGCCCCCAAGCCAGTCCAGCACCACCTGTGCAAGCCCTCAGACCTCATCCGAAAGAGATGCATTGGAAGAGCTGTCACAGCGCCCATATGCACTCTCCACCAGCTCAGAGACACACATGTCGGTGGGACATAGCTGTAGATTAGGCTCAGCCTCACTGACAATTGGAGGCAGGCACAATCCAAGTCTCGGGCACTTGGAGGGCTGCTGGACACCAGCTACCCACTCAGTCCAAGTCAGGTGATGAGCCTATGGAAGCAGCCACCAAATCTAAACTGGAGATACAACGACAGGTGGTGGAACATCAGGCAGACATTCGGCAGTCACTCAGCAGACTAGAGCAAAGGATGGAAGAATCCGTCAATGTTCTGTCTGATGTCATGGCTCCGACATGCGAGCACCTCGAGGTCACCACGGGAAGGCTGGCAACCACCATGGAGTCCTTGGTCCAGCAGGTGTTGCCAGGTTTACGTTTGGCCCTGCAGTCCATGGCTGCACACCCTGGTGGGCGCCATCAGAATATAGGCGACATGAGGATGAGACACCTTGATCTCATGGGTGTACCATTTCCTGCAGGAGTGAGGGCGGGGACCTTGGCACCCACAAGGAGGATGAGCGTTAGCCGGACACCATGGGGGCCTTATCTCAGGACACTCCAAGGGTGTGCAGCCCTTCACAGCCCCCTCTGCAACTCCATTGGCTCCAGCTTCTCAAGCTGCTGAGGGCGCTTCTGCCCCTGAGCAAGTGACTCTTATCAGGCCAGGGCCCTCTAGACCTCAGGTCACCAAAGGACATCCTCCAAGGTCATCACAGACATCAGGATGTAGCAGTCAGCAGTCTGCCCCCACCTCTGCTGCAGATGTCAGGGCTGCACCAAGGCATAGAGGTAGAGTTAGGAAAGTTGAGAAAAATTGATCTAATTTTTGGGCCACGGGTGTGCTAGACATGTAACTAAATTGCACTTTTGTTAATACATTTGATGGTTCTGTGAATGTTCCTGTCAACTGAAGGCATTGTGATTTTGTACTTTGGAATCCTCTTATTTTGAGGTTTAGCCTTCCTCCCACTCAGTGACAGTGTTCCACTGTGAGATTCACATTCCTGTGATGTCAACCTCAGTTGAACTAGTATCTGCACCCCATGTGTGATGTCAGGGAGATGTGTTTAAATCTTTATTTGAAGTGTGTGATGTTAGCATTTCTAACCTTTCTTCCTTAAGGAACACATTGAGTGAGGGCAGCTCATCAGCATTGATATTCTAGCTGCATTTGTGTCTCCTCAGTGGTAGTGGCAGAAGAAAAGACATGCACGGGAGGAGGAGATCGTTAGGCATGTCCACATCTCAGCTGCAGCAGGGTTTACTTCATTAGATGGCAGCGAGGGCTTCAAGTCTTCTCTCACATCGCTCTCATTCCTAAGTGGGTTCTCCAGTTCCCAGAGTGAGCTCTCTCACAGGGCTGCATGGACCAAAGCAAAGATCATGGCCTGGTGATTAATGAGGCAAGTGTGAATGCGGGACTCATTCTTGCCGCAAGTGGGTGGACATCCCCTGAACTGAAAACAAAAATGGCACTGAGGGCTAAGAGAGATGTGGCCATAGTCCCTCACTTAACTTTACTCTTCCTGGAACCTGTCAGCGATTAATGTATCACAGCATCATCTCCCATAACTTCCTTCCTCCATAGCGTGATTGTGCTGATACTGACACTCAGCAGCCTCCTGAGGTTCATGGGCTTCCGGATCTTCATCCTCCTCCAAGTCATCCTCTGGCAGGGGTTCACCTCTTTGCATTGCCAGATTGTAAAGGGCACAACACACCGCAATGATGGAAACCCTACCGGGAGTGTATTGGAGTGAGCCACCTGAGTGGTCCAAGTATCTGAAGCGCATCTTCAGAAGCGCTATGGTCTGCTCTATAAAGGACCATGTGGAGCTGTGAGCAGCATTGTATCTCTCTCCGGAACAACTCTGAGGGCAACACACTGGTGTCATCAGCCAGCGCTTCAGTGGATACCCCTTATCCCCAAGCAGCCATTTCTACAGACGCAATGGCCCCCGAAAATGTCAGGAAACTTGGAGTGATGGAATGATTGATGGATCATATGATACAGCTGTGTTTCCTTCACTATTGTCTGCTTTCCCAAATTCTACATTCCTATGTGTTCCTCTTGAGATACAGCGACTGTGATCTGAAGCCAATGAGCTCTGAGTGGCCCTTTAACAGCACTAATGAAGCTATTGGATTTCAGTGGCTTTCATCGCAAGGAGTTCTTCCTCCTTTCTTTCTAAGCAGACTTCTGCTCACTCAGGCAGCAACAAGAGGTTAGAGGGCGACCCCAGAAATGTCCCACTCACCCTTCCCTCTCACTGCTATTCCACAGCCTTCCCTCCCCGTTGCCTCCATTGTGTTTGTCAGCCCTGCCCCTCATCTTGCAGCCCTACCCCAGTTGAAGTTCTAGTCTTTGAAAGTGGAGGCCTGCATGAGTACCACAGCACAGTTGCGTTCCTTGGGGCAATGAAAGCAAAGAGGAGGAGCTCCAACCCTACAGCCCCAACAGACTACCATTTATCGCAAAAAGACCGGCACAGCCCATGGCCAGTATGTTCCACTCGCTTCGATGTTATTGGCGGACTGAGGTCCGGCTTGTGCACACCACTCCTTTTCAAACGGGTTTGATGCCAATGTAGTTTCCCACTGGCATGACAGAAGATTGGAAGGCATGGCAAGGTGCCGACGAGCAGCTGTTTTAATGAGCATTCATGACATGCTAATGAATGCAAATGCCATTTGCGCCATTAGTCGACAGGATAAACGACCCGCCATGAACACAGTGTTGGGAGAATTGTGACCCGTTTTTATGACAGCAGGTTTCCGGCTTTTTGCCTCTTGTTGGATCCTCTGCTCCCACCCGCTACAAAACCTGCCGCGGGCGGGATGGGAGAATTCTGACCTGGGTTTTTAGGAAGCATGAGCTTGAAAGTGGAAACAATCCTATTGGCTGGATGCAAGGAGATGTGTCTGGAGAGCTTTGGAACTGTGGAATGTACCCACAAAATGAGCCAACAGAAAAACAATTCCAAATAAGGGCAAAGTAAAAAAGGCAGCTGATCCTCAGGGGGTCAGGGATTACAAAGAGAGTCAGACAAAACAATAGCCAATGAAGCTTAATACAGACGGTAGTAAAGTGTTGCATGCAGGAGCCAAAATATGGGGAGCATAAGTGCACCATAAATGATATCAAAATGGCGCAGGATGAAGCCAAAGGAGATCTAGGAACTTTAATGGGCTCAATACTCAATATGACTATCTCTGCCGACCAGCAAAGCAAATGAAAAGCTGAGTGATATAACTAAAACACTAGCATATGAGTTGGTGGAAACCATATCTGTTGTCAAAATGTACTTTGAGTATTGTGTCCAATCTGGTCACCGAGACACAAAGGTGGCATTCAGACCCTTGAGGCGGTTCAGAGAAGAGCCTTTCCTCACTCCAGGAGACTGGGTTATGAGGAAATGCTGGAGATATTTTTGGGGCCGGGGGGTAATTTTCACCTTTAATGCAGTGTCATGAAAATGTAATAATTTTCGTTATATTATTGTGATTTATTGTAAAGGTAGGTTAACAGTGGGGATTGGATTAGTTTCTCTGTGTGTAGGTGTATGTGTGTGGGATTTATTTGAATTGCAGACAGCTAGCCTGAAGTTTTTGAGTGATCAAAAGGGAAGCTAGGTTTGAAATGCTACATATGTAAATGTGGCTGAAGCCTTAAAAAGTGAGGAGCATTTGCATTTTTAGATAAACCAGAGTAGTTTGAATTTCAAAGAGGTGATGAGATATTACATCTAGCCATATGAAGCTAAGTCAAACAGTGTGTTTATTTTTCTCAAAGGTTACTGATCATGTGAGTACTATGAAAGATTTATATTATGGAAAACGTAAAGTTGCGAAGACATATTGGAACAATGGGATTTACATTAAAAAGTGAGAAACATGTATAAAGGAGATGAGGTTAAGTGAAACAGGGAAAGGAATTCTAAGATCTAGCACAAGCGTGGAAAGCCTCCAGCCTTTATGCATCAAGTTGCTGTCTACAGGAGCCAAAGCTAAGAAAACTCATTGTGAATATCTATGTCCAAGGTATTGTGTGCTTTGCCTGGGTATGTTGAAATCTATTTTTGTTTCACTGTTGCCTTAATGGAGGTGTAACTGGGAGTCAGATTAATTAGTGGAGTTAGTTAGGAGTTATTATAGTTGTAATTTGTGGACTTATGTATGTGCTTAAAAGCTTGTCTTCCATTAAAATAAATGTTTAATTTCGTTTTGTAAAAAATACCTCTTAAGCCTCGATAGACTTATTACTACTGAATTCAAGGCACGCATTTTGAAATAAAATACAAATTGCAAAAACAGTTGTGGTAGCTGTTTCAAGTTTCCCTCTGGGATTTGAGTAGCTCGGCATTTACCATTTACTGTGCCATAACACACAGGCATAAAGCTGGTGGGTGTGGGTTGGTCACCCATTATAAATCTCGCCGATTTCATATGCCAAGTTGAGCAATGGGTAGTTACTCCACAACTGCACTCATGCTAAAAGTGAAAGTTACCCCCTTGGACTTTTAAACCTTGAAAGAAGATGATTGAGAAATTACTTTAGAGAGGTAGATAAGGGGATCAATGTTATGTAGAAGTTGGATCCAACATACTAGCATGGTTGAGTTTCAAATAGTAGAAAAAGGGAACACAAATTCAAACTAATAAAAATAAACTTTAGAATACTATTCCTGATGTACTCAAAATACACCAGGCTGATTGGTTCAGGTGACGAAAGGTTTGAAAAGGTTGTTCACGTATAACAAACACTTCTATGACATTGCTGAAAAAAGAGACATGTCTAAGCTTTTCATCTTGCACTCAACTGGACACTCGCAAGAATACCAATATAAGGGAGAAAACAACAAATTATACTGTATATGAGGAGAGTGCTGATTGGTTGGCAAGTGGTGTTGCCATGGTTGGCAAGTGATGTTGCCATGGGGAATGCACCAGTGATTGTGACTGATAATTAACTGCCAAGCATTGTTTTAAATTTGACCCTGATTGGTCAAGGCATTGCCTTGAGGAGTGAATCAGTGAATGGTTGCCACTTGTTTTGTTTGGCTGAAACAGGCACAATATGTATACGTGTTCTTTCTGTCTGCAAAGAACAGGGCCCTCTATATTAATTTATGTAGCTTCCAGTACACACAAATGTGTTACATTGTGAGCCCAGTTGACAATCTTAAATTGGTTGTCAGCGTCATTCTTAGCACACTGAAGACTATTTAGCAAATGTACTCCAATTGGGGAATTGCATCTAATGTTGGACACTGTGTTTTGAGTTTTGCGAGCGTAGGCTGGTTGGGTACCATCTGTACCTTGCCCGTTGCGAACAGTGGTTGGTACATGCTGTTTCATACAATCTGCCAGTCTTTGAGGCATATGGCCTACATACCTAGCATCACACTTGCACTGAAATTCATATACTACATTACTCATTTGTGTGATAGGCAGAACATCTTTTTGGCTTGACGGCAGCATCTTGTTAGTGGTGAATACTACTCATGTTGCTACTGCATAGTAGCTGTGTGAAACAGCTAACTTCATCAGTTGCTCAAATTTTTGAAATACCTTGCCCTTCTAGGGTAATCTGAGGTAGGCTGAGCACTTATCAGGGCTGAAAGTGATGGCCTTGGGCCCGTTCATGAGTTTGCGTCATGTACAGCGTGAAATGATCTGATCCAAATAGCCATTATCCTACAGGATAATGCACCCTGTTTCAGCATCAAGCTTGCATGGTGAGCAAATGGCTCAGGCCCTATTTATGAGGTTGCTGATAAGACCAATCATATCGCATGTGGAACTGTAAGAATCCCATTGCATATATTAACCAGTGAAGGTAGGCTTGCAGTAGACCATGGTAGAGAACCCCCGGTAGATTTCTCAACTAGTACTTCAAGGAAGAGGAGTTCATTTGATTGCTCCATTTCAAAGGTGAATTTGAGCACAGGATGGAGTCTATTAAACATGTAAGGAAATTATTACATGCAGCTGTGGATTTAAATATAGCAATTAGGTGTCATTCCATCGAAGACACATTTCTCATGGAACCCAACAAAGATAATTGCGAGAGCTGGGCCTAGAGAGCAAACCATGGCAGCACCATCTATTTAGGCATAAATGGTGTCATTAAAACTGAATTCAACTGCACCATGCCACTTCCTAACCAATCAGAACTCTCTTCACATACAGCATAACTTGTTGTTTTCTCTCTTATATTGGTATTCTTGTGAGTGTCCTGATGAGTGCAAGATGAAAAGCTTAGATATGTCTCTTTTCTCAGTTCTGTACTACCAAACGACTACTTCTATGACACTGACTTCAACTACCATCAGTGTCAATCTTCTACCACATGATACTGCACTATTGAAAACAGCATTTCTGTAAAAGAACAGATACAATGCAGCCAATTTATCACCATACTTTGTGTAATCTGTTCTTCGTATTATTGAGTTTTATTGTGATTTTTCTCCTTCCTGTTAGTGATTCCATGCTCGATAGGGTATATCTATTAGACAATTCTTGCACTTATTAATAAATCATTTATAATTAAAATCTTATTTAACATCAACAGATGCTAACTAAAGACCATAATTCCATCTACAGTTATACTGAGATCAATTGGAATTTCAGCATGTAAATATAAACAAAAGTAATTTTAATCATATTACTTACAATAAAATACTATTCAAGTTACTTAACTTATGATGGATAGGAGCTAATTCAACTGTGACAGTGGTTTTTATTTCAAAAATATGAAAGTAGTCTTACTCAGCAGTTACTGTAGGCATAAGAGCAATAATTACACTGAAAGTACACATAGATCTTTCCATTATCAATGAGAGCTTCTGTTTATTCCACTGGAAATCGCAATCCATGGCAGGCCCAAATCATTAAATGCTGCAATGCTATCACAAAAGTTTGGGAATGATCCCTTTGTTGGTACAGCTTTTACCATTTTTTATATATATAGTTAATTCCAAATGCATAAATTCTTTTATGAAACTAAGCCATACAGAACAGAAAGTTCCCAAGCTTGATCATAACTTTATACTGGATTAACTATGATTGATCTCAGACTCAGGAGTGGAAAAATGGCCAGAGGTCTTGCACCTGCCCACTAAGGCGTAAATACCAGTCAAAAGCATGAACAAGCACTATTATAATTTTTCCCTCGGTTAAATAGCTTCCTGACACTAACCCTATCACATGAAGCATGGCCACTTGTATAAGGTATAAGCACAGCATTGGATGCCCATAGAACCATAAATTAGCATCAACTAGCTCTTTCAGGAGAGGAAGGGAGCAAGTGGGAGGATAAGAAATAAAATAAAATAGTAGCTGATAACTAGGAAAGATTGCGAAGTAGTATTCTAATCAAGGGAATCAGCTGATCTAAATAAAAATCACAACATGATTGTCTATCATCTGAACCCAGAGATGGTATTATTTTATCGAATAGGTTTTATGGAAGTTTTGCGTGTCAGTAACATATGCTAGGAATTTACATGCACAGCTTAGTGGGCCAAGCAAGATTTTCCATTCATTATTATTGTCATGATTCACTGGGGATAGTGAGCTGTAATATCAAGCCCCACTGTTCCCCGAGCCATGACTAATGTGGAAAGTTTGACCAGACCACCAGATTCCCCCAAATCTACCTAATTGTTTAATTTAACAGAATATGAGCACCAGGTTTGTAAACTTAATAAGTGAAGAACTGTTTATTGAACAAACTGTCATTAACCAGTGGCAAAAGAAATATGCGCTGCTAGTTTCCAATTCTATAACCTAAACTCCAACCCTTCTTAATTCCCTATACACACACATACAAGACACAAAAGATGCAAAAAACCATGGATTTTAAGGGTGGAATAAAACAGTTCAATCCAGAGCACAGGGTTCAATGGGTTGATTTTGATCGATGTCTTCCCAAATTCCTTAAAGTTCTTGTTGATGACACAAGGTGGTCTTCCAGCACTTTCAGTATTTAGTTCACTGGTTGAGCACTTGTCTTTCAATGTCTGTAACAGTGATTTTGCCCTTTGCCTCTTGACAGGGGTTTTCAGAGGAGCAGGTTAATAGAGATATGAGAAGAAAAAGCCAGCAAGCTATTATTGTGTAATTACTGGAATCTTACACACACAAGAGAGGGAGATTTTAGGTCTTTTTCCTTTCAGACTAGGAGCTGTTCAGTTGCATTGCCCTCACACAAGACCTAGTTACCTGGTCAGGAGCCAATTAAAATGTTGCTAGGCAGCTCCCTTGGCCCAGGACTGCTTTCCAGCACCATCCTGTCTTTAATGGCACACTCTGTTCCAGGACTGCAACATTGTACATATCTCTCATCCTGTTCCAGTGGACATGTCTTTCTGCAGCCATTGCAATTTTAATCCACAATCCAACAGAAAATAAAACAATGTGTTCTTTACAACAGTCTAGCAGAAATAGAAAGATATGTTCTTAACATTATCCATGAATTTTAAAGAAATTCCACAGACATCCATGCCTTCAATTCACAATGGGAAGTTTTTACAATCCAGCAGTCACAGTAGAAGAAACCACAAAGCCTGTGATTCGTAAAATGCATATCCTGTGATTACCATGTGCCACTAAAAACACCTCATCACTCCACATACACATTCCTGGAGGATAGAAATTATATAATATGTTTTAGAATGAAGAGCGTTAATCCACTGAATAGACACTATAGTTATACTGTCAAGGGGGAGCTGCATGCAACCTGACTAATGTACTTCACCATAAGGTATAGGATGTAAAATCAAGGAGATTTGTTGGGGAATTTCATTGATCTGTGCGGATAATAATAACAGCAACAACAACTCTTCACATTTATATTCTTTTAATGTGTCAAATATCCATATGCACTCTACATTTAAAGGGGTGGGAAAGAGAGTTCCACAATATCAGGGTGAGGTCACAGAAGGCTTTGCCACTTACATAGAGCATAAAGGAATAGAACACAAAGTAATTCAACACTTATAGTGCATATGATGCGAGTCGGGAGCTGGAAGAGGTTACAGTGATGGGTGGAAGGAGGTCATAAACGGACTTTTATATGAGTATTTTGAAGTCAGTGTATTAAGAAATAGGAGCCAGTGAAAGGTTGGTCAGGATAAAGATGATACGTGTGTAGAACCAAGTATGGTACAGGAGGTGGCTGGTAATGTCTTGGATGAGTTTGAATTTATATAGAATACATTCGGGAGGCCAGTGAGTGGTCCTTGGAAAAGTCAAGCCTATAGGGGAGAACAGCATGAATGAGGGATTCAAAAGCACCAGGATTGAAGTAAAACCTGAAACTACATTGATGTGAAGGCATTGTAGTGATTGACTGCATGGGAGGCTTGAAGTTAAAGCAGGATTTACAAATCACTGAGCTTGTTCACTGTTGTTTGAGTTGAATGACAGTCAAGAAGTAGGATCAAATTAGGGGTTACAGCCTGGAGTTTCTAGTGAGGGCTGAACAGGTCTTGTCAGTCTTGACCTGCAGAAAGTTATGGTTTATATGTGACTTGACATTGGACAGATATTGGACAGTACAGCAACAGTCACAGATTTAAAGACAGGTATCATTGGCATGTCCATGCTTACAGTAAAAAGTCACTGAGGAACTGTATATGGATAAGGAACAGAAGAGTGAGAAGGATGGAAACTTGGAGCATACTACGCAGGCACAAGAAAAACCATTGCAGGAGTTGCAATGGCTTTAGTGGGACAAGTAAAATGGAACCATAAATAAATTACCATGGAAATTGACCACAGAATAGAACCACTGAAGGAAGATGGTGTGATTAATTGTGTCAAACTGTGCAGAGAAATCAATTGTGATGAAAAGGGATAATGCCACATCAAAACAGAATGTAATTTGTAACAGTGCCATGTGTCAGTGAATACAGAAATAGGAAGATAAGACAGATAAATGTGTGGCTTGAAAGATGATGCAGGAGGGAGGGCTTTAGATTCCTGGGACACTGGGACTGGCTCCAGGATAGATGGCATCCAAACAAGCTGGACGGGTTGCATCTGAACAGAGCTGGGATTGAGTTCTTTGCGGAACGTTTTGCTAGTGCTGTTGGGAGAGCTTTAAACTAACTCAGCAGGGATGTGGGAACCAAGAAGAAATATTAGAGTGTAAATATCAGGGTGCACAAAATACTGGGAGGGACAGACAGCACTAGTATAGAGAACAGTAAGTTAATAGGTAAAGTCAGGGCAAGGGAGAAAGTAACAAAATCTAAATCAGGTTTACTATGCCTGTATGTGAATGCATGTAGTATAATAAATAAGATTAAGGAGTTATAGGCACAGATTGCCATGTGGAAATATGATATTGTGGTGATAACAGAGACCTGGCTCAAGGAATGGCAGAACTGGGTGTTAAATATTCCCAGGTAGAAGGTGTTCAGAAGAGGAAGGAAGGGAAAGAAAGGAGGAGGGGTGGTGGTATTGGTTAAAGAGAGCATTGCAGTACTGGAGAAAGAGGATGTCCCAGATGCTCAAGGATAGAATCAATTTGGCTACAGCTAAGGAACAAAAAAGTGCAATTACATTGCTCGATGTAGTCTATAGACTGCCAAATAGTGAGAGGGCCCCAGAAAAACAAATCAGCAGGGAAATACAGGGAGATGCAGGCTTTATAGAGTAGTTATAATGGTGGGCTTTAATTACCTAAATATAGACTGGGACAGTGGTAGTGTAAAGGGTGAAGAGGGGAAAAAGTTCCTAGATTGTGTTCAGGAGAATTTTCTACAGCAGTATGTGTCCAATCCAACAAGAAAAGATGCACTGTTGGACCTGGTTCGTGGAAGTGAGGTGGGCCAAGTAGATCAAGTGTCAGTGGGGGAACATTTAGGGGACAGTGATAATTGTATTATACATTTTAGGACGATAGGCAATCCAGTGTAAAAATAATTAACTGGACAGGAGCTGACTTCGATGGGGCAAGAATGGAGCTGGACCAGATAGAGTGGAATGAAAGATTGGCAGGAAAATCTGTAGCTGTACAATGGGCTACCTTCAAAAAAGAATTGGTTTGGGCACAGTCAAGGTATATTCCATCGAAAGGGAAAGGTAGGACAAACAAATCCAGAGCTCCCTAGATGAAAAAGGAGGTTGAAATTAAGATAAAGAAGGAAAAGTGGGCCAATGACAGGTGTCAGGTAGAAAATACAACTGAGAACCAAGAGGATTACAGAAGGTTCAGAGGGTAGGTGAAAAAGCAAACAAAAGAAACAAAGAGGGATTATGAGAAAAGACTGGCAGCCAACATAAAGGGGAATCCCAAAGTCTTCTATAGATATATAAATAGTAAATGGGTATGTGAAAGGAGGAGTAGGACCGATTAAGGACCTAAAAGGGAATTTACACATGGACAAAGGGGTCATGGCTGAGGTATTAAATGAATACTTTGTATCTGCCTTTACCAAGGAAATAGATGCCATCCAGGCCATGGTGACAGGCAAGGAATCTCTGTCACTAGAAGGGTTCAAAATTGACAAGGAGGAAGTGTTGAATAGACTGCCAGTACTTAAAGTTGACAAGGCACCAGGACCAGATGAGATGCACCCAAGGATATTGAAGGAAATGAGAGGGCACTGGCCATAATCTTTCAGTCTTCCCTAGACTCAGGGGAGATGCCAGAGCACTGGAGAATTGCAAACGTTTTGCCCTTGTTCAAAAAGGTTTGTAAGGATAAGCCCATCAATTACAGACCAGTCAGTTTAGCTTCAGTGGTGGGCAGGATTCTAGAAACAATTATTTGGGAGGGTGGGGAGGTTATGTTGAATTTATATAAGACACTCATTAGACCTCAGCTGGAATATTGTGTATAGTTCTGGGCACCATATTATAGGAAGGATGTGAACACATTGGAGAAAGTGCAGAAGTGGTTTACAAGAATGGTTCCAGGGATGAGAAACTTCAGCTACGAGAGTAGATTGGAGAGGTTGGGACTGTTCTCCTTGGAGAGAAGAAGGCTAAAAGAACATTTGATAGAGATGTTCAAAATCATGAGGGGCTGTACAGAGTAAATAGGGAGAAGCTGTTCCCTCTCATAAAAGGATCAAGAACAAGAGATTTAAAGATTTAAAGTGATTTGCAAAGGAAGCAAATGTGATGTGAGAAAAAACTTTTTCACACAATGAGTGGTTTGGGTCTGGAATGCACCGCCTGGAAGTATGGTGGAGACAGGTTCATTCAAGGCATTCAAGAGGGTATTAGACGATCATTTGAATAGAGGCAATGTGCAAGGTTACAGGGAAAAGGCAGGGCAATGGTACTAGGTCATAATGCTCATTTGGAGAGCGGTGCAGACATGATGGACCAAATGGCCTCCTTCTGTGCCGTTAAAATTCCGTGATTCCGTGAACTTTGACAATAGTGTGCTTAGCAATAACCAATTAGAGCTTCTATTCAGTATTCACATGAGTCTCATGAACCAATCAAAAACTATGGACAAAGACTGGTCAGAGACAAATAGAAGACTAACAAGAATCTTTATTCATTGATAAAGATGTATTTGTGTGCATGGTCATAGACCTGAACTGTTCTGATGATGGGCAGTGGACCTGAAACATTCATTCTAACTTTGTTTCTCTACAGATGCCTGGCCTGCTGATTAATTCCAGCATTTTCTGTTTTTATTTCAGATCCTCAGCATCGGCAGTATAATTTGTTTTTTTGTGTCTGTTTGCTATGGCGGGTGTGTAATAGAAGTTTTAGACACACACTCTTTGTTTTAAAAAACTTCATTAGCCTCTCGTTATTGTGTATGTTTGCACAGACTCATAAAACTGCTAGGTACTGGCAAGTGAAAACTAGATGGAAATGATTTCTGTCTGACTACTAGTGACCCCAGCTGGCAGAAGCTGGACTTACTTCATCAGATGCTGATCTGTAATCTCAGTCCCAGATGCCAAAATGATATTAGAAAGCAACAAACTGGTTAAGTATTTTCAGAATTGATAATTGTACAGGCTTAATTTAAAGCCTGTAGGCATTATTAAAGATGTTTAATATAGGTCTTTTGCTATTTTGTCTGTATATTAGTATCAGAAAATATCAGGAAAACAATGCTCTCTTTGCCTGTCAGGCCTTCTGTGTTCCTACAATGAATTAATATCTGACAGAAGAAATTTAAGAGAACACAAATCTCACATAGAAATAGGGCACTGACTGTAACTTCAATCATGCACATCAGCTGTAAGGTCTTCCATTCTTTTACGCTGGTGATGTATAATGCTTATAAAATGGGCTTCCTGTTATCTAGAATATGCAGTGTTAATGTATGACTCGTTCATCCTGAGCTGGTCATGTGTGACATCATTATCTCTGAGGAGGAGCAGGATGAAGACAGCTGCACTGAAAGGATATTTTAGACATGTCCTCAAGATTCCCCAGACCTTCCTTCCTTTGCTGCCTTGTGTCTGGAGGAGAGTTCTGTTTGTTCGGTGTTAGTGGCAGGTTTTGTTGTTGTGGGGGCAGAGGATGTGGGGTGGGCACTTTCTTCAGACCTGGAGCAGAGGATCAGCAAGGTAAAGAGCCTGCCTCAACGTTCAAAAAATCACAACCATGGCCTTTAAAAAGCTGCGTGGGACTGCAATTGCACTGAGGCATCATATGGCCTTACCCTCACAAACTACACCAACTGCCACATAATCTGCATATGTTCAGCTATCTGGCAATTTAACCCAAAATACTTTTAAGCATTGCTGGTGATCTGGGTTACCAAGCAATTACACGACTAAATAGCTCAGGCAACATGGCACACCGAGGATATAGCTCCAGCAGGGTGCATTTTTGAAACTCGAAGCCTTTCTGTACCACCGATAACCATATTACATACAAAGATGTATAAGTGGATCATGCTGATGAAAAGCTCATACAAAACTCAGAGGTTACACTGTGCTTTTAATAATGGAGGCAGCCCAGAATGTATTATTAAGGTTAAGAGAAAGCAGTTCGTTTGGTACAATATCCTGCAATGATCACCTTAGAGTGCAAATCAGGTACTCTACTAATCAGTGTTTTAATGTTTATCCATGCCGTTTTAAAATGCATATGTTCTTCCTCTTGCAATCTTCTTAATCTGCTGGAAACTTCCTTCAATGTTGGGCAGACCGAGAGGGGCAGAATTCAAACATTTTAAAACATGCTGCAAATCAAAGACAAACTGCAAATTAAATGTGTAATTGCATACGGAGGGAAACAAAATAACTAAAGCTCTTCCCATTGGTCAAACCAATTCTTGTCAATGATACAAGAATCTAATGTAAGGAAGTGGTATAGATAATCCGAGCAATTATGGGTAAAAGTTCAGAGGTACAGGTATTCTTTTCCAAGTTATGTTCAAAGTATAGCTTGTTTTCGGGTTATTTTTCCCAGAAGTAGTACAGTTGTTCAGCTGAGTTTCTTGTTGATGTGACTGGATTTGAAATTGATGCTATATTTATGTTATCTGTTAGATACTTATTTCACTTTTGTGTCCAAGTGTGTTTTGTAGAAATTTTAAACAGAAATAACCTTGCACTTAAAGAGTGCCGTTCACAACTTCACAAAAGTGCTCTTCAGCTGCTGAAGTATTTGCAGTCAAAGTTTTGTAGAGAATTCTGACATCCAATTTGCAGTCAGCATGATTCACAAGGGGTGGAGGTAGGGGCTGAAGAGGGATGCTGGATAAAGAGCTTGGAAACAGGAGAAGCACCAGGGCCCATCTCGCCCTAACGCTGGTGATTTATTGATGCTGTGGTTATTGTGTAAATGCAGCGTGAATCTAGTGTCAAGTTCCAACCTGACAACAGAACAAGGTTGACAAACTGTGACAAGTGGAGTGCCACAGGGATCAGTGCTGAGGCCTCAACTATTTACAATCTATAGCAATGATTTGGATGAAGGGACTGAATGTATGGCAGTTAGATTTGCCAATGACACCAAGACAGGTAGGAAAGTAAGTTCTCAAGAGGAGGTAGAGAGTCTGCAAAGGGATATAGACAGGTTAAGTGAGTAGGCAAAAATTTGGCAGATGGGGTGTAATGTAGGAAAATGTGAACTTACCCACTTTGGCAGAGAGAATGTATTGTCATTTTTGTGGCAATAACACCTGCTTTCTCTGCTTTCTGAATTATTTCATTTTCCTTCTGTACTATAGAGCAGCCTCATCCTTTTAGACATTGGGTGGAATCATCCCAGATTTGCAATAAGTGCGGTAGCGGGCGGCTAAAATAACACTCAGGGTACTACTGAGAATCAGGCGTCTGCGATGTCCAAGTCAGATGACCAGCCCCTGGATTTGGCCTTCCAACTCATCTTGGAGAATCAGCAAAGGGTCTGGGAACATCCCGCAGAGCTGTTGGAAGCCCTTAACAGTGTGGCGTGAATCGGAGGAGTGCGCCCGCCTGCTCTCTGATGAAATTGTACCCACATGTGTGCATATGGAGGTCTCCATGGGGTGGATGGCAGATATATGAAGACCCTGGTCCAATAGAATGTAGGGATATATGCAGACCTGCACTCCATCGTGGGGGTCATGGGTGAGTTCCTGCAGAGGCAAAGTGAGATGGAAATGGGGCACCTTGATGTCTCTCCCGGTGCTCCTTCCCTTCAAGGAGTCAGGCTGGGGCCCCCGGGCACTCAAATGGAGGAGGAACAGCAGCTGGACAACCCTAGGTCATCCACTCAGGAATCTCAGAGGTGTCCTCTCCCTCCGAGTCCCTTTTACCTGTGAGCCCCTCAACCTTGTCCTCAGTCACCACAGAGGGAGCAGCTGACCAACGAGTGATTCTGGAGGGAGATGTGTGTGTGTGGCAGGGCCTTTCGGAGCCTCATGCAAGCACGCTCCCTTGCACGTGAACCTTTCCTTTAACACACTCACCTCTATGTCCTGAGCATTTTCAATGTTGCCTACTGGGGTTCGCTTGTTGTGCATCTGAGCTGACCTGCATCTCTGCCCACACCCCCATGCAGCAACTGATCTCATTCACCATGACTGTTGTTTCACTTTCGATTTACACAGCATGGTCTGCATTCGCTTTTTCATAAGCTCCCCCATTTTTTCCTCTCCCCCAATCACCCATTTCCACTCCCCCATCACAGTTGACCCCCTCGGCATCACTTTCCACCTCCAGCTCGTGACCTACCAGCCACAACCCTTTTCCTTCGGGAATGCCCAGGTGAATGTTCATGCTCTCTTCCTTCCTGAGAATCCCACCCCCATCCACATTCCTTCCTGACCTCTTCCTTCCCACCCCAGGGTCCGTGGCTGCCTCTGAGTCCCCACCAACCACCCTCGCAGTCCCTTCTACCGCTATTGTTGAACCCTCACCCTCCCACCCTATGCCTCACTCTGCCCTCAGTCATTCTCACCATTTCCTCTTTCCACGCCCACCCTCAGTCGCTCCTCAGGAGGCAGGCATGGAGAGGTCAGAGCCCTCCCTTGCAGGTTCACCTGGACAGCCCCCTCACTCTGGACCCCTTCCCCCCTTGGAACCCCTTCCCTCCCCCAGACTTTCACATGGCCCGGTCCTCCCCCTGCCCCGGACTCCAGCTTAGTCGTTCCCCCTTCCTGCCTCTTCAGACACCCTTACTTCTTTGGCCACCTTTAGTCCTTCCCTCCCTGACTTTTTCCTCCAGACTTACTTCTTCCTCCAACCTTACTCCCTCCCCCTCCACACTTCTTCCTCCCCTGAACTCCCTATCATCTCCACATTCCATCCTCCTGTCATACTTCCTTCCCCCTCTGCACTCCTTCTGCCTCAAGGACTCCCTCCCATCTCCACACTCCTTCCCCCTGCCGAACTCCTTCCTTTACACTTTCCACCCACCCCTTATACTTACCTCCCCAGTTGCCATCTTCTCCCCTCTATACCCTCCTCCCTCCTTGCTCCCTCTCCCCTCCGAACCTCACCCCATCCTGACACGCCTTCCTCTCCCAGTCAATCCTAGCTCTTCCTCTCGCACCCACCCCACCCCCCCTCCTGCTACATCTTCCTCTCCCAAACACAACTGGACCTTCCTCTTCACCCCCTCGACCATCATCTGTTGTGAGTAGACCCTCAACGGTGACTTTGCAACTTCCGTGAGCTGCTTCACAGCAGAGACATGTCCATGAGAATCCACCCAGCATGTGATGGACATTCCTCCAGTGTGTCATTGCTGTCAGGCTCCAGCATCTTCTGCTCCTTGGATGTCTGCGATGTGAGCAAGGCCCTGGCGATAACTCCCAACTTCTGCACATCACACTTGTCAAAACGTGTTCTGCAGCAGTTTGCAATCACACCAACGTGGACAAATGATCCAGCGAGGCGCGGGGAATGATTCCTGTGGGCTGGCCTTATAACCATAAGAGATGTTTTACAATGAGGTTCCTGATGGTGGGGAATACGGCCTGCCATCGGTGGGCTGAGTGGGTGATCGCATCGTGAAACCGATTTCTGGCCTTCTCGCCACACTGCCCGCTCACGTCGCCGAGCACTCCTGACGCCAGTGGACACGGAAAATTCCACCCATTGGCTCTGCGCAGTTGGCAGCTGTCCTTTAGTTTTCTCTGTTCTCATGAGCTCAGTTGTGATGAGTTGGATCTTATTCCTTTGTTGACAGCTCTTGAACCCCCTTATATTGGATTTTTGGGCATTTGTTCCTATCAGCAGAAACATCTTTTTAACTCCTCAGTAATCAATTACACCCAACGCTATAAACATGTTCAATTGCTGGATATTATCTGTAAAGTAGGAGGGGTTTTGACCAACTTCAGTAGGATTGTTGTGGAATGAACAGATAGGTGGTGGCTACAATTTAATGTAGAGAAGTATGAAGGATTGGATTTTGGGAGGATAAACACAGTATGAGTATAATGAGTGGAGAGACTGAAGGATTGTGGATGAATAGAGAGACTTATGGATGAGAATGCATAAATCCGTAAAAGCTAATGAACATATACTAAAGACCAATATAACTTTGGGATTTATAAATAGAGATAAAGGCCACAATTTTCTAGCCCCTCTGTGGCAGATTCCCCCACAGTGGAACTGGCGAGCCATTGAAATCTCCATTCCCATTGGCAGGACCGGAAGATCCCGCCAGCATGAGGGGCTGGAAAATTCCAGCCAAGAGTATAATAGCAAATATATAACAATAAATGTTTATAAGGCAATGGTTAAGCCAAAATGTGTACATCTTTGGGCAACTCAGTATCGAGGAACGCTAAAGCTATGGAGAGTGTAGAGCATAAATTCACCTAGATACCAGGGATGGTGAAGTAGAATTATGAGGATGAAACTCAGATACAGAGGATATTATTAATTAAGCAGGGAAAGCTCAGAGGAGACTGAACTGAGCTTTTTAAAATGATGAAATGCTTTAATGGGTGAATAGGGAAAGGCTATTTTCATCTGGTTGGAGAGTCAGTAACAAGGTGTCATCAATTTAAAACTGCCATTTCAATTGAGATGTTAAGAGAAAATTCTGTGTGCAGGACAGTGAGATTCATTTTGGATTGATCTAGCAAAGACTCAACACAGATGAAAAGGGCCAAATGGTCATCTTCTATGCTGTAACCTATAAGGTTTTATGGTTCAAAGCAGACTGGAATGAAAAGGAGTATATTCCATTCACTTTCAACATTGGAGAGGCATAGAACACCCAAGAATGGAGAGGTTGTGAGGGTTGTGAGAACAGTTCAGTTGCAGACTCCTTCTCCAATCTCCTCTTAGAAGATGATTGTCCCCATTACACTTGAAAAATAGCAGTTATGAGGCTAAGAGTTGTTGGAGACAGAATGCTTGCAGACGGCACTGAAAATGATTGAATGCTATACTGCCTTAATCATTAGTAGCTGCAAGTTCATATTGTTATACAGGTATTACACAGGTATGGGAAGTAATCAAAAAGATTAATAGAATGTTGATGTTTTATCTCAAGGTTATTGGGATTGAAAAAATTAGGAATTTATGCTTCAGTTGTACAGAGCCTTGGACAGGCTACATCTGGAGTACTGCGTTCAATTTTGAGCATCGAACCTCAGGAAACATCTTGTCAGTCCTTTGAGGTGAAGGTGACCAAGTTCATTATACGGGCTGTTTGGTGGGATTCCGGTAGGTGCATATGTGACTGCTAAAGCCAATCTGGACCCAGAGGTTCTGCTGAAAATAGGATGGGATATCGCAGAGGATCGAGTTTTGGACAAGTTGCTGGCTCGGGATTTCCTCTCCTTGTGTTTTCTCTCTGTCTCTGATATGTTTGGCTGTGCTGCCTTTCATTTGGTTGTGCCAGGTGCAGTGATCCTGAGCTTCACCAAGGACTTGAAGTCAATATCAAAACTCCTAAGTGAAGACTTCAGAGTATCTTTGCAGTGCTTCCTTTGACCACCATGAAAGTGTACCCCTGACTCAAGCTCTCCATAGAAGATTTGGTAAGCGAGTATCAGGAACTTCGACAACATAATCAGCCCACCTCAGTTATGACTGTCACAAAATGGTGTGGATGTTTGGCATGCCAGCTCAGGTGAGCACTTCAGTGCCTGGTATTTTGTCCTGCCATCTGGTCTTCAGAAGCTGCCAAAGGCAGTTCAAGTGAAAATGGTTGAGCTTCTTGGCTTGGTACACAGTCCAATGCTCAGAGCATAGTGAGCAGGACCATTGCTCTGTAGACTTTCAGTTTGGTAGGCAGACTTACTCCTCTTCATTTTCAGCCTGATGTTTGAAGTCTGCCAAAGGCTACACTTGCTTTGGCAATTCTTTCCTGTGTGTCATCATCAATATAGACAATTTGAGAGTGTGCTGTTGTATGCTGTATGTTCAGTAGGTCTCACAAAGAGGTTCTGGGTCTTGTATGGTTGAACATTAAGTGTTTATTGATAACACATAACTATGTACATATATAATGGATATAGCCTAAGCTATGAGCTAACCTATGCTTCTACATAGGTCACTGTCCAGTCCACAACTGACTCTAGTCTCAGGTCATGTGCCTCTTTACATCACGCTCTGGGTGACACTGTTTCCCAGTCCCAGATTAACTCTTGCTACATCAGATACTACACCTCTCCCCAAATCTTTACCCAATGTATTTACATTATTATTATGCTAGCCTTCTTCCCCACCTCAAGTCTCTGACTTTATAAAATCAGATGGTCTAGAGGCTTCTGGACAATTCTTCCAGAACACATTCTGGTCACATTTGGAGGAGTGGTAGGCCCTGTTGATTTGGGCAACCTTTGTTGATTCAGAGTTTGAGTTGTAGTCTGTGTTTCTGTCACTTGGTTGTCTTTTCCTAATTCACTTTTTCCACTCCTTGGAGTTGAACTTCTGTTTGTTATCTCCCCATCTGCCTTGCTCGGGGCCCACCAGCTTGTCATTTCTTTCCGGAGAGAGTGTTCACTCTGTTCATTCGTGTTATGAATCTGGTTTTTCTTTTTCCGTGTGGTCCACCGTGATCTTTGTGGGAGTTGAAGGTGTCTCTCTGACATTTCAATGTTCCTCATCAGTGGGTTCACCTTGCAGTTTGGCTTTTATTGCAACACTATGTCTCTGTGCCTCAATGAGGTGTGCTCTGGCAGGCTGATGGTCACGAGTTCCTTGATCTAGTATCGTCCTGCAGCTTTGCGTATTGGCTGGGGTTTGCAGTGTCTGTGCTGGGGTGTTTACAGTCGTGTGAGAGCAACCATCAGAGCTTGGGGCTGGGGCTCATTCCTCTGTTGCTGGTCATTTTCCTGTGTGTCTTCCACTCGAGGTACAATGGTAATTATCTGAAGATTTAGCTGGTCTGACCAAAGAGGAGCTCCTGCCGCCTGCAAAGAAATTGGACAAACTGGCTCTGCAAAGAGTGAAGACAGTTCAGAGCTGAAGTTCCAGTCGAGAGTCTCTTTACTGGTGGGCCTCTCGGAAACTTGCAGTTCTGTGCAGTTTACAACAAACATTATCTTGGCATCTTCTGCCATTTTTAGAAGGTTAAGGGCAACCCAGGCATTTTTGGTCAAGAGAGAAAAAGATTGGTTTTGCATGACATACATGACTTTGAATATCTGCTTGTGGCCATACCTTACTGGTTCTGGGATCATGCCTATGACCAGAAGTCAGATTCCTCCAGGCCCATAGAGTGGTGTATGCATCATTCATAGCCAGAGGTCCCTCAGCCACTGTTCCCTATCTGAGAGGACCATAAATCTGGCTCCCGTGTCCAATTTGAAGTCGGTGAGGTGACCATTTATTGAGATGTCTGCATTCCAAAAAGACAATCCAGGATCCTTGACCTCACCCAAAAAGTATGGGTTGGGTCTCTTCCTGGTGTGGTACCTCAATCTCCTGCATTGTCTTGGGATCCTCTGCCCACCTGGGTATCTTAGCTTTGCGTAGCTTTCCGAAGTGTCTCCAGGTGGTTGAGTTGAAACACTACACTGAGATTACTGGATATTGCTCTCATCTGTGAGGTTGTTTGGCTCCTCAGCACTGACATGGTCACCCACCCTCTTGTGGTGGGGTTGGGTATTGCCTTCCTTGGTTTGGAATCTCTCTGCCTCTTTGTTTCTTTACTCTCTGGTCAGATGGGGTTGCTCTGTACCATGGTTTGTTTCTGCCCTGTAAAATATATCAATGCTGTTGGTGGATTTCAGATTGTCTGACTATTTGGATGGCCTTTCCTAGAATTAGATCTTCCTTGGCTTGTATATCTGAAAGGGCATCGTTGGCCACTCCTACAACAATTCTGTTCCTTATGAGTCCTGATTTAAGGTCACCACAGCCTTCAGCCAATCTGTATAATTTGTTTATAAAAGAGTCAACTGGTTCTCCAGTTTCTTGGACATGCTTCTTGAATTTCGCTCTCTTTAAAAGTTTGTTGCTTCTTAGATTAAGATAGGTATCGAATCATTTTAGAACTTTATCAAACTTATCTGAGAATTTGTTTATTCCTTGCCTCGCAATAATATCATCAGCTATCAGACCTACTGAATAAAGTAGTGTATTCGCTTGTTCAGCTTCTGTCTTTTTACCTAATTCTGAAGCTATTATGTACCTAAAGAATCTTTTCCACCAAAGTCCCCACTTTTGTGTTTGGTCTGGCCCTTGGATCAGCCCAGATTGGTCTGGTAATGTTGATCCGTTAAATCAATGATTCCGGGCCTTCCATGCAATATCGGAGCATTTTCAGACGTTTTACAATCAATTCCTGGCTTTGCTGAGGTTTTTAAACCTTCTGATTTGCTTTCATCTTTATCTTCTTACAACGAGCTCAGCCACCATGTGGTATGGCACCGATTCTGAACCCGGGCTGGCCGCAGGGCTTTCGGAAATGGGCTGCTCTGACTTTTTTTACAGCACTGAAGCTTTTTAAACTAGTCCTGGCTTAGAACAGAATATTTTGCACATTCCTGCTAGGTCCTTTGACTCTGCACTTTGTGAACTCTCACAATGGGCCTCCATGAGTCAGGTTAGAATACTGCTTCGTCAATTTTCCAGCATTTGAAATTCTGCTCCAGCACCTCTGAGGTTCTGGGCTTTTCCAAGCGCTTCCACCATGTTGAATGTTGTATGTTCAGTGCTCATCACACTCTGGCTGGCACTGTTCCCCATTCCCACATTAACCCTTGCTTTGCCAGATACCCTTATACTACATGTGCTGCCGAGATAAGTGAACTTATCCATTACTGACAGATTCTGGTCATGGACTGAAACCTTGGGCTCAAGAGAGAGCTTTCCTGCAGCAGGCTGGTACGTTACTTCAGTTTACTTCATGCTGATCGTAAAGCTGAAGCTGTCACATGCATTCAAATTTGAGCATTGAACCTCCGGAAACATATATTGACCATGGAAGAGGTATGATGTAAATTCACCAGAATGATATCTTGAAGGGTTAATTGTAGTCTACATGGATTGTAGTGAAGCTTTTGACAAGGCCCCACGTGGCAGACCAATCAAGAAAGACTGATTAGCAGAACGGGAGCTGTCTATGCTTCTTTACCTTGGACTGCTGATGAAGAGAGGAGCACTGGCAACATCAGCAGGAGCAGCATCAAGTGCCTTTGCTTCAACCACCTGCCACTCCACATTGTACAGGAGATGAACAGAGTTCCAGCTTGCAGGTGATCTTTCAATCAAGGTCATGGGCAAATGATCAGCTTTATGGATATGACTGAGCACCAATGCCTCAGGAGGCTCTGACTTTCCCTCCAGCTTGTTGCTGGCATTTGAGGCCTCCTGAAAGAAGGCATCCTGCCAAGTGGACCAGGTGGGCACACATTGTCAGTGGTCATCAATCTCACCAAATTTGTTCGCTTCTGACTTCTTCCAGGAGCCTGCTGGAGATATTTGTAGAATCTCGCAATCTGCTGCCCACAATTCCATCTGCCAGGTGACTGATGCCATGTTTATCAGTGTCAGCACTTAGATATGCTTTTGCCACCAAAGAATCCAACAGGAATGAGAGGGTCCTTGGATTAGCTGCCCTGGCTGACCCACAGGCCCAGGGAATCATAGATTGCACAAGCATGGCAACCAAGGCACCCTCAGATCAACCACCAGGATTGATCAACAAAAAGGAAATCTGCTCCATCAGTGTTCAGCTGGTATGCAACCACTGAAAGATCATCAAGCACGTTAGCGTAAGATACCCAGGCAGCTGCCATGATGCCTTCATCCTGCATCAGTCATGTTCCACTGATGCTTGCACCTCCAAGTGGAGTCAATGGATGACTCCTTGGAGACAGGGCTACCTTTTAAGGAATAGGCTGATGACATGTGTGAGGAGCCCTATCATTGACACCCAGGAAAAATACAACCAATGCCACAGAAACACATGATTGTCATTGAACAAACCATGAGTACGCTGTGTATGCATTTCAAGTGCTTGGACTAGTTTGGTCTGGGGCTGCCCTCAGTATTCACCAAAAAGATTTTCCAGAATTGTAGTGATGTACTGCAACTTGTGCAACATTTAAAAAAAAATTATTTCATGGGATGTGGGCGTCACTGGCAAGGCAAGTATTTGTTGATCATTCCTAATTACCCTTGAACTCAGTGGCTTGCTCAGCCATTTCAGAGGGCACTTAAGAGTCAGCCACATTGTTGTGGGTCTGGAGTCACACATAGGCCAGACTGGCTAAGGGTGTCAGATTTCCTTCCCCTAGACAGTCATTAATGAACCAGATGTATTTTTCCCACAATTGATGATTGTTGTCATGGTCACCATTACTGAGACTACTTTTCAATTGCAGATTTTTAAAAATTGGGTTGAAATTCCACCAGCTGCCATGGGATTTGCCATGTCCCCACAGCATTGGCCTGGGCCTCAGGATTCCTAGCCCAGTGACATTACCACAACACCACCATCTTCCCTATTGGGCTGCAGCAAGGACTGGAACTGCAGGAGGAGGAAGGTGATGACTGTTCCGCATCTTCAGAGGAGGAGGAGGAGGATCCTGATATGACAATAGCACTGGTAGCTGCTCACTTCACTGCCAGAGGTGCCTGCCATGATTCAGACACATTTAAACTAATCTGAGGTAGATCAGCCACCTGGTACACCAAATCTGAATCCACTGTGGTCCCCCAGCCTCCAGCACAAAGCAGCCCCATAATGAACAAACCATCCCTCTCACAGACACACATTGCTCACCTTTTACCCCTGTTATACAAGTCCTCGCAAGGCAGAAAGCCACTTGGCAGGTGCCCACCAAAAGTGGTGGGGATGAGACAAATGGAGTTTTGAAATAAACCTTATGATTCATAAACATTGAACAGAAATGTGACAATTTATAAAGTCTTAAACATGCAAGTGAAATGCTTCTGCAATTACAAATTATTTTCCTTCCTATTCCTATTACTGCTACGTAGAGCAACCTCTATAACTTCAGCAGAGCTAGAGGCAGGTTGATGGCTTCCCTGGTTTGACTGCTCAAATGCTCTTGGCTAATATTCCTGGGCTTTGGAGCCTGTAAGGACCCCACCAAAGACAATCCCACCTGCACCTTATGTGCAGGAGCAGATTGGGTCATTGGGACAGGAGGCAGCATTCGGGGCTCTGACTAAAGGGGTAGGGTTTGTGCCAAAAGATGAGGAATGGAAATGCTTTGAGCAGAGTCGAACCTCTCCTTTCTCCAATTTCCCTCTCATGGCCCACCCTTACTTCCCTGCTAGCCAAGAGCTGGAGAGCACGTGGCTGCACTTCAGTGAGGTGCAAAACGGCCAAGATGAGGCTCTCCTCCACCCAACATTAGCTGGGAGACACCATCTGTCTATCACCAATGGCCAGACATGCTGAGGCCTGGTTTAGCCCCAGCATCACCTCCTCCATTGCTGTCAGGATGGCTGGAGGACCACCCCCGGTTATTTGCCATGCTCTGGTGGTCTTTGTTCCCTTCTCTTGCAAGCAGAAGAGGCCTACAAATGTGAGCTGTTCATTTTTTTGAGTGGATGGAATGACAAAATTTGTGGACGGTT
This sequence comes from Carcharodon carcharias, assembly GCF_017639515.1. Taxonomy (NCBI): domain Eukaryota; kingdom Metazoa; phylum Chordata; class Chondrichthyes; order Lamniformes; family Lamnidae; genus Carcharodon; species Carcharodon carcharias. The sequence goes on from NC_054470.1 coordinate 42,225,588, forward strand.
GGATGGGTGTGACATTGCAATAAGATGAAGCCGAGTGTCAGAGCGGCTGGTCAGATGGGGATGTGAAGAGGTACCACAAGAGAAAGTGATGAGTTAACCTGCAAGCTGCGCTGATCTAAGAAGTGATGTGCAGGAGAAGGCGGGGAAGACAGAGTCAGGGGGTTTGCACTTGAGTATCCAATTGCACTCAAGTTTCCTGCCCTATCAGGTCATTAATCCTCTTCTGCCACCATATCCAGGCGTGAGGTAGCACATTCCTACTGCTGATCATGCCTGCCTTTTCCAGTCATTCCTGCTTGTACTCTCTGGCTCCCTTCTTTCTCCCATCCATAGGAACAGAGCCTCCCTGCAAGCTCTTGTAGCCTGCAGCATGATGGCCAGGGCTGAATCTAAGGACCATGGTGCATGTTGACCCTCCATTTATCAAGTTGTTGGCTCAGTTCTGGCACTTCTATATGGCTTCTATTTAGGCCCTTGCAAGGTCCCTTTCAATAGCAGCTGAAACAGATTGCAGTGGGTTAGAATACGCCAATTGATCAGTGATCCCAAAGGTCAAATGCACATGCTGTAGCTGAGTTAAAAAGCCACTAACAAATGAACTGCTGAAACCTCCAGATCCTGGATCCACTGCGGATCTCCCCTGCAGCAAGCATGCGGGATATTAAAATTATCTTTTATTGTCCATTATCTAGGTCAACTTTTATTATTCATCCCTAATTGTGCTTGAGAAGGTGAGTTGCCCTTATTGAACTGCTGCAGGGACATCCACAGTACTGTTGGGTAGTTCCAGAACTTTGACCCAGGGAAAAGGGCCCTGTGTGTATTCAGGCACATAGTTGCACCCTACATTATCTTCTTGAGTTCTCTGCCCGAAGGCAGGTCTGACCCACAGTGTCACAACCTCCACCATGGATACAACATGCATGTTGTAGCCTGGAGCAATGGATAATGAAGGTAGAGACTCCAATTTCTTTCCATCAAATGGTTGATGAAAATCTCTTCCAGGAATCTCTCTCGCTCTTACCACCTGCCATTGGTGTATGTTGCAATGATTTACAAGTTGATACCTGTTTGGCTGCATTATGAACGCAGCTTCCTTGGCCATTAAGTCCTGGAGTGGGACTTATACTCAGAGCCTCTGGATCAGAGGCAGGGATGCTACCCCATGCACCACAAGACCTCCTTCCTATCTGAGAGTTAGCCTTTTTATAAGAAGGGGGTACTCTAGTTAAGGATCATTACTTATTTATCTGCAATTTGATGCTGTTCCTCCTTAATCAAGTCTGAACTTAGCTTCATGTTGTTGTCCAATTTTAAGTCTGTGTCAACCTCTGTCGCTGTATTAATGTGATGACTTGATCGAGCATACAGGTTTCATCAAGAAACAGTAAAACTTTTCCAGAGACACCTAAGAGCTCTTGCACGCAAGCCCTGATCTCTCGTTCGAAAAGCTCCACCCACTGGATTGCCCGCGCTAAGAGCTCACTGGTCGAAGCACCCACAGTACATCACATGGCCTGCGATTGACAGGAGGTAGGGACAATACATGCAGTTTCCACAATTAGTATTTGTACTCTGTGGTCACTGTGTTATTTCAAGGGGAAGAAGCAGTGGGAGGATCACACTTAGGTTAAAAAGAGCCTGCTCTGCATCCAAGGTTTCTGACACCAATGAGAACTTCCCTGACATCAGAGAAGTATGTTTACCTGAATGCCTCAATATCTGTTTTCTTTTTCTCATCTGCCACTGCCTTCTTTAAGCAAAGTGTGCTATAAAACATAGGCATTATAAATGAATCCATGGTCCGATAAGAGGGAGTTGGATTATGTAATGACTTAACTGGCGTCCTTCTGCCATTCAGCTGCCACCTATGCTCTGACTGCAGTGTGATCTTTTCCACACCTTGCAGAGTAAGCCATCAAACACTTCAACTTCAAGAGAAGCAGTGCTGAGCACAGTATGTTGCTTACACTGACAGAGACTGAAACAGACAGCAAGATACAAATGAGAATACATAAGATCAATTAGTTGCCTATTCCGTTCTTCAATTTTCATAAAGCGCTAAATAACTTTAACATTTCTACCAAATGCCTCATGCAAGTACACAAAAATAGATTCAGAAGTAAAGCCCGATAAGGATGTGGTCAGCTGTTGCTTAGGGTCACTAGTAACCACAGCGTTCACACTTACCTTCTTCATGTGCACAATGGTAGCTTGGAGATTCGCTATTTCCTCAAAGAATTGTTCCGTCCCCAGTTGAACAAATCTACTTCAGAGAACCCTGCATTTTATTTTCTGTCAAAGAACAGGCTTCATTTTTCTGAGCTGACAAGAATCACAGAGGGGAAATGCTGCCTTTGTGTGCTGTGTGCAACTAAATCTTAAACTCATTCCTTGTAAATGGCTTTACAATGTTATGAAATACACGGGTAAATTTTCATCCTGTCAGATCCTTGTAAGCTGGAAAAACATATTAGAAAAGTGGTACGTTCATATTAATGAATGGAAAGATTTGGCAAGTTTGTACCAATTTTCCAATATCTGCACATGGAGCTGAGTTGGAAATGTATCCATGGGCAGAATTTTCCCATTGCCATGCGGGGCGGGCCCTGCACGTCCACGTGTAAAATGATGCATGGTGACGTCGGGTGGACATCCTGATGTCACTGCGACCCCATCGCGTTATTTCATTGGGCGAGCGCACAGCAGCTATCATCACGTGTCTGCCATTAATTAACAGGCTACTTAAGGCCCTTGAATTATCAATCAACGCTGATTTTTCAGCGCCCGTGCAATCTTCAGGTCAGCGCACGGGCTCAACGGGCAGGCAGGTAGGACACATTTGTATAAACCTCATCCACAGGCTGGATAAGAGAGCTTATTGGGGTCACGAGTATGTTCTCTCAAGTATTGATTTTTCAAAGTTTTTGATACTTGCCTGTGTGATCCGCAATACTTCAAAACGCATACCAGCTGCTTGGTCTAGACTCTTAAAACTCAGGTCAGCACTCTGCAGTAAGTAATCTTTTCTGGGTCTGCAGGTTTCTGGAAGCCTTCCCAAAGCCTGGGAATGGGAGCTGAACTCTCCACTGGAGGCACCTCCTCTGAGGAGAAAGGGAGGGCTAGAAGGGGGAGGAGGCCAGGAGTGCACATTCACCCTCCAGGAAAGCTACTTTTGGGAGAACAGGCGCAAGCACAAGGGGCACAGGGCCAAGAGGTTGTCCAAGGTGGAAGGGGCTGTAGAAGATGCCACTATCCTGCTGACAGGGTATACAGGCAGCGAAGCAGCTTCCTCAATATGTCTGAGGTGTAGTGCCAAAGGAGGCTCCGTTTCTCAAGGGAGACAGTCAACTATATTTCTCAGATGATTGGGCCTGAGATATCTCCTAACTGTGTGGGTGGACACCCCATGTCAACGGCTCTAAAGGTCACAGCTGCCCTCAACCTCTATGCCTCTGGCTCCTTCCAGGAGTCGGTGGGTGATCTTTGCGGTGTCTCCCAATCAGCTGTCCACACTTGTGTCAAGCAGGTCACATGCGCTCTGTTCAAGTGTGCATTGACCTTCATCTGCTTCCACTGGGACCAGGCCAGCCAGACACAGCGGGCTAGAGGCTTCGCAGCCATTGCTGGCTTCCCCCGTGTCCAGGGTGCTATAGACTGTACACATGTGGCCATCAAGGCACCAACAGGTGAGCCCGGTGCCTTCGTCAACAGGAAGGGCTTCCACTCCATGAACGTGCAGATTGTGTGTGATCAGAGGATGCTGATTCTGCAAGCCTGTGCAAGGTACCCTGGCAGCTCCCACAATGCCTACATCCTCAGACACTCCCAGGTGCTGAGGCTCTTCAGTGCACCAGCCTGGCTGGATGGCTGACTGCTGGGTGACAAGTGCTATCCCCTCAGAAAGTGGCTCAGGACGCCTCTCCACCATCCAAGAACAGAAGCTAAGCAGCGGTACAATAGGAGCCACGTCTCCACAAGGGCTGTGGTGGAGAGAACCATCGGTCCTCTTAAGATGCGCTTCCGATGCCTGGACCACTCGGGGGGCGCACTCCAGTACCACCCAGATTGTGTGTTGGTGATAGTGGTAGCATGCTGCACTCTGCACAGTCTTGCGCTGGAAAGAGGGGATGCAGTGGACCATGAAGACGTCAACGCAGTGGCTGTGGCTGCACATGGTGAGTCCAGCAGTGACTCCGAGGATGAGTACATACAGGGAAATGCTGAAGGGCAGACGCTAACCCGTGCATAATCCAGGGAGGCAGGGACACCTGGGAGGCTTTAATCCAGCAAACCTTCAGCTAGCCCACCACGGATGGACCTCAAGGACAAGCCTGGGCTGTAGGTTCCATCCTCAATACCTAAGTGCCAAATCTTCCAGGTTAGGAACAGTAACTAAGGGCCTTGTTAATAAAGCTGAATGTCCCACAAAGCACTCATAATATTTTTGGAAACCATCTGCATGCACCCTCAGCCATGGTCACATGTCTGAATTTAAATATCAAAGGCAAAGAAACTTAATGAAACAAAATTGACAATGGTGTTCCAATTGAAAACAAATCATAAAGACCTCATCTCGAGCCAACACAACAGCGGCAGTGATAAACCCATGGAGTGCCTAAGGTGCATTATGTTTATGTTTCCAGGTGCTACATCTTGGTGCTGCCCCATTGCTGGGACTGGCATCTGAGACAGCCTGCTGACTCTACTGTCCTGTTGGCCTTGATGACCTTGGTGGTCGTCCTCTGGCCCGTGGAGCCTGTGCTGGCCCTGACTGGGAGGAAGTTGCCAGTTCCACAGCTGGCATCTCCCCAGTCGTTGCAGCCTCACTAGATGCTACAATCACTGGGAGAGAGGCGGAGGAACTGCCGCCCTCATCCAGAGCACCCTAAGAAGTGCCCGGAGAGACGATAGGCAACTGCTGCACCAACGTAAGGTCGCTTAAGACCTCCCTGCTTACCGTGGATGTATAAGCACTGAGCTGGGACACTTGGTGCCCACACCATCTCCCACACTGGCACTGACCATCTGGGGTCAATGCCTATGTGAAGGCTTGCTGGTCAGAACGCATCCCCAAGAAGCCCTAATTGGTCTCCTGGAGTAGGCGCTCCACAAGAATCGCCACTCTCTCCATGGAGGACGTATGGCGCTTGGCCATGAGGCTCATTGCTTCGGCGATCAGCCATGTAGACTCCTCCACCATGGACACCAAGCAAAGCCTAGCCTCATGTATCTCCCCCAGATGCTCCCGCACATCCGGCCGCATTTCCTGTGCTTGCTGCGTCGCGGACGACTCCGGGGCACATCATCAGGCACCGACTGAGCATGTGCCTAGTTCCCTACAGTCATCCGACTGCTGGCGCCATGGGCATTCTCTGTCTCTACCAGCTCCTCCAGCAACTGTGAAGTGCCCTCACCCCTGTGCCCCGGGACACTAGTCGATGTTCTAACTCCAACCGAGGTGCTAGTATCTGCGCTGGTGCCTGCCTGACAGAGATGGTGTGACGCAGGTGAGACTTCAGGCCCCTCAGGTGTGAGAGGGGACCTCTGCTGCTCCTCCTCCCGGCCCTGCTCCACTGAAGCTGACAGGAAGAACAAGGACATTGGACCAGTTAATGTGGAGACAATGTCAAAGTGCATCCCTGTCCCCCGGATCATTATGCGCTCATCCTTCCATAAGCAATGATCAAGCCATGTTGCAAAATTAAATCACTTAACATTCAGCAGTGCCATGGCTGTTGGGAGAACAATGGTGACCTCACTGCTGAGCATACAAACCTGGCTGTGGCACCCCAGCCTCACCGACATCAGTGACCTGGGCACATGGTGCCCCTCCAGATCCAGGGCCTCCTGCTCAAACTGGCTGAGAATGTCTAACTGCGCCTGGTCGCCATCAGTCCTCACCCATTCTGCAGATTTATGAGTATTCTTCTCCTGAAAATGAGAGAAGAGCATTGATTTGTGCAAATTGCGCATGGACTCTCTTTGCGGATGGCCCACCTCAACCAGAGTGGGACATATCAGGGCTCTAGTGTCTCCTCACCTCCCTGCTGCCGAACGCTCACACAAAGATGCGAGGCCTGCTCCACAACCCCCACCCCCCACTTGGCCACATGCTGCCTTCATCACATTCGGCGCCACACGATATATCCTTCCATAGCAAGGAGGTGCAAGCACGTGGAGCGCAGAGGGCAGCAGTTGGTTCCTTGCCTCATCTCATTGAAGCTCCCCTCCCAGCATGTCATCACCCTGACTTGGACATGTCCTGCAATTCAAGCACTGAGCCTAGGTACAGCTCCTCCAGGTTGCCTCCAGAACAGCCATGTGGGCATAAGTGTACCACATGCTGCAGGCACAGAACCCATCTCTTTGCCACCCTCTCAGTCTGACCTCGGCATGGGCAATATCTGCTGGCCCACCCAGCGAAGGACACATGTCATCAATGATTCAATGCAATCACTACACACACAGACTTTGGGGGCTGGGGGGCTGCAGGGGGGAAAGCTGTCCTGCTGGGTTAAGTGGCCAATGCCAATACTGCCCTCATCCTTCAAGAGCGCAACAAGTCGTTGAAGCACTTGCAACACTGAATCCAGGTGCACTGCACCACTTTGCGGGAGCTCACCATCTCCAGCACCACCTCCAGGCACATTTCGTAATGTGGAGGGGCCCTCTCCTCTCGCCGTGCTGCCACCTCCTCGAGGAGCCCAGCAAGGCACTCATCAGAAAAAACAAGGGGCACACTGGCCCCCCACCCTACTCTCCGGCCTGGCCTGCCCCGATATCCTACCCTCTGGCCTGGTCTATCCCAGTGGCCTACCCTCCGGACTGGCATAACCTCCATTGCCCCTCTGCAGAGCCTTTCACCCAGCCAATGCAAGCAGCCTTTCCAAGGCTGCCAGGGTCCCTTTATACAGTCCGCCAGGTCACCATTGGACCCAGCCGGTTGAGCACGCCCGCTGCCACCCACCACTCCCGCTATGCTGGGCGGGCCTTAATTGACCCGCCCACGCAAAATGGCAGCGCGGACCTGATCACGAGGGGCAATCAGGTCCACCCTCGCCTGCACCCACTCCTGCTCCGCCCCCCCCCCGCCATCCAGAAAATTCTGCCCCATGTTAGACAGAAGAAATGTTTTACCATTGAATTTAAAGTAAAATATCCAAAGAGTTAGAACAGCAGCATTGCCAGAAAGATAATAGAAATATCAAAGTAATCAAATTCCTTGTGCAGAACTGCAGCTTATTGATGGGGTTTTCTATTTATTTTTCTCTTTTGCTCTGTATCCCCAGTTGGGCCTTCTCATGTCACTTGTCAGCTATGCCTGAGAAGGCAGGCAGGCCGCTGTCAGTGCCTCTGCCAATCTCACTCGGAAACCAGACACAGTGCAAGAATTACTCTCCCTCTGAGTTTTTCTTGCTCCCTATGAAGAACAGCTGTCACCACTTAGCACTTCTCCACAGGCATTGATTAAAAAAAAACTCAGCGGTGTGTAGGAGTCAGCTTTCAGGTTCTTGATTTCAAAAGACAAAATACTTGGATATTTTCAAAGCTATAGCCAATCTAACATACTGACAAATAAGGTGGTATATGAACCTCTCTAGAATGCTAAGGAGCACTGACACATAGGCCTGAATTTTACCCTTGGTGGGTGCGCGCAATTGGTGGGCCCGGCAATGGCCACGAAGCGGACTGCCGACCGCAATTGGCCCCCCCCCCACTGCAATTTCATGCTAGCTGGCCAATTATCGGCCAGCCAGCGTGAAATGCACACTGAAAAGCTCAGCGCTGCTGGGATAGGGGTGGGAAGAGGGTGGGCAATGACGTCACCGCGGGCATGGGTGAGTGCTGCGAGAGAGCTCCCTGAAGGCAGGCAGCTGCCTCTGGGAGCTACAGACCTGCAAATAATGAAATAAAGATTTAAAAAGCTGCAAAAAAAAAATGTCCATGCATCACAATCAAGCACCTGAAAATATACCTCATAAAAATGCCGTCCACAGCTATTTGTTTTCATTTTGTTTCATAACGGAGGTTTCATCACGCCCTTGGATGAGATTTGGTGAATGTAAAGTCCGCTTGGCCATTCCCCCAGTCATAAGGTTGGGCGAGCCACGAAAAATCAGAGTCAATTGCGCCATTAATCAGCTTGATTGCCCTCTTAATTGTCGGTGGACACGCTTCCAACTTTGTGACGCCCACTGTGTGAAATGTCAGGACCCTTAGCTGACGTCATCTCACCTGATTTTTGGGTTGGTGTGCACCCACCTGCAGGATGTAAAATTCTGCCAATAAAGCCCCAGATTTTTCCAAAAACGTCTGGTTGCTTGACCCAAGCTAGTCCAAGGTGCAGTGCGCAATGTTCCAGGGTTGGCTTTGATAGTTATCAAGATGATTTCTAAACTCTCACTCCCAACAATGAAGGCCCTCCTGGAGAGCACATCATGAAAAATCATTGGCTATGCACCCATGATTTCCTGCAGAATGCTTCCTGCAAATGCTGTTGTCCACTTGGAATGTGGAATTAGTCCTAGCATATTTGCCCTGTAGAGCTTTGCCCTTGTGCCAACTAATAGCATAATGATAATTGTGCAAAATTAAACCTGCAGTACTCATTTATAGGGATGAGCATAATTAAAGGTGAATGTCTACATGTGAGGCAAATAAAGCCTGAAAAGCTGCTCAACATAGTATATGAACTCAGATGTGCCTACTTGTGGCTTTAATGTTGGCACTGACAAAGCTTGAGAGGATCAAGGGAAGCTAGCTAATTAACATAACTCCGAATAACACCCACATTTCTAAGGCCATCATAAATGTTAACATTTCCTGAATCCAAGAGTGTAATTTTTATGTTTAAACAGTTTCAACAAAAGTGGGAAGATTCCAATTGACCCACGAGGCACTATGAGTAACAGTAATTTGACACTCTTCCTCCTCAACCAGACCTAAAGTCAGCTTCATGCTGTTGTCCAAATGTTCTTTTTAATATTTGTCAAATTTCTTCCATTGATGTATGGGAGAATGTTTCTTGAGGCTTGTATAATAGGACTTATCAGCTCCCAATCATATATCCATAACCTCAGGTAACAGTGCTTTAGTTTGAAGTGTGGAGGAAATGAATTCATATACTGGAACATGATTGATCCTCACTTTTCCAAATGTTGATGTCTTCTGTTTGCTTGGCTCACTATGCAAGCGTAATAGGAACATACACTTCAAGTGTAGGACTTGAAGACCACTGCTATCTATTTGCTCCAGTGTGAACATATTCATTTAAGAATCATACAATGCAGCTGAAGTAAGCTGCTTGAGAACCCAATTAACAACCTTTACAAACAAAAATCATAATTTTTTCTCACTTTTCCCAAAATGTTTAATTATCCATTTTGGAGGAGTAGGATCTTCAGATCAATGCTAAATGTGAACAAATAGCCTGTTAACTTTTTTCACTGAAATTAGTAGAGAGCAACAAATATCACCAAAGGGGTAGAAATTAGTATGTGTTGTGCCCTTTCTTCAGGCATAAAATGGGTGCAAAACAGTGGGTGCAGTTGGATGGTTTGTGTCCAGTCTGGGGACACAGTCTGGGCACATAGCATCATTTTGCTCTGGGTTATGATCCCTGTAGTGACCTATAACTTTTAAAAAGAGATTCAAACTTCCAGTTGATAGCTAAAAGAATGACACAACAAGATTTCATGTTTTAATTTTTTTTACTGTTATAGATGATTAAAAGCACTATTGACTAAACACTATTTTTTGTATGTAACATATATTTTAAACTATAGAGAGAAACATGTTCCTTTTATACTTATCACACATTGCACTCTCCACAGAAATATAGTTCTTTTAGTAAATGGTCCACAGTTGCTCCCAGCTTCCAATGGGCTCCTGTACCCCACTTCACCAAGTAGTAACTGCAAGTAACTGTCTCCAGGTACCTTCATCAGTTTTCTGAGAGTTCCTTGAATCCACCATCGGCAGTAAAGCCTTTTCTAATGATTCTCCTCCTGCCCCTGGTCATGCCAGGATGAATTTTCCGGAATCTTTGCATGGCTGTGGGGTGTGTATCTTTGACTAGAGACCATTTACGTCTATGGCTATGGCACCTGGCTATGGTAGCCACAAAGCCAAGCAGCTTCTTCTCTCGACTGACCACACATGACCTCTGCTGTCTGTCTGTGATATTCATTGATTTGTAGAGAAGCATGTAATCTGATCTCAAAAATGGCTTCCTCTGCCCTCTTCCCCATGGCACCGTGAAACAAATTAAACTTGTATCTAGGTAGAAATGTTAATTAGCTATCCTTGATCCCAACTCCTTTTCATCACAGAGGGGGAACACTGTCTTTGTGTGCTGTGTGTAAGTAAATGGACCATTTACAACACAACTGTTTATAGCCTGGTTCCTTCCAACACCTTTCTGAGACTTTAGGAGTATCAGAGTCTACTCATTGCAAACACATAGACTGCTGTCATTGTTTCCAAGCACAAAAACCTTGCATCTTCATCTCAGTAAAACAATCTAAGCTTTCCTTTGACCTGTAACAATCAAACCACTCAGATTTACTGGCATATGACTCTCTTCATTTACCCTAAATTTACAGCTAGCTCCAAAATATAATAACCTCATAAAGGTCATAATTGCAACACCTGTCTTAGTTCCTGCACACTTGTAGTTGGTGATTCATCACTCGTAGACCTCTCCCCTAACCTAGTTTCTAAAGTACGCATGGTACCAATCTCTGAGCAATTCATATTGAGCAACACTAAATCTTCAGAATGTTGGCCTCCTCTTCCTGAAATGGCAGAGGGGTTCCACATTTTCAACAACTGAAATGAAAGAGAGGGATAAAAGTTAGTTTTTAGTGTTAGGCAAGGGCAAGTGGCTGCTGAAAGCAATTGAAGTTTGTCATTAAGAGTCTTAAGGATGAGATAAAAGAGTAAAGGGTAAATGAAGATAAGGTGTGAAAAAACCCTGTGGGATGTCTTCACTAGGGCTGTCACTCACTATAGCATTACTTTCTCCCTGTGCATGCTAGCCAGCATAAGGAACAGGATATGCAGGCAGGGTCAGTCTCCTTCAGTCATGGCCTGTTACCACAGAATGTGCCCAACCTTATCCTGCAAGAAATAGGGAGAAGGTGCAGAGTGTGTGAGTATGAGCAGAAAGAGATAGAGTGAAGTGTGATGTGGTGATTGTAGAAGGCTGGAGGGAAATGGCAGAGGTGAGTATTGTGAATAATGAGGCATCAGATGGTGGAGCTGTAAGCAGAGAATAAGAGAGACAAGATTTAGGATTCTTGTCAAGTCTGTTGAGGATAAATTTGTTTCAACATTACAGCCATGTCCTAGGAACTAAGGTCCTGGCATTAGGTTCCTTTGAAACATCCTCCACTGGTAACAAAAGCGTTGTATGAAGGGATTTCTTCCCCTTAACAGGGGGAAAAACACAATCCCCCTTCTCCTTCCCCACTACCTGGATCAACGCCTCTACTGCAGCATTGGAAAACTGGGGAACATCTTCAGAACTTACAGCCATTTGTTTCTTAAGAAACTTTCCTTCATGCCTGCATCCCATTTAAAGGATACTGACTGCCTTCAAGTAGCGGTAATGAAGACAGGTTTCCTGCCTGTCAAAGGCACTGTGCAACCAATTAGTTGTAAGTGCAGTACTAGTTGCATGTCTGATCATTATAATGAAGTGGCAGTATCAATTTCACCATGAAGGCCCACATATTCACAATGTTTTATCATTGTGATTTTCTGAAAAGGTATTCAAACATGAAGTACTTCAAATTGATGCACAGTTTTACGTACACACCTAAAGTAGTTCAATTTGGTTTATTCAAAATTCCCAGCTTGGTCTGAGCTCAAATCTACAAGATGTTTCTAGAAAACATATACATTGAACTCTCTTATGACTACAGAAACAATAATAGCAAACTTGTAATTTTATGCTCTGCTAAAAGCAGTGAAAGTAAATGGAGAGCAAAGAAACCACACAGCAAACAGATGGCATAACTTTCACATGTGCAATGAAACTTGCATTGCTTACAAAAAGAAAGTAACATATTAGAGATGACGAAATGCCTGAATATTCAAACACAGAACCTTACTACAACACTCCAGCATTGAAAAAAAATCAAACATTCCTTCATAACAAAAACACCTTTCCCTTTATTCCTTTGGTTACATGAGCATCAAGTTCCTCACCAATAGTAGTCCTGATGGGTGAATTTTTATTTTTCACTCTGCCCTAGCACTGGTTAGGCACAGTGCTTTTAAAATACTTTTCATCTGATAAGGTTGCTAGGTGCATTATATTGGTAGCTTAAGAAGTTGTCGATCCACTATTAGCACAGATCTGTCCCCGCCACTGACAGACCTGCAGCTACAGGCCTGACTGCTGACCTTCTGGAGAACAGCAGTTAGAAGGTTGAGATCTAAAGAAATGGTAAGCCTTTTACCTTGTTAATTTTTGTCTGGTTGTTATCTAATTCCTCTGACTCTCTGACCTGGAAATGGGTGTCCCATGGATGTTACTACATGACATTGAGGCAATGCAAGAATATAGATCCTGTCAAAATGCATCATTGTGTCATATGCATGAACGTCACCAACCAAAGTTTGTGAATTTTTTTTTCATGAAACACTGCCCTTTTAAGTCTCAAAATTTATTTTGTTGTTCTTCTAACCAACAAATAAATGTCAATTTCTTTGGAGATATTGAAAAGAGAATTTAGTACATTTGAGAAGTACAAGGTATTTACACAAGGAAGTATTATCCTCTATGCTATCGTTCAAACAGTGCCCTTGATGTCAGGAGTAAACCAGCTCTTCACTGCCAGTGACTCAGTTACCATGGTGAATAATACTGATGAGTGGGAAACCCTGTGTGGTATCTTCATTGAAGATTGAAGCAGGGGCACTTAATGTCATGAGTGAAGCATTCTCCTAGGGAAGAGTGCCAAATGTCAGTCCACTCAATGAATATTTCCCAAGATAGAATCTATTAAGAATGACCATTGCACCATGTCAAGTACTCTTTCAGTATTAAGAAAATATGTGTTACCTTTTGCGATTTTTCCTACTGTGTCTGTTGGTTCAAATTGATTGTGCAATCTAACTAAAGAAACAGCAAAGGCGTTGCTTAAGTTGTCCTTAATTATGCCATTTCTTAATTTTGCTCTTGCCCATCTGCAGTCTGCCTGCTCTTGTGTCATTTTCAGCTGAAGGGCCAGATAGAGTATGATATTCATGTCTTTGGTTAGACCTGTTTTGACACTTTGGACTGGAGGGATTTGACAGGGAATTATGAGAGGTGCAATGATACATTTAAGAGCCTTGGAGAGCTAAGGCAGGTGTGGTAGCCTAAGCTACCAATATAATGCACCTAGAGATCTTATCAGGTGAAGGGTATTTTAGAAGCACTGTGCTTAACCAGTGAGTGAACAAGAAAAATTTGCCCCATGAAGAATATTATTGGTGAGGGACTTGGGCAATGCTCATGTAACCAAAGGAATAAAGGAAAAGGTGCTTTAATTATGAAGGAATTCTTGATTTATTTATTTAGTTACAATTCTAGAGTGTTTTAGTATGATTCTACATTTCAATGTTCAGGAGCAATAATTGAAGAGGACAAAGGTTTGAGGATGGTTTCATTGAGAAGGTATAGTACCTCACAGTGCCACTTTCTGACTCACATGCCTAACTAAGCAAATTGCAACTTCCAATCCCATGATTCCTTGGGCCTAATGCCTCCACACCATGACCTCTGCCTTTGTGACCCTGTTAATCTGTGAATTTATTGATTTAGTAGGTGACTGCCATTCTATTAATTTATTAGGTTATTAATAATTACTTAATTCTGTTGCAATGTTCATTAGTATTCTCTTGTTAATCACAACCTGTATTTATATAGTGTCTTTAACAAAATAAAACATCCCAAAGTTCTTCACAGGAATGTTATAAAATCAAATTCGACACCAAGTCACATAAGCAGGTATTAGGACAGGAGGCCAAAAAGTGTCAAAGAGATAGGTTTTATGGACCATTTTAAAGGAGAAGAAATAGAGAGTTTTAAGGAGGGAATTCCTGAGCTAAATGCCTAGGCAGTTGCGAGCACAGCTGACAATGGTGCAACGATGAAAATCAGGGATACACAAGAGCCAGAATTGGAAGAGCACAAAGATCCCTGAGGGTTGTGGGGCTGGAGAAGATATGGGCAAGACCATAATATGGAATGTAGGACAACAAAAGACCTTTTGGTATAATTCTTAGCTTGGCATCCAACCAGCATGCCTTGGGAAACTAGGAAGGTGTTGATGAAGAGATTTTTGTTTGTCAGTCTTCTAAAATTGAACTTGCTGAACTTAACAAGCTAAGAGACCAAAACAAGAAAAATAACAGAGATAATGCAGCCCAGTGAGAGACATTAGTGTTTTCATTATGAAAACGAGGCTTTGAATTGAGCTGAGGTGAAGCACGGTGTTCAAGCAAAATATAACCATCTTTTCCTAGAAAATTGATTTTTAAGGGGCTTCACAGAATGGAAAAATACTGGAGAAAGCAAAAGAAAGATGAATGACTTTCTGGGTGAATTCAAATCATGATTTAAACAAAGCCTGGAGAATATAACTGGGTATTGTATTTTTAAAAGATGTTTCATAGGATAGTATGACTTGTCAATATAGTAAACTAAATAGTTGTTTGGTAATACAGAACTCGAGTATTGCTGAAAAAAGATTTTATTGTTGAAGCTTTTCATCTTGCACTCATCAGGACAATTTGCAAGAAAAAACCAATGTCAGGGGAAACAACATATTTATACTATATGAGAAGAGAGTGCTGATTGGTTGGCAAGTGGACTCTGATTGGTATAAGTGTTGCCACAGAGAATGCGCCAGTTGATGATGAATGAGAGTTAACTGCTAAACATTGTTTGAAGTTTAAACCAGGAAGCTTGACACTGATTGGTCAAGACATAACCCTGGGGAATGAACCAACAAATGGATGTTACTTAGTTTGTTTAGTCCAAGCAGGAACAATGTGTGTACATCTTCTTTCTGTTTGCAAAGAACAGGGCCCTGTGTATTCATATATGCAGCTTTTGTTATGATCCCAGCTGAAGTTACCACTGGACAAGCCTGATCCCAGGGTAGAACCTAGCTGGATATATCCTAACTTTTCATTTGTTTGTTTAGATACATGGAGGGTAGCTATTGAACAGAGTCATAGGAGTCTGCAAATGAACTTTTAACAAACGAATAAAACATTTGTTAAACAAAAAAAAGGGGAACTAAAGTATAATACTCCTTCATCTTCAACTATACCTTTACAGATATATACAGATTTGCAAGGATAACACAAGTTACAAAAGCAATCTTATACTCTAATGTTCACAGTAAGTACACAGCCCATGTACCAATTGGCACCCTGTGGTCAGACACACCACACAGTGAAAACAAGTGACAGATATCACTATGGAACACTCCTCAACTTCCCTCCCCCACTTCACCCCTGCCACTCCCCGCCAGACACTTGTCACCTTGTGAGCCAACTGGTCTCTCTGAACTCCATCTTTCACATGAGGGTTTCCAATCTCTACTCTCCAAAACCGCGTCTTGGAATCTTCTCCCAAACTGATGCTTTCTCTCAGACGCCTTCCACAAGTGTTCACCTCCAGGGTTTTGAACTCTCCTTCCGATATTCCTCTTCCCTGGGTCACCACATTCATTCAAGCTTTCTTCTATGCACTGTCTCTCACTGACTCAGCTGTCAACAGTACACCACTGTTTCACATGTCCGTAGCAAAGAGTTACAGACCTTCAGTCATCTCCTTTGGACATTCTTGCCTCTTTCAAGTGGTTCTCATTTTAAATCTGCTTTCTGCAGCTTTTGTCTCTTTAAACTATAAGCTTGGAGCCTTTATCTCTACCCTTCACCCCTGACTTCATTAACAGGACCTTTTCTAGGTTCCTGTCCTTCCTTTCACTAGAAGGTCTTCTTGGGCTTTTACCTCTTCCAATCCCCTGGAATTTTGGGATTTTCCTTAGCTTGGGAACAGCCATCTGTCCCCTTTGCTCTAGTCTCTCCTGGCAGCAACTTTCAAAAAATCAACTGAACTCAAACAGCTTCCAAATCAAAACTGCTGTCTTTCTTTTTCTGTGTGTGTCTGTGGGAGGGACTGCCTCTTTGGACCCTATTGCTAGGCAACAGCCCAATTCTTCTAATCCTATTTGTTTAACTTCTTAAGTCATAAACTCTCATTAAAAATGCAAGTTACTTTTTAAAGTGAAACTAAAACTCAATTTGACCTTTCTTAACACAGAGATACAGAAATACATATCAAAATTAAACTTTAAAGCTGAAACTCATTCCAAACACCCACAAATAATGATATAACTTATTTAAGCTATCTCTATTTCCCAACACTTGTAGTACATGAAAATCCACTGCAAGCCCAACTGACAATATTAAATTTGTTGTTGGCGTACTTCTTAGCATACTGAGGATTATTTAGCAATTATTGTCAAATCACAGAATCACATCTAATGTTGGACACTGTATTTTGAGTTTTGTAAGCATGTACCTTGCCTTGCCCATTGCAAACAGTGGAAGGGACATGCTGTTTGATACGATCCGCCAGTCTTTGGGATGCACGGCCTACATAACTAGCAGAACATGTACATAAATTATGCTTGTTTCAGCTGAACAAAGTAAGTGACATTGATTCGTTGGTTCATTCCCCAGGGCAATGTTTTGACCAGAGTCAAGTTGCCTGTTTTAAATTACAAGCAATGTTTGGCAATTAATTGTCAGTCACCATCAACTGGTGCATTCTCTATGGCAACAGCTCTACTAATCAGTGTTCACTTGCCAACTAATCAGCACTCTTTTCTTATACAGTATAAATATGTTGTTTCCCCAGATATTGATATTTTCTTGCAATTGTCCTGATGAGTGAAGATGAAAAGCTTCAATAAGAAATGTCTGTTTTTTCAGCAATACTCATAGTAACCTAACCCCATCTCCTGAAAAAAGGCTAAAAAAAATTGGACACATTGGAGACCTGTACTGCAGTGGATGAAAGAAGTTCCTGCAAATTGGCTGAATGAGGTCTCAAAGAGAAAGAAAGAGAGCCCGACTGATCATCGGGAGAAGAGTATACAACCAGAGGAGCCAGCCACTTCAAATGATTGTATGACCAGAGTTAATAGTCTATTTGAGCTAGATATCAGTGAAGCATTCACTTTCTTGAAGTAACAAAGGGGCTGTTGTATTGTGTTTCTATGGTCTTTTCTCAATCTGTAAATTTGTAATCATTTTATGTAACCATTTTAACTTTCCTGCAATCATTTCAAATCTGTTCCCATGTAAATCTTTAGTCTTGGGTTCAAATAAACGAAAACCATTAAGCATTGCAGATTGTGCAAACCATTTTCATTTGCTTCTGTAGAATCAGGTTTCCTGTTGCAATTGTTTGCTATTATATTTTTCTCCTTTAAGTTTCCAGTTTTATTCATAGAATCATAAAATCATAGAATGCTTACAGAAGGAAGCCATTTGGCTTGTCATGTATGTGTGGCTCTCTGGAAGAGCGACTCACCTAATCCCACTCTTTCTTTTTTTCCTCAAAGCCCTGCAAATTTTTCACTTCAGATAATATCCAACTCTCTTCTGAAGACCTTGACTGAATTTGCCTCACCACACTCTCAGGCAAAACATTCCATATGCTCAGCATGCACTGCATAAAAACAATTTCCTCATGTTATTGTTGCATCTCTTGCCAATCACCTTAAATCGATGTCCTCTGGTTCAAGAATAGGAACCGTTTCTTCCTATTTAATCTGTCCAGACCCCTCATGATTTTGAAAATGTCTATCAAATCTCATCTTAATCTTGGAGAAGCTCCAGCTTCTCAGGAAATTTTTCTGCACTCCTCTCATGCCTTCACATCCTTCCTAAAGTGCGGTGCCCAGGTTTGGATACAATAATCCAGTTGTGGCTGAACTACAGTTTATATATTTCTTCTCCGCCGATGCTGCCAGACCTGCTGAGTTTTTCCAGGTAATTCTGTTTTTGTTTTTGTTACAGTTTATACAGGTTCATCATAACTTCCTTGCTTTTGTGTTGTATGCTCCAATGGTTAATAAGGCCCAGGATCATGTACACAATTCTTAATTTCTCCATGTGATATCAGGAAACATCTGAAGGCACTGGATACTGCAAGGACTATGGGCCCTGACAACATTCTGGCAATAGCACGGAAGACTTGTACTCCAGAACTTGCTGCGCCCCTAGCCAAGCTGTTCCAGTACAGCTACAACACTGGCATCTACCAGGATATTTGGAAAATTGCCCAGGTCTGTCCTGTACATAAAAAGCAGGACAAATCCAACCCAGCCAATTACCACCTCATTAGTCTACTCTCAGTCAGCAGTAAATTAATGGAAGTGGTCATCAACAATACTATCTATCAGGTGGCACTTGCTTAGCAATAACCTGATCACTGACTCCCAGTTTGGGTTCTGCCAGGACCACTCAGCTCCTGACCTCATTACAGCCCTGGTTTAAATGTGGACAAAAGAGCTGAACTCCCGAGGTGAAGTAAGAGTGACTGCCCTTGACCTCAAGGCCGCATTTGACCGAGTGTGGCATCAAAGAGCTCTAGCAAAACTGAAGTCAATGGGAATCGGGGAAAACTCTCTGCTGGTTGGAGTCATACCTAGCACAAAAGAAGGTGGTTGTGATTGCTGGAGGTCAGTCATCTCAGCTCCAGGACATCACTGCAGGAGTTCCTCAGGGTAGTGTCCTCAGCCCAACCATCTTCAGCTGCTTCATTAATGACCTTCCTTCCATCATAAGGTTAGAAGTGGGGATGTTTGCTGATGATTGTACAATGTTTAGCACCTTTTGCAACTCCTCAGATACTGAAGCAGTCCATGTCCAAATGCAGCAAGAACTGGACAATACCCAGGCTTGGCTCACAAGTGGCAAATAACATTCATGCCACACAAGTGTCAGGCAATGGCCATCTCCAACAAGAGAGAATCCAACCATCACCCCTGATGTTCAATGGCATTACCATCACTGAATCTCCCACTATCAACATCCTGGGGATTACCATTGACCAGAAACTGAATTGGACTAGCCATTTAAATACTGTGGCTACAAGAGCAGGTCAGAGGCTAGGAATCCTGTGGCGAGTAACTCACTTCCTGATTCCCCAAAGCCTACAAGGCACAAGCCAGGAATGTGATGCAATACTCCCCACTTGCCTGGATGAGTGCAGCTCCCACAACACTCAAGAAGCTTGGCACTGTCCAGGACAAAGCAGCCCGCTTGATTGGCACCACACCCACAAACATTCACTCCCTCCACCACTAATGCACAGTTGCAGCAGTGTGTACCATCTACAAGATGCACTTCAGAATTCACCAAGGCTTCTTCGACAGCACCTTCCAAGCCCACAACCATTACCATCTAGAAGGACAAGGACAGCAGATAGATGGAAATACCACCAACTGGAAGTTCCCCTCCAAGTCACACATCATCTTGACTTGGAAATATATTGCCGTTTCTTTACTGTCGCTGGGTCAAAATCCTAGAAATCCCTTCCTAACAACATTGTGGGTTCAAGAAGGCAGCTCACCACCACCTTCTCAAGGGCAACTAGAGATGGGCAATAAATGCTGGCCCAGCCAGCAAAGCTCACATCCCATGAATGAATTAAAAAAAACCTGCCCCGCCACTTTCAATGATTTCTGCACTTATACTCCCATGTCCCTTTGTTCCTGCACCTCCTTTAGAATTGTAGCCTTTATATTATCTCTCCTCGCTCTTTGTACCAAAGTGAATCAGTTTACACATTGTTATGCCCAGGTGAGAAGGGGTGAACCGGTTCCCCTCTATTCAACCTCCTCGATTGGTCACAAAAAAGGTTTAAGTTTCTTTTTCACAAGGATTTGCCTTTTCCAAATCAGAATGTATTTAACTGTGAGCAATCAGGAGCCAATCAAACAGGGTTTTCTTGAGTCAAAGATAGAGCAAATTTATTAAACACTAAACCTGAGAAAAATAATTAAAAATGCGATGTCAAACATTTAGCCTTCATGCAGTCATTAGGGCACACACATACACACACACACAAACACACAGACACACACACACACACACAAGCACACATACACAGGCATCAGAAATAAGGGGAGTTGGAGTCCAGTAAAAAAAAAGGTAAAAGAGTATATGGTTAAATGTCCTTGATTGTCCTTGAGGCAAAGATTTTAAATGCTGCGGCCGAATTGGATTAGCTGGTTTCTTGGGTACAATTAGATATAGAAGATTTTGCAATTATTATGGGACCTTGGTTTGGTGGTAGGTTTCTGGTAGAGCTGGCTTCTCAAACTGGGCGATACACTTATTCCAAAAGAGATAGAGGGAGAGAGAGCAGCCCTCAGCCTGTTTCCTCTGCTGAAGACTTTCTTAACACTGCCTGCGTCACTTGCAATCTCTCTCAAGTGGCTGAGCAGCCTTGCCTTGAAATACTTCATGCAATGTGTATTTCTAAGAGGTTTTGGACATGTCTGTCAATGGCAGCCATTGTTTCAACATCCAGAGCTTTCCATTTTTAATGTCTCTTCCTTAGACAAGTTTCGATGGGTACGCGGATTATAGGAAATGTCTCTCTCTTCACACTTCCCTGAGGGTGATTTGTTTGTTTCTCACCTTCACCTTGGAATGTGACCCTGTATTTTGAGCAGTTTGCTGTGTCAGTTCAAATTGCAAAATTTCCAGTCAGTTGAAAGATCATATTTTCTAAAATAAAGGGGCATAGCCTCATGTCAACATTTTGGCATTAAATTTAATCTGAAACTTGTCTACATATTCCACCAGCCTATCTAAGTCCTCTTGAAGTTTATTACTATCCTTCTCACAGTTCACAACAGTTCCAAGTTTTGTTTCATCTGCAAAATTTTGAAATTCTACCCTTTATATCAAAGTCTAGGTCATTAATAGAGATCAAAAAAATCAGTGGTCCTAACACTGAACCATGGGAAGCCCCACCATACATCTCCCTCCAGTTCAAAGAACAACCATTCACTACTATTTACTGTTTCCTGTCTCTCAGCCAGCTTTGTAACCTTGCTACCACTGATTTTTTTAAAATCCATGGGCTTCAATTTTGCTCACAAGTCTGCTATGTGGTACTTTATTAAATGCCCTTTGGAAGTCCATGTACACCATAACAAGCATATCATCAACTCTCTGTCACATCATCAAAAAACACAAGCAAGATAGTTACACATGATTTGCCCTGGACAAATCCATGCTGCATTTCCTTAATTAATCCACATTTGTCCAAGTCATTGTTAATTTTGTCCTGAATTATCTGATGGAATTTTCCGCTCCAGAGATTAGCAGCAGAATCTTCTGTGCCCACTGGTGGTGGGCGTGTTCGGTGACGTGAGCGGACAATATGGTGGTTTCGCAACGTTGTGAAACCAGTTTGCAAACGTCTGCTCTGTCCATCAATGGCAGGCTGCATTTCCCGCTGTTGGATGTCAGGAACCTCATTGCAATACATCTGCATATTATTATAAGCCCAGCTGGCCAGATTCATCCCCCCAAGCTGGATCATCTGCCCATGTCGGAGGGAAAACATGCTAGTGCAGAACACGTCTTGATAAGTGTGACATGCAGCAGTTAGGATGGACCATCAGGGCCTTGCTCATAACGTAGACATCAGGAGCAGAAGCTGCTGGAGTTCAACAGCAAAGGGGCACTGGAAGAATGTCTAACGTATGCTGGGTGGATTCTCATGGGCATGGCTCTGGCATGAAGCAGCTTATGGAAGACGGAAAGTAATCATTGAAGGTCTGCTCACAATGGATGGTTGTTGAGGGGGCGGAGAGGAAGGTCCAGCTATGCTTGGGAGAGGAAAATTTACCGGGGTGGTGTGGGAGAGGCAGGTCTATGATTCACTAGGAGAGGATGGTGTGTCGGGGGGGTGAGGTTGGGAGAGGGGGAACGAAGGTGTTGGGTGGAGTGAAGTTGGAAGGGGGGAACGAAGGTGGCAGTGGGGTGACACTGTGTGGGAACAAAAGTGTCAGGGGGATGAGGCTGTGAGGGGGGAATTAAGGTGTTGGGGGGGTGAGGTTGGGAGGGAGCAATGAAGATATCAGTGGGGTGACGTTGGGAGGGAGTACAGGGGAGGAGGGGGTAATGGGGGAGAATACGGCAACTGGGGAGTTGGTGCAAGGGTGGGAGGAAGGTGTAAGGGAAGGAGTCCAGGGAAGGGAAGGAGTCCAGGGGGAGGAAGGAGTAAGGGTGGAGGAAGAAGTAAGAGCGGAGGAAGGAGTCAGGAAGGGGGAAGGAGTAAGACTGGAGGAAGAAGTAAGGGTGGGGGAAGGAGTCCAGATAGGGGAAGGTTAAGGGTGGAGGAATGAGTGAGGAGTGGGAAAGGACTCAAGGTGGTGGGCAGGGAGGCGGGTGGTGCGGAGTCTTCTGGGTTGGAGGGGGAGGTAGGCGGTCCAAAACAGGGGTGGGGGATCCTGAAGGGAGAAGGAGTTCCAAGAGGGGGAAGATTTCTGTGGGATGGGGGGGGGGGGGAGGAGTTCCAAGAGGGGAAGGGATCTGGAGGGGTGGATATCCAGGTGAATGTGCAAAGAAGAGCTCAGTAGGGTCCATGACTGCCTCGTGCGGAGCAAACAGGGTGGGTGTGGGACGAGGAATGGTGAGAATGACTGTGGGCAGAGTGAGGCAGTAGGATGGGGAGGTTAGGGATAGACAGTATCGGTAGGTGGGACGGCGAAGATGGCTGGTGGGGACTCAGAGGCAGACATTGACCCTGGGAGTGGGAAGGAGGAGGTCAAGGAGGTTAATGTGGATGGGGGTGGTATTTTTGGGAAGGAAGGGAAGGTGCATGTTCACCTGGACATCACCGAAAGAAAAGGGTTGTGGCTGGTAAGTCATGGTAGGGGGCTGGAAGCTGATCCCAGGATTGTTGACAGTGATTGGGGAAAGGAAATGGGTGATGGGGGGAGGGGAAAGGATGGGGGAACTGGAAAAAAATATTAGATGCACCATGCTTGCTAAATTGAAAATGAAACAAGAGTTGTGGTGGGCGAGAACAGGTGCTGCATAGGTGATGATCAATGGTTGGGAGGAGATGCAGGTCAGCTCAGAAGGGCAACTGAAAACAAACCCCAGCAAGCAATGTGAGATGGGAAAAGGGGCACCACGAAACCCCCCCAGGTGCCCCTTCTCCTCAAGGAGTCAGGCCAGGACCCTCGGACAAAATGCTCAGGACATTGAGATGAGTGTGATACGTGAATGATCCGTATGCGTGGAGAGTGCTTCCATGAGGCTGCGTAAGACCCTGCCACAGACACACTTCTTCCTCCAGGATCACTGTGGTTCAGCTGCGCGCAGCTGAACTGCTAGTAGGGGGAGTGGGGAGATGTAGTGGGAGGACTCGTGAAGCCTGTCAATGAAGCTGAAAGATACCATTACACATTATTCAGTGGAAGTGAATATATTTTCAGATTGTAAAGTGACAAAATGTGTTCACCTGTATAACCAACTGTGATCAGAATTTCTTAACTTTTGAATGTCTTAGACTTCTAGGTGCTGCCCTGACATCTGCAACAGGAGTGGAGACAGCCTGTGCAATGGTTGGCCCCAATACCTCTGATGAGTTTGGCATGGGTCCTATGGAGAACCAAGGCCTTTGGGGCCTCAGATTACTTTGGCTATTCTCCTGTGGGCCAGCTGCTCCCTCTGCAGTGACAGAGGACAAGGTTAAGGAGGTCACAGTCAAAGGGGACTCAGAGGGAGAGGACAACCTCTGAGATTCCTGAGTGGATAACTCAGTGATGTCCAGCTGCCCCTCCTCTTCCCTTCAGGTGTCCAAGGGTCCTGGCCTGACTCCTTGAGGAGAAGGGGCACCTGGGGGGATTTTGTGGTGCCCCTTTTCGCTCTCACATTGCTACAGCAGAAACTCACCCATGGCTACCGCAATTCTGCACACCTCTCCACATTCTGCTGGAACAGTGTTGTGATCCCAGCTGAGGATAACTCTGGACAAGCCTCATCCGAAAGTGGAACCCAGCTTGATAAATCCTAACTTTTATTTGTTTGTTTAGATACGTGAGGAGTGGCTACTGAACAGAGTCACTGGAGTCAGCTGATGAACTTGTAACAAAAGAATAAAACATTTATTTAACAAGAAAAGATGAACTGTATTACAATATTCCCTCACCCACAACTATACTTTACAGATATATATATATATATACAGATTTGTAAGGATAACCCAAGTTACAAAAGCTATCTTATACTCTAATGTTCACAGTAAGTAGACAGTCCATGTACCAATAGGCACTGTTTGGGAGGGACCTGCCTCTCTGGACCCCAGTTGCTAGGCAACAGCCCAATTCTTCTACTCTTGTTTGTTTAACCTAGTTGCAACAGTCGTAAAAAACCTCATTATAGATGCAGGCACCTTTTGAAAGTGAAACTAAAACTCAATATGACCTTTTCTTAACACACTGATACAGAAATACAAATCAAACTTAAACATTAAAGCTAAAACTCATTCCTAACACTCAAAAATACCAATATGACTTACTTAAACTGTGTCTATTTCCTAACTTATGTGTTATCCTTATTCTTTCGTTATAAGTTCATCAGCTGACTCCAGTGACTCTGTTCAGTAGCCCCTCTCTACATATCTAAACAAAGAAATAAAAGTTAGGATCTATCAGGCTGGGTTCCATTCTGGGATCAGACTTGTCCAGGGGTAACCTCAGCTGGGATCGTAACAAAGTGGGGGCTCTTGCAGGATTTGAAATGTGGACAGTGGGCAATTGGGCGTGGAATAATAATTGGTTTGGTATTATCATTTTAAGGTTGGAAATCCTTGAACACTGGTGGGATCTGTGAAACCTTTTAACAAGTACATGAATGTAAAGAGGTAATGGACATAGAAATTGGAGTTGCTGTGAGGTATATTATACAGGTTGGAATTTAAAATGGCTTTGGAAGTTGCTAAGGCTTTTTTATGGATGGAAAATGTAACTCTGACTGGTTTACAGAAATTAACCAAGAGTAAGATAATGGAGTTGGCGGATAAGCTAATAGCACAGCATTTGAAACTGGAAGGGATAACAGGGAGACTGCATTCTCCAGGGCGTGAGTCAGAGCTGGAGGTAGTGAGATTTCAGTTAAAATGACGAAGCCTGAACTTGAACAAGCAAAGGAACTGAAAAAAACTTGAATTTGAGGCAAAGGAAAAAGAAAAAGAAAAAGAGTATTTCAAAGAAAAATGGAAATGTGAAAACTCAACCTCCAGAGGGAGAATTTAACAATGGAGGAAAGACAGATGGAATGAGAAAGGGAATACTGGCTTAAAAGGTTGGACCTTAAAAAAAAATCTCAGGTGCTGAGGAAAGTTCTGATGTTAAAAAAGCCTTCAGCCCAAAACCTTGTGGTGAGATGTTTAAGTTTGTGCAAGCTCTTCTGAAGTTTGAGGAAAGGAACGTGGAGGCATTCCTTATTTCATTTGAAAAGGTGGCTAAGCAAATGAAGTGGCCAAAGAAATCTGGACATTACTTTTACAGTCTAGGATGGTAGGTAGATCTCATGAGGTTTAAGCTTCATTTTCAGAAGAAGTATTGGTGGATTATGATGCAGTAAAAAAAGCGTATGAGTTAGTCCGCAAAGCATACGGGCTGAAATTTCAGACTATAAGGAAACAGTCTGGGCAGACCTATATTGAATTTAAAAGGATAAAAACAAAGTAATTTTGACCATTGGATATGAGCATTAAAGGTAGAGATGACGTATGAAGCTCTTAGGGAAATAATTCTCTTCGAAGAATTCAAAGGTTCACTTCCTCTTGTAGTTAGAACCCATACTGAAGACCAGATGGTTAAAACAGCTAGACAGGCAACGGAGAAAGCTGACGATTATAAACTGGTATATGAATCTAAACCTTTTTTCCATAATCCCCATAAACCCGAGAGGGATAGAAGATGGGAATGTAAAAGGAAGGCAAGTAGCCAGGGGAGAAAAGAGATAGTTGGGGATTCTCATGAAATTTCTCCTCAGACCAGAAAGGAAGGTGCTGAGGGTGGAAGTGAGATTCGGAAGCCTAAGTGTTTTCATTGTAACAAGGTGGGCCATATTAGGGCAGATTGCTGGAGATTACATGGCAGTCATATTGCAGTAGTAGGAACACCTAAGGAACCCTCAGGAAAGGGATCCTCAGAAAAGGAAATGGCTGTTAAAACTGCAGAGCAGTACAGGTGAAACGTGTTCCATCAGAACATACGGGAAAGGGAGGTGTGGTTCAGGATAGTCCAGAGAATTCTTCTTTGATTACTGGTGGAGGAAGTCAGGCTATTGGAGGGTCTGGATATTTTGTTTCAAAGGGAGAAGTGTTCCCTTACTGTTCCAACAAAATGAGTAAACATATTTTGATGGATACAGGGGCAGATCAATCATTGATGGTGGCTGATGATACAATTTGTGTTTCAGGTTTGAAGGAAAAAGTAATGAAAAGGGGTATTAATGGAATTTATGAGCCTGTTCTCTTGTGTAAAGTTAACTTAAAAAGTCACTTTGCAAATTGAATTGTTACGGTGGAAATTATTCCTAAATCACCGATTGAAAGGGTGGATTTTATTCTGCGTAATGAGTTGGCTAATGGAGGCAGTAATGTGGCAACAACTGTATTGCAGCAGGCAGTTGACTATGTAGATCTTAGCCAAATTCAGAAAACTACTGTGGCCAAAAATGAGATGCTGATGCTGATAACAAGCAATTGAAGAAAACCTGATTAACATTGATATTCAACTTTCGCATATAAAAGAGGAGTTTGCTAATGAAAGAAGAGAATTGGTGAGATCAATTGAGAAACAGTCACAGAAATGAAAACTCTTGACTGAGGGCTTGAAATGTCTAAATGATAAACTTGTAAAAACAAACTAAACAAAGGTCAATCTTCAGTTAAAACTCGATAAACTTCAAGCATCAGTAGTTGCTATGAAATATCAGGGAAAATACCTTGCTCAAGAAAAGGAATTGTTGGTAAATCAGAATAATTGGTTGAATGCAGAATTAAAAACCAAAACTAACAAACTGTTAGAAATTTGCCGTGAAAAGAACAATGAGTTTTTTGAACTTCAAAGCAAACTGGAAGAAAGGAAAGAGATGTGTGATAGAGAATGTCACGTTCCAAAGTTGTTCCTGTGAATAAAAACTTTTTGCTGAATTGTGGTACAGTTGAGCAAAGAACTGATTCAAGTAAAATCAACTTCAGTAATGGACAATATGAAAACAACTAAAGTGCCTGCAAAACTGGAAATCAGGAATTGCCAACAAAAAGGACTGAAAGTGCAAGATGGCCTGGAAAAGTCAATGGCCAGAGACACTGATTTACAAATGATTGCTGGTGCTAATATACAAGGTACAGCAGTTGGAATCCAGGCAAGTGGAAAGTTTGCAAAAGACCATCTAAAATCTGGAAAGGAGTGGAATGATATAGCTCATGGATTATGCAAAAGGATTGAAGGGTTGGAACGAACTATGAAACTCCACAGGGAGAACATAATTGACATTGCTCAAAAAGAAGTGGAAAAGACCTCTTCAAAATGGCATCTGGAGAAACAACAATATCATAAAAGTTTAAAGATTAAACCAAGCAGGAGTATGAAACCCTTTTGTGTGAACATAAAAAGCACTTAACAACATCCTTGAAATGGCAAAAGGTGATTTTGATCAGAGAAGAAATGAGATATTAATTCACAACATGCCATTTTGACTTTGCTAAGTCGAAATAAGAATTTACCACATTTGAGTTCAGGAAATGGGCTGGAGGGTGGAATTACACCTATTGCAAATGAGAAGGACGATTGGGTTGTAGACTTAAATAAAACATTCTCTGCTGAGTTAAAGACTGGGAATAAGAGGAAAAAGAAACATAAAGAGTTGAGTGATGATAATACTATGATGTGTAAATTCTACTAATCTTGTTACATTTATTGACTTTGTTTAAGTACATTTTTGTAATTGTACAATATGATGTTATGAATTGGAGTGGAAAACTTATATATATAATATGTAATAAGCTTTACTGTTGTGAAGCTTCCTTTCCTCCAAAGGGAGAGACCTGGTGTTAGGAAAGAGAGACAGTTTAAATAAGTTATTTTGGTATTTTTGGGGGTTAGGAACAAGTTTTAGCTCTAATATTTGATTTGTATTTCTGTATCAGTGTGTTAAGAAAAAGTCAAATTGAGTTTTAGTTTTACTTTAAAAAGATACCCGTATTTCTAATGAGGTTTTTTTATGACTGTTGCAGCTAGTTTAAACAAACAAGAGTAGAAGAATTGGGCTGCTGCCTAGCAACAGGGGTCCAGAGAGGCAGACCCCGCCCACGGACACACACAGAAGAAGAAAGATGGCAGTTTTGTTTTAGAAGCTGTTGGAGTTCAACTAGTTTTGAAGGTCGTTGCCAGGGAAGCAGCCTAGAAGGGACAGATAGCCAGCTCCAAGCTAAAGTTGGTTGAAAGCAGCTGCTAGAGGACATGAGCTCCAGAGGATATGAGCCTGATGGAGATATGATGATGTGCGTGAGAGTTAGTGGTGTTGTCTCTTGAGGTGTGAGATCTCTGTGGATGTGTAATGGGTTTGTGAGTGTGTGAGTTGAGAGTGATGAGAAGAATGACTTGCCCTGTTGGACTGGATGAGACCATTCATCTTCTTTTAGCACTGGATGGCTGTCCTCTTTTGCAGGGCATTGGCATTGACCACCGCTGCCACCACATCCAGTGCTAGATTGGTGACCTTGCTTGCTGGTCTTCACTCAGAGCTGGGGTTCAGGACATCCACTGCATCCAAAAGTCACTCAAAGACGCATCATTAAACCGGAGGTCTGCAGTCTTTTCACCTTTTAGTGCCATGTCTTCTATGCAGCAGTTCTGGTCTGGAAGCACTAGAGGTGTGCACGTGGCTGCACTTTAAATATGGCGCCTGGCATGATGAAGCAATGAGGTGACGCTGCAGCAGGCGAATGAGAGCCCATCTGCCATCGAAACAGTGTGTTTCGTGGGAATGCATAATTAATGAGGCAGTATTGCGACTATATGGCGCGAAAAGCTGCCATTGTGGCCGGCGGATAAAACACCCTTTCTCCTGCCCACTACCTCACCTAGTGCAAATTTAGGACAATTCTATTCCAAGTTTGGTGGCGGGTGTGAAAGGCATCGAAATTCCCACTGGCCGGTGTTTCCGTGTCAGATCGTCCGCTTTTCAGCTCATTACATACACATAAATGAGCAGCACATCGTTTTTCATGGCAGGGCAGACTGTGATTCATCTGCCAAGCCATTACCTCATCAGCTTATAGTTCCGAGCACCACATGTAAACAACACCTACTCTCTCAGTCACTCTCTGTGGCCCTGGACCTGTTGCGGTTTGTGGGGCTCCGAGAAGAGACAAACGCTATGCGCCCAAGTTCTGCAACAAGGCACTGGCAACATTCCTCCTAGCAGCTGAAGACCAACAGCAGATCCTTTAGTCTGTGTTTGGAGCCGCAAGTCCACCAACTTTACCAATAAGGTTTAGGAGCAGTTCACCGGGCGGGGGGAGGAGGTGTTAGGGGGGTGGGGGGGGTGTCAGCGCCTATGGTCCTCGGGAGAGGACTGCTCGTCAGTGTAGGAGGAGAATGAATGATCTCATTCGCTCACCAGGGTAAGTCAACCTTCTCCTCCTTTCAACTCACACTCCTATAAATCCCTCAGGCATTTGCAGGGTTACAGCCCACAGGGATCTCAAACACCACCAGCACAAGGGACATCACCTCTTGTCACATCCTGCATAACTCTGCAAGATTAGAGGTATGGGTCGAGGCCCTAGATGCCAGACTATTAAATGGGAGGATGCCGCTTTAGACTGAAGGTCTGGCTAGCTTGGCTTAACATCATCCCTGAGCCAGCTCTCCGATGGGCAATCCACATGGTTACCTGATCGTGGCAATGCCAACAGTGTGTCAGGTTTACTTGAAACTGCTAGAATGAAAATGTGGAGGCCTCAAATAGGATGAGAGTGAAGCTCCACTACATCTGATGTGTGCTCTTTATGATCAATGATGTTACTAAGTAATGGCTAAATGCAGCCTCGACATTTTCTGGGTCACAGATGACAAGGCAATGCTGAACATGAACTTGGGAAGCTTCAGATGAAGGCTGGGTCATGAGTGGATGTCAATGATCAGACAATTGTGCTGCTGAAGCTTTCTCTATGCATGCAAAGGTGACCTGACTCACAGGCTCACAACAATGATTGAGAGTGACAGATCACAGAGTCCTAAAGAGCAATCTCATGCTGGGGGCTCAGTATGAGGATGAGGTCAGAGCATGAGGGATGGCCTGTGGCCACAATCCAGATTCAGATCAGACCTCAGGCTTTCAGGTCAGAACCAGTGATTGATGATTGTCCTCCTTGAGGCACCTTACAATGCTCCAGGAGTACTGCCATGATGCATTGAGGTTTGCAGTGCTGCTCCTGCCTAATGAAGGCTGCCATAGGAGTGAAATGTTGGTGCAATGCTTGAAAAGACTGCACAATATCTAATTTTTCCACAGAGTGTGCTAGTGGAGCTCTTATCCCAAACAGAACAGCCACCTGCTCCAGAGGCTGCCTAGCCTTCCATAGATGAGGCCATCTTCAAGCGAACATCTGAGATCAAGGAGCATGTCGTAGAATGAGCCGAGTTGTACCTCTCCTCTGAAGCACTCTGTGGTTGCCAAACAGGCATCATTAGCTACATCTTTTGGGGGTAGCCTTCGTCTGATGAGCCAACCTCAAGTGCTCTGAGGGCCCTCAAAGATCTGTGGCACCTGCGAGTGACTCAAGTGCCTCATACAGACCTGCATAATCTGCTTTTGGTGATAACAGATCAGCTGCACTTAGATTGGAAGCTTTTCTATTGACGAATCAGTGTGGTTGCTGTCAAGGTGCGTTAATGCCACATGTGTGCTGCAAATTCCGCTGCTCTGGTAGCCTGGCTGGCTTCATCCAGGAAGAACAGCATGTAATTCTGTGCCTTACTGAATAGGACATCAGTGACCTCTCGGATGCATTTATGAATGGAGGATTGTGATATTCTGCAGAGATCCCCATTGGAGCCCTGGAACAAAGCCACTCGCAAAAAAGTTGAGTGTGGGGTCACCTTTAGAGCCATTGGCAATGGATGGCCTCCCAGCCTGTGTGGCATCAGATCCTCCCGAAGAAAGTGGCCAATGTGAGCCAGCACATACTTTGACGAGTGAAGACATCTTCAGCACTGTCTCTTGTTCATCTGCAAGTATGAGAGGCATCTTCGGTAAGCCCTGGGTCGTGCCAAAAGCTTCCATGGAATTTGTCTCTCCGCCTTAGCCTCTGGGTCTTCATGGGGTCCCCTGGCCCATGTTCTTCAGGACGAGGCTCTTCCCTTTGCCCTGCCTGACGGCAATGGGCCATTCTTCTCCTCTTTAGTTGCATGAGAACCATGAAAAAAGCAGCGCGTCTGCTGCCTCCATACTGCCCTCCCTCTTGTTTCTGTTTGATGATTGAACAGAGACATGATTGAATCTTACCCAGCAAAAATCACTTTCCATCACCAAGCTAGGGAGTCATTGGGAAGCCCTTGAGCTGCCCTAATTCCAGGCATTCCAGCCCTAGATCCTCCCTTGCAGCTGCAGCACAGCCCTAAGGATAACTGGAAGCTGAACACCAAAAGAAAAGTCCCCAAACATCCAGGCATGATAGCGCATTCACAAAGGGAGTTGGATCTGGATGAGTATAGCCAGGAACTACCAGCCTTAGTCGGGGTAAGGTTATGCTGCCTCCTTTGGAGTAGACTAGAGCCCAACATTGCACTAATATAATGGCTGCAATTGTTGAGCTGTGTAAAGCCTGAACCTCTCAGCTGCACTGTGTACGGGTCTTGGAGTATTTTTCATATGATGGATATAATGGAGACTGACTGCCACATCTCAGCTGACATCCAAAGCCCATCTCCTGTTGAGTTATGTCCCAGAATGAGGAAATTGTCAGAGTTGAAAGAAAACGGACTCTGGGCAAAAAACATGTTTGTTTATTTCCCTTCCAGGAATACACAAAGAGATGGGTTAAAAAGCTAGCTGCACACCTGATCTGTGTGCGCTAGTGTGCTAGTATGCCAGTGACAATGACAGCAGATCAACTAGGCACCCCTGCTGCTTGTAGGCAAATTCTATCTCCCTCTCCCTGTTGCTGCAGGCAAGTCAGCAAAGCCACAATCAAAAAGGAAATAGGACACCTTCTTCAGCCAACCTAGCAGAACCAAGTGACCCCAAACCAACTGCTAAACTGTTAGTCAGCTCTACCGGAATCACCCAACTGAACAGCCTCAGCGTTTCGCCATCCACGCCTCACGGACAAGCCAAAGACTGATTTGTATATCTTTTTAAATTTTTATTTGGACTTAACTTCTCATTTCTGATCTGTCTGTATGTGTGTTGTGATCTTTTTATTTTTTCTCCAGTTTTAGTACCTTAAAAACTTACTCTTTCTTTGACTCAAGAAAGCCTGTTTAAATTGACTCCTTCTAAAACATAAATATATTTGGACTGAGAAAAGGTATCCATAGGGAGAGGGGAGCCCCCTTAAATTAATCTTGTTGCAAACAACTGAGGGAGTTGATTAAAAAGGGGATCCAGCACATTCCTCCTCGCCTGGGAGCATAAAGTTAGGGTCCCATTCAGGAAGGTAACAAATTGGGGGGCCTTGCCTGGGGACCGGTCATAACAAATTGGGGGCTTGGTGCCAGAATAGTTCCCACAGACACAATGAAAGAGTTAGGGCGGTGAAAGTAAATTGTTCCTTTGCAACCAATTTTTAAAAAATGCAAAAAGGCTTTCTTCAATCTGCCCAACTAAAGTGTAAAAATGTCTACATTTGATACCAGTATTTTTACAGATGGAAGGGACCATAGTTATGAAAATTTAACAGTTCTGCCCCTAGAACAGTTAAAAGAGTTAACAAGGCACTTAGAATTAAAATTTCACCCAAAAGACAGAAATCCTGAAATTTTAAAAGGGGTGGCCAAGGGTCTACAGGTGGAAATTGTGGACGATGAAATGGATAGAGTAGTGGTAGAGAGATTAAAATTGGGGCAGCTTGAATTAGAGTTTCAGGAAAGAGAAGAGAAGAGGGAAAGAAAGAAAAAGGGAAGAGAAAGAGGGAGAAGGGAAGAAAAGGAATCTTTCCAAAGAGAATGGAAAGAGACAGGAAAGAAAAAGGGAAAAGGATGAAGCTTTCCGGAAAGGGAGATAGAGGCCTCCAAGACATTCCATTAAATATTACCCCTGAGCAGTCAGGAAAAATCACTTGAGTCAAAAGAAGCTGAAAAGGCAGAAGGAAGCCTTTTAGTGATACAGGGAACCTAGAATGGCCCAGAGACCTTAAAGGGGGCAATAGAGCCTATAAGGGTTGAGGTAGCTAGGCAAGGGCTACTTACAATTGAAGAGGCAGGGTACACACAGCCAAAGTCTGTAAAAAGTGTAAGGAACATATCTTTTTATTCCTGTTGGACTGTTGTAAAGAACATATCTTTTTATTTTCTTGGACTGTGGCTTTAAAATTGGACTGTGGCTTTAAAAAATACCATGGCTGCAGTTGAAAGACATGTTTGCTGGAACAGGATGAGGAGTATCTACAATATTGCTATCCTGGAACATAGAGTGCCATAAGAGAACAGGATGGTGCTGGAAAGGCATTCTGGACTAGGGGGAACTGCCTAATGGCAGCATTTTAATTGGTTCCTGACTAGGTGACCAAGATTTTATGTGATAGCAGTGAGCAGAGAGATCCTAGCCTGCAAAGAAAACACACCTAAAACCTCTATCTCCTGTGTATGTAAGATTCCAGTAAATCTACAAGGCCAGCTAGCTGGTTTTTTCTTCATATCTCTGTAACCTGCTCTCTCTGAGAAAAAAACCCTGTCAAGAGGTAAGGGAGAAAATCACCAGCAGAGACATTGAAAAGCAAGTTTTGAACCAGTGAACTAAAGACTGAAAGTGCTGGAAGACCATCTCATGTCATTAACAATGAACCACAAGGAATTTGGGAAGACATTAATCAAAATCTGGATTGGTACTATTGAACTGTTCTTTCCCACCCTCAAAGTCCAGGTTTTGTATGTCTTATGTATGTGTGTGTGTGTGTGATTGTATATAGGGGTTAAGAAGGGGTAGAATTTATGTTATAGTGTTAAAAGTTAGCAGTTCATGTTTCTTTTTTTTGCCAATGGTTAAAGACAATTTGTTTAATAAACAGTTATTTACTTGTTGAGTTTACAAATCTGGTGGTCATATTCTGTTAACCTAAATTAAACACTTAGGTAGAATTGGGGCAATCTGGTGGTTTAATCAAACTTTTCACATTTGTCTCAGCTTGGGGAGCAGTGGGGCTTGATATTACGGCGTACCATCCCCAGTGAGTCGTGACAAGATGCAGAGAGCTTGAGAGTCTTCAGGGGCCCAAAAGGAGGCCAGTAAGGGTTGGATTAAACTTCTTGAATTTAAAAAGCCAAGTTTAGATCAGTAGAGTTAACAAGGATCCAGAAAATACCGATGGAATTTAAAGCAGGCAAAGGGGATGATCTGGAAATGGGGTTAGTCATACATTTTTTGCAAAATTAAACAGGGACGAGGGGGTTCCAAGACAAGTGAGGAGACAGTGAGAAAGGTGCCACACCCAGCTGCAGAGCTACGGGAAGTTAAAAGGGCCAAGGACAGGCCTGCAGAAGTACAAAGAAACAAGGTAGAACCTGAGCAAGTTGAAAGGATCAAAGTTAGACCAGCGATAATAAAAGAGGTCCATGACAGACCTGTAAAGGTTAAAAAAGCAGGTAGGAATAGGCCAATGATCTGTTTGGCAAACAGCTTCATGGCATATTTGAATGGGGACGAGGTGAATTCCCAAACAGGTAAGCAGATAGTGAGGGAGGTGCCTCACCTGGTTTAAGAGCCACAAAGGAGTATGATAGGAGCCGAATGTCCACTTGGAGGTGGTAATGTTCCAGGAGCCATGGAACAGATTAGGGGAATGCAAATTTCCAAGACAACAGAGGGTGCTAACGAACCAGTGTCCTGTTTGATCGATAGCTTCATGGCAGATTTAGATGGGGACGAGGGGAGTTCCCAAACAGAGAAACTAATAGTGAGGGAATTGCCTCACACAGTCAAAGAGCCACATGGCAGAACAGTAAAAGCTAGCCAGCCCCATGTGGACCTGGGTGTACCAGAGGACATGGGACATTGAGGAAGTCATTACCCTGTGAGCAAACCCACACTTGCCAGCACCCAGAAGGCAAATGAAGTGTTCCAGTTAACTCCCAGGCATCAAAAATGGGTGGACAGTACTCTGTTGAAGAGCCTGGTGGAAGGAAAAAGGCTGGGATGGGAATGACAAAGGTTGGAAGAATGCAGCCAACGAGGGGCTAGCAAAATCCTTCTCCCTGGAGATAAATAGTGAGACAGAAAGTCCCCAGACCCGGCCAGCAAAATAAAAAGAAAGAAGTCTGCACATCTGCTGGATGAGCAGGAGGCCTGGCTAGTCCACACCATTTTTCCAACTTTAGAGGAAGAACAGGGAGGGTCCCAAATAGACATGCAGATGGTGAGGGGGATGCCTCACTTAGTTGATGAGCTGCAGAGCAGTGCAGCAAGAGCTGAACCTCCACCTGAGGGCAGCAGTGTTCCCGAGCACATGAGACAGGTTTGGGGAGGTCCCCTCCTGAAACAAGAGAGGAAGAGAGAAGTGTCTACCTTAAAGTAGGCAAATCGTGTGGCAATCACCAGCAGAATAGCAGGGAAACCCAGGCAGTGGTTAGCCCTGGTGAACCAGATGAAACCAAACAAGCTTTAGACTCACTAAAAGTGAAGTACCGGAACCAGAATCCCTCCAGGAGGTGGAAGTCACAGCACAACCCACTGACCTCCTGACAGTTAGACCTGTTAAAGTGCCTGGTTTGAGCCAGCAAATTTGTGGGTTACAGAGGAAAGAAGAAAATTAAACCTGATAAGAATAGCTGAGCCCAACAGCCAAACAAATTTGCATAGTAAGTCTTTGGGAAAAAAGCATGAGGTTAGTCCCAAGAGAAAACATAGTCTGTTCCAGAGCAGTTCGGCTGTTGTTAGCAATCTGGGAACTAAAAGTCAGGTAAAACACCCAAACCCTATTGATGATACTTAACCCAGCGTCACAGCAAGGGACTGACTCAGGGCTACTGACGAGTGATGTTTTTAAGATAAAGCAACTTTGAAACCTTGATACCAAGCTAAACTATAAATGAATGTAACCTTTGTGGCAAAGTTGAAACACAGAATGTAAGGTTATTCCATTGGAATTGTTTCTCCAATCGTTTCTCCACCAAAGCTCACCCACATTGCAGGGAAATTAAAAGTGATTGCAGACGCCTTATCCAGAACTTAAAGAGACCTGGTTAGTGCTGAAGAGATAATATTGGCCAAGGCTAGGAAAAGGCAAGTAGGACAGAAGTTCCAAACTGTTACCAGTTGTGAGTAAAGGATGTGCTTTGAAATGTAGATCAATGCATTTTGAGCACATGAGTGTAAGGGTTATTTAGTCCAACAAATGGCTATACAAGAAAAAGTTAACGATGGGCAGTTTAAGTTTTGAGGATATCCTCTTCACGAGTCCATGACTATTGATAAATTGAATAATAAGATCAAAGCACAACAGCAATGTTAGAACACAGCAAGACCATTGGCTTCAGAGGATAAAATAACTTACTTGAAGAGCTTCTATATGCAGATTTGAAGACATAGGAAGAGAAAGAGGAAAAAGTCAGTAGTCAACTGCTACCACTGGAGTTAGTGGGAAGCAAGAACCATTTAAACTCTAGGATATTGACTATCTTCATTTGTTAAGCATAACTTCTGTTGCTAATAAATTATCAAGATACTTCCACATTCAGTGTCTCTGTCCGAAATTTATTCTCTGGTCTTAAAACCTCATACAGGGATATTGAGCACAGTGGGCCTATACACTCTGGCGTTTAAAAGAATGAGAGGTGATCTCATTGAAACATGACATTCTGATAGGGCTTGATAGGGTAAATACTGAGAGACAAATTCCCCTGACTGGAGAATCTAGAAAGAGCAGGGCATAGACTCAGGATAAGGGGTCAGCCATTTATGACTAAGATGAGGAGAAATTTCTCCACTCACAGGGCTGTAAAATATTGGAATTATCTTGCCTAGAGGACTGTGGATATTCAATTGTTGAGTCTACTCAAGGCTGGGATTGACAGATTTTTGAACTCTAAAGGAATCAATGAATATGGGGGCACAAGGGCAATAGAGTCGAGGTCAAAGATCAGCCATGATCTTATTAAATGATGGAGCAGGCTCAGGTGGCCATATGGCCTATGCCTGCTCTTATTTATTTTGTTCTTTCTGCTTTGTTAAATGGATACTGCTCACTGAGATTGCTTGTGAAATCTTTGGCCCTATTCTGGGACTCACTACAGGCATTGCAAAATATTTTCCCTCTTATACTCGGGAATTCTTTCACTACTCTGGGATAGTCCCGACAGATTGGAGGGTAGCTAATGTAACCCCACTATTTAAAAAGGGAGGTGGAGAGAAAACAGGGAACTATAGACCAGTCAGCTTGATGTCGGTAGTGGAGAAAAGTCTAGAGTCCATTATAAAAGATTTAATAGCTGAGCATTTGGAAAACAGTGGCCAAATCGGACAGAGTCAGCATGGATTTAGAAAAGGGAAATCATGCTTGACAAATCTACTGGAATTTTTCGAGAATGTAACCAGTTGAGTTGATGAGGGGGAGGCAGTGGATATGGTTTATTTGGACTTTCAGAAGGCTTTCGACAAAGTCCCACATAAGAGATTAGTGTGTAAAATTAAAGCACATGGGATTGGGGGCAGTATTGAGATGGATAGAAAACTGGTTAGCAGACAGGAAACAAAGATTAGGAATAAATGGGTCTTTCTCCAAATGGCAGGCAGTGACTAGTGGGGTACAGCAGGGTTCAGTGCTGGGACCCCAGTTATTCACAATATATATTAATGATTAAGATGAGGGAACTAAATGTAATATCTCCAGATTTGCAGATGACATAAAGCTGGGTGGGAGGGTGAGCTGTGAGGAGGATGCAGAGATGCTTCAGTGTAATTTGGACAAGCTGAGTGAGTGCGCAAATGCATGGCAGATGTAGTATAATGTGGATAAATGTGAGGTTATCCACTTTGATAGCACAAACAGGAAGGCAGATTATTATCTGAATGGCTATAACTTGAGAGAAGGGAATGTCCAATGAGACTGGATGTCTTTGTACATCAGTCGCTGAAGGTAAGCATGCAGTTGCAGCAGGTGGTAAAGAAGGTAAATGGTATGTTGGCCTACATAGCGAGAGGATTCGAGAACAGGAACAGGGATGTCTTGCTGTAATTATACAGGGCCTTGGTGAGACCACACTTGGAATATTGTGTGCAGTTTTGGTCTCCTTATCTGAGGAAGGATGTTCATGCTATGGAGGGAGTGCAGCAAAGGTTTACCAGACTGATTCCTGGGATGGTGGGGCTGACATATGAGGAGAGATTGAGTCGGTTAGGATTATATTCGCTGGAGTTCAGAAGAATGAGGGGGATCTCATAGAAACCTATAAAATTCTAACAGGACTAGATAGGTAGATGCAGGAAGGATGTTCCCGATGGTGGAGGAGTCCAGAACCAGGGGTCACAGTCTGAGGATACAGGGTAGACCATTTAGGACTGAGATCAGGAGAAATCTCTTCACCCAGAGAGTGGTGAGCCTGTGGAATTTGCTACCACCGAAAATAGTTGAGTCTAAAACATTGTATATTTTCAAGAAGGAGTTAGATATAGCTCCTGGGGTGAAAGGGATCAAAGGAGATCAAAGGATATGGGGAGAAAGCAGGAGCAGGATATTGAGTTGGATGATCAGCTATGATCATAATGAATGGCGGAGCAGGCTCGAAGGGCCCAGTGGCCTACTCCTGCTCCTATTTTCTATGTTTCACTAGGTCAATTTTTATTGACCTTGAAAGCATACATTTCAGGACAATTACTGAGTTAGGATGTGATAACTTTACTACAACAGGCCCTAGAGGCTGAATGGGCTACTCTTGTTTCTATACACAGGTGGAAGAGTTGCAGAAAGAGGCTGTAAATATAACCAGATTAATTATGCAGAACCAGTTTATTGTAGTACTAACCATCCAGCAGCAATCGCAGGCCCATGCTCAGTCTGACACTTTTTACAGGAGTGTTATCCCAGAAGACAGCACTTCAGTGATGGAGCTTTATTCGTTGCTGCAGCCAGATCTGCAGTACAGATCTATGGCACAGACAGCTCTCATTTTGTTACAGAAAGGGACCATAGTTCTCAAGTTTTATTACATGGTTTTATTACCTCTAGAGAGCCATTCAGGATTTTTGCCAGATCAGTCATTTGCTGACATTCCTCTATAAGGCAAATCACCAGTTCCCTGTTTGCTAGGGTATCTCAATTTATACAAATTGATAATGCTCCCACGCAGATAACTGTGAGGACTATCAATTTTTTCAGACTTCCCCTGGGTTATTAAGGCTCATTATTGCTTGGATTTGGTATTATATGTCCCACATGTAATTCCCCTTACTTACTCCAAAGACTTCCGTTCCCTAAATGCATAGTTCATTTTAGATGACAAAGTATTTGTACATGAATTCACAACATACTAGGGACTTTAATTATGATTTTATAATTCATCTGTCAAGTGTCTTAGCTCCATGTCAACAGCAATGGAAGGGCCCGGATGGTTATATACAAACATACAAGCATATGAACATATGAATAAGGAGCAGGAGTAGGTCTTTTGGCTCCTTGAGCCTCTTCCATCATTTGACAAGCACTATAACCTTTGACTCTTTTGTTAATCAAGGATCTATCTAACTCAACCCTAAAAATATTCAATGACCCTGCCTCCACCGCTCTCTGGGGAAGGGAATTCCACATACTAATGACTCTCTGAGAGAGAAAAAATTCTCCTGATCTCCAGCTTAAATGGAAGGCCCTTTATTTTTAAACTGTGTCCCCTAGTTCTAGTCTCTCCCACCAGGGGAAACATCCTCACAGCATCCACGCTGTCATGTCCCCTCAGGATCTTATATGTTTAATAACATCGCCTCTCATTCTTGTAAACTCCAACGGATACACAGCCTGTCCAATCTTTCCTTATAAGGTAACCCCTTCATCGCAAGAATCAGTCATGTGAACTTTCTCTAAACTGCTTCTAATGCAACCAAATTGTTTATTAAGTATGGACACTGACACTGTATACAGTACTCCAGATGTGGTCTCACCAACACCCTGTACAACTGTAACAAAACTTCCCTACTTTTATATTCCATTCCCTTTACAATAAATGCCAACATTCTATTTGCCTTCTGAATCATTTGCTGTACCTGAATACTAACTCTTTATGACTCATGTACTCGGACACCCAGATCCCTCTGTATCACAGAGTTCTGCAATCTCTCTCCATTTAAATAAAATGCTGCTTTTCTATTGTTCCTGCCAAAGTGGACAAGTTCACATCTTCCCACGTTATACTCCATCTGCCATTTCTTTCCAACTCACTTAACCTGTCTATATCCCTTTGCAGGCCCCTTATGTCTGCTTCACAAACTACTCTCCTATCTATCTTTGTGTCATCAGCAAATTTACCTTGCTTTAGGTTGTTGGGTGACATCCATTAATGCAATGTCTGTTGTATTGCTGCATTGGGCATTGGAGGAAGGGGATGCAGTCATTTTCTACATACTGGAAGGGGGTGGTGTTTTGTTATCTTGCATCTGGTCAAGATTTCTCTGACATCCAGGTGATTGGTTTCTGCAAGTATCTGGCTTCTGCAAACCAACCAAATGGCTAATGTGTGAAATTCATGGTATTTAAATCAAGTTCAAAAGCTTAACTGGTTTATGCTGGTGTTTATATTTCACATAAGTCTCTGCCAACTTTGACCACCCTTTCCCCATATCCCTTTGCCTTCATGTATGCATCAAGCCTTCTCTCAAATGCATGATGCTATTTCTGTTCAGGGCAGCAACTTCTGCACTCAGTGTAACAAACTTCCTCCTAAATCCTTTTCTTGATCTGCAAGTGGCTCTCTTATATTCATGCCACCTTGTTCTGGACTCAACCACAAATGGAAACAATTTCTCTATATCAAGCCTGTTCATAAATTTCAAGACCTTTATTAGGTTTTCTCTTAATAGTTTCCTTTAAATTGAAAAGGGCTCCAGCCTGCTCAATCTTTCCTGATAATTACATCCTCTCAATTCTGGTAATAACGTTATAAGTTTTTTTCTGTACGTACTTCAGTATTTCAATATCCTTTTTTGTAATCTGGAGACCAGAACTGCATTAAATTTCTACATTTTACTTTTGTTAAAGGGCAGTGTGCTCTCCAACATGGCAACAATACATGCTGAGCAATAGATGAGTCCTCAGAATTATTGGGGCCAGTCTCTCTGGGCATTAGGGCAACACATGCAAGGGAGAAAGCATTTGGAGTGAACTGAGAACAGGAAAGCGGGTGGCCTGTTGGAGGAGGGCAGGGGTTGGAGCTGCAACTAACCAGTGTGCAGGGAGCAGGAGGAAACAGAACTCATGGCAAAATTTGTAGTTTTGCAACATTTAAGGGGTCCAAGAATGGGCTCTAATCATATTTGGGATTTGGGTGGGTGGGTGGGTGGGTGGGTGGAGGGGGGGGGGGGTGGGAAGGGGCAGTGGGTGAGTTGATGACATTTGGAAGCTTTTGGAGAATAACAGGCAGCATTTAAGTTCTGGAGCTTGGCAGAACTGGGGGAAAGTTGGGATCTGTCAGTATTTAACTTGATTTGGGTCTGACAGCAATAGAGAGTGTAGTATAAGGATCTGGCACATACAGGTTTAATGTGGGACTGAGAGAAGTATCACCCATACAGTAATGTAAGAAGACAAAACAAGAACAGAATTACCTGGAAAAACTCAGCAGGTCTGGCAGCATCGGCGGAGAAGAAAAGAGTTGACATTTCGAGTCCTCATGACCCTTCGACAGAACTTGAGTGAATCCAAGAAAGGGGTGAAATATAAGCTGGTTTAAGGTGTGTGGGGGTGGGGGGTGGAGGGGGGGTGGTTGTGTGGTGGGGGGAGATGTGAAGGGGGTTGGTGTGGTTGTAGGAACAAACAAGCAGTGATAGAAGCAGATCATCAAAAGATGTCACAGACAACAGAACAAAAGAACACATAGGTGTTAAAGTTGGTGATATTATCTAAACAAATGTGCTAATTAAGAATGGATGGTAGGGCACTCAAGGTATAGCTCTAGTGGAGGTGGGGGAGCATAAAAGATTTAAAAATATTTAAAAATAATGGAAATAGGTGGGAAAAGAAAAATCTATATAATTTATTGGAAAAAACAAAAGGAAGGGGGAAGAAACAGAAAGGAGGTGGGGATGGAGGAGGGAGCTCAAGACCTAAAGTTGTTGAATTCAATATTCAGTCCGGAAGGCTGTAAAGTGCCTAGTCGGAAGATGAGGTGTTGTTCCTCCAGTTTGCGTTGGGTTCACTGGAACAATGCAGCAAGCCAAGGACAGACATGTGGGCAAGAGAGCAGGGTGGAGTGTTAAAATGGCAAGCGACAGGGAGGTTTGGGTCATTCTTGCGGACAGACCGCAGGTGTTCTGCAAAGCGGTCGTCCAGTTTACGTTTGGTCTCTCCAATGTAGAGGAGACCACATTGGGAGCAACGAATGCAGTAGACTAAGTTGGGTGAAATGCTGCTTCACTTGAAAGGAGTGTTTGGGCCCTTGGACGGTGAGGAGAGAGGAAGTGAAGGGGCAGGTGTTGCATCTTTTGTGTGGGCATGGGGTGGTGCCATAGAAGGGGGTTGAGGAGTAGGGGGTGATGGAGGAGTGGACCAGGGTGTCCCGAAGGGAACGATCCCTACGGAATGCCGATAGGGGAGGTGAAGGGAAGATGTGTTTGGTGGTGGCATCATGCTGGAGTTGGCGGAAATGGCGGAGGATGATCCTTTGAATGTGGAGGCTGGTGGGGTGATAAGTGAGGACAAGGGGGACCCTATCTTGTTTCTGGGAGGGAGGAGAAGGCGTGAGGGTGGATGTGCGGGAGATGGGCCGGACACGGTTGAGGGCCCTGTCAACGACTGTGGGTGGAAAACCTCGGTTAAGGAAGAAGGAGGACATGTCAGAGGAACTATTTTTGAAGGTAGCATCATCGGAACAGATGTGACGGAGGCGAAGGAACTGAGAGAATGGGATGGAGTCCTTACAGGAAGCGGGGTGTGAGGAGCTGTAGTCGAGGTAGCTGTGGGAGTCGGTAGGTTTGTAATGGATATTGGTGGACAGTCTATCACCAGAGATTGAGACAGAGAGGTCAAGGAAGGGAAGGGAAGTGTCAGAGATGGACCACGTGAAAATGATGGAGGGGTGGAGATTGGAAGCAAAATTAATAAATTTTTCCAAGTCCCGACAAGAGCATGAAGCAGCACCGAAGTAATCATCGATGTACCGGAGAAAGAGTTGTGGAAGGGGGCCGGAGTAGGACTGGAACAAAGAATGTTCCACACACCCCATAAAGAGACAGGCATAGCTGGGGCCCATGCGGGTACCCATAGCCACACCTTTTATTTGGAGGAAGTGAGAGGAGTTGAAGGAGAAATTGTTCAGTGTGAGAACAAGTTAAGCCAGACGGAGGAGAGTAGTGGTGGATTGGGATTGATCGGGCCTCTGTTCGAGGAAGAAGCTAAGGGCCCTCAGACCATCCTGGTGGGGGATGGAGGTGTAGTGGGATTGGACATCCATGGTGACCCTTTCATTGTAAGAAGACACATGACCCAGGCCTAGAGCCAGTGTGGTGTTGAACAGAGACATGCTAAGCCCTAAGCATGGAGATTGTATCCTTTACTGTATATATGTACATAGTTACAAGTAGTTAATAAAGACTTGATATTAACATACAGAAGACTACGAAGACTTCTTTGTCGGATACCTTCTGTAACCAACACCATTACA
The DNA here is from genome assembly GCF_017639515.1 of Carcharodon carcharias. NCBI lineage: Eukaryota > Metazoa > Chordata > Chondrichthyes > Lamniformes > Lamnidae > Carcharodon > Carcharodon carcharias. The sequence goes on from NC_054470.1 coordinate 42,269,744, forward strand.
ACGGAGGGGGTTGAGGTTTAGGATCTGCAGCTCTTTTTTGCAAAAGGACCTCAGTCTTACAATTTGGGGGGATTGGATCTGACAACACTCACAAAAGACTTTAGAATTGGTAGTATTCAAACGAATGCAGTCTGGGTACATTCTAGTCATGAATGTTTCTTTAGAGTTTAAATTCCCACCCTTCGGCTCCCACTGCTTGTGCATGAGAAACTGCGTTGCCAATCTGTGTAAAGATGCAACACCTGATAAAGATACGTGAAGGGAAGGCTAGTAGCATGTAGAATAGTCAGCTGCATTTATTTCGACGAGAGGTTTGCACGCGCAGCCAGCGGTACTTCGGGGGCGGGGCCGTTTGTGCCGGCGAGAGTCTAGCCCCGCCCCCAGAGGTACGCGTGCGCAGAACGGCTCACGCCGGCCCAAGGTTTTCGTGCCAGCCGCCCCCTCCTGTCTAGGCCATAATTGGGCAATCAACCTGGGTAATGTAAGAGATATTGGTTATTGAGTCACTGAGATACAAGTCTGGCATACAATTTAAATATGCTTGGCCTAAATAGCCAAGTGGTTATGGTACTAGGTTTGTAACCCTAAGATCAAGAGTTCAAATCTCACAATGGCAAAACTATGAAACAATGTAACTTCATCTGAAACAGATGGAAACAGGTTTACTCAAAAAGAGTATCAAGAGTTCAAATCTCACAATGGCAAACTATGAAACAATGTAACTTCATCTGAAACAGATGGAAATGGGTTTGTACTCGAAAGAGTTATTTGCATTTGGGTGCTGGTGCCCTGCAATATGAGCCACCTCGGGGACATGCCCTCTGTGCATTTTGGCGCGGCAAAGAGGGGCTTTTTGTATGGACTGCTGCTGCACACCTTCCATTTTCTCGCCCTTGTCTGCCGCCCGGACACACCCTGGCGTGCCTTGTTGCCGTCCGGTGGCGGAGGCCCTCTACAGAGGTGTCCTCCCCCTTTCTATCGGGGACCTGGGTTGGAGGGTGTTGCATGCAACAGTCCCGTATAGTAAGAGGATGCATAGGTTCACGGACTCTCAGGACATGTGCCCTTTTTGCGGTCTTGTGGAGTCCGTGGACCATGTATATATAGGGTGTTGTAGGCTGCACTCCCTTTTTAGTTATTTGAAAAACCTTTTATTGATGTTTTGCTTGCACTTCAGCCCCATGCTCCTGATCTATGGGCACCCGGTGTGGAAGGGGGTCAGGAAGGAGGAGGACCTCCTCGTGAACTTGCTCCTGGGCCTGGCCAAGTTGGCCATTAACAGGTCCAGGCAGCAGGCGATCGACGGGGGAGTCCCGCCCGATTGTTTGTCCCTCTTCCGCGGCCACGTTTGCTGCCGGATGTCCCTGGAAAGGGAGCACGCGGTGTCTGCTGACACGCTCGAGGCCTTCCGTGCTCGGTGGGCACCGTGGGGACTGGGGTGTTTTGTTGACCCCTTTAATCACATTTTGATTTAAAGTTTGTAAGGTTCCTTTAAATTTTTGTCCTTGGTTTTACAGCTGACCTGAATTAGGGGCTGTGCCTGATTTATCCCAATTTTGTTGATTTGGTTTAATTGTTTTAATTTATAAGATTATCAAGAGTTCAAATCTCACAATGGCAAACTATGAAACAATGTAACTTCATCTGAATAGGAACAGATGGAAATGTGTTTGTACTCAAAAGAGTTACATCTTCTAAGGCTTGGCCTAAATAGCCAAGTGGTTATGGTACTGGGTTTGTAACCCCAAGATCAAGAGTTCAAATCTCCCAATGTGAAACAATGTAACTTCATCTGAAACAGATGGAAACAGGTTTGTACTTGAAAGAGTTACTGGGCTTGTAACCCCCAGATCAAGAGTTCAAATCTCACAATGGCAAACTATGAAACAATGTAACTTCATCTGAATAGGAACAGATGGAAATGTGTTTGTACTCGAAAGAGTTACAATTTAAACATGTGCCACTTTCAAATGTAAGATTTTTAAATTTGATACTTACAAGTGTGTTTTTTTGATGTGTGAAGTATTTTTCCAGCACATTAAGGGTATGCACTCGATGCAACTCTTGACATCATACTGGTGTGTTCAGGGCAATTTAAACTATTGCCTCCCGCCACCTCAACATGGACAATAAAATGTGCCTTTATGAGAATCACCCAGAAACTGAAAAGCCCTTTTCACGGCTGTTGCAACGATGAGATGTATTGATTCATTCTTGCAGTGTGCAGTTAAAAGTTACATGCTAACAGAAAAACCAATTAATGCCATTAAGATATAAATCCCCTCAAACGTAAACAACGCTACTTTAAGGTTGTTGCTTGAAGGGAATATTCCCAGAAGGTCATGAGTATGATTTGTTAAGATAAATATGTTGGTAATAAGAGATTTTGTTTATTCATTCAACCAGCTGGATTAAGTAACAGCTGTATTTACATTTTTGGGGGGGAAACTACCCCCCAACCCCCCCTTGGGTAATTGTAAAAGTTGTGAATTAGTAAGTTGAAGCATTTTATGGCAATGTTTGTTTTGTCAGTTACTGACCTGTGTAAGGAGGAAGTTTTCGGAATAAAGTGATTCGAGGAAGTCAGAATGGGTTCTGGACTCTATATAGAAAGAGGAAGTAACTGCCCTTTTCTACAGTTCACGCTCTCGACTAGCATCGAGTGTCCAAAACAGTTAAACACCCATTTGGGGATAGTGTGGGCTATTTTTCTTTCAACCCTCTCTGTAGCGTCGTTGAATGTAGCGTGGCCTTCCCCAGCCCCTTTTTATGTTGCGATTTGCAAGGTCATTCTGTAATTTGTATTAATATATTTTATTAATTGCATTTTAATATGAGCGGATCGGCCAGTAAGAACGGCAAGTAGATTCAATCAGAAAAGGTCGCACAGGTAAGGACGTTGTAGAATAGATCATTGGAAATTGCGGATTTTAATAAGCGGACTCGCTTGTCGTGCACTATCGCCGCACCGTATAATAGTAATGTAGCCCAGGAAACAAATTATCATTTAAAAATGAAAACGTGTTTCCCTTTAATCTAATAAGGATTTATGTTCTCCTTTACCTGGTTTTAAAATTGCATTTCGTTTAGTCTGCATTTCCCAGGGTAGCGGCTTAGAATGGTCTCCGTTGAGTCTTTTAGAACATGCCACTTAAACCCATGTTGCTCCAGGCAATTCTGCAACGGTAGGAAAGGGGGAAGTTGCCTTGTTACAAAGACTTGTCCCGGATACTGTTTGCATGGCCTAGATTAACTTGTAGTTTTTTTTGACTACGAATGAATTCTGAAGTTGTTTGTGGTACAATCGACAGTCAGTTTCGTTCACTGACCGGAGCGGGGTTTGATACTGTTATCAGGAATGTTGACAATTCAGCCGGGGCAAATTTCAACGCGCATGCAAATTTTTTTGTAAGACTGAGCACAGGTCTGGCAGTGACACCAGATCGATCAGTTTGGAGTCAACACCATGGAGCCAATTCCACATCATTGACCCAAGCACGTTAAGTACATGGGCTTGTCACTTCTTTAGTATTAAAATACCTTTATTTATCTTACTGTCCTCTTCATTTTCTTTTACAAAGTGTTGAATATCTGAAATTAAAAGCAGAAAAGGGTCACCAGTATCTTTGGAGAGAAAAAGATAAATTGACCTTTTCGGCGACTGAGGATTTCTAATCACCCAGAGGATCTATACCCGGAGTGTAACCCTGCTGTGTGTTTGCAGCTTCTTGTGTTCATTCCTTTAACAGGGTGTGTTAGGCAACTGTTAACCTCATTCCATGACAGAATGTTTATTAAATAAATCTGCGGGAAACCAGGACAAGGGAATTCAGTTTTAGACGCCTCGGTCTCACTCACCGTTCTCCTTTCATTTCAAACTTGCTTTACTGCTCATCATACTTAGTTTTTTTTGAAGGTGGGGGGTGGGGGTGGGGGGCGGTAGACATTCAGTACATAGAAACACATCCAAAAACTCGCACAAAACAAAATACTGCGGATGTTGCAAATACTCTGGGTCTGTGGCGCAAATGTGGAGAGGGAAATAGTCAACGTTTCAGGCCGATGAGGTTTTGTCAGAACATTTTATTTCAGATGCAAAAACACAGCCTGTTTAAACAGAACTAATCTGAATGTTACTTTATTCTGGTGATGCAGAAAGATTTGATGTTAAAACGTTTGCATTTCATTCGGATGTATGATTTGTGAGTTTTTCCTCTCACTGTGGGTTTGTAAAACCTGTTCAGTGTTGACTGACTTTATAACCAGAAACGACCCAAAATAGGAGTCATTGGCTGCAGATAGGTTGTGAGCGATTTGGGTTATATATATATATTTGTGTGTATGTACATATACATCTATATACATATATGCAGGGCATTTATAAATCCTTTGTGCAACTTTAAATTTCACTAACTTTGGATATAGAAACAAACTGTAAAAGGCACATGAAAGCATAACCCATTAAACTTTAACACCATATACAAATTCCTAGACTTCAGCATAACCGCTATCTTTTGTGATACATACATCAATCCAATTTTCCAACTGTTCACCTCTTGTGTGACTGTCATTTTCAATCACAATCGTCACCATCGCGTTAGTCTAAAAACATCATGAATTATGTTCTCATATGACGTTTGTCAGATTATATCATAAATACGTCCAAAGTTTACTAAAGTTGAAGAAGAATGTTATAAGCACCCTCTGTAGCAAGTTTTAAACATATGTAGATATAATTCGCATCGGCCCGAAGCAATTTGTGACCAAACCCATGGATGCAAAAGAAAATTCCCCAGCCGCTCACACAAGCGCGAAATGTGATTTGGGATTACCAGTTTGAGGACAGGTAAAAGACACATGCTAGCTGCCACATCAGAAGCTGAAAAACTCTGTATGCATCGCTCCTCCTCATGCAAATTCAAAGAGAAAATACTTATAAAGTACGGTACTTATAAAGCACAATATTTCATTGATTGAAAAACGCTTTGAGACGTCCAGAGGCTGTGAAATATATAAATGCAAGTCTTTCTTTGGTCAACATATCCCAGTGAATCTAGACACAGTTTATAATACCAAAATGCAGTTTAATTCTACAAACATTCAATTTGAGGTATGTACATAGAAACAAACCAATGCCTCTTTAGTTGGCAGACGTGGATCAGTCGCAGCTTTTCTTAAACACAAAACACTGTAGGTCGAAGCCCCAGAACCTTATCTAATCTGACACTTCCCTGTAGTTCTGAGAGAATGCTTCAGCTGAGATGTTATATTGACATTCTATCAGGTGGATTTGAAAGCCTTCATGGCACATTACTTTTGTCTTCTCCCATTTTACTTGGGGGTCACCACAATGTTGCTTGATCACCATTCATCTCCTGTCAGTTAGCCACACCTCACCCAATCTCACTATGTTTAAGTCTCTCACCACCACCTCTTTCCTCCTGGCCTTAGTCCTTCCTCTTCTTCTTCCTGCAGTCCGATCTCCATCATTCGCCTCACCACATTTCTGACAGCTGACCATGCCATTTTAATCTTTTCTTAGCTACTTTTTTTCAATGCTCCTACATTCTTCACTGATGTGCTGCTTCCTGATTGTGTCCTCTCTCAATACTCCACACATTCATCTCAGCACTGGCATTTCATTAATATCCAGTCATTGTTCCACTCTTTTTGATGTTACCCATGTTTCTGCACTATATAACAAGGCCGGTCTCATAAGTGTCTTGTAAGTTCTTCCTTTCCATTTCAGTAATGCTTTTCAATATCTAGCATTCCACTGCACTTCTTTCAATTACTCCAATCAGAGCTAATCTATTGCTTAATTTTCATTTTCATGCTTCCAACTTCTGCCACCACCAACTCCAAGTACCTGAAACTATTCACTTTCTTCCAAGTCTTTGCCAATAATTTTTCCACCTTCAATCAAACTCACTGTCCATAAATTGGGTCTCTTGTCTCTTGACCTTCATAGCCCTGTATCCCAGTGCTTCTCCAGTTCTTCAGATCCTCGGTCATGTTCTCATCAACCCCACCACATAGTTCAATGTCATCTGCAAATATCATTGCCCATGGCATTTTCCTGTCTCATTTGTTTGGTTAGAACATCCACGACAATGAGGAAGAGGAAAGGACAGGGCTGATCCTTGGTGCAATCCAACTTTGGCAAAACTCTTGCCCATGCACACACATTGCTTCTTATTCTTGACTGACTTTCCTTGTAGATGTCCCATAATAGCCTTGTGTGCTTCTCAGGAATTCCATGAATTCTAGCACATCTCCAGGCTTTATCTCTAGACACTCGATCATAAGCCTTCTCTAGATTGATGAATGCATTTCTCATGTTGCATCATCCTTACGGATATTTCTCCAACATTTCAAAGATATGCAGGGGAATTGTGCTTGCCAACACTCATCGCTCAACCAACACAGGCAAATTATCTGGTCAATTACCTCATTGCTTGTGGTACTATGGACTGTACAAGTTGGCCACTTTCAAAGGACCCCATTGGCTGTGAAGTACTTAGGGACATCCTCAGATTGTGAAACATACTATGTAAATGCAAGTTATTTCTCTCAGTTAGTCATGTCGGACAAATTTATAAAATTCTTTCGTGGGTTGTGAATGTCGCTGGCAGGTCAGCATTTGTTGCTCATCCCTAATTGCCCTTGGGAATGTATTGGTGACTGCCTTCTTGAACCACTGCAGTCCACGTGGTGTAGCTACACCTACAGTGCTATTAGGAAGGGAGTTCCAAGATTTTGACCCAGTGACAGCGAAGGGTCAGCAATATAGTCTTAACATAGTAATTAACAAGTTAAAACCTAGGTCAAATTCACAGTGCCAGTCTAGCAGCACTTTTCACCAATGCTACTAGAAGTGCAAATTTGGGTCCAGACATGTCCCTGACTTTGGAAGAATGGAGCAAGACTCTTTGAAGGGATTAATCTCTCACAGATGCAAAAGTAAAATACTTTAGATGCTGGGAAAATTTGTCATTTGCCCTGGAATGTTAATTTCTGCTTCTCTCCACACATGTTGCCTGACCTGCTGAGTATTTCCAGCATGTTCTGTTTTTATTTATTAGTAATTACACAATACTTCAGTTTGCTGCTGTATAGGTGTAAACTGTGTATGCTTTGAAACAAGGGAATCTGTTCAACCGCCTGAGCACTTTGTAAATACATCAAACCTTAATTTAAATGTTTAGAGAGTGGAAATTATCACCTTTGTGCTTTCTAAACTGGTAATTGTTGGGAGGAAGCTTTTCCCATGTCTGTATTCATCAGGTACATGTTTCTCTCTTAAGCAAGACTGTTACAGCTTTCCCTGATTGCAAACCAGACTGATTGTACCTACCAGGCCTAAACAAGTTGCAGCAATGTGAAGCCAAATCCATATCATTCCAAGTTTTTGGTTTATTTTTGTGAAGATAATTAATGAAATAATGAAGCTATTAAATGTCAGTTACTGCTGAAGGAAATTGACTCTCATAGTATTGTTGCAAGCCTTGTGTCCCTGCCTTCAGACTAGGTGTGGCACCACCCTGCTCACAAATTGCAAATATATCTCCATAAAGTTTGAATAAATAAATTAACTTGGATAGCTATCCATTGCACCTCTCTCTCACTTTATATACATAACACTAATTGATAACTGATTCACTTCCACAGATTCTTGTGATTTCCTTAAGAAAAAGAAAATATAATGGATTGGGTTGATCATTTAGATTTCTTAAACCAAGATTATTACCGAAAATGGGAACAAAAGTAGAATATGAAGGGGAGACACAGGTTCAGTCCCAGCAACATTCCCTTTTGCATTTACTTATACTTATTTTAAAATAAAATTTTGTCAGAGAAAAATCAAGGATTTTTGGCACATAAAGGGCAATTGATTTTCAAGTACCTCATCCTTAAGAAACATAACTTGGCTGATTTGATTACAATTGAATGACAACTTTAAGAAAATTTTAGAAAATAAAGTTCATAGTGTTTGATAACAAATTATGCTTCAAAATGAATATGTGTGGTATAGATATTTGGAGATTAGAAATTAATATAATGATCTTTGTACATTTCATGAAAGAGTATGCTTGGCTAATATAAAATAAATTTGGTGTGATTTTCTACTATCTTGTACAGAATTTTAAAAAAATGTTCAGTAGGTGGATGGAGGATAGATAACTAGTATTTACGTACTGAATATTAACCTAAAGAGCAACATAAATTTGATTCATTGTTTCTATTCACATGATAAACAACATTAGTTTACTGCCTGAACTGCTGAGTATTTCCAACATTTTCTGTTTTTATTTATATTAGATGACAACTAGTTTGGCGCATGTAATCTATGTTTTACAATTTGCATAGAAAATACATTTGTATGATGAAGTTGCAAGCTAACAGTTCTTCTCAGTGAATAGAAACCATATGACCAAAATCTGTTTGAATATACAGAACTTGATGCACATTATTCACTACCAGTAATTTAGTTATCATTCTCCTTCTCTTTCTGATATATTACGTTAGACAAAACCCTAGGGATGCCTTGTGTGCGTTGGAGAGTTTCCACCCTGTGGGTGACATAATTGGTAATGGAAATTGGATTGTTAAGAAATGGTACCTAAGCTATCCATATTTAGTACTTTTTGTAACTGGCTTTTGGTAAGATGCAGAGCACTGAGTCTTTTATGAGTGATGCAAATGTGATCAATTTTTGATTTAGTTGTGTTTGCTACTGGTGGAATGGGATTTGTTTTTTAAATATATCTCATGAGTACAATACAGAGGTTAAAAAGCCAATTTTTTTATTAAACAATATGTTGAAGCAGTCTCCACCACATCCTATAATAGATTTAGAAATATTGTTTGTTTAATTTTATTGTCTAATTCCACAACCAATTAATAATTAATATCACCAAATGATTATTGCCATTATAGTTAGGAATTATTGGCTGAGTCCTCAATTGAAAATAAAAATGTTGATGAACATTATGGTTACTAAGATTAGACAATTTATTAATATTCAATTACAAATTAATTATATTTTATTGTTGGCTATGAAACAAAATTAATTAATTTATTTTTACAATTATAATTAGCAATGTCTAAGGACACTGTTGGCCAAAGTAGAAAGCTCGAGACTTACCTTGGTGAAAGATTTATGACTCACCTCATGATAGTGACTTAGAATCGGGGACAACTGTGCAACTTTAGTACCAGAAAAATCAGTCATCTTCAAAACTAATTCATGATGGATCAATGACAATCATACTGTGTACATTTATGCTTGTGATTGGAAAGTATATTTTGTTATAAAAATTACATTTTACTGTGAGCATTCACAATTAGGACCTCTGGCGTAGCATATTTATATATGTCTTTACAGTAACAGAAACACACTTTTTAAAAAAAATATAAGTACAAATAAAATCTCAAGTGCTTTGGCTACTGAAATAAAAATGGAATTGGGTTTCCATCCATGTCAGATATGCGACTGAGGAATTAGTTCTGTGGAATTCAGCTTGCTTATATTTTATTTTATTTTCAACCCATTACATGATGAATGAGTATGTTTTGAATTTATGTCTTTTAACCATTCTAAGAAGTTAATATTACTTTGAATTAAAAGCAACTGGATCTCATTCAGTGATCAAATAATTGCATAATTAAAAAATCTAAAATGTTAATAACACAGAAAATTATATTTTTTATATTGTAGAATTAGTGATTTCAAACTAGATGTCCTTAAATGTATAATATAATTTTAACAAAGCTTAATAGTTATTTTTCTTGAAAGCCCTTCCTGCATAAGGTACATTTCTACTAATGGTAATGAAATAAGTAGGTAAATAACAATATGAGCTGTAGCAGATGTTCCCCAAAATTCAGTTACTTGGAGAAAATGTGGAGCAAGACATGGTGACTTCCATTAAATCAAATGTAGTCAAACTTAAACTATTTTTGTGCGTGGGAAAATGGCATTTTGGTTATGCACTTAGGTTTTTCTTTCTTAGATGAACAAGGTTAATTCACTGTGATCCAAATGATTTGAAATGAAAAAGGGACACAAGATTACTGTTAGACCTCATGATTACTTTCTAGTCTGTCTTTCTGCAAAAATACAAAGGAAGTTGTTAAAGCTTGAAAGCACCTTTATCTGTGATTAGCTGCCTGGGTATTTTGGTGATTTATTGATACCACTGATAAGAAAAAATGCGTAGGTCATAGTCTGCATTGCGCAAAGAGCTGTAGCACGAAGGTGAGTGACACATCTTGGCTTTGGTGGCAAGACTTGCAGTAGATTTCTGAATGCTGATTGTCTTAATTTGGCTTAATAATGGCTTTATTTCCATGTAACAAAGTTTAAAATATATAAAAAATATGACCAATAAAAATAAAGGGCCATAATTGTCGCAGCAGGGCATCTTATGGAGTCTGCTGTTGGTTAGATTTGCCCTTGCACATTTTAGTTTTTTAAACTGTTTGCATGATTAGCTGATAACGGGACAGCAAGGGAAACCTGAGATATGAGTGAACAGGACAGAGATGAGGAGAATTTTTTTCTGAGGTTTGGGTGACTTTGGAACTCTCTGGCTCTGAAGGCGGTGGAGGCGGGGCCATTGGATATCTTTAAGGTAGAGGTAGATAAGTCCTTGTTAGGCAAGAAAATCATAGATCATCAGAGGTAGATGGAAATGTGGAATTCCAAACACAAACAGATCAGTCATGATCATATTGAATAGTGGAGCAGGCTTGAAGGGCCAAATGGCCTACTTCTGCTATAAAAACAAAAAACTGCGGATGCTGGAAATCCAAAACAAAAACAAAATTACCTGGAAAAACTCAGCAGGTCCAGCAGCATCGGCGGAGAAGAAAAGAGTTGACGCTTCGAGTCCTCATGACCCTTCCTCAGAACTTCTGCTATTTTGTATGTTCATATGTGGGGCAAGCATTGTGTACAAAAGCAACATATTGCAGATGCTGGAAATCTGTAATAGAAACAGAAAATGCTGGAAGTACCCAGCATGTCAGGCAGCATCAGTGGAGACAGGTACCATGTTAATGTTTCAAGCCGGTCAGTTCTCATGAGAAATATATAAGCAATTGTGTATGTCCTTAAAACCAATCAGACGGAAGGATTGTGAAATTAACAGCATAAAGAGAAGGAAGTGTAAATTAGAGTGGGTGAATTCAGTGTGAAATCAGGTACAAAAAGAGAAATGAAGAAACAAAAAGAAAGACTTGCATTTATATAGCAGCATTCATGACCACCAGGCACCTCAAAGCCCTTTACAAACAATGTAATGCTTTTGATATGTAGTCATTGTTGTAATGTAGGAAATGTGGCAGCCAATTTGTGCACAATAGACTTCCACAATCAACAATGTGTTAATAATCAGATAATCTGTTTTTACCGACGTTGATTGAGAATAAATATTGTATAGAACTGGTGATAAATTTCCTGCTCTTCTTCAAAGTAGTACCATGAGACTTTTTACATCCACCTGAGCAGGCAGATGGGGCCTTGATCTAACATCTTATCCAAAAGACAGAACCACCGACAGTTCAGCACTCCCTCTACTTCACAGCGTCAGCTTGATTATTTGTGTTCAAGCCTGAAGTGGCACTCAAACACACGATCTTGTGACTCAAGAGGCGAGAGTTATCAGTTGAGCCATGGCTGACACTCAAAATAAAGAGAGGGGATAAAGTTTGATTTTTAGAGGGAAAAGAAAATTAAAAATAAATACATTTGATATTTTAACTATCTCCAGAAAGGAAAACCTGAAGGAATGCACTTTTAGTAGCTCATTATCAGTGCCAGAGATTTGTCATTAATTAACACATAATTTTGTTAAAAGGATAGTTGCGCTGAAATGAACAAGATTTAACAACTTGTGACAAATTTAGTTCATATCTGCGCATTTGTCCTTGCCTGAAGTTCCAGTAACATTTGTGTAAAAATAACAGCCAACACCTACAGCTTTGCTGTTATTTCAACAGCATATTACTGGCCGAAATATTTCAAAGATGACAGTTACTCAATCGTAATGGTACATTGATGAACAAACACGTGTAGGCAGTAAATGGTGAATTTTATACACATTTTCCAAAAGCCAGTCCACTCCTCTCAGTCATAATGAAATATGCATTTTCAGGGAGTCTGGGACTTATAGGGCAGAATTTTACGGCCCCTGCCTCCAGCGGGATCTTCCATTCCCACCAAAGTCAATAGAGTTTTGAATGGGTTGCCGCATTTTACGACCTCACCCCCACTGCAACGGAGCCATAAAATTCCACCCATAGTGTCCTCAATTTTGAATTTTGTATTTGCATTCTGGTTAACTTTTTATTTTATATTTTATTAATCTGAAAGCATTCCTTCTCCTCTCTGCCTATTTGCAGAGTCAGTCAGGCTAAATGTTCACTTTGGGGACAGGAAACAAGAGCCACGATTGTTTCGGGGTCTCAAACCTGCCCCCGGGGGAACAGTCACTGACAGGAGATTTTTTTTACAGAGGTGTCGTCTTAATTGGCTTGGAGGAAGGTTCTCGGTCCAATTAAGGGTGACAGGTGTGTTCTCAAAGCTTGAGGGCCAGTTAGAGGCCTTCCAGCTTGAAAGGAGCAGCAGGCTGCGGTAAAGTGTAAGTAATCAAGAGGGTGCTTCAATAGGAAGGTACTCTCTCAACAACTTTTTAAAAAATGTAAATAAAAACAGAAAATAACAGTCAGGCAATCATTGTGGGACGGGATCTCCTCTGTAGGGTGGTCTTTTGCAGTACCTTCACTCAAGCCGGCAGGGAGAGCCTTGAGGCGCTGAGACCGTGGCCTGTCACTGGGTGTCCGCCTCCAGGCAGTTAAACTGCCAACACCCCCACCCCGTCAAGTCAGAAACTGGAGGCTGACAGGAAAATCCCAGTGAGCGTTCTGTCAGTGCCCTTAACAAGGCTCTTAATGACCCTAACTGGCTGTCTGCCTGGTAGTGGTGAGTGGCCCTGCTAGGTTCCAAATGCACCTCCCCTAAAATGACCGGTGTCTGGAATGGTGTCGTGAAACATGCATGCCAGCCCAGGCCAGTATATTCAGGTCTCCGTTCCTGACAGCAGCGGTGCCTGACAACTCTGCCCCCTTTCTCTTCCTTCATTCACAGAAACTCTCCTATCTCTTTCCTCCTATTCACAAACACATTCTTTGCCTCTCCCCTATTTACAATGTTATTAATTTTCCCTATTCTCAGTTATTCCTTGCCTCTTCCACATTTGCATACACTCTCCTTTTCAGCCATTCGGAGGCTTTCTTTCCCCATTTACGAAGGCTCTCAATTTAAAGATCCAGTTATTCCCTCTTTCCCCATTCACACAGTTATTGCCTATTCTCACAAAACTATTTTCTCCCTGTTTGAAAACAATACTGCTAGAATTTTTTTAAAATGGCATTGTTGTTTTCATTTATTTATACTTACATAGTTAAATTAAGATCTTTGAATTTTAAATGCGTATATAACAGTTTCCAAGCTGAAGTTATGACTAGTATCCTTTCTGCATGCTTCCAAGAGAGCTGATTATTGTAAATAAACCAGGTTACCAGTGTACATTCAACTCAAATAGTAGTGGCAAACATGCAAATTGCACTCTGAATCAGTTGCTTTGCTTTTACTGAAACCCTCTGAATGCCAACTTCAGCTGTGTAGCTGGAACCAAAATAGCATCCCAAACCGAGAGATGTTGTAATAACATTTAAACTGTCTTTTTATATACCAGCATAAAGCTGAGCCCACGTTAGGACAAAGACTGTCAGTAGTAGGTAAGTGAAGCAAGCTACACAATAGATTAGGTGCTCTGGTTCCCTCTGAAACTTGGGCACATACACAAAATAGATCGTTGTAGTAAATTGCACAAGTATATAGTGATGCTCTGAGTTTTAGAGGAAACCAGAACAGGCATCGTGCATTGCAGCACAGCGTTGGTGAAGTCATATATTAGTAACGGAAATTAGTAATGGGTTTATGGTATCTTTGCCAATCCGGCCAGTGTTGGAGATAGCACATATGAATCCGATGTATCTTGCTCAGAAGTGAAGATTAATGTAACAGTTAATCAGGCTGACTGATGCAACAGGACACCCAAAGCATGAGTAAATGTAAAACTTCCACATCATTATCAAAATCTGAAATAGGGGCACTCAACCAGATAGCATTGCTTGTACAGAACACAAGCCTGTGGTTACTCTTGCCTTGGCACAATGTGTAACCTTGCAAATTTATTGTAAGGTTCTCAAGGATAGTAATTCACACACTTGTAAAATTCACAAGGCGGATACTCATAAAATAGTCTCTGATAATCAATGCTTATCATATTATCATTGCCTAATCAATTCCAAATCAGAATGTAGCATAATTTGCTCTTTTTTTTACAATGAAAACCAGGTTTTGGATAGGAAGGAATTTATTGTTTGTGTTGGAATGATGCCTTTTAAGTTTTAAACATCCTCTAAAGTAGAAAGAGTATGACAACAAAATTAGCATTTACTGTAATGCACTGCTAGAAATGTAAAATTGCAAAGTTTAAATGTATGTGCGAAGCATGATGACTTCATTGTGTGATTTGTCTGTGTATGGTTACTTGAAGTGATAGTTTTACAGTGATGTGGAAAGCATATTTAGAATTGTGGATGTAACATGTTCAGCGGCATTTTATTTCATCTGGGCAACTTGTTTCTGTACAGAGTGCCGGCTGAGCAGGCTGCTGTCAATACCTTTTACTGCTCAGTGCAGTTGTACGCACATCAAAAGCATTTAGTTTGGTTTTCAGGAGCTTCGAAACTCAGCAGCAAATTTGACAGAATTTCTGTTTTCGTAAAAAAATAACGAATTGAATTGTGGAATGTGATGCAAAGACACTAATCAAAACCATGAAATTCATAGTTATAGAAAGGAGCGTTGTCACCTTGAAATAGTGGACTTGGTTAGGGGCCTTTAATCCTAGCTGTTTTTCACTCATACACTGTTTCTTGAATTGTTAGATTTTTGAGAACTGTCAGCTTTTTTTGAAGTTGTTTGTCCACTTTACTGGGTTTTGTGGCTTAGGATTTATGCAATCACATTGGATCTGCAGATCATTTACGTTTAGATTGTGAATAATACAACTGAGCCAATGGGTGAAATCATCTCAGATTTGCACTAAGGACGGTAGTGGACAGGTAAAATGTCATTTTATGCGCCGTTTTGCCCACTGGCCATGATGGCTGGTTTTCACACCATATTGTCCCAAACCCGCTGCATTATTTATGCATTCCCAAGAAACATGCCGCTTCCATGGCAGGCGGCCTCTCATTCGCCCGCCACTCCATCACTTTACCGCTTCATCACTCGGAGCGCCATATTTAAAATCTAGCTGCACGCATACATCTCCTTGCTTCCAGTCCATGACTACTGCAGAGAAGGTGTCCATGAAAGGCAAAAGGACTGCAGCCCCCAGGTTTAATGATGTGTCACTGGAATGCCACTTTGAGGCTGTGAAGGCCTGCCATGATGTCCTCTACCGCTGCTCTGGCTGTAGGACAGGCAGTGGTTCACCAATCCAGCTATTGCTGCACAGAAGAGGTTGGCCATCCAATGCAGATAGAAGATGAATGATCTCATCCGGGCTGCCAGTGTATGGCAACCATCTCACCACTCTAAACTTACACACTCAAGCCTATCACAGATTCACTGGCATCTCACTCACTGCCAGCTCAAGGGACATCACCACCTATTCTCTCACACACACCCTCACACGTCCATCTGGCCTCATCTCCTCTGGAGACTGTCTCCTCAGTCCTCACCATCTTGAGGCCTCGTGCACAGATCAACATATGCCCCCACACACACCTTGGGTTACCCTCCTTCCCCAGTACAGCTCTCGTCCTGTAGCCTCTTCCTTTGCCTGAGGCCACTTCTCCCCCTTCCCCAAGCAAGGCCATGACCTGCAGCCGTTGAAAAGCCACCGACATATGGTTGATCTGGCAGGTAGAGACCTACCTGTGAGCCCCCCCTAAAAGTGATGTGGTGCTGTCTGTGAAGCCTGGCGCTGATGACTGCGAGTGTTGACTGAGGCAAACAAACCTTGAAGTCCTGAGCAAAGTGCAGCCTGCCAGGTGCATGTCGCTTATGTACTGTTGTGAAACATGTCGGCATGTTATCCCGCCGAGTGGGTGGACGATCCCGTGGGGGGTGATGACTCTGGCGGGCTGGCCTTATAATGATATGCCAATGTATTACAATGAGGTTCCCCACGTCTGATGGCAGGAAATGCGGCCAGCCATTGGCGGGCTGGGCGGACGATTGCAAACTGGTTTCACACTGTCATGAAACCAATCTCACCATATTGCCCGCTCATGCCACAGAACATTCCCAATGCTGGTGGGCATGAAAAATTCTAGCCAATGTATTCTTTTCCAGGTAACATCCTTGATTATTTGAGGGTCACCAAGCCACGGCTTTTGTTGTGATTTTGCCAAAGGGCAGGGCAAGGAAGCAGGCCCCAAGTCTACCTCAGCTGGAATGGGAATTTAACCACAGAATAGCTGTTGGCGCTATTCTGAATCTCACGCCAGCCACCTAGCCAGCTAGCTGAGCTAATTGTCCCCACCAACACCCCCCCCATTCAATATATTAAATATTAATAAAATGAGGACACACATATCAAATATACAGTAACTTTTGGATTAAGGGACTTGATGTGCATAAATTAATCACATCAGGATTACCCTCAGCGTTTAATTCTGGGAACTATCAAGACTTCTTCAAATTTTCTGTGTTTTGGAATACGATAACATCCAAACAGTCGTAATTCGTATCCCACAATTTAAAGCCCTTGTATAGCATTTTATTTTGAATATCTTATTTGATACAACAGTTGTGTTGTACTTCACTTTGAGTTCAACATGTTAAGGATTTATCAAAAGATATGTGTTTCCCACTCCACTCTTTGCGTCTAAAATTAATTAAGCCGAATCTGGATTAAGAAGGGCCTGGATATTAAATTCAACATGAATTGTAAATTAGAGAACATCACTTTACTATACAAAAAAATTGCAAGTTGGTGTATTTTAGACAGATCATCCCATAACAATTAACTTAATTGGCAATTGAATCACTGTGTGGCAATCCATTAGTACTCTGATAACTTAACTGTGAAATCATGAGTTTATCATAATGATCTTTCTTCTTTAAGAGCTAAATGTATAGTTATTTTATTGCATAGGATGATCTCAGTCAAGCTGTTTTTATTCCCATGGATGGTAACCTGTGACCAATATGTAAAAGCAAGTTTCACCAACAACGCTGACATCTATAATTTAAAAACATTTGTTCCAAGGTCTGAGTAACTTTGAGTGATGTTCATTACATTCTCCTATAGATTATCTCAGCTGCTATTTCAGCTGATATTCTTCGAAACTAAATATCATTCTGTTTCCTTGCACTGAAGATCCCAGGAGAAAATTAAATCTTCTTTCTTGTTTCAGTCAATTAATTTTGGGCTATAATCTTTGTTTGCCAGCAAACACTCTCTTCTCAACTCAGGTTAAAGATTAATCAACTTATTCCTCACAGACTTATAACTTATCATGTCTGAATTGATGATTTTACATTCATATTCTTTTCCTCTTTATATGCAGCTGCTTAATGAAAGAGCAGTCACAAAATGTTCCAGGGTCTCACATTCAGACAGCTCAATGAGCTGATTTTGCTGCTGAGATTTTGAAACAGTAAGTAGAATGCAGATGATCTTACCAAGTTGTCATACAATTGCAAACTGTCCATGAATCACATGAAGCAATTAAGCACTGTCCAAATCTTCATCTAAAATAAAACAAACATGTTGGAAATCAGCAGACATTTATTTACCTGCAGTGATTGTGATTATTGTTTTGCTTGCTCAAAGCCGATGAGTTCACCTGAGACTTCGTTATTCAAGTCAGAACGATGAGGCTGAGCTGAAACCTGGCACTGGATTCTGTAATGACTGACAGCCTGCTTGGATTGTAGTTTCAGAGTGCTGAGTTGTGAGTGCTGAATGATTTTGATTTAAAATATGTAGGCCAAACAACATTAACAGTGGACTGGAGAGTGGTAAATATGTTATGATTGGCCTTTGAAAATGAAGGTCCTGGTATGTGAAACTGGTATAGATTAGACTGCAGAGACAAGAAGCAGTGATCCAAGCTATTTTTGCAACCTGCAAAGTTTATTCAGCGAGCATGGGGGTGGGAGAGCATAGGCTCAGTAAAGAACCAAATGTAGGGCAAGAGGCTTAAGGCCTGCAAATTGGGTGAAGACACTGTTGGCTGAATTTTATGTGGCCCCAGCAGGTGTGTTTCCTCGGGGGGTGGGGAGAGGAATACGTAAAATAGGGTGGGTGACCATCCCACCACCTTCCCGCCTACCTCCATAATACAGGGGGCGGGCAGACAGTGAAATCGACAGCTCGCCAGCCAGATTTAAATGAATAATTAAGGGTCAATTAGGCTTGTTATCAAACCAATTGACCTTGATAATATGTCGGGTGGGAGCAGGAAACCTGATTTTTTTAACTTAAACATTTAAAGGGTGGGAAGGAAGGTGAGCAAGGGGGGAGTCATTCTTTGGGGGCTGTCCTTTGTCGATCCCAGGATGGCCCTCCCTTAGGTCAACCCTCCCCCGCCTTCCTTCCTACCCATGCCCTGCTTTAAACCCACTCTTTCCCCCCCCGCCTCGCTCCCTAAACTACCCACCCTCCAGGCCCAAGACCCTGGATTTACTTGCTCAGGGGATACATGGGCCTTGATCTTCTTTTCCTTCTGCATTCCTGGCAATGGCCACTGATGCCTTCCTGTTGCTGCCGGGACTGATGGAGCTACTGGCCAATTGGGTTGGTCGGCAGTTCCAGAGGGCAGGTCTCCCGCCCCAATGAGTTGGAAGTCCCACTCATCCCTCATTAGTCCAATCAAGCATGCTTTATGGTTGCAGGGTGGGTCAGCGTGGAGCATTCCAACTCCATGCCAACATTGTCTCCGGGCGGTTATTTAGCCCTTTAAGCTGAATTTTCGCTCCTGAGGTAGGAAGCTCGAGTTTGGAAATTTTCCAGCTCAACAGACCCACCTTGGGTGGAAAAGTGCCCAGAATGGCGTGCTTTTTTTCTCTGGAATGCTGGGTGTGAGATGGAGTTGGGCCTGTCACCCCCAGATGCAGATAAGAGGCAGCCAGAGGAGCTGCTGAGTGCCAAGATGGGCCATTTAAAAGGCAAACCTTGGTTTTCTGGGACTTCATCTGAGTTATATTATTAAATATTAGGCTCACTGGCCCTTAGCCCTCCTACCTCATCATCTCCTCCATCCACTTCCCAATCCCCATCCATGTCACCTTATGCCCCTCACCCACCTCATGGCCCCTTATAGCCTCCATGCCAACTTAATGCCAATTCATGCCCCCTACCCACCCCATGGTCCCTTATCATCCCTATGCCAATTTAATGCCAACTCATGCCCCTCAACCACCACCCTTTCCCTTACACCCTCCATGACAGTCACCCAGTATCCACCATGGGCAGACCTCAGGAACTAAAATAAACATCTAAATATCTACCACAGCTGTCACTATAATAAACAAAACACTCCTATTCATGAGATCCCATTCAAAACTTTAAAAACCTCTCAAGTACTTAATTCCTTATCAAAACAAACAGACTTCCATTCATAAGTCCACATTAAAGACAGCAAATCCTTTAATAACTTATTTGAGCTGTCAAACTGTGAACTTACAACCCCCCCATTGATATAATTGTAGGTTGTGGAAAGAAGCACAACTTTAATAATGACATAATGATAGCCCTTGGGGTAATGTCAACAAACAGCTATTGTAACTGCTAGAACAGATTCTTTTCAACTCTCACTGATAGAGGCAGGCTGTTTTTTCCCCCCCAAATTTTTAAAGGGCTGTGCATTTTTTTAAAAATCACAGCGTGAGTATTTTTAACTCACTCTGGCGGAGGCAGACTGTTTTTCAAATTTTTTAAATGGTTGGGGGTTTAAAAGGCTTGATAGTTCTATATACCTTATTCACCCTTCATGAGCATTTACATATCCTCTATAAACTTGTGGCTCCTACACTGGGGAATATAGCCACTACTACAACAAAAATGGGGTTTGTTTTGAATTCAGCACTGAGTTCAAATTGTCTCAGCTGAGTTCAGGTTTCCCACCTGTGTGAGTTATGCTCTGCTCCCTTTTTCCTCCTGGTGAAACGGAATCCGTTAGAAATTTGGGAGGGTCTTCCACATCTGGGTCTCATCCAGTATTTTAAAAGTCTGTGAAGTCTCCATGACTCTGCAAAAATCCAGCCCTTCTGGGCTCAAGGAGAGCAGGTGGGATATAACAGATGAGGCCTAATAAGAAGCTAATGAATTAAAATAAAATTTAGTACCATCTGGATGAACAGACCTGGGAGATGGACTTTGGAGGGACAGCAGTAGCAGCTGGTATTGGGAGGCTTGTAGAATTCCCAACATTCCCACAATGATGTGGAGTTTCCCAAAATGGAGAGTTTTTATCCCAAATGCTGCCTCTAGCCCGGAAGATCAGCAATTTAATTTTCCTGCTACAATGCACTTACAAAACCACAGACGCTTATGTGACATATTGTACTAATTACTAACTGTCAGTGTGCTATCAAGAATTGAAACAAGGTTAAGTTGCATTCATTTTAACCAGAATCACTTACCTGCTTTTTCCCTGGAGCTCGTCACTGTTCACCCATAAAGAGCAGCAACCAGCTAGAAGAATTGGGAACTGGGGTAGAAATTGAGGATTGGAGGAGGAGATGTCTCTGAAATTGGGAATGGTGGTGTAAGCTCTTTAAACAGGAGGTGTCTGAAATCAAAGGTGGATTTCTGAAATTGTGCTGTATCTGAAATTGTGGGGAGATCTCTGAATTCGGGCGGGGGGGGGGCTCAAGTATGGGAAGGAAAAGGGAAACAAGGGAATGGGGACAGGGAGAGAGATGGGGATGAGTGAGTGAGTTCTTGAAGAAATGATGACTGGGGATGAGGGATCACTGGGGAGATGGAGATTTTGGGATGGGAGTTCAGGGGTAGACTGAGGAATATGGCGGGTAGGTGTGGGGACCAATATTTCCCGCAAAGCCAGGAGCAGCAACTGCAAGGTTTTAGTGTTGGCAGCACTGAGGGGATCAGTCATTTAAAGGGTGAGTGAAACTTGGGGACCTTACCATGGTGAGCAAATGTGGAACCAGGCAACAGAAGCCAAGGATTCTTTCTGAAAGAAACTAATTGGAAGCGAGGAAGAAGATTCTTGAATTGAGGTCCAATAGATTGGGGAACACTTTACCACATGTGGCTATTGAGGTAGAGATTAAGGGGGAGATTTTCCACACCTGCCCGCCGCCAGGATCTTCCGGTCCCGCCACAAGTCAATGAACTTCTGGCTGGGTTGCCACCTCGCCCACGGCGGGTCCTACCCACCACGGGGCCGGAAAATCCTGGCCTAAAACTATTACAGTCACTGGCATTGCCATACCTATAGTGGAATTTGGCTGCAGATCTGCTTGTAACATGTGGCGTGGCTCTGTCACAGCTTCCATAGTAAATTAAAGCTTTCACAGCCTTTGCTTTTCAAACAACTGTAAACATGTGCCTGTATATTGGTGCAAGGCACTAGATGGTGCAGTCAGGCAAACCTGACATCCCCCTAGCCTCAGCATTGGAACTACTGATCTCTTTTGAACTTAGATCCTAGTAATTATGAATGCTCAGGTTATATGGGGATAAAGAAAATAACATTAAATTAAAATAAATTACTGAAAATCACGTGAATGACATAATTGTGTATTCATTTACATTCATCAGCCCCCAAAACTGCTGCATGTTTCAGGGAGCCATCAGGAACTCCAATCACAATGGATGGAAATCAAACATTACTGATCACCCAACTTCACAGTTAGTCACACCCAAAATATGACCAAAAGCTTGACTGTTTGGAAAATCTATCCCTGGCTCTGTGTTTCAACATGACACTTTAGGAAGGATGCTGAGTCCTCTGAGAGGGTGAAGAACTGATTTACTAGACTGGTACTATGGATCAGGTGCTTCAGTTATGTGAAGAGACTGTAGTCCTGAGGTTGTTCTCCCTGGAGTAGAGAAGGTTAAGAAGAGATTTGATAGATGTATTCAAAATCATGAATAGTTTTGATAGTGTACATAAGAAGAAATTGCTTCCAATGGCAGAAAGGTTGGTAACCAAAGAAACAGGGGTGATGTGAGAAAAACACATTTTTACACAGTGAGATCTGGAATGCAATGGGGCACATGGGCTGAATGGCCCCTTTGTGCTGTATTATTCAATCACTCTATAAAGGTATTGCTGAAAAAATAGACATGCTGTTGATGCTTTTCGTCTTGCGCTCATTAGAACAGATACAAGAATGCCAAATTTCAAAGGGAGCACAAAGAATGCCAAATTTCAAAGGGAACATTTGTCCCCCATAGTACCCCATGAGGTTGATTCATTTGAAATTTTGCATTCTTACATCTGTCCTAATGAGTACAAGATGGGAAGCTTTGACAGCATGCCTCTTTTTTTCTGCAATACTCAAACTCTGCACTACTGAGCAACAATTCTGTAAAACTTCATTTCAAAAGGATTGGGATAAATATTTGAAAAAAAAAAGTATTTTTTTTTAAAATCTGGCATTCCAGAACAGTGAGTCAGCACTGGGAATGTCCTCCTACTGTGCATAATTTTTATGATTCTTTATCAAGCCTAAATACAGGGAGTGGTTCAGAAATGTTTCCAGGATCTTTTTTTAACTGAATTTAAATTCTCAAACTGCCATTATGGTATTTTAATTCACATTCTCTGGATTATTATCCCGATCTCTGGGTTACTAATCCAGTAACATAACCACTAACCACTCTACTAGAATACCCCATAAATAAAGTTTATACATTTATAAACTAACACTCCAGTGTGGTACTGAGAGACTGCTGCACTGTTGGAGATACTTACTTACTTTTGGATGATGCTGTTAAAGTGAGGCATGGTACAATATAAAGAAGACAAAGGGCAGTTTTCCTGACCAATACTCATCAATAAGCTCCACCAAAAGAAATTCTATAGCTGTCTATCATATTGTTTGCTCAAATGGCTGGCTGAATTTCCCTACATTTCTGCAATCAGTTCATCCATTGTTTTGTGCCTTTGGGCAGGTCCTAACTCAATTCCCACATGAGATTTTTAGAGTATTTTTTTCTTTGATGGCTATGGGCATCACTGACAAGGGCTGCAACTGTTGCCCATCCCAAATTGCCGTTGAAGGTTGCTTGCTAGGTCATTTCAGAGGGCAGTTAAGAGCCAACCACATTGCTGTGGATCTGGAATCATGTGTAGGCCAGACCAGGTAAGGATGACAGACTTCCTTCTGAAAAGGACATCAGTGAATCAAAGGGGATGATATTTGCCATGGTCACCATCACTGAGACTAGCTTTCTAATTCCAGATTTATTAATGGAATTCAAATTCCATCAGCTACTGTGATGAGATTTGAATCCATAACACCAGATAATTATGATGGGGTTATAATCCCTATATAACCCCTAAAGAACCCCTTTACGATGGGGGTAAGGGCAGAAGGGCACATCACCTGCACTCATTAGAGGCCACAGCCTTCCCTGATATCAATTCAGCATTCAGAAGTGACTGCAGTTTAAAAGGAACTTCATTATCTGGGAGTCGAGATGTCCTGAGGTCGCACATGCACACCATTCAAGAAGAAGAAAAGGAAAAATGACTAGGGCTGGGATTTTCTGGGCCCGTCCTGGCAGGACCCACTGCGGGAGATTGTGGCCCAGCCAAAAGTCCATTGACTTTCGGCAGGACTGTACGATTGCGGCAGTGGGTGCAGCTGGAAAATCCCGCCGTAGGGTATTGCAAGCAGAAAATAGGGTGAAATGGATGTTTTTGAATTGATGAGGAGTGATTCAGAGATGTCTGACCTCTTTTGTCTTTCTATTTGTGGACATGATTTGGAAATCAATACAGATAAATGATATTGAAGTTTGCCAATGATCCCAAATTAAGGGACATGGCAAGTCATGGAGAAAAGTGAAGTAGGTTGGACGTGGACAGGTTAGTACAGTATGTAAAGAAATGGCAGATGCAGCTCAGTGCAGGGAAATGGTAGATTTTGAGAAGACCAGTGGAAGGAAATATATCCCAAAAGGCACCATTAATGTCATAGAGGAGAAAGAGAGAGCTAGGAAATAGAGAATGGGTCTTTATAGATATGAGTGTAGAGTGGAAATGTCCATTAAAAGATACAAATTGTATTTTATATGCGGGGGTGTATTGAAGCAAAAAAGTAACGTTGAGTTTGTATGGGACAATGGTTAGGTCACAATAGGAGTATGATGTAGAGTTCTAAAATGTCATTCCAGTAAGAAAGTAAAACCATACAAACTGTACAAAGATTTATTCAAAGGAAACATGGAATGAAAGGTTGTAATTATGGGAAAAAGCTTGAAAAGTTGGGCCATTTTTCCTCTCAAATTTGGCTGACCTGTGACCTAACTCCATTTGCCAGTCTTTGTCCCATATCCCTTGATACATTTTAGTTAACAAAAATCTATCAATCTGAGTTTTAAATTTAACAATTGATCAAGAATCAATTACCATTTGTGAAAGAGAGTTCCAAACTTCTACCACGCTTTGCACCTACAAATGTTATCTAATTTCACTCCTGAAAGATCTGGTTCAATTTTTAGACCATGTCCCCTAGTCCTAAACTCCCTTACCAGAGGAAATAGCTTCTCTCTTTACACCATCCGTTCCTCTTAATATCTTGAAAACTTCAATCAAATCACCCCTTAACCGTCTAAATTCTAGGGAATACAATCCTAGTTTGTATAATATCTCCTTGTAATTTAACCCTTGGACTCCAGTTATCATTCTAGTAAATCTAAGATGCCTCCTTCCAAGGCCAATATATCCTTCCTCCTGAACTGCTCAGAATAATCCAGGTGAAGTCTGACAAGGGCTTTGTAAAACTGAAGGATGACTTCTACTCCCATGTATTCTATTCATCGAGATATAAAGGCCAGCAATCAGTTAGCTTTTTTGAATATTTTCTATACCTGCTCATGAAATTTTAATGATCTGTGTACCTGGAGCCCCACATCTCAGTGGACCTCCACTGTTTCTAGCTTTTCACAATTTTTTTTATTTTTACATACAAATTGGATAACTTCAAATTTACCCTTTGCCACAGTTTTGCCATTCACTTAACCTATCAATATCACTTGATAATTGTATACTGCTTACAATCCTGCCTAGCTTTGTGTCATTGGAAAATTTGGATATGTGGCTTTCCATCGCATCATCTAAGTTGTTAATAAATACAATAAATAGCTGAGGTCTAAACCCAGATCTTTGCAGGGCACCACTTGGTACACCCCGTCAGTTGGAGCACCTGCCCACTGTCTGCTGCCACTCAGCCATCTTCCTAACCAGGTCAATAATTTCCCTTTAATTCCATGAACTTCAATATCCCCACTCCCCCCCCAATTATCTCTTATGAGGGACTTTATCAAATATTTTCTGGAAGTCAATATAAATTACATTCAAAGGTATTCCTCTTTCCACTGCTTTAGTTACCTCTTCAAAAAATGTCATTAGATTTTTCAGACATGACCCTTTTTATAACTCTATGCTGGCGCTCTCTGAACACTGAAAATTTTCAAAGTGCTCAGTCACCCTATGCTTAACTGTAGACTCTGGTAATTTGCTGACATCAAATGTTAGGCTAATTGGCTCATAATTCTTTGGTTTCTCTCTGTCACCTTTAGTAAATAGCAGAGTGACATGCGCTGTTTTCTAATCTAAATCAACAATATCTGAATTGAGAGAGCTTTGAAAGTTTGTAATTAGGGCATCTTCAGTTTTCTCACCTATTTCTTTTAAAACCCTGGGATTGAAACCCTCTAGTCTTGGGGATTTGTTATTTGGCTGGCAGAGAAAAAATAAAATGTTGATTCCAGGGGCAAAATTTTACATTCAGCGTCCGGGCGTGCGCCCGACACACTGGAACATAAAATGATACGCGACGATGTTAGGCATGCGTCCCATTGTCATCGCGAACTTGCGCAATATTTCGTTTGGCGGGCACATGTTGGAGTCAGCTGTGTGCTTGCTAATAATTGAAATGCCTATTAAGGCCATTAACAAGGTAATAAAGTAGAATTCTACGCTGCCCACCCAACCTTACGGTTGGCTGGCAGGCAAAAAGGCCAAGCGGCCTTTATGTTTTTTAGGAAACCTCATCCACGAACGGGATGAGGTTTCCTAAAGCTAATACTAATTAAATAAAAACTTTCTTTTGAAAATAAAAACATGTCCCCTCGTGTGAGTGTCACCTGAGGTGGGACGTTTCATTAAATTTTTAAAGTCTTTAGTTTTTTTTTAAAAAGCGCTTCAAACGCCGAGGTAGCTCTGTGCCTCAGGGAGATTGAAGCGCTCTTTCGCGCGCATGTGCAAACTGCGCGCGAGACCCGACTCTCTCTCCCCTCCCCCCGCCCGCACAGGTAGCGCTCACTGCTCATGATCCATGCAGGGCGGGCCTTAATTGGCTTGCCTGTGTGAAATTGCGGTGTGGAGCTAATTGCGGGTGGCGGTCAGCTCAGCGACCGCTCCCACTGTGCCTGCCCGATGACTGGAAAACCCTGGCCCAGGTGTGTAAGTGTGGTATTCTAACCCACTGCATTTCACTATAAGTATAAATGATCAAGATTAATAATTAAATTTGATCAAAGGACAAAGAAGATGCAGCACTTCTGTGAAAATTATTCAAGCTTTAAATTAATAAATGAATTGATAAAGCAACAACATTTATTTAAATTTTAGACAAATTAGAAACCTATATATATGTGCAAGAGATTTATTATGAGTAAATGCCAGGGACTTCCTGAATTCAATAGTGGCATACATTATTTGCATCGATAATTATTTCTTCTCTGCGTAGGGCAAGCACATAACTAAAATAAAACTCATAATAAGAGTAGATGTAAAATTGTATGTATTTTCTAAACCATTGATGCATAAATAAGATACTCAGTGCACTGATGTAAGTCAATGGGCAGGATTTTCCCGTCGGCGAGCGGGCCCCGCCCCCTGCTCGCTGACACATAAAATGACGCAAGATGACATCGGGCGGAATTCCCGACATCACCGCGCCCCATTTAAATTTTCAGGTAGGCAGGGGCGCAGCAATGTCAGCTGCAGGCCTGCCGACCTGTCAATGGCCAATTGACACCTTAAGGTAGGTTGGCAGGCAGGCCAGGAACCCTGGCGGGTTTCAGAAAAAGCATGAAACCTCATCCACGGGTGGGATGAGGTTTCATATAGATTTTTTAAAATTTTATTAAAATTTAAAAAAAAATTATGGACATGTCCCAACTCATGTGACAGTATCACAAGAGGGAACATGTCAGGAATTTTTTTTTTCCATTTTTAATACTTTTGACAGTACAGCCGATCTCCCTAAGGCAGCACTTAACCTCAGGGAGATTAGTGCGCTCTTTCTTGCGCATGCGCGAAAGAGCGCATTCTTGGCTGAGAGAATGTCCCCCGCCCACACAGGCAATGCATAGCACTTCCGTGCGGATGGCATGCTGGACGGGCCTTAATTGGCGTCACACCCCCAATTGGGGGCACCGATTGGAGGCGTGCCTGTGCACGCCCGCATTTCAACTTCGCCCCTGACAGGAGGAAAATCCTGCCCAATGTCTTTGTGTTGATGAATTCTTCATTCTAATGTTGATGTGGATTCATTTTCAGTTGGTTACTGAGCACTGTTTTGTATTCTGTCGTAATGGGCGCTTCCAGGATTCATTCATGCATTTCAATTGAAACAATCTTATGACGATACCTTGGTAAAAGCAATGAGGAAAATTTTTTCACACAGCATTACAATAATTGAAATAATATTAATACAATATGATAGAGGGAAAACAACTTAAGCATTAAATGCTGGTATTATTCCAATTCTTAGCTATGTTTGATATTTCCCAAGAACCTAAAGGCAAAATGCAGTGTTATGCAGAGCTGAGAAGTTGATATGATTTATATTCAAAACCATGTATTTGTTGCTTCTCACTGATTTGTTGCTTCTCGCTGTTTTCTTGCTGGCTTGAAGTGCACTTTAAAGGAGCAATGAACCCAGAAGATTTTTTTTTTTACTCATTTAGTTATGAATGGCTGGAATCTAGCCTTGGGCCAGAATTTTCCAGCCCTGCTGGCATTGGGTGTCATGGCAGGTGGGGGGTGGAGGAACAATTTTTGGTAAAAATTCCAAAAATCAGTTTCACGCCATCGTGAAACCAGTTTGCTATCGTCCGCTCCACCCTTCAATGGCGGGCCATGTTTCCCACCACCGCACATCAGGAACCTACCTTCAATACTTTAGCATCTCATTATAAGCCCTGCTCACCGGAACCATCCCCCCACGCTGGATCATCATGCACATCAGTGTGATCGCATGTCAACGAGTTTCACAACTGTACATAAGTGACGAGCTCTTGGTGGGCTGCACTTCACTCCAGACTTTGAGGTTGGTATGCCTAACTTGCTTCAGGTAGCACTCGCAGTCATCAGCGCCAGGCTTCGCAGGCAGCACCACATCACTTTTAGGTAGGGATCTCTACCTACCAGACCAGTTGTAAGTTGGGGTTGGCTTTTCAATGGCTGCAGGGCTAGAACTTGCTTGGGGAAGGGGGAGAAGTGGCCTCAGGCAAGGGAAGATGCTGCAGGGCAAGGGCTATACTGGGGAAGGGGATATCCCAGGGTGTGTGTGGAGGCACATGTTGGTTTGTGTAAGTGGCCTCAAGATGGTGAAGGCTGAGGAGGCAGTCTCCAGAGGAGTTGAGGCCAGTTGGAGATGTGAGGGTGTGTGTGAGGGAGTGAGTGGTGACGTCCCTTGAGCTGGCAATGAGTGAGATGCCAGTGAATGTGTGATGGGCTTGTGAACATGTGAGTTTAGACTGATGAGATGGATGCCTTACCCTGGTGGCATGAATGGACCATTCATCTGCATTAGATGGCTGACGTCTTGTGTCCAGCATTGGCACTGACTGCCTCTGCCACCACCTTCCAAGCCGGATTGGTGAGGCCGATGGGCCTCCTGCGGCCAGAGTGAGGTAGAGGACATTGCCGGGGGCCTCCAGAAGGTGTCCCAGGGATGCGTCACCAAATCTGGAGGTTGCACTCTCCTTGGCTTTTGGGGCCTTATCGTCACTGGTGCCCTCCTGGGCTGCAAGCATTGAGAAGTGTGCGTGTGGCTGCAGTTCAAATATGGCGTCCTGCATGAGGAAGCAGTGAGGTAATGGCGTGGTAGGCAAATCAGAGGCCGTCAGCCAGTGAGACGGCATGTTTCCTGTGGCTGCATAATTAATGAGGCGGATATGGGACAATGTGGTTCAAAAACCCACCATTGCGGCCAGCAGGTAAAATGACTTTTTCCCACCCACTATTGTACTTTGGGCAAATCTGGGACAATTCCCCCCTTGGTCTCATTATGCTGGTGTTTTATCTTTCTATCATCATTTCAGCTAACCCACTATCACCAATAAGCCTCATATGAAGGTTCACATGCTTGAGGTTTCTGTCTGGTAACGTGTCTAGATGACTACATGGTCATTTTAAGAAAAATGTGACTTATAGATTGTATTTTGCATACAATCTAAACTTAAAAGACACCTGAATGTGTTGATCATTCTGTCCACTTGAATTAACAATTCCCTCTTAGGTGGGTCTGAAGAATTGTATATTTTAAGATTAGCCCTCATCTTGTTGACTAATTCTTTGGGCTTGAGCTTGCACAGAGTGGCAATCAGAGTCATATTGCCTCTCCACTCCTTCCTTACCTTAAATTTTTTCGATCCTGCCTCACCCAATCTTTTGACTCAGGCCGGGTGGGAACTATACAGGACAGCATGCTCTCAGGGCCTTCTGCCGACTGCTGCTCAATCAAAGGCAAGGAGAACATGCCCCTTTTTTACAGCACTGGCTGCCATAAATCAGGCGAGTTTAAAGTCCAGCCACATTCAAGCCAGAGAGGGCAGGGAGGGGAGTCCCATTGTTTGGGGGGGGGGGTGTCCCATTGGGGGGCAGTCCCGTGGGAAGGGGCGTAGTCAGGAAGTAGGGAGAGTCACCTGAGGGTTAGGAGGAGTCCCATGGGGGCTCAGTGTGGGTCCGTACAATAGTTACCCAGAAGCTCGTTGTGGTTTTAATTATTTTAAATTTCTGGGTAACTATTGCTGTATGACAATCTGAACCACCGAAGTTCGTGATTTAAATCGAAATTTGCACTTCCCATGCTATTGCTGTGCAATTCTTGCCTGGGAATTTCCAGGGTGGGGGCGGGGGGGGTGTTCCCCAATGCATCTTTGAGGTAGCCCTAGTTACACAAGCCTGGAGCTGGGAAGTTATGGCCCAATTCTACGTTTTTCCCCACTCTGCTTTCACTGGGTTTTTCTCCTAGTGAGAGATTATTTTCCTAACAACAATTAAAGCCTCCCTTTGGTAGTTTTTATGAAACTTTCCCCTTTACTAGTTCCATCTTTTTGTATTATTATGAAAATGTTTATTTTTAGGATTTAGTTTTAAAGATTCAGCTTGGTTCTTTTAATAGCACTTTCGCCTCTCTATGCTGAATTTTACATGGATCGGGCATGAAATCACACGAGATGACGGGGGAATGTCCCAATCTCATTGTGCACTGGCGCCCGCCGACAATTAAGAGGGCAATTAAGCCCATTAATGGTGCAATTGTCTGTTGATTATTAGTTAATTGACCAGCCAGTGTGAAATCGCGGTCGGGGGCCAATGACAGTTGGCGGTCCGTTTCCTAGCCGATCCCAGACCCACTGATCGCACCTGCCTGCTGAGCTAAAACTTCAGGCTTCTGTTAGAAGATTGTGGTTTCAAGCCCCGTGATGGATTTAAGCACATTATCTATACTTTGTTGTAAAACACTTTGAGAGATCTTGAGGATGTGAAAGGTGCTATAAGTCAATTAAAGTTATTTATTATTTACGGGGCTTATTAGAACTGGGTAGCAACAAATACCCAGTCTTATTTTCTTCCTTTTTGTCTACCCTCAGGGTGCTGAGACCAGTTGTATCAATCCAACAGTTTCCCCAGATGAGATTTGCTAACCCATTGCAGAATATGAAGTCAGGGGACTTCCTGGTCACAATATGCATTTTAACCATTTGTAGCAGTGCACTCTCACCAAGGAATGTGTTCATCCAATTTATTCCTGCCCTTGGATCGAATCGCAAACTTATTTAAGGAGAGGAAATTTTTAAAATACATGTTTAGAGGTGGGATCGCTATAAGTGTACCTCATCTTTTCTTCGCTAATATTTAATATTTTGCTGTTTTATTCAGCTTCAGTTAGTTTGGTTTCCTAATAACCATTTCCTTCCTCGTATTTGTTGCGTATTTTCATCAAGTGTTAAACAACGATTGCAATGGTAAGGTTATTGCAGCAAATGCCAAGGAGATCTTACTTAAAGATCAGTTGTATATCAGTTTACCATCACTAATTTGCATATCACTGTCTTTGGAATCTCTATTTGTTCTTCATACAATGATGCTTTTAGCAATTAATTTTACGAATTTCCTCTTTGCAATCCTTATTGATGATACCTAAAAAATTATTATAGTATAAAGTTATTTTCCTGTGAATTTATGTTGAGTTTTAAATTAATATTTTTCAATTAACAAATGCACAAATTTCTGCCATCCAGAACGGCTGTTTGTTTACAGTTAAATATAATTTAATTTTGGTGAAGGGATCCAGGATCTGTTCCATTTCCTGATAGGAAATACATTGCTTATATATGTTGATTTTCACATGTTCATTGGCTGTGGGCAGAGCAGCTGCTTTGCCACCTGATGATGTCAGCAGAAGGCCCAATCAATTTTAGTGGATGAGTTTCATTTGCAGAAGAGTTGAGCAGCAAGCAGCAATCTCTATTTCTCTCACTATTTCCCACTATTAATCTCACTATTTGGGAGAGCAGTAAACCCAGTGGGGCGGTTTCTGATTATGGCCAGCATCATCTTCAGGGGAAAGACGGAAACATCATGGGGTACACAGGAAAAAGCATAGTTCACGTGTGGGAAGCTTAATGAGCACATCCAACAGAAAGGACATGAATTGAGCGAAGGCTTTAAAGCTCCAAATTCTCAACCAATTGTAGAAAGTGTGAGTGTAACCAGCTTTTCCTTACTGCAGCGAATGATTTCTTTAAATGGTGCTGTAAATGGATGCCTCCCAACCTGTACTGACCATGGTTTTGCAGCAGATTGAGTAGTGGTTGTAATGCTAATTGAAAATCACATTGTGAGTTCTGAAAATGTCAGTTAACCCCTATTTGAACATCTTAATTAGACCAGTGCCTTTTTCCAGCAGGAGAGCTAGCCATCTAAATCAAAATCCACTTAAAAACCCAAATGGGTGAACATTCAAGGGTGAGTCAGCTCCACGGGTTCCTTTTCCACAAATTAACATTTTAAAATGGGCCGCAAAATTCAAATTTGAAGCTGGCCCTTATTTTTTGGGTGTAGTGCTAAGATTCAAAAATTGTGACTTAGTTTGAATGAAACCCCATGCAACTCAAATTCAAAATCAGCTGGATATCTGAACAGTTTGCCCATTACATTGCCAAAGTAGTGAAATTTGCTAGCTGGGCTAATGACTTTGCCATTACTAGATTTTACATTCCTAGTCCAAGCGATTAGATACACATTGGATTATGCTGAAAACCTTTTTAGTTCTGTGCAGAAACCTAGCAACTAAATAATACACTTCAGTCTTAGAAGATTTATTATTGAACCATCCATTTAATCAGCTGACAAATACAAGGGTGAGAAAGCAGGTTAAGCCTGGGAACACCATAGGTAGATTGTTCACTCCCTGGGTGGCAATACGATGGAGCCCCTTTGGAACACATCAAATTTCCATTCCATGTGAGGTGGTACTCAAAGCGTAATGCTCCTCGACTATCCTTTTTTTCAAGCCAGGAGTGCTGAAATACCAGCCTGGATTTTCACTTTTGAAGCAGGTAGCGGGAGCTGGGAAATTTCCTGGGTGACCGCACCCACCTTGGGAGAAAGTGCCTTGAGTGGCAGGATATTTGTTCCGGGGGATGGAATGGGATCGAGTCGGGCCCACCACCACCAGATGGAGATTGGAAGTGGCCAGAGAGGCTGCTGAGTAACAAGGCGGGCTGATTGAAAGGCCCACCTTGTTCTCTGGGACTTTGTCCCAGTTGCTTTATAAGACATTAGGCCCTCTAGTCCTCACCCCTCACATCTCCCATCCACTCCCTATATCCACACAAGCTAACTCATGCCCCACCCATCAATACAGGCCCCTGATAGTCCTCATGCCACCTCAGAGCCAACTCATGCTGACTCATCCACCCCATGGTCCCTTCTAGCCCCTAAGTCAACTTAGTGCCAACTCATGCAAATTCATGTTCCCACACCCACCCCCATATATATAAAAACTCCCATTCATAAAAGCCCATTCCATACATTTAAATCCCCTCAAGTACTTTCTTTCACAGGATATGAGCATTGCTGGCTCAGCTGGCATTTGTTGCACATTCCTAATTGCCCTCAAGAAGGGGTGGTTGAGAAGGCTTTCTTGAACCACTGAAGCCTATGTGGTAGAAGTACACCCAGAGTGCTGTTAGGGAGGGAGTTCGAGGATTTTGATCCAGTGACAGTGAAGAAATTGTGATATGATGCCAAGTCAGGACGGTGTGTGGCTTGGAGGGGTACTTGTGGGTGGTGATGTTCCCATGTGTCTGCTAGTTTGTAGCAGTTGCTGTTTTGCATGGGGCTTTTGAAGGAGTCTTGGTGAGTTGCTGCATTGCATCTTGTAAATGATACAGACTGCTGCCACTATAGATGATGGTTGAGGTGCCAAGTGGGTTGCTTTATCCTCGATGGTGTTCAGCTTCTTGAGTGTTGTGGGAGCTGTGCTCATCCAGGCAAGCGGAGGGTATTCCATCACACTCCTAACTTGTAACTTGTAGATGTTGGACAGGATTTGGGAGTCAGACGGTGAGTTACTCCCCTCAGAATTCCCGCCACTGACCTGCACTTGTAGCCACAGTATTTAACTGGTTGGTCCAGTTCAGCTTCTGGTCAACAGTAGCCTCCAGGATGTTGATCCTGGGGGATTCAGCGATGGTAATGCTGTTGAATGTCAAGGGAAGATTATTAGATTCTCTCTTGTTAGAGATGGTCATTGCCTGGCACTTGTGTGGCATGAATGTTACTTGCCACTTATGAGCCAAGCTTGAATGTTGTCCAGGTCTTGCTGCGTATGGGCACAGACTGCCTCAGTATCTGAGGAATAGCAAATGGTGCTGAAAATTGTGCAATTATTAGCGAACATCCCCGCTTCTGACATTGTGTTGCAGGGAAGATTATTAAATAAGCAGCTGAAGATACTACCCTGAGGAACTCCTGCAGTGATGTCCCAGTATGAAGATAAATGTCCTCCACCCATCTTCCTTTGTGCTAGGTTTGACTCCAACCAATGGAGAGTTTTCCCTGATTCCTATTGACTTCAGTTTTGCTAGGGCTCCTTGGCACCACACTGGGTCAAATGCTGCCTTGATTCAAGAACAGTCACTCTCACCTCACTTTTTGAATTCAGCTCTTTTGTTCATGTTTGGACCAAGGCTGTAATGAAGTCAGGAGTTGAGTAGCCAAACTCAGCGTCAGTGAGCAGGTTATTGCTAAGTGTCACTCGATAGCACTGTTGGCGACATCTTCCATCACTTTTTTGATGATCAAGAGTAGACTGTGATGGCAATTGGTCGGGTTGGATTTGCCCTGCTTTTTGTTGACAGGACATACTGGGCGATTTTCCACATTGTCGGGTAGCTGCTAGTGTTGTAGCTGTACCGGAACAGCTTGGCTAGGGGCAAGGCTAATTCTGGAGCACAAGTCTTCAATACTATTGTCAGGACCCATAACCTATGCAGTATCCATAGCCTTCAGACTTTTCGTGATATCATGTGGAGTGAATCAAATTGGCTGAAGACTGGCATCTGTGATGCTGGGGACCTCATGAGGAGGCTGAGATGGTTCATCCACTCAGCACTTCTGGCTGAAGATTGTTGCAAATGCTTCGACCTTGTTTTTTGCTCTGATGTGCTGGGCTCCCCCATCATTGAGCATGAAGATATTTGTTAAGCTTCCTCCTGTGATTGGTTGTTTAATTGTCCACCACCATTCATGACTGGATGTGGCAGGACTGCAGAGCTTAGATCTGATTTGTTGGTTGTGAGATCGCTTAGCTCTATTACTTAATCCCTTATCAAAACAAACAGTTGTATCCATAGCCCCACATCAAAGACCTTTTTGAGCTATCAATCAAACTGTGAACTTGCATTCTTCTACAGCGATGATAGGTGTGGAAAGCAACCAAGTATTAATAATGCTATAATGGTAGCAGTTAAGGTTATTTCACCAAAACACAACTGAAACTGCTGGAACAGGTTTTTAAACTGTCACAGACGCAGGCAGGCTGCTATTTTCAATTTTTAAAGGGCTGAGCGTTTAATAACTTGACAGCTTGACAGTTCAATAGACCTATCCACCCTTCAAGAGAAATTAAGACTACTCTAAAGATTTGTAATTCCCACACTGTGGAATAAGACCCTGGCTGCTGCAAAAATGAGGTTTGTTTGAACTCAGCACTGAATTCAAAAGGGCCTCTGAGTTCCCACATGTGGGAGTCACTCCCTCCCCCCCAGCGATAATGGTTTCTGCCTGATCTGGAGTCTGTCTGCCACTCTGGAATCACCGCAGAGTCTCTATGATGCCACAAAAATCCAGATCACCATGTCCCATTTGGCTATCATTCCCAAGCTTGCTCCTATACCAGCCCCCAGTTAAGCAACACCTTGATTTTTAAATTCTCATTTTTTTTTCAAATCCCTCCATGACCTTGTCCCTCCCTATCACTATAATCTTCTCTAGCCCTACAACCCCTGAGAGACATCTGCACCCCTCTAATTCTGGCCTCTTGCTGATCCATGATTTTGATCTCTCCACTGCTCATGGCCGTGCCTTCAGCTGCCGAGGCCCTAAACTCTGGAATTCTTTCCCACAATCTCTCTTTCCTCCTTAAAACATACCTCTTTGACCAAGCTTTTCATCATTTAACCTTATGTCTCCTTAAGTAACTTGGTGTCAAATTTTGTTTGATAACACTCCTGTGAGGAGCCTTGGGTTGTTTCATTATTTTAAAGGAACTATATAAATACAAGTTGTTGTTATCTGCTTAAAAATGACATTTCTTTAGCCTTCATTGAGGAACATTAGGATTTCGCTTCCCCTACCACACCCTCTGGTTTCCTTGTGCATGTGACTCATTGAGACAAAATTCATTACCAACATTATTTCTTTCACTCCGAGCATCTGTTTCTGGGCTGGTGATTGCTAGTGATGGATGACGGAACAGAGGAATTTCTGGTAGTGTGTCTCAGTGATGATAGTCCTGGGATGGGATTTTCCGCCCCGCCCACCGCTGGGATCGTCCAGTCCCGCTGAAAGTCAATGGTCTTTTGGTTGGGCCGCTGAATCTCCCGCAGCAGGTCCAGTTGCGACAAGGCCAGAAAATGATGGCCCATACTCTCTTCTGGGGCATCTTCTGTCAATTTGATATTCTCGTTTCTATTGAGATAAAATTAACAAAAGACCTTTTATAGATATGAGGTAATTGTTAGCAATTTTTTTTCTGCTTTATTGGGGTCCTGCATAGATATGCTGCATATAAGGTTTCTTTATATTCTTAAGCATTCAGTTGGCCTCTACAAACTCACTTGGGCTGCAGGCTATCCAACTTTTGTCTTCTGCTCCCCACAGCAACTCAACAGATAAACATCCCTTTCCTTAAATATCTTTTTCCCTTTCATCTCAGGTTCCTTTGTCCTCAAACACCTTTTCAAAACTCAACTACTCCAAATATAAAAAACTTTCATGTTTTCTATTTTGCCTCTAATTTCTGGCATAAAATTTAACATGCCTTCCCTTGTTTACTCACGGAACCCTTGTAAAATACAAATGTTCCTTGTCACCAGCTGAAAAACCAATTTCCCCAAAATGCTTACTTCAAAATGCAAATTTCCAACCTATTTACTTGTAACAAAAACCACCATAACCTCTCATTACAAATGCACAAACCTAACATCTTCAACCTTTCATCTCTTAGACCTCACAGACAACTTATCTCTAGTAACTTTCCCCCTGTTTAATTAACCCTGGGCACATACACACACCCACAGCTCTCTACACAGAAAACAATCACAAACATATAAAAATATATATCTGTCATCACAAAGAGAACATTAGAAATGGGATTAGAAATAGGCCATACAGACCTCCGAGTCAGTTATGCTATTCAGTAAGAACATGATTGATCTTCAACCTCAACTCCACTATCCCATTCTATCCCCTATATCATTTGATTCCCCTTAATATCCAAAAATCTATCAAATTCTGTTTTTAATACGTTCAGTGATTCAGCATCCCTGATGTAGAGAATTCCAAAGCCTCATAACACTTAGTGAAGAAATCTCTCCTCATCTCAGGTCTAAATGGCCAACCCCTTATTCTGAGATTGTGACCCCGGGTTCCAGACTCCCCAGCCAGAGGAAACGTTCTTCCAGCATCAAGCCTATCAAGGCTGTTAAGAATTCTAAATGTTTCAATAAGATCACCTCTCAGTCTTCCAAGATCCAGGGTATATTGACCTAGTTTACTCAATCTCTCCTCATCAGATAATCTCCTCTTCCCAGTAATCAGTCTATTGAATGGTCAGTGCACTCCCTCCAATGTAAGGAGACCAAAACTGTACACAGTACTCCATTTGTAGTTTCCCCAAGGCCCTATATAATTGTACTAAACTTCTTTACTCTCATACTTTAAGAGTCAATAGTTTTAATGGCCTGCACATCTTTTCCTGCTGAGAACTGTAACTCAAATGGAGACATTTCACAAGACCTGGATGCATGTGAATAACTGCAGTTTTTAATTTCTTAGTCATCATGGCACCCCACAATGAGGATGCTGAAATACTTGTGACCTGCAGCGCACGCTAGTTTCTATGATTCCAGGTTATTAATTAGTCTTGACTCATAGCTGCTTTACCATCTACCTTTACTGCTTCTATCAATTCATTGAATCTATTGTGACACCGCAGTAGCGTCCGGTTAGACCTGTTTCACTTACTGTCAGTCTTTGTGCTTCAACTCCCCTATCCTTATTTTCGTACTGTTAAAACTTCCATTAATACAATGATCCTGAAAATCTATGGTCATTCCAGTGCATTCCTGCTGCAACATTTGCAAGAGTCCCTTGGAGCAGCTGGAATCCAGGCTTTGGGTTCAGGCTTTGACCCAAAGTATTCAGACTATTTTGTGGGGTGGAGCTTCTTCCTGCCTTAAACAAGACCATCGTAAAGGGAGTTGGGCCAAGGTGCATTCCAGAGTTTCAAAGTGATTAATCAACACTTTTTTAATTTAAAAAAAAAACTAGATCTGGCCTTCCTCTCAGGCAATTGGTCGATGTTGGGACCAACTGGGGGTCCAGACCAGCATTGTATCCTTGACTCCCAAAGTGGCCCCTTTGTAAAAGAGCAACTCACCACTGTTTCCTGGAACTCTGCTCAACTTTCAGTCTGTGTTCAGTGTTGGGTAACCTAGGTGTGCCCACTGTTGTGGGTGCCAGTTATTGTAAGTTAAGGGAACTCCCCAGATCCATGAACTTAGGTAGGATCAGCAACAAAGATTCTGTAAGGCATATGTCTGAACAGGAACCTTGGGGTCTGAAGGAAGCAAAAGCAAGGCACAGTGAAAGGTATGCAGAGTTTTAAAAGAAAGGTGAACTTCAAGTGCAGAAAAAATTGTAATTTCTTCTATGACCACATTCAGAGTTAATAAGTTGAGCAAAATCTAAATTACTCTCTGTGCTGATTATTACATTTCTTAATGGCCAGCGTCACACCTGTGTGTAGCTTGCTTACGATAGTATAATGACATGTATTCCACTCCATGTTTTGTGAGAGACACACACATTCCCTAAGCTTTAGCTAATGCATTTTATTTCTTTTTGATAAATTAGCTTGGTGTTAAGACAGGAAAGTGTACTGAATAAAGTATTAGCACATGGCTGTAAAAGATGATATAACAAATGTACAATATATTGGAATTGTCTTAAGTGGAATCATGACCCACAGCTCTTTTGCACAACACCTACTAAGTACCATCTTTAAGTCCAACATTGCAATTTTATGCAAATTTTGTAATAATATTTCTTTATACCAAAGAGAAGTGAAACTGGTAATCTAGATGTTTTTTTTACCAGTAATAGAATCATATTCAGTTCAGTAGAATAGCATTCACAAGGGAGGTGAATGCTGGTTGCCTTTTGCAACCAGGTGGGTAATTATACAATATGAAAAAAATTATCAGAACTTTTTGTTTGTAAAACCATAACTTGTTTGACAGATATAATTCTGCCACCATGGATTGACAAGGGCTATCTCAATCACTATGAGACATTGCAATTAAATAATTGATATTTTTTTAAAAATGCATCGTTATGCTTAGCTCTGCTCTTTTTCATTTTTCTGCTGATCTTCCCTAAAGGTACTGACTGTTGGTGGGATAACGTTCCTCAGCCAGCCTGCTCTACCTTACCCAAGTAGGGTTGCTAACTCTGCCTGGACATCTTCTGTACCTCACAGAAAGCCGGTGGCGCAGCATGTGCAGGTTCTAAGGGAGCGCAAGAGAGAAAAACATACGTAGGCTTCAATCGAACCCATCGCAAAAGTCTATTTCATAGCAGCTAAAACTTCCGGTATGGATTCTCAGCAGCTCACACAATTGTTTTATTTTTTAAAAAAATCAGCTAGGACTAAATCCATCTCTATAACTTTCAACCTACCTCTTGCTAGCAGCAGTGCTCCTTTTACCTCGAGTCTAGGCGGGAAAAAAGATTTCTCGGCTTGAATAATTTATCTAGCAGCAGCGCTCACTTTTGTCTCAAGTCACTCGGTGGGAAAATAACAGGCAACAAACGTTCATGAATACCGTACACGTGTGCATCAGTACCAGTTTATGTTTTATGTTATCACGCTGCCAAGTACACAATCAGATCACCGTTTCACAATGAATGATGAGCTTCCGTGCTAATTATGTGCATTATATTAATTTATTTGCTTGAAATATTGTTTTAATATCTCCCAGATTGCTTTCAATAGACACTAGGAGGTTGATGCCGATTCCAATAAACTCCCGGCCATCATGGGTGGTTGGCAAGTAATTAGCTTAAATCTGAATGGCATCAAGGTTTCTGCAAGCAATCCATTCTGATTATGTTTATTGGTGCAGGCAACACAGCCATCTCTTAACTTTTCACTCAAAATGTTCTTTTCACCCACTTTTCACTTCTCTGATGGACTTTTCAGGGCTGGAAATGTTTTAATGGCAGCATTAGGTTGGCCAAAGTAAGTGAAGGCACAAGGATCCAGGCATATATTAAATTATGGCTCAGTTAAATAGCATCCCTGTCCACACAATGTAAATAAAGAAATGAGTACAGGTATTATGCACAAAATACTTATTAAAATAATCCTGCTGCCCCCTCCCCCCACTTCACAGCCATGCATCCCCCACCATTACAGCATTCTTTATATTACTTTATGAAACCAAGGGTGGTGATTTTGA
Organism: Carcharodon carcharias; assembly: GCF_017639515.1. Lineage (NCBI taxonomy): Eukaryota > Metazoa > Chordata > Chondrichthyes > Lamniformes > Lamnidae > Carcharodon > Carcharodon carcharias. The sequence goes on from NC_054470.1 coordinate 42,310,594, forward strand.
GTGTAAGGTGAAGAGATTGCTGTGTTGCCTGCACCAGTAAACATAATCAGAAAGCAGAAACCTTGATACCATTCAGATTTAAGTTAATTACTTGCTACTTTGTATATTCTTGTTCTTAGCATCAGAAAAAGTTGCCCATAATCAGCAAGAACAAAGTGTCTTGAGAGTTGGAAGGGCAATCATCAGATTCTTAAGTATGGGGAGGATGCTGTACAGCTCCTGGGAAGACACACCAGAGAGGTAGTGAGAAATAGGAAAATTGAAGGAGGACAGGGAAGGTTCAGGTTGGTAATGCAATTACTGATCTCCAGTTTTCAGGTAAGATTATGGATAAGAATGGTGTGTAGCGTAGTACACTGCTGTCTCCCTACCATGATTGAAATTTTCTTCCCAGGACTAATACTGACCATTACTTCCCCACCTGCCATATGCAAATTGAGGCTGGGGTCAGGGCCCATGTCTCAGAAACTTCCCTACTGGCCGGCCCAGTTGACACCACTTCCCGGAGCTGCCACATGGAAGGCGGCATTGGGCTCCAGGAAGCAGTTGTAAAGAATCTGAGTTTCCCTGAGTGAAGGGAAAGGGTATCATGTCCCTCCAGGTTGTACCCAGCACTTAATTAATGAAGACTTTGATCTTGGCTGAGGCCCTCAGTGAGAATAATTCTACCATCTCCAGGTTACTGTTGCCCCAGTAAGATCCCTTTTTGTCAGTTCCCACTGAAGCACTGGTGAAATTTTCCATCCCTGCACAGCCTAGTCATCTGCTTTTTGATGGTGGGAATCCTGCTGACTTCCCCTTGAGCATACAGAATGAATCCCAGCACTGGGGCAGAGCACTGGACGCATGTTCTGCCCCACCAGATCTTTGGTCCAAAGTGGAGATATCCTTCCATGAAATTTTGAAACTGGCTGAAGAGGGTATCCAGCACCTACTCAATGTAATGATGCATGGCGGATTGCCTTTTTTAAATAAGGCAGCCTGGAACGGTCCAGTGGCATGTGTTCAGAGCTGCAGTAACCTTTACAGCCATCAACAAGGCTTTGCCCTTGGTAGAAAGAATCTGGTGCCAACAGCTGGCATAATCTGCTCAGTGATTCTGGAGGAAACCACAGCCTTTTCATACACTGCCTTTGAGGGAGCTCCATGTATAACCTCCTTGGCTGTAGGTGGCCTAATGTTGGGAACCTAATGCCACGTGGTGCCCGTGTACATAATGCTGGATTTGCTAGGTTTCCCCCCACCTTGTCTTTCAGGCTTTAAGTTCTTTGGAAATAGCAGGTAATACCTTTTAAAAACACTGATCACCTGGTTTTAGAGTCTAATGGAATATTCTGAAGGGGTCCATTAGGCTAGAGACTGAGAGGTGTGCTGGGGAATCTAGAACACAAGGGCAGAGTCTCAGGATAAGGGGCCAATCATTTAGGACTGAGATGGGAATTTCTACACTCAAAGGAATGTGAATCTTTGGAATTCTTTACCCCAGAGTTGTAGATGTTTCAGCATTTAATATATTTAAGGCTGAGAGAGACAGAATTGTGGTCACTCAGTGCATCAAGGGATATGGGAAGCGGGTGGGAAAAGGGAGTTAAGGCAGAAGATCAGCCCTGATCGTATTGAATGCAGGAGGGGCTGCATGCTCTACTCCAGCTCCTATTTCTTATGTAGTTCCATACTTCACAATCTTTTCAAAAGCTGTTGTATTCATTACCTCTGCCCTTCACAATCTGCCTCTGGTTCATATGGCTGATCCCAGCACAGCCTCTTTTGTACTGTTGGTGCATTCTAGGAGTGGGAACTGGGCACCCCGAAAAAAAATACTTAAGACTACGAAGACTATGAAGCAAGTCATGAGGCAGGCTTAGGTAAATTGGATAATGAGGTCAGTGGAGGAGAGTTGGAGCAACCATTCCTTAGTGAAGGGTATCAGTGAAGGCCTCCCTGGGCAATTTCCTTTACCAGACTATCTCTTTATTGCTCAAATTTGAGCAGCTTTGTCCAGGAAAATCCAGGCCTGAGCATTGGCTATTTTATCAGACATTGTGGAACATCGCAATTGAATGTAGTTCTGACATCATCCTAATATTTACAGTAAAGATCCATCAGGAGTGGGAATCCCCTTTCTTCCTAATCTAGGGGCACTGGCACCAGTTATAGTGCTTCAACCATAACTGCAGCTGACTCATTACAGAGTAACAATTGAATGATTTGTTTCCTCATTTAGCTTAGAGTTTTTTTAAAGGTAACTTAGAAATACTTGCCAATGTAACAAAAAATCTCTTTTTAGAATCATGAAGGTGGTGTTCTACAAAAATTTTTAATGCTAAACATTGGGCAGAATCATCCCGAATTTGCACTGAGTGGTAGTGGACAGGTAAAATGACATTTTATCTGCTGGCCGTGATGCCAGCTTTTTTCCGCAGTATCATCCCAAACCCACTGCATTAATTATGGTGAGCGGGCTCCGATTAGCCTGCCATGCCGTCACCTCACCGCTTCTTCATGCCAGGCGCCACATTTAAAGTGCGGCCGTGCACACACCTCTCAGTGCTTCCAGCCCAGGACTGCTGAAATAAGACAAGGTCCCAAAAGGCAGGAAGACTGCACCCCCCAGGTTTAGTGGTACGTCCATCGAGCGCCTTTTGAATGCTGTGGAGGCCGCTGTGAAGTCCTCTACCCCCGATCTGGCCACAGGAGGGGCAGCAACATTGGTAGACAATGGCAGTGGTGATCAGTGCCAGTGCTGCACAGAACAGGTTGGCCATCCAATGCAGATAGAGGATAAATGATCTCATCTGTGCTGCCAGGGTATGGCAAACATCTCATCACTCTAAACTCACACACTCAAGCTAACCACACATTCATTGGCACCTCACTGTAGGGACATCACCTCACTCACTCTCACTCACTCACTCACTCTCTCTCACTCTCTCTCACTCTCTCTCACATCCCCACATCTCCATCTGGCCTCATCTCCTCTGGAGACTGCCCCCTCAGCCCTCACCATCTTGAGGCTACTTGCACAGATCGACATGTGCCCCAAACAAACCCTAAGATACCACCTTCCTCAGTACAGCCCTCATCCTGCAGCCCAAGCAAGCCTTAGCCCTGCTGCTGTACAAAACCACCCCCGCTTTATGGCTGGTCTGGTAGGTAGATACTTTCCTGTGAGACCCCCTAAAAGTGCTGTGGTGCTGTGTGCGAAGCCTAGTACTGACTGTGAGTGCCGCCCGAACCAAGATAGGCAAACACACCTCGAAGTCCCAAGCAAAGTGCAGCTCACCAGGTGGATGTCACTTATGGTCAGTTGTAAAAAACATGGATGGACAATCCAGCAGGGGGAGAAGACTCCGGCGGACTGGCCTTATAATGATATGCAGATATATTACAGTGAGGTTCCCGATGTCCAACGGTGAGTAATGGGGGCCGCCATCAATCGCAAAGTGGTTTCACAACATCGTGAAATCAATTTTTGGCCTTCTCACCATATTGTCAGCTCATACCGCTGAGCATGCCCAATGCCAGCACGCACAGACATTCTACCCATTGTCTTAGTCTAACTAACTTCTAACGTTTTCACAGAACAGGTGAATAGAAACAACATTAATGTACAGGAGTCGGCAGTGTTCCTGTACCTGCCCTGGGGCGAAATAGACATTCTTTGGGATTTTTACAGAAGCACCCCATTAATTAGCAAGGAGACAGGTTCCTTGACCAATTTAGGGCAGCAGGCAGGCTTTTGAAGCTGGAGGGCCAATTAGAGGCCTTCCAGCAGACTGCATTAGAGGATAAATAGCAGAGGGACTCCTTCAACATAGAAGTGCCATCTTATCAACTTTTTTTTATAACTTTAAATAAAAACAGAAAAAGCAGCCAGGCCACCATTGTGGGGGAGGGGGTGGGGAGGATGGCTGGTGGGGTTGAGCTGGCAGGGGCATGCAGAAATCCCTGTACACGGGAGCCTTTGGCTACAGCTGCGCCCTGGCAGACAAGAAGAGCCTTTTGTACAGGTCAACCTGGACCATTGCTGCCTCCCCCACACCTGATCGCACCCCCCCCACCCACCCCACAACAGCCTGCCGCATGGTGCCTGCCTGCAGGAAGCTAAACTCCCACACCACCCGTCCCCCATTGTGCCGGGAAACTGGAGCCTAACTGGGAAATTCCAACTGGCTGCCTTTAACTGTGCTTAACAAAGCTCTTAATGAGCTGAATTTGCTACCCACTCATGGGGCCAGGTAGCCCAGCCGGTCCTGAAGTCACCTCAACAAAAATGGCTGCACTGGGAATGGAGTTTGAAAACAAACATGCCAGCCTGTGCCGGTATTTTCAGGCTGAGTCCACTTCCGTTTCCGACCTCAACGGGGCCCGAAAATTCATCCCATAGGGTCTAGTATTCAGCATGTCCACCTGACCAATTATTTTCTTTTACACTTTGGCAACAATGTATGTAGTCAAATCATGCAATGCTGTGGAACACCAGTGTCCTTTTGTGTGGACACATAGGGTGTGTGCTCACGCCTAAGATCCTCTACATAGCAAATTATCATTCGCCCAGTCTGCAGTACTCTCGCAATGTTGATGGTTGCTCAGTTAAGTTGGTTTATTTATGAAATATGAACCTGTCACTGGGATTTGGAATTCTTCCCATAGAGTTCCAGTAATCCTGCAAACCAAAGCTCGAAGGTTTGAGCTGGAATACATGAGTAAACTTGCCATTGGTAAGTTGTGCCATGTTAGCAGCATTACTTAGAATACTTTTGGAAGGACAAAGTGTCAGCAGCACTGCTTGTCTCTCTTCAAGCCAATCAATATATAAGCACCAAATGGATGATCGGTCCCAGATCTCTGCAGCCTGATGTTTCTCTTCTGTTTAATGGAATAGTCTATGCAGTACATGCTAGCCACATTGATATCGCGATCTCCAAGACAGATGCTGCAATCCAGCTTTCTGTAGCCACTGTGTCATTTAGGGACTCTGTAGAGTTTTGGCAATGTGGCTGACTTCTACTCTGATGCTATGCATCAGTCATGCCAGCACTTTATCGGCATCCAGGACACCATTTAGATGTTTGGAAATTAAAAACAAAAATTGGCCTCAGTTCGGATCATTCAGATTTTGAATGCATTGGAAACTTCCGTAACAATTTATGATTCTTTGAGCCACTAGCATCAGATGGCAAAATTTGAAAGGAACATTCGGTTTGTTTGATCTTTAATTTATTTTCCTGTCCCACGAGTGTGTTGTCCTTAAGACCTAATTATGTTTATTGTGGAAAGGGGAAGCCAAATCAAGTTTCAGTTCAAATATTCTGGAGATAGCATAGAATCAATGCAGTATACATAGATATGGTTTTGCTAGGAAGTTTTGTGGCGCAGTGGGTAGCATTCCTGCTTCTAAGCCAGAAGCTCTGGGTTCAAATCCCGCTCCAGGGCTTAATGGCCAAGGAAGGTGTGTTCATCATGTGGCCAGATTTGTAAATCCTTCCAACATATGGTACATGGTTAAGAGTAGGAGAGATTTCTAGTTAGCCATGTTCCATAGCTCCAGGCTACAACTTGCATGCAAAAGTGTATGTATTGCCATAGCAACTCAGACTCCTTGTGGGGTGGGAGGGGGGAAATCAGATTGGTGCCAATAGCACAGGTTTCAATCCCCATTCTGGCTGGGATGGATTCAGGACCTGCCTCCTTGCCCTACCCTGTGATGCAGATTGCAGTGTTGTGGGTTGGACCTGCTGTCAGTTAGAAGAATGAAAAAGAAGACTGCCATTTCGTTTATGGAAAGTGGGCGTCACTGGCTAGGCTGGCATTTATTGCCCATCCCTAATTGCCCTTGAGATGGTGGTGGTGGTGAGCTGCCTTTTTGAATTGCTGCAGTCCCTGTGGTGTAGGTACACCCACAGTGCTGTTAGGAAGGGAGTTCCAGGATTTTGACCTAGCAACAGTGAAGGAACCGTGATATATTTCCAAGTCAGGATGCTGAGTGGCTTGGGGGTGGGGTACATCCAGGTGGTGATGTTGCCATCTATCTGCTGCCCTTGTCCTAGATGGTAATGGTTATGGGCTTGGAAGGTGCTGCCTAAGGAGCCTTGTTGAGTTTTTGCAGTGTATCTTGTAGATGGTACACACTGCTGCCTCTGTGCTTTGGTGGTGAAGGTAATGAATGTCTGTGGATGGGGCCAGTCAAGTGGGCTGTTTTGTCCTGGATGGTATCAAACTTCTTGAGTGTTGTTGGAGCTGCACTCACCCAGGCAAGTGGAGTGTATTCCATCACACTCCTGACTTGTGCCTTGTAGATGGTGGGCAGCTTTTAGGAGTCAGGAGGTGAGTTACTTGCCACAGGATTCCTAGCCTCTGACCTGCTCTTGTAGCCACAGTATTTATATGGCTAGTCCAGTTCAGTTTCTGGTCAATGGTAATCCCCAAGATGTTGATAGTGGAGGATTCAGCAATGGTAATGCCATTGAATGTAAAGGGGCGATGTTTAGATTCTCTCTTGCTGGAGATGGTCATTGCTTGGCACTTGTGTGGCATAAATGCTACTTGCCACTTGTCAGCCCAAGCCTGGATATTGTCCAGGTCTTGCTGCTTTTTCACATGGACTGTTTCAGTACCTGAGGAGTTGCGAATGGTGCTGAACATTGTGCAATCATCAGTGAATATCCCCACTTGTGACCTTATGAAGGAAGGAAGGTCCTTGATGAAGCAGCTGAAGATGGTTGGGCCTAGGACACTACCCTGGGGATCTCCTGCAATGATGTCCTGGAACTGAGATGACTGATCTCCAACAGCTTCTTCCTTTGTGCTAGGTATGATTCCAATTAGCAGAAAGTTTTCCCCCTGATTTGCTAGGTGTGATGCCACACTCGTTCAAATGCTGCTTTGAAGACAAGTTACCTCACCTCGGGAGTTCAGCTCTTTTGTCCATGTTTGATACAAGACTGTAATGAGGTCAGAAGCTGAGTGATCCTGGTGGAACCCAAACCAGTGAGCAGGTTATTGCTAAGCAAGTGCAGCTTGGTAGCATTGTTGATGACCTTTTCCATCGCTTTTCTGATGATCGAGAATAGACTGATGGGGCGGTAATTGGCCAGGTTGGATTTGCCCTGTTTTTTCTGCACAGGACATACCTGGGCAATTTTCCACACAGCTGGGTAGATGCCAGTGTTGTAGCTGTACTGAGGCAGCTTGGCTAGGGGCACGGCAAGTTCTGGAGCACAATCTTCAGTACTATTGCCAGAATATTGTCAGGGCCTATAGCCTTTGCAATACCTAGTGCCTTCAGCCATTTCTTGATGTCACGTGGAATGAATCGAATTGGCTGAAGACTTGCATCTGTAATGCTGGGGACCTCTGGATGAGGCCGATCCAGTCGGGAGTTCTGGCTGAAGATTGTAGCAAATGTTTTAGCCTTATCTTTTGCACTGATGTTCTGGGCTCCTCCGTCATTGAGGATGGGGATATTTGTGGAGCCGCCTTCTCCAGTGAGTTGTTTAATTGTCCGTCACCATTCACAGCTGGATGTGGCAGGACTGCAGAGCTTAGATCTGATCCGTTGGTTGTAGGATCGCTCAGCTCTGTCTATCACTTGCTGCTTATGCTGTTTGTCCTGTGTTGTAGCTTCACCAGGCTGACACCTCATTTTTAGGTATGCCTGGTGCTGCTCCTGGCATGCCCTCTGGCACTTTTCATTGAACCAGAGCTCATCCCCTGGTTTTCTGGTATTGGTAGAGTGGGGGATATGGGGGGCCATGGGGTTACAGATTGTGGTTGAGCACTGTTCTGCGGCTCATGGCCCACAGCGCCTCATGGATGCTCAGTCTTGAGTTGCTAGATCTGTTCAAAATTTATCCCATTTAGCAAGGTGGTAGTTGCCACACAGCACAATGGAGGGTATCCTCAATGTGAAGATGGGACTTTGTCTCCACAAGGATTGCGCGGTGATCACTCCTACTGATACTGTCATGGACAGATGCATCTGTGGCAGGCAAGTTGGTGAGGATGAGGTCAAGTATATTTTTAATTCTTGTTGGCTCCCTCACTATCTGCCACAAACCCGGTCTGGCAGCTGTCTCCGTTGGGACTTGGTCAGCACGGTCTGTGGTGCTGATACTGAGCCACTCTTGTTGATGGACGTTGAAGTCCCCACCCAGAGTACATTCTGCACATTTGCCATCTTCAGTGCTTCCTCCGAATCCTTCAGTGGTCAACATGCTGATGTGTGGGGGTAAGGTTTCCTTGTCCACATTTGACCTGATGCCATGAGACTTCATGGGGTCCGGAGTCAATGTTGAGGACTCCCAGGGTGACTCCCTCCTGACTGTGTACCACTCTGCTGCCACCTCTGCTGGGTCCGTCCTGGCGGTGGGACAGGATATACACGAGGATGGTGGTGATGGTGTCTGGGACATTATCCGTAAGGTATGATTCCATGAGACAGCTTTCCCAATTTTGGCACAAATGGACTTTGCAGGGCCGACAGGGCTGAGTTTGCCATTGTTGTTTCCGGTGCCTAGGCTAATGCCAGGTGCTCTGTCTGGTTTCATTCCTTTTTTTTTTCATTTCGCTTTTTAGTGGTTTGATATGACTGTGTGACTTGTTCAGTCATTTCAGAGGTCATTTAAGAGTCACCCACATTACTGCAGATCTGGAGGCACATGTAGGCCAACCAGGTGAGCATGGCAAATTTCCTTCCCTAAAGGGCATTAACGAACCAGCTGAGTTTTTATGACGATCAACATTTTAATTCCAGATTTTTATTGAATTCAAATTCCACCACCTGCTGTGGTGGGATTCAAACACAGGTTCCCAGGGCATTACCAGTCCTATGCCACTACCTCCCTCATGCTGAACCTACAAAAAGTTTACATTGTGCTACTATCAAATATTGCTGGAATAAAACCTACCCAGCAATGTACTAGGAGGAATTCAGAAAATAGTTGTTGCTGTGTTTACACTGGGAACATAAAATTGGATATAGGCAGTATTAGTGATCCCTTTGGTAGCCTGTATCAACTGAATGTAAGGCACTAATGCCCATCAATAAATTAAACAAAACCAGACAGGAGGCTGAGGGGAAACCTAATTGAAGGGTATAAAATTGAGGTGCCCAGATAGAGTGGATAAGAAAACCGTGTTCTCCTTGATTAAAAGGTCCATAAAGGGGGAGGGGAAGGAGGTATGAGGTTTAGAGGGATTCAAGGGGAACGTCTTTTACTCAGAGGGTGGTGAGAATCTGGAATTCACTGCCTGAGAGGGTAGCAGATGCAGAAACCCTCAACTTTTTTTTTTAAAAAGTACTTGGATATGCACTTGAAGTGCCTCAACCGAGAAGGCCACAAATCAAGAGCAGGAAAGTGGGATTAGGCTGGGTGGCTGCTTGTTGACCATCATAGGCAAGATACCTTTCCGTGCTGTAAATTTTTACGAAGGTGTTTCAGTTACTAAGCATAATGTCAATGGCTCATCATAATTTGTAAACTCAGAATAACCACTGACTTGTCAGAAGGTTTAAATAGAACTGTAAAAAGTAATAGTGCTGAAAGGTAAGGCATCTGGACTTGACAGTTCTGACTGTCGAGAAACCCACAATACAGGAAATCATGTGGATTCACCACCTGTTCCATTGTAAATGTGTTGTGCTTAAATAAGACAGAACCCACAGGGCAGGAAGAAAACCTAATAAAGTACAATAAAAATGTAATACTTTTACCCAGCTTCCAATTCATTCTCTTATCAAAGCTGGTGGCTTCTTTTCTGAACAGTTGCCTATAGTTCCAAAATTATTGCATTGTATAGTTTACTGTTGCATCAAACAGAATAAATTAAGGACTTGTGACAACACAGAACTTCTAGGCACCCAATTTTCCAACCAATTTGATTCAACCTTCATATAAGACTAATATCATCATGAAATGTTCTTGAACTTGGGCTGCCTTTAAGATATTGCACTGCTGAAATATAGCTCACAAAAATAGTCCACAAAAGGCCAAACCAAACGGTATTCCTTGGCCTCTGACACTTATGACACAAGTCTTCACAGTATGAGAAGAAATCCTATTTGGCCTAACCAATTTTCCAGATGGCTCAAAGTCCAACCAGGGACTGGACAATTATCGCTAACTGAAATTGCAAGGATCCCACTCATAATTCACACTAAACTATTCTATTTGGCATTTGTAGCTCTTAACCAGAATTTGCAGAACCTCATAATTCATTCACATTGATGCAAATGAGACTATTGCTCTACACCCTTCCATTTTTTATGTTTCAAGCAAATATCTCCAAAATAATTGCTATCTGATGCATTATGTTTCCAATACAATGCAGCCTAATCATACGGAGATGGAAGAGGAACAGGAGGCCCAGCTTTAGTCAAGGCCGAGCCTGGAGACTCTTATGATAACAAAACTGTCACCACAGAAACACATTTGCAGACAGAATAACTATAATGCCGTACAGAACACATTCAGCTAAGTAACTGAGCCACCCTAGAACAAACACTCCTGTCCCCAAGTGACCCAAAATCCCATACACAACATTGTGCTTTGCAGTATCCACGCCAATCAGTTGCTGAGCTGTCCCCTTATTCTGCACCATCACAAAAAAACATTCAGGAAAAAGATCAAATAAAGTGCAGCCAATTTATTTCCCTACTTGGTACTGTGTATAAATGATTTCCTTCATGTTAGCACATCTTGTGCATTTTTTAAATCTTAATCTATGACTTCCAAGTGATACTCAAATAAGTTTGCTGGCTGGACTCAACCTCAGGAGATGTCACTTGGGATTTGGGTGGTCCTATATCTCTTTGTGTTGATGTCTAAGATAACTGTGCTTTGGCGTCTGCTATGCCCCTTTCCACTGTGGCTGTCCGGCCATACCTGACTTCTGGCATGCCTACTGTCATTTGCATGGTGAAGGGAAATATGGTGATAGGATGGGCTGGTTATGGGATCACCTGAAAAGAAAACAGCCTTATTCGTGTTTACCTCTTACCTGATAGGCATATTCTCAACATGGCCAGTGATATATATATATATAGATGCTGGACAAGTGAGCCTCTTATAGACTCTTATTCACGTCCAATGCGCCTAGAGAAGCAGTTGGAAGCTTTGTGGGAAATAGGCTGAATTTACAACTTTTACTCTTGCAAATGCCCGTGAGCTATAACATGATCCATGATGGACAATATGTCAGAGAGGCCTTATGAATGTAAAGATATGGATCATGGCTCTCACCATACTCAAGGCTTTATTTCACTGAGTACTTAGTGTAGTTGTTACACATTTTTTTTCTATCTCTTCTCCAGCTCATTATGTGTTTTTACCATCTGTCTCCCACCCCGAAAATGGTACGATGAGGTTTTGATTTTCCACCAGCAATTTGTGATGGGCACTATCACATCTTCTAAGGGCCAACTGTCGCATGTTAATATCACCACATCCCTGCCACTTTGGAAACTACAGTCTTCACAGTAAACAGCTGCCACCAGAAGCCCAATATTTCAGTTCACAAATTGCAAGAAGATTCTCCTAATCAAATTCCAGGACAGTCAATTTAGCTGGTACTATTGTGACTCTTGCAACTGAGAAATGTAGGCAGTTTCATGTGAACTTCCCGTGTGAATCATGAAAGCTTTCACAAATTACTTGTTTGTGGTTGAATTGTGACTGCACATGGGAAGACTCGAATTGGACAGCTGACCCTAAGCTGCGTGCTAAGCAATTCAATATTAAAGTGGTCAACAGACTGTCCTTTCAGTTATAGTACTGAGACTTGAACTTAGTCAAAACTGATGAATGAAAGTCTTTTCTGTCGAGCAACTGCAGTTCCTTATTTGAAATGAGTTTCAGCAGTTCAGGACCAGCTTCTACTGTTTGTAAGCCCATGATGCAGCAAACAATTGGCATTAAGGAATAATCGTTGTGACACTGGATTGTCATATGGCTAACTGGATGCTTTAACCTCCAGGGCTAACACTCTGATCCATGCTGTCTGGCATGACCTCATGCCAGGTGTACAACCATGCAAAACTTACCATTTAAATTGGCAATCTCACTTGAGAGAGGGGATTACTGGTGTGGGAGATGAAAAGTATCTCTGGTTGAGTAGGAGGTGGAAATGGGTTATATTTAAATTAAGGTAAAGGACGCTTTGTTTTGCAACCGATCTGTGCAATGCCTGACCTGGGAGTGCTTGATGCTGACATTTATGGAATTTAATTTGCATTTCCTTCCCTGGGAGGTGGTAGGCATAGGTGATGGTGGTGTAGTTGTATTATCACAGGATAAGTATTCCAGAGACCCAGGGTAATGCTCTGGAGACCTAGGTTTGAATCCCACCACAGGTAGTGAAATTTGAATTCAATAAAAATCTGGAATTAAACATCTGATGTTTACCCCCACCCCCCCAACCCCTATTTAAGTGAGGCGAGGAAAATCGAGATGGTATTCCAGCTCAGAGGTCAACTGAAGCTCTTAAGGGGCCACTTAAGGGCCTCATTCTGCTGTCACCACTGGTATTCTACCATGGCTGGGGGCTGGGTGGGGGGGCTGCATGTCATGTGGATATACCTTGGTGGCTTGCTTGCAGGTTTGGGAGTGGCCATCTTGATTGTGTGCACTCTGCCCCAAGGAGGGCATCCCTGGAAGCAAGAGCTGCTTGCTGAAAGAGGTCTTCACCCTACACAACAATGCTGCCTGCCTGACTGGCCTTGGTGAGCCCATCCCACTCATCTGACTTCTTGGGCTTCCTTCATGTTGCTGCTCTGAGCCTCCTGCAGTCCCAGGAGTCACCACTGCTCCCAGGCGTTGGGACTGAAGAGCTGCCGACCAGTCAAAGGGTGGTCTCTTCACCTTTTAAAGTCACCACCTGACATTTAACCCCATCAAGGCTCCTGGAAATGGCCATAGTGGGGTTGCCACCGGCTTTCTGGCCGGTGGATGGGCCCACTGCAGTGGCCGGTAAATTCTATGCAGAAGCATTCGTTTCTGCAAAGTATTGATATCACTCACCTTAACCACAAAATGTTATAGATAAGGAAAGTACTGATAGTTTCTGAAAATCATATTAAGCTTGCACTTCTATTGGCAAGATCCTGTTTATTTTATCAACTGGTTGTTATGCTGGGTGTTTCCTACATTTGCTTCTTTAAGTTTATTCTTTTTTTTGGTGCTTTTTGACACTAAAGTTTCACACACAAAAATATACACTGCAACACTAAGCTCTAGGGTTAATTCTAACTTCCATTTAGAAAGTCCTACAGTCAAGGGTTGAGGTGGATGGAAAACTCTATGATCCCTAACTGCACGAGGTCCAGAAGATTTTAAACTACAATCTCCAGCAGTGGTCCTGCCCAAATCCAGCAGAAAGAATTAACTGGCTGGTGGGCAGAAAGGGTTTTTGGGTGTCAGAAGGTCAACCATGGGGACCCAAAGATTGGTCTCTAGTATTCAGGTAAATGTTTTTGAGCAGCGGTCAATAGATCATTCCCATGGAGTAGAGGAGGAGGGAAGCCGAGCTGAAAATTTCCTTGTAGGGCCTAGAGGAGCACTCCTGCTTTTTCCTGGCTACAAGGAAACAAAAGTAAGCAATATGTCCAATTTGCATATTGAAGGATGCTTACTGCCTGAAACAGGAAGCTACTTCAGTCAGATAGTGGTAACCCTCTGTGAAAGTTGCAGCAGGCCGATCTGAGTTAAATCTACTGACCCCATTTTAAGACTGTTACTGTTTCATTAAACGCTAATTTCAGCAGGTTATAATTGACCCTGTAATTTTCTCTCTGGAAAAATACTTTTGTGACCGTGTGCTGTATTTTGCCAAATCCTTTGCAATGCTATCCGTGTTTGCAATTAATTTTGTGTTTGCTTTGATATTTTGAAAATGAAAGTAAATTTCTAGCAACCAGTGACTGACTCAAGCAGGTTTAATCCTTGTTTTTAATCATTTTTAGTACACTGTTTAAATGTTCTATTAATTTTTAGCCTGTGCTATCTTAACTCATATGTAATACTTAACACATTTCATTTAAACAGATGAAGAAATGCATAAAACGACCCACAGACAGGAATTTAATATCATCAGTCTGCTCTTCCAGCTTTCTTTGAAAAATAATCTGTGCTATTTTCAGCATTTGCATTTTTTTTCATTCTTTGACAGAATGTGGGCATTGCTGGCTCGATCAGCATTTATTGCCCATCACTAATTATCCTCGAGAAGGTGGTGGTGAGCTGCCGCCTTAACCGCTGAAGTCCATGTAGCGTAGGTACATCCACAGTTCCAGGTTTTTGACCCAGCAACAGTGAAGGAACAGTGATACAGTTCCAAGTCAGAATAGTGTGTGGCTTGGAAGGGAATGTGTTGGTGTTCTTATGCATCTGCTGCCCCTGCCCTTCTAGGTGGTGGAGGCCACGGGTTTGGAAGGTGCTGTTCAAGGAGCCTTGTTGAGTTGCTGCATTGCACCTTTACATGGTACATACTGTTATTACTGTGTGTCCATGGTGGAGGGAGTGAATGTTTAAGATAGTGGATAGGCTGCGAATCAAGCAGGCTGCTTTGTCCTGGATGGCGTCAAGCTTCTTAAGTGTTGTTGGAACTGCACTCATCCAGGCAAGTGGACTGTATTCCATCACACTCCTGACTATTGCCTTGTAGATGGTGGACAGGCTTTGGGGAATCAGAAGGTGAGTTACTCCTGGCAGGGTTCCCAGCCTCTGGTTGCTCTTGCAGCCACAGTATTTATATGGCTGGCCTAGTTCAGTTTCTGTTCAATGGTAACCACCAGGATATTGATAATGGGGGATTCGGTGATGGTAATGCCATTGAATGTAAAGGGTTGGGGGGTGGGGTTGTGGTGGTGGTTAGATTCTCTATAAAGTATGGTATAAAAGCACAAAGCCCAGATTTTTGCTCTGGGGTTGGATGTCCAGAATTCCCAACTTAGTGAACGCGACCTTTCAAATGGTTGCCCGGACGTCAGATTTTCAGTAAGGGGGGACGGGATAGATTCGAAGTCAGAAGGACAACGCAGGAGGAGCTGAGGAGGATGCCAGGTGTGGAGTCGGGCTGGGCAAAAGGCCTGCCTCAGGGCTCCGGCATTGTGTCCAAAGTTTAAAAAAAAGATGAGAACATGAAACATCCCCCCCACTCCCACCCCCGCCAGACATTCCCCATGCCCCATCCATGACACCTCATGCCCTCCAGCCCCATAACCCAATACCCCCCATATTCTAGCATATGTCTCCAACCCACCCCATTAGCCCTCATACCCTCCATGCCAACCTATGCCCCCCACCCACTCCCCATAGTCTTTTTATAGCCCCTATGCCAACAGTGCTAACTCATACCAACCCATGCCTCCCCACCACCTTTTGCCCTTACACCTACTATACCAACTCACCTAGCATCCACCATGGGCAGATCTTGGGACCCATACAGAGATAAGATAAAATAAAGTTCTGTATATTAAAGTTCAAGGGCTGAATTTTTCCGTCAGCAAGAAGGGGGTGCGGTCCGCACGCCGACGCGAAAATGACACGGGATGACGCTGGGGAGGAATCCCCGATGTCATCCCACCCCATTTAAATTTTTAGGAAGGAGGGGGCACAGCGAAAGCAGCTGTGTGCCCACTGACCTGTCAATGGCCAATTGAGGCCATTGACAGGATAATTAAGACAATTAAAGGCCCTGCCCATCCAACCTTAAGGCTGGTGGGCAGGCCAGGAGCCCCACCGGGCTTCTGAAAAAACATGAAACCTCATGAACTTCAGTTCGGTCGAAGGGTCATGAGGACTTGAAGCGTCAACTCTTTTCTTCTCCGCTGATGCTGCCAGACCTGCTGAGCTTTTTCCAGGTAATTCTGTTTTTGGGATGGGTTTCATGTCGGTTTTAGAAAAGTTTATTAAATTTTTTGTGAAATTTATTAATATGTAACATCTTGTGTGATTATTGTCACATGAGGGGGACATGTTAATGATTTTTTTATTTTTCTATTTTTAGAGTTTTCAAAAACTTTCAGCGATCTCCCTGAGGCAGCACTTAGTCTCAGGGAGATATGCGCTCTTTCGCGCGCATGCACGAAAGAGCGCACTCTCTCATTTGGGGAATCCCCCCCCACCACCTGCACAGGAAACGCATAGCATCAGGTGTCACGCTGGCTGGGCCTTCATTGGCCCGCCCACTTAAAATGGTGGCAGCCATCGGCTGCCTGCTGCCATCAAGGGCAAAATTCAGCCCCAAGTGTCCATTGCAGACTTCATATATTGAAAAAAAAAATCTCATTCGTAAAAACTCATTTACTACATTTCCAGTCCTTTAACGAAATGTACCTATATATTAACAAATGTTTCATTCGAGTGCCCAATCCTTAAAACAACAAGCATTGGAAGTCATAGTCCCTTATCAAAGAGTTTATAACTACTCGTAGTTGTCAATCAAACTGTGAAATGGCAGACACCCTACTACCATAATGAATGGTTGTGAAGTCAACCATGCAGCACTAATCCAGTAACGGAAACCCTTAGGCTTATATCAATGGAATGAAATAGCAAGCAATCATTCTTTTTAACATTCCAGACATATTTTTCAAAGATTTAAAGGGCAGGGCTTTTACATGCCTTGCTAGCCTGACAGCTCTCACTGTCAGGTCCATTTGAAAGGTGCTTCTGTCTGTTTTAATAGGCCCCTTTGACAGGTGTTTCTGACAGTTTTGACAGTTGAATTTGACAGGTCTGTTGACAGTTCCACAGAGCTTGAGAGTAATGAGTTTATGCAATTTTTACGTACATGTATGTCTATTTTTAACAACCCCAAAGGACACCTGACCTACCCCAAAGGGCACCTGATCTCCCCTAAAGATATCCTGGGACCAGATCCAAAGGGGTACCTTACCTCTCCAAAGGGGTACCCTGGCTATTCAATCTAATCCACCAAGTTCAGACCTACTCTTATCTGATCTAATCTGCACCCTTCGGATGGGAAGCGCTGTGTTCAGGACAGGTCTTAGGATTTTCAGGCATTTCCACTATTTTTTACCATGACAGAGAGCCTCTCTATCATGGTGAAAATTTGGGCCAAAGTATGATTATTTAAGTGATGTTGTGA
The DNA here is from genome assembly GCF_017639515.1 of Carcharodon carcharias. Classification (NCBI taxonomy): domain Eukaryota; kingdom Metazoa; phylum Chordata; class Chondrichthyes; order Lamniformes; family Lamnidae; genus Carcharodon; species Carcharodon carcharias. The sequence continues at coordinate 42,327,703 of NC_054470.1, forward strand.
TAGTGTGAAAAGCAAAGGCAAGCTGGTTGTGTCACCCTTGGAAAGACTGTGACTACTAAAGGCACAATCCAGATAAGATCTATTTGCAATGCTGAGGCAAGCTAACCTTGCTTGCCCAAGTATGCTTTGGTGACAACACACAAGTTCCAATACACACTCCTCGCAAGCTGCTTTGCCTGCATCTAGACTCTGTGGGATAGCTGGCCTACAGAACTGTGGGACTGTGTGTATCCAAGCATTTCTGGCACATGAGAGCCAGCAGAAGGTACTCTTTGTACAAACCTGAAGACCTTCAGGTATTCAACAAGGTTTTTTAAATCAGCCCAGATATTTAAAAAAAAGGTGCTATGCAAATAGAAGTGCAAAGAGAAAGCTCCAGTGACAAGTATGAATAATTATTCAAATTCAAGCGGAAAATTTAAAGCAGTCCACTGTTCACTGACATTGGGTTAACAATGTAATCATCTCAATTGTACTGATAGTGGAATTTCAGACCCAGGATTCTACACCCTTAACAAATGCCAATTTTCTTTCTTCCATTTAAGAAATGTTTCCTTGGTACTTATTTGATAATGCTGAAAGAGCTTACTGACCATGTTTTATGATTCGCGTAAGGTGTGTGTGAGTTTTCCCTAATTCACAATTTTCTAACTGGTGTGATGTTGAATAAAGCAGCAAACAGAATTCACATCCGGTATAGCACAACTGGAGCTGCTTAATTAGTTTTATGCATGCCTTCATTTGGTAAGTTCTTTAAAAGCCACTTTAAAAGTGCCAGTACTGTAATAACTTCCACTTTATCTATGTTACAACATGTTTCTCACATTTGTCCAACACGTCACTGTTGGGTCCCGCAGATCCTCGTCGCCTATTTGTTGAGTGGTGGCTGAGTTGGTACTATAGATAGAGTTGATCCGCAGACACTTCTTGGGTAGAAACATTAAGTTTATTAACAATAATTCAACAGCAACTATACGTGTACTTTCAACTTCATCTCTGCACTGACTGATGAGGTAGCCTGCGCTATTCTCCTATTGGTTCCTACAGATCATGTGATCTTCCTTAACAGGATCTTCCTTAAAAGGAAGTACCTTTACTCTTAAAGGTACATTACACCAAACAAAACCATGATTACTATTAGTTAGCATTAGTTACACGCATAGTGAAAGTGACAAGACCTCTTTTCACCGTTTGTAGAAGAAGCAGCTTATTCACTTGGCTGAGACCTGTGGTCCCTTGTCTGGTTTGTTGCACATTATCCTTGCGGACAAACACTGCCCCATTAACAAAAACAAAAATAAAAGTACCTGGAAAAACTCAGCAGGTCTGACAGCATCAGCGGAGAGGAATACAGTTGACGTTCCAAGTCCGTAAGACTCTTCAACAGAACATACCTGCTGAGTTTTTCCAGGTATTTTTATTTTTGTTTTTGTTTTGGATTTCCAGCATCCGTAGTTTTTTGCTTTTATGCTACTACCCCATTAATGTTGAATTGGTAAATAAATCTATCTTCTTTCAATCCATTTAGTCATATAGGGTTTGAAGTGCTGACTGCGGGTGCTCAATGCTGGCGGAAGTTTGCTGCTTCATTATGAGCATGTGTCCATCATTGACATAATAGTCGTTATGGGACAAAAAATGCCATGTTCTCTTGCCTCAGTTGGATGCATTTATAGCACAAGAATTTATAAGTAAACCTGTTTCTTTAATGAAGAATTAAATAGAAGGAAATAAATCTAAATCGTTGCATAAACAAAAATACGAGTGTACAATTTCACTGACACTAAAGTGTGACATGTCACAAAGTTCTGAATATGGTGCACTAAGGCATTTTGTGTTGAAAAGGATAATCACCAGACATTCTTAATGGGCAAAGAAATGCCTGGAAGTTCTGGGTGCAAGCCCAAATTAAAGAAATGGGCACAAAAATATTAATTGTCCGCTAATGGGGACAAAAATTATATGAACCTTTAAAACCTATTTCACGTATTATTCAATGTTTAGTAAGACAGGGGGAGAAATGGCAGACATAAATGAATTGAATGAAAACCCAATGCCAAGTCAAGAAACTGATGTGGTGGAACAACACTGACTACCTGCTTGATTCATGATTAAATGGAGATATGGTTGTGAAAAGGATAGCCCAATTTAGCTGTTTGTGAAAGCTTGCTGTGCACAATTTGTGGCTGCATGGCTTACATTACAACGATGACTATCCTTCAAAAATATTTAATTGGTAGTAAATGCTTTGGGGTGTATGTGCTTATGTAAGGTACAATATTTAAGCTGAAGTCTTTATTCCTTTCGCTCTGATCGGTAAATCTTTTTTTATTTCCTTGCAATTTGTATTTGGTAATTTAGCCCCAATTTTAACACCTGGCTGGGAGTCATGGGGCAGAATTTTCCTCCTGTTGGGGGGGATGTTTAAGAGTGGGCGCACGGAGGGCGCCTCTGATCAGTGCCCCCCTTTTTGGGGCGCGTCGTCATTTTACATGGGTGGGCCAGTTAAGACCCAGCTAGCGTGACGCCCGCACGGAAGTGCTATGCGCTCCCTGTACGGGCGGTTGGGGGTTGGGGGGTGGGGGGGGGTAGGTGGAATTCCCTGAGCCGAGTGTGCACTTTTTCACGCATGCACACAAAAGAGTGCACTCGTCTCCCTGAGGCTAAGTGCTGCCTCAGGGAGATCAGCTCTATAGTAAAAAATCTGAAAAATAGAAAAAAAAATTTCCCTGACATGGCCCCCTCATATGACATTATCACACGAGTTGGGACATGTCCATCACTTTTAAATACACTTTAATTACATTTTTTAAAACCTACATGAAACCTCATCCTGCACGTGGATGAGGTTTCATGCTTTTTCTAATGCCCGCCAGGGCTCCTGGCCTGCCTGCCAACCTTAAGCACCATGGGAGATTCGGTGGCCCAGCCAAAAGTTCACTGATTTGCGACAGGACTGGATGATCCTGGCAGTGGGCGGGGCAATAAAATCCCACCCTGAGTGTCCTTCATCTCTGTTCACAACTGAAGCTTATGTGAAACTCAAATGTGTGCTTAAAAAGCTACAAAGGTATTTGCAGTCAAATGTTTGACCATTTGCAGTGCAATTCTGTTTTATATCATTTGCATTGGAACTTGCACAATTTTGTGGTTTGAACACTAGCTGGGCATATGTTCGGTAAAAATAATAGCTCCTGAATTATATTTTGTTAGTCACTCATCAAGAGTTCAACTGATCATTTTATGTCATGTTTTAGTGGTACAACTAGAATATTGGAGGAATTTGCTTTGATAGGCCAAATGCACTGTTCTCATTGCTGACTTCAATGCTTTTATGTTGAAGGGTGTCACATGGGGGCCAGAATTCCACAGACTTGTCATGGATTATCAGCCCTATACAGTGTACACCTGTTAATTTGAAACTGTTAGGCACTGAAGGAAATTGAACAATGCAATCGTTTGAATTAATAATTTAAATAAGTTTTTAATGCACATTAAGAAAATCGAATGAACAGATAATTCAAATGAACCACGTGGAAGTAACAGGAGTAAATTGTGTTTAATGATCGTCTGCATGCAACTAAAAACACAAAATATCCTTCTGTGCGCATGATAATGGATTAGGGTAAATATTCAACGCATGGTAGAGAATATATTTCATACCTTGTGTTCCATTGTGGAAGGAAATGCAGTTTTGTTCTGGTTTCTGTAATCTTTGATAGCCCAAAATGTTGTGAATTGAGCTGACAGTAGTGGCAAATGTGTAAGATGCCTTGAGGAGTAGGAGGGACCCAGTGGACTAATTTGGCATTTCAAAAATGGCGCCAGAACCCCGATTCCGGAAGTCCTGCTCCCGAACCCGGCACCCACCATTTTCACTGGGTGGTGTGGGGGGGGGTTGGGTGGAGGAGGGGTGGTAGGCAAGTTGTAGTTTGCACGTCCCTAGTGCACGTATAAAAGAGGAGTTGCCTTCAGTCAGATGTGTTTTTCATTATTCAGGTTCCTGAGATACAACTCATGGGCTTTACAATTTTCAGGAGATGATCTAAACTTACCACAGTTCTTTGGAGAGTGAGGGTACCCTCACTCAAAAGACTCATTTGCGTACGTCCAGAGACCCATTTTGGAGGGATCAAGTGCAATTTGGGGTTGTTAAAAGTATACATTAATGTGAATAAAAAGTGGGTAAATGCATTGGAACTGTCAAGCTGTAAAGACATTTCAATCTCATGCCCTTTAAATTTAAAAAAATCTTCAATTTAAAAAAAAATCAGGGCTTGCTTTTTCTCTTATTTCTCTCTGTCCAAGGGCTTCATTGTAGAATTTGTGCTGCATGACTAGCTTCATAACCTATCACAGTGGGTTGTCTGTCTGTTCACAGTTTGATTGACAGCTCCAAGTGGTTACAAAACATTTTATGTAGGACTATGAATACTAATGCTTGTTTTTATAAGTAATTAAGTACCTGATCGAAATGTTTGCTTTAATATGGGATTAAGTAGTTGAAGGAAGTTAAATGTAGTAAATGGCTTTTTATCAATGTGAGAGTTTTTTTTACAATAGTGAAGTCATCAATAGACACTTAGAACTTTATTTTATTTCATCTTAGCATAGTTCCTGAGGTCTACCCATGGTAGATACTGGATGAGTTGGCATTAAGGGTGTAAAGGCAACAGGTGGTGGGTGGGGGGCATGGGTTAGAATGAGCTGGCACTAAATTGGTGCAATGGTAATAAAGGGCCATGAGGGATGGGTAGAAAGGCATAGGTTGGAATGGGGTGTATGATGGGCTGGGGGGATGGGTAGAGGGACTTAAATTGTCATGGTGTTTTGAGGGGTCATGGGGTATGAGTAGAGGGGCATATGTTGGCATGGGGGTATAAGGAACCATGGGGGTGGGTGGGACATGAGATGGCACGGGTTGGCATGGATGGACCATGGGGAAGCTTGGGGAGTCAGTTGGTGTGAGGAGTGAAGACTAGCTAGAGGGCTGTTTTTCATTTTATTCTCTTTTTTAAAGTCGTGGAGTTTTGAAGCTGGCCTTTCACACAGCCTGCCTCCACATCTGGTAGCCCGTGTGGCTGTCTCCACACTGTTTCCAGGGGCCCAACTCCCATTAACACTGACCACACCACCAACCCCCCCAGTCCCCTGTAACTAAATTTAGAACATCTAAGACACTTTCTCCCAAGTTGGGTTTTCTCCGACTCTGCGCTCCCAACACGAGAATGAAAATCCAGGCCAGAGTTTCAGTTCAATTTCATGAATATCTGAAATTTGGACTTGGCGCTTGCATTTGTGGCAGAATTCTGATGTGTTACAATGATAATGATTTCACTCCTTATACATGAAGTGCTGGTACAACCAGTGTAGTTAGTTGTGAAAACACTAAGAAGAAACCTTTTTTTGTTTTATAGTCATTCAATTTGGATAGTCAATGTGCTTCATTTTATGAACAAAACATTGCGAACAAAACATCCCATTACATAAGTGGTTTCATGATTTCTGTAATTTTTATATTAAAATAATAGTTTAAAGAATGTGGTTCATTGTAATTTTAAGCATAAAAGTTTGAATGCTTCAGCTTTTAAGAAGTCCGTGACCACTAATCATAACAACCTGTTCTTGTTCTTCTTTCAAGGGAAGGGTCAGAATTGAGAAGATCAAAGGAACACTTGTGCCAGATATAAGTTTCAACTAATATAATGGCTGAGAGGGTGAATCATCTACCCTATTTCTATGGCAGCATTACACGGGATGAAGCGGAGGACTTTCTGAAGCAGGCTGGAATGGCTGATGGCCTCTACCTTTTGCGTCAGAGTCGTAACTACCTAGGGGGCTTTGCGTTGTCGATAGCATATAATTATAAGTGTTATCACTATACAATAGAAAAAGAATTAAGTGGAAGTTATCTCATAACTGGAGGAAAGTCCCACAAGAGTCCTGTAGATATTGTTGAATACCATACCGAAGAGACAGATGGTCTCATCTGTCTTCTGAAAAAACCATGCAATCGACCAAAGGGAATCAAACCAAAAAGTGGGCCATTTGAAGACCTGAAGGACCATCTGATCAGGGAATACGTTCAACAGACGTGGAACTTACAGGTAGTAAAGACGTCTTGTTGGCTTCTTTTTTAACAGAAGTATGTGTGTTTGTATTGTGTACCGAAATAGGATTCAGTGTGAACCTCATTGGTTTCTCACAGGTTGGGATGTTATCTATGGCGACAAGCTTCTTTACAGCAATAAGTTGATCTGCTACATTTGACCTCTACTTTTCATATCCTGTAGGCTAATCATCTTATTAGTGATTGGGTAATGTTCAGCTCACTCTGCCCTCCCATCTGGATTAGGAATAATCATGCGTCTTGCAAGGAAATAAAAAATAAAAGAAATAAGAAAGAATATAGATGCAAAAGTAGGTCATTCAGCCCCATGAGCTTGTGCTGCCATTGAACTTGATCATAGCTTATCTGTACCTCAACTCCATTTGCCCACATTTGCTCCATATCTTTGGATACATTTACGTAATAAATATTGATCGCACCCTTTGACATTTCAATGAACCCAGAAAGTATTTTTTCGCTACATAAAAAGGAAAGAAGTCAAAGAAGAAAAAAGCAAGGTGGACTATTGTTATAAAGGATGATCCGTAGATTTGATTTGGTCTAGAAGTATAAGCTAAAAAGGATATCACAAAACCATAATCTATGAGTTGTTTTTGCTAATTTCCCTTTTAAATAAAGTTATTGGCTCAGATTTTGTTGCCAAAATAATGGGAGTTTCATCATACACCATTGTTGTTTAAAAATCTGTAACTGCATGGCCTGGCAGATCCCTCACTCCATCATTACCATCAAGCAAAAGGACCAATGCTGGTACAATGACAGTGTAGGAGAGCATGCAAGGAGTAGCTTGGGCATGTTGAAAAATGAGGTATCAACCCACTGAAGCTATAAAACATATATGCATACTAAACAGTGATCAACAGAGCTAGGCAATCACACAACCAATAGATCAGATCAAAACTCTGCAGTCCTGCCACATCCAGTTATGAATGATGGTGCGCAATTAAACAACTAACTGGAAGAGGAGGCTACATAAACATTCTTATCTTTAATGACAGCAGAGCCCAGCACAAGAATGCAAAGATAAGACTGAAGTGTTTGCAACCACTTTCAGACACAAGTGCTGAGTGGACGATCCACCTCAGCCTCCTCCTGAGAATGCCACCATCATAGATGCCAGTCTTCAGCCAATTCAATTCACTTCACATGATATCAAGAAATGTCTGGAAGCAGCACTGGATACAGCTAAGGTTATGGGCCCTGAAACTATCCTGGTTGTAGTACCGACGATTTGGGCTCCAGAACCACCCTCACCCTTAGCCAAGCTGTTCCAGTACAGCCACAAAATTGATATCTACCTGACAATGTGGAAAATTTTCCACATTTGACCAGTCCACAAATCACAAATTTGTAGGACATTTCTAATTCAGTCAAGTACTGCTCCATCAGTCTACTCTCATTCATCAACAAAGTGATAATTTGTCATCAACAGTGCTATCAAGTAGCAGTTAACCACCAATAACCTGCTCACCAATGCTCAGTTTGGGTTCAGCCAGGGCCGTTCACCTCCAGAATTCATTACATCCTCTGAAGAAGAGTTATATGGACTCAAAACATTAACTCTGTTTCTCTCTCCATAGATGCTGCCAGACTTGCTGAGTTCTTCCATCATTTTCAGTTTTATTTCATATTTACAGCATCCCCACAGTATTTTGTTTTTATTTCATTACATCTTTGGTCCAAACATGGACAAAAATGCTGAATTCAAGAGATCGAGGGTAACTGCCCTTGACACCAATGCAGCATTTGACTGAGTGTGGCCTCAAGGAGCTCAAGCAAAATTGAAATCAGTGGGAATCAGGGAAATCTCTCCACTGGTTAGAGTCATACCCAGCACAAATGGAAGCTGGAGACCAATCATTTCAGCTCCAGGACATCGCTGCAGGAGTTCCTCAAGGTAGTGTCCTAGGCCCAACTGTCTTCAGCCGCTTCATCAAAGACCTTCTGTCCATTGTAAGTTAAGAAGTGGGGGTATTCACTGATGATTGCACTGTGCTCAGTATCATCCGTGACTACTCAGATACTGAAGCAGTCCCTACCCACATGCAGCAAAATCTGGACAACATTCAAGCATGGGCGGATGTGTGGTGGGAATGTTACTTGCCGCTTAAGTGCCAGGCAATGACCATTTCCAACAAGAGAGAATCTAACCATCTCCCCTGACATTTAACAGCATTATCATCACTAAATCCCCTACTATCAAAATCCTGGGGTTACCATTGACCAGGAGCTTAAGGTCAGCCATATAAATACTGTGGCTACAGGTGTTGGTCAAAGACTGAGAATTCATGTGGTGAGTAACATGCCTCCTGATTCCCCAAAGTCTGTTCACCATCTACAAGGCACAAGTCGGAGTGTGATGAAGTACTCTCCACTTGCCTGGATGAGTATAGCTCCTGTCACACTCAAGAAGGTCAGCACCATCCAAGCTAAAGCAGCCCACTTGATTGGCACCCGATCCACCACCTTAGACATTTACTCCCTCCACCACCACTGCACAGTGGCAGCAGTGTGCACCATCTACAGGATGCATGACAGCAACTCGCCAAGGCTCCTTCAACAGTGCCATCCAAATCCATACTTGGAAGGGAACTTGTAAGTGGTGATATTGCCATACATCTGCTGCCCTTGTTCTTCTAGATGATAGAAGTCACAGGTTTGGAAGATGCTGTCGAAGGTCAACATTGCACACCATCCTGACTTGGAATGATATTGCCGTTCCTTTACTGTCACTGGGTCAAATCCTAGAGTTCCCTCCCTAAACTGCAGCGGTTCAAGAAAGTAGCTCAACACCACCCGCTCAAGGGTAATTAGGGATGGATAATAAATGCTGGACTTTCTACTGTTGGTCACATCTTAAGAATTGTCCAGCAGTATCTGGTGAGGGAGAGTTACCCCATGAATTTCAAATTGCCACAAATTGCTGGATAATTTGCTGTTCTGTCGTTAGCCTTGAGAATATGGCAGCTTACCCTGAACTGTCCCATGTGTTTCAAGAAAGTGCTACATTTTCACATGACTTGCTTATTAAACTTGTCACAGAAAGTTAGGGTTAGTACTTAGCAGTGTAAGTACTTTTTTAATGATGAGATTTTATGGTTCTGTAATGCCACTCAATCTTTTCAGCCCAGAACGGGAACTGTGAAGTCTCATTTCTACAGGTAGTCAATTGGCCTTAGTGATTTTTAAATTTAAATTCTTTTTTGACATTTGGTTTCTGTTTCTTTTTTTTCTTTTTCCAACTTTTCTTTCCTTGTCTTTCTGTATTTGATTTGACTCACCATATTTCACCATATTTCCTTCTCCCCATTGTTATGGACTGAAGTGGGAGGAGTGCACAGTTAATTCTAGCCCCACTTCTTCAAAGGTCGTAACAACAACTTAAATGTTTAATCCACCCTGAAAATTGACAAACTGTTGCCTTTGACACTGTTATTCCCAGTATAAAAATGCTCTAACCAGGCTTATTTCAGGAAACCCAAAAAAATTAATTTATGATAAAATACTTTTAAAAAACAAGTTAATAAAGTAGCTAACATATAAGTTTTAATTTAGAAGTGTAACGATTTCCCCCTTTTTTTAAAAAAAAGATATTCGAACCCCCATACACTCATACACAAACATAAATCAGGACAAAACATGTAATCCCCTGCTGAGGCTGGAGTTATGGGAGCTTTCCTTTTAAAAGGATAAATTTCAAAGAGATCTCAATGCTGTTGATCTAACAGAATTCTGGTCACAATAGTTCCGGAAGCCCCTTCTCATTGACTCTTACTTATCACAACTTTGTGAACTCTCAAAAAAAAAACATGCGTTATGCTGATGAGATGCTTCAGAGGATGGTTTAACACACAGGTGGGCAGAGAGAGGAAAAGAGGCTTTTTCTTGCAGCCTGCCTCTAAGGTACACACACTCTCACTCTCTGACTGAGAATTTGTTAAGACCAAGACGTTCAAAAAGATACTTCTCTTAGGCCAGGTGTTTTTAACAAATCAGAAAGAGTCTTTAGCCTGGCAACAACAGTTTTTTGTTAACTTAGATACACTAAGTATCTCTTCCCTTTTTTCCAGGTGTTTCCCGCTGGACATCTATCTTGACCCGTGGCTTTTTTTTTGAAGAATGGCATGTTCACAGCCTTGAATTAATATTGCAAACTTTTAAAAATAACTCAGGAGGAAGAATGTCCAAAATTCAATATCCTTCAAATTTTTCAAAAACAGGTTCCTGATACCGTTCCCCAACTTCTTTTTCAATTTTAAATTTCAAAATAAAGAAGAAAAGATGTAGGTTTGGGGTCAGGTACGGGGTTCAAGTCTGATAAATCTGCTTCCTGATACACACCTGCCTCTAACCTGTCCATTTTTGGCTTTAGCTGAGATCAGAAGTTACATAGACAGTCAGCTCACTACAAGGAAGCTGGTTGGAACCTTGAATATAATAATGAGGCTGGGAGTAGTGTTTGCCTTTACCTGGGAACAGTTTTTGACTTTACCTGTCACAGCCAGATTTTCCAAGCATTGGAATTCTGGCAACTTCATCCAGACAAGGGCTTAGTGGACTCAGGAGGTAAGTGGCTTCACACCTACCTCCTGGATGCATGTCTGAGAAAACTCCGCAAATGAGCAGGCGCTCCTCAACGACCTTTTGCTTAGAGGCCTTGATCCAACCACAAGTCCTTTGACTTCTTCCCCGCTATAAGCAGGGCCCTGATTGCCCCCTCAACCCGCCCACAAGGCCTTTGATCCATCCCCATCTGAAGGTCTCCCTCCCGGCCTCCCGGTATGACCACCAGACCCCAATTTCTCCACAAGGCTTCCAACTGCTCCCCCAAACTGAGGTGTCTGCTTACCCATCCCCCACCACCCCAGGCATCTGATCCTTTCTCTCCATGAGGTTACTGACCTTGTGCTGGGATTGGCAGGCATCTGGAATCCTGATCAAAACCTCTGCACTCCCTATTGACCTCCTGCCTCCTTCCTCTCCTGATCAACAACCCTTACCTCCCACTGATCAACTCTCACCCTCCTCTGCAGTACCTGATTGACCATCTTCTGATCAACCACATCAACACCCCCACTTTACTGGTACAGATTTGCTGGCTGCTGCAGCCATCTCTGACTGCTCCCCGCCTGACTAGAGGGTCAAGTCTGTTTATCAAGCTGGGCCTCTCAGCCGGGAACATGTCTGTGACGTCATTGTTTCAACTCCAAAGTGTGAGGGGGTTCCTGACAACTTTCTGACTAAATAGGTAAATTGCAGGTCAGGTGAGTAAAGATTCGCCCCAATATATTTGGATTTCCACAAGGTGTACAATAAGATACTGCATTATGAATTCATGACTAAGGTCAGAACTTATGGAATCAGAGGACATATAGCAGAATGAATATCAAGTTGGCTACAAGATGGAAAACAAAGAATACAGGTTAAGTATAGTTATTCAGATTAGCAAATAGTGGGAATTGATATGCTTCAAGGATCGGTGCAGGGAGCAGCAATGATTTTCCATGCCCACTGGTATTGGGCATGTTCAATGAGTGGGCAATATGGCGAGGAGGCCAAAAATCAGTTTCATGACATCATGAAACCAGTTTGCAATCATCTGGTCCACCTGTCGATTGCGGGCTGTGTTCCCCGCCCTCGGACATCGGAAACCTCATTGTAATACATCAGCATGTTATTATAAGGCCAGCCTGCCGGACTCATCTCCCCCTTACCCCACCGCACTGGATCACCCCACCCACATCGGCGAGGAAACACGCCAGTGCAGAATACATCTTGACAAGTGTGACGTGCAGAAGCCAGAACTTAGCGCCTGGGCCGTCCGAGGCACACAAGATGCTGGAGTCCAACGGCAATGGGATCCTGGAGGAATGTCTATGGCTTATTGGATGGATTCTCTTGAACATGGCTCTGCTGTGAAGCAGCTCACAGAAGTTGGAAAGTCACCGCTGATGCTCACGATGGATGATGGTCAAGGGGCTGGGAGGGGAAGGTCTATGATTGACTGGGAGAGGAAGAGGTGTCTGCGGCAGTGAGGTTGGGAGGGAATATGGGGGGAGGAGGGGGTAATGTGTGAGCACATGGCAATTGGGGTGGTAGCTGTAAGGGAAGGAATTTGGTGGGGGGAAGGAGTGCAGAGACGGGAGGGAGTCCGGGGGTAAGAAGGAGTAGGGAGAGGTGGGAGGGAAAGTGAGGGTGGCCGAGGGAGTCAGGAGGACACTTGGAGGAAGAGATAAAACTGGAGGAAGAGTTGGGCGGGGGTTAAGGACTAAAGGTGGCGGAAGAAGTAAAGGTGTCTGAGGTATTTGGGAAGGGGGAGGGACTAAGCAGGGGGGAATCTGGAGTGGTGGGAGCACTAAGTGGGGGTAAGGGGTTCTGGGGGGAAGTGTTCCAGAGTGGGAAATGGGTTCCGGGGGAAGGAATCTGGAGGGACAGGGAATGTGCCAGGGAGGGGTCTGTTGGGCCCATGACTGCTTCCTGGGGAGTGAACTGAGTGTGGGCGTGATGTGAAGGAGTGGTAAGAATGACCGAGGACAAAGTGAAATGGTAGGGCGGGAGGGTGAGGGTTCGATGGTAGCTGTAGAAGAATTGGCGAGGGTGGTTAGTGGGGAATCAGAGGCAAGCATGAAACCTGGGTATGGAAAGGAGGAGGGCGGGGAGGTGAATGTGGGTGGGGCTGGGATTTTCTGTAAGGAAGGGAATGTGCACGTTCACCTAGACATCCCCAAAATAAAAGGGTTGTGGCTGGTAGGTCGCGGAAGGGAGGTGGAAGGTAATGCCAGGGGAGGTCAACAGTGATGGGGGGGTGACTTGGGGAGGGGAAAAGATGAGGGAGCGCATGAGAAACTGAATCCAGACCATGCTATCTAAATCAGAAGTGAAATGACAGTCATGGTGGGTGAAATCAGACACTACATGGGAGCGTGATCATTGGGTGGCTGGAGATGCAGGTTGGCTCAACTGGACAACTGAATGCGAACCCCAGCAGGCAGCATTCAAAATGCTCAGGACATTGAGGTGAGTGTGATACGTGAAGGATCCGTGTGCACGGGGGAGTGCTAGCACGAGGCTCCAAAAGGCCCTGCTACACCGACATTTCTCCCTCCAGAATCTCTTGTGGGCCAGACGCCCCCTCTGCAGTGATAGAGGATGAGGTCGAAGGGATCAGAGGCAAAGGGGACTCGGAGGAAGAGGATAGTCTCTGAGATTCCTGAATAGATGGCCCAGGGGTGTTCAGCTGCCGCTGCTCCTCCCTTTGGATGCCCAGGGGCACCAGCCTGATTCCTTGAGGGGAAGGAACACCTGGTGGGACATCGAGGTGCCCTATTTCCCTCTCGTGTTGCCACTGCAGGAACTCACCCATGGCTCCCATGATGGAATGCAGGTCTGCACACATCTCCATGTTCTGCTGCACCAGGTCTCTATGGCATCCGCCATCCTCCCCATGGAGACCTACGTACACATAGATGTGGGGACCACTTCATCAGAGGGCAGTCAGATGCTCTCCTCCGACTTGCGTGCCACTCTGCTGAGGGCTTCCAACATCTCTGCTGTCTCTTAAGGATGAGCTGGAAGGCCAAGTCTAGAGGCTCATCATCTGACTCGGACCTCACAGTTGCCTGATCCCTAGCAGTCCTCCGAGTGCCAGGGAGCTTGCATGAACCTACCTCCTGCTGCAGACAAGTGTCAATGCAGTGACCACCAGATTGTGAACCCGAGCCTAAGATCTAGGTTCCACCGAGGTGTGTGCCCCTGCGCTGGTGCAGGATGTGGGTATGCGCTGTGACAGGTTTTCCAGGCTGCTTATTTCCAGCTCTTCAATGGAGGAGGTGTCCTCTTGGTTTGAGTTGAAGATGTGGCTGGCTGAGGGTGATGGTTGCTTGGCAGAGCTCTCTGTGAATTGAAGTAGAGATAGGTAGAGCATGGCAACAGAGTCAAAAGCGAGAGAAAGAGCAATCACATTTGCATTGGGAGAGGGACGATGTGCTAAAGGATCCTTTTGTGGGTGTTCACTGCCAACCTCACCATTACCGCAGGCATGGTTCATGCCCTCCCCTGTCAGTGCGATGGCACACATCTCAAAGTGAGTGAGGGGCCTAATGTGGGTCACTCCACTCCCAGTCTGGGACTGCTCCCTGCTGAAGTGAACAGGCTTCTCCTGCATGGAAACAGATGATGAGAGTGTGAGCAGGACACATGGCACTGCATGGAATGTTTCTATGGTGAGCGGAGCCATGGAGTGGAGAAATTAGGGCTATTTAAATTAATCCACCTCCTGTCCGTAACAGTACATATAGACCAGGCCCCTATATTTACGGCCCTTCCTGCCGGCCGGATATTACGGTCCTGCCGAACCAAATGGAGATTTAAATTGCTTGTCTCATCTACCGGGGGAGACACACCGCAGTGGTGCCGTAAAATCCTGGCCATAGAAAAGATGTTCCCACTTGTGGGCAAGACCAGAACTCGGGACCATAGATAAAGATAGTCACTGATACATCCAATCAGAAATTCAGGAAAATCTTCTTTACCCAGAGAATAATTAGAATATGGAACCCCTTACTACAGGGAGTTATTGAGGCTAACAGCAGAACGCATTCAAGGGCAAGCTAGAAAAGCATGTGAAAGAGAAAGCTAACAAAGGATATGTTAATGAGTTCAGATGAAGAGGGGTGGAGCATAAACACTGGCATAGACATTTTGAGCCTGTTTCTGAGCTGCAAATACTTTGTAATACTATGCACTTTGTAATACCTTGTACTGCATGGCCTGGATCGTTCTGGTTTACCACTTGTGGATTGTCAGCATCGCCTCCTACTTCCTCCACAAACCTCAACAAAATAACATCTTTGCGCAGGACTGATAGAGTTAATAAGAAGCTTGTTCTGGCTTTACAGTGGAAACCACACCTGCCGTGGAGCTGTGCTGCCTGTTTCTTTAATCCATCCTCACAATTTGAGTGTTGCTGACAAGGCTGGCATTTATTGCATATCCCTAATTATTCTGAGAAGATGGTGGTGGGCCATATTTGTGGCTTGATACAACTGAATAGTTTGCTAGGGCACATCAGAAGACATCAAGAGTCTATCACATTGGCTTGGAACTGGAGTCATATATAGGGCAATTTGAGTAAGGACAGCAGGTTGCATTCCCCAAAAATCATTAGTGATCCAGCTGGGTTTTTACAACATCCCCAATGGCTTTATTTCTACATTTTTAGAACTGAATTCAAATTCTCAAAGTGATTAGATTAGAACTTATATTCTCTGAATTGTTAGATGTACAGATAAAGAATTGCATTTTTTATATGCAGGGCTGATCATATATTCTTTACAATTAAAAAAAAAATTGGAATTGTGGATCTCACTGATGACCCGCTATGTTGGATAGGAACCCTTTCACCATGTGCTAGAGATGTGTGATAATTAGCTTTTTTTCATTGTTGGTCATTCTTGATTATAACATTGTCTTCAATGAATATTTAAAACATTTTGTGGAGATTAGATGATCTCATAGCTATTGTTGGAGAGAATTGCTGACCAATGGCCTTAAACAAACAGGGCAGATTGGCAGTACAAAAGCACATTCTGACCCAGATTATCTGGACAATGCCATGAGCAGTAAATGAGTAGTAATAATAAAAATGGTATGGTCTGCTTGCACTTCCTGTGATGTGAGGACCCTGTCATGTGTCACCCTTGGCAGAGGCTAATTGTATGCCAACGATTCCAGACAATCGTCTTCGTAATAATTTGGAATGTGTCACCTGAGCTAAAAGGTTGGGGCTCGAGTTCCACTCCATGAACTCGAGCACAAAATCTATAGGCTGACACATTACCATTACATCCATCTGAGATGGTGGATGGGGCCTGTTCTCCATCTCAGCTGCAAGATCTCTGTGCTTGTTAGAAATTTCAAAAATGTTAAATTTTAAATTATTTAAAACTATTCATCCAATCTTCTTTTCCTTCTGTTTAGTTCTCTTTCCGTTAGTGATTTAATATTGAATTCACTCTCAGCCCTTCCTCTGTTTAGACCTTCATTCTTTTATTGAATTGGTTAAGGATGTAGGTAGTTTGAACAATGGAACATCAAGGTCCAAAATGCCCTGTTGCCCTCACTGTGCCGTTATCAGCTTGCACTTCCAGCAACTTTAAGGGCAGAAATTTGCGCTGAGCGGGTGACCGCTGTGCCCAACCCACTCGAACGTAAAATGATGTGCAATGCCACCTGGCGAGTGCCCCAAGGTCATCACGCACTCGCGCGATATTTCAGTCAGCAGCATGCGTGGGAGTTAGCAGCACACCCACTGTCAATTAACAAGACTATTAAGGCCATTAAAATTATAACTTAATTAAATTTTTCGCTGTACGTCCAACCTTACGGTACGCCGGCAGGTAAAAAGGCCAAGCGGCCTTTGGATTTTTTAGGAAACCAGACCCACAGGCAGGATGAGGTTTCTAACAGCAATTAAAATTTAAATAAAGTTTTTAAAATTTCGTTTATAACACGAACCCACATGAGGAGACATGTTTTTAACATTGTTAAGTTTCCAATTTCTGACTTTTAAAATCTTCAGTTCCTTGAGGCAGCTCTGTGTGCTGAGCGCTGTATTGTGCATTTCACCTTCGTTGGCCGTTAACTGGCCAGCCAGCATGAAATCGATATCGGGGACCGATCGCGGTGGCGGTGGGTTTCACAGTTGCTTCCCGGCCCACCTGCCCAACAAGGGGAAAATCCTGCCCTAATGGTCAACATTTTTAAAACCTAAATATGCAGGACAAATCTAACACCAGGGCACACTGTGAATTGATCCACTCGAGCACATTCTGAGCCAATACATTTCCAGTGAGAAAATACAGGAAATATTCTAAGGGTGGAATTTTACACTGGTGGGATTTTACAGTCCCGCTGAAGTCAATGGGGTTTTGAATGGCTCGTCACATTTTACGAACCCTCCCCTGCCGTGGCGGGTCTGTAAAATATTGCCCTAAATTATCAATAAAGAGGGAGAATTCCCTGGGAGTTTTCCCAATTCCTGACATAACTTTGATGGAAATTTACCAAAGGCCATTTGCACCATTTCCCCGGGGTTTGCACCAAAGTTACAGCAGTGGATTGGAAGTCCTGCAATAATTCCTTAAATATCATAGTTAGCAATGAGAGTGAAATAGTTTCATATGAGAACCAGTTTTATCCAATTATGAGGGTATTTAAATTATGTATCCACTATGTACAAAGTTTTAAGACTGGTATTTTCTACATTTTTGATGGCATCATTTCTACAAGGCATTATTACGTGCCATCTAGGGCAACTGTCCATTACTTACATTAAAGTAAAGAAGAAAGACCCACATTTATGTAGTGCCTTTTATGACCTCAGGGATTTCCAAAGAGCAATGAAGCACTTTTGAAGTGTAGGCTCTTGTATTGCAGGCAATGCAGCAACCAATTTTGCACAGAACAAGCTCCCACAAACAACAATGAATTAAATGATCAGTTCATCTGTTCTATGTTTTGGTTGAAGGATAAGTTTTAATGGAAACCATTCACATAGCTTTTTCAGGTAGGCATGGCCTTGTAGTGGTTATGTTACTGGACCAGTAATGAGAAGTCTGGGCTAATAAAGAGTTCAAATCCCACCATTAAATTTGAGAATTTGAATTCAGTTTTAAAAATCTGAAAATAAAAACTTTGGTATCATTAAAAGTGACTATCAAGTTACCAGATTGTCATAAAAAGATAACTGATTCACTCATGTCCTTCAAGGAAAGGGAACTTGCTGTCCCTCCAACATTGCTAACTTTTAATTTCCCTCTGAAGTAGCCTAGCAAGCCATCTCCATCTTCTCAGGGCAACAACTGTGGAAGTATATTTAATTGGAAGTATGACCATAACCTGAGAACGAATTAAAAAAAAAACACTCTTCAGTCATAAATTTGATGCTTATTTTTGTTACATTATCAATTTAACAGATGTTGTACCAAAGGGTAAATCTTGGATACATGCAAATCTTTACTGGTGGCAGTGGCAGTTTCTCAACGTTGAGTAACAAAAATAACTAGTACTTGTATAGTATCTTTAATATAACAAGATTTAGGGAGGGGGAGAGCATTCCAGATCCTGGGGCCTCAGTAGCCGAAGGTGGAGCAAATTAATTCTGGGGCATTCAAGGGGCCAGAATTAAATGAGTAGATATATCGGAAGGTTGTAGGGCCGGTGGAGGTTACAGAGATGGAGAGGCACAAGGCCAAGAAGAAATTTGAAAACGAGGGTGAGAATTTTCAATTTGAGGCATTGATTAACTGAGAGCCAATGTAGATCAGAGAATACAGACGGCATGGGTGAACGAACTTGGTGCAAGTAAGGATTTTAAAGTCCCATTCAAGTCTGCCAGGCTCCAAATTGGCAGTTAGAGCCTTCATGCTGCTATTGTAATATTGTTTATATTTACCTCAAGCCCCAGTTTGGCAGCAAGTTCTAGGAGATTACAGATGTCTCTGATGATTGTTGATACTACAAGTTTGCTAACAATGAAGTTCTAACAATTGGCAACAACCCTGTATACATATAATCAGGCATAAGAATTTATTTAAATTTACTTCACATGTGATCCACAAGACCAATAGAGAAGAGACATTTTGACCTCATATATTTGCTATGGGTGAAACATAGCGCTTGCTCTAAGACAACAGTAACCTTAATTACTTAAACTGTGATATAAAGAGAATACAACATATAGAACTATAATTCTGTATCATAATCAGGGTTTTGACAGGTCTATGTGTCAATGGGGTGTAAATTTTATCTCCCAACATGTATCCACTATATACTAGATCTGTGACGAAATATTCAAGCTAGCAAATTATACCACAGTACCAGAGGGTGGTTTTCACTCTTGGAGTCACTCCCCAGGATAACTCAGTGCCCTCATGACAGAAGGAGGATAATTGGGGTTAAAAGTAATTCTGAAAAACTCGCTGCACATCATTCATAAATGATTCAGTGCACTTGTCAGAAGAAAAATTCCGTTACTTAATTCCCCACAGGATGTTCTATTTTTACTGAGGTAGCTGTATTACTGCCAGCACATGACTGTGAATGCATCCTGCATTTAATTATTCCCATCTTCCTTAGCAAGTCAAATGAAAACTATTCTGGAAACTTCTGCAGATGATGCAATTAAAAAGCCATCAGTCTACACCAGGCAGGTGGTTCACAGGTTAGAGTAGCAAAAGGTCAACGCAAAGAAAAGGAGAAAAGATAACTGTCAGCCATTACTGACAGCCAGTTTAATTGCTGTGATAGCTGGATGAATGGACAAAGGGGCAGACATACAAATTTTCCCCATTGTGGCATCCAGCTGTTTTCCTGAGTGATCCCTATTTATTTCCTCCACTATCCAGCCCAGTTTAAAAGTTAAAAACAAAAAAACTGCGGATGCTGGAAATCCAAAACAAAAACAAAAACAGAATTACCTGGAAAAACTCAGCAGGTCTGGCAGCATCGGCGGAGAAGAAAAAAGTTGACTTTTCGAGTCCTCATGACCCTTCGACAGAACTAGTTTATAAGTTTATTCAATGTGTTGACCACTCACGTGCAAAAGGTCTTTCTGCTATCAGTCCTAAACTTGTCTTTTACTAGCTTAAACTTGTGCCCCCTTGTTCTATTGTCATGATTTAATTTGACAATGTTTCATGAGTGGAGAGGGTAGAGTGAAGCAGCAAAATTTGGAGGAGAGAGAAATTGAAAAAGGAGGAAGTCATTTGGGGGAATGTAGGGGGAAGGGTTTTGAAGAGAAGCCAGTAATGCCTCTTTGGGAGGGGAGAAGGAATAAGTTTTTAGAAGGAAACAGTTTTTTAGAGAAAAGAAGCTTTTTAAGGAGGAGCTGAATGAAAGAGCCTTTTTGAGCTGGGATTGTGGGAGTAGAAAGAATTGGTCATGGGAGAATGACTGTAGCTTTTGGGGAAGTGATGGTCTAGTTGGTCTAAAATATCACTTAGATGTTTAATCTAAAAAAGCAAAAATAAATTGTGAAACAAAAACTAACCAGTGTACACTATTTTTAATATAAAACTTCAAACTTTTCCAGGAAGCATGTCCGCAAATTTCTCCCCTTTGTCCCCCACTAGAAATGCATTGCATGTTACCATAAGCTTTTACCAATCCTGATCATAAAAGCAGCTGCTAGGAAGTATAGAAGAGTGACTGAAGCAAAGGGGTAAATAACTGGCTGTTGCTCAATCCCTCTGCAACAGTATGGTCAGGATCAAGAAATTGCTCTGCAGGTAACTGAGGAGAATAATCCTGTACCAGTGTAGAATGATGGGCTACTAATGCTCTGAAACATTTCCACCAAGTTCCACACTCGTTTCTATATTTAGTATTGCACAACCTATTTCAAATTTAGTAAATAGTCGTTTGGTAATACGGAACTTGAGTGTTGCTGAAAAAAGATACATGTCAAAGCTTTGTTGCAAGTTTTCCTGGGTTTAATGAGGATCTATCACAACTTCATCCCATTGCCTGTATTTGAATGTTAAGGGGTGAATTTTATCCACCCCTCCCAGAATACCTGGTTTGGGATCGATTAAGATGTAAAAATTTTAAAAGTCTCGAACCCACCTCAAACCTATCTACTTCTGGGTATAACCAAGGTGGGACACACGGCGGGTTGACCATTTAAATGTTATGAGGCTTGGAGCTTCAAATTTAACTTTCATTATAGGCTTAACCCTGGCTTGCCTGGTTTTCCAAACTTGGCAGCTCAAGGAAGGTGAAGACCTCATTCAGGGAAAGGGTAAGTGTATGCCCTTACAGCATGGCTTGTGGGCCAGGAATAACAGGAGGACTTCCTTCCAGCCACCGAGGCTTGTCTGTTTCCCTGGAATTAGTGTTATCTTCCACACCACCCCCAGCCCCTGCCACCGCCACCACCCTGCAACCACCACCATCAACCAGGATAGCCCAGTGAAAATCTCCTTTTTCTTTTATTCCTCTTTAATGTGTAGGAACAATACACCTGTACAGAACTCCAAATTGGTTGGGGCTTGCACCCAGTACACTTCAGTAATGGCTCTCCTTTGCAGTTGCGGCAATCTTCTCTGCTTCTACCCTGCCAAACTCGTCAACAATCCTAAAATATTCTATTAGGCCATCCTTCGGTTTTCTTTCTAAAGAAAAGAGATCCAGCTTGTTCAATCTTTCCTAACAGGCATAACCTCCATTCTGGTATATTTGTAACATACCTTCTTTTCCGCTTCTCTAGTGTCTCTTCATATTTTTTTTATAATATGGAGAACAGAAATGTTCACAGGACTCCAGGTCTGGTCTAACCAATGTTCTATAAAAGTTTAACAACTTCCCTCCTTTTTTCTTCTTTTTATAATGCTCTGGAAGCAAACTCCAGTGGAGTTTTATGGCCTTTTCATCTGCGTCGCTCTTTTTCACAATTTGTATACCTGTACTCCACTTATACACATAGGGGGAAATTTTAACTTCCAAAAGTCAGTGGGAGCAAGTCAGTGAGTGGGGGCAGAGGAAGGTGACAGTAACAAGCGCTAAAATTGACAACTTGTCAGATAACTGGCTCCAACTTGACTTCCGCATTTAACTGTAGCATGGTAGGCTGCGTGTGGTCAATCCACTTGGGAGAGAGGGGTTGGCAATTTAAATATATTAATAGTTCATTAAGAGCAACCTTAACAGGGGGTTTGGGATTCAAATGTGAGTGCATTAGTTTCCTGGGCTTCCAGGAACTCACCAATGAAAGCAAGGTGAGAGTACAGTGGAAATTGAGGGGGCTGAAGAAAAGACAGGCAAAAATTCCCCTGTACTGAAACCTCATAGCCGCTCCCTTGCCTAACTGTATGATAGGGTTTTGCTCATAATGGTTATCAAGACAAATCAGCCCGCTTGATAGGCACCCCATCCACCAACTTAAACATTCAGTCCCCCCACCACCAGCGCACAGTGGCAGCAGGTGTGCCATCTGCAGCAACTCACCAAGGTTCCTTCAAGAGCACCTTCAAAACCTGTGACCTCTACTGCCTTCAAGGACAAGGACAGCAGACCCATGGGAATGCTACCATCAAGTTCCCCTCCAAGGCACTCACCATCCTGACTTGGAAATATGTTGCCGTTCCTTCACTGTCACTGGGTCAAAATCCTGGATCTCCCTTCTTAACAGATGTCCCTAACCACATGGACTGCAGCAGTTCAAGAAGGAAGCTCATCACCACCTTCTAAGAGCATTTAGGGATGGGCAATAAATGCTGGTCCTGTCAGCAATGCTTATATCTGAAGAACAAAAAATTAGCATGTTCTGAAAATTTACTTTCACTACTTCACAGGTTATTTTCACTCATTTATAGGCAATTTCTACTACTTGGGAGGTCATTTTCACGACCTTGCTGATGACTCGCTGGGGAAGTTTGTGTGTCTGATCTCCGCTTTGATCTGTAATCTATCAGATCAGTATGGGTGCTGCCTGTGTTGTTTTAGTTAGGATCTCAGAAGAGTAGCAAAATGGCCAACAGCAGCAGTAAGAGCACTAGCAGCAAGGGGCCCAGCAGCAGGAGCAGTAACAGCCTTCTCCTCTCAGAGCTGTTGCTGCTCAGGAGGGAGGGGATGATCGGAGAGGTGCCACTCACGGGATAACATTGGTCTACAGGCGGAGGCTTAGGGTCTTGCATCAAGTAATGGCAGACACACGCAGCTTGCTGGAAGATCTGTTGCCAAGTGGTGGCCACACATTATCAGTGGCTATCAAAGGCACCATCACCCCCTTTCCCTCAGACTCCTTCCAGGGACACCTCCATGACCCATTTGCAATAATCGGCCACCCACGGATACATCATGGTACCATGTTTGCCAGAGCTGGCAATTATACACACATTGCCAGTGATGATGCCAGTCAGAATGAATGGGCACTCAGGTGTGTAACACTTCTCACAGGAGCAGGGCATCATTGACTGCATGTATTTGACAATTAAAGCACCAACAGATCCCTCAGGAATATTCATCAATTGAAAGGGTTTTCATTCCATCGATGTGAAGCTGATGTACAAAGACAAAAAGATGCTTGTGCAGGTGAAAGATTTACAGGTAGGTGCCATGATGCACCCTCTCTCATCTTTTTGAAAATTTACCAGCTAGCTGCTTTGAGACAAGGGGTACCCACTTAAAGTATAACCGAAGGCAACCAAGTAATGACACCTGGGAACATTACAAGGAAAGCCATTTGACAACAAGATGTGATATTGAGCAAGCAAGCGGGATGCTGAAGATGCACTTCAGGTGCCTGAATAGACCTGGAGGCACTCTTCAATACACACCAGACAGGGTCTCCAGAATGGTTGCACTATGCTGCACTAGAGCACAGAGCCTCTTCAGAAGAAGAGGAGGAGGAATGATGTCACATGGCAAAAGCACTAGCAATGGCATACATTACTATCTGTGATGCCCTTATAATGGTGAGGTTCAGTGAGGTAGCACCAATGCATCGATCTGGCAGCCGCATGCTAAACCCACTCTCCTCAACCTGACTGCACCATGCTCTTTCCCCAACTGTCCTGCAATCAACCAAGAAACGCATTCACAGCCACCCATTGCTACCCCTGCCTTTATCAAGTAGGAAGGCCAATTGGCAGGCAGCAGGCAAAAAGGAAAAAAGGAGGAAAATAGTGCAAACCAATACCATTTATCTAGTTTATAAATGAAACGTAAACTTAACAATTTAATATTGTGTAACACACTCATGCATACTCTTGGCACAACGATAAATCTTTATTCTTCTTCCTAGCACTTCCATGTGCTGCAAGATCTCTGGTTTCAGCAGAGAAAGAACCAAACTTTTCAAATCCTGTTCTAACAGCTGAGATGCTTTTACTAGATATCCTCTGGGTCTCAGAGATCATGAGAGTCCCACCAAAGACTGCCCAGCCTACACCTGTGCAGCCGTAGGTGGCTAACTGGACAGGAGGCAGTGTGTTGGGTACTGATAGTGGGGTGATGAGCCAGGAGTAGGGTGTGAAATAGCTGAGAAGTGGTAGTGCTTCAAGCAGAATCCTATTTCAATGTCCCCTTTCACCTTTATCCCTCCCTTGGCCCACTCCCATGTTCGCATTGAGTTGGAGAACACTTTGCAACACATCAGTGGGCCAATGAATGGCCAAGGCTAGGATTTCATGAATCCCACGTAAGGTGGGATTCATAGTGTGCAAGCCATTGTTGAGGGCTTTCACGTACTCGTTTTATTTGCCACATTTGATGCTCCGTGCAGGTGACCACTCTTTCCATGGCTGATGCCATCATCAGAAAAGCCTGTAACACCATGCCTCCCATGCTTGAGATGGGCTCCTCCAATCTCTCTGCAGTGTTCACAGTGTGGCAGGAAAGCCTGCCAGCAGGTTCCACATTTGTCTAGCTGAGTGGAGCTTGAAGAAACTTGTGCACTCCAATATGGTCTCTCCATGTTTCCCTGACTCCACCGTCTGCTTTAGCTCATTTGTGATTCAGATGTATGAAAACTCAAATACCTTCCTTACTGATACCACTGATGTGAGTATCTGAACTGGTGCATGGTCTGCACCCAAGGTGAGTGGCCTTCTCTGAGGGGCCCATTGTGCACCACATCCTGAGGGACATTTGAAGGCCCTAAAGGAGATCAAATACATGAATTGGAGCTTTAAAGGATAAATATTTCAGGTGATGATTGTGCACATGATTATACTTCACTGGCTTTTGACATCAAATCAACATGAGTGAGTGTTGTATGCCATGTGACTGTGTGATAGTTAATTATGTCACCAGGTAGCTGGAAGGCCCCAACCTCCCCAGCTCTGATGGCATGGAATGCCAAGACTTCACTGATGTCCAGCACTGCTTCCTCTGTAGGTATTGGTACCGAGATTGGTGGAGGACTACCTTTAGTTCTATGCCTCTCCATTATATTCTGTACTCTCTTCTCCTGCAAGGAGCAAAAGAAGAGCTCTATGAGCAGGATTAATGGAAAATGTTGTACAAGTGGTTGGACAACATTTGTTGAGGGTGATTATAAGTGAGAGTGGTGGCATTGTGTTACATTGACGTTGAGTGTCAAGGATAGAAACTAAGATAGGGATGTGAGGAGGTGGTTAGATAGAGAGGCTGGATGCACATGCAAGGTAAGATGGTGTGATGTGCTGGAGTAGGCTTGAGATGGCAGAGTAAGGTGGAGTTGGGATGATACACAAATCAAAATGTGGTTGCATGTGTCATGCTACTCATCTTTCTTAACCTGCTTAGGCCATTAAACAACTTGCAATACTAGATACAGAATTTGCTCACTTCCTAACCAATCCCCAGCCACACCTTTATGTTCTATGTGGCAGACTTCCTCCTTGCATTGACAGGGAAGAGTATCTATCTTACAGACCATAGCATTCAACCTAGGGAGGCACTTGGGAAGCAAGGCACAAATTTGGCAAGCTGGCATGCTATTACAACACTTACTTTTGTTCCCCTATTTCCTTCTTTCCTTTTTTCTTTCTATCAATCTTTCTTTATTTCATTCTTTCTTTTTTCCCTTCTTGCTTTCCTCTTTTTTTCTCTCTCTCTCTTTCTATCCCTCTCTTTCTCACTCCTCTCTATTCCTCTTTCTCTCTCTTCCTCTATCTCTCTCTCATTCTCTCTTTTCCTCTATCTCTTTCTTTTTTTTTCGTTCCTCACTCTCTCTCCCTCTCGCTTTCTCTCTAACTCTTTCTCTTTTTCCCTCTTCTTTTCTCTCTCCCTCCTCTCTCTCCTTGTCTCAATTTCACTCTCTCATCCTCTTTCTCTTTTTCCTTTCTCCCTTGTTCTCTCTCTTTCTTTTTATCCTCTCTCTCGCTCTCTTGCTTTCTCTCTCTGCTGGTGCTTTCTCTTTCCCTTTTTCTGCCTTTCTTTCTCTCTCTCATTAGCTCCATATCTTTCTTTTCAGCCCCTCACTCCCTCTCTCTCTCTCTTTCTCACTCTTTCTGTCCCCCTCTCTTCACCTCCCCTTCCTCTTTGTCTTTCTTTTTCTTTTTTCCTCTCTTTCTTTCTCTCTCTCTTTCTGTCTCTGTCTTCCTCTCACTTTTTCTCTCTTTTTCTCCCTCCTTTTTTCTCTCACTCTTTCTCCCTCTCTTTTTTCCTCCCTCTTTCTCTTTCTTTCTCTCTCTCTTCTCCATGCTCTCTCTTTTTTCCTCTCTCTCTTTCTCTGTCTTTCTCTGTCTTACTCTTTCTTTTCACCCCTCACTCCCTCTTTCTTTCCTTCTCTCACCCTTTCTCTCCCTCCCTCTTTCTCTCTTTCTTTCTCCCTCTCTCTCTCTCTTTTTCTCTCTCTCTCCCTCCCTCCCTCTCCCACTCTCTCCCTTTCCCTCTTTCTTTCTCTCCATTACTTTGCTAACTTGTCCTCTCTAAGGTGAATTAATACATCAGCTATTGCCCACCTTTTCTATTTTAATGTCTTTAAATCTGTTTTGATCTCTTAATGAGGTCCAGAGCCAATGTTGAGGACCCCGAGAGCAACTCCCTCTTGACAGCATACCACTGTGCCGACACCTATGTTGGATCTTTCTTGTCGGTAAGACAGGACATACCCAGGGATGGTGATGGGTATGAATATGTCAGGCTATTGCTTGACTAACTTGTGGGACAGCTCTTCCAATTTTGGCACAAGTGTCCAGGCGTTAGTGAGGAAGACATTGCAGGGTAAACATGGCTGGGTTTGCTGTTGTCTTTTCCAGTGCCTGGGTTGATGCTGGGTGATTTGTCTGGCTTCATTCCTAATTAAATAATTGTATTGTCTCATTATTTATCAGGGCGACAAACATAGCATCAGGTTAAACATGGGCTGATTACAAACTAGTGCCGCCCTGCAAAAACTGCCCATCCAACCCCTCACCCCACTGCCCTCAGCTGATGAATCAGTGCTCCTCCATGTTGAGCACCACTGGAAGAAGCAATGATAGTGGCAAGGACACAGAATGTACTCTGGGTGGGATGTCCATCAGTGTCTATCACCAAGAGTGTCACTAGCAAAACTCTGGGTTGTCCGGGTCCTAAAGTACATAGCTGCTAGACGGGGTCCACAGCGGGTGGTGAAGGAACCAATCTCCTTGCCTTGTCCTCACCAATTTACCTGTCATAGATGCATCTTTCCATGACGGTATTAGAAGAAGTGATCACTGCACAGTCGTTGCGGGGACAGAGTCCCATCTTCACATTGAGAATACCCTCCATCATGTTTTGCGGTACTACTACTGTGTTAAATGGGATAGATTTTGAACAGATCTAGCAAACTGGGCATCCATGAGATGCTGTGGGCTATCAGCAGAAGCAGAATTGTATTCAACCACAATTTGTAACCTCATGGCCCAGCATATCCTCCACTCTATCATTGCTATCAAGCCAGGAGATCAATCCTGGTTTAATGAAGGATGCAGCAGGGCATGGCAGGAGCAGCACCAGGCATACTTAAAAAAGAGGTGTCAACCTGGTAAAGCCACAACACAGGGCTACTTGCATGCCAAACATCAATAGGCATAGCTAAGAGATCCCACAAGCAACAGATCAGACCTAAGCTCTGCAGTCCTTCCATGTTCAGTTGTGAATGGTGGTGGACAATTAAACAACTAACAGGAGGAGGAGGCTCCTAAAATATCCCCATTGTCAATGATGGGGGACCCCAGCATGTTAGTGTAAAAGAAAAGGCTGAAACATTTGCAACCAACTTCAGCCAGAAGTGCCGAATGGATGATCAATCTCAGCCTCCTCCTGAGGTCTCCAGCATCACAAATGTCAGTTTTCAGCCAATTCAATTCACTCCATGTGATGTTAAGAAATGGCTGAAGGCACTGGATACTGCGAAGGCTATGGGCGCTGACAATATTCCAGCAATGGTACTGAAGACTTGTGCTCCAGAACTAGCTGCATCCCTGGCCAAAGCTATTCCTGTATAGCTACAACACTGGCATCTACCTGAAAATGTGGTAAATTGCCCTGTTATGTTCTGTCCGCAAAAAGCAGGACAAATACAACCCGGCCAATTACTGCCTCATAAGCGTACTCTCGATCATCAAGAAAGTGATGGAAGATGTCGTTGACACTGCTGTCAAACGGCACTTAATCAGCAATAACCTGCTCATTGATACTCAGTTTGAGTTCTGCCAGGGCCACTCTGTTCCTGATCTCAATACAGCCTTGATCCAAACATAGACAAAGGAGCTTAATTCAAGAGGTGAGGTGACAGTGACTGCCCTTGACATCAAGGCAGCATTTGACCAAATGTGACATCAAGGAGTCCTAGCAAAACTGAAGTGAATGGGAATCAGGGGGATATCTCTCTACTGGTTGGAGTCATACCTAGCCCTAGTCCGAGGGCTTTGCCGCAGGAGTTCCTCAGGGTAGTGTCCTCGGCCCAATCATCTTCAGCTGCTTCATCAATGACCTTCCCTCCAGCATAAGGTCAGAAGTGGGGATGTTCGCTGATGGTTGCACCATTGTTCAGCACCATTCGCGACTCCTCAGATACTGAAGCAGTCCATGTCCAAATGCAGCAAATCCTGGAAATATCCAGGCTTGGACTGATAAGTAGCAAGTAACATCTGTGCCACACAAGTGCCCAGCAATGGCCATTTCCAACATGAGAGAGTCTAACATTCGATGGCATTAACATTGTTAACTCCCCCACTATCAACATACTGGCGGTTACCATTGACCTAAACTGAACTGGACCAGCCATACAAATTCTGTGGCTACAAAAGCAGGTAAGAGCCTAGGAATCCTGTAACTCACCTCCTGACTCCCCAAAGCCTGTCCACCATCTACACGGCACAAGTCAGGAGCGTGATAGAATATTTTCCACTTCCCTAGATGAATGCATCTCCAACAACACTCAAGAAACCCGACAACATCCAGGACAAAGCAGCCCATTTGCCACCCCACCCACCACCTTAAACATTCAATCCCTCTACCACCATCAAACTGTGGCAGCAGTGTGAGCCATATACAGGATGCCCTGCACGAACTCACTAAGGCTCCTTCGGTAGCATCTTCCAAAGCCGCGATCTCTCGCACCTAGAAGGACAAGGGCAGCAGATGCATGGGAACACCACCACCTGCAACTATATTGCCGTTCCTTTACTGTCGCTGGATCAAAATCCTGGAACTCCCTTCTTTTCTAACAGCACTGTGGGTGCACCTACACCACATGGACTGCAGCGGTTCAAGAATGTGACTCACCACCATCTTCTTGAAGGAAATTAGGGAATCATCATGTTGCAGACTTTGGAGAGATCATTGAGCCCAGTCTGAAACCATCTAAGGCATCAATCTACTGGATCCATATACGACAATAAATGCTGGTCTAGCCACTGATGCCCATGTCCTGTGAAGGAATAAATAAACAAACATATATCTGCCATTTTGCTGACAACATGTGTACCCCTTATTACACTTTTCAGCTTCTAAATTTTATTTTGTTCATGATGTTATTACTTTCTTCAACTCTATTTAGGGGCTCTCAGATCTTTCAGTTAAAGTTGACATATCTTCCAATGAGGGACCTTTACTCTGGTGCTGATGAATCTGATATGTATTTTAGTTTCTATTTTTATCACAGTTATGGTCAGGTGAGAAGGGGTAAAATGGCTACTCTCTTTTCCCACTCCTCATTTGACCGCAACAAGAAGAGTACACTTGCAAATTCAGTGAATGTTTAACTGTTTAAGTGCTGTGACTGTGCAAGTTTCCTTGTAAGCTTTTAAAAGAAAATAATAGATTATTTATTGTACTTAACACCAGATCTAAAAGAAAAACAATAAAAATGCTCCAATTCTCTCACAGATAATTCAAGGGTTCACACATGCACACACAAGTAAGTTACAGAGCAGGGGGATATATTCATTAGTTTAAAAGTCCAAAGAAAAATCCCAGTTGTACGTGGATTCAGTAGATTGATGCCTTGGATGGTTTCAGACTGGGCTCAATGGTCTCTACAAATTCTGCAACATGATGATTTAAAGGTGTTGATGAATGATTTCCATTTAATTTTCTGGAGTCAGCAGCAGCTGGGTTGGTTTTTAGATTCAACCCATGGCATCTTGCTGATCAAACAACAGGCAAGGCTCAAACTTGCAGGATGGATGCAGAGAGAGCAAGAGTACCCACTCAGGGTCCTGCTTCTCTGTGTCTGTTGTTCTTCTATCCTTCTGGCCTTGAGAAAAGCAGTTTCCAACTGACCAGCTACCCAGACATGGTCATAGCAAGTTAATTCCAGATCCATTGTTTAGACATGATTAAGGCTGGAAAAGTTCCCTTCTCTGCCGGTGTCTATTGTCTAAAATGATTGGGTTAACTGACCTGTTCCACAACCAATTGAATACGTAGGTGATGTTTTGTGAATGGTTCAGGGAGTTGGGTCATCCACATTCCTCTAAGGTGATTGTCTCTGAATGGTTCTTTGAGAAAGCCTGACTCTGTTTTAATGGCTTTGGAATTTGTAGGGTACAGTTATGCAAATGTTCGGCCATCTTAGAAGCAACTGTTTTAAGTCACTTAAATGCTGTTGTTCAGTCTTTTAAAACTCAACCAATGGTTTCAGCCCAATAAATAAATAAAGCCATTTTTGATATAAAACATTACCTTTTTATAATAATCACGATTGTGGTTGAAGTTGTGCATCATTATAGTCTGTAAAACATGGATCTTCTAATTTCTGTGTATAGGGAGATGCTCTTGAACAGGCGATTATTAGTCAAAAGCCTCAACTGGAGAAACTAATTGCGACAACAGCTCATGAGCGAATGCCCTGGTTCCATGGGAAGAAATCGCGAGATGATGCTGAGCGTTGCATTCTAAGAGGTCCACGGACCAATGGAAAATTTTTGTGAGTAAAAATTTGTACATATTTTAAAAAGCACACTATTCTCAACTCCATTTATTGGAAATTTCAAAACATGTCTCTAAATGTTGACTAACCTTTTCCCTTTATTTTGAAGTAAATGAACTAACTCAAATCAAAATGATTTTTCAAGTGAGACAAGTTGTTAGTTGCCAATAAGAACTCAATATTCTGTATTTGATCATTGTAAAAATCCAGCAGTAAATCTCAATCGCTTGAATGTTTTGATTGTGTTGCATTGTGATACAGTTCATTCTTGCAGCTTCCCAAAACATTTCAAAATGCTGAAGCCTTGATTAATCACCTAGCAATTTTTGGGTATACAATGTGAGGTAGGGTCTGTTAGTTATTAGATTTTCATCAATGGAACCCCTCTTACTTCAATTATGTAAATTTAAAGAAGGAAGTTATGTGTGAGCTACAATGTACTATATTGTTAATAGTTTTATTAAATAGGATTATTTGATGAGGAGCTAATGTAAAAGTTAAAACCAGAGACCGTAAGCCTTAAAATGTTTCAACATTGGGACTGATTTCTCTAATGTTTTCCGTCAAGATAAACATCTATTCGACTTTCAGGTTTCTCTCAGTCAGAGGGAAGGGGAATGATAGTGGAGGCAAGCTGGCCCTCTGCCTGTAGTAGGCACAGGCTCAAAAAAGATTACTAAAGAGACAACCTGCAAGTGTGACCATGAGGTTCCCAGATGCAGGAGCATCCCTTAAAGCTGGTGTGAGCCTATGCTGGGAGCCCTCATTAGACTAGAGGTTTGAGAGGCCTTGACACTAAGTTGAAGAGGGACTCACAGGTTAAGTCTTTTTTCATTCCATTCACAATGAAAATCTTTGAGGTTTTGGGGCCTTCTAGCTGCTCTTGTCCAACAGCTAACAGAGAGCCTGTGGGGCAACAGCCAAAAACATACCTACAGGTCTAGAGAACTGCAAATAAATTTGAATTTCCTTCCCCTTTTTCTGGTGTTGCGTCCTGACAGGAAAAAGGCCAACAATGGAGTTGCCCTGGACAAGAAATACTGGTGGCTCTGTGACTGGGCAGGGACGGCACACTGAATTCTAGAATTGGGTCACAAAAATCCATGCCATAACCTTCATATATAGCACTCCTGAAAAATATGCATTGTTGACTTAGTAATGTGAAACTAATGGAGTTCAAATTTGATTTAAGGGATGTCACAAACCCCAGACCTGAAAGAAAAGAGTTTGATTTTCTTCTGCTCCCTACATGGGTACAAGTCAGATGGTGCACTGTTGTACTGTGCCTAACTGGAGCAGTTGAGCCCAGATAAATTTCTGGGTCCCGTTAATTAGCATGTTTTGACCTCCATGTAGGCACAATAATAACCCAGGGCGCCCCAGGTCTCAGAGATGTGGCTGCTGCTACAGCCTGAGAATCCTGTAGTCATGCAAGTTGGAACCAGTAGCCTAAATGATAAGGTTTCGGATAGGTGTTACAAACTTAACAATTCCAAACTGATTTTTAAGGGGAAATGTGCAGACTTTGGAATCTATATTTTGCAATCGCACTACCAAATTGGCAATAAAAACAAAGTGCTGGAAATACTTAGCTAGTCTGGCAGCATGTGTGGAAAGGGAAACAGAGTTAATGTTTAAAGACAAATGTGACTCATCTGAGGAAGGGAAGATCTGAAATAGGAGAGGCAGTGATGGTGGTGGTATAGTGGTAATGTCACTGGACTAGTAATCCAAACGTCCTGGCTAATGCTCTGGGGACATGGGTTCAAATCCTGCCATGGCTGCTGGTGGAATTTAAATTCAGTCTCAGTGATGGTGACCATGAAACTATTGTTGATTGTCACCCATCTGATTCACTCATTCCCTTTAGTGAAGGAAATCTGCTGTCCTTATCTGGTCTGGCCTACATGTGACCCCCAAGCCCACAGCCCTCTGAAATGGCCTTGCAAGTCACATTAAAAGGAATAAAACTGGATAGGCAAACCTTTGCACTGACAGCATAAATTAAGAATATCTACCCACTTGTGCCCGATAGTAAACACTTCTAATGTTTAGCTGTCTGTTAGTCTGAAAACGGAAGCAACCGTTACTGGTTAGTCTATACAAGTGATTGTCAGAGTTAGCCCAATGCTGAAGAGAAGATTAAAAATGGCCCACGGAATTTTAAAAAAAAGCTTTGGTTGTGCTCAAAGTGTTGTTAAGATATTTACTGGAAGCTTGTGGTTTCATAGCTCAATGAAAAAATGTGTGCATGAGCTTCCTGCACTGACCTGTGGTTAAGTGGCAGACAGATGCTGACAGTAACAGCTCAGCATTGGTTCTCAAAGGAGTTCTTGCAGAGCCCCACTCATGCGTTCAATTTATGTGAATACTATGTGCAAAAAAAGTGCAACTAGAGAAAGCCTTCCTCAGCCCCTGGGCAACTTCTGCTTCCACACCATCATTGCCAGGCATCTGATTGTCACCAAATATCAGGAAATCAGATGCTGATTGACCTTAGACCTCTGGTAACTTAGTTACAGCATGAGACCACCTGGAAAGCTACAAGTATAATGTCACAAGATCGTCAAATAAAATTAATCAGTAGCCATTAATCATTGAAAATCATGAAGGGTGAGGGAGAATAAATAAAGGGGAGTTGTGTTCAATGGCTCAAGGATTAGTAACAAGAGGGAACAACTTTAGTGTGATTGGAAAAAGAATAGAGGTGACATGAAGAAAAGCTTTTTTACACAACACCTGATTAGGATTTGGAATGCACTGCCTTGTAGAGTGATGAATACAGGTTCAGTAGTGGTTTCAAAAATAAATTGGAGAAGTACTTGAAGGTGAAGAAATGCGGGGAAAAAGCAGAGGAGTAGGATTAACAAGATTGCTCTTCAAAAGAGTCGGTGCAAACTTGAGGGGCTAAATGGCCTTCCTCTGTGCTGTACTGTTCTATGCTTCCACAATTCAATGAACAATTAACAAATACTCCATACCAATGCAGAAAACATTCGGGACATGTTGTTTTAAACCTGTGGAGACCAATAACTTTTGAAAAACAATTCAAACTTCCAGTGAATGACTGAAAGGATCACAAATAAAAGGTTTCAAGTTCTAAGATTTTTACTATAAGAAACATACTAAAAACAGCATTGACTAAACGCTATTTCAGTAGGCAATTTATACTCTAAACTACAGAAACGACATTAAAAATAGCTGAAAATCTCCCTCCATTGTTATACTTTATTCTACCCTTAGGTACATACTTCATTCTCCAAGTACCAGTCCAAAACTACTCTCAGCTCTGCTTTGTCTCATGTTCAGGGTCTAGACACAATTCTTTGCAGTTTGTCTATTCTCCCAAAGTAAGCTGCTCAAGACTGCAGTTTGTTAGAACCATTACTCTTTATTTACAGTTACTATATACATATTAGGATCTCTGTCGCTCAATCATGTGATGTTAAACCATCATTACATCAGCATCATGTGCTTCTGATACAAGCTCCTTTTTCTACTCTCAGAACTGACTTTCACAGTGAGGGACAAATTGGAGATCCCTCTCTCTAGCCAAAGCTAAACAAATCTTCCAGCTTTGTTTAAACCCTTACAACCTTTGTCTCTTCAATCCAAGCATCAGCACCCACCTGCATCCTGCATGGTGAACAATAGAAACTTGCTGTCTCTCTCTCTCTCTGCTCTCTCTCTCTCTATCTCTCTCTCAGAATCTTGTAGACTGACCCTGTCTATGAGGTCCAATGATATGTTTAGGAAAACCTGCACCCAATCCTACAAAGGCTTCCTGTGGACTCTTCCCATCTCAAAATCCATCTCCATAGCAACATGAATCACATGGACATTGTATTTAGGTAGAAATGATAATTAGTTGTCCTCTAGACTCCCAACTTATCTTGGAATTAAATAGATAGCTTAAGGTATAACTGCTTACAAAATCTGAAATTCCTAACATCTCCCTAGGATTTGGAGATAAACAATTTATTCATGGTCCCAGCACAACTGACCTGATCATTATTTATAGGTGTGAATATCTTGCATCTTCTTCCCAGTAAAACAACTAGGCCTCCCTTTGATCTTTTACAACCAAGGCACTCAAGCTTGTTTTTTTTATATATGTTTTTCAATTGATTTTATTTTACAAGACAAATTGTATGCATTTATTGAGGTTGTCCATGACCACGGCCAAATCTGCCCCTAAACTGGAATTCTGTAGCTGCACAGCACCAGCTTCAGCCTTCTTGTCTGAACCAAGGGGAGCAGTCTGCCTGTAACTATCTTTGTCAGCTTCACGGCGAAGACGAGAGGGATGGTCCTCACCCAGACCTTTTAAGTCTTGGCCTGGCTGTCTCAGGACGGGTCTGATGACTTAGAGTACGAGGAGCAATTTCTGGAGAAAGTTAGTCACATAGGTACTGGATGCCCTCATTTGTCAAGTACTAGTAGAAGTGTCGCCAAGCGAACTCCTTTACGTAACCACGAGATTTCATTGACTGCACAGCCTTTATTAGGTGCAGGTTAGGGACATTTTTGTCTGCCAACTCTGGATGTTTTGGCATATGCACATCCTTTTTGGTCATCATTACCCCCCCCGCCCCTTGAAGAGGAGCTCATAGATAGCAGTACAGTTCTTCTTGGGCATCAGCGTCTTGAGCTCTTATAATGGGGCTAAAGCAGGAAAAGCTAAGTATTTATGAAACCATAAACTACCATAGTGGGATTTGAACCCATGTCCCCAAGTGTTAGCCTAGGCCTCTGGATTATTAGTTCAGTGATAATACCACTACACCACTGTCAGGCAAACTTCAGAGCAGGTTACGTGACTCCTCCATTTTACCCTAAGTTAAAGACAATCCCAAAGCATAAAAATCTTAAACTTCATATTTGTAACAATATTAAGAAAAATGAAATAAAACAGAGGGGGAAAAAAATCAAGCAAGCCTTGAGTCATTATATGGTTGCCAGCATAAACTCACTGAGTTTTGAGCTTTGAGACTATCTCAGCATAAAATAAACTTGTCTTTAGGGTAGGTTTTAGGCCAGTTCAAATTTAGCTGCAGCTATTCAGAATCTGTCATCTTAAATATGTCCAGTCCATTCCTCATTTCCACTGAACTTATCAGCAAACAACTATAATATGTGCAAAAGATTGAAGATCTCCTTCACCTATCCACTGCAGCTCGATTTCAATAGTCTAAATACGACTATATAGTATGGTGCAGAATCTTTTACTTATGCAACAGCAGAGCCTATTTTTCATCTAATACTGCCTAACTTCATTTGAAAATCCTTCAACTGAGCCTGTATTTTTCGCACTACAGTCAGGTCCAGGTTCACCCATGTTCCCGAGCTCAGTGTTAAAAAGATTGTGTCCTAGAGTGTCCTCTGCATTTGCACTTAGATACAGATGTAATTTGGGTTTAACCAAATATGCGGTTTAAATGTTTGCACAATTTTGGGTTGACTTACCCACATAACTACAATATTCCCAAGTTTCCTTGATCTTTCATGGCAGTCCATCAGACTCTTTGGGTGGAAATTTCTATGTCATCGGGTGTGGCGGTGGGCGTGAGCAGACAATAAGGCAGGAAGGCCAAAAATCAGTTTTAAGATGTCATGAAACCCGTTTTTAATTGTCCGCTCCTGCCATAAATGGCAAGCTGCGTTTCCCACTGCCACACATCGAGAACTTCATTTTAATACACCTGCATATCATTATAAGCCCTGCTTGCCGGTATCATCACCTCATGCTGGATCATCTGGGCAATCATGCTGATGTGTTCATGGTAGCATTTTAAAGGTGTGCACCTGGCAAGCTGCACTTAGAGGGGATCTTGGAGGTGAGTGCACAGTAATGTTGCGCATTGCTCACAAGGGTTGCCTATTGGACCTCAAGGTTGAGGCGCCACACATTCAGGTGAGTCACATTTTCCTGGCTGGCTGACAGTATGGTGCCAGGGCAAGGTCTGCACTGCAGTTGAGGCAAGTTGGGTGGGGAGTAGAACGCAAGGTCTGCACTGCAGTTGAGGCAAGTGGATGGGGAGGAGAGTGCAAGGTCTGCGCTGCAGTTGGTGGCAGTGCATAAGCATGTGTGGTGTGGAAGGGCGGGGCGGTGCTGGGTTGGCAAGGGACGTGGCCACGGATGAGGAAAATCTTGTATAAAGTGACCACACCTCTGCGACTGAGACATTTCAGGCACAGCCACAGAGACATGCTTAGAATCGGGCCTCTAACCTTTCTGCTCACTCAAGTGACGCAGAGGCCTGAAAGTGCCACCAAGTGCTCCAGAGCTTTTCACCTCTCGGGAACAGACTGAAAACTAATGAGCGTTTTAGTGGACTGCAGAACAATTGGACAACTGGGTACATTGTGCAATCTCCTTGCGGAAGCTGGCCACGGAGCATTACTGGTGGAGGATCTCACAGCCCCTTGCAATGTCATCATTCAGTTTTGGACCAGTCTCCCCCATGGTTCAAGCTAACAGCACAACCTTGCAGTGCAGGTTAGGAGAATGCCTGCACCTGAGCTGAGAGCACAGCATGCAGTCTATTGGACAAAGCTGCCGCCAATCGGTCAGGTGGAGTGAGGCGGAGGAGGGTGGGACTTTGGGCAGCCATACAGCACAATAAACTCTGACCATCCAAATGGTGGCCAACACTCTCTGGGATGCATTAAGGGGTTTTCAGACACTCAAGCTAACCCACGCATCACTCTCTTTCACCCAGCAGAAGGAGTACATCATGGAGCCTGGTGACCTAGCTGTATGCCTCATGACTTACAGAGAGTGCAGACAAAGAAGAAGAGAGTGGCAGAGGTGTCTGGCTGGGCAGAGGGAGGAGCAGTACCCTCAGGAAGAAGGGGCAGCTGGGGCTTCCGCCCATGCCACTGAAAAGCCACAGCAAGTCATTGCTGGTCGGCACCTAGATAGACCCAGGGTCCATAGACAATGCTTGTCATTCCTGTAAATGACTAAGAACCAGTGTTGCCAAGGACTGCAAATGCCCAGGGAACTGGTTGGTCAGATTTGCCACCTGTTGCAGTATTTGGCGCCATGGAGACATAGAGGACATTC
Organism: Carcharodon carcharias; assembly: GCF_017639515.1. Lineage (NCBI taxonomy): Eukaryota > Metazoa > Chordata > Chondrichthyes > Lamniformes > Lamnidae > Carcharodon > Carcharodon carcharias. The sequence continues at coordinate 42,365,791 of NC_054470.1, forward strand.
ACTGCCAGTGGCTGTGAAAGTGACCGCAGTGCTCAATTTTTACGCCAGTGACTCCTTTCAGCGCTCCACAGGTGACCTCTGTGGGATATTGCAACTGCACCCATGAGGTTACGCAAAGGCATGCAACTTTGTGCATTTCACCCAGGAGCAGACAAGCCAGGAAGAAAGAGCACTAGGATTTGCCCAGATCTCAGGTTTACCACAGGTGCAGGGTGCCATTTCCTGCACTCACGTGGTGCTCAGATCTCCATGACAACAAGCGGTCAACTATGTCAAGCACAAGGGCTTCCATTTGTTGAATGTTTAGCTGGTGTGCGACCTCCACAAAAATATCCAGCAGATCTGAGTACAGTTCCCAGGGAGTGCCCACCACTCCTACGTTCTCAGTAGGTCTCAGACCCCTGACATATTCCAGAGTCCAGAGAGACTGCAGGGATGGCTCCTTGGGGACAAGGGGTACCCACAGAGGACGTAGCTGATGCCACCTGTGTGCCTGCCTCAGAGTGCAGCAGAGAGAAGGTATAATGAGGCTCATGCTGAAACTCGCACTTTGGTGGAGCAAACCATCAGGATGTTGCAAATGAGGTTCCAGTGCCTGGACTAGTCTGGTGGAGCCCTGCAATACAATCCACAGAGGGTACCATGCATTATCGTCGCCTGCTGCGCCCTTCACAACCTGGTGCTGCAATGGGGAGAGGAGCTGGCTGAGGAGGAGATGGAGGAGCTGGAGCTCTCCTCCGATGAGGAGGATGTCAATGGAGATGAGGGTGAGGAGATCCTTGAAGGTGAGGATGACGGCCAAGAGGCCATTGCACTGGGAGGTCTTCATAGTCACAAGATTTGTGGAGGATGATGATGACATACAGTGAGAAGATACATGGATTCTCATATTGCATCTATGAACGTTTGACTCTTATGTGACTGATGGCAGCACACATATCCTCTGTTTAAGGCTCCTGTCATGGAGATGCAGTGGATGCCCATAGACCCTACATTCCAGGAGGTTGATAATGACATGCAGTAGGGACTCACCATATGGGAATGTCTGTCTCCTGCATGCGCTCTGTGAACAGGGTCATATCATGGAGATGCAGAGGGGAAACTTTCACTTCCCCTGATCCTATGGCATCCTTTGTCAGCTGTACCCTTCAGGACCACACTGTCACGAGACACAGCTCATGATGGGATCGGGGGTCAGCCGCACCTCAAAGATGCCGGGAGCACACACAGAGAATGAGATGGAACTCTGTGCCGCCAGCCCAGGACATTCTGGCAGCAATAATAAGCCCCATCGAGGTGCAGGCATGACTGATGTGACCAGTGACAATGAAGGTGCACCATGAGTGTGCTGGGAAGGTTGCACAAAGCACAGGGAAGAAGCCTTGGACTGAGACACCTGCCTTTATCTTGTGCAGGGATCAAGGTTTCACATCTGAGCCACCCGAGCACTGCTCATTGAAACAAGGAGCCAAAGACAGGGAGACGTTCTTGGGAGTTTAACAAAATAAACATTAAGTACAAGTGATCAACACCTATGCCCAAGCTGTGCAGCTACATCCCCTTAACCTTCCTAACCTTCCACTATATCTTGGTGCTCCCCCAGCATCCACAGCAGAGGTGGAGGCAGCCTGCTGACTGTGACACCCTGTCTGTGATGACCTTGATGAGCGTCCTGTGGAGGGCTAAGGTCTGGAGGGCCCCAGCCTGCTTTTGGGGTCCTGCTGTGTGGCCGTGGGCATCCTCCCTGGCCTGTGGAGCTGGATTTGCTGGGGTCACAGGAAGAGGGGATTTGGATGGTCTGGACACTCCAGGAGTCACCTGGATGGATGGCCCTGGGGTGTGCACCTGCTGATCCTCCTCCCTATGGCCAAGATTTTTACCTTGTCAGGTGGGCGGGGTGGGTGGGCCCAGGACAGTCATGAAGAAGACACCAGGGCAATCATGAAGAAGACATCGATTTCATGCTGGCTGGCCAATTAACGGGCAGCCAGGATGAAACGTGCGCTGCACTGCTGCTGGGGTGGGGGTGGGAGGGGGGTGAATGTGCAAGTGCGCGCACGTGCACTGGTGCATGCAATGAAAGCTCCCTAAGGCACAGAGCTGCCTCAGGGCGATGAAGAATTAGAAACTGAAAAATAAAAAAGTTAGCAATGTTAAAAACATGCTCCCTCATGTGATTGTCATGTGACTCTGTCACATGAGCAGGGACATGTTATGAATGAATTTTTAAAATTTTTATTTAATTTTTATTTGCTGTTGGAAACCTCATCCCATTCCATGGCCTTTTGGCCTGCCCGCCAACTATAAGGTTGGACAGGCAGCGAAAAGTTTCATTCAATTATAACTTTAATGGCCTTAATAGGCCTGTTAATTGTCGGCGCCCGCCAACTGAAATATCGTGCGAATGCGCGATGACAATGGGACACTCGGCTGACATCATTGAGCCTCATTTTAAGCTCGAGTGAGTTGGGCAAGTGCTCAAGGGCCTATAGCTGACTCCTTGAGGAGAAGGGGAAGCTGGAGTGAGGTGGAGCTGCCCCCAACTCTCTCACGACACTATTGGAGGCCAACTATGGCATTGGCGCTGGAATTCAACGTGCGCCACCATCCTGCCAGTGTTGACCTCAGTGCGTTGGCCTGCCGGCGCTATCACCTCAGCCTGAAGGACCCCTCCATTGTACCTTGCAATCTGAGGAGTGCAGCGGACATCCCTTCCTGATGTTCTCAAGTTTGCCTTTGCAGCTCCAGTAACTGCCGTATGACCAAGTCCAGAGGCTCGTCACCTGACTCAGACTCAGCAGGTTTCTGGCCTCCAGCAGTCGTCCGGGTGCTGAAAACCTGGGAAGTCCCTGCTGCCACCTGCTGTGCATCAGGCAGTGCAATTTTTTTTTTTATTCATTTAAGGGATGTGGGCTTCGCTGGCTGGACCAGCATTTATTGCCTATCCCTAATTGCCCTTGAGAAGGTGGTGGTGAGCTTGAACCGCTGCAGTCTATGTGATGTACGTGTACCCACAGTGCTGTTAGGGAGGGAATTCCAGGATTTTGACACAGCAACGGTGCAGGAACGGCGATATATTTGTCAGGATGGTGAGTGGCTCACCAGATTGTGATCCCGAGGCTACTCTGAAGCTTGGTCCCAACGAGGTGTGTGTCTCTGTACTGGTGGAGGTTGTGGGTGAGCGCTGTGACGGGCCTTCAATGAGGGTTTCAGCAGATTCCTCTTCTGAGAAGCCTTCGGGGCTTGAGGACCTGGGTCATGGACTCCCTCAGCTGTTTCCCAGATGTGCCTGTGAAAGCAAGGAGGGAAAATTAGTGCATGGCAGTGGCCTGTGAAACAGGACACATCATTCACAGCATGGTTGTCTAGCGGATGTTGCACTGCTGGATCCTCACTTGTTTGAGCACCGCTGACCTCACCGTCAGCACAGGACCAGACCCGGTCATAACCGGCCAGCTGGATGATTCCAGACTTTGATTTGAAACATTCCTCCACCGGTCTGCGACCTCTCCCTCTTGTGTGCCAGCTTGTCCTGCATGAAGACAGATGGAGAGAATGTAAGCAGGATGCCTGCCAGGCCAGGTGATAAGTGTGCCTGGCCTGTGTGGGTGGTGAGTGGTCCCATGGACAGGATGAGGACAATGCTGGTGTGTGTGAGAGAGAGAATGGTGTTGTGCCTTGAGCCAGCAGTGAGTAAGATCCCTGTGGATGTGTGATGGATTTGTGAGTGTGAGAGTTTAGTGATGAGAAGAGTGACTTACCCTGGCAGAATGGAGGATTTCATTCATCCTCTTTTGGCTGGGTGGCTGTCTTCTTTTGAAGGAGGTTGGCGCTGACCAACACTGCCGGATTGATGATATTGCTGTCCCTCCTGCAGCCAGAGCAGGGGGAGCATAGGACATCATGGTGGGCCTCCATGGCATCCAAAAGGCGTTCCATGGATGCATCCTGAAATCGGGGGGGCTGCAGTCTTCTTGCCTTTTTGGGCTATGTCTTCCGTGCAGCAGTCCTGGGCTGGAAGCACTGAGAGGTGTGTGCACAGCTGTGCTTTAAATACGGCACCTGGCGTGAGGAAACGGTGAGGTGATGGGGTGGCGGGTGAATCGAAGGCTGCCTGTCAGAGAAACGGCGTGATTAATGACCCAGGATTGGGGTGATACGATGTGAAAGACCGCCATTGCGGCTGGTGGGTAAGATGTCCTTTTTCCCGCCCGCTACTGCACTTTTTGCAAATGTGGGACAATTCCGCCCTTTATCAGAACAAATTTCTGCTGGATGGCTGAGAATGTTGAACGTTTGCAACAGTAATCAGGAATTCATTTGAATTCTTTTCTAGAACTAAAGGTCACTGTTTAAAAATAAGGAGTTGCTCAATTAAGACAGAGATGAGGAGAATTTTTTTCTCAGAGAGGGTCGTGAGTATTTGGAACTCTCTTCCTCAAACGGCAGTGGAAGCAGAGTCTTTGTGCGGAATCATCCCAGACTTGCATTAAATTCGGTAGCGGATGGGAAAAAAGGCTTTTTACCCGCCAGCCGCAATGGCAGGTTTTTGCATCTTATCATCCCCTTCCTGCCTCATTAATTATGCAACCACAGGCAACACAGCGTCTCACTGGCAGGTGGCCTCCTATTTGCCTGCCACGCCGTTACCTCACGCAGGGTGTCACATTTAAACTGTAGCAGCGTGCACACTTCCCAGTACAGCCCAGGATGGCTCAGGTGAAGACATGGCCTCAAAAGCCAAGGACAGTGCAGCCCCCCACCACCTTCTCACCCCCCCGATGCAGTGATGCATCCCCAGAATACCTTCTGGACACCATGAACACCCCGCTGCGATGTCCTCTACCCCTGCTTTGGCCACAGGAGACCCATCAATCTCAACACTCTGGCTTGAGAGGGGGTTCGCAGAGGTGGCCAGTGCCAATCTGTACACAAGAGGTCAGCCATCCAGTGCAGAAAACGGATGAATGATCTCATCTGTGCTACCAGGGTGAGGCAAACATCTCATCACTCTAAACTCTCACACTCACAAGGTCATCACACATTCACTGGCATTTCACTCACTGCCAGCTCAAAGGACATCACCACTCACTCTGTCACACATACCCTCACATCTCCATCTGGCCTCACTTCCTCTGGAGACTGCCTCTTCATGCATCACCATCTTGAGACCATTTGCACAGATCAATGTGTGCTCCTCACACACCCTGGGATGCCCCCCTTCCCCAATAAAGCCCTCACTCTGCAGCCTCTTCCCTTGCCTGAGGTCACTTCTATCCCTTCCCCAAGCAAGTCCTAGCCTTGTAGTCTTTGAAAAGCCACCTCCACCTTACATTTGGTCTGGTGGGTAGAGACTGCTCATGAGACACCCCAAAAGTGATGTGGTGCTGCCTGTGAAGCCTGACAACGAAGACCGTGAACGCTTTCCGAAGCAAGGTAGGCCCGGGTGAAGTACAGCTCATCAGGTGCACATCGCTTATGTACAGTTCTGAAACACATCAGCGTGGTGCCCAGATTGTCCAGCATTGGAGGATGATTCTGACTAGCAGAGCTTATAATGTGATGCTGAATTATTGAAATTAGGTTCCTGACATGCAGTGGCAGGAAATGCGGCCTGCCATTAATGGGTGGAGCAGATGATTGTAAACTGATTTCATGATGGGGTAAATCTGATTTTTGGCCTTCTCACCATGTTGTCATGATGCCTACTGCCAACGTGAGCAGAAAATTCCAGCCTTTGATTATTTTTAAGGCAGATGAAGGTAGATTCGTGATAAGCAAGGGGATGTAAGGTTATCGGGCGTAGTCAGGTTACAATCACAATCAGACCAGCCATGATCTTATTGAATGTGGAGCAGGCTCAAGGGACTGAGTGACCAACTCCCGCTCCTAATTCATATGTTCATATGTTTTTATGATCAAAATCAGGTGGGGCTAAGAGAAAAACCTCAGCTCTTCCATTGGTGCCCAGGATAGTGACCACGGTAGTACCAGCTCCCTGTCAAGGGACTGCGATAGAAATGCTACCTGTAACTGCAATGTAGGGACATTTGATTGGCACTGAAAGACTTTGGTTGTTTTGGCACAAGCATAAAGAAATTGTAGACCAGCAAATAACAATGGAATGTGTGTGAGATGGCTTACTACTGCTGCATTTGTTAGACAAGGCAGCCCTTTAGGGATTTGGCTCACTCTCATCGTCAGTGCCATATTTTACTTAAAGGATATCAATGTACGTTTACAGTTTTCTCTCAAACTTTTAATATTGGCGAAGTGATGGAGTAACTAGACATAAAATTCGCCATGGACCACCAACTTTAAAAATATAGCAGTTTGGGTCATATTTGACTAATGTCTACTAGTAATAAATTCATCGCATTGTGTGCAATTCATGATAATTGAAATCCCTGTCTAAGTTGTGTATCTTACCTTATCGTCCTGTCCTTGTACTTTTTTGGTTGATGTGAAGCGTGTTCCAATATTCAGTGCATTGTCACACAAGAGATAGATTTGCATACCTGCCACAAGGTTTTTCTTGCAGCACTGATCTCAGCGAATCTACTTCACTTTGGTGAAGTGGAGAGCAGGGTCTCAACATATAGTCATATCTGGTTTGTATAGTTATATCTCTTGCTTTTGCCTTTTGCACCTGGGTTCTGGCTCTGTGGTCAGCAGGAACTCGGCTGTGAAGAACAGATGTCACTAACATCAATAGACAAAACACATACTTCAAGAATTGACCCAAGCAGAAAAATGTGAAATATGTGTCAAATAAATGGTGGCAGGAAGAGGATGTTTTAACAGATTCTATCCTAAGTATTAGAATTTTTTCATTGCAGAGGAAGTGTTTGGCCCCGGCCCTGGCTAATGGTGAAACTATTGTGCCAATCTTTATGCCCTTAGAAAAGGGAAATACAATGATTCTATGCTTAATATTGTCACTTAGGAATAACCTACCATGTAATGTAAAAATACAAATTTTGTTCATACATTCTGTCTTATGATTAACTAATTCAAAGACCATCAAATATTATGCACTATCCATATTATACCCTATTACAGTTCCACTGTTAGAAACTTGGCATGCATTAGAGAAGTTAATGGAAGCATGAAGGCTCTTTGGTTTATTCCAGTTTGTTGGCTTGTAAACCACGTGATATTCTGATATTGAGTATCAAAACAGACTTTGATCTGCAGAGACGTATGAAATCTTTTTCTCTGGCCACCAAATAATTATATTGATAAGAAACATATTACTGTCTTGGGGGTATTGAGCCACTCAAGGAATCTAGATATATTAACCAATATATGACATGAGGAGACAAAAGGCCTTGAGCATTTGCATACCTCTAGAATTATTGAGATTGTACTCAGAGTTGGTCACATGAACAGAAATCTAGTAATTATTGGGCTTTGGTTTTGCCCATCTTATATAAAGCTATTAATAATGTGAATTGTTAACAACTTACATAGAACTACATCAGAATTTGTTCCATCTACAAGGTGCACTGCAGCAACTCACCAAGCCTCTGTTGATAGCATCTGCCAAACCTGCAACATCTTGCAACTAGAAGAACAAGAATAGAAGATTCATTGGAACACAACCATTTCCGACAAGTTCCCCTCCAAACCACACACATCTGACTTGGAACTATATTGTTGCTCCGTCACTGGGTCAAAAACCTGGAACTCCCTGAAAGCGCTGCGGGTGTACCTCAAACCACATGGACTGCAGCTTTTCAAGAGGGCAGCTCACCACCACCTTTTCAAGGGCTATAAGAATGGGCAATCAATGCTTGCCTTGCCAGCGGAACTCTCATTCCATGAAAGAACTTTTAAAAATTAAAATGGGCAATAAATTCACTACAAAGGAGCAGTCCACTTAGGCTGTTTCCACTGAAGTCAATTACAAAGGCACTAAATATATTGCATTAAGCAGCCAGTTATTTCAAGCAGCAGTTGCATCAAACTTGTTGCATTGTGCAGTCAAAAATATAGCTGGACCATGAGTCTCAAAATAGTCATGCAATAAATGGTTTTGACTGATATCTGGTTGCTTATAGCGCCACAAGAGTCAAACAGAGAACTGGTGTAATTGAATTTGTTAATGGAACCAGCCTGAATAGTACATTGACATAGTGACTTTGCCTGAATAATCCCTGCAATTTCTTCTTTTCAGAATAAGAGATCGTGATGACAAGGGATCGTATGCTCTCTGCTTAATTCATGAGGGTAAAACATATCATTACCGAATTGACAGGGACAAAACAGGGAAACTATCCATTCCAGATGGGAAAAAATTTGACACCCTCTGGCAGGTAGAGTAACCTAGTGTTCAAAGGTTTTGTTGATCAGCCGAATATATTTTGCAATGCTGTTCTTTTACTCAGTTTGTTCAGTGCAAAATGCACAGCACTCTTCTGACCTGTTTAATTGAATTAGTTAATAAAAGTGGGGTTATTTTACAGACTCTTATAATTTCTATATTTGTGCCCTAGGATCCAATTTTGTCCTGTTTCATTTACATAAGGCTATAATTTTCTCTGGGCATTATTTTTAATACAGTGGTTAAAACTGTATTAAATTCCTGCCTGCCCTCTTTTATTTTGATAACCTATTTAAATTAATGCAGCAATTTAATATGAACCTCTCAGCCAATGTCCTAAAAATAGAAACCAAAAATTAAGTCCTTCAATCTGCCACATCTTTTTTGGTTTAAGGATTAGATTGACATACTTTGTCAGAATTTAATATGTAAGCATAGCTTAACTTTCACTGACACACTGATCACTTCTTAATTTTGTTTTTCTTTGCTCCTTCCGTTCTGAAGGCAGTGATTTATATCATGACAGTTCCACAAGTACCTGCACTAAGGAGCCTTTCCTTTTTTCTGATTTCTAGGCATTGGATGTGGTCATATTATTTGACCAAGGGAAGTTTCCCAGCTGAACTCTATCATGTCCTGAGACATTATCCACATATGCACACTTTTCAGCGAAGATTATAGCTCATGACTGGGATTGGGATTGTGGTTAAATTTAACCTTTTCTACCCTAGGGACACCAAAGCCAATTTCATGAAGCCCCATCGCTATTCTGATGGTTCTTAGATAATTTGTTAGGGTTTAAATCTAGCACTTGCTGGTCTATATGGCTCAGTACCAGAGCAGGTGATACATTTGCCAGCTGAGTCATTATGCTTAAACTTAAATTAACTTGTACACTGTTACTTGGTTGATGGAGCAAGAATCTGATCTGTATTAGGATTCTAATAACAAGTCTACAAACTCACCCTTCAACTTTTTCACCATGCCTATTAGAAGGAACCTATTATCCGTTTGATGCCTACTCCAGCTGCACAATCTATATTTGGAAACTGTCTGAGAAATTGTCTGTTGAAACCAAGACAGATCATATGGCCTCCTGCTCCTAACGCATTCCTCCCTGGAATCTCAAAACTGTGGAACTCTTCAGCTCTATCAGTCTTTCCTTTCTGCAATCTTCAGGCTTTTAAAAACCAAACACTACTTCCTTGTCATTTATCTTTTTTTCAATCTTGCTGTTACCCTACACTTTGTTTTCTAAAAAATGAAACTGCATGTATCTGCACGGGTCAGGGCACTGGGATACCAATCTGTTAGCCCATTTCATTGCACGAATCCAAACCTTTTAACACCTTAGCTTTGATATTTACGGACAGGTGAGGAGGGTGCAGGTAAGGCCATAAACAGCCAAAGAACCTGGCAAGACCAGTGGTGAGAAGCTTCTGCCAATCTTAATTTCAGAATATTCATTCATGGGATGTGGGCATCGCTGGCTAGGGCAGCATTTATTGCCCATCCCTGATTGCCCTTGTTCAGAGGGCATTTAAGAGTCAAACACATTGTTGTGGGTCTGGAGTCACATGTAGGCCAGACCAGGCAAGGATTTCCTTCCCTAAAGGACATTAGTGAACCAGATGGGTTTTTACAATAATCAGCATTGGTTTCATAATCATCATTAGACTCTTAGTTCCAGATTTGTATTGAATTCAAATTCCACCATTTAAGAGTCAAACACATTGTTGTGGGTCTGGAGTCACATGTAGGCCAGACCAGGCAAGGATTTCCTTCCCTAAAGGACATTAGTGAACCAGATGGGTTTTTACAATAATCAGCATTGGTTTCATAATCATCATTAGACTCTTAGTTCCAGATTTGTATTGAATTCAAATTCCACCATTTGCCATGGCAGGATTCAAATCTGGCTCCCCAGAGCATTACCCTGGGTTTCTGGATTACTAGTCCAGCAACAACACCACTACACCATCATCTCCCCATAATATGTTTTAGCTCTTAGTCCCAAATGACATCCGTTCAAATGAACCTTCTAGATAGTGGACAGGAGGGTACACTAATGGTAGGAGACCAAGGTTGAGAACCCCTAGGGACCGTCTGTGGCAATTAGCAGGACAGAGGCTCATGATTGGCAACCTCTCCTCAGTCCTCCCAATCAGGACTGGGTCAGGGGTAAGTAGGATGGGGGAAGTGGAGAGAAGTCAGCAACTGGGGCTTGGGGAGGCCAAAAGCTTCCTTGAGGGGCTGAGGGGAGCACCCCTGCTCCTCTTGGCCTACAAGTGCTGATAGAGGCACCTAACCCATGCAGCTGGTAGCTCCCACCTCCCTTTCACTGCCAAGTTTCCCAACCCCTGGGGAACATGTGCAGCAGTTGTATATTTTAAATTTGGGCCAACTACACTGTGGAAACCGAATTTAAAAATGTTCGTTCAGTATCCCACTCTCCACAGTACAACAGTAGAACCCAACATGATGTAGCATGTGGGATGTATTAAGGGCTCCTTGCGAGTTTTTCATTTTTACCTGCTCCTAACCCTTTCCTGTATGCTGTGGAAGAACTAATTATCAAGGCCCTTGTACGGATAGTAACTGAACTTTTGTTCGATCTATATCAACAATAGCTGAATAAACCCTTTAAGCAGTTTTCACTTCTTTTGGAAAAATTCAATACCCTCTTTCTAAACTTCAGTCTATCTCATTATATCAATCTCTTTATTTCCTTCTAATTGTACATTTGCTCATTTCATTTCTTTTTATGAGCTTACATGCTGTTGTGGGTTGTGCAATTTTGTAAACTTGGGCCTTCAGCTGCCTCCCTGGAAGTCTTGGCAGAATCAACACTTATTTGGCTGGGTGGGTCTATTCCAATTGCATCAAGTTCATGGTACGTTCATACACCAACCGAAACATTGCCATCTCTTGTATTATTGTTTTGGTTTCTGCTGCAATGACAACTTAAATCAGTTAAAAAGGTTGGACTTGAATAATTAGATTATTTCCCTTTGTTTCGTTAAATTTTCTCCAAACTATTACTGGACCATTGATGGGAGGGATAATATTTTAATATTGCTTTAAGGTAACATTCCATCAAAATAGTGCAACACTAGGATTGGAAATATTGAACTATTTTAAATGCAAAATCATTTGGGAAAAATTACTTTTTTGCCCACCCTTCACAGAGACATAGGCCAGAATTTTTCTGTCGGCGAGTTGGGGGCGGGGTCCGCTTGCCGACATGAAAATGACGGGGGATGATGTCAGGAGGAACCCCTGACTTCATCCTGCTTCATTTAAATATTGAGGAAGACAGGCAGACAGCTGATTTTGCTGTCCGCCCGCCAAACTGCCAGTGGCCAATTGAGGCCATTGACAGGATAATTAAGCCAATTAAAGGCCCTGCCCATCCAACCTTAAGGCTGGCGGGCAGGCCAGGAGCCCCAGCGGGCTTCTGAAAAAAACATGGAACCTCATCCACTGGCGGGATGAGGTTTCATGTCTGTTTTTAAAAAACTTTAATAAACTTTGTGATATTTATTAACATGTCCCATCTCATGTGACATTGTCGCATGAGGGAGACATGTTAATAATTTTTTATTTTTCTATTTTTTAAGTTTATAAAACTTTCAGCGCTCTCCATGAGACAGCACTTAGTCTCAGGGAGCTGTGTGCACTTTGATAGTTGGGGAATATCCCTCCCTGCAACCCCCCCCCCCCCCCAACCCTGCACAGTGCGCTTCCCATCGGGTGGCCCGCTAGGCGGGCCTTAATGGGCCTGCCCACTCAAAATGGCGGCGGGGCCCATTTCGGCAGCGGCGATTGGCTGCCCGCCCACCGCTGAGCCGGTGGGGCCCGCCCGCCAACTAACGGCAAAACTCTGCCCATAGACTGGGATTTTCCAACCCTGTTGTGGTGGGACCTGCTGCAGGGGACTCGGCGGCCCATCCAAAGTCCATTGGTTTTCAATAGGGTCAAACAATCCCGGCGGTGGGTGGGGCCAGAAATTCAGCACATCCTGCTAGCACTGGAAGGAAATTGGAATAAAATAAAAATCATTTAAGTAGGATTTGTTTGTATCACAGGTAAGCAAGTCTAGCTCAAGCTGATGGAATGCGTCTCCTAATTGTGCTAGCTGTATCAGTCTATGGGGTGTTTATTTTGGGTAGTCTGAAATTAGTTTCTTGTAGACAGGGGTGTACAACAAAGAACTATCCTTAATTTAGTACAAGTTATCACTAGATTTCCAATTTATTCCGAGAAACCACAAGGTTGGTGGGTGTGGAACTGGAAAATATGGAAAGACTGTTTTTAAGAATGGAGTGTGTCCTTTCACCTATATTAGATTAGTTTTAAATTTGCTCATTATTGCAAATGTATGCCTAAACCTCTTCTTATTGCATGGCATAAAACTCAACTTTGCGTCTTTTCAGAATTACATTTAAGAAACAAAAAAAATTGAAAAGAAGCTGGTTTCTCAGCAATGAAACAGAGACTAGCGTAATTCTCAATGGATTTGATGCTTGATTGAATACAGTTCCTTGATTCTGCTGGCTGGCATACTGTCAATGGGAAGTGATAGGTGAAACGATAAAAATAAACTTTAAAAAACTCACATCTCATTTGAGAAATACCGTATGGGTGATGGGGTATGAAATGTCATTTAACTTTCAGAGTACAGACAGTATTTTAAAAATGAGATGGTCCTAAGGCACTAAAGATTGCCTGTGTCGTTAATATAATAAAAAAACAGAATGCCGAGTGTCACATATGTGCAGTGGAAGAGATACAACTGATTGATTGTACAAAAGAAATCCACATAACTTCTTTGCTGTAGACAAATTATTTCCACTTCATTTGAATATGATGGATGCCAATGAATCTTTTCTTCTTGTAATATCTTGCTCGTCAATAACTTCAAAGGAATTGGTTGTTTAAAAGTGCTTTGCGATATTTTGAGACATGTGGCAAGACACAGAATGTCACCAGGAATGCCCTCAGGAGTTTTTCCATTTGGCACTGTAACTTCATCAGAAATTCCAGATACAGAGCTTCCTAAGACGTTTCAGAATTCAATAAAGCACTGAGCAATAGATCAAAGCAGAGAACACATGGAATTTTTTGATAAATGTTTACTGTAGGGATTTACTGCCAATTGTTAAAACAAAAATGTTGGAATATCAGCAAACTCTGGAATTGTATTAAATCTGCTAAAGCCAGAGATCCTAGTTTGAGAAAGAAAGACCTAAGTTCATTTTGGGACTTATAAAGTTTTTAGTGTTTTTTTCTGCATGTGCAGCAGCTATTTTATCACACACTGTAGATTCTACAGCCAGCAATGAGATGAACAAGCAGCTCATGTGTTTCTGGTTGTGTTAGTTTAGAAAGGAATGCTGTAATTGAAACCCAAAGCAGATTTCAGTTTTATAGTAAATCCCTACAGTAAACATTTATCAAAAAATTCCATATGTTCTCTGCTTTGATCTATTGCTCAGTGCTTTATTGAATTCTCAAACAACAGCAATAGTTAGCTCTTTTTTATTCATATATACATATATATTTAAAAAAACATGTTTGTAATGTAATATTGTATGTTTGTGATATTGTAAAAATGTAACTAAAGCTGTTTTGATTCAACCATGTTAGCTAAACGACACCATAACTAGTCAGATCCTAACAGTTGTCTCCTCCAACTACCAAGAAACCACATAAGGCATTTATTTTTAAAAACAAGATGATCTCTAATTTTAACTTTTTTAGTTTTTAGTTTTTTTTAATAGCTTACTTCTCTTTTTACATTTTTTCTTTCCCTGAGGTCAGGTAAATCACCTGGTCAGTCCCTCTTTCTCCCTGACCCAAATTTCATCCCTCTTCTGACTGAAACCTGCATGCTCAACATTTACGTAGAACCAAGCTTTTCTACTTGATTAAAACTGACCCCTTCCCCATCATTCTAACTTGTCCAACTCCAACCCTAACTGGACTATCTAATCAGCCCAAGATTAATTTGATTGTGACTTCTTGCCCTCTAATTGGAATCTTCTCAATTATCTGTAGACTGTAGCAGTCGACTTCTGCATGACAGCTTCCCTGTTAATTTTCTAAAAATAGCCTAATTTCTTTCTCACTGTCATTGCTCTTTTCAATGTCAGGGAGCATGAAAGCCAGGGAAGTGAGTTTCTGCAGAAACCAATTACAGTTCGATACCTGTACATGTGAGTTTGGAGAAAACCACAAAATGATAGATATTAAAAGAAAAAAGTTGGTCCATCTTGAATTTCCAAAAATTGAATATGTGGATGAAGAATAACACACCAGCTTTGAGTTTCCACATGGTCCTGTTGGTTTTTCAGTGCAATTTGAAAATTAGCTTAATCGGTGCAAACGATTAAGGAAATTTAAATGCAAATTATGTCGACTAAAAATTGAGGTTCCGTGATCTTTAAAAATAATATTATTTATAAATGGCAAAAGGAAGAGAAAAATAAAGGAAGAGAGAAAAAAATTAGATAGCAGGAGGAAGAGACATCACTAAAGAAAAAGAGATCATTTTCATTTCTTTCACTGTTGCACTGATTAACTTGTTTCCTTCAAAATTTTTGTGCATTTATTAACTCATTTGCAGAGCAAAACAGTGCAGAGAAAAATTAAAAACTCTATTATGATAGTCTCTACCTATAGTAGGTGAAGAATAGGTTAGAAATAAATGGTTATGTCTTATAACTGCAGAAAAGAGATGTTGAAATAAAGTCTGACAAATATTTTACTCTAAAGCATTGTTATATGTATTTTTAATTTTAATTTTAATATGGAAAATCTTCTCTCTAGATGGTTGACCATTATTATTACAAGTCTGACGGTCTTCTTCAAGTTCTCACTGAACCGTGTCCAAATCCTGATCATCCAGTTGGTATGTTGCCACACCTCCATTTCTATTTATTATTGAGATAGATAGGGGAGGTGGAAGCAAGGGAGCTAACATTTCTTGTTGAAGAAGAGTAACACAAGCAATGAACTGTGAGAGTACAAATTTCGGCAAAATGGCGTCAGGGAAAAGGACATCATGAAGAGGTTGCAATACCTTCTGCAGGGGAAAGGGAATGAGCCAGAAGTTGTGTTATATGTTGATACCGATGGCAGAAAGAGAGCAGGTATTGATGTCCTATGGACAGATTTTTAGGAGCTATGGAGGTTAAAATGTAGGACCACGTATAGTATCTCTGGATTACTTCCAGTGGTGCATGCTAGTGAAAGTAGAAATAAGAATATAAGGAGGATCTATACTTGACTTGAGGCATGGTGCAGGAGGGAGGTCTTCAGATTCCTCTGGTATTGGGGTTAGTTCTGGGTCAGGAGGTACCTATTCAAAAGGGATAGATTGCACAGGAATGGGATCAATGTTCTCAGAGAGACGTTCACCAGTGTGGTTAGTGAGGATTTAAACTAAATTGACAAGGGAGTAGAGACCAGTGTATATGGTAGAAAAGGGGAACAAGGTACATAATATGCGAGATATAACGAAGGAAGTAGAAGAAAGGCAAATAAGGTGCATAAAGTGAGTGCTGGATAGCTCTAGAGAAGGAAGTACTACTATATTAGATAGCAGCAGACTAAGGGAATACAAAGATAGGTTTACAGTGTATGTTCATAAACTCACAAAGTGTGGTGAATAAGGTTGGTGAGTTACAAGCACAAATAGATGTAGTGGCAGTAACAGAAACATAGTTTTAAAATAGAGTCCTGGGTTCTTAATATTCACGGATACAAAGTGATCATAAAAGATATGGAAGGAAGAAAGAGAATTGGGATGATAGTACTGATAATGGAAGACATTGTTGTGTTGGAAATAGAGTATGTTTCTCAGTCCAACTAGGAAGGAGGCATTGCCGGATCTGGTGCTGGGGAATGAGGTGGGCCAAGTGGACCCTGTGTCTTACAAGAACACTTGGGAACTTCTAAATTGGAAGAGGGCTAACTTAAGTGGGAGGAGAAGGGATCGAGCCAGGGTAAAATAAAACCAAAAACCACTGACAGAAAAAAACTGTGACAGGTCCTTAAGGAGGAGCTGTTTCAGGTATAGGCTAGGTATATTCCAACAAGGGCAAAAGGTGGGGAAACCAAAGCCAGGCTTTGTTGTATGACAAAGGAGATACAGAATATGGTCAAACAAAAACCAGACGATGTAAGGTAAATTCTTTAAGTGAGAACCAGACCAAATATAATACATTGATAGGGGAATTGAAGAGAAAAACAATAAGACTGATGGGAGAATATGAGAATAGAATGGCAGTTAATACAAAGAGCGACCCAAAAATCTTTTATTGGCCTGTAAATGATACGCAGGTCATAAAAGGCAGTGTAGGTCCTATTAGGGACAAAGAGGGTGATATATGCTTAGAGGCACAGGGCAAGGATATGATACTAAATGGATACTTTAGATTTGTATTTACTAAGGAAGAAAATGCTGACAAAATATCAGTGGAAGAGGAAATGGTAGCATTAATAGATGGAATGAAAATTGCTAGGATGTATTAAGGCTGGGTATGTTTAGAATGGATAAGTCACCTGGTCCAGATGGCTTGAATTCCTGGTTGCTAAAGAGAGCGTGGGTGGAGATAGCAGAATGGCTTGTAATCTTCAACTCTTCCCTAGATATGGGAGAGGTACCAGAGGATTAGAGAGTGCAAATGGGACACCCTTATTCAAGAAAGGGAGTAAGGACGTTCCTAATAACTGCAACCTAGTCTGTCTAGCATCAGTGATGGGTAAGGTTTTAGAAACAATAATCAAGGAAAAAATGAATAGACAGTTGCAGGTGTTTGACTTAATTAAAGAGAACCAGCACTGATTTATAGAAGGCAAATCATACTTGACTAATCTAATTGAATTTGTTGATGAAGAAACAGAGAATGTCAATGAAGGGAATGTAATGGATGGTGTTTATATGGATTTTAAAAAAGCATTTGACAAAATACTGCAAAAAAGATTGGTCAACAAAATTGAGGCATATGGAACAGGAGGGTCAATGTTGGCTTGGTTAAAAAAATGGCTTAAGGACAGAAAAACTAAGTTGTGGTAAATGGTTGATTTTCAGACTGGAGGATGGTAGACAGTGGGTTTCCCCAAGGGTCAATGCTAAGTCCACTGACTTTTTAAAATACACAAATGACTTGGATATTGGAACACAAAGTAAAATTTCAAAATTTGCCAATCATACCAAACAATGAGGTATGGCAAACAGTGAGGATGATACCAATAGACTGCAACAGGACAGAGAGGCTAAAAGAATGGGTAGACAGGTGCCAAATCGAATTTAATGCAGAGAAGTATGAGGTGATGCATTTTGAAAGAAGCAATAAGGAGAGACAATATAGACTTAATGGCAGTTCTAAGAATATGGAGGGACAGAGGGAACTGGGGGTGCATGTCCATGGACCTTTGAACATGGTAAGACATATTGATAGAGTAATTATCAAAACATAAGGACCTTGTGCGTCATAAAATGAGGCATTGAGTACAAAATCAGGGAAAGTACCCTGAATCTTTGAAAATTCTGGTTCGGCCACAAATAGATTTCTGGTCATCACACTTTGGGAAGAATGTGAAGTTCCTTGAGAGGGTGCAGAGGAGATTATCCAGAATAGTTCTAGGATTGTGGGGAGTTTAGTTACAAGGTTAGGTTGGTGAAGCTGGGGTTGTTCTCCTTGGAACAAAGGAAATAGAGGGGAGATTTGATAGAGGTGTACAAGATAATGACAGCTTTATATAAGGTAAACATAGAAAACCTGCTCCCATTAGCTGATGGTACAAGGACTAAGGGACATAAATTTAAGATTTTGGACATAAGATGCAGAGGGAATGTGAGGAAGAACCTTTTTGCGCAGCGAGTGCTAATTGGCAAATTTTGCCTTGTGTTCCAATATCCAAGTAATTTGTACATATTAAAAAATCAATGGAAATCACTGCCTTTGAGGTGGTGGAAGTGGAGATGTTCAATGATTTCAAAAGGAAATTGGATGAGCACTTGAGGGAAACAAGCTTGCAGGGCTCTGGGGATAGAGCAAAGGGACTGGATTACTCTTCACAGATGAAGTCAATGGGCAAAATGTCCTCCTTCACGGTGTAATGACTATGACTCGACATCTGTGAAACTGTTCTTGAGGAAATTTACCTAGAAAATGGCCCCAATAGGGTTTTTAAAAAAAGAAACACATCAAATATTTATTTTCTTTCTATCCCCAGTTTTTTTCCCCATTTACCTCTCTTCGCCTGAAGTGCTGACTCTTCTTGGGGTACAAATTTGCAGGCATCATTTCTACCTGGATGTCTTTTCCATGTGGTCTTTCTTCATGCATCTACAGCTCAGACAATGATTTCAGCAAGCTTTTTAACTACAAGGGATGTAACAGCCTAGCCTGTCCCTGTATCCACCACCTGTATCCACCTGACAGCTGTAGACTTGCACCTTTCAACAAACCAGGAGAAGGCTGTTTTCACTTTTGTCCACCCATAGTTCAAAGGGACTCACTGAGATCAATTAATTCAACATACACTCATAATACCTAGGATTTTGCTCACTTGTTTGACTTGGTGCTGCAAAGCCAATTTCTTTAGTTCTAAGAATGCTTGCATGGTATCATCACTACACAGCTTTTAACATGATGCAGATAATAGTAATGCTTCTGTGGGGCTGTTACAGTGTTGCTACTATCAACGAACACTTTCCATAGTATATTAATAGTTTACTCACTCAGCAGCTACTTGCACTAAGGGTGAAAATGTATGTCTTTTGAAGAACTATAAAATAATTTTGGGATTGATAAATGGGATTACAATGTGTATGGGGTCAATTGCAACAATATTACATTCACACTGTAATTTCAAACCACTCCTGAATGGTATGACAAGAGGGAATTCAAGAATTTAGAGGAGGAAAGGAATTCACTCAATCCTGGTATACCTAGCATCTCTTTCAACTACCCTCCATCCTTGTGAATTTTGTAATGTGCTGTGGAACTAGCAAAACTGTTAATTCCTGTGACATTTGCACCTTATGCAGTAAACTTTCAGCCTGTTAGTTACGTCACAAGTTTGCTAAAAATAACATGCCTGCAACTGTTCATGCAAAGTTATGCTGTAAGTGTGACCTGTTTTGAAAATCATGTCCATCAATTCAAATGAAGCAATATTACACTGTTTGCAGAATTAGTTTATCCCACAGTCTTAAGTCAAGAAATATTGAAATTCCATATAAAAGACTACTTGATATACAGATTCTATGATTCCTAATTGTGTCCCATTACTATGATTTTGTTTTCTAGATGCCTTTGGGTTAACTCCTGCACCACCAGTTCCAAGTAACCATCCTCAGGTAAGAATGTATTTAACACCAATGTGGTAAAGAGCTGAACAGTTTTCAGATTCTATAAAAGGACTCTACTGCTCATTGTCTTAACTAAACACATCTGACTATGGTAAACCTTGATGTTGTCTTAACGAATTAGAATCTCTGGAAATAAAATTCCTAGGAAAATAGTACACAGTGTTAGTCCTTGTGTGAAGTAAAATTTTAGTTTAACATACAGGTTATTCAAATATTTATTATTTACTTTCTGCTTTTCATGGCTTCTTTGCTGACCCATTCGAGTGCAGCAGGGTGACTTGCCCACTGGTTCTTTTTAACCTTCTCTCTGGGGAAGGATCTTGTCTTTTCTTGGCTCTTCCCACAAATATGCTGACGAAACCAGAGATTTGCTGCGTGGGGAACTGCAGGGATGAATTCAAATTCTGTAAGTGTTTTACTGGGCCAAATACACCAGACTATCAGACCACTATAATTCAATAGCGCTTGATTTTTTTTGATCAATTAAGCCGTCAACCTACTGCTTTCATGGAATAGGCATACAGTTTGGGATTTCACAGCAGATTCCTTACCCTGCGCTGACAAACTTTGATTTGCACATACCAGATCCTTCAGTGTGGCTACCTCCAGTCAAAGGCTAATAAGTGTTTTAAATAAAGATATTTTGTCTGCAACAAGAGCAGCATCCAATGGGTGGCGAAAACTTCATAGAAATAATTTGGTTGAAAGAAGCTTGCTAATTTGGGTAGTTATATTTAAATTGTGCAGTAAAATCTTGGACTTTGTTGACTTGTTACGTAAGACTAAATATTACCATACCATATATGGGTTCTGGGGGCAGGGGGGTGATTTCCATCTTGCTGTGTTCCATATTTGCACCAGAGAAGAGCAGCAGTGGAATGCAGGTTTCATAACTGGACAAAGTGCCGAGTTACTGGTGAGTTCCCATCTATTCTGATTTTCAGATAGATCTTGATTCTAGTATCAGAATCTCTGCCTGCAACAGGCAGGAGGCTTGTACACTAATGTGCCCGATTGAGAGCTGCTTGGCTACAGCATCTCTGAACCAAGGAAACCTGGTACACGCATATCAATTTCTACTCCAGATGATCACTAACTGAAGGCCTGGAATCTTTTCTGGTGAAAGATCATTGACCTGAAACATTAACTCTGCTTTTTCTCCACAGATGCAGTTTTAGTTTTTATTTCAGATTTCCAGCAATATTTTGCTTTTTTATTAGTGGCTATCTGAAAGGTTCAAATTGTGTCATTTAGCACAGGATTATAGGGAGCATTTTGTGAGTTTGTGCTCCCAATGCAGCAACTCACTCATTAGGAACATCGGCTGGATTGTATGCTCTCCCACTGGTGGGTGTGAAGGCAGGGTAGCTTATAAAATCCAGCACCTATTCACCTGCTCCTGCACCCACCACAATTAAAAGGGGGAGAGGGGAGCCATTGGATTGCCTGTCTACCCTTGGGCCTATTGAGGCCCTTATATGGCCAATTGATGACCACTTAAGTGCTTCATCCTGTCACTGCCATTTTTAAATCCATGGTGGGAGAAGGCCCATGTCAGTTGAGAAGCCTGGCACCTTTAGGTGCACAGGCTGGTGTTGGGCAATGGTGGGGGGAAGCTACTTTGCGGGATCACTATGCTGACCCAGGGCATGCACCCACATTAACTCTCACCCCGACCTCTCTTGCCCCATCCAAAAAACCCCTCACTCTCCTCACCAGGGTCTGCCAACCCGACCCCGGTGAGATACCAGACTTAACTATCTGTTTGGGCAAAAGCTAAAAGCAAAAAACTGTGGATGCTGGAAATCCAAAACAAAAACAAAAATAAAAAAGCCTGGAAATACTCAGCAGGTCTGACAGCATCTGTGGAGAGGAATACAGTTAACATTTCGAGTCCGTATGACTCTTCAACAGAACTAAGGAAAAATAGAAGAGAAGTGAAATATAAGCTGGTTTAAGGGGAGGGTGGGACAAGTAGAGCTGGATAGAGGGCCAGTGATAGGTGGAGATTGCCAAACTGGAGGAACAGCACCTCATCTTCCGACTAAGCACTTTACAGCCTTCCGGACTGAATATTGAGTTCAACAACTTTAGATCATGAACTCTCTCCTCCATCCCCACCCCCTTTCTGATTCCCCTTTTTCCCAATAATTTATATATATTTTTCTTTTCCCACCTATTTCCATTATTTTTAAATGTATTTCTATCCATTGTTTTATCTCTACCTTTTAGCTTATTTTGATCCCTTCCCCCCCACCCCACCCTCACTAGGGCTATCTGTACCTTGCTCGTCCTGCATTCTACCCTTAATGTCATGTATTAGCACATTTCTTAGCTAATATCACCACCATCAACACCTCTTTGTCCTTTTGTCTATGACATCTTTTGGCAATCTCCACCTATCACCGGTCCTCTATCCAGCTCTACTTGTCCCACCCTCCCCTTAAACCAGCTTACACTGCACCTCTCTTCTATTTTTCCTTAGTTCTGTTGAAGAGTCACACGAGCTCGGAACGTTAATTGTGTTCCTCTCCGCAGATGCTGTCAGACCTGCTGAGTTTTTCCAGCTATTTTTATTTTTGCTTTTGTATCTGCTTGTGCACCTTGGTGTGTGCCACTCCCAGTGGCACTGCTAGGACTATGGAGTTGCTAGTCATCGATTGGGTAGATCATCCACTTGGCACTTATGGCTAAAGATGGTTGCACATACTTCAGCCTTATCTTTTGCCCTGATGTCCTGGATTCCCCCATCATTGAGGATGAGGATACTTGTGGAGACTCCTCCTCCTCCTTCAGTTAGTTGTTCAATTGTTCACCACCATTCATGACTGGATGTGGCAGGACAGCAGAGCTTAGATATGATCTGTTGATTGTGGGATTGCTTAGCTCTGTCTATTACATGCTGCTTCCAATGTTTGGCATGCAAGTAGCCTTGTGTTGTAGTTTCACCAGGTTGATGCCTCATTTTTAGGTATGCCTGGCACTGCTCCTGACATGACCTGCTGCACTCTTCATTGAAGCAGGGTTGATCCCCCTGGTAATGGTAGAGTGGGCGATATGCCGGCCAAGATGTTACAAATGTAGAGTTTTTTTTTTTGCTGCTGCTGGCCCACAGCACCTCATGGATGCCCAGTTTTGAGCTGCTATATCTATTTGAAATCTATCCTGATTAGCACAGTGGTAGTGCCACACCATCGTGTTGATGGAGGGTATCCTTGAAGTGAAGATAGGACTTCGTCCCCTCTCTGCAAGAATTGTGCATTTGTCACTCCTACCAACACTGTCGTGGACAGATGCATCTCCGACTGGTGGATCAATGAGGGTGAGTTCAAGTAGGCTTTTCCACCTGGTTCCCTTACCACCTGCCGAAGTCCCAGTCGAGCAGTTATGTCATTTAGGACTCAGCCAGCTGGGTCAGCAGTGGTGCTACTGAGCCACTCTTGGTGGTGAACATTGAAGTCCCCCAACCAGAGTACATTCTGCACCCTTGCCACCCTTGGTGCTTCCTCCAAGTTCGACATGGAGGAGTATTGATTCACCAGTTGAGGCTGGATGATAGGTGGTAACCAGCAGAAGATTGCCCATGTTTGAATTAACTCCATGAGATTTCATGGGGTCCAGAGTCGATGTTGAGAACTCTCAGGGCAACTCCCTCTGGGCTGTATACCACTGTGCCGCCACCTCGGGGTCTGTCCTGTTGGTGGGATGGTGAAGGTGGTGTCTGGGACATTATCTGTAAGGTATGATTCCGTGAGGATGACTATGTCTGGCTGTTGTTTGACTAGTCTGTGAGACAGCTCTCCCCATTTTGGCACTAGCCCCAGATATTAGTAAGGAGGACTTTGCAGGGTCAACAGGGCTGAGATTGCCATTCTCGTTTCCAGTACCTAGATCGATGTCAGGCACCCAGAAGGAAAAAGCAGTAAAAACTGGGAAATAAAAATACTGGTCCAAACTGGTCTTGTATACTTTAAAATGGAATACCAGTACAAACTGGGAAAGAAGAGTATGGGTCCGAACTGCTTTTTCCTTCTGGGCAGTCTGTCTGATTTCATTCCTTTTAGACTTTGTAACAGTTTGATACAACTGAGTGACTTGGTAGGTCATTTCAGAGGGCATTTAAGAGTCACCAAATTGTTGTGGGTCTGGAGTCACATGTAGGCCATTCCAGATGAGGATGGCAGGTTTCCTTCCATAAAGGGCATTAGTGAACCTGCTGGGTTTTTATGTCAATCAACAATAGTTCTGTGGTCACCTATTAAAACTTTCAATTCCAGATTTATTGATTGAATTTAAAATGTGGGATTTGAAACAGTGTCCCCAGAAAGGATACACTTGCCATAGAGGGAGTGCAACGAAGGTTCACCAGACTGATTCCTGGGATGGCAGGATTGTCGAATGTTGAGAGATTGGACTGACTAGGGCCTGTATTCACTAGAGTTTAGAAGAATAGTAGGAAAAGATCTCATTGAAGTGTATAAAATTCTGACAGAGCTGGGCAGACTGGATGTAGGGATGATGTTTTCTCTGGCTGGGGTATCTAGAACAAGGGGTCACAATCTCAGGAGACGGAATAGACCATTTAGGACTGAGATGAGGAGAAACTTCTTCACTCAGAGGATGATAAGACTGTGGAATTCTCCACCACAGAAAGCTGTAGATGCTAAGTTATTGAATACATTTAAGAAGGAAATAGATAGATTCCTGGACTCTAAAGGTGTCAGGGGGTATGGGGAGAGAGCAGGGGTATGGTGTTGAGATAGAGGATCAGCTATGATCATATTGAATGGCAGAGTAGGCTCGAAGGGCCGAATTACCTTCCTCTGCTCCTATTTTCTATGTTTCTGTTTCTTTCTACTCAAAGAGTAGGAATAAATGGGTCTTTTTCCAAATGGCAGGCAGTGACTAGTGGGATACCGCAGGGATTGGTGCTGGGACCCCAGCTATTCACAATATATATTAATGATTTAGATGAGGGAACTAAATGTAATATCTCCAAATGTGCAGATAACACAAAGCTGGGTGAGAGGGTGAGCTGTGAGGAGGATGCAGAGATGCTTCAGTGTGATTTGGACAAACAGAGTGAATGAACAAATGCATGGCAGATGCAGTATAATGTGGATAAATGTGAGGTTATCCACTTTGGTAGCAAAAACAGGAAGGCAGATTATTATCTGAATAGCTATAAATTGAGAGAGGGGAATGTGCAACGAAACCTTGGTGTTCTTGTATACCAGCCACTGAAGGTAAGTATGCAGGTGCAGCAGGTGGTAAAGAAGGCAAATGGTATGTTGGCCTTCATAGCGAGAGGATTCAAGTACAGGAGCAGTGATGTCTTGCTGCAATTATACAGGGCCTTGGTAAGACCACACCTGGAATATTGTATGCAGTTTTGGTCTCCTTATCTGAGGAAGGATGCTCTTGCTATAGAGGGAGTGCAGTGAAGATTTACCAGATTGATTCCTGGGAAGGCAGGACTGACATATTGAGTTGGTTAGGATTATATTCACTGGAGTTCAGAAGAATGAGGGGGGATCTCATAGAAACCTATAAAATTCTAACAGGACTAGACAGGGTAGATGCAGGAAGGATGTTCCTGATGGTGGGGGAGTCCAGAACCAGGGGTCACAGTCTGAGGGTACGGGGTAGACCATTTAGAACTGAGATGAGGAGAAATTTCTTCACCCAGAGAATGGTGAGCCTGTGGAATTTGCTCCCACAGAAAGTAGTTGAGGCCAAAAAATTTTTGTTTTCAAGAAGGAGTTAGATATAGCTCTTGGGGCAAAAGTGATCAAAGGATATGGGGAGAAAGCGGGAGTAGGCTATTGAGTTGGATGATCAGCCATGATCATAATGAATGGCGGAGCAGGCTCGAAGGGCTGAATGGCCTACTCCTCCTATTTTCTATGTTTGTATTTTTCTATTAGCCTGGGACTCTGGATTACAACCCAGTGTCATTACCACTATGCCACTGCCCCCCTTCGCTATTTTTATTTTTTATTTTGCATTCTCTAGTTTAGTTAAACTGTGCTACAACAAAGATAGATTTATAAATGGGTAATTGTATTGATCAGAAAATATCAGCAACATATCTTTTTGGTTTAGATGAACTGCTCTGCTGCTACAGATTTTAAATCACACATCCACTGTTGCCAACCCTTTATCAGCATGAATTTGTTGGCTTGCAGCAGTGTCTCAGTTGAATTCCGGTGTTTTTCACAGTTTTGAAAAACCGTGAGATACAGCTTCTGGTTTCAAAAATTTAATCAGTCAACAGCCGAGGCATTCTGCAAGCTTACCTCATTGAATTTGAAAATTAGACCCAAAGTCTTGACTTACAGGAAGATTCAGTGAATTGCTTAAAATGCAAGCGGAGTGGGAATGGGTGACCGCCAGAAGCAAGGGGACCAGGCAGGTAGCGAGGGAATCCCTTGAGTGCATCTCGCTCGCAAACTGTTTTTCGGCCTTGGAAAATGGTGAGAGTAACAGTTCCTCTGTGGAGGCCAACCAGAGGAAAGGCTATGGCATTGTGGGTGGTCCTGCTGCTCAGGGCAGGAGGAAGAAGTGTGGAAGGGCAATAGTGGTAGGGGATTCATTAGTGAGGGGAGCAGACAGGTGCTTCTGCAGTTGTAGATGTGACTCCAGTCTATAGATGAGATAGAGAAGGGAATAGAAGGTGGGGGGGCGGTTGCAATATTGATCAAGGAATGAATTATAGCAGCAAGGAGGGATGATGTTTTGGAAGGATCATCAAATGAAGCCATTTAGGTTAAAGTAAACAACACAAAAGGGGCCAACAAGGTGTTGGGTGTGTACTATAGGCCCCCAAACAGTCAAGGAGAGATAGAGGATCAAATATGCAATCACATTTCAGAGAAGTGTAAGAATAATAAGGCAGTAATAGTAGGGAATTTTAATTACCCAAATATTAACTGGGAAGTTTTAGTGTGCACATAAGGAAGGAGCAAAATTCTTAACTTGCATCCAGGAAAACTTTTTCAGTACGTAAAAAGCCCAACAAGGAAGGGGGCAGTTCTGGATCTAATATTCGGAAATGAGTCCGGGCAGCTGGAAGGCGTCTCAGTAGGGGAGCATTTTGGAGATAGTGACCATAACTCACTTAGATTTGGGTAGTTGTGGAAAAGGATAAGGTTGGGCTGGGAATAAAAGTTATAAACTGAGGAAAGGCTAATTTTACTAAGATGAGAAATGATTTGGCCCAAGTGGACTGGGAGCAGCTACTTTCAGATAAGTCTTTGTCAGAGCATTGGGAGGCATTCAAGGAGGAAATACTGAGAGTACAGGAGAAATCTGGAGAACCCTGGATGTCAAGGGACATAAAGGTTATGATAAAGAAAAAGAAGCTTATGGAAGATACCGAGGGCTCAATACGGCAGAGTCCTTAGAGGAGTATAAAAAGTGCAGAGGGGATCTTAAAAAGGAAATTGGGAAAGCTCAGAGAGTGCATGAGAAAGCATTAGTGGTTAGAATAACGGAAAACCCAAAGGGGATTTTTAAATATATGAAGAGCAAGAGAATAATTAAGGAGAGAGTAGGGCCAATTAGAGGTAATCTGTGCATGGATCCGGAAGACGTGGGTGCAGTCCTCAATAAATACTTTGCGTCAGTCTTCACAATGGAAAAGGATGATGCAGGTATAAACATCAGGGTGGAGGACTGTGAAATATTAGATGAAATTAATGTAGAGAGGCAGGAGGTACTACCGGGTTTAGTGGCCTTAAAAGTGGATAAATCCACAGACCCAGATGAGATGTATCCCAGGCTGTTGAGGGAGGCAAGGGAAGAGATATCAGGGGCCCTGGCAGTAATTTTCAAATCGTCTCTGGCCACAGGTGAGGTGCCAGAGGACTGGAGGACTGCTAACACTGTCCCATAATTTAAAAAGGGAGGAAGGGATAGATCAGGAAATTACAGACTAGTCAGTCTAACCTCGGCGGTGGGGAAGTAACTAGAAAGAACTGTGAGGGACTGAATATATCTGCACTTGGAGAGACACAGATTAATCAGAGATAGTCAGCATAGATTTGTTAAAGGAAGGTTGTGTTTGACAAATTTGATCAAATTTTTTGAGGAGGTGACCTGGAGTGTTGATGAGGATAATGCATTTGATGTGGTTCACATGGACTTTAGCAAGGCTTTTGATAAGGTCCCTCATGGCAAACTGGTCAAGAAGGAAAGAGCCCATGAGTTCCAAGGCAAAGTGGCATGTTGGATCCAAAATTGGCCAAGAGGCAGTAAACAGAAGGTGATGGCAGTAGGATGTTTCTGTGACTGGACGTCTGTTTCCAGTGGGGTTCCACAGGGCTCGGTGCTGGGGCCCTTGCTATTTATGATGTACATAAACGATTTAGACTTAAACGCAGGGGGTATGATCTGGAAGTTCGCAGATGACATGAAAATTGCTGGGGTGTAAATAGTGAGGAGGATAGCCGTAAACTGCAAGAGGATATCAATGGACTGGTCATCTGGGTAGAGAAGTGGCAAATGGAATTCAACCCAGAAAAGTGTGAGGTAACGCACCTGGGGAAGGCTAAAAAGGCAAGGGATTACGCTATGAATGATAGGACCCTGAAAAGCACTGAAGATCAGAGGGACCTTGGTGTGCATATCCATGGATCCCTGAAGGTAGCAGGGCAGATAGATAAGGTGGTATGTGGGATACTTGTCTTTATTAGCTGAGGCATAGAATATAAGAGCAGGGAGGTTATGCTGGAACTGTATAAAATGCTGGTTAGGCCACAACTGGAGTACTGCTTTCAGTTCTGGTCACCACATTATAGGAAGGATATGATTGTACTGGAGAGCGTGCAGAGGAGATTTACTAGGATGCTGCCTGGGCTGGAGGGCCTAAGCTATGAAGAAAGATTGGATAGGCTGGCATTGTTTTCCTTGGAGCATCGAAGGTTGAGAGGAGACCTGATAGAGGTGTATAAGTTTATGGGGGGCATAGATAGGGTTGATAGGAAGGCACTTTTTCCTTTAGTAGAGGGGTCAACAACCAGGGGGTATAGATTTAAGGTAAGAAGTAGAAGGCTAAGAGAGGAGCTGAGGAGAAATTTTTTCACCCAGAGGGTGGCGGGAGCCTGGAACTCACTACCTGAAAGGTTGGTTGAGTCAGAAACTCTTGTAACATTTATAAAGTATTTAGATTTTGACTTGCATTGCCATAGCCTCAAGGGCTGTGGGCCAAACACTGGAAAATAGGATTAGTGTAGTCAGATCTTTGTTGACCGGCATGGACACGATGGGCAAAATAACCTCCTCCTGTGTTGTAGACATCTATGAGTCTATGCTAACTTTTAGAGGCCTTTCACAACATAAGTGGGAGCCTTATTTCACTCAGAATCTTAAACGATCCTACATGTAATAGACCCATCCCAAATTCATGGGGCAGAATTTTCTGCCTGTCAGGCCATCAGGCCTCCGATCCCCATGGAGAAGTGGGCCCAGCTGCCATTTTACGTGGGTGAGCCAATTAAGACCCGCCCAGCGTGACGTCCACCAGGAAGCGCTATGTACTTCCTGTGCGGGCGGGGGGAGAGGGATTCCCCAAAAGTGAGAGTGCGCTCTTTCACACATGCGCACGAAAGAGCGCACATCTCTCTGAGGCTAAGTGCTGCCTCAGGGAGATTGCTCACATGAGATGAGACATGTTCATAATTTACATAATTTTATTAGACTTTTTAAAACTCTACATGAAACCTCATCCCGCCGGTGGATGAGGTTTCATGTTTTTTCAGAAGCCCGCTGGGGCTCCTGGCCTGCCCGCCAGCCTTAAGGTTGGATGGGTAGGGTTTTTAATTGTATAATTGATCCTGTCAATAGCCTCAATTGGCCATTGACAGGTCGAAGGACCCGCAGCTGA
The DNA here is from genome assembly GCF_017639515.1 of Carcharodon carcharias. Lineage (NCBI taxonomy): Eukaryota > Metazoa > Chordata > Chondrichthyes > Lamniformes > Lamnidae > Carcharodon > Carcharodon carcharias. The sequence goes on from NC_054470.1 coordinate 42,395,389, forward strand.
TATTGCTGCGCCCCCGCCTTCCTGAAGATTTAAATGGGCCAGGATGACATCGGGGGTTCCGCCTGACATCATCTCGCATCATTTTATGCGTCAGCTAGCGGGCCCTGCCCCCTGCTTGCCGACGGCAAAATTCTGTCCATGATCTTTTACATCTATTCATCTATCAACACTGTTCACACATATAAAACAGCAACTGTTGGGATTTCCTGCGGTGGTCTTTGAAAGTTTGATTCTTAAACATGTGGTTAACAGTTTAATATTGCACTTACAGTTCTGGGAATTTGGGGAATTTTCCTTTCATAACTTTGCTGATGGTTGCTTCTTAATTAACAGCAACCAAAGTGTTCAGAATAGGGGTACAGTAGAAAAGTGGTTATATTACTGGACCAATAATCCAGAGGCTAGGGTTAATGTTTCAGAGATATGAGTTCAAATCCCATGATGGCAGCTGGGCAATTCAAATTCAGTGAATTAATGAAATCTGGAACTAAAAATGAATATCAGTAATGGCGACTGTGAAACTGTGGATTGTTGTAAAACCCCATCTGGTTCCCTAATGTCCTTTAGTAATGGAAATCAATTGTCCCACCTGATCTGTCTTGTTTGTGACTCCACCCACAGAGCCTTGTGACATTTAATTATGTTAAAGGCATTATATGATTATAGTTTGTTGTTGTTGTACTACAACTGAGGACTTTGCTTTATTTTCCAGGCATGTACTTGGATGACAGTTTCAAAGATAATTTTCAAAACTCTTTCCCCTCACCCCACCCACCACTTTTCTGATCACTAGTTTTATGACTATTTCATCCAATTTTTTTGCTTAATTTTTGTAAACAAAGTTTTTGGTTTCCTATTTTCTGTGAGATGGTTTTTAAGCTCTGCTTTGAATTTTCATTCTGTTTTCCGTTTCATAGCTAGAAAATGAAATGATAAAGGATTACTGTTTGTTCTATTTTGTTACAACTGTTTAAGAATTTATATGTTCTTTAAACTTGGACATTTATCTTGTGTAAAATTACTTCTGCTACTCAAAACCCATGCAGTGAAACTATGAATGAAGTCACCTACTGCTCTATATGGCAATCAGTTTAGTTTGAGTTCATAACTGCAGTTCCAAGGTGGCTACTGTCGGTAGCACAAGTAAATATTACGCAGCAGAACCATCTATAAACAGCCAATCAGTATTCTCACAAAAAATAGAGTATTAATTTGAGTATTTTAATTGGTATATCTGCAAATCTCATTTTCCCTTGGGAGATACAGTTATAGACTTACATGTAGTTCTAATGGGTCTGTAAGCATAAATAAGTAATTGAACAATTGTTAATGTAATGATTGAAAAAAAAATAATTTAAAAGCATGTTGGAAGAAACTGTTGATTCTGTAGCGGATATACCTACTGTGATGCAAATTTGCTTAGATGTCTAATTGGACCATCTCAGGAATAATTCTGTTCTAAACCTCCTCCAGATTATGACATTTTCCTTTTAATTGCAAGTGAAGCTAATGAAAAGTGACAACTAGTAAGTTTAAATGCTACTGTGTTATGGCATTGTATGATAAGATATTTGAGGACACAGCAGTTGTGGAACTGATTACAAGGAGTATCTTATCACTTTAGTCCTTCTTAATGACTTATCTCTGTTTATGGTCAAACTGCTGTGCTGTGGAGAGAGAGAGAGAGAGAAAAAAACATACCTACCTCCTTTAAGCAACAACTTAATGAAAGTTTCCCCACCAGTCTGGAGGTTTCCAGAGGGATACAGGGAGACAATGGTGAGAAGTCCAAATAGTGTAAAATATGATTCAGTTAAAAGTGGTTTGTGGTGTTACATTTCCTGCTTTAACATTAAACGAATAATACTATGGGTAAAAATAAGACACAGAGGGCCGAGGTCCAGCATACCTCCATGAAGATGGTAAGTGTAAAGAGATCTGGATGCCTGAAGTCATTGTGACCTTGAGTTCCATTTAAATTGAACAGCCACTGATAATTTGGCTCGTGCTCCGCTCCAATTACACAGCACCCATTTGTATTTGGCACTGAAAGGAAGCTAGCCATTAAAAGCTGTCAAACAAACTATGGGCACCACCATCCCTTGGCAACAGAGTCCTCTCTACCATCTCCCCTTTCACCACACCTTGAATTACGCTCTTCCCTTTTGCTGGACAGTTACCCAGTCTGTCCCAGGCAAACAGCAGCTATTAGTAAACAATAATGTGCCTTTAGTATCACAGGCATGTCATGAGGGCCATGCCCAGAGCATGACAAAAAGATGCAATGGTTGACCATGTAAGGCCAGTTCATATGTGTACAGAAATATGCCTGCATACTCAAACATCCTTGCTAAGGAAAGAGACTTCTTTTTGGACAGAGCAGTGTATAAATCCCTTACATATAAAATCATGTTCATCAGCGTTTCCATTCCAAAAGTAGTAGGAAGACTAAAGTGATGTGCACTCCCAGAATGTTGTTCCATGACTAACCAGTTCAGATCTCTCTCCTCTGTTATATACCTTACCATGCTGTGCCATTACCAATCATTCTACTTTTGACATCATTGGCATGTTACCATTAGTTTTGCTTCATTTAAAGAATTACAGTAGATTAGGTTTTTGGAACGGTCAAGAGCTGCAACATTGGTCTGAAATCCAAAATAAATTACACTAAAATCCTTCTTTGAAGAATCTATCAAAAATTTTAGAATAAAGAAAGATTAACTATGATGCTTTGAATAAAAGTTAAATTTTCCTCTTTGACATTATGGTTTCCAGCAAGAGGGCAAAGGTGGAATATTCTCAAGGATCAAATCCTCATCCTTTCCAAAGTCTGGTTCCAAAAAGGTGCTTGACTCATGTAACTATTTCAGTTTTCAAAAGGCTGTTGAATCCCTAACATGATTTCTGCATGAGCTCAACTAATGTTTGGTTGTGCTACTAATAAAATCTCTAAGGTTTCTTTCTCTCTGCACTCACTACTAACCGTTAAGAATGTGCAGAAATTAAAGCATGCAAATACATTCCCACCTGCTATGAATTAATAAAGCTTAATGATTCCTTTTAAGCATTATTATTTGCTCTTACACTTACTGATTTTGGTCTCATATTTATTAAAAGTTGATCAAATGCCTGGGAATTTAATGACACAGAGCTTGCTATGCTGGTATGAAATATCACTGATCCTTTCTTTTTGTATAAAATTTGTGAACTCCAAACTGCAACAATCAGTCCCCAATCAATGTTGTAGAGCAACGAATGCCTCTCAGGTTATCATTCCGTGACAAAGGTCTGGACTTTGCCAAAGTCTTAGACCCAAAAAAAGCCAAAAATTCAAATTTAGAAAGTTGCCAATGATTTACTGAAATTCTCTTTTAAGCAGTGTTTTAATGTTGCAAAGACAATTTGTCAAGATTGGCAACAACATCACAACTAGAATATTGCTTGTGTGCCTCCCATTATTATTCAACCATGCCGCATAGAAATTTTCAGCGTGATCCTAACTCATATACTGAATGTGAACATTGCCATTGAAAGAGCTCAAGACATTGAGGAGTCAAACTATAAAATTAACGATAAAAATTAAGTGGCTGCAGAGCATCCTGAAGGGAGAGGGTGAACAGCGAGCAGTCGTGGTCCACATCGGTGCCAATGACATAGGTAGAAAGAGGGATGTGGTCCTGTAGTCTGAATTTAGGTAGCTAGGTAGAAAATTAGCAAGCAAGACCTCAAAAGTAGTAATCTCCGGATTACCCCCAGTGCCACGTGCAAGTGAGTACAGAAGTAAGAGGATAAAACAATGAACGAGACCGTGGCTGGAAAGCTGGTGTAGGAGGGAGGGCTTTAAATTCTTGGGACTCTGGGGGAGATGATGCCTGTATAGGCTGGACAGGTTGCACCTGAACAGAGCTGGGACAGAGTTCCTCATGGGGCGTTCTTGCTAGTGTTGTTGGGGAGGGTTTAAACTAACTCGGCAGGGGTGTGGGAACCAGGAGAAAATATTAGAGAGGAATACCAAAGGGCATGGAATATTGGGAGAGATAGATAGTACTAGAGTAAAGAATAATAAGTTAAAAGGTGGGGTCAGAGTAAAGGAGAAAATAATAGTCCAAATCAGGGTTACTGTACATGTGGATGAATGCATGGAGTGTGGTAAAGAAGGTTGGTGAGTTACAGGTGCAGATTGTCATGTGGAAATATGATGATGTGGCTATAATAGAGACCTGGTTCAAAGAAGGGCAGGACTGGGTATTAAACACTGCTGGATACGAGGTGTTCAGGCAAGTTAGGAAAGGAAGAAAAGTGGGAGGGGTGGCAGTACTGATAAAGGAGAGCATGGTGGTGCTGGACAAAGAGGATGTCCCAGAGGGATCAAGGACAGAATCTATTTGGCTAGAGCTAAGGAACAAAAAAGATATCAATGGGCCACCAACGAGTTGGAAGGGTGTCGAGTATCAAATTTGCGAGGAAATTACAGAGAGGTGCAAAATTATATCGTACTCTTAATGGTGGGGGGCTTTAATTATCCAAATATAGACAGGGATGTTAGTAGTATAAAGGGCAGAGAGGGGCAAGAGTTCTGACAGTATGTTCAGGAAAATTTTCTTCAGTATGTTTCCAGTCCAATGAGGAAGGGGGCTCTGCTAGACCTGGTTCTTGGAAATGAGGTGGGTCAAGTAGATCAAGTGTCAGTAGGAGAACATTTAGGAAATAGTGATCATTGTATCATAAGGTTTGGGCTGATTATGGAAAAGGACAAAGAACAATCCAGAGTAAGAAAAATTAACTGGAGGAAAGCTAACTTCAATGGGCTAAAAATGGATCTGAGCCAAATACATTGGAGTCAAAGGCTGACAGGAATAACAGTGGCTGAACAATGGGTTACCTTCAAAGAAGAGATGAGTTGGGTACGGTCAAGGTATATTACCTCGAAAGGGAAAGGTAGGACAAACAAATTCAGAGCTCCCTGGATGACAAAGGAGATTGAAATTAAGATAAAGAAGAAAAAGTGTGCTTATGTCAGGTGTCGGGTAGAAAATACAATTAAAACCCAAGCTGAATATAGAAGGCTCAGTGAGCGGTAAAGAAACAAATAAGAGAAGCAAAGAGAGAGTATATGAAGAGACAGGCAGCTAACATTAAAAGGAATCCCAAAGTCTTCTATAGGCATATAAATGGTAAAAGGTGGCTAAAAAGAGCAGTCTGACCGATTAAGAACCAAAAGGGGATTTACACATAGAGGCATAGTTGAAGTACTAAATGAATATTTTGCATCTGTCTTTACGAGAGAAGGAGCTGCTGCCCAGGCCATGGTAAAAGATGAGGTAATTCAGATGCTACATGAGTTTAAAATTGAAAAGGAGGTAGAATTGTTTAGGTTATCTGTACTATAAGTTGATAAGGCACCAGGATTGGATGAGATGCATCCATGGATACTGAGGGAAGTGGGAGTGGAAATTGTAGAGGTACTGGCAATAATTTTTCAGTCTTCCTTAGATTCAGGGGTGGCCTGGGAGGACTGGAGAATTGCAAACAGTACATCGTTGTTCAAAACAGGGTGTAAAGATAAGCCCAGCAACTACTGTCAGTTTAGCTTCAGTGGTGTGGAATTTCTTAGAAACAATCATTCGAGACAAAATTAAGAGTCATTTGGACAAATTGAGCTAACTAAGGAAAGCCAGCTTGGGTTTCTTAAGAGAAAATCATGCTTAACTAACTTTTTAAGAGGTAACAGAGAGGGTTGATGAAGGCAATGCTGTTGATGTGGTGTACATGGACTCCCAAAAGGCGTTTGATACAGTGCTACACAACAGGCTTTTGAGCAAAGTTATAGCTCATGGAGTAAATGGGATGGTAGCAACATGGATATGGAATTGGCTCAGCAACAGGAAACAGATAGCAATGGATGTTTCTTGTGCTGGAGGGAGGTTTATAGTGGAGTTCTCCAGGGGTCAGTGTGGACCCATGCTTTTTCTGATATATATGAATGACCTAGATCTTGGCATACATTGCACAATTTCAAAGTTTGCAAATGATACAAAACTTGGAAGTATTGTGAACTGAGAGGAAGATAGTGTAGTACTTCAAAAGGACATGGACAAGTTGGTGGAATGGACGGATAAGTGGCAAATGAAGTTCAATGCAGAGAAATGTGAAGTGATTCATTTTAGTAGGAAGAATATGGAGAGATAGTATAAAATAAAGGGTACAAATCTAAAGGGGAGTATAGGAGCAGAGGGAGCATAAATCATTGAAGGTGGTAGGGCAGATTGAGAGCAGTTAATAAAGGATATGGTATCCTAGACTTTATTAATTGGGGCATAGAGTACAAGAGCAAGCAGGTTACATACATTTAATCTGTACAAGTCAATAGTTCAACCTCAGTTAGAGTACTTTGTCCGGTTTTGGGTGCCACACTTTAGGAAGGATGTGAACATACTAGAGAGGGTACAGAAAAGATTCAGGAGAATTGTTCCAGGGATGAGAAACTTTAGTTATGAAGATAGATTGGAGAAATTAGGACTGTTTTCTTTAGAGAAAAGTAGGTTGAGAGGAGATTTGACAGAGGCAATCAAAATCATCAAGAGTCTGTACAAAGTAGATAGGGAGAATCTGTTCCGTGAAAGGATCGAGAATGAGAGAGCACAGATTTAAAGTAATTAATAAAAGAAGCAAAAGTGATATGAGGAAAAACATTTTTACATAGTGAGTGGTTAGGGTTTGGAATGCTGTGCCTGAGCATGTGATGGATTCAATCGAAACATTTAAAAGGGAATTAGACTGTTATCTGAAAAGGAAGAATGTGCAGGATTCCAGAGAGGAGGTGGGGAATGGCACTAGGTGAGATGCTCATTCAGAGAGCTGGCGCAGACACGATGGGCTGACTGTCTTCCTTCTGCACCTTAACAATTCTGTGATTCTGTGAAAACAGAAAAAAACTGGAAATATACGCAAGTCGGGCAGTATCTGTTAAGAGAAAAACACAGTCAATGGGTGGAATTTTCCACGCTTGCTGTCATCAGGCATAATCGGTGGCATGAACGGACAATATGGCATGATCGGTTTTACTGTTGCTGTTGAAGCAACTTGTGAGGGGGGGTGCAAGGAAAGCCCAGCCGTTGAATATAGCGCATAAGCATTCGGGGTGGGGGTTAGGGTGTACGAGGGAAGTGGCCAGCAGCTCCAGCTCCATAGGCCAAGGAGGGTGCCACTGCCACACAGCAGGACCTCAAAAGTGGGCCGGGGCCCTCCAAGTCTCGTCCCTCCACAGGACGTTGCCAAGGTAATCGCAGACAGGGCGTCGCAGTCAGCAGGCTGCCTCCACCTCTGCTGTAGATGACCGGGGAGCACCAAGACATAGCGGCCGGGTTACAAAAGTTAAAGAGAATTAGTTGCACAGCCTGGGCATGGGTGTTAATCACTTGCATATAGTGTTCACTATTGTCAATAAACTCCCAAGAATGTCTCCCTGCCAATGGCTCCTTGCTCTGATGAGCAGTGTTCGTGTCACTCAGATGTGATACTTCACTGCATAAGTTCAAGGCAGGTGTCTCAGTCCAGGGCCTCTTCCCTGTGTTTGTGCAGCCTTCAGACCAAAGTGATGGTCCGGTCTCATAGTCCCTGGACACATTACTGATGCCTACACCTCAGTGGTGCTTGTCATTGCTGCCAGAATGTCGTGGGCAGGCATCACAGAGTTCCATCATTCTCTCTGTGTGAGAATAGAATATGGAAAAATGTGAGGTTATCTACTTTGGTAGGAGGAACAGATGTGCAAGGTATTTCTTAATTGGAAAAAGATTAGAAAGTGAAAGTGTACAAAGGGACCTGGGTGTCTTCATCAATAAGTCACTGAAAGCTGACATACAGGTACAGCAAGCAATTAGGAAGACTAATGGTATGTTAACCTTTATTGCAATAGGATTTGTGTACAGGAATAGTGAAGCCTTGCTTCAATTATATAGAACCTTAGTTAGACTGCACCTGGAGTATTATGTGCAGTTTGGTCCCCTTACCTTAAGAAGGATATTATTGCCATAGAGGGAATGCAACGAAAGTTCACGAGACTTGTTGCCAGGATGGCGCGAATGTCCTATGAAGAGAGATTGGGGAAACTGGGCCTGTAGTCTCTACAGTTTTGAAGAATGAGAGGAGCTCTAATTGAAACCTATAAAATACTTAAATGGATAGACAGGATCGATGCAGGTAAGATGTTTCCCCTGGCTGGGGAGTCTAGAACCAGGGGATACAATTTCAAAATAAAGGGGAAGAGAACTGAGAGAACTTAGAACTGAGATGAGAAATGATTTTATCAGAGGGTTGTGAATTTTTGGAATTCTCTTCCCCAGAGTGCTATGGAAGATCAGTCATTGAGTATGTTTAAAGTAGAGATTATAGATTTCTAAGTGCCAATGATGTAAAGGGATGGGGATAGTGTAGGAAAGGGCATTGAAGTGGATGACCAGCCATGATCTATTGAATGGCGGAACAAGTTGGAAGGCCTGAATGGACCTACTCCTGCTCCTGTGTTTCTATTTTCCTATTTCCTTTTCGTGGACCCACACCTGCATCATGACCTGAACCCTCAAGTGGGCCTTGCTTCCATCATTTGGTCATCGGCATACTTGTTCTCAACAGACCCTATGCGATTCCAACTTGAGACCACAAATTAGCAGAATTCACAAAATTTCTGATGCTTTGGGACAGGTGATTTCCTAAGATTCTTCCTTTGTGCATTGTTGCCTGCCCATGGTATGCTAATAGTGTCAATGCTAATAGTGAGAGACTCATGGGGTCGGATTTTTGCTAGTGAGATGAGTACCTTGAGCCTGGTATTTTCACTCCTCAGAGGGCAGGAGCTGGTGTTTTGGGGGAGTGGGGGTGGCAGATGGTGGTGGTGTTGGGTGCGGTGTGGAGTCAGGCCAACCAACCCCAGAAGCAGATCCTAGGCATCATATGCTGAGGCGGTCTGTTTAGAAGGCCTGTCTTAGACCGCTGGGACTTCATTCCAGGGTCCTCTAGCCCTCATCCCTCACACCACCTCATTGCCTGCACCCACTCCTCCTGGCCCCTCATACTCTCCATACCATTTCAATGCCAACTCATGCCCTCTGGCCACTCCCCATGGCCCCTCAGACCTTCTATTCCAACTCAATGCTAACTCATGCCCCTTCCGTGCTTATTCACCAAGTATGCAAGTACATAACCAATGAGCCAAATAGTAATAATGGCAAGTGTGGAACTGCTGAGAAAAGAAAACACCCATTCAGAAATGCTCTTTGAAAAAAAATCTGCTGTTCCTGCAATCAATAAAGGTGTCAATCTGAGAGACCATTTAACTATCATTAATAGAGGCTTCAAACACTTCACATTTCTAAACCTAATGCAAATAAACATTGAGACATTGACAAATGAGATCACAGGAAGAATAGCTTACTATAACCATTTAAAGATGCCAATCAAGTGAAGCCAACAATTCACTTACCAGAATAGATCCCCAGCTGAGCTGAACTTTTATTGATCTGGGGTCTCAGCAAGGCATGCATAATGAGGACAGGTAGAAACCCAAAGTCATGGAGAAGCTGGCCCAGCTCCACAAAATTTTTGGAGTGGGGGTGGGGTGGGTGGCTATGTGATGCCTAACCCACAATGGAACCAGTGGAGCCAGCCAGGTTGGGAGTATACCTGCACCCTTATCCCGCGCTGCCAAAAATTGTCAGTGCCGGAAATAGGGGTGGGAATCCCAGAATTGGGTCCTGCCTGACATTTTTAAATGGCTCTGGAGTTGACCTGATTCCATGAAAATCCAGCCCTTAGGATCAGTGGTGGATATTACCAGTGAGCGTGGTCCCTCCATACAGCCAAGTTTGCTGAGCTTCAGATATTCTGGTCCTTAATATTGATGTCAAGTGTCACTAATAGCTGAAATATTCCAGGCACTGAAAGAGCATAATGGTGCATCTAATTGATATAGCAACAAACTGCCACAGAGTGCTAGCTTATGTGTCATCCTCAATTCTCACAAGGTGAACTGGGCCAAATGGAGGATAGTTTGTTCTTCACTGGGGAGAAGAAATCAGAGGGTGAGTTATTCACTTGGTAATTTTAACTTTGGTGGCATAAATTGGTAATACTACCCAATTTTTTTCCCGATTGATGGTGATCTGATAATGCCCATTTTACATCACTGCCAAAAATGAAAGTTACCTTCACAGATCCAGAACGGTTTTGGTTGTAAGACTCACTGCATCTGTCTTAAAACCGTCATTAATTTAACATAGCACTCTCCATAAAAACCCATTTTCATTTGTTTAATGGGTTTCCAATCTGAAGATGGGTCATACGGACTTGAAAGGTCAACTCTGTTTTTCTCTTCACAGATGCTGTCAGACCAGTTGAGTTTTTCCAGCATTTTATGTTTTTCTTCCAATCTGCCTCAGTCTTTTTGATGATGAATATCACTCCAAACATTCCGCAGTGTTGGCAGCCCTTTAGCGAATAATCCTGGCATTTGGCTCATTGGGTGCAGCATAGGGAGAATCCTGGGAGCAAGTGGATTTATACAGTGATAATTGTTCATTGGAATAACTATGGGACATTACAGATGGGAACAGATCAGTTGACAACTGTAAATTGCACTTAGGGCCTTGTGGCAGAATTTTTCCCTCATGGGTGGGCACGCGCCTGACCTGAACGGGAATGAAATAGTGCGCAGTGATGCTGGACGAGCATCCCAATGTCATTGCGCATTCTCGCGAAGTTTCGCTTGGCAGGCGCGTGCGAGAGACAGCAAGCCCGCCGACAATTAAGAGGCCTGTTAAGGCCCTTAATCAATTAATTAAATTGAACTTTTCACAGCCCATCTAACCGTTCAGTTGACGGGTGGGCGAATAGGCCAAGTGGCCTTTGCATTTTTTGCTAAACCTCATCTACAGGTGTGTTGAGGTTTTGACCAATGATTAAAAAAAAATCTTTAAAAACTAATTTTTAACATGTCCCTGCTTATGTGACATGAGGGGACATGTTTTCCTTTTCTTTTCAATTGTTTATTTTTAATGTTAAAAATCTTCAGCTCCCTGAGGCAGCTCTGTGTTTTCAGGGAGCTTTCTGTGAGTGCACCAGGGTATATGCGCTGATTTCCATGCTCATGCTCTTCCCGCACCCACTCCGACAGCGCTGAGGCTCGGATTGCGTCTTTCATGCTGGCTGGCCGTTAATCGACCAGCATGAAATCGTGTTCGGGGCCTGATCGCCGGCAGCGGTCGGTTTGGCGGCCACTCCCGGGCCGGCCCGTCGCGCCCGCCCGAAGAGGCAAAAATCTACCCTTGATTTTGTTTGGCAAATTTTGGAGGTAAATTGTCCAAAGCCATGGAAGTCATAGCAAAAAATCATAAACATGTTCTAACAATTTCAGTTATACTATAAAGTGATGCAAAGCAAATCAAAACACCCAGAACTACTAGGAGGGAGAATTTAAAGGAGTACACAATAGGGATAATTGCATTCCAACAAGGAATCTCACCTAACGGGAAGCAAAGTGTAGATTCAACTAATTTAATCATTTATTCTTGAATAGTTTACTCTCTCCTCATCCCTTATCTCCCACTAATGCTCTTGTGCAAAAGGATAGGATTACACCTGGCTGCAGTCTGTGGGTTGGGTGGAGTAACAATGCTGCGACTCTTAGATTCAGCATTCCAATGTGAGCCTCCAAGTGCTGCTTTACTGGAGTATATTGCTGTTGAGGTACAAGTATGGCCATGTAGGCCTCTGCTTAGAAAAATGGCAACACTGTTTATTTCATTCTTGATTGATTTTGCTGGCATTTTTTGTGAATGACACTCGCCTCAATTTTCTATTTTTATTTGGTAAGCATGAAACTCATAGAATCAGGCTTTGGAGACATCTCTGGCAAAGATGTAGCCTTGAGTAGTTATTAATATGAAAAGGGAGCTCCCTAGTGGTTAGATAAAAATAGTGACTCAGAAGAAACTGGTCATGTGCTGCCCTCCATTGTTACTGATGTTAAAAATAGTGCATTAAATTTTTGTGCTTTTGATTTTTAACTTTTTAGTCCAAGAACAGTCTTTCTGCTTATCAATACAAATGTGATAATTATACCAATTCCATGCATATTTTCAAAGTGCTGCTTCACAGTGCAGGAGTACGAGACTTCACTTCACTACTGAACTGAAAGCCTACGGTCAATAAAATCCTATTGTACTGTATATACTAACCTGCCACTAGAACTGCCCTTGCACTTCTTGTCTCATAAATATAATATAGATGACAAAATAAATGACCGCTGGAGAGGGCAATAGTTATTTTGTTACTAATTCTAATATTATAAACGTGTGCTCAGGATGAATTTGGACAAGATTCAGATTCAGATACTTACCTCCATTAAAAATTCAGATGGCATAATTCCAAACTACTGAGAAAAGAATGAGTGCCACAAGCCTAATAGAGCACAAGAGCTTGCATTAAAACAAAACATCTCACATAGAAAAATGTACGAGCCTTCAATGAAAGAGAGCAGGCACAAAGACTAAAATATTGGTCTCCAATGTGGAATGAACGAGAGACAGAAAGAAGAATAGTAAATATACCTTTAAGACAAGTGTTGTAATGTGAGATCACATGATCTAATAGCCGAGTAGCATGAGCTACCTCTGTGGGACAGTCTTGACTTAGACACTGAAGAGTGAAGACAGAGTTTTGAGATGTAAGCACATGAGTGTAGCTGCTGAGTTTAGTTCATAAATAAACAGCGTGTGCTTATGCTAATAACGATATCCTGATGTTCTCTGTCTGTGTACCAACTCGGACACTCCGCATCAAACGTGCAACCCAGATCCCTTAGCCCCAACAAACCAAAGGGCACTGGAACCAACAAACTGGCGACAAGCACAAAAAGCCACAAAAAAAAACCGAGGTAAGAAGGAAGGAAATCAGAAGAACCGAATTCGGGCCGTACATCGCACAGCCATTGTAAGTAAAAGAAAATTTCCTTCTTGATCGTTGAAGTAATCCCCTCAGAGCACGCCGCAATTTGGAAGAGAGGAGCCTTTCCACCCAACCTCGGACGACTGGCCTCACTATGTTGAATGCCTAGTATTCTTCTTCCAGGCGAATGACACTGTAGGGGAGGAGAAGAGGTGCACGATCCTTCTGCCCACGTGTGGGAGTAAGACATGCAGACTAATTCAAAATCTGTTGGTTCTCAATGCCCCAGGCTCAAAAAGATTTGATGACTTAGTGAACCTCATAAAGAATCATTACCAGCCCAAGCCATCAGTGAGATGCAACGATTTAAATTTAACTCAAGAAACAGAGCTGTGGGGGAGACAGTTGCTTGTTATGTGGCAAGTCTGAAACAATTAACTGAATATTGCAAGTTTGGTACATCCATCAATGATATACATCAGGATCGCTTGGTGTGCGGTATAAACAACAATGTGATTCAGAAGAGGTTACTGGCTGAAACAAACTTAGATTTTCCGAAGACATTGGAAATCACCCTGGCAATGGAAGGTGCAGTGCGAGACTCAGAAGCCACGTGAGGAGCACAAAATGGTGCCGTCCTCCACGTTGGGCAGGAAGCCTCAATCAGAAAGATCGCGAAAGTGTAGAGCTTTACTCAGAAGCGGGAAGCAGCCACCGCTAGCAGAAAAATTTAAAGGGATAACTTAGCAGCAAAAACATGGCATTATAGTGACAGAGGTGGAAGCAGACAACCTTGTCATGAACCACAGTTTAAAAAGCTTGAATGTTTCTTCTCCCATCAATATGGACATCTCATGAGACATTGTAAAGATAGAATCAGGCAGACTTGCAGACAAAAGCAAAACAGTATTGAAAAGCCTGAAGTAATAGATCCTAATATCTGTTCATTATATATAATTTAAAGGTAGGAAGAACAGAGCCTATCTATGTAACCATAAGAGTGAATGAGAAGCCTATCAGAATGATGGTGAATACTCGTGCAGCCACTACGTGATTGGTGATCATACTTTTACATACCTGAATCATGGAGAACGTAAGCTGAATTTAGAAGAAACTGATGACAAATTAAGAACTTATACAGGAGAAGACACACAAGTCAAGGGCGTATGTAAAATCACAGTACATTATGAAACTCACACAGTGAGATTACCTTTGATGGTAATAGCAGGCGAGGGACCTAGTCTCCTCGGATGAAACTGGCTGAAAGAAATTAAATTGGAATGGTCGGAAATCTTCCAACTGAGAACTAATGGGTTATCAGAGCTATTACAAAAATATGCCTCAGTTTTCAAGGAAGGACTTGGAAAAATTGAGGGTCTACAAGCAAAAATTCATGTAGACCCCGAGGCAACACCAAGAAGAGAAGACAAGGATAAGGTAGGCACTAAACTGGACAGATTAGAAAAGCTGGGAGTGATACAACTAGTACAATTTTCAGAGTGGGCAGCTCCAGTTGTACCTGTTCTCAAACATGACCGAAGCATTCGAATATGTGGGGACTATAAATTAATAATAAGTCAATAAAGTGGCAAAATTGGATAGACACCCCACTCCTAAAATTAATGCTAAACTGGCCGGGTGGAAAGGCTTACACAAAGTTAGATGTGAGTCATGCCTACCAGCAATTGGAATTAGAGAAGGCATCCCAGAAGTTTGTCACCATAAATACACATAAGGAATTATACCAATACACCTGTTTACCTTTTGGCGTATATTTCAAAGAACCATGGAAAGTTTACTACGGGGATTGCCCCATGTTGTAGTTTATTTGGATGATGTTCTCGTGACTGGACTCACTGAAAAGGAACTAGGAAAAAGTTATGAAACGTTTTTCACAGGTGGGGGTGAGATTGAAAAAGGAAAAGTGCACATTCTAGGCAAAAGAGGTAACTTACCTAGGTCACAAGGCCTACATCCACTTGAAGAAGAAGTGGAAGCCATTAAAGAAGCCCTAGGAGTGGCCAGAAAGACTATGGAAATGAGTGCACATCGATTATGTGGGACCTTTTACGGGAACAATGTTTCTACTTATCATAGATGCTCATTCAAAATGGATAGACATATACAAAGTGAGGTCACCCACATCTTCAGCGACCATAGACAAGCTACGACAAAGCTTCGCAATTAATGGACGACCTGAAGTGCTAGTATCAGATAATGGAACATTATTCACAAGTGCTGAATTTAACCGATTTACAAGCCTCAATGGTATTGTTCATGTGAAAACATCTCCATATTGCCCTTCTTCAAATGGACTTGCCAAGAGAACAGTTCAGACAGTCAAATCTGGTAAAAGAAATTGACTTGAGATTTATTAGCGACTAAATTAGCACGATTTTTTTTCCATTGTAGAACCACCCCTCATTTGACAACAGGTGTCACAGCGGAATTGTTGAAGTGCCATCTCCAAACGAGACTGAGCCTAATTATGCCAAACTTGGGGGGAAGGTAGAAAGCAAAGTCAGAAAATGCGACATGATTGTCAGAGTCAGAAAAGAACATTTAATGTAGGAGAGAGAGTATTTGTGAAAAATTTTAGAGAAGGACCAGCATGTTGTTCAATGAAATAAGTGTAACGGGACCTCTTTCCTACCACATGAAAGTTGAAGATCAAGTAATTAGGAGACATGTGGATGCCATAAGAAGAGGGAAAACCAAATATACAGAGATGATACC
The DNA here is from genome assembly GCF_017639515.1 of Carcharodon carcharias. Taxonomy (NCBI): domain Eukaryota; kingdom Metazoa; phylum Chordata; class Chondrichthyes; order Lamniformes; family Lamnidae; genus Carcharodon; species Carcharodon carcharias. The sequence continues at coordinate 42,411,070 of NC_054470.1, forward strand.
ACCATTCGAGACTGAATCAACATCTGCTGTTGAAAGAATTCAATGGAGTGCAAATGTGTTTGAAGGGCCAACTGTACCTGAAGAGTTGAAGGAACAGATTTACAGATACCCACTGAAGAACCAGATGCTCAGATGACTCCAGTAAAGGAGGTTCCAAATCAAACTTCAGAATCTGTAGAGCTGAGACGTTCTGCACTCATAAGGAAATCCCCAGAGAGACTGACTTTGTAATAATTGATCTGTATAAATAACTTGATGTATTGAAAAAAATTGTAAAATGTATTTTTCATTAAAGGCGGAGGAATATAGTAATCTGATATGTAATATGCCTTTAAGACAAGTGTTGTAATGTAAGATCACATGATCTTAACACCCAATGGCAGAGTAGTGTGGGCTACCTCTGTGGGCAAGTCTTGAGTTAGACACTGAAGAGTGAAGACAGAGTTTTGAGCTGTGATCACACGAGTGTAGCTGCTGAGCTTAGTTTGTAAATAAACAACGTGTTTATTCTAATAATTATCTCCTGATGTTCTCTGTGTCTTTATCAATTTGGTCACCCCAGTACAAGCGTGCAGCCCGGATCCTTTTGCCCCAGCAAACCAAAGGGCACTGGGTCCCACAGGATCTTAATGTTGGTTTACTAGGGTAGAGGGAACAAATGGGTGTGGAATTATTGGGACAGCAGTGCTCTGGATTAGCTGAATTTTGTGGAGGGTGAAAATGGGGAAACCATTAAGGAAAACATTTGAAAATTTATCCCAGTGAATGATAATCATGTGGACAAAGATTTCATCATGATAGAGATGAGATAGAGAAGTGAGTGGTAACATTCAATCATGATAATGAGCTCAGTGTGGCAGAGAACACTTAGCTGTGAGTAAAAGAGACAAATAAGGTTGGACGTTGAATGTTGCAACCATATTGAGTACTCAGAGGCATTATATGTTTGGTATCAGAGATGCACGTATTTTTGGGAGATGAACAAGATAGTTTAGTCAATAATGTGGTGTAAGAGGTTTCAACTAATCCAGAACTACTTGTTGGATTGAGAGTTGAATAGCACAAAAGGGGTTTTAAAGGGATGGGAATAATATTTGAAGAAAAGGAAAGGTGGGATGAAACCAATATGGAACTTTGGTGGTCAGGACTGAATAAGAATAAGGTTGAAGGAGCAGATGGTGGGACAGTTTCTGAATACCATATATTTTATTTTGTGGGAAATAAATTTGATGAGGGCTCAGGGAGAAATTGCAGAATACACAGGGGTGAGGGTGAGTTGGGAAGATGCTAGGAAGATCCATTCCCCACTGTAATATATCCCTGCCAGAGCAGTACTCCACTAGTCCACCAAGAAATTCAGGTGCAACCCTAGTCACAGTGAAGACTTCCCCATTTATGTTGGGCCGTAACTTCTGGTTCCAGGGCAGTGTATCTGGAGGGTTACCCCAAAGATGCACTGGGGAACCACCCCCTCAATCCCAGAGGTTCCCAGGTAAGGTTTACGTGACCAATTGCTTGGAAAGTGCAAACTTCCCCTGGGCAATTGCTCTGCACTGGGAACCATCCGAAAATGTGATTTAAATTGCAAACGTCGGATGGTTCCGACTGTTCCACATCAATAGTTACTCAGGAGAAGTTAGAAGGATTAAAATCACTTCTAACGTCTGGGTAAATATTGTACGGACCCACACTGACTTCCCCATGGGACTTCCCCCACAAAGACTCCCCATGGGATTCCCCCTCCTCCATGGGATTCCCCCTCCTTGGGACTCTTACTCTCCTCCCCACCAATGACCCCCCCCCAATTGGGATTCCTCTCACAAGGCTCGACTCCTGACTTTCACTGCCAAGGCCCAACCTGACCCGACATCCACACCGAGGCCAAACCTGACCCCACACCCGTGAGGCCCAACCTGACCATCAACCCCCCCCCCCACCGATCTACCCTCAATCCTAGGCCCCAGGCACGTGCTGCGCTACCCGGATCACACCCAGCCTGAGTAGGAAAGTTGGGCAAAACAGAATCAAAAAATAATAATTTAGGGAGGAAAGTAGGAATGGAGTGGCAACCTGAATCTGACTGCCATTCTGTGGAAGTTCAGATCCATTATTTTGAACCTGATTTTCAGATTTAACATTTCAGATCAATAAAATGAAACAGGACTAAATTACATCGTGGTAAAGCTCTTCTCAAAATAATCTAGTATTTATTCTTTTAATTATGCTCTGGGTGACGTTTCGCTGGATCTTCCACTTTTTAGTTATTCTACTTCTGCTTTCATCCACTTCTCTACACTGAGCTGGCATATCAGGCATTGACAAGAATTGTGGCACATGCTTTATTTACATGCTTAGAGTGGAACAGTTGTGAAATTTCTTTACCCTTTGTTAACTGTGTTAATAACAATAAACCTCTCACTAACAAATAAATAAATTGATATATGCCCTCCTTATTATTGTTTATATTTGTTTAGAAGTCACCCATGGCTGATCGCTCTGTTAGTGCAGCAACCCTTAACCCATACATGACCAGGCCCAATAGACTGGCTGGAGCAGCAGGAGCAGGTAAGCCATGATATTGTTTTCAAATATTGACCATTACAACTATTTATTCTGCTGTAATAGAAGAAAATAAATGACTGAAATTTTGACTACAGAACCAAAGCACACTTGCAAAAAGATGCAGATGAGGCTGTTTTTACCCTCTTGGCTGGTTTGCATTGGCTATCATGATAGGTTTTCAGAAGGGATGTGCCAAGCTGCAGCACTGCTTATGCTTTACCCTAACCAGAAGGAAAAAAAGCACCTATCTAACTACGTTATAAATCCTTTTTTTTGTCTAACACATGTGAAAATTCATCAGTTTACATAAGAATTTCCATTTCGCAGTACTGAAAAATCTATTCAAGGTTATTGCCTGATATGGAGAACATATTGGACCATAACCTCCAACGAGAGTTGCAAAGTGCTGGCCCATATGAATTAGAAGAAATAAATACCTACTTGACTGATCTTGAAAGTTGCGTGGCCTCTTCCACTCGCCGGAGCTGCTTGGGGCCTGCAGTGAAAGACACCTCGCAGGCCCCAGCGAAGTGTAGCTCCAGCGGATTCATGGAGAACATGCCCCCTTTTTATGGCACTAGCTGCCATAAAGCAGGTAAGTTTAAAGGGCCAGGGAAATTGGCAGTTCAGGGAAATTGGCACGCCAGGGAAACTGGCAGGCCAGGGGAAGGTAAATGTCTAAGGTAACTGGATAGAATTTGAGGGTTGGCGGTGTCTGGGGAGGGTGGGATGGAGTCGGTTGGAAGCCCGGGGGGTGTCGGAAGTCCATGGGGGGTGAGATGAGGCCTGAGGTCAGGGGAAGCTGGGGCTTGGTGGGGGGGTCCGAGGTCTGGAGGGGGTGGATGGCAGTCAGAGTTCCGGGTGTGTCGGACGCTGGGGGGACAGTGATGTTGGAGGTCGGAGGGTGTTGGAGGTTGGGGGGTGGGGGGTGTCAGGGCCAGTGTGTGGGAGAGTTCCGTGGGGTTGGTTTGGTTCTTTACAATAGCTACTCAGAAGTTAGAAGAGGTTTTAATTCTTCTAACTCTTTCTGGGGTAAATATTGGTATAACCCCGGCAGAACCATCTGAAGTTTGTGATTTAAACCGCATTTTTGGATGGTTCTGAGTGCAACAGGGAAAGTGTGCACTTCTGGGCATTTGCTGTACAAACCCTTAACCGGGAACTTATCATAGGGATTCCCCAGTGCATCGTTGTGATAGCCCCCATATCCGACGCTGGGGAACACAGATGTTATAGGCCATTCTCCTCCTGCAGTGACCATGACGCACTTACCTAAAGGGAGAGAACAGGCACAAGTTGGAAGCATCAAATACTCAGGAACCTGCATTGGTGCACAGTGATACTGGAGTTTAACCAACTAAAACAGAACAATATATCAGCAAAGATCATTAATAATCTTCTTGCTGTTTGTCTGGCAAGGGCAATAACTAAATAATGTCACTACAATAGCAGGTCAGAGGCTGGGAATTCTGCAGCAAGTAACCCACCTTCTGATTCCCCTAATACTACCCACCATCTGATTCAGGAGTGTGATGGAATACTCTGCACTTGCCTGGATGTTTGTGGTCCCAACAGCACTCAAGCAGCTCTAGAACAAAGCAGCCCATTTGATCAGCACCCCATCCAAAACCTTAAATGTCCACTCTCTCCACCACCAACATACAGTGGCAGCAGTGTGTACCATATAAAAGATACACTGCAGCAACTTACCAATCCTGCTTTGACTGTAACTCCCAACTTTACAAAAGTAGGGAGGTCATGTTGGAGTTGTATAGAACCTTAGTGAGGCCACAGCTGGAGTACTGTGTGCAGTTCTGGTCACCACATTATAGGAAGGATGTGATTGCACTGGAGGGGGTGCAGAGGAGATTCACCAGGATGTTGCCTGGGATGAAACATTTAAGTTATGAAGAGAGGTTGGATAGACTTGAGTTGTTTTCGTTGGAGCAGAGAAGACTGAAGGGCGACCTGATCGAGGTGTACAAGATTATGAGGGGCATGGACAGGGTGGATAGGGAACAGCTGTTCCCCTTAGTTGAAGGGTCAGTCACAAGGGGGCATAAGTTCAAGTTGAGGGGTAAGAGGTTTAGGGGGGATGTGAGGAAAAGCTTTTTTACCCAGAGGGTGGTTACGGTCTGGAATGCGCTGCCTGGGAGGGTGGTGGAGGCGGGTTGCCTCACATCCTTTAAAAAGTACCTGGATGGAGCACTTGGCATGTCATAATGTTCAAGGCTATGAGCCAAGTGCTGGTAAATGGGGTTAGGTAGGTAGGTCAGGTGTTTCTCATGTGTTGGTGCAGACTTGATGGGCCGAAGGACCACTTCTGTACTCTGTGATTCTGGGGCCTCTATCCCTAGAAGGACAAGGGTAGCAGATGCATGGTAACACCATCACCTGCAAGTTCCCCTCCAAACCACACATCATCCTGAGTTGGAAATATATCACTGTGTCTTCATTGTTGTTGGCTCAAAATCCTGGAACTGCCTTCCCAACAGTGCTGTGGCCCGGTGTGTGGGGTGGGTTGGGGTGGGGGGGGGGTTGCGGTGGCGCGGCGGCGAAGGGGATGGGAGTATTCACATGAGGGAAGATTTGGAAAGTTAAAAAGAAAGGACGAAGCAATAGTGCAGAGTATTGATAAGGATAATGGTAACCATAGTGTGACAGGAAGGGACAGAGCTTACAAACATAAGAATGCACCAACAAATAAGGTTAGTGTAGGGAAAATGGTAAAAAGACAGAATTAAAGGCTCTTTATCTGAATGCACACAGCATTCATAACAGGATGGATGAATTTATAGCACAAATAGAAATAAATGAGTATGATATCACAGCTATTACAGAGGCATGGTTACAAAGTGAACACGGCTGAGACCTGAATATTCAGGAGTATTTGACATTCCAGAAGAACAGGAAGAAGGAGAAAGGAAGTAGGGTGGTTGTCTTAATAAAGGATGAGATCAGACAGGAGTGAGAAATGACCTTGGTTCAGAAATTCAAGATGAGGAACCAGTTTGGATGGAGATGAGAAATAGCAAAGAAAACAAGTTGCTGCTGGGAGTAGCTTATAGACCGCCTAACAGTAGCTACACTGTACAACAGAGTATAAATCAAGAAATAATGGAGGCCTGTGAAAAAGATACTGCAATAATCATTAAACCTAAATAAAGGCAATTATGAGAGTATGAAGACAGAGTTAGCTAAAGTGAACTGGGAAAATAGGCTAAAAGATAAGATGGTGGAAATGCAGTGACAGGCATTTAAGGAGATAGTTCAGAACTCTCCACAAAGATATATTCCATTGAAAAAGAAAGACTCTATGAGAAGCATCTACCATCTGTGGCTAACAGAGGAAGTTAAGGATAGTATCAAATTCAAAGAAAATATGTAGATTAGTGGTAGGCCAGAAGATCGAGAAAAAATGAGAAACCAGCAAAGCATGACTTAAAACATAATAGAGGGAGAAATTAGGGTATTGGAGAATACTAATAAGAAATATAAAAACAGAAAGTAAAAGCTTTCCTAAGTTTATAAAAAGGAAAAGAGTGGCTAAGTGTTAGTCCCTTAGAGGATGAGATTGGGGAAGGCAGAGACTTTGAACAAGTATTTTATATTTGCCTTCACTGTAGAAGACACAAAAAGCATTTCAAGAATAGAGCGCACAGATCTCCCTGAGGCCAAGTGCTGCCTCAGGGGGTTCGGCTTGGAATTAAAATTTGTAATACAAATGATAAAAAAAATTTCCCTGACATGCCTTCTTATGTGACACTGTCACATGAGTTGGGACATGTCCATAACTTTTATTGAAACCTTTAATAAAAATTTAAATAGCCTCATGAAACCTCATACCGCCCTTGGATGAGGTTTCATGCTTTTTCCAAAGTCCACCAGGGCTCCCAGCCTGCCCACCAACATTAAGGTTGGACGGGCAGGTCCATTAATGAGGTTAATTAGTTTTTCAATGGCCTCAATAAGCTGTTGACAGGTCAGCGGGTGTGCAGCTGACTTGGCTGCGCCCCTGCTGACCTGAAAATGGAAATAACACAGAGTGACGTCGGGAGTTCCACCCGACATCATCCTGTGTCATTTTATGCGTCAGTGAGCGGACCCCATCCCCGCTCACCGACTGGAAGATCCTGCCCAAACTGTTACTAGTGGAATGCCACAAGGATCAGTGCTGGGGCCTCAACTATTTATGGTGTATGTTACTGACTTGGATGAAGGGACTGACTATATTGTAGCTCAGTTTGCTGATGATACAAAGATAGGTAGGAAAGCAAGTTGTGAGAAGGATACAAAGAGTCTGCAAAGGGATTTAGATAGGTTAAGTGAGTGGGCAAAAGTTTGGAAGATGTAGTGTAATGTGGGAAGATGTGTGCTTGACCACTTTGGCATGAAGAATAGAAAAGCAAAATATTATGTAAATTGAGAGAGATTGCATAATGCTGAGGTACAGAGGGATCAGGATGTCCTGGTACATAAATCACAAAACATTAGCTTGCAGGTACATTAAGTAATTAGGAAGGCAAATGGAATGTTGACTTTTTAAATTCATTTACGGGATGTGAGCGTCACTGGTGAAGCCAGCATTTATTGCTCATCCCTAATTGCCCTTGGGAAGGTGGTGGTGAGCTGCCTTTTTGAATCACTACAGTCCATGTGGTGTAGACATACCCACAGTGCTGATAGGGAGAGAGTTCCAGAAGTTGACCTACTGACAGTGAAGGAACGGCAATATATTTCTAAGTCAGGATGGTGAGTGGCTTAGAGGAGAACTTGCATGGGGTCGTGTTCTCATGTATCTGCTGCATCTTCTAGATGGTAATGGTCATGGGTTTGGAAGGTGCTGCCTAAGGAGTCTTGGTGAGTTTCTGTAGTGTATCTTGTAGATGGTACACACTGCTGCCACTGTGCAACGGTGGTGGAGGGAGTGAATGTTTGTGGAAGCTATGCCAAACAAGCAGGCTGCTTTGCCCAGGTGTCACACTTCTTGACTGTTGTTGGAGCTGCACTCATCCAGGCAAGTGGAGAGTATTCCATCACACTTGTGTACAAGGCTTGTGCCTTGTAGATGGTGGACAGGCTCTGGGGAGTCAGGAGTTACTCACTGCAGGATTCCCAGCCTCTGACCTGCTGTCATAGCCACAGTATTTATACGGCTAGTCCAATTCAGTTTCTGGTCAACGTTAACCCCCAGGATGTTGATAGTGGGGGATTCAGTGATGGCAATGCCATTGAATGTCAAGGGGTGATGGTTGGATTCTCTCTTGTTGGAGATGGTCATTGTCTGGCACTTGTGTGGCATGAACGTTACTTGCCACTTGTCAGCCCAAGCCTGGATATTGTCCAGGTCTTGCTGCATTTGGACATGAACTGCTTCAGTGTCTGAAGAGCCACACATGGTGCTGAACATTGTGCAATTATCCTCACGTCTGACCTTATGATAGAAGGAAGTTCATTGATGAGCAGCTGAAGATAGTTGGGCCTAGGACACTACCCTGAGGAACTCTTGCAGTGATATCCTGGAACTGTGGTGACTGACCTCCAACAACCTCAACCATTTTCCTTTGTGCTAGGTATGATTCCAACCAGCGGAGAGTTTACCCCTGATTCCCATTGACTCCAGTTTTGCTAGCGCTCCTTGATGCCACACTCAGTACAATGCTGCCTTGATGTCAAGGGCAGTCACCCTCACCTCAGGTGTTCAGCTCTTTTGTCCATTTTTGAACCAAGGCTGTAATGAAGTCAGAAGCTGAGTGTCCCTGGCGTAATCCAAACTGAGCATCAGTGAGCAGGTTATTGCTAAGCAAGTGCCACTTGATAGCACTGTTGATGACCCCTTCCACCTTCATTGCAAGGGAGCTTAAAAGTAGTGAAGTCTTGCTACAAAACTGCCAGGGCATTGATGAGACCACACCTGGAGTACTGTATACAACTTTAGTCTCCTTTCTTCAGGAAGGATGTACTTGCATTGGAAGCAGTTTACAGAAGGTTCACTAGGCTGATTCCTGGGATGAACTTATGAGGATAATTTGAGCAGGTTTGGCCTATATTCATTAGAATTTAGAAGAATGAGAGGTGATCTTATTGAAACATAGAAGATTCTGATGGGGCGTGGCAAGATAGATGCTCTGAGGATGTCTCCCATTGTGGGAGAATCTAGATCTAGGGAGCACGGTTTAAAAATACAGGCTCTTCCATTTAAGACAGAGATGAAGAGGAATTTTCTCTCTGAGGGTCATTAGTGTTCAGAATTCCCTTCTACAGAGAGCAGTGGAGGCTGGGTCATTGAATATAGTCAAGGCTGAGTTAGATTTTTGATCTGTAAGGGAGTCAAGGGTATCCGGTCAGGCAGGAAAGTCAACTTAAGGTCATAATCAGATCAGGCATGATCTTATTGAATGCTGGAGCAGGCTCAAGTGGTCAAATGGTGTCCTCCTCCCATTTCTTATGATGACCTTATGTTCTGATGGAATGCAATAGTTCAAGAAGATGACTCACCACCGCCTCCTAAATTGCAATTAGGAATGGGCAACAAAAGCTGGCCTTCCCAGTGATACTCACATCCCTTGAAAGAATAAAAGAAGATTCCTATCGATGAGCTGGTTGACTAGTCAATCTTAGTCATGTACTAGAATATTGCATCCTGCTGGCCTCAGGTGTCAGGTTACTACATATGCTGCACTGATGTGATTTGATTCAAGCCTTTCATTGCATGGATTAAATTATCATTCTTGGCATGATGGGGATTTTATAATTCATTTTTTTTACTTTCAAAACATCCTGATTTAAATTAAAATGTTCCATTCTTTTTGTGTCTCTGCAACATGTCCATGGAAGGGGAATCAGAAAAATGGGATGGGATTTTAGCTTATTCAAAACCCACCCACTTACACAGCTTTAAAATTGGGATCATGGGTTTGTCAATATCATTCTTTCTTCAAGTAAAGCACCCAGTGGTTTTTCTTCCAATGCCCCTATTCCCATCAGCAGCCCCAGCAACCATGGGTGAGTATTTTTTCTCTAGTCTGTGCCTCCACTAACTGTGCTGCCTGGTAATAAGAACTTGCTGAATGGAGAATTATGAGCATAAATCACAACCCACATTCCATGGTATTGTTTTATGCATGCTAGACAAATAGTTTAAAAATAAGTAAAGGAGGAAGTTACCTGCCTATAATATTTGTTTTATCCTCAGAAATGATGGTTAAATGGTGACTTGAACCAGCAAGACATTTCTGATACTAAACACACTTGGGGGATGGAATTTCCATGATTTCCTGTTGTCCATCATAACTTCAATAGAAGACCCAAAGAGACCTGACTTTTCTGATGAAGTCAAGTGGTTTGGAGAACCCCCACAGAAATTCCCTTTTACAGTCAACTAACCAATCAGCTCTTTTTTAACCTTAGAAATGGCGCTGTTTGTCAAAAATCCAACAATTAAAGCATAGCATGTACATATTCAAAGGTATCAGAGACCATAATGTGAGCATTATAACTTGGTGCTGCCAAATCACCCTACTGTAAAAATAATAACTGCAGCACACTGGGTAAACATAATAACAGCATTGAATACATCTCTGTCATAATGCAGGTACTCAAAGAGATGCCATGCCAATGGATACCAATGTCTATGAAAGTCCATATGCCGACCCTGATGAGCTGCAGGAAAAGACGCTATACTTGAAAAATGATTGCCTTATATTGGAAGAAAAGGAGCTTGGGTCTGGTAACTTTGGTACAGTAAAGAAAGGAGTCTACAAAATGAGGAAGTAAGAATTTCTGAGTTAGATGAAACGTGCTGACATGAGATAAATACAAAGAATGCAAGATAAAAGATATCTCTAGGTTCCTAATGGTTATATTTTAGCTAGCTAAAGGGCTGTCACTAGATCACTTAATTCTCAAGGTCTGTCAGATGTGTCCTCTGCAAATCAAATTAGCAAGTAACAAAAACAAAAATTTTTGGAGAAAGAGTCATACGGACTCGAAATGTTAACTCTGTGTTCCTCTCCACAGATGCTGTCAGACCTGCTGAGTTTTTCCAGCAATTTTTGTTTTTGTTTCAGATTTCCAGCATCTGCAGTATTTTGCTTTTAAATTAACAAGTAAAGCATGTAAGCACTAAATAGGGTTTAATCAAACAATTTATTACAATAGGTAATAAATTATTTTAAATCATATTTTCATGATTAAAAAGGAAAATGCAACATTGCATTATCTTAATAATGTCATTATTAGGGTGATTGGTTTATGGAGATCAAATAGATCAAAATTGGCAACACACCTTTCCCAAGAAGTTTGCAACCTTATTCACTGCAGTTAAATTTTGACAAGTTGCAGCAGGCTTTCTGACACCTTGTCAATTTCCACCCTTTTAACCCCACCTCCCCACACCACCTGTTCCCAAGACCACATGCCTCTACAAGTTAAATTTCACCCCATTGTTTTTTGATTTGTTTTAACAGGAAAAATATAAGTGTAGCAGTAAAAGTGTTGAAGAGTGATGATCCTGCAGTAAAGGATGAGCTGATGAAGGAGGCAAACTTCATGCATCAGCTTGATAACCCTTACATTGTCCGCATGATTGGCATATGTGAATGGGAGTGTTTGATGCTGGTGATGGAACTCGCAGAACAAGGCCAACTGAACAAATTTCTACAGGCTCACAGGTGAGTCCAATTTTTCTTTCTATGTTGTGCTGTTTCAGTTTATAACAAGTCACTCAAATAGTTGCCTGCAGGTTTGGCGGCATGAAGGTTTTCAATCACATATTCAAGTGCAGTATTTTGCAGATCTGCAATGTCATTAATTTCACATGGTTAATCTGGATTACTCTGGTTCTGAATCTGAATAAAATGAATCCCAAATATCAAACCCTATTACATTTGTTCCTTGTAAGGAATATTATTATTGAATAGCCAAATAGTATTCACGCAGCAATCCTGAATATATCACACAGTGCAATAAACAGGCCATATATAATCAAAGTTCCCTTTAAGATGCCTTTAAGATGATACCACTTCTCTTGACGACCCCACTGTTATTAAATTATCCGGACTGCTTGTTCTACTTCCAGTACTGGATATGCAGAAATTTTTCCCAATTAAATATTGGGATGATCAAAGCCATCATCTTCAGTTCCCACCATAAGCTCTGTTCCCTGGCCTCCAACTCTCTCCGTCTCCCTGACAGCTGTCTAAGGCTGAACGAGGCTGTTTGCAACCCTGGAGTCATATTTGACCCTGAGGTGGGCTTCCAATAACACATCCACACCATTACTAAGACCACCTATTTCCACATTGGTAACGTCGTCCAACCCCACCTCTGCCTCAGCTCCTCTTCTGCTGAAACCCTTACCCATGGGCTGAACTTTTCATCCCGCAGGCAGGCGTGCACCCGACCCGAATGGGAGTGAAATAGTGCACAGTGACACTGGGCGAGCGTCCCAATGTCATCTTACACTCTCACGATCCTTTGGTCGGCGGAATTGTGCGAGAAGCGGCAGCACACCCACTGACAATTAATAGGCCAATTAAGGCCCTTAAGTAAATAATTAAGCTGCATTTTTCACTGCTCGCTCAACCATTCGGCCTTTGCATTTTTAACGAAACCTCATCCACGGGCAGGATGAGGTATCCAACGCTTACTACAAAAAATAATAAAAATTTTTGAACATCCTTTTTTACACGTCCCTCTTCATGTGACTGAGCCACATGTGGGAACATGTTTATCTCACATTTAAAAAGTTTATTTTCGTATTTAAAACCGCTCAGTTCCCTGAGGCAGCTCTGTGCCTTCAGGGAGCTGTCAGTGTGTGCCGCCCCATGCATGTGCACACTTTAGTGCTCACGCTTCTCCCGCCCCCATCCCCACGCTGAAGCTCTTAGCGTGCCTTTCACGCTGGCAGGCCGTTAATTGGCCAACCAGCCAATCACTGACGGCGGTCAGTCTCGCGGCCATTCCTGGGCTCGCCCGCCGTGTCCACCCGACGAGGGGAAAATCCTCCCCCGTGTGTTTATTACTTCTAGCCTTGACAATCTGACACATGCCTAGCAGGCCTCCTGCTTTCTACCCTTCATAAACCTGAGGTCATTCAAAACTCTGGTTCCCATTTCTTCACGCTCACCAAGTTACCCTTTCACAAAATTCTGATGAACCATTAACCTTTGCTCACTGACCTACATTGGTTCCCAGTTAAGCATTGTTTCCAAATCCCTCCCTTGTTGATCTCTCTGAACTCCTCCAATTCCACAAACCCCCAAGATACCTGTGGCAGTTCAAGATATCTGTGGCATCTTGATCACCCTCGATTTTAATTACAGCACCATTGGCGGCTGTGCCTTCAGTTGCTTAGGTCCTAAGCTCTGGAATTTTCTTCTTAAACATCGCTACCCCTCTTTCCTCCTTTAAGACTTTTGTTAAAACCTATCTAATTGACAAAGCTCTGATCATCTGACCTAATATTCCTTAGGTGCTTTGGTGTCAAATTTTGTTTTATAATGCTCCTGTGTAATGTGTTGGGACATGTTATTGTGTTAAAGGCACTATATTGCTGTCGTTAAGATGTGCTTTTGCACGACCATACAACAATCTTAAAGGGATCCCGCAGTGCAACAAACCATGCAAAACAAAGAAAAATTAGAGTACTTAGCAAAATACAAAACAACACTTATGAAAAATTAGGTATTTTGACAAGTCAACTCTGCGCACCCTCCTCCTGATGCACTGCTCAGCTATTTAAAGTACAAAGCAGAAGAGCACACATTGTTAACAGATCACAGTAACTAGTTACGTTGATTATTGCAGGTCCTGATACATTATGGGTTCAAAGACTGCATTTAACAACAAGTTCAGACTCTCTCCCAACTCTACTTGTGTTCAAAGCAAATGAAAGTTGCCATAGGTAGGCCTTCATTTGCCGTACTTTGGAACTTGTATTCTTATGTGTGCCTTGATCGTGGGTAACAAGCCACAGGATTAACAATTGTACTTTTACTGTGACATTTTGCACTGTTTTGTCAAATAACCAGTCTTGGATGAGCAACAGTTTCCTCCAGTTAAACAGTGGGAAGGCTGAAGGAATCATCCTTGGTCCCCACTACAAACTCTTTTCCCTACCAAATCCATTGCCTGTCCTGGCTGAAAATGATTGCTTTTAATCTTGACCCCCAGTTCAACTCAGAGTGGTATTGCTGACCCAATAAACTGAGCCCACTTCCACTTTCAAAACATGGCTCACCTCAGCTCCTGTTTCAGCCCCATCCTTGCCTTTGTCACCTCCCTATTCAACTATTCCACAGTCATCATGTCCAAAATCATAACTTTCCAACATCAGTAAAACTTCCACCATATCTAAAACTCTGTTACCTGATCTTCTCCTGCACCATATCCTACTCCTACATCACCTCTGCACAAAAGCAAAAAAAAATTCAAGAAACTAGCAATAAAAATACAAAATCTGACGTGCACAAGTAGGAAAATCTGCTGTTAGGATCTGAGTGTTGTAATCCTTGTAATTTATGTAATTCTTTGATGATGAAGCTATTTTGTTTTAGCTACTCAAACAACATTTTAATAAAAATATCTTACATTTTCAGAGATGTTAGTGTAACCAACATAGTTGAATTAGTACATCAAGTGTCCATGGGTATGAAGTACTTGGAAGAGAAAAACTATGTTCACAGGGATTTGGCTGCAAGGAATGTTCTTCTCGTAACTCAGCATTATGCTAAAATCAGTGACTTTGGCCTGTCGAAGGCCATAAACTCTGAGGAGAATTACTACAAGGTAAGTTGTAAGCAAATATTTTTCTGATTTCAACCATTCCTAAGTATCATTGATGATTACTTATTTCACTGACTTGAAATTCAAATCTCTGTGTGGCATAATATGAAACCTACAGTAGCTTCTGGCTGGTTTGAAAGTTTATCAATTCTTGGAGAAAACTTTTATATTCTGCAAACTGAGGTATTTCTCACTTGTGTAATGGATCAGTCACCTTTAAAAAAAACATGCCTGTCTATATATACGCATTTGAATGTTTTGAGTTTATATTTGCAATTCCTCCACAGTTATGCCCGATGTGGCTTTGCAGTTTGCTCAAGCCCTATATTCTAGCGTACACAGCCTGCACTTCCTGCTATAACTTCATTTGCGTCCCTGCACCACCCCTAACCCCACTTCCTCCACCTCCATTTTTAGTGATGAAGCTTTCAACTGGCTTGATCTTAACATTCTTCTATCCTCTTCTAAAACTCTTCTGTTTTCTGCGCTGTAACAATTCTCCAAATCTGTGATTTGCTAGCTTTTTACCAATCTACCTCCTCTGAACCTATTCTTTTGACCTTGTCTTCAAGCACTTTCCCAGCTCTTCTCCTACCACTGCTCAGCATCTACTTTGCCTTGGGTGCTTAGGCTGTTGATTTTGTGTTCAACCCAGTTCAGATTGTAAAAATAGAGTATAATGGGAGATTGAAAAAGACCAGAAGGAATAACCAATAAAGGAAATAAAATATTCATCTTAGTCTTGTGGTGAAATTGAGCCCACTTTTAAGTTTCTGATGAAGGCACATTGGATCAAGAATTCATCTAGTCACTGAATATAATATGTTCCATTCATGAACTTCAACGTGTCTCATATAGGCTAATGATAATCTTATCCTATACTCCTGATCAGTTCAGTCCCTGAGCACCCACTGCTACCATCTTCATTTCTCAGGTTAAACAGCGGCAGTGTGAAGAACATCCAATTCAAAATAATTGGTGCTCAGGAACAACGTTATGCAGCAATAAAATGCAGCATAGAAAAATAAGTGAATATTATGATATGGCGTTTTATTTTGGTAAGAATATTGAATGCTACAAAATTAAAACAGTTCTTCCTTTCCTTTTAAATTCATTATAGGCCAAAAGTACAGGCAAATGGCCAATAAAGTGGTACTCACCAGAATCCATTAACTACTTCAAGTTTTCCAGCAAAAGTGATGTCTGGAGTTTTGGTGTGATGATGTGGGAAGCATTTTCCTATGGCATGAAGCCATACAAAGTAAGTTTCCTTTCCCTCTAATACAATATAATATTGTTGCCCCTATCATGCCAGTGCACACTTCCACCAACTGAAATCAAAGGTGTCATAGAATACTGGGTTGTCGTAGTATTATTAAAATCAGTGTTGCTATTTATAACAAATATTGTAATAAATTGAATTATTCTTTAGCCTTTTTTTGTAAGGTTCACACACATGAACAATGTAGGAACATACAAATGGGACTGGGAAATTCAACCCCTCAAGTGTATTCCACCACTCAATGAGATCATGGTTGATCTGTGTCATAACTCCATCAATCCACCTTAGCTCCATGTCTATTAATACAGATGACTAGAAAAAAACCTGTCAATCTCAGATTTAAAATTAGTGATAAAGCTAGCATCTACTGGTTTTTGTGGGAGAGAATTCCATACTTGTACCACTGATGGTGGCTAGGCTGGGGTGATGTTAGGCCCTTCTGCCCTCTAATCTCCAGGCTGTGCATCCTGTGGCACTTTGCCAAGAGCGCTTCCCCTCCACCAAAATATATAAATTCACACCTGCAGGGTCCATGTCACAATCCAGGAGTGGGTTCCCTGTGTGGGCCCCAATAATCCTAAACCAATACGTATAACCCTTCAGAGCACTATTAGCCACCATTCCCTTGATTGGCATTTGCCAGACCAAGGTAATGGAAACTCTTGGGCTTTAGTGCCCTTGCTTTAAGGTCACAATCTCTATATCATTGGCCTCATTTGGGTGTGTGTGGGTTCTACCCCCGCCCCAAACATAAGCCAGAGGAAATTCCTAGGCCTTGTTCAGGCCCTTGTGTTATACTGTCATGTGAGTGATGGCAGGAATGCACTTGAAAGGCCAATTGTTCTTGATCCCATTGCTTTTGTGAAAATAGTTGTTTTGTCAGATTCGCTGCACAGTCTCGCACATCTTTCTAATGCTATAGTTTAGGCAAAATTAACTGTTAGCATTATTAAAGGTTTAAAGCACTTCTTCAAAAACAGACTGACATCATTTTCACATAAACCCAACTGACATTTCCTTTTTGTCAAAATATATAAAATACCAAGCGTCATCAGTTGATGTCAACATATTAATTATAGACATCCTTTTCGTAAAATTATTTTGTATCTATGTTTCTTTATCACACAAAACTAATGGTGTAGTAAATATGTAAATAGTGAAAACACAGAAGTGCTGTTATATAAACAATCTGTTAGCAATGTCTCGAGCAGAACTGTTAAATAACTTGTTTTAGTGGTTGGTTTCATACAAGATGACTTAGCAGCTCACCCCACTGAGAACTGGGTTGGCAGATGAAAAATAGGTATCATGTGCACAGTGGTACATTTTGGGTGTCTACCTGCCTAGGAGGCCACTGTGCTGGCACTTCTGATATGTAATTCAGATGGGGAATGAAACTTAGGGTTCCACCAAGTTCAGCTGCTTTTTGCCCAGAGGCCAGGTTTCTTGTGTTTTTGTCCTCCTCTGTTCGGTGATCACAGTTCACCATAGGAACAGGAGTAGGCCATTCTGTCAAGCAAGGGTTATGACCATGTAAGAAGGGTTAGAATAGCTCCTCTCTTTTCCCACTCCTCGTTTAACTGCAACCGGATTTTTTTTTATGTTGCTTGCCAATTCAGTGAGAGTTTAACTGTTTAAGTGCTGTGGCTGTAAAAGACACACGCAGACAGGATTCCTTCTAAGATTTTAAAAAGAAAAGAGAATATTTATTGTATTTAACACCGGGTCTAAATAAAAAATAATAAAAATCACACGTTACAAAGTGGGAGGATAGATTAAGTATATTTTAAAATTCCAATTAAAGTCTGTGGTATATGAATTATGTCAATTGATGACTTGGATACTTTCAGGCTGAGCTCAATGGTCCTTCAGGAACCTGCATTGAGACAATTTAAAGATGTTGACAGATGATTTATATCTTCTGGAGGCAGCAGCTGCTGGATTTATTCTTCAAAAACTACCTGCGGTGTGTGGATGGTCAAACAACAGGCAGGGCTCAAACGTGCAGGCTGGATGGAGGGAGAGAAAGTGTGTCTACTTAAGGACCTTTTTCTGAACCCTGTTTCTTCTGTTCTGTTGGCTGGAGAAAAGCAGTTTTTAAAACACAAAGGAGTGTTAGTTGGCTCATCACATGACCTCTCTCACCAACTGATCAGTTACCCATATATGGTCACAGCAAGTTGATTCCAGGTCCGTGGTTTAGACATGAATAGATCCTGGCTGGACAAGGTCGTTTCTCATTCAGGGTCCATTGTCCTAAATAATTGCATCTGATGGTTTTTAACCCATGTGGCTGAATACAGAGGTGCAGCCTGGTATTTTGTGAAAGGGTCAGGAGATATGGTCTTTCACATTCCTCTTTGTTAGGTTCTTCTTGACATGCTAACTCTCTGTTCAATGACTTTGGAATTTGTAAGGTACAACTATGCAAATGTTTTATCATCTGTGAAGCTGCTGTTTTAAGTTACTGCAATGGTGTTGTTCAGTCTTTTAAAACTCAATCAATCATTTCAGCCCAGTAAATATAAAGCATTGCTTTATAACACAAGTCTGTTTCACTATTCAGTTTGATCTCAGCTGACCTGTTCCTTAACTCCATTTAATCACTTTTGCAACATATCGCTCGATTGCCTGATCTAACATGAGTAGTTATTTGGTAGCACAGAACTTGAGTATTGCTTAAAAAGAGCCAATTTTTTGTCAAAGCTTTTCATTTTGGATTCATCAGGACAATTCTCAAGAAAATAGCAATATCAGAGAAAACAACATATTTACACTCTGAGATGAGAGAACTGATTGGTTGACAAGTAGACTCTGATTGGTAGAGGTATTGCCATGAGAATGCACCAGTGGGAAATGACTGACAGTTAACTGCCAAGTATCATTTGAAATTTAAACCAGGCAGCTTGACCCTGATTGGTCAAGACATTGCCTTGGGGAATGAACCAGCAAATGGTTATCACTTATTTTGTTTAGCTGAAACAGGCACAATGTGTGTACATGTTCTTTCTGTCTGTGAAGAACACGGTCCTGTGTATCAATATATGTAGCTTCCAGTACTCACAAATGCGCCACCCTACAAGCCCAACTGTCAATCTTAAATTGGCTGTTAGCGTAATTCTTAGCACATTGAGCATTATTTAGCAAATTTTGTCCAATCGTGGAATCACATCAAATATTGGACACTGTGTTTTGAGTTTGGCAAGCACAGGCTAGTTGGATATGATCTGTATCTTGCCTGTTGCGAGCAGCAGAAGGGACATGCTGTTTGATATGATCCGCCAGTCTTTGGGATGTGCTAATATAAATAATATTGTTTTTGAGAATTTCAATTCATCCAGCATCCTGAACCTTTTGGGGGATAGAGTTTTAGATTTAGACTTCCACTATGCATGTGCAAACATACTCCCTGACTTCACTCCTAATTGGCCTATTTTGAAGATTATGCCCCCTTTTTCTGGATTCCCCACCAGGGGAATTATTTTCTCTGTATTTACCCTACAGAATCCTTTTATTACTTTAAGGGCCTCTATTAGGTAACCACTCAATTTTCTGAACTCAAGGGAATACTCACCAAGTTGATGCAGTGTCCTCATAATTTAAACTTTTCAGTCCTGGTACTATTCTGGCGAATTTGCGCTGTACCCTTTCCAAGGCCAATTTATTTTTCCTGAGGTTTAGTACCCAACACTGAACACAGTACTCCAGATGGAGTCTGACCAAGGCTCTACACAACTGAAACATCAGTTCTTCACATTTGTATTCCAACTCCTTTGAGATAAAATCCAACATTCTATTAGCTATTTTAATAAAAAAAGAGAAATTGCAGGAAATACTCAGTGGCCAGAATTTTGATGTTGGCGAGCGAGGATGGGCCCAACACGCCGACGTGTAAAATGACACGCAGTGACGTCGGGCGTGCGTCCCGAAATCACCGCATGTCACTTAGATCTTTCTTTCAGCTGGAGGCAGCTGTGTGCCCGCCGAACTGTCAAAGGCCTGTTAAGGCCATTAAAAAGCCAATTAAAGTAATTAACAACAATGCCCAACCAACCTTAAGGTTGTCGGGCAGGCGAAGAGCCCAAGTGGCCTTCGCGTTTTTCAGGAAACCTCATCCATGGGTGGGATGAGGTTTCCTGAAGGTTTTATTAAATAAATAAATAATTTTTGCACAATTCATAAATATGTCCCAGCTCATGTGATACTATCACATGTGGGGACATGAGCAAAAAATTTTTATTTTTCTTTGTTCAAAATTTCAATATGTACTTAATCTCCCTGAGGCAAAACTCAGGGAAATTTCTGCGCCCTTTTGCGCAGAGCGCAGGCTCCAACTCTCTCTCTTCCCCCCCGACCACGCAGGTAGCGCTGAGCACTGCTGGCTGTGCGTCACACTGGGCGGACCAATTAAGGCCCGTCCACATAAAATGGCGGCACGGAGCCGATCACGGACGGCGATTAGCTCCACACCCGCTCCCGACCAGCCCACCCGACACGGGGAAGATCCTCCCCAGCAAGTTTGGCAGCATCTGTGCAGAGAGGAACAGAGTTAACATTTCAGGTCTGTGACTTTTCACTAGATATGGGAAAGGATTTAATTGCTGTGCATGCTATTTTCGTGATTTTTTTTTGTATTTACACACCTCAATCTCCTTACTCCACTGCACATAGTGAGAGATGGTGTTGTCACAGGACTAGTAATACAACAATCCAGACTATTGCTCTGGGACTTGGGTTCAAATCCCTCCCCATGTCAGCTGGTGGAATCTAAAATCAGTTAATAAATCTGGAATATAAAGCTAGGTTCAGTAATGGTGACCATGACAACTATCATCAGTTGTTATTAAAAGCCCATCTGGTTCGCCAATGTCTTTTAGGGATAGAAATCTGCCATAATTATCTGGCCTGGCCTACATGTGACTCCAGACCCAAAGCAATGTTATTGACTCTTAACTGCCCTCTGAAATAGCCTAGCAAGTCACTCAGTTCAAGGGCAATTAGGGATGGGCAACAAATGTTGGCCTTGCCAGTGCCACCTACGTCGAGGAAAGAATAAAAAAAACTCCTAGATTCTTGCCATTAAGAAAATATTCTGATTTTTCTCTCTGAGATCCAAAGTCAATCGCCTCACACTTTTTGACATCAACTTCATTTGCTGTTGTCTTTCGACTGACCTGGTATATGTCTATTTCCTTTTGCAACTTCCTGCTCTCACGCTAAACAACTTACAGCCTCCTGTGCAATTCTCTATTCCTTCAACGTAATCAATATATATGGTCCCAAGCTGAGCACCTAGTACAAATCCCTAGGAAATGCCTCTTGTCACATCCCACCTCAGAGAGCAGTCCCTTCATCCCTACTCTGCCTCCTAACAGCCACCAATTATCAACTCATGTTACAAAGTTATTTCTAATTCCAGGCACTTTCAGTTTTTCAAATGATAATTTCTGGGGAATCCTATCAAATACCTTAGAGGTCCATTTAGACAACATCCATGAATAATTCCCTATCCACCATGATCGTGACCTCCTGAAAAATCAGCTAGCTTACTCAGATATGGCCTACCCTTCTTGGATCAGCTCATGCTTTTACATATATCCAGTTACTCTGTTAATAGATTTCAATAACTTCTCCATAATTGATGTTAAACTGACAGGATTCCTGGTTTCTCTCTTCCTCCCTTTGTAAATAAATTACAGTTTTCCAATCCAAGGGCACTGTCCCTGAATTTAGAGAACTTTGGAAAATTATGAATAATAATCTGTGCTTTCCTCACTAATTCTGGGCTTGAAACTATCAAATGCTGGTGCTTTATCTATCTTAAATTCATTTTTCTCCATTACCGTTTTCTTCTCATATTAAATCTATTAAGTTTTTCCCCTTAACTTATCTTTAGGTTCACGTGTAAAACTAGCATTTTGTTCACTACCTCCACTGTGAAAACTGATACAAAAGGTGGAATTTAATGCGGGCACAGCAAAATCTGGTGGCACCCCTACTGACCCAATCTCTGGGAGCCTCGATGGAATAATGTTCCTAATTAACAGCGGGTACCCTGTTGCCAGGGATCCTGGCTGCCCCGAGGTCATTTAATTGCTGCGCTGCTGGATACCCTGTCCCTGAGAGCTGCATGCTGTCCAGTCAGAGGCTGGCATCTCTGCGGTACTGGCAGTGCCACTGGGAGTTACACAAACAATTTTCTCCCCCAAAAACTAGGAATTGTTGAGAAAACAATGATCTGCCGATGATCGAGCATGAATACCAGATGTGGTGTCATCCAGTGAACCTTCTTCCACACTTTAAGATTGTATACCATAAACAGGTTTCTGTTTGTTCAATGTATTAGCTTGCAACTAAAGAGCCTGTGTACATCTTTGATTTGTCTGCAAAGGGAATGAAAGGCCAAGAAGTTGTACAAATGATTGAATCGGGTGGACGACTGGATGCTCCAATCAGATGTCCTGCTGAAATGTATGAATTGATGCGAGAATGTTGGACGTACAAGTAAGTCCTTTCCCCTTGTTTTAGTTGAATTTTTAATACAGAATAAAATGTGACTTCTTTTAAAGCAATGTTATTCAGACTTTTGGTGGGATATTGCACAACCTCCGCTTTAAATCAAGTTGTTTTAGACGTTAAAAACAAAAAAACTGCGGATGCTGGAAATCCAAAACAAAAACAGAATTACCTGGAAAAACTCAGCAGGTCTGGCAGCATCGGCAGAGAAGAAAAGAGTTGACGTTTCAAGTCCTCATGACCTTTTGACAGAACTTGAGTGTTTTAGACGTTGCTGATTAAGTAGGATGAAATGCTTCTCCTTTATCCTCTGATTTGATTTATGGAATTGGTTGCATGATACAAAACTTAAGCATATTCTGAACTCATGAGGAAGTTAAATTTTCAGAAGTTAATCACTCAAAGGGTTTATTCATAGTTACACACATTTTCCTGCGTGATGTTTAGAATAATAGCTAAAGTGTTCAGGTCAAATTCCTTTGCCATTTTAAAGTCAATAACGCATTTGGAATAAACAGATTGTTGATTTTATTAAAAGATAGGTTTCACCTGAATGTTAGTAATGAAGAGAGGAATTTCTAACTCACTGGGCAAAATTTTGCCCTTGTTGGGCAGGCTCAGCGGGGACGGTCGGGAAGCTGACTGCCGCCCGCGATTAGGGCTGGACCACAATTTTACACTGGCGGGCCAGTTAAGGCCAACCGTAACGTTGGATGGGCAGTGAAAATTTTAAGTTAATTAATACTTTAATACCGTTAATAGGCCTTCTAATTGCCAGCGGGCGCGTTGCCGATTCCCACGCGTGGCCGCCAACTGAACTATCCCACGATTGCACGTTGACGCCGGGACACTCGTCTGACGTCACCGTGCGCCATTTTACACTCGAGCGGGTTGGGCACGTGCCTGCCCACCGAGGTGAAAATTCTGTCCACCGCGTATTGAATGTTCAGAACAAATTTTGAACCTCAAATCTCTCAAAAAAAACAGGAAAATGAAGAAAATGTACGCTAAGCTGCCAGTGGGAATTTTCCATAGAAAAATTAAATGGAAATTTTTATTTGTTGTTTGTGAATTCCTTTGTGAAGTGACTCTATAATCTCAACCCAGATCTCGATGGGCATGGGCCCCAACCATACTGGAAATTGGTGGCTGATTAAGATGGCCTAGCAGGACTCTCCTAGGTTACTCAGCTCTTGCCAACTAGATCAGCTGCTGATGGAACAACTGCTAGGTTAACTGTTCTATCAGCTCAAATTTTCCTCATATGGCCACCTATGGCTGCAGACACCAGGCTTAAGAGAGTTGGTCAGAAATGCTCCCCAGACCATTCACTGGCAAAGAAGCAAGGCAGCATGAACCCATCTCTAGTAAAGCTGCATCAATCAATGTTCGATTCAACATCTCTACATGGCGCCTTTCATGTAGCAAAGCAGGACAAGTTACTTTGCAGAGAGAGCAGTGGAACACAGCACAAGAATTAGGAGCAGGAGAAGGCCGTTCAATAAGATCATGGCTGATCTGATTGTGACCTCATCTCCACTTCCCTGTGTGCTTTCCATAGCCCTCAAACCCATTTTCAATCAAAATTCTACCTAACTCAGCCTTGATAATATTCAATGATGCAGCCTCCACTGCCCCCAGGGAAAGAGAATTCCACAGACTAATGACCCACTGAGAGAGAAAAAAATCTCCACATCTCAGTCTTAGATGGGAGACCCTTAATTTTTAAACTGTGTTCCCTAGTTCTAGGCTCCCCCACAAGAGGAAACATCCTCTCAGCATCCACCCTGTCAAGTATTCTCAGGATCTTATATATTTCAATAAGATCACCTGTCATTCTTCTAAACTTCAATGAGCATAGGCCCAACCTGCTCAAATTTTCCTCATAAGATAACTGTATCATTCCAGGAATAAGTCGAGTGAACCTTCTTTCTTTTGCAAGGAGACCAAACTGTACAAAATACACCAGAAGTGATCTAACTAAGGCCTTGTACAGCTGAGGGTAACACTTCCCTATTTTTATACTCAACACCCCCTTGCAATAAACACCAACATTCTATTTGCCTACTGAATCACTTGCTATACCTGCATAACTTTGTGATTCATGTACCAGGACATCCAGATCCCTCTGTACCACAGAATTTTGCAGTCTCTCTCCATTCAAATAATATACTGCTATCCATCTTGCCAAAGTGGACACATTCACATTTTCCCACATTATACTCCATCTGGCAAATTTTTGCTCACTCATTTAACCTATCTAAATTCATTTGTTGATCTTTTATGTCCTCTTGACAACTTACTTTCCTACTTATCTTCGTGGCATCCACAAATGTAGCGATCATTTATTCGGTCCCTTCATCTAAGTCATTGAAATAGCTTGTAAATAGTTGAGGCCACAGCACTGATCATTGTTAATAATTCCATTATTAACTGCTTCCAACCCAAAAATGACCCATTTATCTCTACTCTCTGCTTCCTGTTAGCTAACCAACCCACTATCCATACTGATATGTTATCCCTTACACCATGAGCTCTTCTTTGCATAGTAACCTTTGATGTGGCACCTTGTTGAATGTCTTTTCGAAGTTTACATACACCACATCCACTGGTCTCCCATTATCCATCTTGCTTGTTACTTCTTCAAAGAACTCTAACAAATTAGTCAAATATGATTTCTCTTTCACAAAACCATATTAACTCTTCCTGATTGTATTATGGATTTCTAAATGTCCTGTGACAACCTATTTAATAATGAACTCAAGCATTTTCCCTAAAACAGATGTTAGGCTAACTAACCTATGGATTCCTGCTTTCTGAACCCCTCCTCTCTTGAATAGAGGTGTTAATTTAGCAATTTT
Organism: Carcharodon carcharias; assembly: GCF_017639515.1. NCBI lineage: Eukaryota > Metazoa > Chordata > Chondrichthyes > Lamniformes > Lamnidae > Carcharodon > Carcharodon carcharias. The sequence goes on from NC_054470.1 coordinate 42,436,078, forward strand.
CTAATCTGCTGGGATCTTTCCACAATCTAGGGAATTTTGGAAGATCACAACCCATACATCTACTATCTTTGCAGCCACTTCTTTTAAGACCCTAGGATGCAAGCTATCAGCTCTAGCGGACTTCTTTAGTTCTAATAGTTTTCCCATTACCTTTTCACTAGCAAGTGTGATTTTTTAAGTTCCTTCCTCTCTTTTATCTCTTGACTTTCAAGTATTCTTGTTGTGTCTTCAACAGTGAAGACAGATACAAAATACCTGTTCCACCATTTCTTTGTTTCCCATTATTAATTTCCCAGTCTCACCCTCTAAGGGACCAATGCTCACTATAATACTCTTTTCCAACTTAAATACTTGCAGAAACTCTTACTATCTGTTTTTATGTTTCTAGCTAGCTTTCTCTTATACTCTAATTTTGCCCTCTTTATTTTTTAGTCATTCTTTGCTGGTTTCTAAAATCTGTTCAAACTCCTGACCTACCACTAATCTTCTCAGCATTGTACACTTTTTCATTCAATTTGATACTATCCTTAACTTCCTTAGTTAGCCACAGAGTATGCATCCTTCTCATTGAGTCTTTCTTTCTCAATGGAATATATCTTTGCTGAGAGTCATAAAATATCTCCTTAAATATCTGACACTGCTTTTCTACTGTCCTATCTTTTAACCTATTTTCTCAATTCAGTTCAGCCAAAGCTTTCCTTATACCCTTATAATTGCCTTTATTTAAGTTTAAGATACTAGTCTTAGGCTCACACTTCTCACCCTCGAGCTGAATGGGAAATTCCAGATTATGACTCCTGTTGCCTAGATGCTCCTTTACAATGAAGTCATTAATTAATCCTGCCTAATTGCACATTACCATATCTAAAATTGCCTGCTCCCTCGTTGTCCTTAGAATGTACTGCTACAAGAAATTTTCCCAAATACACTCTATGAACTCATCTTCCAGGCTACCTTTGCCAATCTGATTCATCCACTCTATATGAAAATTAAAATCACCCGTGATTATTGCAGTACCTTTCTTACAAGCCCTCATTATTTATTCCTGCATACTCTGTCCTATGGGGCAGAATTTTATGGATGATGAACAGGTGGCAGACCCCGCACGTCAGTACTTAAAATAGCGCATGCTGACGTTGGGCGAGCATCCTGACGTCAACGCGTGCCATCATGATATTTAGCTGGGTGGACGCGTGATGAAGCGTGACGCGCACCCACCATTAATTGAAGGGCTTGTTAAGGCCTTTAACTCGCCAATCAATGCCGATTTTGAGACGTCCATGTGATCTTCAACTCGGCGCATGGGCGCAATAGGCAGGCGGGTAAATGACTTTTTAACAAAAACTCATCCACGGGTGGGATATGTGGGCTCAGAGGAGTTGTTAATGTTTTATGTGAAGTATTTATTGCAGAAAATGTTTTAAACTTGCCTGTGTGATTGTTAGCAGTTCAAGTCAATTTCCAACAGCTTCCTCTGTACTTTGAAGCTTCAGCTCATCAGTCTGCAGACAGTAATCTTTATCAGGCCTGCAGCTTTCCGGAGGCCTCCATTTAGCCTAGGTATGGGTTCTGACATCTCCACTGGAGGCAGCTCCTCTGAGGAGGAAGGGAGGGATAGAATAAGGAGGAGGCCAGCAATGGATAATCAGCCTCCAGGGGAGCCACCTTTGGGAGGCCAGGCGCAGGCACAAGGGGCGCAGGTCCAAGAGGTTGTCCAAGGTGGAAGGGGCCGCAGAAGACGCCACTATCCTGATGCCAGGGTATACAGGCGGCAAAGCAGCTCCCTCAATATGATTGAGGTGCAATGCCGAAGGAGGCTCCGACTGTCAAGGGAAATAGTCAACTATATCTGTCAGATGATTGGCCCTGAGATCTCCCCTAACTCTGTGGGCGGACACCCCATGCCAGCGGCTCTGAAGGTCAGAGTTGCCCTCCACTTCTATGCATCTGGCTCCTTCCAGGGCTCTGTGGGTGATCTTTGCGGTGTCTCCCAATCAGCTGTCCACACTTGTGTCAATTAGGTTACAGACTGCATTGATCTTCATCCACTTCCACTGCGACCAGGCAAGTCAGGCACAGCGAGCCAGAGGCTTTGTGGCCATTCCTGGCATCCCCCATGTCCAGGGTGCTATAGACTGCACACATCAAGGTGCCAGCAGGTGAGGCCAGTGCCTTTATCAACAGGAAGGGCTTCCACTCCATGAACGTTCAGATAGTGTGTGATCACGGGATGCTGCTTCAAGAAGTCTGCGCAAGGTACCCTGAACACCTACATCCTCAGACACTCCCAGGTGCCAAGGTTCTTCAGTGCTCCAGCTCGGCTGGATAGATGGCTGGCGAATGACAAGGGCTATCCTCTCAGAAGGTGGCTCATGACGCCTCTCCGCCATCCAAGAACAGAAGCTGAGCAGCAGTACAATAGGAGCCAGGGCACCACAAGGGCTATGGTGGAGAGAGCCATCGGTCTTCTCAAGATGCGCTTCCGTTGCCTGGACCGCTCAGGGGGTGCACTCCAGTACCCCCCCAGGTTACGTCTCTCTGGTAGTGGTAGCATGCTGCGCTCTGCACGATCTTGCACTGGAAAGGGGGGATGCAGTTGACGATGAAGACCTTGATGCAGTGAATGCGGCTGCACATGATGAATCCGGCAGTGGCTCAGAGGATGAGGAAGCACAGGGCAATGATGAGGGGCAGTACGCTGACCCACTACTACACCAAGGAGGCAGGGACATCCGGGACACTTTAATCCAATGAAGCTTCAGCTAGCTCCACACATATGGATCCGCAAGACCAGCATTGCCTGGCACGTCCATATGCGGCACTTAAGTGCTACATCTTTCACCTCATCAGCTGTAACTGTACAAAAACATCATTGTCCACTCAAACACTCATGATATGTCTGTGAAACAGACAAATGCAGCACAAAGGCAACACCCTCAGCCATGGTCAGAAAAGTGGACCTTATTGCCACCAAAAACATGAAAAAACGTAGTTCTGACGTTTGCAAACAAAAATTCCCTACTCTAGGGCCACAGAAAAGCACCAGTGACAAACCTGTGGTGTGCCTAATGCTTACATTTGTGGGTGCTAGCCCATCGCTGGGAGTGGCTTGTGAGACAGCCTACTGACTCTGCTGTCCTGTTGGCCTCGATGACCTTGGTGGCCATCCTCTGGCCCGTGGAGCCTGTGCTGGCCCCGCCTGGGAGGGACTAACCAGTTCCAGAACTGGCAACTCCCAAGTCGTTGCAGCCTCAACGGATGCAACGGTCACTGGCAGAGGGGCCCTCATCCGGAGCGCTCTGAGAGCAGCTCGCAGCGATGACAGGCAGCTGCTGTGCCAACATGAGGTCAAATTGAACCTCCCTGCTCACCGCAGATGGATGGGCACCGAGCTGGGACACTTGGTGCCCAGAACTTCTGCCACCTTGCCAATGATCATTAGTGCTGGGAAGGCTTGCAGGTCAGAGCATAACCCAATCAGATGATGATCAATTTGTTGGAAGCCCCTCTGCACGAGAGTCGCCAGTATCTCAATGGAGGAAGCCTGAAGCTCTGTCCTGAGGTTCATGCCATCACTGACACTCTGCCTGGATTCCTCCACCACAGAGAACAAGTAAAGCACACCCTCCTGCAACCCTGCCAGATGCCGCCACGCACTCGGCCACTTGTCCTGCAGCTGCTGCATGGCTGACATCTCCAGAGGCATATCATCACTGCTGGACTCAGCATGTGCCTGGTCCCCTGCAGTCCTCCGGCTGCTGGCACCATCAGCACTCTCTGTCCATGCCATCTCCTCCAGCGATTGTGAAGTGCCATCTCCACTGTGCCCCGGGACACTAGCCGACGTTATAATCCCCACCGATGTGCTAGTCGCTGCGCTGGTGCCTGGCTCGGTGAAATGATGTGACGCAAGTGCCAAGTGACGCCCCTCAGGTGTGGAGGGGGGACTCTGGGCTTCGTGCTGGCGGCCATGCGGTGATGATGCTGAAATTAACAACAAGGACACTGCATCAGTTAGCGTTCAGTCAGTAACACCTTTCATCCCTTTCCCCCCCAGCCTCATAAGTCGCTCATCCTTCAAGAACCTAAGGAGACGAGCATTGGTGGGGTGGTAAATAGTCAAGAGAAGGCCTAATCATTACAGGCGCATGCAGACAGGCTGGTCAGATGGCCTAAGGAATGCCACATGGAATGTTATGTGGATAAGTATGCCGTTAAGCACTTGGGTAAGACAAACAAGGTACGAGAATACGAGTAATGGTAGGACCGTGGGAAGTCACAACGATTACAGGGACCTTGCTGGGCAGTCCTGTTAAGGTAGCTGAACAGGAACATAAGGCATTTAACAAGGTAAAAGCCAGACTTGCCTTTATTAGCCGAGGAATAGAATGTAGGAAAAGGTAGGTCATGTTGCAAGTGCAGAAAACGCTGTCAAGGCCACATCTACACTTCTGCATTCAGTTGTGACCTGCGCCTTGAGGGATGGCATTGGAGTGGGGAGAGTGCAGAGGTTCCTGACCTGGATGCATGCTGGCCTGGAGAGTTGGAGTTATGAGGAAACATTGCAAACACTTGTGACATTTGCCGTGGAGCACAAGAGATTGACAGGTCACATTATTGACCTTCATACCGTTATGAGGGGCATTGACCCTGTGGTCAAAAGGCAACATTTCTCCTTGGCGCAGGGATGACTAACGTGGTGACATTTATTTAATTTGAGTGCCATGTGGTTGACAGTTGAGTTGCTGAGGACCTTTTGGACAGAGTAATGTGGGACGCACTGGCTGAAAGGATAGTGGAGGTACAAACCCTTCTAAGATGCAATAAGTCTTTGAATGTGCAGCAGCGATGCCTTGTCGTGTTAGCCATGGGGATAGTGGTCAGAAATGGGATAGGGCGACTTTGGAAGGTGCTAGAGACACGCATCCTCAAGGGGCCGAGGGACCTTTGTGTATGACCCACATGTCTGACTGTATCAGTCTATGAATGAGCAGTGTTGCTGCATTAACGATTGCAGCAATCATCAGTGCTTTGGATAGTGGGGAGACAGAGTGGATGGGACTGTGGGCCTCAAGTACCTGGCCACTGCACCCCAGCCTCATCGACACCTGCCGACCTGGCCGCCTGTCTCCTCCCCAGCTCCGTGGCCTGTTCCTTGAAGTGGGTGAAGTGGTGCAGTATGGCCTGACCACCACCAGTGCGCAAACGCTCCTGGTTGTTGTGTTTGGTTCTTGCCTGCAGAACAGAGAAGTCCATTTATTGGGGTTGATCGCTCGTGTACTCTGCACGCGCACACTGCACCCCAACCACAGTGGCCCATCTGAGGCCTCCAGTGCCTCCTGTCCGCGCTACTGGTGATCAGTCACCAGAAGGTAGTATGGCTGCTCCCAACCCCCTCCCCCAGTGGTCACCTTGGACACATTCGGCGTCCATCACTTTCAATAACACACGGGTCTTAGCGCCCATGGCAAGGAGGCGCAACTAGATGCGGTGCCGAGGCCAGCAGATGGCTCTTGGCCACGACACATTGAGCCTCCCCTTCCACCATCTCATCGCCATCAATAAGACATGTGTTGGAGTTCTGAGTATGTGTCTAGCTGCCTCCCCTGCAGGTTGCCCCCAGACTACTCAAATGCGACAAACACCAACATTTGCTACGGGGAGAACCCATCTTCTCATCAACCACTAAGGCTGTAAGCATGGTCACTATCTGCTTGGCCACCCAGCGTGCACCAAATGCCCAATGCAGTAACAACACTGAGGCTACCTGCTGGGTTAAATGGCCAAGGCCGACATGGTACTCACTCTTCCAGAGCGCAACAAATCATTGAAACGCTTGTGGCACTGGGTCCCTGTACGCTGGACAGCATCTTGGGAGCTTACTACCTCCACCACCTCCTGCCTCTCCTGTTTTGTTACGTGGGGGGCCCTCCTCCTCCTATCCTCTGGAAACAAGACCTCCTGACGTTCTGCCACCTCTTCGAGGAGGGCAGCAAGGCAGGCATCAGAGAAGCAAGGGCCCCCCTCTGACCTACCTTGTAGCCTGTCCTCCTCCTCTGCCCTGCCCTCCTCCGGAGCCCGTGTGCAGACCCTCTGCACTGGTCGCTGGCCATGGTGAACAGCCTAAGGGAGGCTGCCTGGCCTTTCTTTATACACACTGCCGGTTCCCCATTGGAACTGGTGGTCTGTGCACGGCCACTGCAAATTTGAAAATCCCGCTGTCTACGGGACTCTGCAACGCGCTGGGCGGGCCTTAATTGGCCTGCCCGCCCGCCCATGCAAAATGGCGGCGTGGCCCATTTCGCTGGCGGAGATTGGCTCCACACCCACCACCAATTGGGTCGGGCCCGCCCGCCCAACAAACATAAAATTCTGCCCATGCAGTTAATGGATCTATAAACTACTACAAGGGACATCTTCCCTTTGCTATTTCTTCTCTCCACCCAAACTGATTATATATCTTGATCTTCTGAACCACGGCCATCTCGCTCCACTGTACTAATGCTACTTAATTAACAGAGATACCCCACCAACCTTCCCTAGCTTTCTAAGTTTCCAAAATGTCAAATACCCTTGAATATTTAAGTCCTAGCTTGGTGTATTCTTGCAACAATGTCTCTGAAATGGCTACCAGGTCATACATGTTTATTTCTATTTGTGCTATCAATTCATCCATTTTGTTATGAAGGCTGTGCTCATTCAGATACAGGGCTTTTAATTCTGTCTCTTTACCATTCTTGCAAAATCTGGCTTTATCTGCTGTTGCACTTTTAAATTTGTACACTGTCCTTTCTCCCATGCTCTGGTTACCATTACCCATATCGCTGCCCCGCTCTATTGCCTTGTCCTTTCTCTTTGATTTACTGCATCTTCCCTCATACAATCTCTCTCACCCACTATATAATTTAAAGCTCTCTCTACCGCTGAAGTTATATGACGTACTAGAACACTGGTCCCAGCGTGGTTCAGGTGAAGTCTGTCCCAACGGTGCAGCTCCTATTTTCCCCAGTACTGCTGCCGGTGCTCCATGAATTGAAACCCATTTCTCCACACCAGTCTTTGAGCTGCACATTCAACTCTCTAATCTTATATACCCTAATTCGCTCATGGTTCCAGTAGTAATCCAGAGATTATTACCTTTGTGGTTCTTTTTAATTTAGCCCCTTGCTGTTCATAATCCCTTAGCAGAAGCTCTTTCTTACTTCTGTCTATGTAATTAGTACCCATGTGGACCACGTCAACTGGATCCCCCCACCATAAATTACTCCAGCCCTGAGCAAATGTCCAGAACTCTGGCACCGGGCAGGCAACACAGCCTTCTGAACTCACTTTGCTGCAGAGAACTGTGTCTATCCCCCTGACTATACTGTCCCCTACCACCACTATTTTGCTATTTACACACTCCAATTGAAAGGCACCCAGAACAACAATGCCATCGTTAGTTCACTCATCCACCCTGCAGCTCCTGCTCTCATCTGTACAAGCTATCTTGAAACTGTTTGGCAATTGCAAGGTCTGAGGCTTCTCCGCTTCTAATTTCTGGATCTCCATACCTGCCTCACTCACAGTCACACCCTCCTGTCCATGATCAGGGACCATATCTGAAGTACCTAACGTAAGGGGTGTGACTGCCTTCTGGAACAAAGTGCCCAGGTAACATTCCTCCTCCTTGATGCATCATAATATCAGAAGCTCAGCCTCCAGCTCATTAACTTTGAGCTGAATTTCCTCAAGCTACAGACATTTGCTGCAGATGTGGTTGCCATGGATCACACTGGTGTCCACCAGAATCCACATTCTACAGCTGCAACACGTCACCTGCCCTGCCATCCTTATTTTGAATTAATTAACTAATTAGTTAATTATTTTCTTTGTTATCTTTTAATTAATGCTTTTAGTCCTGTTCAGATGTCTTGAGGCGCAGTGGGTAGCTCCGTGTCTCTGAGCCAGAAGCTCTGGGTTCAAGTTCCACCCAGGACTTGATGTTCAAGGAAGATAAATTCATAACACAGCCAAACAGATTGAGTATCAAGTTGTACATATTTCCAATGTATACCAATGGCAGGCAGTAAGAGTGGGAGAGATTCCTGGTTAGCTATGTGATGTAAAGAAATTGGGGCCCCTACCATCACCATCCATAGTTCCAGTCTATAACATGCCTGCTGAGTTTTTCCAGGTAATTCTGTTTTTGTTATGTAAAAGTGTATGTTGCCTGGGCAACTTGAACTTCTTGGGGGCTGGTTGGCAGTTAGCTGGACAGCCGGTGCGGATCAGATTGGTGCCAACAGCATTGGATTCAATCCCCATTCTGGCTGAGATGGATACAGGACCTGCCTCCTTGCCCTGCAGTGGAGGTCATGGTGCTGTGGGTCAGACCTGCTTTCGGACAGAGAACAGAAAAAGAAGTCGTCCTGCTTGTGCTCATATTGTTATTATTTTTATTATTTCAATTAATGTTATACTTACCCTGATTAAAATTCCCTAGCTTAGAAAAGAAAAAATACTCAACAACCAATCATCTTCTTTCTTGTGATGTCAGACTACAATCATCTTTAGAATGCTTTGAACCCACAGTCTCACCCTGCCCTTCCCACCCCCCAGCTCTTCAAACCCTCATCACAGTCTCCAAGTTACCCTGTATTGCTGGTATGCAAGTTGCCTCTTTTACAGCTACTAGAGGCTGAAAAAAGGTAGAGTACCTCTTTCCGCCTCCACAATGAATTCCCACACGAAGCAAATTGCTGACTTTGCACTTGATCTACATCACAGTTAGGCTTGGCCTTCTCTCCGTGCATCCCTTTACTCCACTGAACACCAACTAGAAAGTAGGAAAATCTTAGAAGAAGAAACAAAGGCACAAAGAAGTATTTGAGAATCCTTCTAACAACTCTTGGACAGGGGGCAAATTTCCTTAGTGGTCCTCCCATTCATCGCACCTTATGTCTAGTGGAAGAGATTGGAAAACATTGTGACCACTGTCTAAGTTGCCTTTCTGGGGTTTCTACAATTCTTCATCTCACATTCTATGAGGTTTTTAAAAAATCCTGTCAAATAATGTGGGCATCACTGGCTAAGCCAGCATTTATTGCCCATCCCTAATTACCCTTGAGAAGGCAGTGGTGAGGCTCCTTCATTAACCACTGCAGGCCATGTGGTGTAGGTACACCAACAGTGCTATTAGGAAAGGAATTCCAGGATTTTGATGCAATGACAGTGAAGGATATATTTTCAAGTCAGTGTGGTGTGTGGCTTGGAGGGGAACCTGCAGGTGGTGGCGTTCCCATGTGCCTGCTGCTCTTGTCCTTCTAATTGGTGCGGTTTGTGGAATTGGAAGGTGCTGTCAAAGGAGCTTTGGTGAGCTGCTGCAGTGTATCTTGTAGATGGCACACACTGATGCCACTGTGCTTTGGTGGTGGAGGGTGTGAATGTTTAAGATGGTGGGTGGGGTGCCAATTAAGCAGGCTGCTTTGTCCTGCATGGTGTTGAGCTTCTTGAGTGTTGTAGGAGCTGCACTCATCCAGGCAGGTGGAGAATATTCCATCACACTCTTTACTTGTGCCTTGTAGATGATGGACATGCTTTGGGGAGTCAGGAGGTGAATTACTCACCACAGAATTCTTAGCCTCTGACCTGCTGTTGTAGCCACAGTATTTATCTTGTTGGTCCAGTTCAGTTTCTGGTTCATGGTAACTTGCAGTTGATAATGGGGGATTCAGTGATGGTAATACCAGTGAATGCCAAAGGGAGATGGTTAGATTCTCTCTTGTTTGAGATGGTCATTACCTGGCACTTGTGTGGCGCAAATGTTACTTGTCAATAATCAATCCAAGCCTGAAAGTTGTCGAGGTCTTGTTGCATATGGGCACAGACTGCTTCAGTGTACAAGGAGGCATGAATGGCGCTGAACATTGTAGAAGCATCAGTGAACATCCCTACTTTTGACCTTATGATGGAGGGAAGGTCATTTAAGAAGCAGCTTAAGATGGTCGGGCCTAGAACACTATCCTGAGGAACTCCTGCAGTGATGCCATGGGACTGAGGTGATCGAACTCTAAAATCCACAACCAGCTTCCTTTGTGCTAGATATGACTCCAACCAGTGGAGAGTTTTCACCCTGATTCCCATTGGCTTCAGTTTTCCTAGGGATCCTTGATGCCACACTCAGTAAAAGTTTGCCTAAATGTGCAGGGCAATCACTCTCAACTCAGATCTTGAATTCATGAGCTTTTTTGTCAATGTTTGGAATGAAGTCTGCAATGAGGTCAGGAGCTGAGTGGCCCTGGTGGAACCCAAACTGAGTGTGAGTGAGCAGGTTATTGCTGATCGCGTGCCACTCGATAGTACTGTTGTTGACCCCTTCTATTATTTTACTGATGATGGAGGATAGACTGATGGGGTGATAATTGGCCAGATCAGATCTGTCCTGTTTTTTGTGGCAATTTTCCACATAGCTAGTTAGATGCCAGTGTCGCAGCTGTACTGGAACAGCTTGGCTAGGGGTGCAGCAAGTTCTGGAGCACAAGTCTTCAGTACTGTTGCCGGAACATTGTCAGGGTCCATAGCTTTTGCAGTATCCAGTGCCTTCAGCCATTTAGAGATACCATGTGGAGTGAAGTGAATTGGCTGAAGACTGGCATTTGTGATGCTGGGGACCTCCAGAGGAGGTCAAGATCGATCACCACTTGTCATTTCTGGCCGAGGATTGTTGCACCTGCTTCATTCTTTTCTTTTGCACTGATGTGCTGGGCTCCCCCATTATTCAGTATGGAGATACTTGTGGAGCCTCATCTTCCTGTTAGTTGCTTAATTGTCCACCAGCATTCACGATTGGATGTGGCAGAAAATAATTTTCGACTTGATGTCTTTGTTTCAATTGTGTACACTATTTGGTCACAGGCAGAAATTTCCCCCTGTCCAGGGGGTTGTGCGGGGGTGGGAGGGAGCAAGTGTGAGCCCGATCGGTGCCCCCAATTGGGTGCGCACCGCCATTTTACGTGGGGGGGGCCGATAAAGGCCCACCCAGCTTGACGTACACCCAGAAGCACTGTACACTCCCAAAGTGGGTAGGGGGGATTCCCTGAGTTGGGGCCTGCGCCCTTTCGCACATCCACACGAAAGAGTGCAGAAATCTCCCTGAGGCACGGAGGTTCCTCAGGGAGATTAGTTTAATAAAGGTAAAAAAAAATTGTAAGGACATGTACCCTCATGTGAAACTGTCAAATGAGCTGGGACATGTCCATTAATTTTTTCAAAAAAATTTATTTAATTAACAAACTCTTCATGAAGCCTCATCCTGCCAACCTTAAGGTTGAATGGGCAGCATTCTTAACAGCTTTAATTACTTTGTTAATGGCCTTAACAATCTGCCAAACTGATAATCTAAATGACGCGCGGTGACATTGTATCGCCTGCCCGACGTCACCACGTGTCATTTTACGCCTTGGCGAACGGGCCCTGCACCGCCCCCCCCCCCACCTCCGGCTCGTCGACGGGAAAATTCTTCCCCACGTCTTTTGGGTTCGGCAGCTACAATCACATGGGATGCAGGGGAGCTTTGAGTCAGCTGTTCAAGCACCAACTGCTCTTACCAGCAGATGCAGAGAAAACCATCTGGCAAGCACCAGCCATGATCATTCTTACAGATAATACAAATAAGGGGAAGAATTTTCCTGTCAGCGAGCGGGGGTAGGGCCCACTCGCCGACGCGTAAAATGATGTGTGGTGACGTTGGGCAGGTGTCATTGAGATTGTCAGTTCGGCGGACGCACAGCCACGTTGGCTACACACCTACCAAGCTGTCAAAGGCCTGTTTAGGCCATTAACAAAGTAATTAAAGCTGTTAAGAATGCTGCCCGTCCATCCTTAAGGTTGGCGGGCAGGCAAAGAGCCCAGGTGGCCTTCGCATTTTTCATGAAACCTCATCCATTGGGCGGGATGAGGTTTCATGAAGGGTTTATAAATTAAATAAAGTTTTTTGAAAAAATTAATTGACATGTCCCAGCTCATGTGACAGTTTCACATGAGGGGACATGTCCTTAAATTTTTCTTTTTAACCTCTATTAAATTTTGCAGAACTTAAACTAATCTCCCTCAGGGAGATTTCTGCGCACTTTTGCACGCATGCGCAGGCCCCGACTCAGGGATTCCACCGCCCCCCCCCCCCCCCCCCCCCCCCCCCCCCCCGCCCCACCCGCACAGGGAGCGCACAGCACTCACTCCAGCACAACCCTGCACAGTGCTCTGGACGGGGGGAATTTTCTGCCTAATGTGTCTCTTATACCCTACAACAACAACTTGCATTATATATAGTACCTTTAACTGAAAACATCCCAAGGCATTTCACACGAGTGATTATCAGACAAAATTTGGCTATGTGCCTCTTAAGGAGATATTCGGAGAGATGATCAAAAGCTTGGCCAAAAAGGTAGGTTTTAAGCAGTAACTTAAAGGAGAGGAGTGGGCTGGGGTGGCAGAGTATTTCGGGGGGGAATTCCAAATCTTAGACCCTAGGTAGCTGAAGGTGCAGTCACCAATGATGGGAAAGTTAAAATAAGGGATGGACAAGAGGCCAAAATTGGAGGAGTGCAGAGATCTCAGTGTTGTATTGTAGGCGTGCCGGAGAGTGGCTCTCAGAGATATGAGGTGTGGTGAAGCCATGGAGGGATTTGAAAAAAGACTGAGATTTTAAAATTGGGGCAGTCTTGGACTGTGAACCAATGTAGGTCAGCAAGAACATTGATGATGGGTGAACAGAACTTGCTAAGAGTTGGAATATGAGCAGCAGAGTTTTGAATGAGCTCAAGTCTATGGGTGGAAGGCTGGCCAGGAAAGCACTGGATTGTTGAATCTGGCAGAAACAAAGGCATAGATGAGGGTTTAAGCAGAGTGAGCCCATTTTTATACACTCCACTTAATATCTGCTTTGATTAATCTGTTTCAGTTGTTTCTGCTCCAGTTATTTATCTTTAAGGCACTTTTCTACACCTTGTAATAACTTGTCTTTTTATTATTAAAGCTGGGAAGATTTGAAATATTGATGATTGGAATCTTTATTCAACTCTTTTTTGTGGTGGTGCAGAAGCAACTAACTAACTGAGCATGTTACTAACCATGCGACAGAATCCTAGGGGAGAATTTTCTCCCCATTGGGGGGTGCTGAGCAGGAGTGGGCGCGGGCGAGCGTGGAGCTAATCGCCGTCCATGATTGGCTGGGTGCCGCCATTTTGCATGGGCTGGCCAATTAGGGCCCAATCAGTATGACATGCAACCTGAAGCGCTGAGTGGGCAGGGGGAATAGGGAGAGTGGGATGTGCGCAAAGGAGCGCAGAAATCTCCGAGGCACAGAGCTGCCTCAGGGAGATTAGTGTGATTTTTAAAAATTTTAATAAAGAAAACAAAATTTTAAGGCATGTCCCCTCATGTGACAGTGTCACATGAGCTGGGCCATGTCAATGAACTTAAAAAAAAAATTAATTTATAAACCCTTCATGAAACCTCATCTCACCCGTGGATGAGATTTCATGATAAATGCGAAGGCTGCCTGGGCTCTTCGCCTACCCACCAACCTTAAGGCTGGGTGGGCAGCTCAATTAATTACTTTGATTAGTTTTTAAATGGCCTTAATAGGCCTTTGATAGTTCGGCAGACGTGCAGCCAATTCTGCTGCACGCCCACCGGACTGAGGATCAAAATGATGTGGGGTGATGTCAGAGGACGCACAGCCGACATCACCACGCGTCATTTTACGCGTTGGTGAGCGGGGTCCACCCCCCGCCCCCTCCCACACCAACCCAAAGATTCTGCCCCTATTCAATTCACCAAAGAATAATCTTTCTTGTTCAAATTAAAGCTCCTGAAATAGGATTTATGTTCTTGTATTTGCAGCATATATTGTAGATTTTACACACGGGTAATTGCATGTCATTCTTCCAATCCTACCTCCAACCATCCAAACGCCTCAATGGGCATTTTGCAAGATTCTATAGTCAGCCGTGGCTCAGTGGCAGGTACATAGGGCAGTGATTCATGGAGATGATGGGGGTTGGAGAGCTGTTGAGAGCCCTACGCTGCCTCGTTTTGGTAAGACCTGCTGAGTTAGGCACTTACGGAGCAACGGTGGGCCTTTGCTGGGATCGAGGACACTAGGGGTGGATGTCCCACCTGCCAGGAGCTGCCAGTCAATCAGAGGCTGACAGCTATTTGTTGCTCAGCAGCCCCATTGGAAAGGCAGAGGCTGCTGCTGGTACTACAACCACCTGAGGCCAAGGATAACCAATGGATCCAGGCACAGTTGAGTAATGGAGGAAGGGGGAGGGATGGAGAAGGAGGGCAACAGCAAGTGCAGGAGGGTGGCTGTCAGTGGGCCGCTGTCTTTCTGATGTCATGTCCTTTGATCAGGCACTGAGTGTCTTTGAATGAGGGCTCCTCTCTACCCCTGCAAGCAATTCTGACAGGGTTTGCTTTTCAGGCTCCCCATATGGCAAGTCCCCCATCTGCTGCTAGGTGAACACCAGTGGATGAGACCCTTAAGGGAGCATTAATTGACGGCAGGGAAAAAAGGCCATTTCACAGGCCTGCCCCAGTCCGGACATAATTGGAGCATTGGTGGGAAGGCGGCAGCTTCCCAACCCACCAACCCACTGTCCCACCTGATGCCCATCCCACCACCGCCAAACCTGCCTCTAGGGCATTACATTCAGCCCATCATCTCTAAGTCAGAAGGTTGTAGGTTCAATTTCCACTCCTGGAACTTGAGCACAAAAGCTAGGCTGGCACTCCAATGCAGTAACAAGGGAGTATTGTATTGTTAGAAGTATCATCTTTTGGACGAGCCATTAAACTACGGCCCATCTGCCCTCTCAGGTGTACATGAAAGATCCCATGACAGTACTTGAAGAACAGCGGGGGAGTTCTTCCCTGGCCAATATTTATCTCTCATCCACTGAAATAAATTGTTTGGTCTTTATCTCATTGCTATTTGTGGGACTTTGTTGTATGCAAATTGGCTGCTATTTTACTTGCATTACAATAAAGTTTACAATTCAAACGCACTTCAATAACTGTAAGGTGCCTTGGGATGTCCTGAAGTTGTGAAAGGTGCTATAAGAATACAAATGTTTCCTTTTAACAGTGATGGCATGAACACTGTAGACATTCCTAATCTTGTCTCCAGCCTATTCCTACAGTAAGAAGGAATTTGCTCTCCCATTAGTCCCCATGTTTCAAATACCAGTATCTGTTACTACCACTGTTACCTTATGTTCCCTCTCTGCTTCCATATACTTACTCTGTTGTAGAAAAGCAGCATCGACAACATATTATATTTAAATATCACCTTCAATGGAGAAAACATTTCCAAGGTACTTCACAGGAATACAATCAAATAAAAATCAGGAGCATCAGCTCCTATTTTAGCAGTGAGTGAGAGACCCAGCTGAGCTCTGCAGTGATTGGATCTCCCCATCTTGTAGATGGTGTACAGCTAAAAAGAGTTTCCAACTGAAAGCTGATCTTCACTCCCTCCAGCGGCAGCCACCAAAGAGAAAAAGACTTTTTATTGCTAGCGCTTATCACTGTGACCAGGTCAAAGAATTGAACTGCTAAGAGTGATTACTTATTACTATTGGTCCAAAAACCTAACACATATTGTAATTTGATGTCATCTACTAGTCAATCTACTAATAGCAGAAGGAGGTAGATCTTACAGGTGGGAAAGGTTTTATATAAAGGGTGTGTCAGGTCTACTTCCAGGTTAGCTTGCTGCAAAATGTAGTCATTGTGCACTTTCTCTTTTGTCTCTCCAGAGCTAATGAGCGACCAGGATTTGTCACTGTGGAGCACAGGCTACGTGAATACTACTACACTGTTTCAAAGGAGTAGAATGCTTAATAATAATCTCACTGAGAAACTTTTAAACAGGACTTAAAAAGATTTGGATTTTCTATGCTATTCATATGCAACTTATGCTCATTGATCAACATGAAACTGCCTCATTATATTTTCTATATATGTGATTTAAAAATGGCCAAAATTTTGGTAGCTGCAAAGGGTGGAATGCTCTGTTTACATCTTGGAGATCAGGAATTTAGGTGCCAGGATCCTGCCTATTTGCTGTTGCTCTTTAAATTTTAATTGGTGGGACCATGATCTTCCAGCCATGTCTAGAGGACTGTTTGATTAGATCGTCCCATGAGCTGGATTTTACCAGCCCCCTCGAGCCGGGCCTTGCAAAATTGTGGCAGAAGGCACAAAAGACTGCACCCTCCAACAATACAGCATTCCTTCACCACTGCAGTGGAGTATCAAACTAGATTACCAGCTTAAGTCCAGGGGCTGATTTTTACGCTGATTGTGTGGGTGCGCGCCCAACCCGATTGGGCGTGAAATCACGCAAAATATCGTAGGGTGAGCGTCCCACCATCATTCCCTGCTCGCACGATATTTTGGTCGGCTGGTGCATGCAAAAGTTGGAAGCGCACCCGCCAACAATTAAGAGGGCAATCAAGCCCTCAAATGGCATAATTATCTGTCATTTAACATAGCCTGCCCAACCTTACAGTTGGCGGGTTGGCGAATCAGCCAGGCGGCCTTTACATATTTCATCAAACCTCATCCAAAGGCGAGATGAGGTTTCTGTTATTAAATAAAATAAAAATAGTAATCTGTGGACAGCATTTTTATAATCTATATGTTCAGGTGCCTAATTCTGATGATTGGACATTTTTTTCCTGATTTTAAAAGCTTTATTTCCTCGGTTTCAGGCCTTCAGCTCCCTGAGGCAGCTCTCTGCCCTCAGGGAGCTTTCATTCAGCGCTTGCCCACCCCCGGGTTGATGTCATCGCCCGCCCTCCTCCTGCCCCCACCCCGGGCAGCGCTGAGCTTTTCAGCATTAAATCACGCTCGGGGGCTGATTGCAGTCAGTGGTCCATATCCCGACCGCTCCCGGACCCACCAATTGCTGCCACCCGCTGTGCTGGAATTTCAAGCCTAGAGTGGGACTTCAACACACAGCCTTCTGACTAAGAAGTGAAAGTGCTTTCAAATGTTTCGTACCATGATAAATTAATATATACGGATCATTCCACTAAATCCCACAGATTTCTGGAGGTCACTCAGCCAGCACAGACGTGGCAGAATGCCATCATCCTAGCCCCAAGCCAAAGATCCTCTCCCAAATTCCAATCACTGGGAGGGGAGCCCAATATCTTCCCACTGCCATGGGATACAGGGACAGGAACCTCAGCAGGGTGACCACATTCCGACTAGAGGCAGGTGACAAAGTAAGCCAATTAATTGGCCAAGTAACAGGTATTTCCCATCCTCTGTCAGCATTTTACTGGTCTTAAGAGGGGTTACTGCCATGTGGGGAGACCGCCAGGTAAACTCTGGCCGCCTCCCAACGAGTTGCCGGGTGCTGGTCCTCCTTTATAACCTCCAAAGGGCCCCCCCCCCACCTCATGACAAAAACTGCCCCTGTGGCTATGGCGCTGCAGCTGTGGAGGGTGTGCCTGCCTGACCTGCCAGCATGGTAAATAACAAATCTCACCTTGCCTTCTAGGATAAACCAGCATGGAGAAGCCCTGTTCTTCTTCCTGCAGCCTCAGCAATGCCACCTCCACCTCTTCCTTGGCCACTGCTGGTAAAATGTCACCAGGGTCCTGCTGCCTGCCTGCAAGGGGCTGGGTCACGCTTTCGGTCCCAGCAGAGGACCTACTTACCTTTCAGAATAATTCCAACCCAAGTTATTGAGGGAATTTGGCCTTTATCCTCTCCATAGTTCTCAGTATATCATCTGCCAACTGCAGATTTCAAGAAGTTCAGAACCTTTGCTAGGGAAAAACAATTGGAATTTGTGAGAGGGTCATGACTTGGGGCTAGGATAATGCCATTCTGCCACATTTGCACTGGTTGAGTGGCCTCCAGAAATCTGAGAGATTTAGTGGAATGATCCTTATATCTTAATTTATCATTATACAAAACATTTGAAAGCACTTTCGCTTCTTAGTCAGAAGGTTGTGTGTTGAAGTCCCATTGCAAGGCTTAAACAGATAACCTAATTTGACACTCCACTGCAGTAGTGAAGGAATGCTACATTGCTGTAGGGTGCTGTCTTTCGGGTCAGTTGTTAAATTGAGGACCTGCTGCTGGTATCAGTGGTTCAGATGGACATTAAAAATCCCATGACATCATTTAAAGAGGAGGAAGGAATTTTTCCAATGTGTTGGCATACACTCTTACCTGAATTAACACCACCAAAAACAGATTAACCTCATTGTGACTTGCAGGATCTTGCTATGTAAAAAATGACCTCTATTTTCATACAAAACAACAGTCAGTTCAAAGTAGTTCATTCGTGAAATGCTTTTGAGTGATTTCTGAGAGAGGTGATCAAGGAGTTTGTATGTTCTAAGAGCTCTCTGAATGGAGACTTTGGCATGGATTTTCATCTTTAAGGCTTGAATCGCAAGTCGGGATATTTCCTGGTGTCCTACCTCCTGCTGGGCAGTGCCTGCCCACACAGTTTTATTAGTGAGATGGTGGGGATGGAATAGAGTTGGGGCCATCACCGCCTGAAGAAGGCCTGAGGTGGGAAAGGAGGTGGGCAATGCTGAGGCGGGCAGGTTACAAGACCAACCTGCATTTTTTGGGACATCGGCCCAGTTTTGTACATGAGTTTTAGGTGCCCTAGCCTTTGCCTTTCACCCCCTTCAACCCCCTCTACCCAACCCCACACCCTCCATAACCCTTGTTGTCTCTCCATAACCCCTGCCCCCTCCATATGCCCATGGCCCCTCAATGCCCCCATTCCCTCTCCATATCTCCCCATGCTCACACATTCAGTATCCACTATGGACAGAATTAATGAGCACTATAATAACATCGGCAAGACTTTGAGATGCTCATGAAACTGTCAAAGTAGACACACAGCTATTCAAGCTCCACTTCAAAAAGAACTAATCCTGTTAGGAGCTCATAAAACTGTCAGTCAAACACACAGCTGTTCAAACTCCACTTGAAAAAACCTTAATCCTCTTAAGTGGTCATAAAACTTTCAAAATAAATAAACAGCCATTCAAAAACCTCTTCAAAAAGCACAATATTCTTAGGAGGTCATAAAACTATCAATCAAAATAAAGTTCACAGTCCCCTTGAAAGCTGTATCAACAATTCATGCTGAGCCAAATCCATTAGTGGATTTTCGAGATCCACCAAGCATTCATAATGAAAGTTCATTGCATAACTGTGTTAACAAAGCTTCCAGTGCTAAATACATTAAAGCATATAGCCACCTGTTCCACTGTGTCAAAGGCTAACTTGACAGTCAATGAAAAGAACAAACCATAGGGTCAATTGGCACAGGTAAATCTGAATCTCAATACTGTACAATGCAGAAGAGCACTTTATCCATTGGATAATGTACCCTAATTCACCTGAACACTTTTCCTCTTTGATAATGCTGGTCAATTTAATATTCATTTACCTTTTAAGGTATTAATCACTCTATTAAAAGCATATTTAACTTACCATACAAAATTACTTTATGACATTTGAAGTTGTCAACACCTTGGAACTTACCTGTCAACCAGTTCCTGACTTCTGGCTAGGGTTCCACCATTGTTCCTGATTCCTCTGAGACATCATGAGCAACTTTGCCTACCAAAACAGCCCTGACTCCATGAAAATAGCAGGGATCTAAAATGCCCACCAACATAATGAAGCCAGCAAGGGTGAGAGTACTGTGTGAAGGCTCACTACACACATCCTTATCCAGTGCCACTAAAATTTCCAAGCGACAGGAATGGGGAAAGGATCGCAGAATCAGGTCCCGCCCACCATTTTAAAATTCCACCTGCCTCCATTCTGAGAGAAGACAGAGGCCTGAAGATCCAGCATTTTATTTCAAAATTTTTAGATATTATAAAATAGAGCTTTATTAATAATACCAGAAGTGCGAATATTACAAATTGACAATCTAATTTTGGTCAAATGTTCAGGCATTAACATCCAAAAAATTACTGATTTGTATTGTGCCTGGTTATTTTTAGATTAGATTTTCTGTCCATTGACTATGAATAGATATATATCCTATCCTTACTCAGGAATACCCACAAAATGCATCATAATTGACAAAGCAACCATGCGGGTCATCTTTAAATATTTAAATAGAAGATCCACTCATCTGACTCCAGTATAAGTACAGCAGATGCTGTGATTCTTCCTGCAGCATCCTCGCTAATTGCATGTAGTTACCATTGCCTTCGGCTATTTTGCTATAATTAAATTGGATTGTTTGAAGCACTGAGATCTTTTTTAAATCTCTGGTGGAATCCAATAGTTCACCAATTCAGTGGGTGAGATTGTGCTTTATGCACTACAAATATCAATCAAATATTTTTAAAAGAAAAGGCATGAAACATTTAAAACTTAAAAGAGTCATTATTGATTTTACTTGTGTTATAAAGGATTTTTCACTGGGGTCCATCTACTTGTAGTGTTTAGTTTCAAATGGAGTTATATACAAGATTCAAGACTGATTAGAACACATTACATGGCTCTCCAAGAATTATTCTATTTATCGCATTTGTTTCTGATTGTTTATTTTCTTTCCTCAAAGGAGGAATGCCTAAGTGATTCATCTCTTGAGTCACGTGAGCATATAAAATGGATGGGCAGGAAGGAACCAGCTGGTCCATTAAGTCTGCCCCACATCATGTTCACCAGAGCACCATAACAAAACGCACACCCCCTCCCAGCCATCTGCAGCCATGTAATCTTGAGAGTGACTAAAAAAAACAGAAAAACAAATCACGGCCCATTAGGGAAAGCATACTCTTGAAAACTCCTTTTCGACCACCTGGGGGTTGAAAGCAGTTTAGGCAATCACATGGGCCAAGTAAAAACACTTCTATTTGATGAGAGTTCTGCCCCAGTCAAGAATTGGTCAAGATCTCTCTTAGAATTCCTGAGAAATGTCATTACAATGATGTCATGTGAAAATGATGTAATCATGTGCCTCCATACAATTGATGTCATTGTGATGTCTCCATACAATTGATGCCATGTGTGTACCTATAACAAATTGAAAATGTTTACAAAGCTTTTTCCAATAAAGTTGTGCTTTTTGAGGCTGGAATTACAAATCATTTGGAACTACCATAATGGAAAATTCATGTCCACAATAGTCCAATAGATAGGGGGGGTAAAGAAACAAACTCCACAAGAAGTTTCCAATTGGTTTTAAAATCTTACCCAAATTCTTAAATGAAATTGTGCAACTTTCTTTAATAGGGTAGGGTTTCCCTCAGTTGCGTTGGAGTAGTGAAGTGGGCTCAGTGGCATCAGTGCCAGGTCAGTTGACCTTCCCACCCAGCGAACCTGGAACTGGCCTGCAGTCATGTTTCCAGTATCAACCATATTTAATTTTCTTGACGTGCTCCAGTTGGATTTCTGCCAGTGATCGGGAGCTCAGAAAACAGGACCGATGGAGGAAAATGGCCTCTGTTGCAGGATTCTAACCTCCAACAACTTGAAGGATCATGGAGCCTCAACGAGCAAGGAAACCCAGAGACTCTGATTAGATTGGCAAGATTGCTCTTATTTCTTGCAATGATTACTGTGTGTGTTTGCATTTTTATACCCATTGTGTCTTGCTTAACAATGTTGAATGTCTGTGTGCTTCTGCTACTCCTAGCATCCCAGTGGCTCTAAGAAGATTATCACAAAAAATGTGACTTACAACATCATTTAGTAATAATCATACCCACAATTGGGTGGACATCTCTGATGGGCCTGAAATCCAGAAATATTGGTGGGGAAAGCAAGGAGTTAACCCAAAGCACCTCACCACCTCTGTCCACCATGGTTCCTCCAAATAATCTATGGGGCCATGGGTGGAGGGTTGGGTGGATGGAGGTGTTGGAAAGCTTAAGCCACAGTTAAGGCACACTGAAGTGAAATAGGGAGAGAACAACAACTGAATCAAACAGTTTAAAAAAAGAGGATTGTGAGAGGAAATGCAAAGAGATAGAGTGAGTAAAATTTAGAGGCAAATGAATGAAGGTTTGATGGATCCCAGATTGCATTGCCCCTCAACCTTGAGTTTAGAAGGTTGCAGGATGATCCAATGAGGTCTTTAAACTGAAAGCAGGATTAGATACAGAGAAGCAAATTCCTCTAAGGTGTTGAAACCCAATTCAAGGGCACACAAAATTAAAATTTGAGTTTGGCTATTTAGCACTTTCCACACAATGGGAAATTCGGAATTTCAGCCCACAAAAGGCTGCGACTATGAGGTCAATTGCAATTTTCAAGACTGAGATTGATAGAGATTTGTTAGGTGAGGGCAACAAGGAATATGGGTCAAAGACAAATAAATGGCATTGAGGTACAAATTAGCCATAATCTCCTTGAATGGCCTACCCCTGTTCCTATAACTCTGTCTTCTGTTTGCTGATGCCAGAGCTGCATTGCAGAGAAGACTCAGTATCAGCTTAAAAGGGCATTGGACATTGGATTTTAAAATGTTACAATGTCATCGCTTGATTAAATCATGTTAATATTTTCACTATTTCCACATATTTTTGATGCAGTCTTGCCCACAAGTGTATACGAAAAGATATAAGCCAGAATCTTCTGCCTCTGGAGGAGTTGAGGAAGGAGGTGGGTGGGCCTGAGAATTTAGCGGGCTGGGGTCAGAACTGATACCCTACGCCTTCCCGCCTTCACTGGAAGTAAGTTCTGGGTGGGAAGGCTCTTGATCGACCCTTGGTTGAGCCCCTTAAGTGGCCAATTAATGATAACACAAGGGCCTTTTACCATCTCTGCTGCAATCTTCCCAGCTTCAAGCAGGCCTGCCAACATGTGGCCTACACACCTGATAAAACAGTGCGGGCTGCCTGTCAGCTGGAGTAGATTGAGTAGGTCCCTCAATCTGCACTAACCTGTGCATGATCAAAGGCTTGGACATGGGGCAGAAGGAATGGTTGCTGACAGTCACCCCCATGCCCTTGCTGCTGACCACCATGGCCCTCCGCCACCACCAATCCCCCCCCCCCACCCTCTCCCCACGATACCCATCCCACAAGACTCGGCCCAAACTGCTTTCTTTTGGGTCGCTCCACAATCCTGGGACTGCGGGGGGTGTTATTCCTTGTTCTGGCAGCAGCCATGACCACCTCCATGATGTTGCCAAGTGCAAGAGCTATTGGCCCCTGATTGGCCAATAACACTTGGCAGGCAGGATGTTGTCTTCCAGGGTTCTGAGTGTGAGGGGAGGCTCGTCGTTGTCCACTTAACGGCCAAATGGGCAGAAGATAGGGTGGGCCTTCCTCCTCAGAGTCAGCGCAAGTGTACTGTTGCTTTTTCAGGCAGCATGTGAGACTCTTGTCGAGAATGGAAGATTCTTTCCATAGACAAAATCACCTAGGAAATACAGACAATATGCAAGGAGAATGTAACAGGAAATGTTTGATAATTAGGGAGCATAATTCTGACAAAGAAGATATTTTATTTTTATGACCCAATTGTTCTATAGACAACACAAATACTATAAAAATATGCTTTTCATTTTTGTAAATTTGTGGTGTTATTAAAGAAGATTTGTTTTTCTATTTAAAACCAAGTCCACCTTCAGGGATCCAAATTGTGTTGAGCTCAGAAATAATTCAACATTGCATTTTGTGGAGTTTCACTGTTATCTTGTGCCTTCTAGAAAAAGTGACATTAGGAAGTAAACACTCCTGTTCTTATAGTGGCTGCTGCTACTGCATGTCAGAAAATCATAAGTAGACCTGCCATCTACATGCTCTGCTTTTTTGATCTTCATTGCTGGTTCAGGGATTTTCCGATCCTGCGCGTGTTTATTCCCACTGGGGGCGGGGCCAGAAAATCTCAGCCTTGAAATTATTCTGCGATTGACAGATCTTGCCAAGTTTAAAAACTTGGGTAAAGACTTGATGTGATAATGAATATTGATTCCCTGTATAAGTCAAAAATCTAAGCAAATTAAATGGGCAATTGACTGAGGCTTGCACTTGGCAGAGAGCCTCGCCTACAGGGGACACAAATCTGGATTGAAATTAATTTGTGGAACATTGAGAGTTTGGAACCCCATTTTCTGACCCATACTCCCAGCAATGGGGTTGCACAACAGGTGTGCAATTGTACAAAGGTGCTCCCATTGCTGTTTAAGCATAAGCCAGCAAAAGAGATGTATTTTGCAAAAGAAGTAATAACATCTGATTGTGTAACAATATAAAATTAAAAGCTTTGTATGACTTGGAAAAGACTCAGACAATTTCGCTGGCAGAGGAGTGGAATCTATTTTCTTTAATGAGTTCCTAGCCTACTGCAGTGTAACTTTTTAATGATTATATTTGCAATGTTCATTGAAACGTTTTGCTGTAACAAAGTGCAGAAAAAAATGAGTGTGGATTCAATTTGCAAAACTTGTTTAATTAAAAATGTGTCATTTGAATCAATACGTTTGGTCTATTTCATAATTAACGTTTCATTGACCTTACAGGAAGCTATTCTACTAACAGACTTATTGAAGATGAATTTATTGATGACTAGCACTTCTGAAGTACACAATGCAGTGGTGACAAACTGTTTAGCTTTCTGGAAAAACTCAGCAGGTCTGGCAGCACCGCCGATGCTGCCAGACCTGCTGAGTTTTTCCAGGTAATTCTGTTTTTGTTTTGGATTTCCAGCATCCGCAGTTTTTTTGTTTTTATCTCTGTGTTTAGCTTTCTATTTGGTCCAGGATTTCCAGGATCTCATCAATTCATGGGGTTGAATTTTGCTTTTGTCAGATGGGGGGACCCGACCCAATTGGCGGCGGGTGCGGAGGCGATCTCTGTTGTGAAATGGGCCGCACCGCCAATTAAGGTCCGCCCAGCGCGTTTCAGATTCCTGTGTTCAGCAGGAAATTCAAATCAGCAGCGGGTGTGTTCAGACCACCGGTTCCAATGGGGAACTGGCAGTCTCCTTTAGGCTGTTCATCATGGCCAGCGACCGGACACCAGAAGAGGTGAGAACAGAGGAGGAGGAGGGGGGCAGGCTGCAGGGTAGGCCAGCAGGGTGCCCCTCAGTTCTCCGATGCCTGCCTTGCTGTTCTCCGATGCCTGCCTTGCTGCTCTCCTGGAAGAGGTATCAAACCAGCGGGAAGTGTTGTTTCTGGAGGATGGGAGGAGGAGGGCCCCCCACGTGACCGGGCAGGTGTGGCAGGAGATGGTGTGGGCTGTTAGATCTCAAGATGCTGTGCGGTGCACAGGAACCCAGTGCCGCAAGTTCTTCAATGATTTGTTGCGCTCTGGAAGGGTGAGTACCATGTCGGCCTTGGCCATTTTACCCAGCAGGTAGCCTTAGCCTTTGAGGCCCCACCACCACCACCACCCCCCCCCCCCCCCGGCCCACGTCTTAGTGTTGTTACTGCATTGGGCATTTGGCGCATGCTGAGTGGGCAAACAGATAGTGACCATGCTCACATCAGCCTTAGTGGGTGAGGAGAAGATGGATTATCCCTGCAGCATATGTTGGTATTTGTCGCATTTGAGTAGTCTGGGGGCAACCTGCAGGGGAGGCAGCTAGACACATACTCAGAACTCCAACACATGTCTTAGTGACAGTGATGAGATGGTGGAAGGGGAGCCTCAAAGTATCGTGGCCAAGAGCCATCTGCTGGCCTCGGCGCCGCACCTAGTTGTGCCTCCTTGCCATGAGCCCTAAGACCCGAGTGTTATTCAAAGTGATGGACACCAAATGTGTCCAAGATGGCCGTTGGGGGAGGTGGTTGGGAGCAGCCCTACTATCTTCTGGTGACTGATCAATAGTAGTGTGGACAGGCGCCGCTGGAGGCCTCAGATGGGCCACTGTGGTTGGGGTGCGGCGTGCACGTGCAGTGTACGTGTGCGATCAGCCCCGATAAATGCTCTTCTCTGTTCTGCAGGCAAAAACAGGGAACAATAGTCGGAAGTGTCTGCGGACTGGTGGTGGGCATGCCATGCTGCTCTTATGAGGAGCAGGCCATGGAGCTGGGGAGGAGGCAGGCAGCCAGGTCGGTGAAGCTGGGGTGCAGCGGCCAAGTATTTGATGGCCACAGTCCCATCCACTCTGTCTTCCCACCATCCAAAGCACTGATGATTGCTGCAATCATTAATGCAGCAACACTGCTCACTCACAGACTGATACAGTCAGACGTGTGGGTCATACACAAAGATCCCTCGGCCCCTAGAGGATGCGCGTCTCTAGCACCTTCCAAAGTCATCTTATCCCATTTCTGACCACTATCCCCATGGCCTAACATCCAAAGACCTATTGTATCTTAGGAGGGTTTGTACCTCCACCACCCTTTCAGCCAGTGCATCACACATTACTCTGTCCAAAAGGTCCTCAGCACCTCACCTGTCAACCTCATGGCGCTCAAATAAATGCCACCATGTTAGTCATCCCTGCGCCAAGGAGAAATGTTGCCTTCTGACCACACGGTCAATGCCATTCATAGCATTATGAAGGTCAATAATGTGACCTGTCAATTTCCTGTGCTCCCCAGCAAATGTCACAAGTGTTTGCAATGTTTCCTCATAACTCCAACTCTCCAGACCAGCATGCATCCAGGTCAGGAACCTCTGCACTCTCCCCATTCCAATGCCATCCCTCCCATGAAGCGCAGGTCACAACTGAACACAGAAGTGTGGATGTGGCCTTGACAGCGTTTTCTGCACTTGCAACATGACCTACCTTTTCCTACATTCTATTCCTCGGCTAATAAAGGCAAGTCTAGCTTTTACCTTGTTAAATGCCTTATGTTCCTGTTCTGCTACCTTAACAGGACTGCCCAGCAAGGTCCCTGTAATCGTTGTGACTTCCCACGGTCCTACCATTACTCGTATTCTCGTACCTTGTTTGTCTTACCCAAGTGCTTAACCTCACACTTATCCACATAACATTCCATGTGGCATTCCTTAGGCCATCTGACCAGCCTGTCAGTATGCCTGTGTTATGTTTGGGCCTCCTCTTGACTATTTACCACCCCACCAATGTTCATCTCCTTAGGTTCTTGAAGGATGAGCGACTTATGAGGCTGGGGGGGAAAAGAATGAAAGGCGTTACTGACTGAACACTAACTGATGCACTGTCCTTGTTGTTAATTTCAGCATCACCACTGCATGGCCGGCACCAACAAGTCCAGAGCCCCCCCACCACACCTGAGGGCCAACACTTGCAACTTGCATCACATAATTTCAGCGAGCCAGGCACCAGCGCAATGACAAACTCATCAGTAGGGATTATAACGCCGGCTAGTGTCCCGGGGCACAGTGGAGAGGGCACTTCACAATCGCTGGAGGAGATGGCACAGAGAGTGCCGATGGTGCTAGTAGCCGGAGGAATGCAGGGGACCAGGCACATGCTGAGTCAGACAGTGATGATGTGCCTCTGGAAATGTCAGCCATGCAGCAGCTACAGGACAAGCGGCAGGGTGCATGGGAACATCTGGCAGGGTTGCATGAGGGGTGTACTTTAGTTGGTCTCTGTGGTGGACGAATCCAGGCAGAGTGTCAGTGATGGCGTGAACCTCAGGTTAGAGCTTCAGTCTTCCTTCATTGAGAGATTGGCGACTCTCATGGAGAGGGGCTTCCAGCAGATTGAGAATCTTCTGATTGGGTTAAGCTCTGACCTGCAAGCCCTCACAGCGCTAATGGCCACAGGTGGTTATTCCCAATGTGGGAGATGTTCTGGGCACCAAGTGTCACAGCCCGGTGCCCATCCATCTGCGGTGAGCAGGGAGGTCCAATGTGATCTCACATCGGCGCAGCAGCTGCCTGTCATCGCTGTGAGCTCCTCTCATGGCCCTCCGGGTGAGGGCAGCAGCTCCTCAGCCCCTCTGCCAGTGACTGTTGCATCTGTTGAGGCTGCGACAACTGGGGAGGTGCCAGTTCTGGAACTGGCCACTCCGTTCTAGACGAGGCCAGCACAGTCTCCACGGGCCAGGGGAATGCCACCAATGTCATCGAGGCCAACAGGACGGCAGAGTCAGCAGGCTGTCTCACAAGTCACTCCGAGCGATGGGGGCGGCACCAAGACATAGCAGCCGCAAACGTAAGCATAAGACACGTTAGGCACTCCATGGGTTTGCCACTGGTGATTTTGTGTTGACTCTAGATTAGGGAATATATCATTATGTGCATCAGAGCAACGTTTGTTATTTATTTTGGTGGCAATAAAGTCCACTTTTCTGACCGTGGCTGAGGATGTCTCCTTTGTGCAGCATTTGTATGTTTCACAGACATATCATGAGTGTTTGAGTGGACATCGATGTTTCTTTACCAAGCCCTTAGCTGCAGCTGATGAGGTGGAAGATGTAGCACCTAAGTGCCACGTGTGGAAGCGCCATGCAATGCTGGTCCTGCGGATCCATGTGTGTGGAGCTAGCTGAAGGTTCATTGGATTAAAGTGTCCCAGATGTCCCTGCCTCCTTGGTGTAGGAGTGGGTCAGCGTGCTGCCCCTCATCATTGCCCTGTGCTTCCTCATCCTCTGAGCCACTGCTGGACTCACCATGTGCAGGCTCATCCACTGCGTCAACATCTTTATCGTCAACTGCATCCCCCCTTTCCAGCGCAAGATTGTGCAGAGCGCAGCATGCTACCACTATCACAGAAACGCAATCTGGGGGGTACTGGAGTGCGTGTTGAGAAGACCAATGGCTCGCTCCACCACAACCCATGTGAGGCCATGGCTCCTATTGTCACGCTCCTCAGCTTCTGATATTGGATGGTGGAGAGGCGTCATGAGCCACATTTGCAGGGGATAGCCCTTGTCACCTAGCAGCCAACCATCCAGCCGAGCCAGAGCACTGAAGAGCCCCGGCACCTGGGAGTGTCTAAGGATGTACGTGTCGTGGGAGCTGCCTGGGTACCTTGCATAGACTTGTAGAATCAGCATCCTGTGATCACACACTATCCGCACGTCAATGGAGTGGAAGCCCTTCCTGTTGATGAAGGCACCGGGCTCACCTGCTGGCACCTTGATGGTCACATGTGTACAGTCTATAACACCCTGGACACAGGGGAAGCCAGCAATGGCCGCGAAGCCTCTGGCTCACTGTGTCTGACTTACCTGGTCACAGCGGAAGTGGATGAAGGGCATTGCAAGTCTGAACAGAGCGTCTGTGACTTGCTTGACACAAGTGTGTTCAGCTGATTGGGGGATACCGCAAAGTTCACCCACCGAGCCCTGGAAGGAGCCAGAGGCATAGAAGTGGAGGGCAACTGTGACCGTCAGAGCCGCTGGCATGGGGTGTCCACCCACACAGTTAGGGGAGATCTTAGGGCCAATCATCTGACAGATGTAGTTGACTGTCTCCCTTGAGAATTGGAGCCTCCTTCGGCACTGCACCTCAGTCATATTGAGGTAGCTGCTTTGCTGCCTGTATACCCTGGCAGCAGGATAGTGGCATCTTCTGCCACTATCTTGTATCTTGGACAACCTCTTGGCCCTGCGCCCCTTGTGCCTGCACCTGGCCTCCCAAACATGGCTCCCCTGGAGGCTGATTATCCACTCCTGGCCTCCTCCTTATTCTATCCCTCCCTTCCTCCTCAGAGGAGCTGCCTCCAGTGGAGAGGTCAGAACCCATACCCAGGCGAAATGGAGGCCTCCAGAAAGCTGCAGGCCCGATAAATATGACTGTCTGCAGACTGCTGAGCTGAAGCTTCAAAGTACAGAGAAAGCTATTGGAAATCGATCTGAACCGCTAACAATCACACAGTCAAGTTTAAAACACTTTCTGCATTAAATACTTCAGATAAAACATTAACAAGGCCCATGAGCCCACATATCCCACCCGTGGATGAGGTTTGTTAAAAAATCAGTTACCCGCCTGCCCGCTGGACCTGTGCGCCATGCTGAAGATCGCACAGGCACCTGAAAATTGGCATTAATTGCCGAGTTAAGGGCCTTAACAAGGCCTTTAATTAATGGCGGGCACGCGTCATGCTTGATTACCCGCCCGCCCACCTAAATATTGTGATGCCCTGCACTGACGTGTGGGGCCCGCTACCCGCACATCATACATAAAATTCCGGCCATGGTCTCATCAAATTACACAAGGTGGGGTAGATTTTCCTCTGAATTTAGGCTAGCTCCCTGGCATAATTCCAGAAATATGGCATAAAATTAGGAACGTTTCAGTGCCACCTCCAGCTGGATTTCCTACTGAAAGTGATTTGAAGTGTTCAAGATGATGACCTAAATATGAGTGAACATGTTTTGCAATATGAGCCAGGACCCAGGAAATCAGTCAGAGTCAGGGCATAGTGTGAAGTGGCCAAGTTTTGCCTCACTAACATTGAGCTAAGATAGGACTATGGATGAAAATTGCCCCCAGTATCTCTATCTGTACTCTAATCCTGTTGCTACTCAGATATTGTCCAATTCAACTTATTTGTTCTGCACTCAGTTGAAGTTTAGACTTGTGTGGAACATAAATCCCAGCATGGACCCATTGAGGCCGAATGGCCTGTTCCTTTGCTACAAATTAGAAGTAAATACCGGACTCAAATTTCCACAGAAGTTGTGCCAAATTCTTGCTGTAACTCCACCAGCCATCTTTGTAAACAGGGAGCAGGTTTTGTGGGGTTTCAGCTGATTCCAGGATTTCCTGCTCTAACAGACACTGCAGTGATGTCAGGATCACCATGGATGGGTCAGAGTGAGGGTGTGGCCTGGACCCTCAAAGTAAAGGGAAGTTTAAAAAACATTGTTTCGGGAGTCAAGATGGGATACTAATGTGTCTCAAAGCGAGGCCTGAGCCCCCTCTCCTGCCCTGAAATAATGGACAGGCACCAGATTCTACGGATGCATGGGCCATGCTGACCCTAGCACTGGAGAATCAAGTGGAGTGGGGCAAGCCCCAATTAAGGGCTGCCCTCTTGTGCCATGTTTTACAGAATATGAAGTCTGTCTGAAGTAAAAAACTTTCTGGGCCTGACCTTGCTAACTAGCTCAAATTAGATTCCAAGGCACTGAATTCCAGACATATAAAAATGTGGCTGTCATCTCCTCAACCAATGCCGTCTTCTAGTAACAATCTAACATTCATGCAACAGAATAATTCAGTGGGCTATGAACCTGTTAAGGAATGGTTAGGAAGGCCTCCTATATTGGCTCAGAAAACAATCAAATATAACTTAGACTTTTCTTAGAGGATATAGCATCCTGGTCATCAGGGGCTGAGTTTTATTTACCCCACATCCTGTGCCACTTACCCAGGTGCTTTTACCACCCCCTCACTCCAAACATTTTGCTACTTCTTCAAGGTCTTAACTGACCATTCATCTTGGATGTTTCACAATGCCCTATCCAAGTCATTGCCCATCAGCCTGCATTCACTGCCTCAGCCCCAAGAATACTTCTGTTGCTGTCAAAGGTCCTAGGAATGCCTTCACAATTTTCCCCAGAAATGCCTGTTCTCTCAGGGCTCAACAACAGGTCTGACTGCCCTTCCAACCTCTACCAAGAACATCTCCATTCTTGATCTTGAGTCTGGGATCACCTCTGCTGCTGATCTCAGTCCCAGGAAGACTATCTGATTTGCCTTTTACTAAAAAGGAAACGTGGACTCCACCAGCTCATA
Source organism: Carcharodon carcharias (assembly GCF_017639515.1). Classification (NCBI taxonomy): domain Eukaryota; kingdom Metazoa; phylum Chordata; class Chondrichthyes; order Lamniformes; family Lamnidae; genus Carcharodon; species Carcharodon carcharias. Next base: position 42,467,709 of record NC_054470.1, read on the forward strand.
TCTATTTGTCTCCATAAAATAAATAAGGCTAAAGTCCCGAGTATCCATCTTATCAAAGGCTGCAGTCACCAACACTGCTGGTCTGAGATCAGAAGCTTTAGGCTGCAAAACACTGTCATCAAGCATTAGATTATAATTTAGGCTCTTAATTGCTGACAAGACAGACCTGTGCACATGCTCTGCTTTTCCCTTGCAAGAAGCCTGCTTAAAGTCTCTTTCATTCTGGGTAACAGTAGCGAAGGTAAATAATTGGCCATTTTGGTAAGTGAATTAAACTTTTAAACTAATGGGTGGGGGGAAAGGGAAGGTTTTGGGGGGAGGGTTTGGCAGGGGAGGGTTCAGGAGGGTAGTGGGGAGGGTTCAGAGGAAGGGGCCAATGGTATTAATTGAAGAATCCTGGGAGGGCAAAGCAAGGGAATTGGTAGCATGATGGAATAAAGGGTATAAAGGTTAAAGGGGACAATGGTATATTGTAGGTGGGAGGGTGAGGGTCCTGTGATGACAGGTGAAGGGGTTGTTGGAGTGAGAAGAACAAGGAGGGGGCATTGGAACAGTGGCTGTGGTTGGCTTGTTGGGGAGTAAGGGGACGTGGACATTCACTGTAATGGACCTAGGGGTGATGGGGGTGGGGTTCAAGGGTGATTGTGGGGAGGCTCACAGTCACACACAGAATGGGGGCGTGTCAATGGTGTTGGGGGAAGATGTGGGTAATGGAGGGGAGGGTAAAAGGTACTTGAGTGAGCCTCGAAGGACACGTGCACCATGGCTGCTCCAGACCTACACAGAGCCTCGAAGGCTTGATGTGGAAATGCTGGATGGAGTTGGGACATCGGGTGAGCAGAGCTGCAGGTTTACTCAACTGGACAACTGAAGGAGAAGCCCAGCTTGTCATTCTGACTGGACAAAGGCGATTGTATCGCAAAGGCTGTGAAGAGGAAAGGAGCAGCGTGCGTGGGAGGCTTCTCGCACATAATTCGCTAGGGCCCTGGCAAAGATCGATGCCTCCCTGCGCTCGCATGACCCATAGATCCAGGCAGGGTTGTCTCCTTGAATATAGGGGGTGCGCACAGGCTTTAAATCAAACAGACACAATGAAAAGACATCAGACCTCCTTAAAGTGTAACTGTACATATAGTAACAAGTGTGCATCAATAATGAACAATGAGAGTGCACCCGCGCTACCATCGTGTGATCAGTATTTCTTTATTTTATGTTTTCTGCCACTGCGTCTAGTTGCTCCCCTGACATCCACAGCAGGTTTGAAGGCAGCCTGCTCACCTCTATGCCCTGTTGTCTTTGATGACTTTGGCAGGGGTCCTCTGGAGCCTCGAGGCCCCATCTTAGTTTGGTTCTCTCGCTCTGGGGCAGGCGCACCCTCTGCAGTCCCAGAGGACGGAGCTGATGGAGTCCCAGACAATGGGGAATCTGAATGGCCAGGCAACATCACAGATTCCTGAGCGGAGGCCACAGGAATGTCTGCCTGATGCTCCTGAGGGCCCCTCCCTGACTCCTTGAGGGAATGGGGCACTGGAGGGGGATCAAGTTGCCCTGTCCCCCTCTCATGTAGCCACTGCGAAAGCTTGCTCATGGCCAGGTTGATGGAGTGCAAGCCTGCGCACATCTCTGGCAGAAACTGTGAGAAGGGATGATATACTAAATGAAGCACCAAATGAGGCCATATGGGTTGAGCTCACACTTCCAGGAGTGTACAATAAACTCCTGAATAGTGGAAGGGAGTTAGAAGGGCAAAGATGTAGGCAAATTTCTGGGTGCAAAAACAATAGAGCAGTAATAGCTGGAGACTTCAATTACCCTAATATCAATTTGGATAGGAACAGTGTGAAGGGCACAGAGGGCACAACATTCTTGAACTGCATTCAACAAGATTTTTTTCAGCCAGCATGTAACAAGCCCAATGAGAGGGGGCACAATTCTAGATTTAGGCTGGAATTTTCTGCCCTGTTGGCATCGGGCATCATGGTGGGTAGGAGTGGACAATATGATGAGAAGGCCAAAAATCAGTTTTACACTGTTGTGAAACCAGTTTGCGATCGTCCGCTCCACCCGTCAATGGTGGGCCACCTTTTCTGCTGCCACATGTCAGGAAACTAATTTCAATAATTCAGCATCTCATTATAAACCCTGCTCGCCGGGATCATCCCCACCCCCACACTGGGGTCACCCCCCCACACCGGAATCATCCCCCCCCCATGCCGGGATCATCCCCCCCGCGCCGGGATCATCTCCACCCCTCCCCACGCCAGGATCATTCCCCCCCCCCCACGCCAGAATCTCCACCCCACCCCCACCCCCCCCACGCCGGGATCATTCCCCCCCCCGCGCCGGAATCATCCCCCCTGCGCTGGGATCATCCATCATCTCCCCACCCCCCCACCGGGATCACCCCCCCACACCAGAATCATTCCGCTCCCCGCGCCGGAACCATCCGCCCCACCACACCGGGATCATTCCCCCCACCCCGCGCCGGAATCATTCCCCCTGTTCCGGGATCATCCATCATCTCCCCCCCCAACACCAGGATCATCCCCCCCCAGCGCTGGGATCATTCCCCCCCCAACATGCTGGAATCATCCCCCCCACGCCGGGATCACCCCACCCCACCACGGTCATCCCTCCACACCGAGTTCGATGGCTGCAGGACCAGCGTGGTGGGGATGGTATTCGGCGAGCAGGGCTGATAATGAGATGCTAAAGTACTGACATTAGGTTCTTGATATGCTGCAGTGGGAAAGGTGGCCCACCATTGATGGACGGAGCAGACAATCACAAACTGGTTTCATGACGGCATAAAACTGATTTTTGGCCGTCTGGGGAAGGGGGAGAAGTGACCTCAGGCAAGGGAAGAAGCTGCAGGGCGAGGACTGCACTGAAGAAGGGGGTATCCCAGGGTGTGTGGAGGCACATGTTGACCTGTATAAGTGGCCTCAAGATGGTGAGGACTGAGGAGGCAGCCTCCAGAGGAGATGAGGCCAGATGGTGATGTGAGGGTATGTGTGAGAGAGTGAGTAGTGATGTCCCTGGAGCTGGCAGTGAGTGAGATGCCAGCAAATGTGCAATGGCCTTGTGAATGTGTGAGTTTAGAGTGAATAAGATGGTTGCCTTACCCTGGCAGCACAGATGAGATCATTCATTCATTTTCTGCACTGGATTGCCAATCTCTTGTGTGCGGCACAACCTCTGCCACTGCCTAACAAGCCAGAGTGGTGAGACTGTTGGGTCTCCTGTGGCCAGAGCAGGGGTAGAGGACATCACGGCGGGGCCTTCACAGTGTCCAGTAGGTGTCCCAGGGTTGTGTCACTGAACCTGGAGGCTGCACTGTTGGCTTTTGAGGCCAGGTCTTCATCATTGCCCTCCTGGGCTGCAAGCATCAAGGAGTGTGCGCGGGGCTGCAGTTTAAATATGGCGCCCTGCATGAGGAAGCAGCAAGTTAATGGTGTGGTGGGCAAATTGGAGGCCGCCCACAGCAAGACCGTGTTTCCTGTGGCTGCATAATTAATGAAGCGGGAATGGGACAATATGGCACGAAATGCTGCCATTGTGGCCGACAGGTAAAACATTCTTTTTCCCACCCTCTATTGCACTTAAAGCAAATCTGAGATGATTCTGCCCTTAGTCTTAGGAAATGAAGCTGGGCAAATGGATGAAGTAGCAGCAGGGAACCATTTTGGAGATACTGACCATAATATAGTTAGATTTAGCATCATTATGGAAAAGGACAAAGATAGAACAGGAGTAAAAGTTCTAAATTGGGGGAAGACAAATGTTACAAAGCTGAGAGGTGAGCTGGTGAGAGTGGACTGGATACAGCTATTAGAAGGGAAAGCAGTGTCAAATCAATGGGAGGCGTTCAAAAGAAAAAGGGTGGTACTGTCAAATCTAGAGCCCCCTGGTTGTCCAGAAGCATACGGGGTAAGATAAAGCAGAAAAAGAGAATTTATGAAAGTCACAAAATATTTAATATTGTAGAAAGCCTAGAGGAGTATAGAACATAAAGGGGTGAATTAAAAAAGGAAATTAGGAAAGAAAAGAGAGGATACGAAAAAACATTGGCAGGTAAAATCAAAGAAAACCCAAAGATGTTTTACCAGTAGATTAAGTGCAAGAGAATAACTAAGGAAAAGGTAGGGCCTATCAGAGATGTACAGTGTAACTTGTACGTTGATGCTGAAGATGTTGGCAGGGTTCTCAATGAGTACCTTGTCTCTGTCTTCACTAAGGAGAGGAATGATGCAGCCATTCTAGTTAAAGAGGAAGAGTGCAAAATATTAGATACAATAAGTTTAATGAGAGAGGAAGTACTGGAGGCACTGGCATCCTTGAAGGTGGATAAATCAGCTGGGCCGGATGGATTGTATCCCAGGTTGTCAAAGGAAGCCAGGAAAGAAATAGTGGATGCTCTGAGGATCATTTTCCAATCCTCACTTGGTACAAGCGAGGTACCAGAGGATTGGAGGTCTGCGAATGTTGCACCATTATTTTAAAAGGGTGCAAGGGGCAGGCCAGAAATTTATAGGCCAGTCAGTCTGACTTCAGCAGTGAGCAAATTATTAGAATCAGTTCTGGGAGACAAGATAAACTGTCACTTAGAAAGGCATGGATTTTGTTAGAATTTGTTGGGGAATATCATGTCTTTCTAACTTAATCAATTTTTAAAAATTTGTTCATGCGATGTGGGCATCACTGGCTAGGCCAGCACTTATTGCCCATCACTAATAGCTCTGTTCAGAGGGCATTTAAGAGTCAACCACATTACAGTGGTTCTGGAGTAACATGTAGGCCAGACCAGATAAGGAAAGCTGGTCTCCTTCCCTTGGGACATTAGTGAACCAGATGGGTCAACCGGCAGAGGTTCCATGGTCATCATCAGACTCTTAATTCTACATTTTTATTGGATTCAAATTTCACCATCTGCCATGATGGGATTTGAACCCAGGTCCCCAGAGAACTGCCCTGGGTTGTCTGGAGTACTAGTCCAGTGACAATACCACCTCCCCCATTTGAGGAAGTAACAAGGAGGATTGATGATGGCAGTGTAATGGATGTTGTCTACATGGATTTCAATAACGCATTTGACAAAGTCCCACATGGCAGACTGGTCAAAAAAGTGAGATCCCATGGGATACATGGGAAGGTGGCAAGTTGGATCCAAAATTGGCTCAGTGATAGGAAAAAAGGGTAATGGTTGATGGAAGTTTTCGCAAGTGGAAAATAGTTTCCAGCGGTGTTCCACAGGGCTCACTGTTAGGGCCCTTGCTGGTGTCCTTTATATTAATGTTTTGAACTTAAATGTTCAAATGGGAGGCACAATTGGGAAATTTGTAGATGACACAAAAATGGGCCGTGCAGTTGATAATGAAGAGGATAGCCGTTGTCTCCAGAATTATGTTGATGGTTTGGTTGAATGGGCGGAAAAGTGGCAATTGGAATTCAATCCAGAGAAATGTGAGGTAATGCATTTGGAGAGGGCAAACAAAGCAAGGGGGTACACAATAAATGGAAGGATATTGAGAGGGATTGAGGAAGTGAAAGACCTTGACATGCATGTCCCCAGGTCTCCGAAGGTGGCAGGAAAGGTGGATAAGGTGGTAAAGAAAGCATATGGAATGCTTTCCTTCATTGGACAAGCTATTGAATCCAAGAGCAGGGATGTAATAATGGAACTGCATAAAATGATGGTTAGGCCACAGCTGGAATTTTGTGTACAGTTCTGGTCACCACATTACAGGAAAGACATAATTGCCCTGGAAAGAGTACAGAGGAGATTTACAAGAGCGATGCCAGGGCCTGAATATTGCAGCTATGAGGGGAGATTGGATAGGCTGGGGTTGTTCTCCTTAGAACAAAGGAGGCTGAGGGGTGATCTGATTGAGGTGTACAAAATTATGAGGGGCCTAGATAGGGTAGATGGGAAAGACCTGGTTCCAATAGCGGAGGGGCCAATTACCAGGGGGCATAGATTTAAGGTGATTAGTGGAAAGATTAGAAGGTACATGAGGAAAAATTTTTTCACCCAGAGGGTGGTGGGCGTCTGGAATTCGTTGCCTAAATAGGTGGTTGAGGGTGAAACGCTCAACTCCTTTAAAGAATACCTGGATCTGCACCTGAAGTACTGTAACCTGCAAGGCTAGAGAGCGGGTGCTGGAAAGTGGGATTAAAAATGAGTGGCTAGTTTCTTTTTTTCCTCTTTTGTGGTTGACACAGACACGATGGGCTGAATGGCCTCTTTCTGTGCCATTACTTTTCTATGGCTTCATCAGCCAGCAGGCGGAAGGACTCCTCTGCCTCATGTGCCACTCTGTTGCCACTCTGACACCTCTGCCTAATGTTCCTCCAGCATCTTGTCTAGGAGCACTTCCTGAGGTTCGTCATCTGACTCAGGCTTAGCTGAAGCCTCTTCCCCAGCAGTCCTCCAAGTGCCGGTGACTGGTTGTCCCTGCCTCCTCCTGCTGCAGACATGTGTCAGTGAGGTGACCACCAGAATGTGAGGCCCTGCCTGAACTCGATCTAATCCCCAACAAGGTGTGTGTCTCTGGGCTGGTGGAGGGTGCAGGTGACTACGGTGACAGCTCTACAGGTGCAAAGCCTTCATCATCCTTGCTCCTCTGCGGGCTAGAGCTGATGCTGGACTCAGTTCCAGGGTCAGGCCTCACCCTCTTCTTGCTGGCACCCGTAATTGAAAGAGGAGTGAGTGAGTGACTGCATGGGCTGCCTCCAACATAGCATTAAGCATGACCCTTAGGTTTCTATGTCAAGACAGTAAGCATGGGTCTGGACTGGATGAAGGCCGGATGCCGACCTCACCGTCTGCACATGAACGGTCCTGAACCTCCCTGGCAGCTCAGCAGCCTACTCTTCGAATGGAGTGAGTTGCCAGAGGGTAGCCGTGCCCCCACCCATCCTCTCTTTCACATGCGTGTCGTGTATTAACTTGTGCTGCGCAAGGAAAGAAGATTTGTTTGAGCGCAATTCGGATGCAGGTAGCAATCACAAGATGTGAGTCTTCACCGACCACCCATAAGACCATAGACCATTAGATGTAGGAGCAGAAGTAGGCCATTCGGCCCTTCAAATCTGTTCCACCATTCAATGAGATCTTCGCTGATCTGATAATCCTCAACTCCACTTTCCTGCCTTTACTCCATAACCCCTGATTCCCTTACTGATTAAAAATCTGTCTATCTCAGCCTTGAATATACTTAATCACCCAGCCTCTACAGCCCTCTGCAGTAAAGAATTCCAAAGATTGACTACCCTCTGAGAGAAGCAATTCCTCCTTTCCTCTGTTTTAACTGGGTGACACCTCACTCTGAGATTATGCCCTCTGGTCCTAGACTCTACCACAAGGGGAAACAACATCTACCCTGTCAAACCCCCTAAGAATTTTATGTGTTTCAATAAGGTCACCTCTCATTCTTCTAATCTCCAATGAGTACAGGCCCGACCGACTCAACCTCTCCTCATAAGAAAATCCCTCCATCCCCAGGATCAACCTAATGAACCTTATCTGGACTGCCTCCAATGCCAGTATATCTTCCTTTAGCTAAGGGGACCAAAACTGTTCACAGTATTCCAGGTGTGGTCTAACTAGTGCCTTGTATAGTTTTAGCAAGACTTCCCTATTTTTATACTCCATTCCCTTTGAAATAAAGGCCAACATTCCATTTACCTTACCTACTACCTGCTGAACTAGTATGTTAGCTTTTTGGGATTCATGCATGGGGATCCCCAAATCCCTCTGTGCTGCAGCTTTCTGCAGTCTTTCTCCATTTAAATAATATTCAGCTCCTCTATTCTTCCTGCCAAAGTGCATAACTTCACAGTTTCCCACATTATATTCTATCTGCCACATTTTTGTCCACTCACATAACCTGCCTATATCCCTCTGTAGACTCTTTGTGTCATCCTCACCACTTGCCTTCCCACCTATTTTTGTGTCATCCGCAAACTTGGTGATAGTACATTCATTTCCCTCATCTAAGTTATTAATATATATTGTAAATAATTGTGGCCCCAGCACTGATCCTTGTGGCACTCCGCTAGTTACAGATTGCCATCTTGAAAATGCCCCCCATATCCCAACTCTCTGTCATCTGTTAATTAACCAATCCTCTATCTATGCTAATGTAGTTCCCCCAACACCATGGGCTCTTATCTTATTAAGTAGCCTTATGTGCGGTACCTTATCAAATGCCTTCTGGAAATCCAAATATATTACGTCTATTGGTTCCACTTTATCTATCCTGCTTGTTACCTCCTCAAAGAATTCTCATAAATTTATCAGGCATGATTTCCCCTTCATGAAGCCATGCTGACTCTGTTTGATTATATTATGTATCTCTAAATGCTCTGCTATTACATGCTTTATAATAGACCCCAATATTTTCCCAAAGACAGATGTTAAGCTAACTGGCCTATAGTTACCTGTTTTTGCCTCCCTCCCTTTATAAATAGGGTTGTTACATTGGCAGTTCCCCCTCTGAGACTTTTCCAGAATCTAAGGACTCTCGCAAGAATACTACCAATGCATCCACTATCTCTGTAGCTACTTCCTTTAATATTCCAGGATGCAACCCATCAGGCCCAGGTGACTTATCAGCCTTTAGCCCCACTAGTTTCCCTAGTTTTCTCTAGTGATAATTATTGTATTTATTTCCTTCCCCCACTTTTACTCCATGGTTATTTAGTTTTTTTGGTATGCTATTAATATCTTCTACTGTGAAGGCCGATGCAAAATATTTATTCAACTCCTCTGCCATTTCCTGGTTCCCCATTATTATTTCCCCAGCCTCATTCTCTAAGGGGCCTATAATGACTTTGGCCTCTCTCTTCCTTTTTATATATTTAAAGAAACTCTTACTGTCCATTATTACATTACTTGTTAGTTTACCCTTAAAGTTTATTTTCTCCCTCTATTATTTCCATTGGCTATTGTGTGCTATGTGAAAGATGCACTGCAGCTGGTCCACAAGGGTTCTTTGGCAGCACCCTCCAGAGTGGTGAGCTCATGCAGGTAGAAGGATAAGGCTGTCAGAGGTATGGTATTAGCAGTGAATGCTGCCACCCTCTACACCAACACCCAATCCCCCACAACACAATATGAGCTCTCTGAGTGGCACGGTCAAAGACCCGCAGCCACCTCTCTACCTGCAGACTATATGGACTGCAGTGGGACTATGAGATGGCAGAGATGCTCTTTTATGCATGGGCAGCACGGATGGTGGTCTTGCCACGAGACCCAAGTCCCAGTTCCCATTCAGTGAGGTGATATGTGGAGTAGAGGGTTTGCTTACCCTAGCGGTGCAGATGAGGTCATTCATCCTTTTCCTGCACTGCAGGGCTGTCCCCTGGTGAATGCAGTTGGCACTCACCATGCTGGTAACTGCCTCCCATGCAGGGCTAGTGAGTCAGGCGAACCTCCTCCTTCCATCCCTCAGATAAAGGACATCCCTCCTCTCTTCCAGTGCATTCAGTAGCGCTTCCAGCGAAGCATTGCTGAATCTGTGTGCTGGTGCTCCTTGGGTTCTGCGTTTCATGTCCTGGTCCATAGTTAAGAGTGCGATAAAGCTGTATCTTTCTGGGCACCTTTTCAATATGATGCCCAGATAAGAGGGTGGGGCACACAATTTCTTGCTGGCCTCGCTGCAAACAACATCAAGAAACTGCGGGTTGCATGATTAATGAGCCCAGCATCACGCGATTTGGCACAATTTCCCACTGGGCTCCGCAGTGAACAACATTCTCGCTTCTCACACCTGCCACGGGACTTAGGTCTGGAGCGGTAAATCCTGACCTCAGTTCCACACCATGTGCCAGCTGGTATCAAATAAAGTGATATGAGACACTTGTGCTTCATTTTGCTTGGTGAATTTATGGGTCAGAGGATTGTGGGCTCAAGCTGCACCCAGTCAGCTCAGGTATATCATTTATGTTGACACTTCAGAGAGTCTTTGGGATGAGAAGTTAACCAAGGGTCCTCTAAGGTAGATGTAAAGGTCCCAGGGTCCTATTTGAAGAAATGCAATGTATTTTTCCAATTACCTGGCCATGTTTTATTCCTCAATCAACCCTATTAAAAATCTGGCTATTTTTCTCATTGCTGTTTGTGGAACTTTGCTGTGCACAAATTGGCTGTCATGTTTGCCTAAATCTTTGCCCAGCAGTGATTAGATTTTGAAAGTACTCCATTAGCTGCGAGTGGTTTAGGTCATCCTGAGACAGGAAAGTTATTTTACAAGTGCTGTCTGTTGAATGATGTTGTATGTATCTGCATGCCATTGTAATGTAAAGGTGCTCAGCAGAGCAAGGGTTAACATGAGCCTGGAGAATAGCACCATCCATGGTATGATGCATAGGGTCATATAGTAATAGACTGAGGGAACAGACTACAGAAAACACTCTAGGACGAGCCTACATGGAGGTAACAGCACCATGCATGACAGTAAACTGGGATCTGTAAATAGTTAAATATTAACAATAAACAGTACACATTTAAATATAAAAATCTCAAGATTTCATCATTGAAATACCACCACAATACAACATGATTGGCAGCGGAGGGATATCAGCGCTATAAACATAGCACAACACTATCTATTGCTTTCACACCCTTTCTAAAATGGTATTCCCAAAACTACACAAAGTGCTCTTAACTGTGACCAAAGTAATGCCTTTTACAATTCTACCGCTAGTTCTTTACTTTTTTTTTTATTCACTCATGGGATGTGGGCTTCGCTGACTGGGCCAGCATTTATTGCCCTCCCCTAGCTGCCCTTGAGAAGGTGGTGTTGAGCTGCCTTCTTGAACTTCTGCAGTCCATGTGGTGTAAGTACACCCACAGTGCTGTTAGGAAGGGAGTTCCAGGATTTGACCCAGTGACAGTGAAGGAATGGTGAAATATTTCCAAGTCAGGACGGTGAGTGACTTGGAGGGGAACTTCCAGGTGTTGGTGTTCCCATCTATCTGCTGCCCTTATACTTCTATATGGTAGTGGTCATGGATTTGGAAGGTGCTATCGAAGGAGTCTTGGTGATTTTCAGGTGAATTCCTGAGCCTAGTAAATTCTTGTACTTAATGCACCTCGTTATAAATCCCAAAATGATGTTAGCTTTTTCACATTATTTATTCTTGACCAATTAGCTTTCTTGATACAACATTTCATAATTATAGCAGCTGATGTCCCACAAAGCATTTCATTATGAGTCTTGCATTAATTCTCAAACCCTTTATCCTGTATCTAACAGGCATTTGTCCAGATTTGTTTTAATTGTTAATTGAGACAGTTTTAACTGCTTTAGCTAGGGATCTGTTGCACACTCTCACTCTCCAAAGGAAATACAATTTTCTTCCAATCTAATTTCATACTTGAAACAAGTTCATTTTAAATCCATCCCTCAGATTTAAACTTGCGCTTCAAATTAAATATAAAGACGATATCTGCATTATTCATTCCTCTCAGCTTTTCACATTTCTAGGTCATGTCTCCTTTTAATCTCCTTTTCTCTAATGATAAGGTATTTTATTCCATATAGTCCATCTCATGAAGATGCTACTCTCACTCCAATTTACATTCCATTGAAATGTTTTCCAGATAAAATACAAAAACTCGGGAAGTAAGACCAAAACATGTAAGCCTGTTCCCTTTATTTGAACATGAAGGATTTTTCTCCAGATAAATGGAAACAGAGCATTTTGTGTTTCAGACTGTCCTGGGAGATCCCCAGTGGATATCAGTTGTGTTTTGCATTAATGCGGCTCCCCATGGAAACAGGCAATTACCATTTTTCCATTCTAGGTTGTCAATCACAAGGTTGGCAAACTGAGAAACGTTGGCACAGAGCTGTGAATTCTGCAACAATCAAAGCACCAGCAGAAAAAAAATTATGAACGTGCATATGAAAAAACTTATTGCACATATCAAAACAGATAGAATGGCATTTGTTGAACTATTGGATAAAATGTCAGCCATGGTTCAGTTGGTACCACTCTCACCTCTGGGTCAGGACTCAAATTCCATCCTGCAGGACTTGAGCATGAAAATCAAGACTGACTTTCCAGTGCAGTGCTGAGGGTGTGCTGTACTGTTGGAGATGCTGTATTTCCTATGAGATGTTAAACTGAGAACAAATGGCACTATTATCAAGAAGTATAAAGGAGATATCGTGAGAGTCTTGGACAATATTTATCCCTAAACCAGCATCACAAAAACAGATTATCTGGTCATTATCACACTGATGTTTGTGGGAGTTTGCTGTGCACAAATTGACTGCTGTGTTCTCTATGTTACAACAATGACTACAATTCAAAAAGTTCTTCATTGGCTGTAAAGTGCTTTGAGACTTCCAGTGGTCATGGAAGCTGCTATATAAATGCAAGACATTCTTATTTTCTTTTAATAAGATACCCTCAGAATTGATGATGGTCATAATTATGACTGACCTCTGAAATATTCCATTGTGCATGGAGCTCCAGGGGCAGAATTTTCTGCCTGTCGGGCGGGCAGTGTGGGTGCGGGCACGGGTGGGCGCGGGCGCGGGCCCGGGCGGGCGCGGGCCCGGGCCCGATCATCTCCTGCGATCGGATCCGCACCGCCATTTTACACAAGCAGGCCAATTAAGGCCCGCCCAGCATGAATCGCGGTTCCTGAGGACAGCGGGAGTGGGTGGGCGGCGGTGAGACTGCAATGACTGCTGGGTCCAATGGCAACCTGGCGGCCTGTTTTAAAAAGCTGCTGCAGCCTTTCAAAGGCTGTGAATCACGGCCAGTGGAAGGGCTCCCCAGAGCGCTGCTGGTGAGCAGGCCAGGCAGGAGGGTAGGGCACGGGGGCACTGTGCCCCTCATTTTTCCGATGATTGCCTTGCTGCCCTCCTCAAGGAGGTGGCAGGATGGCGGGAGGTCATGGTACCCCAGGATAGGAGAAGGAGGCCCCCCCCTCCCCCTCATGACCAAATGTGCCTGGGAGGAAGTGGTGAGCTCCCATAACGTGGAGCAGTGCACCTGGACCCAGTGTCGCAAACGCTTCAATGACCTGTTGCACTCAGGAAGGGTGAGTACCATGTTGGCATTGGTCACTTAACCCAGCAGGTAGCCTTTCTCCCCCTGGTGCCCCTCCCTGCTAAGTCTGACTGTAGTGACCGCATTGAATCATTGACGGCATGTGTCCTTCACTTGGTGGGCCAGCGGATATTACCCACGCCGAGGTCACCCTGTGGGTTCTGCCCCCACAGCAAGTGGTACACTGAGACCCACATTACTGTTTTGGCGACAACCTGGAGGAGCTGCACCTAGGCTCAGTGCTGGAACTCCAGGACATGTCAAAGTCAGGGTGATCACATGATAGGAGAGGAGATTCAAGGTGGCATGGCACCGATCGATCTGCTGCCCTCTGCGCTCCACATGCTTGTGCCTCCTTGCTATGGAAGGTTAGACCGTGTTGTGCCCACTGTGATGTAGGCAGCATGTGGCCAAGGGGGGACAGTGGGCACAGGCCTAGCATCTGTGTGTGAGGTGTTCGGCAGCAGCAGGGTGAGGAGACACTAGAGCCCTACCATGTCCTACTCTGGTTGGAGTGGGCCATCCGCAAAGAGAATCCAGGTACAAGTAGCACTAATCAATGCCCTTCTCTCCTTTTCAGGTGAAGAATGCACATAATGCAGCCGAGCGCGTGAGGACTGGTGGAGGGCCGGCCCAGGTGACGATTCTCAGCTGCTTCGAGCAAGAGGCCCTAGATTTGGAGAGTCACCATGCGCCGAGGTCCACTGGTGTTGGTGAGGCTGGGGTGCCACAGGCAGGTATGTTTGCCCAGCACTGAGGTCACCATTGTTCTCCCAACAGCCATGGCACTGCTGAATGTTAAGTGATTGAAGTTTGCAACATGGCTTGACTATTGCTTATGGAAGGATGAGCACATAATGATCCAGGGGACAGGGATGCACATTGACATTGTCTCCACGTTAACTGATCCAGTGTCCTTGTATTCCTTTCAGCATCAGCGGGGCAGGGCTGGGAGGAGGAGCAGCAGAGGCCCCCTCTCATGCCTGTGCGCCCTGAAGTCTCACCAGCATCACACCATCTCTGTCAGACAGGCACCAGCACAGATGCTAGCACCTCGGTGGAAATTAGAACATCAGCTAATGTCCCGGGGCACAGCAGTGAGGGCATTTCACAGTCACTGGAAGAGCTGGCAGAGACATGGGTGCCGATGGCGCCAGCAGTTGGATGACTGTGGGGGACGAGGCACATGTTCAGTTGGTGCCTGATGATGTGCCTCTGGAGTCGTCCGCGACGCAGCAAACGCAGGAAATGCAGCCGGGTGTGCGAGATCATCTGGGGGAGATACATGAGGCTATGTTTGGCTTGGTCTTCATGGTGGAGGAGTCTACACGGTCTATCGGCGAAGCAATGATCCTCATGTCTGAGCGCCATGCGTCCTCCATGGAGAGTGGCGACTCTCGTGGAGAGGCTCCTCTAGGAGATCCATCAGGGCTTCCTGGGGTTGCGCTCAGACCATCAAGCCCTCACATCGGCATTGACCTCAGCTGGTCAGTGCCAGTGTGGGAGTTGATGTGGGCACCAAGTTTCCCAGCTCGGTGCCCATCCATCCACGGTGAGCAAGGAAGTCTGAAGTGACCTCATGTCGGCGCAGCAGCTGCCTGTCATCTCTGCGGGCACCTCTCAGGTTGCTCTGGATGAGGGCGGCAGCTCCTCTGCCCCTCTGCCAGTGACTGTTGCATCCTGTGAGGCTGCGACGACTGGGGAGATGCCGGCTGTGGAACTGGCAGCTCCCTCCCAGGTGAGGCCAGCACAGGCTCCACAGGCCAGAGGACGACCTCCAAGATCATTGAGGCCAACATGACAGCAGAGTGAGCAGGCTGTCTCAGGTGCCACTCCGAGTGATGGGGCAGCACCAAGACATAGCACCTGGAAGCATAAAGATAAGGCGCCTTAGACACACCACAGATTTGTCACTGGTGCTTTTGTGTTGGCCGCAATGAGGTCTTTATGAGTTGGTGTGATTTTTAACACCTTTGTCATTTTTGTTTTCTTAAGTTCCTTTGGTTGCAATATTAAATTCAGACATGTCACCATGGCTGAGGGTGCCTCTTTTCTTCTGCAGGTGGCTGGTTTCCAAAAATGTTATGAGTGACTTGTGGGACACTCAGCTTTATTAACAAGGCCCTTAGTTAATGTTCCTATCCAGGCAGATTTTAGGTATCGAGTATGGAGCCTGCAGCCCAGGGTTGTCCTGGAGGTTCACATGTGGTGTGCTAGCTGAAGGTTCATTGGATTAAAGCCTCCTGGGTGCCTCTGCCTCCCTGGAGTATGCCCGGGTCAGCGTCTACCCCCTCAGCATTTCCCTGTGCGTGTTTATCCTTGGAATCACTGCTGGACTCATCGTGTGAAGCTGCAGCCACTGCATCTACATCTTCATCATCCACAGCGTCCCTGCTTCCCAGCGCAAGTTGGTGGAGAGCATAGCATGCTACCATTATCAGCAACATACGATCTGGGGGGTACTGGAGTGCTCCCCCTGAGTGGTCCAGGCATCAAAAGCTCATCTTGAGAAGACCAGTAGTTCTCTCCACTGCAGCTCCTGTGGAGGCGTGTCTCCTATTGTACAGCTTCTGTTCTTGGATGGCAGAGAGGCATCATGAGACACGTTCTGAGGGGATAGCTCTTGTCATCGAGCAGCCATCCATCCAGCCGGGCTGGAGCACTGAAGAGCCTCGGCACTTGGGAATGTCATGGGAGCTGCCTGGGTACCTTGCATAGACTTGTAGAATCAGCATCCTGTGATCACACACTTTCTGCACGTTCATGGAGTGGAAGCCCTTCCTATTGACGAAGCCACCGGGCTCACCTGCTGGCGCCTTGATGGCCACATGTGTAGAGTCTATAGCACCCTGGACACGGGGGAAGCCAGCACTGGCCGCGAAGTCTCTGGCTTGCTCTGTCTGGCTTGCCTGGTCCCAACGGCAGTGGATGAAGGTCAATGCATGCCTGAACAGAGCGTCTATCACCTGCTTGACACATGTGTGGAAAGCTGATTGGGAGACACAGCAAAGATCACCCACCAAGCCCTGGAAGGAGCCAGAGGTTTAGAAGTTGAGGGCAGCTGTGACCTTTAGAGCCATTGGCATGGGATGTCCACCCATACAGTTAGCAGAGATCTCAGGCCCTATCATCTGACAGATATAGCTGACTGTCTCCTTTGAGAGACGGAGCCTCCTTCGGCACTGCACCTCAGACATATTGAGATAGCTGCTTCGCCGTCTGTATACCCTGGCAGCAGGGTAGTGGAGTCTTTTGCGGCCTCTTCCATCTTGGTCTACCTCTTGGCCCTGCACCCCTTGTGCCTGCACCTGTCCTCCCAAAGATGGCTCCCCTGGAGGATGAATATGGAAACCTGGCCTCCTCTCCCTTCTAGCCTTCCCTTCCTCTTCAGAGGAGCTACCTCCAGTTGTGAGTTCAGCTCCCATTCCCAGGCTAAGGGAAGGCTTCCTAAAACCTGCAGGCCCAAAAGAGATTCCTCACTGCAGAGTGCTGACCTGAAGGTTGTGAGCCCAGACCAAGCAGCTGGTGTGTGTATTGAGATATTGCAGATCACACGGGCAAGCATCAGTAACTTTGAAAGAACAATATTTCACAGAGCACACTTGCACCCCCACTCAGCCCTCTAATACGGCCCGTGTCCTACCCACCAGCCCGTTCTGCCCGTGCGCCGACCCGAAGATTGCATGGGTGCCAAAAAATCATTGTCGATTGGCGCCTCAAGGGCCTTAAGTGGTGCATTAATTAATGGCGGGCACGCGTCGGATATCATCGCACACCCGCCCAACAAAATATTGCGATGGCTCGCAATGACGTCGGGACACTCGGCCAATGTCACCGCACATCATTTTACACGCGGGTGTGCGGGCCCTGCTTCTGCACACCAACGGGAAAATTCCTGGCTCAGGTTGTACCAGGCACAGCATTTGGATGCAAAAATTCCTGAAGCTTCCATCAGGGAGTGGCAAGGTTGGGGGGTACGGGGAATAGGGATTTTGGATGTTACATTGGGAATCTGTCTCATTGTCTGAGGCCTTTAAATTCTAGTAGGGGGCAAGTGGATGATTTTCCCATCAAGCCCCTTCCTGAGTTAAGGTGCTGTGTCTGGGGACATTCAGAATAATCCCAGGAATTTCAATGTCAGTACTATATGAAGTGTGTAGTAAATATAGTTTTATTTAGTGGGTTATGTGCCTTTAAGAATAATACGTGTTAGGCAAGATCACATGATCTATAGTAAACAATCGGAGAGTAGTGCGGGCTGCCTCAGCAGTCAGTGTAGAGATAGATTTGGAGTTAAAAGCACTGGTGTAGTTGCTGCTGAGTATATTGTAAATAAACTTAAAATTTCCATCCAAGAAGTGTCTACAGATCAACTTTATCATTAATGGCACAACTCGGTCACCCTACAACAAACTGGCGATGACGATAAAACAGGATTGAACAGAAGAAATCAAGTTAGAAAGAAATTAGCACTGTACTTCACCCGGTGAGTCTAAGATCAAAAGGCAGCTGCAACCTCCAACTGGCTCCACAGTGAAAATAACCTCATTTTGAATTTGTAAGATGAAAATGCTTTGCCTGGTGTGCCGTTATGTCTATGGGTTGCTGTTGCCTTAATGGAGATTAGTTTGGGAATTTGTTAAAAATTATCATGGTAGTAATTTGTAGCCATGTGTATGTATATATTTTAACCTGTATAAATTAATAAAATGTTTCATTTAGTTTAATGTAAAACCTTGAGAACTGGTCTGGTCCCTGAGTTTAGAGTTGCATCTCAAACATAACACTTAAAATTATTGGTCATAACAGTTGTTTAAAGTTTCCCTCTGAGATTTTAAAAAATAACTCTGCTTTCCCAACTGCATCGGTCATAACACTACACAGAGGTTCAGGTTTACTTTGCAAAACGGAACCCCGGGTGAGACAATTGCATGCTAGGTGGCAAATTTGCAGCAGCTAATGGAACACTGTGTGTTTGATACAATTCTGAAAGACATGCTCAGAGAGCGTTTAGTGTGTGGTGTGAAAGAGGACTCAATTCACAAAAGATTGTTGTCGGAAGTGAATCTGGATTTCAAGAAGGTGCTAGAGATAGCGCTGGCCATGGAAAGTGCAGTAAGAGATTCAAAAGCATTACAGGGTGCGCAAAATGGCGCCATCTTCCACATCGGGGTGGGGGGGTGGGGGTGAGCCTCAGCCAAAAGAGAGGCGAGAAAGTGAGATTCCACTGAGAAGCAGGAAACAGCCCCTGCTAGCCAAAGAATAAAGGCCAGAACTTTCTCATTGGTATGCGGGGGTGGGCCCTGCGCGCCGACGGTTAAAAAGACGCATGGTGATGTCAGGCGAGCGTCAATGTGCGCCATTGCGATATTTAGGTGGGCGGGCGTGCCATGTTCTCGGATGCGTGCCCACCATTAATTAATGATCCACTTAAGGCCCTTGAGGCAGCAATGTTTGGGGATTTTTCGGGGCCTGTGAGACCTTCAGGATGCCGCATGGGTGCAACGAGCAGGCAGGTAGGCCACATTTGTATAAACTTCATCCACGGGTGGGATAAGAGGGGGTGAGTGGGGTCACGAGTGTTATTTGCCAAACATTTAATGCTTAAAGTTACTGATACTTGCCTGTGTGAGCAGGAATACTTCAAAACTTCTCACAGCTGCTTGGACAGGAGTAATAGGCTTCAGGTCAGGACTCTACAGTAAAGATCATTTCAGGGGCCTTGCTTGTTTCAAGAAGCCTTCCCTTAGCCTGGGAATGGGAATTGTGTGCTTCACTGGAGGCACCTCCTCTGAGGAGGAAGGGAGGGCCAGAAGGGAGAGGAGGTCAGGAGTCCACATTCAGCCTCCAGGGGTGCAACCTTTGGGAGGACAGGCGCAGGCACAAGGGACACAGGGCCAACAGGAAGTCCAAGGCAGAAGGAGCTGCAGAAGATGCCACTATCCTGCTGCCAGGGTTTACAGGCGGTGAAGCAGCTGCCTCAATATGTCTGAGATGCAGTGCCAAAGGAGGCTCCGTCTCTCAAGGGAGACAGTCATCTCCATTTGTCAGATGATAGGTCCTGAGATCTGTGCCAACTGTGTGGGTGGACACCCCATGCCAGTGGCGTTGAAGGTCATGGCTGCCCTCAATTTCTATTCCTCTGGCTCTTTCCAGGGGTCGGTGGGTGATCTTTGCGGAGTCTCCCAGTCAGCTGTCCACACTTAGGTCAAGCAGGTGACAGACGCTCTAGTCAGGTGTGCATTGACTTGCATCCACTACCACTGGGACGAGGCCAGCCAGGCACAGCGAGCCAGAGGCTTTGCGGCCTTTGCTGGCTTCCTCCGTGTCCAGGGTGCAATAGACTGTACACATGTGGCCATCAACGTGCCAGTGGGTGAGCCTGGTGCCTTTGTCAACAGGAAGGCCTTCCACTCCATGAACGTGCAGATAGTGTGTGATCACAGGATGCAGATTCTGCAAGTCTGTGCAAGGTATCCAGGCAGGTCCCACAACGCCTACATCCTCAGACACTCCCAGGTGCCGGGGCTCTTCAGTGCTCCAGCTCAGCTTGATGGCCGGCTGCTGGGTGACAAGGGCTATCCCCTCAGAAGGTGGCTCATGACCCCTCTCCGCCATCCAAGAACAGAGGCTGAGCAGCAGTACAATAGGAGCCACGGCACCACAAGGGCTGTGGTGGAGAGAACCATTGGCCTTCTCAAGATGTGCTTCCAGTGCCTGGACCATTCAGGGGGCACATCCAATTCCTCCCAGATCGTGTGTCACTGATAGTGGTTGCATGCTGCGCTCTCCACAATCTAGCACTGGAAAGGGGGGTACACAGTGGAGGAAGAAGATGTAGACGCAGTTGCTCCGGCTGCACAAGATGAGTCCAGCAGTGAGACTGAGGATGAGCATGCACAGGGAAATGCTGAGGGGGTAGACGCTGACCCAGGCATACTCCAGGGAGGCAGGGACACCTGGGAGGCTTTAATCCAATGAACCTTCAGCTAGTACACCACAGATGGACCTCCAGGATATGCCAGGGCTGCAGGCTCCATCCTTGATATCTGAGTGCAAAATCTGCCTGGTTAGGAATATTAACTAAGGCCCTTGTCAATAAAGCTCAATGTCATACAACTCACTCATAACATCATGGGTTCATACCCACCTGCAGAAGTAAGGAATCACCCTGAGCCATGCGCATTTATCAAAATTTAATGATTTTATAAAATGACGGACAAAAAATAATAATTGCAAAGGTGTTATGCATCACATCAAGTGGTCATGAACTAATACCGGGGCAACATAAAACCACCAGTGAGAAATCCGTGGTGTGCCTAAGGTGCCTAAAGTTTACACTTGTGGGTGCTACGTCTGGGTGCTGACCCTCGCTGGCACTGGCATCTGAGACAGCCTGCTCGCTGTGCTGTCCTGTTGGTCTCGATGACCTTGGCAGGCATCTTCAGGCCCATGGAGCCTTTGATGGCCCTGCCAGGGAAAGAGCGGCCAGTTCCACAGCTGGCATCTCCCCAGTCACCGCAGCCTCATCGGATGCCAAAGTCACTGGCAGAGGGGCAGAGGAGCTGCTGCCCTCATCTGGAGAGCCCTGAGAGGAGCTCACAGAGACGACAGGCAGCTGCTGCGCCGACATGAGGTCGCTTTGGACCTCCCTGCTCACCATTGATGGATGGGCACCGAACCGGGATACTTGGTGCCCAAACCATCTCCCACACTGGCACTGACCAGCTGAGGTCAATGCCGCTCTGAGGGCTTGCTGGTCTGAGTGCAACACCAGGAAGCCCTGATTAGCCTCTTGGAGGAGCCTCTCCAAAAGAGCCGTGACTCCCTTCATGGAGGAAGCATGGCGCTCGGCCATGAGGCTCATTGCATCAGTGATGCTCTGCATGGACTCCTCCAGCATGGACACCATGCCAGGCATAGCCACATGTATCTCTGCCAGATCCTCCCACATACCCTGCTGTACTTCCAGCATTTGCTACCTCACAGACAACTCCAGATGCACATTATCAGCCACCAACCGAGCATGTACCAGGTCCCCAGCAGCCCTCCGGCTGCCGGCACCATGGGTACCCTCTGTCTCCGCCTGCACCTCAAGCGAGTGTGAAGTACCCTCACTGTTGTTCACCGGAACAATAGCCGATGATCTAATTCCCACTGAGGTGCTCGTATCCGTGCTGATGCCTGCCTGGCAGAGATGGTGTGACGCTGGTGAGTCCCAATTGTTCAGGGTCCTCAGGTGTGAGTGGTGGCCCCTCTGCCTCCTCCTCCTGGCCCTGCTCCAGTGATGCTGAAAGGACATTTGATTAGTTAAAGTGGAGACAATGTCAATGTCACTGTCCCCCGGATCATTATGCGCTTATCCTCCCATAATCAATGGTTAACCTGTGTTGCAAACTTCAATCACTGAGCATTCAGCACTGCCATGGCAGTTGGGACACACATGGTGACCTCAGTGCTCGGCAATCATAACTCCCCGTGGCACCCCAGCCTCACCACCACTGGTGGACCTGGGCTCATGGTGCCTCTCCAGATCGATTGCTTCCTACTCATATCTAGTCACAATGGCCAAAAGGGCCTGGCCTCTGCCAGTCCACATCTGCTTGGCGGCAATGTGTGCAGTCTTCTCCTGAAAAGGAGAGAAAAGCATTGATTAGTCTACCCTGTACTTGGATTCCCAACACATCCCTGCCACCTCAGCCTGAGTGGGACATTGCAGGGTTCCAGTGCTGTGTCCAGCTGCCGCACACTCACACAAAGAAGCCAGGGCTGACCCCCCCTTGCCCAAATGCTGCCTCCAAATGAAGGAGGTAATCTATTTGGGTCACTGGGTAGATTCACAGGGCCTCCACTTGGCTGAGGAGAAAATGAGAGCCATAAGAGAGGCCCTTGTGCCAAAGAACACCTCAGAGCTCAAATCATTCCTAGGTTATGGGCTGTTCTTACCCAATTTGTCTATATTGCTGGCCCTTCTGCATTCTCTACTCAAAAAGTTGGACTTGGGAAGCGCCCCAGAAAGAAGTTTGTGTCAAGGTGAAACAATTGTTGCACTCGTCCAATCTATCAGTGCATTATGACCAGACGAAAGAGTTGGTGCTGACATGTGACGCATCTCCCTACGGAGTGGAAGCAGTCCTCTCTCATCAGATGGACAACAGCACAGAACGGCCAATAGGTTAAGTATCATGAACGCTCACTACAGTGGAAAAGAGATACTTGCCGATAGAAAAAGAAGGCCTGTCCGTCATTTTTGGTGTCAAGAAATTTCACCAGTATGTACATGGCTGTCATTTTACACTCATTTCAGACCACAAACCACTGTTAGGATTGTTTAGTGAAGACAAGGCTATACCACCCATAGCCTCAGCAAGAATACAATGATGGCCTTTAATTCTGGCAACATACGAAAACGCATACAAAGGCTTGGCAATCAAATCGCGAACGCCGATGCCCTTTACAAGAAAATGATGAGCATGTCCCAGTTTCACAGGAACTTGATTCACTGTTAAATTTCTTAGATTCCTCGCCAGTGTGTGCTCGACAGATCAGGTTAGTTACAACTTGATTTCTACAAGCCATTACTGAATCCATATAAGTGCTGTGGTTGGTGGTTTCTGCAGTTATTTAAATTTGCTTAAAGACTACAGGGAGAATGACATGTGCTGAAGAATTTTGTCCTGGTTTCAAGGGTTCTGCACAGAACATGTGCTCCCATTTATTGGTGCTGGATTATGGATTCCACTTAGACTACAGCATGAATTGGAGTTTGAACAGAAGCAACACAGAGCAAGACAAGCTGCTGGAAGAGGGAGGATCAAGACTTCTCTCATAATCTCTGACATTCCTATGTAACCAGAAACCCATGTTTATCCATTTACCTGTTTTGACTTTTGCTCCTGACTTATGTCTCATTTTTTATTTTCTCCCTTGGCTTCATTTAGACTATTCTCTCCTCTCTCCAACCTACCTATCATTTCTACTCTCTTGAGTGCTTTGCCTCCAAATCCCCATCTTAATCCATTTTTATTCCTCTGCCCTTTACTACCATGTCACCACCCTGGGCTTGAATCCCTTTGAATAAGTCAACTGCTACCCACATTTACCAAACTTCAGCAGTCATCAATTTGCTCAATCTCTCCCACACCTTCACCTTGATATCATTGGCCCCAGTAAACCTTTCTTTTCTCCCATCCTGGTTACTCCCTTGTACAACCCCTATTTTCACTTTCTCAAGTTCCAAGAGGTGCAAACATCAGCATACCTGGTGCAGAACTGTTTAGTTACCCATTACCAGATCTGCTGGATGTTGTTAGGCCTTGCTTCCCCTGCCAAAACCACCCACTATTTCAGGATCATGCTGGAAACACAATCCTTGCTTTCTTTACTGCATTTCCTCCTGTTTTAATAAATCCCTCTCCCCTGCTCCTTCTATCCACACCTCCTACATGAGCAAAGAGCTCATGGACATCGTTGTCACTAAGATTGAGATCAACCATTCTGTTTGCTCAGCTGCTGATGCCCCTCACCACACTAACTTCCACTTGTACAAAAGGACAAACCGCCTTATGGACACTACCCACCACCCAACCCAACCCCCCACCCCCACCCCTGCCACACACACACACACTAAACCTGCATCTTTTTCAAGTTTCATGCCTATGTTTTGTCATGAGACCTGCCTTTGATACTATTCCCACTAAAAAACTGACCACTTAAATTTCCTTCCTGGTTCCCATGCTAGCCGATATTATAAATGGTTCTCTATTCTCAGGTACATTCCATCTCTCATTCCAAACTGCCATCATCTCCCCCTCTCACAAACCCATAATCATCCATTCTTAACTTTGAAACTACCATGCTATTATTCCCTTACTCTCCAAAGTCCCTGAGTCTGTTACCCAAAATCCATTCCTATCTTTTTTACAACTCCATGGCCTGATTTTTCCCATGTTGGGCAGGCTCAGCAGCAGCAGGCGGGGGTGGTCACCTACGATCTGTTCGGCACCGCAATTTCATGCGGGCAGGTCAATTAAGGTCCGTCCATCGTGGATCTGCTTCAGGGAGATTGAAGCACTTTTTGAAGAAATTATTAAAAACATTAAAAATTGAATGAAACATGTCCCATGTGTGACATGTGACATGTCACATGAGATGGGACATGTTCTTATTATTCAAAAAAAGTTTTTATTCAATTTGTAAAAGCTTTAGGAAACCTCGTGGATGAGGTTTCCTAAAAAACGTAAAGGCCGCTTGGCCTTTTCGCCTGTCCACCAACCATTAGGTTGGACAGGCAGCATAAATTTCAGGTTACTAAGGTTGCTAATGGCCTTAATGGGCCTTTTAATTATTCGCAGGCCCATGCCGGAGTTGGCTGCGCGCCCACCGAATGAAACTTTGCGAGACTGCTTGTTGTTGTCGGGATGCATGCTTGACGTTATCGCAAGTCATTTTATGTTCCGTCGTGTTGGGCCCGCCTCTGCATGCCGAATGTAAAATCGTGGCCCAAATCTCCAATCCATCCATCTATCCATGCTCCAGCACCAAGAAACGCCCAAATCAAAGTCACAAATAACATTCTGTCTAAAGAATTTGGCACATTTCACAACAACATTGTCCTCCAACACTTCTGTGCTATTGCAACTACTCTCGCCGCTTCCACTCTTGTCTATTCAATCATAGCCAAACCATTTTCATCAATGACTTCTCTGCCCACCCTCATATCATTATGTCTGGGGTCTCCCGGGGATCTATCCTTATTTATTTCTCTTCATCAACTACATGCAACATCACCCAGAGGCATGTGCTCCGACGATAGCCAGCTTTACCTCTCCACCACCTGTGTTGACTTCTGCACTGCCTTTCTATTTTCAGCCTGTTCAAAATTCAGTCTTGGACGATAGATAATTTCCTTCAGTTAAACACTGGGAAGATGAAGCTAATGTTTCAGGCCCCCATCACACGTGTACTCTAATATCACTCCCAAAAAGTCTGGCCCTAATTTTTAGACCATGTCCCCAGGTTCTAGATCTATAACCAGTGGAAATAGTTTTTTCTAATCTATCAGTCACCCTTAATATCTGGAAAACTTTGATAAAATCACTACTTCATCTTCTAATTTTCAAGGGATGCAACCATAGCTTGTGTGAACACTCCTCATAATTTAACTCTTAGAGCGCAGTTGCATCTGGTAAATCTATGCCCTATCTTTCTAAAGTATATATATATCCTTCCTAAGGTGTGGTATTCAGAATTGTTCACAGTACTCCAGGTATGGTCTAATGAATGCTTTAAACAGCTGTAGCATAACTTCTACCTCCTTGTGTTCTAGTCCTCTAGATACAAAGATAGATACTCCATCAGTCGTTTTGATTGTTTTCTGTACCTCATCATGATGTATCCATGGGGTGGTGGTGGCATAGTGGTATTGTCATTAGACTAGTATTCCACAGACCCAGGGTAATGTTCTGGGGGCTGGGTTTGAATCCCACCATGGTGGATGGTAAAATTTGAATTTAATAAAAAACCTAGAATTAAAATTTCTAATGGCCATGATTGTTGGGAAAACCCATCTGGTTCACTGATGTCCTTTAGGGAAGGAAATCTGCCATCCTTACCTAGCCTGGCCTACATGTGACACCAAACACACAGCAATGTGGTTGATTCTTAAATGCTCCCTGAATGAGGGCAACTCAGGATGGGCAATAAATGCTGGCCAGCCAGCAACACCCATATCCCATGAATGAATTTTAAAAAACCAACGTACCTGGATCCCCAAGTTTCTTTAGACTTCCACTGTTTCTAGCTTTCACCATTTAAAAAAAATTATTTTCTATCCTTTTTAGGTCCATTGCACATAATCTGTTACTATCTCTTTGTAGTGTTATTCTTCCATTTACACTGCTTACAATGCTGCCTTTCTTTCTGCCATTGGCTAACTTGGATAACATAAAATATATTAATTTGCACCACTTTCCTGTGTTTATTACTGTAGCTTGGGGAATGCCAATTTTGGTTTTCAGTTAATTTCTGATGAATGTGAAGACATAAATTGACTGAAACCAATTGGTACATGTGCAATGGGCCAGTTGTTGGTTACAGGATAGATTTGTGTAAGTGGAGGTGGGGATTGTGTTTGTTATTTTTGCCCAGTATGACTGGCTAACTAAAACCTTGGCTATTAGAGTATCCTGAGCACCAATGCAATCGGTTGATTTAGTATTAGGGTTCCTGTCTTCATCTTCATCCTCTCCAATTTTCATCAGAGCAGGAGCACGGAGTGGGTTGTTCCTTCTGCACCTCTAGTCTTTGCAGAGCATCATGGGTATCCTTGGCAAGTAGAGACCTTCTCCAAGACCTGTCCAAGCACCTGAAGTGCATCTCGAGCATGCCCATAGCTTGGTCCATAATGCATCTGCTTCTCATATGGTAATGTCCTTTGTGCTTGTTAGTGGGGCTTCTTGGAGGTATCATCAGCTAGGTTTGAAGGAGTTATCCTTATCCTTTTTCACCTAGTAACTATCCCATAAGGCTAATCCCAGGTGTGAACAGATGGGGGTTGTTGGACTACTACAGTATGAAAACATCATTGGAGCTTCCACGAAATCTGAAGCACACCTGCATGAACCTTTTCCTGAGCGCACACCAGATCAACATTAATGAAATATCTTGCAGTTGATGTGCTCTTAGTTGATTAACATTTGTCACACACATGCCCACACACACCCCCCCAGCCAATCCAACAATCCCCTGCCCATCACCGGGACATGTTGATATCGACCCCTTTGTGTTGTTGATTCTCCTGTTCTGCTTCTGCCCTTCTTATTCCCTATTGATTGTCTTTTGAGGCGATGGTGTAGTGGTATTATCATGCGATGAGTAGTCCAGAGACCCAGGGTAATGCTCTGGGGACAGGGGTTTGAATCTAACCATGGCAGATGGTGAAATTTGAATTCAATAAAAATCTGGAATCAAAAAGCCTAACAGCCAATTGTTGTAAAAACCCATCTTGTTCACTAATGTCTTTTAGGGAAGGAAGTCTGGCCTACATGTGACTCCACAACCATAGCACTGTGGTTGATTTTAAATGCCCTCTGAACAAGGACAATTGGGGATGGGCAATAAACTAGCCAGTGACACCATAGCCCATGAACAAATAATAAAAAAATAATTTTGTTTCTCTCTTGGCTCTCTTCTTATATCTTTTTCTTTTTAGTATGTGGTGGTGTGGTGCCATAAGCTGTAGGCCTTTGAAAGGGTTTAGGGGGAAAATGTGGTCTTCAGCAACTTCCTTTCCTCCTCTCTCTTACTGAATCACTTGTACATCTTTACCTACTGGATCCTTTCATTCTGACTATGTCCTCATTTCCATTGTTGCCTATCTCTTTTTTTCTTTCTCTCCCTCCCCTCATTCCCTCTCCCTGTCTCTCTCCACTCTATACAGCCTTCTTTTCTCTCTACCATCTTCCTTTTTCTCTCTCCCTCTTTCTCCCTACCCTTTGCCTTTTTCCCTTTTTGCTTTCAATGGAAATGGAAATTGTGCAGTTTTTGAAATGGATGGCCACAACACTTTTTTATTAATATGAAGGTGTTGAAGGACAAGAAAGCTTTTCGATATTAGCAATAGAACATGCCAGTCTTTGTGAAAATGCAGCTTATGCTTCAGGGTATGTAAACTGAATTATTGTTTTACAGCTGTTACAAACAAGAATGAGGGAGAACTGAAACCCCTGCTCCCTTCCCTTCCTGTCCATGATCAGTATGTTTTTTGAAAAGGAGGATGCGTGTATTTCTTAACGCTTGAGTGCGTGGACAATTTGAGTAACCAGCAGCAAGCTTTTCGTGGGTTTAAATGAAGATGATTATTTATTCATGCATTCACCCCGAAAATCTAATGCTATGTCACTCACTCACCATTTACACACACACATACTCGAGGAAAAATACAGTTAAAGAGAATAATGCCCTCTTACAAGTTATAAACAAAGGAATAATTTGCAATTCACATCTTTCACTTGTCTTGGAGAAAACATGCATTGTAGGCCAAGAAGAAAAG
This sequence comes from Carcharodon carcharias, assembly GCF_017639515.1. NCBI lineage: Eukaryota > Metazoa > Chordata > Chondrichthyes > Lamniformes > Lamnidae > Carcharodon > Carcharodon carcharias. Next base: position 42,495,832 of record NC_054470.1, read on the forward strand.
GTGTTTTCACTTCTAAAGGCTAGTATAGGTGAATTCAATAGCTCGAGTCATAAAGCAGGATTATTACAGAGTTCCATTAAAAAATGGATTTTCAGCAGGTCACAAAGTTAGTTACTTGTAGTGTCATTACTGGGAGGTTGGTTTTCTGTACTGGTGAACTTAAAAGAGAATAGACTTGAAGACCTTAACATGCTGCAGTCTTCAGTTCTTGAATGTGTGAACGTTGATGCCCTTTCTGTTGCTGTCTCTGCAGATGTTGTTCTATGTTCTGAGACAGCACTTAAGGTGTTTTTTTTAAAAAGGGCAACCAACATGGCTACCTTACCTGTGTCCTACACAGCTCCCTACCAAATATGGTGTTGGGCTTAAGTTAATTAGCCACAACGTGGGTCTTTGTATGTGGACATTCACCCTGGGGGATCTGAGACATTCACTGTCTTTGTTTCTGAAAAAGACCCATTCAGGTCAGGAAATCCCTTCTGGATGGTCTCAGGATGGGGGTAATTGGGTAATGACACTTCTGAGTCTGGGAGGTGTCCTTTTGTCCTTTTGAGACAAAGTGACAATTTGAATCCATGAACCAGTCAGATGACTCTCGGCAGCCATCTTTTGCAGCATTTTAGTGTCCATTTTTAAAAGAAAAGCCAGTTCCAGAAGATTCAAAATGGATTATAGTTCATGCTTTAAAAGTTATGGATAGAACATGCCTCTCCTGGGCATGACAAAACTTACTCTTCATTTTATTTGTATGAAGTGTACCAGAATTAAATCAGGTTTTGGATATCAGCCATCAGATGTTGCATTGATGTACAGTAAAATTCTGTAGAGTTACCTTAACACATATAGCACTGAATGCTATAGTGCTATTATTTGTTAAATATTGTAAGATCAGAAGAATAATCTCAATCGGTAGTTGCAGCATTACATAGATGAGAATGCTTTGCAATTAAGAAGCACATCAGAGCTGTTGATTGATGACACGCTAACAGTTTTGTTTGGAAATCTGTCTTCAGAATTTTGGAGGTAGTTGAAAAATCCCTCTAACCTCCTGTTTTATTTGGAGTTTGCTAATTTTGTACTCCTACCATCTAATTCTGTAACTGCAATCAAAGTTTTGCTTCTTTGCTTCAGTATTTAAGAACCTGGATCATGTATTCTCTGAATCATTTTTCTTACATGCCTTCACAAAAACAAAAGTTCCAATTAAGGGGAAAAGCTTCTGGCCATCATTATTGTTAATAGCAGAATGGAGCAAGCATGGAAAAATTGGTGCAAATCCATGTAGGCTAATCTTCTGCCATTCCACAATTGTGCAAACTTGGATTTTACAAGTAATTAAAAAGGGATGGAGATAGTGGAAGTGCTTGCCATAATCTTCAAAGTTTCCCTAGACAGGGGGAGGTGCCAAAGAATTGGGGGGTGACAGATGTGGCACATAGAAACTAGGAGCAGGACTAGGGCCATTTAGGCCTTCAAACCTGCTCCGCCATTCAATATGATCATGGCTGATCCTCTATCTCAATGCAATATTCCCATTTTGTCTCCATCCCCTTGATGTCCCTCATAGCCAAAAAATTATCAATTTCTTCCTTGAATATACTCAGAGACCCGGCCTCCACAGCCTTCTGTGGTAGAGAATTCCAAAGGTTGACCGCCGTCTGAGTGAAGAAATTTTTCCTCATCTCAGTCCGAAATGACCTGCCCCGTATCTTGAGACTGTGGCCCCTGGTTCTAGCCTCCCTAACCAGGAGAAACATCCTCCCTGTATCTAGTCTGTCTACCCCTGTTAGAATTGTATTAGTTTCAATCAGATCCCCTCTCATTCTTCTAAACTCTAGTGAATACAGGCCCAGTTGAACCAATCTCTCCTCATACAACAGTCCTGCCATCCCCGGTATCAGCCTAATGAACCTTTGCTGCACTCCCTCTATGGCAAGTATATCTTTTCTTAGGTAGGGAGACTAAAAATGCATGCAATACTCCAGGTGCGGTCTCACCAAAGCCCTGTATAACTGCAGAAAGATATCCCTACTTCTGAACTCAATTCCTCTTGCAACATACCATTTGCCTTCCTAATTGCTTGCTGCACCTGCCTGTTTACTTTCATTGACTGGTGTGCAAGGACACCCAGATCCCTTTGTACATCCACATTTCCCAATATATCACTATTTAAATAATACTCTGCCTTTCTGTTTTTCACACTGAAGTGTATAACTTCCCATTTATCCACACTATACTGCATCTGCCATGTGTTTGCCCACACACACAATTTGTCTAAGTCATCCTAAAGCCTCCTTGTATCTTCCTCACAGCTCACAACCCTGTCCAGTTTTGTGCCATCAGCAAACTTGGAAATATTGCATTTTGTTTCCTCATCGAAGTCATTTATACATACCGTGAATAGCTGGGGCCCAAGCACTGATCCCTGCAGTATAACACTAGTCACCACCTGCCATCTGGAAAAAGACCCATTTATTCCCAGTCTGTTTCCAGTCTGTCAACCGACCCTCAATCCATGCCAATATATTACCCTAGATCCCAAGAGCTTTAATTTTGCTCACTAGCCTCTTACGTGGGACCTTATCAAAAGCTTTCTTGAAATCTAAATACACCACATCCACTGGTCTCTTATCTATTCTACTAGTTACAGCCTCAAAAAACTCTAGTAGATTAGTTAAGCATGATTTCCCTTTCATAAACCCATGCTGACTTTGTCTAATGCCGCTAATGCTTTCCAACTGTTCTGTTACCATATATTTTATAATAGACTCTAGCACTTCCCCCACTACTGATGTTAGGCTAACTGGTCTATAATTCTCTGTTTTTCCTCTCCCTCCTTTTTTAAATAGTCAAGTTACATTTTGCCCTCTCCAATCTGTAAGAACTGCTCCAGAGTCTATTGGAAGATGACCACCAATGCATCCAATATTTCCAGGGCCACTTCCTTTAGTACTCTGGTATGTAAATTATCAGCCCCTGGGGATTTTTCAGCCATTAATTTCTTTAGCACCATTTTTTTTACTAATACTGATTTTATTTAATGCCTCCCTCTCACCAGACCCTTGGTTTCCTAACATTTCTGGAAAATTATTTATGTCCTCTTTTGTGAAGACAGAACCAAATGTGTTCAATTTTTCTGCCATTTCTTTATTCCCCATTATAATTATCCCCATTTCTGACTGTAAGGGACCTACATTTGCCTTTGCTAATCTTTTTCTCTTCATATATTTATAAAAGCTTTTACAGTCAGTGTTTATGTTCCCTGCAAGTTTACTCTCATATTCCATTTTCCCTTGATCAATCTTTTTGCCCACTTTTGCTGAATTCTAAACTGCTCCCAATCCTCAGGCTTGCTGCTTTTCCTGGCAATTTTATATGTCTCCCCTTTGGATCTAATATTATCCCTAATTTATTTTATAATCCAAGGTTGAGCCACCTTTTCTGTTGTATTTTTGCACCAGACAGGAATGAATAATCGTTGTAATTCATGCATACATTCCTTAAATATTAACCATTGCTGATCCACTGTCAACCCTTTTAATAATGTTCCCCAATCCATCATTGCCAACTCGCACCTCATACCCTCGTAGTTCCCTTTATTTAGATTCAGGACCCTAGTTTCAGATTTAACTTCTTCACTGTCCATCTTAATGAACAATTCTATCATTTTATGGTCACTCTTCCCCAAGGGACCGTGCACAGCAAGATTGTTAATTAATGCTTTCTTATTACACTCTACCTGGTTCCTCAATGTATTGGTCTAAAAAAAACCCAACATGTTCACACTCCAAGAAATCCTCCTCCACAGTATTATTGCTAGTTTGGTTTGTCCAATCTATTCAACAAAGGCATAAGGATATTTCTAGTGACTAGGTTGGTCACTTTAACATCTGTGATGGGTAAGGTTTTAGAAACAATAAACAGAGAAAAAAATCAACAGGTGCTGAGAGAAATTTGAGTTAATTAAGGAGAGGCAGCACAGATTTGTAAAGGGCAAACCTTACTTGATTAATCTAGTTGCATTTTTTGTTGATGTTACAGTGAAGGTTGATGAAGGGAAAGTAATGGATATTGTCTATGTGGATTTTAAGAAAACATTTGACAAAGGACCACATAAAAGGCTAGTCAACAAAATTGAGGCTCATGCAATACGAGGGCAAGTGCCAGCTAGGATAAAATATTGGCTTAAGGACAGGAAACAATGAATTCTCCAGACTGGAAGATGGTAGACAGTGGTGTACCCCAAGGTTCAGTGCTAGGACTACTGCTTTTCTGATGTAAATAAATGACTTGGATTTTTGAATGCAGATGATACCACAGGTAGATGTGTGGCTCTCAGCATGGATCTTACAAATGGACTTTGACAGGGCTTACTTAGGCTAGCAGAATGGGCAGATAAATGACAGATGAAATTTAATACAAAACATTACGAGGTGTTGAATTTTGGCAGAAGGGATAGGAAGAGGCAATATGGACCTACTGGCACGGTTTTAAATACTGTGCAGGGACAGAACAGCCTGGACATTTGTGTGCATCGACCTTTGAAGGTGATAGGTCACATTGAGAGGGTAGTTAGCAAAGCATATGCGATCTTATGTTTCATAATTAGAATTATTGAGTACAAAAATAGAGACTTTATGTTGAATCTTTATAGAGCTCTGGTTAGGCCACAACTAGAGCATTGCACCCAGTTCTGGTCACCACACTTTAAGAAGGATGTGAGGATCTTTCAGAAGGTGCAGAGTAGATTTACCAGAATGGTTCCAAGGGTCAGTGGGGAAATGGGACTGATTGGATTATGAGACTTGGCATGGAATTGATGGGCCAAATGGCCTTCTGTGCTGAAATTACTCCATGTGGCTTTCTATCCCATCACCTAAGTAATTAATAAATAAAGTGAATAATTGAGAACCCAACACAGGTCCCTGTGGGACACACTAATTACATCCTGCAATTTCAATTACCTACCTGTTATCCCTTCTCTCTTTCTCCTGCCAGCTCAATAATTTGCCTACAATTTCGTGAATTTCAATTTCAACTATCTATTATGAGGAACTTTATTAAGTGTCTTTTGAATTTCCATGTAGATAACATCTGTAGACAGCCCCGGTTCACTACTTTAGTCACCTCTTCAAAAAATTCCATCAGGGATACCAGACATGGCCAATCCTTGACAAATCCACACTGGCTTTCTCAGATCAGCTGAAAATGTTCAAGTTGTTCCGTCATTCACTTCTTAATAATAGACTCTAGTGATTTCCCAACTGCTGATGTTAGCCTAATTGCTCTGTAATTCCCTGGTTTCACCCCTCACCGTTTTTAAATAGTACAGTGGCATGTGTTCTTTTCCAACCTAAAGGAACAGTTCCAGAATCAGCAGGACTTTGGAAGATTATAAGAAACATAAGAAATAGGAGCAGATCATTCGGCCCATTGATGTCGCTCCGCCATTCAAAAAGATCATGGCTATACCAATTGTGGCCTTAACTCCACTTCCCTGCTTACCCTCCATAACCATTGACTACCTTGTGGACCAAAAATCTATCTAACTCAGCCTTGAATATATTCAATGACCCAGCCTCCACTGCTCTCTGAGGAAGAGAATTCCAAAGATTAATGACCCTCTGAGAGAAGAAATTCCTCCTCATCTCTGCCTTCAATGGGAGAACCCTTATTTTGAAACTATGCTCCCTAGTTCTAGATTCCCCTATGAGGTAAAACATCTTCTCAGCCTTTACCCTGTCAAGCCTCCTCAGAATCTCATATGTTTCAATAAGATTGCCTCTCATTCTTCTAAACTTCAGTGAGTATAGGCCCAATCTTCTCAGTTTTTCCTCATAAGACAATATAATTAGGGCAACATTTACTTTCTTTAAAACCCAAGATGGAAAGCACCTGGCCCAGGGATTTGTCACTCTTCGGTGCCATTGTTTTCCTCACACTATTTTGCTTCCATAATTTTTGGAGAATCTCTAGCGCTAATTAAGCATTAATTCCCTTAGGATGTCCAGCATGTTATTCACCTCCTCTTCTATACATAGTGATGCAAAGTAAATATTCAGCGCGTTCACCATTCCCTTATTTTCATTGACAATATCAAGGTTATCAGTTTTCTAGGCAACTTCATTGCTCCTGGCAATTATTTTTCCTAATATAATTGTAAAAATCTTTTTATGCTAATGTTGACCTTATTTGCAAGTTTCTTTTCTTATTCTCTTGATGTAGCTCTTACTATCTGATTTGTCACCCTTTGCTGTTCTTTGTGTCTTTCCCTTTCATTAGGATCTGTGATACTTCTTACATTTTGTAAATGTTCTTTTTAGTTTTATGTTGTCTCTTATTTCTTTAGTCGTCATGGCTGTTTCTTTTTGACAAGTAGAGCTTTTGCCCATTAGGCATATAAATTGGTTCTGTATCACAAGTTCTGTACCCTTGCCACCAGTTCTTTCCCTCTCCCCAGCAATAATGTCAGGATAAGCCAGACTGTTCACAAAGTCAGAACTGTACTTGACCCTGATTCATTTTTATGTTTATGGGATGTGGACATCACTGACAAGGGCAGTATTTATTGACCATCCCCAACTGCCCTTGAGAAAGTGGCACTGTGCCACCTTCTTGAACTGCTGCAGTGCTTATGGTGAGGATACACTCACAGTGTTATTAGGGAGGGATTTCCAGTATTTTGATCCATTGACAGTGAAGGAGTGGCAATACATTTCCAGGAAACAGAGAGTAATGGTTAATGGATTCTTTTCAGGTGGGAGGAAGGTTTGTAGTGGAATTCCCCTGGGGTCACTGTTGGGACCCTTGCTCTTCCTGATATATATCAATGGCCTAAGCTGTGGTGTTCAGGGCATGATTTCAAAATTTTCAGATGATACAAAGATTGGAAACATTGTCAACTGTGATGAGGATAGTCTTGAACTTCAAAAGGTCATCGACATGTTGGGGGATTGGTCAGACAAATGGCAGATGAAGTTCAAAGCAGGGAAGTGTGTGAGGTGATTCATTTTGGCAGGAAGAATATGGTGAGATAGTACGAAATAAAGGGAGAAACTCTTAAGGAAGTGCAGGAACAGAGGGACCTTGGTGTATACATATATAAGTCATTGAAGATGACAGGGCAGGTTGAGAGAGCAGTTAATAAAGCATATAGTATCTTAGGCTTTATTAATAAGGGCATTGAGTACAAGAGTAAGGAGGTCATGTTGAACTTGTATAATACACTAGTTAGGCTTCATCTGGAGTACTGCGTCCAGTTCTGGGCACCATACTTGAGGAAGGATGTGAAGGCATTGGAGAGAGTACAGAGGAGATTCACAAAAATGATTCCCAGGATGAAAAAGTGCAGCTATTAGGATAGATTGGAGAGTTTGGACTGTTTTCTTTGGAGAAAAAAAGGCTGAGAGGAGGCTTGATAGAGGTGTTATAGACAGGAGGGGGATTAATTTAAACAGCTCTGATTTTTCCTCTCACTACCTGTCCATAAACAGAGAGATAAAAACAAAAAAGATAAAAACAAAAAAACTGCGGATGCTGGAAATCCAAAACAAAAACAGAATTACCTGGAAAAACTCAGCAGGTCTGGCAGCATCGGTGGAGAAGAAAAGAGTTGACGTTTCGAGTCCTCATGACCCTTCGACAGAAATTGAGTTCGAGTCCAAGAAAGAGTTGAAATATAAGCTGGTTTAAGGTGTGTGGGAGGGGGCGGAGAGACTCTCTCTCTCTCCGCCCCCCCCACACACCTTAAACCAGCTTATATTTCAACTCTTTCTTGGACTCGAACTCAAGTTCTGTCGAAGGGTCATGAGGACTCGAAACGTCAACTCTTTTCTTCTCCGCCGATGCTGCCAGACCTGCTGAGTTTTTCCAGGTAATTCTGTTTTTGTTCTGTCCATAAACAGGTTTGATTTCTGATTTCCCGCTTTATAAGTGGTGGCATAATTTCCTCAACCCTTTTCAGTTTTGCAGTGATCCAATTCTCTATTAATAATCCCCATAGCATACTCGAGATAAGATAAAATAAGAGGGTTGGCTTATTTTACACACACACAAAACTCAGGAAGGGGTTTCGCACCATCCACCCCTTTTGTACTCATACAATAAAAGAGGGATAATGAAAAGAAAGAGATACAGGGCAACACGATAATAAAATAAGAGTTATGGTTCCACTTGAGTCCAGAATCCAGAATCAAAAGTCCAATGGTATATTCCTTCAGAGGTTACCAGGCTGAAACTGTTGCAGGGTGATCCATCTTTGCAGAACCGAAGACTTCCCTGATGGCAGAGGACATGTAGAGATGAATTAGCCTTCTAGGCCCAGATACAGGAGTTCCAATGTTCCAGTAGTTTACAGCATAGATTAGGACTAGGCAATTTACCTGGACAGAGCTCTTTCTGCTGTTACCTGTTAGGTGGTAAAATGGTAGACAGCTCTGGGCTCAGTTCCACACGGCAATGTTACAAGTTCTAGCAGCTTGAGGGGAGGTCATGTGACAAACCTCCCACTTCTCCTGGATTTTGGACAAAGAATGTATTTTTTCCAGGCTTGGAATCTTTAGAGGTTTAATAGAGGAGTCATGGGTTCCTTTTGTCCTTGCAGACATACCGGCTCCATTGGCCACAGCTCTGCCTCAGAAATGTAAAGGTTGCTGGTTCATTTCTTTGGAATTTGATTTTCTGCAGTCACAGGGCACATTAGTGCTTCTTTAAAGGTAATGAGGTTCCTGCTGGTTTCTGAAGGTTAGAACTTCCTCTGGGAGTTATGGATAGTCAGGCATGTCAGCGTAAAGTCTTTGTCCATTTTGAAAATAAATAATAATTTTATAGATTAGTCAGGTTGATGTGAATATGTATTTTCCTTGCTGTCTTCTGGATGGGATAGAGGTATTCAAGACCCTGAGGGGTATGGACAGGAAAAATAGTGAAAAACTGTTCCCACTCAAGACAGCACCAAGAACTTGAGGGCACAGTTTCAAAATAATTGGCAAAAGGAGTAAAAGTGATGTGAGGAAAACCTTTTTCACCCAGAGGGTGGTTGAAGTCTCAAACAAACTTCCCGAAAGGGTGGTGGAGACAGGTTTGATCGAGATATTCAAAAGGAAATTGGATTGCTAAATGAAAAGAAAGAACATGCAAGGCTACAGGGATAGGGCAGGGCAGTGGGACTAGGTAGAATGCTCTTTCAGAGAGCCAGTGCAGACTCGATAGGCAGAATGGCCTCCTTCTGCCTGTAAAGCTTCTGTGATTCTGTGTGTGACTTGGCAGGAAAATTGCAGGTGTTGGCGTTCCCGTCCCCCTGAAACCCTTGTCCATCTAGGTGGTGTTGTAATATAACAACATGCACCTCCAAGGGAGCGTATCTTACACAGCTGTCAATCATTGCTACCTCGACAGGGTGTGATGTATTAGTCCTACGACTTGTCGTCAGTCTGCAAGCAGCAGTACTTGAGGTCAGACATGTGCCTCACATTCTCCCAGTTAATATTGTCTGTATATAGTCTTCAAATAAAGAGCCCACATTATTGTTTGCTTTGTGTATGATTGGTACATTTACGTCAAACACGGTGGCAGTGTGTTTGTGAAGACTTGGCTGAGCAGAATACAAGCCTCAACCGCTTCACATCCAACAGAAAAAAAAGAGCCAGTGTGAAAGTTAAATAGCTATTAAGACTTACCACGTGTCAGGATTCTGCAGCTTTGTAGGGATTCCACACCCCTTACCTCCATTCTAGGATTGTGCCTCACTCCAGCCAGCAGGCATTGGGTCTCAGCAAAAATGTTTGAATCTGTTGTGAAGTCTAAGCAGGAACAGAAATTAAATAGCGGAGCCTGGAGGGTCTTACTGCAAGCAGAAGTGGCAGTGGCATAGTGGTATTGCCACTGGACTGGTAATCTAGAAACCCAGCATTCAAATCCCACCATGGCATATCTGGAATTAAAAGTTGAATGATGACTATGGGACAATTGTCATAAAAACCCATCTGGTTCACTAATGCCCTTTAGGGAAGGAAATCTGCTGTCCTCACCTGGTTTGGACTACATGCAACTCCAGACCCAAATATGAGTGAAGCTCAACTTCAGAATACACCATCAGAAATTCACCTCTTTCAGCAGCAACCAACAGCAATGTAGTTGATTCTTTAAAATGCCTCTGAGCAAGGGCAATTGGGGATGTGGACTAAATGCCGTCCCTGCCAGTAATGTCCACATCCCACGATTCTGGGGAGAAGAAGAATCCAGCCACTGACAGCTCCTATCAGACAGGAGGAAAAAAAAGTCTTTTTCACTGCAGTCCTGCAGACATTTTCCTGCCTAAATCATGGAGCAGAGCTTAACCAGCAAAAAAAAACAGAAAGAGCTCAACAGTGCCACTATTGCAGTCAAGCAATAACCTTTGCCCAGCTAAGACAGTGGCCACTAAAGATATTGCAACTCAAAGCTAAATTAACCCTAAAAAATTGGAGGATCCAGATAGTTGTAAACAGCTCCAGATAGCATTAAAAATTCTACAAAAAGTGAAAAGAGGACCACAAAGCTTCCAATGCTCAATTGGAAAGCAACTGATCTCCTGTCTGAATTTACCGAGTTCCTACAAAGCATCGGACTATGTTTTTGGGAACTTAATATTTCCAAACTAGATAAACAAGCCAGTAAAATTAAAATTCCTATAGGTGATAAAGGCCTCCATATACTGAACATGTTAATCTGTCCTGTGACAATCTTAAAAAATCCAGAAAAAATATGGTCAACACTCGAAGATCAAATATGAGTGAAGCTCAACTTCAGAATACACCATCTGGAATTCATTTCTTTCAGCAACAACCAACAGCAACCATTGACCAACTCATAAGTAATACAGAGACAAGGGGTATGACTGTGACTTCATGATAGCAGAGCTACTGGCAGAATAACCGAGCTTGTCATGATATCTACAATGGAAACGTCTAAAAAGACACCTTGGACCCACTCAAATATTGCAGCATGGAAGCAAAGCGGATGCAAGCCTGCAGCCTTACTAATAGGTAGACAAAATCTACAGGCCATGCGTAATTCATCTACAATTGGCATGATTGCCAATGCAGGCAAGCCTAGAAAGCAATGTGGATGTTGCAGCCTCACACATGCACCTAAAACTTGCCTAGCTTTTAATGCTGTATGCAAGGCATGTGGCAGCTGAGGACATTGGAAGTGCCAATACAGAAAGCAAAAGCAGGGAAAAGTGATTTAATGTCATGAGAAGCCACAAACAGAGGCCAAACAGGTATAGCATTCTAACCATCCAAGAGCTCAACTAAACAGCATAAAGACAAGATCCACAAGCTATACTGTCAGATGATGAGGATGACCAGCACATTGACACACAAAGTGAGCCAACATTCAAAGAATGTACATCAAAGAATGTAGTGGCACAGTGCTACCAACAGAAAACCTCGTCTCTTCAGGAACTTCTGAAGAAAGAAGAACCTTTTATTTGGCAGGAGGACCATCAACATGTTTTTAATTACCTTAAAAGTTATTAACTGAAGGGCTGTTGATTCTTCAGTTATACAGCCCAACTGAGGAAATTACACTTGAGGTTGATGGATCCCAAAAAGGATCTGGAGCATGTCTTCACCAGAAAGGGAAGCCTAATGCTTTTGCCTCCAAGAGTTTGTCCACTGCCCAGGCTAATTATTCAAATATAGAACTCAAAACCTTGGCACTATTATTTGGCATCCAGTGGTTTCACACCTACCTAATTGGAAAGAAGTTTGTTGTGGAAACCAATTATAAGCCACATGGAATGAACAGGTACAAAGCCCTAACTCATGCACCACCAAGGTTACAGTGCTTACTGGTAAAACTACAAGATTATGATTGTGATGTATGCTACAAGCTGAGCAAATCCATTGTCACATCTGACACTCTAAGTCGTCTACCTAAGCCATCAAAAGCTGGACATTGTGGACATTGAAGTGGAAGATGTTCTGCACGTTGACCTTATGTATTTTGGCCAATCCAAGTGCAGGAAACATCTGATGATTCTGTACTACAGCAACTATGGAAGACAGTGACTGGTGGATGGCCAGAGTCCTTCTAGGACATTCGAGAGACTATAAGACCATTTTGCCACTACAGAGTTGAACTCAGAATATCTTAAGGAGTCATCTTCAAGAAAAATCAAATCGTCATCCCAGGGCCCTTGAGACTTGATATTCTTTAATAGGATATCAGACACACATAAGAATTGATTGAACCAGAAGATTGGCCAGAGATTGTATATTGGTCAGGAATACACCAAGACATCGAAAAGGCTGTGAGGGAGTGTGAGGCATGTCAGACTTTCATACCTGGTGACCAGGAAGAACCACTACTGCCTCATGAAATGCTTATACCTTCATGGACCAGACTCAGAACTGACCTCTTCAGCATCCATGGAGATGATTTCTTGATTGTAATGGATTACTTCTCCAAATTTTGCATTGTCCATCAATTACACAACACATCTAGTGAAACCACTGCTGACACATAACGTTTGACTTTTAGTCCCTCAGGACACCACAGAAACCGTTGTTTCCGACAACGGACCCCAAAACACTGGATGACCCTTTAAAGCGATGTGTAGAAAGTGGGGAGTCAACCATTCCACTTCATCACCACATTACCCCAGGACCAATGGAATGGCAGAGTGTATGGTTCAAACTGTAAAATCCCTAATCATGATGTGCCATCAAACAAAACACAATCTGCACATGGCTTTGTTGTATCTTAGAGTGACACCTCTCCATGCGACCGTTCCCTCACCTGCAGTATTACTATTTGACAGACAAACCTCCCCAGTCACCACTCATCAAGACTTCCAGGAGTATGTGATGCATTACTCAAAAAGCAGGAGAAGATGAAAGATGCCCATGACCAGCATATAGGTAACTACCCAATCTGAACATTGGACAGAAAGTTTGAGAACAACACCAACTGATGGTACATGGAATCCAGCAGAAATAAACAGGATATGGTCCAAACAAGGATCATATTAAGTAAGAACATCAAGTGGCATATCAGTGTAACAAAACAGATGCCAAATCTGAACAATACCACAAACAGAAATAGCGAGCAGTCCTATTACAACTCGAACATGGACTAAGAGGCAACACAAACAAAGCAACCCTAACCAGCAATTCTGACAATGTACAGCAGCCACCAGCAAAGATCACTGTGACTAAAGCTGGATGGATAAACAAACCACTGCTACGTTTCAGACACGTAAATTAATTGCCCTGTGTTAAAATAAATTCAGACACAATGTTATTTTCTTTTGCTTTCATGTTGTCAGGTAAATATAATTTTCATAATGTTATTGGAATTTATTGTAAAGTAGAAATAGTGTGTGTGTGTGTGTTTGTGTGTGTGGTTTAATTGAATTAGAGATAGCTGGTCTGAAGGCTTTGATGTACCAAGAAGAGAAGCTCGGTTTGAAATGTTAAATAGGCAAACATGACTGGAGTTTTAGAATGTGAGGTGTAAATAGAATATTTAGATAAATTAGAGTAGTGAATTTCAATGAGGTGGTAAGGTGTTACACCTAGCCAACATAGGCTAAGCTAAACAGTGTGTTTATTTTTCCCAAAGCTTACTGATAAATTTGGTACTATGAAAGATTTTTATTTTTAGAAAAGCAGAGTTGAAAAGACATATCAAAACAATGCGATTTACATTGTAAAGGGAGAAATTTGTATAAAGGCGATGAGGTTATGTGTAAGGGAAGAAGGCATTTTAAGATCTAACCCAAATGTGAAAAGCCTCCAGCACCTAAGCCTCAAGCTGCTGTCTACAAGAAACTGAAGCTGAGAAAAACTGATTTTGAATTCAACAGTCCAGGGTGTGTGCTTTGCCTGAGTCTGTTTAAATCTATGTGTTTTACTGTTGCATTAACAGAGATGTAACTGGGAGTTAGATTAACTAGGGAGCTAGGAGTTATCATAGTAATAATTTGTAAACCTATGTATATGCTTAAAATAATTTTTTTGATTAATAATGGTTTAATTTAATTTTGTAAGAAACCTATAAGACTCAGTGGTCTTATTACTACTGAATTCAAGACATGCATCTCAAAATAAATACAAATTGTAGAAAAGTTGTGGCAGTTGTTTCACATTTCCCTCTGGGATTTGAACAACTCAGCATTTACCAGCTACCAGGCCATAATAATGTAAATAGTTTGATTCTTTACGGGTAAAACTTTAGTAAGAAAAAAGGGTGGGAATGTTGTGATTTGATGACATGCACTTTTAAGGGGGAATATTTTAAATTACTGTCAATTATTACAACCTCGACAGGATGTGATGTATTAATCCCATGACTTATGGTCAGTCTTCCATCAGTAGTGGTTGAGGTCAGATGTGTGACTCACATTCTCCCAGTTAAGATTGTCTGTATATAGTCTTATTTTCAAATGAAGAACCCACATTATTGTTTCACCAATCCTTGTGTATGGTTGGCATGTTTACATCGAAGGGAAGAAGAATGTAACAGGTGGTAGAGGTCACAAGTTTGCAAGTTGGTATCGAAGGTTCCTTGGTGATTTGCTGTGGTGTATCTTGTAGATGGTACACACTGCTGCCATTATGCACCAATGGTGCAGGGAGTGAATGTTTAAGGTACTAGGTATGACTCCAACCAGTGGAAGGTTTTCCCTCTGATTCCCATTGACTTCAATTTTACTAAGGCTCCTTGATGTCACACTCGGTTAAATGCTGCCTTGATGTCAAATGCAGTCACTTTCATCTCACCTCTGGAATTCAATTCTTTTATCCATGTTTGGATCAAGGCTATAATGAGGTTTAAAGCCAATTTGTCCTTGTGGAATTCAAACTGAGCATCATTGAACAGATTATTGTTGAATAAATGCCTCTTGGTAGCACTGTTGACAACATCTTCAATTACTTCACTGATGATTGAAAATAGACTGATGTGGCAGCAAGCTGTTGAATTGGATTTGTCCTGCTTTGTGTGGGGATATAATACCTGGGCAATTTTCCACATTGTCAGGTGGATAACAGTGTCATAGCTGTACTGGAGCAGCTTGGCTACGGGCCTGGCTAGTTCTGGAGCACAAGTTGTCAGTAATACAGCTGAGATGTTTTCGGGGCCTTATAGCATTTGATGTGTGAAGGGTGCTCAGCTGTTTCTTGATATCAAATGGAATGAATCGGATTTGTTGAAGACTGATATTTATAATGCTGGGACCTCATCATCTGCCCCATGTCATTTCATTTTAAACACTGTCTCCTTCCAACTCCCTAACTTCCCCTGCTTCTATCCCGACCTCAGCACATCGGCTGTAGGAACCCTAATCCATGCCTTTGTTACCTCCAGACCTGACTAATAAAATGATTTCCTGATTGTCCTCCCACCATCCACTCTCCTTAAAATTCAGCACATCCAAAACTCCCACAGCAAATCTTGCGCACCCAGCACACCTGACCTAGCTAATTAATTCCTAATCCCTCAAAACTTCAATTATAAAATACATATCCTTGTATTAAATGCCATCAAGGCTCACCTTTCACAATCACTATAGCTTCCTCCAGCACGACATCGTCTTCCTCCTGCTCCAGTATCCACCCCACTCTCTGTTCCTGCAACTCTGCCTTCTAGCCCATTTGTCTCTCCTTTCACATCACCAATGATATCTGTGCCTTTTGCTACCTATGCAGAATGTTTTGGAATCCCCATAATAAGAAATTTGATTTTTCCACCTCCCTTTCTATCTTTGCGACCTTCCTTCTTTTTCTTCTCTTTGACTAAGCTTTTGGTCGTTCCTCCAAATGTCATATTCTTTGGTTTAGTATCCATTTTTACTAAAACACCATATAAATGAAAATGTTTGTTGTTGTGGTAATAAAGGTCCATAACTTCCATGGAGTGGCAATCACAGTCGGATTGCCACTCTGCTCTAAGGTACTTACTCTGAAAGGCAGCCACACTTTTCTCTGCCAGCCTGCCAACTCGGGCCGGGTGAGAAAGGTGCAATGCGGCCGTCCAGGAATCCTCTCAGTCAAGCGCAGGAGAGTCGATCGAAAGGAAGCCAGGCCCCCTTTTTTACAGCTTTAGCTGCTGTAAAGCAGGTAAGCTTTAAAGGTCCAGCCACTTTGAGAAGCCAGGAAGAAAGTAAATGTGTAAGGTAAGTGGGGAGGATGGAAGGAAGGGCAGTTGGCTGGTCGGGGGTGTGGGGTGGAGTGGGGCCGGGGGTTGGGGGGGCAGGGGTCGAGTGGTCATTGGGTGGGTTGACTAGTCATTGGGGGTGTTGGGGAGGCAGGAGGGCAGGAGGGGTTAAAGGGTACACGGGAGGTCTGAGGGGGTAGTCTGAGGATCCAGTGTGGGGTGATAGGGGATCTCATGGGGGGTCGGGGAGGGCGGGGGGGGGGCGGTAATACTATTGTTACCAAGGAGTTAGAAGTGGTTTCAATTCTTCTAACTTTTCCTGGGTAACTATTACCATAAGACAGTCAGAACAATCCAGTCTGCCATTTAAATTAGTTGGTCCCCAGTGCAGAGAAATTGCCCAATGACAAGCTTGAACTTCCTGGGCAATTGTAGTGCAATCTTTGTGTGGGGACTTGGGGTGGCGAGGGGGGGGAGGGGGGGCGGGGCGGGTGTGTTCCCCAATGCATCTTTGGGGTACTCCTCTGGTATGGAGCTTGGAAATTATAGGCCAAAGACTTTGTATAGTCTTGTCCTGCAAATAATTCTTCCTAGCATGTCAAAACTGTAGAACCTCATACCACCCTTATCCTTTCCTTCCTCCTGGAATTGTCCATCTTTTACAGTCCAATCTTAGCACCACTCCCTGACTAAACTCACCTCTTTTGCTCTTTATAAACTTGGTGAAGCCTGAATTATGGACCATAGCTCTTCTCCTCAGTTTATAATAACAAAATTAAAAAGCAGAACAATCCTAGCCATGTTGAGACTTACAATGCAAACTGTTTTCAAATTGTTGTAGGGCATGCAACATGCCCTGGATAATTACACTGCATTGCTTACAGTAATAACTTACTCTCTTATGAGGATGTTTTTAGAATTACAATAAATGTGACAATTCCCTTCTGTTTTAACTCATCTTGAACTGGAAGTTCAGTACCAGGGCAGGTGAACGTTGCTGACTAAGGTCGCTCTCTCTATTTATTATTTCCATGGTACAGAATGCAATGCTGAGCTTATAAATCGCTCCCTTGTTTCCTGAGATATTTTATAGTTCCCAGTAGAGTGTAATCTGGTACTCATAACTTCCTTCATTATACACTCTGTGTCGAATGGAGGATTACCCAGATATTAAAGTAGAGCAAGGCAAGCTCCAGTGTAGCCAATATGTTGTTCCTTTGCTGTTATTGATCTTGTTAGCATTCCCAAGTGTATTGAGGACACTTTCTTATTATTTAGTTTTCCTTTGAAGACTGTAACCTATTGTTAGTGTTTTTGGCTGATAAGCACTTAATCACTTTTATGTGCCATTTCTATGCCTGCTATATTAAGACAGGTTTTAGTCTAGTTCACGAGTCTGCAACCTGGAACTGCATGTACCTCATTAAGAGCTCATGTGTACGCCTGATCTTGATCGATTGAACCCATTGTGATAACTAAATGGCTCGTTTTTCAAAAAATGTTATTAACAATTTGAGAAAGTACTGTTTAATTAGCACTTTTTAAAAAAAAACCTTTAAAATGCTCTTGAAATGTGTCTGTCCTGTTTTATTTAAGATTGCCATTTGAGTAAAAGCAATGAGGCTCTTAACATATTGCATTTCTTACTAAATTTATAAAATAGCTCTTCATGGTATTAAGGTTGCCTATCCCAGGTCTACTTTTAAATGTGTTAACACCTCTGGAACAACAGGGCAAAAAGCAAGATTATGTGGATAAGCACTTATCTACTATTACCAGCAACAGTAATAGTTAAATTCTTTCATTTAAAAAAAATTCTTTCAACCATCTACAATACATACATATTTTTTACGCATTCTTGGAATGTGAGTATCACTGATAAATTAATTTATTGCCCATCTCTAATTGCATAAGAAGCTGGCACTGAGCACTCTTGATGAACATCTACAGTTGTTATTCTTGCCAGCGGTTTTTGATTCAATGGATTGCACTGCTAAGCCATTTCAGAGGCTAATTAAGATCAGAAAAAGGGATGTTCGCTGATGATTGCACAATGTTCACCATTCACAACTCCTCAGATACCGAAGCAGTTCATGTCAAAATGCAGCAAGACCTGGACAATATCCAGGCTTGGGCTGTCAAGTGGCAAGTAACATTCATGCCGCACAAGTGCCAGGCAATGACCATCTCCAACAAGAAAGAATCTAACCATAGTTCTTTGACATTCAATGACATTACCATTGTTGAATCCCTCACTATCAACATCCTGGGGGTTACCATTGACCAGAAACTGAGCTGGACTAGTCATATAAATACTATGGCTACAAGAATAGGTCAGAGGCTAGGAATCCTGCCATCAGTAACTCACCTCCTGGCTCCCCAAAGCCAGTCCACCATCTACATAGCACAAGTCAGGAGTGTGATGGAATATTCTCCACTTGCCTGGGTGGGTGCAGCTCAAACAGCACTTAAGAAGCTTGACACCATCCTGAACAAAACAGCCCACTTGATTGGCACCACATCCACAAACATTCACTCCCTCCACCAACCACACGTAGTGGCAGCAATGTGTACCATCTGCAAGATGTGCTGCAGAAACTCATCAAGGCTCCTTAGGCAGCACCTTCCAAACCCACGACTGCTACCATCTGGAAGGACAAGGGCAGCAGATACATGGGAACATCACCACTTAGAAGTTCCCCTCCAAGCCATCCAGCATCCTATCTTGGAAATATATCACTGCTCCTTCACTGTCGTTGGGTCAAAATCCTGGAACTCCCTCCCTAACAGCACTGTGGGTGTACCTACACCACATGGACTGCAGCGGTTCAAGAAGGCAGCTCAACACCACCTTCTCAAGGGCAATTAGGGATGGGCAATATATGCTGGCCTAACCAGCAATGCTCACGTCCCATGAATGGATAAAAACAAATATTCTTTGCTAGTTATGATACCAAACAGCAGAGAGTTTTCCCCATGGTTCCCATTGACTTCAATTTTACTAGGGCTTCCTGATGCCAAGGGAAGTCACACTCACATAACTTATTTTGCCCTGTTTAGACTAAAGTTTCAATGAGTCCTGGAGTTGACTGGTCCTGGATTTGTCCTGCTTTTTGTGGATAGGACATACATGGGCAATTTTCCACTTTGCCAGGTAGAAGCCAGTGTTGTATCTCTACTGATACAACTGAAACAGCTTGGTTAGATGTGTGGATCAAAAGTCTTCAGCAATGCAGCCAGGCTGTTTCTGAGTCCCATAGCCTTTGCTTTATCCAGTACACTTATTGTTTCTTAATATCATGTGGAGTGAATTGGTTCGGCTGAAAACTGGCATCAATATACATGGGGACCTCAGAGGAGGTCGAGATGGATCATTCGCTCTGGCACTTCAGGCTGAAGGTATTTCTGTACACTGCATCCCTGTATTTTGTATTCACAGGCTGGGCTCTGCCATCATTGAGGGTGAGAATGTTATTGGAGCAACCCCCTCCTTTTAATTGTTTAATTCTTTACCAATATTCACAACTGGATATGGCAGGACTGCAGAATTTTGATCTGATATGGGATGGCTTAGCTTTGTCTACAACAAATGAAAACAAAGTGCTGGAAAAACTCAGGTTTGGCAGAATCTGTGGAGAGAGAAACAGAGTTAACGCTTCATGTCAAATGACTCTTCGCTGCTTCTGCTGTTTAGCACTTTATGTTGTGGCTTTGCCAGACTGGCAACTCATTTCTACAGAGACCCAGTGCTACTTCTGGCATATTCTTCCACATTCCTCATTGAACCAGGATTCATCGCCTGACTTGATGGCAATGGTAAAATGAGGGATATGCTTGGCTACGAGGTTACAAATTATGATGGAATACAATTCTGTTGCTGCTAATGACTCACAGCACCTCATGGATGCCCAGTTTTGAGTTCCAAATCTGTTCTTAATCTATACCAGTTACCACTGTGGTAGTACCACGCAGCACAATAGAGGATGTGCTCAGTGTGAAGACAAGCCTTCGACTCCACAAGGACTGTGTGATGATCATTCCTACCAATGCACAGGGTGACATCAAGTAAATTATTCCCTCTTGTCCATTCTCTCACCAGCTGCCACAAGCCCAGTCAGACAGCTAAATCCTTCAGTACTTGGCCAGCTCAGTAACTAGTGATGCTGCCAATCTACCCTTGGCGATAGGCATTTAAGTGCACATTCTGTATGTTGTTATGACTGCAGCAGATGTTATTTGCTGGGCAAACCAAATCCCACAGGGAAACTTGTCTTACTGATCATAACTTTTTTTTGTTTTGTATTTTGAAAGCGAGGGGAAAATTTCTGATCCCAGAACCATAGAATCCCAGAAGAAAACTTAAACACGCAAGGTGAAAATGACACAGTTGAAACAATCTTTCAAAACATTCCCCCCCAAAAACCCACTTGATCAGAACACGCAAGTAATCTACTTGGCAACATCTCCCTTATAAATTTTTAACCATGACAATCCAGTAATATTACCCAAGTCAAAAGCTGCTGCTACTTTAATAAAGTTTACCACAGGACTTGTCATTCTCTTCCACTCTGCTGTGGAAATCCGAAGGATGTTCAAAAACAGACCACTTTCTGAAAACAAAGACTTCTCTATCTGGAAACTGGATAGCTCTTCATATTCACAGCTTTTCTCAGCACAGAGCTGTTCCCAGGGCATTTCCCCCCACACAACCACCTACAACTCAACTAAACATCTTTTCTTAAATATCTTTTTTCCCCTTTCATCCCAGACTCCATTGTACTAAGCATCTCTTTGAACTTAAACTTTTCCAAAATATAAAAATCTTTAATGACTTCCTATTATCTCCACTTTTGGGTCAAATAAAATTTAATAACATCCTCTTGTTTACTTATGAAACCTTTGTAAATTGTAAAAGTCTCTTAAACTCCCTTTGAAATTTAGCAGCTGAAAAGTCAAGCCATTACCTATCACCTAATGGAAATTTTAAAACCCAGCTTACTTACTTGTAATTCCAACTTGAGTATAGCCTCTTATTACAACTTCATGCATCTAGCACCTTTACCTTTCATCACTCAGCTCCCACAGACATGCTGTCTCTATGAACCTCTCCTCAATCATGGACACACACACACACACACACACACAAACACACACACACAGTCTTCTTTACAGAATACCACCTTATTCCAAAAATATTAAAATAATAACATCAGTCTTCACAATATACTTATATTAAAGTACAGAAACATTCTGTGCTCTTGCAGCCTTCTTCCAAGTAGTGCTTAACATGGAGGAGTACTGATTCATCTGCTTAGGGATGGTGGCAGCTGGTAACCAGCAGGAGTTTCCTTGTCCATGTTTGACCTGGTGCCATGAAACAACATAGGATTCAGGGCCAATGTTGAGGACTCACAGGGTCTCAAAATCCCACTGTATTGCACTGTGCTGCCACATCTAATGAGTTCGTCCTGCCAGTGGGTTAGGACATACCCAAAGATGGTGATGTAAGAGTCTGTGTCATTGTCTGTAAGATAGGATTCGGTGAGTATGACTATGCTAGGTTGTTGCTTGACTAGTCTGTGGTACAGCTCTCCCAATTTTGGCACAAGTTCCCAGGTGTTAGCTTTGCAGGGTCAGCTGGGCTAGGCATAACTTAGTTGTATCTGAATCCGATGCCTAGGTCAGTGCCAGGTGGCGTGTCCTGTTTTGTTCTTTTATGCTTCCTCGTAGTGGTTAGATGGTGGTGGAGTGGCTTGCTGACCATTTCAGAGGGCAGTTGAAACATTGCTTTGGCCTGGAATCATATATTTGTCAAACCAAGTAAGATTGACAGGTTCTTTTCCGAAAGGGCATTATTGAAGCAGCTGGGTTTTTACGATAGTACAATAGTTTCATGTTCATCATTGCTGATACCAGCTTTTAATTCAAGATTTATTTGCTTAACCTACTTGAAATTCACACAATGCTATGGTGGGATTGAACTCACTTCCAGGTTATATAGCCCAAACCTCTGGATTACTGGTGAAGTAACATGGCCATACTGCACCTTGGAAACCAATAGCAGCCATCGAGAATGCTACTATAAGTTAAAACCTCAGAATCATCCAGCTCTATGTTTCCCTGCACAACATTATGACGTTGACCTGCACATATCCAAGATTCACTCCACACAAGCGGTACACAAGGAATCAGTGATTTAGGGCAGGATTTTCAGGTTGTCGGGTGGGCGGTCCCAGGGGCAGCCGGGAAACAGTCCACCGCCTGCGATTGGCCGCTGACCACAATTTCACTCTGGCTGTCCAATTAACAGCCATCCAGCATGGAATGCGCACTGAGAGGCTCAGCGCTGCCGGGGTGGCGGCAGGAGGAGGATGAGTGCTAAGCCTGCCGGGGCGCAGGACAGCGCACAATGAAAGCTCCCTGAGAGCTGCCTCAGGGAGATGAGGAATTTAAAATCAAGAAATAAGGATGAAAAAATGCAGAAAAAAATGCCCACACATTGGATTCACTCACCTAAACGCACAAATAATAAAAATTCTGGCCAAATATTTTTATCTTTTTTAATTGATATTGGAAATCTCATCCTGCTCTTGGATGAGGTTTCCTCAAAAATCCAAAGGCCACCTAGCTGATTCGCCCACCTACCAACTGTAACAGTGGACAGGCAGCGAAAAATCACTGCTCATTGCAACTTTGATGGCCTTAATAGGCCTCTTAATTGTTGGTGGGTGTGCTGCCGACTCTCACATGTACCCACCAACCAAAATATTGTGCAAGTGCACGATGACGTCGGGACACGTGCCCGACTTCATTGGGCGCTATTTTAGTCTGATTGGTTCAGAAGTGTGCCAGCCCGCGCAACGTTAAGTTCTGCCCAGAGAAAACTGCAACCACAAAATTTTAAAACAAAACTATTTTTACGCTTTTAATGTAATAATGCCACAATCCTGAATCTTAAAAAAATGTTATGTGCATAATAGACATTTGAAGTCAATGAATCGTGCACAAGCAAAACAATTAAATGCAGACTGTGACATATACAGCATATACAGAGAATGGCCACTAGGTGACAGTGTGTTACTACATTTGCCGAACACACCACAGCAGCTCAGGAAATCTCACAAGATTAGCCCAGAGCAATATCAACGAGGACTGAGAACATTGATCATTTCTCTTACTGCTTTAATGTATGGATCATAAAACACACCATTTGTGGCAGATATTCCATTTGTATTCAAGCGTAAATAATCCCCTAAATGATGCACTTTGAGAAAAATTGAGCAAGGATATCGCTGTCTGCTTTTCCACTCATTCATTTCAATGGGAGTAAAATGGGGTGGGCTCCATTACAACTGTGTGATCTTCCTAACCCAGTTTCCCTCAATGCCCTATGCCCAGGTGATTATTTAATGTCCAAGGGCGAAAGAAGAAAATCTTCACCTTTATATATTCATTCTTTACTAATCCTCAAACTAGTAAACTGGATCTATAAAGATTGTAGATAAGAAATTTATTCATAACCAAGACAGCTTTTACTAAAACAGGATGGGGCCTCTCTAGTGATAGGCACCTTGTCAGCCATTAGCAATATGTGTCTACCTGATCCACTCAAAAGCAGGTCTTGTTCCAGGAAGTTGCAGGTATCTGCAGTGACCTGCCATGAAAGCCTAAGCCTCCCTGAGGCCCTGGTGCTCAGGCATGTTGTGAGAGCAGATCCTTGCCTGTAGACCCTATATTGGGGCTCTCACCCCTTTCCAGCTGCATCTGAATGTTCATCCCCTCTGCCCTGTGGAATGGCATGTGGTTGAGGAAAAGGCAGCAAGAGCTGGTGCTGCAGGTGTTGTTGGTGTTCCTTCTCCACTTGTCCCTCATCAGAGGTGAAAGGTGCTCATGCTGGCAGCGGGGAAGAACAATTGAAGGTGAGTGAAATGTGTTGGCATGGTTCTGGTTACCACGCAACTGAATAACTTTTTGTATGAATTTCAGTGCCAGTGTGATGCCAGGTATGTAGACTGTACGACCCAACAATTGGCTGATTGAATCAAACAGCATGCTCCTTTGGTTGTCTGTCCTAGACAGAGTATAGACCATAGTCAAAACTTGTGCTTGCAAATCCCAAAACAAACCATCTACAGTTAGATGTAATTCTGTGATTGGGGAGCATTTACTGAACAATCCTGAGTGTGCTAATAGCTACACTAACAACCAATTTAAGCTAATCAGTCGAGCTAATCATAACGTGGCTCATTTATGCTTTCTAGAAGCAACATACATTAATAGGCAGGGATCTGTTCCCTGCAACTAAAAGGAAAAAGTTCAAGCCTAGTATCTTTTTTTGAATTACCCGGGATCTTGAGTTGCTTTCTCCATGGCAACACCTCAATCAATCAGAGCCGACTTGCCAACCAATCAGCATCCTTTTCTCCTGCATCATGAATTGATGTGATCATTTGAAATTTAGCATTCTGGCATTTGTCCTGCTGAGTACATGACAAAAAGCTTCAGCAACACATATCTCTTTGTACCAATATTAAAGTGTGTTCTGTGAAAAAAGCAATTTCAAAACAGTGGTTCCAGCAAATGATATTGGACAGAAAATATATGGGAAGAGAAACTAGAGAGATGTCATGTGAAAGAGAAAGCAATGAGTACATCACAAAACAAATGCACTGATAACTACACAAAGGGGATAATTTTGACTTGGTATGATAGTTAGTGAAATGAAAATTGGGGGAGATATACAGTTGATGGCTGATTCAACAATGTCCTATTTACACTAGCAATGAGTCAAAATTACCCTAAACTGCTAAAAGAGACTAAGCCTCACAAGAAGCACAAAGTGATTGTAATTAACTTTGGAATCATGGAATCAGCAGATACACGGTTAGGGTTTTACAGGGCAGCAATGGCCCTATCCACTGGCTGAAAAACATCCTCCCCTGTCTTAAAAGCCTTGACTGAATTTTACATTGAGCAGGTTGTTAACTGCTCTGCCCCTCTAAGGTCGGATGTCCTGTTCCCTAGAGCCAGCAGCTCTTCAGACACAAAAGCAGCACTGGTGGCCCCTGCTGAGACTGAAGCAACCCTGGAGCAGCCAACTTGGAGGTGGCCTGGCGTGCAGGTAAGTGGGGCCGGGGCTTACCGGGGTCATTCAGACAGCTCCCAGCAAAGGGGCAGTGTTGATCATGAGGGCGGGACCTGGTGATCCAGAGAAGGTTGCCCAGATAGGAATGCCGATGCTCCCCCGAGTCCAGGGGGAGGCTGTCAGGGTATACATGGGTGGTCTCTCCATGTGGCAAAATGCCTATCTGTCATTGGTATTTCACAATTGACCTAAGGGTCATGGGCTGTCTACCACCTATCCTACCACTGCCAGTGGTGGCAGGAAGCCAATGAGCACAATATCCCCTGCCCTCCCACCCAATTTTACAACCCCCATCCCCCTCCACGCCTCCCCATCTTCTTGCCTCCTAGCCTGCTTCCTGGGCCCTTATAAAATCCCAGTCATGATTTTCATGTAACTTAAGCTGCATTTGAGCCCAGGTCCTAGAGATAAAAAGACTGTGCTACATCCAATTATTCCTACAGAATGTTTTACTCACAATAATATACTCTTCCAATAACAACTTCTGCTTGGATTCAAGGAAAATTAACTTACTGAATCTCTGGACAGAAGAATCTGCAGAATCCTTGCCCCTGAATTCTTGATGTACGGACATACATACAAAATAGGAGCAGAAGTAGACCATTCGGCCCCTTGAGCCTGCTCCACCATTCAATAAGATTATGGCTCATTTATTTGTGTTTCAAGTTCCACATTCCCATCTACCCCGATAACCTTTGATTCCCTTGCCCAACAGGAATCTACCTACCTCTATCTCCAAAATATTCAGTGACCCCGTTTCCACTGCCTCCTGAGGCAGAGAGTTCCAAAGTCACACAACCCTCTGAGAAAAAACATTTCTCCTCATCTCTGTCCTGTAAGGGTGACCTCTAATTTTAAAACAGTGCCCCCTAGTTCTGGACTCACCCACAGGTGAAAATGTTCTGTCCACATTCACCTTGTCAAGACCAGTCAGGACATTATATACATTAATCAAGTCACCCCTCACGCTTCTAAACTCCAATGGAAACAAATCCAGCCTGTCCAACCTTGCCTCATAAGACAACCCGCTCATTCCAGATAACAATCTAATGAACCTCCTCCAATGCATTTACATCCATCCTTAAGTAAGGAGACCTAAACTGCACACAGTATTCAAGATGCACTCTCACCAATGCTCTGTACAACAGAGGCATAACATCCTTACTTTTATGTTCAATTCCTCTCATAATAAAGGAAAACATTCCATTAGCCTTCTTCATTACAAACTGTACCTGCATACTAATTTCTTGTGACTTGTGCATAAGAGCACCTAGATCCTTCTGCACCTCGGAATTCTGTAGTTGTTTTCCATTTAAGTAATACACTACCACTCCCAGAATCATTTCAGAGTGCAGAAGGGTCACAGCAGACCCAGAACTGGAGAAAGAGGTTCACAAGGTACAGAGCTGCTTCAGAATTACACAAATGAACCAAAAAGACCAGAACAGTATACTACTTTATGCAATAGGATCTATCATGGCATGATTGCAAGGCAAGTTGCTGATGAGACTTCAACCTCTTATGAAGAAGTCCTGCAAGCTTTCGACTTCTATTTCAGTGTCTGTCAGAATTTAGTAATAGAGGGCTAAAAGTAATAAAAGAAAGCAAAGACCAGGCGAATGCATGGATCTGTTCATCAATAATCTCTATAGGCTGGCAGAGCAATTATGGAATCTTAAAGGATGAGTTGATTTGTGACAGAATCATAGTCCGGGTCCTAGACAAAGCATTATCAGATCTCTTACAGACAAGAGAGGATTTAACACTTGTGAAAGCAGTGCAGATAATGAGGCAAACAGAGCTCAGGAAACAGAACCAGGCATCTATTCACGGGGAAGGGAGGTCCCGTGGAGATGATCAAGTGAGACCATTCAGTTTGTAGGCCATAAGAAAGAGCACACCAAAGCCTAAGCCTAAACAAGGAGAAGTGTGCCAACTGCCATTTTAAACTGTTTTTGGTGTGGCAGAAGCAAACCCCACAAACAAAAAGAATGTCCATTGGTGGCAGGTGGTTGGGAGGTGGGGAGGGATGGGTGGGGAGGGATGGTGGGGGCTGGGGGGTTGGGGGGGCCGAAGTGGGGGTTGGGTTGGGTTTGTGGGGAAGGGGACGAGTTCCACAACTGTGAAAAAAATAGGCCATTTCAAAACTGTTTGTTGCTCGAAAATGCTGACAACCTCTCGTGGGAGAAATTTTTTAAACAGAGCCACATACAAGAAGTGGAAGAACCACAAGCAAAGAAACTAGCCTTCCTGAAGAGGTAAATGATACTGAAAATAAGTATTGGGGTAATAAAGAAGGCACACCTAAAACTGAAATTAATCTATAAAGTGGGTGAAGTTGATGAGAACTGCAGCAGTACATTTCAAAATTACTTTTCAAAATTGTTTACAGACATAGGGAAGTTAAAACTGAACATCATATCACCCTATGACCTGATGCTAAACCAATCTGCTTCCTTAAGTGAAGAAAGTACCTCACCCCTCTGTGGCAAAGTCAAGGGTGAAATTCAAAAGATGCAGGAAAGGTTACTGGCCCAAAGCCAAATGGTTCTATCAGCTTGACACCATCCAGGACAAGGCAGCCCGCTTGATTGGCACCGCATCCACAAACATTCACTCCCTCCACCACCGATGCACAGTAGCAGCAGTGTGTACCATCTACAAGATGCACTGCAGAGATTCACCAAGGCTCCTTAGACGGCACCTTTCAAACTCATGACTGCTACTAAATAGAAGGACAATTTGGGAACACCACCACCTGGAAGTTCCCCTCCAAGTCACTCACCATCCTGACTTGGAAATATATCGCTGTTCCTTCACTGTTGCTGGATCAAAATCCTGGAACTCCCTTCCTAACAGTACTGTGGGTGTAATCGCACCACATGGACTGCATCGGTTCAAGAAGGCACCACCTTCTCAAGGGCAATGAGGGATGGGCAATAAATGCTGGCCCAGCCAGCAAAGCCCACATCCTATGAAGGAATTAAAAAAAAAATTGTGTGGATTTAACTCAACTAAACAAACCAGTGGAATGTGAGGTCCATCCGATGGCCTCAGCGGATGGGAACCTTGCCAAACTAGCCAAGACTACATTATTTACCAAATTGGATGCCAACAGTGGACTTTGGCAGTTACCTCAGGCCGAAGACTCCAGATTGCTGACCACATTTATAATATTATTCAATCATTGTTTTTCAATAGATTGCCCTTTGGCATAGCATCCACTCCAGAAATTTTCCAGAGAACAATGTTGCACACTCTAGAAGGCATGGAAGGAGTAATATGCCATGTGGATGACATACTTGTACATGGCTCCATGAGAGAAGAGCGCGATCGCAGAGTCAGAGCAGTTCTGAGATTCTTACAGGATTGAGGCCTAACATTGAATGAAAAATGTGAGTTCGCCAAACCTATGATCAAATTTCTAGGTCACATCGTACAAGCCTCTAGAATCACAATTGATCCACAAAAATCAAAAGTAATCAGCGAATTCCCATAACCCAGGAACATTACTGAGCTTGGGACGGTCAACCAAGTAGATAATTTAGCAGAGGTCAATGAGCCCTTGAGACAGCTGTTGAGACAGAATCAATGGTGGTGCTCAAATGTGAACCAGCAAAATGCCTTAGAAAGGATTAAACAACATTTAACCTCTTCTGAAATCTTGGAACATTATGACTCAGAATTACTAACATAGTAGCAGCAAATGCATCACCCACAGGTCTGGTGGCAGTTTTGTTTCAAGTACAGAGAGATGGCAAGCATAGACCAGTCTACTATGCTTCTAGGTCACCAATGGAAACAGAACAATGATACACCATGATAGAAAAAGAAGCGTTGGCAGCAACATGAGAATGCGAAAAATTGTTAAACGATGTGATGGGATTGTGTTTCAAAATCGAAACAAACTATAAGCCACTAATCGCTCTTCTGAACATGAAAGAAATTTTGAAGATGTGCCCAGAACCCAATGGTTTAGACTAAGATTGATGAGATATAGCTCCAAGACTGAGAATGTGCAAGGGTAGTAACAAACAACAGCAGACACATTGTCACAGTCACCATTAGAAAGAACCAAACAAGAAGATTTACATTTCATTGAGGAGGTTGAAGCATATACATCCTTAGTCAATCAACACTTACCAGCTACCGCAAAAAATGTTGCAGGAAACCAAACAAGGTCAGCAATGAGATGAAGAATGTCTCCAAGTCTGTGAATATTATCTGGAAGGATGGTCAGGCTATATCCCCTCTAATCTGATACTACAGCAGTGCTTTGAATAGCACAAACACCTCAATTTCATTGATGATTTATATTCTTCATGGAGAGAATAGTCGCACCGAGAGCACTTTAGCTTGATATTCTCCAAAGACTTTACCAAGGTCATCTAGGAGTAGCAAAATGTTGTGCAAGAACACAGCAATTAGTCTGTTGGCCAGCCACTACTCACTCTACAGAAGAAATGATTTCTAACTGTCCTACATGTGCCATAAGCAGTCAAGCACAAAAACTCAAACCCAATAACCACGAATGACCATGAGAAGAGAAAACAGGGTGAGCAAAAGCAGAGCAACAACCTGGCTCGGAACTTTAATCACAGCCTTATGAGTTATCAGCACTAAAGCCTGGAGGGAGAGTAGAGGTCTGAGACCAACAGAAGGAAGGCACAATCATTGAAAAAAATTCGACAGTTAAGATCGTAGAGGATTGAGACAGTCCAGGGTATCATATGGAAAAAACCGCAGTGCCTTTATATCCTTGGAGAGAAAGCCAATAGAAACTTGGGCTTACTACTCAAATCCTGGTGGAGATGAGGAAAGACCTACTACAAGCTCTGCAGCCACCCAAGAGGAGAACACTCACACCCGTAGAATGGAGAGTACAGAATATCCTTGACCCTGAAAGGAGATCAGAACGAGGTCAGGGAGATTGGCCAAGGCACCTCAGAGACTAACCTTGTGGAGCCTGAGACTTTGGGAGGAAATGCAGAAGGATGTAAATATGATAGGAACAAAGACTTTGGGGGAGGTGTAAAGTAAAGGGTTAACATCAGAAGCAAATATGATGCTGATGTAATAATGATGTCAGATCACAAGGCTGAGAAGTAAGAGAGATCTGGAAGGAGGAGAAGCTCCACTTCATGTAGAAGTCCAAGTGTGTAAATACTTGCTGTAAATAAAGAATAATGGTTTTGAGAAACTACAGACTCGAGCAGCATAGTTTGGGAGAATAGACAATCCCCCAAAACTCTGTCTAGACCCTTTCCACATAACAAAACTCTCATCACATCTGCAGTCAAATGTTATGGCCTCATCCCATAAAGTATTATGACCCACCCCAGGGTGAGGTTCCCCAAAGTTGTTGATCCAGGCAAGACTCCTCAATTTGTCATCCTCTGGCAGGGACACCCCCAAATTGTTATGCCCTGGGTGAGGAGGGATGAACTGGCTCCGTGTCTTTATTTAGCTCCCCCCTCCCCCCGCCGTTTAATGTAAAAAATATCCCTTTCGCGGATACCTTTTTCCCAGTCCCAATTGTTCTGGTTTTGAAGGAACCAGTTTGATCAGACTTTCTTGAGTTAAAGGTAAGAGTAAGTTTATTAACTCCTAAAGGCAAGAAAGGATAAAACACATGCATATAAGGTCATACAGGTTAA
This sequence comes from Carcharodon carcharias, assembly GCF_017639515.1. NCBI lineage: Eukaryota > Metazoa > Chordata > Chondrichthyes > Lamniformes > Lamnidae > Carcharodon > Carcharodon carcharias. The sequence continues at coordinate 42,526,780 of NC_054470.1, forward strand.
AAGTAAGAATTTAGCTGGAAGTAAGTGAATATATATATCTACATTGAAAAAGGGTATATGGAACAGTCCTTGCCTCATGGGGAGTAGGTGATTGAATGTTACGGCTGTTGCGATTCAAAATTCCAATAGAATTGACTCCAATAGTTTAATATTCGGATTCGAGGTTCCAGTAGAGTTGAATTCGGTAGAGAGGGAGAGTGATTAGGATACCTGAAAAATGGTGATTTGCAGGGGTACTCTGTGTGTCTGTTACTTCTAAGTCAAACTTCCAGCCCTTGCTCTCTCTCAGAACACCACCAACAGACAGATACAGGGGCAGCTTTTCGGCTCACTTTTAATCCCTTCTTTGTATATTCCAAGTGGGAAGCAAATTCACAAACCTTTCTGGGCATTGCTCACAGGATTTCTTGATGAGATGATACTCTTCTCCCATTATGTCCCATTGCCCCTACCGGAGGGAGCAATTAGTTTCTAGATGTCTTTAGAAGTATCTTGTCTAGCAACAGGGTGGGGTTCCATTACCTCTTAGGGAGTTACCCTGCAACATTCCAGCCAATGTGTGCATTTTTAATAACTCAGGTCTTATTTTTAAAGTCCAATATTTCCGGATGTAATTCAGTATTTTTCCTCCATTATCGTGACTAATAAGAAGTGCTTCTGTCATTTGATGATGCTCCTGGCATATATTTCATGGCATAGAGTCGGGGTGGGGCTGGGAGTGGGGTCAGGGTTGTGACATCAGCACCAGCAATGACGGAGAGAATGCTGAATATCTGTTCATTGATGCCATTTTGTTTTGATTTTATCCACTGAGGACTTATTCCTGTGCTGCATTTGACTGGTGATGACCAAAATAAAGTACAAGGCAACAAGCAGAAAGTGAACCTTTGTCAAGGGAAGGGCCACCTAGGGTTAAAATGTCTTAAATTCATACTGGCTGCTTCTGATGTGTCAAATCCAAGGCGTTACTATCGTGACTGCACTGTCGCTCTGTAGCTTCAGCTGCATTTAATCTCAAGCACTTTTGGGACTTAAATCTGCATTGTGCATATTTTAGGCCGAATTTGACCTGCTTCACCACACAAACACACCCCCTCATCTCTCTCATCCGGGCCTACCTGACTAAACTTGTGAACCCGCCCCCATTCAACTTGTTCCAAGAGAGATGTCCATTATGGTGTCTTTTGGCTGGGTGTGGTCCCAGCAGTAGCCACCACTCCCAGTAGCCTTGTTGGTACTGAAGAGTTGCCAGTCCTCCAATTGGCTGACAGCTCTTGGAGGCAGACTCTCAACCTTTAAAAGGACAGGAGCTCCCATGATAGTTCATTCACTGCACAATAGGCCAAAAATAAGTCCCGGATTCCCCCAAATGGCCAAGGCGGGGCTCCCCTGGCTTTCTGGCTCAACATCGGGGCATCTGCTGCTCTGACAAAATTTGGCCCTTTGTGTGGAGACTCATAGTGTGTTGCATGCTGAACAGCTACAATTTGCTGCATTAGGTGGGTTTAGCATGGAGTAGGCTTTTGTGTCCAATAATAGATGGAGTCATAGGTTCACTCAGGACACTAAGTACCAGCTATTGTATTATTGGGTCATATGGTGATTGCCTCATGGAGAGAGATTCCTACATTGTACATTCTTTCTCCCAACATCACCCTAGATAATGGCTCTGTGGCCTTCAATATTTATGCATTGGCTCTTTCCAGGCTGCTGCTGGTGATATATCTTGTGCTTTGCAGTACAATATTGCATAATGGAGCTCTATACAAAGAGAAGCAGCTTCACCTTGCGAGAGACTGGAAGGCAGGCTGAGCAAGAAGGTTTACTCAGATTGCAAGCTTCCCCTTGGTGCAGGGTGTCATAGACTACACACACATTGCTTTGCATGCACTTCATTTCAACTCTGTCAGGTCTCAGGACTGAAAGGGATTTCACTCCCTCAATGCATAGCTGGTGTACAACTACAGGTAGCAACATCATGTATGTCAATGACTGACATCCTGACAGTAGTCACAATTTGTTCATTCTGTAGCACCCCTATGTACCTGCTGTATTTGTCCTGCTGTGGAAGATCAATGGGTTGGTGAAGTCGCTCTTAACTCTGGTTGTGAATCCATGCATGCACTCATGGACAGCAGGCAAACAATGAGAGCCGTGCTACCACAGGAAATATTACAGATTTCTTCAACTCTGAATGAATGAACTATCATGGGAGCTCCTGTCCTTTTAAAGGTTGAGAGTCTGCCTCCAACCAACACTTCCACAGTCCAGAACAGTCTGGAGGAACCGTGAGGTACTCGACTGAGCAATTTTCAAGATTTGCCATGGTATGCTGCATGCTGCACAACCTTGCCATTGTGAGGGAGCAGGCCTTGCTGCTATCTATCTGACAAGAAGCTAAGGAACAGGAGCATGAGAAGAGGTGGTGGAGGAGAAAGGGCTGCAATGTACACAGCTCCTTTCTGCCCAGGCTCTGTATGATCAAATAATTAATGAGTGATATCATGAAGCTTAACCAAAATTCTCCATTCACCAGCAGTCACACCCCGGCCCTTACCTTTCCTCTATCATCGAACATTATATTGTCTCCTTTACAACAGTGCCAAAAATAAAAGCCATCATAAAATTAAATTATAATATAATGTATACAGAAATAAACTAATCAGTGATGTGCATTCCTATGGTACCTCTTCTGTGTGACTTTACCTCTCCTGGAACTTGTACACAGTACCACCCCAGTTGCTGCAGCATGTCTGATGGAAGGCTGCTGACTTTCAGTGAGGGGGGCTGTAGATGACCCTTGGAAGGTCGCCTCAAGCAACTCTGGGCCTAGAAGCTATGGTTTCACACTGCACCATCCCACACTGGGCAGCAGCAGTCTGAGCTGGCTGACAGGCAACAACAAGGCTACTGGCCAAATGCAGGATGGGAACACGATTGCTGTTGACCTGAGAGAGGACAACATGTTCATGCTCCATGGAGTCACTGCCACCCACAACCGCCCCCCACCCCCACCACCCAGGGTGGCTCTCAGCAATTCTAGTAATCTATTGGAGGGCAGGTTGCTGGGATGCTCTGGTACCTTGGATGCTCTTTTGGATCCTGGTATCCAGACCCATGTTGGCAGCAGTTTGAGCTTGTATTGCAGGAAACTGAGCTTGCAAAAGAGCATTCTGAACGATCTGAGCTTCCACTGCAACACTCAGACGTCTGGTGGAAACTACTTGTGTTACAATGGAAGCTGAGGCATCGCTCATCAGACACCCGTCACGACAGTGGACTGCAGCTACCAACTACCTATAGGTATACTGAACGTCTTTTAAGGAAGACCTGGGTTTTAAAAAAAAGACACAACTAAAGACTGATTAAAAGATGGCTGTTAAGGTAATGTGTCCACTTTCGGGGAAATTCCTATGTGGATTATAATGACAGAGCTGTCCTGAGAGAACATGGAATGTCACACCTGAAGAGGTGTCAAGGCCTACTTCAAACAGAGACAGTTGAAAGGGAGATATGGAAAATGCAAAAGACTGGAAATTAATCTCCTGTGTTTGTGGAGAAAAGGAGCAGAATTTTGCCCTTGTTGGGGCGGGTGCTCCGGGGGGCAGTTGGGGGCCCTTACTACTGCCTGCAATTGGGGCTGGATGGCGGTTCCATGCTAGTGGGCCGATTAAGGCCTGCCCAGTGTGAAACATGTGCTGCAGCACTGAGCACTGCCTGTGTAGGAGGGGAGAAGGGCAAGCAGGGCAAGTGGGGAACGTCACGCATACGTGTGGGTGCATGCTGGTAAAGCTCCCTGAGGCACAGAGCTGTGTCAGGGAGATTAAGAGTTCTGAAAAACAAAAATAAAGAATTTTGAAATGTTAAAAAACATGTCCCCTCATGAGCAGGGACATGCTATGAATGAGGTGTAAAATATTTTATTTGCTGTTGGAAACCTCATCCCGCCCGTGGAAAGGCCGCTTGGCCTTTTTGCCTGCATGCCAACTGTAAGGTTGGGTGGGCAACGAAAAATTTAAGTTAATTAATACTTTAATGGCCTTCTAATTGTCGGTGGGTGTGCTGCTGGTTCCTGTGTGCGTGCCAAACGAGTTATTGCATGACTGCGCACTGACGTTGGGATGCTCGAGTGGCTCGGGCACGCATCCGTCCACCAAGGTGAAAATTCGGCACAAGGAGACTGATTCTCACATCTCAGCAGCCATCCAAAAATCCATCTCCTTTTGATTTATATCTCAGAATGTGTAAACTGGTCTGAGATGAAAGAAAAACAGACTCTGGGCACAAGACATTTCCCAAGACTATTTTCCCCCCCCCCCCAGAATGCACAAAAAATATGGGTTAAAAATCTAGCTGCAGACCAGTGTTTGTGAGTGACAGAAACAGGAAGAGACACCAGTCAGTCACCCCTGCAAAGGCAAACAGGCGATTTTTCTCTCTCTCTTCTGCTGGGGGGCAAGTGTGTTCTAGCAGAGACCGCAAGTAAAAAGAAATAAGACAGCCTCTTCAGTCACCCTCCAGAGAGAACCAGAACCCCTGCCTTTTATTTGGACTCTTAATTTCTCATTTCTGATTAGAGTGTGTGTATGTCTGCTGCACATTTGTTATTTTCCTCGGATTTTAGTAATTTAATAAACTTACTCTTTCTTTGACTCAAGCAAGTCTCGTTAAATTGGCTCCTTATAAAAAATAAATACATTTGGACTTGGAAAAGGTATCCACGGGGAAAGGATTTTTAAACTAACCTTGTTGCGACCAATCGAGAGGGTTGGACAAAGAGGGGAGCCAGCTCATTCCTCCTCACCCGGGGTCATAATAAAAATTTGGGTCTCATCCCAGCTGTAAAAAATTGGGGACCTCGTTTGGGACCGGTCGCGACACACTGCATCATCGTTGGTTCCACAGTTCTGCTGATTGAGGTGACCACTTATTCCACACTGGAAAGGATGGGCTCCAAGCTTTAGGCAAAACCCCATGCCAGGCTTCAGCTGGGCTCCTCCCTGCATCTTGACAATGAGCACAGGCTTTCTGACTTCATTCCCAGTGCACTGAGCATTTGGTCATGTACACCAATTAACTCTTTTCTCTAACCGGACCAATCGACATTCTTATCTGAGTCTCTCAACAGAAGCTGTGTGTTGCCTTACTCTCTGTGAGTTGGCACCTGTGCCATCCTTGCCCCCTGCCCTGGCTCCTACAGATCCTTCCTCTATCCTAGCCTCTATAATATGTGTAGTATCGATGGCTGCAAATGTGAAATAAAAATATGGCACCTTCTCTTCTTCACTTTCCTCTTCATGGGCAGGTTGCAGCTCTTGAGTATCTGAAATGAAAAAGAGACAAGGCAAGGGAAAGGTAGAAAATAATAAGTTGTGTTTACACACTCTAGAGCTTTTCATTCATAAGAGATAGTACAAAGAAAGAGAAAGGGATGAGGGAAGGAATATTAGGTATGCTGGTATCCTTGTCATGAATTGCTTCAGCCCTGCTGGTTATCACAGCCTCAGTGACCCTCCTTCCCTTGTGGTGAGTACTCTCCATGGGGGTTAAAACATGCAAACGTGTTTCTTCCTCACCAGTTAATTTCTGCATCCTCCTGTTATGCACCATGTTTACCTTTCCACAAAGAGGGAAGTGAGTGCCATGCAATATGTATGAGTGATATGCCTGTCATGGTTGAATATCTGCAAGTGTATGCAAGCTATGTGGTGTAGGTGTGAGGTAGAAATAATACTAAGTTTGTGAGGGTGAGGTGCAGCATATGAATAGTGGGGTTGAATCCTGACTGATAGACTGATGGTTGATAGGTGAGGGGATGAATTGAACAATAGATGAGGCTAGGGGTGCAGTTGATAAGATATGGCATTTGAAAATAAACTCATGGGCCTTGATAACTCATGTGAGATCATTAAACTTCTTCCTGCACTGCATCCATGTTTTTGGAGCTATGATCCTGACATTGACCTACAATGAGATCTGCCTCCCTCGGAATACAGGATGCTTCCCCTTTTAGCAATCTCTTCTGCCAAAACCTCCAAGGTAGTTTCTGAAAACCTTGGAGTATGTTCTCTACCATGGCCAGCCATTGTTTAATCTTCCATAGCACCCTTTTGAAAATACTCTTAGCCCCTCCAATAGACACAATGCATCACCCTTTAAGAGATGCATACTACCTCAAAGTAGCGCAAGGCAGTTGTGATATAATGCCCCCTGCTGATGCATGCAGCCAGTAAACAGAATGGGGAATGCTTGCTGACTGCAGCAATCATTTAAAACAGAAGGTGGCACAAATTTGATATCCTGCTTGTGTTGCAATCAATGGGCACAGGTTAATCATGTATCACATTCTCTGTCACTGTTTTCGAGGATTATCCAATTTAGTTCCAGCATTTCTGGTACCACAATGGGGCTGATTCTAATCCAAACCAACTGGTAGAAACTGGGCAGGTGGGTAGTGAAAATACCTCAGAAGACCTATCCAAGTCCAGGCCAGCATCTTGGTTTTAACTTGTCCTTTAAATATGCAGATATGAAATCCAATTATGTCAATGGGCCTTGACTTCAATATTAATTCTGGCCTGAGTGGAAACGGTACTGCAGCTTTCCTGTCCGGTGAAGACATCAAAATAGGAGTTGGAGCCAGAATAGGTTATTTAAGGTATGTTTTATTGTCCTTGCGGACAATCTAGCACTTGAGAATCACACCACAGCCTATGAAACAGAAAACGTTATGCAGAGTTGTCTCCAAGATCAAGTCGTAGAAAGAATAAATTTATACTTTGTTGCATGTAACAAATATGAATAGACAGATGAGCCACAGGAGATGGAAACTGCTTGCCTTTCCCTTGCCCCATCCTTGCCTGCACCAGCTGTAGTATGGTTTTATTTAGTGTGTTAATAATACGTGTTAAGGAAGATCACATGATCTGTAGTAACCAATAGAAGAGTAGCACGAGCTACCTGAACAGTTAGTGTAGAGATAGAATTGGAGTTGAAAGTACACGTGTAGTTGCTGCTGAGTGTATTGTATATATTGTAAACAAACTTAAAGTTTCCATCCAAGAAGCATCTGCAGATCAACTCTATCACTAATAGTACAACTCTGCCACCCTGCAACACCAACCCACCGCCTCTCCCTCCCCCAGTCTCTCCCTTTGTATGACACCTTGAATGAGCAACAGTTAGAGAATACTCAAGATTAAGAGCAACAAAAGAGTGCCAAAAGTACTTTTGATGCTGGGCTGAATACCATTACAGCCTAATGTCACAATAGCAAATTGGCTGGACAATATGGCTCTCTCGTGAATATAGTGAACATATTAATCTACTACATGTCACCAGCCAGTGCATATTTAAGGATTTACCTAGAGCACTCTGATGGCCAGACTCTCAAGTATTATTGGGAAATCTTGAATGTTACTGATGCAAAGAGAAAGACAATCAAAAGTGTGGATAACTGTGAATGTTTTCTCTTAAGTATGTGAAGGAATAAATATTTATTTTCTTCACTTTTGAACATTTGTTTAAAAAGTAATATTTGTTTTAGGGGCCTTTTCTCTGAAGTTCCTACTTCAAAATAAAATGTAATATATATATTGTGACCGTGATTTTGGGACACATTGTGTATTTCCGCTTCTTGAAATTTTGGAGATTACTTACACTTTTGCCATCTGGATCCTCACAGTTTTGCTTTGGATATGTATAGGGTGACCCTGCCCTGGGCCAGGTACAATAATTAGATGGAATGCTGTTTCAACAGGAAATGATCAGTGCAGGATTTGACTTTATATCCTGATGTGGGATCACTGAAACATAAGACATTGAAATATAATGTAGTGAAACTCAAGCACAACTGCACATTCCGCCAAAATGCAATTGTTCTCATTTAAATTAGCAATGAATTGTAGACTTTCATATCAAGTTTATAATCCAAATTACAACAAGTGAGCCAGTAGCACTTGCCATAGCCCTACTTCAGAATAAAAGAATTGATTCCTCTTTGGTCAGAAATACTTTAAGAATTCCAAAATCAAATCAAGAAACTTAATACAAAGCCCTACCGGTTCACAAAAGCAGGTGGTAAAAAAAGACCAGTAGCAGCTTACATAGATATAGACAAGCCAGAACCACAGTTGGTTTCCGGAAGCTCATTTTCCGGAAGCAAGGCTTCAGCACTACATGCAAGAATTGTTGAAAAGATGCAGGTGCTTTTCTGAAGTGGTTATGTGTCCGACATGCACACTTTTTTTTCTCAAACCCAGACTGCTTACAGTGTGAGGTGGGGAGACAGGTTAAACTTTTGGCCATAGGGAGTAATGCCGAACATCTTATCAGCTTCTAACTATCAAGTTGCATAAAAAGAAAGGCCGTCTGGCAGCTTTTTGGCTTATCTGTTCATGTTGATCAAGACAACCTTAGGTAATATTAGCATCTTTCATAAGAGAGTTGTGTTTTCTTTCAAAACACAACACCAACCACAATGTTGTGATTACAATTCCTAGTAGGTTTTCTATTGTTGTGTGATTCAAATAGTGTGGCACTGTGCAGTGAAAAACCACAAGCAAACCATTTCAACCGATCGGTAAATATTTCAAATGAAAGTTTTTGCCTATTGCATGTGCCTCTGTAGTTTGGTAACACAAAATCAGAGACAATGGGGCCTCATGCGAAGCACGGATGTGTCCGGCAGATTCAACGTAGTGCTGAGAACAAAAAGATGGGATTGTTGGCAATATAAAAGTGGACCTATTTGTGAAAGGATGAGATAGATAGTGGGGTCAGGGTTAACAAGGTTATGTTTCATCTCTGGATTTGGATTTTTTGATAAAATTAATGTATGATCTGGAATTTATGACCTGAAAGGGTGATGGTAAGAGATTCAATAGTAACTATCAAAAGGGAATTTGATATAGACCTGAAATTTATTTTATGTTCATGTGGGCATCACTGGCCAGGCCAACATTTATTGCCTATCCCTAATTGCCCTTGTTCAGAGGGTAGTTAAGAGTCAACCATATTGTGTGGGTCTGGAGTCACATGTAGGCCAGACCAAGAAACCAGATTCCCTTCCTTAAAGGACATTCGATTTACAACAATCAGCAATGTTTTCATGATCATTGCCAGGCTTTTAATTTCAGATTTTTATTGAATTTAAATTTCACTATCTGTCAAAATGGGATTCAAACCATGGTCCCCAGAGAATTAGCCTTGGTCTCTGGACTACTAGTCCAGTGACAATACCACTATGCCACTGCCTCCCCTTAAAATAGACAGCTTCAATGGCATGGGGAAACAGCAAGGAAGTGGGCCTAATTGAATAGCTTTTTCCAAGAACCAGAACAGGCACAATGGGCCAAATGATCTCCTTGGGCTGTAAGAATCTGTGATTCTAACCTAGGTCAGTCAATTTTTTGTTATAACCGCATCAGGACATAATAAAGACAAAGCAAAGTTTATTTGTTTTACCAGCTGGTTGGGAAATTTATTTAAAAGATATGCCCACCTGATGCAGTGTGTCACTTCACTGTATGGCTTTTTTCTATGTTCAGAACCTGTGAAGATTATATGGGCAGAATTTTATGCCTCTCGGGCCTATGCGGGAGTGGGCAAGGGTGGTATGGAACCAATCGCCACCCGCAGTTGGTTCTGTACCACCATTTTACACAAACGGGCCAATTAAGGCCCGCCCAGTGTGGATTGTGGCTCCCGAGGACAGCAAGAGTGGGCTGGCGGCGGTGGGACTGCACTGACTGCCGGGTCCCATGGTGACCCGGTGGCTTGTTTTAAAAGTGCTCCTTGCAAAGGCTGTGAATCACGGCCAGTGGAAGGGCTCCCCAGTGCCCTGCTGCTGAGCAGGCCAGGCAGGAGGGCAGGGCAGGGGGCCACTGTGCCACTCATTTCTCAGATGATTGCCTCATTGCCATCTTCAAGGAGGTGGCAGCTCGACAGGAGGTCCTGGTACCCCAGGATGGGAGGAGGAGCCCCCCCCCCCCCCCCCCCCCCCCCACCACCCCCCACCCCCCACATGACCAAACATGCCTGGGAGGAGGTGGCGGAGGTGGTGAGCTACCACGATGTGGTGCGGCGCACCTGGATCCATTGTTGCAAGCGCTTTAACAATCTGTTGCGCTCGGGAAGGGTGAGTACCATGTCGGCATTGGTCACTTAACCCAGCAGGTAGCCTTTCCCCCCTGGTGCCCCTCCCTGCCAAGTCTGAGTGTAGTGACTACATTGAATCATTGACGGCATGTGTCCTTTATGGGTGGGCCAGCAGATATTGGCCATGTTGAGGTCACCCTGAGAGGGTGGTGATGGGATGAGTTCTGCCCCCGCAGCATGTGGTACAGTGACACCTACATGACTGTTTTGGGGGCATACTGGAGGAGCTGCACATGGCGCAGTGCTGCAACTGCAAAACATGTCCAAGTCAGGGTGATGACATGCTGGGAGGGGACACCAATCCATCTGCTGGCCTTTGCGTTCCATGTGCTTGTGCCTCCTTGCTATTCAAGGTTGGATTGTGTGGTGCCAAATGTGATGCAAGCTGCATTTGGCCAAGGGGGTGGGGGGAGAGTTGCGGGAGGGAGAGGTCTGGCATCTTTGTGTGAGTGTGTGGCAGCTGCAAGGTGAGGAGGCACTGGGCCCTGCAATGTCCCACTCTGGTTGGGGTGGGACGGCAGCGAAGAGAATCCAGGTACAAGTTGCACTAATCAATGTTCTTTTCTCCTTTTCAGGAGAAGAATGCTCATAATGCCACCGAGTGGCTGGGGACTGGCGGAGGGCCAGCCTGGTTGGCCATCATTACCAGGTTCAAGCAGGAGGCCCTCGATCTGGAGAGGCGCCATGTGCCCAGGTCCACCAGTGTTGATGAGGCTAGGGTGCCACAGGGAGGTATGTTAGCCCAGCACTGAGGTCACCATTAGTGTCCCAGCAGCCATAGCACTGCTGACTGTTCAGTGATTGAAGTCTGCAACAAGACTTGACCATTGCTTATGGAAGGATGAGCGCATTATGATCTGGGGGACGGGGATGCATATTGACATTGTCTCCACGTTAACTAATCTAATGTCCTTGTTCTTCCTTTCAGCATCAGCAGAACAGGGCCAGGAGGAGAAGCAGCAGTGGCCGCCTCTCACACCTGAGGGTCCTGAAGTCTCTGACCCACCAGTGTCACACCATCTCTGCCAGGCAGGCACCAGCACTAATGTCCCGGGGCACAGAAGTGAGGGCACTTCACAGCACTGGAGGAGCTGGCGGAGACAGAAAGTGTCTGTGGCACCAACAGTCTGAGGACTGCAGGGGACCAGGCACATGCTCAGTCAGTGGCTGATGATTTGCCTCTGGAGTCGATCATGAGGCAGCAAACACTGGAAGTCCAGCAGGGTGTGCGGGAAGATCTGGGAGAGATACATGAGGCTGTGCTTGGTTTGGTCTCCATGATGGAGGAGTCTATACAGACCCTCGCCAATGCGATGAGGCTCATGGCCGAGCGCCATGCTTCCTCATGGAGGGGCTCCTCCAGGAAACCCATCAGGGCTTCCTGGGGATGCACACGGACCAGCAAGTCCTCACATCGGCATTGACCTCAGCTGGTCAGTGCCAATGTGGGAGATGGTCTGGGCACCAAATTTCCCAGCTCAGTGCCCATCCATCCACGGTGATCCACGTCAGTGCAGCAACTGCCTGGCGTCTCTGTGGGCTCCTCTCAGGAAGCTCCAGATGAGGGCAGCAGCTCCTCCGCCCCTCTGCCAGTGACCATTGCATCTGATGAGGTTGCAGCCACTGGGGAGATGCCAACTATGGAACTGGCTGCTGCCTCCCAGGCAGAGCCAGCACATATTCCACAGCCCAGAGGATGGCCACCAAGGTCATCGAGTCCAACAGGACAGCACCGTGAGATGCTAGTGCCAGCAAGGGGACAGCACCTAGATGTAGTCATGATTAATTGGTGCGCTGTTTAACACCTTTTTCATTTTGTTTCCTTAACATCATTTTGTTATATCATTAAATTTAGATATGTGACCATGGCTGAGGGTGCCTCTTTTCCTCTGCAGGTAGATGGTTACTCATGATGGTTTGAGTGGGTTGTGTTACATTCAGCTTTATTGACTTGGCCCTTAGTTAATGTTCCTTTCCAGGCAGATGTAGCACTCAGGTATCGAGGATGAAGCCTGCAGCACGGCTTTTGTTGGAGGTCCTTTTGTGGTGTTCTAACTGAAGGTTCATTGGATTAAAGCCTCCCGGGTGTCCCTGCCTCCCTGGATTATGCCCGGGTCAGCATCTACCCCCTCAGCATTTTCCTATGTGTGCTCATCCTCAGACTCACTGCTAGACTCATCGTGTGCAGCTGCAGCAACTGTGTCTACATCTTCATCGTCCACTGAGTCGCCCTTTCCAGCGCCAGATTGTAGAGAGCGCAGCATGCAACCACTATCAGTGACACATGATCTGGGGGGTACTGGAGTGCGCCCCCTGAGCGGTCCAGGCATCAGAAGCGCATCTTGAGAAGACCAATGGCTGTCTCCACCACAGCTCTTGTGGTGCCCTGGCTCCTATTGTACCGCTGCTCAGCCTCTGTTCTTGGATGGCGGAGAGGCGTCATGACCCACTTTGAGGGGATAGCCCTTGTCACCCAGCAGCCATCCACCAAGCCAGGCTGGAGCACTGAAGAGCCCTGGCAGCTGGGAGTGTCTGAGGATGTAGGTGTCGTGGGAGCTGCCTGGGTACCTTGGACAGACTTGCAGAATCAGCATCCTGTGGTCACACACTATCTGCACGTTTATGGAGTGAAAGCCCTTCCTGTTGATGAAGGCACCAGGTTCACCTGCTGGTGCCTTGATGGCCACATGTGTACATTCTATAGCATCCTGGACACAGGGGAAGCCAGCAATGGCCGCGAAGCCTCTGGCTGTCTGTGTCTGGCTAGCATCGTCCCAGCGGTAGTGGATAAAAGTCAATGCACGCCTGAATAGAGCATCTGTCACCTACCTGACACAAGTGTGGACAGCTGATTGGGAGACTCCACAAAGAGTTTTGAAGTATTTCTGCTCACACAGGCAAGTAAGTATCAGTAACTTTCAAAAATAAATATCTGACTGAGCACATTTGTGACCCCACTGACCCCTCTTATCCCGCCCGTGGGTGAGGTTTATACAAATGTCTCCTACCCGCCTGCATGTTACTTTTGTCCTGAAGATCACAGGGGCCCCAAAAAATCGTCATCGTTTGGTGCCTCAAGGGCCTTAAGTGGCCCTTTAATTAATGGCGGGCGTGCATCGGAAATCATCGCGCACCCACCCACCGAAATATTGTGATGGAGCGCAGTGACGCGGGATGCTCGCCTGACATCTTGTCATTTTACACGTCGGCCTGTGGGCCCACCTCTGCTCACCAACAGGAAAATCCTGCCCTATAAATTAGATAAGCTCTATTCTTACCATAGGTAAATAACCAGCCTCTGAGCAGAATAACTAACCAGCATGAAGTAATGCAAAGCACATATGCATAAATGGCATACACCTTTCCTGTATTTTCCTGTAAGAATCATGCACAATCCTAATTTTCACACTCAGTGCCCTATAAATTATCCTTTATCTTTTTTGTTCCATTTCTTTTCATTGTTATTCTGATTAGATGATAAGAAGATCTGGGACTTGGGCTCTTTGGTGGCCTCAGGGAAGCTATTGCATGATCAAGTGACAGAAGTACACATGCTTGTACCTCTCCTTACTCTGCAATAACATATTGTCTTTCAGTCAGGTTGAGAATTGGCACAACTCAATCAATGAAGACAAACAAATCTGAAGGGTTTTGAAGGTTGAGATTGCAATTCATTATTTGTCTACTTCCAAGTTCAGTAGCAGCTGTAAAACGAGAACTAATTATCCCCATGAGTGGTCACATCACTGATATTAAATTTGTGAAAATTATCTTTGTTCACAAATCTCAGGGTTAAAATGTTTTAGGAGAATATAAATGCATAAAAATGACTGCAGCTATCTGAGACTCTATGTTGAGGTCTCTTGTGTGTATGGTAGAGCCAGTAGTTATCCGACAATCTCTAGGTGAAACCTGTCTACCCCATCAATGTGAAACAGGCTCGTAGCAAATCAGCAGCTGATTTTCTGGTGACTTGGAAAATATTGCCAAGGTTTTAAATTTCAAACCAAGTCAAAGTGACAGTGAAACTAGCAAGTGAGTCTCCAAAAAGAGCTTGAACTATTCTTCTACAAACTTCAATGTAAAGAAAATCAGACACTGTGAAAAATAGGCTGGTGATTCACCACAAGCCCATTTTGCACTGTTGTCATAAACCAATTTCATCCCTTATATATCATCAGCCCAGACATCCCATGGAGCAATTCTTTGGATGATCCCTGTCTAGAAGTAGTTAATGGGGAATGGGAGGGAGATATTGGGAAAAGTGCAAGAACTTGCTTCGTATTCTCTCAGTGCCTTGCACTGTACTGTAAGCATTGAATGCATAGATGCTTCTCAGCAGTCTTTAAGTAAAATAGATACAAGCAAGGTATATCACACGAATTATTAACTAAAATTTACTATCAAGCTACCGTGCAATTTTCTAAATACTAATTTATTGATAAAGAAGACAACAGCAAAATTCAATTTCAAGATTTTGCAACCCTCTGGTTTTCAGTCTTTAGTCTGACTTTATATTTTCAAATATACATAGTGAATATTCTTGATTATTAAAAAAATAGAATATTTATACCATTCAAATCTATTGTACCTTTCAGGGAAATATCAGATCACTATATCAGCAAAATATGGAGACAGCATAATGAATCAGATATTAGGCATTCAAGAACACATCTGATTCAGGCAAGCTGTTTTAGAGTAACATGTTATTAGGGGTGAAACATAGAACTGGTCTTTCTCATGCAACTAATATAATTTAACTGCAAAAGACATTTTATCTTCCAAAGATTTCATCTTGAAACATTTTAATAGCCACTTCATGTATTAAATATGAAAATGTACTTCTATTAACAGTTCCATTTCACACAGCATGATTTTACTTAATGTATGTACTGACTTAAGTTGGTTTTGATGCCATTTTAAATTCTAAAAATAATTTTTACATGTCTGAGGCCCTGACCTGGTTATAGATGTCTAACAGAGATGCAGAGTGGTTTTATATCCCTCTTGTATTTTTGCTTTTTTATTTAAAGTGCTTCACTGTATCTTCATGAAGGAAGCTTTACTGGATGTTGCCACAGACTATTCTTGACCTTTCCACGATACTAACCAACGGAAGAGTCCATTTTTCTAACATCAGACAGAATGTGCATTTTTTTTTGCGCAACTTTCTGTATATGTGGAACTGTGGTGGGATCTGATGGCCTAGGGTCTGGGACACCTGCCGGAAGCAAGCCATCCTCTGTGGGAGTCTATACTCATCTCAGCTGGTCCCACTCTGCTAGTAGCTGAAGCCACAGCCTAGCCGCACTAAGCAGGTCTGGTTAGAAAGTAGAAGCCTGATTCAAACTGATATGAATATGTTTCTTTTTCCGTCCCAAGCGAACGCTGTGTGCAGAGAAGAGACCCCGACATAGAGTCCGATTTCCGTGAGAAGGTGGGATCGGTAGTACCCTTGTACTTGTGGTGTACTTAGGAACAAACCATCTGTTGCACCTCATTAAAGGTAAATTTGGTCACCGAAATAGAAAATCAAACGTTCAACTGTCATTTTGGCCCAAACTCTCCTGTTTCTTCATTCTAAAAGATATAAATAATTCTATATTTAACCCCTACCAGTCTACACTAAAAAATCTGAAACTCCAAGCTGAAACACAACCAAGCATTGTTTTGCTGCAGAAAATACTCTTTAGCAAGGAATAATATTTTTACCTGGAGAATGATGTCAAAAGAATTGTATTATAGTCTGCTAAGTTTTGGGGGAACGAGTGCAGCAATGCCCTTCTAGGACTTAGGATCAAATTTAGCCCAGGCTATTTTCTGTTATGCACAAGGGCCTTTTATAAAATAAAATTGAGTGAACTTATTCAGTTACTAATGGGCATCAAAAAGGAGGTCAAAAATAGAAAGCTGGAGTTCTCAGTATACCCTTGATTATGTTTTGTCCAAGTATAGGCAAGCCCTTCTTTATAAAATAAAAAGTAGGTTTACTCAGTGTGTGCTTCATTACTACTGTGATCTGTATCTTTTGAGGTCTTGTGGCACAGTGATAATGTTCCCTATCTCTGAGCCAGAAGCTGCAGGTTCAAGTCCCACTTCAGGACTTGATGGCCATGGAAGGTGTGTTTATAATGTGGCCAAACCAGTTGATGATCAGCCTGGAAATTTTTCCAATATGCCTGATGGTGAGCAGGAGAGTTTCCTGGTCAGCCATACTGCAGAGGTTAACAGCAAACTACTGCCGTACTATGCCAAGCATAATCATGGAGCAATCCAATGGCAGTCCACAGTTGCCAATACCCTCTTAGGACACGGTACCTCAAGGAGGATATGTATCTTCAGCCTACTGAGTCTCTAGCTAAAATTTCCTCCTTAAGCCTCTTCTTCAAACCCATCTCTTTGTTCAAGCGTTTGCTCACTTCCCCTTGGGCTTTGCAGCCATTTTTGTTTGATTGCACTTCTCTGAAGTGCCTTGGGACATTTTTATATATTAAAGGTGCTATATAAATGCAATTTTCTGCATAAGGGTGCATCTCCGCATTAGCTTTAATATTATACCATAGTGGCTTCCACTGAAGTTGGTAAAACAGAAATTGGCACCAATAGTCACAGAGATGATCACATTGGAACTGCTAAGATGAAACTTCCTGGAACCAAAGTTTTCACACTCAAACTGCAGATCCAGGCTACAATGTAAAAGCAGTTTTCTATACTCTTGATTTAAAAACCCACAATGAGGAGATGGTTAGAATATTGCCAGTAAACGAAATGCAATGGAAAATCATGAAAACAAGTTGAACACTTCGTGAAAAAACTTAATCACTGGCAAATAGAAATTGTTTTCTGCTTATGTGTTTTTTTTAATTTATTCCTTCAAAGGGTGTGGGGATCACTGACATGGCTCAAATTTATTGCCCATACCTAATTTCCCTTGAGGAGGTGGTGGTGAGCTGCCTTCTCGAACCGGCAGTCCTTGTGGTGTAGGTACACCCACAGTCTTGGTAGGAAGGGAGTTCCACGATTTTGACGCAACAACAGTGAGGGACGGTGATATAGTTCCAAGTCAGGATGTTGTGTGACTTGGAGGAGAACTTGCAGGTGGCGGTGTTCCCATGCATCTGCTGCCCTTGTCCTTCTAGGTTGTAGAGGCTGCGGGTTTGGAAGGTGCTGTTGAAGAAGCCTTGGTGAGATGCTGCAGTGCACCTTGTAGATGACACACACTTCTGCCACTGTGCATCGATGGTGGATGGAGTGAATGTTGAAGGTGGTAAATGGGTTGCCAGTCAAGCCGGCTGTTTTCTCCTGGATGGCGTTCAGCTACTTGAGTATCATTGGAGCTGCACTCCTCCAGACAAATGGAGAGTTTCCATCAGATTCCTGACTTGCGCCTTGTGCCTTGTAGATGGTGGACAGACTTTGGAGAGTCAGGAGGTGAGTTACTCACCGCAGAATTCCTAGCCTATGACCTGCTCCTGTAGCTACAGTATTTATGCGGTGGGATCAGTTCAGTGCCTGGTCGATGGTTATCCTCAAAATGTTGATAGTGAGGGATTCAGCAATGGGAATGCCATTGAATGTCAACGGAAGAAGGTTAGATTCTCTTTTGTTCGAGGTGGTCATTGCCTGGCACTTGTGTAGCATGAACTTTATTTTCCACTTATCAGCTAAAGCCTGAATGTTGCCCAGGTCTAGCTGCATATGGACACGGGCTTTATTGGTATCTGAGGAGTAGCAAATGGTGCTGAACATTGTGCAGTCACCAGTGAACATGGCCACTTCACACAAACATACAAATATGCAAAATAGGAACAGAAGTAAGCCATTCAGCCCCTTGAGCCTGCTTCACCACTCAATAAGATCGTGGCTGATCTGTTTGTGCTTCAAGTTTTACATTCTCATCTACACAGATAACCTTTGATTCCCTTGCTTAACAAAAATCTATCGACCTCTGCCTTCAAAATATCCAATGACTCCGCCTCCACCGCCTACTGAGACAGAGAGTTCCAAAGTCACGCAACTCTCTGAAAGAAAAAAAAAATCTCCTCAACTCTGTCCACAAGGGTAATGCCTAATTTTCAAACAGTGCACCATAGAAGAAAGAAGAAACATCCTTTCCATGCTAACCTTGGCAAGACTATTCAGGATCTTACATACTTCAATCGAGTCACCCCTCACTCTTCTAAACTCCAGTAAGAACAAGATCAGCCTGTCCAGACAACCCATTCATTCCAGTTATCAGTCTAGTAAACCTCCACTGAACCGCCTCCAACACATTTACATCCTTCCTAAGGAGACCAAAACTGCACACTGTATTCAAGATGCAGTCTCACCAATGCCCTGTACAACAGAGGCATAACATACTTACTTTTATGATCAATTCCTCTCATAATAAAGGAAAACATTCCATTAGCCTTCTCGATTACATGCTGTACCTGCATACTAACTTTTTGTGACTCAGGCACAAGAACACTTAGATCCCTCTACACCTCGGAATTCTGCAATCATTCTCCATTTAGGTAATACTCTGCTTTTTTATTATTCTTGCCAAAGTGAACAACTACACATTTTTCCATATTATAATCCATTTGCCAGATTTTTTCCCACTCACTCAACCTATCTATAATCGCCTGCAAACTCCTGTGTCTACTTCACCACTTTCCTCTCTATCTTTGTGTCAGATACCATGCCTTTGCTCCCCTCATTTAAGTGACTGATATAAATTGTAAGAGGTTGAGTCCACAGCACAGACCCCTGTGGAACTCCACTCGTCGCATCCTGCCAATCAAACACCTTCTGTTTTCTTCCAGCCAGCCAATCATCTGTCCAGGCTACAATGTTACCTATTACACCATGAGCTTTTATTTTCCACAATAATCTTTGATGTGGCGTCTTATCAAATGCCTTCTGGAAATCCAAGTACAATACATAAACAGGCTCTTCTTTATCCACAGCACATGTTACCCCTTCAAAGAACTCTAATAAATTGGTTAATGATTTCCCTTTCACAAAACCATGCTGACTCTTTCAGATTACCTTCCATTTTTTTAAGTGCCCAGCTATAACCCCTTTAACGATTGACTCTAACACCCTCCCCACAACAGATATCAAGCCATCTGGCCTATAGTGCCCTGTTTTCTGCCTCCCTCCCTTCTTGAATAGAGGGGTTATATTTGCTACTTTCCAGTCTAATGGAACCTTTCCACAACCCAGGGAATTTGGAAAATTAACACCAACGCATCTACTACCTCATTATCCACCTCATTTAAGACCCTAGGATGAAGTCCATCAGGACACGGAGACTTGTCAGCCTGCAGCTCCATCAGTTTGCTCAGTACCACTTCCCTAGTGATTGTAATTTCACCAATCTCTCGCCTCCCCTCTACCTCCTGATTTACAGCTATTACTGGAATGTCTTTTATATCCTCTGTAATGAAGACAGAAGCAAAATATTTGTTCATTTCATCCACCATTTTCTTATTATCTTCAACTAGCTACCCATACTCACTCTAGAAGACCAACACTCACTCTACCTAATCTTTTCCCTGTTTAAATACCTCTAAAAACTCGTGTTATCCATTTTTACAATTCTAGCTAGCTTCCCCTCATACTCTAATTTCTTCCTCCTGATCAACCTTTTAGTCAGTCTCTGCCATTCTTTATATTCTGACCAATCATCTGACCTGCCACTCATCTTTGCACACTTATATGCTTTTTCCTTAAGCTTGATGCTTTCCCTAATTTCTTTAGTTAACCATGGATGGTAGGTCCTCCCCTTAGAATTTTTCTTTATAGTAGGAATATACTTATTTTGAGTATTCTAAAATATCCCTTTAAATGTCTGCCACTACTTCTCTATTGATCTATCTTCTAGTCTAGTATCTCACATAACTTCAGCCAGCTCAGTTTTCATGTCCACATAGTTGCTCTTATTTAAGTTTAAAATACTAGTCTTAGACCCACTCTTCTTTAATACTGGATGCAAAATTCAATCATATTGTGGTCATTGCTACCTAGGGGATGCCTTTACCTTGAGGTCAATAATTAATTCGGTCACATTACACAATACCAAGTCTAATATAACCTACTCTCTGATTGGTTCCAGAACATACTGCTCCAAGAAACTATCTCGAGAGCATTCTATGAGCTCCTCACCCAGGCTGCTACTGACAAGTGGACTCTGCTTGGTAAAGGTGTTGCCATGGAGAATGCACTAGGGAAGAGTTAACTGCCAAGCTTTTGTTCAAATTCAAACCAGGCAGGTCTACTCTGATTGGTCAAATGAACCATGGTGAATGAACCAAGGAATGGCTGAAGCTTTTGTTTAGTTGAAAAATGCACAATGCTTGGACATGCTCCTTCTGTGTGCAAAGGACAGGGCCATATGTGTGAATATATGTTGTTTCTAGCATGCATAAGTGAGTCACACTGCAAGCCTAACTGATATTCTTAAATTGGGCAGTGCCTTGACCAATCATTTTTGACCTGCCTGGTTTGAATTTGAACAAAATCTTGGCAGCTACCTATTCCCTGGTGCATTCTCCATGGTAATGCCTTTACCAATCAGATTCTGCTTGACAACCAATTGACACTCTTCGCATGCAGTATAAATTGTGGCTTCCTTTACTACTGGTGTCCTTGCAAACTGTCCTGATGAGTGCAAGACAAAAAGCTTTGACAGCATATTTCTTTTTCCAGCAATACTCAAGTTCTGTACCACCAAATGACTAAATGTGCAACAGTTTACAGGCTACTTAACACTGACTCTGATTAGTTTTATCCTCTCTTCCTTCTCCTTTTATTCTGACTAATACGATCTGATTAAAATATTATTCCTTAGTCTTTGGTCTGCCGAAGCATGCACACACTGAATCCCCCACTTTATCCAGATCAGGTGCCAACCCTGATTCAATGAAGAGTGCGGAGGGCATGCCTGGAGCAGCACCAGGCTTACCTAAAAATGAGGTGTCAAACTGATGAAGCTATAGCACAGGACTACTTGTATGCCAAACAACATAAGCAGCAAGTGATAGACAGAGCTAAACAATCCCACAATCAACTGGCCAGATCTAAGCTCTGCAGTCCTGCCACATCCAGTTGTGAATGGTGGTGGACAATAAACAACTAACTGCAGGAGGAGGTTCCACAAATATCCCCAACCTCAATGATGGGGGAGCCCAGCACATCAGTGCAAAAGACAAGGCTGAGCATTTGCAACCATCTTCTGCCAGAATTGCTGAGTAGATGATCCATCTTGGCCTCCTCTTCAGATCCCCAGCATCACAGATGCCAGTTTTCAGCCATTTTGATTCACTCCACATGATATCAAGAAACAGCTGAAGGCAATGGATGCTGCACAGGCTATGAGCTCTGACAATATTCAGGCAATAGTACTGAAGATTTGTACTCCAGAACAAGCTGCGCCCCTAGCCAAGTCTTATTAGTGCAGCTACAACATTGGCATCTACTCAACAATGTGGAAAATTGCCCAGGGATCTCCTGTCCACAGAAAGCAGAACAAATCCAACATGGCCTACTACCAACCCATCATTCTACTCTCAATCATCAGCAAGCTAACAAGCAGAACTAACCTGCACACTGATGCTCAGTTTGGGCTCCACCAGGGCCACATAGTTCCTGACCTCATTACAGCCTTGGTTCAAACATGGACAAAAGAGCTGAACTCCTGAGTTGAGCTGAGAGTTACTGCCCTTGACATCAAGGCAACATTTGACCGAGAGTGGCATCAAGGAGACCTAGCAAAACTGGAGTCAATGGGAATCGGGGCTAAACTCTTTATTAATTGCAGTAACACCTAGCATAAGGAAAGATGGCTGTGTTTGTTGGAGGCCAATCGTCTCAGTTCCAGGACATCACTGCAGGAGTTCCTCAGGGTGGTCCTAGGCCCAACCATCTTCAATTGCTTCATCAATAACTTTCCTGCCATCATAAGGTCAGAAGTGGGGATGTTCACTGATGATCACACAATGTTCAGCATCATTCGCGACTCCTTAACTACTGAAGCAGTCCATATCCATTGCAGCAAGAGCTGGGCTGGTAAGTGGCATGTTACATTTGTGCTTGATAAGTGCCAGGCAATGACCCTCGCTAACAAGAAAAAATCCAACCATTCCCCCTCCAACCCACGCACCATCCTGACTTGTAACTATATCACCATTCCTTCATTGTCACTGGGTCAAAATCCTGGAACTCCCTCCCTAACAGCACTGTGGGTGTACCTACACCACATGGACTGCAGCGATTCAAGAAGGCAGCTCATCATCACCTTCTCAAGGACAATTATGGATGAGCAATAAATGCTGGCCCAGCCTGTGATGCCCATATCCTGTGAAAGAATAAAAATAGCACAAAACTTCATAACCACTCAATTTTTTGTTAATGATCCTTGCTGACCTGTTGTGTTTTGATTTTCTTTTTTTTTTGTCCATTGTTTATGTTTGAGCATAGAGTTTTGAGAGCACTAGAGTCGCAAATCTATTCTCAACAATCCACACACTCCAAGAATAATGATTGACAGTGATCAGTAGCCGGAGTGCTCATTGATTTTACTGTCCTAGCCCAATGGTACTGAGCTCAACTGATATCAGCTCATTTATGCAGATCAAAGACTGAACCAAACCATTTCCTGGTTTGCATGGTGAAATATCAAACAACACATTGCATTTGCCCGTCAAACAGTCAGCGGTGGTCTTGGAAACTGAATCCACATGAAATTCAGAGCCTAGTTACATTGTCATTGTGCTCAGTGAATATCTTAAATTTTATCTTGGTGTTGCTGTGGCATTACTTTAGTGAATCAATGGTTCAAAATTCCACAAGTTATTAAAAAGATTACTGGACCATTGACTTCATCAAAGATTGAAGTTTGAAGCAAGCACATACTTAGACAGCTGCTTCATAAACCACACCGGAAATTTGTTGGAAGTCTTCATCCTCTTCCCAGAGTCCTATGTGGTTGCTGTGCGGTCAGATTTGGTGATGCTTGTAGATGTACAGGAGCCTGTGAGTAATTACTGGACCTTGACACTTTCAGAATCTTATTGGACACTCTACTGTTTCTTTCTTACAATACAATTGTTATTGAAAAATATTTGGAATCTGATAAGGGTGTGGGACTAAAAATGTTGACTACACTTAGTGATGTAATTATTTCAGCAAGCATTTTTTAAAAATCATATAATTTTCATTTTCCACCTAAAACAATGATCAGTTTTATTTTGTTGGGCTAATTTATTCCTAATAAACTACAAGACCCCTACATTTTGAAGTTTTGAAGACTTACCCTGAAAATGGGGAATGATGTGTCCAAATCTGCAGTATTAAAATGCCACTTGTTCAGTCTTGTCACAGTACCCCAAATAAACCAGCCTCCCATAAGGTACAGTTTTTCATATTGTATTTGAAACTTAGCTCTCTGTGGAGTCAGGAGGAGAAGGAGTGCTTTGTCCAAATGCAGGTTGCTGGTAGCCACCAATCACTTCCTTCACAATTGCCTTACTGTGCCACCCGCACCACCCCCCACCCCCCAAACCCCCTGCCCAACACCCCCCCGCCCCCCTTCTCCACCCCCCACCCCCCAAACCCCCTGCCCAACACCCCCCCGCCCCCCTTCTCCACCCCCCACCCCCCCGCCCCCCCAACCCTAACTCTCTCCCAGACTCTGCTCACTGCTTCGGCTGTTATCTAAGCTGGCCAATCTTCATTCTTCCAGGACTGGTGACATGTCCCTGGGACCATGACCAGCGCCCAGAGCTGTCTAGAAATAAAAAAAGGCTGGTGGGCTAATTTTGCTTGGTCCTGCCACCAGCCTCACTTGGTGCATGATTCAGGCTTGATCCAATATCTAGGCCCATTATTAAAAAGAGTCTGATGCCAGTTCATGTATTTGAGATTTTTCTTCTGTTAAACCGCTATGGATGACTATAAACAAATTCCTATTACAAATAAAAACAGCAAACGTTAACAATGCAAAACAGATCTGTCAGTATCTGAAGGACATCTTTGATTTATGTTTTGTGTAGAACTTTTAAGCAGAAAAATTTGCATTTTTGTTTTCATTATTCGTACCAAGCATAATTTTTGGTGATGGTTTCCAGTCAGTTTGTAAATACTTAAATGAACATTCTAGTTAGACACATTTTTAAGCTTAGATGGTGACTGCAACAAACTGAGGAGCGATGTAGCAAAGAAAGACAAATTTTGCAATCTTCTATGATGTTTCAGATATTAGGACCCAATGGCTGCTTAAATATCCTATCCCCTATTCACACAGTTAGTGGATTTGCAGGACAACGTTACTGACATTTCCTTATTCTGTTTGCCAGTGAGGAAACCTTGGAACATTAAAGACTGCCCAGTCTCCAGAAAGTTTCAGGACAATTAGTGCGCCAAAGACGTATTGGAGTATCTGTTGTCACATGAATCATTTACAAAAGTAGTTATTGTTTTTCCTGCTGAAAATAAAATTGGAATTTATTAGAACATCAATTGCTAGTTTCAATTACCAGTAATTATTTTAAAATGTGATCACAGACCGTGACTGGCAGGGAAAGAGGTGACAATAATAAATCAAGGGGCCAGATGCGACGAGCCATTCAAACACCCAATTACTTTGGCAGGACCTGAATATCCCACTGGCGGGAGGGGCCCAAAAATTCCAGCCAAGAATAGGTTGAGCTTAATGACTATGCTCAAGAAGCAAGCACTTCCATTTACTTGAACAGCTTTTAGTTATTAACCAAGCTCTGACACTTCCTGACTCAGGGAACACTCTGTCTTATGACTAGTCACAATTTTTCTCAATTTGGTATTCTTGCCAAGGCATCCTGGCATATTCTCCATACTTTCGCTGAGACTTTTGCTACAAAGAATCCTGCTTATAAATGAATAGGATGCTAAGACACTTATTCACAGATCCAAAACTCTTTAATACATTCTGATTTTGCTTTTTCTCAACAGCTCAAGACAGAAGATCACTCTTTCACAGACATCACACTACATCAAGTAGCAGCACCCCAATGACAATCTGGAGACTCACAGTCACCTGACACAATCTGTTGAAAAACAGCCATGATTCCACCAGACTGAGCTTGGACCTTGGCCTCATCTCAGATTTATCATGGATGTGAAGAGTATGGTGACGTCATGACTCTTTGTGGTCAGTGGGAATCTGTGCCACAATAGACATATATATTAATTTATATATATTTCTTTATATCTATTGGGGTTGGGTGTTGCTATGTCTGAAGCCTCAGTCTGACTTCATGTCTTCAGGAAAGGCGTGGCTAAAATGGCAGGAAGGAAAGTGACATCTTACATGGAAGGAATGCTATAAAACAACATTAACGCATGAAGGCCTCTAGTTTCCAGAATCAAGTAGTGAAATTTTCAACACTGATTCACTCCAACTACATTTAGACCTTATCCCAAACCCATATTATGTGTCGATCAAGTTCAATAAAGATGCTCCACGCTTACTGAAAAGGGCATTATATTCCTGTCAGCATAAAAGAACAGTAACACATCTCTGATAAAAGTTCAGCTCAGTGTGAAAACAGCAGCACTGGCTATTTTGTATCAGCCGCAGTGAGAAATTAATACAGCTAAAGCATTCAAAGCTGTGTCTCTCATATGGAAATTATATCAACATTCCATATAACTGCCACAACTTACTCACATCCTACTACCTTCCTACGTTTTAGTAAAGTGGACTGTTTGATCAACTAATGCGAATTTCTAATTTGCAAGCCAGAAATGATAATGAGTAATTATTTAAATACTCTTCCGGTGAATCAGCTCAACCCTGAACAGGCCAATTTCCATTAAAGATATTCAGATATGTGGGAGTTATTAAAATTTCAAACTGCACAGAAGGTCAGTGCTGAATCCAAGGTCTGAACTTTCCTCCACTATACCGCATAAACTTTGGCAGTACAATAGTGGAGGAAGAGTGAAAATGGGGCAGGAAGGCCTAATGCCAGAGCCTTGTCCCTGAAGCCCCCACTGGGAATTTTACTCGCCTCCTCTCCCCCAGATGAAAACTCAACCACACCATCCATCTTGACTGCCCCATCCCATTTAAAAGATGGTAGGAGGGTAGTGGGCTATAAATATTGAGCATTTGCCCTGCCTTCTGCCTCAAGAGCTGCAAATCCCAGGGGCAGAATTTTGCCATTGATGGGTGGGCGGGTGGGCCCCACCGGCTTGGTGGCGGGCTGGCAGCTGATCGCTGCCACAGAAAAGGGCCCCATCGCCATTTTAAGTGGGCGGGCCAATTAAGGGCTGCCCAGCGGGCCGCCTGACGGGAAGCGCTATGTGCTCCCTGTGTGGGGGCGGGGCAGGGATTCCCCAACTGCCAGAGTGCGCTCTTTCACACATGCTCCCGAAAGAGCACATATCTCCCTGAGGCAAAGTGCTGTCTCAGGGAGATTGCTGAAAGGCTGGCAAATATAAAAAATA
This sequence comes from Carcharodon carcharias, assembly GCF_017639515.1. NCBI lineage: Eukaryota > Metazoa > Chordata > Chondrichthyes > Lamniformes > Lamnidae > Carcharodon > Carcharodon carcharias. The sequence continues at coordinate 42,553,414 of NC_054470.1, forward strand.
GAACAATAAAAAATTCATTAACATGTCCCCCTCATGTGAAAATGTCACACGAGATGGGACATGTTAATGAAATAAACAAAAACTTTATTAAGCGTTTTTAAAACCGCTATCAGACCTCATCCCGCCACTGGATGAGGTTTGTAAAAAATCTCCTACCCGCCTGCCCATTGGGCCTGTGCGCCGAGCCGAAGTTTGCACGGGCTCCTCAAAATCGTCAGCGATTGGCAAGTTAAGGGCCTGAACGAGGCCTTTAATTAATGGCGGGCGCACGTCCCACTGCTGAGTGCACCGGCCGACTGAAATATCGCGATACCCCGCGCTGACGTCGGGACGCTCGCACGACATCAGTGTGCGACATTTTAAGCGCTGGCATGCAGGCTCCGCCACCCACACGCCAGCCAGAAGATTCTGCCCCAGGTGTCGGCAGAAAACAGGCAGTGCCATGTCCTTCAGCAGTAGAAAGCTTAGCTGAAAGCCGTTTTGAAAGGAGAAAGCCTGTTACCTCTCCCTCCCTTCTACCCCCATAACAGGTCACAAAGAGGCCCTTTGCCGAAGGACAGATTGCTGATTAAAAATTTAGAGGAATCATCTGGAATCTTATCCAATATTTAATACTGGATGAGCAGAAATTCCCTCCAATGAAATACTGGGAAGGCTGAAGCCATTGTTTTCAGTCTCCACTCCAAACTCCATCCCCCTCCCTGGCAACAGCCTGAAAATAAGCTAGTCTGTTCGCAGCCATGGTGTCACCTTTGACTGTAAGATGAGGTTTCAATGTTATATTGCTGCCATCACTGGGACTGCCTGTTGCATATTGTGTTATCTGTAAAAATCTGTAAAGAGCTACAAACAAAATTAGCTCGGAACTACTTGCTATGTTTAAGTGTTCCAGGCTACATTTCATAGCTGCACTGGACACTGATGTGATGTGTAACAGAACCAGTTCGAACCAGTCCTTCTTATGTACAAGAAGGCAGCATGGCAAGTTAAAGATAAAGGGCAGAATCTCCTGGCTGGCGTGTGGGTGGCGGAGCCCACATGTCAGCGCTTAAAATGTTGCGCGAGCGTCCCGACGTCAGCGCGCGGCATTGCGATATTTCAGTTGGCGGGCGCGCTCAGCAGTGGGACGCACGCCCACCGTTAATTAAAGGTCTCATTAAGGCCCTTAACTTGCCAATTGCTGACGATTTTGAGGGGCCCATGCAAACTTTGGGTCGGTGCACAGGCCCAACGGGCAGGCGGGTAAGTGATTTTTTTACAAACCTCATCCAGTGGCGGGATGAGATTTGATAGCGGTTTTAAAAATGCTTAATAAAGTTTTTGTTTATTTCATTAAGATGTCCCATCTTGTGTGACATTTTCACATGAGGGGGACATGTTAACGAATTTTTTATTGTTCTATTTTTTATATTTGCCAGCCTTTCAGCGCTCTCCCTGAGACAGCACTTTGCCTCAGGGAGATGTGCTCTCTTTCGGGCGCATGTGTGAAAGAGCGCATTCTGGCAGTTGGGGAATCCCCCTCCCCCACACAGCAAGTGAATAGCTCTTCCCGTCAGGCAGGCCGTTAGGTGGGCCTTAATTGGCCCACCCACTTAAAATGGCGGTGGGGCCCATTTCTTGATGGGCCCACCCGCCCATCAAGGGCAAAATTCTGCCCAAAGAGTTGTAATCTTTGCAAGCTTAATGTGTGATTATAACCAACATCAGTGATCCATATCAACAGGAACACATAGCACCGCCTATTTCCACCTTTGTTGTTTCACCTCATCACTGCTGCTGAAACTCTTATTCAGGCCTTCGTTACTACTATATTTGACTATTCCAGTGCACTCCTGGCTGATCTCCCATATTTTACTCTCCATAAACTTGAGGTTATCCAAAACTCTGCTGACTCTGTCTTAACTCACGCCAAGTCCTGTTCCCCTAACACTCCTGTACTCGCTGACCTACATTGGCTCCTGTTCAAGTTATAATTTGATTTTAAAATTCTTAACCTTGTTTTCAAATCCCTCCATGGACTTGCTCCTCCCTATCTTTGTAATCTCTTCCAGCCACAAAATCACCTAAGTTATCTGCACTCCTCTAATTCTGGTCTCTTTTGCACCCTCGAATTTAATCGCTCCACCATTGGTGATTATGCTTTTTGTTGGCTAGGCCCCAATTTCTGGAATTCCCTCCCTACACCTTTCTGCCCCACTACCCTGCTTTCCTTCTTTTGAGGCACTACCTCCTTGATTAAGCTTTTGGTCATGTGAGTGACCTAATATCTCCTTATGTGTCTCATGTCATACCTTGTTTTCTAATTATACTGTGAAGCGCTTTGGCACATTTTATTACATTAAAGGCACGATTTAAATGTAAGTTGCTGTCTTTGTTGTTGTTGCCTCAGAGTTTTGCTGCCCTTCTCTGGCCAAGTTGAATTCATGGCATCAGGACGCTAGAATAATGAGCTTATATGAGCAAATAGTTTTTTCTTATCCACACTTTACCTAAATTGCTTTTCTCATACTATACACTTTCTGTAGAAGTGGGGTGGAGGAGTTAAAAAGTATTAGGGGCATCTATTTAATTTCAAAACCATGCTTAGCTACATGGATCAAAATTGACGTAGAAATTTTGACTGGGTGAAGGACACGATGGGCAGAATTTTCTGGCTGACGTGCAGGTGGAGGAGCCCACATGTCAGTGCTTAAAATGTCGTGCGAGGGTCCCGACATCAGCGCATGGCATTGCGATATTTCAGTCGGCGGGTGCGCTCAGCAGTGGGATGCACACCCGCTATTAATTGAAGGCCTCACTAAGGCCCCTAACTTGCCAATTGTCCAGGATTTTGAGGGGACTGTGCGAACAGCAGGTCAGCACACAGGCCCAATGGGCAGGCGGGTAGGAGATTTTTTAATAAAACTCTGCACTGGTGGGATATGTGGACTCAGAGGGGTTGTTCATGCTTTCCACGAAGTTTTAATTGCTGAAAGAGTTTAAAAGTTGCCTGTGTAATTGTTAGCAGTCCTCATCAATGTCCAAGAGTTTTTTGTGTACTTTGAAACCAGTCTGCAGACAGCAATCTCGGGCCTGCAGCTTTCCGGAGGCCTCCATTTAGCCTGTTCTGACATCTCCACTGGAGGCAGCTCCTGTGAGGAGGAAGGGAGGGATAGAATAAGGAGGAGGCCAGGACAGGACAATCAGCCTCCAGGAAAGCCACCTTTGGGAGGCCAGGCGCAGTCACAAGGGGTGCAGGGCCAAGAGGTTGCCCAAGGTGGAAGGGACCACAGAAGACTCCACTATCCTGCTGCCAGGGTATACAGGCAGTGAAGCAGCTACCTCAATATGACTGAGGGGCTGTGCCGAAGGAGGATCCAAATGTCAAGGGAGACAGTCAACTATATCTGTCAGGTGATAGGACCTGAGGTCTCCCCTAACTCTGTGGGTGGACACCCCATACCAGTGACTCTGAAGCTCACAGTTTCCCTACACTTCTATGCCTCTGGCTCCTTCCAGGACTTGGTGGATGATCTTTGCGGTGTCTCCCAATCAACTGTCCACACTTGTGTCAAGCAGGTTACAGACGCTCTGTTCAGACAGCTATTGACCTTCATCCACTTCTGCTGCGATCAGGCCAACCAGACACAGCGAGCCAGAGGCTTTGCGGCCATTGCTGGCTTCCCCCATGTCCAGGGTGCTATAGACTGTACACATGTGGCCATCAAGGCACCAGCAGGTGAGCCCGGTGCCTTCGTCAACAGGAAGGGTTTCCACTCCATGAACGTGCAGATAGTGTGTGATCACAGGATGCAGATTCTACAAGTCTGTGCAAGGTACCCAGGCAGCTCCCACGATGGCTACATCCTCAGACACTCCCAGGTGCTCTTCAGTGCTCCAGCCCGGCCGGATGGTTGGCTGGTGGGTGACAAGGGCTATCCCCTCAGAAGGTGGCTCATGATGCCTCTCTGCCATCCAATATCAGAAGCTGAGTAGAGCTACAATAGGAGCCAGGGCACCACAAGGGCTGTGGTGGAGAGAGCCATCGGTCTGCTTAAGATGTGCTTCCGTTGCCTGGACCACTCAGGGGGCGCACTCCAGTACCCCCCAGATCGCGTCTCAGTGATAGTTGTAGCATGCTGCGCTCAGCACAATCTTGCGCTGGAAAGGGGGGATGCAGTTGAAGATGAAGACCTTGACGCCCTGGATGAGTCTGCACATGATGAATCCAGCAGTGCCTCAGAGGAAGAGGAAGCACAGGACAATGATGAGGGGCAGAATGCTGACCTGCATTTATACCAAGGAGGCAGGAACACCCGTGACAATTTAATCCAATGAACCTTCAGCTAGCTCCACGCACATGGATCAGCAGGACCAGCATTGCCTGGCGCTTCCACATGTGGCACTTAGGTGCTACATCTTCCACCTGTTCAGCTGCAAATAAAGGCTTAGGACAGAAACATCAATGTCCACTCACTCATGATATGTCTGTGAAAAAGAAAAATGCACCACAAAGGAAACACCCTCAGCCATGGTCAGGAAAGTGGACTTCATTACGTCCAAAAACAAATACAGACTTCTCCATTGCAATAAGAAGAATTTTGTTCCCTAACCTAGGACCAACACAAAAATCACCAGTGACATGCCCGTGGAGTGCCTAACGTGCCTTATGCTTACGTTTTCGGGTGCTACCTCTAGGTGCCGCCCCATTACTCAAAGTGACTTGTGAGACAGCCTGCTGACTCTGCTGTCCTATTGGCCTCAATGACCTTGGCCAGCGTCCTCTGGCCCGTGGAGCCTGTGCTGGCCCTGCCACGGAGGGAGTGGCCGGTTCCAGAACTGGCACCTCCCCAGTTGCTGCAGCCTCAACGGAAGCAATGCTGACTGGCAGAGGGGTGGAGGAGCTACTGCCCTCACCCGGAGGGCCGTGAGAGGAGCTCACAGCAACGACAGGCAGCTGCTGCGCTGACGTGAGGTCCCTTTCGACCTCCCTGCTCACCACAGATGCATGGGCACTGAGAACCTATGCTTGGTGCCCAGAACATCTCCTACATTGGGAATAAGCACCCGTGGCCAGTACCGCTGTGAGGGCTTGCAGGTCAGAGCGTAACCCAATCAGAAGATTCTCCATCCTATTGAAGCACCTCTCCATGAGAGTCGCCAATCTCTCAGTGGAGGAAGCCTGAAGCTCTGCCCTGAGGTTCATTCCTTCACTGACACTCTGCCTGGATCCCTCCACCACAGAGACCAACTGAAGCATTCCTCATGCAACCCTGCCAGATGCAAATGCACTTCCTGCCACCTTTCCTGCAGCTGCTGCAATGGGGACAACTCCAGAGGCACATCATCAGTGTCGGACTCAGCATGTGTCTGGTCCCCTGCAGACCTCTGGCTGCTGGTGCCATCTGCACTTTCTGTCTGTGCCATCTCCTCCAGTGATTGTGAAGTGCCTTCTCCACTGTGACCTGGGACACTAGCAGACGGTAAATTCCTCACCGAGGTGTGTGTGTCTGCGCTGGTGCCTGGCTGAGATGATGTGCCACAAGTTGCATGTATTGGGCCTCAGGTGTGGAGGGGGGGCTGCGGTGTCTCTGGGCACGGCCATGCAGTGGTGATGCTGAAATTAACAACAAGAACAGTGCATCAGTTAGCGTTCAGTCAGTTAAACCTTTCATCCCTTTTCCCCCCAGCCTCATAAGTCACTCACCATTCAAGAACATAAGGAGACGAACATTAATGGGGTGGAAAAGAGTCAAGAGGAGCCCCAACCATTAGACGCACATGCAGACAGGGTGGTCAGATGGCCTCAGGAATGCCACATGGCATGTAATGTGCCATAGGAGGGCGGAGAGTGCAGAGGTACCTGACCTGGATGTATTGTGACCTGGATAGTTGCAGGGCTGAGGAAACATCGCAAATACTTGCGACATTTGTCGTCGATCACAGGAGATTGAGAGGTCACATTATTGGCCTTCATAGCGTTAGAAGGGGCATAGAAAGGGTGGGCAGAGGGCAACATTTCCCCTTGGCACAGGGATGAGTAACGTGGTGGCATTTATTTAAGTTGAGTGTCATGAGGTTGACAGCTGAGGTGCTGAGGACCTTTTGGACAGAGTGATGTGGGACACACTGGCTGAAAGGGTGCTGGAGGTCCCAAACCCCCTAAGATGCAATAAGTCTTTGGCTGTGCAATGGCATGTTAGACCATGGTGATAGTGGTCATAAATGGGATAAGGTGATTTTGGAAGGTGGTGGGGACGCAAATCCTCAAGGGGACAAGGGACCTTTGTGTATGACCCACACATCAGAATGTCTCAGTCTGTGAGTGAGCAGTGTTGCAGTATTAATGATTGCAGCAACCATCAGTGGTTTGGATGGTGGGCAGACAGAGTGAATGGGACTGTGGACCTCAAATACCTGGCTGCTGGACCCCAGTCTCGCCACCGCCGGCCATCCTGGCCTCCTGCCTCCTCCCCAGCTCCATGGCCTGCTCCTCGAATGTTGTGAGGTGCTGGAGCAGGGCGCACCCACCACCAGTCCTCTGGTGCTCCCACAGATTGTGTGGACTTTTCGCCTGTAGAACAGAGAAGAGGATTTATTGGGGCTGATCCTTCATGTACTCTGCACGAGCACGCCGCACCCCAACCACAGTGGCCCGTCTGAGGCCTCCAGTGGCTCCTGTCCACACAACTGGTGATCAGTCCCCAGAAGATAGTACGGCTGCTCCCAACCCCCTCCCCCAACCGCCACCTTGGACACATACGGCGTCCATCACTTTGAATATCACATTGGTCTTAGCGCCCATGGCAAGGAGGCACAACTAGGTGCTGCGCCGAGGCCAGCAGATGACACTTGGCCATGACACATTGAGGCTTCCCTTCCACCATCTCATCACCATCAATATGACACGTGTTGGAGTTCTGAGTATGTGTCTAGCGGCCTCCCCTGCAGGTTACCCCCAGACTACTCAAATGACAAAAACACCAACATATGCTTTGGGGAGAACCCTTCTTCTCCTCAGCCACTAAGACTGATGTAAGCATGGTCAGTACCCGTTTGCCCACCCAGCGTGAGCCAAATGCCCAATGCAGTAATGACAGCAAGACATGGTGGGGGGGCTCAAAGGCTAAGGCTGCCTTCTGGGTCAAATGGCCAAGACAGACATGGTACTCACCCGTCCAGAGCGCAACAAATCATTGAATCTTTTCCTGCACTGGGTGCCAGGGCGCCGCACATCATCATGGGTGCTTACAGCGTCACCCACCTCCTCCCACGCCTGGTGACATGGGGGGCCCTCTTCCTCCCATCCTCCGGATACAACACATCCTGATGGCTGGAAACCTCTTGGAGGAGGACAGCAAGGCATGCATCAGAGAATCAAGGGGCACAGTGGCCCCCCCCAGCCTCTCCTGCAGCCTGCCCCCCTCCTCCTGCTGTCCACTCGGATACCCCTCCCTCTCTCCCCGAGTGGCCATGGTGCACTGCTCCAAGCAGGCTGCCTGGCCACTCTTTATACAGGCTGCCTGTTCCCCATTGGAACCGGCAGTCTGAGGCTGCCTTCCCCCGGGACTATTTTCCCAATCTCCACGGGAGACACTTACCCGTGGGGCGGGCCTTAATTGGCCCGCCTGCTGAAAATGGTGGTGCGGCCTAATTCTCTAGCGGCAATTGGCTGCCCGCCCATCAAACGGAAAATTCTGGCCTATGCTTAACACATTCAGAACTACATTTCTGTCCAAAACAAAAACAGAATTACCTGGAAAAACTCAGCAGGTCTGGCAGCATCGGTGGAGAAGAAAAGAGTTGACGTTTCGAGTCCTCATGACCCTTCCACAGAATGGTCATCAGGACTCGAAACGTCAACTCTTTTGTTCTCCACCGATGCTGCCAGATCTGTTGAGTTTTTCCAGGTAATTCTTTTTTTGTTTTGGATTTCCAGCATCCGCAGTTTTTTGTTTTTATTTTTACATTTCTGTCCATGCTGTTGATACACAGGCTGTAACTCGATTATTCTCACTGATTAACAGTGGAGTAATAGTATTTACAAAGGAACATAATAGAATTGCATTTTGTATTCATATGCAAACCTTCCAGATTGGAATTTCTCCCCCTCAACTCATAGATTTGAAAATATCCTTCAGGGGATTTCTCCCAATTGGTCACTGCAACTGTTGCAGATGATCAGCAGAAAATCCAGTGATATGTCTAGCTGGAATTTGAGCCAATCTTGTGTCAAAGCTTTGGCAGGGAGATCGCTGAGGAAATCTTTGGTGATATAGCCAAATAATAGGGACAAACCACCAAAATCAGAGACACTTTGTTTTCATGTTAGTGACAGCGTGAAGATTGAAAGAGAGTCAACCAGAAAAATGAAGCCAACCTGAAGAAAGTTGGGGTAGGTGGGTGGGGAGTGGAAGAGAGAGAGAGAACCAACCAGATATGGAAAGATGGTGAACGAACCAGAAATGAGGAGCATGTGAACAAAAAAAGGAGCTAAAGTGATAATAAAGCATAAAAGGAAAGAGAGATAGCTACCAAACAGAGTGGGATAGAGCTGGAAGGGGAGACAGAGGGCAGAATTTTCCATGCCCACTGGCATCGGGCGTGCTTGGTGGAGTGAGCAGACAATATGGCAAGAAGGCCAGAAACCGGTTTTGCAACGTTAGGAAACCAGTTTGCGATTGTCCACTCAGCCCGTCAACGGCGGGTCATGTTCGCCGCCATCAGACGTCAGGAACCTCACTGTAATGCATCTGCATATCATTATAAGGCCAGCCCGCCAGAATCATCCCCCCACCTCCCGCTGGATCGTCCGCTCATGTCAGTGTGCACATATATAAGGCGTGCACTTGGCGGGCTGCCTTTTGAAGGGAACTTGGAGGTGAGTGCACAGTAACGTAGCGCAGCGTTCGCCCAGGTTGCCTGTTGGACTTCAAGGATGAGACGCATTGGAGGGGGTGGGATTAAGGGCTGTAGGTAGTGCACAAGTATACGCAGGGTTGGGGGGAGCCACGCATTAGGGAAACTTTGTATAAAGTGACCATTCCTCTGCAGCTGAGGCAGTTCAGGCGCAGCCACATTGATATGATTGGAGTTGGGCCTCTGGCGTATCTGCCCACTCAAGCAACGCAGAGGCATGGACGTGCCAACAATTGCTCCAGAGCTTTTCACCCCTCAGGCACAGGCTGCGAACTAATGAGCATTTTAGTGGACTGCAGAACAGTTGGACAACTGGGCACATTGTACAATCTCCTTGCCAAAGCTGGCCATGGAGCAGTCACTGGTGGAGGCGCTCACAGCCCCTTGCAATGTCATCATCCCGGTTTGGATCAGTCTCCACCATGGTTCAAGCTAACAGTGCAGCCTTGCAGTGTGGGTTAGGAGAATGCCTGCGCCTGAGCTGAGAGCACAGCGGGTGGTCCAATGGGCAAAGCTGCTGCCAAATGGTCAGGTGAAGTGGGGCAGAGGTGGGTGGGGTTTGTGGCAGCCAATCAGCACATTAAGCTCTGGCCATCCAAGTGATGGCCAGCACTCTCTGGGATGCATTAAGGGACCTTCACACTTAACCAAGAGAGATTCTTACCCAAGATAACCCACATTTCTCTCTCTTTCATCCTGCAGAAGGAGTAAATCAGGAGCATGGAGCCTGGTGAATTAGCTGTATGCTTTGGCATACAGAGAGTGAAGTCAACAGAGAAGAGAGTGATAGAGGCACCTGGCTGCGCAGAGGGAGCAGCACCCTCTGGAAGAAAGGGCGGCAGGAGCTCCCACACACACCCCTGAAGAGCCACAGTGAGCTGTCGCTGCTCAGCGCCTAGCTAAACCCAGGGTCTATAGACGCCGCCTTTCATGCCTGCAGATGAGGGAGAACCAATGTTGCCGAAGACTGCGCATGTCTAGGGAACTGGTTGGTCACATCTGACAGCTGCTGCAGGATTTGGCACCACGGGACATGGAGGGCATCCACTGCCTGTTTTCATGAAAGTGAACATAGAATTTTTATTCCTGTGGCTCCTTTCAGGGCTCCACAGGTGATCCCTGTGGGATTTCACAAACCTCCACCCACAAATGCATCCATGAGGTCATGGGAACCATCTTCATGAGGGCACACAACTTTGTGGATTTCACCCTGGACCAAGAGAGCCAGGATGCAAGAACAATTGGATATGCCCAGATCTCGGGTTTCCCACTGGTGCAGGGTTTGGTTGACTGCGCTCACATGGCACTCAGATCTTCATGACAACAAGCGGTCAACTATGCCAACCGCAAGGGCTTCCATTCGCTGAATCTGCAGCTGGTGTACAACCACCACAAATACATCCTGCAAGTGTGCGCAGGGTTTCCATGGAATGTCCATGATTCCTACACTCTCAGTTGGTCACAGATCCCTGAAATCTTCCAGGGTCCACAGAAGCTACAGAGTTGGCTCCCCTGGAAAAAGGGCTACCCACAGAGGCTGTGGCTGATGACACCCGTGTGGCAGCCTCAGACTGCAGCAGAGCGATGATATAATGAGGCTCATGCTGCAACTTGCAACTTGATGGAGCAGACCATCAGGATGCTGAAGATGAGGTTCCAGTGCCTGGTCCGGTCTGGTGGAGCCCTGCCATACAGTCCGCAGAGGGTGTCATGCATCATCATCATCTGCTGCGCCCTTTACAACCTGGTGCTGAATAGGGAGAGGAGCTGGCTGAGGAGGAGATGCAGGAGCTGGAGGTCTCCTCTAATGAGGAGGATGTCTACAATGATGAGGGTGAGGAGATCCTTGAAGGTGACAATGACGGGTTGAGGCCCTTGCATTGGCCAGATGAGGCAGGCACACTCGGGAGGCCCTCATACCTGCTAGATTTGTGGAGAATGATGATGACACTCAGTGAGGAGACACCATATGTCCTCACATTGTATCTGTGAATGTTTGACTCCAGTCTGGATTATGGCAATGCACATATCCTATGTTATATGCTCCTGTCATGGAGATGACGTCGACTGCTGGAGTTTGATGACGAGGTGCAGTGAGGACACTCCATAGATCTTCACATAGCCTCTGAAAATGTCTGACTCCTGTTTGGCTGAGGGCAGCTTGCTTGTGCTCTGTCATCAGCGCCAGAACACAGAGACGCAGCCATGAAACTTTAAAACCACCTGATCTTTTGTCCGCCTTCAGCACCTGACACCTTCAGGGCACAGTGTCATTGGTCACAGATGCTGAAGAGATAGGGGCCAGACCCACCTTAAAGGTGCTGAAAGCACACAGAGAGAATGAGAGAACTCTGACACCTGCCCATTACATTCTGGCAGCAATGACCAGCACTGCTGAGGTGCAGGCATCAGTAATGTTTCCAGGGAGTGTGAGGCTGGATCACCACTGTGGTCTGAAGGCTGCACAAAGCACAGGCCCTGGACTGAAACACCTGCCTTTATCTTGTGCAGAAAGGTTTCACATCTGAGTGACACGAACACTGCTCATCAGAACAAGGAGCCATAGGCAGGAAGACATTGTTGAGAATTTATTTACAATAGTGAACATTACATACAAGTGATTAACACCCATGCCCAGGCTGCGCAACATCTTCTTAACCTTCCTTACCCTGCCACTATGTATTGGTGCTCCCCTGACATCCACAGCAGGGGTGGAGGCAACCTGCTGACTGCTACGCCCTGTCTGTGATGACCTTGGCGGGCGTCCTTTGGAGGGCTGAGACCTGGAGGGCCCCAGCCTGCTTTCGGGGTCCTGCTGTGTTGCAGTGACACCCTCCTCAGCCTGTGGAGCTGGAGCTACTGGGGTCACAGGAAGAGGAGATTCAGATGGGCTGGACGCTCCCAGAGTCACCTGGGTCAATGGCCCCAGAGTGTGCACCTGCTGATCCTCCTCCCTATGGGTGCCCGGGGGCCCCTGGCTGACTCCATGAGTGGAAGGGGTAGCTGGAGTGAGATCGAGCTACCCAGCACCCCTCTCATGTACACACTGTTGGAGGCCAACTATGGCATCAGTGATGGAGTTCAGCCTGCACAGCAGTGCAGGAGCAATGCCCTGAACCTATGTCTCCATGGCAGCCGCCATCCTACTGGTGTTGACCTCAGTGAGTTGGCATGCCAGCCTGAAGGTGGACAGCCTCCTCCGTCATGCCATGCAATCTGAGGAGTGCCGTGGACATCCCTTCCTGATGTTCCTGAGCTTGCCTTTGCAGCTTCAGCAACTGTGACATGGCTGAATCCAAAGGCTGTTCATCTGACTCGGACTCAGCAAATTATGTGGTCTCCAGCAGTCCTCCGAGTGCCAGAAACCTGGGAAGTCCCTGCCGCTACCTGCTGTAGATCAGACAGTGCGATGTGCTCACCAGATTGTGACCCCAAGGCTACTCTAAAGCTAGGTCCCACCGAGTTGAGTGCCTCTGCGCTGGTGGGAGGGTGTGGGTGAGCGCTGTGATGGATCTTCAGGGAGAGTTTCAGCAGATTCCTTCTCTGAGCTTCCCTCAGGACTTGTTTGGAGGCCCTTGGCATGGACTCTCTTAGCTGTTTCCCAGATGTGCCTGCAAAAGCAAGGGGAAATAATTAGTGCATGGCAGTGGCCTGTGAAGCAGGACATATCACTCACAGCATGGTTGTCTGACAGATGTTGCACTGCTGGACTCTCACATTGTTGAGCACCGCTGGCTTCATCATTGGCACATGAATGGTCCAGATCTTTGTGAGCCAGCTGAATGGCTCTATTTTTGAAGTCCATGAGTACGCTGATGTCTGGCATTCCTCCACCGGCCTGCAACCTCTCCTTGTTGTTGTATGCCAGCTTTTCCTGTATAAATAGAGATGGAGAGAGTGTAAGCAGGACACCTGCCAGGCCAGGTGATAAGTATGCCTGGCATGTGTGGGTGGTGAGTGGTCCCATGAATGGGATGAAGACAATGAGGGTGTGTGTGAGAGAGTGAGTGGTGACGTCCCTTGAACTGGCAGTGAATGAGGGCCCTGTGGATGTGTGATGGGTTTGTGAGTGTGAGAATTGACAATGATGAGAAGAGTGACTTATCCTGGCAGAACGGAAGAGATCATTCATTCTCTTGTGACACTGGGTGGCTGTCCTGTTTTGCAGGGCATTGGCGCTGACCACCATTGCCACTGTTGCTGATGCCGCTGCCCCTCCTGTGGCCAGAGCAGGGGTAGAGGAGATCACGGCAGGCCTCCATGGCATCCAAAAGGTGGTTTAGGAATCCGTCACTAAATCAGGGGCTGCAGTCTTTTTGCCTTTCAGGACCATCCTATCTTCTGTGCAGCAGTCCTGGGCTGGAAGCACTGAGAGGCGTACGCAAAACTGCACTTCAAATATGGCGCCTGGTGTGATGAAGCGGCGGGGTAATGGCCTGGCGGGCGAATGAGAACCCATCTGCCATCCAAGTGGCCTGTTTCCCGGAAATGCATAATTAATGCAGCGGGTTTGGGATGATGCAGTGTGAGAAGCCACCATTATGGCCGATGGGTAAGACATCGTGTTACCCACCCACACTTAGTGCAAATCTGGAATAATTCCGCCCAGAATCAAATAGAAGAGAGATGAAGGAAAGAAAGGGATAAAAAGGAAAGGAAAGAGAACGTTAGCAAGGAGAGAATGGAAGGAGAACAGAAAAGGAAAGAAGAAGACAGTGTTGAGCACAGAAGGGAAGAAGGAAGGAGAAAAACCCAGATGAAATGAAAGAGTGAGAGACGCAAAGAAAGCATGGAGGCAAGAGAGAGAAAGACAGGATAGAGAAGGAGCAGAGACAAGTAAACAGAAAAGAAGAGAGACAGTCAGAAGGGAAAGATTTGGAGAGATAGAGAAAAGGGAGGGAGCTGATTGAGAGAAGGGATAAAGTAGAAACAGAGACCTAGAAGGAACTTAGAGACACCCAGCAGAGGAGGTAAGATTGACGTGACATGATGAAAAATAACTCAGCAAAACACTAAACATTTTTCTAAAGTGGGCAATGTGGCAGAATTGACATTAACTATAAATTATATAAAAACAGAAAGTGCTGGAAAAACTCATCAGGTCTGGCAACATTTGTGGAGAGAAACAGAATTAACGTTTCAAGTCCGATATGATTCTTTTTCAGAATTGAAGAGAGGCAGAAATATGATGGGTTTTATGCTGTTGAAAAAAGGGGGAGGGTCAGGTGGAACAAAAAGGGAAGGTCAGCGATAGGTTAGAGGGCAGGGAAGTTAAATTACAATGATGTTATGGAACAAAAGGCAAAGGGAGTGGGAATGGTAGTAGTAAAGGAGTAAAGCATTGTTCCAGGGTAGATGTTAATAGCAGAACAAAGGTCAGTGCCCTCTGAAAGCAAAATATGAGAACAAGATACAGACTGGCATTAAGGGAAAACACTAATATATGATAGTCAGGAGTGTTAGTGATATTAGTGTTGCTGACAAGCAGTTGGGGGGCTGGATTATGGCTCTGGATGTTTACCACCGTTCTGCTGTAACCTAAAGGCAATGACAGTTCACCTACTGCCGTAATGCAGCCAATTTACTGAAGCAATGGAGATGAATTTTCACCAGGATTTTGCCAATCATTTGCCATGACATTGCAGAAGAACCGTGGAAGTCCGATGGACTCGAAACTCTGTTTTTCTCTCCACGGATGCCATTAGAACTGCTTAGTTTTTCGAGCATTTCTGTTTTTGTTTCAGATTTTCAGCATCCACACTATTTTGCTCCTATCTTAGCAGTTTAGATGGATTTGATTACTTGAATGTTTGCTATTTACTTTTTCTTCATTGATATGTTTTGTTACTTTTTGCTTCAGTGAATTTAATACTTGATTAGTAACTTATCAGGGGACTTGTTACATGTCAATCCATCATTCATTCTGCCCTACAAACACGTGGCACTTTGGGATCTGTTGGGCGATTTTGATCTTTCACCCCAAACAGCCGCCAAGTGGACTTATTGGGAGCCTGGACTATTTTCAAGTTGTGCAGCGTTAAAATGCAGTCAGCAACCTACATAGCTCACAATGAACACTAACAGAGAGCTCAACGGAGCCCTAAAATGGAGGCTAACAGCACATGCTCTGCCCGTTTGTTCTTGAAAATTGCAAATAGGGTCTTATAGCTGGCATCAGAGCCTGAAATGCAGATGCAATCATCCTCCCCATGTGTTGGGCCCCCATTTATTGGTCCGGTTGCCTCATAAGTGGGCTTCTGACATTTGAAACCTTCCCTGCAACACCTTGAGCTCCGAGGCTTGTATTATTGTGACATTTTTTGAGGTGTAACAGTTCTGAGAAAAATTCAGTCATCGAGATTTCCTCAGTTATATTATCAATTGTCATTCATTAATGGTAAGCCTTCTCAGCTTTCTGAGGAGCTTATGAAGTAATCAAATAAGATCTTCGGATTTAATTGCTTTTGCGATACGCATTTATACTTGTATCATTTAAAGCAGACAATCCTTATCCCAGTCTTTATAAACCTAATGTAAGCCTAGTCGAAGTGGAGATCATAAGAATAAGAGAAATAATTTTGCAAAGTTGAAACTATTCTACAATAAAGTCACTAAGTGTCTTAAGCCTTCCAATGCAGATCTTTCCTTTTCGTGGACCTTGTGAATTAGAACCTTCTCGAAGTTCAAATCAGGCTGAGAGTACAGAGCACGAAGTATTTCGCCAAGTAGTCATGCCAATCGGGTAACCCTGGGGATTTCCACAATTACAATCCAAATGTCGTTCTAGAACATTTCATGAGGGTCGGCAATGACTTCATTTTATTTCACGATTGTAACCTACTTTGAGATATCATGAAATGAAGCGTGATTCTAGTTATTGTTAATAAGTAGCATTTGGACCTACTTGCTGTGACGCCTTGCCACTTGGTGGCGCCATCAGAGTATTTGAGCATATTCTGGGCTCTTCCGTGACAGAAAAAATATTCTTTAAATCGGGAGATTATTAATTACCGATGATACTGGTAGAGGAACATTTAATGCATTTGTATGCCATCACTCTTTAACAAAGACATTTTATTGCATTTATTTTAAATGGCTTAATACTTATATTAAAACGGGGGAGAGGAGCATTGGTGTGTTAATAATCATCAATATTTTTAGTTTTTATCTGTACTTCAGAATTGTTTTGAATGAAAAAGTCAGTTGGGATT
The DNA here is from genome assembly GCF_017639515.1 of Carcharodon carcharias. Taxonomy (NCBI): domain Eukaryota; kingdom Metazoa; phylum Chordata; class Chondrichthyes; order Lamniformes; family Lamnidae; genus Carcharodon; species Carcharodon carcharias. The sequence continues at coordinate 42,569,523 of NC_054470.1, forward strand.
CCAAAATGGCAACAGTTAGTATTTCTAAAAAAATGTACCTCAGTTACTAAGTATGAACACATGGGAAAACAAAGTTACAGTAACAGCAACCCTTCTAAACATGCTGATCTTTTTAAACAAAATTAAATAGAGTAGCACAGAACAGAAGATTTTGAATTTCTTTGCAGCCTGTCCCTGTAATATAATCGTGGTGTATTATCACTGAGTCTATGCGATAAAAATTATATTTCTCCTGAGAGATGGCATGTGACCACCAAATTTTGAAGTGTATTCCTACATTACAACTACACTCTAAAAAACACTTAACGGATAATGTTTTGGGACATTAGGGAAGACACGATATATGGTACTTTTACATCCATTGCATTATACTCCCTACTTTTTGGTGTTGGGGAAAATATTACTCTGTGCTCTACAGGCTGTGCCCAGGGACATACATCGAGACAAACATCAGCTGCAGCTGGAGGATCATCAACTCGATGAAAGACGCTCTTTGGTCTGCCCAAAATTTGTTGGTCTTCCAGTATAAAGAGTTGTCCCCGACTGGGTGTTGCAGACTGGCACATTCCAAGGTCCAGGACTACGTGCTGAGGGATGCACTAAAGCTTGGGGCAGCTGCCACAAAGGCGCAATGAGGAAAGGTCACTGTCTAAGACCTTTCTACCATAGTGCACCGAGGGGCTGGGAACTGTTTAGAACCCCTTGGGCTGTACAGCTCACAATGAATGTCTGCAAATGATTGTAATATTCATTTATTGTATTGATGCATTTGGTGATACATGTTGTAAAAGTTGAACCTGATTGTACTTTTGTGATGGTGATTTTGAAATAGTTTGGAATGTTGTTGAAGATATTTTATGAATAAAGTATATGTTTGCAAAAAAAGAGAAAATATTGAGGAACAATTCCTGATTTCCCCCATGTCCGCAGCTTGGTGTAGATCCACCATATTGACCTCAAAGATGGAGTGGAAATATTTGGCTGAAGCAGCACTGCCAGTGGGAAGCTTTTACTGTAGCAAATACATGAGTTACTGGTTAGAAACTGCAGCTCACCTTATTGCCAAAAATTACAGTCGCTAAATCAGTATTCAATATTCAAAAAGATGTTGAATTCGTACAGAACCATCCCCACAGTACTAAGCTGTGACATAAGTTGACTCTAAATACTCTCCCATAATGTTCTTCCGCAGATGGCTCTGGGAGCTCAAATTGTTTTGCTCACAGTTAGGAGTTTGACTTAAGTGGTTTGTAGGAGATGTGTGAGGAAATAGTTTATGTTGAAACAGCACCTTATCAAAAATGTTTTCCTTTAAGATCAATGCATTAGAGGCATCAGGCTGATTACTAGGGTTTTCTGAGAGCTCAGCCTACATAGTTTGAAAGATTTCCATGAATTTTGTAATAAAATGTGGCCTTATCAGTTTGAAGAAGAGTTATGTGATTTGGTCTTTTAGAACTCACTGGAATTCTTTACGTTAGGCTTGTGTGAAACAATGTTTGACACAATTTTTTATTAAATCAGTACAATTTATATTGGAAAATTTGATTTGTAAGCTACACTTTCATCCAGGTTGTCATGCTTTTTTTTAAATAGAGACGTCTAAACAGCTTCAATGTAGAAAGAGTAATTTTCCTACTGGGCTCCCAGTGGTGGATCTCACCCCTACTAGAGCACATAATCGGATATTTTGATGCATGGTCCCCAAAATTCTCTGGTCATTGTTATAAATTGGAAGCCATGGTCAGTATATACTGCATAGTGGCAGTGTGAAATGGCTTGCTTAACCTATTGTTTAAATTTTTGAGATATTTTGCCTTTCCAAAGTAATTTGAAAATTTGGACAATAGGTTAAGGAAGCTGTTTCACGCTGCTACTATGCAGTAGTTACATGAGTGGTATTTTCCACAAACAGAATGCTACCGTCAGTCCTAAAAGACATTCTGCCTACTACGCAATTGAGCAACATAATGTATGCAATGCCAGGTAAGTAGGCCACATGTACAACGGTTGCCTGATCAAATAAAACTTTTCTTTGGTTGTTCATTATAGGCAGAGAACAGACCATTCTCATCCAGCACATGTTTCCAAAGCCTAAAACAAAACATCTACTGTTAAATGTGATTCTGTGATTGGACAGCACTTGCTGAACAATCCTGGGTGAACTGATAGCTACACTAACAACCAGTTGAGCTCTTAGCATGGCTCGTTTACACTTGCGAGAAGTGACATACAGTCATATGCAGGGATGCCTTATTTGCAAACAAAAGGAATATATTCAAGCCTTATGCCTTTTTCAAATTACTTTGAGAAGCCTATAGTTCACTGCTGCATTCTCCATGGCAACACCTCGACTAATCAGATTCGATTTGCCCACCAAACTGCACCCTTTTCTCCTGTAGTATAAATTGTTGTGATCATCTGAAATTTGGCATTCTTGCACTTATCCTGATGAGCGCAAATTGAAAAGCATTGGTAACATGTCTCTCTGTTCAGCAATATTCAAGCTCTGTACTAATCAGCGGCTGTTTTTATGCACATTAGTTGGATCTCGTGCGCTGCTGTTTATATGTCAGTGTGAGTTCAGTGGGTAGGACTTTCAGCTTTAGATCAGGTGGATTTGAGTTCAAGCCCCACTCCAGGACTTGAGCAAATGATTAGGATGGTATTTCATTGTTGCACTGAGAGAGAGCTACACTGTCAGAAGCGCCACCTTTTGGACAACATGTTAAAGAGCCTTCATGTGCCCTGTCAGGTGGATGTAAAAGATCTAGATGCGATTCCTAAACCAACATTACTAAAACAGATTATCTTGTCATTAATGCTGTTGCTGTTTGTGGGGCCTTACTGCATGTAAATTGAATGCTGTATTTCCCAACATAAGAACAATGACTTACACTTTGAAAATACTTCATTGGCTGGGAAGGGTTTTGGCATTTTTTGAAAGGCCAATGTAAATGTATGTTTTCTCTTTTTATTGCTAGCAATTTGCTTTTTAAATTTTTTTGGAATTGAATCCCAGGTTTGTTCCAAGACAGAGGTCTGACTCCTATGCAGGCTCCTATGATCACAATTTGAGTCAGAATTCAAACTTTTAAAGGATAACCGTAACTTTAACTTACTTGAACAAGCCTTTACTTACAGCTTTAATGTAGTGATATTTTTTCAGTTTATTTAAATGTCTGGTTTTTGACATTGGCTGCTGTCTGTGTACATGTTGGATGTGATTTTCAAATTGGATTGGTCTCTGCTAACTTTGTAACCAATAATACCACATGGTCAGAGTGAGTCAATAAGAAAGCACTTTGGAACTCTATCATTCAGCAAAACAGACTGTTAACCTGACTGGTCAAATAACTCTGAACATTGTGCACTAATGCCCATTATTTGCCAGCTTGACTTGTGAGTGAAGCAATGTTTTGCCGTCTGAGTCTCAGTTCAAAAAATAATCTTCCATTTTGTGGACTGAATGCATTGTAGTTGTGCTGTCATAAGATCCACTTTGTACGCTACGCAGCAACTTAACAATGGGTTACTGTACATGTATTTTAGAAGATTAAACGAGCAGTAAATTGAAGGAGATATATAAAACTCCATTTCATTAGCTATAGACCTTGTGACTCACAGCAGCAGCCCACATAATTACCGTTGTGCATTTTCATGGTCCCACTTTGTTAGTCATTGGACAAAAAGCTCATTTATCAAAAGCAGATCTCCTTTATTGATGTTGAGAGATTTTTTCAAATGATGTTAAATTAAAAACATTCACCCAAGCACTGCAATGTCAATATGATGAGAAGGATGTGGAACATAAACTGGGGAATCAGTAATTTAAAAAAAATGCAACTTCTTCCTTAAATAAAGTTGTTTGTCATTTTCCTGTTCATTTTATGTGTCTGTTTGGCATGATGGATTTGGCCTGTAGAACATCATGGGCAGAATTTTTAGCTTGGTGTGCGGGCATGTGCCCGACCTGCTCGAGCGTGAAATTGCGTGTGATGACGTTGGGCGAGGGTCCCAACGTCACTGAGCCCTGGTGTGATATTTCAGTCAGCTGGTGTGCGTGGGAGTTGGCAGCACATTGTCGACAATTACGAGGCCTATTAAGGCCATTGACGTTGTAATTGACGGAAATTTTTCATTTCCCGTCCAATGTTACAGTTGGCGGGCGAGCAAATCAGCTAGGCAGCCTTTGCCTTTTTGAGGAAACGTCATCCAAGGGCGGGATGAGGTTTTCAATACTAAAAAAAAATAAAAATGCTTGAACAGAATTTTCATCATCCATACATGCAGATGATCGATTCTGATGTGTGGACATTTTCTTTGGCATTTTAAAATCTTTATTTCACAGAATCACAAAATCACACAGTGCAGAAGAGGGCCTTCAGCCCATCGAGTCTGCACCGACACATGAGAAACACCTGACCTACCTACCTAATCCTATTTACCAGCACTTGGCCCATAGCCTTGAATGTTATGATATGCCAAGTGCTCATCCAGGTACTTTTTAAAGGATGTGAGGCAACCCGCCTCCACCACCCACTCAGGCAGCGCATTCCAGACCATCATCATCCTCTGGGTAAATAAACTTTTCCTCACATCCCCCCAAACCTCCTGCCCCTCACCTTGGACTTATGTCCCCTTGTGACTGACCCTTCAACTAAGGGGAACAGCTGCTCCCTATCCACCCTGTCCATGCCCCTCATAATCTTGTACACCTCAATCAGGTCGCCCCTCAGTCTTTTTGCTCCAACAAAAACAACCCAAGTCTATTCAACCTCTCTTCATAACTTAAATGTTTCATCCCAGACAACATCTTGGTAAATCTCCTCTGCACCCCCTCCAGTGCAATCACATCCTTCCTATAATGAGGTGACCAGATCTGCACACAGTACTCCAGCTGTGGCCTCATCAAGGTTCTATACAACTTCAACATGACCTCCCTACTTTTGTAATTTATACCTCGATTGATAAAGTCAAGTGTCCCATATGCCTTTTTTCACCACCCCACTAACATTCCCCCTTTATTGCTTTTGGATTCTTCAGCTCCCTGAGACAGCTCTTTGACTTCAGGGAGCTTTCATTCCATGCTCCCCTGAAGTGCCTTCAGTGCTTGCCCTCCTCCCACCCCCACCCCAGCACCGCTGAGAATTTCAGCATGCCTTTCACACTAGCTGGCCATTAATTGGCCAGTCAGCATGAAATCACGGTCGGTTGCCGATTGCGGTCAGCAGTCTGTTCCCCAGCCGCTCCAGGACCCACCAATCGTGAGCGCCCGCCGAACTAAAAATCCTGCCCCATGTGACTCCGGCTTGCACTCAGTTCCGGCATCAACTATTTTCGGCTGAGCACATTACAGGTCAGATACAGTCCAGAACAGAGCAGAAGAAGTTGCCTTTCCAATTGGCACAACACCAATTATTCTTCACTTCTGAGTTATTGCTGAAATACTGTCAAGCAATGCCACTTCACTGGCAATCTTGTGTGCTGTGAAGTACACTGTAAAGCCGAGAGGCCGATCACCTTGTCCAAATTCATGTAAAGTTGTAAAGCCTAATACACCACAAATCACTACATACAGTGGAGCAAAATAAAACTTTGGTTAATAAGAAAACAAATGGTAATAATTCTTATAGGATGTCTTTGTGAAATTGCTCGTTCAGAGTTTTAAAACATTCCTGTATTTTCAATGACTTTTAACTATCAGGAAAGGACTGTGAGTGTGTGTTGGTTGTGGAAAGCCAACAAGAGTGGGAACTTTTAACTTATGTAATACCATCAACATCAGGAATTCTAAAAAGTATAGCACAAGCTAAGCACAGGCTCAGGAAAGAGGTTGAACTGAAAAATTGTGACTGGGAAGCTCCAAGTAATTATCCTGAAAATAATCCTAAATCATGCTGATGACACTAACCCACAACATCGAGCAATAATTATGCTCCCAGAACAGTGAAGTTGTCAATCTTCAACATTGAGACTAATCTACGAGGATAAAAGAAATTCTTGTGCAATAACATGTAACAATGGAAGGGGGGGGGCCGTGCGGTGGTGGTGGGGGCGGTGGGGGGGGGGGTGGGGGGGGGCGTGGCCGTGGAATACAGTCAATCTCATTAGATAATATTTAGAGGGAAACATATAAAAGTAAACATAAAAACAATAGAGGCCAGAAAAGTAATGAGAAGAAGAGATGCTAAAAGACAGCTGAAGTCTTGAGAATACTTTTTGGCAAAATGGCAGAAACTAATGCTAACACTTTTTTCCATGTACCAATATTGATTGCTTTTTGATTAGGCTCTTAAGTTTTCTAGCCCATGGTTTCCTTATCAATTTTGAACATGTTGCTTATTTCTTCCCTCACCAAATATTTTAATTTAGTTTTGAATTGAGAAAACAATAAATGTAGGTGGTGTCACCATATGGACTAATAAATCTCTGCCCCCGTCTTTCTTTACACACATCTACGCATAAGGACAAGCAGGCAGTAAGCAGCCTGACCACAGGAGACAGTTGAGTAACTGGACCATTTGATGGCAGTACCAACAAAACATGCACTGTGAAATCTATGGACGTATAGGGCAGAATTTTGCTCTTGATGGGCGTGTGGGCCCCACTGGCTCGGTGGCAGGCGGACAGCTGACCCTCGCCACCGAAACGGGGCCCGCCGCCATTTTGAATGGGAGGGCCAATTAAGGCCCGCCCAGTGGGCTGCCCGACAGGAAGCGCTATACTCTTCCTGTGCAGGGGGGAGGGAATCCCCAGCTGTCAAAGTGCGCTCTTACGTGCATGCTCACAAAAGAGCGCACTGCTCCCTGAGACGAAGTACTGTCTCAGGGAGATTACTGGCAGTCCAGAAAACTTTAAAAATAGAAAACTTTAAAAATTATTAACATGTCCCCCTCAATGTCACACGAGATGGGACATTAATAAATATCACATAAAATGTATTAAAGTTTTTAAAAACGGACATGAAACCTCAACTCGCCAGTGGATGAAGTTTCATGTATTATCAGAAGCTCGCTGGGGCTCCTGGCCTTAAGGTTGGACAGGCAGGGCCTTTAATTATCTTAATTACTCTTTAACAGCCTCAATTGGCCATTGACAGGTCAATGGGCGGACAGCTAATTTCGCTATCCTCCCGGCTTCCTAAATACTTAAAGGGACCGGGCTGACGCCGGGGGTTCCTCCTGACATCATCCTGTGTCATTTTCCCGTGGGCGAGCGGGCCCCGTCCCCAAATCCCTGACGGGAAAACTCAAACCATAAAGTTTGGTGGCATGAAATAAATAAAAGCTTGAGATGAATAAGTTTCACTATTAAACAGGTGTGCAGAGCTCCCACAAGCAGAGAATAATCCTTTAGCACTAATTTAAAAATAATTAATTTATGGGATGTGGGATTGCCCATCACTAATTGCCCTTTCGAAGGTGATGGTGAGCTGCCTTCTTGAACTGTTGCAGTACATGTGGTGTAGGTACACCCACAGTGCTGTTAGGAAGGGAGTTCCAGGATTTTGACCCAGCGACAGTGAAGGAACAGCGACATATTTCCAAGTCAGGATGGTGAGTGACTTGGAGGGGAACTTCCAGGTGGTGGTGTTCACACATGCCTGCTGCCCTTGTCCCACTGGATGGTAGTGGTCGTGGGTTTGGAAGGTGTTGCTTAAGGAGCCCTGGTGAGTTTCTGCAATGCATCTTCTAGATGGCATACACTGCTACTACTGTGCATCGGTGGTGGAGGGGGAGATTACTTGTGGATGTGATGCCAATCAAGTGGCTGCTTTGTCCTGGATGGTGTCAAGCTTCATGAGTGTTTTTGGAACTGCACTCATCCAGGCAAATGGGGAATATTCCATTGCACTCCTGATTTGTGCCTTGTAGATGGTGGACAGGCTTTGGGGAGTCAGGAGGTGAGCTACTCACTGTAGGACTCCTAGCCTCTGACCTGCTCTTGTAGCTGCAACTCAGTTTCTGTTCAATGGTAACCTCCAGGGTGTTGATAGTGGGGGATTCAGTGATGGTAATGCCATTGAATGTCAATGGTTAATGGTTAAATTGCATCTTGTTGGAGATGGCCATTGCCTGGCACTTGTCAGCCCGAGCCTGGATGTTGTCTAGGTCCAGGTCTTGCTGCATTTGAACATGGACTGCTTCAGTAACTGAGGAGTTGAGAATGGTACTGAACATTGTGCATCAGCAAACATCCCCACTTCTGACGTTATGATGGAAGGAAGGTCATTGATGAAGCAATTGAAGGTGGTTGGGCCTAGGACACTACCCTGAGAAACTCCTGCAGTGATGTCCTGGAGCTGAGATGATTAACCTATAGCGACCCCAACCATCTTCCTCTGTGCTAGATATGACTCCAACCAGTGGAGAGTTTTTCCCATTGATTCCCATTGACTCTAGTTTTGCTGGGGCTCCCTGATGCTACATTTGGTCAAATTCTGCCTTGATGTCAAGGGCAGTCACTCTCACCTCACCTCTGGAGTTCAGCTCTTTTGGCCATGTTTGAACCAAGGCTGTAATGAGGTCAGGAGCTGAATGACCCTGGCGGAACCCAAACTGAGTGCCTGTGAGCAGGTTATTGCTAAGCAAGTGCCACTTGATAGCATTGTTGATGACCCCGCCCCCCCCAACTCCGCATCACTTTATTCAGGATCGAGAGTAGATTGATGGGGCAGTAATTGGCTGGGTTGGATTTGTCCTGCAATTTTCCACATTGCTGGGTAGATGCCAGTGTTTTAGTTGTACTGGAACAGCTTGGCTAGGGGCGCAGCAAGTTATGAAGCACAAGTCTTCAGTATTATTGCCAGAATGATGTTAGGACCCATAGTCTTTGCAGTATCTAGTGCCTTCAGCCTTTTCTTGATATCATGTGGAGTGAATCACATTGGCTGAAGACTGGCATCTGTGATGCTGAGGACCTCCGGAGAGGTCAAGATGGATTATCCATGGCACTTCTTCCTAAAGATTGTATCAAACGCTTCAGGCTTATCTTTTACACTGATGTGCTAGGCTCGTCCATCATAGAGGCTGGGGATATTTGTGGAGTCTCCTCCTCCAGTGGGTTGTTTAATTGTCCAGCACCATTCATGACTGGACATGGCAGGACTGCAGAGCTTAGATCTGATCAGTTGGTTGTGGAATTACTTGGCTCTGTCTATCACTTGCTGCTTATGCTGTTTGGCACACAAATAGTCCTGTGTTGTAGCTTCACCAGGTTGGCACCTCATTTTTATGTATGCCTGGTGCTGCTCCTGGCATACATTCCTGCATTCTTCATTAAACCAGAGTTGATCCCCTGGCTTGTAAAGGTAGAGTGGAGGATATGCCAGGCCATGAGGTTACAGATTGTGGTTGAGTACAATTCTGCTGCTGCTGATGACCCACAGTGTCTCATGGATGTCCAGTCTTGAGTTGCCAGATCTGTTCAAAATGTATCCCATTTGGCATGATGGTAGTGCCACATAACAGGATGAAGGGTATCTTCAATGTGAAGAAGGGACTTCGTCTCCGCAAAGACTGTGTGGTGGTCACTCCTATCAATACTGTCATGGACAAATGCATCTGCGGCAGGCAGGTTGGGTGAGGGTGAGGTCAAGTGTGTTTTTCCTTCTTGTTCGTTCCCTCACCACTTGCTGCAGACCCAGTCTAGCAGCTATGTCTTTTAGGACTTGGCCAGCTCAGTCTGTGGTGGTACTACTGAGCCACTCTTGGTGATGGATATTGAAGCCCCCCACCCAGAGTACATTCTGCACCCTTGCCACCCTCAGTGCTTCCTCCAAGTGTTGTTCAACATGGAGCATTGCCACCCAGTGTCAATACCACCTTGCCACCACCTCCCCATGACAGCTGCAATTCAAGCAAAGCTCAGAGGCCTAGTAAGGTAATCGACTTCAGCAATGTGTGTGGGGAGCTGTAAACCAGCAACTGTTGCAAAAAACTGCTCACCTTGATAACTGCAGAGTGGGGAGTGCATTTTATCAGCCCAATGACAGTACTTCAAAAAAATCATGCAGTTCCATGTCCATTTTTCACATGAGGTATTAAACCAAAGCTCCCTTTGCACTCTTAGGTGAGTGTAAAAGATCCTATGGTGTCATTCAAAGAAGTAAAGGGGAGTTGGCACAGTCTCCCCTACAGTATCCCTTAACCAATATCAGTAAAAAGATAAACTATCTAATTGTTGGAGAGTCAGGGACATCCTGAGTTTGTAAAACATGTTGTATAATTTCAAATTCTTTATTTCTTTCTTCTAGAAGACTGTTACACACAGGAGAGGAGTTAACTTAAACAGCACAAATTTATCCTCTCACCACCCATCGGTAGGCAGAAAGGCTTTGATTTGCTTCCCTCTTTATAACAGGGACATATTTCCCAACCCCTCAGTTTTGATCCAATTTTCTATAACCCCACAGCAAACTTGAGATAAGATGAACTCAAAGGGTTAGTTTATTTGTGCACACTCAAGACATGAAAGACGGTTCACAATATCCCCCTTATATTCAGATAGTAAAGAGAGAGGTAAAAGTAAGAAAGATTTACCGCGCAGAGACCACAAAAAAAAATAAATATTATTTCATGTGGTTTCCATGGTCCAGAATCAAAGTCCAGTGACATATTCCTTCATGGAGGTCAGAGAGTTGCAAACTGATGCAGGGTAATTCATTTTTTCGGAGGTGTTGGTTTCACACAATGAGATAGGCTTGCAGAGATGAATCAGTCTTGTAGACGATGATACAAACTTCCAGCAGGGTAGATGGGGCCAAGTGTCAACCTGGGCCACAGCTCCTTCGATGTGGCCTGCTAGTCAGATGCTAAACAGCAGACTGAGCTTTTCAGCTAGGCAAGACAATATTACTGGTTCCACAAGCCAGAAACGAATGTCATGTAACTCTCAGCTCTCCTCACTGTTTTTGACAGGAGATGTATATCCCTCATCTGGGTCCCCAAGATTGTTAAATATCTCAATTGTTAAGAATTTAAAGGAAGGTTACAGGACACTTTGCCTTAGCAGACAAGCAGACTCCTGATAGCCAACCTAGGTTATGAAATGTGGATGGCCTTTGTATAGCCCTCTTTGAATTTGGCCTGTGCAGCCCACAGCTGCTAGTGGCTCCCCATAGATAATGATGTGCACAGTTGCCCAATATTGCCAGGTAGCTTCTTTGTTTGAGGGTCAGAGGCATACATACAGTGTGAGGTCTTAGTCTCCTCACAAGACACACTAGGGTACTTTATAATTATGTTTTTTTATCAGCTTCTTATGCTGGAAATTTTTTCAGAACTTCTGCTCCGTTGCTGTAAGTCTGGGGAAGCTTTGTCAGAATGGAGTTTCCTCTGAAGCCCCACCGAAGTTGTGGCTGCAGAATGGGACCAGGTCTGAGAAAAACATTATGTTGAGTTGGTCTAAAGAGAGAAAGGGAGAAATAGGGAAATCCAACAAAAGTTTATGACGAAGACCTTTCATGCTATATTTTAAAAGATTAGTATGCCTAAATTTCACAATAAACATCTTGCATCAGTTATTTTGTGGTCTCCACACTCTTCCAAATAAATCAGTTTTTTGACCAAGCCAAAAGTAATGATCACATAAAATTTTCACCTTGTAATAAATGTATTATTCTGTTTTATGTATGCATTATTTTACATTTATAAGAATTGAAGAACATTTACTTGTCAGTCCAATTACTAACTGGGTGTCTACAGATCTCTATGATTAACTCCTGTATCTGTTACTCATTTGAAGTGGTTCTTTGAGATTTCTTCACTAATGGTCACTGAGGAAGAATTAATCCTTTTTGTTGGAAAAAAAAATATTACATTGCTTCTCATAGCAATTACAAATTCCCATGCAGTTCTTGCTTGGGGACTCCCGAGGGGTCCCCCAGCGCATCTTCCTGGATACCTCTGGGGTACGACCCTCTGGAGAAAGGAAGATCTGGGCCATTGTATTTATGTACCTAGTTGATTTTAAGATGGAAATCTCAAGAATTTATAATGCAGCACCAGTACATCTGTAACCTTTGCCTGTAACCTTTACTTGAAAGTTCTATTTTATAAAGCAAATTACCAGTACGTTTAGATGTGTGCTGTGGTCAGTGTGTGGTTATTTGGATTTATGGTTTGTTCAGTCTATTTATTCTGCGTGTTTTCCCAATAAAATGTTCAGTTTGTGGCTAAGCAAGCTGCTGATCACCAACAGAAAAAAAACAGGGGTTGGAGGTTTTGGTTCCTCTTCCTTTGTGGTTCAGATTTGTAACTGTTCAATATTAACATTTTTGGACACTGGGTTTATTGAGAACTCAGCAATACAATGACACAACCTGTTATAATGTAAATATTTTTCATCTTACTGCTAAATTGTTCATCACATCACTGGTTTAAGTAACAGTAGTTTGCTTTTATATAGCAGCCTTAACATATAAAGCATTCCTAGATACTTTACAGAAGAGAAGTACTCACTGGGCAGTAGTAGGGAAGTTAGCAGAAATGATTGATCGAAAAGATAGCCTTCTGCTTAGGATTTTAAAGGTAGGGACAATAATAAAACAGTGAGCTTTTGGAAAGGAGCTTCCGAGATTCATGCCAAAGGATTGGCCATAAATGATGAAACAAAGGAAAGGCTTTGTAAAGGCTGATTCTCATTGACTTCACTCATATGCAGGTTTCTACTTGTCATACTTGGTCAAATGCTGCCTTGATATCAAGAACAGTCACTCTCACCTCACATCTGGGATCAAGATCTTTTATCCATGTTTGGACAAAAGCTGTAATGAAGCCTGCAAGGAGTAAACATGACTTGGCCTTGTTGATTTCTCAGTTTATTCCGATGTATGCTTGTAACTTCTGATAGCTGAGCGATGGTGGGAAATGTGAAGGTCAGTCTTGTGAAAGAACTAAACAAAATTCTTTGAGAGTAAAGCATTTTGAGAGGGCGTGGAGGAGGAAGGACAGGAAGGTGCATCTTAAGCATCGTCTTCTTCAGCTTCCAAAGCAGCTAAATCTTTCTTCATTGCAGCATTATGTAACACACAAGCTGCAATGGTCCTGGAGACTCATTAGCCGGAATTTTCCAGCCCCTCACATGGGCAGGAATGGCTCGTGGGCCCCTGCCGCAGGGGATCCCGCTACAGTGGGGGGGCTGGAAAATTCCAGCCATTGGGTCGAATCATGAGACTCCACCAGATTTATCCAGGCACTTCAGATGAGTATTCTTATGGTGTGCTTTATAACATATTTTGTACTGACAAGTGCTTCATTATTGTCACAAAATTGGGCTCTGTAGCAGCTGTAGTTTCAACTATTTGGTGCCATTTTGTAACCAAAATTGTGGTCAAGCATGTGCAATTCTGGTACAATCCATATCAAATGCTAGCTTGGTAAGGGTGTTAGCTCGGGTGTTATAAGCATGGGCCGGATGTTAAGAATATAAGAACATAAAAAACTAGGAGCTGAAGGGGGCTATTCAGCTCATTCAAGCCTGCTCTGCCATTCAGAAAGATGTTCAGCCTCAACTCCATCTTTCCAAACTATCCTTCGATTCCTTTGCATGCAAAAATCAATCAATCTGCAGTTTGAACGTATTCAAAAATCAAGCATCCCCAGATTTCTCGGGTAGAGAATGCCAAGATTCACAGCCCTCTGGGTGAAGGAATTCTCCTTCATCTCAGTCCTAAATGACTGATCCCTTATTTTTAGACCATGACCCTTTGTTCTAGACTCCCCAGTGAGGGGAAATACAATCCCAGCATCTAGCCTGTCAATCTCCTTAAACATTTTATGGCCTTTGTAACTCGACTTGACTCTGTAGTTCCACGTGTTAATGGGAAATATTCCTTAACTGCAAAGGCTATCGCTCTATTAATGTCTAGTTGATGTTTGACCATGCCCAGAAGGTCCTTTCTATGAATGCCTGCTACCCTGGCAGCAGCCACAACGCTTCCTTCTGTGCCAGTCATCTGTACCTAGCATCTTTGTCCCACCATGGAGAACCAGAGGCTGCCCCCTGCATGGCAAAGGATACCCACTCTACAGCTGGCCATTATATGCATCTGCCAACAGACCATGTAGGACAGCTCACCTATAATGAAAGCCATGCAGCCATCAGAAATTTTGTGGAGCTAACTATCAGCATGCTGAAGCAACAGTTTGGCTGTCTGGACTATAGAGCGGGAGCTCACCAGTACTCACCAGAGAGTGCCTCCAAGCTTATGGTTGTCTGCGGCCACTATCTTGAGGGAGCACCAGACCTTCAGAGACCACCTAGAGAGATGGAAAAAGGGGAGGAAGGGAGGAGAGATGCAGGAATTCTTCGATGCGGGCAGGCTATCTGTGAGCAGATACCCAGAATCCGATTCCCCTGAAATCTCTCCCCACATCACCATTGTTCCACAATTCCCCACCTTCCAATCCATCTGCCACATACTATTCCTGCATTCTCTTGTTGAAAGCCTGAAATAATAGACGCTAACAAAAAAATTCTATAACAAATTATCCAACAATATGCCAAATAATATGTACAAGACATTCACTCTGGCGCATTCACTTGATGCCTATCATAGCTTTCTATATAGTGCAATCCCAATGACTACATCATGGCTGGCTAAAGCCTGGGCCAGAATTTTATGTTGCCCGGGCAGGCACCTGGCACTCCCAACTTCACGTTAAACAGTGTGTGATGGCACCAATCTGTGCTTCCATGGCAGCAAGCAATGACATTTGAGTTTCCTCTGCAGCACTCAGACATTGAGCAACTGCTGCCAATGGAAGCTGCAGCAGCCGAGAGACACTGCATCATGATCGGGTCTGCAAATGCTGGGCAGAATTTTGCCCTCGGCAGCGGGCGGACAGCCGACCTCCGCCACCGAAACGGGGCCCGTTGCCATTTTGAGTGGGCGGGCCAATTAAGGCCTGCCCAGCGGGCTGCCTGATAGGAAGTGCTTTGCACTTCCTATGTGGGGGGTGGAGGGATTCCTCATCTGTCAAAGTGCGTTCTTACGTGCATGCGCACAAAAGAGCGCACTGCTCCCTAAGGCAAAGTCCTGTCTCAGGGAGATTCATGAAAGGTAAGTAAACTCTAAAAATAGAAAAATATTAATATTATTAACATGTCCCACTCATGTGACAATGTCACATGAGGTGGGACATGTTAATAATAAACACTTAAAATTTATTAAATTTTAAAAAAACGGACATGAAACTTCATCCCACCAGTGGATGAAGTTTCATGAATAATCTGGAGCCTGCTGGGGCTCCTGGCCTGCCCGCCAGCCCTAAGGTTGGATGAGCAGGTATTTAATTATCTTAATTAGCCAGTCAGTGGCCTCAATTGGCCATTAACAGGTCGGCGGGCAGACAGCTAATTTCGCTGTCGGCCCGCCTTCCTAAAAATTTAAAAGGCCCGGGATGACGTCCTCCCAATTCCTCCTGACGTCATCCCGCATCATTTTCCCCTCGGTGAGCAGGCCCTGCCCCCACATCGCCAAGGGGCAAATCCTGGCCAGCAGTCACGGAACTGGCCACCACTTCCATGTTGGAAAGGACGGGCTCTAAGCTCTGCAGGAAGCACTGTGCCAAGTTGGAGCTGGACTCCTTCAGGTTCCTTGACAGTAACAAGAGGCTCTGTAGCAGGCCTGCCAATGCACCCAGGATCTCAGTATGCATGTTCATCAATGTTCTCCTGTACACTGCTCCAATCAAAGTCCTCATCTGAGCACAAAGGGAACCTAGCACAAAAAGCCTGGTTGCAGACCCCTCATGCCCGTGCAGGCCAATCTCAACTTTACACTAGCCTCTAAAGTTCATCTGAGCCAGTGTCTGAGCTTGTGACTATGGGTTCAGGATCAAGTCACGGTGCTTGTTCATCAGATGTCTGGCGCAGCTCAGATACTTCATGTTGCTGTACTGGCCCAGCAGCAGTTTTAGGATATCTGAAAGTAGGAAAGCAGAAAGAGATGGTTGGAGTGAGGGTAGGGGTTTAGGTGGAAAAACAAGAGTTCCATGGTCACAACATCTGCACTTTTTACTTCATGTTAATTTAGGATGAGAAGGAGCATAAGCAGGAAAATACGGTCATCCTGAATGTTCTGAGTGACACTGAATGCAGTGGCCTCTGTTACAGATGCCTGCATGATGTGGAGCACTGTCTTCTCCGGCAGGCTCAGTTAATAGAGGTGTCCCTCTTTGGTGTGGGTCTGTTCCCTTGTGTTATAGACCACCTTGTCCTGCAAGAGAGAGGGAAGAATCTCAATGCATGTCTTATAATTGTGTTTGAGTGATGTCCCTGCCATGGCTGAATACTTTACCTATGTGGAAGCTGTGAGAGCTGGGTGTGAAGCTGACAACATTGGTAAATGTGTGAGGGTGAGGTGGAGTCTCTGAATGTTAGCCATGAGTCCTAATTACTGATTAGCGAATTTAAGGGGTTTGTGGCATTGAGCATCATGAGGGGCTGGTAATGTGTTGGGAAGGAGATGTCATTTGAAGATGCATTCACTGATGCTGGCCACCCATGTAAGCTCATTGACTTTTCTCCAGCATTGGAGCCTGATCCTCAGGGTCAGGCTCCAGGAACTGACCTCCCTGGTCACCTGCTCCCATTTCCCTCTCAGGATATGTCTTGAGGGCCTCCTGAACCTTTGCAGGTATGTGGCATCTTTCCTCCTTTCCACCTCCATCATTAATGCCTCCAGCCCCACCCCAGAAAACCTGGGAGCCCATCCTCTTTCCTGAGGCTCCATTTGCTGTGCTTTTCCTACCAGCCCCACACCTTATCACCCCACTCTCTTGGTCACAGTGCTGCAATAAAAGACACCACAAAACACCCATTCCATTACAATTTCATCCAATATTCCCTTCAACCAGTCACCCTTGTGCATTGCCTGAGTGACTGCCTTGTGATTACCTTTATCTGCCCTTGTTTTCCTATACAATGAAAGCCCAATGGCTGCAGCATGGCTGGTGGAAGATGTGTTGTCTTTCACTGGGGAGCTGCTGGAAGATCCCAACAGCTCTAGTCCTAGAAGGACCGGCATCAAACTGCACCACCTCAGCATGGGCAGCAACACCTGACCTAGCTGGCTGACAGGCAACAACAGAGGAATAGATGAAGTAGCAGTGGTGGGAGCACAAATGGTGTCATCCTGAGAGAAGCCAGTCATTGCAAAGTGACCTAGCAATCTTTGAGCACTGAGATCCACAGCCATTGATGGCAGCAGCCTAAGCCTGCCTGACAACAAGCTGAGGTTTCACAACAGCGCTCAGAAATTGGGTAGCTCCTGCATGTGCCTCAAAGGAAGCTGAGACATTGGCCATCAGACATTGTATCATGTGTTCTCATAGAGTTGGCCAACACTTCCACATAGGCAAGGATGGGCTCCAAGCTGTGCACAAAGGCCTGTGCCAAGTTGGAACTGGTCTCCTCTATACTTCTTGACAGTGACTGCAGTCTTTCCGGCAGTCCTGTCAGGCGCTTCATTGAGCAGGGTTACCAGTCTTTTTCCGTACTCCACCCCATCATAATCCTCATCTAATCCTCTGCAGGACCCATGAGCAGCCTGGCTTCTGGGGAGCTGATACTCATGGCAAACTTTTTCCCTTTTTTTTATTCATTCGAGGGATGTGGGCTTCGCTGGCCAGGCCTGTTTTTATTGTCATTCATTAATTGCCCTTGAGAAGGTGGTGGTAGCTGCCTTCTTGAACCACTGTGTTCCCTGAAGTGTAGGTACACCCAGAGTGTTGTTAGGGTGGGAGCTTCAGGATTTTGACCCAGAGACAATGAAGGAACGGCGATATATTTCCAGGTCAGGACGGTGAATGGCTTGGAGGGGAACTTCCAGGTGGTGTTCCCATGTGTCTATTGCCCTTGTCCTTCTAGATGGTTGGGGCTGTGTGTTTGGAAGGTGCTGTCTGAGGAGCCTTGGTGAGTTCCTGCAGTGCATCTTGTAGATGGTACACATGGCTGCCACTGTTTGTCGGTGGTAGAGGGAGTGAATGTTTGTGGAAGGGGTGCCAATCAAGTGGGCTCCTCTGTCCTGCATTGAGTCAAGCTTCTTGAATGTCGTGGGAGCTGCACCCATCCAGGCAAATGGAGAGCATTCCATCCCACGCATGACTTGTGCCTTGTAGATGGTGGGCAAGCTTTGGGGAGTCAGGAGGTGAGTTATTCGCCACAGGACTCCTAGCATCTGACCTGCTCTTGTAGCCACAATATTTAGATGGCTAGTCCAATTCAGTTTCTTGCCGATGGAAACCCCCAGGATGTTGATAGTGGGGGATTCAGCCATTGAATGTCAAGGAGCGAAAGTTGGACTGTCTCTTGTTGGAGATGACCATTGCCTAGCACTTGTGTTGCACGAATGTTACTTGTCACTTGTCAGCCCAAAGCTGTGTTTGTCCAGGTCTTCCTGCATTTAGACGGCAACTGCTCCAGTAGCTGAGGAGTCGTGAGTGGTGCTGAACATTGTGCAATCATCAGCGAACATCCCCATTTCTGAACTTATGATGGAAGGAAGGTCATTGGAGGAGCAACTGAAGATGGTTGGGCCTAGGACACAACCCTGAGGAACTCCTGCAGTGAGGCCCTGGGACTGAGATGATTGGCCTATCATGACCCCAACCATCTTCCTTTGTGCTAGGTATGACTCCAACCAGTGTAGAGTTTTCCCGCTGATTCCCATTAATTCTAGTTTTGCTGGGGCTCCCTGATGCCACACTCCATCAAATACTTGATGTCAAGGGCAGCCACTCTCACCTCACCTCTGGAGTTCAGGAATTTTGCCTATGTTAGAACCAAGGCTGTAATGAAATCCGGAGCTGAATGACCCTGCCAGATCCCAAACTGAGCATCAGTGAGCAGGTTATTGCTAAGCAAGTGCAGCTGGATGGTATTGTTGATGACCCCTTCCATCCTTTTATTGATGATTGGGGTTAGACTGATGGGATTGCAATTGGCCAGGTTGGATTTGTCCTGCTTTTTGTGTATAGGACATGCCTGAGCAATTTTCCACATAGCTGGGTAGATGCCAGTGTTGTAGTTGTACTGGAACAGCTTGGCTAGGGGCACGGCAAATTCTGGAGCACAATTCTTCAGTTCTATTGCTGGAAGATTGTCAGAGCCCATAGCCTTTGCAGTATCCAGCGCCTTCAGCCGTTTCTAGATATCACGTGGAGTGAATTGACTTGGTTGAACACTGGCATCTGTAATGCTGGGGACCTCCAGAGGAGGCTGAGATGGATCATCCACTCGGCATTTCTTCCTGAAGATTGTAGCAAATGCTTCAGCCTTATCTTTTGCACTGATGTGCTGGGCTCCTCCATCATTGAGGATGGGGATATTTGTGGAGCCTCCTCCTCCAGTGAGTTGTTTAATTGTTCACCACCAGTCATGACTCAATGTGGCAAGAATGCAGAGTTTAGATCTGATCCGTTGATTGTGGAATCGCCTAGCTCTGTCTATCACTTGCTGGTTATGCTGTTTGGCATGCAAGAAGTCCTGTGTTATAGCTTCAGCAGGTTGACACCTCATTTTTAGGTATGCCTGGTGCTGCTCCTGGCATGCCCTCCTGCACTCTTCATTGAGCCAGGGTTGATCCCCTGGCCTGATGGTAATGGTGGAGTTGTCGGGCCATGAGATTACAGATTGCGGTTGAGTACAAACCTGCTGCTGATAATGGCCCACAGCACCTGGTTGCCCAGTCTTGAGTGGCTAGTTCTGTTCAAAACCTATCCCATTTAGCATGGTGGTATGCCATGAAGGGTATCCTCAAAGTCAAGATGAGGCTTCGTCTCCACAAGTGCTGGGCGGTGGTCACTTCTACTAATACTGTCATGGACAGATGCATCTGCAGAAGGCAGTTTGGGTGAGAGTGAGGTCAAGTATGTTTTTCCCTCTTGTTGGTTTCCTCACCACCAGCTGCAGACCCAGCCTAGCAGCTAAGTCATTGAGGACTTAGTCAACTTAGTCTGTGGTGGTGCTACCAACCCACCTCTTGGTGATGGACATTGAAGTCCCCACCCAGAGTACATTCTCCACCCTTGCCACCCTCAGTGCTTCCTCCAAATGGTGTTCATGGAGAACTGATTCACCAGCAGAGGGCGCGAAGGTACATTGTAATCAGCAGGATGTTTCCTTGCCCATGTTTGACCTGATGCCATGAGACTTCATGGGGTCCAGAGTCAATGTTGAGGACTCTCAGGACAACTCCCATCCCTCTGTATACTACTGTGTCACCACCTCTGCTACGTCTGTCCTGCTAGGGATGGTGATGGTGGTGCCTGGGACATTAACTGTAATGTATGATTCTGTGAGTATGACTATGTCAGGCTGTTGCTTGACTAGCCTGTTCTCCATGGCCTCCATGTCAGCCATTTGTGCCTGGTGACTCACCTAAAGCAGATCCTACCTCTGCTATCCTCTAAATTATCTTGACATGTCTGTATCTAAGCTGGTGGCTGAGCATGTAAGAATGAGTGACCAAGTTTCCTTGTCATCAGTGTCCTGCTCTCCTAGGCTTTCCTGCTCCCTACTACTGGCTAGCTAGGTGGCAGTTCTTGGGTATTTTAAAGGAGAAAGGTACAAGGGCAGGGTTGTCATGAGGGGAGGGGAGAGAAATAAGAAATATTGCTTCCACCATATACAGCAGGTAAATCAGAAAAGATTTTTCAGTGAGAGGGGAGTGGTATGTGAGAAGTGAATTAGGTATAAACATACTGTTATCTTCTATGGCCCCACCCCACCACTGGCCTAGGCCTCAGCTTCAGGTACAGTTATTTCCATCTCTGCAATGGAGTTGAGGTCATGCAGCAGTGCTTGTCTCCTGCTTGCTTTGGTTGTGCATCACTATAATCTGCAAGAGAGAGGGAAGTTTGTCAGTGAATGTGATGCAATGTGATTGGGTGATGTGGCTGCCATGGTTG
The DNA here is from genome assembly GCF_017639515.1 of Carcharodon carcharias. Lineage (NCBI taxonomy): Eukaryota > Metazoa > Chordata > Chondrichthyes > Lamniformes > Lamnidae > Carcharodon > Carcharodon carcharias. The sequence continues at coordinate 42,590,441 of NC_054470.1, forward strand.
AATGGCTGGCAGTGTGTGCAAGTGTGAGATGTGGGTGTGAGGCTGGCAGCAGAGGTAAGTGTGTGAGGGGGAGGTGAAGCTATGAACCTGAGGTATGAATTGTGGCTGATAGCGATTGTTGGTAGGGGAGGGACAGGAGGTGGGGCATTGAGCAAAGTGCAAGGGCAGCTGTAAGGATATGACATTTGAAAATGAAATTACCAACCTTGACTGCTCATGTGAGATCATTAATTTTCTTTCAGCACTGTTACAAGTCCTCATTAACTTCCATGGCTTTCTGCTTCCATTCCTTTCTGAGCACCTGTCTGGAGGGCCTCCCGTCAAATTCCTGCACCAGGGCCTTAAGTACTACATCAGAAACCAGGAAGCTTGCTCTCTGCCATACTGCGCTACCGTTACTCTTTGTAGGTCAGACATTCTTCTCCGATGATTTCTATTATCTGCTGCAGCCAGAATGCATATCCCCTTTAAGAGTTGCAATCTGGTTTTAAGTAATGTAGCCCAGCTTTAAGTGGTGCTAGCCCATCATGAACTTGAGCTCCCTGCTGAGGCATGAGCTACTCAACAGTATATTTAGTGCTGGGTTGTTCGCTACTATCATTTAAATTAGCAGACAGCAGAAAATTTGCACCCCACACCAGCTTTTAGGGCTATCAAATTTTTAGCCCTCACTCCCTTGTCCTCTGTTGGCAGACATTTTACTGGCATCATAAACCTTAATGGCAGGTGATAGACCAAATCACCTTCAATCATCCTGACGTCTGGCTCTGGGTTATGAATGCTGGCATGGCACATTGGCACATGATGAAAGCATTAAGACAGGTTCTTAGATATTATGCACTCACATGTACAATGAGGTGATTGATGCTGCACATTAGCTACAGGTTAAAAGAATGAAACTATTTCCTGTTCCTGAAACTGTGAGGGTTGTAATATGGAACTTTGAGTGCCATATGCATTCCACAATTGCTGCTTGCAGCACTGGGAATCGTGCCAGTCTATAGAATTGTTTGGCTCTCTCTCACTTTCTAGGTTCCTTGGTTCTATTGGGAAGGAAATGAAGTGTGCGGTCCACCTAAATAGAGCATTAGTCACCGACTTTATGCCATGGTGAGTAGCTGCTTGACTAATGTAACAAAACTCTCCATGTACAGCCTGGATAAATCCTTTTACAAAAGCAAGACAGTGGCCTTGAACAGTACAAATAATGCTGTTCCTCAGGTGGAAGTGGACTACACGTTTCCAGCCAGCAATCGATAAACCTCTTCAATAGCCTTTGGGGGAAACACAGCCTCCTGTGGCACTGACAGTCGGGAAAGTCTAAGTGAAATCTTCTTAGTCTGTAAACTCAGTGAGTGAGCTAATAACACATTGAATGCACATTCCCTGCATGAAGGGAACAGACACCTCCTGCGACGGCTCACTGCAATAGCTCCCAATCCAGACTTTTCCATTTGTTCATCTTTCTGCTCCTCTTCATAAAATAGGAGTAAAGCAATTCCCATTGGTAAATCAATGTCCAAAGCAATAACTGTATTTTCCACAAAAGTAACTAAACAAGCAGTAAAAGCTCTGAAAGATCCTTCAGAACAGCAAACTTAAATCAATACGCAGCCAAAATAGAATTATCTTTGCCAAATTAAATATCTTCCTCAAAGTGCTATTTGGCTTATGGATGCCATTCTGCATCTCTTACTGCCATTTACGTAGTGGTGCTAATAATTTGGGGAAAATGTTTAGGAAAGAGGAGCTGGATTAATTGTGGGACAGCATACCGACAGGCATTAAAAGGGACAATGCACCTTCCATACTAGTGCTCCTGGTATGTCTTCCTTTTTCATCAATGGATGATTCACCCTGTTTTGTTAAGGGTTCATTTGATGTCTCGATGAGATCTTGAGACTTGTATGTTTAAGCATAAACCATTTATTGTTAATCTTTAACTATGTACAGATCCCAGTTACTGTCATGCATGCTTCTAGAGTATTCTCTCAGTCTATTTACATGTGACTCTATACATCATACTGTGGGCGGTTCTATCCTTCAATCCCATGTTAACCCTTGCTCAGCTGAACATCTTTACATTACAATGACATGCAGGCACATACAACATCATACAACAGACCCCAGCATGGTTGATAGGGCCTACCACTCTGTCTGATCCATTTTGCACACTCCACTTTCATCCCTTCCCCTCCCTTCCAGAACCATGATAGGGTTCCCCTCACCTTCACTTCAACAGCCTCAGTATTCAACAGATTACCCACTGACGTTTCCAGCACCTCCAGTGTGATGCCCCCACCAAACACATCTTTCCACCGCCCCTCTTTCAGTATTCCGAAAGGAACATTATCCTCTGCAACACTCTGGTCCACACCTCAGTCACCTCCAACACCAACTCTCTTTCCTACAGCATCTTCCCTTACATTTTGTTTCTTTACCTATCCCTTTGGCTTTTGTACCATGAAACCATTTGTCATTTAATCTCTCCTGCCATCCACCCTATCACAGACCTTTTTTCTTCTTCCCCTCACCCGTCTCCCATTTCACTTGTTCAAAAATCTATGACATTTCCATCTTTCTTCAGTTCTGATGAAAGGTCATTGATTTGAAAGATTAACTCCATGAGAAGAAATTCCTCCCCCCATTGCGGGGGGAAGCACAGGAGCGGGTGCAGGCATGTGCGCCTCCAAATGGCGCCCCCAATTGGGGGCGTGCCGCCATTTTACGTGGGTGGGCCAATTAAGGCCCGCCCAGTGTGATGTCCGCCAGGAAGCACTATGCACTCCCGGTGCAGGTGGGGGGGGATTCCCTCAGCCGAGAGTGCAATCTTTTGTGCATGCGCGCAAAAAAGCCCACTGATCTCCCTGAGACTAAGTGCTGCCTCAGGGAGATAGGCTCCAAATTTAAAAATGTTAAAGAGACAAAAACAAAGTTTCCCTGGCGTCCCCTCATGTGACACTGTCACATGAGTTGGGACATGTCCATAACATTTAGTGAAAACTTCATTAAATATTTAGAAACCCTCATGAAACCTCGACCATCCCGTGGATGAGGTTTCATGCTTTTTCTGAAGCCCGCCAGGGCTCCTGGCCTGCCCGCCAACCTTAAGGTTGGACGGGCAGGTCCATTAATTATGTTAAGTGCTTTTTAAATGGCCTCAATAAGCTGTTGACAGGTCGGCGGGTGCACAGCTGACCTGAAAATGGAAATGACGTGGGGTGTCATTAGGAGTTCCGCCCAATGTCATCCCGCATCATTTTACGCCTCAGTGAGCAGGGCCCACCTCCGCTCACCGACCTAAAGATCCTGCCCCATTTCTCTGTCCACAGATGCTGCCAAACCTGCAGAGTATTTCCAACATTTTCTGTTTTCATTAAAAAGGAAGGGCTTTTTATTCATTCATTTTCAGGATGTCGCCAATCTAGCAAGACCAACATTTATTGTCCAGCCCCAATTGCCCTATCAAGACCAAAACATGGATGCTCCGTTTAACATCAGTGGTGGCTGAAAAATCAACAGCACATGGAGAAGTTTGCATTAATTAAGGAGAGAGACCACAGATTTGTAAAAGGCAGATTGTACTTGACTAATATGCAGCCTTCTGGCCAGACTCAACACTGAGTTCAATAATTTTAAATCACACCCTTTGCCTCCATTTTGTTTTGTGTTTTATCTTTTTTTTTTCTAATTTCTTTACTTTAGGGTGGAAAAATGGAATTGAAACCGAAGACCAGCCATGACAGTATTGAATGGCAGAATGAGCTCAACAGGCTGTATGATCTACTCACCTCTTATTTCCAGCTTTTCTTTGAACTGAATTCGAATTCTTAAAGCACTATGGCGAAATTTGAACACAAGGGCCAGGATTTTCCATGCCCACTGTTATCGGGCTTGTTCGGTGGCGTGAGTGAACAGTATGGCAAGAAGGCCAAAAGTCGGTTTCACGACGTCATGAAACCAGTTTGCGATCACCCACTCCGCCTGCCATAGGATGTCGGGAACCTCTTTGTAATACATCAGCATATCATTATAAGGCCAGCCCACTGGACTCATCCCCCACCACTGGATTGTCTGCCACGTTGGCAGGAAAACACACTGGTGCAGAGCACGTCTTGACAACTGTGACATGCAAAATTTGGGACTTACCGCCTAGGCCTTGCTCACATCGCAGACATCTGGGGAGCAGAAGATGCTGGAGCCAGACAGCAATGGCACACTGGAGGAATGTCCATGACATGTTGGGTGGATTCTCATGGACATGGCTCTGCTGCGAAGCAGCTCACAGAAGCTGGTAAGTCACCACTGATACTCACAATGGATGATGGCTGAGGGGTTGGGAGAGAAAGGCCCAGGACCAACTGAGGGAGGAAGAGGTATCAGGAGGGTGAGGTTAGGAGGGGGGGAATGAAGGTGTCAGGGGGGGGTGAGGCTGGGAGGGGGAAATGAGTGTGTTGGCAGTGAGGTTGTGGGGGATGGAGTATGGGGGGAGGTAGATGTAAGGGGTGGAAGCTGTAAGGGAAGGAGTTTGGAGGGGGGAAGACGTGCGAAGAGGGGATTGAGTCCGGGGGAGGAGGGAGGAGTGCAGAGAGGGGAGGGAGTCCAAAGAGAGGGAGGAGTGTGGAGAGGGGAGGGAGTCCAGGGGGAGGAAGGAATAAGGGCAGAGGAAGGAGTCAGGAAGGGGGAGGGAGTAAGGCTGGAGGAACAAGTGAGACTGGGGGAAGATGTAAGGCTGGAGGAAGGAGTCAGGAGGGTGGAAGGACTAAGGGTGGTGGAAGTAAGGGTGGCAGAGGGAGTCAGGGAGACAGAGGGACTAAGTGGGGGACTCCAGCAGGGAATGGGAGGACTAAGGGGGGGAAGGGCTTCCGGGGTGGTGGTGGGGGTGGGAGGGGGGGTGGGGGTGGTGGGAGGGGGAGGTATCTGGAGGGGGGAAATGTCCAGGTGAACGTCCAAGGGAGGGATCTGATGGGTCCATGACTGCCTCCTGTGGAGCAGCCTGAGGGTGGGCATGGAATGAGGGAATGGTGAGAGCAACCGAGGGCAGATAAGTGGTAGGGTTGGAGGGTGAGGGTTCAATGGTAAAAGTAGAAGGGACAGCGAGGGTGGTGTTGGTGGGGACTCAGAGGCAGACACGGACCTTGGGGGTGGGAAGGAGGAGGTCGGGGAGGTGAATGTGGATGGGATGGGATTTTCGGGAAGGAAGGGAATGTGCACTTTCACCTGGACATCCCTGAAGGAAAGGGGTTGTGGCTGGTAGGTCATGGAGGGGAGGTGGAAGATAATGTCGGGGGGGTCAACTGTGACAGGGGAAAGGAAATGAGTGATGGGAAAAGACGGGACAGCTGACGAAAAGCTGAATGCCGACCATGTTGTGGTGGCCAAGATCATGTGCTGCATGGGAGTGTGATCATTGGGTGGGTGGAGAAGCAAGTCAGCTCAGGTGGACAACTGAAAGTTAGCCCCAGCAGGCAGCATTCAAAAGGCTTAGGGCATTGAGGTGAATGTGATATGTGAAGGATCCATGTGCTTGGAAAAGTGCTTGCACAAGGCTCCGAAAGGCCCTCCCACACCCCCACTTCCTCCAGAATCTCTCGTTGGCCAGCTGCTCCCTCTGCGATAACAGAAGACGAGGTTGAGGGGCTCACAGGCAAAGGGGACTCGGAGGGAGAGGGCATCCTCTGATATTCCTGAGTGGATGACCCAGGGGTGCTCAGCTGTGGCTCCTCCAACCTTCGGGTGGCTGAGGTCCCCATCGTGACTCCTTGAGGGGAAGCAGCACCAGGAGGGATGTTGAGGTATCCCGTTTCCCTCTCATGTTGCCACTGCAGGAACTCACCCATGGCTCCCGCAATGGAGTGCAGGTTTGCACATATCTCCGCATTCTGCTGGACCACTTCATGGCGTCCACCATCCTCCCCATGGAAACCCCCATACACGCACATGTGGGGACCATTTCATCAGAGGGCAGGTGGATGCTCCCTTCCGACTCACACGCCACTCTGTTGAGGGCTTCCAACAGCTCTGCGTGATGATCCCCCACCTTCTGCTGACTCTCCAGGATGAGTTGGAAGGTTAAATCTAGAGGCTCATCATCTGACTTGGACCTCACAGAGCCTAATCCCCAGTACTTCTCCAAGTGACGGGGAGCTCGGCAGAACCTACTTCCTCCTGCTGCGGACATGTCTGTGTGGTGACCATCAGATTGTGAACCCGAGCCTGCTCTAGATCTAGGTCCCACTGAGGTGTGTGTCTCTGTGCTGGTGCAGGGTGTGGGTAAGCATTGTGACAGCTCTTCCAGGCAGCTTATTTCCAGCTCTTCATTGGAGGAGGTGTCCTCTTGGCTGGAGGTGAGGACCTGGATGGAGCTAAAGGACTGGCTGGCTGAGGGTGTTGGTTGCTTGGCAGAGCTCCCTGTGAATCAAAGTAGAGATGATTAATGCATGACAGCAGAGTTAAAAGCAGGAGAAAGAGCACTCACATTTGGGTTGAGAGAGGGATGGTGTGGTGCAGGATCCTTACAAGGATGTTTACTGTCACTGCAGGCATTGTCCACGTCCTCACCAGTCAGTGTGATGGCCATGGTCCTCAAAATGAGTGCGGGGCCTAATGTGGGCCACTCCACCCTTGTTCTAGGACCTTTCCCTGCTGATGTAAGCAGGCTTCTCCTGCATGGAAACAGATGGAAAGGGTGTGAGCAGGACACATGGCACTGAGTGGAATGTTTGTGTGGTGAGTGGAGTCATGGACAGATTAGGAAGCAAACTCAAGAGGATATAGACCTGATAGAGATGTGAGGGTGTGTGTGAGAGTTAGAGGTGTTGTCCCTTGAGGTGTGAGAACCCTGTGGATGTGTGATGGGTTTTTGAGTGTGTGAGTTGAGAGTGATGAGAAGAGTGAATTACCTGGCGGAATGGATGAGACCATTCATCTTTTTTCGGCACTGAGTGGCTGTCCTCTTTTGCAGGGCATTGGCACTGAGCACCTCTGCCACCGCCTCCCAAGCTGGATTACTGAGGTTGCTGCCCATCCTGTGGCCAGAGCGTGGGTAGAGGGCATCACCGCAAGCCTCCACTGCATCCAAAAAGCACTTAAGGGACATGTCATTGAACTAAGAAGCTGCAGTCTTTTTGTCTTTCAGGGCCATCCTGTCTTCTTTGCAGCAGTCGTGGGCTGGAAGCACTGAGAGGTGTGCACACAGCTCAACTTTAAATATGGCGCCCAATGTGATGAAGCGGCGAGGTGATGGTGTGGCGGATGAATGAGAGCCCACCCACCATGGCCTGTTTCACGGGAATGCATAATTAATGCAGCAGGTTTGAGACGATATGGCATGAAAAGCTACCATTGCGGCTGTGGGTATAACATTGTTTCACCTGACCACTACCGCACTTTGTGCAAATCTGGGACGATTCCACCCAAGCCCTCTGCTGCTAGTCTTGTAAGTGAACGGCTGACAGATTGCATCCATTGTAATTGTGCAAGTTCTTACCAGCCTAGTTGAAGTGGCAGCTGTTGTTGCCCCACTTCCTCAGCTTCGAGTCCCAATACTGCTCAATTTGATGAATTATCATTGCCGTGTGGAGTTCTTCATGTGAAATTCGGGTGTGGATGTCAGTGGGCTTACATTCTGGCCACGTATTCTTGCTACACAAAGCTCTGCCTCAGGAACACCCATTCATAAATTCTATTCCATTAATAGTTGCTGATGATTTTCTTGAAGGGCTTTCAGTAAAAACCCTGATCTGCAAATGAACCATGCAAGAGTTGTGGTAGGAAGGAATTTCCAATCTTTGCTTTCACCTGCTGTGATCCTGCCTCAAATCACAGGCAAAATCACCTAAGCACCAAGGCCTATAAGTGATACAGGTGAGGTACCTCTTCCTATGTAGATTCGTTTGAGCTTATAAGGGTTAGGGTTAGTGTTAGGGTTAGAATTCTGCATCCAGCAGAATTCCTGAGCTGGAATAGAAGTGTCTCCATACTATTGTTAGCAGTGCAGACTATCCAATCCAAATGGGACAAAGACATGGTAAATCTCAGAATAGCTGCAATTTCTGTCCCCATCACAACTCTGACAGAATTCTATTTCCCAAGTGTGGTTTTTTTCCCTTTTTCATTCAAATTAGGGATAAAGGATGTAACTTAAGCTTTGGACCCTACTTAGCTTCTTGAAATTTTTTTTTTACTTTATTAGGGTAACATCAGCAGTTAGTCCCATGTGATGTTGCATTAAACAACCTCACAACCAATGGATAGTATCAGAGCTCTGTCCTGTCATGTTCTTTGGTGGCTGGTGATGGACCGTTAAACAATCACTAGGAGGAGAATTAAGGCGTCACGAAAACCCTCATCCTGAATGATGGCAGAGACCAGCACTTCAGTGCAAAAGATCAGACTGAAGTGTTTGCAACCATCTTCCTGAAAAATGTTTTACTATTTGTCCTCAGGAGGGGGCATATTGGTCCACTGTGTTCAGAACAACATTAGGAATGGACTGGAGACAATCCACCAAAATGCCCCCTGTTTTGGGAACTGGTTGTGTGGTGAGGGAGAAAACCAATGGTAAGGAGCACAGTACACTAATTGGGTGCATATCCACAAGGGCAGCTTTACATAGAATGTGCAGCACACAAACATTCGGCTGAACAGATTTAAGCCAATGTAGATCTCCACATGGTCTTCCTCCCATCTTACTTCATCGCACTCTATCCTCATATCTTTTTATTCTTTTCTCCCTCATGTACTTATCGAGTTTCCTAATAAATGTATCCATGTTGTTCACCTAAACCTTTGCGTGAAGCAGGGAGTTCTCACCACTTAAGGAACATTTTCCTGAAGTCCTGAATGGATTCATTAGTAACTATCTTAAATTTATGGCCTCCAATTCTGAATTCCCCTACATCTGCTTTATTAAACACCTTCATAATTATAAATACCTCAATCAGGTCACTTCTTAATCTACTTTTTTCTAGAGAATTCAGTCCTTCCTGATAGTTATGAATTCAAGTCCCATTCCAGAGCTTGGAGTGCAAAAAATCTAGTGATACTCCAGTGTAGTAATGCATGAGTGCTGCACTGTCAGAGGTGCTGTCTTTCAGATGAGACATTAAACCAAGGCCCCATCTACTTCTTGGATGGAAAAGATCCCAAGTCACTATTTTAAAGAAAAGCAGGGGAGTTATCCCTGATATCCTGGTCAAAATTTATCCCTTCATCAACATCACAAAAATGGATCATCTGGTTATTATCATATTGTTGTCTTTTCTGCGCACCAGTTGGTTTCCACATTTCCTAATTTACAACAGTGACAACACTTCAAATCTACTTTATTGGCTGTAAAGCTCTTTGGGATGTTCTGAAGTCATGAAATGCAGATTTGCACAAAGTACAGTAGCAGGCGTGAAAAACATTGTTTACCTGCCAGCCACTATGACTGGTTTTTGTGCCGTATCATCCCATCCCTGCCTCATTAATTATGCAGCCACAGGAAACACACTGTCTCGCTGGCGGGCAGCCTCCAATTTGCCCACCACACCGTTACCTCACCGCTTCTTCATGCAGAACGCCATATTTAAACTGCAGCCACGCGCACACTTCTCAATGCTTGCAGCCCAGGACTGCTTCAGTGAAGACATAGCCCCAAAAGCCAAGAAGAGTGCTGCCCCCAATTCAGCAACACATCCCTGGGACACCTTCTGGACACCGTTGAGGCCTGCAGTGATGTGCTCTGCACTGGCCACAGGAGGATCATCAATCTCAACACTCCAGCTTGTGAGGCAGTGGCAGAGGTGGTCAGTGCCAACACTGCACACAAGTGGTCGGCCATCCAGTGGAGAAAACAGATGAATGATCTTTTCTGTGCTGCCAGGGTAAGGCAACCATCTTATTACTCTAAACTCACACTCTCACAAGCCCATCACACAATCACTGGCATTTCACTCAACACCAGCTCAAGGAACATCACCGCTCACTCTCTCACACATACCCTCACATCGCCATCTGGCCTTATCTCCTCTAGAGACTGCCTCCTCAGCCCTCACCATCTTAAGGCCACTTGCACAAGTCAACATGTTTCCCCACACATACGCTAGGATGCCCCCAATACAGCCCTCGCACTGCAGCCTCTCCCCTTGCCTGACGGCACTTCTCCCCATTCCCAAAGCAAGCCCTAGCCATTGAAAAGCCACCCCCACCTTACGATAGGTTGAGGCCTGCTCGTGAGGCCCTCTAAAAGTGATGTGGTGCTGCCTGTGAAGCCTGGCGCTGATGACCGTGAGTGCTGCCCGAAGCAATGTAGGCAAACAAACCTCGAAGCCCCAAGTGAAGTGCAGCTCACCAGGTGCACGTCGCTTATGTACCGTTGTAAAACACGCTGGCATGCAATCATATGTGGGGAGGTGATTCTGGTGAGCAGGGCTTATAATGAGATGCTAAAGTATTGAAATTAGGTTCCCAATGTGTCGCAGTGGGAAATGTGGCCCGCCATTGACAGGCAGAGTGGACGATTGCAAGCTGGTTTCACGACGGCATGAAATCGATTTTTAGCCATCTCGCCATATTGTTCTCCCCCACCCACCATGACACCCGCCACCAATTCCGGCCCCATTCTATTTTTTCTTTTAGTTGTTCAATAAAAAGTGGTTTATAGTGATTGACAGAATAGTTTGTGCATTGTAAACAGACCTTGTAATTTTAATTGAAGATATTTAGAAAGAATTCATTCTCCTGCTTCTTCATTGTTTCATATAGCCTCTCTGGCAGTCCTTTTCTACTGTAATTTTAAAGACACTGGCACATTGCTGTAACTTATCTCTACAAACGTGGGTGTTGAAATTGGCCTTTGTGAGAATAACAGCAAATGTCTTAACATATTCTTATGAAATCCCTCCGCCAGTCGTTTAACAAAGGTGTTAACTTATTTTAAATAAATAGACTTATTTCACTATTAAAAAAACAAACAAAGGAATTACATAGGAATGTGTTAATGCATTCATTTCCAAAACTGCACAGCACCATTTCAGCTGGCCAATTCATTTCACATTTACCATGTTGAATAAAATTAAAGTTGTTTTTGTAAAAAGTAAACGACAGAATATACCTCAGCTTTGTCTAACATGATATTTTACCATTCAATTTGTGCAGCAATTTGAATACTATGCTTCCCTAACTCGTCGCTAAGAATTCCCTCAGAAGTGAAAAAGTGCAAATCAGATGAAACACAATATTTTCTTGCAAATAAGTACTTTATTGGAAGTTTTCCAAAAAGCTGTAAATTCCAAGAATTCTGGAGTAAACATCTGGGCGCTAGATAAATTTCAGCATCAGGACATGTCTTGATTAGCTTTTATATATATGCACTCATGGGATGTGGGCATCACTGGGCTAGGCCAACGTTTATTGCCCATCTCTAATTGCCCTTGAGAAGGTGGTAGTGAGCTGTAGTGTGCAGTACATGTCATACTAAAGGTTTAAGTAGTTTGGATGTCCTCTGAAAATCAATGGTTCATACTGTAGGTTAAAACTATCTTTTTGAAAGCATAGAAGACATTTGAAAGTGGCATTGAGTTGGATTTACTCTCAGCTTTCCTTTCTATAAACAATTATTTTCCCTTTTTATGGCCTTGAAATGACAGTCTGCAAAGAATAGCATACAAATAGCCCAGGTTTTCTGGTCAGTGGCAAAGCAGGGGTACTTGCCATTAACCTCAAAGAAAGCTTCACTGAGAGATCTTGCAATTTCTGTGGCAAGATCTTTACCACCCTCAACATGCAATTGATTATAGCCTAGTTAATAGGGATTCCAGTGTTAAACCACAGTGATGCCATTAAGCTATCACAGTAGCTAATCACATTAATGAATTCTCCCAGACAGCCAGCCAGCAAATGAAAAGCTCTAATAAGCAAATCACTTTTGAAAAATTTTACAGACAGCAAAATAAAGATTGGGACATACATGTGGGTTTAAGGTAGAAGCTGAAATATAATGAACAAATTTTAATTTTATAATGATTTAAAAAATCTAGTTTAAAATATCCAGTAATTAATCATAAATTAGCATTATTCCACAAATATACAATTCTTTTTCAGGGCCAGTTCAGTTGATCAGCAGTTGTTAATCAAATTGCTGTTAAAAACTCAGTTACATCTGATTGAACAAGGGTTAACTAACAGCAAACGAGAAAAGGAAAGTTCTCGTCAGATCAATTGATTTTGCTGATTGCTGGCTCTTGGGGGTTTGGGGGAGGGGCAGAGAATAACAGACCACAACTTCAGGATACCATGTTGATCTATGCATGTGCAAAATCCTGAAGTCGCAGTCAGTTTCAGGGGGGCGCAATGTCAGTAAATCTCGTGTTTGCCATCAAAAACCCTGCATATTCCAGGCTATTGTGTTCAGTAACTTCATTATTAATTGAAGCTTTAATGCTTTTAAGTGAAATGAGTACCATAGTTTGTATTTTTAGTCCAGACGTTTTCAGGCCTGCATGTCAGAATGCTCCCATTAATGCATGTTCATCCACTGTAGATTGGAGCCTGCCTGATATCTGGGTGAGCAATCAGTCTCCTGTGGCATTGCTCACAATGGGCTGAATTTTGTGCTTGGTGTGGGAGCGCGTCGGCGGGACCGGAATCGGATGTGAAATCCCATCCCGCATCGGCTCCCAACAGCAATTTCATGTTGTCTGGCCAATTAACTACCGGCCAGCCTGAAAAGCACTCAGCAGTGGGAGGGGGAAGGAGTGGGGGTGGCGGGGGGAGGGGGGTGCGGGGGGATGCGAGTGGTAAGGGCAGATGCCAAGACAAGTGAGGGTGCTGGCGAGCACAATCACATGAGCTCCCTGAAGGCTGCCAACTGCTGTGAAGATACCTCAGGGAACTGCAGAATTGTTGGAGGGATATCAGCACACAAAAAATGCCCCAAGCTATCTATAATGACACAACAAACAAGTGACAGCAATACTCATAAATCATCAAACCACAAACATATTCGGGCCTTTTATCCCACCATGGATCGAGAATGGTGAAAAAAACATGAATGCTGCCTGGCTGATTGGCCCAAGCACAAGCTACGCAAAATTTGGAACATATATAATGAGCTTAACTGGCCTTTTAACTGTCAGCGGGCACGCTTCTGACTTCCGCACCTGCCCACCAGCCGCAATATCGGGTGAAAACATGATGACGCGGGACACGTGGCCAATGTTTTCTCGCACAATTTTATGTGAGTTTGGGTCGACTGATCAGGCCACATAAGATTCTGTCTAATGAGTTAGAGGCTTTCATTACTATAGTTGTTTGCAATCCCTCCCATTCTCTCTGGTTCATGGCTCTTTTGTTACAGTCCTCCTGCTCTCCTCTCCATTCCCTCTTGCTTCTCTGCCAATCTCCCATCACCTTCCTGGCTTGCTTGTGAGCCCAATTGCACTCCTATTCCCCAGATCTGCATAATGTCCTTCGAGTTTCACTTTCCATATTGCCCCTCTCCCACTGATCCCCTATTTTCCACTCTCTGGTTACCCCCTATTCTCTGTATTTCTCTTTCTGTAGCTTTTTAAAAAATTTCTCTCACTATATGTGCAGGAGGGAGAAGAATGGTAACGCTGGGGAACTTGCCAAAAGTAAGACACACCTAAGCATGTGGAAATCATTGTGCAAGAAGGGAAAATAGGAGGTAGGAGGTGATGTTGTGGTGGGAGGCCATGCCAAGCAGGTGAAGAATGGAGATCTGATAAAGATTAAAAAAAGGCAGAAGGGCAGAGAATTTCAATATTAAAAATGGGATTTCGAAATACACAGTTACAGAAAGAGAAAGGAGGGCCGGAAAAACCAAGGGGGTTGGGGTGTGGGGGTGGTGGTGTGGGGTTGGGGTGGGTTGTAGGTTTGGGGTTGCAGGGGATGGGAGGTAGGCGTATGGGAGTTGGGTGGGTAGAGGGGGTAGGGGTTAGTGGGGTGGGGGTTTAGGGGCTGGGGGTGTTGGGGGGTAGGTAGCTGGGGGCAGGGTAGGTGAGGGGGGTTTAGGTGGAAAGGAGGTGTTGGATGGTAGGGTTGGGTCAGAGAGATAACTGGGTCAAGTCGGAGGGTCGGTTGGGTCAGGTTTGGGGGGGTAGTCAGGCTGGGTTGGAGGGGTGGTGGGGTCAGTGGGGTAGCTGGGTCAGGTCGGGGGGATAATTGGGTCGGCGTTGTGATTGGGGATGGGTTGTGGTGCTCAATTCAGTTACGCTGGCTAATTACTGAATTATACCAAAGATTAAGAAGCATAACATTTCCAGGATATCATCTAAGTATCAAGCCCAAGTCTCCAACACTGAGAGCTGTGTAAGAGATATTTTCGGAGTGTCGCAGGCAGCGCAAATCAACACACCAGAAGTTGAAACTTCCTGGGCAATTACAGTGTGTGTGTGCACGGGCAGGACTTCTGCAGAGGCTCAACACACAGTACACACTACAGACTTAAATCCAGATTTTACCGCTCTGGATCTCGGAGGTTTCAGGCCACGAGAACTTGGAGAAACAGCTGTAGTTAGGCCTTTGTTGTGGGTGAACTGAACAATGAGGTGGCTCCATCTGCTCTATAGCTGGACCAGCCAGTGTGACATGAACTGCCCCAGCTAATAGGGCTTGTATTAATGTACAACTCAGCTTAGAATAGAAAAGATCCTCAGGCCTGATAGGAACTGGTGACTGCAAACTGTTGACATTTTAACATTTATAAATCCTAATTTAAAAAAAAGACATATTGATAGTGAGCCCAAGGGTTGAACAGAAAACCCTGTCACTGATATTTTGGTTTAATACAGTTTTCTTTCATTTTGAAATATGATGGAATACATATTCCACTAAACTGTGGCTCAGACTATGAACTGTTAAGCAGCAGTTAGTCTGTTGGTGAATGAGTTAAAGCCTGCCTAAAATAATGCTGGTGACAAATTGATGCAATCACCTAAGCATTTGCAAGGAAAGGTCAAAAATTCCTCCAACTTCATTCCAATCCTGATAATGTCATCAACCTGTTGATAACAATAGGGCTGTTGTGTGTTGTAAGGATTTCATTCTGGCTGAGGGCAAACAGTCACCGCCTGGCTCCTCTTCCTATCTCTCCCTGATCAGTATTACAGCAGTCCCGATGAAGTGTACACACTGATTATGAACTTATCTTTTTCCTACTGATGACCTGCTGTAAGTTTCCAGCACTTGCTGATTTTTGTATTTAAAAATAGTGTTCCATGGCCTAGTTGACAAAGTTAGCACCATAATGCTTTTAATAAAATTGAGCTGTCAAAATTCTCGAGTAAAATGAGTTCATTGCGAAGTGGCAATAAGTACCAGTCTAGCAATGATATGCATGGAACATCCAACTGACAGTACAGTGTTGGTGTTGGACTTAGACACAAGAGGAGCAAGGTAGAGTATGGTGGGGCAACACAGGATAAGCAAAGCAAAGAAGGGCCCTTAAGCATACTACTGATTACAATATATGTAGTATTAAGGTCTGGCACATGAAGGGTTAATATGGGACTGAGTACAGTACTGCCCACATGGTGATGTAAGTGAGCACATGACCTACACCTAGGGGTCAGTGCAGTGTTGGACAGAGCCATGTGTAGAAGCAAGCATGGAGATAGTTCCTAGCTTGGACCTTTGCCATACTTACATATTTAGTTTCTAGTAGTTAACAAGCACTAGTTAACCTACCTAAGACTACAAATACCTAAGATCTACTGAATTATGTCCAACACCTTACATCATGGTGGCAGCAAATGGAACAACTCAAACCTCACAGAAACTGCAGAAGAAAATTAAAATCCTGGAAAACTGAAGGAAAAATCAAAGAAGCATTCTGACCTGAAGAAAAGCTCAAGAAACGAAGGTGCAGAAGGAAATCACCAGAGACAAGCTCTAAAGAAAGGCTTGGAAGCTGAAGGCAACAATTAAATTCCTACTGCAGCAGAAGACTCCATTGAATCCCATGGAAGTCCAGCTTCTATAACCAGAGTGTGCAGAGTCAGCACACCTAGCAGGGGTGAGCTAAAAATTTAAATTTCCAGGAGATCACAAGTCTTAGAAAAAGTTAAAATCTGCAGTGGTCAGTAATTGCTGTTTAAAATGCAGTCCAAGAAACCTAATTCCCAAGTTGGTGACTGAACACGTGGCAGCTGAGCTCATGCTGAACAAAGAAGGAAATAATTATTGTTTAAAAATTAATTGCAACTGAATAGGCAGCTTTAAAAAAACAGCAAAAGCCAGGATTCAATGCTTCCAAGACCCAAGAAGATTGCGCTAAAACGGGAAAAATCTCTAACCAGACGATCCAGGCAGCCATTGTTGAAAAAAATTTAAACGCTGAAATCTTAAAAATGATAACTGCAGGAGCCCGTCAAACTGACAAGCATGAGAGTACCCTTTGTGAAGAAACGCATAATGGCACCATCTTGGATTTTTCAAAGCCTCTTAAAGCTGAACCTGCAATTTAAAAATTTTAACCATGGATCAGAAATCTGACTCTCCCAGATCAATTTGGGCTTATCCAAGGCCCAGATCAATCACAACAGTGGGTGTTATGGAGAGACAGATTCCTAAGATTCATGATTGCTTCAGGTCTGGATGAAGAGACAGAAGCTGAACAAGCTAACACACTGCTTTATTCATTACGCCCGATATTAGCTGGGCAAGGAATCAATGAATCATCTGCAAAATTTGATGATGTTTTAAAATCATTTGGTGCTCAATTTAACCTCAGAAGTAACAAAACCCTTGAAAGGGCTAGATTTAATAAATGTGCCCGACTCCCAGGAGAACCTATTGACTCCTTCATTGAGGATATATACAGAATGGCTGAAAGCTGTGATTACTGTGACCTGAAATCTGAGCAAACCAGGAATAGAATGGTTGTAGGAATGGTGGAAGACACACTCTCAATTATGCTTCAAGTGAAAGAAGTGCTAACCCTTGAGAAAGTCATCCAGATTGTCCAGCAACCTGAGATCCTTTTGCAGCACAGATCCATATTGGGGGGAGAAAGCAAACCATGGTACAAAGTAAAACCCACTGTCCAGTTAGTGAAACAGCAGAGAAACAGGGGCTTGACACAGCTCAATAAAGCTGTAGCCAGAGAAGCACGTCCACTGTCCTCAGTGGATGAAAAACTGACTAAACTCTCTAAGACCAGGATGCTTTTAAACTCGGTGCCAACAGTGTCTTTTGGCAACTTCCCCTAGACGAAGAGTTCAGGTTGCTGAACATATTCATTATCCCCTTTGGCAGATTCTGCTTCAACCACCTGCCATTTGGAATCACCTCGGCACCAGAAATATTTCAACATACAATGACAGCCATTTTGCATGGCTTTCAGGATGTCACCTGCCATATGGATGGTGTTTTAGTTCATGGTACAACAGTGGAGGAACGTGACAAAAGAGTCACAGCCTGCAAGAAGCAGGCCTAGCTCTGAATGAGAAATGCGAAATTCGGTTCCTGGGACACATCATCAGCACTAAAGGCATCATTGTAAACCCACAGCAAACAAAAGCCATTAGCGAATTCCCAACCCAATACTTGATTCTGGACCCTTATACTCATCCTCAATGATGGGGCAGCCCAGCACTTCAGTGCAAAAGACAAGGCTGAAGCATTCGCAACAATCTTCAGCCAGAAGTGTCGAGTGGATGGTCCATCTTGGCCTCTTCTGGAGGTCTCCAGCATCACAGATGCCAGTCTTCAACCAATTCAGTTCACTCCACGTGATATCAAGAAACAGCTGAAGACTCTAGATACTGCAAAGGCTATGGACCTTGACAATATTCTGGCAATGGAATTGAAGACTTGTGCTCCGGAACTTGCCACGCCCCTAGCCAAGCTGCTCCGGCACAATTACAACACTGGCGTCTAGCCAGTAACGTGGACAATTGCCCAGGTATGTCCTGTACACAAAATGCAGGACAAATCCAACCTGGCCAATTACCACCCCATCAGTCTATTCTCAATCATCAGTGCTATCAAGTGCCACATGCTTAGCAGTAACCTGCTCACTGATGCTCAGTTTGGGTTCCACCAGGGCCACTCAGCTCCTGACCTCATCAGAGTCTTGGTTCAACTGATGAAAGAGCTGAACTCGCGAGTTGAGGTGAGAGTGACTGCGCTTGACATCGAGGCAGAATTTGACCGAGTGTGCCATCAAGGAGCCCTAGGAAAACTGAAATCAATGGGAATCAGGGGAAAACTTTCCGCTGGCTGGAGTCATACCTAACACAAAGGAAGATGGTTGTGGTTGTTGGGTGTCAATCATCTCAGTTCCAGGCATCACAGCAGGAGTTCCTCAGGGCAGTGTCCACAGTCCAACCATCTTCAGCTGATTCATCAACGACCTTCCTTCCATCATAAGGTCACAGGTTTGCTGATGATTGCACAATGTTCAACACCAGATACTGAAGCAGTCCATGTCCAAATGCAGCAAGACTTGAAAAATATCAGGCTTGGGCTGACAGTGGCAAATAACATTCTCACCATGGAAGTGCCAAGCAATGGCCATCCCCAACAAGAGAGAATTTAACCATTGCCCCTTGACATTCAGTGGCATTATTGTCACTGAATCCCCCACTATCAACATTCTGGCTATTATCAGAAACTGAACTGGACCAGCCATATAAATACTGTGCCTACAAGAGCAGGTCAGAGGCTTGGAATCCTATGGCACGTAACTCACCTCCTGACTCCTCAATGTCTTTCCACCATCTACAAGGCACGAGTCAGGAGTGTGATGGAACACTCTCCACTTGTCTGGACAAGTGCAGCTCTCACAACACTCAAGAAGCTTGACACCATCCAGGACAAAGCAGCCCATTTGATTGGCACCACATCCACAAACATTCACTCCCTTCACCACCGACTTAATGTTAAACTACCTAAGACTATGAATACCTCAATAAGATCAACCGGCTTACATCCAACACCTTACAACAATATTGGGGGCAATGTGTGTGATACTGGAGACACCGTGATGTTTTTGAATTCCACCCCCACCACCAGTTCCATCCCCTCAGATGTATGGCACCATGTTCTGGATCAGTGAAGGATCCATCCTACAAAAACCCAGAAGGAAATTAGCAGTGAAGGCTGGAAATGGGTGAATCTGGGTCACAGCCTAACTGACTGGCCTTCCTTCCAACTTATAGTGGGAGTGAGGGGCCAAAATCTGAAGTTATGACAGAACTTTGTTTGCATTTTACAAACAACTAGAAATGGGAACGATATGTCACTACCATCCTGTGAATCATTTGGGAGGATTGGAGGTTGGGTCATGGTAGGGGCCTTGGGAAAGAACTGAAATCTCCAATTCTAGCTGACCCATATGTTTTTTTTAAAGTTCCAACTTCATAAGAATTTTCATGGCACATTTACAAACTTAGCACATTAATGTACTTCAAAGACCTTGTGGAAAGCTGCCAGGACGCACCCTGAGTTATTCCTTTCTGCTGAAAGTTACCCAAATTAGCAATGTTGCTACTGTGTCAGCTCCACTGACGTGAGGAACGTGGGGACCGAGTGCAAACCAATGTGCAATATGGCATTTCAATGCGTTAACCAGGTTATACATTGGGTGCCCTTTCCTCCCGTGACATTTGGAACACTGTAATTGTGGAGCAGCATGACCCATCAGGCAAATGCCAATGTCTGCAAAGCAATGCTGTAGGTTTTTAAAACAGTCTGATCACCCTGTATGCATGCCCAATTTAACTTGGCTGACACAATTGAAGCAACATTAGTCATCACGCTTTATAAGTCATGACTTGTGTTAGCAAGTTAAATATTGGAGCAACTTAAAGATTCTATTGCTCAAAGTTTTCTAGCAAAATGATGACAACAATGGAGCTGCCGGATTTTAGTGTTCGGGTTCCAAGTATAAGTCTGGCACTTTACAGTAACTTAGAGCTCTGTACCTTAGTTGGATGTGCGCCCCACTCTCTGGACTCCTATTGTAGGCTATATGCTTATATTTTTCATGAGAAATACGAATATTTATATGCTTACATTTGGGAATTAAATCTTAGAATTAATTGCACGTCAATCATTCACATCATCATTAAGCCACAGTGGACAATTGGTACGTACTCTGAATAAAGTGACTTTACGGAGCCATTTCCAAGTAATTTTTCTTTTTTAGCTGCAGTAACAGTTAAAAGACATTGGGTGGCGCTCGCAGCAATGTTTTTCTCGAAAACCTCTGCCAAACTTGTGCAAACCTATTTAGAAGTTCTATTTATATTTCCTCCAATTAAACATTGTTAGATTATTCTGGAAATGATGGTAAAGCTCTTCAGCCTAATATTTTACAAAGCTTCAACGGAAACTGGTCTGAACCCTTCATCATCAAATATGATTAGATCTGACAAATGTTATTTCCAGTGGATAAAGGCTTTACATATGGTTGCCTAATCAAGTTTATGAAAGTGTGCTTTGTATTGAGAATAATGCTTTAATGTACATATTATGACAATTATGTGGTTGATAGTCTGCATTAAAAAATTATGTCGATAAGTTTAATCACAATTAAGCAGCAAACTGTAAGTATCAAAAACAAGGCACTTTGCAAAATAAAGTATTAATAAAGATCATATGAAATGTATCCTGGAGTGCTGACATTAAATTTTGTGTCAATGCCAAGAAGCAAATGATGTTCAACTATTCTAACAAATAATTTTTGGACTTTACCAATTGCAGTTGGCAAAATAAAAAGCTAAAAAAGGAACCCATAATTAATTCAAAACGAATATCTCACCTGTCAGACTCACTATTGTGCAGGTAGAGTAGGCTCAGCAGTTACACTGTGCACTCCTGCCCAGCTGAAGTCTGATCTTTTACCCAGCTAACAAATGGTGCAGTGACAAACCCTTAATGTAACACTCTTATAAACAGATCCCCCTTCATGCTTGTCACCACCATTGATCATTAATCTTCCTGGCACTTCATCACCTTATGCCGTTTCTCAGGAATTGCCATTCCAGCTGACCTGAAAAGAGACAGGAGAGGTTAGGCTAGTGAATCAGTTCCTCAGCTGACAAAACCCTGCATGTTACAAATTTAGAAAATGTCCAAAGAAGTAAGAACATGTATAAAATTTACATTTTATCAAGTTATAATTGTGGAGCCATATGGCTGTTATGACCTTTCAATGACTCATGTACTGATAATGCTCCAAAACTAAAGTATAAGCTTCGTGATTTTAGCTTGTTCAGAGGCTGCCACAACCATGTACTCTTGTATTTCTGTAATTGTTATCAATCTGTAACTATTATATCAGCAAAACATTTTGAGATGTATATCACAATACATGGTACCTCTTGATGCGCCTTTGCATTGTGGAGATATATTGATGACAAAAAGATACTCCATTTATTAATTTTTATGCTGAAACATGAAAACATTTAAAGATAACTAAGATGTTTTTTTTGACTCAGAGTCTACAACCGCACTACATTTAGAACATGGTGTGATGTTGACTCATTAACTGTCCTCGAAGTTTGAATTACACACTACTTCTGGGCACTTGTCCAAGAGAATTACATCGGATTCTAGCCATATTCAGCATTAATCTCTGCTAAATTAGGGAATTAATGTTGTATCAGCCAATGATTGCTTAGAACTGAAATCAGGTCAGTTAGTGACAGATAAGAATTGGACTAGAGTTTCTGTTCCTGAGCATCATCAGCGTTGCATCTAATATTAACTCTTAATTTTGATTAGCTGGATGTGTCTCAGCGTTCATCACCATTCGTGACTCCTCAGAAACTGAAACACTGTGCCTGCATGCAGCAATACCAGGTGATAAGTGGCAAGTAATATTCATGCACAGAAGCGCCAGGCAATAACTATTTCCAACAAGGGAGACTCTAACCATCACCCCTTGACATTCAACGGCACTATCATCACTGAATCCATGACCATCAATACTCTGGGGGCTACCATTGACCAGAAAACTAACTGGACTAGCCTTATAAATACTGTGGCTATAAGAGCAGGTCTGAGGTGGAATTCTATAGCAAATAACTTACCTGACTCCTCAAAGCCTGTACAATATCTACAAGCCACAAGTCAGGAGTGTGATGGAATACTCCCCACTTGCCCGGATTAATGCAGCTCCAACACTGAAGAATCTCAACACAATCCAGGACAAAGTAGCTCACTTGATCAGTACCCCTCCCATCTTAAACTTTCATTCTGATCAACACCAATGCACAATTACAGCAGTGTGTACCATATACAAGATTCACTGCAACAGCTCATCAAGCCTTCTTCAACCACACCTCCCAAACCTGTGACCCCCACCCACTAGGAGAACAAGGGCAGCAGATACATGGGAACACCATCACCTGCAAGTTATCTCCAAGCCAAACATCATCCTGACTTGGAACTATATGTCCATTCCTCCACTGTTTCTGGGTCAAAAATCTGGAGCTCTCCTCCAAAAAGCACTTTGGGTGTACCTACACCAGATGGACTGCGGTGGTTCAGGAAGCCAGTTCACCACCACCTTCTCAAGGGCATTAGGGATGGGCAATAAATACTGGCCTTGCCAGTATCTAGCCAGTGATGATCACATCCCAAGAACAAATATAAAAAAGGTGGAGAGTTCAGCTTTGGGACTTCTTTACCCTTCCTAGACCTTCAGTGTCTCAATGAAATCTTCTTCTGCCTCTTTTCCTTTCTCTCCCATGCCAAGCAGTACATGAGGCCACTCGCTGCTTTCCACTTGCTTTACATTCAGCAGGTTGTGCTCTGGGCATTTTCCATAAGTAAGTCCCATTTTACATGGGCAGGTCATTAATCTGACTCATAACTTCCTAGCAGAAGAATCTACTATCTACAACAGGGAGTTGAGACTCTACTCCCATTTGACAGGTCCACCTTATTGGATATAAAAGGTCAGAGCTTCGATACCCTGCTCACCAGGGATGTGCAACTCAGTACTGCTTCTAACCTAGCACATACTTTTACAGTTCAGTTCACCTACAAGCTCATCACTATCACACGGGTTTGATGCCCTGATAGTATCTGAACGATGTACCTTAGTTCTGTTCAACTATTAAGTCATAAAATGTAAAAAATGAATTGTTAATTCATTAATTATTCTGTAAATACATTGGTTCATTAGACAGCATTATTTGAGTACTATTCCCCTTGTGCATGCAGAAATGCAGTAATAATGGGGGATTCCATACCCAGTGGAGCAGACAGGTAATTTTCAGGGACAAGCTGGTGCTGGGTAAAGCATATCAGGGAGCAAATATTTGAGAGAAATGGGGACCAGTGTTTCATGTTGGAACGAATGGCAACAGAAAATTTAGAATCTGGTCCTGTAAAGAGAGTTTCAACATTTCAGAAATGGATTCAGAAACAGGACATTGTGGGTAATAATCAGAGAATTACTCTCATCTTTTCATGCTAGTCAGTATGGGAAAAGTAAGCTACAGAAAGCACGGGCATTAACTCACCAAATTTACTTTGACAAGACCTCTCGTAATGAGAAAAGAGTAGCAATAGCAAGAGACCACCTTCACTTCCAAATTCCCTGCCAAGTTACACATTATCTGACTTAGTTGAAATACAGCACCATTCCTTCAATAATCCTGGAATTCCCCTAACACCATCATGAGAGCATGGTCAGTACCAGAACAGCTAGCTATTCAAGGAGAAGGCCCACCACCACCTTCTGAGAGCATCAAAGGATTGGCAATAAGTGCAGCATTACCAGCATCACGTGCATTCTGAGAATAGGTGCAATGATTCTCCCTGAGCAATATTATAGGAGACCTCATAACAGCAGAGCTCCCTTAACATTCTTTTAAATTTGATCTTGGGAGGTGAAAGTCTCTTGCAAGGCACTGAAATGTTTTGAACTAGTCCTGGCTTAGAACTGAGTTTTTATTTTTGCTCACTCCTCCTAGGTCCTTTGGCTCCCCACTCTGTGGGCACTCACAATGGATTTCCATGAGATCTTGCAGAGTCCTCAGCTGCACAGTGGAGTTCTTTTCACTTCCTGTCTGCTTCCAATTCTGCAATGGAGCTTCTTTCAGGTAATCACCCTCTGTGTCACCACTGCAAGCCATTCAGCTCAGAATTCTGCTCTTTTAATTTTCCAGCTTTTGAATTTCTGCTCCAGATTCTCTGATGCTCTGGGTTTCTCCATTAGCTGCCACCATGTTGTATGTTGTATGTTCAATAGGTCTCACGGAAAGTTTCTGTGTCTTATATGGTTGAACATTAAGTGTTTATTGATAACACATAACTATGTACAAATATAGAGGGCATCGCCCAAGCAATTAGCTAACTCCATGCTTGCTTCTACATAGGTCTCTGTCCAGTCTGCAACTGACTCTAGTCTCAGGCCATGTGTCTCTTTACATCATACAGTGGACAGTACTGTTTCCCAGTCTCACATTAATCCTTGCTATGCCAGATACCCTTATACTACAATTAATAGATTGACTTTAAATTAATTGATTGAACTCATGTCACCAGAGCATTAGTCCAGGCCTCTGGATTGCTAGTCCAGCAAAATTGCCACTAAGCTGCAGTTCCCCTTACAACTGGAGGTAACAGTTTCTTTTTTTAACAATGGGGTTACTACACCAAGTGATATACTCTTAACAGACCACTGATATACAGTGGCTAAGTCAAATTCTGATTCTTATTACATGCCTTTCTGCAATTTTTACCACTATTCAGAGAATCAAGTTCTTTTATTATAATTTTTTCCCCAATGGTAACTGTAAAGCAATGCCCTTGCTTAAGATTGTGTATTTTATAAATAGCAAATTGATTTTATTTCCCATATTTTTCTCAAGTTTAGGAAATACAAGGGGATAGTAGGCATCATGTACAAGGTACTGCTAAAGAGGAGAGTCATGTGGTTTAGTCATGTTGAGATGTGCCTAGGTCCTGATAGCATTGGTGGGGGGGGGTTTGGAGTTTGGCACCACTATGGGATGCCTGGTGTCGAAAGCAGCTACAACTTTAAAATAAAACGCCACAAAAAATAATATTCATACATGCTCAACAGAATTCCTTTGGGGTAAATAAAACCAACATTTCGAAAAGCTGTATTTCAGCTGCTTTTTTGTTATTTGCAACATCCTTCGGAACAAACAATAAATAGTTACACTTGCAAAAATCATTTCTCAGGATCTGTCATCTTCAAGTGCCTCTGTCTCCATTCATATGAGGAAAAGTAATGCCTGATTCTTTGATTCTGTGAGCCCAATTTGTCCAATCTTTCGGTATGTCTAATTGGTTGGTAATGACAAACTCCAACAGCAGAGAAGTAAGATGACTTTTCTCATGACGCACTAATAAGCTAATGCATTGGGTTTCAAATGGCAGCAGTTGGCATGTATGGAATTCCTCTCAGCTGTTGCCCTGGACTATTCCTCCAGTTCTGTAATTGTAATGGCAGATTTCTCTCCAGGTTCCTGATTTTAGTTCAAGCTCCTGCTAGCAATTTAAAATCATAAAAACCCAGCAATATAAACACAGGGAGAGAAGATGTAAGATCTACAGTAGGTGCTATATCAAAATCACAACATTGGAAGAGAGCAATACTTGATAGAAATACATTGTGTCATGAAGAGATATTAATGTCTATGATGTTGTTGAAAATTATTGTTAAACTAGAATTGTAGCACGGCCTGTGTCTATGTGTGTGCCTGTGTGTGGCTTAATTGGATTAAAGCCAGCTAGTCGGGGTGCTTTGATGTATAGTAGTTGAGATGTTAATTAGATAAATATAAGGAGTAAAAGATAAAGGGAAAAATTTTCCCTCCTTTGAGTGGGAAGTGCAGGAGCGGGCACAGGCAAGCACGCCTCCAATCGGCACCCCCATTTGGGGGTGCGCCGCCATTTTAAGTGGGTGGGCCAATTAAGGCCCGCCCAGCTTGATGTCCACCAGGAAGCATTATGCGCTCCCTGTGCGGGCTGAGGGGGGATTCCCTCAGCCAAAAGTGCACTCTTTCACGCATGAAAGAGCACACTGATCTCCCTGAGGCTAAGTGCTGCTTCAGGGAGATTGGCTACAAATTAAAAATTGTTAAACAAATGATAAAAAGATTTCCCTGACATGTCCCCTCATGTGACACTGTCACATGAGTTGGGACATGTCCATAACTTTTACTGAAACTTTTATTAAATATTTAAATACCCTCATGAAACCTCATCCTGACTGTGGATGAGGTTTCATGATTTGTATGAAGCCTGCCAGGGCTAAGGTTGGACAGGCAGGTCCATTAATGATAAAAACAAAAAAACTGCAGATGCTGGAAATCCAAAACAAAAACAGAATTACCTGGAAAATCTCAGCAGGTCTGGCAGCATCGGCGGAGAAGAAAAGAGTTGACGTTTCGAGTCCTCATGACCCTTCGACAGAACTTGCGTTCCTATGAAATTAATGATGTTACTTAATTTTTCAATGGCCTCAATAGGCCGTTGACAGGTCGGTGGGTGCACAGCTGATTCAGCTGTGCCCCTGCCGACCTGAAAATGGAAATGACACAGGGTGATGTTGGGAGTTCCACCCAATGACATCCCGCATCATTTTATGCATCGACGAGCAGATCCCGGAAGATCCTATCTAAAGTGTAAATTTGCATTCGTTGAATAAACGATTCAAAAGAATGGATAAAATCTTGCACCTAGCTGGGAGACGCCAAGCAATGTGTTTATATTACTAATAAAATTGGTGGAATGAAAGGATTATTGTTAGAGGTGAAATTAAAAAACCGAGTAATACAATGGAAAATTTACATTCAAAGGGGAAGCTGGGTTTAAACAGAAAGGAGTTTGTGTGTGAGTCAGGGGCATTTAAGATCTAACCAGCCTGTAAGTCTACATCTGTGTCCGCAAAGGAAACAAATTACAAAGGAGCCTCATTTTGAATTTGTAAGGTCAAATGTGCTTTGTGTGGTGTCTGTTTAAAGTCTATGGGTTATTGTTGCCTTGGTGGAGATTTAGCTGGAAGCGATTAATTTGGGGATTTGTTTTAAAGTTATTATGGTAGTAATTTGTAAACATATTTATCAGTTTAAGTTGTTGTTAAATTAATAAATGCTTCATTTAGTTTTATATAAAAAACCTTTCGAGGCTCCATGGTCCTATTCCTGAATTTAGTGCTACATATTGATTGAAAATATAGGCTATAACAGTTGTTCAAGTTTCCCTCTGGGCTTTAAACAACTCAGCCTTTACCAACTGCTGTGTCATAACAATTGATTCAGATCAGATGCAACAGAGAAAGGGGGGAGTGTTTCAGTTCCCCACTGGCAAATTTGCAGGCGGGGGAGGTAGGTAAAATAGACCAGGTGGCAAGCCCACCATCTACCTGCCTACCCAGACCTGTCCCATAATGTGTGGGCTGGTAAGGTATCAGTCAGTCCAACTGCCCTTAGGCTTATTGAGGCCCTTATCTGGCCAATCAATGGGCAGATAAGGGCCTCATTTAACCTCAGCTTCCCTAATATGGTGGGCAAAGCAGGTGGAAAGAAGAAGGCTAGCCTGCTCTTTCACGACTTCAAGCTAAAAGACAGAAAGGAAGGGAGGGGTTTAACTCCTTTGGGGGCTGCCCTATGCCCACTGGGAGAACCCCCCCAGGATGGCTACCACACTTTGTGCTGTTGCATGTTGTATGTTCAGTAGGTCTCAGAAAAAGGCTCTGAGTCTTGTATAGATGAACATTAAGTGTTTATTGATAACGGATGACTATGTAAATATATACAGGGTATAGAAACATAGAAACATAGAAAATAGGTCATTCATCATGATCATGGCTGATCATCCAACTCAACAGCCTGCTCCTGCTCTCTCCCCATATCCTTTGATCCCTTTCACCCCAAGAGCTATATCTAACTCCTTCTTGAAAACAGACAATGTTTTGTCCTCAACTACTTTTTGTGGTACTGAATTTCACCACTATCTGGGTGAAGAAAGTTCTCCTCATCTCAGTCCTAAATGGTCCACCCCATATCCTAAGACTGTGATCCCTGATTCCGGACTCCCCCACCATTGGGAACATCCTTCTTGCATCCACCCTGTTTAGTTAGAATTTTGTAGGTTTCTATGAGATCCCCCCCTCATTCTTCTGAACTCCAGTGAATATAATCCTAACCAACTCAATCTCTCCTCATATGTCAGTCCTGCCATCCCAGGGATCAGTCTGGTAAACCTTCGCTGCACTCCCTTTATAGCAAGAACATCTCTCCTCTGAAAAGGAGACCAAAACTTCACATAATATTCCAAGTGTGGTCTCACTAAGGCCCTGTATAATTGCAGCAAGACATCCCTGCTCCTGTACTTGAATCCTCTCGCTATGAAGGCTAACATATCGTTTGCCTTCTTCACCGCCTGCTGCACCTGCATGCTTACTTTCAGCAACTGGTGTACGAGGACACCCAAGTCACATTGCATGTTCTCCTTTCTCAATTTATAGCCATTCAGATAACAATCTGCCTTCCTGTTTTTGCTACCAAAGTGGATAACCTCACATTTATCCACATTATACTGCACCTGTCATGCATTTGCCCACCCACTCAGCTTGTCCAAATCACACTGAAGCATCTCTGCATCCTCCTCACAGCTCACCTTTCCACCCAGCTTTCTGTCATCTGCATATTTGGAGATATTACATTTAGTCCCCTCATCTAAATCATTAATATTGCGAATAGCTGGGGTCCCAGCACCAGTCCCTGCGGTACCCCACTAGTCACTGCCTGCCATTCAGAAAAAAACCCGTTTATTCCTACTCTTTGTTTCCTATTTGCCAAACAGTTTTCTATCCATCTCAATACACTACCCCCAATCCTATGCACTTTAATTTTACATGCTAATCTCTTATGTGGGACTTTGTCAAAAGCCTTCTGAAAGTCCAAATAAACCACTTCCACTGACTCCCCCTCATCAACTCTACTAGTTACATCCTCGAAAAATTCCAGTAGATTTGTCAAGCATGATTTCCCTTTCGTAAATCCATGCTGACTCTGTCCGATTCTGCCACTGTTTTCCAAGTGCTCAGCTACTAAATCTTTTATAATGGACCCTAGAATTTTCCCCACTACCGACGTCAGGCTCTCTGGTCTATAATTCCCTGTTTTCTGTCTACCTCCCTTTTTAAATAGTGGGGTTACATTAGCTAACCTCTCATCAGTAGGAACTGTTTCAGAGTGTATAGAATCTCGGAAGATGAACATCAATGCACCCATTATTTCTGGGGCCACTTCCTTAAGTACTCTGGGATGTAGATTATCAGGCCCTGGGGATTTATCTGCCTTCAATCCCATCAATTTCCCCAACACCATTTCCCTACTAATACTGATTTCTTTCAGTTCCTCCCTCTCACTAAACCCTGTGTTCCACAACATTTCTGGTATGTTATTTGTATCTTCCTTTGTGAAGACAGAACCAAAGCATGTATTTAGTTGGTCAGCCATTTCTTTGTCCCCATTATAAATTCCCCTGTTTCTGACTGTAAGGGACCTACCTTTGTCTTCACCAATATTTTCCTCTTCACATACTTATAGAAACTTTCATAGTCAGTTTTTATGTTCCCGCAAGCTTACACTCGTACTCTATTTTCCCTTTCTTAACCAATCCCTTGGTCCTCGTTTGCTAAATTCTAACGTGCTCCCAATCCTCAGGTCTGTTGTTTTTTCTGGCCAAGTTGTATGCCTCTTCCTTGCATCTAATACTATCTCTAACTTCCCTTGTAAGCCATGGTTTGGCCACCTTTCCTGTTTTACTTTTGCACTAGACAGGAATAAACAATTGTTGGAGTTCACCCATGCACTCTTTGAATGTTTGCCATTGCCTATACACTGTCATCCCTTTAAGTAATGTTTCCCAATCCATCATAGCCAACTCACACCTCAACTCGTCGTAGTTTCCTTTATTAAGATTCAGGACCCTAGTCTCAGAATCAACTAAGTCACTCTCCCTCTTGATGAAGAATTTTATCACATTATGGTCACTCATCTCCAAGGGGCCTCGCATAACTAGATTGCCAATTATTCCTTTCTCATTGCACAATACCCAGTCTAGGATGGCCTGTTCTCAATGTCTTGGTCCAGAAAACCATCCCGTAAATACTCCAGGAATTCCTCCTCTACGGTGGTAGAGCTAATTCCATGCTTGCTTCTATGTAGGTTTCTGCCCAGTCCACAACTGACTCTAGTCTCAGGTCATGTGCCTCTTTACATCACACTGTGGACAGCACTGTTTCCCAGTGCCATATTAACCCTTGCTATGCCAAATATCTTTACACCACAATGCCCCCAGGTCTTTACCCAAAGTATTTACTTTACAATCATCCTATCCCTTTGCTCCACCTCAAGTCTCTGACTTTATAAATTTACACAGCCTGGAGACTTGATGATTCTTCCAGATCTCATCCTGGTCACGTTCAGAGGAATGGTAGACTCCTGATTTGGGTAACCTTTGTTGATTCAGAGTTTGAACTGTAGCCTGTGATTCTGGCACTTGATTAACTTCATCCAATTCACTTTTTCTGCTCCTTGGAGTTGAACTTCTGTTTATTAACTCCCCATCTGCTTTGCTCGGGGTTCACCAGTTCATTTGTGGTATGAACCCAGCTTTTCTTTTCCTTTCCCTTGTGGTCCGCTGTGATCTTTGTGGGAGTTGAAGGTGTCACTCTTTGTCGTTTGGATGTTCCTCATCAGTGGGTTCACCTTGCAGTTTGGCTTTTATTGCAACACTATGTCTCTGTGGCTCAATGAGGTGTGCTCTGGCAAGTTGATGGTCGCTAGTTCCTTGCTCCAGCATCATCTTGCAGCTTTCGCATTGGCTGGAGGTTGCAGTGTCTGTGCTGTGGTACTTACAGGTCGTGAGACAGCAACCATCAGAGCCTGGGGCTGGGGCTGTTGCTAGTTATTTTCCTGTGTGTCTGCCACTTGAGGTACAGTGGTAATCATCTGAAGATTTGGCTGGTCTGACCAAAGAGGAGCTTCTGCCACCTGCAAAAAATTGGACAAACTGGCTCTGCAAAGAGTGAAGACAGTTCAGAGCTGAAGTCCCAGTCGAGAGTCTTTTTACTGGTGGGCCTCTCGGGAACTTGCAGTTCTGTGTAGTTTACAACAAATGTTGTCTTGGCATCTTCTGCCATTTTAAGAAGGTTAAGGGCAACTCAGGCATCTCTGAGAGAAAAAGATTGGTTTTGGATGATATACATGACTTCGAATATCTGCTTGTTGCCATACCTTAGTGGTGTTGGGATCATGCCTATGACCAGAAGTCAGATTCCTCCAGGAACCATATGCATCATTCGTATCTAGAGGTCCCTCAGCCACTGTTCCTTATCGGAGAGGGCCATAACTGTGGCTCCCATGTCCAATTTGAAGTCAGTGAAGGGACCATTACTGAGATGTCCACATTCCAAAAAGAGAATCCAGGATCCTTTACCTCACACAAGAAGTAGAGTTGGGTCTCTTCCTGGTGTGGTACCTCAATCTCATGCATTTTCTTGGTATCCTCTGCCCATTTGGGTGTCTTAGCTTTGCATAGCTTTCCAAAGTGTCCCCAGGTGGTTGAGTTGAAACACTGCACTGAGATTGCTGGATATTGCTCTCACTTGTAAGGTTGTTTAGCTTCACAACGCTGACATGGTCACCCACCCTTTTGTGGCCGGGTTGGGTGTTGCCTTCCTTAGCCTGGAGTCTCTCTGCCCTTTTGTTGCTTCACCAACTGGACAGTTGGGGTTGCTCTGTACCATGGCTTGCTTTTGCCACTTAAAATAGATCAGTGTGGTTGGTGGATTTCAGACTGACTATTTGAATGTTCTTTTCTAGAGTCAGATCTTCCTTGGTCTGTTGTATGTCTGAAAGGGCATCGTCAGCCACTCCAACAACAATTTCGTCCCTTGAGAGTTCTGACTTATGGTCACCATAGTCACAGCCTTCAGCCAATCTGTATAATTTGTTCATAAAAGAGCCAACCAGTTTTCCAGGCTGTTGGACACAGTTGTTGAATTTCACTCTCTCTAAACTGTTGTTTCTTTGTAGATTAAAATATGTATTAAATTATTTTATAACTTCATCAAATTTATCTGAGGATTTGTTTATCCCGTGCCTCGCAATAATATCATCAGCTATCAGGTCTATTAAATGAAGTAATGTATTCACTTGTTCAACATCTATCTTTTTACCTAATTCTGAAGCTACTATGTATCTTAAGGATCTTTTCTGCCAAAGTCTCCAATTTTGTGTTTGGTCTGGCCCTTGGATCAGCCCAAATTGGTCTGGTAATGTTGATTTGTTGTCCATGGTTACTTTAAAGTTCAGGTGAGTACACCTCCAAATGCTGTGCAGGTTTTAAAGATGACGCCACAGTAACCATTTTTTTTCAAAGAGTCTTCCTATGCTTGTCACATTTTGGTGGCTCCCAAACCAATGGCAGCCCTGATCACTTTGTCCTTAGCTTTGCGTAGCGATTTACTCAGTCAACTATTCTGGGCCTCCCCTGCAATATCAGAGGATTTTGTGTGAATTTCCTGCTTTGGCAGAGCTTTTAAACATTCCAATTCATTTTTTCTCTTCTCACAAGGAACTCGGCCGCCACATGGTATGGCAGCAATTCTGAACCCAGACTGGCCATGGAGCTTTCAGAAATGGGCTGCTCTGACTTTTTTTTTACAGCACTGAAGCATTTTATGCTATATCTGGCTTAGAAGTGAATATTTTGCTCATCTCTGCTAGGCCCTTTGACTCTGCACTCTGTGGGCATTCACAATGGACCTCCATGAAGTCTTTGGAGTCCTTGGCTGCACAGTGGAGTGAGGTAAATTTTCTGCCTTTCGGCTTCCAATTCTGCAGTGGAGCTTCTCTCTGCGTCATCGCTTCAGTCAGATCAGAATGCTGCTCCTTTAATTTTCCAGCTTCTGAATTTCTGCTCCAGATCTTCTGAGGTTCTAGGTTTTTCCAAGACCTGCCACCATGTTGTATGTTCTATGTTCAGTAGGTCTCAAGAAGAAGTTCTGTGTCTTGTATGGTTGAACATTAAGTGCTTATTGATAGCACATAACTATGCACATATATAGAGGGTATAGCCCAAGCTATGAACTTATGCCAGGCTTGCTTCTACACAGGTCTCTGTCCACAACTGACTCTAGTCTCCGGTCATGTGTCTCTTTACATCACAGTTTAGGTGGTATTGTTTTCCAGTCCCATATTAACCCTTGCTATGCCAGATAAGCTTATACTACATGTGCCTCCTCTTCTGCCCTCCAGAACCCGACACCAAACCCCTTTCCTCCCTTCCCTAAGGTCCCTGATCCCTCCCAAACCAAAAGCCCCTGACTTACCTGTAAGTCCAGCATCCATGGCCTTCTTTCTTGGGCCTTCTTGTTGCCCCAGCAGTGGCCATAATCAGGTTGACCGGCAGCTCTCAAAGACAGGAATTCTTTTCCAGAGGGATGGAAGTGCCACTCTCAGCTCATTAAGGCCGCCCTAGAGTATTATCACTGCAGGGCAGACTTTTTTAAAACAATAATAAAAATACCTGGAAAAACTCAGCAGGTCTGGCAGCATATGCGGAGAGGAACACAGTTAATATTTTGAGTCCGTATGACTCTTCAACAGAACTAAGTAAAAATAGAAAAGAGGTGAAATATAAGCTGGGTTAAGGTGGGGGGGTGGTGGGGAGGGTAGAGCTGGATAGAGGGTTAGTGATAGGTGGAGATAGCCAAAAGATAGCCAAAAGCCTTTTTTAAAGTCCATCGGCTGAAGACTGACTTTTTTACCAGGAAGGCAAGCAATACGCGCTTCCCCCCCATCTGTAAAATTAACCCCAAAATGGTTTTGTAAATATCAGTTGACACAAATATGATGACTTCAGTGAGAGAGCTTTGTGTTGTTGATATGAGGGCTGTGATTTTACTTGAAAGGGTTTTTTGTATGGAATTTTAGGAGTCTTCTATGTGGTTTGGCTCATTTTGATGCATTTGTTAATAATCTTTAAATTCCAAAGAAGATTTTCTAATCAGTTAACTATTTGTAATTAAACACATAATCCTAGCAATTACAGTATTGTTGGCAATATTACCAAATGAATGCACAACATGCTAGTACGAGATTCCTTGGGCTTATATTTTAATGTATATGTTAAAATATTTACTTTAAATGGATTAATGCCTTCATTAAAATAATCAGACTAAGAATATCATATGAGCTCATTAAACATTCATCCTCTATCAATATCAAAGATACAACCAAACTATAGAATTAAATTAATAATTTGGATAATATTAAATCAATTGGTTAGAATATAATGGGAACTTAATTTGACTTGCATGCAATGATTGAGGAACACCCAAGTGAAAGAACTTTCCACAAATGAAAGTAACAATGTTGTTATTACTAACAGTTCCAGCTGGCAATTATCACTGTCTCTATTCCATGACTCAGCACTGGAAACTCAAGAGCTCTGAATGGAACATTGCAGTCTTGATCATGTAAGCTTCTCCCCTGATTACAGAAATCTGCTGATCATATGGAGGAAGTTGTCAACAATCACTTCTTAACTCTCTGGGTGAGGTTACCTCCTCTGAAACTGCAAGGGACTTCATTTGTTTTCCATTGTCACAGATGTTAATCTCACAACTTTAAACTTTTCCAAGTAATAATGGATTGAACCATCATTCATCAACACCATGCCTGCCAGGACAGTTCTTCTAAGACTCAGGAGAACCATTAAGTGCCTGGACCTTTGCAAGTATTAACCATGCAGGGGAACATGGAAAATGCCAGGTGCTCAACTGGCTCAGTTGACTATTATAGTCAGTGCAATTCCTGGCTATAATAATGTAGCATCTTTATATTGGGAGAGTTTGAGATTATCATTGCCCCAAGCAATGTCCTCCCTACTTTTTCTTTGTTAATATGGACTCTTTGTTGCACTTTGTGGTCCCCTGTAGGATCACATCACAGATGCATCCGCAAGCGTCTGAGATGAAATGTTGATAGTGCACTGCCTATGTATTCTACTAGGTGGTACATTGCAGATTTTAGTGTGGCCGCACAGATCAAAAAACCCTCATCAGTTTAAAGACTGAGCTGTCCAGTGCTTTTCTGTTGTTGCTTCCAATCTCATGCTAATACTGTGATGCCACTAAAGTGAATTACTTGTGATACCAGGTGGCATTAATCAAACTCTTAGGACTGAATTTCACACTTGCCTTGCACACTAACTCGGCAGAAGCTGAAGCGGATGTGGAATCCGCTCCCAGCCGTGGTTGCTTTGCAAACGTGGTTTCACACTGGATGACCAAATAAGGTTCGCCCAGCGTGAAATGCGTCTTCTGAATGGTCAGGAAGGGCTAGGCCGGGCAGGGAGCCTGCTGGGCTCCAACGGTGATCTGGCAGGCACTTTAAAACCAGCAAAAGCGGATCACTGAAAGCTGCCAGGGGAGAATCTTTAGAGTCAGTCAAGAGACTGGAACAATGGCCTCACCAACGGCTGGAAATGTCAGGTGGGACAGCAGGTCGGGAATACACTCGGCCCCCTGTTGCTTGGATGAGTGCCTCGTGGCCCTAGTGGAGGAAGTTGGTGTCGGGCAGGTCACTTTCATACCCTGGGATGACAGGAGGAGGCCACCACACCGGACCTAAAAAGCCTGGGAGGAGGTGGCAGACGAGGTCAGCGGCCACGATGTTGTACAGCACACATGGGCGTAGTGCTGCTAAAGGTTCAATGATCTGCGGTGCTTGGCAAGGGTGAGTGCCGAGTTGGCATGGATCAATGTGGAGAAGTGTTAAGGGCTGGCCCTCTCACCATGGAGCTCAAGGTTGTTAGTGCATGAGTGCCAGCTATCACTGACACCGGAGCTGGCCAAGGGGTGAGCCCTGGATGCTTGGCCTCAGTGCCTTCTGGATTGAGGGCCATGAGTCAGCTGTGCCCTGCAAGATGTTCCTCAGGTGGAGTTGGACAGGCTGCAATAGCGCTGCAGGTAGAGAGTGGACTAATCAATGCTCCTCTGTCCTTTCAGAACAGAAGCCATAACACCATCGAGAATGTCAAGGACAGGCAGAGGACTCCCAAACCTCCTAATTTTGACAAGGTATTGAAATGGATGCCTTGGAGCTGGAGGGCCCCCACCCACCTCAGCCAGCCAGTCAGGGCGAGGCAGGGGTTTCTGATAAAGCTAAGATTGCAGTGCACAGAGGTGAGAGTGTCGGATTATGCATTGTGTCGGCGGTGTGGGAGGGATGCGGTGCGGGCTGTATTGGAAACTGAGTCCACTGCCCACAGAACAAGTGCAGAGGCAGGCCAGTTCTGGCACTTTGTTTATGCTATTTAAAAAAAGAGTAAAACAAAAATGCACCCCCTCCATCCCAGCCCTCATCCCGTATGCCCCTCAACACCCCACACACTCCCTATGCCCCATTCATGCTGATCTATGCCACCTATGCCACCCATGCCCCCTGACTGCCCCCCATAGCCCCTCATACCTCCTATACCAACCCACCACCTATGGCATTTTATAGCACCTATGTCAACTTAGTGCCAACTCATGCCAACTCATGCACCCCACCCACTACCCTTTTCTCTTATCCTCTCCATGCCAACTTATGTAGTATCCCTTTATAGTTCTTTGACAACTTTGACAGTTCCTTGCTTCGGCAGTCCCAGTGAGTTTATGCACTTTTTACGCACAATCATGTTTACTTTTAACAATCCCAAAGTGTTCTTTACCTCTCCTAAAGGGTGCCTTACCTCCGCCAAAGAGTGCCTTACTTCTCCCAAAGGTGTCCCAGGAGCAGATACAAAGGGGCACCTTACTTCCCCAAAAGGGAACCCTAGCTATCCAAACAAATCCACCAAGATCAGACCTCCTCTCACCTGGTCTAATCTACACATTTAAGGTTTCACATTCCTGGCCTTCCAAAATCCCTCTTCATTGGAGGCAGCTGGTGATTTAAGTGGCTAGCTGTCCCTGTAAACCGTGCATGTGCGAGCCATGGAGAAGGCCATGGTGAACTATAGGCTCCAAAAACTCCCGGTTAATTCAAAAAAGGAGCAAGACTTGAACATATTCATTTTATTTGTAGAGAACGGGTCCCTTCTAGCAAGTGTAAATGAGCCATGTTATGAGCTTGACTGTTTTTTTTCGTAAACTGGTTATTAGTGGAGCCATTGGCATACTCAGGATTTTTCAGCAGGTACTGCCCAGGCATATCTCATAGTAAATGTTTTGGTTTGGGTTTTGCAAGCACGGGCTGGTTGAGCATGGTCGGTACTCTTCCTATTAAGCAGTGATTCATCATAGAAATCTGGCTATTAAAGTTAACTAGGGTCTTACTTGAACCAGTCTTATGTTTTTGTTCATATGCATAGCAGTGCTTTTCCAATGGAAAAAGCACATTAATACAGTGAAAAATGTATCAAAAAGTTCTGTCAGCTTGTGCTGTCATCTTTTCTACTGAAATTTAAATGGCTATGGCTGATTTAAAAAAAAAGCCTGATTTTGACAGGTGGAAAAAATCTGCACTTGAAAAGCAACTAACCATCTGCTTCCTGACGTTGATTGACTGTTGCTGCTTTGAAATTGAAATGAGCACCTGAGGGTAGTTTATTGTTTGGACAGCTAAGGCCATTATCAATGCTCGTCTGAGTTTCAAATGCTAATGGCTTTCAACAGAAGAAGTGTTCCATTCACCTGAGAATAAATGACAGTTTCAAATGATTGTAACAACAGGCTGTATCTTTGAAGTCATTTCTTGCTTGTTGACACAGGTTTTTTTTTATTCCTTCATGGTGTACAAGCATCTTTGGCTAGGCCAGCAGTTATTGTCTATCCCTAATTGCCCTTGAGAAGGTGGTGGTGAGCCACCTTCTTAAACTGCTGCAATCCATGTGGTGTAAATATGCTCAGAGTGCTGTTAAGAAGGGAGTCCAAGAATTTTGACCCAGCAACAGTGAAGGAACGGTGATATAGTTCCAAGTCAGGATGGTGTGTGGCTTAGAGGGGGGCCTTCCAGGTGGTGGCGTTCCCATTCATCTGCTGGCCCTTCTAAATGGTAGGGGTTGTGGCTTTGGGAGGTGCTGTCGAATGAATCTTGATAAGTTGCTGCAGTGTACCTTGTAGATAACATACAATGCTGCCACTGTGCATCGGTAGTGGATGGAGTGAATTTTTAAGGTGGTGGATAGGGTGCCAATCAATTAGGCTGCTTTGTCATGGATGGCGTTGCGCTTCTTGAGTGTTGTTGGAGCTGCACGCATCCAGACAAGTGGGGAGTATTCCATCACACTCTGAACTTGTGCCTTGTATATGGTGGATAGACTTTGGGGAATCAGGAGATAGTTACTCATCACAGCATTCCAAGCCTCTGACCTGCTTTTATAGCCACAGTATTTATATGGCTGGTCGTGTTATGATCCTGGTCAATGGTAACCCCCAGGGTGTTGACTGAGGGGGATTCAGCAATAGTAACACCATTGAATGTAAATGGGAGATGGTTAGGTTCTCTCTTGCTGGATGGCCATTGCCTGGAATTTGCATGATATAAATGTTTCTTGCCACTTATCAACCCAAGCCTGAATGTTGTCCAGATCTTGCTGCATTTCGACATGGGCTTCTTCAACATCTGACGATTAGCGAATGGTGTTGAACATCATGCAATCGCCAGCGAACATCCCCACTTCTGACCTTATGATGGAGGGAGGGTCATTAATGAAGCTGCTGAAGATGGTTGAGCTTAGGACACTACCCTAAGGAACTCCTGCAGTAATTTCCTGGAATTCAGATGATTGGCCTCCAACAACCACAACCATCTCCCTTTGTGCTAGGTATGACTCCAAAGGCTTTTAACACAACTTTGGTTACTGGAACAGCAGACTTCTGCAGATTGTCTAAAGGCTTTTCCCCAAGTCTGTTTCACACAGTATGCCTTTCAGATTTTATATGGCCACCCCTCGTAGCTTTCCAATCCTTCTTTAAATATATTTCTTCTTCATTAATCCGTCGTTCCCCATGTCTTGGAATTTACTTTTCCCATAATGTAAAAATGTTTTACGCTGTCATTATGGCCGGCACTTTTGGAAAAAATCAATGTAATAACCTTGCCCTATTTATCTTGTTAGTTATAAATATCCCACCACGTCTCTTTGAAAACCAAACACCTCTCCACTTATATAAAATGTAAATTTCATTTGCACCCTATCCGATAAGACTTTATCCTAGTTCACTCATTAGCATTTCACATGTCCTTTTACACCTAACTCCTTTGATCATTTCAACCTTGCAGTCTATCCATCTCTAATTTAATTAAATCAGCACACAGACAGAACCACCCACACACACACACGAACATAAGCCTACTTTACAATGCCCCTCAATAACATTATGAAAAATATGATAGTTTTGTGACAAGAAAGATAATTATGTTAACATTTTCAAAATGACTGAATTGCTAACTAATGATACCTGATGAACCTATGGCCAAAATTTTGCCCTTGGCGTGCGGGATCAGCTGGGACGGGTGGGGGGGCGGTCAGGAAGCTGACCACCACCCACGATCGACAGAGCACTCCGATTTCACGCTGACGGGCCAATCAAGACCCACCCAGCATGATAAGTGAGCAGCAGCACTGAGCGCTGCCTGTGCAAGCGGAGGGAGGAGGGGAGCGGGCCTAGCTCGCACTTCATGCATGCGTGCAAAAAAGCACTGAATAATCTACCTGAGGCATAGAGCTACCTCATGGAGATGAAGAAAATATTGAAAAAATTATTAAACATCAGAAAAATGTAACAAAAACAAAAATTGCTGGAAAAACTCAGCAGATCTGATGAAGAGTCATTCGGACTAGAAACGTTAACTCTGTCTTCCTCTCCAGATGCTGTCAGACTTGCTAAGTTTTTCCAGCAATTTTCGTTTGTGTTCCAAGCTTTCACTGAAAGACACAAATTTAAAAATATATTTGAACCACAGAGCAAAAGATTCCAAATATATTTTGCTATTGACAATGCAATCATTCATTTTCAATAGCAAGTCTTCATATACAGCTTCTTTACAGAGCATGTGTTATCAATGATGAGGTTATGTAAAAATAAGGATGATATTATTTCAAGAAGCAATATTAAGATAATGGTAACGATGTAAGACCATAGATCAATTGATAACAATTGTTTTATATAATCATTGCCCATTTAGGTTAATAAAAAAGCTGATCATTCTACTAAGATCACTGCCTTCTCCTTACTAGTACGAACAATGAGACAAGAGCTCTTTTATTATCATTATACCTATGATGTTAGATTAAGTCGGTCTGCTTTTTTGTTCTTCAGCTGGATAAACGATTCTACTGGGGCTCAAGAAGCCTTGAAATTCACATGGATCGGGATGTCCATAATAGGAAACTTCAGATATGTCCTTTGCACTGATCCGTGTGCATTTGTCCTGAAGAATTGCTGCTGGCAGCCTGCTGACATGTGATTTGTTTATCGTTAATCATTCATTCCTATTCCAGGCACACATGAGTATTTCAAGCTTCAGGCCTATAACAATCACATCTCAACATTCTTATATTGTCGCCAAGGGATTTGTTTAGCATAGAGAAAAATGAGAATCTAAATGAGAAAGCTGTAGCCGAAAGATGGAATAGACAGGTTTTCCACAGAATAGAAGGATTCTTTGTGTGTGTGTGTTATTTTTGAGTGTTTATTAGCTTGCTGACTGGTACTTTATCTGTTTTATACTACTCAAGAGCTGTGCTTTGACAAAGAGAGCAATATCCATTATTAATCAAATCAAAGAGATGGATTATGACTACCTTTTTTCACAGTATGAACCCTTCAACATTACTTCTTAAGAGAACAAAGGAGTTCTAACAAAAGGACTAATATCAAAGTTTCAAAGCAAAATTCTTTTATTGATAAAGCATGTGCTAGATTTAGGGCACTCAATAGAGAACAACAAGGGAATTAAGACACTGAATTGTGACAAGGTATGAGAATAAGCATCTCTTTAGGCAACCAAATTTCAAACAAAACAAGGTTAATAGGGTTTGTTTTGTTTCAAACTTGATTGTCCAGAAGGGTGATTGTTATTGGACTATGCATCACACCTTGTCACTATGCACTTATTTAATTCTGCAAATTAATGTTAGCTGTTTCAAGGCATTGCATAATTGCAGAAATTATCTTAAAGAAATGTAGTAATTGGTGATAAATGCTTCTTGAAATTAGTAGAGAAATTTAACTTTTCCATTGCCCATCCTGATTTAAGAGAATATTTATTAGCAATTTATATTATGCTTCAGGTTCTTTGTTACTTATTTCCATCTGTAGTCATGATTTTAAAATGGAATGCTGCTGTTTTACAGGATATATGTTTTCAAATATTATCTTGCACATTTTTACCTTAGTATCTTTTCTGTTGTATTTGAATTTTATAAAATTACTACACAGGTCTTTAGCTGTGCCCTTTTCCTGTAGGCAATGTGATTCATTACAGGCAAGGCAGTAATCTGTGCTATGCCGTGAAGCCTTTTCTGATGTTTATGTGTGTGGGTAGTGCTACAGAAATGCACAACTGTTGTTTTTGCAATCACAATCTTGCCCAAGTCATTATCCATGTTCATGTGCCTACAGTGTTATTGGCAATGGGATTTTTAAACAATGGAAAGTGTCACATGCAAGTCCAATCCGATTCTCACTTGTGTTATGATCCTGGACCACACCCCCAAGTTCTTGGTACAGTTTGGTTAAGGACCAGTAACTTTTTATTTAAAGTAGACAAAGTTTGAGATCCAAGATACTTGCTCAGAAAATAAATCCACAAGATTCCACAGGTTTTGAACAAACAAAAATAAACTTTCCTATACAAGGTCAGAAAGATAAAACAATACCTTAGAATATCTAGCTTATACTCTAACATTCATGGGTAATATGAGGTACAGGTGAATTAACAGGCAAGCTATGGTCAAGCATGCGACACTGCACAATAAATGGCAGATATGACCACGACAGGTTCCATAGATTTCTCAACAACACATCCAGGTGTCAGTAAATGCTGTGAGTCAACCAATCTCATTGAAACTCTGTTCCCCTCACTTGGGATTCCAGTCTCCACCTTCAAAGATCTTATCATGGAATTCTCTCCAAATGTTACTCCAACTTGAACAGCCTTAACGATGGCCCACCTCTCAGAGTTTCAATCTTGTCTCCCAAGACCCTGTTCCTCTGGATTCCTGAGTCTCCAACACCAACTCACAAGCACAACTTCAGCTCTTCGGCCATGCTGAGCAGAATAATACTGCTCCAAAGGGGGTACCTTCTACCCAACAGCCCACAGCATGGAGTCACCAACATTCTGCTGTCTCCTTAGGTCTTCAGCACATCTCCCAAGCCCCATTACTTAAAGTCTGCCAACTGCAGCCCTCGTTCTGCTTGGAGCTTCTTTCTTTGATCCTCTCTTTCTTTCTGGGACCTCTCCCTGTCTCCTCACCCTATCCTCTGTCTTTTGGATTATGGTACCCAGCTTCTGGTCACATGATTGGGGTTTGCACACCTTTTTTTTATGCAGGCTTTCTGGACGAATCCTTGGCCTGAAGGAATGCAAAACATGGTAGTTTACATGTGCCACCTGCTCCAATTCTGCTCAGGCATGAAATTCCTGAGGCCTGTCAAGACTTGGAGTTCCTGACCCCCACTCACCATTAAGGTAAGTTTGGATCTTGTAACACTTGGCACTTGTACAAGTGCCACATTCCAATACAGATGGGTAAAAGGAACTCAGGCTGTCTTCCCTCTCTCCCACTTCCTAGCCCTGGAATGGGAAGGCCAATTGCAATGCCTCATCACTTAAGTGAAATTAACTCAGCACACTAGATTGGTCCCTGGGATGAGGGGGTTGTCCTAAGCTGACAAGCTGAGTAAATTGCATATATGTTCTCTGGAGTTTAGAAGAATGAGAGTTAATCTTATTGAAACATTTAAGATTATGAAGGGATTTGACAGGGTAGACACTGAGAGGTTGTTTCCACTGTTTGGGGCATGTAGAATGCAGAGGGACATTCTCAGGATAAGGGGCTGATCATTTAAGACTGAGATGAGGAGAAATTTCTTCACTCAAAGAGTTGTGAATCTTTGGAATTCTCTACCCCAGGGCGTTGTGGATGTGCCATCATTGAATATGTTTAAGGCTGAGATAGACAGATTTTTGGTCTCTCAGGGAACCAAGAGAATATGAGATCAGGCAGGAAAGTGAAGTTGAAGCCCAAGATCAGTCATGGTCATATTTAATGGCAGTACAGGCTCGATGGGCCCTATGGTCTTCTCCTGCTGCTATTTCTTCTATTCTTAAGCTCACAGCCTAATATTGAACTTGGACTATTGCTGATTTATAGGGTTCAGTACTGTTCAGACACTGCACTTCCTTCAGGAGTTCCTAGGCTAGATTTTCTAGTAGCACCTGTCAGTACATGCATGATATTAAAAAAAATTGAATATTAATACAAGAAAGAAAAATCATTTTTAAATGATAAATGTAGAAAATAAGGAAAATAAAAATACACAGGATGAGAATAATTTTGAATTTATGTTTCCTAATCATTTGATCACTTTGATAATAATGGGGATTTTTTGACTTCTGGAGACATGCATGATTTTCGGACTCAGGGTTGATCTGAACGCCACTGACAGGTTATGGACAACGAATGAGCCTTGCACTGCAGCTCATTGGTGATACTCCTGCTCCTCCTAGCTCCAGAAAAACACTCCCCCTAAAAGATTTGGAACCTTTTCTTGACAGGTGCCTGCGGTCCCTTTAAGGGCCACTGGTTAGTATGCTCAATGCCTGGTGCAAGTAGCTAAAGTAGGTTTGGCACACACACCTCCTATTATATCAGCTATGGCTCAATTAGTAACTGAGCTAAAAGGTTGTGGGTTCAATTCCCAGTGCTGGACAAAAATCAAGGCTAACACTCTAATGTAGCACTAAGGAAGTGCTGCATTGTTGGGTGTACTGTCTTTCAGATTAGATGTTAAACTGAAATGAAAATAGAAAACGCTGGAAAAACTCAGCGGGTCTAGCAGCACTTGTGGATAAAGAAACAGAGACAATGTTTTGAGTTCAATATGATTCTTCTTCGGAATGAAAGAGAGGTAGAGATGTAATAAGTTTTATGCTGTTGTAAAAGGCAGGTGGAGCAAAATAGAGAATCAGGTGTTGATTAGATGATGGGGAAGACTAAATGACAAAGACGTCATGGAACACAAGACAAAGGGAGTTGTAATTGTGGTATTAATGATAGCATTAAAATCTAAAGCTTTGGCCCAGAGTAGGT
This sequence comes from Carcharodon carcharias, assembly GCF_017639515.1. Taxonomy (NCBI): domain Eukaryota; kingdom Metazoa; phylum Chordata; class Chondrichthyes; order Lamniformes; family Lamnidae; genus Carcharodon; species Carcharodon carcharias. The sequence goes on from NC_054470.1 coordinate 42,634,772, forward strand.
GTTAATATCAGAATGGAGGCCAGCACTGCCTGAACGCAAAATACAGAATATATTAATAGCAGAGAAAATGTCAGCACTGTCTGAAAGCAAAAACATGAGAACAAGATACAGACTGGCACTTGGGGGGAACAAAATCAAAATAGAGGGCAGAGTTCATGGTCTGAAGTTGTTGAACTCAATGTTAAGTCCAGAAGGCTGTAAAGTGCCTAACTGGAAGATGAGGTGCTGTTCCTCCAGCTTGTGTTGTGCTTCACTGGAACATTGTAGCAGGCCAAGGACAGAAATGTGAGCGTGAGAGCAAGATGGCGAATTGAAATGGCAATTGATCAGAAGATCAGGGCCATACTTGTGGACTGAGCAAAGGTGTTCTGCAAAGGGGTCACCCAGTCTGCATTTAGTTTCCCCAGTGTAGAGGAGACTGCATTGTGAGCGGCGACTACAGTAGACTAACTTGAAAGCAGCACAAGTAAATCACTGCTTCACCTGGAAGGAATGCTTGGTGCCTTGGACAGTGAGAAGGGTGGAGGTAAAGGGGCAGGTATTACTCCTAGTGCTCTGGCTAATACTTATTTCCTCAATGAACATGATAAAAAAAACCTATTAACTAGTCATTATCACATTGAGTTTGTGCGAGCTTGCTGTGTGCAAATTGGCTACGCAATTCCTATATTACAACTGTGACTACACTTCAAAGGTTCTTCATTGCCAGTAAAGCACTTTGGGATGCCCCATGGTTGTAAATGGTGCTACATAAAGGCAAATATGCCATTTAAAATTGCAAACGGGTCCTAAAACTCTGTATGTAACCCTGATTTGAATATTAAGCACTTCACACCTGAAACTGGCAGGTTTGCTTCTCACCCATTTATAAGATTGCATCAGGTAGACCTTGGGTATTGATGGGGTGGCCAAGGTGCCCAAGTTTCAGGCAAGAAGTAGGCAGCTGGCAATTGGAAACAACCCCATAGTTTCTTTATTGTCTTTAGGTCTTGCAGAGTTTTCAACATGTGAATTGTGCAAAGGGCTGAGCAGATAGTTTTCACTTTATGCAATATTGTATAGGTGTTAGCAAATTGGCAATCCATCTTATATCTCTCATGACTTTATTTCAATGGTAATAAAATAAAGAGAGATGTCAAACAAGCTGCTAATTCACTATCATTTGTTTCACACAACTGCACAAAGTCAAAAGCTGCTCAATCCTATTCCTGCTCATCCCAGGTTTCAGCAGGTCCTCCTATTAAGCCATGCTTTGAAATGCACTAAACTAATCATGGGCAGGGTATATAGTGAGAAACTGTTCCCATGCCAGAGAACATCAATAACTAGAGGGCACAGATTCAAAATAATTGGCAAAGGGAGTAAAAGCGATGTGAGCAAAAATCTTTTTCACCCAGAGGGTGGTTGGAGTCTGGAACGAACTTGCTGAGAGGGTGATAGAGGCAGGTTCGACCGAGGTATTCAAAGGTAATTGGATTGCTATCTAAAAAAAAGAATGTGCAAGTTTATAGGGATAAGACAGGGGAATGGAACTAGATAGAATCCCCCTTCAGAGAGCCAGTGCAGACTCGATGGGCTGAATGGCCTCCTTCTGCACGGTAAAGATTCTGTGAATTCTGTGGAGGCACTTCACCTAGGCAGAATTTTTCACTCAGAGTGTGGGCGTGTGCCCGAAGCACTTGAGCGTAAAATAGCGTGCGATGACATCGGGTGAGCATCCTGATGTCATCGCACACTCGCACGATATTTCGCTCAGCGCACCCGCCATTAATTAAGAGGCAAATTGCAGCTATTAAAAAGTGAATTGACGCCGATTTGTCATTGCCCATGCAATTTTGCAAACGTCGCATGGGCAAAACGGGCAGGCGGCCAGCCGACAATCTCAAAAACCTCATCCTCGGGGAAGGATAAAAAGGGTCAATAGCATTGCCAGTGTGAGTAGTGAGGAGCGTGGTAGATAGTTTGCTGCTGGTGACTTATTGGTATATGGCAGCGCCATCTCTGTTTGGGGCTTCATTGTTAGCATAGCATTTCCAGGCTTCATTTCAGGACTCCTTGGTGCCTTCAAGGATCCCGGAGAATTCAGGCCATGTGGACCCTTCCAGGTATCAGACAGCCTTCTGTTACCCTGGTAATGGGGATTGTGTCCTCTGCTGGAGGTACTTCGTCTGAGGAGGAAGAGAGGGGCAGAAGGGAGAGGGGGCCAGGTGTCCCAATGCAGCTTCCAGGGGAGGGACCTGTGGCAGGTGAGGGCGCAGGCATAGGGGACACAGGACCAGCTGGTAGTCCAAAGTGGAAGAGGCCGCAGAAGACGCCACTATCCTGCTGCCAGGGTTTACAGGCTGCGGTGCAGCTACCTCAATATGTCCAAGGTGCAATGCCGAAGGAAGCTCCACCTCTCAAGGGAGACTGTGACCTTCATCTGTCAGATAGTCGGGCCTGAGACCAGCTCTGACTGTGTGGCTGGACACCCCATGCCAGTGGCTCTGAAGGTCACAATGGCCCTCAATTTCTATGCCTCTGGCACTTTCCCAGGGTTAGTGGGGGATCTGTGTGGAGTCTCCCAATCAGCTGTCCACACTTGTGTCAAGCTGGTGACAGAAGTTCTGTTCAGGTGGGTATTGACTTTCATTCATTTCTGTATAGACGAGGCCAGCCAAGCTGAGCGAGCCAGAGGCTTTGCAGCGATTGCTGGGTTCCCCCATGTCCAGGGTGCATTCGACTGCACACATGTGGCCATCAAGGCACCAGCGGGTTAGCTGGGAGCCTTTGTCAAAGGAAGAGCTTCCACTCCATGAACATTCAGATAGTGTGTGGCCATAGGATGCATATTCTGCAAGTCTGTGCAAGGTGCCCGGGCAGCTCCCATGATGCTTACATCCTGAGACAGTCACAGGTGCCAAGGCTCTTTAGTGCTCCAGCCTGATGGATGAATGCCTGCTGGGTGACAAGGGCTATCCATTGAAGAGGTGGCTTATGACGCCTCTCCACCACCCAAGAACAGAGGCAGAGCAGCGGTATGACAGGAGTCATGCGCCCACAAGGGCAGTGATAGAGAGGACCATAGGCCTTCCGAAGACTGGCTTCCGATGCCAGGACCATTCAGAAGGAGCACTACAATATCCATCCGCACAGAATGTGTGTCACTGATAGTGGTCACACGTTGCGCTCTCCACAATCCGGCACTGGCAAGGGGGGACTCAATGAAAGAAGAGGATGTTGCAGCCCCCACAGCACTCAAGAAGTTTGACACCATTTAGGTCAAAGCAGCCTGCTTGATTTGCAGCTGCACAGGCCACAGATGATGAATCCAGCAGTGAGTCAGAAGATGAGTATGATAAGGAGAACGCTGAGGGTGTGGAGGCAGACCTCTGTAACCTGCAGGGAGTCAGGGACACCTCCGTCAGCTAGACTGCCAAATAAATGCTACCACCTCATGCCAGGGCTGTCGCCTCCATTCCAGAAATCTGAAATGGCACTTTCTTTTGACCCTAAAGTCCACTCAGTGCAATAAAGTTTCAAGCTACTCACATCCAGCTTTACATACTGGCGTACTCTGCACCACAATAAATAAAAAAGGTGAAGTATACACGGGCCATTACGACAAAAGAAAATTTATCTCATGTTACAATCAAAACAAATTAACAGAACCTTCTCTGGTCTTCAGCCCTAGACAGTAAACATAAACAAAACATTGTACAACAGAAGATCACCCATGACCACCTCTTGTGCTTATGGTGCCTTAAATTTACATTTGCAAGTGCCACATCTTAGTTCCCCCCCCCCACCCCCCCACCCCCCCCCCCCCCCCCCCCCCCACCACCCTCACTGGCACCAGCATTAGAGACAGCCTGCTGACTCTGCTGTCTTGTTAGCCATGATGACCTTTGCAGTTGTCCTCTGGCCAGTGGAGTCTGAGAGGGAGCAGCCAGTGCCATGGCTGGCATCTCCCCAATCGCCACATCCTCATCAGCTGCCATGGCTATTGGCAGAGGGGCAGAGGAGCTGCTGCCATCCTACAGAGTGCCCTGAGAGGGCCCTACAGAGACAACAGGCAGTTTGTGCGCCAACATGAAGTCACTCTGGACCTCCCTGCTCACCATTGATGGATGGGCAATATCATACAGATATTGACCTACTGAGGTCAGTGCCTGCGTGAGGGCTTGCAGGTCCGAGTGGAACCCCAGGAACCCGTGTTTTCCTATGCTAGTGTTCAGTGTCCCCTACACCAGTGTTCAGTGTTTCCTACACCAGTGTCCAGTGTTTCCTACAGCAGTGTTTAGTGTTCCCCAAACCACTGTTCAGTGCTTACAGTTCCTCAGGGTAGTGTCCTCAGCCCAACCATCTTCAGCTGCTTCATCAATGACCTTCCTTCCAATGTAAGGTGAGAAGAGGGGATGTTCGCTGATGATTGCACCATTCATGATTCCTCAGATACTGAAACAGTCCATGTCCAAATGCAGCAAGACCTGGACAATATCAAGGCTTTGGCTGACAAGTGGCAAATAGCATTCGTGCCACACAAGTGTCAGGCAATGACCATCTCCAACAAGAGAGAATCCAGCCATTGCCCCATGATATTCAATGGCATTATCATCACTGAGTTCCCCACTATCAACATTCTGAGGGTTACCATTGACCAGAAATTGAACTAGGCTAGCCATATAAATACTGTGGCTACAAGAGCAGGTCAGAGGCTATGGATCATGTGACAAGTAACTCACCTTCTGACTCCCAAAGCCTGTCCATCATCTACAAGGCACAGGTCAGGAGTGTGATGGAATACTCCCCACTTGCTGGATGACTGCAGCGCCCACAGCACTCAAGACGTTTGACACTATTCAGGACAAAGCAGCACACTTGATTGGCACTACATCCACAAACATTCACTCCCTCCACCTCTAACACACAGTAGCAACTGTGTGTACCATCTACAAGATGCACTGCAGGAATTCACCAACGCTCCTTCAACATCACCTTCCAAACCTACGAACACTACCATCTAGAAGGACAAGGGCAGTAAATAGATGGGAACATGACCACCTGGAAGATCCCCTCCAAGTCACTCACCACCCTGACTTGGAAATATATCACCGTTCCTTCACTGTCACTGGGTCAAAATCCTGGAACTCCTTTCCTAACAGTGCTGTGTATGAACCTACATTGCAGGGACTGCAGCAGTTCAAGAAGGCAGCTCACCACCAACTTCTCAAGGGCAACTTGGAATGGGCAATAAATGCTGGCCCAGCCAACAAAGCCCACATCCCCTGAAAGAATAAAGAAAAATCTACACCAGTGTTCAGTCTTTCTTATACCAGGGTTCAGTGTTTCCTAGAAAAGTGCTCAGTATTTCCTATGCCAATGTTCAGTGTTTCCTGCAGCATTCTAGTGTAGGTACACCACGGTGCTGTTAGGAAGGGAGTTCCAGGATTTAATCCCAGTGACAGTGAAGGAACGGCAATATATTTCCATGTCAGGATGGTGTGTGGCTTGAAGGGGAACTTCCAGGTTGTGGTGCTCCCATCTATCTGCTGTTCAGTGCTTCCTACACCAGGGCTCAGTGCCTTCTACACCAGTGTTCAGTATCTGCTACAACTGTGTTCAGGGTTTCCTGAACCAGTTTTCAATGTTTCATACACTAGTTTTCATTGTTGCCTACATCGATGTCCCATGTTGCTTACATCATTGATCAGTACCTTCTACACCAGGGTTTAGTGTTTTCTACAGCAGTGTTCAGTATTTTCTACACCAATGTTTAGTGTTTCCTATACCAGTGTTCTGTGTTTTTTGCACCAGTATTCGGTCCTCCAAAAACTGTGTTCAATGTATTCTACATCAGTGTTCTGTGCTTCTTACACCAGTGTTCAGTACCTGCTACACCAGTGTTCAGTGTTCCCTACACCAGGGCTCAATGCTTCCTACACCACTGTTCTGTGTTTCCTACATGAGTTACATTGTTTCCTGCACCAGTGTTCATTGTTTCCTACACCAGCATTCAGTACCTTCCAGACCAGTGTTCAGGGATTCCTGAATCAGTGTTCAGTGTTGCCAACACCAGTGTTCAGTGTATGATGGAAGTGTTCAGTGCTTACCACACCAGGGTTCAGTGTTTTCTACACCAGTGTTCAGGGTCTCCTGAACCAGTTTTCATTGTTTCCTACATTGGTATTGCGTGTTGCCTACACCAGTGATCAGTACCTTCCACACCAGTGTTCAGTGTTTCCTACATCGGTTTCCTATTCCAGTGTTCAGTGCTTACGAGACCAGTGTTCAGTGTTTTCTACACCAGTGTTCATGCCTTCTACACCAGTCTTCAGTCTTTGCTACACCAGTGTTCAGTGTTTTCCATGCCAGTATTCAGTACCTACCAAACCAGTGTTCAGTGCTTTCTACACCAGTGCTCAGTACATTCTACACCAGTATTCTGTCTTTCCCACACCAGTGTTCAGTCTTTCCTGCACCAGTGTTCAGTGTTCAACATTTCAAACACCAGAATTTAGTCTTTCCTATACCAGTGTTCATTTCTTCTTACACCTGTATTCAGTCCTTCCTACACCAGTGTTCAGCACCTTCCACACCAGTGTTCAGTGTTTCCTATACCAGTGTTCATTCTTTCCTATAACAGTGTTTACTGTTTCCTATACCAGTGTTCAGTGTTTTCTACACCAGTGTTCGGTGCTTATTACACCAATTTTCAGTCTTTCCGACACCACTGTTCATTTTTTCCCACACCAATATTCAGTGTTGCTTACACCAGTGTTCAGTAGTTTCTACACCAGTATTCAGTGTTTACTACTCCAGTGTTGCCTTTTCCTACATCAGTGTTCAGTGATTCCTACACATGTGTTCACGTTTTCCCACACAAATGTTCAGTGTTTCCTACACCAGTGTTAAGTGCTTCCTACACCAGTGTTTAGTGCTTTCTAAGCAAATGTTCCATTTTCCTACATCAGTGTACAGTGATTCCTACACCAGTATTCACATTTTCCTACACCAATGTTCAGTGTTCCCTAGAGCAGTGTTCAATGCTTTCTACACCAGTGTTCAGTGCTTCCTACACCAGTGTTCAGTGCTTTCTACACAAATGTTCCATTTTCCTACATCAGTGTACAGTGATTCCTACACCAGGGTTCAGTGCTTCCTACACCAGTGTTCAGGGCTTCCTACACCAGTGTTCAGCATGACCTCCACTGTGTACAGTTCTTTTTACATCAGGGTTCAGTGTTTCCTTCACCAGTGTTCAGTACTTTCTACACTAGTGTTCAGCACCTTCCACACCAGTGTTCAGTGCTTTATACACCAATGTTCAGTATTTCCTGCACCAGTGTCCACTGTTTCCTACACACGTGTTCAGTATTTCATACACCTGTGTTCACTGTTTCCTACACCAGTGTTCAGTATTTCCTGCACCAGTGTACGTTGCTTCCTACACCAGTGTTCAGTTCTTTCTATACTAGTGTTCAGTACTTTCTACACCAGTGTTCAGTGATACCTACGCTAGGGTTCAGTGTTTCCTATACCAGTGTTCAGTACTTTGTACACCAGTGTTCAGTGTATCCTATAATAGGGTTTAGTGTTTCCTACACCAGTGTTCAGTACTTGCTACACCAGTGTTCAGGTCTTTCTATACCAGTGTTCAGCACCTTCCACACAAGTGTTCAGTCCTTTCTACACAAGTGTTCTGTACTTTCTACACCAGTGTTCAGTTCTTTCTACACCAGTATTCAGTACTTTCTACACCAGTGCTTGGTACTTTCTACACCAGGGTTTTGTTGTTCCTACAAGAGTGTTCAGTACCTTCTACACCAGTGTTCAGTTCTTTCTACACCAGTTTCAGTTCTTTCTACACCTGTGTTCAGTAGTTTGTACACCAGTGTTCAATGTATCCTATAATAGGGTTTAGTGTTTCCTACACCAGTGCTCAGTTCTTTCTACACCAGTGTTCAGTACTTTCTACACCAGTGTTCAGTACTTTCTACACCAGTGTTCAGTACTTTCTACACCAGTGTTCAGTTCTTTCTACACCAGTGCTCAGTTCCTTCTACACCAGTGTTCAGTACTTTCGACACCAGTGCTCAGTTCTTTCTCCACCAGTGTTCAGTACTTTCTACAACAGTGTTCAGTTCTTTCTAAACCAGTGTTCAGTACTTTCTACACCAGTGTTCAGTACTTTCTACACCAGTGTTCAGTTCTTTCTACACCAGTGCTCAGTTCCTTCTACACCAGTGTTCAGTACTTTCTACACCTGTGTTCAGTTCTTTCTACACCAGTGTTCAGTTCTTTCTACACCAGTGTTCAGTTCTTTCTACACCAGTATTCAGTACTTTCTACCCCAGTGCTTGGTACTTTCTACACCAGGGTTTTGTGTTTCCTACAAGAGTGTTCAGTATTTTCTACATCAGTGTTCAGTTCTTTCTACACCAGTGTTCAGTGTATCCTACACTAGGGTTCAGTGTTTCCTAGACCAGTGCTCAGTACATTCTACACCAGTGTTCAGTACCTTCTACACCAGTGTTCAGTACTTTCAACACCTGTGTTCAGTTCTTTCTACACCAGTGTTCAGTACTTTCTACACCAGTGTTCAGTACTTCCTATGCCGGTGTTCAGTACTTTCTACAGCACTGTTCAGTTCTTTCTACACCAGTGTTCAGTTCTTTCTACACCCGTGTTCAGTACTTTCTTCACCAGTGCTTGGTACTTCCTACACCAGGATTTTGTGTTTCCTACAAGAGTGTTCAGTACTTTCTACATGAATGTTCAGTTCTTTCTACACCAGTGTTTGGTGTGTCCTACACTAGGGTTCAGTGTTTCTTACACCAGTGTTCAGCACTTTCTACACCAGTGTTCAGTTCTTTCTATACCAGTGTTCGGTGTATCCTACACTAGGGTTCAGTGTTTCCTACACCAGTGCTCAGTACTTTCTACACCAGTGTTCAGTGTTTCCTACACCAGTGTTCAGTACTTTCTACACCAGTGTTCAGTTCTTTCTATACCAGTGTTCAGTACTTTCTACACCAGTGTTCAGTACTTTCTACACCAGTGTTCAGTTCTTTCTACACCAGTGTTCAGTTCTTTCTACACCAGTGTTCAGTTCTTTCTACACCAGTATTCAGTACTTTCTATCCCAGTGCTTGGTACTTTCTACACCAGTGTTCAGTACTTCCTATGCCGGTGTTCAGTACTTTCTACAGCACTGTTCAGTTCTTTCTGCACCAGTGTTCAGTTCTTTCTACACCCGTGTTCAGTACTTTCTTCACCAGTGCTTGGTACTTCCTACACCAGGATTTTGTGTTTCCTACAAGAGTGTTCAGTACTTTCTACATGAATGTTCAGTTCTTTCTACACCAGTGTTTGGTGTATCCTACACTAGGGTTCAGTGTTTCCTACACCAGTGTTCAGCACTTTCTACACCAGTGTTCAGTTCTTTCTATACCAGTGTTCGGTGTATCCTACACTAGGGTTCAGTGTTTCCTACACCAGTGTTCAGCACTTTCTACACCAGTGTTCAGTTCTTTCTACACCAGTGATCAATATATCCTATACTAGTGTTCAGTGTTTCCTACACCAGTGCTCAGTACTTTCTACACCAGGGCTCAGTGTTTCCTACACCAGTGTTCAGCACTTTCTACACCAGTGTTCAGTTCTTTCTATACCAGTGTTCAGTACTTTCTACACCACTGTTCAGTACTTTCTACACCAGTGTTCAGTACTTTCTACACCAGTGTTCATGGTGTCCTATACCAGGGTTTAGTGTTTCCTACACCAGTGTTCAGTATTTTCCACACCAGTGTTCAGTTCTTTCTACACCAGTTTTCAATGTATCCTACACTAGGGTTCAGTGTTTCCTACATCAGTGTTCAGTACTTTCTACACCAGTGTTTAGTGTTTCCTACACCAGTGTCTAGTACTTTCTACAGCAGTACTCAGTAGTTTCTACATCAGTGTTCAGCACCTTTCACACCAGTGTTCAATACTTTTTACAACAGTGCTCAGTTCTTTCTACACCAGTGTTCAGTGCTTCCTACACTAGGGTTCACTGTTTTCTACACCAGTGCCCAGTTCTTTTTCCACCAGTATTCAGTGTTTCCTACACTGTGGTTCAGCATTACCTCCACTGTGTTCAGTTCTTTTTACATCAGGGTTCAGTGTTTCCTTCACCAGTGTTCAGTACTTTCTACACTAGTGTTCAGCACCTTCCACACCAGTGTTCAGTGCTTGATACACCAATGTTCAGTATTTACTGCACCAGTGTCCACTGTTTCCTACACCAGTGTTCAGTATTTCCTGCAACAGTGTTTAGTGCTTTCTAAGCAAATGTTCCAAATTCCTGCATCAGTGTACAGTGATTCCTACACCAGTGTTCACATTTTCCTACACCAGTGTTCAGTGTTCCCTACAGTAGTGTTCAATAGTTTCTACACCAGTGTTCAGTGTTTCCTACACCAGTGTTCGGTGCTTTCTACACAAATGTTCCATTTTCCTACATCAGTGTACAGTGATTCCTACACCAGTGTTCAGCGTTCCCTACACCAGGGTTCAGTGCTTCCTACACCAGTGTTCAGTGCTTCCTACACCAGGGTTCAGTGCTTCCTACACCAGTGTTCAGTGCTTCCTACACCAGGGTTCAGTGCTTCCTACACCAGTGTTCAGGGCTTCCTACACCAGTGTTCAGCATTACCTCCACTGTGTTCAGTTCTTTCTACATCAGGGTTAAGTGTTTCCTTCACCAGTGTTCAGTAATTTCTACACTAGTGTTCAGCACCTTCCACACCAGTGTTCAGTGTTTTATACACCAATGTTCAGTATTTCCTGCACCAGTGTCCACTGTTTCCTACACATGTGTTCAGTATTTCCTACACCTGTGTTCACTGTTTCCTACACCAGTGTTAAGTATTTCCTGCTCCAGTGTACGTTGCTTCCTACACCAGTGTTCAGTTCTTTCTATACTAGTGTTCAGTACTTTCTACACCAGTGTTCAGTGTATCCTACGCTAGGGTTCAGTGTTTCCTACACCAGTGTTCAGTACTTTCTAGACCAGTGTTCATTCTTTCTACACCTGTGTTCAGTACTTTCTACACCAGTGTTCAGTTCTTTCTATAGCAGTGGTCAGCATCTTCCACACAAGTGTTCAGTCCTTTCTACACCAGTGTTCTGTACTTTCTACACCAGTGTTCAGTTCTTTCTACACCAGGATTCAGTACATTCTACACCAGTGCTTGGTACTTTCTACACCAGGGTTTTGTTGTTCCTACAAGAGTGTTCAGTACCTTCTACACCAGTGTTCAGTTCTTTCTACACCAGTTTCAGTTCTTTCTACACCTGTGTTCAGTACTTTCTACACCAGTGTTCAATGTATCCTATAATAGGGTTCAGTGTTTCCTACACCAGTGCTCAGTTCTTTCTACACCAGTGTTCAGTTCTTTCTACACCAGTGTTCAGTACTTTCTGCACCAGTGTTCAGTACTTTCTACACCAGTGTTCAGTTCTTTCTACACCAGTGCTCAGTTCTTTCTACACCAGTGTTCAGTACTTTCTACACCAGTGTTCAGTTCTTTCTACACCAGTATTCAGTACTTTTTACACCAGTACTTTCTACACCAGGGTTTTGTGTTTCCCTCAAGAGTGTTCAGTACTTTCTACATGAGTGTTCAGTTCTTTCTACACCAGTGTTCAGTGTATCCTACATTAGGGTTCAGTGTTTCCTAGACCAGTGCTCAGAACTTTCTAACCAGTGTTCAGTGTTTCCTACATCAGTGTTCAGTACTTTCTACATCAGTGTTCAGTTCTTTCTACACCTGTGTTCAGTACTTTCTACACCAGTGTTCAGTAATTCCTACACCAGTGTTCAGTACTTTCTACAGCACTGTTCAGTTCTTTCTACACCCGTGTTCAGTACTTTCTACACCAGTGTTTGGTGTATCCTACACTAGGGTTCAGTGTTTCCTACACCAGTGTTCAGTAATTTCTACACCAGTGTTTAGTTCTTTCTACACCAGTGCTTGGTACTTTCTACACCAGGGTTTTGTGTTTCCTACAAGAGTGTTCAGTACTTTCTACATCAGTGTTCAGTTCTTTCTACACCAGTGCTTGGTACTTTCTACACCAGGGTTTTGTGTTTCCTACAAGAGTGTTCAGTACTTTCTACATCAGTGTTCAGTTCTTTCTACACCAGTGTTCAGTGTATCCTACACTAGGATTTAGTGTTTCCTAGACCAGTGTTCAGTACTTTCTACACCTGTGTTCAGTTCTTTCTACACCAGTGTTCAGTACTTCCTACACCGGTGTTCAGTACTTTCTACAGCACCGTTCAGTTCTTTCTACACCAGTGTTCAGTTCTTTCTAAACCATTGTTCAGTACTTTCTACACCAGTGTTCAGTACTTTCTACACCAGTGTTCAGTACTTTCTACACCAGTGTTCAGTTCATTCTACACCAATGTTCAGTACTTTCTACAGCAGTGTTCAATGCTATCTACACCAGTGTTCAGTGCTTCCTACACAAGTGTTCAGTGCTTTCTACACAAATGTTCCATTTTCCTACATCAGTGTACAGTGATTCCTACACCAGTGTTCACATTTCCCTAAACCACTGTTCAGCATTCCCTACACCAGGGTTCAGTGCTTCCTACAGCTGTGTTCAGTGCTTCCTGCATCAGGGTTCAGTGCTTCCTACACCAGTGTTCAGTGCTTCCTACACCAGGGTTCAGTGCTTCCTACACCAGTGTTCAGGGCTTCCTACACCAGTGTTCAGCATTACCTCCACTGTGTTCAGTTCTTTCTACATCAGGGTTCAGTGTTTCCTTCACCAGTGTTCAGTACTTTCTACACTAGTGTTCAGCACCTTCCACACCAGTGTTCAGTGCTTTATACACCAATGTTCAGTATTTCCTGCACCAGTGTCCACTGTTTCCTACACACGTGTTCAGTATTTCATACACCTGTGTTCACTGTTTCCTACACCAGTGTTCAGTATTTCCTGCACCAGTGTACGTTGCTTCCTACACCAGTGTTCAGTTCTTTCTATACTAGTGTTCAGTACTTTCTACACCAGTGTTCAGTGATACCTACGCTAGGGTTCAGTGTTTCCTACACCAGTGTTCAGTTCTTTCTACACCAGCGTTCAGTACTTTCTACAGCACTGTTCAGTTCTTTCTACACCAGTGTTCAGTTCTTTCTACACCAGTATTCAGTACTTTCTACACCAGTGCTTGGTACTTTCTACACCAGGATTTTGTGTTTCCTACAAGAGTGTTCAGTACTTTCCACATGAGTGTTCAGTTCTTTCTACACCAGTGTTTGGTGTATCCTACACTAGGGTTCAGTGTTTCCTACACCAGTGTTCAGTACTTTCTACACCAGTGTTCAGTTCTTTCTACACCAGTGCTTGGTACTTTCTACACCAGGGTTTTGTGTTTCCTACAAGAGTGTTCAGTACTTTCTACATCAGTTTTCAGTTCTTTCTACACCAGTGTTCAGTGTATCCTACACTAGGGTTCAGTGTTTCCTAGACCAGTGCTCAGTACTTTCTACACCATTGTTCAGTGTTTCCTGCACCAGTGTTCAGTACTTTCTACACCTGTGTTCAGTTCTTTCTACACCAGTGTTCAGTACTTTCTACACCAGTGTTCAGTACTTCCTACACCAGTGTTCAGTACTTTGTACAGCACTGTTCAATCCTTTCTACAACAGCGTTCAGTTCTTTCTACACCCGTGTTCAGTACTTTCTACACCAGTGCTTGGTACTTTCTACACCAGGATTTTGTGTTTCCTACAAGAGTGTTCAATACTTTCTACATGAGTGTTCAGTACTTTCTACACCAGTGTTCAGTGTATCCTATAATAGGGTTTAGTGTTTCCTACATCAGTGTTCAGTACTTTCTAGACCAGTGTTCATTCTTTCTACAACTATGTTCAGTACTTTCTACACCAGTGTTCAGGTCTTTCTATAGCAGTGTTCAGCACCTTCCACACAAGTGTTCAGTCCTTTCTACACCAGAGTTCTGTACTTTCTACACCAGTGTTCAGTTCTTTCTACACCAGTATTCAGTACTTTCTACACCAGTGCTTGGTACTTTCTACACCAGGGTTTTGTTGTTCCTACAAGAGTGTTCAGTACCTTCTACACCAGGGTTCAGTTCTTTCTACACCAGTTTCAGTTCTTTCTACACCTGTGTTCAGTACTTTCTACAACAGTGTTCAATGTATCCTATAATAGGTTTTAGTGTTTCCTACAACAGTGCTCAGTTCTTCCTACACCAGCGTTCAGTACTTTCTACACGACTGTTCAGTTCTTTCTACACCAGTGTTTGGTGTATCCTACACTAGGGTTCAGTGTTTCCTACATCAGTGTTCAGTACTTTCTACACCAGTGTTCAGTTCTTTCTACACCAGTGTTCAGTTCTTTCTACAGCAGTGTTTAATGCTATCTACACCAGTGTTCAGTGCTTCCCATACCAGTGTTCAGTGCTTTCTACACAAATGTTCCATTTTCCTACATCAGTGTACAGTGATTCCTACACCAGTGTTCAGTGCTTCCTGCATCAGGGTTCAGTGCTTCCTACACCAGTGTTCAGTGCTTCCTACACCAGGGTTCAGTGCTTCCTACACCTGTGTTCAGTGCTTCCTGCATCAGGGTTCAGTGCTTCCTACACCAGTGTTCAGTGCTTCCTACACCAGGGTTCAGTGCTTCCTACACCAGTGTTCAGGGCTTCCTACACCAGTGTTCAGCATTACCTCCACTGTGTTCAGTTCTTTTTACATCAGGGTTCAGTGTTTCCTTCACCAGTGTTCAGTACTTTCTACACTAGTGTTCAGCACCTTCCACACCAGTGTTCAGTGCTTTATACACCAATGTTCAGTATTTCCTGCACCAGTGTCCACTGTTTCCGACACATGTGTTCAGTATTTCCTACACTTGTGTTCACTGTTTCCTACACCAGTGTTCAGTATTTCCTGCACCAGTGTACGTTGCTTCCTACACCAGTGTTCAGTTCTTTCTACACTAGTGTTCAGTACTTTCTACACCAGTGTTCAGTGTATCCTATGCTAGGGTTCAGTGTTTCCTACACCAGTGTTCAGTACTTTCTACACCAGTGTTCAATGTATCCTATAATAGGGTTTAGTGTTTCCTACACCAGTGTTCAGTACTTTCTAGACCAGTGTTCATTCTTTCTGCACCTGTGTTCAGTACTTTCTACACCAGTGTTCAGTTCTTTGTACACCAGTGTTCAGCACCTTCCACACAAGTGTTCAGTCCTTTCTACACCAGTGTTCTGTACTTTCTACACCAGTGTTCAGTTCTTTCTACACCAGTATTCAGTACTTTCTACACCAGTGCTTGGTACTTTCTACACCAGGGTTTTGTTGTTCCTACAAGAGTGTTCAGTACCTTCTACACCTGTGTTGAGTACTTTCTACACCAGTGTTCAATGTATCCAATAATAGGGTTTAGTGTTTCCTACACCAGTGCTCAGTTCTTTCTACACCAGTGTTCAGTACTTTCTAAACCAGTGTTCAGTTCTTTCTACACCAATGTTCAGTACTTTCTAAACCAGTGTTCAGTTCTTTCTACACCAGTGTTCAGTACTTTCTACACCAGTGTTCAGTACTTTCTACACCAGTGTTCAGTTCTTTCTACACCAGTGCTCAGTTCTTTCTCCACCAGTGTTCAGTACTTTCTACACCAGTGTTCAGTTCTTTCTACACCAGTGTTCAGTTTATCCTACACTAGGTTTCAGTGTTTCCTCGACCAGTGCTCAGTACTTTCTACACCAGTGTTCAGTACTTTCTACACCAGTGCTTGGTACTTTCTACACCAGGATTTTGTGTTTCCTACAAGAGTTTTCAGTATTTTCTACATGAGTGTTCAGTTCTTTCTACACCAGTGTTTGCTGTATCCTACAGTAGGGTTCAGTGTTTCCTACACCAGTGTTCAGTACTTTCTACACCAGTGTTCAATGTATCCTATAATAGGGTTTAGTGTTTCCTACACCAGTGTTCAGTACTTTCTAGACCAGTGTTCGTTCTTTCTACACCTGTGTTCAGTACTTTCTACACCAGTGTTCAGTTCTTTCTACACCAGTGTTCAGCACCTTCCACACAAGTGTTCAGTCCTTTCTACACCAGTGTTCTGTACTTTCTACACCAGTGTTCAGTTCTTTCTACACCAGTATTCAGTACTTTCTACACCAGTGCTTGGTACTTTCTACACCAGGGTTTTGTTGTTCCTACAAGAGTGTTCAGTACCTTCTACACCTGTGTTGAGTACTTTCTACACCAGTGTTCAATGTATCCAATAATAGGGTTTAGTGTTTCCTACACCAGTGCTCAGTTCTTTCTACACCAGTGTTCAGTACTTTCTAAACCAGTGTTCAGTTCTTTCTACACCAGTGTTCAGTACTTTCTAAACCAGTGTTCAGTTCTTTCTACACCAGTGTTCAGTACTTTCTACACCAGTGTTCAGTACTTTCTACACCAGTGTTCAGTTCTTTCTACACCAGTGCTCAGTTCTTTCTCCACCAGTGTTCAGTACTTTCTACACCAGTGTTCAGTTCTTTCTACACCAGTGTTCAGTTTATCCTACACTAGGTTTCAGTGTTTCCTAGACCAGTGCTCAGTACTTTCTACACCAGTGTTCAGTACTTTCTACACCAGTGCTTGGTACTTTCTACACCAGGATTTTGTGTTTCCTCCAAGAGTTTTCAGTATTTTCTACATGAGTGTTCAGTTCTTTCTACACCAGTGTTTGGTGTATCCTACAGTAGGGTTCAGTGTTTCCTACACCAGTGTTCAGTACTTTCTACACCAGTGTTCAATGTATCCTATAATAGGGTTTAGTGTTTCCTACACCAGTGTTCAGTACTTTCTAGACCAGTGTTCATTCTTTCTGCACCTGTGTTCAGTACTTTCTACACCAGTGTTCAGTTCTTTCTATAGCAGTGTTCAGCACCTTCCACACAAGTGTTCAGTCCTTTCTACACCAGTGTTCTGTACTTACTACACCAGTGTTCAGTTCTTTCTACACCAGTATTCAGTACTTTCTACACCAGTGCTTGGTACTTTCTACACCAGGGTTTTGTCATTCCTACAAGAGTGTTCAGTACCTTCTACACCAGTGTTCAGTTCTTTCTACACCAGTGTTCAGTTCTTTCTACACCAGTGTTCAGGACTTTCTACACCAGTGTTCAGTTCTTTCTACACCAGTGCTCAGTTCTTTCTACACCAGTGTTCAGGACTTTCTACACCAGTGTTCAGTTCTTTCTACACCAGTGCTCAGTTCTTTCTACACCAGTGTTCAGTACTTACTACACCAGTGTTCAGTTCTTTCTACTCCAGTGTTCAGTACTTTCTACAGCACTGTTCAGTTCTTTCTACACCAGTGTTCAGTTGTTTCTACACCAGTATTCAGTACTTTCTACACCAGTGCTTGGTACTTTCTACACCAGGGTTTTGTGTTTCCTACAAGAGTGTTCAGTGCTTTCTACATGAGTGTTCAGTTCTTTCTACACCAGTGTTTGGTGTATCCTACACTAGGGTTCAGTGTTTCCTAGACCAGTGCTCAGTACTTTCTACACCAGTGTTCAGTGTTTCCTACACCAGTGTTCAGTAATTTCTACACCTGTGTTCAGTTCTTTTTACACCAGTGTTCAGTACTTTCTACACCAGTGTTCAGTACTTCCTACACCCGTGTTCAGTACTTTCTACACCAGTGCTTGGTACTTTCTACACCAGGATTTTGTGTTTCCTACAAGAGTGTTCAGTACTTTCTACATGAGTGTTCAGTACTTTCTACACCAGTGTTCAGTGTATCCTATAATAGGGTCTAGTGTTTCCTACACCAGTGTTCAGTACTTTCTAGACCAGTGTTCATTCTTTCTACAACTGTGTTCAGTACTTTCTACACCAGTGTTCAGTTCTTTCTATAGCAGTGTTCAGCAACTTCCACACAAGTGTTCAGTCCTTTCTACACCAGTATTCAGTTCTTTCTACACCAGTGCTTGGTACTTTCTACACCAGGGTTTTGTTGTTCCTACAAGAGTGTTCAGTACCTTCTACACCAGTGTTCAGTTCTTTCTACACCAGTTTCAGTACTTTCTACACCAGTGTTCAGTTTTTTCTACACCAGTGCTCAGTTCTTTCTACACCAGTGTTCAGTACTTTCTACACCAGTGTTCAGTTCTTTCTACAGCAGTGTTCAGTTCTTTCTACACCAGTGTTCAGTTCTTTCTACACCCGTGTTCAGTACTTTCTACACCAGTGCTTGGCACTTTCTACACCAGGATTTTGTATTTTGTACAAGAGTGTTCAGTTCTTTCCACATGAGTGTTCAGTTCTTTCTACACCAGTGTTTGGTGTATCCTACACTAGGGTTCAGTGTTTCCTACACCAGTGTTCAGTACTTTCTACACCAGTGTTTAGTTCTTTCTACACCAGTGCTTGGTACTTTCTACACCAGGGTTTTGTTTTTCCTACAAGAGTGTTCAGTACTTTCTACATCAGTGTTCAGTTCTTTCTACACCAGTGTTCAGTGTATCCTACACTAGGGTTCAGTGTTTCCTAGACCAGTGCTCAGTACTTTCTACACCAGTGTTCAGTGTTTCCTACACCAGTGTTCAGTGCTTTCTATACCTGTGTTCAGTTCTTTCTACAACAGTGTTCAGTACTTTCTACACCAGTGTTCAGTACTTCCTACACCAGTGTTTAGTACTTTGTACAGCACTGTTCAGTTCTTTCTACACCAGTGTTCAGTTCTTTCTACACCCGTGGTCAGTACTTTCTACATGAGTGTTCAGTTCTTTCTACACCAGTGTTTGGTGTATCCTACACCAGGGTTCAGTGTTTCCTACACCTGTGTTGAGTACTTTCTACACCAGTGTTCAATGTATCCAATAATAGGGTTTAGTGTTTCCTACACCAGTGCTCAGTTCTTTCTACACCAGTGTTCAGTACTTTCTAAACCAGTGTTCAGTTCTTTCTACACCAGTGTTCAGTACTTTCTAAACCAGTGTTCAGTTCTTTCTACACCAGTGTTCAGTACTTTCTACACCAGTGTTCAGTACTTTCTACACCAGTGTTCAGTTCTTTCTACACCAGTGCTCAGTTCTTTCTCCACCAGTGTTCAGTACTTTCTACACCAGTGTTCAGTTCTTTCTACACCAGTGTTCAGTTTATCCTACACTAGGTTTCAGTGTTTCCTAGACCAGTGCTCAGTACTTTCTACACCAGTGTTCAGTACTTTCTACACCAGTGCTTGGTACTTTCTACACCAGGATTTTGTGTTTCCTACAAGAGTTTTCAGTATTTTCTACATGAGTGTTCAGTTCTTTCTACACCAGTGTTTGGTGTATCCTACAGTAGGGTTCAGTGTTTCCTACACCAGTGTTCAGTACTTTCTACACCAGTGTTCAATGTATCCTATAATAGGGTTTAGTGTTTCCTACACCAGTGTTCAGTACTTTCTAGACCAGTGTTCATTCTTTCTGCACCTGTGTTCAGTACTTTCTACACCAGTGTTCAGTTCTTTCTATAGCAGTGTTCAGCACCTTCCACACAAGTGTTCAGTCCTTTCTACACCAGTGTTCTGTACTTACTACACCAGTGTTCAGTTCTTTCTACACCAGTATTCAGTACTTTCTACACCAGTGCTTGGTACTTTCTACACCAGGGTTTTGTCGTTCCTACAAGAGTGTTCAGTACCTTCTACACCAGTGTTCAGTTCTTTCTACACCAGTTTCAGTTCTTTCTACACCTGTGTTCAGTACTTTCTACACCAGTGTTCAATGTATCCTATAATAGGGTTTAGAGTTTCCTACACCAGTGCTCAGTTCTTTCTACACGAGTGTTCAGTACTTTCTAAACCAGTGTTCAGTTCTTTCTACACCAGTGTTCAGTTCTTTCTACACCAGTGTTCAGGACTTTCTACACCAGTGTTCAGTTCTTTCTACACCAGTGCTCAGTTCTTTCTACACCAGTGTTCAGTACTTACTACACCAGTGTTCAGTTCTTTCTACACCAGTGTTCAGTACTTTCTACAGCACTGTTCAGTTCTTTCTACACCAGTGTTCAGTTGTTTCTACACCAGTATTCAGTACTTTCTACACCAGTGCTTGGTACTTTCTACACCAGGGTTTTGTGTTTCCTACAAGAGTGTTCAGTGCTTTCTACATGAGTGTTCAGTTCTTTCTACACCACTGTTTGGTGTATCCTACACTAGGGTTCAGTGTTTCCTAGACCAGTGCTCAGTACTTTCTACACCAGTGTTCAGTGTTTCCTACACCAGTGTTCAGTAATTTCTACACCTGTGTTCAGTTCTTTTTACACCAGTGTTCAGTACTTTCTACACCAGTGTTCAGTACTTCCTACACCCGTGTTCAGTACTTTCTACACCAGTGCTTGGTACTTTCTACACCAGGATTTTGTGTTTCCTACAAGAGTGTTCAGTACTTTCTACATGAGTGTTCAGTACTTTCTACACCAGTGTTCAGTGTATCCTATAATAGGGTCTAGTGTTTCCTACACCAGTGTTCAGTACTTTCTAGACCAGTGTTCATTCTTTCTACAACTGTGTTCAGTACTTTCTACACCAGTGTTCAGTTCTTTCTATAGCAGTGTTCAGCAACTTCCACACAAGTGTTCAGTCCTTTCTACACCAGTATTCAGTTCTTTCTACACCAGTGCTTGGTACTTTCTACACCAGGGTTTTGTTGTTCCTACAAGAGTGTTCAGTACCTTCTACACCAGTGTTCAGTTCTTTCTACACCAGTTTCAGTACTTTCTACACCAGTGTTCAGTTTTTTCTACACCAGTGCTCAGTTCTTTCTACACCAGTGTTCAGTACTTTCTACACCAGTGTTCAGTTCTTTCTACAGCAGTGTTCAGTTCTTTCTACACCAGTGTTCAGTTCTTTCTACACCCGTGTTTGGTGTATCCTACACTAGGGTTCAGTGTTTCCTACACCCGTGTTCAGTACTTTCTACACCAGTGTTTAGTTCTTTCTACACCAGTGCTTGGTACTTTCTACACCAGGGTTTTGTTTTTCCTACAAGAGTGTTCAGTACTTTCTACATCAGTGTTCAGTTCTTTCTACACCAGTGTTCAGTGTATCCTACACTAGGGTTCAGTGTTTCCTAGACCAGTGCTCAGTACTTTCTACACCAGTGTTCAGTGTTTCCTACACCAGTGTTCAGTGCTTTCTATACCTGTGTTCAGTTCTTTCTACAACAGTGTTCAGTACTTTCTACACCAGTGTTCAGTACTTCCTACACCAGTGTTTAGTACTTTGTACAGCACTGTTCAGTTCTTTCTACACCAGTGTTCAGTTCTTTCTACACCCGTGTTCAGTACTTTCTACATGAGTGTTCAGTTCTTTCTACACCAGTGTTTGGTGTATCCTACACTAGGGTTCAGTGTTTCCTACACCCGTGTTCAGTACTTTCTACACCAGTGTTCAGTTCTTTCTACACCAGTGTTCAGTGTATCCTACTTTAGTGTTCAGTGTTTCCTACACCAATGCTCAGTACTTTCTACACCAGTGTTCAGTGTTTCCTACACCAGTGTTCAGTACTTTCTGCACCAGTGTTCAGTTCTTTCTACACCAGTGTTCTGTACTTTCTACACCAGTGTTCAGTACTTTCTACACCAGTGTTCAGTACTTTCTACACCAGTGTTCATGCTGTCCTATGCTAGGGTTTAGTGTTTCCTACACCAGTGTTCAGCACTTTCCACACCAGTGTTCAGTTCTTTCTACACCAGTGTTCAGTGTATCCTATACTAGGGTTCAGTGTTTCCTACATCAGTGTTCATGACTTTCTACACCAGTGTTTAGTGTTTCCTACACCAGTGTCTAGTACTTTCTACAGCAGTACTCAGTAGTTTCTACATCAGTGTTCAGCACCTTTCACACCAGTGTTCAGTACTTTTTACAACAGTGCTCAGTTCTTTCTACGCCAGTGTTCAGTGCTTCCTACACTAGGGTTCACTGTTTTCTACACCAGTGCTCAGTTCTTTTTCCACCAGTATTCAGTGTTTCCTACACTGTGGTTCAGTACTTTCTACAGCACTGCTCAGTACTTTCTACACCAGTGTTCAGTTCTTTCTACACCAGTATTCAGTACTTTCTACACCAGTGCTTGGTACTTTCTACACTGGGTTTTGTGTTTCCTACAAGAGTGTTCAGTACTTTCTACATGAGTGTTCAGTTCTTTCTACACCAGTGTTTGGTGTATCCTACACTAGGTTTCAGTGTTTCCTACACCAGTGTTCAGTACTTTCTACACCAGTGTTCAGTTCTTTCTACACCAGTGCTTGGTACTTTCTACACCAGGGTTTTGTGTTTCCTACAAGAGTGTTCAGTACTTTCTACATCAGTGTTCAGTTCTTTCTACACCAGTGTTCAGTGTATCCTACACTAGGGTTCAGTGTTTCCTAGACCAGTGCTCAGTACTTTCTACAGCAGTGTTCAGTGTTTCCTACACCAGTGTTCAGTACTTTCTACACCTGTGTTCAGTTCTTTCTACACCAGTGTTCAGTACTTTCTACACCAGTGTTCAGTACTTCCTATACCAGTGTTCAGTACTTTGTACAGCACTGTTCAGTTCTTTCTACAACAGTGTTCAGTTCTTTCTACACCCGTGTTCAGTACTTTCTACACCAGTGCTTGGTACTTTCTACACCAGGATTTTGTGTTTCCTACAAGAGTGTTCAGTACTTTCTACACCAGTGTTCAGTGTATCCTATAATAGGGTTTAGTGTTTCCTACATCAGTGTTCAGTACTTTCTAGACCAGTGTTCATTCTTTCTACAACTGTGTTCAGTACTTTCTACACCAGTGTTCAGTTCTTTCTATACCAGTGTTCAGCACCTTCCACACAAGTGTTCAGTCCTTTCTACACCAGTGTTCTGTACTTTCTACACCAGTTTTCAGTTCTTTCTACACCAGTATTCAGTACTTTCTACACCAGTGCTTGGTACTTTCTACACCAGGGTTTTGTTGTTCCTACAAGAGTGTTCAGTACCTTCTACACCAGTGTTCAGTTCTTTCTACACCAGTTTCAGTACTTTCTACACCAGTGTTCAGTTTTTTCAACACCAGTGCTCAGTTCTTTCTACACCAGTGTTCAGTACTTTCCACACCAGTGTTCAGTTCTTTCTACACCAGTGTTCAGTACTTTCTACACCTGTGTTCAGTTCTTTCTACACCCGTGTTCAGTACTTTCTACACCAGTGCTTGGTACTTTCTACACCAGGATTTTGTGTTTCCTTCAAGAGTGTTCAGTACTTTCTACATGAGTGTTCAGTTCTTTGTATACCAGTGTTTGGTGTATCCTACACTAGGGTTTAGTGTTTCTTACACCAGTGTTCAGTACTTTCTACAACAGTGTTCAGTTCTTTCTACACCAGTGCTTGGTACTTTCTACACCAGGGTTTTGTTTTTCCTACAAGAGTGTTCAGTACTTTCTACATCAGTGTTCAGTTCTTTCTACACCAGTGTTCAGTGTATCCTACACTAGGGTTCAGTGTTTCCTAGACCAGTGCTCAGTACTTTCTACAGCAGTGTTCAGTGTTTCCTACACCAGTGTTCAGTACTTTCTACACCTGTGTTCAGTTCTTTCTCCACCAGTGTTCAGTACTTTCTACACCAGTGTTCAGTACTTCCTACACCAGTGTTCAGTACTTTGTACAGCACTGTTCAGTTCTTTCAACAACTGTGTTCAGTTCTTTCTACACCCGTGTTCAGTACTTTCTACACCAGTGCTTGGTACTTTCTACACCAGGATTTTGTGTTTCCTACAAGAGTGTTCAGTACTTTCTACATGAGTGTTCAGTACTTTCTACACCAGTGTTCAGTGTATCCTATAATAGGGTTTAGTGTTTCCTACATCAGTGTTCAGTACTTTCTAGACCAGTGTTCATTCTTTCTACAACTGTGTTCTGTACTTTCCAGACCAGTGTTCAGTTCTTCCTATACCAGTGTTCAGCACCTTCCACACAAGTGTTCAGTCCTTTCTACACCAGTGTTCTGTACTTTCTACACCAGTTTTCAGTTCTTTCTACACCAGTATTCAGTACTTTCTACACCAGTGCTTGGTACTTTCTACACCAGGGTTTTGTTGTTCCTACAAGAGTGTTCAGTACCTTCTACACCAGTGTTCAGTTCTTTCTACACCAGTTTCAGTACTTTCTACACCAGTGTTCAGTTTTTTCAACACCAGTGCTCAGTTCTTTCTACACCAGTGTTCAGTACTTTCCACACCAGTGTTCAGTTCTTTCTACACCAGTGTTCAGTACTTTCTACACCTGTGTTCAGTTCTTTCTACACCAGTGTTCAGTACTTTCTACACCAGTGCTTGGTACTTTCTACACCAGGATTTTGTGTTTCCTTCAAGAGTGTTCAGTACTTTCTACATGAGTGTTCAGTTCTTTGTATACCAGTGTTTGGTGTATCCTACACTAGGGTTTAGTGTTTCTTACACCAGTGTTCAGTACTTTCTACAACAGTGTTCAGTTCTTTCTACACCAGTGCTTGGTACTTTCTACACCAGGGTTTTGTTTTTCCTACAAGAGTGTTCAGTACTTTCTACATCAGTGTTCAGTTCTTTCTACACCAGTGTTCAGTGTATCCTACACTAGGGTTCAGTGTTTCCTAGACCAGTGCTCAGTACTTTCTACAGCAGTGTTCAGTGTTTCCTACACCAGTGTTCAGTACTTTCTACACCTGTGTTCAGTTCTTTCTACAACAGTGTTCAGTACTTTCTACACCAGTGTTCAGTACTTCCTACACCAGTGTTCAGTACTTTGTACAGCACTGTTCAGTTCTTTCTACACCAGTGTTCAGTTCTTTCTACACCCGTGTTCAGTACTTTCTACATGAGTGTTCAGTTCTTTCTACACCTGTGTTTGGTGTATCCTACACTAGGGTTCAGTGTTTCCTACACCAGTGTTCAGTACTTTCTACACCAGTGTTCAGTTCTTTCTACACCAGTGTTCAGTGTATCCTACTTTAGTGTTCAGTGTTTCCTACACCAATGCTCAGTACTTTCTACACCAGTGTTCAGTGTTTCCTACACCAGTGTTCAGTTCTTTCTACACCAGTGTTCAGTACTTTCTACACCAGTGTTCAGTACTTTCTACACCAGTGTTCAGTACTTTCTACACCAGTGTTCATGCTGTCCTATGCTAGGGTTTAGTGTTTCCTACACCAGTGTTCAGCACTTTCTACACCAGTGTTCAGTTCTTTCTGCACCAGTGTTCAGTGTATCCTACACTAGGGTTCAGTGTTTCCTTCATCAGTGTTCATGACTTTCTACACCAGTGTTTAGTGTTTCCTACACCAGTGTCTAGTACTTTCTACAGCAGTACTCAGTAGTTTCTACATCAGTGTTCAGCACCTTTCACACCAGTGTTCAGTACTTTTTACAACATTGCTCAGTTCTTTCTACACCAGTGTTCAGTGCTTCCTACACTAGGGTTCACTGTTTTCTACACCAGTGCTCAGTTCTTTTTCCACCAGTATTCAGTGTTTCCTACACTGTGGTTCAGCATTACCTCCATTGTGTTCAGTTCTTTTTACATCAGGGTTCAGTGTTTCCTTCACCAGTGTTCAGTACTTTCTACAGCACTGTTCAGTACTTTCTTCACCAGTGTTCAGTTCTTTCTACACCCGTCTTCAGTACTTTCTACACCAGTGCTTGGCACTTTCTACACCAGGATTTTGTGTTTCCTACAAGAGTGTTCAGTTCTTTCCACATGAGTGTTCAGTTCTTTCTACACCAGTGTTTGGTGTATCCTACACTAGGGTTCAGTGTTTCCTACACCAGTGTTCAGTACATTCTACACCAGTGTTCAGTTCTTTCTACACCAGTGCTTGGTACTTTCTACACCAGGGTTTTGTGTTTCCTACAAGAGTGTTCAGTACTTTCTACATCAATGTTCAGTTCTTTCTACACCTGTGTTCAGTGTATCCTACACTAGGGTTCAGTGTTTCCTAGACCAGTGCTCAGTACTTTCTACACCAGTGTTCAGTACTTTCTACACCAGTGTTCAGTACTTTCTACACCTGTGTTCAGTTCTTTCTACACCAGTGTTCAGTACTTTCTACACCAGTGTTCAATACTTCCTACACCAGTGTTCAGTACTTTGTACAGCACTGTTCAGTTCTTTCTACACCAGTGTTCAGTGCTTTCTACACCCGTGTTCTGTACTTTCTATACTAGTGTTCAGTACTTTCTACACCAGTGTTCAGTGTATCCTACGCTAGGGTTTAGTGTTTCCTTCACTAGGGTTTAGTGTTTCCTACACCAGTGTTCAGTACTTTCTACACCATTGTTCAGTGTATCCTATAATAGGGTTTACTGTTTCCTACACCAGTATTCAGTACTTTCTAGACCAGTGTTCATTCTTTCTACACCTGTGTTCATTACTTTCTACACCAGAGTTCAGTTCTTTCTACACCAGTGTTCAGCACCTTCCACACAAGTGTTCAGTCCTTTCTACACCAGTGTTCTGTACTTTCTACACCAGTGTTCAGTTCTTTCTACACCAGTATTCAGTACTTTCTACACCAGTGCTTGGTACTTTCTACACCAGGGTTTTGTTGTTCCTACAAGAGTGTTCACTACTTTCTACACCAGTGTTCAATTCTTTCTACATCAGTGTTCGGTGTATCTTACACTAGTGTTCAGTGTTTCCTACACCAGTGTTCAGTACTTTCTACACCAGTGTTCAGTTCTTTCTACACCAGTGTTCAGTGTATCCTACGCTAGGGTTAATTGTTTCCTACACCAGTGTTCAGTACTTTCTAGACCAGTGTTCATTCTTTCTACACCTGTGTTCAGTACTTTCTACACCAGAGTTCAGTTCTTTCTACACCAGTGTTCAGCACCTTCCACACAAGTGTTCAGTCCTTTCTACACCAGTGTTCTGTACTTTCTACACCAGGGTTTTGTTGTTCCTACAAGAGTGTTCAGTACTTTCTAAACCAGTGTTCAATTCTTTCTACATCAGTGTTCGGTGTATCTTACACTAGTGTTCAGTGTTTCCTACACCAGTGTTCAGTACTTTCTACACCAGTGTTCTGTTCTTTCTACACCAGTGTTCAGCACCTTCCACACAAGTGTTCAGTCCTTTCTACACCAGTGTTCAGTACTTTCTACTCCAGTGTCCAGTTCTTTCTATACCAGTGTTCGGTGTATCCTACACTATTGTTCAGTGTTTCCTACACCAGTGCTCAGTACTTTCTACACCAGTGTTCAGTACTTTCTACACCAGTGTCCAGTACTTTCTACACCAGTGCTTGGTACTTTCTACACCAGGGTTTTGTGTTTCCTACAAGAGTGTTCAGTACTTTCTACATGAGTGTTCAGTTCTTTCTACACCAATGTTCGGTGTATCCTACACTAGTGTTCAGTGTTTCCTACACCAGTGCTCAGTACTTTCTACACCAGTGTTCAGTACTTTCTACACCAGTGTTCAGTACTTTCTACTCCAGTGTTCAGTTCTTTCTACACCAGTGTTCAGTGTATCCTACACTAGGGTTCAGTGTTTCCTACACCAGTGTTCAGTACTTTCTACACCAGTGTTCAGTTCTTTCTACACCAGTGTTCAGTACTTTCTACACCAGTGTTCCGTACTTTCTTCACCAGTGCTTGGTACTTTCTACACCAGGGTTTTTTGTTTCCTACAAGAGTGTTCAGTACTTTCTACATCAGTGTTCAGTTCTTTCTACACCAGTGTTCAGTACTTTCTACACCAGTGTTCAGTACTTTCTACACCTGTGTTCAGTGTGTCCCATACTAGGGTTTAGTGTTTCCTGAATCAGTGTTCAGTACTTTCTACATCAGTGTTCAGTTCTTTCTACACCAGTGTTCAGTGTTTCCTACACTAGGGTTCAGTGATCCTACATCAGTGTTCAGTACTTTCTACACCAGTGTTTAGTGTTTCCTGCGCCAGTGTCTAGTACTTTCTACCCCAGTACTCAGTAGTTTCTACATCAGTGTTCAGCACCTATCACACCAGTGTTCAGTACTTTCTACACCAGTGCTCAGTTCTTTCTACACCAGTGTTCAGTGTTTCCTTCACTAGGATTCACTGTTTTCTACACCAGTGTTCAGTTCTTTTTCCACCAGTATTCAGTGTTTCCTACACTGGGGTTCAGTGTTTCATACCCCAGTGTTCAGTGCTTTCTATGCCATTGTAAATAGTTTCCTACACCAGCCTGCAATATTTCGTACACCAGTATTCAATTTTTCTGACACCGGTGTTCAAGCTTTCATACGCCAGGTTCAGTCTTTCTGACACCAGTGTTCAGTGTTTCCTTAACAATTACACATTGTTTCCTGCACCAGTGTTCAGGGATTCCTGAATCATTGTTCAATGTTTCGTACACCAGTTTTCATTGCTTCCTCACCAGTGTTCAGTGTTTCCTCCACCTGTGTTCAGTGTTTCCTGCAACAGTGTTCAGTACTTACTACACCAGTGCTCAGTCCCTTCTACACCAGTGTTCAGTGTGGTACAACAGTGTTCGGGGATTCCTGAACCAGTTTTCATTGTTTCCTACATCGGTGTCCCGTGTTGCCTACACCAGTGATCAGTACCTTCAGCAGCCGTGTTCAGTGTTTCCTACGTCGGCATTCAATGTTCCCTATTCCAGTGTTCAGGGCTTACTAGACCAGTCTTTAGTGCTTTCTACACCAGTATTCAGTACCCTACACACAGCGTTCAGTGTTTCCGATACCAGTGTTTAGTGCTAACTACACCAATTTACATTGTTTCCTATATCAGTGCTCCCTACATCAGTGTTCATTATTTCCTACATCAATGTTCAGCACCTTCCACAGCAGTGTTCAGTGTTTCCTACACCAGTGTTCAGTGTTTCAGATGCAAGTATTTAGTGCTTGCTGCACCAGTTTACATTGTTTCTACATCTGAGCTTCCTACACCAGTGTTCATTGCTTCCTGCACCAGTGTTCGGTGTTTTCTATACCAGTGATCTGTACCTTCCACACCAGGGTTCAGTGTCTCCTACATCAGGGTTCGGTGTTTTCTATACCAGTGATCAGTACCTTCCACACCAGGGTTCAGTGTTTCCTACACCAGGGTTCGGTGTTTTCTATACCAGTGATTAGTATTTTCCACACCCACACCACGGTTCAGTGTTTCCTACACCAGGGTTCGGTGTTTTCTATACGAGTAGTCAGTACTGTCTACGCCAATGTTCAGTGTTTCATACACCTGAGTTCAGGTTTTACTACACCAGTGTTCAGCAATTCTACACCAGTGTTCATTGTTTCGTACACCAATGCTCAGTGTATCATATAGCAGTGTTTAGTACTTCCTTCCAGTGTTTCCTTCACCAGTGTTCACTGTTTCCTACAACAGTGTTCAGCATCTTCTACAGCAATGAAAAAATTAACTGAATATTGCAAGTTTGGTACATCTATCAACGATATGCTTAGAGATTGTTTGGTGTGCGATATAGATGAAGATATGAGTCAGAAGCGATTCCTGTCTGAAACAAATTTAGATTTTAAGAACGCATTGGAAATTGCTCTGGCAATGGAAAGCAGAATGCGAGACCCGAAAGCGCAATATGGCACCATCCTCCATGTTCCGTGAGGAGCTTCAGCCAGAAAGAGTGCGAAAGTGCTAAGCTTTACTCAGAAGCGGGAAGCAGCCACCGAAAGCAGACATATTAAAGGAGATAACATATCGACAAAAACATAGCATAATTGTAAGAGGTGGAAGCAGACAATCTGGAAATGAATCACAGTTTAAAAAGATCAAATGTTTTTTCTTTCATAGAAATGGACACTTCATGAGACAATGTAAAGATAGAATCATGCAGAATTTCAGAAACATGCAAAAACCCAATGAGATTAACAGCGTTGAAAAGCCTGAATAAATAGATTCAGATAGTTATTTGTTATGTAATTTAAAGTTAGGAAGAACAGAACCTGTTTATGTAACCATGAGAGTAAAAGAGAAGCCTATCAGAATAGAGGCGGATACTGGTGCAGACATCACGTTGCTAGGTGAGCATACTTCTACATACTTGAATCATGGAGAACTAAATTTGGAAGAAACTGATCCCAAATTGAAAAATTATATAGGAGAAGACATACAAGTCAAGGCATATGTAAAGTCACAGTACACAATGATGGTTAAACAGTGAAATTACCCTTGTTAAAAACAAAAATACCTGGAAAAACTCAGCAGGTCTGACAGCATCTGTGGAGGGGAGCACAGTTAATGTTTCGAGTCCGCATGACTCTTTAACAGAACTAAGGAAAAATAGAAAAGGGGTGAAATATAAGCTGGTTTAAAGGGGGAGGGGGTGGGACAAGAAAGGCTGGATAGAGGACCAGTGATAGGTGGAGATAACCAAAATACGTCACAGACAAAAGAACAAAGAGGTGTTGAAGGTGGTGATATTATCTAAAGGAATGTGCTAATTAAGGGTAGAAAGCAGGACGAGCAAGGTACAGATAGCCCTAGTGGGGGTGGGGTAGGGTGAAGGAATCGAAAAAGGCTAAAAGGTAGAGATAAAACAATGGATGGAAATACCTTTTAAAGTAATGGAAATAGGTGGGAAAAGAAAAATCTATATAAATTATTGGAAAAAACAAAAAGGAGGTGGAAATATCAGAAAGAGGGTGGGGATGGAGGAGAGCGTTCATGATCTAAATTGTTGAACTCAATATTCAGTCCAGAAGGATGTAAAGTGCCTAGTCGGAAGATGAGGTGCTGTTCACTGGAAAGATGCAGCAAACCAAGGATGGACATGTGGGCATGAGAGCAGGGTGGAGTGCTGAAATGGCAAGCGACAGGGAGGTCTGGGTAATGCTTTCGGACAGACCAAAGCAGTCACCCAGTCTGCGTTTGGTCTCTCCAATGTAGAGGAAACCACATTGGGAGCAACGAATGCAGTAGACTAAGTTGAGGGAAATTCAAGTGAAATGCTGCTTCACTTGAAATGAATGTTTGGGCCCTTGGACAGTGAGGGGAGGGGAAGTAAAGGGAAAGGTGTTGCACCTTTTGTAGTTGCATGGGAAGGTGCCATGGGAGGGGGTTGAGGTGTAGGTGGTGATGGAGGAGTGGACCAGCGTGTCACGGAGGGAACGATTCCTACGGAAAGCCACCAGAGGGGGTGAAGGGAAGATGTGCTTGGTGGTGGCATCATGCTGGAGTTGGCGGAAATGGCAGAAGATGATCCTTTGAATGCGGAAGCTGGTGGGGTGATAAGTGAGGACAAGGGGGACCCTATCATGTTTCTGGGAGGGAGGAGAAGGCGTGAGGGCGGATGCGCGGGAGATGGGCCGGACACGGTTGAGGGCCCTGTCAACCATTGTGGTGGAAAACCTCGGTTAAGGAAGAAGGAGGACATGTCAGAGGAACTGTTTTTGAAAGTGGCATCATCAGAACAGATGCAATGGAGGCGAAGGAACTGAGAGAACGGGATGGAGTCCTTACAGGAAGTGGGGTGTGAGGAGCTGTAGTCGAGGTAGCTGTGGGAGTCGGTAGACTTGTAATGGATATTGGTAGACAGTCTATCACCAGAAATTGAGACAGAGAGGTCAAGGAAGGGAAGGGAAGTGTCAGAGATGGACCATGTGAAAATGAAGGAGGGGTGGAAATTGGAAGCAAAATTAATAAATTTTTCCAGGTCCAAACGAGAGCATGAAGCAGCACCGAAGCAATCATCGATGTACCGGAGAAAGAGTTGTGGGAGGGGGCCGGATTAGGACTGGAACAAGGAATGTTCCACATACCCCATAAAGAGACAAGCATAAATGGAGCCCATGTGGGTACCCATAGCCACACCTTTCATTTGGAGGAAGTGAGAAGAGTTTAAGGAGAAATTGTTCAGTGTGAGAACAAGTTCAGCCAGACAGAGGAGAGTAGTGGTGGATGGGGATTGTTCGGGCCTCTGTTCGAGGAAGAAGTGGGGAGCCCTCAGACCATCCCGGTAGGGGATGGAGGTATAGAGGGATTGGATGTCCATGGTGAAGAAGAGGCGGTTGGGGCCAGGGAACTGGAAATTGTTGATATGATGTAGGGCGTCAGAGGAATTGTGGATGTAGGTGGGAAGAGACTGGACAAGGAGAGAGAGAATGGAGTCAAGATAGTAAGAAATGAGTTCCGTGGGGCAGGAACAGGCTGACATGATTGGTCTGCCGGCACAGTTTTTTGGGGAGGAGGTAGAAGTGGGCTGTCCACAGTTGGGAGACTATGAGGTTGGAAGCTGTGGAGGGAAGATCTCCAGATTCCTGGAAACAATGGCTTGATGTTCAATGGTGGGGTTATGATCCAGGGGGAGGGAGGAGGAAGTGTCTGCGAGTTGATGCTCAGCCTGTGTGAGGTAGAGGTCAGTGCACCAGACAACAACAGCACCACCCTTGTTAACCGGTTTGATGACAATGTTAGGGTTGGACCTGAGATAACGGAATGCGGCAAGTTCAGAAAGAGACAGGTTAGAGTCGGTGAGAGGAGCACATGCGGGAGTTGGCAGCTCTCCCTCCGATAACTAACAGGCCTATTAAGCCCATTAAATATCTACTTGAATTAAATTTTTCGGTGCCCGCCTAACTTTATGGCTGGCAGACAGGCAGAAAGGCTAATTAGGCATGTGCCCAACAACTGAAATATTGCACGTCATTTTACACTCGGTTGGGTCAGGTGCCCACCCGCCCGACGGGCAGAAAATTCTGCCCCAACTCTTTTTTTGGGTCAAAATGTACGAGAAGTGTAGATGATTGTAACAACTTTTCACTTTTGTGAAAGCTTCTTCCTGTGGTGTTTGCCAAAACCATCACTGGTTTTTCTTGAGCAAGCAATACAGGGGTGCCAGTTCTGTCGACAAACTAGGCATTAGTCTTTGGGTTTTTTGCGAAACCTCATCTACAGGTGGGATCCGTCATTAAAAAAAATAAAAAATGTTCATACTAATTTCTAAAATGCCTCTGCTCATGTGACAGAGTCACCTGAGGGGATATGTCTTTAACATTTCAAAATTCTTTCTTTTTTATTTTTCAAAACCTTCATCTCCCTGAGGCAGCTCTGGGTCTCAGGGAGCTTTTCCTGCGTGGACCTGAACACATGTGCAAAGTTCCCCGCTCACCCTTCTAACCCCACAACACAGGCAGCGCTGCAACACGCGTTTCACGCTGGGTGGGCCTTAATTGGCCTGCCCAGTGTGAAATTGCGATTGGGCCCCGATTGTGGGCGCCGGTCAGCTTCCCGACAGTTCCCGCTTGCACCTGCTGAGCCTGCCTGACAAGGGCAAAATCCTGGCCTTAGTATTAAACTCTGACTCATCTCCCTATGGATGGGAGCATTGCTTTCTCATCAAATAGATGATGGATCAGAACAACATGTAGGATATGTATCGAGAACGCTCAATACAGCAGAAAAGGAATACTCTCAAATAGAAAAAGCAGATCTGTCAATCATCTTTGGTGTTAAGAAGTTTCACCAACATGTACCTGGTCGTTATTTTAACATCATATCGGAACACAAGCCATTATTGGGATTATTCAACGAAAACAAGGCAATACCCCTTATAGCCTCATCCGGAGTACAAAGATGGGCATTGATCATGGCAGTGTATGTGTATACTTTCATTCATAGACCCAGAAGTCAAATTGTCAGCACAAGTGCACTCACTCGTTTGCCCATGCAAGTAAAAGATGAGGATGTCCCAATTCCTCAAGAATTAATTTTATTATTGAACTTCTGGATTCATCACCAATATGTGCCAGACAGATTAAAGATTGGACAAATCGAGATCCAGTCTTATCCAAAGTGCGAGATCGAGTTCTTCATAGTTGGCCACAAGAGCAAAAATCTGATTAAATTAAACCGTATTTCCAGAGAGGAAACAAAATAACCAGCCAGTTATTGTGGCTGAGCATGAGTGATTGTTCCTTCAAAAGGACGAAAGCCATTGTTATCTGAACTTCACAGTGCACACCCTGGAATTTCCAGAATGAAGGCTGTAGCATGCAGCTATTCATGGTGACCTGGAATGGATGGAGAACTGGAAAACTTAGTGAGAAGTTGTATGCAGTGTTAACAAGCACAAAAGTTACCTGCAACAACCCCATTACGCCCTTGGGTGTGGCCAGGAATGCCATAGGTGTGAGTACACATCGACCATGTGGGACCTTTTATGGGAACAATGTTCCCACTTATCATCAATGTACACTCAAAATGGGTGGACATATGTGAAGTGAGGTTGCCAACATCTTCTGCTACAATAGACAAACTACGACAAAGTTTCATAATCAACGGACTACCTGAAGTGGTCGTATCAGACAATGGAATGGTATTTACGAGTGCTGAATTTCACCAGTTTATCAGCCTCAACTCATGTGAAATCTTCACCATACCACCCTTCTTCAAATAGACTGGCTGAGAGAGCAGTTCAGACATTCAAATCTGGTATGAAGAAATGGACTGGAGATTCTATAGCAACTAAATTAGCATGATTTCTTTTCGATTATAGAACTACCCCTCATATGACAATAGGTGTCACACCAGCAGAATTGTTGATGAAGAACCGTCTCCAATAAAGATTCAGCCTAATTATGCCACACTTGGAGGGGAAGGTGGAAAGGAGTCAGGGAAGCCAGAAAACTGGACATGACTGTCACAGGATGTTAAACATGGAAGAGAAAGTATTTGTGAAGAATTTTAGAGAAGGACCAGCATGGTTGTTTGGAGAAATAAACGCAGTAATGGGACCTCTTTCCTACCACATAAAAGTGGAAGATCGAGTCATGCGGAGACATGTTGATCATATAAGAGGAGAAACAAAATACCCAGAACTGATTCCACCAGTGTTCGTAATTGAATCAACATCTCCTGTTGAAAGAACTCAACTAGGTGCAGATGTATCTGAAGGGACGACTGTACCTGAAAAAGTCGAAGTAACAGATTTGCAGGTACCTACTGAAGAACCAGATGCTCAGGCGACTGCAGTGAAGGAGGTTCCAGATAAAACATCAGAAGCTGTAGAGCTGAGATATTTTACATGCATAAGGAAACCCCCAGAGAGACTGACTTTCTAAATTATTTATCTGTGTGAATAATTTGAAATTACGCGAAAAATTGTAAAATATATTTCTGTGTAAAGGGGGGATGTAGTAATCTGATGTGTAATATACCTTTAAGACAAATGTTGTAATGTAAGATCACATGATCTTGGTACCCAATAGCAGTGTAGTGCGGGCTACCTCTGTAGTCAGTGGTCTTGACTTAGATTCTGAAGAATAAAGACAGAGTTTTGAGTTGTAAGCACACAAGTGTAGCTGCTGAGTTCATTTTGTAAATAAACAGAAGGTGTTTATTCTAAGAACAGTCTACTGATCTTGCCTGTCTTGGTACCAACCCAGTCACTCCAAAACAAGTGTGCAACCCAGATCCTTTAGCCCCAACAAACCAGGGCACTGGATCCAACAGCCTCCTACACTAGTGTTCAGGTTTTCCTACATAGTGTTCAGGGTTTCCTACACCAGTGTTCACTACCATCTATACCTGTGTTCTGTGCTTCCTACATGAGAGTACAGTTTTTGCTGCACCAATGTTCTCTGTATCCTACACCAGAGTTCAGCACCTTCTACACCAGTGTTCAGTGTTTCCTATGCCAATGCTCAGTGTTGCCTACACCAGTGTTCAGCAGTTGCTACACCAATGTTTAGTGTTTCCTATACCAGTGTTCCATACCTTGCACAACACTGTTTAGTGTTTCCTGCACCTGTTTTCTGTGTTTCCTACACCAGTGTTCAATCCCTTCCACACCAATGTTCAATATCTTCTATACCATTGTTCACTGTTTCTTATACCAGGCTTCAGTGTTTGCTACATCAGGGTTCACTGTTTCCTACACCATTGTTCAGGGTTTCCTACACCAGTATTCAGCACCTTCCAGGCCAGCATTCAGTTTTTCCCACACCAGTGTCCAGTGCTTACTACACCAGTTTACATTGTCGCCTACATCAGGTTTTAGTGTTTCCGACACCAGTGTTCAAGGTTTCCTATACCACTGTTCAGTATTTCCTATACCAGTGTTCAGGGTTTCCTATACCAGTGTTCAGTGTTTCCTATACCAATATTCAGTGTTTTGAACACCATTGTTCCCTATTTCCTGCACCTGTTTTCAGTGTTTCGTACGCCATTGTTCAATACCTTCTACACCAGTGTTTGTTATTTCCTACACCAGCGTTCAGTGCTTACTACATCAGGATTCAGTGTTTCCAAACCAGTTTTCAGTATTCATACACCAGTGTTCAGTACCTTCAACACCAGTGTTCAGTGTTTCCTATACCAGTGTTCAGTGTTTCCTACACACATGCTCATTGTTTCCTACACCATTGTTCAATGTTCCCTACACCAGTGTTTCCTATACAGGGTTCAGTGTTTCCAACTGTCATGAAGATTTAATGTATATAATATTATTTGGAAATATTTTTCTTTTAAAATAGAGGTTTAGTCTGTGGATGTGTCTTGATTGGATTAAAGCCAGCCAGTCTGGGTGCTTTGATGTGTATTAGTTTTGATATGCAAGAGAGATAGTGTGCATTTGCATTTTTTGAATAGAGCATTCAAGAAGTTGGGTGAAAGCTACCACCTAGCTAGCAGAGACCAAGCAATATGTTACTAATAAAATTGGTCCAATGAAAGGGGTTTTATTGTAAAAGATGGAGTTCAAAGAGGCTGGTGATACAATGAGAATTTACATTCAATGGGCGGTGGTAAGTATAACTTCAGCAGTTTTGGGTGTGCAGGGCAGAGGCAATGTGAGATCAAAAGGCAACTGTAAACGTCCAACTGTCTCCACAGGAATTAAAGTGAAAAGAACCTCATTTTGAATTTGTGAGGTGAAAATGCTTTGCCTGGTGTTTGCTTACGCCTATGGGTTGCTGTTGCCTTAATGGGGATTAATTTGGGAATTTGTTAAAAGTTATGATAATAGTAATTTGAAGTCAAGTGTATATATATTTTAATCTATGTAAATTAATAAAACGTTTCATTTAGTTTAATGTAAAACCTCGAGAACTAATGGTTTGATTCCTGAATTTAGAGTCGCATTTCAAACGACACATAAAAATATAAGTTATAACAGTTGTTTAAAGTTTCCTTCTAAGGTTTTTAAATGACTCAGATTTACCAACAGCATCAGTCATAACACCTACACCAGTGTTTCCTACACTAGTGTTGAGTGTTTCCTACCCCAGTGTTTGTGTTTCCTACACCCTTGTTCAGTGCTTCCTGCACCAGTGTTCAGTGTTTCCTATACCAGTGTTGATTATTTCCTGCCCCAGTGTTCAGTGTTTCCTACACTGAAGTTCAGTGTTTCCTACACCAGTGTTCAGTACCTTCCACACCAGTGTTCAATGTTTGCTATACTAGTGTTCAGGATCTTCCACACCAATGTTCAGTGTTCAGTGTTCCCTACACCAGTTCATTTTTCACTACACCAGTGTTCAGTGCTTCCTCCATTAATGTTCAGTACTTCCTATGACAGCGTTCAGTGCTTCTTATTCCAGTGTCCAGTACTTCCTGTTCCACTGTTCATGTGCCAGTGCTCAGTTCCTGCTATACCAGCATTCACTACTTCATACAGCAGTGTTCAATTCCTGCTGCTTCCTACACCAGTGTTCAGTGCTTGTACACCAATGTTCACTGGCCATTGGGTCACAATCTGCTAGACATCCATAACTCCTACAATTGAGATATGAAGGTGGCAGACATTGACATGACAACTGGGAAGCATTTACCAACAGTCCTGTACTTCTGCTATTTGAAGGGGCATTGGCAGGGGTGAGGAGAAATGGATGCTTTGTTGGCTGGGAAGAGGGCACAGAGAAAACAATAGCCAGGGAATCCTGCACCTTCTTAGCCCCCACTGTGCAACAGAGTCTGCCATGCCAGATTGAGGCTCCTGATGATGTTTAACACAGAATTGATTGCCAAAGCACGAACCATCGTCTTGGGAGACGGAAGGCTGCCAAAGAGGTTTCCCTCTCCTTTCCCTTTCTGTCCTTTTGCTCCCTTGATATCTCTCTTCCATACTATGAAAAGAGGATAGGAAACTGAGTGATGGTACAGGAAGATAAATTCTTCTTTTAGTTCCCTCCAAAATCTGCTACAGGTCAAGAAATGGAAAAGATGCTATTACTCCCTTGTGAGATATGAAATTCCCTGTAAAGGTTCATAAACACAAATCTGGCACTGGTGCAGGATTGACTATTAGGCGATTGATCATGACATGATCAAGGCATCTGGAATATTATGTGTAACAGCTAACATTGAATAAGGTGCTAATTAAAGTCAGATAAATCTTTTCACATTCTTCCACTACTTTGGATTAACTTGTTCCACTGATGCAGCTTTTACAGCGGGCAACCCTAAATCTAAATGCTTTCTTAAATTACATAGGCTCATCCGATGAACTATTTATTTTCCACTCACCATGGCAAGAAAGCGTGGGCTGGTCCACAAGTGGTATTCATTACACATTTGTCATGCTCACCTTCAGATTTTACACCTGTCTTGTTGCATGCCAGTGAGTAATGGTCTGCATGATGTATCCGAATTAAAAGATTGATTATTACCATTCATGTTGCTTTTTCCAGTCTTTCCAGAGCTAGCCACATATTATTCAACCTTTTGAAAATGCGCCACTCAATCATATTGAACTAATGAAGCGCCACAATGTCAGTCAGCAAGAGTTCTCAATGTGTGAGCTGAATTTGGCTTCTGTACAATGGCAGATGATGGAATCATTGCACAGAATTTAAATCGTTTGGAACTTTTAAAGTTCTCTCATAAGACCTTCAAGTTTCAGATTGAAGGTGCACTAATTTCAAAGTAATCCGAATTCCTTTCCCTCCTCCACACCAAAAAAGCTAGTTTGTCGTATCAGTGGTGAAAGTACATAATCACATGACTGTTGATCTTGGCCATGATCCACTTGCGTTCAGCATTGTGCTCACTAAAGTCCCATAATTCTTCGCAGTGTGCTGAATTTATGTGCGTTACGTGCCTGTGTATATTATGTCTTGTTGATGTTACCAGAGTCCAGAGTTCAACCAAATGCATAAGTTTCTAGGTCTAAAAATTTAAAGATGATTTGATTCTTTTTACGTGGTTAAATTTATTTTTAGAATTCAAGAGATTTGTCAGCTGGTTACAGTCTGTGATGGATATCGAGGTTTCCTTGCACTTGATGAAAGACAGGCTAATAGCACAGTAAAGGAGACGGCATATATTTGGTTCTATTTATAGTGTTGTTTGTGGCATAAAAATAGTTTGTACAGGAGAGAAAAATCTCCAGCTGCATTCTAGCTGTTAAGGATTCCTCTTAGGAATCTAGAGTTGCCAAATACTAAATATTTTCCTTAGCTCATTTTCCCACAGGAAACTTTTGTTTAAAATGTTTAGATGGTCTGTTTTTTCCAGAAAATACTTAATTTGTAAAAACAACGACCAACCTTCTATTTTTGCATTCTTTTTGGTAATTTTCACAAATGTAGTAGTCTCTGCCTTTCAATTAGAGATGCATATAAAATGTTAAAAAAAACTTTGTTGCAACTTTGAGTTGCCAGAATGAAATAACATATACCAATGTCATTATATTATTTCTTTCCTTCTGTTTGTTCTTGTTTAAATAAATTGGTGTCCCAGAGTGCAACACTAGTATGAACAGTGCTGCAGACTACACTGTGCTTGAAGCAATGTCTGTTCAGCATTTTGTCAACTCCCACTGAGTTCATCTGAAATCCTAGAATACCAAATGGCCTCTCTAATCTACATTCTATTCCTGAAAGAAATGTACGGCATTTCGTCATCACAGCTGAACGTTCGACTGCCTTGGCACGTAGGCCTGTGACTCAAGGTTCATAAGCACTGTACCACGGCTTCCAATTGCAGCTGCGTTAACAAAAAAAGTGTTTTTTTATCTCTCTCTTCCACTCATGCATTTATCATCGTTTTCTAGGTGGGGGAGAAACTACAAGTTAAGACAGAATCAGTTAATGTTTTACTAAGAGATGCCTGTTTAAAGGTTGGAAAAGCATAAATTTGTTTTTATATGACAAGCCAGCAGAATTCCTTTCCCCACCCCTAACACATCTACAAATAAATACTTTTTTTATATAGGATTGTGGCTGGGAATAATTACTGAGCACAGGTTTGTTTGGCTTTAAATGTAGAAATAGCTTACTTTTTCATCAAGTCTTTTCTCACTGTTTCTTTAATTTGTGCTTCCCACCA
This sequence comes from Carcharodon carcharias, assembly GCF_017639515.1. Lineage (NCBI taxonomy): Eukaryota > Metazoa > Chordata > Chondrichthyes > Lamniformes > Lamnidae > Carcharodon > Carcharodon carcharias. Next base: position 42,675,040 of record NC_054470.1, read on the forward strand.
TTGTACTAATAATGTACTTTTTCAATTGACTTAAAATAGTAGATTTACAAATCTGTGCCCCCAGTGCAGGATCAGAATGTTGCGCTATTAAGCCTCGCTCCAGTAGTAATTCAAATTGTCATTTATGACACATTCCAATATTCAAAATAGCTGCTAAGCATCTAGGCAATAATCGTCAATATACTTTAAAATAATTCAACACATATGAAGCATATTTGGATGTTTCTGAGATGTAATAGGAATTTGACTTAAAACATTGTTCACATTCCATGGTTATCAACTTTCGAAAGGTAGGACAGCATGCATTCTGCCAGCTCACAACGAGCCCAAGATAAAGACTTCTTTAAGGTTAAGTCTCCAAGAGAAGAACAAACTTAGAAGCCAATCAGCCAAAGGTTACCAGATATGAAAATTAGCGTCTTCAGCTCCCTGAGAGCTGCCTCAGGGAGCTGAAGAATTTAAGTGCAATAAAAACAGATTTTAAAATCCAGAAAAAAATGCCCACACATCAGAATCAGTCACCTGAATACATAAAGGATGAAAATTCTGTCAATACGTTTTTATAATTTTCATTAAATAACGGAAATCTCATCCCGCCCGTGGATGAGGTTTTCTGAAAAATGCAAAGGCTGCCTGGCCGATTCGCCCGCCCGCCAACCATAATGTTGGATGGGCAACGAAAAGCCTCTGTTAATTACAACTTTAGTGGCCCAGTAGGCCTCTTAATTGTCGGCGGGCGTGATTCTGAATCTTGCGCGCACCAGCTGACCAAAATATTGCGCGAGTGCGGGATCGGGAAGATTACCAGACGTCATCACGCACTATTTCATGTTCGAGTGGATTGGGCGTATGCCCGCACACTGAGCAAAACACTCTGCCCCAGAATCTATCATTAAACATATGGTAACAGGGTACTTTTTATTTAATCATTCACAGGATGTGGGCTTCAATGGCTGGGCCAGCATTTATTGCCCATCCCTAGTTGCCCTTGAGAAGGTGGTGGTGAGCTGCCTTCTTGAACTGCTGCAGTCCATGTGATGTAGGTACATCCACAGTGCTGTTAGGGACTGAGTTCCAGGATTTTGACCCAGAGACAGTGAAGTCAGGATGGTGAGTGGCTTGGAGGGGAACTTCCAGGTGATGGTGTTCCCATCTATCTGCTGCCCTTGTCCTTCTAGGTGGTAGTGGTCGTGGGTTTGGAAGGTGCTCAGTGAATTCCTGCAGTGCACCTTGTAGATGGTACACAATGCTGCTACTGTGCGTCGGTGGTGGAGGGAGTGAATGTTTGTGGATGTGGTACTAATCAAGCGGGTTGCTTTGTCCTGGATGGTGTCCAGCTTCTTCAGTGTTTTAGGAGCTGCGCTCATCCAGGCAAGTGGGGAGTATTCTATCGCAGTCCTGACCTGTGCATTGTAGATGGTAGACAGGCTTTGGGGAGTTGGGAGGTGAGTTACTCATCACACGATTCCTAGCCTCTGACCTGCTCTTGTAGCCACAGTATTTACATGGCTAGTCTAGTTCAGTTTCTGGTCAATGGTAACCCCCAGGATGTTGATAGTAGGGGATTCAGTGATAGTAATGCCATTGAACATCAAGGGACGATGGTTGGATTCTCTCTCATTGGAGATGGTCATTGCCTGATACTTGTGAAGCACAAATGTTACTCACCACTTGTCAGCCCAAGCCTGGATATTGTCCAGGTCTTGCTGCATTTGGACATGGACTGCTTCAGTATCTGAGGAGTCGCGAATGGTGCTGAACTTTGTACAATCATCAGTGAACATCCCCACTTCTGACCTTATGATGGAAGGAAGGTCATTGAGGAAGCAGCTGGTTGGGCACTACCCTGAGGAACTCCCGCGGTGATGTCCTGGAGCTGAAATGACTGACCTCCAACAACCACAACCATCTTCCTTTGTGTTAGGTATGACTCCAACCAGTGGAGAGTTTTCCCCCGATTCCCATTGACTCCAGTTTTGCTCGGGCTCCTTGATGCCACACTCGGTCAAATGTTGCCCTGATGTCAAGGGCAGTCACTCTTATCTCACCTCAGGAGTTCAGCTCTTTTGTCCACGTTTGAACCAAGGTTGTAACGAGGTCAGGAGCTGAGTGGCCCCAACGGAACCCAAAGAGGACTTCAGTGAGCAGGTTATTGCTAAGCAAGTGCCGCTTGATAGCACTAGTGATGACCCTTTCCATTACTTTACTGATGATCGGGAGAAGACTGATGGGGAGGTAATTGGCCAGGTTGGATTTATCCTGCTTTTTGTGTACAGGACATGGGCAATTTTCCACATAGCCAGGTAAATGCCAGTGATGTAGCTGTACTGGAACAGCTTGGCTAGAGGCGCAGCAAGTTCTGGGGCTCAAGTCTTCAGTACTATTGCCGGAATGTTGTCAGGGCTCCTAGCCTTTGCAGTATCCCATGCCTTCAGCTGTGTCTTGATGTCACGTGGAGTGAATCAAATTGGCTGAAAACTGGCATCTGTGACACTGGTAACGTCCAGAGGAGGCCTAGATGGATCATCCACTCGGCACTTCTGGCTGAAGATTGTTGCGAGTGCTTCCAGCCTTATCTTTTGCACTGCTGTGCTGGGCTCCTCCATCATTGAGGATGGGGATATTTGTGGAGCCATCTCCTCCAGTGAGTTGTTTAATTGTCCATCACCATTCACAACTGGATGTGGCAGAGCTGCAGAGCTTAGATCTGATCCGTTGGTTGTGGGATCACTTAGTCTGTCTATCACTTGCTGCTTATGCTGTTTGGCATGCAAGTAGTCCTGTGTTATAGCTTCACCAGGTTGACACCTCATTTCAAGGTACGCCTGGTGCTGCTCCTGGCATGCCCTCTTGCACTCTTCATTGAACTAAGGTTGATCCCCTGGCTTGATGGTAATGGTAGAGTGGGGGATATGCCGGAGCATGAGGTTACAGATAGTGTTCGAGTACAATTCTGCTGTTGCTGATGGCCCACAGCCCCTCATGGATGCCCAGTCTTGAGTTGCTAAACCTGTTCGAAATCTATCCCATTTAGCACAGTGGTAGTGCCACACAACACAATGGAGGGTTTACTCAGTGTGAAGGCTGGGCTTTGTCTCCACAATGACTGTTCGGTGGTCACTCCTACTGATATTGTCATGGACAGATGCATCTGCGGAAGGCAGTTTGGGGTCAAGTATGTTTTTGCCCTCTTGTTGGTTCCCTTACCATGTGCCGCAGACCCAGTCTAGTAGCTATGTCATTTAGGACTCAGCCAGCTTGGTCAGTAGTGGTGCTACAAAGCCACTCTCAGTGATGGGAATTGAAGTCCCCCACCCAGAGTACGTTCTGTGCCCTTACCACCCTCAATGCTTCCTCCAAGTGGTGTTCAACATGGAGGAGCATGATTCATCAGCTGAGGGAGGGCGGTAGTGATAACCAGCATGATGTTTCCTTGCCTATTTTTGAGACTTCATGGGGTCCGGAGTCAATGCTGAGGACCCCCAGGTCAACTCCCTCCCAATTGTATGCCACTGTGCCTCTGGGTCTGTCCTGCCAATGATGGTAGTGCCTGGGACATTATCTGAAAATATAATTCCATGAGGATGACTAGCCTGGGAGGCAGCTCTCCCAATTTTGGCACTAGCCTCCCCACCCCCAGCTGCTAGTAAGGAGGACTTTGCAGGGGTCAACAGGGCTGCAAGCCATTGTTGTGTGGGTGGACACCCCATGCCGGTGGCTTTGAAGGTCACAGTGGCCCTTAACTTCTCTGCCTCCAATTTGTTTCAGGGCTCAGTGGGGTCCTGTCTGGCATTTCTCAATCATCTGCACACAGCTGTGTCAAGCTCATGGCTGATGCTATCTTTAGACACATCCACATGTTCATCCACATCCGGACAAATGAGGTGAGCCAGGCGGAGAGAGAACGAGGCTTCACTGAGACACCTGGCTTCCCCTGAGTCGGGGGTGTAATAGATTGGAATCACGTGGCCATCAAGGCGTGGAGCTTTCGTAAACAGGAATGGGTTTTACTTAATAAAAGCTCAGATCGTCTGTTTCCACAGGACACAGATTCTCCAAGTTTGTGCCCATTTTCCTGGGAGCTCAGAAAATGCTTATGTCTTGTGGCACTCATAGGTAACAAGGTTTGTTTGTGGCTCCTGCATGAGTGGATATTTAGCTCCTGGATGACAAGGGCTATCCTTTGAAGAGTTGGCTGATGATCCTGCTCCATCACCCAAGAACTGAGGCGAGGAGAGATACAAAAGGAGTCATCCCTCCACAAGGGTGGTGGTGGAGAGGACCATCGGGCTGCTATAGATGCATTTCAGGTGCCTGGACCACTCAGGGGGAACATTGCAGTATTCTCCAGAGCATGTCTCCCTCATAATCTTTGCATGTTGTGCCCTGCACAACCAAGGTGGTGGTGAGGGGCGGGTGGGGGGGGCGGGGGGTGGTGGGGGGGTGGGGGGGGGGGACCCACTGGAGGCTGAGGAAAGCGAGGCAGCTCCACAGGCCACGGAGGGTAACTCAAGTGATGGCTCAGAGTAAGAGCCTGGGGAGGCACAGTATAAAGGACCTCGAGGCAGAGGACAGGAACTCTCATAGAGGCAGGGACACTTTGATCCAGCGAATCTTCAGCTAGGCACCAAGGCCTCGATGCTTCATCAAGCCAATGGCAGTGTCTCCTTTGCTAACAATCAATAAATGAGAACCCAGCCCAGTGCACCAGCACAACACAACACCATACTTTTACAAGCCTGTGCTGCATCTGGCACCTGTTCAAACCATTCAGCCAACTCAGCACATTTAAGTCAAATAAATGATTATGTTACTTAACATGAAAAAACAAAGAACAAAAAAAGTGTCCATCCCTTACACAAGAGTCAAAATAATCAATACAAAGAATGTCACCCCTGACACACTCCTGCTGTGCTCAAGGGGCCTTTAGCTTACACCTGTGGATACGGCATCTTGGTGACCATCTCCCCCCACCCCCCCCCCCCCCACCCCCCCCCACCCCCCCAACCGCCCCCCGCCCCACCCACCTCATTGATAGTGGCGTTGGGGGCAGCCTGCTGACTCTGCTGTCCTGGTGATCCTGATGACTTTGGTGGTTATCCACTGACTGTCAGAGCCTGAGTAGGTTCCGCCTGGGTGGGTGCGTCCAGCCCCATGGCTGGGCAGTCCTCAGTCATTGCAGCATCATCAGATGCAGCGGCCACTAGCAGAGGGGTGGAGGAACTGATGCCCTTGTCCAGAGCGCCCTGAGAGAAGCTCATTGAGATGACAAGCAGCTCGTCTGCCAGTGTGAGCTGCGTTTGCACCTCCCTGCTCAACAGTGATTGACAGGGACCTAGTAGGAAAACTAGTTCCCTCATCCATCTCTCACATTGAGGTCATTGCCTGGGTGAGGGCTTGTAGGGCCGAGTGCAACTCCAGGAACCCCTGAGTCTGCTCCTGAAGCTGCCTCTCCAGGAAAGCCACCACGTTCTCCATGGAGGAGGCAGTGCATTCAGTGTTAAGAGTCAACACAGAACTCATGCTCTGCATGGGCTCCTCCATGATGGAGACCATGACATACAGGCCCTCATGGATTTCCACCAGTTTTCCCCCTGCATGCCATTGGATATCCAGCATCTGCCGCTTGATGAACGACTCCAGAGTCTCGCCATCTGCCTCAGACACAGATGATCCTGGTCTCCAGCTGTGCTCCCACTGTCAGCTCCCTGGGAGCTCTCTGCCTCTGCCAGCTCCTCATGTGAGTGTGACGTACCCTCACCACTGTGCAGTACCCACAGAGCCGAATACCTTATGCCCACCGAATAGCTGGGCTGGTGCCTTGTTCAGAGTTTCAGTGTGACACTGCTGCAGATGTGTTGTTTTCCTCAGAGCTCAATGACAGGTCCTCAGGGTCACCAGTGGCTCCTGCAGATGGCACAGCTACGGGAGGAAGACAAAAGATCAGTACATTCAATCATCGTAGTCACCATGCACGCTAGGCAGGTTGAGGAGACAGTGGAGACCTGCTCCATGGTGCTATCTACTTTGGAGCTTCAGTGGGCTCTCTGGCTATGACACTTCAGTTTCTGATGAGAGGAATGTGTTATGTTTCCAGTACCCACCACACACACACATCTGTCACCTGCGTCCTTACCTTCATCTGAGACCCTCACTTCACCACAACCAAAGGAGCGAGCTGGCCGGTGGCATTCAAGCTCCAGTGCACCAATCTCGTGCTTAATGAGGATGCACAGATTTGGCACTCCTCCACTCATTCTGCGGCTCTCTACAGCATTACGACTCCTATTCTCCTGACAGGGAAAAATAACCTCATTATTGCTCCATTTCTCTGAAGGTCCTTTCCTGGCTCTCCTCTACCCTCCCACCCAGACATTAGGTGGGCCATGTCACTGTGGTCCATCTCACCCTGCGATGCACTGAGACCAGTCATGGCAGGGCAGGCTTCGGTGCCAGTTGGCATACGTGCTCTTAGACCCCTGAACGTTCCAAGAAACAAACACCCAACTAAAGTTCTTCACATGGGTCCGTGCCATTTCTGCACTTGCTGGCCGCAGCAGATCATTGAATCTTTTGTGGCACTGAAGCCATGTGTGGCACACCACATTGTGCCCACTGACCTGGGCAATGACCTCTGTCCAGGGCTTCTTGGTCAAGTGGGGTGGCTTCCTCTTGCCATCCCTGGGCATTAAGATATGCTGCCTGGCACTGACCTCCTCGGCTAGCACTTCCAAGCACTCATCTGAGAAACGGGGGGGCAGAGTGCCCACCCAACATTCGCTCATGCCTTTCATGACTTCCTGATTCTGAAGCCATGACTGCACACCAGGGTACTTCTTGAACAACTTCCAGACAGCTCCCTCAGCCTTCCCCACAACTTCTGGCAGCCTTTAGGGAGCTGCCTGTTCCGTTTTTGAACACCCCACTGGGTCCTCATTGGGCCTGGTGCCCAAAGCGCACAGAAAACACATTCAGCGGATGTATTTTACGCTGGGCGGGCTTTAATTGTCCATCCAGTGTAAGATCGCGTTCACAGCCCGAACTCACCCGGGAATGGATTTTACATCCGCTTCTGGCCGTGCCAACTTCTGGCACACCCCAATGGTTAAATTCAGGCCATGGTTTTTGACAAATTGAGTTCTTATATGGAGTAGGATAGATAAGGGAAAACCCACGGATGAAGTATATTTGGATTTTCAAGGTGCCATGCAAAAGATTGTTATTACAAGATTAGGACCCATGGGTTTGGGGACAATATATTAGCATGGATTGAGGATTAGTTATCGCATAGAAAATAGAGAGTAGGAATCAATGAGTAATTTTCACATTGGCAGATTGTAGTTAGTTTGGTGCTGCAAGGATCAGTGCTTGGGCCTCACATAATTACAAACTATGTCAATGACTTAGTTAATGGAATCCAGTGTAATGTAACCAAGCTTGTTGATAATACAAAGCTTGGTGGGAAAGTAATCTGTGTTGAAGACGTAAACAGGCTGCAAACAATATAAACAAGTTAAGTGAGAGAGAAAGGAGGTGGCAAATATATGGGGAAATGTAAAAACATCCACTTTGGTAAGAAGGATAGGAAAGCAGAATATGTTTTAAAAGATGAGAGATGGGATGATACTGGTATTCAGAGGGATTGAGTGTCCTTGTACATGAAACACTGAAAGTTAACATGGAGGTACAGCAAGCAATTAGGAAAGCAAATGGTAGTTAGCCTTTGGTACGTGAGGGTTAGAGTACGAGAGTTTATAAGTCTTGTTGCATGGTGAAACTACACCTGGAGTATTGTGTTTTCTTATCTAAGAATGGATGCAATGAAGGTCCACTAGACTGATTCCTGGGATGAGAGCGTGGTCCCATGAGGAGAGATTGAATATAATGGGCCCTATATTCTCCACCAATAAGAAGAATGAGAAGTGATTACACTATAGTTTATAAAATTGTTAGAGAATTTGACAGGCTGGATGCTAAGAGGTGGTTCTCTCTGCTGGAGAGTCCAGAATCAGGGATCAATCTTAGGATAAGGGAATGGTTATTTAGGACTGAGATGAGGAGGATTTTTTTCACTCAGAGTGTTCTAAAGCTATGGAATTCTCTACCCCAGAGAAATGAGGATGCTTAGTCATTGAATATATTTAAAGTAGGAAATAGTTAGGTTTTGGCCACTAAGGGAATCAAGGGGTATGGGGATAGGGTGGGAAGTGAAGTTCAGATAGAAGATCAGTCATGATCTTAGTCAATGGCGGAGAAGGCTTGAGGGGTCACGTGGCCTCCTCCTGCTCCTACTTCCTATGTTCTTATAATGATATCCTTATATGGCCCTCCACAATGCCTGAGTTACTTAAAACCTCCCTCCCCATTCCTCTCACAGACTCCTGGCTAAAACTGCAGAGACACATCTCTTTCATATTAATTAATTCTGCACTGTTACAGACAGTAGAGAGAGATATAAGAAGCCACATAATACTCCAGGTGTAGTCTCACCATGCAACAAGACTTATAAACTCTCATACTCTAACCCTCATGTACTAAAGGCTAACTACTATTTGCTTTCCTAATTGCTTGCTGTACCTCCATGTTAACTTTCTGTGTTTCCTGTACGAGGGCACTCAATCCCTCTGAATACCAACATCATTTCATAACTCATCTTTTAAAACATATTCTGCTTTCCTATCCTTCTTACCAGAGAGGTCAAGCAAACTCAGCAAACCATGTGAAACATGTGGTCTTCTGCATGCCCCTCGCAATTATCTGGTACATCATAACATAAACAAGATGGATAGTCTAGTGGATATCTAGGCTTTCAGCCAAGCCTTGTTATGCTTTATTGTTTGAGAACCCAGAAGTCCATTAAAGTACTGTAAAATCTTAGCCCCAAGGAAAACATTGCTTAAATGACAGCTCTGGCTTTCTGATTCCTTCTATCAATTACACAATTTTTATTTATTCGAGATAAAGAGGTTTCAAGTGCTTGTAGTTTCTGCGTTTGATACTTTAAAGGGTTTGGATGATCGACACTTTTATTGGCCTGTAGTAAACAGGAGTTATTTTTAAGAAAATTATCAATGAATGGCTTTTTTATACATTCTATTGTTGCTGTAAGTTTCATTGGTTTTCAATAATGTATAGTGAGTGAATGGGCATGGAAGTGCCACAGCTTGGCATGGGAGGGGGATAGAGACCATAGGGGAATGGGTGGGCACATCTTGGCATTGGGGCATGAGAGGCCATATAGGGAGGATGGCAGGCATACTTTGGCAAGAGGGGCATGAGAAGGATCTTTTGACCTTACCTTTTAAACGTTCCCTCAGGTAGACTATGGCTCATAATACCTCTGAAGTGCTGTGAACCACGGCTCTTTGAAAAGCTGGCCCAACTCCATGAAAATTGAAGAGGACCAGGATATGCCTAGCTTCACAATGGAGCTGGCCAGGTCGAGAATGCAGGGTGCGGGTTTATGATCCCAACGAGCTGCACCCTTAAGAGGCTCTACTAAAAATCAGAAACCCCAGGAATGGGGCTGGAAATCCCGGCGTCAGATCCCTGTCACCATTTTCACCCCTCCACGGAGTCTCAATGACTCCATGAAAACCCAACCCATGATTTTCTAAATGTCCTGCTATTATCTCTTCAATAATGGATTCTAGCATTTTCCCTTTGGCAGATGTTAGACTGACTGGTCTATTGTTTACTGTTTTCTGACTTCATCCTTTCTATAATAATGGTGTTACATTTGTGGATTCCAATCATTTCCAGAATCCAGGGAATTTTGAACAATTACAACCAATACTTCCACTATCTGCAGATACTTTCCTTCAGACCCTAGGACACTGGACATAAGGGAACTTGTCAGTCTGGTCTGTAGCTTCCATGTCATGTCAAAGCAACATTGTGCCTCCTGTAACATTGTATGTCTGTCTTCAAAAACTGCCAAAAAAACCTCATACTTGTAGATGAATGTAGTGAACAATCGAGAAGTACTTTGGCTCAACATACCAGGGATAGGTACTGTACCTCAACTATTAGAAAAACTAGAAAATCTCTCAGGATCATTGAATGAAAAGTACACACAGCAATATACATTAACAATCAAACAGCTCAGACACCAAACACAGAACCTTCTACTCAATTAAACGTTAAACTTGCTTCAAGCTTCAAAATGTAAAAAGAAATATTGTATATTTTTGGTGGGCGTGATTTTGCTTCCTAACAATTCAAAAAATGCTAATTTTCCCAGGCTTCTCCTGAAGGGGCAGTGAGTGCACCAGCAAGGTTTCTAAAATTGCTTGAGAAAATACCTCTGCTTAATTAGGGAACTGCTAGTTTTAAGAATAATCACACAAAGTCAGTTCTATGAGGAAAAGGGAAAGAATCATTAGCAGAAGTTTAGAAAGTTGGCTGATAATGAAAAACAAATGAGGAATTGTATATGGGGAACAAGAGAAGGTGCAGCAAACAAAAAAGCATTTGAGGCTTAGGTCAATGTAGATCAAGAATTGGTGTTCTTCAGTAAATTAATAGGAAATAAGTATACTCTTAAAGGTCAAATCATCCAATATTTGATCTTATTTATTCTGTCAGTTCTTTCACAAAATTTTCATATGCCTATTTTTTGGAAGATATCAAAAGCCTAATGACATCCCCACAGCCCCCAAAGCTACAAATACAACAAAAAACTCTAAGGAACTACCGCGCCCTTTACATAGTCAACATTTCTGTATGGCTGTCATATTGACATTTAGGGGCACACTCACAGCAAAGTCATTCAGAAGAAAGCGTTTTGTATTAGAAACACACCCTCTTCACTAGGATCCTCAACCATTCCCCACACATTTGCCATTTGAGGATGATGTAAATCCCAAACTTATGGGGATTTCCACATGTCACAATTTCTATAATTCGAATATATATATATTGGTAAAAAAAATAAGAACACTTGACCAATCAACTTTCAATTAGTTTTTACTCATTTTCTTTTGAATATTGACTGACTGATCAAATTGCAAAATTGCCCATTAGTCTTGTGACATGTGATATGGTAGTGTGTCCCTCTTTCATCTGTACATGAAGCTGACCTGGAACATTTGCTTTCATGTCTTCACTAGAACATCAGCAATAAATCATATAGGGAAGTAAAAATTATATTGTTTATATTTCTTTAATGCCAATGGTATCAATCCCTACTGAATCTCGGTTTGTTTCCAGTTTCTCTAATGGGTCACTTTCAATATCTTAACTCTAATCAATTTCCCTTCTTCCTTTGCCTCTTCAGGGTGAATCTCTATTTGTTGGAAACATTTCTGACAGTAGAGGCTAAAAATTGCCATGCTGCTTGAGTCAACATGTCCATTTGGTGGAGTAAGAGGTTACAAGTTAAAACATCAGAAACAGGTTTGCAAAGGAGTCATCAGTTGCAGTGACTAAAATAAAGTGGAGATACTAATCCACATGAGATGACCATATTGCATTTTTCATATATTTTAGATGCCTGTGGATCTGTTTCCTCCAAGTCCAATGTGTGGCTGGTAGCTTGATTGATCTTTGGAGAGATTGTAGAAACACATCTGTGAGTGACACAGAACTCCAGTGCAGATGCATTGTGTATATTGTCATACAGTTAGACATTGGGCAATACTGGCACACTCAAAAGACATACAGACTACTTGTGGAAATGATGATCCTTACTATACCTTAGAAAATACTTACGCTGGACATGCAACATTTAACAATTGGTGAAAGCTACATGGGCTATTCAATTATCCTGGGGATTAAGACGATCAAAAATATTTAAAATTTAAAATGGTACAGCAAGTGTTTAACATTTTAAAGAAGAGAATATATAATTTAATCTGGGTATTTGAAGTGGGAGAAACATGAATGGGCAAACCACTTGTGAATAAACAGAAAAGAGTTTGCAATGTTTTCTTGTGTCAGTTCTGCTGATACTGTGGAATATAACATGACTGAATGCCTTAAGCATATGGCTGATATCTTTATAAAAACTAGTGACAAAATGAAGGTGGCATCCATATAGTTATCCAAGCAGTAAGCGCCTGTTCTTCCTTTGGCAAAGTAATTTGCTCCTCCTCCTTTTGGCACTGTGACTCAGCTAACTGTATGATCTAAAGTGTGCCTTACAAACGTTAGTGAGAGAGTTGCTCAGTGTTTTTAGTCGATGGCTTCTTCAGGGCTATTGGTAGTCCTGGCAGGCTCCAATTCAAGGTCTACAATGACAGAAAAGGAACATCTGTTAGAATACTTGCTCCAAGAATACCTCCAAGCAGAGCCTGTGCTGCAGATTACTATATTTAATGCTTTTATAGTTCTTGGGCATAACACGTGAAATAAGATCAAACCACAGATGGGTTAAACAAGACATAACAAAAGTAAGATGCTACTAGCCCTGAGTTTGAGGGAGGCTTCGTTATTTCTTCTGCTCCTTCAATACTGATAAGTAACAATGTCCAGGTGACCAGTTCCAAAGGAATCAAGGGCTTTTAGTTGCTGAATCTATCTCCAGGCCAATATATACACAGTGTACTTGTTAATAGCTGATTGTGTTATATGTAGATGTGGAGGAAGGAACACAGACAAGATTGTAAAGGTGGGAAAGGGTAAGCAATGAGGCAGAAGGACAAGTGTTTGCAGGAAAGAAGAAATACACAGCTCACCAGCCGGACTCTGCAATCAATAAATACTCATGCCAATTGTTGTTGGCAGTCCCTGATCCCTTATGGTTGTGAAGAGGGAGATAGAACAAACAAGCTGCATGTAAGTTATATTGCAGGAGAATAGTTAGGCATTACTTTCAGTCAAATAAGGTGACCTACTGACATGAGGAAGCACACTGCATCCATTATTTGGTATTATTACACTTAGGTTGATTTAATTAATTGAATAAATCTGCTCATACCTATTGTGCTAGATGTTCACTTACCATGAAAGCAAGCATCTTAATAATTCATATCTGACCTTATCTCACCAAATGGTAGCTTGACTGATCTTTGGAGAGGTTGTATTAATACATCTGTGACTGACACAGAACTCCAGTGCGGATGCATTGTGTATGTTGTCATACAGTTAGACATTGGGCAGTACTGGCACACTCAAAAGACATACAGACTACTTATGGAAATGATGATCCCTACAATACCTTAGAAAAGACTTATGCTGGACATGTAACATTTAACAATTGGTGAAAGCTACGTGGGCTATTCAATTATCCTGGAGATTAAGACAATCAAAAGTATTTAAAATTTAAAAATGGTACATCAAGTGTTTACAAATTATGAGGAGAATATATAAGTTAATCTGGGTATTTGAAATGGGAGAAAAATGAATTGGCAAACCAGAAACAGAAAAGAGTTTGCAATGTTTTCTTGTGTCAGTTCTGCTGATACTGTGAAATATAACATGACTGAATGCCTTAAGCATATGGGCAGAAACTTAAGAAACTAAGTAAGAATCTGGAAAATACTTATAGTGAAATGGTTATTTCCAGGTCTTGAGCGGCTTAACAAACAATGCTTAAGGGGACTGCTGAAAGCCACTTAGATTAGTTAAAGAAATACATTTCTTCCAAAAAAAACCTTAATAATACCTTAGAGTACAGTATAAGTAATTTGAGACATAACATGACATGTGGTAGGTGCAGGAAGCTTGTGAGGAACATGTGACTTTGGATCAATGGTTCCCAAAGCTTTCCATCTCTGGACTTTCATTGTCTGATGTCAGCAACAGATGTCGACTAATTGATAGAGACTGATTGTTATGATTAGTTAACAGCTCTCTTACTGTTGCATCATGCAGCTGCCAGAATGGTAGAAGGTGACTTAGAAGGTCCTTGGGTATTTTTCATCTACCAGTTCCTATGTATTGAGCCTTGTACGTTTATTCCTTCCTTCCTTCGATATGACTTCAGCAATCATGACCCAAATCTTCCTGTATCCAGATCATCGGAGATGGAGCGGACATACGCTGGGAGATGTGCGTCAGGACCCTATGGAAGACCTGGTGCACAGGCATAGGTGGGAATTGCCTGTTAAAACTTCCGATGAGCTAATTCCTGCTGCCAAGGACACTCCATAAATGTCTCTGACTTGAGCTCAGGGCAGAGACATGGGCTCTACGTGTGTGGGGCTTACCTGGATACTTCCCCAGGAAATGTTAGACTGTTTAATACCAAGGTATAGAAGCTTAACTGAGCACCACAGGTTGGCAAGCTGTTACTAGTGGAGTGCCACAGGGATCAGTGATCAGTTAACTATTTATAATCTATATCAATGGCCTGGACAAAGGGACCAAAGGTTTGGTAGCTAAATTTACCAATGACACCAAGATAGGTAGGAAAGTAAGTTGCCAAGAGGAGATGGAGAGCCTACAATGGGACAGAGAGAAGTTAATTGAGTGGGCAAAAATTTGACAGATCAAGTATAATATAGGAAAACATGAACTTGTCCACTTTGGCAGGATGAGCAGAAAAGCAGATTTAAAAAGAGAGACATTGCAGAACTCAGTGATACAGAGGCATCTGGGTATCCTGGTACGTGAATCACAGAATCATAGAATTGTTTTAGCACAGAAAGAGGCCATTCGGCACGTAGTACCTGCACCAGTTCTCCAAATGAGCAATTCATTTAGTGCCATTCTCCTGCCTTCTCCCCATAACCCTGCACACTCTTCCTTTTCAAATAACAGTCTACTTGACTTTTGAATGTTTCACTTGAACCTGCCTCCTCAGGCAGTGCATTCCAGACCTCAACCACTCGCTGCGTAAAAAGGATTCTTCTCATATCACCTTTGCTTCTTTTGCCATTTACTTTAAATCTGTGTCATCTCGTTCTTGCTTCATGAGTGGGAGCAGATTCTCGCTATCTACTCTGGCCAGACCCTTCATGATTTTGAATACCTCTATCAAATCTCCTCCGAGCCTTCTTTTCTCCAAGGAAAACAGTCCTACCTTCACCGATCTTTCTTCATAACTGAATTCCTTCATCCCTGGAATTATTCTTGTGAATCTTTTCTGCATCCTTTCTAATGCTTTCACATCTTTTCTGAGGTGCGGTGCCCAAAACTGGACGCAGTGCTCTAGTTGAGGCCACACTAGTGCCTTATACAAGTTCCACTTGTATAAGTATACAGTATGCTTTATTAACCACTCTCACAACCTATCCTGCTACCTTCAGTGACATATATACATATGCATACAGGTCTCTCTGCTCCTGCATGTCCTTTAGATTTGTACCATTTACTTTGTATTGTCTCTCTATGTTCTTCCTACCAAAATCATTTCACTTCACTTTTCTCCGCATTGAACCTTCATTTTCTACCTGTCTTCCCATTCCTCCAACTTGTCTATGTCATTTTGAAGTTCTAGATTATCCTCCGCACATTTCACAATGCTTCCAAATTTCGTATCACCCACAAATTTTAAAATTATGACCTGTACACCAAGGTCTAGGTCGTAAATATATATCAGGAAAAGCAACAGCCCCAACACTGACCCCTGGGGACTTCCACTGCAAACCTTCCTCCAGCCTGAAAAACATCCAATAACCACGACTCTCTGTCTCCTGTCACCCAGCCAAATTTATATCTTGTTGCTACATTCCCTTTTATTCCCTGATCCATAACTTCGTTCGCAGGTTTGTTGTGCAGCATTATCGAAAGGCTTTTGGAAGTCCATGTACCACATCAATGGCATTGCACTCATCAACCGTCTCTGTTACCTCTTCAAAAAACCCCAAGTTAGTCAAATACGATTTTCCCTTAAAAATCCATGCTGGCTTTCTTTAATTAACTGGCATTTGTCCATGTGACTGTTAATTTTGCCCCAAATTATAGTTTCTGGAAGTTTCCCCACCACCAAGGTTAAGGTGAATGGCTTGTAGCTGTTGGGTTTATCTTTCCATCTTTTTTTTGAACAAGGGTGTAACGTTTGTTCGTTTGTTCATATGTTTGCAATTCTCCAGTCCTCCGACACCACTTGAGTCTAAGGAAGACTGAGGCCAGTGCCTCCGCAATTTCCACTCTCACTTCCCTCAGTATCCTTGGATGCATCTCATCTGGTCCTTGTGTCTTGTCAATTTTAAGTACAGATAACCTATTCCATTCCTCCTCCTTATCAATTTTAAATGCTTGTAGTGTCTGAATTACCATCTATCTCACCATGGCCTATGTCGCAACTTCTTCCATGGTAAAAACAGACACAAAGTATTCATTTAATACCTTAGCTATGCCCCCTCCTTCCATGCATAAACCCCCTTTTTGGTTCCTAATCAGCCCTACTCCTCCTTTTACCACCCTTTTACTATTTATATGACTTTTATGTTGGCTGCCAGTCTCTTTCCATACGCCCTCTTTGCTTCTCTTATTTGCTTTTTCACCTCTCCTCTGAACCCTCTATAATCAGCCTGATTCTCAACCAACTGACATCTGTCATAAGAACACTTTTCCTTCTTTATCATAATTTCTATCTATTTTGTCATCCAGGGAGCTTTGGATTTGTTTGCCCTATCTCCCCCTCTCGAGGGAATATACTTTGACTGTGCCAGAACTATCTCTTCTTTGAAGGTACCCCATGGTTCAGCTACCGTTCTTGCTGCCAACCTTTGACTCCAATTTATTTGGCCCAGATTCGTTCTTACCTCACTGAAGTTGGCTTTGCACTAGTTAATTATTCTTACTCTGTATTGTTCTTTGTCTTTTTCCATTGTCAGCCTAAACCTTATGATACAATGATCACTGTCCCCTAAATGTGCACCAACTGACACTTGATCCACTTGGCCCATCCCATTCCCAAGAGCCAGGTCCAGCAGTGCCTCCTTTCTTGCTGGGCTGGGAACATACTGTGATAGAAAAATTCCTGAACATACTGTCGGAACTCTTGCCCCTCTCTGCCCTTTGCACTACTACTATCCCTGCCTATACTGGATAATTAAAATCCCCCATTATAACTATATATTTTTTGCACCTCTCCATAACTTCCTTGCAAATTCGTTCCTCTACATCCTTCTTACTAATTGGTGGTCTAAAGACCAATGCAATGTAATTGCACCTGTTTTTTGTTCCTTAGCTCAAGGTAAATACATTCTGTCCTTGAACCCACTGAAACATCCTCTTTCTCCAACACTGCAATGCTCTCCTTAATCTATACAGCACCCCTTCCCCTTTCCCATCTTTCCAATCTTTCCTGAACACCTTATATCCAAGAATATTTAACACCACCTCTGACCTTCTTTGTGCCAGATCTCTATTACAAGATGACAATCTGTGCCTGTAACTCACCAATCTTATTTATAACTCTCCTTGCATTCACATAACATGCATAGTAACCCTGATTTAGACATTATTACTTTATCCCTTACTTTGACCCCACCTTTTAACTTAATATTCCCAATGCTAGTGCTACCTATATCGCACACTGTTCTGGCCGCCTTGATATTGCTCTCTGATATTATCTCCTGGTTCTCACATCCCTGTTAAGTTAGTTTAAACCCTTCCCAATAGCACTAGCAAAATGCCTGCAAGGGACTCAGTCCCAACTCTATTTAGGTGTAACCCATCTGGCCTATACAGGTCCCATCTCCCCCAGAGCCAATCCTAATGTCCCAAGAATCTAAAGCTCTCCTTCCTGCAAGATCTTTCTAACCACATATTCATCTGCTTTATCCTCCTATTTTTATATTCACTTGTGTGTGGTACTGGGAGTAAACCAGAGAACATTACTTTTTAGGCCCTACTTGATCATTTCCTAACAAGCTTCCTAAATTCTGACTGCAGGACCACCCCTCTTTCTGCCTATGTTTGTTCTTATGGAAGTGGACAATGATCTCTGGCTGTTCATCCTTCCCCCAGGGTGCTCTGCAGCCATGCAGTGTCATCCATGACCCTTGCACCAGGGAGGCAACACACCAACATGGATTCACATCTGCGGCTGCAGAAACACCTGGCTATTCCCCTAACTATCGAATCATCTATCTGTATTGCTCTTCCAGTTTTCTTCTTGCCCCCACTGCACAGCTGAGCCATCTGTGATGCCATGGACTTGGCTCTGGCTGCATTCCCCAGGTGAACCATCATCAGTATTCAGAACTGAATACTGGTTGGAGATTGGAGTGGATGCAGGGGACTCATGCACTACCTGCCTGTTTTTACTTGAATGTCTGATGGTCACCCATTCCCTGCATACTTTTAAGCTGTGGGATTACTACATCTACAACCATGCTATCCACAAAGCTTTCAGCCTCATGGAAGCACCACAGTGATACCGACTGCTGTTCAAGTTCCAAAGCGCAGAGCTCAAGGTGATGCAACTGACAATATTTCCTGCACAAGCTGTTATCCAGGACAGGGGAAGCATACTAGAGTTCCCACGCAGCATAGGATGTGCACTCTAGAGATTAGGCCAGCCTTGACATTCTTTTATGTTAGTTAATAGCCTTGCTACTGCTAATAAACTTTACTATTGTTAAAAACCTTATCACTGTTAATAAACCTTTACTAACATTAATAAATCTTGCTACTATCGATAAACCTTGCAAATCTTATTAAACCTGGTACAGTTAAACCCTACTAATACTTAATACGCCTTACTCGTAGTCATAACCCTTACTTTAAAAAAAAAGAAAGATAAGACTCACCAGTTTATTCTCTAGCGTAGGTCAGATAAATAGGCAAAAACCTACCTGAATAAGGTAGCTGTTGTCATGAAGGAAAGGGTGTGTCCCCTCCTACATCAACTCTGCTATGCTCATTGTACTTACCCTGGAGATGCTGCGCTGCCCATTTCTGCTTCAGCCAGGATCAGAAGGTCCGGGAAGAAATGGGCAGTAACATCGGGTCTGTGAAATCTTTGCAAGCAGCGACAATGTGTTCAGCAATGATGCTGAATGAAAATCTAGGCCCATATTTACAATGCAAATCCACCACTTTTCTCCTCCAAGTCAAGTGAATATTCTTTTATCTCTCTTGGGTAAGACATGTGGTGAAACCTACCAGTGCTAAACCCAATTCTATGCTATGCATAGAATTAGATTGCCAGCAATGGAACAACCTGGAAGTGCTTATTCTAGTAAGTGAGTGATATTCTTTCAGCCACGTGGATTAATAATTCAGATCAGAAAAAAATAAAAATAGCAACTCATACGTCATAATAACCACTTTTCAGTTGAAAAGTGGCACACAATAATTCTAATCATTGCACTAAGAGTTGAGCAATCATTTAGCCCCATGCAATTTACAAATCAGTTTGTTGACAGTGGAGTTTCTTATAAATCACTGATGTATGTAATCTGCCTGTAACTTCCAGGCACTCATAAATCTAAATGAGCACCCTGTCTTTCTTACAATAATGGCTAACAAAGTCTGATTTTTTTTAATTTGTTTTTTTCTAATGATAGTTTTCTATCAGCATTGGATTGCCAGTGAAGTTGCTCATAGTAAGTTGTCGGGCATACAATAGTTCAACAATTCCCTGAGCCCTTCTCTGCTGGAATAAGTGTGGTGTAATGAAACACCCCACTCATCTCCTCCATAGCTATAGACAAAGGGAGACCTACCAGATCACCCTTGGTTCCAATAATTATTGAAAGTGAACAGAAAGCAGTCAAAACCTCCCTAGCATTAGCAAAAACACCGCAGGCAGATCAGAATTCAGTCATAAAAGGTAGAAAATGGGCAAAGAAACCAACAGCTAAACTGGAATGGATGAGCCTTTTAAATAGCACTGTTGCAGGCTCCTTGCTGTCTGTTAGTGCTATGATTTGGTGTGTGATGAGTCAGGCACTGGGGCAGACCAATTTCACAAATGAGTCCGACCATAAGTGTAAGTATCCTTATTTAATTACTATAATGAGACTTTTTAGTATTTCTTGCACTTGACCTTCACAACCACAGAAGAGCCTGATTCAATATGGCAGGTGGTGTTGAACACTGGTGGGCACACACATTCCAATCATCATTTGGACCTTTAGGTGCCCATTTTATGCCTGAAAAATAGTTGCATCACAATGAAATTTTTAAGCCACTGTATTCAAAATTCCCAATATGCTGCCCTATTGGTTAAAGGTACAAATTCATAAAATTACTCTTCACATCTAAATGTCTGTAAAACCAGATTCTCAGCCTGCTTCTAACTGAACAGCACCATTTAAATAGATTGCCCCTTGTGGAGTGTATAGCGGTGGATAGCTTGAGGGTCTTGTCTAAGACCAGAAAAGCTCTGTCTATCACTAAGGAAATCACAGCTGCACTGAATGTTTTTGATACTAGTTCACTCTAATCACCTGCTGTTGATTTAGCTGGTATTAAAAATAATATAAGTTAAACTGCATTCATTACACATAGTTTCACAGGAGTCACAGGCTCACTGCATTCCAGAGGTGAACAGCAACAATTGCAAATGTGGAAGGAATTCCATGCCATTTTTTCCTTCTTCAAAGTCTTAGTTGATCTCAACTCCAGACTTAAAAGTGTCCACAGTCTTGATCCATTTGGTAAATAAGCAATTGCTGTGCAACATGCAATGAAGGGTCATGCATATAAATAAGTGGTACCTAGAATCACTGTAAGATTCATTTAACCTTAGCGAGTCAGGTTATTGCATATACATCAAAAAGTAAGACCATAGGTCATAAATAGCTATTAATAAATAGTAAATTTATCTTAAATATCAGGAAAATTGCTTCCACAAAGAGTAATAAATACATGGATTACTTTAACAATTGTGGCGAAAGAGCCAAAAAAACCCAAGTTTTAAAAATGCAGTAGGTTACCATGAGGGAGACTTCATGCACAAGAGTGAAAAACTTGTGACCCTTTTCTCATTCCCCAATTTTTCTGTAGAGCACCCAAGATGAAAACAATAAATTAAGAAGATTCCAAGGAAAACAAGGTATGTAATAAATAAAAACACCATTTGGTCCACTGAGATCAATCCAGACAAAGGATTATGTAGAATTTGCACTAGCATTGAATCTCACCAGTTTATTTAATGTCCTGAGCAGGGGAAATAAAGATGCAAAATTTCTTTCTGACCCACAAAGGTAATCATGTGGAAATTGCAGAAAATCAATTTGACATTGCAACCTAAATTATTCAATCCTGCCTTGCTACTTCCCACAAATGGTATTTTTCATGAGGCTAAGATGACAGGAACCATAGATATTCCATAAAGTATTTCTTTATATACCGTCTATTCTTGTAACTTTCATTCCCATTATTTAAATGATTCCAGTCCCTTTTAAGATTTTCGTTCATTCTTGCCAGTTTTCTTTAGCCAATTTACTCTCCAGTCCCCTTCCCCAAACTCCTGTAGCAACTGGCTCAGTGCTGCAATGTGGTCCTACAGGTACTTGTCTTCAAGTATCTTGCCCAGTCATGAGTCTGATGTGTGCAATCAATAGTAATTGGGTAAATATGGGATACTACAGTTAATTAAAGGAGTGTATTTCTCTGGAGGGGAGGACAAAAACAAAAGGATACAGGAGTAAACATCCTTAATTAAGTCGATTTACTTCACTAAACAGGTCCTGACTGATGGCAGAGAGTCAATTCCAGAGAAGGTTGAGTACAGTCCGGTAGTGGCCCATAGTATTTTTGTGCTCCTCTTGGAACCATAAAAATGTTGTCAAAGGAAACTTCAAGTCTTTTTTGAGCCACAACCAGCAATCCCTTTAAAGCTCCATCTGTTTATACAAACAAATTGCAAATCATTGTAGGATCTCATTTTCCATATCTAAGCTGCCTCACGCTGGAAATGCTGAGAATAACTGGCAAGAATGAACGAAAATCTTAAAAGGGACTGGAAATGCAGGAAGCGCTGTGATTGCCGGCTGCCCATTTAAAGATGCTAATTGAATCAGGTGAGCCTCAGGTGTCAAGAGTCATCTGAGCTCTCTAACCCCAGAGTTTCAGCAGCCAGCCGTCCATTCTTCAGCTGAAAATCACTATCAATGGCTTTAAAGAATGAAGAAATTAAAACAATTAATTTTTTGGTGTTTTCAAATCATGGCTTTGAATGAAGTAGCTTTCAACATGCACATCATTAATTACAATACTCTCCAGTATCAAAAAGATTGAATCACAGTTATCCCCATCCTTGTTTTTTTGGCATTTGAAAAATATCTTTAACTTCATGTTCTCATCATCCCTAAATGGTTTAATATCTTGAATCGTCTTTTTTGCCCTCTTCTGAATCTTTTATACTACGTCTAAAACAGCACACTGGAGAGTTATGCAATTATGTTAAATATTTGTTCTTCAATATTGCCAACAGTAATTTCTAGATTCTAAATTCATATCTTTGAATACAATTTATCCATAGAACAGTAACTACATTCCAAAAGATTAACATATACTGCATAACTGTATAGTTAAGCATAATGCAGCATAGCAGTTGTGTTACTCGACCAGTAATCCTGAATTAATGATCTAGAGACATGGGGCTGCATTTTCCGATCGGAGAGAAGGCCCTGCCCCTGCTCGCTGACTTGAAAAATGATGCGGAGTGTCATCAGGTGTGCGCCCCGATATCACCCACTTCAGTTAGATTTTCAGTTCAGCAGGGGCACAGCCAAATCAGCTGCGCACCCCCGAACTGTCAACGGCCTATTAAGGCCAGTTAACAAGCAATTAAAACAATCAACTGAGCTGCCCGTCCGATCACTTTCATTCGCAATGCCTGAAGCGGCGGCGAAGGGCATGGCCCCCAAGAAGGGGCCAAAGAAAACTGCCACCAAGAAACGCGCCAAAGGTGAGAAGAAGCGCAAGAAAAGCAGGAAGGAGAGCTACAGCATCTACATCTACAAGGTGCTGAAGC
Source organism: Carcharodon carcharias (assembly GCF_017639515.1). Taxonomy (NCBI): domain Eukaryota; kingdom Metazoa; phylum Chordata; class Chondrichthyes; order Lamniformes; family Lamnidae; genus Carcharodon; species Carcharodon carcharias. The sequence continues at coordinate 42,697,865 of NC_054470.1, forward strand.
AGGTCCACCCGACACCGGCATTTCCTCTTCAGCCATGAGTGTCATCAATTCGTTCGTCAACGACATCTTCGAGCGCATCGCCTGCGAGGCTTCCCGCCTGATCCGCTACAGCAAACGGCACACCATCTCCTCCCGGGAGATCCAGACCACCGTCCGCCTCCTGTTGCCGGGGGAACTGGCCAAACACGCCGTCTCCGAGGGCACCAAGGCGGTCACTAAATATACCAGCTGCAAATAGAGCTTCTCGACAGATCTATTTAAAATTCAACCTTAATACTGGTGGGCAGGCTGGGAGCCCAGGCGGCCTTCAGAAAAAACATGAAACCTCATCCACGGGTGGGATGAGGTTTCACGAGGGTTTTTAAATTTGTATAAAATGTTTAAATAAAAGAAATTGACATGTCCCAGCTTATGTGAGGGTCACATGAGGGGCCACATCAGGGATTATTTTTCTGCCTTTGATGAACTTTTGAATCTTGAGCCGATCTCCCTGAGGCAGCACTTTGCCTCAGGGAGATCTGTGGACTCTTTCGCACCCGAAGGAGCGCACTCCTGGCTCAAGGAATACCCCCCCCAACCAACCCCCCCCACCCCGCCCCACTGCCCACACAGGGAGCACACAGCTCTTCCAGGTGGATGTCACACCGGGCGAGCGTTAATTGGACACCCATGTAGAATGGCAGTGCACCCCCAACTGGGGGCGTCAACTGGGAACCCCCCAGTTCACCCCCGCTCCCACAGAACCTCCCCAACGGCGGGGGGATCCTGCCCATTAGTTCATAGGAACATAGGACTTTGGAGCAGGAGTAGGCCATTCAGCGCCTCAAGCCTGCCCTGCCATTCAATAAGTTCATGGCTAAACTCGTTGTGGTCTCAACTCCACTTTGCCGTCTGCTCCCCATAACTTTAGTCTTCCTTATCTATCAAAAATCTGTCTAACTCAGCCTTGAATAAATTCAATGACCCAGCTTCCATTGCTTTCTGAGGAAGAGAATTCCACATACTAACAACCCTCTGAGAGAAAAAATGTCTCCTCATCTCTGTCGTAAAAGGGAGACCTCTGATTCTTAGGGTGGACTTTTATGGCCCCTTTCTATGGCAGAGTTTTCTGGATCCACCGAAGTCATAGAAACATAGAAACTAGGCGCAGGAGTAGTCCATTCGGCCCTTCGAGCCTGCTCCACCATTCATTATGATCATTGCTGATCATCCAACTCAATAGCCTGCTCCTGCTTTCTCCCTATATCCTTTGATCCATTTCACCCCGAGAGCTATATCTAATTCCTTCTTGAAAACATACAATGTTTTGGCCTCAACTACTTTCTGTGGTAACGAATTCCACAGGCTCATCACTCTCTGGGTGAAGAAATTTCTCCTCATCCCAGTCCTAAATGGTCTGCCCTGTATCCTCAGACTGTGACCTCTGGTTCTGGACTCCCCCACCATCAGGAACATCCTTTCTGCATCTACCCTGTCTAGTTCCGTTAGAATTTTATAGGTTTCCATGAGATCCTCCCTCATTCTTCTGAACTCCACTGAATATAATCCTAACTGACTCAATCTCTCCTCATATATCAGTCCCACCATCCCAGGAATCAGTCTGGTAAACCTTCGCTGCACTCAATCAATGGACATTTGAACAGCTTGCCGCATGTTCCACCCCTGCCACAACTGGCCCGTAAAATTCTGCCCTTAAGCTATGTCCCCTGGTTCTAGTCACTCCCACAAGTGGAAACATCCTTCTGGTATCCATCCTATCAAATCCCCTCAGGATCTTATATGTTTCAATAATTTCACCTCTCATTCTTCTAAAGTCCAATGGATACAGGCACAATCTGTTCAACCTTTCATCATAAGATAAGCCCCTCATCCCAGGAAGGTGTCTGAACTGCCTCTAATGCAATTATGGGCAGAATTTTCCTGTTGGCATGCGGGGGCAGGCCCCGCACACCGACAGGTGAAATGACGCGCAGTGACGTCGAGCATGCACCCCGAAGTCACCACGCACCATTGCAATATTTCAGAAGGCGGGCGAGCTATAAGTTCAGATGCATGCCTGCCATCAATTAACGGGCCAGTTAAGGCCCTTGAGGCATCAATTGATCTCGATTTTTCGGCGCCTGTGCAATTTTCAGGACGTCGCACAGGCGCAATGGGCAGGCGGGTAGGAGACATTTGTATAAAACTCATCCACTGGTGGGATAAAAGGGGTGAGTGGGGCGAATGTGATCTTTCAGGTAAACAAGTGTGAAAGTTACTTATACTTGCCTGTGCGAGCAGGAATACGTCAAAACTTATACCAGCTACTTGGACAGGAGTAAAAGCCGTGGTCAGGACTCTACAGTAAAGATCATTTTTGGGGCCTGTAGCTTCCGGGAAGTCTTGCCTTTGCCTGGGAATGGGAGTTGTGCTCTCCGCTGGAGGCACCTCCTCTGAGGAGGAAGAGAGGGCCAGAAGGGGGAGGAGGCCAGAGTCCACATTCAGCCACCAGGGGAGCCACCTTTACGAGGAGAGGTGCAGGAACAAGGGGCGCAGGGCCAACAGGGCAAGGCAGAAGGGGCAACAGAAAACGCTACAATCCTGCTACCAGGGTTTACAGGTGGCGAAACAGCTACCTCAATATGTCTGAGGTCCAGTGCCAGAGGAGGCTCCATCCCTCAAGGGAGACAGTCAGCTCCATTTGTCAGATGATAGGCCCTGAGATCTGTGCCAACTGTGTGGGTGGGAACCCCATGCCAGTGGCTCTAAAGGTCACAGCTGCCCTCAATTTCTTTGCCTCCGGCTCTTTCCAGGGCTTGGTGGGTGATCTTTGCGGAGTCTCCCAATCAGCTGCACACCCTTGTGTCAAGCGGGTTACAGATGATCTGTTCAGGCATGCATTGACTTTCATCCATTACCGCTGGGACGAGGTCAACCAGACAGAGAGACTCAGAGGCTTCACAGCTATTGCTGGCTTCCCCTGCATCCAGAGTGCAATAGACTGTACACATGTGGCCATCAAGGTGCCAGCAGGTGAGCCTGGTGCCTTCGTCAAAAGGAAGGGCTTCCACTCCATGAACGTGCAAATACTGTGTGATCACAGGATGCTGATTTTACAAGTTTGTGCAAGGTACCCAGGCAGCTCCCACGATGCCTACATCCTCAGGCACTCCCAGGTGCCGAGGTTCTTCAGTGCTCCAGCCCGGCTGGGTGGATGGCTGCTGGGTGACAAGGGCTATCCCCTCAGAAGGTGGCTCATGACACCTCTTCACCATCCAAGAACAGAGGCTGAGCAGAGCTACAAAAGGAACCATGCCTCCATAAGGGTTGTGGTAGAGAGAGCCATTGGTCTTCTCAAGATGCGCTTCCAATGCCTGGACCGTTCAGGGGGCGCACTCCAGTGCTCCCCATATCGTGTGTCGCTGATAGTGGTTGCATGCTGTGCTCTCCACAATCTGGCGCTGGAAAGTGGGGACACAGTGGACGAGGAAGACGTGGGTGCAGTTGCTCCGGCTGCACACGATGAATCCAGCAGTGAGTCTGAGGATGAGCACGCACAAGAGAACTGAGGGGGTAGATGCTGACCTGGGCATACTCCCGGGAGGCTTTAATCCAAAGGACCTTCAGCCAGCCCACCACAGATGGACCTTCAACACAAGCCAGGACTGCAGGCTCCCCACACAATTACTGAGTGCTAAATCAGCCTGGACAATAACATTAACTAAGGCCATTGTCAATAAAGCCCAATGTCAAACAACTCACTCATAACATCATGGCTTCCCGTACACATGCAGATGTAAGGAATCACCCTGAGGCATGGCAACATGTCAACATTTATTGACTGAACAAATGTAACTGCATAAAGCAAAAAAAATCGGTGTTGGATATCACACCAAGTCTTCCAGGAAGTACTATGGGCCAACATAAAAGCACCAGTGAGAAACCCTTGGTGTGCCTAAGGTGCCTTAAATTTACGCTTATGGGTGCTATGTCTAGGTGCTGTCCCCTCACTGGCATTGGCATCTGAGACAGCCTGCTCACTGTACTGTCCTGTTGGCCTCAATTAACTTGGTGGACGTCCTCTGGCCCGTGGAGCATTTGATGGCTCCATCAGGGAGGGAGCAGCCAGTTCCACAGCTGGTTTCTCCCCAGCCCCTGCAGCCTCATCGGATGTCATGGTCACTGGCAGAGCGGCGGAGGAGCTGTTGCCTTCATCCAGAGCACCCTGAAAGGAACCCGCAGAGACAACAGGGGCAGCTGCTGCGCCGACGTGAAGTCGCTTCGGACCTCCCGGCTCACAGTAGATGGATGGGCACTAAGTTGGGATACTTGGTGCCCAGACCATCTCCCACACTGGCACTGACCAGCTGAGGTCAATGCCGCTGTGAGGGCTTGCAGGTCCAAGCGCAACCCCAGGAAGCCCTGATTGTTCTCCTGGAGGAGCGTCTCCATGAGAGTCGCCACTCTCTCCATGGAGGAAGCATGGCACTCGGCCGTGAGGCTTATTGCATGGGTGATGCTCTGCATGGACTCCTCAAGCATGGGCACCATGCTGCACATTGCCTCATGTATCTCCGCCAGATCCTCCCGCACACCCTGCTGCACTTCCAGCATTCGCTACTTCAGGGACGATTCCAGAGGCACATCATCAGCCACCAACTGAGCATGTGCCTGGTCCCCAGCAGCCCTCCGACTGCCGGTGTCATGGGCACTCTCTGTCTCTGCCTGCACCTCCAGCGACTGTGAATGCCCTCACTGCTGTGCCCCGGGACACTAGCCGAATATCTAATTCCCACTAAGATGCTGGTATCTGCGCCGGTGCCTGCCTGGCTGAGATGGTGTGATGCTGGTGAGTGGATTTGCTCAGGGGCTTCAGGGGTGAGAGGTGAGCCCTCTGCCTCCTCCCGACCCTGCTCAGGTGATGCTGAAAGGAAGAACAAGGACATTTGATTAGTTACAGTGCAGACAATGTTAACTTGCATGCCAATGGCCTGGATCATTATGCGCTCATCCTTCAATAATCAATGGTCAACCCATTTTGCAAACTTCAATCACTCAGCATTCAGCAGGGTCATAGCTGCTGGGACACACATGGTGATCTCAGTGCTCAGCAAACATACCTCCCCGTGGCACCCCAGCCTCGCCGCCACCAGTGGACCTGGGGGCATGGCGCCTCTCCAGATCCATGGCCTGCTGCTCGCAAGCCGTTAGGATGGCTAACTGGGCCTGGCCTCTGCCGTCCCACATTCATTCAGAGGCATTATGCGCAGTCTTTTCCTGAAAAGGAGAGAGAAACTTTGATTAGTCCACCCTGAACCTGAATTCCTATCACATCCCTGCCAACCCAGCCAGAGTGGGACATGGGACATTGCAGGGCTCCAGTGCTTCGTCACCCCGCAGCTGCCGCATACTCACCCAAAAAAGCCAGGGCTGACCTCGCTCTACCAAACCCCCTGCCCCCCCCACCATTGCCAAATGCTGCCTCCTTCACATGTGGCACCACAAGGTGTTACTTTGCTAAGCAAGGAAGCACGTGGAGTGCAAACACCAGAAGATGGATTCGTGCCCCGCCAACTGTAAGCACCCCTTCCAGCATGTCAGCACCCTGACTTTGACATGCTTCCCAGTTCTAGCACTGTGCCTGTGCCTTGACTTTCAACCTCATCTTATACTCTGAGTGTCATTGTCACACATACAGAACACATCCCAGCTCAACCCTCTCAGGAAGAACTGGGCATGGGCAATATCTGCAGGCCCACCCAGCGAGGGATACATGCCATGAGGGATTCAATGCTGTTACTGTAATCAGAGTTGCCAGGGCGGGAGGTGTTGGGGGGGAAAGGGTGATGGCTGCATTAAGTGACATGAAGCAGCATGGTACTCACCCTTCCCGAGTGCAGGAGATCATTGAGTCTTTTGCGGCACTGGACCCATATGCGTTGCACCACATCATGGGAGCTGACACTCTCGGCCACCTCCTCCCATGCATGTTTTGTCAGGTGGGGAGGCCTCTGCCTCCCGTCCCTCGGAAGAAAGACCTCCCCTTCCGCTGCCACCTCCTCCAGGAGGGCAGCTAGGCACTCGTCAGAAAAATGAGGGGCACACTTCCCTGCTGGCCTACCCCGATGGCCTACCCTCTGGCCTGGCCTGCCCCAATGTCCTACCCTCTGCTCTGGCCTGCCTCGATGGCCTACCCTCCAGCCTAGCCTGCCTCGACGGCCTACCCTCTGGCCTGGCCTACCCCGATGGACTACCCTCTGGCCTGGCCTGCCCCAATGATCTACCCTCTGCTCTGGCCTGCCTCGATGGCCTACCCTCCAGCCTGGCCTGCCTCGATGGCCTAACTAAACTCCAGACTTGCATCAGCCACATTGCCCCTCTGATGTGCTCTTCTCCCAGCCATTGTGAGCAGCCTTGCAAAGGCTGCTAGGCCTTCATTTAAACAGGCCACCAGGTCACCATTGGACCCGGCGGTCTGAGCGCACCCACTGCTGCCCGCCTACTCCCGCTATCCATGGGAGTCGTGAAGTACGCTAGGTGGGTCTTAATTGGCCCACCCATGTAAAATGGCAGCGTGGACCCAATCGGGAGCGATGATTGGGTAAGCGCCCACTCCCGCCCGACATGGGGTAAATTCTCCCTTATATCTTTTTTCAAACAAGGAGACCAAAACTGTACACAGTATTCCAGATGTGGTCTCACCAAGGCTCTGTACAGCTGCAATAAAACTTCCCTACTTTTATATTCCATTCCACTTACAATAAATGCCAACATTCCAATTGCCTTCCTAATCACTTACTTTACCTGCTTATTAAATATTGTGTTCAAATCTCACTATGACAGCAGGGGGGCTGAGGCGGAGGGGGTGGATGGGGGCGTCTGCTGATTTAAATTCAAATAATTAAATAAATCTGAAATAAAAACTAGCCTCGGTAATTGTGACCATAAAACTACTGAATTTTTGTAAAAGCCCATCTGATTCATTAATATCTTTTAGGGAAGGAAATTTGTAATCATTACCTGATCTCATCTATAGGGACATGTATGTGACTCCAGATCTGCAGCAATGTGGTTGACTCTGAATTGTTATAATGTCTTAATAAGCCACTCAGTTGTATTCAAGGTGACACACCATCACCTTATCAGGACAATGAGGATGCTACTGTGATAGCTGTGCTGTTTGTTGATCAAAGTCTCAGATTCTCCCTCAGTAAATCACAGAGCTGCTTACATAAGTTTAATACTCATATCCTGTGAATGAATTAAAAAAATTTGTTTTGAAGCATTTTGGCAACATAATATCATGTTACATAAATGCAAAGAGTTTTATTATTATTTAGTTTATTATTAGTCTTCTATGTCATAGCAGCAGTTTGGTCTTTAGTAGGAGCACTATTGGAATGTGGGAACAATTAGGTCAGGCTGAAAAAATGCAACTCGCCCTCATTTTAAAGTCACAGGCCCAGATTTTCCTCTCAGGCTCAAAATGCAAGTCAGGACCTTTTGCAAAGTCCAGATGCAGCCCACACCTGAACTCACTTTGTGCTGTATCTTTGTATCTTGGAGGCCGGGGCAGGTTCCAGGTACAGTTTGTAAGTCGCAATTGTGCTCGGATCGGATTAGGACCAGGAAGAGGTTGGGAGCTAAGGTGGGTTCTTCCTGTCCTCTGCCCAATGAAAGGGCAGTTAAAGGTGCCAATGTCAAAGATCTACCCGGAGGCAACCCTGAGAGGCCACTGGAAGTGAACCTTGTGACCTTTGCACTGTAAGTACTAAGTTAGATGTTGGCTGAAACATTGTTGTGTGAGCTGACTGATTGGCTGCCCACCCTTATTGAAACCATCAGCTGTTGCTGTGTCCACTGTTCTAAGCCAATGTTGCCACTCTAACCTGTTCTTTGGGAACCCTGCTACACCAGCCTTGTGCTCACCCCTGAAAGTCATTGACTTTTACTTAGACATCATGCAGCAGCTCACTCAACTCTGCAAGTAACTACAGCAGCACAGTTCACCTGCTGCACCCTTCACTCCAACTCAGACCTTCTTACACCCATAACCCCCATCTCAATACATTCCCCTTCAGAAGATGCAGCACACTGAGGGCTCCCAGGCCTATCCCCAGAGGCACCAGAAAGCATGTTAAGAATGTAACTGGAACCCCTCAGCCCTTACTGCAACTGTGACCTGGAACATGGCTTGTCACCCTGTTTCTTGCAAGGCAATGCTTAGGCCATCAAGCCAATGCAAGGCAATCCCTTCCCTCCCATGCCACACATACAGCAGCACATTCCCTCACTAGCTTTATATCCCATGAAGTTCATGACAAGGAAAGACATGGCAACTACACATTCTGACTTGTGCCTCTTCTTGACCTATTCCAGTATGGCCAATGCCTAGAAAGCCAGGAGTCCCAAAGGGATCAGGGCCCAGGTTCTCCGAGCACGACCCGCAGATCCTGCTGCAGCAGGTGGAGGCCCACTAGAATATTCTGTTGCCCCACTGGGGCCCAGGCTGCCTCCCAGGTAGCCTGGCTGAAGAAAGCTGAGGTGGTCAGTATCTCAGGCTAGCACCGGAGAACATGGATCCAGTGTCATAAGTATTTCAGTGACCTTCTATGCTATGGTAAAGTGAGTGAGATGTTCCTATTTCGTGTACAGCCTGGCCTTGCTGTATGTGCCATGGCTAGCCTCGGGTGGCCTGATGCTCAGAGTCCAGCAGCAGCATGTGTCCATAACCAAGGCAAATCAAATAATGTACATGTGAATGGAGGACATTGAGGAAGAGATATTTGAGACATCTTGAAGACATATCCATATTCTATGCCTCGATGGGGCTAGACATCACCATTTCCATCTTTTCCCTTCAGGAGAATAGAGCCCACAATGCAGGGAGCTGGCCAAGACCTGGGGCAGTGGGCCTTCAACTCTGAGAGAGGTCAGAGCTGTGGAGGAGATGGCATTCACCATACCATGGATTTCTCAGTCAAAATGTGTGGGTTATGGCGAGTCCTCCCAGGTGCACAGGTCATGGGGTTGATGGATTTATGCAGTTAGCAGAGAGGGCAGATGGTGGGGAGGGGGAGGGATGGGCCTTACAGATGGCATCTTGGGTGATGGGTGACTCCAAGCTATAAAGGTGTTCAACTTGGGAGCAACTGGCAGCAAACCCAGTTTAGGTATGGCTTTGGAAGAAGGTCAATGGGAATGGCAATTCTTGTGCATGACTTCACCTCGTGACACTCTTGTGTTTCTCTCACAGATCCCAGAGCCACGGTAGGAATCTGACCTCAGCGGAGGAGGCACATGTGTCCAAGGGTGCACGATCATCACCTTCCAAGGCAGCATTCACCAGTCCGGAGACACACACACCAGTGGGTTTAAGTGCAGATATGGAGTGGGGAGCACTGAGTGAAAAGCACAGCACCAGTGTGCATGAGGAGGTGTCTGTGCACAGTTCACTTCAGAGAAGGAAGCTCAGTCACAGGTATGCTCTGCAGGACAGTGGGGCAAAATCTAGGAGTCTCCCTCTGGGACGCAGTGTTTGGACATGTAATGAAGCGGTCATCTGGCTGAGTTCCCTGAAGCATTGCAGGCTCATGCACTCCGAATGCAAGAGTCCGTTGTAGTCATGACCTTGGCCCTGTCTAGGTTTGGGGAGTGCATAGTGAGCAGCCCTGAGAAAGCAGATAACCTCAAGGTCAGCCCCAGGTGCAGTGCATGCAAGAGGTGAGATCTCCTATGCAGTTGCATTAGCTCCGTGGGCAGCCCTGGAAGAGAAGGTATGGTCGCTGAACAGGACTATTTCACGGGTTTCAGATTGGCGGCTAGAGTGGACAGCAGTTGCACCCAAAACCACACCAAGTCGAGCCACTGAGACACCACCCCAAGCACTGAGCAATCAGAACAGGAGGCTGAGGAATTTCATGCATTATGAGGGAATCTCATTGTAATTGGCAGCCAGTGGATTAGATTCAGAGGGCAGAATCGTCCCAGATTTGCACTAAGTGAAGTAGTGGGCAGGAAAAATTACATTTTACCCGTTGTCCACAATGGCAGCTTCTTGCTCCATATTGTCCAAATCCTGCCATATTAATTATGCATTCCCAGGAAACATGCAATTTTGATGGTGGGCAGACCCTCATTCGACCGCCACATCATCACCTCCCTGCTTCATCACGCTGTATGCCATAATTAAAGTGCAGCCACACATACACCACTCAGTGCTTCCAGTTCAGGGCTGTTGCATGGAAGATATGGCCCCGAAAGGCAAGAAGACTGCAGCCCCCAGGTTCAATGACATGTCCCTGAAGCACCTTTTGGATGCTGTGGAGGCTTGCTGTGATGTCCTCTACCCTCGGTCTGGCCTCAGGATGGGCAGCAACATTACCAATCTGGCTTGGGAGGCAGTGGATGTGGTGGTCAGTGCCAACACCCTGCAAAAGAGGACAGCCATCCAGTGCCGCCAGAGGATGAATGGTCTCCTTCACTCCACCAAGGTAAGTCACTCACATGACTCTCAACTCACATACTCACAAACCCAGCACACATCCACAGTGCCCTCACTCACTGCCAGTTCAAGAGACATCATCACTCACTCTCTCACACACACACAACTTCATTGTCCTCATCTCATCCACGGGACCACTCACCACCCACACATGCCAGGCATACCTATCATCTGGCCCGGCAGGCATTCTGCTTACACTCTCTCCATGTCTATTCATGCAGGACAAGTTGGCACACAATAAGAGGGAGAGGTCACAAACAGGTAGAGGAATGCTTGAAATCAAGGTCCTCACAGACTTTGGAAACAGACCCATCCAGCTGGCCAGCGATGACCGGGACCAGTCCTGTGCTGACAATGAGGCTGACGCTGCTCTACCAAGTGAGGATCCAGCAGTGCAATGGCCATCAACCAACCATGCTGTGAGTGAAGTGTCCTCTTTCACAGGCCACTGCCATGTACTAATTATCTCCCCTTGCTTTTGCAGGCACATCTGGGAAACAGCTAAGGGAGTCCATGACCCAGGGCCTCTGATCAAGGCCCGAAGAAACCTCTGAAGAGGAATCTGAAGGAACCCTCCCTGAAGTCCCATCACAGCGCTCACCCACACCCTCCACAAGCGCAGAGACACATACCTCGGTAGAACCGAGCTTTAGAATAGCCTCAGGATCACAATCTGTGAGCAGATTACACTTTCTGATCCATAGCAGATGACAGCAGGGATTTCCCAGGTGTCTGGCACTCGGAGGACTGCTGGAGGCCAGAAATTTGCTGAGTCCGAGTCAGATGACGAGACTCTGAACTCGGTCATGCCACAGTTGCCGGAGTTGCAAAGGCAGGCTCGGGAACATCAGGAAGAGATGTCCGCTGCACTCCTCAGATTACAAGGCACAATGGAGGATTCCATCTGCCATCAGGCTGAGGTGATAGTGCAGGCATGCCAATGCACCGAGGTCAATACTGGTAGGGTGGCAGCTGTCATGGAGACCTTGGTCCAAGACGTCACTCCTGCACTGCTGCGTAGGCTGAACTCCATCATTGATGCCATTGTTGGCCTCCAACAGTGTGTACACGAGAGGGGTGTTGGGCAGCTCAATTTCACTCCAGCTACCACTTCCGCTACTGAGTCAGTCAGGGGCCCTTGGGCACCCGGAGGGAGGAGGATCATCAGGTACACACCCTGGTGCCATCTACCCAGGTGACTCCGGGAGTGTCCAGCCCATCTGAATCCTCTTTTCCTGTGACCCCAGCAGCTCCAGCTCCACAGGTCAAGGAGGGTGTCACTGCAACACAGCAGGACCCCGAAAGCAGGCTGGGGCCCTCCAGGTCTCAGCCCTCCAGAGGACACCCGCCAAGCTCATCACAGAGAGAGCGAAGCAGTCAGCAGATTGCTTCCACCTCCTCTGTGGATGTCCGGGGAGCACAAAGACGTAGTTGCAGGGTTAGGTAAGTTCAGAAGAATTAGTTGCACAGCCTGTGCACAGTTGTTAATCACTTGTACGTAATGTTCACTAATGTCAATAAACTCCCAGCAATGTCTCCCTGCCTGTGGATCCTTGTTCTGATGAGCAGTGTTCGTGTCACTCAGATATGGAACCTTTCTGCACAAGATAAAGGCAGGTGTCTCTGTCCAGGGCCTTTTCCCTGTGCTTTGTGCAGCCTTCAGACCAAAGTGATAGTCCAGCCTCACACTCCCTGAACACATTACTGATATCTGCCAGAATGTAGTGGGCAGGTGTCAGAGTTCCCTCATACTCCCTGTGTGCTCTCAGCACCTTTAAAGTGGGCCTGGCCCCCATCTCTTCAGATGCTGCTCCCTTTTCCAGTGACACTGTGCTCCTGAAGGGGTCAGGTGCTGAAGGTGAACAAATGATCAGATGCTATTAAAGTTTCATGGGTACATTTCCATAATATGACCCTGATCACAGAGTGCAAGTGAGCTGCCCACGGCCAGAGAGGAGTCAAACATTCTCAGAGGCTATGTGAAGATCTATGGAATATCCTCATTGCACATTGTCATCATCCTCCACAAACCTAGCAGCTATGAGCTCCCGAGTGCATCTGCCTTGCCTGGCCAGTGCGAGGGCCTCATCGCCATCATCGTTGCCTTCGAGGACCTTCTCACCCTCATCCCCATCGAGGTCCTCCTCAGTGGAGGAAACCTCCAGCTCCTCCATCTCCTTCTCAGCCAGCTCCTCTCCCCGTTGCAGCACCAGATTGAAAAGGGAGCAGCAGGTGATGACAATACAGGCACCGATGGTCTGCTCCACCAAGCTGTGAGTTGCAGCACGAGCCTTATTATATCATCACTCTGCTGCAGTCTGAGGCGCCGCATGGGTGTCGTCAGCCACAGCCTCTGCAGGTAGCCCTTGTCCCTGAGGAGCCAACCCTACAGTGTCTGTGGACCCTAGAAGACATAAAGAACCTGTGACCAACTGAGAATGTAGGAGTCATGGAGATTCCCTGGAAAGCGTGCATAGACCTAGAGGATGTGTTTGTAGTGGTCGCACACCAGCTGAACATTCAGCAAATAGAATCCCTTGCAGTTGACATAGTTGACCTCTTGTTGTGATGGAGATCTGAGCACTATGTGAGTGCAGTCAATCACATCTTGCACCTGTGGGAAACCCGAGATCTGGGCAAATCCAATTGTTCTTGCATCCTGGCTCTCTTGGTCATGGGCAAAATGCACAAAGTTGTGTGCCATGGAGAAGATGGCATCTGAGACCTCATGGATGCATTTGTAGGTGGCAGATTGTGAGATCCCACAGAGGTCACCTGTGGAACCTTGAAAGGAGCCACTGGCATAGAAATTGAACACCGCGGTCACTTCCACAGCCACTGGCAGTGGATGCCCTCCTTGTCCCCATGGTGCCAAATCCAGCTGGCAGATGTGATCAACCAGTTTCCAAGACATGCGCAATCTTTGGCGACACTTATTCTCAAGCATCTGCAGGAATAAAAGGTGGCATCTATAGACCAGCTAGGCAGGTCTAGGCGCCAACCAGCGATGGCTCGCTATGGCATTTTGACGGCATGTGCGGAAGCCCCAGCCGCCCCTTCTTCCTGAGGCTGATGCTCCTCCCTCTGAGCAGCCAGGCGCCTCAGTCGCTCTCTTCTCCATCATCTTTGCTCTCTTTACGCCATGAGGCATACAGCTAGTTCACCAGGACCCATTCTCCTGATGTATTCCTCCTGCAGGATGAAAGAGAGAGACACCTGGGTTAGCATGGATGTTCTAAGAACCTCTTTTGGTTAAGTCTGAAGGCCCCTTAATGCATCCCGGAGAGTGCTGGCCTCCACTTGGATGACCAGAGATTAGTGCGCTGCATGGCTGCACCCAACTCCGCCCCACTCCACCTGACCGATTGGCAGCAGCTTTGCCCACTGGACTGCATGCTGTGCTCTCAGCTTGGGTGCAAGCATTCTCCTAACCCACACTGCAAGGTTGTACTGTTAGCTTGAACCATAGGGGAGACTGGTCCAAACCGGGATGATGACATTGCAAGGGGCTGTGAAAGCCTCCACCAGTGACTGCTCCACAGCCAGCTTTAGTAAGGAGATTGTACAACATGCCCAGTCGTCCAACTTTTCTGTAATCCACTCATTAGTTTGCAGCCTGTGCTCAAGGGGTGAAAGTCTCTGGAGCACTTGGTGACACTTTCATGCTTCTGTGCTTCTTGAGTGGGCAGATAAGCTACAGACCCAACTCCACACATGTCAATGTGGCTGCATCTGAACTGTCTCAGCTGGGGAGGAATGGCCACTTTATACAAGGTTTCCCTAATGCATGGCCGCTTCCCTCCTCCCCCACCCCACATGTGCTTGTGCACTACCATCAACAGCAGGGCAACACTTGCTACCCCCGCCCCCTTAACGTGTCTCAATCACAGGGCAGCCCAGGCAACCCCACAACACCCCACCCACGCCCCCCCACCCACCCAAGTCATCTCAACCCTGAAGTCCAGCAGGCAACCCTTGCGAGCGCTGCACAATGTTACTGCGCACTCACCTCTGAATTCCCCTGAAAGTGCAGCCAGCCAAGGGCATGTGCCTTTTAAATGCCGATGTGGGCGGACGATCCAGCGGGGTTGGATGGGGGGGCGGAGCAGGATGATTCTGGCAGGCAGAGCTTATAATGACATGCAAATGTATTACAATGAGGTTCACATTGTCCGATGGGGGAAAACGTGGCCCACCATTGACGGACTGAGCGGACAATCACAATCTGGTTTCACGATGTTGTGAAACCAATTTTTGGCCTTCTCATCATATTGTCCACTCACACGACTGAACACACCAGACCCCAGCGGGCATGGAAAGTTTCACCCATAGAATCTCACAACACAGAAGGAAGCCAATCCTATGCCAGCTCTGTGAATGAACTGTCCAATTTAACCCCATACCCCAGCTCTTACCTCATAACCCTGCAAATTCGTCCACTTCAATACATGTCTAATGCCTTTTGAAAGATTTTGAAATCTGCAACCACCATATTTTCATTTCCGATCTGAATAAACCTCTGTGTGAAAACGATTCTCATTTCTCCTCTAGTTATTTTTGCTATTTTTTAAATCTATGCCCTTGGGTTGCCACTTGGGTAACTTTACAGTTTCTCACTACTTGCTCTATCAAAACCCCTCATCATTTTGGATAACTCTAATAGGTATCCTCTTAACCTTCACTGATCTGAGGAGAAAAATTCCAGCTTCTTCCATCTCTCCACATAATTAGAGTTAAGCCAGCTCAGCACCCTCGCTAAGGTTTTATTATCCTCCCTAAAGTGCGATGCCCAGAATTGTGCACGATACGCCAGGTGAGCCTAACCCTTGACTTCCTTGTTTTTGTATCCAATGACCCTATTTATAAAACCATGAATGCCATATACTTTCTTAACTGCCTTATCAACTTCCCTTTACAGGATTTGTGAATATTCACCCTCAAGTGCCTCTGCTCTAGAACCCCTATCAAAATATATTAACTATTTAGATTATACTATCTCTCCATGTTGTTCCTTGCTGAACTTGTATAAGACACTGGTTTGGCCTCATGTGGAATATTGCATCCAGTTCAAGGCAACGCACTTTAGGAAAGATGTGAAGGCACAGAAAAGATTCATGAGAATGGGCCCAGGGAAAAGGAACTTCAGTTATGAGGATAGATTGGAGAAACTGGGACTGATTTCCTTGGAGAAGAGAAGCTTGAGAGGAGATTTGATAGAGGTATTCAAAACCGTCAGGGATCTGGACAGAGTAGGTAGGGAGAAAATGTTCCCACTCATGAAAGGGTCATGAATGAACGGGCACCGATTTAAAGAAAAAGCAAAAGAAGCAGTAGGAACATGTGGAAAGTCTTCTTTAGGCAGCAATGGTCAGGATCTGGAATGCACTGCCTGAGACTGTGGTGGAGGCAGGTTGAATTGAGGCATTCAAAAGGGAATTAGACTGATACCTGAAAAGGAAAATTTACAGGGCTATGATGAAAACACAGGGAGGTGCAAAATGTTAATTGTTTATTTGGAGAGACAATGCAGACACTACGGGTTGAATGGCCTCCTGCATTATACCAAACTTCGCAGCAAGAAGACTTATACTATTTCAGCGTTCCTAAATTTGAACGATCTTGCTAGGACCCAGAGCCTGTTGACTGCAGAGCAAGGTGCAACAATGTCCCAGAATGAAGGTAAAGTGTTTGGATCCATACAGAACGTGATAAGTTCTTTCTAGTTGTTTCACTGCCACGCCAGTTCTTCTGCTGGATATGGAAGAGTTGAGGCTTGTATGCATCTTAGTCAAATTTTCAAACACCAATGCTGCTACCATGTTACGATCGTCTATTTGACGTAAACATACCAATCACGTGGCAAGGATTAATGAAACAATAATGTTGGTTCTTTATTTGAAGATAAGACTATATATAAATAATGGTAACTAGGAGGCTAAGTATATGCATCTGACTCCTACCATCTGCTGTTCTGGACTAAATACAAATCATGGGACTAATACATCACATCCTGTCGAGATGGTGGTGATTGACAGCGCTTTAAGACATGTTCCCTTAAAGGTATTTGTACATTATATCGCAACAGGGACCATAATCTTGTTCATCATGATTGAAATATTACACAATAAGAAGTGACTGACAGTTCTGCTCAGTGGCAGGAGTCATTTTCCACAATGATACAGGGTACATAGGAACAAAAGAGGAGTGGGCCATTCAACCCCTTAAGCCTGCTCCGCCATTCAACTAGATCATGGCTAATAGTCTATCTCAATGCCATTTTCCTGCACTATCCCCATATCCCTTGATGTCATTCATATCTAGAAATCTATCAATTGCTGTCCTGAATGTATTCAATGACTGAGGGTATAGTAAGGCATGGGATTTTAGCCCCAGAGTCACCTATTTAATTCAGGTTAATGATTGCTCAGGAAGGTGGAGCTGAGGTCTGAAATTTTGTTCAGTTGTTGGTGGATTCCTGGTTTGGACAGCTCATGGGCAGAATGTTGTGGTCAACGCGCCCAACTCGATCGACACGAAATTGCACAAGGTGAAATCAGGCGAGCGCGATATTTGCGAGCGCAAAAGTCAGGAGCGCATCCACTGAAAATTAAGAGGCCAATTAGTGTAATTAAAGTTGCAATTGCCTCTGATTTTTTTTGTGACCAGTTCAATCTTACAGAAAGGCAAATTGGTCTGGCGGACTTTGCATTTTTCATGAAATCTCATCCAAGGACTGGATGAGGTTTCTGTTATTAAATAAAAAATCAACAGCATTTTTATCATGTATATGTTCAGGTGATTGATTGTGATGCTTGGACGTTTTTTTCCTGATTTTACAAACTTTATTTAATTGTTTTCAAGTCTTCAGCTCCCTGAGGCAGCTCTCTGCCTTCAGGGAGCTTGCATTCAGCTCTCGCCCAGGCCCACGCTTATGTCAACCCTGGCCTCCTCTCACCCCCGCCCAGGCAGCGCTGAGTTTTTCCAATTAACAGCCAGCCAGCATGAAATCGCGGTCAGGGGCTGATCACAGGCAGCAGTCCGTTCCTCAGCTGATCCTGAGCCCGCCGATCATGCCCACCCGCCAACCTAAAAACCCTGCCCCATGGCTTTCTGGTGTTGGCAATTTTACCTGAGAGAATAATGATTGAGATTCTTGTTCAATAAGGGCTGTCGCATAACATTACTTCAACCCTATTATAATCAATTGGTCATGTTATGGGGCAGGAATTTCAGTCTGGCTGTGCTGCTTCTATCCTGAGCATGTCACTAGAAATCAGCCAAACTTGCATAAAAGATCAAGAAATTTCAAGCATGTATCACATCCAGTACAAATCAAGATTCCACAATCTTTCATGTTAGTTTAATAAAGCTTTGTGCTGGCAGCTGGTCCTGCCCAAAAACTGGCCATTCCCCCAAATCAAATTAATTACCATTGCACGTTTCTGCAAAATGCACCCATTTGCTGGACTCTGAGGGAGTTCTTAAAATGAAGCTTATTTTTAGGAACTTGGGCACTAAAGGCACCTTTTAAAAGCCTTTAAGTATTAGTCTGTTTTTATTTTATTAAAAAACTGAGCATTGCACCAGGTAACTAGTATATGATTCTATGCAGTTTTCTTAAAGTCAGCTTCAGTTATTTAAAATCAGCTAGTCACAGGGAGTGGACTAGACACTAATTAAAAATGTATGTGTTTTGTGACAAACCCATTGTCAGCTTTATTAATTATAAAAAAAAACTCACGTTTATCTCTCAAAAGTATAAGGGAGTTTTTTTAGTGCTGATTTTTTTCAAAGAAATGATGTTCTAAAATGGTGCTCATGTTGCTTTTGCTCATGGAAGATTTTACATTTGGCTACATGCAAACGAGCTTGAACAGAAACTCGGCAAACAGACCACATCTTAAAATTAGCAATTTGCATACGGATCTCCAATTTCACCCAAAGTAGAAATTCTTGGCCTTTATACTTACTGTTACAATGCCTTTAGAATCTTGAACCACTTTCAACATATAATAGACTTTTTTATAGACACATTGTCCACAATTAGGTCCAATAAAATATTGTGGGCACAACATTCAAATTTGTAGAGCCCATTTTTGGGCACTACAATATCTCTTGGATGGCCAAACTATCATCCACGAACATGTGAACACTTCTGGTCTTCCTATCGTGTCCACGGACAGTCTATACATGGCCCAGCCAGAACTGGACACATTTTTGTGCCTTGTTGGTGAATTCGGCAAGATCTGCAACAATGCAGGGTTCCTCTAGCGATAGACATTGCAGGAAATGTTGCATAGTCTGTGGCTCAATTCCACATTCACAAGTTGTCGGGCAGGTTGTATATCCCCATTTGCTTAGTGACACCTTTGAACGACCTATACCAGTCCTAAGTCTGTTAAGGCACTTTCAGGTTGCCCAGTTGCAATTAGCTCCTGGGGGAAGGCTTTCAGCTGGTAGAATTTCCATCGCTGGGAGTTGTTCGAGACTGGCGAGCCAGTCTTTCCACAAGGCGATGTGGGCTTCAGATGGGGTTGATTGTAATGGAACAACAATGTTCATGAAGCTCTTCCTTGACTTTAGGCGGCTGGGTGTAGGTGTATGACCATGTAGAGGGTGCCTCTCATCTGATATTTGACAGAGTCGCTCTTTCTTGCTGGCTACCATTCTTCTTATATCAGGGGGAGCGATACCCGCCAGCATATATAGGATATATATACTGCTCAACCTCACACAACATATCGAAGATGGTTTTGAGCAAGAGATGAGAACAGGTGCTGTTTTTGTAGACCTGTCAGCAGCATACGATACAGTGAACCATAGACCTCTCCTCTGCAAGATCCTAGAGATGACAAAAGATATTCACTTAACAGAGCTGTTAGAAAGCATGCTTCAGAATCGCCGGTTCTACGTTGAACTAGGTGGGAAGCGCAGCAGGTGGCATATTCAGAAGAATGGTCTTCCTCAGGGAAGTGTGCTTGCACTGTACCGTACAACATGTAAACGAATGACCAACCTATAGACGGTGTCACACGTCGTTTTATATATGCTGATGACTTATGTGTCACTGCCCAAAGCACTGATTTTAACACTGTGGAGAAAATGCTTTCTGAGGCCTTGGAAGGACTAACGTCCTACTGTGAAGAAAACCACCTTCACGCAAACCCATCAAAGACGCAAGTTTGTGCATTCCACCTCAGAAACCGTGAAGCCAAACGCCAGCTTAAAGTAACCTGGTGTGGACCAACACAGACGCATTGCAAGCACCCTATCTACTTAGGAGTCACCCTTGACATTTGCCTCACCTTCAAGAACCACATCGAAAAGACAAAGGCAAAAGTGAGTGCACAAAACAATGTCCTGAATAAGCTCACTAACACAAAATGGGGAGCAAGCTTGAAAACATTGCGAACCAGTGCACTTGCTCTTTGCTATTCCACTGCCAAATATGCCTGCCTGCATGGGAAAGATCTACTCATGCTAAGAAGATGGATGCCATTCTGAATGCAAGCTGCCGACTTATCACAGGTTGTTTAAAACCAACAAACACCAACACTTCTGGTGTGAGTCACACTGAACACCAGAGTGATAAGTGTGTTAATGTGCGGTCAGTGCATGTCCTCCAGAAGTATGCATACTAGGCAGATCATAACATCAATCAGTATTTAACGCTGATTTGACACCAGCAATGCTATTTTGGCGCTCAACACTCCAGCTAATACCATCTCTCAATTATGTGCAGCTGAAGAAGTGTTAAGCAGCAGCAAAGGCCCCCCCACCAGTGCTAATTAAAGGAGTCAACAACTACTTTCAGTTGAAGAGTTCTGTCCTTCAGGACTTCTGCACAAATCAATTTCTCTCAGGCATGGATGCAGTAATAGGCTTTCACCTTGGAACACAGTATCAGGTGGAGAATAAGCAGAGGGAACACAGGGCAGGGCAAACTGCTGGAAGAGATGGGGGGAATGGGGGACAATGTTTGAGATGTCTCCACTTCACAAGAGATGCCCTCGCTGAAATCTGAACGTGCTGCAGCCGCAACCGAAATCCCAGCATGAGGATTTTTATGTATCCATCCACGCATCCAGGCTGGAGCTGGGGATATTTGCAACATCTCACAGACATGCAAAGGAGGTCATTGATGCTCTCTATTCAACGAGAATTCATTACATTTCATTCCCTAGACCAGCAGGTGGAATGAGCACATATGGCTTCACAAGAACTATAGGCTTTCCCATGGAGGAAAATGCCACATTGCTTGTCTGATACAGCATGTCAACTCTGAGATAGACAGCAACTAAAAGGGATTTCATTCCTCCAATGCCCTCCTCCAATGCCCAGCTGGTGCATGACCATACACAAAGAATCATGCAGGTTAATGCCCAGCATCCTGGCAGGTGTCAAGATGCCTTCAGTCACCACAGCAAACCAAAAGGTGTCTACTGGGTTCAAAGATTGACAACATGGCTGATGAGATCAATACATTACCCACACATATGCAGCATTCATACTATGAACACCATGCTGCCACATGAAATGTGATGGCGTGCTGAAACAATGCTCCCGCTGCCAGGACTAGTCTGGAAAAGCTCCACAGTACTTAGTTGATCAGGTGTCAACATTGATATTGGGCTGCTGCATGTTGCACATCCCTGCCATCATGTGGGCATAGGCCTTGCCACCATCTATACGGCAACCAGAGGAGCAGGAGGAGAGGAAGGAGGAGTAGGAGGACAAAGTTAAGGAGGAGGATGAAGAAAGAAGAAAACTTAGTTCCTTTCTGTCTGGGCTGTCTTTGAATAACTCATTGGACAGTGAAATGAATGAATGCAATTCAAAATTCCCCATATACCAACAGACCCATATCTCTCTGGGAGAGACTAGAACAAGGGGGCACAGTTTAAAAATAAAGGGTCTCCCATTTAAGACAGGTGAGAATTTTTTTTCTCTCAGAGGGTCATCAGTCTGTGGCATTCTCTTCCACAGAAAACAGTGGAGGCTGGGTCATTGAATATTTTTAAGGCTGAGTTTGATGGATTCTTGACTGACAAAAGAGTCAAAGGGTATAGGGAGTATACAGGAAAGTAGAGCCAAAATGTCAGATCAGTCTTGATCTTATCAAATGGAGGATCAGGCTCAAGGGACTGATTGGCCTAGTCCTGCTCCTAATTCCTATGTTTGTATGTTGTTCATACATTCCCTTCTTTCTGTTGCTGACCATTACACAGGTCATTTGGTCACAATGCAAAAATAAAAGTCAACAGAAAATAAACATTCCAAACCAAATTTATAAATTAAAACATGCCATATTCCTTTAGTGTTTATTGTCTGTGTTTTTTGATTGTCCTACTGCCCCTGTGACTGCAGCATGGCTGTTGGAAGACTGTGAAGTGGGAGAGACTGTAGATGGTCTTGCAGGACACTTTCGAGCAGCTGCTCTGCATCTAGAAGGCCCAGCTTCAGACTGCAGCATGGGTGGCAACAGTCTGGGCTGGCTGGCTGACAGGCAACCGGAAGGGCATTGTCAGAGAGGCAGTGGTGGGGGGATGAATGTTATCATCCTGAGAAAGGTAGGAGGATCCTGCTTCCTGGTGCCACTGTCACTTCCACAACAATCTTATTAATCTGTTGGAGGATAGATTGCTGGATCGCTATGACATTCTGCAAGCCCCTTTGAGCACTGGCATTTTCAGCCATGATGACAACAGTCTGAACTTGCCTGACAGAAGCCTGAAGTTCCACTGTAAAACCCAGATATTGGGTGGTTTTGGCTTTTGCTGGATTGGAAGCTGAGATAACAGCCATTAGTTGTTCATCATGGTTAGGACAACAAGTAATAATGGAGCTGGCCATCAGTTCCACACTGGAAAGGATGAACTCCAAGGTCTGTGCAAAGTCCATTAACAAGTTGGTGCCAGACTCCTCCATGCTTCATGACACTGACCATGGGCTTCTGGCAATCTGCCAATGCACCCAGCATTCTATTGTGCGTACTCAACATCCTCTTCTGTAGTTTGCCCCATCAAACACCTCACAGCAGGACTTGTGTGTCCTCGCCCTCTCAGGAGCAACCTTTACTCCCTGCCTTGGCTGCAGGCCAGTTGTGACTGGTATCTTACCATGTGCCCATCTTGTCTGTAAGCCAGGTGCGGTGTCAGTATCTGAGCTCATGGCTGTGAGTGTGAGACTGAGAGAAGGTGTTTCTTCTTCATCACTGTCTTCCTGTTCTTCCACCAATGCCTAGCCAGCTTGCAGATCTTGGGTGTCTGAAAGGAGAAAGGCACAAGGTTACAAATGTGGTGAGGGAAGGAGGGGAAAGCAATAGCTGCCTGCTTGTGGGGTAAGATTTAGGATTTGGCATTCTCCTGGCTTTTGGGGAGAGATGATGGTATAATGGGAATATTACTGGACTAGTAATCCAGAGGCCCAGCCTCATACTCTGGGGGTGCTGGAGGTTCCAATTCCACTATGGCAGTTGGTGGAGTTTAAATTCAATTAATAAATCTGGAATATAAAGTTAGTATCAGTAATGGTGACTACGAAACTATCATCGATTGCTGTAAAAACCCATCTGATTTACTAATACCCTTTAGGAAAGGAAATCTGCCATCCTTACCTGGACTGGCCTACATGTGACTCCAGACCCACAGCAATGTGGTTGATTCTTAACTGCCTTCTCCCTAGTTTAAGGGCAATCAGGGATGGGCAACAAGTGTGGGCCTTGCCAGTGATGCCCACATCCCATGAAGGAATTTTTAAAAAGTGCCTGGGATGTGGGGGAAGGAGAATTGAGTAGGAAGATACGGTCAACTTCTGTTTTTTCAGTCCTGCATTGGCCTTAGAAATGGCCTGTCCAATGATGGCCATTAATGACGGTGAACACTGTCTCATCCATAGCGTGCAGGCATATAGTCATGCCTGACCCCACCAATTAGCTCCTGCTGCCTCCACTTTTGTGCAACCTTCTCCTGAAAGACAGGGAAGAGTGTCAGTGAGTACAGTGCCATCTGTTTGGGCAATGAAGCTGGCATGGTTGAATAGCTGTCAGTGTATGCAAGCTGTGAAGTATGGGTGTGAAGCTATAAATATGAGGTATGAATCGTAATTGATGGAGATTGTTGCTAGCTGAATGATGAGGTGAGTGAGGTGCATTGAACAGAGTGTTTGAGCCTAGTGGTGAATTGCAGGGGCATCGCATTTGAAGATGCATTTTACTGTCATGGACAACTCGTATGAGATCATTAACCTTTTTGTTGCACTACATCCAGGTGATTGGGGCTTGACTCCTGGCATTTGACCTACATGTTTATCTGGTCCCACTGCCTTCTCAGAGTTTGACAGCAGGGTCTACTGGTCCTCTGTAGAGAGATGACATCTCTCCTCTTCTGTGCCTCCTTCACCAAGGTTTCCAATGCAGCTGTGAAAATCTTGGATCTATGTTCTCTGCCATGTTTTTGCTCCATCAGAATACGTTCCACAACAACAACCCCCAGCATCTGCTCCAGTACAATGCACTTCCCCTTTAAGAGGTGCAGACTCCCTTTATATAGTGCAGGTTGGCTTTAACTGGTGCTAACCTCTCACAATTTTGGGGCCCCTGCTGAGGGATGCAGCCACCCACAATGCAGGTAGCACAGGCTGCACGCCACCATCATGTCAATCAAAATGCAAACAAATTTGACACACTACCCACAGCAGAAACAACGGACAGGGGTTAATACTGCATCAAGATCCCTGCACCCATTTGATGGATATTGAATTCCTCTCAAAAGCCCACATCCAATAGTCCCAACCTGGCTGACTACATTGCAGAGATAGGCATGTTCTTCTCCTGCACAATTTTTATGTAGCCATGTTTTCCAAGAGTCGTGGTTCGCGACGTCTCGGTGGAGTCGTGAGCCTTAGCCTCCATGAGAGGACCTTCTAAAAGGCACGTTCAAAAGGTCCTCCTCATACCCCGAATGTCAAGCTCTGACCTTCCACCCACCCCCCAGTGCCCCTCGTACTCCCAATGCCAAGCTCTGCCCTTCCACCCACCCCCAGTGCCCCTGCCACCACCAGCGCCAAGCCAAGTCCCTCCGCCCAGCACCAATGAGCCCCATAGTGACAGTAAGATGTGTAATAAAAACTTTTTAAAAAGTAATTCATTCATAACTTCCTACAATGTTTTAAAAAAGTCATTTCACTAGAAGGTAATAAAATTATCAATGACCCAGACCCTTTAAAGCATCAATTACAAAACATGTAAGTTCTTGAAACCATTTAACGGTGTGCAAATAAATATTGTGAAATTGACAGCAGAGATCAGAAAGCCTGAGCTGTCAAGTGAGCAATGGTTTCTCTGGGCTGCAGCTGTTTCTATAAGAGTAATGGCTGTAGGGCTCTCAGAAAAGCTTCATTTTGTATGCTTGGGTTCATTGGTTCCATACAATTTATGGTGGATCAATGGGTATGGAAGTGTCATAGCTTGGCAATAGAGACATGAGGGGCCAAGATGTGTGGGTGGAAGGCCATAGTTTGGCATAGAGTGCATGAGGAACCACAAGGGTTGGGTGGAAGGGCAGAGTTTAACAAGGGGATATGCAGGCCATAGGGGTGGGTGGAAGACTTGGGTGGCGCGGATGGAGAATGGGGTATGTGTGGAGGGTTAGGGATGGAGGGCCTTTGTGTTTTTATTTGAACTGGGACTATTTTAAATAGCAAGCTTCAGCATCCAGCAGCTCCTGTGCCTGCCTCCAAATCTTTTCCTGGTTCAGCTGGCCTGACTCTAGTCCCAGCCCCCAACTATGAAGATCCCACCTTTACAGGCACTTTCTCTCAAGGCAGGTGGGCCAAGTCGGGAATTTTCCCAACTCCCATTACCCACCTCGAGGATGAAAATTCAGGCCACTATGTTTTTGGAAGATCTCACCAAAGGGCAGCATGAAGATGAAAAACAGAAGAGGGCCAAAGATAGATCCTTGGGGGACACCAGAAGTAATGATGTGGGAGTGGGAAGGGAAGCCTTTGATGGTGATTCTCTGGCTACAGTTAGACAGATAAAATTGAACTGTGTGAGTGTAATCCCTAAGCTAGAAGGCAATGGTGAGAGATTGGAGGAGGATGGTGTGATCAACTGTATCATAGGCTGCAGGAGGTTGAAAAGGATGAAGAGGGATAGTTTACCTTGTCATAGTCACACAGGATCTCATTTTTGACTTTGATAAGAGCTGTTTCTGTACTGTGGCAGGAGCAGAAATCAACACTCCCTCTAATTTCTTTTGAGTACACAGACAATATCTTTGTGCAACCCTTTAAATTTTATCCTCAGCTGCAGATGAAAGGGGTCACTGTGTGTGATCTGCATGGGGGCTTTCAGCAGAACATGGGCAAAAGCCTGATTGGAGGGATTCAAACATGGAGTTCCAGGAAAATGGGAGTGGTTTTTCAAGGTGATAACACATACAAGAATTTTGGAAAAGGAAGGGAAGTTGGAGATGAGATGGTAGTTTGCAAGGCTAGAGGAGTCAAGTACTTTTTGGGTAGAGCTGATTGTTGTGGTATCACTTTGAGAGAATATGCAAATGAATAAGTAGCCAGGATGTAAACCAGGTGACCAGCATCAATGTTAAGAGGAGCTTTCAGTTTAGCTAACAGCATGTAGTGTTGCACTGTGAAGGAGTTGCAGCTATACTTTCCTGTTAACAGTAGCTGTTGAATCTTTATGGGAAATCCATGTGCTGAGCAATCCTGTATTACATCTTCAAATAAACCAAACCAATGTTTAATTTGCCTGTCCTGTGAGAGATTGGTAAGGTTGTACTGAGTAAACATAGAAATACAACAGTGATGAAGGTAGATTTAAGGACAGAGGAACAGAACCTGAGGGGACAGAATTGTTAACAGTATCAGCTAACATGGGAGCCAAGAAGGAATGTTGGTCAGTAGTTTAGTGGGAATAGGGATGAAAGAGGGGGAGGTGGGTCTCATGAACAAGGTGAATTGGAAAGGGCATAAGGGAAGATAGGAGAGAAACTAGAGAAAGACGTAAGTTCAGGGCTAAGCCTAGGTCATGGGGAATCTTTAGAGGAAGTTTGACCTTGTGCTCTGGTGGAAAAGAAGAGTGTGGCAGGGGCAGTTGATCAATCTTGCTGGAAAAGAAATCCATTATCTCCTTACTTGTTGTTGGAAGTGAGGATGGAGGAAACAGGGAAAGGGGCTTAAGAAGACAATTTGCAGTACAGAACAGAAGCCGGGGTTACCTCTTTGTGAAAGCTATAGAGATGCTGCAGAAAAGACTTTCGCAAATGGTTCCATTGATGAGAAACTTCAATTACTTGGATAGATTAAAGAAGCTGGGTTTTGTCCTTAGAGAATAGAAAGTTGAGAGGACATTTGATAGAATTTTCAAAGTCATGAGGGACCTAGGCAGAGTAGATCGAGTGAAACTGCTCCAATTAGCGGAAGGGTCAAGAACCAGCAGACACCAATTTAAGGTAAAAACAAAAAAACTGCGGATGCTGGAAATCCAAAACAAAAACAGAATTACCTGGAAAAACTCAGCAGGTCTGGCAGCATCGGCGGAGAAGAAAAGAGTTGACGTTTCGAGTCCTCATGACCCTTCGACAGAATTCCACAAGTAATTCCTCAGTAATGTGCCCCATGCCACTGCCACACACCCCCACCCCCACCCCCACCCCCCAGACAGGGTACAGAGTCGGGTCCACAAGTTACTGTTACAGACGACTATGTGAGACAATCTAAATTCTGAACTAACACACGTTCATAGAATGGTTATTGCACAGACGGAAGCCATTCAGCCCGTCATATGTACACTGGCTCTCCAAATGAGCGATGCATCTAGTCCCACTCCCCGTCTTCTCCCTGTAGCCCAGCATACCTTTCCTTTTCATATAATAATCCTATTCCCTCTTGAATCCTCAAATGAACCTGCCTCTACCACATTCCCAGATCTTAACCAATTGCTGCATGAAAAAGTTTCCCCTCATGTCCCCATTGCTGCTTTTGCCAATTACCTTAAATCTGTGCACTCTAGTTTTCAATCTTTCCACCAATGGCAACAGTTTCTCCCTCTCCACTATGTACAGGCTCCTCATGAATTTGAATAGTTCTCTCTCAATCTTCTCTTCTCCAAGGAAATCAGTCCTAACTTCTCCAATCCATTTACATAACTGAAGTTCCTCATCTCTGGAACTATTCCTGTGAATCTTTTCTGCATGCTCTCTAATGCCTCACACCTTTCCTAAAGCATATCACCAGAACTGGACAGAATACTCCAGTTGATACTGAACAAGTGCTTTATACAGGTTTAGCATACCATCTTGATCTTGTACCCCATTCCTCTATTAATAAAGCCTAGGATACTGTATGTTTTGATAACCACTCTCTCAACCTTTCCTGCCACCTTCAATGACTTATGCATATATACACCCAGGTCCCTCTGCTCCTTTATTTTATATTGTCTCTCTGTATTTTTCCTATCAAAATGATTCACTTCACGCTTCTCTGCATTGAATTTTATCTGCCACTTGTTCACCAATCAACTAACTTGTCTACGTCCTTTTGAAGTTCTACACTATCCTCCTCACATTTTTCAACACTTCCAAGTTTCGTATCATCTCCAAATTTTGAAATTCTGACCTGTATGCCAAGGTCTAGGTTATTAATATAAATCACGAAAAGCAAGAGTCTAAACATGAACCCCCGGGGAACTCCACTACAAACTTTTCTCTGTACAAAAAAATACATTAACCACCACTGTCTGTTTCCTGTCACCCAGCCAATTTTGTATCCATGTTGCCAGTGTCCCTTTTATTCCTGAGCTCTACCACCTAGAAGGACAAGGGAAGCAGATGCAGGGGAACACCACCAGCTGCAAGTTCCCCTCCAAACCACACACCATCCTGACATGGAACTCTATCGCCATTCTATCGCTGCATCAAAATCCTAGAACTCTCTTCCTAACAGCGCTGTGGGTGTTCCTATACCTTACTTCAGCGGTTCAAGAAGGTAGCTCACCACCACCTTCTCAAGGGCAACTAGGGCCTAGCCAGTGAAAGAATTTTAAAAACTATATCAATGTTTATTAAAGAAACAACCATGCAATTCAATCTGGTGAAAACAGTCAATTGCAACATTAAAACATTTTAGGAAGACGGAGAAAATATGACCTTACTTCTAGTTCAGAATCTAGTTTCTAAATTCAATTATTGTTTCTGTAAATTATTTTAGGTAGGATATCCATCAATTATTAAAGTAACATTTATCTTAATTCACCAAGTGAAGGCTACAGACTTAGCAAGATCACTTTATCCCACTTAGGTAGAGAATTCCTGCCGCTGACCAGAAAGGCACATGCACACTCAGCCCGCACTGCCAGTGCATCAGTGGCATGCGTGTGGCTGCAGAGCATCAAATCCCACTCCAGATTTCTGCTTTATTGTTGGACATAAACTTGCTGAATTTGCAATGTACCGCAGATATACCACATGAAAATAATGATTGTGAATTTAAGTAACAAGCAAGTTGGAAAGGCCTTTTGGAGACAATTCCCCCATCCAGCTCAGTTGATAGTTAATGTGGCTGTTAAGCCTGGTCCCAAACCCCAAATTGGGCAGTGATTTTTTTTTCAATTTAATATTGGTTATTTATTATTTATTTACCAAAGGATGCCATTCATTTGTAGAAAACAGAATAAATCCTTTGGACAGCATCTGTAAAATATCCTATTTAAAAAAAACCCTAATGTATATCTGTACAAGATGTTTAATACTGACTAACAAAGGAAACATTTTGGGGGTCAGTCAACCCTAAAATGATGACATTTTAATTTACCCCCTAACCCAGGTTTTAGTTTGCATCGCAAAACTTAATTTAATACGTCTTTCTAGTTCCAAATGACAAAGTCACAGATTGATTCACTGCGACTGACACTGTATCTGCTCATGTGCCGGAAGTGCTCCCCCTAGCGTTTAGGTACAAATAAATGCAGCTGAGCGATCTATCATCACCAACCATGAAAGATGCTGGAACGAGTTCAGTGAATCTAGAATGCCAATGTGTGCTCTCAATACTTATAGGATTTCTTGAAATTGAACAACTAGATTCTTAGGCATGGGGGCAGTATCTCCATTGTAATTAATTTCAGCCTCTTCATGTCCCAAATAAGGTTTATATCTGTTAAATTTCAAGTACATTTGGCCCTCTCTAATTTCTAAGGAGGTTTATATAACTGTTAATTTCCAGGTAAGGTTTGTTCCTCATTGATTTTAAGGAAGCCAGGCTGTGAGGACTCACGATGATCAATTTTCATGAGTCATATGGCTGTGCTTTAAGGTGATATTGTAGCTTTTGGGTTGGGCTAGCTTTGTAAGAATTTCAGTTGAAAGTGGTTTAGGGCTATCAGTCCAAAATAATTGTATCCAATTCTACACGGTGGTGACCTTCAACACAATTTGCAAAAGAATGCATTACTCGTTGACTTCAGAGCCTGAATTTTGCCCTTGGAGGGCACACATGATCGGCGGGCCCAGGAGTGGCCAGGAAAAGACCCCCAACTGCTCAGCACTGCTGGGGTGGGGGCAGGAAGAGGGCGGGCAATGACATCACTGCGGGCGCAGGTGAGCGCTGCGAGAGAACTCCCTGAAGGCAGACAGCTGCCTCAGGGAGCTGCAGACCTGAAAATGATTAAATAATGGTTTAAAAAGCTGCAAAAAGTTGCCCATGCATCACAATCAAGCACCAGAAAATATACCTCATAGGATTGCTGTCCACAGTTATTTACTTTTATTTTATTTCATGACGGAGATTTCATCCCGCCCTTGGATGAGGGTTGATGAAAAATGTAAAGGCTACCTGGCCAATTCACCCTCCGCCAACCATAAGGTTGGATGGGCCACGAAAAATCAGAGACAATTGTGCCATTAATGAGCTTAATTGTCTCTTAGTTGTCAGCAGGCACGCTTCCGACTTTTGCACATACCTGCTGAGTGAAATATCGCGCGAGTGCATGATGGCGTCGGGACTGACAATAAATGGGGCAGCAACATGAAAGTTTTTATATTGTGTGGAAGATACAGTTTCAAAGACATATAAAACAATAGAATTTACATATTTAAAAAAAGAGAAACATATATAAAGCAGAATGAGGCTATGTATCAGGAGAAGGCATCGTGAGATCTAACAGAAGTGTGTGAAATAACCTTAATGAAGCGTCCAGTATTTGTGCAGAAGTCTGCTGTCTACCGAAGCTGAAGCTGGGAAAAAGTAATTTGGAATTCCACTGTCCAGGGTGTTGTGTTAATTTGTTGGATCTGTTTAAAATTTAAAATCTATGTTTGGAACGTTGCCTTAAAGGAGGTGTGACTGGAAGTCAGGTTAATTAGGAATTTTAGGAGTTATTATAGAAGTAATTTGTAGGCCTGTGTGTGAGCTTGAAATCTTTTCTTTTATTAAGAAATATTTTAATTTAGTTTTTTAAAAACGTCTAAAAGTCTTGGTGGATTTATTACTTCTGCATTCATTGCACACATCTCAAAATAAATACAAATTACAAAACTGTTGTGATAACACAATCAAGATTCCCTCAGGGATTTGATCCACCTGGCACACATCATCAACCACATCATAACAGGGTCAAGAGAGGGATGTGGAAGAGAACAAGCGGGGTTCGGAGAGGGAAGCAGGAGGGAGTGAGGGGATTAAGAGATGGAAGTGGGAGGCATTGAGGGTGTTGGAAGAGAGAAGCAGTGAGCGGGGAGGGACCAAGGGGTGTTGAGAGATGGAGACTGGGAAGGGACGAGTGAATGGTGGGGAGTGGGATCAAAAGGTAAGTAGAAAGAGTGGCGAGTCAGTAAGAGTAGTAAGTTGAAAGAGGATTTTTGGGCCAGTTAGGTGCAAGGTATCCAATAGGTTTTTAATGTAAAAAATACAGGTCAGGAATGTACAAAACCCTTATTGTATGATTTCTTAAGGAAAAGTGATTTTCATTTAGCACTTTGTTTTCTCAGGAACAAATTAGGCATGCTAAACAAGGGATATCTATACTGGAATAAGCCTAAGTAACATCCTATATTCTCCAGTCCAGCAAATTCTGGGCCATTATCGTTAACCAGACTAAATGATTACAGCATTACTGCCAGGACTCGCCCACAGATACTGGTTATCATTATCCAGCTAGAAGTACTATAATGGATCGCTGCTACTCTTTGCTACATTAAATATAGCCAATTTGCAATATTCTTCTTTAGTTCAATAGCATTCTCTTTAGTACAAATATCTTGTGAGACACTGAACTGCATGCAACATAAAACCACTTTCCACACAAAGACTATTAAAACAATATCATGCTGAGTCATGATTGGCATCAAGTCTTTGATGTTGGTTTCAGTGTCACGGGATATCCAGGATCAGGGAAGATGTTGAGCTACATATAGGTGACCAATAGTTGATTAGAGACCAAAACTCCTTGTACATCATCTCAGCAAGCCTTTCAAGTTGGCTGGCCTCCAGTCATGGCTTTTAGACTGACACCAATTGAGTCAGACAGGACATAGATAAAAATAAATACTTTTATTAGTCATTCTTGGAGGAGAACATGGAAAGTACTTCCCTTTTAATAATGACTTTTTTCTCAGCAGTATTTGAATATGGCAACAAAGAATGGAATTTCTAAGCAGTGAAGATTGTTCGCACTGTGGAATGATTGAATATTACAGTAAGTTAGTAAGAAGCAATATTAGTCTCTGCAAAATCCATCACTAGACTTCCTAAATAATTTATTATCAGTCTAACCATGGACATAGGACTTTTTGCTTATTTTAACTTTCAAATTTAGGTGTCAGCCTTAGCTCAATGGCAGTGCTCTCGCCTCTCAACCAAAGGGTTGTAAATTGTCGAAGACTAGAGCACAGAATTTAACATGATAATTCTGTGCAGCGCAGCAGGAGTGCTGCATAAAGAGAGTGCTGCATTGTCAGAGTTGCAGTTTTGATGCCGCATCTGGCTCCTCACTAAGGCAAAAAAGGTCCCATGGCACTCTTTGAATAAGAACAGGGAAGGTTTCCCAGTGTCGTGGTCAAGCACCAACACTAAAACAGATTATCCAGTCACTTATCTCATTGTTGTTTGTAGGGTATTGCTGTGTCCAAAATAGCTGCTAGATTTCTTATTACAACAATGGATATAGTTCAAAAGTACTTTCATTGGCTGAAATACTTTGACACTATGTAAATGAAAGTTCTTTCTCTGTTTGCAGTAAAGCAAATTAAATCCTTAAGCAGATGGTGAGAGATTGTATTCGAAAACAAGTTTACAGCAGCAAATCTTCTGGTGATCACATAGTCACAGCTAGTTCCATACGGCTGCTAATATGCTGCTAATTCACTGCATCGCTGCATCACTTGCTGCAATGCTAAAAGCATACTGGAGTATGATTAGCTATAGAATGCCATTAAGAGGTTGAACCAAACAGACTGATTTCAGTTCAAAGGAATAATCCTATCTCTAATTTTGGTTCAAAAGCAGATTGGAATGGAGCACTTGTAACTTGCCAGTGGAATTTCAGAGCTCCCTCCAAGAACCATACTTGGAAGAAAAACAATTAGATTCATTGGATAGATTAGAAAGGGGGAGAAGAATTGAAATGAGGGAACAAGAATCCTTTCCATAGGCAACTCAAAATTAATAATATTTTCAAACTAATAAATGAAAGGATACACTGAGATGACCAGCCAGAGGTTTATTGATAGCAAACCTAGCTTTTTTTAAGATTTATTCACTGACAAGGTCAGACCATAAGACATAGGAACAGAAATTAGGCCAATTGGCCCATCGAGTCTGCTCCACCATTCAATCATGGCTGATAGGTTTCTCAATCCCATTCTCCCGCCTTCTCCCCGTAACCTTTGATCCCCTTACCAATCAAGAACCTATCTATCTCGGACTTAAATACACTCAATGACCTGGCCTCCACAGCCTTCTGTGGCAATGAATTCCATAGATTCACCACTCTCTGGCTAAAGAAATTTCTCCTCATCTATGTTCTAAAAGGTCTTCCCTTTACTCTGAGGTTGTGCCCTCGGGTCCTAGTCTCTCCTACTAATGGGAGTCCACCTACTACTCTTCCGCACGTCCACTCTATCCAGGCCTTTCAGTATTCTGTAAGTTTCAATCAGATCCCCCCTCATCTTTCTAAACTCCATCGAGTATAGACCCTGAGTCCTCAAACATTCCTCATATGTTAAGCCTTTCATTCCTGGGATCATTCTCGTGAACCTCCTCTGGACCCTCTCCACATCCTTCCTGAGATACAGGGCCCAAAATTGCTCACAATATTCTAAATGTGGTCTGGCCAGAGCCTTATAAAGCATCAGCGGCACATCCCTGCTTTTATATTCTAGTCCTCTCAAAATAAATGCCAACATTGCATTTGCCTTCTTAACTACTGACTCAACCTGCAAGTTAACCTTAAGAGAATCCTGGACTCCCAAGTCCCTTTGCACTCCAGATTTCTGAATACTCTCCCCATTTAGAAAATAGTCCATGCCTCTATTCTTCCTACCAAAGTGCATAACCTCACACTTCCCCACGTTGTATTCCATCTGCCACTTCTTTGCCTATTCTGCTAACCTGTCCAAATCCTTCTGCAGCCTCCCCACCTCCTCAATACTACCTGTCCCTCCATCTATCTTTGTATCATCTGCAAGCTTAGCCAGGATGCCCTCAGTTCCTTCATCTAGATCATTAATGTATAAAGTGAAAAGTTG
Organism: Carcharodon carcharias; assembly: GCF_017639515.1. NCBI lineage: Eukaryota > Metazoa > Chordata > Chondrichthyes > Lamniformes > Lamnidae > Carcharodon > Carcharodon carcharias. Next base: position 42,732,113 of record NC_054470.1, read on the forward strand.
TGGTCCCAACACTGACCTCTGCAGAACTCCACAAGTCACCGGCCGCCATCCTGAGAAGGACCCCCTTATCCCCACTCTCTGCCTCCTGCCAGGCAGCCAATCTTCTATCCATGCTAATACCTTGCCTCTAACACCATGGGCTCTTATCTTACTGAGCAACCTCCTGTGCGACACCTTGTGAAAGGCCTTCTGGAAGTCCAAGTAGATAACATCCATTGGCTCTCCTTTGTCTAACCTACTCATTACCTCCTCAAAGAATTCTAACAGGTTTGTCAGGCATGACCTCCCCTTGATGAAACCATGCTGACTTTGCCCGATTTTACCACGAACTTCCAAATATTCTGAAATCTCATCCTTAATAACGGACTCTAAAATCTTACCAACGACCGAGGTCAGGCTAATCGGTCTGTAATTTCCCGTCTTTTGCCTCACTCCCTTCTTAAACATGGGGGTTACATTAGCGATTTTCCAGTCCTCTGGGACCCTCCCTGACTCCAGTGATTCCTGAAAGATCACCACTAACGCCTTCACTATCTCTTCAGCTATCTCCTTCAGAACTCTGGGGTGTAATCCATCTGGTCCAGGTGATTTATCCACCTTCGGACCTTTCAGTTTTCCTAGCAACTTCTCCTTGGTAATGGCCACCAAACTCACCTCTGCCCCCCCGACTCTCTTAGACTTTGGGGATGTCACACGTGTCTTCCACTGTGAAGACTGATGCAAAGTACCTTCTCAGTTCCTCTGCCATTTCTTTGTTCCCCACTACTACTTCTCCAGCGTCATTTTCCAGCGGCCCAATGTCCATTTTTGCCTCTCTCTTACCTTTTATATATCTAAAAAACTCTTGCAATCTTCTTTTATATTACTGGTTAGTTTACCCTCATATTTAATCTTCTCCCTCCTTTATTCTTTTTTAGTTGTCCTCTGTTGGTCTTTGTAGGCCTCCCGATCCCCTGGTTTCCCACTGCTCTTCGCCACATTGTATGCTTTCTCTTTAGCTTTTATGCTGTCCCTGACTTCCCTTGTCAGCCATGGTTGCCTCGTCCTTTTTGTCTCCCAAATTACTCCCAGAAACTCCTGCCATTGCTGTTCCACTGTACTTTCCTGCTAGGCCCATCTCCCAGTCAATTCTGGCCAGCTCCTCCCTCATGCCTCTGTAGTTGCCTTTATTCAACTGTAATACCGTTACATCTGATTCCAGCTTTTTCCTCTCAAATTGCAGGGTATATTCTATCATATTATGGTCACTTCCTCCTAAGGGTTCCTTCACCTTAAGCTCTCTTATCAAATCTGCCTCATTACACATCACTAAATCTAGAATTGCCTGTTCCCTAGTGGGCTCCACCACAAGCTGCTCCAAAAAGCCATCTCGTAGACATTCCACAAATTCCTTTTCTTGGGATCCACTATCAACCTGATTTTCCCAGGCTTGCATATTAAAAGCACCCAAGATCATTGTAACTTTGCCTTTCTTACACACCTTTTCTATCTCCTGGTGTATCTTGTGCCCCACATCCTGACTACTGTTCGGAGGCCTGTACATAACTCCCATTATGGTTTTTTTACCTTTGCGGTTCCTCAACTCTACCCACACAGATTCTACATCATCAGACCCTACATCATTTTTTGCTATCGATTCAATTTCATTTCTTACTAACAAAGCAACCCCACCCCCTCTGCCAACCTGCCTATCTTTTCGATAGGATGTATATCCTTGGATATTTAGCTCTCAGTCCTGATCCCCTTGCAGCCATGTCTCTGTAATGCCCACCAAATCATACCTGCCAATTTCAATCTGCGCCACAAGCTCATTTACCTTATTTCGTATACTGCATGCATTCAGATACAACACCTTCAGTCCTGTATTTCCTGTCCCCCTTCTCACTGTCATCCCTTTATCTGATGTGCTTGGTTAGATTCCTAGCCCTTTCCAAACACTGTCCTATTTTGTCTTCTGGAAACTTTAATAGGCTCTCCTGGGCTCTCCTTTCTTTTCAGTTTTTTCATAATTTTCCATGAAGTTGAATCCAACCCCCCAACATGCTAACCTGGGGCTTTGTTTCCCATTAGTCATACTTCTTGGAGTTTTACCCTTCCCTCCGCTCCCCCCCCCCCGCCCACTTTCTAGTTTAAAGTCCTGTTGATCATCCTATTTACCCTTTTCGCTGGAATTTATTTTTTGAAAGGCTATCTCATTTTTAGCCAATGCCTAGCAAACTCAGCAAGACAAGAGACAGTTCTAGACTTAATTTTCAGCCTTACATAGGTTGATAAGTCACCAGCACCATATGGATGCAGAGGATCACAATATATAGGATATGTCCATTTCCAGGTGCTGATTCTGGAGCCATCAATAAGTGTCAGTGAGGGAAGAGGGTGGGACAAAAATCTTTCTCTGCTCCAATTGTGTGCAATTAGACTTGTTAAAAAGCTCCTTTGGAGTTTGTCAGGTTCTAATTTTTAAAGCAATGGACAGCTTACTTGGGCCTTTAAAAACTGACCATCTGAAGGCAGGTGGGTACACAGTGAGGAGCCAGTCCTGGCTACCACAGGGCACCATTCTGGCCCCTTAAAAGGGTCAACGTGACAAAGGGGGTCCAGGCAGTTGGTGAGAGGGTGCCCTTTGTGTTGTACAGGTAGCAACGAGAGCAGGCACAGCGCCCGGGCTTCAAACAGTGTCGATATCTCCTAGCATCATAGGGGCAGAAGAGGGCAGTGGGCAAGGTTTTCAACGACAATTGGCCAGCTACCTTTCCAGAAGAAAGCCTCCAGCTGGCAATGGGGGCACAACTGTCAGATTTTGGGCCCAGTGGCGATGAAGGGCAATATCCTGTGCAGGAAGGACATCAGGAGGTGCAGGAGAGGAAAGAAGGGCAGGAAGGCAATGGAAGCCAAACCCTCAACACAGGATCTAGTGCTGAAAACAGCGCTACCTGGAGATGACCAAGAACCAGTGCCACAGGAGACAGCAACTCTCCAGGCAGGCAGCCACAAACATCTGTGCCCTCATCACCGAAGACCTCGCTCCTGATAGCACTGGTCACCATGCCCTGTCTGTTATTGTTTAAAGTCATTTTTTCCTTTTGTGCTTCTAGCTCCCTCCAAGGACCAGCTGCAGACCTTAGTGACATCTTGCAAACAGCCACATATCACTGCATCTCACAGAGTTGGATAGCACATTCATTTATTGACAGACACACACTGGCAGGGACAGCAGGCTTTGGGATTTGTCTGCATTGTTGGGTTCCCCAGATGCAAGGGATCATTGATTGAAACCATATATTCATCAAGGCACCCAGTGATCGGCCAGTGAGATCTATCAATAGGGAGGGCTTCCACTCCCTCTGTTCAGCTGGTCTGTGACCACAACAAGAGATGCCATGACTGTTTCATCCTCCGTCAGTCCAGGCTGCTTCAGATTTTCACTCCAGTCCACAGTGCATGAGTGGATCCTAGGAGACAAGGGAAATCTCTTGAAGACATAGCTAATGACTCCTGCATGGAAGTCACTGACGGTGGTGATACAGCCAAAACCATCTGCTCAGTGCAACAACATTAAGCAGGCCATCAGGCTTCTGAATGAGCAATTCTAGTGCCTGGACCAGTCAGGTGCTGACCTGCAATACCCTCCTGCAAGGGTCTTGGTCATTGTGGTGTCTGCTGCTCTCTCCACAACCTGGTCCTTCAGAGGGGTGTGGGCCTTGAGGATGGTGAAGCCCTAAAAGGAGATAGCTCAGTGGGGAAGGAGCAGGAGCATGATATGAAAAAGAAGGAGGAAGAGGAGATGGAGAGAGATGGCACTGAACAGAGAGATGTCTCAGCTACATGAAAAAGAGGCCTTCTCCTGTCACGCAGCTGTAAGAGGACCTCTCTCCTCTCCCTCACAGCTTCCAGCATTAGATCGAGGTCAGCATCAATGAAACAAGGGTCTACCTTGCCCTGGGTGCCAGGGATCTGGATCCCCTGTGCTATCTCACTCTCCTTGCAGATCTGTCTCTCAGGACTACCAGCAGCATCTATGATGGCTGCTGTGGGGTACCTAGATGAATTTCATACTTTGTCTGACCCACCTCCATTCACGCCCCCACTGTGTGCAAGTGGACAGGAAATCAGTCTTCATATCAATTAAGGGCTCATGTGAAACTATGAACTTCAATTTTTCTTCTGGAAATGGGTTTTTGGCCCAAAAACAGATCCGGTTCCCATTGCCCATCTCCATTCCAAAAGTCAGCTTCTGGGGGCAGAATTGTCCCAGATTTGCACTAAGTGCAGTAGGACAGGAGAAAGAATGTTTTACCCACTGGCCACAATGATGGGTTTTCGCTCTGCAATGCCCCAAACCCACCTCATTAATCATCCATTCCCACGAGACACACCATTTCGAAGGCAGGCAGGTTCTCATTTACCCACCATGCCATCACCTCGCTGCTTCATCATGCCAGGAGCCATATTTCAAGTGCAGCTGCGTGCTTCCAGCCCAGGACTGCTGCACAGAAGATATGGCCCCAAAAGACTAGAAGACTGCAGTCTTCCGATTCAGTGATGCATCCCTGGAACACCTTTTTGACACTGTTGGAGCCTGCTGCAATATCCTCTACCCCCTCTCTGGCTGCAGGAGGCCCATTAGTGTTACCACTCTGGCTTGGGAGGCAGTGGCAGAGGCATTCAGTGCCAATGTTACACAGAGGAGGTTGGCCATCCAGTGCAGAAAACAGATGAATGATCTCATCTGTGCCACCAGGTTAAGGCAACCATCTCATCGCTCTAAAGTCTCACACTCACAAACCCATCACACGTTCACTGGCATCTCACTCACTGCCAGCTCAAAGGACTCACTCTCTCACACACACTCCACATCTCCATCTGGCCTCATCTCCTCTGGAGATTGCCTCCTCAACCCTCACTCTCTTAAGGCCATTTGCACAGATCATGCCCCCACACACCCTAGGATACCCCCTGTTCCCCAGTAATGCCCTAACCCTGCAGCCTCTTCCCTTGCCTGAGGTCACTTCTCCCCCTTCCCTAAGCAAGCCCTAGTCCTGCAGCCTTTGGAAAACCAACCCCCACTTTATGGCTGGTCTCATGAGTAGAGACCTGACCGTGAGCCCCCGAAAAGTGATGTGGTGCTACCTGTAAATCCTGGAGCTGATGACCACGAGTGCTGCCCAAAGCAAGGTAGGCAAACAAACCTCAAAATCCTGAGTGAAGTGCAGCTCACCAGGTGCTCGTCACTTATGTACAGTTGTGAAACACGTGGGCATGCAATAACACTGACATGCCAGAATGATCCAGCGTGAAGGGACAGTTCCGGCAATTTCGGATTTATAATGATATGCAGGTGTACTACAATGAGGTTCCTGTTGTGCAGCAGCAGGAAACGCAGCTCACCATCGATGGGAGGGGCAGATGATTGCAAACTGGATTCACAACGTCATGAAACCAATTTTTGGCCTTCCCACCATATTGTCTGCTCACGCCCATCATGATACCCAATGCCAGCAGGCAAGGAAAATTCTGCCCTAGGTTTCTTGGCGAAGATAATGGTGGGCCTTCTTCTTGAAATGTTGCAGTTTAATGGGAGAATTGTTAACCAGATGACATGGACTTAAGGTGAATAGCTAGGGATGATACGAAAGAAAGAAAAATGCTCAGCAACTTATTGTGATCTGGAGCACATTGGCTGAAGTAATGGTGGGGAAGATTCAATAATAACTTTAAAAAGGAAATTGGATAAATACCTAAAATGGAAAAAAAAATGCTGGGCAAGTGGGGAAAGAGCAGAGAGTGGGACTATTTGGATAGCTCTGTCAAAGAGCTGGGCTGAATGGCCTCCCTCAGGCTGGATCATTCTAGGATTGTATGTCAAAAATGCATTCCCATAATGCTGTTAGGTGGGGTGTTTCAGGAATTCAACCCTGTGTCGAGGAAGGAACAGCAATATATGTTTAAGTCAGGATGGTGTGTAGTTACTTTTTATATTCACTCATGGGACGTGAGTATCGCTGGCTAGGCCAGCACTTATTGCCCACAACTTGTTGCCCTTGAGAAGGTGGTGGTGAGCTGCCTTTCTGAACCGCTGCAGTCCGTGTGGTGTAGGTGCACCCACAGTGCTGTTAGGAAGGGAGTTCCAGGATTTTGACCCAGTGACAGTGAAGGGACAGCAGCGGTATGTTTCCAAGTCAGGATGGTGAGTGGCTTGGAAAGGAACTTCCAGGTGGTGGTGTTCCTATGTGTTTGCTGCCCTTGTCCTTCTAGGTGGTAGTGATCATGGGTTTGGAAGGTGCTGTCTAAGGAGGCTTGGTGAATTTGGAGGTGATTGTGTTCCCATGTATCTGCTGCTCTTGTCCTTCTAGATGATGGAGGTAAGGGGTTTGCAAAGTGCTCCTAAAGAAGCTTTGGTGATTTGCTGCATTATTTTCTATAGATTGTTCACACTGTAGCCATGGTACATTCATGGTGGGGTAACAGTGAGGTCGGGGGATAAGTGACCTGACACATAGGTCAAACAGACTGCTTAGGTTCTGGAGTATTGTTGCAGCTATTCCTATCCAAACAAGTGGAGGATACACCACAAACCTATAATTTGTGCCTTGTAGGTAGTGAAGAGTCTTTGGAGAGTCAGGAATTGAGCCATTTGCAGCCTCTGACCTGCTCTTGTAGTCACAGAATTATGTGGTGGATCCAGTTGACTTTCTGGTCAATGGTAACCCTCAGGATGTTGATGGTGGGGATTCAGCAATGGTAATGCCATTGAATGTCAGGTGGAAGTAGTTAAGTTATTTTCTGTTGGAGATGGTCATTGCCTGGCTCTTGTATGGCATGAATGTTCTTCGCATTTATTAGTCCAAGACTGAATGTTGTCCAGATTTTGCTGCATGCACTATGGACATTATTTCTTGAGTTGCAAGTGAAGCTGAATATTGTGCAATCATCTCTGAATAGTGTTGTTATTGACTTTATTATGGGTGGAGGTCATTAGTGAAGATAGATGGGCCTCTCTTGGAGCTCTTAAGATCATTTCCTGGGTCTGAAATGTTTGGTCCTAAGCAATCAGAACCATTTTCATTTGTGTCAGGTATAATTGGATGCACTAGAGTTTTTTACTCTGATCCCCAGGAACTAGTTTTACTTGGGCTCCTTAGTGCTACACTTTCTAAACTCAGTAATAAATCAAGAAATCTATACTGTCAAATTAGCTATCCCTGATTTGTCTCAAATTTAGACTACATTATCAATGACATATATGGTTGTACAATACTTCTTGTTGTAAGGTTGTTTGGTGTCTCACTAATAGGTCTGGAGGCTTGTGTGGTTGGGTTGGGCATAAACCTCTTACTGTTAACACACAATTATACATACCTCCAAGGTATAGCCCTACCTCGGTGCCATCTTCATGCTGACTTCTCTGAGACACAGCTGCTTTTACTGCCAGTGCTGTGCATGCATAGTTCTAGTGTTTCTCAGCCATGTTTATTGTTTTAAGGACTCTCACCCTGAATCTGTGAAAAAGGAAACTAACACAAACTGTGACTGCACCCAGACACATTCCCGGTTCTGAAGAGACAAGGACATCCCCCTGTTTTATGGCAGAGAGTGGGGGAGGGGGCGTGTGTAGCACTGCTCTGGCTTTGTGGGAAAAAAAAATTTCTATTTGAAATTTGCATAGATCATAATAGGCAAGAGAGGGTTCAATGTAGGACATTTTACCGTTCACAGGTACTGCTCCTGAGCATCTCTCATTCTTCCCTCCCTCTTTTCTTCTCCCTTGTGCTGTGAAACAAAATGGGATAGTGTTACTGAAGGTTAAACATATTCTCCTTTAAAGGCTTTCGGGCAGGCTGGGCACAGCAGAGTGACATCTAAATGGAGGAGTGCACATGTGCAGGCAGCCATATTGTGTTGGCAGGAGACACAGTGCTCAGACTTTCTCGACACACAGTCTACCATCCTGTGGCTCTCTTCATCTTAATGTGGGTGGTACTGTATCCCCAGTCCCACATTAACCATTACTAAACCAAACACCCTTACACCACATCAACCCCTCCCCAAAGTCCTAACCCAAATATATTTACAGTATAATATTTCCATGCTACGCCTTCTCCGCCAAAGTCTCTGACTTTATGGGCAGAATTTTACGACAGTGGGATTTTACGTTCTCGCTGTTATCAATGGGATTTATAACGGCCCTGTCCCCACCGAAACGGGGCCATAAAATTTGGCCCTACAAATTCAGACAGTCTGCAGACTTTGTGACTCTTCCAGATCGTGTTCTCTTCACATTCAGAGGAGTGGTATCTCAGTTTTTTCAGGCTGACTTTGCTGGTTTGGAGTTGAAATTGTAGGACTTGGTGTTTCAACATTTGGTTTGTTTATTCCGCTCTTTGGTGTGACGTTTCCCTTTGTCAGCCATCCATTTCCTTTGATCGCCATCCATGGGTTTATCCCGCTTCTTCCAGAGGGAATGTTTGCTGCATTCATTCATATATTGCACCTAGGTTTTCTTTTCCCATGGGGTCCGCCATGTTCTTCCTGGAAGTTGACACTTCAAAAATGGAATCTTAATTTCCACTTGTTTCACAATTTTAGCCAAATATTTGTTTACCTTCACATTTTCCAGTTCTTTATCAAACCCATTACTCTTTTCATTCAGTTCAGCAGCCACTCTGGTGAGTTCAGCTGTCTTTGTTTTGGAGTTATCTGCGGAATTCTTTTACAAGCTTAATAACTACACCAGGACATTCAGCCCCTTGCAGAATCTTTCTTCCATGATCACTAACTGCTCCTTAGGTTCTTTCAATTCAGTTGTTAGATCCACAATCTGTTTCTTAGAATTTTCCTTATTTGCTTTTAAAATCTGGATTTGCTTTTCCACACTGCACAACTCATCATTCACCTCAGACTGGATTGAAGTTCAACGATTTCATTGCACATTTCACAACGAAGTTCCAAAATTTCATCAGTTTTGGTTGTTAATTCTACATTCAACCAACTGTTCATCAACAATTCCTTTTCCCATTCCAGGCATTTTTCACAATACTTAATAGAGACTTCTGATACTTGAAGTTCATCAAGTTCTAATTTTTTATTAGCAAACTCATCTTCCACAAGTGAAAGTTGGTTCTCTATACTGAACAGTTTTCTCTCAGCAGAGCCTAATTCCTCTGTGCTATTGTTCAAGCTCACATTCTTTAATTTTACTCCTGCTAGTTGTTCCTAAGACACTTCACACTCCTTTGTGAGAACTTCTCATTTCTTTTTGCAACTGTTCAACTATTTCTTGACATTCTAGGTTCTTTATTTTCATGTGAGCCATGTCATTTTTCAATGACTCAATGGTTCTCTATAAACCTGAGGCATCCAGTGCTTTTCCATCTAGTTCCTTGATCTTTACAAAGATTTACATCTTATTGCTGCCTTTTTTCTCCATCTGCAGCAGAGCTTTGTCCTTGTCCTTCATTTTGATTTCACCGTTGGCCAGGTCTGTCTCCAGTGAAGTCTTAACTTGTTTCAGTTCTGTAATCATGCTACTCATGGTTTCATTATCCACTCGCAGCTTGGATAGGTCTATGGCTTTCCCTATCAATTCCTCCTCTTTTTCATTCAGCTGGTTCTTGAGCCTGACAATTGTTCATCTTCTCTTTCAATTGGGCATGCTGCAAAAGTGGTAAGGAACTCCTTTTCTGACTTTTCCGAGTTGGAGCTGTAGGTTTTCTACATTTTGTTGCTCCTGTACACAAGAATTCTTAATCTTTTTCATTTCCTCCTTCAGTCTTTCATTTTGCAGTACAACTTCTGCATACTTCCTCATCACTTTTTTCCCTACACATCTTTTTTATGCATAATATTAACAAACTTGCTTTCCATTTCTTCATATATTTCTTTGGAAATATAATGTTTTTCCAAGTTTTCCTCCAAAAGTCCAACCACTTTCCTCAGCTTTGCAGTCTTTTTCTTGTACCTCCTAGCTTCCTCGTAGAATGTAGAACATTGCCGAGTCTTCTCTGCCAACTGGTTCTTCAGTTCTTTCATAGTGACTTTGAATTCATTTAGTTTCTCTTCATAACATTTCTGTTATGATGTGGCAGATGACATGTGCCAGGCGAATCAAAACCATGAGGGAAACTTGATCATGCTATCACAACGGTTTTGTAATTTGTATTTATTTTGAGATGTTTGCCCTGAATTCGGAAGTAATAAGTCCACAAAGACTTCAGAGATTTTTTAAACATTCATTAACAAAAGAAAAGATTTCAAGCACATGCATTGGTCTACAAATTACTACTATTACTCCTAAACACCCTAATTAATCTGGCTTCCAGTTACACTCCCATTAAGGCACGGGAAAAAATAGATTTTAAACAGAGCCAGCAAGTTAACACAATACGCTGGACAGTAGAATTCAAAGTGGCTTTCTCCAGCTTCGGTTTCTGTAGACAGCTAGCTTAATGCATAAATACCAGAGGCTTCTCACACTTCTATTCAATCTTACAATGCCTTGGTACATGTTTCTCCCTTTAATGTGTAAATTTCATTGTCGATATGTCTTTGGAACTTTCCCTTTCTCATAATATAAATCTTTCATGTTATTGCTATATTGTCAATAACCCTTGAGAAAAATCAACACATCCCTGAACTTGCTTCTCTGGCTATTTGTAAACAGACTGAGATCCCTTTGAAAACCAAATCCCACTTTCTATCTAAAAATACAAATTCCATTTACACCTTACATGCTAAGACCCCAACCATATTTACTCATTAACATACTAAAGACACTTCTACACCTTACTCCCTTTAATAACTGCAATCTGCTTGGCTACAAGATGTAATTAAATCACACACCCAGACAGACAACACAACCCCCCATAAACCTACTTCACACTAAACCAGAAAAATATTATGAAAATGATTATATTTTCGTAACAGTTTCAGAGGAGCAAACTTTGACCTAAGGGATCTTTGTAGCATGTGAAGACCCTTCAACAGGTTTTCCTTTTCTTTGTGAAGCTCAATTGGTTCATCTTAAGTTTCTTGTTATTCAATAGAGTCTTCACAAATTTTTTCTGCTATTCCTCCGTTCTGCTGTTCAAGGCAGTCTTCATTTCTTCACATTGCTGTAGGGTTATCTACTCATTTTGCATTTAATCTTGAAGGATAATTAGCTGTTCTTTCAACTTTTTTGTTGACCTTTTGCCAACTCATGCTGTGCTTCAGTGCATTGCTTTGTTGCTACTGATGTTGCAATGTGGTTTTTCTCTGAAGTAATATTCAGCATCCTTTTAAATCCTCATGTTTTTCTAGGGCCATGTATTGATTCTTCAAAGAGTCTTTCAGGGCAGTGACCTCTTTGAGTACCTTTTCTACCTGCTGTTGTGCCTGGCTATACTTCTGGTTGAGTTCTTTCAACTCAACCGTCACAATTCACTGGGAATAGTGTACTGTAATATCAAGCCCCACTGTTCCCCATGCCGTGAGAAATGTGAAAAGTTTGATGAGACTACCAAATTGCCCCAATTCTACCTAACTGTTTAATTTAGGTTAACAGAATACGAGCACCAGGTCATAAACTTAATAAGTAAATAACTGTTTATTGAACAAATTGTCTTTAACGAGTGGCAAACAAAAGAAATATGAATGGCTAACTTCTATCTCAATAGCTTAAATTCTACCCCTTCTTAAACCCCTGTACAAAAACACAAACACACACATACGCACACACATAAGACACACAAAACATAGATTTTAAGGGTGAGATAAAATAACACCAATCTGGAGTACAGAATTAGATGGGTTGATTTTGATTGATGTCTTCCCAAATTCTTTGCAGCTTGTTGTTAATGACACAAGATGGTCTTCCAGCACTTTCAGTCTGTAGTTCAATGGTTGAAAACTTGCTTTTCCATCTCTATACTGGTGATTTTCCTCTTGACATGGGATATTTCAGAGAGAGCAAGTTACAGAGATATGAAGAAAAAGCCAGCAAGCTAGCCTTGTAGATTTACTGGAATCTTACACACACAGGAGAAAGAAGTTTTAGGTGAGTTCTCTTTGCAGGCTAGGATCTCTCTGTTCACTGCTATCACACAAAACCTTGGTCACCTGATCAGGAGCTAATTACAATGCCGTTGCTAGGCAGCTCCCACTAGTCCAGAACTCCTTTCTGGCACCACCCTGTTCTCTTATGACACTCTATGTTCCAAGACAGCAACATTGTAGGTATTCCTCATCCTGTTCCAGCGAGCATGTCTTTCACCTGCAGCCATCATAGTTTTTAAAGCCACAGTCCTATTTTAAAAACCACAGTCCAAGAAAAATAAAAAAATAGATTCTTTGCACAATTTTGATATGAACATTTTCCTGTGGAATAGCTGCATTTTCTTTTTGTAGTATTTGTTGCTTTTGCATCACATCAAATAACTTTCCTACATTTACAGCCATCTATGCACTCCATACTGCCATCTACCTTTGCAGCTTGGGTACTGTGCTGGCATTTTCAAAAAGTTCTATTTTTAAGCCCTTCGACAGCTTCTTAGCTATTTCTTTCCTCTGCACTAAACTCTTTGGTTCATGCACTTTAATGCACTGACATAGTCTGTGACAACCTTGTGTTTTGCTTGGGTATTGTCTCCCTCTTCCTGGGGTCTCCTTGCCCTTTTGACACAATATTGTGGTTGTTGTAGACCATTATTTTAAGGTCTGCACTCTTCGCAACATGGAGTTTAAAATACTTGTCAAAGACTTTTAATATCTCAGCAAGTGTGGTTGAGGATTCATCTATACCATATGATTACATTATCGGTAATTTCACCAAATAAGTACAAAGATATATTAACTTGTACTTCCTCTGATTTCCTATTTAATAGTGATGTACCCCTGTAATCTAAAAGTTTTTGCCTCCCCGACTCCCAATTTTGCATTTGGTTTGGCCCTTGCATGAGCTCAAATTGGCTTGGTAGGTTTGATTTACTATCCGTGGCTGTTCTTCATAACAGGGGAGCACGGCATTAATTTTTTTTCAAGAAGGAGCTGCAATAACCATTTTTTTCTCCTCCTCTCATGCTTTCGATGGACTACCATTGCGAACTCAGAGCCATCTTTAAAGCTCTGCAGGAAACTTCTTAAACTAACAACTTTGGCCAGCAATTTGCTTCTTTGAGCTTGGGAAATTAGTTTGAAGGCAATTTTTTGCTCCGCCTTCTGTTATAACTTTTATTTTCATTCATTTGAGCTCAGCTGTGATCTGGTGCTGAGTTTTTTATATTCGCTCATAGGATGTGGCCGTCATTGGCTGGGCCTGCATTTAATCCCCATCCCTAATTGCCTTTAAGAAGATGGTGGTGAGTTGCCTTCTTGAACCAATACAGTCATGTGTGTAGGTACACCCACACTGCTGTTAGGGAGGGAGTTCCAGGATTTTGACCCAACGACAGTGAAGGAGTGGTGATATAATTCCAAGTAAGGATGGTGAATGGCTCGGAGAGGCACTTCCAGGTGGTGGTGTTCCCATTTATCTGCTGCCCTTGTCCTTCAAGATGACAGTGATCGTGAGTTTAGAAGGTGCTATCTAAGGAGCCTTGGTGGGTCCCTGAAGTATATCTCGTAGATGGTACACACTGCTGCCACTGTGCATTGGTGGGAGTGAACATTTACGAATGTGGTGCCAATCAAGCGGGCTGCTTTGTCCTGGTGTCAAGCTTCTTAAATGTTGTTGGAGCTGCACTCATCCAGGCAAAATGAGAGTTTCCCATCAGCCCCCTGACTTGTGCCTTGTAGATGGTGGACAGATTTTGAGGAGTCAGGAGTTAAGTTATTCACTGCAGAATTCCTGGCTTCTGGCCTGCTCTTGTAGCCACAGTATTCATATGGCTAGTTCAGTTCAGTTTCTGGTCAATGGTAAGCTCCCCAAGGTGTTGGTAGTAGGGGATTCAGCAATGGTAATGCCATTGAATGTCAAGGGGTGATGGTTAGATTCTCTTTTGTTGGAGCTGGTCATTGCCTGGCGCTTGTGTGGCGCGAATATTACTTGCCACTTGTCAGCCCAAGCCTGGATATTGGACATTGACTGCTTCAGTATCTGAGGATTCCAGACCCGGCTGCAGTGTTCTTCCAGCTGCACTGATTAAAAAATTGGTATCTCTGCCTGATCAATGACCTGGTTATTTTTAAATGTCAATTCAGCCCTTTAGTGAATTTTGCTCACCCTTTTGTGATCACTCCTTTGACTCAGTGTTTGATCTCCGGCAATGGACCTCCACAAGCTTTGGTAAAGATCTTTTTAGCTCACAGTTGATTTTTCTTATGCCCTTCAGCCTCCACGCCTGTAATGGAGCTTTTTTGGTTAACCTCCAGCTGTGTCTTTGATTTAGGCACAATTCACTCAGGTCACTGTCACTTCTTTACTTTTTCATTCTGTGGAATTCCGGGGACCATCACCTGCTGCCACCATGTTATAAGGCTGGTGTCTCACTAAGGAGGCTTGTATGGTTGAACGTAAACCATTTATTATTAACACACAACTATATGCATACCTCCAAGGTATAGCCCTAAATTAGTGTCATCTTCATGCCAACTTCCCTCGGGCTCTCTCTACACATAGTCTATCATCATGTGGCTCTCTAAATCATGGGCGATACTGTTTCCCCAGTCCCATATTAACCCTTACTAATCCAAATACTTTTATGCTACATTTTCCTCCCAATGTATGAATTTTACATAGTAATACTTTCAAGGTACATTAGCTTAATTAAAGCCCATATTCTAAATTTGTCATGAACTTCTTTAATATACATTAATTTCATGAAATAGTTTATCTATACATATTGGCTTTGTCTGTAGAGTTTTGAAAAAAAATTACAAATTTGATTTTATCAACATTTAATGCAATTTTTTGGATTAATTGTAAGTGCAACCATACAGCTGTTATAAACATTATTCTTTCTGCCAAGATTATACTATTCTTATTCATTAAATATATGAAACTTTCCAGGAAATTTCATTTGAAGGTACAATTTATACACATTAGTCTTTCAAACTCGATTTGCATGCACAATTCCTTTCTACAATATAAAGATATCCATCTATTGTCGGGCAAATTCACAACTGTCAGGCAAATGTTAACTGTCTGTGAAAGATATTAGCATTGCTGTCAAGGAAACAGAAACCTGATCCTGTGAACAGTGAAGAGACTACAAATTCTAAGATCATCTGCTGCATTTAAACGCAATTGGGAGATGTGAGGAGATGTGCCACCTAACTGTACAACTTGCATTCTGGATTGGCAACAAGTTATGGAATCCAGCCAATTTTCATTTACATTGAAAATTGAACTGTTCCTATAATAGGTAGCTAATAGCAGGTAATACCAGCTTTACACCCAGGCAGAAAGTTAAAAATCTACTCTGACAAATCTCCAGGAGTACCCAAGGATACCTTACATGAGTGAAGGACTTTTAAATACAGTATTAAATACACAGAGTCCATAAATCCTCAGAGCTGCCAGCTTTGTACTATCTAGTTACTGATGGTACATGTCAGAAAACTGGGGGAAGAAATTCAGGCAGGGCTCAGTAACACAGGATCTTCACCTAGGATCACAGAATCACATAATCTTAACGACACAGAAGGAGGCCATTCAGTCCATCATGTCTGCACCGGCTCTCCAAATAAGCATTATTGCCTTTTCCCTGTACCCTTGCGCATTGTTTCTATTCAAATAATCATCTAATGCCCTCTTGATGCCTCAATGGAACCTGCCTCCACCACACTTCCAGGCAGTGCATTCCAGACCCAAACCACTCGTCGTTTGAAAAAGTTTTTTCTCACGTCATACTTGCTCCTTTTGCAAATCACTTTAACTCTGTGCTCTCTCATTCTTGATCCTTTTACGAGTGGAAACAGTTTCTCCCTATCTACTCTGTCCAGCCCCCGCATGATTTTGAACATCTCTATCAAATCTCTTCTTAGCCTTCTACTCTCCAAGGAGAACAGCCCCAACCTCTCCAATCTATCTTCATAACTGAAGATTCTCATCCCTGGAAACATTCTTGTAAAGCTCTTCTGCACTCTCTCCACTGTGTTCATATCCTTCCTATAATATGGTGCCCAGAACTATACACAATATTCCAGAAGAGTGTCTTATATAAAATCAGCATAGCCTCCCTGCTCTTGTACTCTATGCCCCTATTAACAAAACCCAGGATACTATTTGCTTTATTAACTGCTCTCTCCACCTGTCCTGCCACCTTCAATGATCTATGCACATACACACCCAAGTCTTTCTGCTCCTGCACCCCCTTCAAAATTTCCCAAAGTGCATCACCTCACACTTCTCCGCACTGAACTTCATCTGCCACCTATCTACCCACTCCACCAACTTGTCTATGTCCTCTTGAAGTTCCACACCATCCTCCTCGCAGTTCACAACACTCCCAAGTTTCATATCATCCGCAAGCTTTGAAATTGTCCCCTGCACACCAAGATCTAGATCATTAATATATATCAGGAAAAGCAAGGGTCCCAAAACTGGCCCCTGGGGAATTCCAGTACAAACCTTCCTGCAGCCTGAAAAATATCCATTGACCATTACTCTCTGCTTCCTATTTTTCAGCCAATTTTATATCCACATTGCCACTGTTCCTTTTATTCCACGAGCAATAACTTTTCCCACAAGTCGGTTGTGTGGCACTGTGTCAAATGCCTTTTGAAAATCCATATTCACCACATCATGAGCATTACCCTCATCAACCTTTTCTGTTATCTCTTCAAAAACTCCAGCAAGTTAGTTAAACACGATTTCCCCTTTAGAAATCTATGCTGGCTCTTCCTTATCAACCCATATTTTTCCATGTGGCTACTAATTCTATCCTGAATAATTGTTTCTAGAATCTTGCCCATCTGAAATTAAACTGATTTGTCTGTAATTACTGGGCTTATCCTTACAAACTTTTTTGAACAAGAGCGTAATGTTTACAATTCTCCAGTCCTCTGGCACTGTCCCTGAGTCTAGGGAAGACTGAAAGATTATTGCCAGAGTCCCTGCAATTTCTACTCTCACTTCCTTCACTATCCTTGGATGCATCTTACCTGGTTCTGGTGCCTTGTCGACTTTAAGTACCGACAGTCTATTCAACACTTCCTCCTTATCGATTTTGAACCCTCCTCATGACAGAGTTTCCTCGTCTGTCACCATGGCCCGGGTAGCATCTACCTCCTTGGTAAAGACAGATACAAAGTATTCATTTAATACCTCAGCCTTGGCCCCTTCGTCCATGTGTAAATTCCATTTTAGATACCTAATCAGCCCCACTCCTCCTTTTACCACCCTCCTATTTATATGTCTATAGAAGACTTTAGGATTGCCCTTTCTGTTAGCTGCCAGTCTTTTCTCATAATCCCACTTCGCTTCTTTAATATGATTTTTCACCTCCCCTCTGAACCTTCTATATTCCTCTTGGTTCTCAATTGTATTTTCTACCTGACACCGGTCAGAAGCGCATTTTTTCTTCTTAATTTCAATCTCCTTTTTCAATCAAAGAGCTCTGGATTTGTTTGTCCTGCCTTTCCCTTTCGATAGAATATACCTTGACTCTGCCCAAACCAATTCTTTTTTGAAGGTAGCCCATTGTTCAGCTACAGATTTTCCTGCCAATCTTTTGTTCCACTCTATCTGGCCCAGCTCCGTTCTTGCCCCATCAAAGTCGGCTCTTGTCCAGTTAATTATTCTTACTCTGGATTGCCTGTTGTCCTTTTCTTCATCCTAAAACTACAATACAATGATCACTGTCTCCTAAACGTTCCCCCACCGACACTTGATCTACTTGGCCCACTTCATTTCCAAGAACCAGGTCCGACAATGCATCTTTTCGTGTTGGATTGGATACATACAGCTGTAGAAAATTCCCCTGAACACAATCTAAGAACTGTTTCCCCTCTCCACCCTTTACACTACCATTGTCCCAGTCTACATTTGGGTAATTAAAGTCCCCCATTATAACTACTCTATAATGCCTGTATCTCTCTAATTTCCCTGTAGATTTGTTCTTCTATGCCCTTCTCATATTTGGCGATCTATCGTCTACACTGGGCAATGTAATTGCACCTTTTTGTTCCTTAGCTGTAGCCAAATGGATTCTGTCCTTGAACCCTCTGGGACATCCTCTTTCTCCAGCACTGCAATGGTCTCCTTACCCAGTACCACCACACCCCCTCCTTTCCTATCTCTTCTGAACACCTTGTTCCTGGGAATATTTAACATCAGTTCTGCCCTTCCTTGAGCCAGGTCTCTGTTATCATCACCACAACATCATATTTCACATGGCAATCTGCTCCGGTAACTCCCCAATCTTATTTACTATACTCCATACATTCACATGCATGCATAGTAACCCTGATTTAGATTTTGTTACTTTCTCCCTCACCTCGACTTTACCTATTAACTTACTGTTCTCTATACTAGTGCTGTCTGTCCCTCCCAGCATTTTGTGCACCCTGGTATTCCTCTCTAATATTTTTTTCTTGATTCCCACACCCCTGCCAAGTTAGTTTAAATCCCTCCCAACAAGCAAAACACCCCACAGGGATCTCAGTCCCAGCTTTGTTCAGGTGCAACCCACCTATCTTGTGCAGGTGCCATCTCCCCCAGAGCCAGTCCCGGTGTCCCAGGGATCTAAAGCCCTCTCTCCTGTATCATCTTTCCAGCCACGCATTCATCTGCCTTATCCTCCTATTTCTGTACTCACTGGCACGTGGCACTGGGAGTAATCTGGAGATTACTACATTAGAGGTCCTGCTTGCTAATTTTCTACCCAGCTCCCTAAATTCTGATTGGAGGACCACAGCCCCCTTCCTTGGTACCAATGTTGCACACGACCTCTGGGTGTTCACCCTCCCCCAGAAGAATGTCCTGCAGCCGCTCTGTGACGTTCTTGACCCTGGCACCAGGGAGGCAACATACCATCCTGGAGTCACATCTACGGCCACAGAAATGCCTGTCTATTCCCCTAATCAATGAATCCCCTAACACTATAGCTCTTCCTTTCTTCTTCTTACCCTCCTGTACAGCCGAGACACTCACGGTGCCACAAACTTGGCTCTGACTGTTCTCCTCTGAGGAACCAGTGCCCTCACCAGCTTCCAAAATGGAAAACCGATTTATAAGCGGGACCCAGGGGACTCACGCACTACCTGCCTACTTCTCTTGGACTGCCTGGTGGTCACCCATTCCCTCTCTGTCTCCTGGCCCTTAAACTGCAGTGTGATCACCTCTCTGAACATGCTATCCACAAGCTCTCAGCCTCACAGATGTGCCACTGTGATTCCAGCCACTGCTTGAGCTCTGAAACCCAGAGTTCAAGTTTCCGCAGCTTGAGAGCAGCCAGTTGTTGATGAGTTCTGAAAGGGGTGAACATTCCATCTGCCTTTACATAGCCTACAATGTTGTGGGAAGATTTTCCTACACTGGAATTCTCTTCGTTCAAACCTCCTTTCCACTCAATAATCTAGATTTTGTACTCTGTGCAGCCCACCTTTTGAAACTTTCTATCTGTCAATCAGTTTACTAAATTTCTGCTCAGTTAATTTGGGCAAAATTCCTGCTTACATTTCTGAAGTTTGCCTTTTTCCAATGTAGTACCTTTTATCTTTGATCTTTCATAATCTCTTTCTGTTTTTATGTTGAAGCTAATTACTTTGTGGTTATTATTCCTTAAATATACTCCTGCACAAGTTATTTGCCCCATTTATATCACAAACATAAATCAAACAGTGTTTCTTTCCTTGTCAAATTGAATCATTCTGATCCAGGAATATCATACTTATCTGGCAGGGGAGCACCATGATGCAGAAGCTGGTTCTCCCAGGATGAGTGTGAGTTGCACTTCTTTGGGTTTATTTCAATTTTGGAGGTTCTCAGCCAACTACAGCTTTTCACCCTGTTGGCATTGGAACTCTCCTGTGGTTGCGGTTCTATTGCTGGTTCGGGTCTTGGTGCCTGCCCTCTGAAGACTTTATGTGATAGCTAGAACCCAAAACCCAAGCTCCAAGTGTGTAACACCATTAGGGTGATGGTGAAAGACAGTGAAGGAGGTGCGCCAATGGACTGGAACTTCTTTGTCACGTGAGTCCTTCTTGAATACTGTGGATTTGAATTCATGGACATATTTTGCATGCAGGATTTCTCCAGCAATGGATACTTTGACGTGACATTTAAAAATGTCGTGGGATATGTGAAATTCCTGAAAATGTTCAAGGAGAGGGGAAACCAGGCAGCTCTGCTGATTCCCATTGCATAGCCGCTGTTTACATGGAACTGTGTTGTGACCATTCATCTCTACAAGCCCCATATCCCTGTTGTGGATTTACTTAATTTACTCGCCAGGTATGTCAAAGTGGCTGATAAAGGACTCATTCAGGATTTGGACCAGCAAACGACAGGTAAAGACGACCTTGAAGGCAGACACCAAGGAAGCCATCCTCCACTCTCCCTCCAGCTTTGCCATCGAGGAAGTCAGGGCTACTTGGTCTAGGCAGGGCAGCTGGTCAAATCTGGCCCTGTGATGGCCAAACACAGTCATTTTTTAAATTTATTTTTGCTTGGAAAGTGGGCTTCACTGGCAAGGCCAGCATTTGTTGTCCATCCCTAATTTCCCTTGAACTGAGTGGCTTGCTAGGCCATTTCAGAGGGCAGTTAAGAGTTAACCACATTGCTGTGGGTCTGAAGCCACATCTAGGCCAGACCAGGTAAAGATTTCCTTTCCTAAAGGACATTAGTTAACCAGATGGAATTTTACAATAAACAATGATAGTTTCATAAGTCAGGATTCTCTGGCTTCGCTGTGGTGGAACCTGCCGCAGGGTATGTGGTAGGCCATCCAAAAGTCCATTGATTTTCAGTGGGAGTGGATAATCCTGGCAGGCAGGGATAGAAAATCCCACCCATAGTCACCATTACTAAGACTAGCTTTAACTTCCAAATTTATTAATTTAATTTAAGTTCCACCATCTGATATGGTGGGATTTGAGCCTATGGCCCCAGAGCATTAGTCTGGGTCTCTGGATTACCAGCCCATGACAATACCACTACATCACCATCTCCCAACTGAAGGAACTGCAAGCAGGAAGGCCACAAAACAAAGAATTGCAGGGAGAGTAAGTGCTGCAACCTGTGTGGTGGAGAGGCCACCTCTAGGGCCTGCACAAAACTGCCACAGCGGGGAAGCAAGTTCATCATCTGCAAAGTTATGCAAGTGAAGGACAGTCACCTACTTAGGAACATAAGAACATAAACAAGTGGGCCATTCAGCCCCTCGAGCCTGCCCTGACAATTAATAAGATCATGGCTGATCTGATGTGACCTTAACTCCACATTCCTGCCTCTCTCCCATAACTCTTGACTCCCTTGTTAATCAAAAATCTGTCTAACTCAACCTTGAATGTATTCAATGACCTGGCCTCCATCCTCATGCTGAGGGAGAGAATTCCAAACACTAACAACTGTCTGAGGGAAGAAATTAGTCCTCATCTTCATCTTAAATGAGAAACCCCTTGCTTTGAAACTGTGTCCCTAGTTCTAGGTTCCACCACTAGGGGAGACAACCTTTCAGTATCCACCCTGTCAAGCCTCCTCAGAATTATTTATGTTTCAATACAATCACTTCTCATTCTTCTAAACTCCAATGGTTAAATGCTTGATCTGCTCAACCCTTCCTCACAAGACACCCCTTCATCCCAGAAATCAGCTGAGTGAACCTTCTCTGAATTGCCTCCAATGCCAGCATATGTCTCTCCTTAAGTAAGGAGATCAAAACTGTACACAGTACTCCAGGTGTGGTCTCACCAATGCCCTATACAGTTGTAGGCTTCCCTTCTTTTATACTCCACGCCCCTTGCAATAAAGGCCAACATTCCATTTGCCTTCCTAATTATCTGCTGTATCTGCATGCTAACTTTTTGTGATTCATGCACAAGGACACCCAGGTCCCACAGGACCGCAGCATTCTGCAGTCTCTCTCCATATAATTAATACTTTGCTTTTCTATTCTTCCTGCCAAAGTAGCCAAACTCACATTTTTCCACATTATACTCCATCTGCCAAATTGTTTCCCCTTCATTTAACCTGTCTCTATCACTTTGCAGACTCATTGTATCCTCCTCACAACTTACTTTCCTACCTATCCCTGTATTGTCAGCAAATTTGGTTCTTCTCGGTTCCTTCATCCAAGTCATTAATAGAGATCATAAATAGCTGAGGCCCAGCGCTGATCTCTGTGGTACTTACTCCACTACTTACAGCTTGCCAATCTGAAAATGAACCATTTATTCCCACCTCTCTGTTTCCTATTAGTTAGCCAGTCCACTATCCAAGACAATATATCACCCCGAACTTGCATCTTAGGGTTCTAAGAGAGATAGGACGGAATTTTCTATGCCCGCTGGCATTGGGTGTCATGGTGGACGTGAGTGGACAATATGGTGGACAAACCAAAAATAGGCTTCACGCCATCATGAAACACATTTGCAATCGTCCTCTCTGCCTGTCAATTGCAGGCCACGTTTCCCATCGTCGGATGTCAGGAATTTTATTGTAATACATCTGCGTATCATTATAAGCCCAGCTCGCTGGAATCATCCCCCAACATCAAATTTACCACCCATGTCGGCGGCAAAACACACCAGTGCAGAATATGTCTTGACGGGTGTGACGTGCAGAAGTCGGGACCTACCTTACATCGCAGACGTCCGAGGAGATGCTGGTACTCAACAGCAATGGGACCCTGGAGGAATACCCATCAGATGCTGGGTGGATTTTCATGGACATGGCTCCACCGCGAAGCAGCTCGTGGAAGGTGGAAGGTCACCTTTGTGAGCTTGCTTTGGGACTTCAGTGTCTTGGCCATCGTCAGCAATGGATGATGGTCAAGGCAGGGAGAGGAAGGCCCAGCTGTGATTGGGAGAGGAAGATGTACCGGTGGGGTGGGGGGGGGGGTGGAATGGGGGAAGCAAGTCTAGGTTCGACTGGGAGAGGAAGGTGTGGTGGGGGGGTGAGGTTGGGATGGGGGGAACAAAGATGTCAGGGGGGTGAGGTTGGGAGGAGGGAGGGAATACAGGGGAGGTGGGGGTAACAAGGGAGAATACAGCAACTGGGGAGGTAGGTGTAAGGGGGGAGGAATGAGTAAAGGAAGGGGTTTGGAGCGGGTAAGGAGTCTGGACGGGGCAAGGAGTCCAGAGAGGGGAAGGAAACTGGGGGGAGTAAGGAGGCCAGGGGGAATAAGGAACGGCAAAGGTAGAAGGGATGGCGAAGGAGGTTGGTGGACTCTGAGGTAGACATGGACCCTGGGGTTGGGAAGGAGGAGGTTGGGGATGTTAATGTGGATGGGGGTGGGGATTTTGGGAAGGTAGGTAATGTGCACGTTCACTTGGACATCCCCGAAAGAAAAGGGTTGTCGCTGTAGGTGACAATGGGGAGGTGGAAGTGGGGGTCGACAGTGATAGGGTAAAGGACATGGGTAACTGGAGGAAGGGAAAAAATGGGGGCACCAGAATAAGAATGCCAAACACACAATGCTTGCAAATCTGAAAATGGAAGGAGACTCGTGGTGGGCAGGAACAGGTGCTACATGAGAGTGTGACCAGTTTAGTGGTTGGGGGGGGCGGGGGGGGGGGGGGGGGGGTGTGTGTGTGTGTGTGGTGTGGTGGTGGTGGTGGGGGGTGTGGGGGGAGTGGGGGGGGTGGGTGAGTGGGGAGGGGTGTGTGGTGGTTGGCGGAGGTGCAGGTCAGATCAGGGTCAGATCAGATAGACAACTTCACAACTTCACTTTCACCACAGGCATGGTCCACGCCCTCAGCATTCAGTCCGAACACATGCTCCTCAAAGTGAATGAGGGGCCTAATGTGGGCCACTCCTTCCCTGGTCTGGAACATCTCCCTGCTGTTGTCAGCCAGTTTCTCCTGCATGAACACAGATGGGGAGAATGTGAGCAGGATTCATGGCACTGCATGGAATGTTTTTGTGGTGAGCAGAGGCATGGATGGGATGTGGACACATGCTCGAGAGGATATGAGCCTGATGGAGATGTGAGAGTGTGTGTGAGAGTTAGTGGTGCTGTCCCTTGAGGTGTGAGATCCCTGAGAATGTGTGATGGGTTTGTGAGTGTGTGAGTTGAGAGTGCTGAGAAGAATGACTTACCCTGGCGGAAAGAAGGAGATCATTCATCCTCATTTGGCACTGGGTGGCTGTCCTCTTTTGCAGGGCATTGGTGCTGACCATCGCTGCCTCCACCTTCATGCCGGATTGGTGACCTTGCTTGCTGGTCTTTGCCGAGAGTGGAGTAGAGGACATCACGGTGGGTTTCTATGGCATCCAAAAGGTGCTCGAGGAATGTGTCACTGAATCATGGGGCTGCAGTGTTCTTGCCTTTCGGGAACACGTCTTCTGTGCTTGTGTCCTCGGCTAGAAGCACTGAGAGGTATGCGTGCAGCTGCACTTTAAATATGGCGCCTGACATGAGGAGGCAGCGAGTTGATGGCATGGCGGGTAAATGAGCACCCGCCTGCCATCGAAATGGTGTGTTCCCCGGGAATGCGTGATTAGTGAGGTGGGATTGGGATGATACAGCGTGAAAAACCGTCATTGCAGCCGATGAGTAAAACGTTCATTTTCCTGCCCGCTACCACACTTAGTGAAAATCTGGGACGATTCTGCCCATAGCTACAGAGATAGTGGGTGCTCTGGCTATATTTTCCAAAATCCCTAGATTCTTGAACAGCCCCAGCTGATTGAAAGTTTGTTAATGTGACACCACTATTCAGTAAAGGATGGAGAGAGAAACAGGAACTACAGGTCAGTTAGCCTGACATCAGTCATCGGGAAAGTGCTAGAATTTATTAAGAAAGTCTTAACATTGCAATTAGAAAATTATAGCATTATCAGACAAATTCAACATGATTTTTGAAAAGGAAATAGTGTTTGACAAATTTATTAGAGTTTTTTGAGGATGTAACTCATAGGGCATATAAAAGGCAACTGGTAAATGTGGTATACCTGGATTTTCAAAAGGCATTTGTTAAGATGCCTCACATAATGTTAAGAAGCAGTTGGGGTAATATATTAGCATGGGTGTGGGATTGGTTAACAGACACGAAGCAAAGAGTAGGAATTAAAGGGACATTTTCAAGTTGGCAGGTGACATGAAGTGCAGCTTGCAAGCAGAGTGAGCAGATATGAGTTTGGTGAGTGGGGAGATCAGTGAAGGGGGAGAAGGTGCTCCTTTTTGTTCTAACCTTTCTTACTTTGGTGCAGCAGGAGGAGCTGGTTGATGAGTAAGTTGTAAGCAATTCTACTTATAACAAATAGTCTCTAAAGGTAAGCTATGCCAGGGCAGCTCAAGTGGAATGTACAGCCTGTAGCATGTGGGAAGTCATGGATGCACTATATGTCCTAGACAAACACATCTGCAGAAAGTGCCACCAACTGCACAAGCTTGATATCGGGATTTCTGAACTTGAGTGGCAGCCGGAGTCACTGTGGTGCATCCATGAGGCACAGAACTATGTGGTTAGCACCTTTAGGGAGG
Source organism: Carcharodon carcharias (assembly GCF_017639515.1). Classification (NCBI taxonomy): domain Eukaryota; kingdom Metazoa; phylum Chordata; class Chondrichthyes; order Lamniformes; family Lamnidae; genus Carcharodon; species Carcharodon carcharias. Next base: position 42,757,678 of record NC_054470.1, read on the forward strand.
TGATCACACTGTGGGTTAGGAGCATGCAGGCAGATAGGGAATCGGTGACTGCCAAGCAGTCTAAGAGAACCAGGCAGGTAGTGTAGGAGTCCCTGAGATGAACTCGTTCCCTAATTGGTTTTCTGTTTTGGAAACTCGTGAAGGATATGGTTCCTCAGAGGAGTGCAGTCAGAGCCAAGTCCGTGGCACCACGGGTGGCTTAACTTCACAGTAGGGAGGAAGAAGAGTGGAACAGCAGTATTGATAGGGGATTCATTAGTTAGGGGAACAGGCAGGCATTTTTGCAGTCTTAGACGTGACTCCAATATGGTATGTTGCCTCCCTGGTGCCAGGGTCAAGGATGTCACACAGCAGCTACAGGACATTCTTCTGGTACCAATGACAGTAGGAAGTGGGGTGAGGCTCTGAAAGCAGATTTTATGGAGTCAAGAAAGAGATTAAAAAGCATGACCTCTAAAGCAATAATCTCAGGATTATTCGCAATGCCGCCTCCTAGTGAGCATAGGAATTGGAGCATTAAGCATGAACATGTGGCTTGAGAACGGGTGTAGGAGGGAGGGCACCAGATTTCTAAGACACCGGTTCTGGAGCAGATGGGACCCATACAAGATGGACAGGCTGCATCTTAGCATGACAGGGACTAATTAACCTCCTCGCAGGGAGATTCGCTAGAGCTGTTGGGGAGGGTTTAAATTAGGTTGGCAGTGGGGTGGGAGCCTGAGAGGGAGCTCAGAATGGAGGCAAGCAAAACTGGTAACAGGAAGTAGATAAGTAATGAGTGAAATTAGAAGACGGACAAAGCAAAGGCAGACATCAAATGGGATCAGGATGCAGAATAATGTTAAAAAGGCAGACTTAAAGGCGCTTTATCTGAATGCACGCTGCATTCACAACAAGGTTGATTATTTGAAGGCACAAATTGAGATAAATGGGTATGATTTAATTGTCATTATAGAGTCGTGGCTACAGGGTGACTAAGATTGGGGACTGAATATCCAAGCATATTTGTCATTTAGGAAGGATAGGCAAAAGGAAAATAAGGTGGGGAAGCGGTCTTAACAAGGGACCCGATAGTATATGGTAAGAGAGGATCTTGGATTGAAGAGTCAGGATGTTTAATTAGTTTGGGTGGAGCTAAGGAACAGCAAGGGACAGCAAACATTGGTGGTAGCTGTTTATAGGCCATGCCAAGCAGTAGTGGTAATGTTGGGCATGGTATAAATCAGGAAATTAGAGCTGAATGTAACGTGGGTAATACAGTAATAACAGGCGACTTCAAATTCCATATAGGACGGAATGGTCCCAGATCGGCACTAAAATGTGGTGGGTGGCAGGTAAAATGACATTTTACCCACCAACCGGGTTGGTGGGTTTTTATGACGCACCATCTAAAATTCACCACATCATTTATGCACTCCCGGCAAACATGATGTTTCCATGGCGGGACAGCTCTCATATGCCCACCCGCGACCACCTCACCGCTTCATCACGCTGAGCACCATGTTTAAAGTGTAGCCGTGCACACACCTCTCAGTACTTACAGCCCACGACTGCTGCATGGAAGACTGGATGGCCCCAAAAGGCAAAAAGGCTGCAGCCCCCCGCTTCAGCAACACGTCTCTGGAATGCCTTTTGGATGCAGTGGAGTCCACTGGGATGTCCTATAGCCCCGCTCTGGCTGCAGGATAGGTGGCGGCATCACCAACCAGGTTTGGGAGGCAGTGGCAGAAGTGGTCAGTGCCAACGCCCTGCCAAAGAGGACAGTCACCCTGTGCCGCAAAATGATGAATGATCTCTGTCATTCTGCCAGGGTAAGTCACTCTTCTCACACTCTCAACTCACACACTCACAAACCCATCACACGTCCAGAGGGCCCTCACTCACTGCCAGTTAAAGGGACATCACCATTCACTCTCTCACACTCACTATCATTGTCCTCATCCTGTCCATGGAACCACTCACCACCCACACATGCCAGGCATACCTACCATCTGGCCTGGCAGGCGTTCTGCTTACACTCTCTCCATCTGTCTTCATGCAGGACAAGTTGGGCACACAATAAGAGAGAGAGGCCACAGACCAGTAGAGGGATGCCTGAGATCAAGGCCCTCACTGACTTTGAAAACAGAGCCATCCAGCTGGGCGGCAATGACCAGGACCAGTCCTGTGCTGGCAGTGAGGTCGGTGCTGCTCTACCAAGTGAGGATCCAGCAGTGCAACATCCATCAGACAACCATGCTGTGAGTGATGTGTCCTGTTTCACAGGCACTGCCGTGCACTAATTATCTCCCCTTGCTTTCACAAGCACATCTGCCAAACAGCTGACAGAGTCCACGACCCAGGGCCTCGGGTCAAGCCCCGAACGCACCTCTGAAGAGGAATCTGGAGGCACCATCCTTGAAGTTCCGTCACAGCGCTAACCCACACCCTCCAGCCGCGCAGAGACGCACACATCAGTGGGACCTAGCTTTTAGCAGCCTCAAGATCGCAATCTGGTGAGCACATCACACTTTCTGATCCACAGCAGCCGGGGGCAGGGTCTTCCCAGGTTCCCGACACTCGGAGGACTGCTGGAGACCAGAACTTTATTGAGTCCGAGTCAGATGACGAGCCTCTGGACTCAGTCATGACATAGTTGCTGGAGTTGCAAAGGCAAGCTCAGGAACATCATGAAGAGATGTCCGCTGCACTCATCAGATTGCAAAGAACGATGGAGGAATCCATCTGCCTTCAGGCTGAGGTGATAGCGCCGATATACCAATGCACCAAGGTCAACACTGATATGATGGCGGTCGCCATGGAGACCTTAACTCCATCATTGACACCATAGTTGGCCTCCAACAGTGTATATGCCAGAGGGGTGCCAAGCCGCTTGATCTCACTCTTTCTCCTCAAGCTGTCAGCCTGGGGCCCCCGGGCACCCATAGGGAGGAGAATCTGCAGGTACACACTCCAGGGCCATCCACCCAGGTGACTCTGGGAGTGACAGGCCCATCTGACTCCCCTCTTTCTGTGACCTCAGCAACTCCAGCTTCATAGGCCGAGGAGGTTGCCACTGCCACATAGCAGGATCCCGAAAGCAGGCCAGAGCCTTCCAAGCCTCGGCCCTCCAGATGATGCCCACTAAGGTCATCACAGACAGGGCATCGCAGACAGCAGGCTGCCTCCACCTCTGCTGTGGATGTCCGGGGAGCACGAAGATGTCGTGGCAGAGTTAGGAAAGTTAAGAAGAATTACTTGCACAGCCTGGGCACGAGTGTTAATCATTTGTACACACTGTTTGCTATTGTAAATAAACTCCCAAGAATGTCTCCCTGCCTGTGCCTCCTTGTTCTGATGAGCAGTGTTCTTGTCACTCAGATGTGAAACTTTTCTGCACAAGATAATAGCAGATGTCTCAGACCAGGGCCTCTTCCCTCCTGCATCTCCTCCTCAGCCAGCTCCTCTCCCTGTTGCAGTGCCAGGTTGTAAAGGGCGCAGCAGATGGCAATAATGCATGACATCCACTGCAGACAGTATTGCAGGGCTCCACCAGACTGGTCCAGGCACTGGAACCTCATTTTCAGTATCCCAATGGCCTGCTGCACCAAGTTGCGAGCTGAAGCATTATTATAGCATCTCACTGCTGCAGTCTGAGGCCACCGCATGGGTGTCATCAGCCACTGCCTCTGCAGGTATCCCTTGTCCCCAAGGAGCCAAGCCTGCAGCCTCTGTGGATCCTGGAAAACTTCAGAGATCCGTGACCGACTGAGGGTGTGGGCGTCATGCACACACCCTGCAGGATGCGTTTCCAGTGTTCACATGCCAGTTGCACATTCAGCGAATGGATCCCCTTGTAGTTGATTTAGTTTACCACGTGTTATAATGGAGATCTGAGCGCCTCGTGGGTGCAGTTGATCACACCCGGAACCTGTGGGAAACCCGAGATCAGGATGAATTCAATGCTCTTGCATCCTGGCTGTCCCAGTCCCGGACAAAATGCACAAAGTTGTGTGCCCTCGCAAAGATGGCATCTGTGACCTCATGGATGAATTTGTGGGTAGATGCTTGTGAAATCCCGCAGAGGTCACCTCTGGAGCCCTGAAAGGAGCCACTGGCACAGAAATTGAGCGCCACAGTCACTTTCACAGCCACTGGCAGTGGATGCCCTCCATGTCCCCTTGGTACCAAATCCTACAGCAGCTGGCAGATGTGAGCAGCCAGTTCCCTAGACATGTGCAGTAGTCAGCGACACTGGTTCTCAATCGTCTGTAGGAATGACAGGCGGCATCTATAGGCCCTGGGCGTTACTAAGCGCCGACCTGCAACCATTTGCTGTGGCTCTTGGATGGCGTGTGCAGGAGCCCCAGTCGCCCCTTCTTCCTGAGGTTGCTGCTCCTGCCTCTGTGCAGCCAGGAGCTTAAGTCACTCTCTCTTCCGTCGTCTTCGCTCTCTATAGGTCATCAGGAATACAGCTAGTTCACCAGGCTCCATGATCCAGATACACTCCTCCTGCAGAATGAAAGAGAGAGACATGTGGTTAGCATGGGTGTACTGAGAACCTGCCCTGGTTAAATGTGACGGCCCTTTAATGAATCCCAGAGAGTGCTCATCACCACTTGGCTGGCCAGAGTTTAGTGTGCTGCATGGCTGCCCGAAACCCCACCCAGCCCTGCCTCACTCCACCTGACCAATTGACAGCAGCTTTGCCCACTGGACTGCATGCTGTGCTCTCAGCTCAGGAGCAGGCATTCTCCTAACCCACACTGCAAGGCTGCACTGTTAGTTTGAACCATGGGGGAGACTGGTCCAAACCGGGATGATGACATCACAAGAGGCTGTGAGAGCCTCCAGCAGTGACTGCTCCATGGCCAGCTTTAGCAAGGAGATTGTACAACGTGTGCAGCTGTCCAACTGTTCTGCAGTCCACTAAAACACTCATGATTTTGCAGTCTGTGCCAGGGGGTGGGGGGGTGAGGGGTGGGATGGGGGGTGTGGGGGGTGTAAAGCTTTGGAGCACTTGATGGCACTTTGATGCCTCTGCACTGATTGAGTGGGTAAATAAGCTAGAAGCCTGACTCCAAACATTTCAATGTGGCTGCGCCTGAGCAATCTCAGTTTCAGAGGAATGGTCACTTTCTACAGGTTTCTCGAATGTGTGACCACTTCCCTCACACATCCTACCCCCCACCTGAATGACTGTGCGCTATATTCAATGGCAGGGTTGCCCTTAACCCCAATCCCCCAATGCCCCTCAAACTTGAAGTCCAACAGGCAACCCTGGTGAGCGCTGCACAATGTTACTGTGCACTCACCTCCGAGTTCCCCTCAAAGTACAGACCACCAAGAGCATGCCTTTTATATGCTGCTGTGAAACACGTCAGCGTCTTTTCCTGCCGACGTGGATGGACGATCCAGCAGTGGGGGACCATTCCAGCAGGCTACCTAATGATATGCTGATATATTACAATGAGGTTCCCGACGTCCGACAGCAGGAAATGCGGCCATTGGCATGCTGAGCAGATGATCGTGAGCTGGTTTCACGCCGTCATGAAACTGATTGTCCGCTCATGTCACCAAACACCCCGATGCCAGCAGGCACAGCAAATTCTGCCCATAGACTGGGTAAACCTAATCAGAACTAATGTTGTGGAGGATGACTTCATGGAAGAAGATACAGAAAATCTCCCAGAAATACTAGGCAACCAAGGTACTTGTGAAACTGAGGCACTTAAAGAAATTACTATTAGTAAAGAGGTAGTATTTGAAAAGTTAACTGGATTGAAGGCTGATAAATCCCTTGGGCCAGATGAGCTACATCCCAGAGTGCTGAAGGTGGCAGCCATAGAGATAGTGGATGCATTGGTGGTTATCTTTCAAAATTCTATAGATTCTGGAAAGGTTCCAACAGACTGAAAAGTAGCAAATGTAATCTACTGTTTAAGAAGGGGAGAGGGAGAATGGAGAACTACAGACCTGTTACGTTGACAACAGTAGTAGGGAAGATGTTAGAATCTATTATAAAGGATGTGATAACTGGATACTTAGAAAGTAATATTAAATTAGGCAAAGTCAACCTGGATTTATGAAAGGAAAATCATGTTTGACAAACCTTTGGAGTTTTTGAGGATCTTACTTGTAGCATAGATAAAGGAGAACCAGTGGATATGGTGTATTTGGAGTTTCAGAAGGTTTTAACAAGTCCCTACACAAGATGTTAGTAAACCAAAGTAGACTGCATGGGATTGGGGGTGATAATACTAGTATGGATTGAGAATTATTAACAGACAGAAAGCAGAGAGTAGGACTAAACAGGTCATTCTCAGGATGGCAGGCTGTGATGAGTGGAGTACCGCAAGGATTGCTGCTAGGTCCACAGCTGTTCATAATTTATGTAATGATTTGGATGTGGGGATAAATAGTAATATTTCAAAATTTGCTAATGACATAAAACTAGGTGGGAATGTAGTTTGTGAGGAGGATGCAAGGAGGCATCAAATGGACTTGGACAGTCTAAGTGAATGGACAAGAACATGGCAGATGGAATATAATGTGAACAAGTGTGAAGTTATCCACTTTGGTAGAAAAAACAGAAAGACAGAATATTTCTTAAATGGTGAAAGGTTAGGAAGCGTTGGTGTCCAAAGGGACCTGGGTGTCCTTGTTTGTGAGTCACTAAAAGCTAGCATGCAGGTGCAACAATCAATAAGAAAGGCAAATAGTATGTTGGCCTTCATCACAAGGGGATGTGAGTACAAAAGCAAATATGTCTTGCTGCAATTGTACAGAGCCTTGCTGAGACTGCACCTGGAGTATCGTGTACAGTTTTGGTCTTGTTATCTAAGGAGGGATATATTTGCCACAGAGGGAGAACACCAGAGGTTCACCAGCTAATCCCTGGGATTAATGGATTGTTTTATGAGGAGAGATTGAGGAACTGGGCCTGCATTCTCTAGAGTTTCGAAAGGTGATCTCGTTGAAACCTATAAAATTCTTATAGAATGGATGTAAATAGGATATTTCCCCTGGTGAGTCTAGAACCAGGGGACATAATCTCAGAACAAGGGGTAGGCCATTTAATATTGAGATGAGGAGGAATTTCTTCAGTCGGAGGGTGGTGAATCTTTGAAATTCGCTACCCCAGAGGGCTGTGGAAGATCAGTCGTTGAGTATGTTCAAGATAGAAATCAATAGATTTCTGGAGACTAATGACATCAGGGGATATGAAGTTAGCACAGGAAAGTGAATTTAGGTAGCTGATCAGCCATGATCTATTTGAATAGTGGAGCAGGTTTGAGAGGCTGAATGGCAAACTCCTATTCCTATGGGCAGAATTTTCCACTCGTCAGGGGAGTGCGCGCCCGATTCAAACAAGCATAAAATGACGTGCGATGATGTCAGGCAAGCATCTGGACGTCATGGTGCAGTCGCGCAATATTTCGATCAGCGGGCGCACGTGGGAGTCAGCAGTGCGCCCGGCAACAATTAACAGGCCTATTAAGGCCATTAAAGTACCAATTAAATAACATTTCTCGCTGCCCATCCAACCTTATGGCTGGCGGGCAGGCAAAAAGGCCAAGCGGCCTTTGGATTTTTTAGGAAACCTCATTCACAGGTGGGATGAGGTTTCCAACAGCAATTAAAAACTAAATAAAAATTTTAACATTTCATTCTAAACACATCCCTGATCATGTGACAGCCTTAATTGTCCTGTCAGCGTGAAATCGCAGTCATCGCCCGATTGCGGGCAGCTTCCCAACCGCTCCTGCTCGTCCCTGCCCAATGAGGTCAAAGTTTTGTCCTATGTGACAGGGGATCTGTGGATCTATATTAATGACTTGGACAAAGCAACAGAGTAGTATATCTAACTTTGCTGACAATATAAAAATAGGTGGACATATAAGTTGTGAGGAGGGCACAGAGGCTGCAAAGAGATATGCACAGGTTAAATGAGTGGTCAACAAAATGGCAGATGGCGTGTAATGTGGGGAAGTGTGAGGTTATTCACTATTTTCACAATGAAAGAGCTGAATTCTTTTAAAAGACTTGAAACTTGTAAATGCTGATGTTCAGAAAGACAGAAGTGTGCTCATACAAGCAATCCAAAGTTAACATGCAGGTATAGCAAGCAATTCAGAAGACAAATGACAAGCTAGCCTTTACTCTACTGAGTACAAGAATAAGGAAGTCTTTCTGCAATTGCACAGGGCTTTGGTGAGGCCACATCTGCAGAATGGTGTGCAGTTTTGGTCTCCATATTTAAGGAAGGATATGTTTGCATGTTGAGGCAGTGCAGCAAAGGTTCACTAAATTGGTCCCTGGGATGAGAGGGTTGTCCTATGATGAAAGGCTGAGTAAATTGGGTCTATATCCTCTGGAGTTTAGAAGAATGAGAGGTGATCTCATTGAAACATTCAAGTTTCTGAAGGGGCTTGAGAAGGCCGACGCTCAGAGGTTATTTCCACTAGTGGGGCATCTAGAACACGAGGGCACAGTCTCACAATTAGAGGCTGATCACTTAAGGCTCAGATGTTGAGGAATTCCTTCATGTAAAGGGTTGTGAATCTTTTGAATTCTCTACCCTAGAGGGTTGTGAATCCTCCATCGGTGACTATATTTAAAGCAGGACTGATACATTTTTGGTTTCTGGGGGAATCAAGAGATATAGAGAGTGGACGAGAAAGTGGAGTTGAAGCCCAAGATCGGCTATCAAACTATGGAACGGTAGAGCAGCTCAACAGGCCATATGGTCCACTCCTGCTCCTATCTCTTTGTTCTTGTGAGCAGTTAGCAAAGCTTGTGGGATCTTGGGCATGATAAATGACAAGAATGTTGCATCTAGTTCCAGTCACCATATTTTAGGGAGTAAGTGAATGTCCTTTAGAGGGTGCAAAGGACATTTACCTGAACGGTTCCAGGGATGTGGGATTTTCGCTACAAGGTTGGGTTGGAGAGGCTGGGCTTGCTTTCCTTGGAGCAAAGGAGGCAGAGGGGAGATTTGGTACAAGATTATGACATGTTTAGATAACTTGGACAAAGAAAAGCTATTCTCATTAGCTGATGATACAAGGACTAGGGGACACAGATTTAAGATTTGGGCAAAAGATGCAAGGGGGAAGTGAGGAAGAACTTTTTTACACAGCAGGCAGCAAATGGCCTAGAAATCTCCACCCATGAGGATAGTGAAGCAGAGGTGATGAGTGATTTCAAAGGAAATTAGATCGCCACTTGTGGGAAATAAACTTACAGGGCCACGCGGATAGAACAGGAGGAATGATACTGACTGGATTGTTATGGAGAGCAGACATGGATTGATGGGCTGAATGGCCTCCTTCTGTGCTGTAATATCTCTATGACTATGAGAATCATAGTCAAAATTATGAAAGGATTTTCGCTGAATAAAGTTAGCAGCACACAGCTCAGAATCTATGCTGATTTATAGTTACATTGCTGCAGGCTAGTCAACCAGACAAAAACCTACATCTGCATTTGCTTTGTTTGTTCTGAGATTGGTCATGTCCAGACTCGATCATGCTAAGCTGCACCTTAAATTAGTTCAAGACCGTTTTGACCTTGTTCCAGTTCCCAAAATGCAATACAATTTGGTATCATTTTAAATGTCTGTCAAGGAATGTTTGAACTGTAACAACTGTTGTATCTGAAAAAACTCTGACATGGGTTTCATGTTTTAATTTTGAGTAGAAAATAAAATCATATTTCCATATTTTGATAATTTTAGTCAGAAAGTTATGTTAAAGATAAGAATAGTAAAGTTACTAACCTAAAATATGTCATTGCATTATTCCATCTAGGTATCATTTATAAATAAAATGCAGGTTTTCTATATCTCAGCCGGGAATTTTCATCATTAATTTAAATGTGTCAGGAGCACTAAAAGCAAAAAAGAAACTCTCCCTTAAGGCCAGTGTAGGGTCAGCAGTTTTATAGGGGCTGATTACTCCATTTTACTTATGTTGGCTTTCTCACTAAAAGTTCTAGAAATAGAAATTGTAGCCCTAGACAACTTCCAATAAACTGCAGGTTGTAATCTGCCGAGATTTGGCTGGCTGCTTTATTTAAACATTAATGTTTGTTCTGCATTTTTCTGGATGTCACTTATAACTGTTGATTTACGATTGGGCATATTTGTTTAGCCAGAGCTAGTGCTTATGGCAGGGCACAATGATATCACAACCCACAGATATCACAATTCCAAATGGCAACACTGCATTGTGAGCTAATTTGATGCCCATATACCAATAGCTATTATCAATGTCTTTCAAAGAGAAAAAGATATTTTAGCTTTGCTCATTGCAGAAAATATCTGCATTTTACATAGTTTCTGTATTACATAAGAAATTTTAATTATTCAGTGTATGCACATATACCAGATATTTGTGCAAAATGTACAATAGCATTGCACAACACTAATTGGCATGTAGTCTGTGTAATCAGAGTACGTGGTTTTTCTTTGTTCCTTTGTCTTATGCTGATTCCTACAAGCTCATATAAAACAATCAGGAAATGCTAGAAATAATTAGGTCAGGCAGTGTCTGTAGAGCAAGAAACAGGCTTCATAAGTTTCAAGCAATGAACTTTTATCAGAACTGGAAAAGGTTAGACGCTTAAAGGTTTTTAAGCAAGTACAGATGTGGCGAAGGTGGAGAAGGGAAGGAAAAAAACAAAAGAGAAAGTCTGCAATAGGATTGAAAGTGAGTGATTTAATGAATAATGGGATGAGACAAAAAGGGATAGTAATGAGACAAATGAAGAAACAGAAAATGAGTCTAGAAGAACTGTAAATGGCAACAGCACAACCAAAAAAAAACAGGACCAGAGGTTTTGACCTGAAATTGTTGAAACCAATATCAAGTCCAAAAGGTTATGAAGTGCCTAAGCAAAAGATGAGGTACTGTTCCTTGAGCTTTTGTTAAGCTTCATTTGAAAATGGTAGGAGGCCAAGGAGATGGGTCTCAGAGTAGGATTGGAATGGAGGATTAAAATGGCAATTGACTGGAAGATCAAGGTCACCCTTATGACCTGAACAGAGGGATTCAGCGACGCAATCACCCAATTTATGTTTGAACTCCCCAGCAGGGCCCTGGAGAAGGGCAAAAAAAGGTGCAAACCACCAGGGTCCCAGGTCTAGGCGGGGGGTGGTGGCATTGGTGGTGGGGGTGGTGTCAGGCTCGTTGTTGTAAATAGAGTTCTCATTGTTGTCCGGACTGAGCAGCCAAATCTTCAGACTGGTTTCTGAAAGACCAGCTTTAACAAAACCCAGAACTGTCAACACTGACGTTTGCTGTGAGTAGGAATTTCATCTGGTTTTATTTTACATTCACCATTTCTTTGTCAGGTTTCCTGAGTGTTCATTCCAAGATCCTATTCGATGTGTCTCCATTCTGGTAAAATCGGCACATTCACTATAGTTTGGTTGTTTGTTTGCTGCAGGAGAAAAATATTTTATTGAAATTTGTGGAGTTTGGGGTCCAGTTAGCAATACCTTCAATTACATGATCTACCTCTTGATTCTTTTTAAGTATAAACTTTTTAAAATCTACTGTTTGTGCGTACTCCTGACCTTCACAGGCCTTTGGGCAGCCTTGTGGCTTATGGGCTTTAAAAAAATATCGGAACGGTCAACACTGACGGCTGCTGCGAGGACAAAAGCTAGTACACCTGTGTAATACTCCGTTCACACGCTGTGCGATACTCCGTTCACACGCTGTGCGATAGTCCGTTCACACGCTGTGTAATACTCCGTTCACACGCTGTGCGATACTCCGTTCACACGCTGTGCGATACTCCGTTCACACGCTGTGCGATAGTCCGTTCACACACTGTGCAATAGTCCGTTCACACACTGTGCAATAGTCCGTTCACACACTGTGTAATACTCCGTTCACACACTGTGTAATACTCCGTTCACACACTGTAGGAAAAGGAAACTGACATTTAAATTTAATTCCTTGTAATGGAAACATTCTCCCTTTCTCTATCCATTTTGTCAGCCTTCAATAGCCACTTCCTGCAGGAGGAGTTGAGTCCTAACCATATTTAAAAACATTGAGGAAGTAGGCACTCAATAAGCAGTAAGCAGGCTGACATCTGACATTCCAGATCAAAATTATATGGTAATCTCAACATGTCATTCACTCCACATTGGGAGCAACATATGTGTGAGAGAAATTCTTGTGGGATATGTGCCAGCCGGAACAGATAGGAATTGCTTCTGCTGACCTTTGGGCAGTTTCATGGTTCTGAATTTTTTTAAAAGCCCATCGACCACAAAGCTTCCCAAAGGCCAGTGAAGATCAAGGAGTCGGTGCAAACAGTTGATTTCTTTTTACTTATATTTAAAAAAATCAAGAGGATCATAAAATTGAAGATATTGCTAACTGGACCACAAGCTCCACTAACTTTCAGTGAATGCTTTTCTCCAGCAGCAAACAAACAACCAAATTATAGTGAATGTGCCAATTTTACCAAGACTTGGGTCTTGGAGGGAATGCTCAAGAAACCTGCCAAAGAAATGGTGAATGTAAAATAAAACCAAATGAAATTCCTACTCATAGCATCTGTCAGTGTTGACAGTTTTGATTATTGTTTTGTAAAAGCCGGTCAACCTTGAATCTGCTCGAAGGTCTTTCCTGCTCTCAGCATCTGTCAGGTGTTTTTTTTTTTAAAACTGAAAGTTGCTGAGAGTGGGAACTGACAGCAGAGCAGTGATTGGAGGAGAAGCAGATGCAGGAAAGACAGAGCTGCTTCTCCAATCACAGGTTCTGTCTCTCGCACTCTATATATGTAAGTTCTTCTTTTTGTTGTTTGATTTATGGTGATTTGCTGGCACAGCTGGTTTTTCTAGTGGCTTTGTGCAGCATTGTCTATTCTTCTCTCCCTCATGCTAGTCTGTAAAGGTCATCCAGGCAGCTATTCCAGCCTTTCATTCCTGCTAACTATCATATAGGAGTCTTTCAGCTGCATTGAATGATTTGTGATAGCATCTTCCAGGAGGCCAAGGAGAAAAAATAGAAAATGAAGGAACAGGAGTGAGTGTCGGCCAGTAACAAAGTCATATCTCGGCCAGGAGAGCTGTCACTCAGCCTTGTACCGGGCCAGAACCGGCTGTCGTCCACAGCACGAACCATTCCCAGGGAACTGGAACTTTGCTTCTGTGACACTGAGTAATCTTGAGCAAGGTGAGTGAGTGCTGTGGCAGTGTGTCTGGGGAAGCAGGAAGGAGCTGAGGCAGCAGCAAGTGAATGGGACCGAACCCTCTCCTCCTCCCCTCCCTCCCTCTTTCACTTCTACAACACTCCAACAATGGAACAATGCAAACTGCAACATGGAGGTGGTTTTTCTTTTCTATACAGAACAGGTATTCAAAATGTATAATACCAAGCCTTCTTGCAATCTGGGTTGTAAATATTGAATCTTTCCCCCAAATATGAATTTACTGTCACGATGTACATATGGTTCAATGTGCAGAGCATGTTAATGAGACAGTCACCAAAATCAGTGTTATCATCTGCACAGTGTTATAAATAACTAATGGGATATTTTCCTCTCAAATTAACAATGGGCATGATTTTTCATATGGCGGGCAGGCTGGGCAGGCGCGGGCAGGGCGAGCACGGAGCCGATCGCCACCCATGATTGGCTCCACGCCGCCATTTTACATGTGTGGGCCAATTATGGCCCACCCAGTGTAATATGCAACCGGTAGCACTCAGCACTACCTGTGTGGGCAGGGGGAGGATGGAGGGTCAGGGCCAGCGCTCTTTCGTGCATGTGTGAGAAAGAATGCAGCAATCTCCCTGAGGCACGGAGCTGCATCAGGGAGATTGAATGGATATTTAAATGAGTGAATAAATGATTAAAAAATTTATTTTCACATGTCCCCTCATGTGACCTTGTCACATGAGTTGGGACATGTTTTTATATTGATGAAAATTTAATTATTTATTTAATAAAAGCTTCAGGAAACCTCATCCTGCTCATGGATGAGATTTCCTGAAAAACGCGAAGGCCGCTTGGGCTTTTCACCTGCCTGTCCAACCTTAAGTGCTTCACAAGCACTTCAATTAATTTCTTAATGGCCTTAACAGGTGCATGCCCGACATCATCACGCGCCATTTTACATGTCGACATGTCGGGCCTGCCCCCGCAGGCTGACTGGAAAATTCTGCCATATATTGCACAATGCTGTTAGAACAAAATGTATACTCTCTGGTTTGTTTAAGTTTGCAGTGAGATCACCAATAGGGCGCATATCAACTAATAATACATTATATAATTGCTGCTCTTTATATTAATGATCCATGTTGCATACACTTCAGATGATATTTGTAACAAAAATAAAAATAACTGGAAAAACTCAGCATGTCTGACATCATCTGTGGAGAGGAACACAGTTAATGTTTCGAGTCCGTATGACTTCATCAGAACTGAGGAAATATAGAAATGAGGTGAAATATAAGCTGGTAGAGGGGGGTGGGTGGGACAGGTAGAGCTGGATAGAGGGCCAGTGATATGTGGAGGCGAAGAAGAGATTGCCAAAGATGTCATAGACAAAACGACAAAGGGGTGTTGACGGTAGTGATATTAGCTGAGGAATGTGCTAATGGTGACATTAAGGGTAGAAAGGACGAGCAAGTAACAGATAGCCCTAGTGGGGGTGGGATGGGGGAAGGGGTCGAAATAAGCTAAAAGATGTAGATGAAACAATGGATCATTTAAAAATAATGGAAATAGGTGAGAAAGGAAAAATATATTTAAAAAATATAAATTATTGGAAAATGGGGGATCAGAAAGGGGGTGAGGATGGAGGAGAGAGTTCATGATCTAAAGTTGTTGAACTCAATATTCAGTCCGGAAGGCTGTAAAGTACCTAGTCAGAAGATGAGGTGCTGTTCCTCCAAATTGTGTTGAGCTTCACTGGAACATTGCAGCAGGCCAAGGATGGACATGTGGGCATAAGAGCAGGGTGGTGTGTTGAAATGGCAAGCAACACGGAGGTCTGGGTCATGCTTGCGGATGGACCGAAGGTGTTCTGCAAAGCGGTCACCCAGTCTGCATTTGGTCTCTCCAATGTAGAGGAAACCGCATTGGGAGCAACGAATGCAGTAGACTAAGTTGAGGGAAGTGCAAGTGAAATGCTGCTTCACTTGAAGGGAGTGTTTGGGCCCTTGGACGGTGGGGAGAGGGGAAGTAAAGGGGCAGGTGTTGCACCTTCTGCGGTTGCATGGGAAGGTGCAGTGGGAGGGGGTTGAGGTGTAGGGGGTGATGGATGAGTGGACCAGGGTGTCCCGGAGGGAACAATCCCTGTGGAATGCCATCAGAGGGGGTGAAGGGAAGATGTGTTTGGTGGTGGCATCATGCTGGAGTTGGCGGAAATAGCGGAGGATGATCCTTTGAACGCGGAGGCTGGTATGGTGATAAGTGAGGACAAGGGGGACCCTATCATGGTTCTCAGAGGGAAAGGAAGGTGTGAGGGTGGATGCACAGGAGATGGGCCGGACACGGTTGAGGGCCCTGTCAACCACTGTTGGTGAAAACCTCAGTTAAGGAAGAAGGAAGACATGTCAGAGGAACTGTTTTGGAAAATGGCATCATCAGAACAGATGCAACGGAGGTGAAGGAACTGAGAGGATGGGATGGTGTCCTTACAGGAAACAGGGTGTGAGGAGCTGTAGTGGAGTTAGCTGTGGGAGTCGGTGGGCTTGTAATGAATATTGGTGGACAGTCTATCAAGAGAGGTCAAGGAATGGGAGGGAAGTGTCAGTGATGGGCCATGTGAAAATGATGGAGGGGTGGAAATTGGAAGCAAATTTAATAAACTTTTCCAGGTCCAGACGAGAACATGAAGCAGTCATCGATATACCAGAGAAAGAGTTGTGGGAGGGAGCCGGAGTAGGACTGGAACAAGGTATGTTCCACATACCCCATAAAGAGACAGGCATAACTGGAGCCCATGCGGGTACCCATAGCCACACCTTTCATTTGGAGGAAGTGAGACGAGTTTAAGGAGAAATTGTTCAGTGAGAGAACAAGTTCAGCCAGATAGAGGAGAGTAGTGATGGATGGGGATTGCTTGGGCCAATGTTCAAGGAAGAAGCGGAGAGCTATCAGACCATCTCGTTGGGGGATGGAGGTGTAGAGGGATTGGATGTCCATGGTGAAGTGGAGGCAGTTGGGGCCAGGGAACTGGAAATTGTTGATATGATGTAGGGCGTCAGAAGAATCATGGATGTAGGTGGGAAGAGACTGGACAAGGGGAGAGAGAATGGAGTCAAGATAGCAAGAAATGAGCTTCATGGGGCAGGAACAGGCTGACATGATTGGTCTGCCGGGACAGTCCTGTTTGTGAATTTTGGGGAGGAGGTAGAAGCGGGCCGTCCAAGGTTGGGAGACTATGTGGTTGGAAGCTGTGGAGGGAAGATCTCCAGAGGAGATGAGGTCAGTGACAGTCCTGGAAACAAAGGCTTGATGTTCAGTGGTGGGGTCATGATGCTGGGGGAGGGAGAAGGATGTGTCTGCGAGTTGATGCTCAGCCTCTGTGAGGTAGAGGTCAGTGCGCCAGACAACAACAGCATCACCATTGTCAGCAGGTTTGATGACAAAGTCAGGAGTGCAGCAAGTTCAGCACAAAACAGGTTAGAGTGGGTGACAGGAGCAGAGAAATTGAGACGACTGATGTCACGCTGACAGTTCTCAATGAAAAGATCAAGAGCAGATAAGAATCCAGAGGAGGGGTCCAGGTGGAGGGAGAATATTGGAGGCAGGTAAAAGGATCCGTTCAACGGGGAGAGAACTCCTGCCCAAAGAAGTGAGCACGGAGACGAAGACGGCGGAAGAAGAGTCCGGCATCGTGCCGAGCCCGAAATTCATTGAGATAAGGATGTAAGAGTATGAAACTGAATCCTTTGCTGAGCACTGAATGTTCAGCATCGGAGGGGAGAAGGTCAGGGGGGTATGGTGAATACACGGCCGGGGCTGGGATTGGAAGACGGGATGGGGACAGAGGGACCGGCAGGGGTGGAGGGTCCTAGATGGGTGTTGGTGTCGATGAGTTGTTGGAGCTTGCGTTCTTTTGCACCTGAAAGAAAGAGACAAAGTTTGTTGTTGAGGCTTCGGATGAGATGAAGAGTAAAATGAAACTGGGGGCAAGGACAGCTTAGAGATAGGGTGAGTCAGTGCTGCTGGAGGGAGAGGTCGAGTGTGTTCATATGGTGGCACGTGGCACTGAGTGTGGATCTCAGGATGCAACGAGAACAGCAGTCTGAGGAGCGTTGTATGTCCCGGAGATACCTGTAATCCTGGGTGGGTTCGAAACATGAGGGATGGAACTTCAGCTGGAATCCATATGGGGTAAGTCGGAGACGGATACAGTCACTGAGGAAGGAAATATGGCTGTGAAAGCGAGTTTTAGTAAACACCTTGTCAAACACCAGGAGAGAAATGGAAAGCAATGAAGGTGAACAGGGCAAAAGAGACAAGCGGAAATCCTGTCGGAGAGAAGAGCATTACTTCTTCAAGGTAGGCATTCCTGGAACAGAAGTGGCAGTCAATTAAACACTAAGATAGAAACGTAAGATAGATATTTGTAACCATATGCCAATAATGGGTATTATCATTTTACTAGGATCTTTCTGTGATTGTTTGGTGAATTGATTGAGGAGTCTTGAAAGGGGAAAGAAATAACATGTGTGATTGAGGAAGTGGGTTAGGGGTGGGGATAAGGGCCCAGAAACAGGGGAAGCACCAGGGCAGATTTGTCTGCCTGGTCTTGCTCTCCAGTGTGGAGCTAGACTGTATCGTGAGCAGTGACAGTATATTTAGATTAAAGAAGTACACAAAATTGCTGTTTTTGCAAAATTGCTGGAAGGAATGATTGGAGCCCTGGACAATGGGAAGGAAGTTGAAAGGACAGATGCTGTGTCTCCTGCACTTGCATGGGAAGGAGTGCAGGTGTTGGGAGAGATTGAAGAGTTAACCAGAGGGTCACAGAGGGAATGGTTCCTTTTGCTGAAGGGGGAAGAGAGGGGAAGAGAGTTTTGGTGATCATGTTAAAGGTGGCGCAAATGGCAGAGGATGATCAGTGAAAATTGGAGGGTGATGGGGAGGAAGATGAAGACAAAGGAGGCCCTATTGTGGTTCTGGGAGGGATGGGAAGGAGTGATGGCAAAATTTTCAGAAATGGGATGGCCATTTCAGGGCTTATCAAATCCAGTGGAGAGGAATCGTCAGATGAGGAAAAAGAAAGGCACAATGGATCTACAGAAGAGAAAGGTTGGATCGTCAGAATAGAAATGAAGAAATTTCAAGAATGAAAGAAGATTGTCATGTTTTCCAGAAAAAGTTGGCTTTGAAAGTAAACTGATTTCAAGAACACGTAAGCCTGTCTTCATCAACAGGCATTAACATTAGTTAAAGTGCATGGTTTAATCTTCACTGTCAATAACTACATAAGTTGGAGTTATACTGCTGTGCCAGTATCAGTTGAGCAAATATGTAAACAGCATGTTTACAATCTTGCACTTTGATGGAAGAAAGGGTAGTCACCTCAGCTTTCCGGAGAGTAGAGACTTTGCCAAACTCCACACTAAAGGTCCTTGTTTAGCAGTTGGTGAAGAGTATGCCTAATGTGTGGCATTGGTTGGAATAATACCTAACACAAAGGAAGATGGTTGTGGTCGTTGGAGGTCAACTATCTCAGTCCCAGGACATCACTGCAGGATTTCCTCAAGGCAGTGTCCTAGGCCCAGCTACTTGAACTGAGTAAAGTCAATGACCTTCCTTCCATCATAAGGTCAGAAGTGGGGATGTTCGCTTAAGATTGCACAATGTTCAGCACCATTTGTGACCCTTCAGATACTGAGGGAGTCCATGTCCATGTGCAGCAAGGCCTGGAAAATATTCAGGCTTGGGCTGACAAGTGGCAAATAACATTCATCCCACACAAATGCCAGGCAATGATCACCTCCAACAAGAGGAAATTTAACCATCACCCCTTGACATTCAATAGCATTAACATCGCTGAATCCCCCACTAACAACATCTTGGTTAACATTGACCAGAAAGTGAACTGGACTAACCATATAAACACTGTGGCTACAAGAGCAGGTCAGATGATGGGATTCTGCAGAAAGTAACTTGCCTTCTGATTCCCCAAAGCCTGTCCACCATCAACAAGGCACAAGTTCAGAGTGTGATAAAATACTCTCCACTTGCCTTGAGTGCAGCTCCGACAACATTCAAGAAGCTCGACACCATCCAGGACAAATCAGCCCACTTGATTGGCAACCTATGCACCACCTTAAACATTCTATGCCTTCAGCGCAGTGGCAGTGGCGTGTAACATCTACAAGATGCACTGTAGTGACTCACTTACACTCCTTCGATAACACTTTCCAAACCCACTACCTCTATCACCTAGACAGGCAAGGGCAACAGATACATGGGAACACCACCACCTACAAGTTCTTCTCCAAGCCACACACCATCCTGAATTGGAACTATATCTTCACTGTCACTGAGTCACAATCCTGGAACTCCCGAACAGCACTGTAGGTGTATCTACACCACATGGACTGTAGTGGTTCAAGAAGGTGACATTACCAGCATCACCACCTTCTTCTCAAGGACATTTAGAGATGGGAAACAAATACTGGCCCATATCCTGCGAAAGAATAAATTTAAAAAAAGAACTTTGACATCTAGAACATTGAAATAGGTGCCATATCACTACTTGTTTTGTGTAGGTCCTTCCACCAACAATAAGGCTGATAGAAAGAAGGAACATTTATCATATGATGCCTTCAATGATCTCAGGACCTCCCGAAGCGCTTTACAGCCAATGGAGTACTTTTGAACTGTAGCTTCATTTTAATATGGAAATATGGTAACCAATTTATGTGCACCAGGCTCCGACAAATAATAACAAAATAAATGACAAGATCATCTTTTTTTTTATTCATTCACAGGATGTGGGCTTCGCTGGCTGGGCCAGCATTTACTCTCAACCCTAGTTGCCCTTGAGAAGGTGGTGGTGAGGGCCTTCTTGGACCACTGCAGTCCATGTGGTGTAGGTACACCCACAGTGCATGTCAGGGAACGAGTTCCAGGATTTTGACCAGTGGCAGTGAAGGAATGGCGATATGTTTCCAAGTCAGGATGGTGAATGTCTTGGAGGGGAACTTCCAGGTAGTGGTGTTCCCATGTGTCTGCTGCTCTTGTCCTTCTAGGTGGTGGTGGTCATGGGTTTGGAAGGCGCTGTCTAAGGAGCCTTGGTGAATTCCTGCGGTGCATCTTGTACATGGTACACACTGCTGCTCCTGTGTGTCGGTGGTGGAGGGAGTGAATGCTTGTGGATGTGGTGCCAACCAAGCGGGCTGCTTTGTCCTGGACGGTGTCAATCTTCTTCAGTGTTGTAGGGTCTGCACTCAACCAGGCAAATGGGGCGTATTCCATCACAGTCCTGACTTGTGCCTTGTAGATGGTGGACGGGCTTTGGGGAGTCAGGAGGTGAGTTACCTGTCACACAATTTCCAGTCTCTGACCTGCTCTTGTAGCCACAGTATTTATATGGTTAGTCCAGTTCAGTTTCTGGTCAGTGGTAATCCCCAGGATGTTGATAGTGGGGGAATTCAATGATGGTAATACCATTGAACATCAAGGGGCAATGGTTGGATTCTTTCTTGTTGGAGATGGTCATTGCCTGGCACTTGTGTGGCATGAATGTTACTTGCCACGTGTCAGCCCAAGCCTGGATATTGTCCAGATCTTGCTGCATCTGTTTTAATGATGTTAACTGAAAGTTGATCAGGCAAGGAGAGTAACTCTCTTCTATGAATAATTTTCTGGGAGCTTTTATGCTCAAGGGGGCAGACAATTTAATGTTGAAAGGTGGCAGCTCCAATATTTCAGCTTTCCCTTAGTACAGCACTAAAATGTCAGTCTAAATATGTGCTCAAGTCTCTTGAACCTATAAATCAAAGGGGAAATTGAATCAAAGTTGACACATTGGGCAGAATTTTCCAAGCCCTCTCGTGGTGAGCGTGATAGCTGTCATGAGTGGAAAATATGGTGTGACCTGCTTCACGACAGTGTGGAGACAGATCATGATCAACTGCTCAGTCCGCCGACGGTGGACCGCATTTCCCACTATTGGTCGGCAGAGAGCTAATTGTAATACATTAGCATATAATTAAAAGGCCATCCCGCCAGGCTCTTGGAACTCTGCCATATCGTCCGTCCACGTCGGGGAGGAGCACACCAACGTGTTTCACAACAGCACACAGGCTACGTGCACTTGGCAGCCTTCACTTTGGGGGAACTGAGGTGAGGGAGCAGCAGCTCGCCTGTTGTTTACAGGCTTCAGGGGCGCCGGAGGGGGCGGGGTCAAATGCTGGCCAGCCTTGGAGGCGACTGCTGAGGGGGTGGGGTCTCCGGGGGCAAATGCTAGCCAGCCTCGGAGGCGACTGCTGGGGGGGGGGGGAGTGGGGAGGTCAAGTGCTGCCCTGGTGCTGCATCCTGCACACAGGCAATCGAGGTGGGGGTCAGTGTAAGTGAGGAACGAGGGAAGTGGCCACACATTAGGGACACCTGTATAAACTGACCATGCCTCTGCAACTACATCAGATCAGGCACAGCCACAGTGATATGTTAGGGTTGGGGTTCGGGTTGTGCTCTCCCATACAAGCAACACGGTGGCACCAAAGGGCCACCAAGCGCTCTATACCTTACCATATCCCCTGCCTCTCAACCACCCTGGCACAGACTTCAAGTCTGCCACCACTTCATTGGACCGTGGAGCAGTTGGACTGCACACGTTGTCCAAACTCCTCACCAGCGCTGGCCATGTAGCACTCACCGCTGGAGGCTCACAGCCCCTTGCAATCTCAGCATCCTGGTTTGGACAACGTCGTAGGTTGACAGGGGAGCCATGCAGCGCACTCATCTCTAGCCATCCGAGGGGTGACCAGCACTCTCCGGGAAGTGTTAAGGGGTGGTCACATTGGGCCAGGAAAGGTGCCAAGTGAAGCCATGATAATCTCATCTCTCTCTTTCATACTGCAGGAAGACCACATGAGAATCATGATTCTGGTGGCCTAGCTATATGTCTGATGGCCTACAGAGACCATAGAAGATGGAGGAGAGAGCGACTGAGGCTCCTGGCTGCATAAAGGCAGGAGCAGCAGCCTCATGAAGGAGGGGCAGCAGGGGGTCCAGCACACGCTGCCCAGGAGTGACAGCGAGCCGTGGCTGGTCAGCGCCTAGTGACACTCAGGGTCTATAGACGCCGCCTGCCTATCCTGCAGATGACTGAGAACCAGTGTTGCTGATGACTGCGCATGTCTAGGACTTGGTGGCTTACATCTGCCACTTACTGCAGGACCTGGCACCAAGGAGACATGGAGGGCATCCACTGCCAGCGGCTGTGAAAGTGACCGTGGTGCTCAATTTCTACACCAGTGGCTCCTTTCAGGGCCCCACAGGTGACCTCTGTGGGATTTCACAATCTGCCACCTACAAATGCATCCAAGAGGTCACGGATGCCATCTTGTCCATGGCACACAACTTTGTGCATTTTCGCCCGGGATCGGGACAGCCAGGATGCAAGGGCCATTGGATTCACCCTGATCTCGAGATTCCCACAGATGCAGGGTGTGATCGGCTGCACTCATGTGGTGCTCAGGTCTCTGTCGCTACACTCAGTGGACTTCATCAACTGCAAGGGCTTCCACTCACTGAATGTGCAGCAGGTATGCGATCACCAGAAACGCTTCCTGCAGGTTTGCGCAAGGTTTCCAGGGAGTGTGCATGACGCCTACATCCTGAGTCACTCACAGATCCCTGCAGACTTCTAGGGTCCACAGAGGCTGCAGGGTTGGCTCCTTGGGGACAAGGGTTACCTGCAGAGGCCATGGCTGATGACACCAGTGTGATGGCCTCAGACTGCAGCAGAGCGATGCTATAATGAGGCTCATGTAGCAGATCGCAACTTGGTGGAGCAGGCCATAGGGATGCTGAAGATGCAGCTCCAGTGCCTGGACCGGTCTGGTGGAGCCCTGCAATACAGTCCGCAGAGGGTGTCACGCATCAACATCGTGTATTGCGCCCTTTACAACCTGGTGCTCCAACGGGGTGAGGAGCTGGCTGAGAAGGAGTTGGAGGAGCTAGAGGTCTCCTCAGATGAGGACGCCAATGGGGATGAGGGTGAGGGGGTCATCGGTGGTAACGATGATGGGGATGAGGCTCTTACACTGACTAGGTGAGGCAGGTGCTCTCGGGAGTCCCTCATAGCTGGCAGATTTATGGAGGATGATGACGACATGCAGTGAGATGTCCCCATAGATCCTCACATCACAATTGTGAATGTTTGACTCCAGTCCAGCTTATGGCAGCACCAACACCTTCTATGAGAATGCTCCTGTCATGGAGATGCAGTGAAGGTCTTAATTGTCGCTCGATTGCTGGAGGATGATGACGACCAGTGAGGACACTCCATAGATCTTCACATAGCTTCTGAAAATATCTGATTCCTGTCTGGCCGAGAGCAGCTCGCTTGTGCTCTGTGATCAGGGCCATCTCAGAGATGCAGCCATGAAACTTTACACGCATCTGACGCTGTGTCTGCCTTCAGCACCTCAGCCCTTCAGGAGCTGGTGCACAGCATCACTGGTCGCAGATGCTGGTGTGATGGGGGCCAATCCCACCTTAAAGGTGCTGAGAGCAGATAGGGAGAATGAGAGAACACTGTGGCACCTGCCCACTACATTCTGGCTGCAATGACCAACACTGCCGAGGTGCAGGCATCAGTAATGTTTCTAGGGAATGTGAGGCTGGACCATCACTGTGGTCTGAAGGCCACACAGAGCACAAGGAAGAAGCCCTGGACTGAGACACCTGCCTTTTATCTTGTGCAGAAAGGTTTCACATCTGAGTGACAAGAAACTGCTCATCAGAATAAGGTTCCACAGACAGGAAGACATTCTTAGTTTATCGACAATATTGAACAGTATGTACAAGTATCAACAGCCATAGCCAGGCTGTGCAAACTACTTTTATCTAACTTTCCCAACCCTGCCACTACATTTCCAGACATCCACAGCAGAGGTGGAGGCAGCCTGCTGACTGTGACGCCCTGTTTTTGGCAGGCATCCTCTGGAGAACCACGACTTCGAGGGCCCCGGCCTGCTTTTAGAGTCCTGCTGTGTGGCAGTGGTGTCCCCCTTGGACTGTGAAGCTGAAGCAATGTGGGTCACAGGGAGAGGGGATTCGGATGGGCCGGTCACTCCCAGAGTCACCTGGGTGGATGGCCCTGGAGTGTGCACCTGTGGATCCTCCTCCCTGGGGTAGCTGGACTGAGC
Source organism: Carcharodon carcharias (assembly GCF_017639515.1). NCBI lineage: Eukaryota > Metazoa > Chordata > Chondrichthyes > Lamniformes > Lamnidae > Carcharodon > Carcharodon carcharias. The sequence continues at coordinate 42,782,031 of NC_054470.1, forward strand.
TTGAGCTACCCAGCACCCTTCTCACATACACTCTGTTGGAGGCCAACTATGGCATCAGCGATGGAGTTAAGCCTGTGCAGCAGTGCAGGAGTGACGTCCTGGACCAAGGTGTCGATGGTGGCCACCATCCTGCCAGTGTTGACCTCGGTGTGTTGCAATACCGGTGCTATCACCTCAGCTTGAAGACGGTCGGACTCCTCCATCTTGCCTTGCAATCTGAGGGGTGCAGTGGACATCCCTTCCTGTTGTTCCCTAGCTTGCCTTTGCAGCTTTAGCAATGTTGACATGACCGAGGCTTGTCATCTGACTCAGTCTCAGCAACATTCTGGCCTCTAGCTGTCCTCTTAGTGCCGGGGCCCTGAGTAGTCCCTGCCTCTGCCTGCTGTGGATCAGAAAGTGTGATGTACTCACCGGATTGTGATCCCGTGGCTACTCTTAAGCCAGGTCCCACCAAGGTGTGTGTCTCTGCGCTGGTGGAGGGTGTGGGTGAGCATTGTGATGGGACTTCTGGGAGGGTGCCTCCAGATTTCTCTTTAGAGGTTTCTTCAGGGCTTGATTGAGGCCCTGGGTCCTGGACTCTATTGGCTGTTTGGCAGATGTGCCTGCGATAGCAAGGGGAGATAATAATTTTTGGCCTATGAAACAGGACACATCACTCACAGCATGGTTGTTTGATGAATGTTGCACTGCTGGATCTTCACTTGATAGAGCAGCGCCAACCTCACCATCAGCACAGGACCGGTCCCGGTCATCACCAGGCAGCTGGATGGCTGTGTTTTTGAATTCTGTGAGAACTCTGATGTCCGGCATCCCTCCAGCTGTCTGCGACCTTTCCTTCCTGTTGTTAGCTAGTTTGTCCTGCATGAATAGAGGTGGGGAGAGTGTATCAGGATGCCTGCTGGGCCAGATGATAAGTATGCCTGGCCTGTGTGGGTGGTGAGGGGTCCCATGTACAGATGAGGACAACGATGGTGTGTGTGAGAGAGTGAATGGTGATGTCCCTCGCACTGGCAGTGAGATTCCTGTGGGAGTGTGATGGATTTGTGAGTGTGAGAGTTGGGAGTGATGAAAAGAGTGACTTACCCTGGCAGAACGGAGGAGATCATTCATCCTTTTGTGCCACTGGGTGGCTGTCCTCCTCTGCAGGGCATTCGCGCTGACCACCACTGCCACAGCCTCCCAAGTTGGGTTGGTGACTTTGCTGCCCATCCTGCGGCCAGAGCAGGGGTAGAACACATCCCGGCAGTCCTCCATGTTATCCAGCAGTTGCTTGAGGGACCCATTGTTGAAGTGGGGGGCTGCGGTATTTTTTCCTTTGCTGGCTATGTCTCCCATGGAGCGGTGGTGAGCTGGTAGCGATGAGCGCTTTGCTGGCAGCTGCCTTTAAAGATGGCAGCCAATGTGGTGCAACAAACGGGGTGATGGCAAGTGGGCGAATGAGAGTCCGGCCGCCATGGAATCAGCGTGTTTCGTAGGAGCGAATAAATAATGAGGCAGCTTGGGACAATATGGCGTGAAAACCTGCCATTTTTGTCGGCGGATAGGGCGCAACACAGAATTAAGTGACTGGAAGCCAGTGTCCAGTTTCGTACCACAGGGATCTGTGCTCGGTCCCCTATTACACTCCGCTAGTTATGTCTTTCCAACCTGAAAAAGACCCATTAATCCCGACTCTCTGTCTTCTGTGTGTTAGCCAATCCTCAATCCATGCTAATACATTACCCCCATTATCTTATCTTGTGCAATAACCTTTTATGTGGCACATTATTGAATGCCTTCTGTAAATCCAAATACACTCCATCTATCGGTTCCCCTTTATCAATTCTGCTTGAACTCCATCAAATTTGTCAAACATTATTACCCTTTCACAAAACCATGTTGACTCTGTTTGATTGCATTGAGCTTTTCTAAATGTCCTATTTGTTCCTTAATAATGGACTCTAGCAGTTTCCCAATAACAGATGTTAGGCTGATTGGCCTATAGTTTCCTACTTTTTGTCTCCCTCCCTTCTTGAACAGGGGCATCACATTAGTGGTTTTCCAATCTGCTGGGACCCTCCCAGAATCTAGTGAGTTCTGGAATATTTCGACCAGTGCCTCACTATCTCTGCAGCCACTTCCTTTACAACCCTTGGATGCCGGCCATTAGGTCCTGGAGACTTGTCTGCCTTTAGTCCCATTAGTTTGTCTAATACTTTGTCCCTCGTGATGGAGACTGTTACAAGATCTTTCCTCCCATTAGCTCCTTGCTTATCTGATATCTTTAGAATATTTATAGTGTCCTCCACCATGAAGACCAATGCAAAATATTTATTTAAATTATCTGTCATTTCCCTGTTCCCCGTTATCAATTCTCTAGTCGCATCCTCCAAGGGTCCCACACTCACTTTAGCTACTCTCTTTTTATATATCTGTAGAAGCTCTTGCTGTTTGTTTTTATATTTTTTGCCAATTTACTTTCATAATCAATTTTCTGCCTCTTTATTAGCTTTTTAGTTATCCACTGCTGGTTCCTAAAAATTTCCCAATCCCCTGGCCTACCTCTAGATTTTGCCACTTTGTATGCCTTAGTTTTTGATTGGATACTTTCCTTTACTGCCTTTGTTAACCACGGGTGGTTCATCCTTCTCATCAAGTCCCTCTTTTTGACCGGGATAAATTTTTGCTGAGCGTTATGAAATACCTGCTTAAATGTCTGCCACTGCTCATCCACTGACCTTCCACTTAGTCTATTTCCCAGCCTGCTTTAGACAACTCTTTATTCACACCTCTGTCATTGTTCTTATTTAAGTTGGGGACACTGGTTTGAGATCCAAGTTGCTCGCCCTCAAACTGAATTTGAAATTCTACCATGTTGTGATCGCTAGAGGATCCTTAACTACAAGATCTCTTATTGATCCTACCTCATTACACATTATTAGATCTAAAATAGCCTGTTCCTGGGTAGATTCTGCAAAATATTGCTCTAAGAAACAATCTCTGATGCACTATACAAATTTGTCTGCCATGTTACCCCTGCCAACCTGATTTGTCCAGTTAACATGCAGATTAAAATCCCCCATGACAATATAGTGCCTTGCTTACATGCTTCCGTTATTTCCCGATTTATACTTTGTCCGACAGTGCGGCAAGTCTTCGAGGGCCTATAGATGATTCCCACCCATGACTTCTTCCCCTTGCTATTCCTTACTTCCACCCAAACTGATTCCACTTCATAATCTATTGCACCTATATCACTACTCACCACCGCACTGAAACCTTCCTTTAATAACAAAGCTACCCTACCTCCTTTTCCTCTTTGCCTAATTTTCCGGAATGTCAAATACCCTTCAATTTTTTTTTTATTCATCCACGGTATGTGGGCTTTGCTGGCTGGGCCAGCATTTAATGCCCATCCCTAGTTACCCTTGAGAAGGTGGTAGTGAGCTGCCTTCTTGAACCGTTGCAGTCCATGTGGTGTAGGTATACCCACAGGGCTGTTAGGAAAGGAGTTTATTTAAGACCGAATTGATAGGTTCTTGATTGGTAAGCCGATCAAAGCTTACAGGGAGAAGGTGGGAGAATGGGGTTGAGAAACTTATGATTGAATGGCGGAGCAGACTCGATGGGCCAAATGGCCTAATTTCTGCTCCTATGTCTTATGGTCTTATGGAGTTCCAGAATTTTGACCCAGCGACAGTGAAGGAACGGCGATATATTTCCAAGTCAGGAAGGTGAGTGGCTTGGAGGGGAACTTCCAGGTGGTGGTGTTCCCATCTATCTCCTGCCCTTGTCCTTCTAGATGGTAGTGGTCGTGGGTTTGGAAGGTACTGGTGAATTGAGTTCCCAGTCTTGGTCACCATCCAGCCACGTCTCTGTAATAGCTATCAAGTCATATTCATTTATTTCTAGCCATCAACTCATCTGTCTTGTTAAAAATACTGCGTGCATTCAGATAAAGAGCCTTAAATTTGACTTGTCCTGCCTTGCAGGAGAAGAGTCATATGGACTCAAAATGTTAACTCTGTTTCTCTCTCCACAGATGCTGCCAGACCTGCATATTTTGTTTTTATTTTGGCTCAGTTAAGAACCTGCATATATTTAACTAAACTAAACAAATCAGCAGAACATGAGGTCCACCCGATGGCCTCAGTAGATGAGAGAGCAAATTGGATGAAAATCGCAGAGTTTGGCAATTGCCTCTGGACAAAGAATGCAGATTGCTGACCACATTTATAATGGCATTCGGTTGTTATTATTTTAATAGATTGCCATTTGGAATTGCAATCGCTCCTGAAATTTTCCAGAGAACAATGTCTCAAACTCTAGAAAGCATGGAAGGCGCAATATGCCATATGGACAACATACCTGTACATACTTGTACGTGAGAGAAGAGCATGACCGCAGAGTTAGAGCAGTCTTCAGAGTCTTACAGAATGCAGGCCTTACATTGTAGGTTTGGCAAATTCACATCTTTCATTCAATCAAATTTCTAGGTCACATTATATGAGCCACTAGAATCACAGTTGATCCACAAAAATCAAAAGTAATCAGAGAATTCACACAACCCAGGAACATTACTGAGCTTCAGAGATTCCTCGGCATGGTGAACCAAGTTGGTAAGTTCCTAGCAAATTTGGCAGAGGACATTAAGTTTTCGAGACAGCTGCTGAGACAGGGTCAACAGTGGTGCTGGAACGTGAACCAACAAAATGCTTTTGAAAAGATTAAACAACTTTCAATTTCCTCTGAGATTTTGGCACATTATGACCCAGAACTACCAACCATAGTAGGAGCAGATGCATCTTCAACAGTTCTGGGGACAGTATTATTTCAAGTGCAGAGAGACGGCCAAGGTAGACCAGTTTACAATGCCTCAAGTTCATTATCAGAAATAGAACAAAGATATACCACAATTGAAGAAGAAGCATTGCCAGCAACGTGGGCGTGCAAAAAATTCTCAGGCTATGGGCAGAATTTTTTATTGAGTGGGTGGGCTCATGCATGACCAGCTTGAGCTTAAAAATAGTGTGCGATGATGTCGGGCAAATGTCCCAACGTCATCGCACACTCTCAAGATATTTCTATTGGCAGGTGTGCACGGATGCTGGGGCCACGCCGGCCATTGGTTAAGAGGTCGGTTAAGGCCATTAAAAAGGCAATTGATGCCAATTTTTCATTGCCCATGCGCTTTCATGCGCATTGCACGGGCAAAACGTCAATTTCAAAAACCTCATCCACAGGCGGGATAAAAAGGGTCAGCAGCATTGCCAGTGTGAGTAGTGAGGAGTTCGGTAGATAGTTTGCTGCTGGTGACTTAGTGGTATGTGGCAGATTCACCTCTGTTCAGGGCATCATTACTGGCATTTCAAGGCTTCATTTTAGGACTCCTTAGTGTCTCCAAGAACCCCAGAGAATTCAGACCACGTGGACCCTTCCAGATATCAGATAGTTTCCTGTTACCCTGGCAATGGGGATTGTGGTCTCCGCTGGTGGCAGCTCCTCTGAGGAGGAAGTGTTATGACACAGCAGTTGGTAAAGGCTGGGTTATTTAAAATCCCAGCGGCAAACTTTAAACAACTGTCATAACCTATATTTTCAATTAGTATGTCTGAGATGCAGTTCTGAATTCGAAATGAAACCACCAAACTCCAGAGGTTTTTGATATAAATTATGTTAAATATTTATTAATTTTACAAGGTATTAAACACATACACATCTACAAATTACTACCATAAAACTATTAGACAAATCTCAAAATTAATCACTCCCAGGTAATCTTTCCCAAGGCAACGATAATCAAGAGACTTTAAACAGACACCAAGCAAAGCACATTTTATCTTACGAATTCAAAATGAGATTCCTTCCAATTTGTTGCCTTTGCAGACAGTTGTAGGGCTTACAGGCTGCTTAGGTGCCTCTTAAATGCCTTTGACTTCCAAACATAAAACTCTTCTGTATATACCTAGTCTTCCCTTTGAATACAAATTTTCATTGTATCAACAGGTCCTTTGAACTCCACCTCTTCAACGATAAAAACCCTTTCATAGTACCAATTTTATTAGTAATATAAACATATGCTTGGTGTCTCCTAGCTAGGTGCAAGAATTCACCCTCAGTCTTTGAATGGTTTATTAAACAAAATACAATGTACCTTCTGCCTTACATTTCAAAGATACTATACATCAAATCACCCAGACTAGCTGGCTTTAATCCAATTAAGGCGCACACACAGTCACATGCCCCACTACAAGTCCAATTTAAAATAATTTCCAATAACATTATATACATTAATATCTCTTCATGACAGGAAGAAAACGGCAGAAGGAAGAGTAGGCAGGTGTCCCAATGTAGCTTCCAGGGGAGCAACCTGTGGGAGGAGAGGCGCAGGCACAGGGGGCGCAGGGCCAGCTGGCAGTCAAAGGCATTAGGGGCCACAGAAGACACCACTATCCTGCTGCCAGGGTTTATGAGTGGCGATGCAGCTACTTCAATATGTCTGAGGTGCAATGCCGCAGGAAGCTCCGCCTCTCAAGGGAAACTGTGACCCCCATCTGTCAATGATTGAGCCTGAGATCAGCTGTGATTGTGTGGATGGACACCCCATGCCAGTGGCTCTGAAGGTCACGGTGGCGCTCAACTTCTATGCATCCGATTCTTTGCAAGGATCAGTGGGGGATCTGCGTGGAGTGTCCCAATCAGCTTTCCATAGTTGTGTCAAGCTGGTGACAGAAGCTCTGTTCAGACGGGTATTGACTTTCATTCATTTCCGTATGGACAAGGCCAACTAGACTGAGCGAGCCAGAGACTTTGCAGCCAATGCTGGGTTTCTCTGCATCTAGGGTACAATCGACTGCACACGTGGCCAGCAAGTTGTCAGCGGGTCAGCTGGGAGCCTTGATCAACAGGAAGGGATTCCACTCCATGAAGGTGCAGATAGTGTGTCACCATAGGATTCATATTCTGCAAGTCTGTGCAAGGTACCCTGGCAGCTCCCATGATGCGTACATCCCAGGTGCTGAGGATCTTCAGTGCTCCAGCCCTAATGGATGAATGACTGCTGGGTGACAAGGGCTATCCACTGAAAAGGTGGCTTATGACGCCTCTCCGCCACCCAAGAACAGTGGCAGAGCAGAGGTATAGTAGGAGTCATGCCTCCACAAGGGCGGTGATAGAGAACCATAGGTCTTCTGAAGATTCCCTTCTGATGCCTGGACCGTTTGTGGGAGCACTGATGGAGGTTCAGGGGTGTCACTGAAAGCTCTCCACAATCTGGCACTAACAAGGCAGGGGAGGAGAATCTTGAGGCAGCTCCCCAAGCCACAGATGATGAATTTAGTAGTGAGTCAGAAGAGGAGCACAGTCAGGAGAATGCTGAGTGTATGGAGGCAGACCTTTGTAACCTCCAGGGAGGCAGGGACACTTTAATCCAATGCTCCTTCAGCTAGGCTGCCAAATAAGTGCTACCACCTCAAGCCAGGGGTGCTGCCTCCATCCCAGATGTCTGAAATGACCCTTTCCTTTGACCCCAAACTCAGTACCTGTGTAATAAAATTTCGAGCCACCCACGTCCAGCATTGCATACTGGCGTACCCTCCACCATATTAAATAAAAAAAGTGAAGCATACTCAGGCCATTACGACAAAAGAAAATTTATCTCATGCTGACAATCAAAGCAAATTAACAGACCTTCTTTGGTCTTCAACCCCAGACCAGTAAACATTGCACAACAGAAGATCACCTGTGACCAGTCCCTCTTGTGCTCAATGTGCCTTAAACATACGTTTGTGAGTGCTACATTTTGGTGCTCCCTCCTCGCTGGCACCGGTGTTGGAGACAGCCTGCTGACTCTGCTGTCCTGTTGGCCTTGATGACCTTAGTTGGCCCCACCTGGGAGGGAGTAGCCAGTTCCACTGCTGGCATCTCCCCAGTTGCCGCAGCCTCATCAGATGCCACGGTCACTGGCAGAGGGGCGGAAGAGTTGCTGCCGTCATCCAGAGTGCCCTGAGTGGAGCCTGCAGAGATGACAAGCAGCTTGTGCGCCAACATGAAGTTGTTCTGGACCTCCCTTCATCTGCCTTCGACTCAGCATCGTCTTGGTCACCAGCAGTCCTCTGAATGCTGGCACCCTGGGCACTCTCTGCCTCCGCCTGCACCTCAAGTGAGTGTGAAGTGCCTTCACCACTGTCAACCGACACTCTAGCTGAAGATCTGAAGTCCACCAAGGTACTGGTATCTGCTCTGGTGCATGGTTCAGAAAGCGGGTCTTCGGGGTGCTGTTATTAGGATGCATGGTGGCAAACCTAAGGTAGAACAACGACATCTCATTAGTTTAATTCATCACACTGTCACTATGATCAATGGGAATCCAGTTTTGAGGCTCCCATCAATGATGAGACTGCACAAAGATAGTTGCACCATCCGAAACTCTCACCTGTGTATTGCACTCTTACCTTCATCTGGCATCCCTATCCTCTCTGTGGCCGGTTGACCGAGGTGTGTGGCGCCTCTCCAGCTCCAAGCCATCCTGCCCATATCTGGTTAGCATTAGGAGGTTTGCAGGGCCTCTGTGACTTTTCAATGTTGTTATGGGCCGTCTTCTCCTGAAAGGACAGTGAAGCATTGATTAGTCCACTCTCTACCTGCAGTGCCATCGCAGACTGGCCAACCCCAACTGAGGAACGCCTTGCAGAGCACATCCGGGTTGTGACCCTGGGGCCGCAAGGCACTCAGTCCAAGCAGACAAGGCTCATCCTGTTGGCCAGCTCCGGCGTCATTGACAGTGGCACTCAGACTCTAAAACCCCTGAGCTTCACAGGGGGGATGGCCAACCCTTAATACTTTGACACACTGACCCATGCCAACATGGTACTCACTTTTCCTGAGCGCCACAGGTCATTAAATCTCTTGCGGCATCGGGCCCTGGTGCGCCGCACAACATCATGGCTGCTGACCAATGCTGCCACCTCCTCGCAAGCTTTTTGTAAGGTGCAGTGGCCTCCTTCTTCCATCCCTGGGGACAGGAAAGTCCCTCCTGGCAGCCACCTTCTCCAGGAGGACCATGAGGTACTCATCAGAAAACTGGGCGGGGGGGGGGCTGCTGAGCACCCACCCGACCTGCTCTCCTGCCTAGCTCCTGGGCCCACCGATCACGCATGTCTGCCAAACTCAAAATTCTGCCCTATGTTAGGGATTACGATTCAAAATCGAAACAAACCATAAGCCACTAGTCACTCTTCTGAACTTGAAAGGAATTGCAAAGATGCCACCCAGAATCCAGCGGTTCAGATTAAGGTTAATGAGATATGATTCCTTAACAGAGTATGTTCAAGGGTAGTAACAGCTGACACTATCATGGATACCATCAGAAGGAACCAAGCATGAGGATTTACACTTCATTGAGGAGCTGGAAGCATATACATCCGTTATTGCTCAACACTTACCAGCTACTGCAAAAAAAGTTGCAGGAAATAAAATAAGCAGCAAGGTGATGGACATCTCCGGATAACAGGATATTGTCTTGAAGAATGACTAGGCTATATCCCCAATAATCCAGTACTGTGCCAAAACTTTGAAATGTGCAAGTACCTCACAGTCATTGATGACTTACTAGTCTTCAATGAGAGAATAGTCATACCGAGAGCACTTCAGAATGATATTCTTCAAAGGCTTCACAAAGGTCACTTAGAGATAGCAAAATATTATGTGAGAGCCCAGCAAACATTCTGGTGGCCAGGAATTACTTATTCTATAGAAGAAATGATTTCTACTCGTCTTACATGTGCAGTAAATAACAAAGAGCAAAAAGAACCACTATCACCTTCTCCTTTTCCATCAAGGCCATAGGAGCACCTGGGAATGGACTTTTTTGAATTTGAGGGGATAACGTTTCTTATTACTACTCGAGGTGGACTGAAGTGAACAGATTCTATAGCATCATGGAGGAAGCAGTCATTCAATCACTGAAGAGAGCTTTTACAACCTATGCATTCTGGATATTGTAGTGCCTGACAATGGGCTTCAATTTGCTAACGCGTTATTCCAAAATTTTGCAAAGGAATATGGATTTGTTTATGTAACCAGTCCACCTCATTATCCTCAAGCTAATGGAGAAGCTGAGAGAGGGGTATGGACCAAAGATTTGCTGAAGAAGACTGAAGACCTTAATTTAACTCTTCTGAGTTACTGAACCTCATCACTACAAAATGGTTTCTCATCATCTGAATTATTGATGGGAAGGAGGTTGAGAACACAACTTCCATTACTGACACAGAAACTTAAGCCCAATAAGTTTGTTTTCGGACGACATGAGAGGGTAAAACAGCGTGAGGAAGAACAGAGAAACAAACAGGCTCATAACTTTAACCACAGCACAGAGCTTAAGTTACCAGTGCTGAAGCCCAGGGAGAGAGTATAGAAATGAGACTTAACAGAGAGAAGGTACAATCAATGAACAAACTCCATAACCAAGATCATACAAAATGGAAAAGATCAGGGAACTATAAATAGAAAACACAGCACCTTAATATGCTTGGAAAGAAAGCCAATAGAAACTTGGACTTACTACTCAGATGCTGAAGAGAAAGAAGGATAAGTAAGCTAAAGCTCTACAGCCAGCCAGGAGAAGAACACACACCGACAGAACGGAGAGCACAGAATATCCTCAACGTCAAAAGGAGATCAGAACAAGATCAGGGAGTTTGGTCAAGGAGCCTCAGAGACTAATCCTGAGACTTTGGGGGAAATATAGGAGGAAGTAAATATGATAGGAACAATGACATGGGGTGGGGGGGGAGATGTAGAGTAAAGTTTTAACATCAGAAGCACCTGATGCTGATATAATAATTATGTAACATCACATGACCAAGAGAAAGTGATCTGGAAGGAGCAGAAGTTCCAACTTTGTACAGAGGTCCCAATATATACATCGTAGTTATAAATATAGAGTAATGGTTTTAAGAAACTATAGTCTTGAACAGCTTACTTTGGGTGAATAGACAAGCCCCAAAGAATTCCGCCTAGACCCCAACTACACAACCAAACAGGATTGCAGGAGAAGGGGGAGGATGGTTGGCAACAAGGACAGGGGGGTGACTCTCAGCAGGTAACCGCCCCGGTGCTCCCCAATCTTCTTCATGTGGATCCCTCAATCAGGCATTGAATGTCTTTGAATATAGGCTCCCCGAGATCCTGGTAGCAATCCTGCACAGGTTCGCTTGTGATGCTTCCCGCATGGTGAATCCCCTGCCTGGCACTGGGTTAATACTAACGGTGGTAGGATGATGCGCCTAAGTGGGCATCAATTGCCCACGTAAGGTCTCTAATTGTCTGCAGGGTGGGAATGCCATCCATGAGCCTTCCTGCCATGGGCTTAATTGTGGTGGAGGCAGGAAGGAGACGGGGTTCTCACTCCCAACCCTCTTGCCTGATTAAATGTCCCCCCACCACCAAACTTGCCAGGGTGGAGGACATTACATCTCACCCCATGACTCTATAAATGATTGTTATGCACAGCAATGTCTGCCCAATAAAGAAGAAACACTATTACTGAGAAGGTGCAAAACAATGGAATGGGGGTCAGCTTGTACACTAACCATATAAAGTAAACTTGTGTCTCAAGAAGAAAATACTGGGGGCTTAGTGGTATCCTGGCTAAAATCCAGCTCACCTTGATGAAAAAAAAACTCTAGCCCCAGATAGTATTAATTTTTTTCTTTTGTATTGAAATACTAAGATCATCAACCAGGACTGGAAAAGTCGCTAATCTCTGGTCAACCATACCAAGACCCAGATCTGATGTATATGCAATATAAGTAGGTCACCTCAGGCTGCAAGACACAACATGTAATTTTCCATGCAATTGGTAGAGATTCAAGCTCGACTGTTGTGTCTGATGCTGCACCTGACCTGGAGATGGAGTAACACAGGTAAGTTCAAAGGGATTCTTGTGTACCAGTACAACTTGATTATTTTCATGTTGGAGTAAAAATAGCTTTAAGATACGATTGGGGGAACTATGGCTCAGTAAAATTACTGTTAAAGTATTTTGTCTTTAAATATGCATAATTCACTTTAATATGGAGCAAAAGTTCACCAGCATGAGTATACTGAATATTAAGAGGATGTGGTTAGATGTATGGCAAAGTGCCCAGAACACTTCAAACAACTGGAAACAATGACTAAAATTACTAATGGAGCAATATTCTGCAAATTAAAATTGCATCTGTCTAATCATGTCTTCTAGTGCCACTGCTGTCTGGCAAATGTCAACAGCACCTATTGTCAGCTCCATACTTTTTGTTGATAGATAAGTGATGAGTTTGTAACATTGCTTTAAGAAAAGTTATTCTTGGGCTTTTCCCCACATTTTGTTCCTCACCACAACCATGATGTCATGTTTGGTGGGAAGTTCTTGAGAAATCAATCCTTTCACCTTCTAAGGCTCTGACAATGCAACACTTGATTGTCTTAGTAATTTTTTGGCTCTGCCATGGAAACCACTCAGCACATTTGAGTTTCCCAATCAAGCTGGAAAGAAATCTACACAGGCTGAGGGTTCCAGTTTGTCCAATATGATGTGCACATTTAATGTCCAGTGGGAACAAACACTTCTACACATCCACAGAATTGACAACCAGGTTAACAGACTGCCAATTGTGCAAAGGGCATTCTGCTAGTTAACCAATATAAACCAAGCTGCCTCCAAATGCAGAGTACCTGTAAATGTTCTGCTGCTTGTCCAATGAGGACAATTCTCCCCTTAGGCCATTGGTTTGCAGTGTTACCTTGATCCAGATGGAAAGAACCTCATACCCAACTGACATCATCACACTTTTCGGTTCTATTGGTGAGCCACACTGTCAATAGGCAACAATAGCCTGGTGCTTTGTTAATCAGTTTTCTTTCAGGGGGTCGGGTTACTCTTCGTTGACTTTATTCCAAACTTGTAGCCAGTCATAGTGGATCCACCTTGACTTCAAAGCCCGCTTAAAACGTTTTGGATATGTTACAAGCACTGGTTTGACAATTTGCTAATGGACACTGTTCAACAAACTCCTCGTAAGCAGCATCTTGAGCAATGCAAATTATAACACGTGAGAGCTTGGCTACCATGCTTCTCAGCACACTATAGCCATGGTCACATGTTTTGAAGATATAAAGCTTCAGCAGCATTTGCTTGCCTCACTGCTTCCAGTAATCATAGACACTGAATTGTTGATATAGAAGCGTGCATGCCTAGCCTTCTGTTTACTCAGTGAACATGTGGCTTCAGTATGGTGAAAGTACCTTCATAGGGTTTGCAACTTACCAGCCATCTGGATATTTGAGATTTTCATATCTAGTGCTATGTACCATGTTTAATTGTCACTAACCTCTTCATCAGCTCTTGATTGTGAGAAGTTTTGACAAAAAACGTTTGCCATGAGGCTAACTCAGAGTACTCGATGACGGGCTATTCTAGATTGCAGCCTTTCCTCCCAACAACAATTTCCACTTTTTCCCACAAATCCACAGCCCAAATCGATCTGTATCTCATACACGATCCAGAGAAAGCCATTCATGCCAAGATGTTTCAAACCATGCAAGAATAATAGGATTTGATTGCAGGGATGGGGTTGAGAGTTACATACACACACAAGATACCATGGCCTTCAATGTGTAATCTAATTTCAGGATTTTGTAACAGAGAGAAATCGTTCTAACTTTATTTTTGATTTGTGATTTAAATTCCTTGTTTACATTGCTGCCTTCCAGATATCTATTACTTACTCACTAATTTTGAAGAATTTTCAAATTATATCTACCTAGAAGATATGTTACCAATTACCATTGCTTTATTAAAGCATGCAGTTAAAGTATGTGTGACTATCAAGAGTTCATAGGAATATGAAAAATGATCCTAATGTTAAGTTAGAATACGTGACTCCAAACACTACTCTTTATGGGGAAAAAGCCATTGAGAGCCAAGTTAAGAGCAAATAGGAAGCACATTTTCTTCCTTCACCTAGATTTGTTTCCAATAAAATGAAAGATGTTGCAGTAGTGAGGCTGAATGCCAAAACTCTCAGTTCTGTGCAAGAAGTTTGTTTCTGATATCTATGCAGTGGCCTTGTGAAGGTTAGACATTTTATAGTATATAAATACATGACCTGTTCTGAACCTGGCTGTATTTTTGGGTTAGCTTACTTTCCTGATGTGACCTAGTACTAGGTGTGAATCTACTCCAGGCTCATAAAGGGCAAGAATTCAAATGCTGCGGTAGGCTTTAATCCAGGTTTTAAATTTTGCTGCTAATATCTGTGTAGAACTAGAAAATGTTGAGAACAGTTTTGGGAACAGCAGGACAACCATCATGGAATGAATGCAGCAGGGCTGAACTGATTACACAGAATCAAACTCCCACATGGTACCTTTATGCTTTAACAACGCCAAATATATTTCAAGGAACTGATGAACTAGACTGTTGGCTTGAGCAGCTGCCTTCAACATTTCATAAAATTTATAAATTTAAGAAAGCAACTGCCATGAAGACAGCTTCCCATTTGATGAAATTAACTTTAGCCCTTTAGATGTTCTGCAGTGCTTTAAAAGATCAGGAGAAAATTGCTTTCCAATGGGCAATCTTTAGGCCATGTTAAAACCATGCTATAAACTTTAATTTACATTTGTTTGCAGGAGAAACCTTGTCTTCATATATAAATTCACAGTCCAAAATGATTTTGAATTCATTACTCAGTCAAAAACGCAATAATACATATATGAATCCAGTTAAGGGGAATTACAGATTTCTGATTCAACGTAGAAATTTACCTGTGGAGATCAGAAGGCAATCAGTTAGAACCTCGCAAAGTGAGAAGTAAATTGTTGCATGGGTTAAATAATATGACGTGCAGTAACACTGCGACTGAAATATTTTTTGATGTACTTTACAAGTCCTGGATTATTATTATTGGCATCCATCTATCTCAGGAGATGATGGACTGCGCCCAGAATGCATGACCAATGTCTGTTGAGGTTGATTCGTGAGTGGCACAGTCCTTTCCACAGCTGGCACAGGGAAATAATGTTGGCCTGAAGTCAACTAATGTTTTTTCCTTCCAGCAGATGATAAATACATAAATATACAACTTTGCAACAACATATTCTTGTGCAGTTTTCACCTGACTTGTAAAAAAATTATTGATTTAGATTTCAGTGGCTGAATTGCATTCTTGACATATCTAAACTAACAGCTAACACATTTAATACAAGAAGCCATCTCAGTAAAGGAGCTAAAGGCAGCACTAAGAATGGCCGCCCGGATTACCACAAAAAATGCCAGCTAGCATTCATTAAAGAGGCTGCATGGCATTTTGGTGGCTGGTGTTGTCTATATGCCGTCTCATAACAGTTGTTTGGGAGTAAACAAGTCTTTGAAGTCAATTTCAAGCACTACTTAAAGGGGTACTCACCATTTCAAGTTTCATTGCTACTAGAATTCTGAGGAGGACCTCTGAAACACATCAGTAGACTTTTAGAGGCACTTTGCCAAAACTTCGCCAACACTCAAGCAACATTTGTTCTGGAAAAGCTCTGAGGACTTTAACTAAAAAAAAAGCATTGCGCTAATCGTCCTTTTTGGGCTCCTAAAAGGAGTCAACAGGAGAAAGGGAGTGACCAAATGTAAACTGGGCGACCGCTTTGCAGAACACCTGCGGTCTGTCCGCAAGAATGACCCAAACCTCCCTGTCGCTTGCCATTTTAACACTCCACCCTGCTCTCTTGCCCACATGTCTGTCCTTAGCTTGCTGCATTGTTCCAGTGAAGCCCAACGCAAACTGGAGGAACAACACCTCATCTTCCGCCTAGGCACTTTACAGCCTTCCGGACTGAATATTGAACTCAACAACTTTAGGTCTTGAGCTCCCTCCCCCATCCCCACCCCCTTTCTGTTTCCCCCTTCCTTTTTTTTCCAATAAATTATATAGATTTTTCTTTTCCCACCTATTTCCATTATTTTTAAATATTTTAAAATCTTTTATGCTCTCCCCACCCCCACTAGAGCTAGACCTTGAGTGCCCTACCATCCATTCTTAATTAGCACATTCGTTTAGATAATATCACCAACTTTAACACCTATGTGTTCTTTTGTTCTATTGTTGTTGACATCTTTTGATGATCTGCTTCTATCACTGCTTATTTGTCCCTACAACCAAACAAACCCCCTCCACCTCTCTCTCTCCGCACCCCCCCCCCACACCTTAAACCAGCTTATATTTCAACTCTTTCTTGGACTCGAACTCAAGTTCTGTCAAAGGGTCATGAGGACTCGAAACGTCAACTCTTTTCTTCTCCGCCGATGCTGCCAGACCTGCTGAGTTTTTCCAGGTAATTCTGTTTTTGTTTAAGAGAAAGGGAGTGCTTGGGCATGGGCATCCAGCTATTTCACCCATTGGTCTAGGCAAGGAATGGGAAGAGGACGAGACTAGGCAGAGCTATATCAGCTGCTGAAAGTGTAAGAGACAGGAATAGAAGGAGGGCAAGTCAGCATGCTTTTAGTCTACAGGTACAAAGCAATCCGCCTCCTCCACCAGAACCTCCAATCTCACATCCGAGAATCTATGTGTCCTCTCCCTCGATCACTGAGTCATCCTGCAATGTGTCTCAGTGTGCTATCCAGAGCACTCCACACTTTCAGTGGTGTGGCTGTGAGGAACCCACATGCACTGCTCCACAAAAACTTGCACCAAAGCAGCACGAGAGTGCTAAATCTGCAGGTTTCCAGGTTAGCAGCCCTAGGCAAGTTAAAATATTGCAATCAGCAATTGGGACCAAAATTGTGTGCTAATCCAGGCTTTCAAAGTGGCTAGTCCTGTTAGCATTGTACCTATTTAACACTATTTCACCCTTTGGCAAAAAAATACTCTCTTAATATCTCGTTGGAATTAGCAATGCTAATAACCTCAGTGTTAATCACTTTCCAAATGCACCAATATTTCAATTTTAATTACACTTAGGACTTGCTATTTGAATAAGCTGCTATCCATATTCAGCACCAGTGATATCTGGTGATATCTGTTCAAGTTTAGAAAAGACACGAAGAAATGCTACCGATTCCCCAAGGCACTAATTCACCAAGACATTGATAGGCTTCAAATTGCAAAGATGTTAACATAAATTTGACTTTAATGAAATTTGATCAATCCCACAATCATGAACTAATAAAAATCATTACTCACACAACTGCTCTAGAAGCAGACCGCAGAAAAGAAGTTGTCATCAATTGTGTGAAACAACTGAATTGAACTTTGTTTGATATGCCGCTTTGTCACTACTCTTCATAGCAGAATTGAAAAAATATCATATGGGACACTAAATAGTTTTCAACAATTTTCCCATTCAGGTTCTCTGCATTTAAAATCTGGCAACTAAGATTGTCTAATTCTTTATCATTTTGTAAACTACTGTGGTTGGATTCCATTAACAAATCATCAGCTCCCCATTTATGACTGTTTCCAACACAATAGCACAAACTGATAGGAAGTATTGGATAAACTGTCAGTACTTAAAGTTGACACAGCACCTGGACCAGATGAGATGCATCCAAGGATACTGAAGGAAGTAAGAGAGGAAATTTCGGGGCAATGGCCATAATCTTTCAGTCTTCCCTAGACTGAGGGGAGGTGCCAGAGGACTGGAGAATTGCAAACATTACACTCTTCTTCAAAAGAGGTTGTAAGGATAAGTCCAGCAATTATAGACCAGTCAGTTTAACATCAGTAGTGGGGAAGCATCTTGAAACAATTATTTGGGATAGAATTATTAATCACATGGAAAAATGTGGATTGATTAGGAAGAGCCAACATGGATTTCTAAAGGGGAAATTGTGTTTAACTAATTTGTTTGAGTTTTTTAAAGAGGTAACAGAGAGGGTTGATGAGGGTAATGCTGTTGATGTGGTGTACATTGACTTTCAAAAGACATTCGATACAGTGCCACACAACAGACTTGTGAGAAAAATTACAGCTCATGGAATAAAAGGGACTGTTGCAACATGGATGCAAAATTGGCTGAGTAATAGGAAACGGGGGTAATGGTTAATGTTTTGGGCTGGAGGAAGGTTTGTAGTGGAGTTCCCCAGGGGTCGGTATTGGGGCCCTTGCTTTTCCTGATATATATCAATGATCTAGATCTGGTGTGCAGAGGGCAATTTCAAAGTTTGAGGATAAGACAAAACTTGGAAGCATTGTAAACTATGAGGAGGACAGTATAGAACTTCAAACGACATAGATAAGTCGTTGGAGTGGGCAGATTGGTGGCAGATGAAGCTCAAAGCGGAGAAATGTTAGGTGATTTGTGTCAAGAAAGAAGGGATTAATACAAAAAAGTAGTATATGTACCCTTGTGAAAATACTGAATGCTGTTTCTTGGATAATTGTGGAGAATATGTACTGCAAGGGATACAGATGTCGGCTACAAAATTTACCTTACCCATTCACTGGTATGTTTTAAAAATAAAAATATGAATGCAAAAGAATTATACAGTAGGAAATGTTCAATGTACAGAAAAACACAGCATGCTGCACATTTTCCATAAAAATACAATATTCAAAATCATACCCATTATGGCTCTTAATCAGTATTTCTTGAAGTCATCTCTGAACACAGAACAGATTGAAAATATAATCAGAATTTATTTTTTTCCATTCCAAAGACTCCTTTTTCTCTATGTCTTGTTATCATTCCCCTGTGTATCGGGGTAATCGTTTTTCTTTAAAAGCGTTAAGTCCTTCAATTCTGTCTTTTGTTGGAATCACCTGCAGTTTAAGAGAAAAAATATGATTCTGAATTCAGGCTCACTGGATTGCTGGACAAAGTAAAACGGCAATCTGGGGCATACTCTGGAGAGCTGAAATACTGCTATGATCTTTGCATAGTTTACTTCATGATTTACAAACACAACTGCAAAGGATGTTTTTGCTTACAGCCTAACATCACATAATGTCAAGTACAATACATTTAATAATTATCTTGTGAAAAAGCTGAAATTCATTTCAGTATACAGCTGTTGGGGAAATTTTGTTTCATCCTTTTCCTGCATTTTCATCGAGAGTCCTGAGTCAATGTTTGGCTTTCTGAACTTCTTAGTACTTTCCACTAAATAATGGCCAAGAACAACTCCATTATGATGTGATCACTCCTCATGCAATTTCCTGCTGTAGGTGACTTTCTAGGAAGGAATGTGTCACAAACACTATAGAGCTACTGAGACCAATCTGCTTGTTTCAAAAGCAATGTGAATGTGCCCAAACCCGAAAATTTGGTCTGAATATTTGCGGCTGCTCATACTTACTGCCTTGTTTGTTGTCTGTTTTGCCACTCTGTCAACTCCATATAGATGCAGAAGGATAGCGATAAAGGAAACCAGTTTAAGAGACAGCATCAATATATGCTTATTCAACAGTGGATAACTGTCTCTCTCAAATTCCATAAAAAGGGATAAGTATTGCATTTTTAAAATTGTATATATAGGCCTTTATAATCATACTGGGCAATTTTCAGGCAAGTTAGGTCGGAGGGAAAGCCAAGAATCATCTGTTCCAAAATCTCTGGACAAACTTCACTGCGTTGACTTGTTAAGTAAGTTTACACTGCAGCAGTCAGTTCACCCACTGTATTGTGAATTTCTGTAATATATTATTTATTTCCCTTAGTTCGAAACCAATTTTTAAAAAAAGGATAGACAACAATAATAAGGTGGAGTAATGATGATTATACAATACTCAGCACCATTTGTGACTCCTTAGATACTGAGGCAATCCATGTCCAAACGCAGCAAGGTATCCAGGCTTCAGCTGACAAGTGGCAAGTAATATTCGTGCCACACAAGTGCCAGGCAATGACCATCTCCAACAAGAGAGAATCTAACCATTGCCCCTTGACATTCAATGGCATTACCATCGCTGAATCCCCCACTACCAACATCCTGGGGGTTACCATTGATCAGAAGCTGAACTGGACTAGCCATATAAATACTATGGCTACAAGAGCAGATCAGAGGCTAAGAATCATGTGACAGGTAACTCTCCTTCTCACTTGCCAAAGCCTGTCAAACATCTACAAGGTACAAGTTGGGAGTGTGATGGAATACTCTCTACTTGTCTGGGTGAGTGCAGCTTCAACATATTCAAGAAGCTTGACACCATCCAGGACAAAGCAGCGCGCTTGATTGGCACCCCATCCACAAACAGTCACTCACTCCACCACAGGCGCACAGTGGCAGCAGTGTGTACCATCTCCAAGATGCACTGCAGGAACTCAACAAGCCTCGTTAGACAGCATCTTCCAACCCCACAACCACTAACACCTAGAAGGACAAGTGCAGTAGACACATGGGAACATCATCACATGGAAGTTTCCCTCCAAGCCACTCACCATCCTGACTTGGGAATATATTGCCGTTCCTTCACTGTCACTGGGTCAAAGTCCTGGAACTCCCTTCCTAACAGCAATGTGGGTGTACCTGGACTACAGGGGTTCAAGAAGGCAGCTCACCACCACCTTCTCAAAGGCAATTAGAGTTGGGCAATAAATGCTGGCCTATCCAGCAATGCCCACATCCCAAGAATGAATTTAAAAAATAAATAAATATACCTCTCCTTCCATACAAATTCTCCTGCTCATCTACAATCAGCCCATTGACCTTGCTATCTTGAATTGCCTCTCTTCTCACATGGTCTTAATTGCAAACAAGGCAATCTCCAACTAATTCCTCACTTCTCTTACCACCCATATTCCACTACCCCTTTCCAATCCTGAAAAATCCCTTTAATCTCTTCCATCCTGTTTCTTCCCCAGGTAGGGCCCACATATCAACTTCCTTGAGTTCAAGTTATGCAAATTTGAAAGATTATGGCAGACATCTGGTTTATCTATTCAGCGGTAAATCTGACTGAATTACATAGAGCAGTATCGGGTCTCGCTCTCTACCAAAAATGTTCATCACTTCAGGATCATCCTGGAATGTAAAGATAGACCCGGTTTCTTTCCTGCCCTACAAACTACTTTACTTTTAATCTTGGCAACTTCTTAAGGCTCAAAACAAAACCTATTAGGGGTGAGCTGGGTGGAATTCTAGGTGGAGTCTGGGGTCATCCCTAGAGACAACCTGAAAGTCAGTTCAACACCTAACAAGAGAGCCATAAGAAGCACCCAATCCCCAGCTTTCTTGCTGCACAATTTGTGGGGGATCTTACATTCACACTCAGGGTATAAGTCCAGCAGAGGTACATTTCATCCCTGATCATATTGGATTTACATCCCCTTGTGATCCTTTTAGCTTATAGGGCAGAATTTTCTGCCTGTCGGGCAGGTGGGCCCGATCTAATCTCCGGTGGGCATGGAGCCGATCCCCGCCAGCGAAGCGGGCTGCACTGCCATTTTACGTGGGCGGGCCAATTAAGGCCCGCTCAGCATGACATCCAGCGGGAAACGCTATGCGCTCCCTGTGCGGGCGAGGGGGATTCCATAAAAGTGAGAGTGGTGAGCTGCCTTCTTGAACTGCTGCACTCCAAGTAGTGTACGTACACCCACAGTGCTGTTAGGGAGGGAGTTCCAGGATTTTAACCCAGCAACAGTAAAGGAACAATGATATATTTCCACATCAGAACGATGAGTGGCTTGGAGGGGTACTTCCAGGTGGTGGTGTTCCCATGAGCCTGCTGCTCTTGTCCTTCTAGATGGCTGCGGTCGTGGGTTTGGAAGTTGCTGTCTAAGGAGCCTTGGTGAGTTCTTGCAGGGCATCTTGTAGGTGGTACACACTGCTGTTACTGTGCGTCGGTGGTGGAGGGGGTGAATGTTTGTGGGTGGGGTGCCAATCAAGTGGGCTGTTTTGTCCTGGATGGTGTTGAGCTTCTTGAATATTGTTGGAGCTGCACTCATCCAGGCAAATGGAGAGTATTCCATCACACTCCTGATTTGTGCCTTGTAGATCATGGACAGGCTTTGGGGAATCAGGAGGTGAGTTACTCACCTGAGAATTCCTAGCCTTTGGACTGCTCTTGTAGCCACAGTATTTATGTGGCTAGTCCATTTAATTTTTGATCAATGGCAACATCCAGGATATTGATAGTGGGGGATTCAGTGAAGGTATTGAGGCTAGGGAGGCAATTAAATCAGAGGAAAGAGTGCAAGGTGAGTTCAGATGGAGATTGAAATCACTAAAGTTGAGATATCACTCAGAGGCTGAGGGTGGGTACATCAAGGGGTAATACAGGAGAGGGATTTGTGTGGAAAGTACAGAGTGAGGATTGTAAAGAAAAAACTAGAAGAATGGAGCGGGATGAAATGCTAGAAAGAGAAAATAATTCAAGGGGTCACGGATAAGGAGCTCGGTTTTGATTTTGCGAGGCAGGTGGTGAAATGTATAGCCAGGTGGCGAAGCTTCAGTAAGGCACAGGGAGTCAGCAGCCATTATGCCAAGTTTCAGTCAAACCCTGGATGACAATGAGTTCTTTATCTTGGTCCTCTTAGTTAGTTTCTGTCATGTATCATTGCCGGCCAAAGGTGAATGTTTCACTGTTAGTACTCCGCCAATGCTGCTCTGGAACTAGCTGCTCAGTAGTGTCACTCTTCTTGGGGTTGTCCTGCCCCATGGCACTTTTGGACCCTCAAATCAGTCATGGAATATTAGTTTCATTTCTTGAAAACTATTTTAGGAATATGCCAATCACTGCACCTCAAGATGTTTAATAGCATATTATTTTGCTAATCTATTACAGAATATGAATGCTATTGATATTAATACAACTTAATGATATATAGGGCAGATCCAACTTCAGAAATCAGAGCAATTTCTAATCTGAAATTAGCATTGCTGTGACTACAGCTTGTGATGTTTCACATAAATTGCTCTTCTCAGACGATACATCTACTGGGATGCTACTCTTATGATAAAATCAGGAGGATTAAATTTAATTTGAATAGTCTATTAAATCTTGCTTGTCCTTCGAGGCGAAATAACCATGTTCTTCATCTGGGGTGTTCATAAGAGTTCTCAGTGCGTATGTAGGTGACTGCTAAAGCCAATCTGCACCCAGAAGTTTCTGCTGCAAATAGGACAGGGTACCGCAGATGACTAAGCTTTGGATGAATTGCTGGCTTGGGATTTCCTCTCCTTGCATTTTCTCTCTTTCTCTAATATGCATTTGCTTTTGAAGGAATTCTCACCACTTTTTATTTGGTTGCGCCAGCTGCAGCGATTCTGGGCAAGCTTCTCCCAGGACTCAAAGTCAATATCAAAACTCCTAAATGAAGCCTTGAGTTCCTTTGACCACCATAAGAGCACACCCCAGACTCAAGCTCTGCATAGAAGATTTGCTTTGGTGAGTGAGTATCAGGCATTCTGGCTACATGACCAGCTTAACTCAGTTGTGACTGTCTCAATATAGTGTGGATGTTTGGCATGCCAGCTCAGGTGAGCACCTCAATGTCTGGTATTTTGTCCCACATCAGGTCTTCATAAGCCTCTGAAATTAACTCAATTGAAAGCAGTTGAGCTTCTTGGCATCATGCTGGTACGCAATCCAAGTTTACTGAGGAGGCGGTGGCATAGTGGTATTGATATTGGACTAGTATTTCAGAGACCCAGGGTGTTGTTCTGGGGACCTGGGTTTGAATCCCACCATAGCAGATGATGAAATTTGAATTCAATAAAAATCTTTAAAATTCATCCCAAGTTGTTTATGGGGGTGTAAAAGTCTGTGATGCTCCCAAATCAATAGTCTTTTGTGTTCCTATTGCTTTCTGACAATCTGAAAATAACTGGCATTTGTTAGGGTGCATGCACCACCCAATGGCCATCATGGATGCTGTTAGTATTGGAAACACAATTAATTGGTTGTGCTTCTCTATTATGTAATTACACATTATTGGAAAATGCTTTGCTTTATCGTAATGGTGTACACAGCTAAAATATGAATGACACATACATATACAAATACAGGCATAATGTTTAAACTCATACCTGAGCATAACAGGCCTCTTCTATTGCTAAACCAGTTTTCAAATCCACCTGGAAAGGAAATAGTTGACAACAGTTTTTGAAAGCTATACCAATAATCACATTTTCTATCTTTATGACAGATTCCACCTCATGAACGGAAATGTAAACGCATAACTAATATTGTAGCCATCTTTACTGAATACTTGTTGACCTATTATATGTTTTAATGCACCTCATCTAGGAGAGCCATATTTTCATCAGTGCAAATTACAAAAAAAATTGTGACTAAAAAAGGCACCTACAAGAAATATTGTGCCTACATACTAACCAGCATCAGTTTTAGAGTCTGGCTTCCACAGGGAGAGTGGTGAGAAGGTTGGCCCTTTCAGATACAGTGTCTGTCTCTTGCTTGATGCAACACCTTGGGACATATTTCTATGTAAAGGCATGATGTGAATTAAGTTGTGAATGATGTGACACATGTCCTTGGGGAGATGAGGAAAGGTCCAGTAGCATAAAAACTTCATGCTGGGTCTACCTTAGATATTGCTCAGATTCAGAGATGCTGGTATTCCCATAAATGATCTCCACATTTTACTTCCAGGAGTGCACCTGTAATGTTTAATTTCTAATTGTACAATAGTGCAATTTGGGAGTGTAACAACAGTTCCTTCTTATGATTTGAAGTGGAGATATGCCTTTCACATGTGTTTCACATGCACTTTTACATTCCTTCAGTCAATGGACTAAAAACAAAGTGAAAGGAGGCTAGATATAAATTGTTAGCTGTTTTATTTCACAAATATGTCAAGGAAAATAGATAAGTGTTATGATCCTGCTAGGGTACATTAATGTTTAGAGAGAATTCTGAATACCCAGCAATCAACTGACAGAACTATACCACAAGATTTCACATTTTTTTAAAAAACAAACTTTATTGTATATTAGAATTGAACAAAGCAAGCATTATTAACTTAACACTATAGTTTATAATTGCATATGCTATGAACCCAGTTCTGCCTTTTACTTCCCCCCCCCAAGAATTCCCTTATACACTACAACAATCTTGAACGTTCATTCACTTCTTTAGCGACCAATCCGCAAGGTATGCTACAGCTTCCCAGAATTCACTTTAATTCTCCTCAGTGCTCCAGCTATTCTCCAAGGTAATATTTTATGGGATCCTCCCATTCGCTTATCGGAGAAGCAATCCTCAAACTTTTATTTAATACCTCATGACAGCTGATGCCTCAGCTCCTTGGTCGGCTGCTGACAGATACCCAATTGCCTTCTCATAGCTTCCAAGCTAACGCTGCTGATTGCTTTCTGCCACAAGGGTCTGTGAGGGGCACTGCAGATTTCTTCCTCTGGTTCCAAACTAGGGAAATCTTCCAGCTACTTTTTCCCTCACGAAATCCAAACTGAGCTTGAGCCCCACCCGCATTCCATGCAGTGATCAATAGTTGATATGTTCTCTGCTTAGAGTGCAAGCCTAACTAACAATCATCCCCTTTTGATTCTCTCACTCCAGCGAGGTGCAGTTTACACCAAAACAAAGCTGCAATTGTCTGCTTTCTGAGCAAACACCCAGATAACTTAAACAAAAGAACATTCTACCCCCACAGCCTATCTGTAAGACAACATGGCATGCTTTGGGATGGTCTGAAACAGAAATGCAAACAAATTATTTTACCTTCAACAAAACTCTTTGATTCTGTAACCTGTATGAACAATTTATATTTCTAATAGATGTAATTGTCTTCTCTCTTAAATCCGTGTCCACAAAACAACTCCCATGAGCAGAATTTTCCATTCAGCATGCAGGGGCGGGCCCACACGCCGATGTGTAAAATGACACGCAAAGACGTTGGGCGTGCATCCCGTCATCGCGCGCCATCACGATATTTCATTCGGCAGGCATGCGCCGGAGTTGGCTGCGTGGCCACCGAAATGTAAACGGCCTATTAAGGCCATTAAGAAATCAATTGAGCCACTTCTGAACGCTGCCCATCCAACCTTAAGGTTGGACAGGCAGGCGAAAAGCCCAAGTGGCCTTCGCGTTTTTCAGGAAACCTCATCCAAGGGCAGGATGAGGTTTCCTGAAGCTTTTATTAAACAAATAAATAAATTTCCACAAATATAAAAACATGCCCCAACTCATGTGACACAGTCACATGAGGGGACATGTTTAAATAAATGTTTGAATCTTTTCTTTCATTATGTTAATATCTATTCAATCTCCGAGGCACAGAGCTGCCTCAGGGAGATTGCTGCACTTCGTTGGCCCTGGCTCTCCCTCCTCCCACTGCTCGCACAGGTAGTGCTGAGCGCCACTGGCCGTGTATTATGTCAGGCAGGCCTTAATTGGCCTGCCTGTGTAAAATGGCAATGGAGCCGGTCGTGGGCAGCAATCAGCACCCGCCCACTCCCGCTCAGCCTGCCCGCCATAGGAAAAATCCTGGCCCATGTTTACAAAGCTGCTTTTAGCTTCTTTTATGGACATAACGATAGACACCATGGCTCTACCGAGAACCAGAGATGGGTCATCCACGGTGCAAAAACTCTCCTTTCTAGGTCTAACCCAATTAAACAAACATTTTGAACTGTAATTATCCCAGGTGCGGAATCTTATGCATATTGGGTGGGCAGGTCGGGGGCAGGCTAGGGCTTGCTTGGGGAACGGGGAGAAGGGGCCTCAGGCAAAGGAAGAGGCTGCAGGGCAATGGCTGTACTGGGGAAGGGAGGTATCCCAGGGTCTGTATGGGGGCACCTGTTGATCTGTGCAAGTGGCCTCAAGATGGTGAGGGCTGAGGAGGCAGTCTCCAGAGGAGATGAGGCCAGATGGAGATATGAGGGTGTGTGTGAGCTAGCAGTGAGTGAGATGCCACTGAATGTGTGATGGGCTTGTGAGCGTGTGAGATGGTTGCCTTACCCTGACAGCACGGATGACATCATTCACTCTCTTTCTGCACTGGATGAGCAACCTCTTCTGTGCAGCATTGGCACTGACCACTGCCTCCCAAGCCAGAGTGGTAAGATTGCTGGATCTCCTGCCGCTAAAGCGGGGGTGGAGGACATCATGGCAGGCCTCCAAAGGGCATTCCAGTGATGGGTCACTGAACTCTTAATTGGCTTTCAGGGCCTTTTCTTCATTGCAGCATTCTGGGCTGCAAGCACTGAGAACTGTGTGCTGTGTAACTTGGAGTTTAGATATGGCATCCGGAGTGAGAAATGGTGAGTTAATGGCATGACGGGTGATTCAGAGGCCGCCCACTAGTGAGACGGTATGTTTCCTGTGGCTGAATAATTAGTGAGGCAGGAAGCAGATGATATGGCACGAAAACCCGCCACTGTGGTCGGCGGGCAAAACATCTTTTTCCGCTCCCGCACTTAGTGTGGGATGATTCCGCCCATAATCAAACTCATTAGGGGTTACATTGGATAGCCCCAAAAATTATGTGAGGAGATCGCAATGCATGAAAACCCCACACCCAAAATGATGTAGGTGGCACACAAATGTTATGTTGCACCTTAATTATAATGATTGTGGTGTGCAGCCCAGTGGCTACACACCTCAGCAGGGGGTTCAAATTAGTGTGAGGTTAACAACACCTAAAATCAGACTAAACCTCTTAAAGGCTTTCTGGCTGCAACAGGAGCTGGAACTGGTCAAAGAAGAGTTGAAGACCAGGAAGAACATGCAAAAATAGAGTAATAAGCCAGACAGCTTGCCCCAGATTCTCTTATACCTCACTGGAGGCATTGCTGTTTAGGAGGATACAGGTCTTCTTCACTCAGGGGCTAGGAGACACAGATACTGATAACACTCTGGAAGCAGGCAGCTGTTGCAGTCAATGCCAGAAGTCTAGCTCCAAAGACCTATATGCACTGCCAAAAGACATTTAATGACCTCACATAAGTGGCCGAGGCCAGTGAATACATCCTAACATGCCATGTTCTACATACCGTGCTGCTAGCCTCACACACTGATCCATTCACCACAACCCCTTCACTCATCTACTAATGATCTCTATCAACTAGGACTCAACTTCACTTTCATAACCTCACCTTGCCCACCCTTACACAGTTATCACTACCACAAGTCACACAGATGTCACAACTTCCACACAATGCCAGATCTTCAACTGTGGTAGGCACATCTCCAAAATACATTGCACTATACTTTTTCCTCTCTTTTTGCAGGACAAGGTGGCCCATAATATGTGACAGCAGCAGCTAACCACCAGCTGTATGTGCTCACCCCAATGAAGAAGATGATGCTGGTAATAATTGGGGGGGCTGGGGCCATCACTGAGGTCAGCAGCAGGGATGAAATCATTAAAGAACATGGTATGTTTCTGCCTAATCGATCTTCTCACATCCAATTTCACCTTCATTCTGTAATATGTTATCATTTACAAGTTACAGATGGTCTAACCATGCACCTCTTGCTCCCCCTCACTTACTTTACCCCAGTTCTGCCCTTGCACCTGTATGCTTTCAGACACCCAAGAACTGCTGCCTGACCACTGCTGCGTGGTGCAGGAGAATGAAGGTCTAGAAGAAGAGATGAATGAAGAAGAAACACAGTAATTTGATCTGACACTTGCATACCAGCTGAGATACTAGCACTGAGCAAAATTTAAAGGATAGCATAGAGGCAGAATCTGCATGTGGTGAGTCATTAGACACGAGTTGACTGCAGCCAGGACAGAAGGAAAGAATTGCATGGGTGCCAGCTCCTTGGAGGGCAAGATCACATAAGAGTTCTGCATACAGGGCAGCATAAAGAAAACAGCTGATGGGCAAGCACACACAAACCATACATGGGCTAGCCTGCCAGAAAGCCTGCTGTCAGTCAAAGAATATGGAGGAGTTTGGTTTCAATTTGGCACAAAGTTTTGTACAGAGCTTGGGGACCATCCTTTCCAGCATGGATATGGTAACCATTTGATGGCCAATGTCTCAGCTTCCAACGTTCCACTGCAGCAAAAGCAGACACCAACATCTAAATGCTACAGTGGAAGCTCAGAATGAAGACATGAAACCTCATGAAAACTGCTGCAGATATGAGTGGTCAATTTGGCTTCAAACAGATTTTTTTAGCATTACTGAAGTTCCACACCAGGGAATGGCATTGACTCTGTGCAGCATGAATTGGCTGTCCTTTCTCAGGATGACAACATACATGCTCTCAACTCTGTCAGTGCCTTCTTGCCTGTCAGCCAGACAGCCCAGATGCTGCTACCTACACCAAGGTGGTGCAATCCAAAGCTGGGCTTTCTAGGCCAGAGCACTTGAGGCCATCCTGGCAGGCCATCTGCAGTATTGCTCAGTGAAAGTCAGCAGCTTTCCATCAGCCCTGCAATGGTGGACAATATGTATCTGTATTCGTGGGAACTGGAGTCAAATTAGCATTCACGGACAGCCCATCCAGAATGTGAATGTACTGGCTACCTCCTCCCCACTTTCCTGTCTTCCTCCTGAAGTGATCACCGAACTGGTGGCAGCAAAGGCTGTACCTCATGATGGCTAGGTTGTGGAGAATGCAGCAGGCCATCATGATCAAGACACCTGCTCCAACGAGTACTTAAGGACCCCCCTGAAGCAGTTGGGGCAGCAAACCTTTGTTTCAGTACTCCAATCATCTCAATGATGTTTCTCTTGGCAGTGTTTCTCCCATTATATGCATGTTGGCCACATGTGGTTGATTTGCGGAGAGGAGTAATGGAAATATCCCAGCATGTAGAAATTCTGAATCATCATCATCTGGAGCACCGTCCTCACCCTGCTCTGAGGCTTCAGGTCTGATCCTAAGAACTGGCAGAGTTCTGTGAGCATCTCCTTGCAAATCACAGAAGACACAGACACTATTCCTGGCTTAGGTAGAGATAAGAAAAGTGCTACTGGAAGAGCTAAATTTGATAAGACCTTCTGCTGAGAGTGCCCTTCTCTCCCTCCTTCCTCTGGAGAAGCTTGTCTTCTTCTCTGCTGCCTCTGCACCATCTTCCTGTCATGCTATAGCCCAAGGTGGACAGCTACTATGGCACCCAAGACTGTGAGCAAGTGGTGTGTCCAGGGAACTTGCAGTCAGAGCTAATACCTTTCCCACATGCCACATAACTCCCCTGCAGTATTCACTAATGTCCTTTAGGGAAGGAAATCTTCAGCTATAAGCAACTCCCCAAATAACCCACTTTCACAGACTCGAACAGAGGCAGTGGAAAGTAAGCAGCAATTAACCTAAAAGTTGATGATGATTCATTTAAATAGAACTATTGGAGTGTGGGGTTGTGGGGGATAGTCTTTCAGGCTTCTGAACACAAGTTTAGCTGTGCGTGTTTAAGAAAGGGTGTTCAATAGAACAGCAAAGTCCAAAATGATAGTGCTGGTGTCAAGTCTGCACTGCGTGACATCACAATCTGCCGATCCTGCATACTTCTGCTTCATGATCATAACACCCTGCTAACATCCTCACCATGTTGGTGTGGGTTACACAAGATCCTATTATCTTGTGGGATGTCCTGCCCCATGTGTCCAAAGATCTGTGGGTCAAGAATCAGCCTGTTTAGTTACATGAAGACTCATGGCAGAAACTCACGAACCTGAGTAGGTGTCATCCTTGAATTGATAGACAGCTGCCAAGAACAATCAAAAGGAGCAGAAGTGGTGAGGACACGATTTTGGTACTAAATTGGCACTCAGAGCACTGAGACTACTGGGCTATATAGCCAAATATTATAGCCACTAAACTTTACTTAACTCTAGCTCCTCATCTTCCGACTAGGGACTTTACAGCCTTCCGGACTGAATATTGAATTCAACAACTTTAGGTCGTGAGTCCCCTCCCCCATCCCCACCCCCTTTCTGTTTCCCCCTTCTCTTTTTTTTTCCCAATAAATTATAAAGATTTTCCTTTTCCCACCTATTTCCATTATATAAAATAAAAAAAAAAAACCCACTAGAGCTATACCTTGAGTGCCCTACCATCCATTCTTAATTAGCACATTCGTTTAGATAATAT
This sequence comes from Carcharodon carcharias, assembly GCF_017639515.1. NCBI lineage: Eukaryota > Metazoa > Chordata > Chondrichthyes > Lamniformes > Lamnidae > Carcharodon > Carcharodon carcharias. Next base: position 42,813,017 of record NC_054470.1, read on the forward strand.
CACCAACTTTATCTTTAACACCTATGTGTTCTATTGTACTATTGTTGTTGACATCTTTTGATATTCTGCTTCTATCACTGCTTGTTTGTCGCTACAACCACACCAACCCCCTCCACCTCTCTGTCTCTCTATCTCTCCGCCCCCCACACACACACCTTAAACCAGCTTATATTTCAGCTCTTTCCTGGACTCGAACTCAAGTTCTGTCGAAGGGTCATGAGGACTCGAAACGTCAACTCTTTTCTTCTCCGCCGATGCTGCCAGACCTGCTGAGTTTTTCCAGGTAATTCTGTTTTTGTTTTGGATTTCCAGCATCCGCAGTTTTTTTGTTTTTATCTCTGTGTTTAATTGACTGCCACTGCTCTTCAAGAAATGCCTACCTCCTTGAAGAAGTTCTGTTCCTCTCTGCGACAAGATTTCCGGATTTCTCTGTTGCCTTGTTCACCTTCATTGCTTTCCATTTCTCTCCTAGTGTTTGACAAGGTGTTTACTAAAACCCGCTTTCACAGCCATATCTCCTTTCTCAGTGACTGTCTCCGTCTCCGACTTACCCCACATGGATTTCAACTGAAATTCCACCCCTCATGTTTCGAACCCACCCAGGATTACAGGTATCTCCGGGACATAAAACGTTTCTCGGACTGCTGTTCCCGTCACATTCTGAAATCCACTCTCAGTGCCATGCGCCGCCATATGAACACACTCGACCTCTCCCTCCAGCAGCACCGCCGTACCCTTTTTCAAAGCTGCGCGTGCCCCCAGTTTCATTTTATCCTTCGGCTCATCCGACGCCTCAACAAGAAACTTTTTCTCTTTCTCTCAAGTGCTAAGGAACGCAAGCTCCAACAACTCATCGACACCAACACCCATCTAGGACCCTCCACCCCTGCCTGTCCCTCCGTCCCCACCCCATCTTCCAATCCCAACCCCAGCCGTGTATTCACTATACCCCCTGACCTTCCCCTCTCCGATGCTGAACGTTCAGTGCTCAGCAAAGGACTTAGTTTCATACCCTTACGCCCTCACCTCAATGAATTTCGGGCTCGGCATGATACTGAACTCTTCTTCCGCCGTCTTCGTCTCCGGGCTCACTTCTTTGGGCAGGAGTCCTCTCCCAGTTCAACGGATCCTTTTACCCATCTTCAATATTCTCCCTCCACCTGGACCCCTCCCTCTGGATTCTTACCTTCTCTCGATCTTTTCATTGAGAACTGTCGGCGCGACATTAGTCGTCTCAATTTCTCTGCTCCTCTCACCCATTCTAACCTGTCTCTCTCTGAACTTACTGCACTCCATTCTCTCAGGTCCAACCCTGACATTGTCATCAAACCCGCTGACAAGGGTGGTGCTGTTGTTGTCTGGCGCACTGACCTCTACCACGCGGAGGCTGAGCGTCAACTCGCAGACACTTCCTCCTACCTCTCCCTGGACCATGACCCCACCACTGAACATCAAGCCATTGTTTCCAGGACTGTCACTGACCTCATCTCCTCTGGGGATCTCCCTCCCACAGCTTCCAACCTGATAGTTGCCCAACCTCGGACGGCCCGCTTCTATCTCCTACCCAAAATCCACAAACAGAACTGCCCCGGTAGACCGATCGTCTCAGCTTGCTCCTGCCCCACAGAACTCATTTCTCGTTATCTTGACTCCCTTCTCTCTCCCCTTGTCCAGTCCCTTCCCACCTACATCCGTGATTCCTCTGACACCTTACGTCACATCAACAATTTCCAGTTCCCTGGCCCCTACCGCTTCCTCTTCACCATGGACGTCCAATCCCTCTACACCTCCATCCCCCACCAGGATGGTCTGAGGGCCCTTAGCTTCTTCCTCGAACAGAGGCCCGAACAATCCCCATCCACCACTACTCTCCTCCGTCTGGCTGAACTTGTTCTCACGCTGAACAATTTCTCCTTCAACTCCTCTCACTTCCTCCAAATAAAAGGTGTGGCTATGGGTACCCGCATGGGCCCCAGCTATGCCTGTCTCTTTATGGGGTATGTGGAACATTCCTTGTTGCAGTCCTACTCCGGCCCCCTTCCACAACTCTTTCTCCGGTACATCGATGATTATTTCGGTGCTGCTTCATGCTCTCGTCAGGACTTGGAAAAATTTATTAATTTTGCTTCCAATCTCCACCCCTCCATCATTTTCACGTGGTCCATCTCTGACACTTCCCTTCCCTTCCTTGACCTCTCTGTCTCAATCTCTGGTGATAGACTGTCCACCAATATCCATTACAAACCCACCGACACCCACAGCTATCTCGACTACAGCTCCTCACACCCCACTTCCTGTAAGGACTCCATCCCATTCTCTCAGTTCCTTCGCCTCCGTCGCATCTGTTCCGATGATGCTACATTCAAAAACAGTTCCTCTGACATGTCCTCCTTCTTCCTTAACCGAGGTTTTCCACCCACGGTCGTTGACAGGGCCCTCAACCGTGTCCGGCCCATCTCCCGCGCATCCGCCCTCACTCCTTCTCCTCCCTCCCAGAAACATGATAGGGTCCCCCTTGTCCTCACTTATCACCCCACCAGCCTCCGCATTCAAAGGATCATCCTCCGCCATTTCCGCCAACTCCAGCATGATGCCACTACCAAACACATCTTCCCTTCACCCCCCTTATCGGCATTCCGTAGGGATCGCTCCCTCCGGGACACCCTGGTCCACTCCTCCATCACCCCCTACTCCTCAACCCCCTCCTATGGCACAACCCCTTGCCCACGCAAAAGATGCAACACCTGCCCCTTCACTTCCTCTCTCCTCACCGTCCAAGGACCCAAACACTCCTTTCAAGTGAAGCAGCATTTCACTTGCATTTCCCCCAACTTAGTCTACTGCATTCGTTGCTCCCAATGTGGTCTCCTCTACATTGGAGAGACCAAACGTAAACTGGGCGACCGCTTTGCAGAACACCTGCGGTCTGTCCGCAAGAATGACCCAAACCTCCCTGTCGCTTGCCATTTTAACACTCCACCCTGCTCTCTTGCCCACATGTCTGTCCTTGGCTTGCTGCATTGTTCCAGTGAAGCCCAACGCAAACTGGAGGAACAACACCTCATCTTCCGACTAGGGACTTTACAGCCTTCCGGACTGAATATTGAATTCAACAACTTTAGGTCGTGAGTCCCCTCCCCCATCCCCACCCCCTTTCTGTTTCCCCCTTCTCTTTTTTTTTTTCCCAATAAATTATAAAGATTTTCCTTTTCCCACCTATTTCCATTATATAAAATAAAAAAAAAACCCACTAGAGCTATACCTTGAGTGCCCTACCATCCATTCTTAATTAGCACATTCGTTTAGATAATATCACCAACTTTATCTTTAACACCTATGTGTTCTATTGTACTATTGTTGTTGACATCTTTTGATATTCTGCTTCTATCACTGCTTGTTTGTCGCTACAACCACACCAACCCCCTCCACCTCTCTGTCTCTCTATCTCTCCGCCCCCCACACACACACCTTAAACCAGCTTATATTTCAGCTCTTTCCTGGACTCGAACTCAAGTTCTGTCGAAGGGTCATGAGGACTCGAAACGTCAACTCTTTTCTTCTCCGCCGATGCTGCCAGACCTGCTGAGTTTTTCCAGGTAATTCTGTTTTTGTTCTCCTTCCCTCATATCCTGTCTTATTAAATGCTACCCAGACCTTTTTCTCAGTACATTATCCTGAATGAGCATGACTGTGGTATTCTCTCCTTTTGTTCCTTTGGACCATAGGAAGTGGGTGGAGTGTCCTTCCAACTACTCAGTTCACTGATTAACCAACAGGCTTTCAATAAAACCAGCTATCTTATCCCCTCATCACCCACCCCCACCCACAAAAGTGGGTTCTCAACAGGCATCCAGCCTAGGATCAAATGAATAGGTCATTCTAACAGCGATAAGTGTGGGTACTTGTGGGATGCCTGAAATAACAAATTAACTACTGTCCCTAGGCAATGACTGACTCATTAACATAGAAGCTCCTCTTTGTTTCAGTGGTTATAACATACAACTGTGGGGAGAATTGTTAACCTATGTGATTCCACTTTAATCTGGCATTACCAAATCCTTTTTTTGGTAAACTTCCATTTCACAGAAACACCCAACCTCCTTGTTTCTGGCATTGTCACATTCTGCAGCAGATGGTAGAAATGTGTTTTGTGAAGCAGATGCAATGAAGATTGGTCTCTTCTCACGTGGAGGAGTTTATAATTACAGTTTCCAGGATTGTAATGGGTTCAGACAGAAGACCTCAGGTATCATTGTGCCTGCTTTGATGGTTCCTAATGACCCTTCTTCCTCATCTGAAGCATGTGATACATTTGGGATTTAGCAAATAATCTCTTCAGCACTTTGTACGATGTCATTTAAATACACATAGCAAGTACAAATATTGAAGGAAAGCATTAGCAACAAAAGACCACAAAAATTCAAAAATGTCAGTGCCCAGTAAAAATGGCAAAGCTTCAAAAAGACTAATGCACAAGGCAAAATTGTGCAACATTGAACATGAAGCACAAGACAAAACTTTGCCCATAAACATATCTTTAGGAGGCCTGCTTAAGCAGGTTAGACTCCACAAAGTTTTGCAGCACGCAGTGGGTGGTCCCTTGCTCACAGCTGGGAATTCTGCTCATGACCTAATTTAAACAAAAACTGAATCCAAAATGAGGCTCACGCATGCTGGTAGCAGTTTCATTTTCCCACAGAATATCAACTTTCCGAAATAGGGTGCAGCCAAACTGTTGCACATGGTCGCAGGCTCCCAGCAAAGATTTTAAAGCATTGGCAGTGCCTCAGAAATTAGGGCTTTGGTGTTTACTTCCTTTTATACTAGTTCACAGACTGTTTCTCAGAAACCTGAACTTTATCTACCTGTTAAATAAATATTTAAATTGGTTCTGATAAAGGGTCATTAACCTAATGCATTAAACCTATGTTCGTCTCTCCACAGATCACAAGTGTTTCCAGCATTTTCTGTTTTTATTTAAAATGGTGATTTTGTTTTAAATTTAATGCTATCAGGAGCATTTATTGGTTCCTATACAACAAAATTGCATTCTTCAGGCTATAATAAGGTCCATTCACTTTGACAAGATTCAGGCATCAAAGCAATTCTCCAGCTTCTAAGGTAATCAGTCACCACTACTAAGCAGTGCTCTGCTTCTGTGCAAGTCAACATAAATACAACTTTTAAAAAATGAAGGAAAAAGTCATTAAAATGGCTAACATTCATTGATATTTTCATGGTATTTTCCCACCATTGGATCTAGAAAATGTTTTTATTCCTGACCTGTTACCTCTGTCGTCAATCTGGATAAGGGCTAGAAAATTCCACTCACCAGAGTTAATTTTACTTTTTGCCAAGTTGAAAAATAAATTAATTGACATTTACAAGTACTATTACCTGATGCTAACATATAGGCGGGTTTCCAAGCTGTGGTGTGGAGTTGAGGGAAAATCACAACGCGTGAAACTCATTAGAAAATATAGCGGATGAGACTGTTCAATTTCAACTTGATTGCCTAATTAAATTTTTCTGTCCAGATTTTGTGTCTGCAGGCTGTGACTGCGGCCACCTGTGATCATAATCGACTTCCTCAGGCAAGCAGTTTACTCTTTCAAAGCCAAAAGCACTCCTGTTAATGCCAGAAACTGAGGTGTGTTGGGATTAAATTTGAGAATTTTACGGTTTTTACCTTCCCAACCGTACCCAACCCACTCATCCTTGAGAGTTAAAATTCCCCCTTTTAAATCTCCACTTAGAATTCTTCATTTATCCATTATAATTTAATTTAACCTGTGTGATTGCTTACAGATGTTGCCTACTGATCAAAGTTACCACAGATAACAAAGTCAATGACAGCAAAATATTGAATAGTTGCTTTGCCTGTATTTACCAGGGGGATAAACATGGCAGGCATAACATTAGAAGTGATCAAAGTAGATATAACAACTGTTAACATAGAAAGGGAGGTGACCATAGATAAATTAATCAAATGTAAAGAGGATAAATCCCCATGTCCAGATGGATTAGAAAATGGAATAGGGTCAGAGGGCTGGCAGATAGCTGATCTAATTCCTATATTTAAAAAGGGAATTATAATTGGTTCCCTGAACTTTAGAGTAGTTACCTTAACGTCATTTGCAGGAAAGGTGATGTTAATGTTATGTTAATTGTATTGTTAAGGTTACGGATAAACAGGTTATAGAATCACAAAATTTTAATGGCACAGAAGGAGGCCATTTGGCCCACTGTGTCTGCACTGGCTCTCCAAATGAGCATTATGACCTAGTGCCATTGCCTTGCCTTTTCTTCATACCTCTGCACATTGTTTCCATTCAAATTATCATCTAATGCCCTCTTGAATGCTTTGATTGAACCTGTCTCCACCACACTTCCAGGCAGTACATTCCAGACTCAAACCACTCGTTGTGTGAAAAAGCGGAGGGTATTGATTGATTAATTATCTTGAGCACATATAAAGAAAGACTTCCAAAGCACTGGGTGTTGGTTAGGGAAGAGGTAGATATATGCAATGTTGCATTCTGTAAATAAATTTTGTATTGAGTAAAGAAAAATTGGCTTCTGGTTTCCTAGTTCACCATCTGGCTTATAAGTGATTTAACAGTTAACAGGCTAGATATTGCAGTAAAATAACAGTGAGGCCAACAGCACTCAACATAATTTACTGGCTTGCAAATCAAATATATTGAACAGTGTAAAGTTCTGTATTTACCTCACGCAGATAAAGCTTTCCAGACCATTCCAGTCTAAGTATTCTTTTAGGGTTTGGTACATCTTAATTACTTCCAAACAACTTCTCTGGCACTGAAATTTAATTGCTGCAGATGTGTGGAGTCTCATTCCTTCAGATTTTAATATTGTGAATAAAAACATGTTTTTACTTTTTCTATCTCTTTCACCTCTCAATCCAATCTTTAAATCCTCTCCTTATATCTGATTTGACATTGTATTGAATGTTACCAGAATTGAAAGCTTATGCTTAGCAGAAAATATCAAAAAGGCTGGGAATTGTTTGTTTAGAAAAGACAAGGCTAAAGTATGATCTGTTAACAGTCTTTCGGATTATGAAAGGGTTTGATAGAGTAGACATGGGGGAGATGTTTCAATTTGTTGGGGGAAAAAACTAGGGGCCATGAATACAATATAGTCACTGTCATGCCCAGTACAGGCATGATGATAATGCAAACTTTAGAGCTATATTTTTAAAAAGTGGATACCAAAAACTGTTTAAGATAGCTATAGCATATCATGTGATTTAGCAATATCAAGGTCCAGAGAGTCCAGAAACTCAAGCAAATACCTAATTAAAATATGGACAATCACAGCCACTTGTGAAAATCGCACATTCCTTTTGTTAAGCATGGGCCATCGATAGAAAGTATCATGGGTAATAGAGACATCAAAACACAATGGGTGCTAGATGAATATGAAATTGATCTCACTGACCTTTCATTGTATTGTGATAACACGTCACCCCAAACACAAAAACCTTGGCTGTCTGAAACTCTCAGGGTGTATAAAACCACAACACAGAATGTTTACCAGTCTAACATGCTACCTTATTTGGAAAAGGACTTTGGACTTGTAACAGGTCATGTGGGTAAGGTAGTTTGTTACCTGCTCTCAAAATATAATAGCAGAAGCTGTTCTGAAATAAATACCATCAGGAGCGCCTCCAAAGCCATTGAACCAGCTGCAAAACAATTATGCAGCCAAGGTAATATATAGCTATAGCTTGAAACTGGGAGAAGGACTCTTCCGCCAACCTTTTCCAATCTCAAGTTCATCTGAGAGTTGACCTCCTGCATGAAACTTTGCAGCTTACTGAGAATTTTCTGCTTTTACAAGACTTCCACTCTAGCTAAAGCATCAATTTATCTAAGAAACCTCAGGCCTGCTATGAAAGATCAAAAATAGGATATAGGTGGAGATAAAACAATGAATAAAAATGAAAATAAATAAAAATAAGTGGATAAAAAATAAAAATAAATATTGAAAAAAAGGATATAAACAGGGGTGAGGATGGAGGAGAGAGTTCAGGGTCTGAAGTTGTTGAACTCAGTGTTAAGTCCAGAAGGCTGTAAAGTGCCTAATCGGAAGATGAGGTGCTGTTCCTCCAATTTGCGCTGGGCTTCACTGGAACATTGTAGCAGGCCATGGACTGACATGTAGGCATGAGAGCAGGGTGCTGTGTTAAAATGGTTAGCGACAGGAAGATCTGGGTCATGCTTGCGGACAGACCGAAGGTGTTCCGCAAAGCGGTTTCCAGTCTGCGTTTGGTCTCTCCAATGTAGAGGAGACTACATTGGGAGCAGCGAATGCAGTAGACCAAATTGAAGGAGGTGCAAGTGAATTGCCTGAAAGGAGAGTTTGGGCCCTTGGATGATGAGGAGGGAGGAGGTAAAGGGACAGGTGTTGCATCTTCTGCAATTGCATGGGAAGGTGCCGTGGGAAGGGGATGAGATGTTGGGGGTGATGGAGGAGTGGACCAGGCTGTCCCGGAGGAACGGTCCCTACGGAATGCAGACGCGGGAGGTGAAGGGAAGATGTGGTGGCATCATTCTGGAGTTGGTGGAATTGGCAGAGGATGATATTTTGAATGCAGAGGCTGGTGAGGTGAAAATTGAGGACAAGGGTGTCCCTATCATGGTTCTGGGAGGGGGAGGAAGGTGTGAGGGCAGAGGCGCGGAAGATGAGTCGGACAATAAAACCAACAAACTTTGTGCGTGACAACCAAAAGATTGATAAGAAGTGGAACTTGTTACCACAAAGAGTAGTTGAGGCAAATAGCATCGATACATTTAAGGGGAAGCTAGATAAACAGATGAGAGACAAAAGAATAAAAGATTACGTTGATATGGTTAGATGAAGTGAGAGAAGGCCCTTGTGGAGCATAAACCCTGGCATGGACCAGCTGGGCTAAATGGTCCATTTCCGTGTGGAACATGTAAAAGATGAATTTTTTATATTTCTTTTTAAAAATGGCAAGCCCAATTATCATGGGACTCAATGTCTAGTTATTCTTCAGATCTACAACAGTGTTATGTTTGAAATGGTTCTGTTCATCAAAGAAAAGAATGCTTATTCCGTTTTTGGCACTGAATGCTGCCTGGTCAAGGACAAGATAGTTCTGAAGAGTAAAGCTTCCTCCACTCCACACCAACATGTACCTTATAAGAATGTGATTTCTTTTTTAACTCTTTTGTGTACCACTGATGCTTGTGGCCTAACAGAATAGTAAATTGGGTACAATTTTGCCACTATGCTGACCACAAGCAGTGGACTAAAGAAGCGTTTTGTTAGTCAGAATAAAATTATTATATCAGACCAAGCTAGATTCAATCTTAGTACCCAGAGATAAAAGTACAGTGTTATCCCCCTGTGTTAACCAATCTCTTAGCTCCAAGGTAAACAAGGCTAACGTTCACATAATAGACAGGACTTGGATTGATAATCAAACATCGACCTTTACGCCCTGCCACTTCCGTCAAGAATATAATCATTGGAATATAATTATACAATTCTAACGAAATGTACAGAAAGATTACGGTTAGTTAATTGAAATTGAGCTTTTGAATTCAGGGTACCTTTTGGTCAAAGTTATTCTTCTGTAAGTGGTCACAAATGGTTTTTCTAATAAATTTCAGGTACCTTGTTTTAATGAGATAAATGTGATGGTACACTAAAAGGCCAAGAACCTAGAAAGCAGAAGCATGGACAAGCAAATGGTGCCACATTATAACTGTCAATCAAGCTCTAGGCCTTCCTCTGGGGAACATTATTGTTTAGCTAGGCAACTGATTTGTAATTACATGGTATTTACTATTGGTAATGGTTTGTGGTCTTCCAAGTCATTAAAAATATTCTGCATATTCTGTGTAAGTCAGGCAGGCATAGTTCATAGGTTTGTTTTCGTGAAGTTCAAATGACACCATTTGGAGAGTGTAATGACTTAAATGTTAAAGTTGCCCATATAAGCAGTAAGTTAATTCCAAAACAATTTTCCAGCACTATTCTTCAGTGGGCCTGGAGGGCTATTTTTTCCATTCAGGGTTGTTTATGATGCAGAATCATGACAAATATTTAATTGGTTCATTAACTACTTTCATTACATGAATTAGAAACAGCAAGCACTAAATGAATAAAGAAGTGGCTAGTTGTCAAGCATCAACAACATGTCCGTGATGGTAATTACTGAGCTCCTCCACTTGGTATGCATTAAACACAAGCATCAGTGAAAAAGACACCTACTTTATTCATACATGGAATGTAGGTGTTGCTGGCTGAGCCAGCACTTATTGCCCAACCCTAATTGCCCTTGATAAGCTGCCTTCTTGAACCACTTAAGTCCATGTGGTGTAGGTTCACCCACAGTGCAGTTAGGGAGGGAGTTCCAGGATTTTGACCTAGCGACACTGAAGGAATGGTGATATATTTCCAAGTCAGAATGGTGAGTTGCTTGGAGGGAAACTTCCAGGTGGTGGTGTTCCCATTTGTCTGCTGCCCTTGTCCTTCTAGATGGTTGCAATCGTGGGTTTGGAAAGTGCTGTCTAAGAAGGTTTGGTTCCTGCAGTGCATCTAGTAGGTGGTACACACTGTTGCCAATGTGCATCAGAGTTGGCATGAGGGGATGTTTGTGGATGGTGTGTCAATCAAGCAGGCTGCTTTGTCCTGAATAGTGTCAAGTTCTTGTGTGTCTTTGGAGCTGCATTCATCCAGTCAAATGGAGAATATTCCATCACACTTCTGACTTGTGCCTTGTAGATGGCGGACAGGCTTTGGGGAATCAGGAGGTGAATTACTCGCCACAGGATTCCTAGCCTCCAGTCTGCTCTTGTAGCCACAGTATTTATATGGCTAGTCCAGTTCAGTTTCTGGTCAATGGTAACCCCCAAGATGTTGATAGTGGGGATTCAGTGATGGTAATGTCATTGAAGGTCAAGGGGCAATGATTAGATCCTCTCTTGTTGGAGATGGTCATTGTCTGGCACTTGTGTGGCGTGAATGTTACTTGCCACTTGTCAGTCAAAGCCTGGATATTGTCCAGGTCTTGTTGTATTGAGACATAGAGTACTTTGATATCTGAGAAGTTGCGAATGGTGCTGAGTATTGTGCAATCATCAGCGAACATTCTCACTTCTGACTTTATGACGGAAGGAAGGTCATTGATGAAGCAGCTGAAGAAGGTTGGGCCTGGAACACTACCCTGAGGAACTCATGCAGTGATGTGCTGAAACTGAGATGATTGACCTCCAACAACCACAACCATCTTCCTTTGTGCTAGGTATGACTCCAAGCAGCGGAAAGTTTTCCCACTGATTCCTATTGACCTCAGTTTTGCTGGGGCTCCTTGATGCCACCCTTGGTCAAATGTTGCCCTGATTTCAAGGGCAGTCACTCTCACCTCACCTCTAGAGTTCAGCTCTTTTGTCCGCGTTTGAACCAAGGTTGTAATGAGGTCAGGAGCTGAGTGACCTTGACAGAACCCAAACTGAGCATCAGTGAGCAGATTATTGCTAAGCAAATGGCGCTTGATACTACTGTTGATAACCCTTTCCATCAGTTTACTGATGATTGAGAGTAGACTGATGTTGCGTTAGTCGGCCAGGTTGGATTTATCCTGTGTTTTGGACAGGATGTATCTGGCACTTTTTACCACATTATCAGATAGATGCCAGTGACGTAGCTGTACTGGAACAGCTTGGCTAGGGGCATGGCAAGTTTTGGAGCACAAGTCTTCAGTACTATTGCCAGAATATTGTCAGGGTCCATAGCCTTTGCAGTGTCCAGTGCCTTCAGCCGTTTCTTGATATCAAAGTGATATCAAAGAGGAGTGAATCAAATTGGCTGAAGACTGATATCTGTGATGCAGGCGATCTCCAGAGGGGGCCGGGATGGAACATCCACTCGGCACTTTTGGCTGAAGATTGTTGTAAATGCTCCAACCTTATCTTTTACACTGATGTGCTGGGATCCCCCATCATTGAGGATGGGGATATTTGTGGAGCCTCACCCTCCAGTGAGTTTTTTAATTGTCCACCACCATTCACGACCAGATGTGACAGGACTGCAGAGCTTGGTCCTGATCTGTTGGTTGTGGAATTGCTTAGCTCTGTCTATCGCTTGCTACTTATGCTGTTTGGCATGCAGGTAATCCTGTGTTGTAGCTTCACCAGGTCGACACCTCATTTTTAGGGATGCCTGGTGCTGATCCTGCCATGCCCTCTTGCACTCTTCATTGAACCAGGGTTGATCCCCGGCTTGGTGGTAAAGGTAAAGTGGGGGATGTGCCAGGCCAAAAGGTTACAGATTGTGATTGAGTACAATGCTGTGACTGCTGATGCCCCACGGCACTTCATGGATGTCCAGTCTTGAGTTGCTAGATCTGTTCAAGATCTATCCCATTTAGCACCGTGGTAGTGCCACACAATATGATGGAGGGTATCCTCAATGTGAAGACAGGACTTCATCTCCACAAGGACTGTGTGATGGTCACTCCTGCCGATAATGTCAAGGATAGATACATCTACGACAGGCAGGTTGGTGAGGATGAGGTCAAGTATTTTTTTTCCCCTTGTTGGTTCCCTAGCAGACCTAGTCCAGTCTATATTCCTTAGGACTCAGCCAGCTCGGTCGGTAGTGGTGCTATCGAGCCACTCTTGGTGATGAACATTAAAGTCTCCCACCCAGAGTCCCATTCTGCGTCCTTGCCAACCTCAGTGCTTCCTCCAAGTGGTGTTCAACATGGGGGAGTACTGATTTGTCAGTTGAGGGTGGGGTCCGGGAGGTGGTATATGATAATCAGCAGGAGGTTTCCTTACCTATGTTTGAACTGATGCCACGAGACTTCATGGAATTGATGTCGAGGACTCCCAGGGCAACTTGCTCCTGCCTGTACTCCATGGTGCTGCTGCCTCTGCTGGGTCTATCCTGCCAGTGGGACAAAACATACCTAGAGGTGGTGATGGCGGTGTCTGGGGCATTGTACGATATGATTCCGTGAGGAAGACTATGTCAGGCTGTTGCTTGACTAGTCTGTGAGATAGGTATCCCAATGTTGGCACTACCTCCCAGATGTTAGTAAGGAGAATTTTGCAGGGTCAACAGGGCTGAGTTTGCTGTTGTTGTTTCCAGTGCCTAGGTCGATGCCAGGTGGTCCGCTGGTTCCTTTTAGACTTCATAGCAGTTTGATACAACTGAGTGGCTTGCTAGGCCAGTTCAGAAGGCATTTAAGAGTCAACCACATTGCTGTGGGTCTGGGGTCACACGTTGGCTAGACAGGTATGGGCTGCATATTTCATTCCCTAAAGGACATTAGTGAACCAGATGGGTTTTTACGACAATCGACAACACTTTCATAGTCATCCTCAGAGTTTAATTCCAGATTTTTATTGAGTTCAAAATTAACCATTTGCCATGCTGGGATTGAAACCTGGGTCTCCAGGGCATTACTCTGGATTACTAGTCCGGTGACAATACCACAAAGCCGCCACTTCATAGTAACACAAAGTAACATCATTTCCCAATGAAAAACTTTACATATTATGATGAAATATGCCTTACCCAATGCAGTTCTTTGGGTCTAACAATTTTGCATCTCGGAATGGATGAGTGCAGCTCCAACAACATTCAAGAAGCTTGACACCATCTAGGATAAAGCAGCCCACTCGATTGACACCCCTTCCACAAAACTTCACTCTCACCACCAGCAAGGAACAGTGGCAGCAGTGTGTAACATCTCCAAGATACACTGCAGGAACTCACCAAGGCTCCTTAGGCAGCACTTTCCAAATCCACAGCCGCTACCATCTAGAAGGACAAGGGTAGCAGATACATGGGAACACCACTAATTGGAAGTTCCCATCCAAACCACTCACCTTCCTAACTTGGAAATATATCACCATTCCTTCACTGTTGCTGGGTCAAAATCCAGGAACTCCCTCCCTAACTGTACTGTGGGTGTACTTACTGCACAGGGACCGCAGCGGTTCAAGAAGGCAGCTCACTACCACCTTCTCAAGGGCAATTAGGGATGGGCAATAAATGCTGGCCTAGCCAGTGACGCCCATATCCTGTAAATGAATAAAAAAAGATGCTTTCTTTTTCTGCGTCCCATTTTGGTGGAAGAAATGTAATATGAAATCTTGATGTTAAAAAGAGTGAAAAAGTCTTCATGGTCCATGTTTTGACAACAAGAAAATGGGACAGTGGGCTTTGAACCTACTCTGTTTGATCATGACTATTTGTATATTACTCCTGGATCCTTGCCCATAAACTCATTTGACATGATTTTGTAGCTCTTTTCATATAGAATGATGTCCCAAAGCAGTTCACAGAGGTATAATCAGGCAAAAATTGGTGTTGGCCAAAGAAGGAAACATGACTAAAAACTAAATCAAACAGTCTGGTAGTTTTAAGGAGGGCCTTAAAAAAGAAAGAGAGGTAGAGAGACATCGAAGTTCAGGAAGGACTTTCAACAGCTTAGGTCCGAGATGGCTGAAGGCACAGCAACCAATGGTAGGGTGAAAAAAGTGGGAAATATACAAGGGTGTTAAAGCTGGAGGAACACAGAGCTCCCAGAGAGTAATAGGGATGGAGAAAGTTACAGAGCTAAAGAAGGGTGAGCCTATGCAGGGATTTGAATGAGAATAGGAATTTTAAATTGGAAGTATTGAGAACTGGGAGCCAATGTAGCTCAGCAAGAACCGACTACTGTTCCAAGCAAAGTGCTCAGATTACCATATAGCTCTTTGAATGTTTACCATGCATGATGTTAATATAGCAGCTCACAAATCCTGTTTGTAACTCATTACTGAAACTGTTTTGAACTTAAAACGGCTTTAACCAAAAATTTTGATAAAACCTTGTTTCACACCTGGTCATGTTTCCACACACAATAAGCTGTAGAATGGCCATTTGATTGTCATTGTATGTGCTGATCTCATAAATTTTCAGCAATACTTTCTTAATTTCAGCAGAGGGTGACATGTACAAGCAGGTAGTTGACCAGAAATGGAGGAGGGCACTAGGACTATTCCTATTCTTCACTATCTTCAAGGAGTCTACATTGGAAGTCTTCAGGATTGAGAAGATAGAATGTTAAAATTGAGGCATATCACAAGTTGAGAGCTATCATCATCCTTCTCATGTTCTTTTTCTCTGTCAATTCATTTACACGATAAATCACCCAGAATTACAGGGCCAGAATTTTACCACATTTATGAACCATGACAGTCTATTCCAGCCACATTGGGCTACAGAGTATATCCTCAGTATACCCCAGTGGTGTGTATTGGAACAGACGCCTGGGCAGCAATGAGGATCAACTCTCATGCAGGTAAAACTTCCAAGTATTTATTTTATTCTCTTCTGTGTTAAGAAACTACTTCCTGAATGTAGCTGGCCTTTAAATACAAGTGCTATGTGGATGAGATAATGGCACTTTGTGAATCAGATATTAGCATTGCCACATTACAGGGGTTAATTTGCATCAGGCTGAATTTGTAAACAAAACACTCACAGCATTTATACATTACACAAGTGAAGTGACAAGGAGCACCCCCAAAAGTCACAGTTAGGAGTCATCGAGCTGGTTGGTAAATCTAGCTCTAAATATCAAGGGTAACATGTGTACAGTGATTGAGAGTCTGACAATAATTCATTTTAAGTAACATCGGCTGTTGAATAAAATTTAAAAAAACAGTTTACAGTACAAGTAATAGACAAAGCAAAATAAGATTTACCTCTATCCCTCGGTTGATGGCTAGTTTTGCTAATCTCACTGCAATAGGCCCCTGGTAAGAAATCATTAGCACTGGTTAACTTATCTCAAGAAACTTAGAGCACACTACTTAGAACATACTAGCACATAGACATCAACAAATAAAGTAATATAGAATCATAGCATATATAATAAAGCTCAGTCTTTACCATTCCACACTGTATAACTAATGAAATTCATAAAATAGAAAGAGAACAGCTGTTTCTATTTTGACATATGTGTTAAACACATTTGATCAGTTTAAGGAGCAAGTGAATTCATTGCACTTATAGAAATGAGTAGCATATTCCTGGTATTTAAACATTTAAGTGAATAAAACTCCTTTCCCAAATGCCCCAATCAATTCTCTAGCAATCTGCAATTCCAGGGAGTAATAGGATGGAAATATGTTCCTGCGAATTTTTTACAGAGTGAACCCTTGCTCTTTGCCCTGCCATTGAATGATGACACCAGAGAATAGATAAAGGGGATATATAACATACATAAGAAATCTCAGTCTTTATCATTCCACACAAAACTAATGCAATGGATAAAATAGAAAGAAAACAGCTATTTCTAGTTGCACCATATATATTGAACCAAACCTAAAGCAAAAGGGAAATTCAGGGACGGAGTTACCTAGTAGCATGCCAATAACAAGAACTTATGTTTATATAGCACCCTTTAACTTGGGCAAATGTCCAAAGACGATTCACAGGAGTGTAGCCAGACAAAAATTGGCACAAGGTAAACAAGGACATATTAGGACAATGGCTAGATGTTTGGTCAAACGTGTCAGTTTTCAGAAGGGTCTTAAATGTGGTTACATGAGAATGTGCCTGTGTGTTATGGAAAGGAAGAGCCAATATTTAAGGGGAGGTGCGAAGGCTGCAGTTGAGGCTAAAGCTGGTCAAATAAACTGGCAAGGCTGGGGATGTGGAGGATCTGCCAAATTTAATAGCAGGACTTCATTAACACCCTGTAGCTCCATTTCCCCCCCAAAAAACCTAGCCAGTCGGCACAAGAGATCTCCAACGGCAAAAGGCCTTAGTTGGTGCCCTTGGGATGGTCCCTGGCAATCAGATGTTCGAAGAGGCTAATGATTGGGACTGGGAAGAGAGTTTTGATCAGGAGGGGGAGGGGCAATACCAAAGGATTCCTTGAGGGCCAGGAGGTGCATTCCCATTCACCAGGAGTGCTGAAAGCAACACATGTCTTGTGGAGCTGCAGGTTTTACTGCTCTTTCACTGTCAAATTTCCTGACCCATGGGAAATCCTTGAGGACCAGTAAAATTTAAATCTGGTTTCTAATTGCACTGTGGGAGCCTTATTTAAATATGTTAATTATTTAAGACTCATGACTAAGGTAAGGAAATGTGGGGTCAGAGGACAAGTAACAGAATGAATAATAAGCTTGCTACAAAACAGAAAACAGCAAGTAGGGGCTGAAGATAGTTACTCAGACTAGCCAAAGGTGGAAAGTGGTGTTCCACAAGGATTGGTTTTGGGACCATTGTTGTTAACCATTTACATAAATGATCTGGACTTGGCAATCAGAAGTACAATTTCAAAATTTTTGGATGATATTGAATTAGCTCACGTTGTTAGTGCAGAGGAGGACTGTGAAAAAATATAGGAAGACATTAAGAAACATACAGAATGTGTGCACAATTGACAAATGAACCTTAATATAAACGGATAAAAACAAAAAACTGCGGATGCTGGAAATCCGAAACAAAAACAAAAGTACCTGGAAAAACTCAACAGGTCTGACAGCATCTGCGGAGAGGAATAAGTTAACGTTTCGAGTCCGTATGACTCTTCACCAGAACTAAAGAAAAGTAGAAAAGAGGTGAAATATAAGGTGCTTTGTCGGGGGGGGCTGGAGAAGGACACAGGTAGAGCTGGATAGAGGGCCAGTGATAGGTGGAAATAGCCAAAAGATGTCATAGACAAAGGGACAAAGAGGTATTGACGGTGGTGATATTAGCTAAGAAATGTGCTAATGGTGACATTAAGGGTAAAAAGCAGGATGAGCAAGGGACAGATAGGACAGATAGCCTTAGTGGGGGTGGGGTGGGGGAAAGGGATCAAAATAGGCTAAAAGGTAGAGATAAAACAATGGATGGAAATACATTTAAAAATAATAGAAATAGGTGGGAAAAGAAAAATATATATAAATTATTGAAAAAAGGGGGATCGGAAAGGGGGTGGGGATGGATCTAAAGTTATTGAACTCAATATTCAGTCCGGAAGGCTGCAAAGTACCTAGTCAGAAGATGAGGTGCTGTTCCTCCAGTTTGCGTTGAGCTTCATTGGAACATTGCAGCAGACCAAGGACGGACATGTGGGCATGAGAGCAGGGTGTTGTGTTGAAATGGCAAGCGACAGGGAGGTCTGGGTCATGCTTGCGGACAGACCGAAGGTGTTCTGCAAAGTGGTCACCCAGTCTGCATTTGGTCGTTCCAATGTAGAGGGAACTGCATTGGGAGCAATGAATGCAGTAGACTAAATTGAGGTAAGTGCAAGTGAAATGCTGCTTCACTTGAAAGGAGTGTTTGGTCCCTTGGACGGTGAGGAGGGGGAAAGTAAAGGGGCAGGTGTTGCACCTTCCGCGGTTGCATGGGAAGGTGCTGTGGGAGAGGGTTGAGGTGTAGGGGGTGAGGGAGGAATGGACCAGGGTGTCCGGGAGGGAACAATCCCTGCGGTATGCCACCGGTGGGGGGGTGTGGGGGGGGGGGGGTGAAGGGACGATGTGTTTGGTGGTGGCATCATGCTGGATTTGGTGGAAATGGCGGAGGATGATCCTTTGAATATGGAGGCTGGTGGGGTGATAAGGGGGACACTATCATGGTTCTGGGAGGAAGAGGAAGTTGTGAGGGCAGATACGCAGGAGATGGGCCAGACATGGTTGAGGGTCCTGTCAACCACCGTGGGTGGAAAACCTCAATTAAGGAAGACATTTCAGAGGAACTGCTTTTGAAAGTGGCATCATCAGAACAGATGCGACGAAGGCGAAGGAACTGAGAGAATGGGATGGAGTCCTTACAGAAAGTGGGGTGTGAGGAGCTGTAGTCAAGGCAGCTGTGGGAGTCGGTAGGCTTGTAATGTATATTGGTGGTCTATCACGAGAAATTGAGACAGAGAGGTCAAGGAAGGGAAGGGAAGTGTCAGAGATGAACCATGTGAAAATGATGGAGGGGTGGAAATTGGAAGCAAATTTAATAAATTTTTCCAGGTCCAGACGAGAGCATGAAGCAGCACTGAAGCAATCATCGATGCAACGAAGAAAGAGTTGTGGGAGGGGGCCGGAGTAGGACTGGAACAAGGAATGTTCCACATACCCCATAAAGAGACAGGCATAACTGGGGCCCATGCGGGTACCCATAGTCACACCTTATATTTTGAGGAAGTGAGAGGAGTTTAAGGAGAAATTGTTCAGTAAGAGAACAAGTTCAGTCAGACGGAGGAGAGTAGTGGTGGATGGGAATTGTTCGGGTTTCTGTTCGAGGAAGAAGCAGAGGGCCCTCAGACCATCTCAGTGGGGGATGGAGGTGTAAAGGGATTGGATGTCCATGGTGAAGAGGAGGCAGTTGGGGCCAGGGAACTGGAAATTGTTGATATGATGTAGGGTGTCAGAGGAATCGCGGATGTAGGTGGGAAGAGACTGGAAAAGGGGAGAGAGAATGGAGTCAAGATAGCAAGAAATGAGTTCCGTGGGGCAGGAACAGGCTGACATGATTGGTCTGCTGGGGCAGTCCTGTTTGTGGATTTTGGGTAGGAGTTGAAGTGGGCCATCTGAGGTTGGGAGACTTTGAGGTTGGAAGCTCTGGAGGGAAGATCTCCGGAGGAGGTGAGGTCAGTGACAGTCCTGGAAACAATGGCTTGATGTTCAGTGGTGGGGTCATGGTCTGGGGGATGTAGGAGGAAGTGTCTGCAAATTCACGCTCAGCCTCTGAGGTCAGTGCGCCAGACAACAACAGCACCACCCTTGTCAGCAGGTTTGATGACAATGTCAGGGTTGAACCTCAGAGAACAGAGTGCAGCAAGTTCAGAGAGAGACAGGTTAGTGGGTGAGAGGAGCAGAGAAATTGAGACGACTGATGTCACTCTGACAGTTCTCAATGAAAAGATCAAGAGCAGGTAAGAATCCAGAGGGTGGGGTCCAGGTGGAGGGAGAATATTGGAGGCGGGTAAAAGGGTCCATTGAACGGGGAGAGGACGGAATATGGTAGATTTTTGTAGGAAAAAAGTGGCCACATACTCCTTGGAAAATAGGTGTCCAAATGGGGTAGAGGAACAGAGGACATATAGATACACAGATTACTAACAGTAGTGATGCATGTTAACAGGCCATTACCACAAAGTGTATGTATTTTCTTACTGTTCATGATCAATGTGTTTTGTATGTGAGGTGGGTGTATTTTCTTCCCCAAATTTAAATAATTCCAGCAGCAAGGTTTTTGAGAGTTCCAAAATAAAGAACATTATTTATTGTCCCACGCTTGCCCCAAGCTTTAAAACGCGACGTCTCACTCATTCACCTCACACACACTCTCAATCAGACAAAGACTAGATGCAGATGAAGAAAAAGAATACGATTACTAAGTACAATTGTCTCAGTCTCTCTTTCATGGAAGACCTGGAGTTTCTTAGATGAGTTGATGCTTTTAGTTGAAGTGATAGTCTTGAAAACAGAGGATTTTCAATAATCTGTGAGGCTTCTTGCAATTGAAATTCCAGGATGTTGGTTTTCAGGTGAACTTGAAGTTGGAACAAGTTGGGAAGAGTCCTTCTCACACTTTCAAGGTTGTTTATCACCTTGGCTGCATAGTTGACTTGCAGTTGGTTCAACGCCTTCTGATGGATTTGGATGGAGCTCTGTCTCTGCAAGCAGCTTTTGCTGTTTTAAAAGCTGACAGAAAACATAGCTGTGCTCATCATATAACTTTTACAAGTGCAACAACCTTTGTCCAAAGAAAGATGGTGTGTTGATTACACATTCTGTGTTGTCTTTTAACAATTTGAAATTCACCATCTCGTTTGTATGAGGGGCCATCATATCACAATTAAAGGTCGATGGGATCCATTTCACATTCGTTTAGTACATATTGAATTCGATGTTTCATTTATCCATGATGAAACAAAAAGATGAGTCAGCTGGAATGCTATAGTTCTTTTTGTTGCCAGTCCATCCTTTGACAAAGGGATGTGTGAATTTTCCAGGTGGCATTGAATGTCGATATTTAATTAGGTATTTGAGACTGAGGACTGTATGACTCAGAATGTTAAAAGTTACATGATTTGCAGTGGCCATTTTAATAGACTGTGGTCAAAATCTTAAAAGTATTGTCTGAAAGTACATAATATACGGGAGTATGACACGCCTCCATCACATAAGACAAAATGGCAACTCTGATTACTTTTTTTTACATGGCTTCCTTGTGAAGCAAGAGGAAAATGTACACATTCACGTTCTCATACACACTCAGATTTTCACACCAAATAATCTGATACTGCTATTGTTTCTACGTCGCATTCCCTTTTCTTACAAATCCCCAATTATGTGCTATCTGGGGAACATTTATAACTATCAGTACACAGGGTTTCAGGAATAGTAACTTCACTAGATAAACAATCCTTGAGGCAGTTAGTAGCTGGGGAAAGTTCAAAATCCACGCTGGTTCCTAAGGAGGGGTCAGGTTTACAAGACTGTATTCTGTTTGGAAGCTTGTGGTATGTAAATTGCTCTGACTGCTTTGTTGTGATGTCTGCATAGCTCTTAGCCCTTTCATGGTTGCTTTAGCAACTCAGGGGTTTGGTAATTTAGGTTTTGGTTCACTGATGAATTATATCTCTTGAGTGACGATGTGGTTTATAATGATTTTGGACCCTTGGGCGGTGTCTGGGTTCTCCCCTTGCATCCGATTGTCAGCGGCCTTGGAAATTGGACTGTTGGGTTTAGGTGGATTTAAGTGATCCTGTGATGGTTCTGTGGTTAATTTTGTGTTAGCTGCACCTTTATTTCCCCTGTGGCTTTCACATGTGCACTCCTTAAGATGTACAGTGAGTCCTCAATAAATTTGTGGTTGTGTTCCTGAAAATCAGAACTTTAAGTGAAAAAACTTTAAGTGAACCATTGGTTCCCATAGAAATCAATGTTAAAGCCAATGTTAAAGGGGGGTGGCGGTGGGGCAGGGTCTGGTACAGAAGTTGATGGCCAGGAGGCAATGCTGGAAATGAGTGAGAGGGGGACTGAGGGCAGGAGTGGAGGCATTGCGGGAAAGGTCATGTGAACAGGCAGGTCACAGAAGAGGAAGACTGTGACTTCTTTAACTATGTTAAAGTGAAACTGGCAACGTTAAATGGATATATTGATACGACTTTATTAAATGATGTTAAAGTGAAACACATCAAGTTAGTCAATGCTAAGGGGGACTTACTATATTGATTGGCCTATTTCTGTGACTTTAGGGCTAGGTTTGTGACCAATCTTCCCCATGCTCTTTGGGGCACCACTGCCCTCGGGTGGCAAGCCAGCTTTGGCTGCATTATCCAGTGGTTCCTTGACTGCATGAAACCTCTCCTTCATTGTCTGTCTACTGGTTTGGGAGCGTTCACTATCCTTATTGGAATCCAAAAAGATGGTGTCTACTAACCAAATCTCTGGTTCAGCCCCTTCATTCTTTTTAAATTCAGTGGGCCCTTCCTTGGCCTCTTTAAACTCTACCGGCCTGGTTTTGGCCTCTTTAACTTTTATGGATTCCATCCTGACCCTTTTTATCTTGGACAGCTCTCTGCTAGCCTCTGGAAAGTCCACTGGGTTTGCTCCTATTTGCCTACTCCTTATTGGCTCCATCGACCCCTGTAGGATGTTAGGGACTTCTTCAGTTTTTTGCACCTGAACAGAATTTCTCCGTCCCTTTTTGTTCCCCTTGTGTTATGATCCCTGGCCAGACCCAGAGATCCTGTTAGAGACCAATAACATTTTGTTTAAAGCAGATAAAGGTAGACATTACAGACAATTGCTTTTGTAATAAAGCCATAAGATTCCATGGGTTTTGAACAAACAAAAACAAACTTTACCATACAAGTGCAGAGACTTAAAAAGAGCGGGAGCTGGACTTGGGGCTGAAAGTGGCACAAGGACATCACAATTCAAAAAGTAATGATGCAGGGGAGGCAGCTGACTGGTAAGTAGGCTCAGGTGAATACTACTTTTTCTACTAATTAAACTGCTGCAGTCCATTAGCTTAGCAAAATAAGGTGAGGACTTTGGAGGGTAGTGAGAGTGTTTGAAGTGGAATAAGGCTCCTAGCATAATTATTATTCTTTAAAGGGAGTAACTAACGAGCTTAATATAAAGGGAAATCGTGGCAGCTGAACTTGCACCCATGCTATGCTCCTCCTGCGCTATGTGGGAAGTCATGGACACTTCCAGTGTCCTTGGCGATCATGTGTGCAGCAAGTGTGTTCAGCTGCAGCTACTGGCTAACCGCATTTCGGAGCTGGAGGTGCGGGTGGATTCACAGCGTGTTCAGTAAGATGGTCACGCCGCAGGTAAAGACTGAACAGGCAGAAAGGGGATGGGTTACCACCAAGCAGAATAGATGAAAGCAGGTAGTACAGGAGTCCCCTGTGGCCATCCCTCTCTCTAACAGATATACCATTTTGGATACTGTTGGGGGAGACGGTTTCTCAGGGGAAAGCAGCAGGAGCCAAGTCTATGGCACCATGGGTGGCTCTGCTGCACAGGAGGGGAGGAAGAAGAGTGGTAAGGCTATTGTGATAGGTGATTCAATATAAAGGGAACAGGCCAGTGTTTCTGCAGCCGCAAAAGAGACTCCTGGATGGTATGCTGCCTCCCTGGTGCCAGGATCAAGGATGTCTCAGAGAGGCTGCAGGGCATTCTGAAAGGGGAGGGTGAACAGCCAGTGGTCGTGGTACATATTGGTACCAATGACATAGGTAAAAAAAGGGACGAAGTCCTACAAGCTGAATATAGGGAGTTAGGACGTAAATTAAAAAGTAGGACCTCAAAGGTAGTAATCTCAGGATTACAACCAGTGCCACTTGCTAGTGAGGATAGAAATAACAGGATATATCAGATGAATACGTGGCTGAAGAAACAGTGTAGCAGGGAGGGATTCAGATTCCTGGGACATTGGGGAAGGTGGGACCACTACAAACAGGATGAGTTGCATCAGGGCAGGACCGGGACCAATGTCCTCGGTAGGGAGCGGGGTGTTTGCTAGTGCTGTTGGGGAGGGTTTAAACTAGAATAGCAGGGGGATGGGAACCTGAGCGGGGAGACAGAAGACAGGGAAACAAGGATTGAAACGAAAGTCAGCAAAGTAAGAAGCAAAAGCGGAAGGCAGAAAAAAACAAGGGCAAGAAACAAATGGGGTCATAGTGCAAAATAAAGTTAAGATGACTAACAAGGTTAAAAAGACAAGTCTAAAGGCATTGTATCTTAATGCGCGGAGCATTCGCAATAAGTTTGGTGAATTAACAGTGCAAATAGATTTAAACGGTTATGATATAGTTGCAATTACGGAGACATGGCTGCAGGGTGACCAAGGATGGGAACGGAACATCCAGGGATATTCAATATTTAGGAAAGACAGAGAATTCGGGAAAGGAGGTGGGGTAGCATTGTTAGTAAAGAAGGAAATCAATGCAATAGCGAGGAAGGATATTGGGTCGGAAAATCATGATGTGGAATCTGTTTGGGTGGAGGTAAGAAACACCAAGGAGCAGAAAACATTGGTGGGGGTTGTCTATAAGCCCCCAAACAGTAATGGGGAAGTAAGGGAAAGCATTAAGCAGGAAATTAGAGACGCATGCAACAAGGGTACAACTGTAATCATGGGTGACTTTAATCTACATAAAGATTGGACAAACCAAACTAGCAATAATACTGTAGAGGAGGATTTCCTGTAGTGTGTACGTGATGGTTTTTTAGACCAACAAGTTGAGGAACCAACTAGAGAGCAGGCTATCCTAGACTGGGTATTGCGCAATGAGAAAGGTTTAATTAACAATCTTGTCGTGTGCAGAGTCCCTTGGGGAAGAGCAGCCATAAAATGATAAAACTGTTCATTAGGATGGAAAGTGAAGAAATTGAATCTGAAACTAGGTTCCTGAATCTAAATAAAGAGAACTACGAGGCATGGGTTGGCAATGATAAATTGGGGAACCTTACTAAACGGGTTGACAGTGGATAGGCAATGGCTAATATTTAAGGAACATATGCATGAATTACAATTATTAATTCGTGTCTGGTGCAAAAATAAAACAGGAAACGTGACTCAACCATGGCCTACAAAAGAAATTAGGGAAAGTATTAGATCCAAAGAGGAGACATATACAATTGCCAGAAACAGCAGCAAGCCTGAGGATTGCGAGCAGCTTAGAATTCAGCAAAAGTGGACAAAAAGATTGATCAAGAAGGCGAAAATGGTGTACGAGAGCAAACTTGCAAGGAACATAAAAACTGACTGCAAAAGCTTCTATAAATATGTAAAGAGAAAAAGATTAGCAAAGACAAATGTAGGTCCCTTGCAGTCAGAAACGGCAGAAATTCTAATGGGGAACAAAGAAATGGCAGAAAACTGAACATATATTTTGGTTTTGTCTTCACAAAAGAGGACACAAATAATTACCCAGAAATGTTAGGGAACCAAGGGTCTAGTGAGAGGGAGGAGTTGAAGAAAATCAGTATTAGTTAAAAAATGGTGCTAGAGAAATTAATGGGGCTAAAGGCTGAAAAATCCCCAGGGTCTGATAATCTACATCCCAGAATACTAAAGGAAGTGGCACTGGAAATATTGGATGCATTGGTGGTCATCTTCCAACAGTTCCTACAAATTGGAGGGTGGCAAATGTAAGCCCACGATTTAAAAAAGGAGGGAGAGAAAAAACAGAGAATTACAGACCAGTTAGCCTAACATCAATAGTAGAAAATGCTAGTGTATTATAAAAGACGTAACAGTACACTTGGAAAGCATTAACAGGATTAGACAAAGTCAATATGGGTTTATGAAAGGGAAATCATGCTTAACTAATCTACTGGGTTTTTTTGAGGGTGTAACTAGTACAATAGACAAGGAAGAACCAGTAGATGTGGTGTATTTGGATTTCAAGAAGGATTTTGATAAGATCCCACATGGGATTGGCGGTAATATACTGGCATGGATTGAGAATTGGCTGACTGACCGGAAATAGAGAGTGGGAAAATGGGTCTTTTTCCGGGTGGCAGGCAGAGACTAGTGGTGTACCTGAGGGATCAGTGCTTGGGCCCCAGCTATTCATGGTATATATAAATGACTTGGATGAGGAAACCAAATGCAATATTTCCAAGTTTGCTGACAACACAAAACTGGGTGGAGTTGTGAGGGGGATTCAAGGAGGCATCAGGGCAATTTAGACAAGTTGTGTGCATGGGAAAACACATGGCAGATGCAGTATAACGTGGATAAATGTGAAGTTGTACACTTCAGTGTGAAGAACAGAAAGACAGGGTATTATTTAAATGGTGATACATTGGGAAATGTGGATGTACAAAAGGATCTGGGTGTCCTTGTACATCAGTCAGTGAAAGTAAATAGGCAGGTACAGTAAACAATTAGGAAGGCAAATGGTATGTTGGCCTTCATTGCAAGAGGATTTGAGTTCAGAAGTAGGGATGTCTTCCTGCAGTTATACAGGGCCTTGGTGAGACCATACCTGGAGTATTGCACGCAGTTTTTGTCTCCCTGCATAAGAAAGGATATACTTGCAATAGAGGGAGTGCAGCGAAGATTCACTAGGCTGATACTGGGGATGGCAAGATTGTCGTATGAGGAGAGATTAGTTCGGCTGGGCCTGTATTCACTAGAGTTTAGAAGAATGAGAGGGGATCTGATTGAAACGTATAAAATTCTAACAGGCCTAGACAGGCTGGATGCAGGGAGGGTGTTTCCCCTGTTTGGGGAGTCCAGAATCAGGGGCCACAGTCTCAGGATACAGGCAGGACATTTAGGACTGAGATAAGGAAAAATTTTTTCACTCAGAGGCTGGTCAACCTGTGGAATTCCCTACCACAGAAAGCTGGGGAGGCTGGGTTACTGAGAATATTCAAGAAAGAAATTGAGAAATTTTTGGATATTAGGGTCATCGAGGGATATGGAGAGAAAGCAGGAATATGGTGTTGAGATAGAGGATCAGCTATGATCATATTGAATGGCAAAGCAGGCTCGAAGGGCCGAATGGCCTATTCCTGCTCCTAGTTTCTATGTTTCTATGTAGGTATGAGGTGCATGTGAATTAACGTTCGAACTGCGGTCAGACACACCATGCTACAGAGTAAATGGCAGATGCAACCAAAACAGATTCCATAGATTTCTCAATAAATCACCCAGAAGTTAGTGCCACTGTGAGTCAGCCAATTCACTGAAACTTTGTCTTTCTCACAAGGGTTTCCAATCTCCAACTTTGAAGATCTCTCCTTGTAAATCTCTCCAAATGTTGCTTCCACTGGGATGGCTTTAAATTGGCCTACCTCACAGGGTTTCAGTCTCGCCTTCTGAGATCCCTTCCCACTGGATTCCCAAGTCTGCACTTCAGCCTCTACCTACTGGTGTAACTTCAGCTCTTTGCTAGATAGCTAGCTTCACTGAGCTGGCACTGCCCCTAGTTTCTCCGAACTCCTGCTCCCAGCTGCACCCAGCTATATGTGACTTCCCCTGACCCCTCTTTGTTTACTAGGGGTTCCCCTGAGCCCTCTTCAATACCAGGACATCCCCTGAGTCCTCTTCTCAGTTCCTCAGGGTTAACAGCAACACTTCGGCTGAATGGAATTTCTTCCCCTAGCTCCTGACCCTCCCTGCTGTTCATTGACCCTGGAGCTGATCTGGGGACCTATCCGAGAGTGTCCCACCCCTGTTACTAGGCAGGAACCAATGTAACAAGTATTAGAACATTCTGTACCTTAAATATTAGAACCTCCAGAAACTGCTAATTTAACATGCAGGGGCACAATGAATTGAATTCATAACACCTGCCCCCATGGACTCTATTTAACCCTCTGGGCACAATACCAGCTACCCCAGTCATATCCAAACAATAGGGTCACTCCCACTATAGGTAAGCACAGCATAACTCTGACCGTCACTACATCGGTATTGCACATCCTCTGTAGGTGAATTTTTACTAGGGGACCTTTAAGCATTTGCCAGTAAGCCCTTTTACTAGCATTGTGGTGGCTGTCCCTGTTTTTGGACGGTAAGACAGCAATCTTCACTACAAGCAGAGTTTGAAAACATCTTGTATCTCTGCAAATAGTTATTTTTTTCCTTAGAGCTTGTGATTCAGTAGGAGTCATTTCCCTTTTTGCAAAAAGGCTTGGTAGGTATCTTGTCCTACCCCCGTCCCATTTGAGTCTGGGCTTGATACTTTCAAGGCTATGGACACGGTCCTGACCACAGTTCTTCATGGTGGTTTCTTGGCAAACCAAAAGTTCCCTTTTACGTACCCCAGCTTGCTCCACTGGAAGCAAGCAGGGCATGGTCCTGCTGGTTTGCTTCCAGGTTTTTGCTTTTTAAATTTAGATCTCTGCCCTGTTTTCTCTACTCTCCTTTCCTCTGAAGTAGATTTCTGTTCCATCCACCTCATTCCTATTGCTCCTTTGCTGGTAAGAGTTACTAGATCCAAATGTGTTTTGGTTTAGAGGTTTATGGGTTAAATTATAGTCATCAGCTATGATAGCTGCATTTCTGACTTTGGAAACCCTTTGCTTCTCTTTTGAGGCAGTTTTAAAACTCCTCTAGCAGTACTATTTCTCCTAACCTGTTGTAGATGCTGTCAATTTTTAGGGCTCAATCCCACCAGTCAAATACTAGCTATTGAATTTTCTCAAATTTCAGAAAGGTCTGGATAGGCTTTTTACATAAGTTCCATAATTGTTGGTGGTATGCCGCTGGAACAAGTTCATTGGCACTGAAAATAGCAGCTTTTGTCTGGTCATAGCTGCAGAAACCTCAGCACTTAGCATGGAATAAACCTCACGGGCTTTTCCTACTAGCTGGCCTTGTATCAGGAGTGTCCAAAGCTTTGCTGCCCCTTGCAATTAAGTGGCCAGTTTTTTGAAGGCTGTAAAGTAAGTTTCCACATTCCTCCTCTTCAAACTTGGGGACAAAGTGGGAATACTTGAGGAAATCAAAATTTGTCTCTGCGCTAAGGGTATTTAGGTTATCACTAGGTAAAGTCAGTTCTCCATAGCTGCTGCAATCTGTCTCAGTTCCTGATCTTTCTGTGCCTGTAGCTCTCTCTTAAGCATGCTCTTTCGTTCTTTCTCTTGAAATTCCTTTTCCTTTTTGCTGAAATTATAACTCTAGCTTCTGCTCTTAGGTGAATTTTGGCTAGGATAATTTGGTCTGTTGCAGGTTCTGTATCTTCTACCTGTTCCAAACCTGGAGTGAGGCCACGATGCTCGGCCAGCATCTTTAGTATCTCAGATCTCCATGCTTTATTGCATATATTAAATTCTACCTGTTTAACTATGGCTTTTCGATATTCTGATTTTTGCCAAGTCAAGTCCTCTTCTTGCAGAAATACTTTCACATTGCAAGTAGCCATCTTATTTTCTATTGTTAGTGCTCACAAAGCTTACCGTTGTAATCCCCTTTGTTTCTTGTTTCAACAATTTTGGCTTTGTTACATTTCTCTTAAACTTGCAATTCATTTAAAGTCAGATATGGCTAATTTACAGTGAATAGTCCCAAACAGCAGCACTCAATTTGTCACAGACAAAATTTATATGTTTTCTTACTGTCCATATCAATGTGTCTTCTTCGTGAGGTGGATGAATTTTGTTGCCCTTAGAGTGATTGTCCCAATTTAAATAATTCCAGCAGCAAGCTTTTTTGTGAGTTTTAAAATAAAAAAAAGGTTATTTATCATCCTACACTTGCCTCAGAGGTTCAAAACATGACGTCTCGCTCAATTGTGTCACACACTATCACTCGCACAAAGATTAGATGTAGATGAAGGGAAAAAACAATACAATTATAAATTCTAATTGTCTCAGTCTCTCTTTTGTGGCAGGCCTGTAGTTTCTTAGATGAGTTGATGCTTTTAGTTGAAGTGATGGTCTTATAAACAGAGGATTCTCAGTAAGCTGCAAGGTTTCTTGTAGTTGAATTTGTAGGAGGTTGATTCTCAGGTGAACTTCTCAAAGTCCTTCTCACACTTTCAAGGTATGGTTGTTTATTAACTTGGCTGCATATTTGACTTGCAGCTCGTTCAATGACTTCTGATGGATTTGGATGGAACTTTAACCCTGCAAGCAGCTTTTGCTGTTTTTAAAGGCAGACAGAAAACATAGCTGTGCCCATCATGTACTTGTACAAGTCCAAAGTCCTAATACAATGAAAGGTCGATCGGCTTCATTTCACATTCATCTAACACACATTGAGTTCTGATGTTTTGTTTGTCCATTGTGAAACAGAAAGATGAGTCAGTTAGAATGCCATAGTTCTTTTTGTTGATGGTCCATCTCAAACAAAGGGTTGTGTGAGTTTTCCAGATAGTTGCGAATGTCAATATTTAATTAGGTATTTGCTTGAGACTCAGGACTGTCTGGCTCAGAATGCTAACGGTTACATGATTGTCACTGGCCATTTTAATAGACTGTTTGTCTTCAAAATTTTAAAGTATTGTCTGAAAGTTCATTATATACTACAGCACACCATAAAAAAGCAAACAAAGCAATGGATTCATTTCTAGCAGGACAGATTTGAAAAGGAGGGAGTTATATTAAATTTGTACAGAACCTTGGTTAGACCACACTTAGAGTACTATGAACAGTTCTGCTCACCATAATATAAAAGGATATGGAGACACTGGAGAAGGTGCATGAAAGATTTAATAGAATAATGCCGTGATGGCAAAACTGAGAGATTACATCTATCAAGAAAGACTGAACAGGTTGTGGCTCTTTTCTCTAAAAAGAAGGCCTTGCATTTATACAGTGCTCTTCATGACCACCAGACATCTCAAAATGCTTTATAACCAAGGAAGTACTTTTGAAGTGTGGTCACTACTGTTGAGTAGGAAACACCACAGCCAATTTGCACACAGCAAACTCCCACAAACAGCAATGTGATAATGACCAGGAAATATGCTTTTGTGATGTTGATTGAAGGATAAACATTGGCCAAGACACCAGAGATAACTTCCCTGTTTTTCTTCAAAATAATGCCACAGGATCTGTTATATCCACCAAAGTAGGCAGATGGGGCCTCAATTTAACATCTCATCCAGAAGATGGCATCTCCAATAGTGCAGCATTAGTACTGTACTGGAGTGCCAATCTTGACAACTCTAGAAAAGAGAAGATAGAGGGATTGTCTGATGGGGTCTTCAGGTGATGAAAAGGTGTGATATAGCAGTGGTAAAGAAGATGTTTCCACTTGTATGCAAGTTCAGAGCTGGGAACCATAAATATAAGATAGTCACCAATAAATCCAATAGGAATTAGGAGAAACCTTTTACTCTAGCTGCAGTTAGAATGTGGAACTTGCCACCAGAAGGAGCAGCAGAGACAACCAGAAAAGATGCTTATCTAGGGAGTTCGAGGTGTCTCCCATGTAGAGCATAAACAAGGCATGGATTGTTGACCCAAATTGCCAGTTTCTGTGTTGTAATTGCTATGCAAATACCCCACCTCTCCAAGTGGAACACTTGGATGCCTTAATACTTGTTGCTGTTAAAAAAAGTGGCAGGCACATTTACGATGTGGGTCACATTCTATGTATTTAACTTTTTGAACCTCTCCCACCTGTTATGGGGACATGAGGGGAGTGGTCATGGAATATCAAGGGTTTTGTATCTATTTAGCACCCTACAAGGACAGGATGTTCCAAGGCCAATTAATTATTTTTGAAGTGTAGTCACTGTTAATTTGTAGGCAAATGTTGCAACCATTTTATACACAAGTCCCATAACAAGCAATTGGTAAATAACTAGTCTGTTTTGCTTGAGGGGTCAAGGGAATATTATGCATTCATCTGAACAGGCATCTTGTAACATCTCATTTGAAGGACAACCCTTTCAACAAAAGAGTTCTCCCTCAGCACTACACTAAAATGTCAGCCTAGATTATATGCTTAAATCTTGAAATACTGCTTGAACCCATGATCTTCTGACTCAGTGATGAGGCATTATCATTATGAGCTACTTAAATTGGGCTGAGCCAATGACCTATCATGTGTAGGTTAGCCATGTTCCGTGAATCATGGTACAGCATGTACAAACACAAAAGTGTTGTTCAGGTCACAATTTTAATAAGAATTATAATTTTTTTAACTGGTATTAATACATTTATAAAATGTACAAAACTGAAAAATCTTACAAAAATTAATTCCTGAAACCAAATGTTAAAAGATCGATGTACCTGAGGTATGAATTCTTTGGCGAGTGATAATCCCCTGTGATACGCTGCATCTCCTGCTTCATTCTGTTCCACAACATGACTAGCCAGACCAATTGCTTTTGCTTCAGTGCCATCAAGCACTCGTCCAGAAAAGATAAGTTCCTTTGCTAGTGATACTCCTATAATACGAGGGAGACGCTGCGTGCCACCTGTTTTGAAAATAGGACAAAACTGTTTCAATAAACTTCTGTCATGAACCAAATTTCTACCTCTCAACAATGCTCAAAGATTTGGGAAGATACTGCCAGTCCCACTCTCTCAGAAGGTGAACAACATATCCCATGTTGCAACCTAAAAAGCCTGCAAAGAAAATATACTTAAATAAACAAGGCAAAAAATATCATAATGAAATATTTTATTTCAAACTTCAGAGTTATGTACTAACACAAAAACAAAAATACCTGGAAAAACTCAGCAGGTCTGACAGCATCTGCAGAGAGGGATACAGTTGACATTTCGAATCCGTATGACCCTTCATTATGAAACGTCAACTGTATCCCTCTCTGCAGATGCTGTCAGACCTGCTGAGTTTTTCCAGGTATTTTTGTTTTTGTTCTAGGTTTCCAGCACCCGCAGTATTTTGCTTTTATCTTAAAGTTATGTACTAACTTGTGTTATATAATATGTAATCACATTTTCTTTTAAGGAGAAGAAAAGTCTCCAGGCAAGGCCTTTTTGTTTAAAGTAGACCTCTTTTTATGGAAGAAAATAATACATATATCAGAAACCATGCATGCTCTCCTGGATCAAGTGGCACTGAATTGTCTCTTAGGTCAGTTTTAAATCAAACTTAGTTTTAGTATGGAGCTTCTCAAGAACGTGCTGTGTTGATCCTTTTCATTGATATCACCAAAGTGGCTTTGCAGAGACAGACCGCATTAAGTGCCAGAGTGATGATTTGAATGATCTCTAACCTATATTGCTTTCCTATTTTCCAGCAATTGGCTGAAATTTTTAAGAACTACTCAACAAGACAAAAAAAAAACAAATTCTCCCTGCACATTCCTCAACAATAATGTTTCCGTTGGTGCATTATGATTGGTTAGAATAGCTTGACAATGACAGCATGTGTATATTTTGATTGGTTCCTTCTGACCTGCAGCAAAAGATGCATTTCCACACTCAGTCATGGGACTGAACAGTTCCTAGATTGTTTGCTGGTACTTGTGACTGTATTGAATATAAGATCAAAAGACATAGGAGCACAGATATATCACAGACTCTATACAATCTCACTGAATATCAGAACGGGCTTGAGGAGCCAAATGGCCTACTCATGTTTCCTGAAGAGCAAGAGTGGGCCTACAGCTCTCGAGCCAGCTGCACCATTCACTAAGATCATAGCTGATCTTCGACTAAAACTTCACTTTCCCACCGGATCTCCATATCCCATGATTCCCATAGTGTTCAAAACCCAGTTCTATACTTCCCAGCTAGGGCGAATAGCGTCTCAGCATCTTTCCTCAAGTCCTGTCAAAATCTTATGGGCAGGATTTTACTTTCGTCGGGCGGGTGGGCCCGGGAGTGGCCGGGAAAGGTCCGCCACCTGCAATCGGTCCCCAAGCACAAATTCACGCTGGCTGGCCAATTAAAGATCATCCAGTGTGAAACGCGCAACATTCAGCGCTGCCGGGGTGGGGGCAGGAGGTTGAGCACAGAAGTTTGCGCATGCACGTGGGAGTGCGCGCTGAAAGCTCCCTGAGGGCACAGAGCTGTCTCAGGGAGCTGAAGAATTGAAGAGACAAAAATAAAGATTTAAAAGGTGATATAAACTCAGTCACATGAAGAGGGACATGTTTGAAATGAAGTTGAAAAAACTTTTCCACTTTTTTTATTTGCCATTGGAAATCTCATCCCACCTGTAAAAAATGCAAAGGCCACCTGGCCTATTCGCCCGCCTATCGACTGAACAGTTGAGCGTTAAGCGAAAAATACAAATTAATTGCCTGCTTAAGGGCCTTAATAGGCCTCTTAGTTGTGGGCGGGCGCACTGCCGACTCTCGCGCACGCCCATTGACTGAAAGATCACAAGAGTGCGCAATGACATTGGGACAATCGCCCAACATCATTGTGCGTGATTTTGCACCCAATCGTGTTGGCCGCATGTCTGCCTGACGAAAGTAAAATTCTGCCCTATTTATTTTAATGAGATGATCTCTCATTCTTCTAAAATCTATAGCATATAGGCGCATTGTGCTTA
This sequence comes from Carcharodon carcharias, assembly GCF_017639515.1. NCBI lineage: Eukaryota > Metazoa > Chordata > Chondrichthyes > Lamniformes > Lamnidae > Carcharodon > Carcharodon carcharias. The sequence continues at coordinate 42,847,469 of NC_054470.1, forward strand.
ATCTGTCTTCAAAGGACAACCCTCTCATCCCAGGAATCAATCTAGGGAACCTTTGTTGCATCCCTCCTAAGGCATCCTTTCTTGGGTACAGAAACCAAAGTAGTATGCAACATTCCAGGTGTGGTCTCACCAGTCATGTAGAATTGCAGCAAGATCTCCTTACTCTTGTACTCCAAACCCCTTGCAATTGTCTATCTGAGTGTTGAGAAGTTAAGAAACCAGAGCTCAAGGTTTACTTCACTATATCGAAAGATTCTTTAAAAAAGCTTTAGACCCACATGTGAATGTAACATAAACTGTTGACTCAGTATTCGCTATGGAATTTCAGGTGAAGCTGCTGCTGATTAGAGGTCTGTACTGTATACACAGGACGTCTCATTCCATTGATGTGTATTTTTTTCCTCCTCAGTTCAATCTAAGATCCTGTTAGAGGGTTAAGACTAAAAATTTCCATCTGTTTTTCATTTTGTGAAAGGTTTATGAACCCATACAATAATCCCAGAACCATGGACAGGCCAGGCCTGCCACTAACAGGCATGTTGCTCAGTGCAATAACATAATCTGTTGGCAAACATCACATGATCGAACCCCCAAGAATACAACAAATTAGAGTCTGCAATCCTCCTTTCCAGAAAACAGGAAGAGTCTTGTTACTAAAATTGGCAAAGACCTATAAACAACCAAGAGTGGTGAAGCACTGAGTGGGATCTCTCTGGTAGGCATTTCAAAAACCGTAATTTAGATGAACAGAATCTGATTTAGAACTCTAAAACTGCAAAAGCAACTGCAAGAAAGAACAGAAAGTGCCCAGCAGTGGCAGCTTTCTAGCAGGCAACTAAAGGTGGTAGCCTGAATAAGGGTTAATCAGTGTACCAGGAAGCTGAGTTAGCAGTTGATTTAGCAGTTGTAATTTGGGTGAATCATAGGTCGGAATTTTCCAGCCCCGTTGGTGTTGGGCTTCATGGCTGATGGAGCCGGGGGGACAATATGGCAAAAAGATTGTGAAATCAGTTTGCAATCGTTCACTCCGCCTGTCAGTTGCGGGCTGCATTTCCCGCTGCCAGATGTTCGGAATCTAGGGCAAGATTTTTAGGTCAGCGTGTGGGTACGATCGGCGGGCCTGGGAGCAGCCGGGGAACAGACTGCCGCCCGCGATCAGCCCCCGACCGCAATTTCATGCTGGCTGGCTAATTAATGGTCAGCTAGTGTGAAACATGCTCTGAAATGCTCAGCGCTGCTGGGGTGGGGGGCGTGAGGAAGGAGGGTACTGACATAAGTGTGGGTGCAGGCGAGTGTTGAATGAAAGTTCCCTGAAGGCAGAGAGCTGCCTCAGGGAGCTGCAAACTTTGAAACCAATTGATTAAGTTTTTACAGACCAGGAAAAAATGTCCACGCATCACAATCAGCCACCTGAACATATACATTATGAAAATTCTATCCATACATTTTAATTTTTTTAATTTAATAATGGAAACCTTTTCCCGCCCTTCGATGAGGTTTCATGAAAAATGCAAAGTCCATCTGGCAGATTCACCCATCCGCCAACCGTAAGGTTGGATGCACCACGAAAAATTGATGACAATTGGAACTTTAACAACATTAATTGTTTTCTTAATTCCTGGCGGGTGTACTTCCAACACTCGCGTGTGCCTGCTGACCGAAATATCTCACAATTTCGTGTCCGATCGAGTCAGACGCACGCCCGCACGCTAACCTAAAAATTCTGTCCCTAATTTCTTTAGCAACTCATTATAAGCCAAGCTCGCAACAATCCCCCAACGATGGATCATCTGGGCAAGTCGGCATGATTGCATGCCCAATGTTTTACAACTGTACATAAGTGACATGCCCTGGTGAGCTGCACTTCGCTCGCGACTTTGAGGTTTGTTTGCCTACTTTCCTTCAGGCAGCACTCACAGTCACCAGCACCAGGCTTTACAGGCAGCGCCACATCACTTTTAGGGGGGCTCATGGGCAGGTCTCTACCTTCAAGACCAGCTGTGATGCAGAGGTGGCTTTTCAATGGCTGCAGGACTAGGGTTTGCTTGGGGAAGGAAGAGAAGTGGCCTCAGGCAAGGGAAGAAGCTGCAGGGCGAGGGTTGTACTGGGGAAGAAGGGTATCCCAGTGTGTGTGTGTGGGGGCATATGTTGATTGTACAAGTGGTGTCAAGATGTTGAGGGCTGAGGAGGCAGTCTCCAGAGGAGATGAGGCCAAATGAAGATGTGAGGGTGTGTGTGTGAGAGAGAGTGAGTGGTAATGTCCCTTGAGCTGGCAGTGAGTGAGACACCAGTGAATGCATGATGGTCTTGTGAGTGAGAGTTTAGATTGATAAGATGGTTGCCTTACCCTTACAGATGCGATAATTTATCCATTTTCTGCACTGGATGGCCAACATCTTGTGTGCAGCTTTGGCACTGACCACCTCTGCCACTGCCTCCCAAGCTGGAGTGATGAGACTGATGGGCCTCCTGTAGCCAGAACAGGGATAGAGGACATCGCAGCGAGTTTCCATGGCTTCCAGAAGGCATCCCAAGAATGTGTCGCTGAATTGGGGCCACACTCTTCTTGGCTTTTGGGTCCATGTCTTCACAAAAGCAGTCCTGGCCTGCAAGCATTGAGAAGTGTGTGCGTGGCTGCAATTTAAATGTGGTGCCCTGCGTGAGGAAACGAGATAACTGCTGGTGGGAAAATTAGAGGCAGCCCGCCAATGAAACAGCATGTTTCCTGCGGCTGCATAATTAATGAGGCAGGAATGGGATAATATGGCGCAAAAACCTGTCATTGTGGCCAGTGGGTAAAACAACTTTTTTCCTGCCTGCTACTGCACTTTGTGCAAATCTGGGATGATCCCACCCATGAGATCTCTCTATAAGTCAACAGAATTTGCCATAGCAGAGAGCTTCTTGAAGTGAGTTCTAAGTCAGGAATTTGGTGCAGAGGGGGAAGGAGGTGCTGCTTTTTATTCTTCTGTTATTCTCCAGTAGCCAGTGAATGTTATGTTTCCAAGTGTTTCCAAACTTTTGTTTCCAAGTTAGGACACTGTAACTTCCTATTACATTAACTAACTGGTTAAAATTTAGTTAAGTAATCAAATAAATAAATAAGGTTAGACAGACACGGCAGGGCTGGTGGTGTGCTATGATTACAGCATGTGGGAGTTTGTGGAGAGCATTGTTATCTCGAGTAACCATGTTAGTGAGAAGTGTCTGCAGCTTGAGCAACTTCGGCTCAGAGTTGTTAAAATGGATTCCAAACTGCAGACATTGTGGGGCATCAGGGAGGAGAAGAGGCAACTGAACACTTTGTTCTGGAAGGCAGTCAGACCCCTTAGGTTAAGTAGAACTTTGAAGTTGGTCAGTGGTTAGGGCAGGAGGGTGTCACTGCGAGTTAGGCGGGTATAGGGATCCAGAATATGGTGATGGAGGAGCTTCAGCACTTTACTTTGACCAACAAGTATGAGGAACGTGCTACTTGTGTTGATGAAAACAAGGACTGGTGAATAAGCAAACTGATCATAGCACCATGGTGCAAGATGCCATTGAAGTGGGGGGAGTGAAAAGGAATGTGGTAGCGAGAGGGGACAGAGTAGTCAGGGAGATAGATGCTGTTCCCTTCAGCAGCAACTGGGAGTTCAGAAGGTTGTCTGCTGGTGCTAGGGTGAAGGACATCTCCTTGTGGCTGGAACTTGGAGGGACAGGATCTAGTTGTCATGGTCGACACAGGAACCAATGACATAAGTAGAATTAGGAATGATGTTCTGCTGAGAGAGTTTGAGTTGTTAGGGTCCAAATTAAAACACAGAACCTCAAAGCTAATAATCTGTAACTGTTACTTGAGCCACATGCCAATTGACATGGAGTCAAGCAGATTTTAGAATTAGACACATGGCTCAAAGAGTGGTGTGGGAAGAAGGGGTTTCAATTTCATGGGCACTGACACCAGTACTCAAGAAAGAGAGAGCTATTCTGTTGATATGGGCCCCACTTAAACTGGAATGGTATCCATTTCCTGGCAAATCGTATAACTAGTCCATGCATGGGGCATTAAACTAAATGGTTGGGGCAGGGGAGGGTTCAGCTGAAGGGAAAGTTAGAAATCAAAAAAGAAAAGTCAAGGAAACAGAAGTGTAGCGATTTGGGTAAAGACAAGCAGAGTGGGATGGGAGGGGACAGAGAGTTTAATGGTAATGGTACATTAGTGAATAAAGTCCATGCAAATGATTGTAGTAAAAATAAAATTAAAGGCTTTTTATCTAAATGCATGAAAGATTCATAATAAGACAGCTGAACTAGTTGCACAAATAGAGATAAATGGTTTAGATCTAATTCCATTACAAAGACATGGTTACAGAATGATAAAGGTTGGGAAATAAATATTCCAGGCTGCACAATATTTCAAAAAGACAGGCAAATTGGAAAAGGAGGAGGAGAAGCCCTGATAGTAATGACATCGGAACAGTAGTGAGGAAGGGTCTTGACTCAGAAAATCAGGAAGTAGAATCAGCATGGTTGGAGATCAGGAATAATAAGGGTCAGAAAACACTGGTGGGAATAGTTTATAGGCCCCTAACAGTAGTTGCACCATTGGACAGAGCATTAAGTAATAAATAATTGGAGCTTGTAACAAAGGCAATGTCATAATTATGGATGACCTTAATCTTCATATAGAGTGGACCATCAAATTGACAAAGGTGGTCTGGAAGACGAGTTTGTAGATTGTTTTTGTGATAATTTCCAGGAGCAGTATGTTGTAATATCAACTCGGGATTAAGCTATTTTAAGTCTAGTATTGTGCAATGAGCCAGATTTAATTAGTACTCTCATGGTAAAAACAAAACGCTGGGAAAAAGGTGATCATAATTGACTTCTACAGCAAGTCTGATAGCAGCATACTCAAATCACAAACAAGAATCTTAAACAAACTCAACTGCATAGCTATGAGGCGAGAGCTGACTAACGTTGATTTAGTAATGTCAGGAAGATATAATAATGTCTATAATATAATTGGAAATTCTTTTAAAATAGAATTCTAGTGATATCTACGTATATGTGTGGGTGTCTTAATTAGATTAAAGCCTGCTGGTCTAGGGGCTCTGATGTATAGAAGAGAAGTAGGGTTGAAATGGTAATTAGGTAAACATAGGAAAGTACAAGGTGAAGTGAAAAGGGGGCAATTTGCATTTTTAAATAAACCATTTAAAAGAATGGGTGAAATATTACATCTAGCCAGAAGAAGCCAAACCATGTGTTTATTTTTTCCAAAGTTTACTAATAAAATTGGTGCTATGAAAGGGGTTTTGTTGTTAGAAGAGGTAAAGTTCAAAAAATCTAGTGATAAAATGAGGAATTTGCATTCAAAGAGGAAAATATGTATAAAGGAAGAGAAGGCTGTTGGTAAGAGAAGAGGGATTCTAAGATCTAAAGCTTCCCGCCTGTAAGCCTCAAGCGGCTGTCTGCAAGGACCCAGAGCTGAAAGAAACTAATTTTGAATGCGACTGTCCAGAGTGTACTTTACCAGGGGTCTGTTTAAATCTATGCGTTTTACTGTTGCCTTAATGGAGTAGTAACTGAGAGCCAGATTAACTAGGGGATATTTTTTACAAGTTATTATCGTAGTAATTTGTAGACATATGTATGTGCATACAATCTTTTCTAAAAACTTCTTGAGACTCGGTGGTCCTGAATTTAAAGTTTGCATCTCGAAACATACAAATTGCAAAAATTGGCTATGACAGTTGTTTCAAGTTTGCCTCTGGGATTTGAACAACTCAGCATTCACCATTGGCTGTGTCATAATAGTAAATAAACTAAGCTGACTCCGGCGTACACCCGCTGAACAAAATATCATGCAAGTACGGGATGACATTGGGATGCACGCCTGATGTCATCGCGTGTCATTTTACGCTCAGGCTTGTCAGGCATGCGCCCGTATCCCAAGCGTAATATTCTGCAGAATTTGGTAGGAACTGTTTAAAGAAGCAAGTTCAAATATTCCATTGAGAAACAAAAACTCAGTGAGAAAGGTCCATCAATGGCTTGTGAAGAAGGTTAAACAGAGTATTGGATTAGAAAAAGAGGCCTAAAGTTTGGCAAAGAAATGTAGTAAGCCTGAGGAGAGGGCATGTTTTAGATACCAGCAAAGGGCCATCAAAAAGTTGATGACAAGAGTAAAAATAGAATGCAAGTAAACTAGCTGAGGATATAAAAACTGATTCTAAGAATTTTTACAAGCAGATGAAAAGGAGGAGAGTAGCCAAAGTAAATGTTGGTCCCTTAAAGGCAGTGTTATAGCACAACCGATGGTAAATGCTGATTTGTTCAAAAGGCAATTTCGAGGAGATTGTACAACGTGTGCAGTCCAACTGCTCTGCGGTCCAATAAAGTGGTGGCGGGTGGAGGGGGTGGTGGAGGGGATAAGGTATCGAGCACTTGGTGGCCCTTTGTGATGTTGCTTGCATGGGTGGGCAGGCTAGGAGCCTGACCCCAACCATATCACTGTGGCTGCGCCTGCTCTGTCTCAGTTGCAGAGGCATTGTCAGGTTATACAGGTGTCCCTAATGCGTGGCCACTTCCCTAGCTCACCCTGACCCCCACCTCGATTACCTGTGCACAGGATGCTGCGCCACAGCAGCACTTGACCCCCTCTCCTACAGACAACAGTCGCAAGCTGTAAAGAATGTTGTTGCTCAATCACCTCAGTTCTCCCAACGTGAAGGCCGCCATGTGCACATCACCTGCGTGCTATTGTGAAACACGTCAGCGCGCTCTCTCTCTGACATGGACAGACAGTATGGCGGGGTTCCAAGAACCTGGTGGGATGGCCTTTTAATTATATGCTGATACATTAATTAGCTCCCTGTCGACCAATGGGGGGAACGCAGCCCACCATAGGTGGGCTGAGTGACGATCATGATTGCTTTCACGCGTCGTGAAGCAGGTGGCACCATATTTTCCACACATACCATGCCCGCCACCAGCAGGCTCAGAAAATTTCGCCCACCTTTGCTAAACTTTACCTGGGCTAGGTGACATACTTCACCTCTCCTTTGAAAGCAACCTAGTCTGGTCTATTTCAAAATGCAAATGCTCCCTTGACACCTATGTTTCTAAACTTTCCCATGTTTATCTAATTAACATTTCAAACCTAACCTCTCTTATATCAAAGCACCCAGACTAGCTGCCTCTAATTCAATTAAATCTCACACACACAGACACATCTCACTATTACTCTATTTTACAATAAATTCCAACAAAATTATGAGAATTATTATTTCTTCTTGACAGGCAGAGACAGGAGAAATTACCATGGGGCATGAGGAAATGGCAGGGACATTGGAACAAATATTTTGTCTGTCTTCATAGTAGAAGACAGAAATTACATTCTAGAAATACAGGCTAACCAGGAGACTAAAAAGAGTACAGAACTTAAGGTAATTAATTTCAGCAGAGAAAATATGCTGGAGAAACTGAAGGGACTAAAATCAGGCAAATCCACAGTACTTGATGGCCTACATCCTAGGGTTCTAAAAGAGGTAGCTGCAGTTTTAGTGGATGTGCTAGTTATGATTTTCCAAAATTCCCCAGATTTTAGAACCATCCCTGCAGATTGAAAGTTAGCAAATGTAACACCGTTATTCAAGAAAGGAGGTGAGATAAAACAGAAAGCTACAGGCCAGTTAGTCAGACTGCCAAAAGAATGCTGGAATCTCTTATTAAGGCAGTCTTCACAATGCATTTAGAAAATCATAATGGTCCAATCTTCTGAGCAGTGACAATGATGAACAGATTGCCACCGTGCTCGAAGATGCCCCGACTCGATGCTGCTGTACTTTTCTTCTGGAATCTTCTGATCCCAACTATCACAGAAATGCGCAGTGCAGTGTCCCTTGAGGTCAGAGAGGAGTACAGTCCGGGAGGGATTAGACTTTTTAAGTGCCATATGGTAAGTTTAAAGCTCCACTCTTTGAATGTTAGTGAACAGATGAGTGAGGGCGTGAGTGGGTAGGTGATAGGGTGTATAGATGGGTAAGGTGGGTAAGGTGTATAGGTGGGTAGTGTGGGTGAGGTGAGTAGTGTGGGTGAGGTGAGATAAGTGAGATGGGGAGGGTGGGTAGGTGAGTGTGGTTGGTGAGTGGGTGGGATGATTAGGTGGGTGAGGCAGTAGGTGGGTGAATGGATAATTGGGTAGGGTGGGTAGGTGGGTGTGGGTGGGATAATTAGGTGGGTAAGGTAGGTGGGTCAGTGGGTCATCGTGTTGGGTTGAGGACGTGGTCAGGTAGGGTCAGGGGCATTAGCCAGGTAAAATTGGGGGGGGTTTCGGCTGGTTTGGGATTAGTCAGATGGTCAGGGGGTAGTTGGGTGGTTAGGGGGTAGTCAAGTGGGGTTGGGGGTGGTCAGGTGGTTGGGGTAGTGTTGGGTCGGGGTGTAGTCGGTGGGGTCAAGGGGTTTGTAAAGTCAGGCTGAGGGGGTAGTCAGGCAGTTGGGGTATAAACAGGTCGGGTCAGGAACTAGTTGGATGGTAGTTGGGTCGGGTTGGGGAGGCAGTTGGCTGGTCACGGGGTGGTTATCTGGTCGGTGAATAAGTAGGGTGGTTGGGGAGAGAGTTGGGGGTCAAGTCAAGGATGTAGTCAGGGAGTCAAGGAAAAGTTGGGTGGTCGGCGAGTAGTCAGTAGATCAGTTGTGTAGTTGCCCAAGTGTTAGACTAGATTTTAATCTAATATTTCCTGGGTAATTATCCAGGTAAGTACAGTGGTAATTCAGAGTCAGAGACTTTTGCAGAGGGTCCTGGGGAGCAGGGGAATTACCCAATGGAAGTTTAAACTTCTGAGCAATTCCCAGGTAGGTTTTATCCAACAGGACTTTCTCAGGGTACCGACGCGCATTTTCAGTCACACGTACAGTCTCTGACAATCCGGAGATTGGAAGATTTGGCTCATTATGATCAGACCAAGTCAACATGGATTTTTGAAAGGGAAATTCTGTTTGACCAAGTTATTAGTTTTTTTGAGGATGTATCTAGTAGAATAGATAAAAGGGATCCGGAAGATGTAGTATAATGGGGGTTTCCAAAAGGCATTCGATGAGATGCTAAACAAAAGGTTAATATGCACGATAAGGTCTCATGGAGTTGGGGGTAATTCATTAGCATAGACAGAGGATTGGTTGGTGGAAAGGAAGCAGAGAGTATGGATAAACATGAGATTTTCAAGTGGCATGCTGTGCCTCATGTAGTGCCACAAAGATCAGTACTGGGGCCTCAGCTATTTACAATCTATATTAATGAATTAACAAGCAGCCCAGGAATAATAATAAGTTTACTGACAATACAAAGCTGGGTGGAAATGTAAGCTGTAAGGAGGACAAAAAGAGACTGCAAAGAGATATAGCTAGTTTAGGTGTGTGGGCAACAAGGTGGCAGATGGAGTGTAATGCGGAGAAATGTGAGGTCATTTACTTTGGTAATAAGAATAGAAAAGCAGAATTTTTTTAAAAGGCATTAAACTTGTGAAAATTGATGTTCGGGGGGTATGGGCGCACTTATTCAAGGAACACAAAGTTAGCTTATGGGTACAGCAAGCAATAAGGAAGACAAATGGTATGTTGGCCTTTATTTCAAGGGGATTGGAGAACAAGAATAAGGAAGTCGTGCTAAAATTGTACAGGGCCTCTGCGGTTGACTTCATCCCAGCTCAGATTCCAATCCATGCAGTATAACCTGATAGTGGTTTCTATGCCTAGTCATCTTGTAACTGAGCACTACCTTCCCCATACCATGCGCCACAACATTTTCTGTGCTGTCTGTGCTGTTTCTGCAGCAATGCACAATTTTTTTTTAAAACCTGAAGCTATCCAGCTAGAGCACATACCTTAATTTCATATCCAGAGTCAATATTATGATATTCAATGCAGGATTTGGGTTTTTGTGTGGGAAATGGTCATGGGGTCAAAGGGGCTCATGACCCCACACTATGTAGGGTACAATAAGAAAGGAGTGATTTTTCTGACATTGGCCAATTAATGGCCAGAGGGTGGCTCTCAAAGTTGGAGGGTTAACAGGAGGCCTTCCAGCTCGGTAGAAGCAGCAGCTTGCCTTTTCCGGTGAGAGAGGAGAGAGAGAGAGAGAGAGAGAGAGGTTTCCATCTCGAAGTACCCTCCAACCTTTAAAACTGTTGAAATAAAAAATGGAATCATCAGTCAGACTATCATTTTGGAAGAACCCCTCCACAAGGTGGTCAGGTAGGTGGGAAAGGCTTCAAAGCCTGCTTAGATCACAGTCCCACTCACCCAAGTCTGCCACTGGGAGGCCATCTCCAGGAAGCAGGCCTAGTCCCCAACATCCCGGAGGCAGACTAGAAAATTCCAACTGGCCTCTGACAATAAGCATTAAAAGCCCCTTAACTGCCCTTGATTGGCTACTTGCCAAATGTGAATGGGAAAACGGCCCACTGGGGGGATGGTAACAGCAAAGCGGCATGTCAGCCGATGGCACGACTTTTCATGTACACGTGTGCTAAGTTTTCCAAACATGGAAGATTTTCTTACACTGACATTCCCAGACAAAAATGTTTTTTGAAGAATATTGGTAAATAAAATTTCAGTGTTATGTTGTATAAAGCAAGGCAAGCCGAATCGTAGTAAAATCTGACATTGTATGATGGTTCTTGCTTAATTTTGCTCTCTGCTTCACCTAAGTGATGCATAATGCCCAGGCTGTAAAGACAAAAATGTACCCTGTATTCTCTACATTTTCTCAATACTTTGAATGTGATTGAGACGTCATAGTGCAGTATTATTCCAGCTTCAAATTAGGTAGAAATTAGTACAATATCACCATCTTCATTTTCATTCACTATTTTCTTCAAAACAGAGATATTTAACTTTTAAATTGTGAAGAGCAAAAGAAAAATCTTTAAAGGTAGAAGGCAAGAATCTGTTACATCCATTACTCAGGCTATTTGAGTTCAACTAATTGCAAGGTTTGGGAGAATAACAGCAAGAAATTTTATGATTTGAGAAACAGTATCAAGGTAAAGAACAAACATGACCCTGCTTTAACAAGGTTGTCAAGGACATAAATAGAACATGCTTTGAAGTGTTACTTTTTACAGCATTGAATGAAAGAAAGCAAATGCCCAGTCACATTGATGAATGTAATGCCAGGTGGCTCTTGAGGGCTGTCCTAATTAAATCACACGATGTTTAAAGGCCAAAATGCATTGAACAGGGACAGAAGTGGAACAGGTGGTCGCCCTTCCAATAATAGGCATGAGCAATGTATGAACAGTCTATCGGCCAATTTACCAAGCAGTAAGCTCTGGAAGGCTCAGGTCTAGGGAAGTTGGAAGGCTGCACTACATCCAATAAATAATATATTTATTATATTACATAATTTGTTACAGCCTGGAGTTTCTTTCAGGGCAATTCTTCTGATATTGGTGTAACCTGGGCAAAAGATCGTGGAATTTTAAGCACAAATTGCGCTCGGCTAAACTCGAGTTTCTGCAATTTTTCAAGCTGGCTTCAAAAACGTATTGCTAGAAGCAGGCCCTGCCTACAAAACTGTCCACAACCTCAAGATGAATTAAGCATAATTGAAAGGTTCCTCTATTTATGTTCCTTTGAAGGAGGCTCCAAAAATTTAACTGGATATTTTGGGTGTAAGAACACTAATCTTAAAAAGTTTAGAATTTTAAAAACTGAAGGGAATTGACCACTTACACCAATCTAACTAGAAAATAGTTATGTATATATATTTTTAAGTCATTTTGAGTGTCTTAAAATCAGGTTACTCACAGGTGGTAGATTGACACTGATTTAAAATGCTTATTTTTTTGTGATAAACCTATTTTCAGCTATAGTAATCAAACCTTAACAAGAAATCATTCTTAAATATATTTCTAAAGCAATTAAAAAAATCATTTTAAAACAGTGCTCGATTCTGGTTCATGGCAGATTTTGCACTTGGTAATATGTAAATAAGTGTAAGCAGAAACTCAGGGGGGAAAAAAATCAAAAAAACACAATTTTGGGCGCAATCTGTGATAGAATCACCAATTGTGCCCAAAGCAGAAACTCTACCCTGACATGTTTTACATCAACATCTCCACTCACATTAATTGTGTGGAAGTACTTCATACTATATGTAATGAAAACACAATACCCAAATGGATAAGTATGCTTACATACTAATTATGTCCTATCTGTTTTCGCCACAGGGCATGGAGAAGGCAGTGGGATTCCTCAAGTATTTCAACAATATTTGCCGGAGCACTGTGCTTCATGACCTGTACTTGAAATACAGGCTGGCTGACCTTTCACATTCTACCAACCGTCAACTGGAGTTCATTCAAAACTCTTCTGCCTTTGTCCTTACTCTCATCAAGTCCAAGTTCAGTTCAGATAGACATTTAATGGCCATGATTGTGCGCTGTGATGAACAGTGAGACAAATCATGGATGAAGTGCAGAGGAGTTGGATAATGGGAAAGTAGCAGGTGACCTAAGAGATGAATACCCCAAGAGGCCTATTGATACATTGTTTACTTTCTACCGACACAGAATAAAACAACACATGTTCCATGCTGAACTCTTGATACTCTTTTGAGTAAACCTGTTTCCATCTGTTTCAGATGAAGTTACATTGTTTCATAGTTTTGCCATTGTGAGATTTGAACTCTTGATACTCTTTTGAGTAAACCTGCTTCCATCTGTTTCAGATGAAGTTACATTGTTTCATAGTTTGCCATTGTGAGATTTGAACTCTAGATCTTGGGGTTACAAACCCAGTACCATAACCACTTGGCTATTTAGGCCAAATGTTGCTGTCTGTAACTCTTTCGAGTACAAACCCATTTCCATCTGTTTCAGATGAAGTTACATTGTTTCATAGTTTGCCATTGTGAGATTTGAACTCTTGATCTTGGGGTTACAAACTCAGTACCATAACCACTTGGCTATTTAGGCATGCTGAATGTGCACTTGACCGCACGCCTAAAACAATGGATGCATGGTTGTCTGTATGGTGTGTGGTCATTCAGTAGAAAGCAACACCAGTCGTAATTACTGTTGAATTGCAGATAACAGACCTTACCACACAGCAGTAGGAACATCGTCCACTAATGTTCAGAGTACTGCTTTTAATGCTTCGGAGCTTAAAAACTGACAACCAGTTAAGGTTAGCTTCAATCTACCAAGATAGCAGTGTTTGAACCATGCTGTTTGCAACCATAGTGTCGCATCTGACACCAAGATAAGCTTATCCACACTAAAACTGCTAATATCTACCTCCGTAATTTCACCAAACTCTGCCTCTGCCTCAGTTCATCTACTGCTGAAACCTTCATTCATGTCATTGCTATCCATTGGTCATCCAATGCCAGTGGAGGTGAAGGTCACAGTGGCCCTTAACTTCTATGCCTCCAGTTCATTTCAGAAACCCACTGAAGACACGTGTGTCATCTCACAATCAATAGCATATCATTGCATCAAGGTGGTGACCAATGCCCTCTTCAGGAGGGGTAGCCAATATTGTATTGATCTGCACAGTCAGTCTGAGGACGTCAAAGGATTTGGGGCCATGACTAAATTCTTTCAGGTGCAAGGTGTGATACTCTGCACAAATCTGGTCATTAAGGCTCCCACAGGCCAGCCAGCAGCCCTCATTAACAAGAAGGGATTTCACTCCATCAAGATGCAACTGGTTTGTGACCACTGCCAACAGATCCTGCGGGTTTGTGCACAGCATCACGGGAGCAGCCACAATGCTTCCATATTCAGCACTCCAAGGTGCCCAAGCTCCCCCCCCCCAACCACCACCACCACCACCACCTTCAAGGTTAGATTCTTGGCGACAAGGGCTACCAATTAAAGAGATGGCTACTGACTCCAGTGAGGAACCCTAGGGCAGTGGCAAGGGATCGATACAACAACAGCCATGCAGCCACCATCAAGCAGACCATAGGTCTCCATAAGATGAGATTCAAGTGCCTAGATCATTCCAGTGGAGCACTTCAATATGCCTCAGCGAGGATTTCTGGGATCATGGAGCTTTGCTGTGCTTCACACAACCTGGTGCTACAGAGAGTGAGGCCCTGGCTGATGCGGATTTAGTGAAGATACCTGATGACCAGCTGCAGCATCTGGAAAGACATGAAGGGCCATATGGATGGAGCAATGACACAGGCACAAGGAAAGTTTGGGAGGCGTTCAGATTACCTTTCCCACATTATCCTTCCAGCCAATTAAAGACGCACCTTCACCCTTCACTACTGCACTTTATCTCAGTTGCAAGCCTAGGTTCCTGTGTGCAGTATCACCTGATGCTTCTGCATGATCAAAAAGATGATCATAAATGCTATGGCCACTCCGAAACAGCCCTTGGGGTGATCTATGGTATTCCTGCACTTCTAAAAGGCTTCCAACAATAAATGAAAATGTTGAGAAAACAAATAACATCTTTACTACAAACACACATACAGTAATCCTTTAACTATGTGAAGTCCAAGTGCATTTAGTGTGGTTTCTTAATTTATGAGAGCTGCTATATGGTGCACCCCTTTCACTACCAGCTGGGTGGAAGGAGGCAGCTGACCTTACTGCCCTGCAGCCTGGGATGGCCTTGGTGACTGTCCTCTGGCTGCCTATGGCCTGGTAGGCTCTGACTGCTGCATCCTCTGTCATCGTGAAAACTGGAGGCATTGCTGTTACTGGCAGGAGAGGTTGAGGAGCCGCTGCCCACAGCAGGAGGACCCTGAGAGGAGCCCCCAGGTGCAGAAGCCACCTACTCCTCCACCCTCATAAGGCACATTAGTACCACTTGCTAACCTGAGATGGACAATGAGCTGGTGGAGGCTCCAAGTTCCTTATCCATCATTTGCCTTGCCGCTGCTTCATTAAGCTCATGACAAGGCGGTGGTATGCAGGTCTGCACGCACCTCTGGAATCCATTGACTGGTCTTTTGGATTTCGCTTTCCAAGAGAGTCACAAATTTGTTGATGGAGGGGGCACATGCACAGCCAAGAGGGAAATGGCAGCACCCATAACCTGGATAGACTCCTCCACTATATGAATCAGGGCGTGTGTGCCCTCTGGAATTTCTGTCAGATCATCTCACAACTTATACTGAACTTCCAGCATCTGCTGCCTTACTGATGACTTCAGAGGTAGGTCATGAGTCTGCAGTTCAGCGTGGGCTTGGCCTCTCAGAATCCTCTGAGAGTCACTGGCCTTGGCTGTCACAGCCTTAGACAGTTGGTCAAGCGTGTGTGTAGTGCTCTCATCAAGCTGTGAACCTGAATTTAGGCTCGATTGAATACCCACTGATGAAAATGTATCTGCATCAATGCAGGGTGCGGGGGAAATGATGTGACATTGCACCCTCAGAGGTCACCTCCTCCTCCTCCTTGGAGGAGGGCGACTGTCCCCCAGAGACAGCAATTCTCAATTCTTCTGGTTGATCTGCACTGGAGAACAGAAAAATCAAAGGGTTTTGCCTTTCCACATGAGCCTCCAAAATCGGCTGGTGTTCATATTGATGCATGTACAGTGGAAGACACAGAAACACTATCCCTCGTGCTCATCTGAGGCTCCCTTATACCCAAGCATGAGGCTACTCACCCTTTTACAACTACACACCCGCCTCACTGTCTGTGATGGAGCAGCCACCATGCTGCCCTGCATGAATCACAGAATCGTTACAGCACAGAAGACCATTCAGCCCATTGTGTCTGCACCGGCTCTCCAAATGAACAATTCACTTAGTGCCATTCTCCTGCCTTCTCCCCATAACCCTGCACATAATTCCTTTTTAGATAATACTTTAATTCTATTAGTCTCCACTGGCATTAGGATTGCTAGAAATGTGACCCCACCGCCAGTTTGGGCCCTTTCAGTGGTGTTGTAGACCTGCTTCTCCTGCAGGAACAAGGAACATCAGTTACCTCACAAGAACAGGAAGTGGACTGTCAGTTGCCCTACAATAACAGATACATTGCCTAAGCAGCTGGTATCCTAGCTGCTGCCTTTGTGGCCACTGGCACTGGGTATTTCAGGAGCAACCTTGCAAGGGATCGCCACTGATAGACTCGTGCCCCTTGATGGAGCTGCATCCATTCCTTTCACGGGAGGTGCTGCAGCCTCATTCCATTGCCACTGACTTGGTGAGCTCTTCCTCCCTAGTGGATGCACCCTCACACATACCCATCGATGTGTGGGATACTTACAATGATCGAATAGATCAGGTCTTTGACACACATGCTTGAGGAACTGCAGTTAAGTTCTCCAGGTGACCCCACGGCTGCTGACCTCATCTGCAATTTCCGTGGAGGCTTGCTTGATTAGGCAGGGAGATCACCGGCTTCTGTCTCTGGGGAAGAGAACCTCCCTCCTTTCCTGAATATCAGGAGGAGAACCTGCAGGGTGTCATCACTGAACCATGGGGCAACCTGGGATCTTCCTTCTGTCATGTCAACCAGTCCTTCTTCCTGCTGGACTTCACTATGCCTGTTTTGCTGACCTCTTTGCCTTTCCCCACTGCCGGGGCTGTATTGCTGCCTGGAGCTTAAGAAGAAGGCCAGCTGGACTTCAGGAGATCTTGAGGGGAATGACAGCCTCGGCTTCAGGAGGTCTCGAGGGGAATGACCGTCTGCATTACTGGCTGAAACATTAGGGGAAGGCCATCTGGACTGCAGGAGGACATGAGGGGATGGCTGTCTGCAATTTTTTAAAAAATTCATTCATGGGATGTGGGCATCGCTAGCAAGGCTGGCATATATTGCACATACCTAATTGCTCTTGAGACAGTAGTAGTGAGCTGCCTTCTTGAATTGCTGTTGTCCATGTGCTATAGATAAACCCACAGTGCTGTAAGGGAGGGAGTTCCAGAGTTTTGAACCAGTGACAGTCAGAGTGGTGAGTAGCTTGGAGGGGAACTCTCAGGCAATGGTGTTCCCACGTGTCTGCTGCCTTTGTCCTTCTAGATAGTAGCAGGCAAGGGTTTGGAAGGTGCTGTTTAAGGAGGCTTGGTGAGTTCCTTCAATGCGTCTTGTTGATGGTACAAACTGCTGCCACAGTCGGTCAGTGGTGGAGGGAGGGAACGTTTGGGGATGGAGTGCCAATCCAGCTGGCTGACTTGTCCTGGATGGTGTCAAGCTTCTTGAGTGTTGTTAGAGCTGGACTCAGCCAGGCTTGTGTCTTGTGGACGATGGATTGGCTTTGGGGAGTCAGGAGGTGAGTTACTTGCCGCAGGATTCCTAGCCTCTGACCTGCTCTTGTAACCACAGCATTTATATGGCTAGTCAATTTCAGTTTCTGGCCAATGGTAACCACCAGGATGTTGACAGTAGGGCATTCAGTGATGGTAATGCCATTGAATGTCAAGGGGCACTGGCTAGATTCTCTCTTGTTGGAGATGGTCATTGCCTGGCATTTGTATGGCACGAATGTTACTTGCCACTTGTCAGCCCAAGCCTAGATATTGTCCAGGTCTTGCTGCATTCGGATATGGACTGCTTCAGTATCTGAGGAGTCGTGAACGGTGATGAACATTGTGGAATGATCAGCGAATCTCCCCATTTTGACCTTATGATGGAAGGAAGGTCATTAGTGAAGCAGCTGAAGGTGGTTGGGCCTGAGGAACTCCTGCAGTGAAGTCCTGGAGCTGAGATGACTGACCTCCAACAACCACAACCATCTTCCTTTGGTGCTAGGTATGACTCCAACTAGTGGAGAGTTTTCCCCCTGATTCCTATTGACTCCAATTTTGCTAGGACTCCTTGATGCCACCCTCAGCCAAATGCTGCCTTGATGTCAAGAGCAGTCACTCTCACCTCACCTCTGGAGTTCAGCTCTTTTGTCCATATTTAAACCAAGGCTGTAATGAGGTCAGGAGCTGAGTGCCCCTGACGGAACCCAAACTGAGCATCAGGGAGCAGGTTGTTGCTAACAAAGTGCCACTTGATAGCACTTTTGATGACCCCTTCCATTACTTTACTGATCTTCAAGAGTAGGTTGGATCTGTCCTGCTTTTTGTGTGCAGCACATTACTGGGCAATTTTCCACATTGCCGGATAGAGGCCAGTATTGTAATTGTACTGGAACAGCTTGGCTAGGGGCGTGGCAAGTTCTGGAGCACAAGTCTTCAGTACTATTGCCAGGGCCCATAGCCTTTGCAGTGTCCAGTGCCTTCAGCTGCTTCTTGATATCACATGGAGTGAATGAAATTGGCTGAAGCCTGACATCTGTGATGCCTGGGACCTCCAGAAGAGGCCATAACGGATCAGCCACTCGGCATTTCTGGCTGTAGGTTGTTGCAAGTACTTCAACCTTACTGATGTGCTGGGCTCTCCCTTCATTAAGGATGGGGATAATTGTGGAGTCACCTCCTCTAGTGAGCTGTTTAATTGCCCAACACCATTCATGATTGGATGTGGCAGGACTGGTTGTGGATTCGCTTAGCTCTGTCTATTGCTTGCTAATTATGCTGTTTGGTACGCAAGTAGTCCTGTGCTGTAGCTTCACCAGGTTAACACCTCAATTTTAGGTATGCCTGGTTTTGAGGCTTCCCAGGCCAACTCCCTCCCAACTGTGTATCACTGTGCTGCTACCTCTGCTGGTTCTGTCCTGCTAGGCAGAACATGCCCTGGGATGGTGATGGTGGTGTCTGGGACATTATCTGGAAGGTATGATTCTGTGAGTATGACTGTTGGTTGACTAGTCTATGAGGCAGCTCTCCCAACTTTGGTACTAGCCCCCAGATGTTAGTAAGGAGGTCTTTGCAAGGTCAATAGGGCTGAGTTTTTCGTTGTTGTTTCCGGTCGATGCCGGGTAATCCCTCCAGTTTAATTTCTTATTGACTTTTTAGCAGTTTGATACAATTGAATGGCTTGCTAGGCCATTTAAGAGTCAACTACATTGCTGTGGATCTGGAGACATATGTAGGCCAGACAGGTAAGGAAGGCAGATATCCTTACTTAAAGGATATCAAGAACGGTTTCATAGTTATCATTAGACTTTTCATTCCAGATTTTTGTTGGATACTCCACCATCTACCATGGTGGGATTTGAACCTGGGTCCCAAATGCATTGCCCTGGGTCTCTGGATTATCAGTGAGAATACCGCTACACCACCGCTCCCCATAATGCAGGAGTTCTTGAGGGTATGGCTGGCTGAAATGCAGGAGGCCTTGAGGGAATGACTGGCTGCACTGCAGGAGGGTTTGAGGGGATAACAGGCTGGACTGGAGGAGGTCTTGAGGGGGACAGCTAGCTTGCCTACAGGTTTGAAGGGGATGGCTGACTGGAATGCACAAGGTCATCAGCTGCGTCCTGGTGCTGGCATCCCTTTAAAGGTGGAGTCAACACATCCATCAGGATCCGCTGACTCTGCAGCCACCACCTCACCGCCAAACATTGAATGGTTGGTCCATTAATTGGCTAGTGGGAGATTTTGGTAACACCGGGGATCAGATCGGGAGCATAGTGCCACCAGCTTCTGGCCCCATCTTCCGTTTCTCACTCGGTTACATAAAATCCCTGCCTTAATTCATGTGTGAATGCTATTGTGTTTGATCTCTCCTGTGGTAGGAAACTAAACAGAGGTGTCAATGCCCATCATTACATTATCTAGCCTAAATCCCCGAGGAGGTAGTCATCTCTCTATCTTTTGCTTCAATTTTGAAGAGCTGTGTGTCATTTGACTGACTCAGAGTGAAAAGAGCATACATAGTCCATCTGAACCATACACTGATGTGCATAAACTTATGATGCTAGTTATCTGCAATTCATGCTGGTGGAATGATAATCCTTCCTATTTATTTATGTCAATTGGTTATTAGTAAATGCATAAATTACTATTCATTTAGCATCAACAATGTCCTTGATCTTGGGGAAAGTTTATAAATTGGAAAATCTGTAAATGACTCTGGCTATTGCTGGATCTCAACTGACATATAAGTAATTGGCTGTATTTAGTTACTCTATGTTGCAGCAATGATCAGCAAGTGATTGACTCTTGTGTTTGGATTTTGGGATGCCTGAAAATGAAAATTGAGAGTAATGATGAAGTTGGCTGCATAGGTGTTTGGCTGTCTTGCGTATTATTGTGGTCCAGCAAGCACAGTAGCGTAACAGCTACCTGACTAGCTTTTAGTCTCCTTATACACTGGTCACCCAAGAGGTCCAGATAGCCGACGCTTTTGTGATAAACCCATTGCTTGGGTTCGTATATTCTATGAGCAAAGTGCCTTTTCTGCCCTTTTGTGTGCAACCCTTGAGCTCTTGTTGTGTTATGTCACAACTGACAATATTTGCACCAATACTTGGAGTTGGAAACTACGCAGTAGTGCTTACCACCATCAATGCTGTGGTGTGCCTTTGAAATATTTCTCTTTAAGTTGCATAACAAACACACAGGAATCACTGAGAATTGTGAACCCTAACTTCATATTTATCCAACAAAAAGAAACTCAGAAATGAATAATGTGGTATATGAATTTCAGTGCCAATGTGATGCTAGGTATGTGGGCCATATGTCCCAAGGCCTGACGGATTGAACAGCGTGTCCCAGCTGCTGTTCGCAACGGACAAGGTACCGATGGTCCCAACCAGCCCACGCTTGCACAACTCAAAACACAGGGTCCAACATTAGATGTGATTCCCCGATTGGACAACAGTTGCTAAATAATCCTCAGTGTGCTAAGAATTACACTGACAACCAATTTAAGATTGTCAGTCGAGCTCACAGTGTAGTGCAATTGCGTGTACTGGAAGAATTAATACACAGGGCCCTGTTCTTTGCAGACAGAAAATACACGTACACACACTGCAACTGTTTCAGCCAAACAAAATAAGTGACAGCCATTTGCTGACTCATTCCTCAGGACAATGCCTTGACCAATCAGGGTCAAGCTGCCTGGTTTAAATTTCAAACAATGCTCGACAGTTAACTGTCAGTTACCATCACTGGTACATTCTCTGTGGCAATGCCTCTACCAATCAGAGTCCATTTGCCAAACAATCAGCATTTTCTTCATGTGCAATATGTGTTGTTGTTTTCCCCTTATATTGGTTTTCTTGCAAACTGTCCTCATGAGTGCAAGACAAAAAGCTTCAACTTGTCTCTTTTTTCAATAGAAAATGCTAGAATTTGTCATCATCCTTTAGCGATGACTTAATGGACCTAAACATGTATTTTCTTTCTCTGGGCCAACTCTTCGAAATATATTTTAGCATGGTAGCACTCGGGTGAACAAATAAAGGAAGAAAACAAAATTAGTGGGAACTCGACAAGTGTTCTCTACCCACCAACGAAGTGCACCAAATGAAAAAAGCATAATATTTACAAGCAACTATAATTATGAAACTGTAGTTTCCCATCATACATAATTATTGAACTCTGTTCAACAAAATAGTTCTTCTTTCTCTCTCATGGTCAGAATTGAAGACTGAAAATATACCAGAGTCAGCTGATCTAATTATAGGTCAGAAGCAAGCTGTCACACGCACCAAGAAATGTCAAAGCTGATTAATTTTTCATTTTTAAAGTTTAAAAAACTGAAATGTGAATCGTTGTCATGGCAACAAACAATTCTAATGTAGAGTGACCTACTTGCATTGTTGGACAGTAACTCTTTAGCAGGAATTTCAATTGAAATCAACACCCATGAGATTCCCAGTTTTGCTGCAGCTTTTAATTTTGAAATAAGCATGTCAAGAAATGTTGATGCACAAATTGAATCAGCTGATGAAGATGTTGCAATGAATCATGAGGCAACATTATTATGCAACTTCTGAGAAGCAGCATAATTCTCATTCCAGAAAGTTTTGAAATGCTTTTGCTGCAAAATAGCAGCCAGCTTATGATTACATTTTAATTTTGTTAATCATTTATTTATTTTTGCTCAATCATCTTTCCTGAATTTATGCTGACAAATAATCCAACAGCCAACTTTCCAATTCTGTCCTCAATTAGTGTCAGAACACACACACACATACAAATACTCTACAGTAAGAGTTATTACTGATGCTTTGGCTGAGTTAAATCAATACAATCCAAAGTTCAAAGTTGGAGATTTATGATTTCTATGGGTCAACACTTCATAACATGCCCCTAAGCCATCAGTGGAGTCTCTTAAATATCTCTTATAAGCAATTTAAATTATGACCACAATTTAAGGGATTTAAAAACTTGTGGTGGGTCATTAGGTGGTATTGCTTGGAGATTTGGAGGAACCTAGAGCGTACAGGGTATGCAGCCAATATCAGGGCCACACAGCTGTGGCTACCTACCAGCCACATTGTTCAAATGGAACTGAAGAGTTGGACTTGCTTCAGTTGCTGAGTAATGGCACTGATATACACATGGTGCTCAAAGGTTCAGAAAGATTTTGTTACACCCAGCAGTTTTTGTGTTACACTGAAGCTATTTTAGAAACATAGGCCAGGATATTGAGGTCAGCGAGCGGGGGGCGACGCGTAAAATGACGGAACTCCCGACGTCATCCTGCGTCATTTCAATTTTCAGGCCAAATCAGGTGTGCACCCGCCGACCTGTCAACGGCCAATTGAGGCCATTTAAAAAGTAATTGAACTCATTAAAGGACCTGCCCATCTAACCTTAAGGTTGGTGGGCAGGCTAGGAGCCCTGGTGGGCTTCAGAAAAAGCATGGCACCTCATCCACGGGCAGGATGAGGTTTCATGTAGGTTTTTAAAAATTTAATAAAAGCTTAATTAAAAGTGATGGACATGTCCCAACTCATGTGACAGTGTCAGGGAAATTTTATTTTTCTATATTTAACATTTTTGAATTTGGCACCAATCTCCCTGAGGCAGCAATTAGTCTCAGGGAGATGAGTGCGCCCTTTCACGTGCATGCGCGAAAGAGCACACTCTCGGCTCAGGGAATCTCCCACTGCCCACACAGGGAGCACATAGCATTTCCTGGTGGACGTCACACTAGGTGAGCCTTAATTGGCCCGCCCACGTAAAATGGGGGCGCCGATCGGAGGCACGCCTGCTCCTGAACTTCCCCCTGCACCCCCCCCTCCAAACGGGGGAAAATTCTGCCCATGGGAATTGGAACAGGTGATTATATATTTCAATTCCATTTACACAACTTTGTTCAATATCCTTTGGTATTCTTACCTAACAAAAATCTACCAATCTCAGTCTTGAAAATTGCAAGTGATCCAGCATCCAAGCATTTTGGGGGAGCAAGTTCCAGATTTCCACTAGCCTTCATTTGCAAAAGTATTTCACTCCTGATTTCACTCCTAAATCGCCTAGCTCTAATTTTAAGATTATGTCCTCTTGTTTAGGTTTCCCCCAATAGAGGAAATAGTTTCCCTGTATCTACACTATCAAATCCCTTTATCACTTTATGCTCCTCAATTAGTTGATTCTTTAACCATCTAAACTCAAGGGAACATATGCCAAGTTAATGCAACCTGCCCTCATTATTTAAACCTTAAAGCACTATTTTAAATAATATGCACCTCTCAAAAAAAATTAGAGGAAATTAGACATGTAAGAAGATTTTAACAACTTCAGAAGCAATTCAACATTTTTTGTAAAAGGAACAAATAATGGAGGCAAAACTAAATTGGAACAACCAAAAATTATCTACTAGCTGCTACTAATTTTTTGAAGTGCTACTTCGTTGACTACAAAAATTAAAAGAGAATGCAATTTCCACTGATTTTCTGGAGCTGTTGCAATCCTTCCTCTCATCATATCTGTTTGTGTTAAGATATAGGAACTGCTGCGGGTTGACACTGCTTTTTTAGGCCAATGAATATAAGAAGACCAGAAAGGATAAAAGGAGAAAAATCCATGTACAACATGCTCTGCCACTGCCACCAACACTGATGTAATCACCATAAAGAGGTGAAGAACCGCAAGTAAATATACTCCTATGGAATTGCTTCTTGACTTTTGAAGCAATTAAGTAAAATGTCACATAAAAATAGAAAATAGAAAACTCAACAGGTCTGGCAGCATCTGTGGAGAGAGAAACAGTGTTAAAGTTTCACGTCAATGACCTTTCGTCAGAACTATTTCTCTCTTCAAATATGCTGCCAGACCTGTTGAGTATTTCCAGTATTTTGTGTTTTTATATCGGATTTCCGGCATCCACTTTGCTCTTGTATAAGTAAAATATCGTCTTGATCAATTTAATGTTACAATTTAGTGTTCAATCTAGACTGGTGTCATTCCATATTTGGCCCTTGTATAAAATTGTATTTACAGTATAATGTCTGAAATATTATTCTGACTAATTCTTATTGCAAGAAACTATTTAATTAAAACATTATTTTTTGAATAAACTCAAGAATTATTGTTACATATTTTGGTAAAGAAATATTGCAGTTTGGTATAGCAACGACGTTAAGTTACTAGTATTCCAAAGGCTTGGACTAATGATCTGGGGACACAAGATCAAATCCCACCACGGGAACTGGGGAAATTAAATTAAGTTAATTAAATAAATTAGAATTTTTTTAAAAAGCTCGTATCAGTAATGGAGACAATTAAATTACAAGATTATCATAAAAAATTATCTTGTTCACTAATGTCCTTCAGTGAGGGAAACTTGCTGGCCTTTAAGTCTGGTCTGTATGTGACTCTGGACCATGGCAACATGGTTGACTCTTCACTGCTCTCTGAAATTGCCTAGCAAGCCCCACAGTTATATGAAAGCATTAACGTGGATGTACCTATAACACTTGGACCACATCAGTTCAAGAAGGTGGCTCACCACCACCATCTCAAGAGCAATTAGGGATCAGCAAACATGTTGGTCTTGACAGCAATGCTCACATCCCTTGTATGAATAAAATAAATGGTGGGCACAATTTTACCTTCCCCTGGGTGGGGGAATGGAGGCAAGAGGGCACAGTAAAATAGCAGGAAGTCACACTGGGATGGTTTCCTGCAGCAGTCCGGTTTCCAAGGATGTGTCAGTTTATAGGGATGACTAATAAATGCTGGCCGAGTGAGTATACCCATGCACTGTGAATAAAAAAAATAGAACTTTTCTATGGTTACTGTAAAAATGGATATTATTTGGTGAAATTTATTTTTGGACTATTTATATTAGGATGCTTCATTCTTCAAATTTTAACTTTGGATAGCAGAATATGCCTTATCAGGCCTGTTTAGAAATTAGGATCTTCCCTTTATCTCCTACACAAACATGTTTTTTAATCATAAGGTGTAAAATTCAATCACCCTAATATTTTGAAGTGGGGCTGAAGTTCAGATTATGCCCAGGCCCACTGGAAATGATGTGGGTAAGACAGAAAATTTGTCTACCCACTTCATTTCGATGATTGCAGCATTAGGAATAATGGCCTTGCATAGCCCCGATGTCTGTATTGGTGCAGGCACCACTGCAAACACCAAGGGACTGAGTTGCATTCAGTACAAACCATATACTCCATGCAGCCTCCCCTATTTAAAGGTGCAGGCCTTATATAAAAGGGGAGTTGCACCAATGCACTATATGGCTGCTAGATAATTGGTTTTGGAAAATTAAAGAGAAACCATTTCACAGTGAGGGAAGCTTAGAGCTCCCAGATTCAGCAACACACCCTGGACTCACTCTGTTGAGGGAGGGGGGAAGCCATGTTTCTAGCAGGGGGGCAAGATGTCCTCCAGAGTGAACATCAGAAGGGAGTGAACGCCCAGAGTAGTACCAAGAACAGGCAGCTCTGCCAAAAGAATTTTAATGAACTCACTCGGGTGATCAAGGTGAGTGAATGCATCAGCACATCCCACACTCACAAACCACCCATCTCTCATGGTGCTCAATACGTCACACCTGCATCACTCGCCTAGCACCACACCTTGATACTCAGGACTCACTCGTTATATCCTGACACTAAATCTCACCCACCTGTACCTTTGAAACATGCCAGCCACTGACATCTCTCTCTCTGCTTTCACATAGCTGCAGCTATTCAGCTATGGAAGGCATCGCCCAAGCATATACCCACAATCAGTGACTTCTGCTCTCTCTCTTGCAGAAAAAGATTGCCATCTTTTTGACAGCGGAAGTGATGGGCACCTCCATGGCAGCACTCCCACTGACCCATTATGGAGCATCTGATGGTCACCATCTCCGCTTCCAATGCAGCATAGGCGGAGTCATGCTAATCCATCACTGCTGCAGTGGGAGCTCAGTCAGAGGTCATGAGATCCTTGGCTGCTGCCATCCAGATACAGACAACTGTCATCATGGAAAAGGATCTCAGTGCTCAATGGGGCATGCAGTTCTCTGACTTCACACGGTGGGTTTGCAGAAGGGAATCATGAGACATGTTTGAAAGGAATCTGGCTTGACTCTGAGCAGCCATCCTGTTTGTCTTGGTGGCCCAAAGACAGTGGGTAGTGCACGCTGTTGAAGGATGAAAGCATCATGCGTGCATTCACCGTTGAAGATTTCTTGGTGTGGTCACACACCAATTGCACATTTATTGAATGGTAGTCTGCTTCAAGATTTGATGATTTATGCTGGTTTCAAACTAATTATTGTTATCTATGGGCAACGTGCTAATGTTGCAACTACTGCAAAAATGTTTGTTGTTGCCCCTACTATTCACTTATTCTTTTATTATTTAATACTATAAGTATATTCAGCAGCAAAAGTTGAAATCAAAGTCTGGGGAGCATTTTCCAGCTGCTTTCTGAAGCCAAGATGAATTTGATGAGAGCATGTGGTAAAACTAGCTGAATTTAGTAGAAGGGTGTTCTTTGTTTATTTGCTGGCACACTATAAATTTACCTAGACATCAATACAAGTGAAAACACCCTCTCTGGAACATAGGAGTTAGGAATAGGCTATAAGGATAGCCTGAAATAAACATGGAAGCTAGGAAAACCTGGAATTAAAAAATAAAAAATAAAAGTGTTTGGTCTGCAGCAAAATTCATGGTGAGTTCAATCTCTATTGCAAATTTTATGCTACTTGTAATGATCTAGGAATTTACCCGGTCAGACTTGAACCCAGCCCAGGGAAAGAAGATATATGACTTCTCTTGAAAGAAGTTGCCATGTGATCAAATGAATGTGAATATTAGTTTTGACCATGCTAAATGCATAATACCAGAGGAATTTCCTATTACTACTTCCATAATTGTCAAACTGAAGTCCATGGATCCACAACACGAGAGAATCCCAAAGGACTTGAGAGGTAATTGAACTTCAGGCCATCTAGGACCTAGCTTAAACAGTACCATAGGCACAGTGTTTCAAGGGTGCTACATTCTAGATTCATTTCTAATTCTTTCAATTTATGTTGACTTAGTGCACATTCCTGTTAGGATAGGGATCTTCAGGTATGTGTCTGCATTTGTAAAGAGTCCTTTACACAATAAACAATGGCTATATCAAATACAATTGCTTTTCGAGGTCAAGCACAGTCAACAGTGTTCATTTGACTGATGTGTTACTGAGAAAAAAAAGGAACATTGTTTTAATTTTTTTTTATATATTCATTGGTGGAATGTGGGCATCACTGGCTAAGCCAGAATTTATTACCCATCCCTAATTTCCCTTGAAAAGGTGGTGCTGAGCTGCCTTCTTGAACTGCTGTAGTTCATGTGGTCTAGGTACACCCACAGGGCTGTTAGGGAGGGAGTTACAGGATTTTGACCCAGCGATAGTGAAGGAATGGCAAAATAGTTCCAAGCCAGGATGGTGAGTGGCTTGGAAAGGAACTCCCAGGTGGTGGTGTTCCCATGTGTCTGCTGCCCTTGTCCTTCTAGATGGTAGTGATTGTGGGTTAGGAAGGTGCTGCCTAAGGAGCCTTGGTGAGTTCCTGCAATGCATCTTGTAAATGGAGCACACTGCTGCCACTGTGCATCAGTGGTGGAGGGAGTGAATGTTTGTGAATGGGGTGTCAATCAAGCAGGCTGCTTTATCCTGAATGGGGTCAAGCTTCTTGAGTGTTGTTGGAGCTGCACTCATCCAGGCAATTGGGGAGTATTCCATCACACTCCTAATTTGTGCCTTGTAGATGGTGGACAAGCTTTGGGGAGTCAGCAGGTGAGTTACTTGCCAAGGGTTCCTAACCACTGACCTGCTCTTGCAGCCACAGTATTTATGACCAGTCCAGTTTAATTTCTGGTCAATGGTAACCCCCAAGATATTGATATGGCATGAATATATTCATTTTTTAAAAACTCTTTAGGTGAAGTCTCATAAAAATTGGGGCAATAATGTCTGCTGGTCTAAGTATGCATGACTGTAGAAGAGGTTTTTTATACATACCTCACTTGGTCCACCCCAAAAAGGTTTGGAACACATTTGGAAGCCAATAGCTTCTGACCAGGAAAAAAAATACATGTTCAATAAAACTGATTTTTAAAAAAAATCATTAAAATTGGTGCAAGAAGTGGTGTAGGATTAATTGAAGAGATTATCAACTGGACTATAAAAAGGAGAAAGAAAAGCGTATTTGTTTAAGCAAGTTGTCATATGGTCTAAGCTATGCCCTCAAAATAAAATGCTTAGAAAGGACGAAAAGGTGTTCTGGAAATTCTTGCATGTCTTGCCTGTCCCTTCAAGAATAGCATTGACTAGGCCAGAGGGGAAACTTCAGCTCATTTTCTCATCAGTAAATGCATGTAACACAGGGCATCCCAGGGGGAGGCAAGGAAAAGATGTCTTAAATTAGTTAAAGTAAATCAATAAAATATAAAGAATGAACAACAGATTTGTTTCACTACAG
Organism: Carcharodon carcharias; assembly: GCF_017639515.1. Classification (NCBI taxonomy): domain Eukaryota; kingdom Metazoa; phylum Chordata; class Chondrichthyes; order Lamniformes; family Lamnidae; genus Carcharodon; species Carcharodon carcharias. The sequence goes on from NC_054470.1 coordinate 42,876,196, forward strand.
TTTAAACAAAGGTGATATTGCTCCAATTTTTTGTTAAAAATTTGTGCTTTTGGCATTCTTCTTAAATCTAATGTCAAAATACCTACAAAGCTCCTTGCAATCCATTTCATCAGATTAGTTAAGTTTTATTCATTCCAAAAAAAGGTTATTAGCTCATGTTCTGTTCAGGAATTCCTGCAAGTTTATGTTCAGTTCCTCAATTTGGTCAGTTATAAACCAAAAGTAAAATACTGTAGGGAGGCTGGAAATCTGAAATAAAAATAGAAAATACTGAAAATACTCATTAGGTCAAGCAGCATCTATGGAGAGGGAAACAAAGTTAATGGGTCCATTTTATGAGGCGGGCGGGGTGGGGGGCACGGAAAGATTACCTGCTGCCCTCCCCATCCCCAACCTAAAAGTTGGTCGGCATCCTTGGCAACCAGAAATTCGGCTGCCCCATGGTGATACTATGCTGGGGACGGCCTTAATAGGGTCAGGGTGGGGCTTCTGCCCCCATCAGAGAGGAATCCCATGTCAGAGAGCTGATAGACAGTCTGATTGGCTGGCAGCCCAGCACCAGAAGAGATTAGTGGCCTCTGCTGGGTCTACAAGCAATCCCCGGAGAAGAAGAAAAGATGCCTCTTCACAGAATCACAGAATTGTTACGGTGTAGGAGGAGGCCATTCAGCCTATTGTGTCTGCACTGGCTCTCTGAGCATTTTAACTTACTACCAATCTCCTGCCTTTTCCCCGTAACCCTGAACATTGTTTCTATTGCCCACCACACTTCTAGGCAGCGCATTACAAACCCTATCAACTCACTGTAAAAAAGTTTTGTTTCACCTCACATTTGCTTCTTTTGCAAAACGCTAAAACTGCGCCCTCTGGTTCTTACTCTGTTTACCAGCAGGAACAGTTTCTCCCCATCTACTCTGTCCATGCCCCTTAGGCCCCTCGTTATTTAAAAAACTTTTATCAAGTCGTCTCTCAGCCTTCTCATCTCCAAGGAAAACAGTCACAATTTCTCCAATCTTTCCCATTGTTTATTGTGTAAGGGACTATTTACAAATGCCCACACACCCAACTGAAGATCCCTGTCCTAACAGAAATGTGCACTAAGTGTCTCATCCCTGGAACCATTCTCGTAAACCTCTTCTGCACTCTCTTAAATGCGTTCACATCCTTCCTATAGTATGGTGCCCAGAACTGTACACAATAATCCAGCTGAGGTCTAACCAGTGCCTTATATAAGTTCATCATAACCTGCCTGCTCTTGTACTCTATGCCCCTATTAATGAGGCCTAGAATACTGTATGCTTTAGAAACAGCCCCATCTACCTGTCCTGCCACCTTTAATGACTTATGTACACATACACCCAGGTCTCTCTGCTCCTGCACACCCTTTTGAACAGTATCCTTTATTTTATACTATCTCTCCATGTTCTTTGTACCAAAACGTATCAACTTACAGGTCTCCGCATTGAACTTCATCTGCTACCTATCTGCCCACTCCACCAATGTGTCAATGTCCTTTTGAAGTTTTACACTGTCCTCCTCCCAGTTTTCAATTCTCCTAAGTTTTGTGTTGTCTGTAACTCTGCAACTGTCCCCTGAACACCAAGATCTAGATCATTTATATATATCAAGAAGAGTATGGGTCCCAATACCGACCCCTGGGGAACTGCACTACATACCTTCTTCCAGCCCAAAAAATACCCATTAAACATTACTCTCTGTTTCGTATCCCTCAGCCAATTTTGTATCCACGTTGCTACTGCCCCTTTTATTCCATGACCTATAACTTTCCTCACAAGTCTGTTGTGTGGCATTGTATCGAACACCTTTTAGAAGTCCAGATACACCACATCAACAGTCTTGCCCTCATCAGCCATCTGTTACCTCTTCAAAACACTCCAGCAAATTAGTTAGACACGATTTTCCTTTAACAAATCCATGCTGACTCTTCCCGAAACAATCCAAATTTTTCCATGTGACTATTAATTCTATTCCAAATAATTCTTTCTAGAAGTTTCCCCACCACCGAAGTTAAACTGACTGCAGCGCAGATCTTTACAACAATTTTTGAACAAGGGCATAATATTTGCAATTCTCCAGTCCTCTTGCATCTCCCCCGAATCCAGGGAACATTGAAAGATTATTGCCAGTGCCTCTACAATTTCCACTCTCACTTCCTTCAATATTCTTGGATGCCACTCATCCGGTCCCGGTGCCTTATCAACTTTAAGTACTGATAGCATATCCAATATCTTCTCCTTATCAATTTTAAACCTTTCTAGTGATTGAGTTTCTTCCTCTGTCACTGTGGCCTGGGCAGCATCTACTTCGTAGGTACAGACAGATGTGAAGTATTCATTTAACACCTCAGCCATGCCTCTTACCTCTATGTGTAAATCCCCTTTAGGGTCCCTGATCGGCCCTTCTCCTCCTTGTACCACCCTTTTACTATTGATGTGCTTATAGAATACTTTGGAATTTCCTTTTATTTTAGCTGCCAGTCTTTTTTCATAATCCTACTTTGCTTCTAGTATTTGCTTCTTCACATCCCTTCTGAACCTTCTTTATTCAGCTTGGTTTTCAATTGTATTTGCCACCTGACACCTCTTGTAAGTACACTTTTTCTTCCTTAACTTAATTTCTATCTCCTTTGTCATCCAGGGTGCTCTGGATTTGTTTGTCCTACCCTTCCCTTTTGAGCGAACATACATTGATTCTGCCCAACCCATTTCCTCTTTGAAGATAGCCCAATCTTCAGCTACTGTTTATCCTGCCAATCTTTGGTTCCAGTCTATCCAGCCCAGCTCCATTCTTGCCCATTGCCCCATCTGTGCCTGTTGATTATTCTTACTCTGGATTGACCAATATCCTTTACCACCATAATCCTAAACCTTATGATACAATGATCACTGTCCTCTAAATGTTCCCCAACTGTCACTTGATCTACTTGGCCCATCTCATTCCCAAGAACCAGGTCTAGCAGTACCTCCTTTCTTGTTGGACTGGACACATACTGCTGTAGGAAATTATCCTGAACACAACCTAGAAATGCTTACACTATCAATATCCCAGTCTATATACGGTTAATTAAAGTTCCCCATTATAACTACTCTATGATGTTTACACCTCTCTGTAGTTTCCTTGCAGATTCGTTCCTCTATATCCTTCCACTAGCGGATGGTCCATACATTACACTGAGCAATGTAATTGCACCCTTCTTATTCCTTAGCTCTAGCCAAGCCTATTCTGTCCTTGAATCCTCTGACACATTCTCTTTCTCCAGTACTGCAATACTCTCCTTAACCAAAAACGCCACCCCTCCACCTATTTTCCCTTTCATATCTTTTCTGAACACTTTGTAACCAGGAATATTTATCACCCTGATCCGCCCTTACTTAAGCCAGGTCTCCGTTATCACCACAAAATCATGGTCCCACAAGGCAATCTGTGCCTGTAACTCCCCAATTTTATTAACCATACTCCGTGCATTCCCGTACATGCAGTGTAACCATGAATTAGACTTCATTATTTGCTCTCTTACTCCGCCTCCGTCTATTAACTTACTATTCTATATTTTAGTGCTATCTGACTCTCCCAACATTCTGTGGACCCTGGTATTACTTTCTAATATTGTCTCCTGGTTCCCACACCCCTGCTGAGTTAATTTAAACCCTCCCCAACAGCATTAGCAAACCGGCCCACAAGGAACTCAGTCCCAGCTCTGTTCAGATGCAACCTGTCCGGCTTGTACAGGTGTCATCTCTGCCAAAGCCAGTCCCAGTATCCCAAAAATCTAAAGCCCTCCTTCCTGCACCATCTTTCCAGACACGCATTAATCTGTCTTATCTTCTTATTTCTGGACTCACTTGCATGTGGCACTGGGAGCAATCCAGAGATTACCACATTAAAGGTCCTGCTTGCTAATTTTCTACCTAGCTCCCTAACCTAGCTTCCAACTGCAGGACCACATCCCGCTTCCTACCTATGTCGTTAGTACCAATGTGGATCACAACCTCTGGTTGTTCGCCCTCCCCCACAAGGATGTCCTGCAGCCATTCTGTGACATCCTTGACCCTAGCACCAGGGAGGCAACAAACCATCCTGGAGTCACTTTGACGGCTGCAGAAATGCCTGCCTACTCCCTTAACTGAAGAATCCCCTATCAGTATTGCCCTTCCGCTCTTCTTTCTTCCCCCCTGTACAGCTGGGCCACCGTGGTGCCACGGACTTGGCTCTTGCTGCACTCCTCCAAGGATTCATCACCCTGACCAATATCCAGAATAGAAAACTGGTTAGTGAGCGGGACCTCTGGGGACTCCTACATTACCTACCTGTTTCTCTTGAACTGCCTGGCGGTCACCCATTCCCTACCTGCCTGCTTGCCCCTAACTTGCGGTGTGACCACCTCTCTGAATGTGCTATCCGCATAGTTCTCCGCCTCACAGATGCACCTCAGTAACTCCAGCCACTGCTCAAGCTCTGAAATGCAGAGTTCCAGCTTGTGCAGCTGGTGACACTTCCTGCACATGGGCTCGTCTGGGTCACGGGAATTCAATTGATTAATAATTCTGGAATAAAAAGCTAGTCACATTAATGGTGATTATCTATTTGATTGTTGTAAAAACCCATCTGGTTCACTAATGTCCTTCAGGGAAGGAAATCTGCCATCCTTTTCCAGTCTGTTTATATGTGATTCTAGACCCACAGCAATGTGCTTGACCCTTAACTGCATCCCTGAAATGCCTTGAATGTCACTCAATTGTGTCAAACCACTCTGTAGGTGTACCTCCACCACATGCACTGTAGCGGCTCAAGAAGGCAGCTCACCACCACCTTCTTGAGGGCGTTAGGAATGGGCAATAAATAGTGGCCTTGTGTTCACATCGCATCTCTTGAATGAATTTAAAAAATACTTGGACAGAATTTTACAGGCTTCTGGGTGACAGGAACAGAAGTGCGTGGGGGTGGTGAAATGGCAGGCAGCCAGGTTGGGATGGCTCCCTGATGCAGTCCTGCTGCTGGGGATGTTTCCGAGCGACAGGCTGGGAGGTGGATAGGCTGGCTGCTCCAAGAAGGTGGGCAGTCGAATGGCATAGCTAAAGGCTGCATTAAGTGCAATTTCACAGGACATTGGCATTTTGTTAACAGTGGGGCAGTGCCCTGCCACACAGGGAGACTTTCAGCTTCATGGAGGTAGCCTCCCTGCAGCAATCCAGGGACCATTGGTGCTTTAAGGCACTGTGCCCCTTAGAGGGGTCCATGGGCATGAAAGTTATCGTCTGCAGCCCCAATAATTCCTTGGAGGGGCTAGCCTAGTAATCAATGGGGCCTTTCCCCTCGTTTGCCCTCAATTTTAATTTGTACTTTCCTCTACGGGGGTACCCCTATTTTGAGGCACTGCAGAGATCTGCCTCAGCAGTGCCCTCATAACCTAGTGGCGTTTCTGAGACTTCAAAAGCTGCTAGCTCTCTGATCGGGCCAGTAACATCAGGAAGCCCGCCATACTTAATTGCTTTGTCCAGACGTTGGGGTTTTGATGCCCGTGGTAAAATCCAGACTGGTTTTTTTCTGTATATCTCTCTGCTGAAGTTGTGTATTTCCAGCATTATCTTGTTTTCATTTCAGTTCTGAAACAGACCATTTAATGGAGCACTAAGCAACAACAAGCTTTCTACTTGAGAAGGGCTGTGGGGGGACAGGGAGAAAACATTACTGAAGTGCACTTATGACTGGGTAATTACTGAATAGCATTGAAGGTAGCCATGAAAACATTTGCAAGCACATTTTCTGGCCTTTTAGGAAATAGCCTGCAGCAGAAGTAACAAAAAGACAAATAACAGGAACAAAAGCGTTCCAGAAATCAAATAGGTCACAAGCCCCATAACATACATACATACAAATTAGGAGCAGAAATAGGCCATTTAAACCCCTTGAGCCTGCTTTGCCATTTAACAAGTTGGCTGGTCTATTTGTGGCTTCTACTTCCCTGTCTGCCTCCTATACCCTTTGACTCGCTTGTCAGTAGGGTTGCCAACCCTCCCAGAATGGCCAGGAGCCTACCTGAATCGGTATAGATGTCCTAGTGGCCAAATAAAGCATTAAGGGAGATTTTAAAACAATATTTCATTGACACTATTCAGTGAGTTGGGCCAGTTTGGTCCACAGCACCATCGCCCCCTCCAAACCAGGAAGCAGGGTTTCACTGTGCTGGCCAGGAAATGTGGTCTCTCTATCTCTGCATGGAGCAGAGCAGGGAACTACGTGGAAAGCAAACTACAATGTCCAAAGGACACTGCAGCCAGGGCGGGGGATGGGGGGAGGTAGTGAGGGGAAATCGGTGACGTGATTCGTCAAGTGAAACACCAGAAGCTGAGGTAAAGGGTGAGACTAATGGCTGGATACGGCTGTAACAGTGGCTAAGTAGCAGCTCAGTTGAGATCGAGATTTTCTTGTTGCTGGTGTTTGCAGTATCTCTCTCCCAACCACGCCCCACAACTGGCCCAATTATTGCACGTCAACAACTGTAAGAGGATGTGGGGCAGGATTTGTATTTATGTATCTCTGTTCATAGCCAACTCATAAACTGCTTGCACCATGTCACAGGGTTCCATGACATCACTTCCACCAATGTCTCCCGGAATATGTCCAGCTAGAGTTGGCAAGCCTACTTTTCAGTCAAGAATCTATCCAACTCAGCCTTAAAAGTATTCAATGACCTAGCCTCCACTGCTCTCTGGTGAAGAGAATTCCACAAACTGACGACCCTCTGAGAGAAAAAAAATTCTCATCTCTGTCTTAAATGGGAGGCCACTTATTTTATTTCCATCACGTAATTAAGTACATGTTAATGCAAAATATTAAAAATCATGTCAGAAATCTATTTGTTTTTGGCAATTTAATACTATCATGAAGTAAGAAATCTAATAATATTCGGTACTTTTTATTCATCACTATGTGCATTAAATTTGCAGATTTTAAAATAAGAGTAACCATTCAGGTTTAACAAACAAAAGACTTTTGTTACCTTTATCAAAATTTCTGGGAAAAAAATTGGGAAATTCGGGATTTACAGATTGTGTTGACTTTTGCCTTCATACAATGTCATTATTCCTGCATTTCTCACATGAAGAGAGCATAGGTTAGATTGCAACCCAATTTCTGACAAGCACTCTGAACACAGCAATAATTCTTCTTCCCCAGGGAATATAAGATTGATGAATTGACCCAAAGCAACATAGGAACAGATGTAGCCCATTCAGATACTTGCGCCTGTTCTACTGTTCAGTTAGATCCTGGCTGATCTGTACCTCAACTCTATTTACCCACCTTTGATTTATATCCCTTACCTAACAAAAGCCTATTGATCTCAGTCTCGAAAATTTCAACTGGCCCAACACCTCTGTATTCTGGGTAGGCGAGTTCCAGATTTCCACCACCAGATTTCCTGGTTTCACTGTTAAATGACCTAGCTCTAATTTTAAAATGTGCCCTCTTGTTCTGGATTCCCCCACCAGAAGAAATCATTTCTCTGTATCTACCCTATCAACTTTCCTAATCATTTTTAATACATCGATTAGATCAACCCTCAGCCTTCTAAATTCAGGTAAATGGAAGCCAAATTTATTCAAACTACCCTCAGAATTCAATCCTATCACCCCCAGTATTATTCCAATGAATCAGCACTGTACCCTTTCTACGGCCATTATATCGTTTCTAGGTAAGAGGTCCCAAAATATGTGATAGTTTTTAATATGTTACATAACATTAAAAATTCTGTGGAAAAAACTATGGAAATGCTTCAAGAAGTTAGCCATAACTCAGTGGCAGCACCTTTACTCCTGAGATGAGAGGTAGTTCACTCAAGTTTCACTCCAGAGACTTGAGCACATAATACAATCTATACTTCTGTGCAGTGCTGAGGGGCGTAACGCTGTCGGAGGCATCATATTTTGGACGAGATGTTAAACTGAAGCTCTCTCAGAAGAAAAGGTGCCAACACACTATTTTGAAGAAGAGCAGGGGAATTGCAGTCAGCAACAAACTCGCTGTAATGTGGCACTGAAGATCAGGCAACTACGGTCCTAAGATAACCGATGAAGTGTGGGCAATCACGAAGGGAGGTGATGAGATTGGGCAGGTGAGAGGACACCTGTCCCAAACTAAGGGTCCTCTTTAAATATGCAGGTCATGGCCCAACGTTGTCATTGGCACCAATCTGCTATTTCAGTCCATGGCTTGAGCAGGGACAGCAATGAGAGTTTAACCATCAGGCAGACCTGTTGGGATGTGGACTGTGGGCCAGAAAAGACACAGGCAGATACATTTTTAAAAAAGTGTTTTAAGGTTTCCTCAAAGGTTAGGAGCAGGACCCATAAGGAAGTCAAATGTGTCCTTTAATCCAGGCCCACCCCACGCCCCTCCCTTAATCGCCTTCACCCTTAAAGCACCCCACCCATAATGTGACCATGGTCCTGCAAGCCCCCAGCTGGGAGCTCCTGCTTGCAATCTCTGCTGTCGCCCTGCCCCCCATTAATGCTGCTAGCTAAGTTTGGGAGAGGGTCCAGTGAAATTTTGATAATGAAGCCTGGATATTAAGATCGACTGGCCCTCCTTGTCTTCAGACTCCACAGGTTCTTTGCTCACTTCAGGACTCGCGTGCACTATACCAACACCCTCCTTTTAAAATCGAAGCTGAAGTGTTAGCTTTCTTCAGTCAGTAGCACACATCCATAACGCAGAAGGTTTCAAGCCCCATCCTAGGATCTTAGTACGTCTGTGCAATGTTGCATAGTCACTTAGCGCTCCTTTGAATGAAATGTTAATCAAAGCACCCATCGGCTGTTCCAGAAGACTGTTACTAGTCTTACCTGAAGTAGAGTAGAATGTTCTTGTATCCTAGCCAACATTCTCAAGGGCAATTTGGGCTGGGCAATAAATTCTGGCCTAGCCAGTGATGCCCACATCCCATGAATGAATTAAAAAAAAAATTGCTCAAACAGTACATTTCAATTGCTTGACAGACACTGCTCTGTGCAAAAATAAAAACAAAAAACTGCGGATGCTGGAAATCCAAAACAAAAACAGAATTACCTGGAAAAACTCAGCAGGTCTGGCAGCATCAGCGGAGAAAAAAAGAGTTGACGTTTCGAGTCCTCAGGACCCTTCAACAGAAATGTATCAGTTCTGTCGAAGGGTCATGAGGACTCGAAACGTCAACTCTTTTCTTCTCCGCCGATGCTGCCAGACCTGCTGAGTTTTCCCAGGTAATTCTGTTTTTGTACTGCTCTGTGCAAAATGGCTTCAGTGTCTGTCTTATGATGGGACTAAGACCTCACAATATATTTTTATTAAATACATATATCATCCTGGCTAATTTCTAAAATTATAAAACTGGACAATGACCTTTTAAAATGGCTGAAGCCATGTCTGGCTGTGACCCTGAACAAAAGAGCTATTTGGCAATTATCGCAGACGGCAGTAGAGTGAAGGTATAACAAGGATCATGCTGCAACTCACAACTTGGTAGAGCAAACCATTGGGATGCTAAAAATGAGGTTTTGGTGCCTGGACTGGATTGGTGGAGACCTGCAATATAGTCTACAGAGGGTGTCACGCATCTGGTCACCCGCTGCACCCTTTAAAACCTGGCGCTGCTGCGGGGACAGGAGCTGGCTGAGGAGGAGATGAAGGTCTCCTCCAATGAAGAGGACATCGACAGTGATGAGGTTGATGAAGCCCTCACACTGGCCTAGCGAAGCAGCAGTGCTCGGGAGGCCCTCACAGCTGCTAGATTTGTGCAGAATGATGATGACGTGCAGTGAAGAGACACCATAGATCTTCACATTGCATCCATGAACTTTTGGCTCCAGTCTGGCTGGTGCAGCGCACATACCCTCTGTGATAATGCTCCTGTCATGGAGACGTAGTAGAGGCCCTAATAGTTGCATGATTGCAGGAGGATGATGATGACATGCAGTGAGGACACTCCAAAGATCTTCACATTGCCTCTGTGAATGTCTGACTCCTGTCTGGCCGAGGGCAGCTTGCTTGCACTCTTTGATCAGGGTCATATCATGGAAAGACAGCTATGAAACTTTAAAAGCACCTGATCTTTTGTCAGCCTTCAGCATCTCACCCCTTTAGGAGCACAGTGTCACTGGTCACAGATGCTGAAGAGATGAGGCCAGCCCCACCTTAAAGGTGCTGCGAGCACACAGAGAGAATGACGGAACTCTGACTCCTGCCCACGACATTCTGGCAGCAATGACAAGCACCATCGAGGTGCAGACATCAGCAAAGTGTCCAGGGAGTATGAAGCCAGACCATCATTTTGCTCTGAAGGCTGCACAAAGCATAGGGAAGAGGCCCTGGACTGCGGCACCTGCCTTTATCTTGTGCAGAATGGTTTCACATCCAAGTGACATGAACACTGCTCATCAGAACAAGGAACCATAGGCAGGGAGACATCCTTGAGTTTTTTTACAATAGTGAACACTATGTACAAATGATTAACACCCAAGCCCAGGTTGGGCAACTACATCTTCTTAACCTTCCTAACCCTGCTGCTATGTTTTGGTGCTCCCCAGATATCCACAGAAGAGGTGGAGGTAGCCTGTCAGCTGCAACGCCCTGTCTACGATGACCTTGATGGGCATCTTCTGGAGGGCCGAGACATGGAGGACCCTGGCCTGCTTTTGGAGTCCTGCTGTGTGGCAGTGACTCCCTCCTCGACCTGGAGCTGCTGGGGTCACAGGAAGAGGGGATTCAGATGGGCTGGACACTCCAGGGGTCACCTGGGTGTATGACCCTGGGGTGTGCACCTGCTGATCCTCCTCCCTACGGGTGCCCAAGGGCTCCTGGCTGACTCCATGAGGAATAGGGGAAGCTGGAGTGAAATCGAGCTGCCCAGCACCCCTCTCGCATACACATTGTTGAAGGCCAACCATGGCATCGGCAATGGGGTTCAGCCTGCGCAGCAGTGCAGGAGCAAATTCCTGCACAAAGGTCTCCATGGCGGCCGCCATCCTACCAGTGTTGACCTCAGTGCATTGGCATGCTAGTGTTATCACCTCAGTCTGAAGGCAAACAGACTTTTTCATCATGCCTTGCAATCTGAGGAGTGCAGCGGATATCCCTTCCTGATGTTCCCGAGGTTGACTTTGCAGCTCCAGGAACTGAGGTATGACCGAGTCCAGAGGCTCGTCATCTGACTGGAACTCAGGAAATTTCTGGCCTCCAGCAGTCCCCCGATTGCCGGGGACCTCGGTGGGACCTGGGAATGCCCTGCTACCACCTGCTGTGGAACAGAAAGTGCAATGTGCATACCAGATTGTGAACCCAAGGCTACTCTTAAGTTAGGTCCCACCGAGGTGCGTGTCTCGTGCTGGTGGAGGGTGTGGGTGAGGCTGTGATGGGATTTCAAAAAGGGTACCTTCAGAGAATTGTGGACTCCATAAGCTGTTTCCCAGATGTGCCTGTGAAAGCAAGGAGAGATAATTGGTGCATGGCAGTGGCCTGTGAAACAGGACACATCACTCACAGCATGGTTGTCTCATGGATGTTGCACTGCTGGATCCTCACTTGTTAGAGCACCGCTGACCTCACCATCAGCACAGGAACAGTCCAGGTCCTTGCTGGCCAGCTGGATGGCTCTGTTTTCAAAGTCCAGGAGGACCTTGATTTCAGGCATTCCTCCACCAGTCTGCGACCTCTCCCTGTTGTTATGTGCCAGCTTGTCCTGCATGAATAGAGATGGAGTGTAAGCAGGATGCCTGCCAGGCCAGATGATAAGTATGCCTGGCATGTGTAGGTGGTGAGTGGTCCCATGGACAATGATGGTGTGTGTGAGAGAGCAAATAGTGCTGTCCCCTGAAGTGGCAGTAAGTGAAGGCCCTGTGGATGTGTGATGGGTTTGTGAGTGTGTGAGTTGAGAGTGATGAGAAGAGGGACTTACCTGGGGTGAACAGAGGAGATCACTCACCCTCTTGTGGCACTGGGTAGCTGTCCTCTTTTGCAGGGTGTTGGCACTGACCATCACTGCCACTGCTTCCCAAACTGGATTAGTGGTGCTGCTGCCCATCCTGCGGCCAGAGTGGGGGGTAGAGGACATCACAGCGGGCCTTCACAACATCCAAAAGGCACTCAAGGGATGCGTCACTGAACCCGGGCTGGGGGCTGCTGTCCTTTTGCCTTTTGGTGCCATGTCTTCCATGCAGGAATACTGGGCTGGAAGCACTGAGAGGTGTGCACGTGGCTGCACTTTAAATATGGCACCCAACTTGATGAGGTGATGGTGTGGTGAGCAAATGAGAGCCCGTCTGCCACCGAAACGGCATGTTTCCCAGGAATGCATAATTAATGTGGCGTGTTTGGGACACTATAGCGTGAGAAGCCACCATTCTGGCCGGCGGATAAAACATCATTTTCCCGTCCACTACTGCACTTGGTGCAAATCTGAGACGATTCCGCAGTCAAAGCCCAAGTTCCAACACTTTTAATGATAAAAACAATTAAATTGGGAAAATGCCTTAATCCTGTCAACTACATTATGCAGCACCGCTTTACAATTATTGATTTTAGGCTCTTCATGTCTGTCCACCATCAGTGCCTTTGGTACAACTGACAAACTAGATTTTATAGTTGAAGTTTCGAGTCCTCATGACCCTTCGACAGAACTAGTTCTGTCGAAGGGTCATGAGGACTCGAAACTTCAACTCTTTTCTTCTCCGCCGATGCTGCCAGATCTGCTGAGTTTTTCCAGGTAATTCTGTTTTTGTTTTGGATTTCCAGCATCCGCAGTTTTTTTGTTTTTATAGATTTTATAGTGCCTCAGCAACTCCAATAATGAATCAGATAACTAAGAACGGGATCTATAAATCAGTAAATCAAATATAAATCGTTCTTATAAACCATGGGCAGAATTTTTACCTCGGCGGGCAGGCATGCTGCTCGAGCATGAAACGGTGTTTGTTGACATCGGGCAAGTGTCCCGGCGTCAACGTGCAGTTGCGTGATAGTTTGGTCGGTGGGTGCATGTGGGAATCAGCAGCGTGCCCGCCAACAATTAAAAGGTCTGTTAAGGCCATTAAATTATTAAATTAAATTTTTTGCTACCCATCCAACCTTATGGTTGGTGGGCTGGTGAAAAGGCCAAGCGTCCTTTGCATTTTTTTGGAAACCTCATCTATGGGCGGGATGAAGTTTCCAACATTAAATAAAAATAAAATAGTTAAAATTTCACTCATAACATGTCCCTACTCATGTGACAATGTTTCATAACATTTTTCACATCTTCATTATTTTTTTAAAAACTTTTCATCTCAAGGTTCTCAAGTGTGTATGCATGACGTTCGCACTCGCCCTCCTCCTCCCCCCCACCCTTGCACAGGCAGCGCTGAGTGCTGCCACTCACGTTTCATGCTCGGTGGGCCTTAATTGGCCCAACAGCGTGAAATTGCCTTCCAGCCTCAATTGGCTTCCCGACCACACCCACCTACCCCCACCGAGTCCATCCGACAAGGGCTAAATTCTGCCCCATAAGTTTTTCTCTTTAAGTATGAAGATTTGCATGTGCTTGAACAAATGCTCTCTTTAATCCAATATCCCTAATAACAAAATGTCCATTAATTAGAACAGAAGAAAGGCATTTCACCAACCTCAGGATGTCCCAAAGTGCTTTATAACCAATGAAGTGCTTCTGAAGTGTAGTCATTGCTGTAAAGTAGGAAATTAGCTAACTTTGTTGTAAATGGAGTGAACCAGTCTAAAACATATGGCCAGAAGGGTTGGTTTTAAATGAGTGTGTGTTTTTAAACAGCCAAGTTCATTATGTGATGGCATGCACCCACCCCCAACCCTCCCATGCACACTCTTGTACTGATGAAGGTTGCAACTCTGCCTGGTATGCAACAGAAGAGCCAGAAAACAGGCTGAGACATTGATATACCAGGTCCTGGCTTGCACTTGCAGTATCCATGCAACCTTGTAGGGGTTGAACCTAGCGTCAGAGGGGTTACCTTACACTTTGAGCATCTGCCCATGTGCTTCACATGGATCTGGCATTACTTTGGAGGCCACTAATTCAACTGCGAAGAGGTGTACTCTAAATGGATGGAGCATTAGAGGGCACTCACATGTACAGTCCTAGCATAAATGTCAAGATCACAGCTTATGTAATTTCAGGCCTATTATGCATTAAAATATAGCTTGCCGTTTTTGAAGAACGTATCTCTTCCCCATAGATTTGTCTGTCTCAGCAACCATACAGTAAAATACTTCCTTCTAATTTTTTGTAAAGTCCTTACCCGCTCGTTTCTCTCCTACATGTCTATATCCCCACATTAAGTTTGTTTTCCAACTCTCTATCATTTAATGATTAACTTTTCCACGTGTTCTACTTGGTCAAATTACAATAGGCTATAAATACATATATACAAAAAATCAAAAATTTCTGTAAAGTTTGAATCATTCGCAAGTTTGCAAACCCTTCCAAACGGTGAAAACCACAAATTAAGATAGTTAGGACATAGAACCACAATAGCCAGCATTTAAAATGACTAACAAACAGGGTAATATTCTCAACTCATGCGTTTTGAACCACCCTTTCGAAGAACTGGTTTCAAATCTCTTTCATGAGTCTATTAATAGGTAGGCCACTTATCAAGTTGAGTTCCAACTAGAGCAAGGGCTGTACCTCCTTTTAATATTATTTTCAGTGTTCTGTATATTTCTTTTTCAGGTCACAATTTTTTTAAAACCTGCTTCCTTGCAGTAAAATAGGCTCTGGAGGCATTGAATACAATGTTCTGGTGACAAGGATACAAAGAAAATGAGAACATGGCCCCAATTTTTACTCAGAACTGGGAAGCAAGCTGGGGGGAGAGAAAGAGGTTCAGTCAAGAAATCTGGAACTAGGGGTTTCCTGCATGTCCTGCCAGCCTGACAGGGGTAGGCTGTCTGTTGGGCTGGAAAAAGAATTGGGCATCATGGGCCAGGGACCCTCTTTCATGTACCTTTCTACCTTCTCCTTAAATGCATCTATACCTATTAGCCTCAATTACTCCATGTGGTAAAGTTACACATTCTAACCACTCTCTTGTTTCTGAATTCTTAGTTGTATTTATTAGTCACTCTCTTTCATCTATCATCTCTAGTTTTGGACTTCCCCACAAGTGGAAATGCCTTCTCTATGTCTACCCTTTCAAACCCCTATGTAATTTTATGCCCAGTGACATAAATCTTTCTAGAAAAAAGACCCAGCCTGATCAGTCCTTCCTGATAATTATAACCACTCAGTTCTGGCATCATCCTTGCACCATCTCCAGTGCTTCTAAATGTTTTTTATAATATGGAGACCAGGGGTGGATTTTCATTTTCCATTGGAGGTTTGAATTGAGTCATGAAACAATGCACTTAGTCTTTTTTTGAAGGAAATATAATTTTCATCTGCCTTCCTGACCCAAGCCATTTTCATGTGGCCTTTTTGAGGTTTGGGAAGGCCTAGGGTGGAAAATGTGCACGCATCACTTCTGCAGTTGAGGTCCCCATTGTGAGGACCATAAGAAAATTGCATTTCCTCTCGCACACTATTTCCATGTGCTAGTGTTGATTTTTAGAACCTTTAAAAAACACATCTCATGGGAAGTGTGACCACTTCCACGGCGTCAGGAAGAGTGTGGTATTGGAGTGGAGCAACTTTCTTCCAGCTTTTTCCTCAACTTTTAAAACTGCAAAGCCTGTCTGCCAGCCAAGGGATTCTCTGCCTGGGAGTGGGGAGTGCACAGAGGAGGCCACACCCGGCACAGCTGTAGACCTGCCATCAACAGATCTCCATTACAGCCTCAGTCAGGATCCCCTCTACGAATCTTCATTTTGACATGAGTGCAGCACCAGGCCACCTTCAGTACATACAGGCACAGGTGCTGCAGCAGCAGCAGCAGCCTGACATGCTTTGATCGTATGGGGTCAAGGGCAGGAGGAAGCAGGATGCCATTATTATGAGACACCTTCTGTTACCATTGCGCTTTACATGATGGGATCCTCTCATGAGTACGAAGACTGACCTGGGAGGCAGAGAAGGGCGTTTGACACACAAAGAGAAAGGCATTGGAAGCATCCTGAAAGCAAACGCCTACGAGGATTGATGTAGGCCAACTGGATGCTGTGATCAGGTGGCAGGTGAGACATTAAAAGACTTTTGACTCCCTGGAAAGTCCAATATTCTGTGAATATATTGTAAACATTTAACATTCTGCACAGATAAATGTTTTAGTTTCACTTTACAAATGTCTGTTATCTTACCATATACAACATAACTTATCTAAACACCACTGAGGCCCATCTAGTCCTTTGCTCTTGGACACTCCTACATAGTGCTCCCCTTGTTGCCCTGGAGGAGGTGGAGGCAGGCTGCTCACTTCCCTGGTTATATGGCTGTTAGAATTGTGGCAGATGGCCTCGTTATATCCGCATCATTGCAGGGACAGCCGCCTAGTAGGTAAGGGTGAGATGCCCCAGATTGCATGGATCCCTCAGCCTCCTATTCTGACTGCTCAGCCCTTGGGGTGGTGTTCTGATGGCTGGACAGCGTGTGGTTTTGAGTGCAACTGCTGTCCACTCTAGCCGCCAATCTGAAACCCATTAAATAGTCCTCCTCTCCCAGTGCTGCCTATGGAGCTAGTGCAACTGCATAGGAGATCTCACACCTCTTGGATGCACTGCACATGGGGCTCACCTTGTTGAGGTTGACCACTTTTTTCAAGGCTGCTCATATGCATTCCCCAAACCAAGACAAGGCCGAGGTCATGACCACAACAGATGCTTCAGTTTGGAGTGCATGAGCTCACACAGCTTCAGGGAACTCAGCCAGATGGCCGACTCCTTTTGTCTTTTTGTCCGTGACATCTTTGTCAATCTTTCCTTAGCCCCCACCTATCTCTGGACTTCTATTCAGCTTCACCTGCTCCACCCCCCTTAAACAGTATAAATTTCATCACATTTCTACTTCTCTTTAGCTCTGAAGAGTCATAAGGACTCGAAACATTAACTCTGATTCTCTTTCCACAGATGCTGTCAGAGCTGCTGAGTTTTCCAAGCATTTTCAGTTTTTATTTCAGCTAGATGGTCGCTTTTCTCCAGGTCCAAATGCTCTGCCGCAAAAAAACCTCGAGACTCTGTCTCACTGCCCTGAGGATTATACCTGCAAATGCTCTCCCTCCTCCAGGGTGAACTGTGCACAGACACCTCCTCGTGCACATTGGTGCTGTGCTCTTCACTCAGTGCTCCTCATTCTATTTCCGCACTTCAACTTACCGGATGTGTGTCTCTGAACTGATGCTTGCTGCCTTGGAAGGCGGTGATGGTGCACCCTCAGACACATGTACCTCCTCGTCGTGTCCGAGGTCTGACTCCTCTCTGGGTGGTGAGACTGCAGCTTCGAGAACTGTGAGAGTAACACAAGAGTGTCACAAGGTGAAGTCAGGCACAGAATCGTCATTCCCATTGACCTGCTTCCAAAGCCATGCCTAAAGTGGGTTTGCTGCCAATCGATGTCTCCCACGTTGAACGCCTTCATAGCTTGGAGTCACTCATCACCATAAGCACTCAAGATGCCATCCACGCGGCCCATCCCTCCCCTCCCCACCATCTTCCCTCTCCGCTAACTGCATAAATCCAACAACCCCAGGCCTGTGCACATTGGAGGACTCGCTATAACCCACATATTTTGATGGTGGAATCCATGGTATGGTCCATGCCGTCTCCTCCACAGCTCTGACCTCTCCAGATTTAGGGTTCCATCCCTGGTCTTGACTAACTCCCTTCATTGTGGGCCCTATTCTCCTGAAAAGAAAAGATATAAAGGGTGATGTGTCGGCTCATCAAGGCATAGATCTTGGATATGTATCCAAGATGTCTCCAATTTTTGTTCCTCAATGTCCTCCATTCACTTGTACATTATTTGACTTGCCTTGGTCATGGACACATGCTGCTGCACTTCTGAACATCATGCACCCTATGTCCACCCGAGGTCAGCCATGCTGCAGACAGCAAGGCCAGACTGTACACAAAATAGGAACATCTCACTCACTTTACCATAGCATAGAAGGTCACTGAAATGCTTATGGCTCTGGATCCATGTTCTCCAGTGCTAGCCTGAGATGCTGACCACCTCAGCCAGGCTGCCTTGGTGGTCCTGAGAGGCAGCCTGGGCCCTAGTGGAGGAACAGATCATTCCAGTGGGCCTCCACCTGCTGCAGCAGAATCTGCAGGTCATGCTCAGAGAACCTGGGAACTGGTCCCTCCCAGGGCTTCTGACTATTCTGGGCCTCAGCCATCCTGGAATATCAGAAGAGGAGAAACGGAAGTCAGCATGTATGGCTGTCATGTATTTTCTTGTCATAAACTTGTCATGGGATTCAATGATAGTGAGGGAAAGGTGCTAATTTGTGTGTGGTATGGGAGGGAAGGGTTTGTCTAGCACCGGCCTGGTGGTCTAAACATTGTGTTACGGGTGACCTGGTGGCAAACCACGTCGCAGTTCGCAAATGCAGTAAGGGCCGATGGGTTCTTAGAGCATCAGTGACCTGCTTTGTGCTGCTTCTGGGGATAGGCTTGGAAGTCCTCAGTGTACAGTGTCCTCTGAAGGGGAATGCTTTGAGATAGTTACCACGGGTCTGAGATGGTCTAGGTTGAAGTGATAGGTGCAGCTGGTGAACTGTCCTGCAACAGTGGACACATCATTACATGCTTCTTTCACTAAGGATATTCAGTCAACAGGCCAGCTTTCATAGGGAAACAATATTTCAGCCAAATTTAAATACACAGTACTTCGTGCAAGGGTCAGGTCATCACTAGTGGTGTGGCAGGGTCGTCTCAAGGCAGATTTTTGATGTTGAGCCCTTTAAGTCCCTTTTATTGAGCAGAGGATGGAAGTCACCCGCCTCCTTCTACCCTTCTGACCCCTTCGTTTCATGAAGGTAAGCCTGCACCCAATCATGGCTCAATCGCATATGGAGCCTGCCTCCTCACTGAAAACACAAAAATTCCTGGGAAAGTAAGTACTCAGTTGGGAGTACAATTCGGAGTTGCAAAAGTGCACAAGTAGCATTTTTACGAGCCCAGATGAAAATCTGGGCCCAGAACTGTGCACAGTGTTCTTAAGTATGGCTTAACAAGGATCGATATAAATTTGAAATAACTTCTCTACTTTTCAGTTCTATTCCTTTAGAAATAAGTCCTAGTGCTTGCTCTTTATTTTTTAAATAGCCTTGGTTAACATGAGTTGCTACTATTAATCAAAATAATCTAAGATGAAGCACAGGGCAATGAGTGACATAAAGACATAGAAAAAGGGAAGCATGTGTATAAAGTACACCATACTAAGAGAAGCAGTATGCCTGTTGTTGAAATAAGCAAATTAGAGAGCTTAATGTTTTATTTTTGATACCTAAAATCTCTCAAAATGTTCTGATTCAGCCACTAAAAGCTTCCATTTTTGTTATGGTGATCCTCTATCCAAAAGAGGACAAACTGACCCTGAGGCTGACGGTAGAGGTATTGGATAACAAGATTAACTGTCCTAAATATATCCCTGGATTCTAGCCTTCCACTGTGCATTCTGCAGTGACCAGGGACATGAAGTTTAGGCCTTGCTAAGGCTGGGAACGGAGGTGTCTGGCCATTAAAAATAGTACGCAGTGAGTAGCCAGTCAGAATCATTGAGGGTCACTTAGGGCCAATTAAAGGAGACCATGGGATTTTCCAATTGGCCTCCAGATACCCACAGGTGGTGGGACCAGTTTAGATGTTTAGAGATGGCCTCTCAACAGCAGACCTGGGGGGTGTAAGGGTGCTGGTCAGCACTCCAGGCAAGCTTAGAGATCCTCCTTCCTCTCTGCCTGCCTATAGCCTATCCTATCTTTGTAACCTCCTGCAACCCTACAACCCTCCAAGAGCTCTGTGTTCCTTCAAATCTGGTCTATTGTGCCTCCACTGTTTTTGTCCCACAATTGGCAGTTGCGCCTTCGGCCGTTTAGCACTGAAGGTCTGGAATTCTCAACCCACCTTTACAAGTCTCTCACCTCCTCAAAACCTACTTCTTTGACGAAGTTTAGAGTCACCAGTTCTAATGTTGTCTTCTTTGTCTCAGTGTTAACTGTTATCTGATTACACTCCTTTGAAGTGGCTTGGGGCATCTTAATATGTTAAATGTGTTATATATGTTGGTTGTGTTGTTTGTGGTGCTATCTGTGGTATTGATATGTTCGTATGCTTGCACTGGAGCTCTTTGTGGTGTTGATAGTGTGAAGGACCACACTGCCACCACAGTGCATTAAGAGAGGGGGAGGTAGTTGACAGAATAGCCAGGCAGGGAGGTTTTATTAAATTGAAAGGAATTAACCACAAAGGTGAGTCAAGACATTTTGAAAGCCAGGATATCAAGCCAATCATCAACAATTAGTCTCCCACACAAGAAACATCTCATTCTTGGATGACAATGGGTTCGGCAATAAACTGTTACCTTTGCACCCATTTTTAAAAGGCTTCCCAGACTGATGGAATGGCTGTTATGTATAAAGGAAATGAATATAGCAAATCTTAAACCAGTTCCTCATGGCCATAAGACCGTAAGACACAGGAGAGGAGTAGGCCATCATGGCTGATCTGATAATCCTCAACTCCACTTTGCTGCTTTTTCCCCATAACCCTCGATTCCCATCCTGATTAAAAAGCTGTCTATCTCAGCCTTGAATATACTTAATGACCCAGCCTCTACAGCCCTCTGCAGTAAAGAATTCTGCAGATTGACAACCCTCTGAGAGAAGAAATTCCTCTTCATTTCTATTTTAAATGGGCGCCCCCTTACTCTGAGATTATGCCCTTTGGTCCTAGACACTCCCACAAGGGGAGACAACCTCTGCGCATCTACCCTGTCAAGACCCCTAAGAATCTTATGGGCAGCATTTTCCCCAGTTGGGGGGTGTTGTGTGGGTGCGGGCACAGGTGGGCGGATTCCCGATTGCTGCCCCTGGTTGCAGGTTCACCGCCATTTTACATGGGTGGACCAGTTAAGGCCCACCCAGCGTGATGTCCACTCGGAAGCGCTAAGCACTCCCTGTGAGGGCGGTGGGGGAAATTCCCTGAGCCAGGAGTGAGCTATTTCGCGCATGCATGCCTCAGGGAGGTCAGTTGTAGTTATAAAAATTTTTTGAAAGTTAGGAAAAACACTGTCAGATGAGCCGGGACATGTCCATTACTTTTATTTAAATATGTTCCGAAAATTTTAAATCCCTCATGAAACCTCATCCCACTCATGCTTTTTCTGAAGGCCGCTTGGGCTCTTTGCCCATCCACCAACTGTAAGGTTGGACGGACCACAAAAAATCGGAGACAATTATAACTTTAATGACCTTAATAGGCCTCTTAATTGTCGGTGGGTGCGCTTCCAACTTTTGCACACGCCCACCGACTGAATTATCGTGCGAGCACAGGATGACCTCGGGACGCTTGTCCAACGTCATCCCACACGATTTCGCATCAATCGGGTTGGGCTCGCACCCACAAGCCAACCTAAAAATTCTGCCCCATGGCTGATCTGATATTAACCTCAAATCTGCTTCCTGCCTACCCCTGATAACCTATCACCCCCTTGCTTACCAAGAATCTGTCTACCTCTGCCGTAAAAATATGCAAAGGTGCTGCTTCCACCACCTTTTCAGGAAGAGTTCCAAAAACTCACGATCCACAGAGAAAAAATGTCATCTCATCTCCGTTTTAAATGGGCGACCCCTTATTTTTAAACAGTGACCCCTAGTTCTAGATTCTTCCACCCTGTCAAGACCCGTCAGGATCTTATGTTTCAATCAAGTCGCCTCTTACTCTTCTAAACTCCAGCAGATACAAGCCTAGCCTGTCTAACCTTTCCTCATAAGACAAGCCGCCCATTCCAAGTACTAGTCTGGTAAATTTTCTCTGAACTGCTTCTAACACATTTACATCCTTCCTTAAACAAGGTGACCAATACTGTACACAGTACTTCTGATGTGGTCTCACTAGTGCTCTGTATAACTGAAGCATAACATTCCTATTTTTATATTCAACTCCCCTCGTAAGAAATGATAACATTCTATTAACATTCTTAATTACTTGCTGTACCTGCATACTAGCCTTTTGCAATTCATGCACTAAGACACCCAGATCCCTCTGCATCCCAGAGCTCTGCAATCTCTCACCATTTAGATATGCTTCTCTTTTATTCTTCCTGCCAAAATGGACAATTTTCACATTTTCCTAATTATTCTCCATTTGCCAGATCTTTGCCCACTCATTTAACCTATCCTTATCTCTTTGTAGCCTCCTTATGGCCTCTTCACAATTTACTTTCCTACCCATCTTTGTGTCATTAGCAAATTTGGTAACCATCCCATCCATTCCTTCATCCAAGTCATTGATATAAATTGTAAACAGTTAAGACTCCAGGACTGATCCTTGTGGCACACCACTCGTTACATCTTGCCAGTCTGAAAAAGACCCATTTATGCCTATTCTCTGCTTCCTGTTAGCCAGCCAATCTTCTATCCAAGCAAATATGTTACTCCCAATAACATGAGCTTTTATTTTCTGCAATAACCTTTGATATGGCACTTTATCAAATGTATTTCTTGAGTTTTTCAGTGATTAGTTTTATTGCCGCCATTTTTATTTTACTTTCCATTGATAATGCTATCTTTTAAAGATGAGCACTACTCCACTGAATGATTATTAAATGAAGAATGGAGTACAACAAAATTGTTTGAACCTGTAAGTATTACCAAGTAGCCTAAAAAGATGGTCTCTATCAGGATTTTCAGCCCTCCTGTGTACTGAAACATCACAGAAGTGTAAGAATGTCTGGGACAAAAGATCATTGTAGTCCATTTGGCCAATTCCAAGTTTGAAAAATACTCCAGTACCTCTTAGACCTCTTCTTTGAGTTCTTAGAAAAATAACAGTTTAATTTTCTTTTAAATTTGTCAACACTAAAATCTGCAAACTTTTGTTCCCACAATTCACCAACGTCAAAAGTCAGTACCTATGAGATTGCCAGTTTAGTGGCAAATTAGAAGCTCATGCTCAAAAAAGATAATTATGATAAAGTATAAAGAGTGGGAATACTAGAGTAATTAATTAATAAATTGAATAAAATATGATAGCGATGGCAGGACAGGTTGTTGCTGCAGCATGTGGGATCTGCTGGACACCAAGGTGATACAGAGCAAACACATACGTAGCAAGTGTTTGCAGCTTGAGGAACTTCAGATCCGAGATAGGGAGCTGGAGTCCGAGCTGCAGTCATTGCACCACATCAGGGAGGGGGAAAGTTAACTGGACACTTTGCTCCAGGAGACGGTCACACTCCTCAGATTAGGTAATTCAAGTTTGATCAGTGATCAGGGACAGGAGGATGTGACTGCAGGTGAAGCAGATTTGAGGACCCAGGAGGTAATGTTCGAGGAGCCCCGGTCCCTGCAACTGTCCAACGGTTCCAAGATTCTTGCAAGCTGTGTGGATGAGAGCGGGGGCTGCAGGGAGGATGAGTAAACTGACCACAGCACCGTGGTAAAGGGTGCTATTCAAATGGTGGGAGTGGAAATGGGAACGTAGTAGTGGTAGGGGACAGTATAATTTGGGGGATTGTTCTCTGCAGCCATGATCGTGATGAGTCCCAAAGGCTGTGTTGCCTGCCCGGTGCCAGGGTTAAGGACATCTCCTCAGGGCTGGAGAGGAATTTGGAGTGGGATGGAAGGGATCCAGCTGTTGTCCATGTTGGTACCAATGAAATTGGTAGGACTGGAAAGGAGGTTCTGCTGAAAGAATGTGAACAGTTAGGAGCTAAATTAAAAAGCAGAACCTCCAGGGTAATAATCTCGGGATTGCTACCTGAGCCATGGGCAAACTGGCATAAGGTAAATAAAGTCAAGGAGTTAAACGCGTAGCTCAGAGATCTGCTGTGGGAGGAATGGGTTTCAGTTCATGGGGCAATGGCATAGAATGGGATAGAAGGGAGCTATTCTGATGGGACAGGCTTCACTTGAATCGTGCTGGAACCAGTGTCCCAGCAAACTGAATAACTAGGGCTGTAGAGAGGGCTTTAAACTAAATACAGTGGGAGAGGGTCCTGGAAAGGGGATACATAGGCTTACAAAGCAAAAGGACATGGCAGCCTTGCAGGACAGCTATTTAGGTAATGATACCCAGAGTGTGCCAGGAAGGGACAGAGTGTACAAACATTAAAAAAAAGCAGCAAGTAGGGTTAAAGGGGGAAAAATTGGTAAAAAGCTAAAATTAGTGGCTCTTTACTTAAATGCACATAGTATTCAGAACAAAATAAATGAATTAACGGCACAAATAGAGGTTAATGGGTATGATCTTAAAACCATTATGGAGATGTGGTTACAATGAGATCAAAGCTGGGAACTAAATATTCAGGGGTAAGTGACTTTTCGAAAGGACAAGAGGAAGGAAAGGATGGTGGGGTAGCTTTGTTAGTACGAGATGGAATAAGTACAATTGCAAGAAAGGATCTTGGATCAGAAAATGTAGAATCCATATGGGTGGAGATAAGAAATAAAAAGGGGAAGAAGATACTGGTGGGAGTGCTCTATAGGCCCTCTGACAGTAGCTATATTGTAGGACAGAGAATAAATCAGGAGATAATGAGGTCATATAAAAAGGCAGTACGTTAATCATGGGTGACTTTAATCTTGATGTAGATGGGGAGAATCAAATTGGCAGAAGTAGACACGAGCAAGAATTTATGAGGCTGAGTTTTCCCCACGATCGAGTGCACGCCCGCCATTTTATGTTGACAGGCCAACTAAGGCCCGCCCAGTGTGACACTCGCCCAGAAGCGCTGAGCGCTCCCTGTGCGGTCAGGGGGAGATTCCCTAAGTCCGGGCTTGTGCTCTTTTGCGCGGGCACGGAGGTGCTTCAGGGAGATTTGTTTAAGGTTCAAACATTTAAATAAAGAATTGAAAATATTTTAAGACATGTCACATGAGCTGGGACATGTCAAGGGACATTAAGTTATAAATTTACTTAATCTATAAACACTTCATGAAACCTCATTCTGCCTGTGGATGAGGTTTCATGAAAAATGTGAAGGCCGCCTGGGCTCTTCACCTGCCCCACAACCTTAAGGTTGGACGGGCAGCTCAATTAATTGAATTAATTAGTTTTAAACATCCCTTAATAGGCCCTTGACAGTTCAGTGGGTGTGCAGCTGACTGAGCTGTGCGCCTGCTGAACTGAAAATCTAAATAACGCGCGGTGACGTCAGGATGTCTGCCCGATGTCTGCGCGTGTAATTTTACACGTCGACAAGCAGGCCCTGCCCCCGCTCGCTGACCGGAATATTCTCTCCATAGTGTATATTCGGGACAGTTTCTTAGAACAATATGTTGTGAATCCAATCAGGGATCAGGCTATTTTGGATCTGATAATGTGTAATGAGGCAGGCTTAATAAATTATCTCAGTGTAAAGGATCCCCTCGGAAACAGTGACCATAATATGGTAGAATTTAGCATTCAGTTTGAGAGTGAGAAACTTGGGTTGGAAACAACTGTGCTAAACTTAAATTAGGGTAATTACAATGGAATAAGGACAGAGTTGGCTGGAGTGGACTGGGAAAGCAGTTTAGCAGAAAAGACAGTTGATGAACAATGGCAGATGTTTAAGATAATATTTCATGACTCTCAACAAAGCTATATCCTGGTGAGGAAGAAGGATTCAAGGAAGGGAATAAAACAACCATGGTTAACCAAGGAAGTTAAGGACAGTATCAAGTTGAAAGAAAAAACATGCAGGCCAGAATTTTCCCGTCGGCAATTTGGGGGCGGAGCCCACTCGCCAACGGGAAAATGATGCGGAATGATGTTGGGCGGAACCCCGACATCATCCCAGTCCCTTTAAATTTTTAGGAAGGCGGGCGGACAGCGAAATCAGCTGTCCGCCTGCCGACCTGTCAATGGCCAATTAAGTCAGAGGATTGGGAAAGTTTTATAAACCAACAAAAGATTACCAAAAAAATAATAAAGAGGGAGAAAATAAACTTTGAGGATAAACTAGCAAGTAAAATAAAAACGGACAGTCAGAGCTTCTTTAAGTATATAAAAAGGAAGAGAGAGGCCAAAGTGAACACAGGCCCCTTAGGGAATGAGGCTGGGGAAATAATAATGGGGAACCAGGAATGGCAGAGGAGTTGAATAAATACTTTTTTTCAGTCTTCACTGTAGAAGATACCGATAGCATTCCAAAAATACTAAATAATCAAGGGGCAAAAGGGGTGGAGGGAGGAAATAAATACAATAATTATCACTAGAGAAAAAGTACTAGGGAAATTAATGGGGCTAAAGGCCGATAAGTCCCCTGGACCTGATGGGTTGCATCCTAGGATGTTAAAGGAAGTAGCTACAGAGATAGTGGATGCACTGGTAGTAATCTTCCAAGAATCCTTAGATTCTGGAAAAATCCCAGAGGATTGGAGAATGACCAATGTAACACCCTTATTCAAAAATGGAGGGAGATAAAAAAACAGGTAACTATAGGCCAGTTAGCTTAATATCTGTCATTGGGAAAATGTTAGAATATATTATAAAGGATGTAATAGCAGAGCGTTTAGAAATACATAATCTAATCAAGCAGAGTCAGCATGGCTTCATGAAGGGGAAATCAAGCCTAACAAATTTATTAGAATTCTTTGAAGAAGTAACAAGCAGGATAGATAAAGGGGAACTAGTAGATGTAATCCATTTGGATTTCCAAAAGACGTTTGATAAGGTACCACACACTAAGGCTACTTAATAAGAGCCCATGGTGTTGGGGGTAGTATATTAGCATGGATAGAGGATTGGCTAGCTAATAGAAGACAGAGAGTTGGGAAAAGGGGTGCATTTTTAGGATGGCAACCTGGAACTAGCAGGGACCAGTGCTGGGGCCTCAATTATTTACAATATATATTAATGACTTAGATGAAGGAAATGAATGTACTATTGCTAAGTTTGCGGATGACACAAAATTAGGTGGGAAGGCAAGTGGTGAGGATGACACAAGGAGTCTGCAAAGGGATATAGACAGGTTAAGTGAGTGGCAAAAACTTGATAGATAGAATATAATGTGGGAAAATGTGAAGTTATGCACTTTGATAGGGAGAATAGAGGAGCTGAATATTATTTAAATGGAGAAAGGCTGAGGCACAGAGAGATTTGGGAGTCCTTGTACATGAATCCCAAAATCTAACATACAAATTCAACAGGTAATAGGGAAGGCAAATGGAATGTTGGCCTTTATTTCAAAGAGAATGGAGTATAAAAATAGGGAAGTCTTGCTAAAACTATACAAGGCACTAGTTAGACCACACCTAGAATACTGTGAACAATTTTGGTCCCCTTGTCTAAGGAAAGGTACACTGGCGTTAGAGGCAGTCCAGAAACGGTTCATTAGGTTGATCCTGGGTATGGAGGGATTTTCTTATTAGGTGACGTTGAATAGGTTTGGCCTGTATTCATTGGAGTTTAGAAGAATGAGAGATGACCTTATTGAAACATATAGGGCAGCTTTTTCCAGTCAGCAAGCAGGGATGGGGCATGCTCACTGACATGTAAAATGATGCAGGAAGACGTCAGGCACGCGTCCCGATGTCTCCCCGCGTCCTTTAGATTTTCAGTTCGGCAGACATGTAGCCGAGTCAGCTGCACGCCCGCTGATCTGTCAATGGCCTATTAAGGCCAGTGAAAAAGTAATTTTAATGAATAATGGACCGTGATTGTGCCCACCCACCAACCTAAAAATCCTGCCCATGACCTTATTTAATGGCAGAGCACGCTCCAGGGGCCGAATAGCCTAATCCTGCCCCTTGTTCGTATGTAAAAAGTTAACTGAAGGCCTCAATTAAGAGTTAACTATATACAATTATAACAAAGCAAAAGGAAAACAAGAAAACAAGAGAACAGAGCACTTAGTGAAGTGCATACCTCCACCATGTTGTTAACTCAACATTATGACAAATGCACAGCTCTTCTTTGAGGCTTTTCCCTGCCTGGTTGATGCTCTGTAACTACAAGACTGAAAAAAGAGAAATTGTTTTATTAAGAGCTTCCATCTCACAGATTGGCTTCAGGCCAATCCACATTCACAAACCTGCTCACATTTTGACAGCTTGACCAATTGCACCACAGCAGTTAAGACAATCAACAACATTCTAAATAAAACAACCTGCAACATCCTGAAAAAATGTAATTTCACCCTATCTCCCGATGTTAACGGATAGTTAAAAAAATTCCAAGATTCGGATCTGCATCTTCAAATCTGTCCAGTAGTCTTTTTGTGGTATACTGTTTAGAAACAGACTAATAAACTGAGGTGAAATCATTATCTCCATTCACCTTCAGTGGCAGAGGTAAAAGGCAAAAGAAGAAAGAAAATAAACAACAAAAATAGATGAATCAAGGAAAAATAAGGTGGACAATGAGCAAAGCAAAAAAAAAAATTAAACAATGTGTAACAACAAAGCCGAAAGTAAGTATTTATATCCAAAGGAAGAAGAAAATAAGAGAAGAGGACAATTTACAGAGTGAATATTAAGCAAGAGAGAGAAAATGGAACAAAATATTTTTAAATTTTACCATCTGATATCTGACCTATTTACCCATGTGGAGGCATAGACATCACAAGATGTGAATCATAAGATTTTAGTTTTTGTCAGCCACCTCTGATGTGGATTCTGCTTTTCAGTTTATAATGCAGAGATTTTTATTTTCCCTTTTTGTTCTGTGCCTTGAGGGTCCATTTGAACCACGTGACCGAGTGGATCCATATCTCTTTCAATCACATAGGAACTGTTCCTCACCATAAAACAGTACGGAAATATCATAGGAAGTTGTTTCTGGTCAATCAATATAGAATTGTAAATTACATAAAATTTGCAGCACAGAAACAATGCGTTCAGCCTAGCTCCACACAAGCCTCCTCCCATCCCTTTTTATGAATTACAAAATTTTTATATTAAATATTGCAATAACAGTTGTCTCAATACTAATACAATAGAGGTCAAACCTCTATTTAAAAGTTTAAATGTACTGCTTACAGTTCACATATCTCTTGCACTCATATTGCCAAATTGCCTGCAACTGTCATGAAATGGGACAGAATATATCTAACTGTGCTACAAGTACAAAGATGAATTTCCAACGAGCACAATTTCTTTCTAAACTTTTGTTGGGGAATTCTTTGTTCTTCATAAGTGGAATTAACTGTAACTGCACAGCACATTGATCCTTTTCAATAGCACATTTTGCTATTTTTGTTCTTTTGCAAATGAGTAACGGTGGAGCTTTAAGTCCTTTTTATGAGATTACAGCATTTCTACAACAACAACTTTGAGATATCTGTGCTCTGGTAATTCTGGCCTCATGTGCTTTTCCAATCATAATTGCTCTACTACTGGCAGCCATGCCTTCAGTTACCTAGGTCCCAAACACTGGAATTCCCTCCCTATACATTTCTGCCAATCTATCTCGCTTTCCTCCTTTAAGACACTTCTTAAAACCTACTTCTTTGACCAAGCTTCTTGTCTGACCTAACACCCCCTTATATGACTCGGTGTCGTACTTTGTCTTATAATGCTCCTGTGAAGTGCCTTGGGTCATTTCATTTCTTTAAAGGCACTATATAAATATAAGTTGCTGTTGTTATATTTCTACCACACCAATATCATTATAGGTAGTGTTATTGATCCTAGAAACCAAATGAAGAATTTCATCATTTTTGTTCACTTTAACAGCAGCAAATGGAAATAGTAATAATTTTAGTTCTGCACAGGGTGAGTTTGATCTATAGGATTTTGTTACTCTCATCAGTAGAAACCCATCTTTCTGTAAGAATGCGCATTTCATGTCTTTTCATTGGTTGAACAGGCACGTTACTTAAGAACATAAGAAATAGGAGCAGGTGTAGACCATATGGTCCCTTGAGTCTGCTTCACCATTCAATATGGTCAATGTTGATTATCGGCCTTAGCTCCACTTTCATGCCCACTCCCCATATCCCCTGATTCCCTGAGGGGCCAAAATTGTCCACAGGCCAGTTGAATGTGGAAGCTAGTGCAGTGGATAGCAAGGACAAGGGGAACCCTATTGAGAGGGAAGAGAAGGGGTGAGAGCAGAAATGCAGGAAATGGAATGGACATGGTCAAGGGTCCGATCCACCAAGTGGAGGGGAAACTTCAACTGAGGAAAAAGGAAGACGTATTGGAAGCATTGGCATGGAAGCTGGCAATGTCAGAACAGATGTAACACAGATGGGAAAAACTAGGAATGTGCAATAGAGTCCTTATAGGAAGCAGTCGCTTGTCGTTTTTATTCTGCACCCCACACTCACTCTGGCCTCTCTGCCTTTGCCTCCTATAGTATTCTAATGAAGCTAAATGAAAGTTTGAAAAACAGTACCTCATCTTTCGATTAAGCAGTTTACAACCTTCGAAGTACTCAACTTCGAGATCAATAATTTCAGTTTATAACCACTGCTCCCATTTTTTTTGAATGGCAGCAGCTGGTAATGATTCTGCTGTTGCCATTTACATCTTCAAAGCCTATCTTTTCTTTCTTGACTTGTCCCCCGTTTTGCTTTGCACCATCATTCCTTTTTAATCATTTAATCAATGCGGTCTTCAAGCAGCGTAGGAAGCCATGGTCAGAGTGAGAGTCAGATGGAGAATTAAAATGACAAGTGACTGGAAGCTCCAGGTCACGCTGGTGGAATGAATAGAGGATGCGATCACCCAATCTGTGTTTGGTCTCTCTAGTGTAAAGGAGACCACATAGTGAGCAGCAAATACAGCATTCTAAATTGAAAGAAGTACAACTAAGTTGCTATTTCACCTGGAAGGAGTGTTTGACATCTTGGATGGTGGGAAGGGAGGTGGTGAAAGGCAAGGTGTTGCACCTCCTGCGCTGGCATGGGAAGGTGCCGTGGAAAGAAATGTGGTTGTTGGGGATGATTGAAGAGTGGATCTGGGTATTGTGAGGGACATCCCACTCTGACTTTTCTTTCCATGGCCTCCTGCACTGTTCCAATGAAGCTCAACGGAAGGTCAATTAGGTATTTTGCAACCTTCCGGACTTAATACAGAAATCAACAGTTTTAATGTTCTCATATTTTCAGAAAGCTGCCTGTCCTGCTGAGCATTTCCAGAGTTTCCTGCTTTTATTTCAGATTTACAGCATCTGCATTACTTTTATTTTGTTTTATTTGAAATACATGATGATGATATTAGGCAGCTAAAATGGAAGATATTTCTTAATGCTCTATAGAGATAATTCTGCTGTACCTGTAACCCACTTAAAATGCTCGATTCAATGTTCAGTACCATTTGCAACTCCTCAGATACTGAAGCAGTCTGTATCCATATGCAGCATGACCTAGACAATATTCAGGCTTGAGCTGATAAGTGGCAAATAACATTTACACCGCACAAGCACCAGGCAATGACCATCTCCAAAAAGAGAGAATTTATCTATCTCCCCTTGGCATTCAACAGCATTGCCATTGCTGAATCCCTCATTATCAACATCTTGGAGGCTTATATTGACCAGAAACTGAACTGGACCAGCCATATAAATACTGTGGTTACAAGAGCAGGTCAGAGGCTGGGAACTCTGCCGTGACGAACTCTCAAAAGTCTGTCCGCCATTTACAAAGCACAAGTCAGGAGTGTGATGGAACACTCTCCATTCTTTATATTCTATCTCAGTATATGGATGCTACTGGCTCGGCCAGCATATATTTCCCATTTCAAATTGCCCTTGAAATGGCGGTGGTGAACCAGGATGAGTGACACTCCAATATAATGCAAGCAGCTTGACACCATCCAGGATGGTGACAAAGCAGCCTGCTTGATTGGCACCCCATCCACCACCTTATCATTTACTCCCCCCATCTCCGACACACAGTGGCAGCAGTGTGTATCACACACAAGATGCACTGCAGAAATTTGCCAAGCCTCCTTCAATAGCACCTTCCAAACCTATGACTTCTACCACCTAGAAGGGCAAGGGCAGCACATGCATGGGAACATGACCCAAGTTCCTCTCCGGGCCACACACCATCCTGACTTGAAACTATATTGTCGTTCCTTCACTGTCACTCGACCAAAATCCTGGAACTTTCTTCCTCATAGAATTGTAGGTGTACCTACACCACATGGACTGCAGCTTTTGAAGAAAGCGCCTCACCACCACCTTCTCAGATGCAATTAGGGATGAGCAAAAATGCTGGCCTTGCCAGCAACATCAACATCCCACGAAAGAAAAAGGTATATATTTTTGAAACACTTTTACTAATCTATTAGAAATAAAACTTTATTTCAAAAATTGTTACAAACAATTACTGTGGGGTCATATTCCTCAAGGAACTACAAAAACTAAAAATAAATTGATTGGAATTACTCTTTGTGAAAAGCTACTATCACTTTACCAAGTGCTTAAACAAAAAGATCATCTGCTGGCCTACTTTCTTTGTTTATTAAAATGAAATAGGATTTCTTGGGGAAGGTGGGTGGGGAGGTGATTAAGAGGATATAATAGAATAGAAACAAATTAATTAGCTGAAACCAGTGTTTTATTTACTGGATTTTTTTTTGCTTGATGCACTTTCACCTAGTGAAAGAAACTCCAAAAGGCACCACTATTCTAAAGATCTGTATTTAGATTTAGTATAAATTTTATGTACTATTAAGGGTTTATATTTTCAGTACTGCTTTAATTTGAAGCAGTAAATGTGGTAAAAATTAATAGTTACATAAACTTGGACACAGATGCATTTGTAACATGTCAAAGTTACACTAATAGTTGCTGTATGACAAGTTGGTTAACAGTTTCTGGACTTCTGAAGCATTCTGTGCTTGCAAACAAACTAGCTCGTTATTAGACTTAATGCCTTTAGAACTATTCCTAATCATTGATGGTGCCCTAGTTTGTCTTCATGCAAAAGAATAAGATTTACCTCCACAGTTCCAATTATAGTGCAGACCCTGATTTTACTGGATGTTTCAATCAACTTGTGCATTGAGCACTACTTGGTACTATAACTGTGCTGTAAATACTTAAAATTAGTTCCTGCACCAGTGTGTTTGTCTCATGATCCTGCTACATATGTAGTGATAACGTAATAACATACAAAGAAATTAAGGTCATGTCACTGTACATGCTGAACCATACAAATATCACAGCTCTGCAGATTAAAGGGCGGATGTTAAGAACATTGGATTTGTAGTTGCAATGTTTTCAGCACAAAAGGTAGACTGCAATGTTTTTCATAAAAGTTGCCCACATTAATCTATTCTCTGATCAGAGTGATCATATTCCATGAACTTTGCTTATTTATCATGCACTCATGATGTCTAGCCTCACCTCTCTCATTAATCATAACTTATTAAGCCATATACTTCCAGAAAGAAAATATATCCCTAGGAATATTACAATACTTCATTTTAAACTGATGTTCACCATAACCTTTATGAGGATTACTGAAAGAACTAACTCTGTGAAAATTAAATGAATGAGTATGCTGTTGCACTCTTTATTTCAAAATTGCTGCAAAATGATTTCTGCTTTGCAGCAACACAAAGGTGACAGTATAACTCTGTGGTGAAGATCCAGTCTGACTCAGGAGGACATTCCCGTGGGCTTCTGGGCCCAACTTCGGAACCAATAAGAGGTCCTGAGCCTCAGCGAGACTGATTCAGCAATCTTCCAGCAGGCAGCCTCTTAACTGGACACTTCCACACTTCCTGTCCTATTATAGACAGCAGGCCCAATCAGAGGGCTGGCAGCTTTGCAGCCTCTGTAGCCACACTGGGAGAAAAAGGCGCTGCTGAGACAAGTGAAGGACCATGAGGGAGCCTGAAAATAGAGGCACTCTCGAAGCTGTTGATCCAAAGCAAAAATTGTGATGGCCAAAGTCGTTAGGCCCTGCAGAACAGAGGGAAAACACCTCCGGAGGAATCATGTGGGCCACGGGTGCAACATTTCCTGCCCATGACCCCTCTGGCTCTGATGGTCCCCAAGCTTGCTGCAGGTCACAAAATCACCCCAAATTAGGGTCATTACCATCTTAATTGGCTGCCTATGTCCCTGAAGCCCATCCCTTAGAAATTCCCCCCATGGTGGGAATGCATTGGTGAGCCATCCCAATGTGGTTTCCTTCTATTTTCCTGCCCCTCCCACCACCTCCAAGCCTGTCAGAATTGGGCTGGGAAAACCTCCACTCAGGAATAGAGCAGTATGAGGCACTCTTAGGGATCCATCTCACACTGCTTTGGCTTTGCACCAAATAGTGTATAATTTCAGAATCGTATCAAGCTCATTTTATAACGTTTTTGGGAGGTTCTTGGACCTTTTGGGCATTTTGTCAACTCAAGTAGTAGTTTTTTAATATTGTAAGAAAGATGATATTGCACGGAATCTTTCACTCTGGAGACTAAGGGTGGAATCGTCCCAGATTTGCACAAAGTGCAGTAGAGGGCAGGAGAAAGGACGTTCTGACTGCCAGCCACAATATCGGCCTTTTGCCCGGTATCATCCCATTCCTCGCATGTCCCTTATTAATAATGCATTCCTGGGAAACACGCCGGATTGTTGGCAGGTCAATCTCTGATTCGCCTGACCTGCTGTCACCTCAGGACTTCAGTAATCTGGGTGCCATATTTAAAGGCAGGTAAGAGGCCATGGGATCTAAGGCAAATTGGATCCAGAATTGGCTGAGTGGCAGGAAGCAGAGAGTGATGGTTGAGGGGTGTTTATGTGACTGGATGCCTGTGGAGGATATAGACAGGCTGGTCAGATGGGCTGATCAGTGGCAAATGGAATTTAATTCAAATCAATGTGAGGTAATGCACTTAGGCAGGACAAACAAGGCATGGGTATACACGATGAATAGTAGGACCCTGGGAAGTACCAAAGATCAGAGGGACCTTGGTGTGCATGTCCACCGGTCCCTTAAGGTGGTGGGACAGGTGGATAAGGTGGTTAAGAAGGCATACGGGATACTTGTCTTTATTAGCTGAGGCACAGAATATAACAGAAGGGAGGTTATGTTGGAACAGTAATAAAACGCTGGTTTGGCCACAGTTTTGTGTGCAGTTCTGGAATCTGCATTATAGGAAGGATGTGATTGCACTAGAGAAAATGTAAAGGAGATTTACCAGGAAGTTGCCTGGGCTGGAGAGTTTTAGTTATGAAGAGAGATTGGATAGACTGTGGTTTTTTTCCTTGGAGCAGAGGAAATTGAGGGGGGACATGATTGAGGTGTATAAAATTATGAGGGGCATAGATAGGGTAGACAGGAAGGAATTTTTCCCCTTGGTGGAGGGATCAATAACCAGGGAGCATAGATTTAAGGTAAGGGGAAGGAGGTTTAGACGGGATGTGAGGAAGAACTTTTTCACCCAGAGGGTGGTAGGAATCTGGAACTCACTGCTTGAAAGGGTGGTAGAGGCAGAAACCCTTATTACATTTAAGAAGTATTTGAATGTGCACTTATGATGCCATTGCATACAAGGCTATGGGCCTAGTGCTGGAAAATGGGATTAGAATAGTTAGGTACTTGTTTGACCGGTGGAGACTCGATGGGCCGAAGGGCCTTTTTCTGTTCTGTAGGTCTCTATGACCCTGCACAGAGCTAGCACTCTCTTAGGCACCAGAAGCTGCTGCAAAGTCATGGTTGTCAAATTTCTCCAAATTTACGACACTTCCCTTGGGCACCTATTGGATGCAGTGGAGGCTCATTGTGAAGTCCTCTACATCCCTCGCACTGGGCGAAGACCATCAAGCAAGGTCACCAATCCAGCATGGGAGGCGGTGGCAGTGGTGGTCAGCGCAAACACCCTGCAAAAGAAGGCAACCACCCAGTGCTGAAAGAGAATGAGTGATCTCCTCAGTTCTGCTAGGGTAAGTCACTCTTCTCATCACTCTCAACTCTCACAAGCCCAACACACATTCACAGGGATCTCACTCACTGCCAGTCCATCAAGTGGGGATTCAGCAGTGCAACATCCATTAGACAACCATGCTGTGAGTCAGTTCCCTTGTTCCACAGCCCCCTGCCATGCACTAATTATCTCTCTTTGCTTTTGCAGGCAGGCCTGGGAAGCCACCAAGGCGGTTCATGACCCAGATCATTGACTCAAGCCCTGAAGACACCTCGGAAGAAGAATCTGATGACACCCTAATCAAAGACCCATCACAGTGCTCACCACACCCTCCACAAGCGCAGAGAGACACACCTTAGTGAGACCTAGTTCCAGAGTAGCCTTGGCGTCACAGTCTGATGAGCACATCACACTGTCTGATCCACAGCAGGCGGTGGCAAGTACTTGCTAGATTTCCGGAAATCTGCTGAGTCCAAGTCAGATGACGAGCCTCGGAATTTGATCATACTTCTGTTCCTGGCTGCAAAGGCAAACATGGGAACATCAAGAAGGGATGACTGCTGCACTCCTCAGATTGCAAGGCACGATGGAGGAGACCATCCATCTTTAGTCTGAGGTGATAGCATGGGCATGCCAACGCACCGAGGTCAACACTGGTTGGATGACGGCTGTCATGGAGACCTTGGTCCAGCACATTGTCCTGAAATGCTGCATGGACTGAACACCATCCCTGATGCCATAATTGGCCTCCAGCAATGTCAACATGAGAGTGATGCAGGGTAGCTTGATCTCACTTCAGCTTCCCCTTCTCCTCAAGGAGTCAGCCAGGGGCCTTCAGGCACCCATAGGGAGGAGGATCAGCAGGTGCACACTCCAGAGCCATCCACCCAGGCGACTCTGGGGGTTCAGGCCCATCCAAATCCCCTCTTCCTGTGACCCTAGCAGTTCCAGCTCAACAGGCCGAGGGGGCCTGTCACACAGCAGTGTCCTCCAGGTCTCAGCCCTCCAGAGGACACCCGTCAAGGTAATCACAGGGCATAGCAGTCAGTAGGCTGCCTCCACCTTTGCTGTGGATGTCGGGGGAACATCAAGCCTGAGCACTGAGAGTATGTGTGCTGCCATCAGCCATACAGAAGTCAAATGTTCACAGATGAAAGGTGAGGATGTCAGGACTGTCCTCGCTGCAACTTGTCATCATCCTCCATGAGTCATGCGGCTATGAGGGCCTACTGAGCGCACCTGCCTCGTCTGGCTAGTCTGATGGCCACATGGCCGGCATCATCGCCTTTAAGGACCTCATCGTCATTATTCCCTTCGACGTCCTCCTCACCGGAGGAGACGTGCAGCTCCTCCATCTCCTCAACAGCCAGGTCCTCCCCCAGTTGCAACGCCTGGTTGTGGAGCAAACAGCAAGCGACGAAGATGCATGACACCTTCTGGGAGTATGTTGAGGTGCGGCACCAGAACCTCATTTTCAAAATGCCTATCATTTGCTCCACCAAGGTCCAGGTCATGGCATGAGCTTCATTGTACCACTGCTGCACCTTAGTCTGAGGCCACCACACGGGCATCATCAGCCACTTCTGCCCCTTGTCACCAAGGAGGCAACCCTGTAGCCTCTCTGGACCCTGGAATATGTCAGGGATCTGAGACCTGCTAAAGATGTAGGAGTTGTGGACACTCCCTGGTAATTGTGCGCAGACCTGCAGGATGTGTTTATGGCGGTGGCACACCAGCTGGACATTCAGCGAGTTGAAGCCCCTTGCGGTTGACATAGTTGACTGCTTGTTGCCACGGAGATCTAAGTACCATGTGAGTGTAATCGATGGCACCCTGCACCTGTGGAAAACCTGAGATCTGCGCAAATCCCAGCACTCTTGCTTCCTGGCTTTTCTGATCCCGGGCGAAATACACAAAGTTCTGTGCCTTCACAAAGATGGCGTCTGTGACCTCCTGGATACACTTTTGCATGGTGGCTTGCGAGATCTTGCATAGGTCACCTATGGAGCCCTTGAAGGAGCCACTGGGAGGTCACTTTCATGGCTACTGGCAGTGGATGCCCTCCATGTCCCCATGGTGCCAAATCCTGCAGCAGGTGACATTTGTGACCGGCCTGTTCCCTAGACATGCGCAGTCTTCAGCAACACTGGTTCACAGTCATCTGTAGGAATGACAGATGTCGTCTATAGACCCTGGGTCTACATTGGCCTCCATGAGTGACGGCTTCCTGTGGATTTTCCACTGCATGCTCAGCAGGCCTTGCCGGCCCTTCACCTTGAGGAAGATGGTCCTCCCTTTGCCGAGCCAGGCCCATCCACCATTCTCTTCTTCTTCTTTGGTCTCTGTAAGCCATGAGGCATACTGCTAGATCACCAGACTCCATGATCCTGATGTCCTCTTGCTGCAGGATCAAAGAGAGAGATGTGTGGATTAGCATACGTGTCCTAAGAATCTTTCTTGGTTAAGTCTGAAGGCCCCTTCACACATGCAGAAGAGTGTTGGCCACCTTATGATGGCCAGTGTGTAGTGTGCTTGTTGGCTGTCTGAAACTCCACCCATCTCCATTCCACTCCACATGGCCGATTGGTGGCAGCTTCAGCCATTGGACTGCATGTTGTGCTCTCAGCTCAGGCATAGGCATTCTCCTAACCCGCACTGCAAGGCTGAGCTGTTAGCTTGAACCATAATGGATACTGGTCGAAACCTTAATAAAGACATTGCAAGAGGCCGTGAGCACCTCGACCAGTGACTGCGCCATGGCCACTTTTTGCAAGGGGATTCTACAACTTACCCAGTCGGCCAATTGCTCTGCTGCCCCCTAAAACGCACATTAATTTGCAGCCTGTGCCCAAGGGGTGAAAGGTTTTGGAGCATTTGGTGGTGCTTTCATGCTTCTGCGTTGCTTGAATGGGCAGGAAAGCTTCAGAGGCCTGACTCCAAGCATGTAAATGGGGTTGCAGCTGAGCAATCTCAGCTTTGGAAGAATGCTCACTTTTGACAAGCTTTTCCATCTGCGTGACTGCTTTCCTCACCCACCCACCCCCGGCATGCGCTTGAGTATTTCTTTCAGTCTGTCTGTGCTGCCTTGCCCCCACCCCACCCCCCCAAGCCCCCACCCCCGCCAGTCTGACCCGCACTAGTGCCTTTGCCCCGGCATCGCACTGAAAGCCAGCCAAGAAACAGCGACTTGCCTGTACCCTCTGAGAATGTACAGTGCCTCTTCCTTGATGTCCTACGGACAAATACGCGCAAGCGCTGTGCAAGGTTGGGTTCGCTCACCTCCAAGTTCTCCTCGAATTTCAGGTCACCAGGTGCACGTCTTTTAAAGGCAGTCGTGAAACACACCATTCTGAGGTCATGCTGACGTGGACAGTAAATTTGATGTGGGGGGATGATTCCAGCAAGCAGGGCTTATAATTAGATGCAAATGTATTAAAATGATGTTCCTGACCTGCGGCGGTGGGAAACACAGCCTGCCATTGACTGGCGGAGTGGATGGTCGCAAACTGGTTTCACAGTGGCATAATACTGATTTCTGCCCTTCTCACCATACATTGTGCTCCCTCCCCCTGCCTGCCATGATGCCCGATGCCAATGGGGCAGGAAAGTCAGTGCGATTCCCACTAGGCAGTGGGGGCAGGGCTTGCAGTGATTCATTCCCCACCCCGCTCTTACCTTATGGGGTTGACGGTCCTGGTATCGTATTTAAATTGCACCTGCACAGTTATTCACTCACTGAAGGCCAGGTGTGTGTGCTGAAGATCTAAATTAGCATGCTGGCCAAACATTCCAAACAATCTGTTCCACAGTTCAGCGAGGACTCCCTGGGGATTCTCCTCCAGGCCATTCAGGGAAGGTGGGAGATCCTCTTTCCAAGGGATGGGGTCATCAGGGACGTCAGTGTCCATGGCCAGCAGAAAATGACTACCCTGTAGAGCAGGAAAAGGATAAATGATCTGATATGCTCCGCTGGGTCAAGTGAAACTTCTACTCACTCCAAACTTTCACTCTCATAACGGCATCAAGCAGTCTAAGGGTTAAAGTCCACAGGGATGTCACATGTGAATAACGGATAGGACATCAGCACTGAGTGTCTACCAGCCATTTAAAGCTCCCCAAGTCATGTTAGATCTGGCAACAAAACGGCATCTTAATCCCTTATTGGGCAGGGCTCAGCACAAAACAGGCATGCATGCTTTGGAAATGCTCTTTCATCCATTGTGCTCACCATCAATCTATCTGTCTTTATGCAGGACAAGATCATCCACATTTGGTGGGACTAAGCCAGGAGGAGCTGAGGGTACTCTCATCCTGTGAAGAGAGGCTGCAGAGATGGCTGGTGAGAATAAAGTTCGTTCCTGAGCGGAAGGCAAGATCAGCCTCCCCCAACAAGCCTGTGAGGCTTCATGCAGTATACATCAACAACATGTGAACAACAACTGTGAGTGATCTATAGTGTAGGTACCTATCTACTAAATCACTTATCATATTTTCTCTCTATTCCAGCCACCAGCAAGAAAAGGTGGAGGAAAAGGTCGAGCAAGCACCTCAGACCCAGCCCCCAGAGCACCTCAGATGATGAGGCTGAGGAAGCATCTGATGAAGACGCACTGTGTCCACCTGCACTCTCCACCAGCACAGACCTCAGTGGGTCCTAGTTCTGGAGCAGGTTTGGCTTCACAATCTGGTGATCACCTCACAGACACATGTCCACAGCAGGTGAAGGCAGTGGCAGCTAAGGTCTCTGACACTGGGAGGACTGCTGGAGACCGGCCCTTGCTGAGTCTGAGTCTGATGATGAGGCTCTGAAATTGGCCCTGAGACAAATGTTGGAGATGCAAAGCCAGGCAGGAGAACATCAGGGGCTATCACCAGACTGGGATAAAAGATGGAGGAGTCCGTCCACGTTCTGTCTGATGTCGTGGCTCTCGAATGCTAACGCATTGAAGTCTCCATGGGAAAGGTGGTGGCCACCTTGGAGGCCCAGGTTCAGCAGTTTCTGCCGGATTTGTTCTCAAATCTGCACACCATCACTCTAGCCGCGGCTAAGTGAGAGGGATAGAGACCTTGACCTCCCTCCAGGTACCCTTTCTCCTCAAGGAGTCAGGGAGGGGCCCACAAGCACCCAAAGGGAGTAGGAACATCAGACAGAAGCCCCAGGGGCATTCAGGACATTCCAACGTGTTCTGCCACTCCAAATCCCTTCTGCCTGTGACCCCATTAGCTCAAGTAGCTCAGGCTGAGGAGCATGCACCCACCCCAGAGCAGGAAACCCTTAGCAGGTCGGAGCCATCCAGGCAGCAAGCCTCACCCGCCAAAGTCATCTCAGAAAATGGGGCACAGCAGTCAGAAGGCTGCCTCTACCTTTGCTGTGGATGTTGGGGCTGCACCTAGACGTAGTGGTAGAGTTAGGAAAATTAAGAAGTTTTGAATGCAGGCTGGTGGCACAGTTGTTTGTTCACTGTAAATAATCTGCAACTTTGTAAATATATTTCACATTTATCCCTCTCCAAGTCTCAGGTATTGAATGGCTTATCGATGTGATGCAAAGTACCACATTTATTCAAGGCTACCAAATGAACACCCCACAGCACCCCCAATTTTCTCCCATCTTGTTCCTCCGTTTCGTTCAGTCTCACTCAATCTCATCACAGTGATTTGCCTTTAGTTCCACATCTGCAATATGAACAAAGGCACTTTGTGTCAAAATGATGGCTGGACAAGACACAGGTAATCCTTGCAGACATCATGTGACCTCCTGAAAATTGTTCATTAAGGTTAGTGATTATCCTGATGGTATTGCACTAAAGTCTGCAGTACGTGGATGTAATAAATATTTGTCATGAACAACATTGGAGTCTTTTCATCTGAATGCACTTTGCAATGGCCTTTATAGTATTAGTGTGAGGATTTGGTCATTGTAGTTTTAATTGATGAGCGCCACAGCCTTTCATGCCTCTGTGCAGCATAATTTCT
Source organism: Carcharodon carcharias (assembly GCF_017639515.1). NCBI lineage: Eukaryota > Metazoa > Chordata > Chondrichthyes > Lamniformes > Lamnidae > Carcharodon > Carcharodon carcharias. The sequence goes on from NC_054470.1 coordinate 42,918,129, forward strand.
TCTCAGCATTTAAGGCTGAATGTTATTCCTTTATTAGTCTCCACTGTCCCCATGTATGACGCTGAGCGATGGAAGCTGGCTCCACTTGGTGACGTTTGAAATGTCTGCTAGAGGGGAATGAGTGTGTGATGGCATGAACTCATCCTGATGAACCTGTCCACTTAGCTGTCAGGATCATTGTTTGTTCCTAAACAGCTGCCTAGCGGGGTCTTACGGAATTCCTCTGAGGTCACAGAATGCAAATCAATATGTAAATCATGGCATGTGCACTCATTGACTTAGGGTTCTCAGAAATGATTAGCCTTTGTGAGATGGACAATGTTGAGGACTGTCATGGTATGAAAGTGATGCTCCAGCACATCTGATGAGTGCTCAGCAGTAACTATGAAGGGAATAAGTTATAATTGTTTGCTGTGTCAAAGCTGTCTGGGCCATGCCTCTCCCAAATGCCAAGGCCATGCAGGACGTAAACTTGGCACGCTTCCAATGACTTTAGGGTTATGACTGTTTGCCAATAATCACTTGATGGTCCTGCGGAACCACTCTCTGCAAGAACAATGCTAACCTAACTTCCAGCTTTGGGTTTATGCTGTTGTGTTACTGATCACTGCATCCTGATGTCCAATGACATCTTAGAGCTCAGTATCAAGATGCTGTCTCTGTTATTAATCATGCTGGAGAGCTGGTGTTTGGAGAGATGATGCTGCCAGTATGTAGCTCTCTTTGAGATGGTCCAGCATTAACCACTGCCAAATGTTTTACCTCTTAGAGCCACCATACTACGCTGCTGTTATACATGCATGAATGCATCCATATGTGAAATAACACTTCAGCCTCTTGAAGGATGCCACGGCTACTTACTTGTTGGCACCATGGTTGAAAGAACTGCACTATTTGCAGTTGTTTGAGGATGCGCACTTGCGTAGTACAAAGCACAATCCACAGCAGCCACACAGCCCCTACGCTACTGTGTCTTCCAAGAATGACCACATCGTTAGGGTTGAAGGTTATCTATGCTTTCTCAGTGATCTTTCTGAGATTGTTGACCTTTTGTTGCATGTTGAAGATGATAATGAAGGTGTTGTACTGTACCCTGCATTGAAGCATGAAGAGAACTGCACTCATAATGACTTGACTTCACATTATTCCTCCTGGAATCTTGTAGCTACAAGGTAGTCACAAGCAATAGTTCCGCATCATGCCTGTGAAATGGCCTCATGTGGCTCGTCTGAATCTATGCCTGCTTCAGATTCATCCGCTTCAACATCCTCCTCATCCGAGGAGACGTTTAGCTCCTCCATGTCTCCCTATGTCACCTTAGCAGCACAAGGTTGTGCAGGGTGTAGCAAACAACAATGATGCAGGACATCCTCTGTGGTGAATATTGGAGAGTCCTGCCTGATCGGTCCAAACATCTGAAATGCATCTTTAAGAGGTCAATAGTCTGCTCTATTAAGGACCTTGTGGCTGAATGTGCAGCATTGTATCTCTCCCCTTGATGCACTCCATGGATGATGAACAGGCATCATTAGCCATGTCTTTATGATGATAGGAAATAGAGACAGTTTAAGTAAGTTATATTTGTGGGTGTTAGGAATGAGTTTTAGCTTTAAAGTTTAAGTTTAAGTTGTATTTTTGTATGTGTGTGTTAAGAAAGGTCAAAGTGAGTTTTAGTTCACTTTAAAAAGGTGCTTGCATTTCTAATGAGAGTTTATGACTTAAGAAGTTAAGCAAACACAAGAGTAGAAGAATTAGGCTGTTGCCTAGCAACAGGAGTCCAGAGAGGCAGGTCCCTCTCATAGTCACGCACAGAAGAAGAAAAACAGAAGTTTTGAGTTCAGTTTGAAGCCAGGACCCCGAGAGACTGGACACTGGCAGAGGGAGCTACAGATTTCCCAAAAGAATCAAAAGGTTCCAAGGCCAAAGGAGTAAGACAGGAACCAGAGAAAGTCCCAAGAAGACCTTCTAATCAAAGGAAGGACCTGTTAAGTGAAGTTAAGAGTGAGGGGCAGAAAGAAATGCTCCAAGGTTCAAGTTTAAAACTTCAAGCTGCAGAAAGCAGATTTAAAGTGAGAACAGCTTGCAAGAGGCAAGAAGGTCCAAAGAAGCAACTGAAAGTCTGTAACTCTTGGCTATGGGCACGTGAGGCAGTGCGTACTGTTAAAGGCTGAGTCAGTGAGACAGAGTGTGAGGAAGATAGTTTGAATGCATGTGGTGATCCATGGAAGAAGAGCATCAGAGGTAGAGTTTGAAACCCTGGAGGTGAACATTTGCAGAGGCGTCTGAGAGAAAACTCGGTATGAGAGAAGATTCCAAAACGAGGTCTTAGAGAGTGGAGACTGGAAACCCTCATGTGAAAGACAGAGTGCAGTGAAACCAGTTGGCTCACGGTGTGACAAGCATCTAGGGGGAGTGGAGGAGAGATCCACAGCATCTGGTTGAGGTGCATCTGTCACTTGGTTTCAGAGTGTGGTGTGTCTGACCACAGGGTGCCTATTGATACATGGATTGTGTACTTACTGTGGACATTGGAATATAAGATAACTCTTGTTACTTGTGTTATCCTTACAAATCTGTATATATCTGTAAAAGTACAGTTGTAGATAAAGGAGAATTGTAATATAATTTGTCTTTTCTTGTTTAATAAATGTTTTTGTTGTTAAAAGTTCATCAGCTGACTTCTGGGACTTTGTTCAGTAGCCACTCTCCATGTATCTAAAAAAACAAATAAAAGTTAGAATCTATCAAGCTGGTTTCCACTTTGGGATCAGGCTTGTCCAGGGGTAACCTCAGCTGGGATCATAAGAATGAGGTACCCTTTATTACCAAGGAGTCAATCCCCTAAGGGCCAAGCCCCCCTCCAATATCTCTGGCGCCTGGGAATGATTCAAAATGTACAAGTCATGTGAGCTTCCTGGGTACCTAGCACAAACATACTGCTTTCTGTGATCATAAATCGGCTAGACATTCAGAGAATGAATCTTTTTCTATTTATGAATCTCACAGTCTGCTACCTGGGAACTCACAAGGCCACATGAGTGCAATCGATAGCGCCTTACAATTGCAGAAAGCCTGAGAAAATATTGAATCCCACAACTCTGGCAACCTGGGTTGTCTCATCCATATAGAATTGTAGGTAATGGTGAGCTTTATTTAAAGGGGCATTGGTCACTCCCCTTATGCATTTCTGTATCGCCAAATGTGAGATTCCACAAAGGTTCCCTATAAGGATCTGCAGGCAAAAAAGTTCAGTGCGGCTTTAATCTTCAGAGCACTGGCACTGGATGCACTCCAAGTCCATGCAACGGGATCCTCAAGAAGGTGGCACATAAGAGCTATCGTATCCTAGACAGTTGGGAAAACAAGATTCCAAACTAAAACAAAAACAGAATTACCTGGAAAAACTCAGCAGGTCTGGCAGCATCGGCGGAGAAGAAAAGAGTTGACGTTTCGAGTCCTCATGACCCTTCAGCAGAACTGGGTGAATCCAAGGAGAGGGGTGAAATATAAGCTGGTTTAAGGTGGGGGTGGGGGGGGGGGGGGGGGGGTGGGGGAGAGGGGGGGGGGGACGGGGAGACAAGTAGAGGGGGGTGGTGTGGTTGTAGGGACAAGCAAGCAGTGATAGAAGCAGATCATCAAAAGGTGTCACAGACAAAAGAACAAAAGAACACAGAGGTGTTGAAGTTGGTGATATTATCTAAACGAATGTGCTAATTAAGAATGGATGGTAGGGCACTCAAGGTATAGCTCTAGTGGGGGTGAGGGGGCATAAAAGATTTTAAAATAATGGAAATAAGTGGGAAAAGAAAAAATCTATATAAATTATTGGAAAAAACAAAAGGAAGGGGGAAGAAACAGAAAGGGGGTGGGGATGGAGGAGGGAGGTCAAGATCTAAAGTTGTTGAATTCAATATTCAGTCCGGAAGGCTGTAAAGTGCCTAGTTGGAAGATGAGGTGCTGTTCCTCCTGTTTGCGTTGGCCTTCACTGGAACAATTCAGCAAGCCAAGGACAGACATGTGGGTAAGAGAGCAGGGTGGAGTGTTGAAATGGCAAGCGACAGCGAGGTTTGGGTCATTCTTGTGGACAGACCGCAGGTGTTCTGCAAAGCGGTCGCCCAGTTTACATTTGGTCTCTCCAATGTAGAGGAGACCGCTTTGGGAGCAACAAATGCAGTAGACTAAGTTGGGGGAAATGCAAGTGAAATGCTGCTTCACTTGAAAGGAGTGTTTGGGCCCTTGGATGGTGAGGAGAGAGGAAGTGAAGGGGCAGGTATTGCATCTTTTGCATGGGCGTGGGGAGGTGTCATAGGTGGGGGTTGAGGAGTAGGGGCTGATAGAGGAGTGGACCAGGGTGTCCTGGAGGGAACGATCCCTACGATACATTTCTGCTGAAGGGTCATGAGGACTCGAAAAGTCAACTCTTTTCTTCTCCGCCGATGCTGTCAGACCTGCTGAGTTTTTCCAGGTAATTCTCTTTTTGTTTTGGATTTCCAGCATCCGCAGTTTTTTGTTTTTATAAGATTCCAAACTAGTTTCCCGCATCGCTCCAAATTTAGAACCCCTGTCCACTATGATTCCTGTCACTGGTGGGAGTAGAAAATTCTGCCCATTTTCTCAAAACATTAAGAATTTTCTATCCTGGAGGCTGCTTGCTGGAGTATAATTCCAGCCAAGAGGTATACATCAGGTGTTGCTAGCAAATTGTTAGCTTAAATTTTTTAAATTCCCAGTTTAGTCATGTGCAGATGTGAAATTTACTTGTAAAGTCCACATTAGCTTCCAACAGCTTTGAGTTAGAGCAGTAGCATCAACTGAGGTAGACAGAGGAGACTGACACATGGAGGCTTTGAGTATCCATTTCAATATGAGTCCCCTTAGACTACAAATTATAGATAAAGATGTGCCTTTTATCTTCATTATTTAACTTTCTTACAACCTAATAATGGTTGAATGTAATATTCAACATCTCAGTCTTTTAATCACTAACCTGAAAAGCAGGCAAAGCTGGCTCCTCCAGTGGACCTGGGACAGGATTGAGCAGTTTTTAAGACATTCCAACATTTCGCTGAACTATACAATCAATAACTAATGAGATCAGACACAAGGGCAAAGCTTGTTGTTGTTTGGAAAAAAAAACAGAAAAAATTCTTCCTGCCTGTCGACGGACAAGGGGCTACTTCATCATGTAGAGAGTATACTTGTTTGAGTTAAATACTACTGAAAGGCTAATGGATGTATGCTTAATCCTACTTAAGGACCCAAACTGAAATACACACTAAGATCTTTATTTACTCTACATAAATTATAACCACGAATATACACATCCATTTACTGCAGTGAGCTTAAACATAATTTGCATTTCTCTCTTTCCCTGCATGCTTTTTATTCTTCCTTTTCAAATACTTATCCAATTACTTTTTTAAATAATGTTATTGTCGATTTCTCAATAGTCTCTTGTGGTAAAGCATTCCATATTCTAAAAGCCCTGTGTGCGTAAAAAATGCATTTTAGCTTCTCCCCTTATTTGAATAATGATCCTGAATCTATGTGCCTTGGTCAGAAATCATCAACCAGTGAAAACCAATAAAAAAAGTGAAAATTTTCACTATTCGTGCTCTCTGAGTGTATTATTTATAAGATTTCCTTTAACCTTTCCTATTGAACTGAAAAGGCCCAAATTTTCAAGTTTTCCTTCATAACTATAATCTCTCAATCCTGGTAGCATTTTGTTGATTTTTGTTGTATCCTTCCTGGCTTTTATATTCATTATGTCTACATATAAAACCTAGGACTTTACCTGCCTTTACATGCCCTTTTCTACTTTCATTCCAATGTTTAAAGATATGTTTGCACCTCTGGAGATCTTTATTCCTCCACTTTGTTAAGAATCTTACTATTTAGAATATATTTCCTTTCACTGATCTTTTTCACATTTCTTTGCACTAAGTTTGCTCTGTCATTCATCTGTCCATTTTGGTAACTTGTCTATGATGTCCTGTAATCTTCTTCATAATTTTCCATAACCTGTAATTTGTAACAAGTTTCAATATCATTCCCCTTGTGCCAATACCCAAATAATTTATACAAATATAAAACAAATGAAATTCCAGCGAAAATTCTTGAATACATCATAATCCATACTCAGCGCAAAGAAAAACAGCCATTTTCTCCTCCTCCTTCCTCAACTAGCAGCTCATCTCCTCTACGTGACCTCTCTTTTCTCCCAGTCATGCTCAATTCCCAGAGGAAGCCCTACCATCCCACCCATTCTGGAAGCATCATGCATCAGCACAAGCTTTTAAATCAACAAAAAAACTACTCCTGCATCAGCCACCCTACTTCCTACAATTTTCAAACTTTAGCCAAGTATAGGAAAATTCCAAAAACACAATTGCACCAACAATCAGAAGAAATAATCCAGCAACTAGACCATAAGTAGTTCATGATCTCTTGAAATTTCCCTGTTGGAGAATCCTTCATGCCAGTTAAAGTTATATTCACCAGTGCGAGGTTAAGGCAAGGCATAGGCTAGAGTGTGGAGTTCAAAAACAGCAGCATTGACATCAAATCATCATTGTATACTGACTGATGTCACATTCTGCTTGCTCTGGGTGATTCGGACGGTTGTTAGGTGGTAGGTGTAAACAAATCCTTTTACCAAGGTGGCATCCTGTGCATTTTCCACCCAATGCTGCCAGACCATACTCTCAGGCATTAGGTTGACACGTAACACCTTAAAAATGGGTGCTACAGAACCCAATTTGTCCCCTTACAAGTCTTAATTTTTGTAACAATTCTGTAACAATTCTCTTCTGTGTATAATTTATGTAGCCTTAACATTTGTAACATCTTTGTAAGTGGCACCTTATCAAACATTGCCTGAAAATTCTTACATATTCATTGAATGACAGGTAATACTGGATGCACAGCAGAACAATACAAAGCATTCTGCATGGTGAGCTATGCTTAAAGCTGTGTCCTATTGGCAGCATTGCAACTTATGTCCTTCTGAAGCTACAGGGTTTTCACAATTAAGAGATCTCAAAAAGCATATTTTCTTAGCACATCTCAACACTCTGCTTCAGTTACTGTGCATACCCACTCCTACTGGAAACGTTTCACGAAGCAGGGTGTATGATGTTCAGCTGGCTACTTTGAAAGCTAACTCAAAGCAAAGGAATATGGAACTCACAAGACCTGTCTAATAGTTTGGCACCTCACAATATGTATTTCATGCACTCATTTAAAAAGTTTCCAAGAAGATTGAGAGCAACTATAGAGGGGCCTGTAATATTGACGATGTGAAGAACAATTTAATTATTATTCCACCATGGGCTGTGAGCGTCCATGGGCTGTAAGCGTCACTGGCAAGGCCAGCGTTTGCTGCCCATCCCTAACTGCCTTAGAGAAGGAATTCGCTGCCCAAGAAGGTGGTAGAAGCACAGATGATCAATGATTTCAAAAGGAAATTGGATGGGTATTTGAAGGAAATAAACTTTCAGGTCTACAGGAATAGAGCAAGGAATTGATCTGTTCAACAGAGATGGTCACCTGTGCTGTAAAATGGCTCTATCATCCACATCTGTCTACTGCTGTATGGACATTTGACCAACTGCAAAGCACCTCGAGGCACATGGCCATTCCATGCCCCTCTACAGTGGAGATCTTTTTGGCTAAAGTTCCAAGTTCAACCATAGTTTCCTTAAAAAAATTCCACAACTGGTGCCATAGAAACTTTGGATTCTAAGCCAAAGCAGTCCATCTTCTTTGCATTCAACATGTTGTGCATCCAGAAAATGCAGCTCTTCAACAATCTCATCGCTGGCAAGCAATCTGCTCCCACACACATCTTTGATTATACTAAGTCGGTGCCCAGCACCAGGTGAACAGCAGGAGCCGACATTGATGATGGAGATGTCTCTTAGATTAAAATCACATTCATATAACCCAGTCACAGCTGGTATAAGTGATGACAGATGTATTCCTCGACAAACAGGACCAGGTAGTCAGCACGTCAATGCAAATGGCACCTATAGGTGTATGGTCATCTAAAAGGCACACCTTCATCTATAAAAGGTATTACACTGACACCCAACACCAACAAAATTAGGTCCTCCTCTAATTTTATAACGGCTTAGAAGAAACACAGTGAGGAAGTGGAAGACATTTACCATATATTTTTAATAAGGGAAGCACAAAGACAAAACACACTGAACAAACCTGTGCCAAAGTTAGAAAGACTGATACATGGATGTATTCTGAGGGTGGAATTGTCCCAGAATTGCACTGGGTGCAGTTGTGGGCGAGAAAAAGGACGTTATACCCATTGGCCGCTATGGCGGCTTTTCACACAGTATCGTCCCGACCGTGCCTCATTAATCATGTATTCCTGGGAAACATGCCCTTTCGTTGGCAGGCAGACTCCGATTCGCCTGCTATACCATCACCTTGCTGCTTCTTCAGGCCAGGTGCCACATTTAAAGTGCAGCCATGCGCACACCTCTTAGTACTTCCAGCCCAGGACTGCTGCAAAGACATGGAGGCCTGTCGTGATGTATTCTACCCCACTCTGGCTGTAGGAGGGGCAGCAAAATTACCACTCCAGCTTGGAAGGTGATGGCAGTGGTGATCAGTGCCAATGCTGCACAGATCAGGTTGGCTATCCAATGCAGATAGAGGATGGATGATCTCATTCATGCCACCAGGGACGGCAGCCATCTCATCACTCTGAACTCACATACTCAAGCCCATCACACATTCACTGGCAGCTCACTCACTGCCAGCTCTAGGGACATCACCACTCACTCTCACACATAACCTCCCATCTCTATCTGGCCTGTTCTGGAGACTACCTCCTTAGCCCTCACTGTCTTGAGGCCAATTGCACAGGTCAACATGTGCCCCTACACACACTATGGAATACCCCCCACCCGCCCCCAACCCAATTCCCCAGTACAGCCCTTGCCCCACGGCTGTTGAAAAGCCACCCTCACCTTGTGGCTGGTTTGGTAGGTAGAGACCTGCCTGTGAACCATCCTAAAAGTGATATGGTGCTGTCTGCAAAACCTGGCGCTGATGACTGAGAGAGCTGCCTGAAGCAAGGTAGGCAAGCAAACCTTGAAGTTCTGAGCAAAGTGCAGCTCACCAAGGTGCATGTTGCTTTTTTGCAGCTGTGAAACACATCAGTGTGCAATCACACCGATGTGCTCGGATGATCCAGGCAAATTGGGCTTATAATGATATGCAGGTGTATTACAATGAGGTTCCCAACATCCGATGGTGGGAAACATGGCCCGTCATTGACAGGCAGAGCAAACAATTGCAAACTGGTTTCATGATGTCGTGAAACCGCTTTTTGGCCTTCTTGCCATATTGTCCACTCACGCTGCCAAACACACCCAACACTAGCAGGCACGGAAATTTCTACCAAGAGTTCATTTGGTATTTAATTTGGTTCATTTGAGACAAATTAAGGTACTTGAGGAAAAATAATGTTCAATTCAGGAAATCTGGAGGCAACGTTTTATGTGGCAAACATGTTGAACAAATGTGCAGATGGCTTTTGTGCCTTGCATGTTGCAGGTATTTAATTATATGTTCTTTCTTAAGCCTTTCTTTATGTAGGCATGTCATTTGGATTGGATTGTGAACTTTATCTGGTTGCTGCTGCTTATCTTCTCCTACCTGCTCCATGGCAAGGCTTTCCTACCCGCAAATTTTGAGAAATTTTGATTCCAATTACGCTCAAAAGCAATCATTTAGCCATTCTTTGACATCAATTACATTCAAAAGCAATCATTAAGCTATGATTTAGCTATTACTTAACACTGCAATGATCGTAACTGACGTCAATGTCAGCAACTGCCCCAAAATGCAGCACTCATTTACGTTTAGCAACATCACTTAAGCATTCGGACACCAAAAACAATCAGAGTTTATTTTAAACATTTCTGAATTTCAATAGTGTCAAGCATCCTAAAACTGATCTAACAATTATGTTTTAACACACCTTTTAATAAGCTAGTTGTATCTTTTTCTTGTAACCTATAACTCAAGGATTACAACCCTGCACCAGTCCCACCCCCAGGGATTGGAGCAGCTTTCTCCCCCACCACCACCACACCGCCATCCACCCTGGAACAGTTTCCTCCCCCACCACCAGCCCCAAAGCAATTTTCTCCCCCACCACACCCACAAAGCAATTTTCTCCCCCAAGCCCCGTTCCTCGTGCACTTTTCTCCCCCAACACCTGCCCCCCTCCACTGAAGAGAAATTTTCCTCCCGCACCATCCTGCCCAGAGCAATTTTCTTCCCCCGAGAGCAATTTTCTCCCCCACCCATGCCCCAGCCCGAAGCAATTTCCTACCCCACCCAGCCCCTGCAGCAATTTTCTCCCGCGCCCCCCCAGAGCAATTTTCTTCTGCCCTTGAACCCCCCCATCACCTCACCCAGCAGTTCTTTTCCCCTCTCTCTTCCCCCACCCCACCCCCCTTTCTCCTTCTCTCTCTCCCCTTCTCTTCACACCCTCACACCCATCTCTCCCTCTCCACCACTCCCTCCTCCCTCTCTCCCTTTCCCCCTTCTCCCCTTCTTTCACTCTCTCACACACTCTCCCTCCCTCCCACATCTTCCCCCTCCCCCCCATCTCTCACCCCCTCCACTTCTCTAACTTCTCCCCATCTCTCTCCCAATCCCCCCTTCCCCCTCTCTCCTAATCCCCCCTCCCCCTCCCATTCTCCCTTTTCTCCCCCACACCCTTCTCCCCCTCCATCTCTTTCACTACCCCTCCATCCTTCTCGCACCCTTGCTCCCTTTCCCCTCCCCCTCCTTCTCTCTCTCTCCCTCCCTCACCATCTCTTCCCCTCAGCTCCCCAACCTCTCTCCCCTGTCCTTCTCCTTCTCTACCCCACCCCTCTTTCCTCCTTCCTCTCCTCTCTACTCCCTCCCTCTTCTCCCCTCCCTTCTATTCTCTCCCCCACCCTCCTCCTCTCTCCCCCTCCCCTCCATCGCTCGCCCCTCACACCTCCCTCCCTCTTCCTCTCTCCATTCCTCCCCTCCCATCCCCCACTCTCTACCTCCTTCCCCCTCCCAAACCCTACCCTCTCCCATCCCCAACCCATCCCCCACTCTCCCCCTCCCCTTCTCTTCTCCCTCATCACCACCACCCATCACCCTCTCCCTCCTCTATACCTCTCCCCTCACCCTCGCTCCTCCTTCGCTCCCTCTCTCCCCTCCTCTGCTCCCTCTCTCTTCCTTTCTCCTCTCTCCCCTTCCTCCTCCCCTCCCCATTTCTCCCTTCCCCCTCCCTCCCTATCCCCCTCTCTCCCCTTCTCCTCTCTCCCCTTCCCCCACCAACTATCCCTTCCACTCTGGCCCTTTCTCGCTATCTCCCCTTCCCCTCCTCCTCTATCCACTTCCACTCCTCTTATTTCTCACCCCTCTCCCCTTCCTCTCCCCCTCTATCCCCTTCCACTCCCATTGCCTTTCCCACTCCTCCCCCTCTATCCCCTTCCCCTCCCTATCCTCTCCTCCTATCTCCCCTTCCTCTCCCCCTCCTCCCTCCTCCCTCCTCTATTCCCTTCCCCTCCCCCTCTCCCCTTATCTCCCCTTCCACTCTCATTATCTCCCCTTCCAATCCCCCTCTGTCCCACTCCATCCCCTTCCCCTCACCCTTCCTATCCTTCCCCTACCTCTCTCTTGCATCTCCCCCTCTCTCCACTTCCCCTCTCCCCCTTTCCCCTCCTTTGCTACCCCTCTCTCGCCTCCTTCCCCTTCCCATCTCTCCCCTTTCCCTCCACGTTCTCTTCCTTTCCTCTCACCCACTCTCCCTTCCCCTCCCCTCTCTCCCTTGCTGCTCCCCCTCTCTCCCCTTCCACTCACCCTGTAGCCCCATCTGCTCTCCCTCTAATGCCTTCCCCTCTCTCTCCGCTTCCCCTCTCTCCTCAGCTCTCCACCCTTCTTCCCTTCCCTTCCCCCTCTCCACTTCCCCTCCTCTCTATTGCCTTTCCCTTTCCTCCCCATCTAACCCCTTCTCCTCCCTTCCATTTCCCCTATCTCCCCTTCCTCTCCCATTCTCCTCCTCCCTGTTCCCTATCTCCTCTCACCTCCCCTCCGCCTTCTCCCCTCCCATTATCTCACCTTACCCTCTCTTTATCTCCCCTTCCATTCCCCTTCTGTCCCACTCCATCCTCTTCCCCTCTCCTTTTTTCCCATTCCCCTACCCTTCTCACCTTACACTCTTCCATCTACCTCTCTCTCTCCAATTCCCTTCTCTCCCTCTCCCATTCCCCTCTCCACCCTACTCCCCATCCCTTCTCTCCCCCTCTATCCGCTTCCTCACCCCTCTCTCCCACTCCTCCCCCACAATCCGCTTCCCCACCCCTCTCTCCCCCTCCCCATCCCCTCCCCCTCTCTGTTCCTTTCCCCTATTCTCCTCCCCATACCCTCCCTCTCTCCCTGCTCTGTTCCCTTCCCCTCCCCTCTCCTCTCCCCTTCCCCTCTCCTCTCTCCCCTTCCCCTCGCTCCCCTCCCACCTCCCTCCGCTTCCCTTCCCCCTTTCTCGCCCTTCTCCACTCAGTCTCTATCCCCTTCCACTCCCTCCCCTTTCCCCTCCTCCTCTCACCTTTCTCCACCCACTCTCTACCCCTTCCACTCCCACTCTTCCCCCTTCCCCTTCCACTCTTCCCCCTTCCCCATCTCCCCTCTCCCTCCTCCACTTTTGCCTCCCCCTTTCTCCTCTCCCTCTCTCTCTCCACTTCTCCTCCCCCTCTCTCCCCATTCCCTCTCCCCTCTTTCCCCTTCCCCTCACTCCCCCTCCCCCCCCACTTCTCCTCGCCCTTTTCCTGTCCCCTTCCCCCTCTCTCCTTCCCTTCCCACTCTCCCACCCCTTCCCCCTCTCCCTCCCCCTCCACTCCCCCTCACTCCGTCCCCCTCCCTTTCTCCCCCTGCCCTCTCTCTCCACCCCCTCCCTTTCTCTCCCCATCCTGTTCTCTATCTACCCCCCATTTCTCCCCCCTCCCCCTGTCTCTCCCCTCCTCTCTCTCCTCCCCTTCTCCCCCTCCCCTCCCCCTCTCTCTCCCTCCTCCCCCCCTTCTCTCTCCCCCCTCCCCTTCCCGTCTCTCTCTCTCTCCCCCTCTCCTCCCTCCTCTCTCTCCCCCTCCCCTCCCCCATCTCTCTCTCAACCCTCCCCTCCCCTCTCTCTCTCTCCCCTTCCCCTCCCTCCTCCCTTTACCCTCCCCTCTCTCCTCCCTTCCCCTTCCCCTCCGCTCTCCCCTCCCCCCAACCTCCCTCCGCTCCCCCTCTCCTTTTCCTTTTCCCTCCCCCTCTCTTGCCCTTCTCCACCCAGTCTCTACCCCCTTCCACTCTCCCCTTCCCTCCCCTCCCCTCTTCCCTTCCCTCCCCTCCTGCTCCCTACACTTTTCCCTCCCCCCTCCCACCCTTCTCCACCCACTACGCCCTTCCACTCCCACTCTCCCCCTTCCCCTCACTCTCCCTCCCCCCTCCACTTCTCCTCCTCCTTTCCCTGTCCCCTCCCCCTCTCTCTTCCCCCTCTCCCCTTCCCTTCCCACTCTCTCCATCCCTTCCCCTTCCCCTCTCTCCACCCTCTCCCCTTCCCCTCCCCCTCTTTCTGTCCCCCCTCCCCTTCCCCTCCCCCCACTCTCTCTCCCTCTTCCCTCCCCCACTCTCTCCCCCTCCCCTCCCCCTCCCCTCTCTCCCTCCATGCCCCCTCTCTTTATCCCCTCTCCCCTCCCCCTCTATCTTCCCTCCCATCCCCCTCTTTCCCTCCCCCTCCTCTCCCCCCGTCCCCTTCTCTCCACCCCCTCCCCCTTTCTCTCCCCCTCCTGTTCTCTCTCTCTGCCCCCCTCTCCACCCTCCTCTCTCCCCCCTCCCCCTCCCTCATCCTCCTCTGTCTTCCCCTCCCCCTCCCTCCACCCATTTCTCTCCCCCCTCCTCTTCCCCTCTCTCTCTCCCCCTCCCCTCCCCCTCTCTCTCCCCTTCCGCTCCCCCACCCTCCTCCCTTTACCCTTCCCCTATCTCCTCACCACCCCTTCCCCTCCTCTCTCTCCTTCCCCTCCCCCCTCCTCCCTTTACCCTCCCCCTCTCTCCTCCCCTCTCCACCTTGCCTCTTTCTCCCTCTCCCCACCCTGCCCATCTCCCTCTCCCCGCCCTGCCCCTCTCTCTCCCTCTCTCCTCCCGTCCCTCTTACCCATCTCTCACCCTTCCCGGGGACCAGGGGGAGATTGGAGTATGAGGAGGGGGGTGGGATGTTTTGGAGGCCAGAGGGAGGGGGAGCAGGGAGAGTTTGGAGACTGGAAGGACAGCTGTGAAGAAAGATTTTATACCCTGAGCCCTAAGAGACTGGAGAGGGGGAGTGGGGAGATGGTGAGTGTTTAGATCCTGATACTCAGGGTGGTGGGGAAGGCGTGGAAAAAACCTAGGCCCTGAGACTGGGGAGGGGGGGAAAGGAGAGTTTAGATCCTGAGACTGTGGGGATGGAGTGGGGGGGTGTAGGTGGAAGAAGCTTTAGACCCTGAAACTGGGGGCAGGGGGAGGCGTAGTTCTGGGGAAGAGTTTAGGCCTCAAGGATGGTTCAGGGCAGTGGGGAAGAGTTTAGATCCTGAAACTCGGGTGGTGGGGCAGGGAAGAGGGCCTGGAGTTTAGCTTTTGACTTGCGGGCTGTGGGTGTAAAGTATAGAACCTGAGACTAAAACGATTTAACAAACTGATGGGGATCTGATGCGTCCTCTCAAGCATGCACTAAACAGTAGAAAGTTTTATGGTCAAATAGAAAGACTGAATAAATTTAGATATTATTTAAGTAATCAATTTCCTTGTATTTTCAGTTTAGGTTGCTGAGCGTATTTGATCGCTTTAAACACATTGGATAGCTTTGAGTGCGCTTGAGGCCTTTGAGGTCTTTTGCCACTTGATTGCATTTGATGTCAAAGATGGCAAAATGCTGCTGATCTGCAAGCAAACTCTTCCCAAATTAGAACATTGGATGTCAAATGACCACAGAATATTTTTGAGCGCATTTAATATAAAAATGACGTCAAAATTTTCAGGTAGGGCTATTATGTAACATGCAGAAATTGACACCTTAGTCAGATTCTACTACAAGCTTCTGCTGTCAGTCAAAATATTTAAACCTTTACTTCCAGGTGCTGACTATCTGTTCCAATAAAATGATGATATCAACACCTGTCACTCGGCAGGTGTTGTCCATTGGTCTTTCAATTGAGTAAACAGTCAAGGTTCCAGTGATCACAAGGTTCCCCCTACAGCTGTCCATCCAGTTTTCCTGGCTACTGAAGTAATGGTGATCCCGTGGATTGACATAAAATTAATAAATCATGGCAACTGCTTGGAACATTCACTTCATTATTCAATACTAAGGTGACAGACCAGCTACAAATGCTCTTTCCTGCTTTTGACTCTGCTGCCATGTACTACTTGTCTTTACTATGGTTCACAGAGAGCTCTGCCAAGTGACCAACATCCTCAGCCAGCCAGTGCCTCAGCGCCACCAAGGCGACACCTCCAGCCAAGTGGACACCTCCCTCCATTGAAGAAGTGGAAATAAGTAGCCTGGAAGACCCGTCACAGAGCTTACCCACACCCTGCACCAACACAGACACACCGGCCTCGGTGGGACCTAGATCTAAAGCAGGCTCGGGTTCACAATCTGGTGGTCAACGCACGGATACTTGGCCACAGCAGCAGGAGGCAGGTTCATGCGAGCTCCCCGGCACTCGGAGGACTGCTGGGAATCAGGAAACTGTGAGGCCCAAGTCAGATGACAAGCCTCTAGATTTGGCCTTCCAACTCATCCTGGAGAGTCAGCAGAAGGCATGGGAACATCATGCAGAGCTGTTGGAAGCCCTCAAGAGAGTGGCACATGAGTTGGAGGAGAGCATCCGCCTGCTCTCTGAAAAGTGGTGCCCACATGTACATGTATGGTGATCTCCATGGGGAGGATGGCAGATGCCACGGAGATCCTGGTCCAGCAGAATAAAGAGATGTGTGCGGACATGCACTCCATCGCTGGAGCCATGGGTGAGTTCCTGCAATGGCAATGTGAGAGGGAAACAGGGCACCTCGAAGTCCCTCCAGGTGCTCCTTCCCCTCAAGGAGACAAGCCGGGGCACCCGAAGGGGGAAGGAGCGGTAGCTGGACACAACTGGGTCATCCACTCAGGAATCTCAAAGGCTGTCCTCTCCCTCCGAGTCCCCTTTGCCTGTGAGCTCCTCAACCTCGTCCTCTGTCACTGCAGAGGGAGCAGTTGGCCAATGAATGGTTCTAGAGGAAGAAGTATGTATGTGGCAGGGCCTTTTGGAGCCTCGTGCAAGTTCTCTCCCATGCATGTGAAGTCTTCACATATCATACCCACCTCAATGTCCTGAGCATTTTGAATGCTGCCTGCATTCCAGTTGTCCATCTGAGCTGACTTACATCTCTGCCCGCCCAATGATCACAATCCCATGCAGCACCTGATCTCGCCCACCACAACTGTCGTTTCACTTTCAATTCGGACAGCATGGTCTGGGTTCGATTTTTCGTCAGCTCTTCCGTCTTTTTGCCTCCCCAAGTCATCTATTTCCTTTCCTCCATCACAGTTGAGCCCCCTTGCAGTAGCTTCCACTTCTCCTCTGTGACCTCCCAGCCACAATTCTTTTCCTTTGGGGATATCCAGGTTAACATGTACATTTCCTTCCTTCCCGAAAATCCCACCCCCATCCAAATGCACCTCCCCGATCTCTTCCTTCCCAACCCCAGGGTCCGCTTCTGTCTCCAAGTCCCCATCAACCACCCTTGCCATCCCTTTTACGACTACCGTCAAACCTTCACCCTCCCACCCTACCAGCTCACTCTGCCCTCGCTCATTCTCACCATTCCCTCATACCACAACCACTCTCAGTTCGCTCCCCAGGAGGCAGTCATGGACCCAGCAGACCTCTCCCTGGCATGTTTACCTAGACATCCCCCCCTCTAGACCCCTTCCCCCTACCGGAACCCCTTTCCCACCCCCTGCCAGAACCCCTTCCTCCCTCTTATTCCCCCAAATGCCCAGATTCCACACCACCCACTTAGTCCCTTCCTCTTCCTGATGCCCTCAGACACCCTAACTTCTTTTGCCACCAATAGTCCTTCCCCCCTCCCGAGTCCTTCCTCCTGTCATATCTCTTCCTCTAGCCTGACTCCTTCCCCCTTCCTGATTCCCTCAGTTATCCTCATTTCTTCCTCCAACTTTACTCTTTCCCCACTCCTTCCTCCACCCTTACTTCTTTCTTCACCCTTACACGCTCCCCTCTCCACACTCCATCCCCCCTCCGAACTCATTCCTTTACACCTTCCACCCCCCACTTACACCTATCTCCCCAGTTGCCATCCTCCCCCCCATTACTGACACCTTCATTCCCCCCTCTCAACCTCACCCCAACACCTTCATTCCCCCCCTCCCCCCACCTTACCACCCCCAACACTTTCATTGCCCCTCTCCCAACCTCACTCCCCAGGCATCTTCATTCCCTCCCAACACCTCCTTCTCTCCCAGTGGATCCTAGACCTTCCTCTCCCATCCCCTTGACCATCATCCGTTGTGACCATTAACTTTCCAACTTCCGTGAGGTGCTTCGCAGCGGGGCCACGTCCATGAGAATCCACCCAGCCATCAACATTCCTCCAGGACCCCGTTGCTGTCAGGCTCCAACATCTGCTCCAAGGATGTCCGCAACATGAGCAAGGCCCTGGCAGTTTGTCCCGACTTTTGCATGTCACAGTTGTCGAGACGTGTTCTGCACAGGCGTGTTTTCCTGCTGACCTAGGCGGATGATCCGTGAATCTGGACATGGGGGGATGAGTCCGGTCGGCCAGCCTCATAATGATATGCTGACGTATTACAACGAAGTTCCCGATGTCCGATGGTAGGGAACGGTGCCCGCCATCAACAGGCTGAGCGGATGATCACAAACTGGTTTCATGATGTCGTGAAACCTTTTCTGGCCTTCTCACCATATTGTTCGCTCACGCCACCGACGCCAGCGGGCACGGACGATTCTGCACATGTAGTGGAATCTCTTTCTATTCATGGATGGGGCAATAATGGGGCATAGAGTCCATTTGGCCTGCATTTTAAGGGCATAGGGGAAGAACTCTCTTGTATTATACATTTTCCATGTTGAGATATATGAATCGAGTAGCTAAGGCAAATAAAACATGTGAGCTACATGATGGAACTATGCAATGTAGGTTGAGAGATTTGGCAGGTATCTCCTGCTGCTGCTTAGATAGAACCTGTGGCATGAAATTTCCAAGTAGCAGTTATCTTTTTACAGCCACAAAAGTCAGTAAGAGTTTAAGTTATGACAAATTCAATGTATGCTTAAAATTGTACGCTGAAAAATTGACGTAGAAATTGCTGGGATGTCCTTTCATTTCTTGCAGAATAATTGCAGGCTATTGTCGTTAGATAGTCACATTCTGTTGCTCAAATACTCTGGAAAATTTCACTCTGAGCCCCTCAGCTGATCAAAATCAGTCCCAAGAGATCACATGATTTTGTGTAAACATATCAGTTGAAAATTGTTTATAACGTTGTCATATGACATGGAAGTATAATTCACGCTTCTCACCACATAGGGCAAGCTGACACTCTTAACTTGATCCCACCATCCCAACCCCTTTTCCCACAATTTCTGACTGACATTCTTCTTCTCCCCTCCCTCTTCAGTTTATCTGGCATTCTTCTCCTGTTTGCTCTATCTCCAGTTTTCTCTCCCTATCCTCTTGCTTCAGTCCAAGCTGTCTTTCTTCCTGCATAACCCCTAGTAAATGCTACTGCTAATTGTTCCTCATCAGATCATGCTGGTGCACTTCTTCCACCTCACCTTTTCAATCCACCCTTCCCACTTAACTCAAAGGGTCATTCTCTTCCGCCTCCTCAGATCATCTTGACTTTATCCTGGTCTCTAAGTGCTGGTCCAAACTCCTACTTATAGCTCCTCTTCCAGTGACTTGAACACCTCTGCATACTGCAAAGGAAATTCATGATCTCACAAATACTGTGAAATGTTTAATCTGGGGAGCAAGAGCAACAAGAAGGAATTGCCAACTGCACTCAACCAGGAGTGCTAATTTTCATTTATGAAAGCAGTCAAGTAGCAATTGAACATTACAGCAACTGAAGAATTAAACACATTCATTTTACTGGTCAAATGCATTTGATTAGAATATAATCCTGGAAAAAGGTCAATTGAATGAATCCATACCTGCACCTGGAATGATTGCCAACTTTGTTTCAACAAGTCCCATTTTTGCAGAGGCAGCTGTAAAATAAAGAGCAGGAATGCACATTGCTCAGAGACATGTTTTACATCCTAATTTTTCATTACTATTTATAAAGTATTCACCTTGTACAACCTTCATTCTTCAAGTTGTAGGATATTCCAACAACCATGATATTATACCCTGAATTGATAGGTTCTGATAAATCAAGTGCCAAGTATTAGTATAAGAAATATGGCCACGATTTATGGATGGAGGCTGCTGAATATGGTCTATTGACACACTGCATAAAACTGCAGTAACTGAACCACTTTGATTTGATGTGAAGCTAAACTGGAAGTAATTTCTGAACCCTCTCGCTAATCTACCAAGATTATGCCATTGTAGGGATTGATGAGTGGGATGATAGCACATGGGGAATCCATATTATTTGAATAATGAGGAAGGTCCTGCTAAACTTAATCCATTTTAAATAAAAAGATGATTTAATATAGATTTTTAAAAGTATGAACAGTTTTGATGAAATGAATAACAAAAGGCTAAACAGGGTGCATTAATTTAAAAGTATCACAGATTTAAAGTGCAGCTAAAGGTGAGAAAAAACAGGTGAAGTGACTTCCAAAAAGTTGACAATCAACTGTTAAGCACATAAAGCACTTTCTGACAAGAAGTGCTATGAACAGCAGCCTCTCAACTGGCCATGGTTAGAGCTCTAAGTGTAGCTGACCAAAGCCTTCCCCACCTATCAGTTTCACTAAAGAAGGCCTCCCCGTTGTGCACTTACCCTGGCACCCTGGCAAGTTGCTGACAGCTCGGGAAATAGGTCCACTAGCTGTAAAATCCAGAATCCTTGGTTAAAACTGTACTTCATTTACCTGTTATAATATTTAGACAATTTACCCAACAGCTGCCCAGGGATTCTGCCAAGGTGAAACTCGGAAGTGTCGGGATCGTGACCAAACATCACTTTTAGGGGATTTAACTCTCCACACACACCCAAATCTCAATTCCCTTGCCTGTAAAAATATTCCCCTAAAATCTAGAATTAGATAAGGCTAATTTCAACAGGAAGACCCAGAGATTGTCCACAGTAAACTGGGATAAACTGTAAATGGTTAAATTGGCAGAAGGTCAGTGGAACATGTTCAAAAAAGAATTTATCAGGATATGGATTCTTTTTTATTCATTCACGGGATGTGGGCGTCGCTGGCTGGGCCAGCATTTATTGCCCTTCCCTTGTTGCCCTTGAGAACGTGGTGGTGAGCTGCCTTCTTGAACCATTGAAGTCCATGTGATGTTGGTACATCCACAGTGCTGTTAGGAAAGGAGTTCCAGGATTTTGACCCAGCGACAGAGAAGGAACGAGGATATATCCCTAAGGTGCAAGAGCTCTATACGCTCCCCCAAAAAATCAGCCAAGGATGAAAGAAGAATCAGAGACAACCTCAAACTAAAAGAAAACCAGAGGAAGTTGCAAAAGATAGCATCCTCCTGTCCTGCTTATGGCTACTCATACCAGGAGATCTGTTGTCATGGTATGTCACGCTCGTCTGTTTTGCACAATCCTCATATATCCACTGTAGGTCATCTTCAACCACTATGTGATGTCCATCATCTAACTACGTCTAGGTCAACCCTTCTTTCTACTGCCCTCCACTTTTCCCTCCAGGAGAGATCTCTGTAGCTTTTCAGCTCTGATCAAATGGCCAAAATTCTGATATTTTCTTTTCTGCATGTCACTTTTTTAAATTGTGTTTTTGCTCTTGCAATTTTAAGCACCTTTTCATTCATATTTTTTTTAAATTAACAGTCATAATGAGTAACCATACAAAACAAAAAGCTTACAATACAGCAATAATTCAATACACTTACATTTGGAAGAGAAAAAAAAAGGAAAAGAGAAGTAGGAGGTAGAAGAAGAAAAAGGAAAGAGAGGAAAAAAAAACCCTCCCCAACCCCTCCAAAAAATAAATAATAAGAAAATCAACTACAATCATAGGTCAGATATAGTTTCACCTGATATAATACATGCAACCTAACTAGGGTCAGTTATATGAAAGTAGAGAGCTGTCGTTCCTCAAAGTAATCTAAGAAAGGTTGCCAAGCTACATGAAATCCATCAGTGGAGCATCTCTTGTGTACTTTACTTTCTCAAGTTTAAGATTCTGCAAAAGATCGCATATCCAATTAGCAAAAGAAGGTGGGGCAGACTGTTTCCAATTTAATAGAATAATACATCTAGCCAATAACATTGAAAAGGCAAGTGCATCAGTCCAAATATTTGTAAGAGGGGTGCCATTTGGTTCCACTCCAAAGGGTGCTGTCAAAGGAGAGGGCTAAATGTTGCTACTGAAAATAAGTGAGACTGATTTAAAATTTTTTATCCAAAACAAAGCCAATTTAGGGCACAACCAGTACATATGAATTAGAGACGCTGGGGAATTATGACATTTCCCACAGGCTGGATCAAAATTTGGATAAATCTTAAATAAGTTCACCTTGGATAGATGGATACGATGTAAGATTTTAAACTATAGCAACTCATATCTTGCATATACAGATGAGGAACGTACACAAGAGAGAATAAACTTCCAGTTATCTTCCAATAAGTCTGAGTCAAAATCTTGCTCTCAAAGAGTTTTTAAGGTAGAAAGGAAAGGGCAGTATAGCAAAAAGATTAGAGAATACAATTTGGAAACAAACCCCCTAACAAAAGGATTTAATTCAAACATAATATCTATCTGTGATTTAGGGGGCAATAAAATATCACAAAAGTATAATCATTCTCATAATATTATTGTGATTTATTGTAAAAGTAGGTTAATATTGTGGTTTGAATAGTTTCTGTGTGTGTGTGTGTGTGTGTGTGTGTGTGTGTGTGTGTGGATATGTGAGTGAGTGATTTAACTGAATTGGAGACAACTGGTCTGAAGGCTTTGACTCATCAAAAGAAGCTAAATTTGAAATGCTAAATATTTAAACATGGCTAATGTGAGGTGAGGAGAATTTGCATCTTTAGGTAAATCAGGGCAGTTTGAATTTAGATGGTAGGATGTTACACCTAGCCATGTTACATCTATGCCAAGCAGTGTGTCTATTTTCCCCAAAGGTTTGCACCGTGAAATGATTTATATTACCAGAAAGCTAAAGTTCCAAAGAGATATGAGAACAATGGGATTTACACTAAAAGGGCGAAACATGTATATAGGAGATTACACCCCCGGTAAGGCAACTGGAGGCTTTTCACACTTCTGGTAGATGTTACGATGTCAGAAAAAGCATCGTAACATCTGCCAGAGGTGTGAAAAACCTCCAGTATTTGTGTACTATGGAAACCGAAGCTGGGAAAAGACACTCTGAATTCTACTGCCCAGGGTATTGTGTTGAATTGCCTGGATCTGTTAAAATTTTTTTTTTTTTTACTGTTGCCTTAATGGGGGTGTAACTGGAAGCTAGATTAATTGGGGGCTTTAGGAGTTATTATAGTAATAATTTGTAGACCTTTGTATGTGCTTGAAATCTTTTCTTTTGTTGATAAATGTTTAATTTAGTTTTCTAAAAGTTTCTAAGTCTTGATGGACTTATTATTGCTGAATTCAAGCCACGCATCTCGAAATAAGTACAAATTGCAAAACCATTGTGATAGCGGGATCAAGTTTCCCTCATGGATTTGATCTGCCTGGCACACATCATCTGCCACCTCATAACCAAAGAAAACTGGGTGATTTTTTTTGTGTGCAAAATTTCTGATTTGTAAATAGTGAAAGAAGTATGTGGGGCAGATCATATTTCCAAGGAGAGTCAAAAGAAGCAAAATTATTATCAATGTATAGTTAGCAAGGGTATTGATGCACCTCGTGTGCCAGACTTGAAAGGCAGAATCTCCTAATGAAGGTGGGAATAAATGGTTTGCATTAAAATCTGTATAAAGAGAGAGATTGCAGCCCAAAGTGTGTTTTGAACTGTGTCCAAATCTTAAGTGACTGTATAACAAAATGGTTTGAAGAAAAGTGACTGGTTGAGAAAGGAATGGAGGAACACAACAGAGCAAGCAAAGATTTGGATTGATAGGAGGTTGCCTCCAATTGCACTCACGCTAAACTAGCCAGGTCCGAACGAAGCCAAAAAGAAATATTACGGATATTAACAAACCAATAATAAAACTGAAATTTTGGCAGTGCCAAAGCACATAACTGCTTGGGACTTTGTAGAAAAACTCTATGAATTCTGGGCGTTTTCTTATTCCAGATAAAGGAAGAAATTCATTGGTCTATTGCAACAAAAAAACGCTTGGGAATAGACAATGAAATGCACTGAAATAAGTACAGAACTTTTGGCAAAATATTCATCTTTACAGAATTTATATAACCAACTAAAGAAAGGGGTAAGCTAGAGCAGCGTGCTAAGTCCTGCTTCGTACGTTCCAACAAAGGGTCAAAGTTGAACTTTAAAAGGTCTCCAAGGGACCGAGTAACTAAAATTCCTAGATATTTAATACTGTTTACTGGGACCTTGAAGGGGAGGATAGAAAGAAGGCAACTCTTTGCAATGGAGTTAATAAGAAAAGTTTCACTCTTTTGCAAAGTAATTTTAAAACTTGAAGAATGACCAAATCACTCAAGAATAAAGATAATATGTGGGAGAGATGAGGTCGGATAGGAGATATAAAGATGCAGGTTATCAGTATATAAGGAGAGTTTCTACTCGACTCCACCCCGTATAACACCCTGTGTATCTCCACAGATCCATGGTGAAATTGTCGGGGGCTCAATAGCAATAACAAAAAGTAGGGGTGGAAGGGGACATCCCTGTCAGGTACCTCGTTGGAGGTCAAAGAGTTTAGAATGCATATTATTTGTACATACTGAAGTGACTGGTTAGGAATACAATAGATTTATCCATTTTTTAAAAATGGGTCCAAATCCAAATTTTTGAAGAGTGAAAAAAGGGTAGTCCCATTCCACTCTATCAAAAGCCTTTACTGCATCTATTGTTATAAGAACCTCAGGGAGAGGAGTAGTTGAATGTGTATAAACAATATTGAAAAGACGCCTTAAATTAGAGAAGGATTGTCTGCTCTGTATAAAACCTGTCTGGTTAGGAGAGATAATGGATGGAAGGACAGATTCAAGACAGTGGGCTAAGGCTTTAGCTAGTGTCTTGACATCTGCATTTAAAAGGGAAATAGGCCGGTATGAACTACAATGCAGAGGATCCTTATCCCTCTTTAAAAGAATAGACAATGATGCCTCACGCAGCATATGAGGGAGCGGTTTAAAATGAAAGCATTCTGAAAACAGAGACAATAATAATGGAGAAAGCTGTGATAAGAATTTTTAATAAAATTCTATTGGAAATCCATCAGGCCCTGATGCCTTATTATTTTGCACGGGTTTAATTGCCTTTAGTATTTCATCTTGGGAAAAGGGTACTTCTAACATATTCATAGAGTCAGGCATTAGAGGTGGGATCTCCAGATTATCAAAGAAAATTGTGAAATAAACCAGGATCTGAAAAGGAGTCTGAGGGTGGAATAAAAATGTTTGAATTGATCACTGATCTCCTGATGATCAGTGGTGATTGACCCTGCTGGAGTGGTGATTTCAGCAATAAGTTGAGAGGAAGCAGATTGGCGAAGCTGGTGAGCCAGGAGCCTGCCGGTCCTTTCACCATGCTTAAAACATGTGCCAGGTGATCTAAATATAAGCTTTTCTGTTTGCTTAGTGGAAAGAAGATCAAATTCAGTCTGTAGAGCCAGGCGCTGTTTGTATAATTCTGGGGTAGGTGCAATAGCATATGGTCCACTAAGAGAATTTGGTCTATCAATTGGGACAATTTTGAGGTATTGCGTTTGTTAAGTTGAGCAACATACTCCCCCAGACAGTAGCAAAGGAAATATCTGGAGTAGTATTAAGTTCCATAAAACTATCTATTTGCAAGGAAATTAATTTAGTAAAATCCGGGTCCGCCAGAAGCAGAGAATCAAGATGCCGTGGCAGATGAGAGACATGTTGGTCATGGAATTATATTGCTAAGACTAAGATCAGAGATCACAAAACTATTGTCTGTACAAGATTGAATTAACAAGAGCAGCCTCTTATCAAAGAAAAAATAGTGAATAGGTATGGTGAACAGGAGAGAAAAAGGAGTATTGTCTTGCTGATGTGTATAGAAAACACCATGAGACTACCAATCCATGTGTATCCAGAAAAGGACTGATGGCTGAGGCTGATTTTGATATTGGAACAGATTTTGTGGATTAGTGATCTAAATTTGGGTCAAGAACACAGTTAAAGTCTCTTCCGAGAAGTAAGTGATACAAGTCTAAGTCAGGTATGGAAAATAAGAACTTTGAAATGAAATGGTGGTTATCCCAGTTGGATGCATATACATTAGCTAGGATCAATGGGCAGTTGAAAAGTCAGCCTTGTACTATGACATAGCAGATATTAGGGTCAGCCATAATCTTCATGGATTAAAATTGCCGCACCTCTCATTTTACTATAAGAGTTAGAAGGTAACACCTGCCCAACCCAACCCTTCTGCATTCGAAAGTGGTCAGATTTACGTAAGTGAGTTTCCTGCAGGAAGGCAATGCCACCTTCAAATGATGTAAATGAGAGAGAAATTTATTTCTTTTAACTGGGTGATTTAGACCTTTCACATTCCAGGTGATAAACTGGATTGGACAACCACCTTTTGAGGCCTAATTATTAATGGACACTATGATAATAAAAGCGTGTCAAAGCATATGAATCCGATAGGTTGACCACTGCATATAAACGATTAATTATGTTTGAACCAGAGCTTATCCATCTAAAGAATATTAAAAACTGACCAAAAGCAAGGTATATGGGCTGAATTTTCTGTTTTGGGGGGGGGGGGGGGGGGGGGGTGGGCGGGTGGCAGAGTGGGAGTGGGCATGGACCTGATCGCCACCTGTGATCGGGTCCACACCACCATTTTATGCAGGCGGGCCTTGCCTGACTCCCGAGGATAGAGGGAGTGGACGGACGGCAGTGGGAGTGCACTGTCTGCCGGGTTCAATGGCGACCCGGCGGCCTGTTTATCAGAAACACTGGCAGCCTTTGCAAGGCTGCTCACAATGTCAAGTGGAAGGGCTCATCAGAGGGCTTCTGGCGAGCTGGCCAGTCTGGAGAGTAGGCCAGCAGAGCAGGCAAGGCTGAAGGGTAGGGCAGCAGGACACGCCAGGCCAGAGAGTAGGGCGGGGGACCATTGTGCCCCTCATTTCTCGGATGACTGCCTTGCTGCCCTCCTCGAGGAGGTGGCAGCACAGCAGGAGGTGCTGGTTGCCCAGGATGGGAGGAGGAAGCCCCTCCACATGATGAAACGTGCCTGGGAGGAGGTGGCGGAGGTGATGAGCTCCCACGACGTGGTGCGGCGCACCTGAATCTAGTGTCGCAAGCGCTTCAACGACTTGTTGTGCTCTGGCAGGGTGAGTACCATGTCGAATTGGTCATGTAATCCAGCAGGTCGGCTTACCCCCATGCTGCCACCCCGCTCCCCAAGTCTGAGTGTAGGGACTGCATTGAATCATTGACGGCATATGTCCTTTGCTGGGTGGGCCAGCAGATATTGCCTATGCTGAGGTTAGCCTGAGAGGGTGATGAAGAGATGTGTATTGCCCCCGCAGCATGTGTTACACTGAGTCCCACATGACTGTTTTGGAGACAACCTGGAAGAGCTGCACCTAGGTGCTGTGTTTGAACTCCAAGACATGTCCAAGTCAGACCAAGACCAAAGGTGTTCCGCAAAGCATGACCCCGACCTCCCTGTCGCTTGCCATTTCAACACACCACCCTGCTCTCATTCCTACATGTCCATCCTTGGCCTGCTGCAATATTCCAGTGAAGCTCAACGCAAACTGGAGGAACAGCACCTCATCTTCCGACTAGGTGTTTTATAGTCTTCCGGACTTAATATTGAGTTCAACAACTTCAGATCATGAACTCTCTCCTCCATCCCCACCCCCTTTCTGATCCCCCTTTTTCCAATAATTTATAAAATTTTTAAAAAAATATATTTTTCTTTTCCCACCTATTTTTAAATTTATTTCGAAGTATTGTTTCATCTCCACCTTTTAGCCCATTTCGATCCCGTCCCCCCACCCCACCCCCACTAGGGCCATCTGTCACTAGCTTGTCCTGCTTGCTGCCCATAATGTCCCATGAGCACATCCTTTAGATAATATTACCACCGTCAACACCCCTTTGTCCTTTTTGTCTATGACATCTTTGGCAGTCTCTTCTTGGCCTCCACCTATCACTGGCCCCCTATCGAGCTCTACCTGTCCCACCCCCCTCTACCAGCTTATATTTCATCTCATTTCTATACTTTTCAGTTCTGGTGAAGGGTCATACAGACTCGAAATGTCAACTATATCCCTCTCCGCAGATGCTGTCAGACCTGCTGGGTTTTGCAAGTTATTTTTGTTTTTGTTCTAGATTTCCAGCATCCGCAGTATTTTGCTTTTATCTTTGTGTGAGTGTTCAGCAGCAGCAGGATGAGAAGGCTCTGGAGCCCTGATACGTGCCACTTTGGTTAGGGTGGGCTGTGTGTGAAGAGAGTCCACGTGCAATTTTCACCAATCAATGCTTGTCTCTCATTTTCAGGAGAAGAACGCTTATAACGCAGCAGAGCGTGCGAGGACTGGCGGCGGCCAGGCGTGGATTTCCATTCTTAGCCGCTTTGAGGAGGAGACCCTGGATCTGGAGAGGTGCCTTGCGCCAAGGTCTGCCGGTGTCGGTGAAGCTGGGGTGCCACAGCCAGGTATTTATGCCCAATAGTGAGGTCAGCATTGTTCTCCCAACATCCACAGCGCTGCTGAATGTTAATTGATTTAATTTTAAAACATGGCTTGACCATTGGTTATGGAAGGATGAGTGCATAATGATCCAAGAGACAGCTATACACTTTGACATTGTCTCCACATTAATTGATCCACTGTCCTTGTTCTTCCTTTCAGCATCATCGGAGTAGGACCGGGAGGAGGAGCAGCAGAGGCCCCCTCTCACACCTGAGGGGCCTGAAGTCTCACCAGCATCACACCGTTTCTGTGAGGTAGGCACCAGCGCAGATACTAGCACCTCGGTGGGAATTCAAATATCGGCTAGTGTCCCGGTGCACAGTGATGAGGGCACATCACAGTCACTGGAGGAGCTGGCAGAGACAGAGAGTGCCCAGGGCACCAGCAGTTGAAGTACTGCTTCAGGGGACCAGGCACATGCTCAGTCGGTGCCTGATGATGTGCCTCTGGAGTCGTCCACGACACAGCAGGTGCAGGAAATGCGGCTGGGTGTGTGGGAGAATCTGGGGGAGATACATGAGGCTATGCTTGGCTTGGTCTCCGTGGTGGAGGAGTCCACGCAGACGTTCGCTGAAGTAATGAGCCACATTTCCGAGCGCCATGCGTCCTCCATGGAGAGGGGCAACTCTCGTGGAGAGGCTTCTCCAGGAGACCTGTCAGGGCTTCCTGGGGATGTGCTCTGACCAGCAAGCCCTCACATCGGCATTGACCCCAGCTAGTCATTGCTAGTGTGGGAGATGGTTTGGGCATCAACTTTCCCAGCTCAGAGCCCATCCGTCCATAGTGAGCATGGAGGTCCGAAGCAACCTCATGTCGGCGCAGCAGTTGCCTAGTATCTCTGCGGGTACCCCTCAAGGTGCTCCGGATGAGGGCAGCAGCTCCTCCGCCCCTCTCCAAGTAACCGTAGTATCCGATGAGGCTGCAACAACTGGGGAGATGCCAGCTGTGGAACTGGCGGCTCCCTCCCAGAAGGGGCCAGCACTGGCTCACGGGCCAAAGGACGACCGCCAAGATCATCGAGGCCAACAGGTCAGTAGAGTCAGCAGGCTGTCTCAGATGCCACTCCGAGCGATGGGGCAGCACCAAGACATAGCACCCAGAAATGAAAACATAAGGCACCTTGGGCACACCACGGGTTTTTCACTGGTGCTTTTGTGCTGGCCCAAGATGATGTTTTCTTTGGTAGCACTATTCTCTTTTTTTTTGGAATAAGTTGGTTTGCTTGACAGAATAAATTCAGCAATGTCACCATGGCTGAGGGTGCCTCTTTTCTTCTGCATGCGTATGGTTTTCAAAACTGTAATAAGTGCTTGGTTGGACATTCAGCTTTATTAACAAGGCCCTTAGTGATTGTTACTAACCTGGCAGATTTTGCACTTAGGTGTTGAGTATCGAGCCTACAGCCCAGGCTTGTCCTGGTGGTCCATCTGTGGTGTGCTAGCTGAAGGTTCATTGGATTAAAGCCTCCTGGGTGTCCCTGCCTCCCTGCAGTATGCCCAGATGCCAAAGGGAAAATTCAGCCCTATATGTATATTTGGAAAAGAGCCAGAAAAAGAGAAAAAAAGAAAAAGGGAGGAAAAAAAGTAGAAGGAAAGAAAAGCTTACATCACCTCCCCAAACAAGGTGAATGCTATCCCTCATAGCTAGTGTACTATTCATTCCTATCTTACCAGTGTGTCTTGAAAAGACAGCCCACATTAAAACAATATGCAATCAAATATCCCAAACTAAAGTATTGTAAAGCTCAGCATATGCTAAACAAGGTGCAGAAACTGTTCGAAGCAACATTTTGTAATACAGTACTCAACAAGAGAGGGAGAATATAAAGAGAGATTCAACTCTCAAAGAATTCAATTGTACATGTGGTAAAAGGTAAAAAAATAAACACCCATAGGGTTCATGCAAAACTTCCCGCCATTAGTGCAGTTTGGACTTAAGATATAAAGAGATTGGTATAACCAACAAAACTTACCGTGTAACAGAACCATCACACATAGTTACCTAATTAAGCATTGAGCACTGTCTTGTCCTGGGCGAAGTCACGATATGACTTATTAAGAGAAGGTACACTTGTGTCCTTCAAAAAGGCTGAAGCTTCCTGCGGCGTGTTGAAAATCTTATTCACTCCGTTGAAAGTTACTTGCAGGCAAGCAAGGTGGAGAAAGCCACATTTAAGTCTGGCTTCACCAAGTTGGGCTTTAGCAAATTTATATTCTCCACAATGCCAGGTTAGATCCCAGAATTGTGTGAAATCATGCAAGCAGACATCGGGCACGTGTCCACATTTCACATCCACTTCCGGAAACACAAGATTGAGGCCACACGATCTCTCTCTCACACACGCACACTTTCCCTTACACAAACCCCCTGATAGCGCGTCTCTTCACCCCCTGCCGCCCCACCCAGGTCCCTCAACCAGTCGCTTCCCTGCCTCCCTCAGTGGCCCAGGCAGTGACTCTTCCCACCATGGGCCCCAGCCATGACTCTTTCCCCACAGGCCGCAGCAGCAACTCTCCCCACAGGCTCCAGCAGCGTCTCTCTCGCCCAAGGTGCCCCAGCAACATCCCGCCCTACCCATAGGCCCCAGCAGCGACTCTCCCACCCACCGACCCTGGTAATAACTTTCTCCCCCACTGGCCCCTGCTGCAACTCTCTCCCCTACTGGCCCCAGCAGCGATTCTCTCCCCCACCATTGGCCTGGCAGCGTCTCTCTGCTCCCACAGGGCCTGGCAGCGACTCCCTCCCCCATGGGCCCCAGCAGCATGTCTCTCCTCCCACCGGCCATGGCAGTGTCTCTCTGCTCCCAAGGTCCTCCAGGCTCTCAGGCCTCAGTCTCTCAGGCCCCACATGCCCCACAGTCTCTCTCTGTCTTTTCCCCTCCTGAAATCCTCTCCTTTCCCCTCCACATACTCACAGGTGCTGGTGTTCACTGCTCCTCCAATCACAGCCTGTTTCTCTCCCACCTTTGCTGCTGAAATGTGGGAGAGGGATGGCCTGTCAATGGAGGAGCAGCCCCTTGCAGAACCTTCAACTTCACATACCTATCTTACCGGCATTTTGAACAGTGGATCCAATGGCCACATAGGATGACTTCAGGTGCTACAATTCGGCCCATGAGCCACTGGTTGGACAAGCCTGATTTAATTGATGGTATGGATAGCCATATATCTAAGTTTGCCAATGACACAAAGAGAGGTAGCATTGTAAACTCCATAGACAGAAACATAAAATTACAGAGATGATAATAGTTGAAGTTAATGAGCAAAACTATGGTAAATAAATTTTAATAAAGGCATTATGAGGTCATTCAGTTTGGACCCAAAAAGAATAGATCTCAGTACTTTCTGAATGGTGAAAAGTTGGAAGCAGTGAAACTCTAAAGAAACTTAGGGGTCCGTGTAAATAGGTTGTCAATAAGTAATGGACTAGTGCAGAAAATAATCAAAAAGACTAAATAGAATTCCAGCCATTACATCAAGAGGACTAGAACACAAGGGAGTAGTTTCTGGGCATCATACCTTAGGAAGGATAAACTGGCCTTGGAGGGAGGGCAGCATAGATTGAAAATAATGGTAATGGAATCCAAGGCTTAAATTACAAGGTGATATTACACAAACTAGGGATATGTTCACTGGAATTTGAAGGTAAAGGAGGGACTTGATTTATGTTTTCAGGATATTAAAGGGAATTGATAGTGTGAATACAGACATTGGGCTGCATATTATGGAGACATGGACTACTCGCCTCCACGGAAGCAAAGGCAGTGTGGAGGCAACTTGCTGGGTGCCAGCTCACCCCTCAGCCACAACATGCTGTAGGTGGGCTAAACAGGCAGCCAGTGAGACTTCCACTCCTCACCGGGAAGGAAGTCCCGCCCTTGGGAGCTGCCGGCTAATCCAATTGGCTGGCAGCTCCAGCAGCCCCAGCAGTGCCAAGAGCCCATTAGGGGCAACCAGACCCAAGAAGGCACAATGGATCTGGAGCAAGATAAGTCCGAGGTATTGGGCGGGGTGGGTTTGGGCAACTTGGGGAGGAGGGTAGGGGTTGGGGGTGGTTGGTTTTACAGAGAAGGAAAGGGCAGGAGGGATACTATCTTAGGGGGCTGTCCCCTGTTGTGCAAAGGGCACCCCATCCTCCCCCGCCCAAATATAGTACGCCTCTTTCCTTCCTACCCTTTTAAAAAGTTTTAAAAACAAAACAGCCTGCCTACTCCTGCCTGACTGCCCACGCCAACCGTATTATGGCGTGGGCAGTTACTATTGGAATCAATTGGCTTGTTAACAAGATTAAATGCCCCACAAGCTAATCAAGTATGGCAGGTGGACTGCCGATTTCAGTGCCACCGTTTTATTAGGGAAGCTTGGGGGTCGGCAAGAAGGTGATGGGGTGTGCGGAAGGTGGCGGAGTGGGCACTGTCCTGTTTTACACGCCACCCCCACACCAAAAATATGCCCGGCAAGGGCATGTAAAATCCAGCCCATTATTTTTTGCTGACTGGGGAGCCTAGGACAAGGGAGCACAGCCAACTTGAGTCAAACCTTTAAGGAGTGGAATTAGTAAACATTTTTACATGCAAAGGGTGGTAGAAGTTTGGAACTCTTTCCAAAAATGGCACTTGATGGTCGGTCAATTGTTAATCTTAAATTTGGAATTTTAGTTAAACAAAGGTATTAAGGGTTATGAGGCAATGATAGCTTTATGGAGTTAGGTCACTGATTAGCCATGATCTCACTGAATGGCAGATCAGGCTTGAAGAGCTAACCCTTGTTCCAATGTTCCAAATGCTTGTATTTCAAATTGACTTAAAAAAGGAGGAAAGAATACAATACATTGATTTACATTACTACTGTTGTTTCTCCATACTTCTATAAATGTAATGCATATGGATGGATGAGATCTAACTGTCTTCATGCTGAGAGATCACCACATAATTAACCTAAGTTGCTTTTTTACTCTTTTGGATTGAACTTGATTTAAAATGATATAAGTTGTTCTAATAGATACTACCCTCCCAGCTGTTAATGGTGTGTACAGGGAGCATGTAACATGCACAGAACATGTGATTTTGTTGCCTATTAATTTTAATGGACAGAGAAATT
Source organism: Carcharodon carcharias (assembly GCF_017639515.1). Classification (NCBI taxonomy): domain Eukaryota; kingdom Metazoa; phylum Chordata; class Chondrichthyes; order Lamniformes; family Lamnidae; genus Carcharodon; species Carcharodon carcharias. The sequence continues at coordinate 42,951,339 of NC_054470.1, forward strand.
AAAGGCTGTACACCTGCGATATGCTTTCTGAAAATGACATTCCCTGATGGGAGCACAGGAGAATAAAATCAGTTATAACGTCACCTGAAATATAGTCAAAAATAACATTTAACTCTTAAAGAATTTAGCCCAATTTTCATTCAAGTCATCTGTGAATTTGGACTAATGGATTAGTCCAGAGAGTTTAAGAGAAAGTTGTACAACTACCTCATTATATATATTTCAGCAACTAGATTTTCAATCATTTTAAGTAAATTTTGCATTCATTCTTAAATATTTAAGTTGAATTTTATGTTCCTTTTCACTGTTATACTTTCTAGTTCTGGATTTCCCCAGCAAACTCCAAAATTTGAAAGCAACCTGGTATTACATTCATATTCCTGTGCTTATATTTCTGATATTGTTTTGCATCTTTGATTACTATTTGTAAATGCATCTGCCTGAGTAACCTATTAGTGGAATTTCATATCATGCTTAATCTCAGCATACTGCTGAACACATTTGTGGGCAGAAAATGGCTGTTAAATTTCAGAACATAACATAAGGAATAGGTCTGCATTTGTAACTGCCTCTATCAATTTGGCACTGAATTTTTGGTCTTTTATCTTAAATTAAAGAAAACATATGAATCACAGAATGAAAAAGGACATTCAGCTCAGCAATTTTTTATTGCCACATATCACGCACATTTCAATACTCTCTATGCAACCCATTTCATTTTCTTTCAACTTTAATCAAGTCTGTTTCATATAACCACTAATCATTACACAAAGTGTCAGCTTGACTCAATAGGTAGCATTTTCACCTGTGAATCAAAAGATTGTGAGTTCGAGGGTCCTGGGAGTTACCAGTAGCTGAACAGGACCTGCCATATAAATACTGTGGCTACAAGAGTAGGTCAGAGGCTCAGAATTCTGCGGAGAGTAACCTCCTGGCCCCCCATAGCCCGTCCACCGTTTAAAAGGCACAATGCAGGAGTGTGATGGAATACTCTCCACTTGGGCGGATCAGTGCAGCTCCAACAACAATAAAAAGCACAACACCAACCAGGCAAAGCAATCTGCTTGATTGTCACCCCATCCATCACCTTCAACTTTCACTCCCTCCACCACCAACACACAGTAGCAGCAGTGTACACCATCTACAAGATGCACTGCAGCAATTCACCAAGACTCCTTTGACAGCACTTTCCAAACCCACGGCCTCTACCACCAAGAAGGACAAGGGCAGCAGTTGCAAGGGAACACCACCATATGCAAGTTCCCCTCCAAGCCACACACCACCCTGACTTGGAACTACATTGCCATTCCTTTACTGTTACTGGGTCAAAATCCTGGAACTCCCTTCCTAACAGCACTGTGGATGTACCTACACCACATGGACTGCAGCGGTTCAAGAAGGAGGTTCAGCACCACCTTCTCAAGGGCAATTAGGGATGGGCAATAAATGCTGGCCTAGCCAGCGATGCCTACGTACTATGGAAAAAAAAAATTTAAAACGTCATTCATAGTTTGAGGATATAATTCGACTGATACTTCACTGAAGTAGTGCTGCATTCTCAGAGGCATTATTCTTTGGACAAAACCTTCAAACCAATGTCTGTCTGTTTCAGTGGTTCAAATGGATAACAAAACTTTCATGTCATTATCTGAAGAAGGCACAGGTTTCTCCCAACTGTTTTCCAGCTTGATCAATATTCTGTCAGTATTTTGCTGAGATCTTCTTTGCATTTGAAGCCTTTCTGAAAGATATATAAGGCACTAAACAAATGTGAGTCTTCCCTTCTTTTCACTTCAAAAACAAAACTGGATACAGCTTAGGCTATTGGCCCTGATAACATCCTGGCTGTCGTACTGAAGACCTGTGCTCCAGAACAAGCCCCGTACCCAGCCAAGCTGCTTCAGTACAGCTACAATACTGAGAGCTACCCAACAATATGGAAAAATGCCCTGGTATGGTCTGTCCTCAAAAATCAAGACAAATCCAGTTTGAAGAGCCTGAGTCATGAGGATTTAAAGGAGACTGGAAGATTTGCCTAGCCTGGGCTAGAGAGAAGGAAACTCCAGTGCAACCCTCACAGTAAAAAGTCAGTTCTGGGATTAGGGGCAGAATTTTGCCCTTGTTGGCCGGGCTCGGCGGGGGCGGTCAGGAAGCCGGCTGCTGCCTGTGATCGGACCACTCTGCAATTTCATACTGACGGGCCAATTGAGGCCTGCCCAGCGTGAAACGCAGCTCGTCACTGGCCAGGAAGGGCCGAGCGGAGGCAGGGGCCTGTTGGCCACCGGGTCCAATGGAGGCCTGGCAGCCTGTTTGAAAATAGCCCAAGCAGCCCCAGAAAGGCTGCCAGGGAAGGATGTCTGTCCACTGCTGCAAGGATGGAGTCCAGAGTGTCAGCAAACGCCAGGCGGTTGAGCAGGTCAGCAGGGGAGGCACTCGGCCCCCTGTTTTCCGACAAGTGCCTCGCTGCCCTCCTGGAGGAGACGGCTGCCAGAAGGGACACCCTTGTACCCAGAGATGGGAGGCGGAGGCTACCACACATCACCAAGTGGGCATGGCAGGACGTGGCAGCATCAGTGGAGAGAGAAAGAGTTAACATTCTGAGTCCGTATGACCCTTCCTCAGAGTTGCAGAGAAGTGGAAATATGATGAAATTTACACTGTTTAAGTGGGGGTGGGGCAGGTGGAGCTGGATAGAAGGCCAGTGATAGGTGGGGACAAAGGAGGGATTGACAAAGATGTCATGAGCTAAAGGATAAAGGGAGCATTAATGGTAGTGGTTAGTGCTAAAAGAAAGGTGCCAATAGTGGCATAAAGGTAAGAAAGCAGAATGTGATTAAGGGTAACATTGTATGAAAGAACAACATGGAGCAAGTGACAGATGACCCTGTAGGGGTTGGGGTGGTGGGAGGGGTGGTGGTGAGGAAAGAAAAGATAGAAAATGGGATAAAAAAGGGGATAAAACCATGGATAAATGAATAAAGATAAAATTAAGTGGATAAAATATAAAAATGTATGTAGAAAAAAGGGATTAAAAAAGGGGGTGAGGATGGAGGAGAGAGTTCATGGTTGTTGAAGTTGTTGAACTCAATGTTAAGTCTAGAAGGCTGTATGGTGCCTAATCAGAAGATGAGGTGCTGTTCCTCCAGTGTGCCATTGGGCTTCACTGGAGCATTGCAGCAGATCAAGAATGGACATGTGGGCATGAGAGTAAGACGATGTGTTGAAATGGCAAGGGTCCAAAGTTCTGGTTCATGCTTGTGGACAGACTGGAGGTGTTTTGCAAAGCAGTTACCCAGTCTGCGTTTGGTCTCCTTGATGTAGAGGAGACCACATTGGGAGCAGCGGATGCAGTAGTCCAAATTGAAGTAGGTGCAAGTGAAGTGCTGCGTTTGGGTCCATGGACGGTGAGGAGGGGGGAAGTAAGGGGGCAGCTGTTGCACCTTCTGCGATTGCATGGGAAGGTGCCATGAGAAGGGGATGAGGTGTTGGCGGTGATGGAGGAGTGGACCAGGAGGGAATGGTCCCTACGGAATGCTGATGGGGGTGTAAGGAGAAGATGTGTTTGGTGGTGGCATCATGATGGAGTTGGCAGAAGTGGCGGGGGATGAACCTTTGAATGTGGAGACAGGAGGTGTGAAAAGTGAGGACAAGGGGGACCCTATATTGGTTCTGGGAACGAAGACAAGGTGTGAGGTCAGAGGCAAGGGAGATGGGTTGGACACAGCTGAGGGCCCTGTCAACCACAGTGAGGGGGAAATTTTTACTTCAAGTGACAGGGAGATGCCAGCCATGGCACTGGCCACTCCCTCCCAGGCGGGGCCAGCACAGGCTCCACTGGCCAGTGGATGATGGCCAAGGTCATCAAGGCCAACAGGACAGCAGAAGTCAGCAGGCTGTCTCTAACGCTGGTGCCAGCAAGTGGGGAGCACCTAGACATAACACTTGTAAACGTAAATTTAAAGCACATGAAGCACAAGAGGGACTGCTCATGGGTGATCTTATGTTACCCCATTTTTTTCTTTTTTAATAGTGTGACTGCCAACACCGGTTTCTTTCTGGTCAAGACTATGTGAGTTCAAAATTTGCTTTTGTGTTATTGGCCTGAGTATGCCTCATTTGTCTTGTATGTAATGCTAGACATGGTTGGCTCGAACCTTTATTGCACAGGCACTGAGTGTATCTTTGGGGCCAAGGAAAGGGCCATTTGTGCGATCCACGATGGATGAGGCAGCCCTGGCATGAGGTGGTAGCTCTTGTTTGGCAGCCAAGCTAAAGAAGCGTTAGATCAGGGGGTCCCTGGTGTCCCTACCTCCCTGAAGGTTACCAAGATTTGGCTCCACAGCATTCTCCTCATCATGCTCCTCTTCCGACACACTACTGGATTCATCCTCTGTGACCTGTGTAGCTGCATCAACAGCCTCTTCCTCCAGTGGATCCCCCCCCCACCTTGCCAGTACCAGATTGTGGGGAGCGCAACATGCAACCACTATCAGTGGCAACCACTCTGCAATGTGCCCCCTGAATGGTCCAGGCAGTTTCCACCCACACAGTCGAAGCTGATTTCAGGCCCGATCACCTGGCAAATGGAGACTCACGGTTTCCCTTGGCAGGAAGTGCCTCCTTCAGCAATACACCTCGGACATATTGAGGTAGCTGTTTCGCCACCTGTAAACTCTGGCAGCAGCATAGTGACATCTTCTGCGGCCCCTTCCGCCTTGGACTTCCTGCTGGCTCTGCGTCCCTTATGCCTGTGCCTCTCCTCCCACAGGTCACTCCCCTGGAAGCTGTGTTGGGACACCAGGTCTCCTCTCCCTTCTGCCCCTCTGTTCCTCCTCAGAGGAGGTGCTTTCAGTAAAGACCACAATCCCCATTGCCAGGGTAAGGGAATGCTGTCTGATATCTGGAACGGTCCACACAGCCTGAATCTTTAGGGGTCCTGGAAGACACCAATGAGTCCAGAAATAAAGCCTGGAAACGCTAAGAATGAAGCCCCGAATAAGCTGCCAAGTCTCAATAAGTCACCAGCAGCAAACTATCTCCAAAACGCCTCATTACTCATATTGACAATGCTACTGACCCTTCTTACCCTAACCGTGAACAAGGTTTTGCAAATTGTGTCCCGCCCATCTGCCCGTTTTGCCCGTGTGACAATCGAAAACTCACATGTTAAATCCCTGTCAATTGGGCTGTTAAGGGCCTTAACTGGCCTGTTAATTAATGGCAGGCGTAGCTCCGGCTCCCATGTGCACCTGCCAAGCAAAATATCGCGCAAGTGCACCATGACGTCGGGACGCTTGCCTGACATAATCGCGTGTCATTTTACACTCAAATGAGTCGGGCACGCGCCTGCCCACTCAGCAAAAATTTCTGCCCTAGAGGCCACCTAGCTGGGAAAGGCAAAGGAAGCAGGCTATTGGAAGTGGAGAATAGCTTTGGATTGGTTCCGGGAGAATAAAGTGTCCACTTGAGGGACAGTGCAAAATATAATAGTGGCTTGTTATTTTAGGTCGTGTTAAAGGTCACAGGGGGATCGTTTCTGTAGTTTAAAGTATAAGCTGCCTACAAATTGTTCTGAAGTCATACGGACTCAAAATGCTAACTCTGTTTCTCTCTCCACAGGTGCTGCCAGGCCTGCTGAGTTTTCTGGCATTTTCTGTTTTTATTTCAGATTTCCAGCATCTTCAGTATTTTGCTTTTATTTTAGTGGTTTGTTTATTATGGTAAAAGACTTAAAGTGCAAAATCTTGTCATGTGATCTTTCCAGTCAGTCACTGGAAATTCAAATACCTTTTTGAAAGATATCAATCTCTACAGGGGTCATAACAGGGGTTGAAAGTAGAGTAGCATAACAGCAACCTATCACTGGATCATAAATGATTATTTAATTATCTAAACAATAGGTAAATTATTTTTAGTAAGAGCTGCTTGACTGTGAAATATGATGATACAACATTCTGGAGTAGTTATACTCATTCATGCTTCTGTAAAAATGTTGCTGAAGGAATGGCATCCAAACAATTATCAAACAATTATTTACAAGATGCACTGCAGCAACTCACCAAGGCTTCTTCGACAGCAACTTCCAAATCCACAACCTCTACCACTAGAAGGACAAGGGCAGCAGATGTGTGGGAACACCGCCACCTGCAAGTTCCCCTCCAAGAATAAAAAGGCGACTTATTATTTAAATGGAGAGAAACTTCAGAATGCTTCAGTACAGAGAGATCTGGGTGTCCTCGTGCACAAATTGCTGAAAGCTAGCATGCAGGTACAGCAGGTAATAAGGAAGACAAATGGAATTTTGGCATTTATTGCTAAAGGAATAGAGTATAAAAATAGGGTAGTGTTGCAACTGTACAAAGCATTGGTAAGACAGCACCTGGAGTACTGTGCACAGTTTTGGTCCCCTTGCTTGAGGAAGGATGTAGTTGCATTGGAGGTGGTTCAGTGAATTGATTCCAGAGATGTGGGGTTTGTCTTATGAGGAGAGATTGAGCAGTTTAGGCCTGTACTCTCTAGAGTTTAGAAGGATGAGAGGAGATTAATTGAGGATATAAGATGCTAAAGGGGACAGACGAAGTCGACATGGAGCAGGTGTTTTCCCTTGTAGGGCATTCTAGAATGAGAGGTCATAGTTTTAGGCTAAGGGGTGGTAGATTTAAATTAGAGATGAGGAGGAATTACTTTTCTCAAAGGGTCGTGAATCTGTGGAATTCGCTACCTTAGAGTGCAGTGGATGCCAGGACACTGAATAAATTTAAGGAGGAGATCAACAGATTTTTAATTAGTAACGGGTTGAAAGGTTATGGGGAGAAGGCAGGAAATTCGAGTTGAGGCTGAAATGAGATCAGCCATGATCGTATTGAATAGCAGGGCAGGCTTGAGGGGCTGAATTGCCTACTCCTGCTCCTAGTTGTTATGTTCTTATGTTCAAGCCAGACACCATCCTGACTTGGAACAAAATCGCCAGCCCTTCACTGTCGCTGGGGCAAAATCCTGGAACTCCCTAACAGTATGTGGGTGTACCTACACTACATGAACTGCAGCAGCTCAAGAAGCAATTAGGGATGAGCAATAAAAATGCTGGCCTAGCCAGCAACACTCACATCCCGTGAAAGAATGAAAAAAATATAAAAAGTAATGAAGAAATAGGATTAATTTTAATATGCTTATGTGGTATTCCAAACCTGCCTCCCTCCCCCAACCCCTGCCTGCATGTTATGTGCCAGAAAAGGATTTGCTATAATCCCGGTGGTTGATATAGTGGGAAGTAGATATTGGGTGCCAATAATTCTATGAATTATATGGACCCCATGAAATCTCTTGGTATCAGGTTAAATAAGGGCAAGGAAACCTCCTGCTGATTACCACCTACTGCACCCCTCCCACTCAGCTGATGAATCAGTACTCCTCCATGTTGAACACCACTTGGGGGAAGCGCTGAGGGTGGCAAGGGCACAAAACGTACTCTGGATGGCTTCAATGTCCATCATCAAGGGTGCCTCGGTACCACCATTACTGATCGAGCCTGCTGAGTTCTGTAAAGGCAAAACCAAAGCATTTTCAACTATTTTCAGCCAGAAGTGCCGACTGGTTGATCCATCTCGGTCTCCTCCTGAGGTCCCCAGCATCACAGATGGCCAGTCTTCAGCCAATTCGATTCACTTCATATGATAGCAAGAAATAGCTGAAGGCACTAGATATTGCAAAGGTGATGGGCCCTGACAACATTCCAGCAATAGTACTGAAGGCTTGTGCTCCAGGGCTAGCTAAACCCCTAGCCAAGCTGTTCCAGTATAGCTACAATACTGGCATCTCCGGAGGACTGCCAGTCTTTGACTGCTCTTGCAGCCACAGTATTTATATGGCTGGTCCAGTTCAGTTTCTGGTCAATGGTAACGTCCAAGGTGTTGATAATGGGGGATTCAATGACTTGGTACTTGTGTGGCGCAAATGTTACTTGCCATTATCAGCTCAAGCTTGAATATTGTCCAGGTCTTGCTGCATATGGACACTATTCAGTATCTGAGGAGTTGCAAATGGTACTGAACACTTTTTTTTGTGGTGGGAAAAGTGCGAAAATGGCAGTATCTTTATCATCATGATGTGGTGTTTTAATGGCTTAATGATGCATACTGAAATTATTTAAAAATGAACAATTATATACTTATACTTTCCATTTGGAAGTCTTGCAGTGCAGCGGGTGGCATCCCTGCCTCTATGCTAGGAGCACCGGGTTCGAGCCCCACCTGGATACTTGATAGCCAAGGAAGTTGCTTTCATAACACAGCCAAACAGGTGGAGTATCAAAGTGTAAATCCTTCCATATGCCAATAGCAGGTGGTAAGAGTGGGAGAGATTTCTGGTCAGCGTGTAATGAAAAGAAAGTTGGAGCCTCTATCATCACATTCCGTAGCTGCAGACTACAACATGCATGTAAAAAAGGGCAAGTTGCCACTGCAACTCAGACTCCCTGAGTGAACTGTAACATACGACCACCACTTTATATTAGAGAGAGCAAGAGATTCTAAGGAAACTTTTAAGACTATTTTCTGTTTCATCCTGTGTTCAGTGTCTAGATGGAGTTCTTTGGGGTTTGTTTCCCTAAGAAAGCTACTTAAGACTACAGTTCATTAAATCATTATTACTCATTTACAGCTCTACATACATCTCAGTAACTCTATACAAAGTTGTGCTTCTCCTTCCTTCCAGACTTAGTCATGTGACATTGCATCCTAGGCCTGAATTTTTCAGTTGTCGGGCTTGCGCAATCAATTGGCCAGGGGGCAGTCGGGAAATGGACCTCCAACTACGATTGGCCCCCAACCGCAATTTCACGCTGGCTGGCCAATTAACGGCCAGCCAGCGTGAAACAGGCGCTGCAAATTTCCAGCTTAGTGCTGCCAGGGTGGGGACAGGAAGAGGGCGGGCAATGACATCACCGCAGACAGGGGTGAATGCTGCGAGAGAGCTCCTTAAAGGCAGGGAGGTGCCTCAGGGCGCTGCAGACCTGCAAAAATGAAATAAAGCTCTAAAAAGCTGCAAAAAAACGTCCATACATCACAATCAAGGACCTGAAAGCATACCTCATAAAAATGCTGCCCAAGATATTTCTTTTTATTTTATTTCCTAACGGAGATTTCATCCCACCCTTGGATGAGGTTTGATAAAAAAGTAAAAGCTGCCTGGCCGATTCGCCCATGCGCCAACTGTAAGGTTGGACCGGCCACAAAAAATCACAGACAGTTGCACCAATAATAGGCTTAATTGTCCTCTTAATTGTCGGCTTGCGCACTTCCGACTTTTGCACGTGCCCACCAAACAAAATATCACGCAAGTGCGCGATGACATCCTGATGCTAGCCCGGCATTATCTTGTGCGATTTTATGCCCAATCCGGTTGGGCGCGCGCTCGCATAAAATTCTGCCCATAGTTACATCAGTATCAGGTGTTTCTAATGTTAATCCTAATGTTACAGACAGGAGAGGGTTTAATTTAAGCAGCCCTGATTCCTCCTCTCAACACCCATCCATAAACAGAAAGGTGTTTTTATTTGCTTCCCCCTTTATCAGCGGTGGCAATATTTCCCAACCCCTCAGTTTTGGTGTGTTTTAATTTTCAGTAATAATCCCACAGCAAGCTCAAGGTAGGATGATCTCAAAGAGTTACTTTATTTGCACATACTCAAATGCGGGAGGAGGGTAGCAACATTGCCTCCTCTTCACTCGTACAGTAAAAGAGGGATAGAAAAAGAAAGATTTACTGGGCAAAGAAAAGAATTATTGTTTCACGTGAGTCCAGAGTCAGAATCAATGCCCAATGAGGTATTCCTTCCCAAAGGTCGGCAAGCTGAAAACTGGTGCTGTATAATTCACTTTTTCATTAGAGTTGACTTCCATCATGAGATAGGCACATAGAGATGGATCAGTCTTGTAGGCGATGGTACAGAAGTTCCAGTAGAAACAGTGTAGATGGGGCTAGGTATTCATTCTGGGCAGAGCCCTTTTTCTGTGCTGCTACTTGTAGATGGTAAAATGGCAGGCTGAGTTTACAGTTCCACAAGGCAATATTACTGGTTCCACAAGCAAAGTCCATGTCACATGACTCCTATCTCTCCACTCTGGCTTTGACAAAGGGTGCTTATTCCTTTGCCTGGGTCCCTGAGATTGTTAAATGTGCTAACCACTAAGACTTAAAAGGAATGTTGCAGGGTCCTTTGTCCTGACAGATGAATATACTCCGGTTGGCGAGGCCTGGCTTATGCAGTGCAGATGACCTTTATATAGTTCTCTTTGAACTTGGTTTCTGCAGTCCACAGGGATTCTTCGTGTCTCTTCAAAGATAACAAAGTACAAGTTGCTGTGATACTGCCATGGTAACTCTTTTGTTCAGGGTCACAGACAGACATGGCTTCAGCCATTGTAAACGGTCATTGTCCAGTTTTTAACATTTTAGAAATTAGCCATGAATATATATATATACATATATATATATATATACACATAAAAAGATATATTATAAAAATATCCAGTGTGAGGTCTTAGTCCCCTAATACCTTTATTCTTCATTTTCCTTTACACTTGATTTAATCAAGTATTTAATGGAATTGTCTCTTACCAGCCACACGAATGTCACAGGCTAAAGCCATTTCCAGGCCCCCTCCTAAGGCAGCACCATCAAGTACAGCAATTGTGGGCATTGGAAGGTTACCTGTTGTACATACAAAAATAAATTATGCAACATAAAATTTTTAAAGGTGAAAATAATATTCTTTTCAGAACAGATCAGCTTTATTTCAATTTTACATTGTTGCAAAGTGGAAACCATGGAAGCTGCAGTATAAAAGTAACATGACATGAATGCACACTTTTATTAACTTTTTACTGAATAGCTTCAATTCACATACGCCAAAGATGGTATACGATCTTGATTATTTTAACAACAACAAAGATCTTGACTTATGCATAAATATACCTATGAACAAAAAGATTGTTTTTATCTTCTCTGGAAGTAAAGCTGATCACGGGATTTGTTTGTTATAGGGCAGGATTTTTCAGATGGAGGGGTTTTCCACCTAACCACTCAAAGAGTTAGTAGGCCATCCAAAGAGACAGCAGGGAACACATTCTTACCAATACCAGCTGCCCCACAGCCATTTAACATTTGGCAGTGCATTAATTGGCTCAGGGAGAGACTTTCAGCCCCATCTGGGGAGTAAGTCATGCCTTCAAGTCCTCCTGGTGAAGTGGATTGGCTAGCAATGCTGTAGTCTGTAATGAAGGTATTAGTGTACATAACATTATTGGAAAATATTTTTCTTTTAAAATAGAGGTTTAATCTGTGGGTCTGTCTTAATTGCATTAAAACCAGCTAGTCTGGGTGCTTTGATGTGTACTAATTTCGATATGTAAGAGAAATAGAGTGCATTAGCATTTTTTGAATAGAGCATTCAAGAAGGGGGGCGAAAACTACCACCTAGCTAGCAGATACCAAGCAATATATTTACATTACTAATAAAATTGGTACTATGAAAGGACTTTCATTGTTAAAAGGTGGAGTTCAAAGAGGCTGGTGATACAATGAGAATTTATATTCAATGGGCTGTGTTAGGTATAACTTCAGCAGCTTTGTGTGTATAAAGTAGAGGCAATGAGAGATCAAAATCAGCTGTAAGCCTCCAACTATCTCCACAGGAACCAAAGTGAAAAAAACCTCATTTTGAATTTGTAAGGTGAAAATACTTTGCCTGGTGTATGGTTAAGTCTACGGGTTGCTGTTGCTTTAATGGAGATTAATTTGGGAATTTGTTAAAAGTTATGATCGTAGTAATATGTAGCCACGTGTACATATGTAACTTGCATAAATGAATAAAATGTTTCATTTGGCTTAATACAAAACCTCTCAAGAACTGGTGGTATGATTCCTGAATGTAGGGTTGCATCTCAAACATAACACTCAAAATTATAGGTTATGGCAGTTGCTTAAAGTTTCCCTCTAGGATTTTTAAATAACTTAGCTTTACCAACTACTCGGTCATAACATCTCCCTGCAGTGCCAAGTTCAAGCAATGGTCATTTCTGGGGCTACAGCTAATCCCAAAAGAGAGGAGCTAATGGATGTCAGACTGAAGATAAGTCTGGGATATCGACAGACTGGAAGGCCCCAGTAAGGGGAACGAGGGAGTTGGGTGGCCAGGTTTAGAGACTGGTGGTGGGAGGGTTAAAGTGGGCTGGGGGTGGGGGGGGGGGGGGGGGGGGGGCGTGGGGAGGGTAGGCGGGGGAGGGGGGGGTGGTTGGCGCCTTTGATGGGTGCCTTCCCCACTTGTTCAACACCAGCCCACACAATGAATACTGCCTGGTCTGCCACATGGCATGGGCCTCCTGGTGCCACAGGTATGATCGAGGCTGGGTTGGGTTGAGGCACTGTGACCATTAATAAGCCACTTAAGAGCATCAATAGACCTAAGGGCGGCCGGGTCAACCACCACCTCCACCACCTTCCCCCACCCCTGTAAAATGTGAGACAGGTCAGGGCGGGCAGATAGGTGATGGGCAGGCCACACACTGCATTTTATAAATCCCCACCATCAAACCCACCAGCGAGGGACCCTAAAATTCCACTCATAATCTTCTCAAAGGTACTGTGATGTTTCTGGATTTTCAGCCCAAGGCTGAATATTGTCTGGGTCTTGCTAAATGTGGGAACAGACCGCTTTCTCAGCACAACACTAATCTTTGTTATCCATTTCTCATTGGACAAAAAGTTACCACAAAGCCAGATACATCTCAGCCTCTCTGCTAGATACAAAGTCACTACAATTTGAAAGTACAGTGTTGACTGTGAAGCACTTTCATACGCTTGGTAAATACTGGACAGTCTATGTAACTTCCTTATGGTCTGGAGAAAACAATTAGCAATGATCTTAAGCCCATGTTTACTGTGGCTAGCATCAAAGCATCCAACAGATAATCTAACAAAAATTAAAATGCTTAATTAATTAACTCCAATTGACAATTTCTGCAAATTTAAGATTCTTAGTACGTGGCTATTATATCATTACTAAAATGAGAGTCATATTACTGTAAAAAAAAAATTGGGATTCTAGGCTATACTGTTTGAACCTCAGTTCTAGCATATGTAAGGAACATTTATTTTTATTTCAGTTTGACTGTTGTAAAGAACATATCTTTTTATTTTCTGTTGGACTGTGGATTAAAGTTACAATGGCTGCAGGTTGAAAGACATGTCCACTGGAACAGGATGAGATATATGCAATGTTGCTGCCCTGGAACAAAGTGTGCCATGGAAGACAGGGCGGTACCAGAAAGGAGTCCTGGACCAAGAGAGCTGTCTGGCAAAAGTGTTTTATTTGGCTCCTGATCAGGTGATCAGGTTTTGTGTGAGAGCAGTACAGCAGAACAGCTCCTAGCCTGAAAGGAAGAAGACCTAAAACCTCTTTCTCCTGTGTGTGGAAGTTTCCAGTAATTCCACAATAATAGCTAGCTGGCTTTTCTTCTCCTATCTCTATAACCTGCTCTCTCTCTAAAAACCCCTGTCAAGAGGCAAAGAGGAAAATCACTGTTGGAGACATTGAAAGACAAGTGTTCAGCCAGTGAACTAAATACTGAAAGTGCTGGAAGACCGCCTCGTGTCATTGACAAAAACTGAGAGGAATTTGGAAGACATCAATCAAAATCAACCCATCACATCCTGCATTCCGGAATTGGTGCTATTGAACAGTTCTGTACCATCCTTAAAATCCATGTTTTTGTATGTCTTGTATGTGTGTGCATACGAATTTAAGAAGGGACGGAGTTTAGGTTATAGAATTAAAAATTAGCAGTTCATATTTCTTTCTTTCTTTTGCCACTGGTTAACAACAGTTTGTTCAATAAACAGTTATTTACTTATTAAGTTTACAAACCTGGTGCTCGTATTCTGTTAACCTAAATTAAACAATTAGGTAGAGTTGGGGCAATCTGGTGGTTTAAGCAAACTTTTTCACATTTGTTGCAGCTCGGGGAACAGTGGGGCTTGATATTACAGTGCTCTATCGCCAGTGAATTATGACAAAGTTTGGGGGCTCAGGTCTGGGATATTTTGAATAAAAGACAATGACGATTTAGTAAGTAACAAAAGCTAAAAGGAAACACCAGGTTTGTACTGTCAAAAATAACATGACCCAGGAAACTGCTAAAGCTTTCCTGCAAGTGGAAGGGATGTCCCTGATGATTTTACAAGAGATCCCAAAAGCCAGGTTAATCGAATTGGCAAGTAAATTAAGAGTAGGATAGCCTGCCAAAGCTAGGAAGGCAGAGATAATCGAAGCGATGGCACAGCATTCGAAATTGGAAGGAATTCCCGAGAGACCGAGTTCTCCAAGGGGTGATTCATTGGAATGGGCTCAAATTCAGTTACAAATAAAAAAATTGGAACTCGAGGGGGCAGGAAAGGAAAGATAAATGGAAATGTAAAAACTTTATTTCCAAAGGGAACAAGCAGAAAGGCAGAAGAGAGAAAGAAAACAAGAAAGGTACTTAGAACAGGAGGAAAGAGAAAAAGAAAGAGAATTCCAGCTTAAAATGCTGACAGTTAAAAAAGAGACACCAGTCGGTGAGGCAGGGCTTATTTCCAGATCAAAACCCAGTGAGGAGATGTTTAAATTTGTGCAAGCTCTTTCAAAATTTGAGGAAAGGGATGTTGAAGCATTCTTTATTTCATCTGAGAAGATAGCTAAACAGATCTGCATGAAGTGTTATAACATTTCAGGATTTCTGACTGACACCTTGGAAGGACCTTGGCATAACTTATATTAAAAATGTTAAGGTTAGAAATTGATAACTCATGGAGTAAAACACCAGAGACACTATAATACAATTAATAACCTTTTCTGTGTTATTGCATTCTACGAGATGGCTGAAAGGGGTTTTTTGTAGTGTTAGTGTTTGTTGACCAGGACAAAGTGTGATGAAAAATTGTTACCTAGAACATCAGGTTACTAAGTTTAAAAACAAAGGAAAGAAAGGGCTTGTGTGTCTCAGTTGAGTTGTTACCATGGGTAGTACTCAGAGACTATGGCCAAGGCTTGCCTCTTTGTTGGTTATGCCATCGTCATCAGAAACCTATCAGTTAGTGAAACTGTTAGTTTTTTTCAGATCACTGCCTATTGTTAGTTTTTTTGGGATACCTGCCTATTGTTAGTTTGTTTAGGATACCTGCCTATTGTATGGATATTCAGCATTTTGTGCCTTTGGGGTTTGGGACAGTTGGAATTCCATCTCCTCATCTGTTCTCTGATTATATTGGATTAGACCTGCATGTGAGTTCACATCTGTCATAATTTCAATGAAACGTTCAACATGGATTATGAGCAGGCAGCCTTGGAATAAAGCAAGATCTAACTTTGTTGTATCCAGAGTATATAGCATATAATTCATACTGAATCTGAATTGACTATAATATTAAAATACAAAAACAAGGCGAATTGTGTTTATTGATTTTTCAGTGTAATCATTTAGTAATCGTGGTTCTTTTGTTTTGGTATGTTTAAAAGAGAGAAATCCCCGCTCTTCAAATAGGAATCTTGAATGTCTGTCTGTCTTAAGAGGCGGAGAAGATCGATGTTTTACATCACATCATAGGATGGGGTTTGGATAAATATACCTTTGTACACTGAGGCTTGCCATACTCATGTGACCTCTGATGTCATGATATTAAAATAAAGGTTTTAGGGCTGTAGCGATTTTACCCGCCACATGGAACATGAACCTGGATTTTCACTCCCAGAATGGGTGCATAGGCCCAGCTTGAAAGAAACTGCCCCGAACAGCTGGATTTTTTCTCTGAGAGGATTGGGTGCGGGATGGAGTCAGGCCCACCAATCCCTGAAGCAGCACAGATGTGGAGCAGGCCCTGCATTGGGTAACACATCTCAGACAAGGTTTAAAAGAATGAGGCAGGAAGTGGATGGAAGTGCTGCTATTGCTGGGAGGAGATGTCAATCAAGAGTCAGGTGAGCATTAACTGTAATAGTTGTCAGGAAAATATAGACATTACTGTTGTGTATTCACCTTGTAATGAAGGAGCACCCTCTACAAGGCAAGACTGGAAAAGCTTCAAAAGATACAGGCTTGAAAATGGCAACATCTTGCTACTCATGGTATTCTGAATTGACTCAGATTACCATGTCTCAGGGGGTGATTGAGAGATACCATATGCAGAGCCTTTGTCCTTCCACCCATCTCTCAGGGTGAGACCATGCAATTGAGCCTTGCCCAAGACCCTCAGCTGCACACTGTCATGCCAAAACAGTGTGATTCAGAGGGAGCAGACCAGCAGGGTAGTTTGTGTTCTAGAGCACAAAATGCCAACTGGTAGCGACAGGAACAAATGCCAGGCCCACCCTGTATTTGTCCAGCCCCATTTCTTCCCCACCCCCACCCCCTCCAACATTGATGAGATAAAGAACTTCTGGTTCACGTATATAAGCAGATGTGTGTGTGTGAGACCATTCGAAGCTGGAAAACTTACATAGAATCACAGAATCATTACAGTGCAGGAGGCCATTCGGCCCATCGATTCTGCACGGCCTCACTGAAAAAGCTTTCTACCTAATCTCACTCACCTGCCTTATCCTCGTAACCTTGCATCTTATTTCTTTTCAGATAGCAACCTAATTCTCTTCTGAATAGCTCGGTCGAAGTTGCCTCCAACACCCTCTCAGGAAGTTCATTCCAGACTCCAACGAAGCTCTGGGTGAAAAAAATTTTCCTCACATCACTTCTACTCCTTTTGCCCATTATTTTCAATCTGTGCCCTCTAGTGCTTGATGTACTCTTGAGTGGGAACAGTTTCTCACTACTTACCCTGTCCGTACCTTTCAGGATCTTGAATACGTCTAACAAGTCTCCTCTTAACCTTCTTTTCTCCAAGGAAAATAGACCCAACTTCTCCAATCCATCCTCATAGCTGTAGTTGTTTATCCCTGGAATCACTCTTGTGAATCTCCTCTGTACTCTCTCCAATGCCTTCACATCCTTCCTCAAGTATGGCGCCCAGAACTGGATGCAGGACTCTAGATGAGGCCCAACTAGTGTCTTATACAAGTTCAACATTGCCTCCTTATCTTTGTACTCAATGCCCCTATTAATAAAGCCTAGTATGCCATATGCTTTATTAACTGGTCTCTCAATATACCCTGCCACCTTCAATGACTTATTTACATATACACCAAGGTCCCTTTGTTCCTGCACCTCTTTTAGAATTTCTCCCTACATTTTATACTGTCTCTCCACATTCTTCCTGCCAAAATTAATCACCTCACACTTCTCTGCATTGAATTTCATCATTTGTCTGTCCAACCCACCAATATGTCTATGTCTTTTTGAAGTTCAAGACAATTCTCATCACAGTTGACAATGCTTCCAATTTTCATAGCATCTGTAAATTTTGAAATCATGCCCTGCACACCACTGTCTAGGTCATTAATATATATCAAGAGCAAGGGTCTCAACATTGACCCCTGGGAACTCCACTACAGACCTTCCTCCAATCGGAAAAACAACCATTCATCACTACTCTCTGTTCCCTAACTCAGCCAATTTCTTATCCAAGTGGCTACTATTTTTTTATGCCCTTGTTTTTTTCTTTATTTGTGATGCCAAAATGTCACAAAGCAAGCCAAATGGGGAAGGAGCAGAAGTGGCTGTGCTCTGCTTCAGTGACCGTGAACTGCAGATCTTGGTCGAGAAGGTCCAGAGATGCCGCAGCACTTTATATCCAAGCGGCTGGCAGAATCCATCCACAATGACCAATAGGACATGGCAGAAGATGGATTCCGCCATGAGCACCTCAGGGGACCATGCGCAATTTTGCAAGTGCAGGAATAGGTTCCATGACCTGCCATGCTCTGGCAAGGTGAGTTGTTCGGTGGAAGCAAACAGAGATCCAAGCGATGGTTCACATCTGAATGTTGCATCTATGGTGGGAGACTAGGAGGCACATGCCTCTCATATAGCATGAAGGCTTGCGACTCCAGGCTACTCCTGTAGGTATAAATATAGCCTGTGATGCAATTCAAGATTCAGGAGATTTGTCCCTGGCAGCACTATATATTAGATTAACATCATTCTATGTGTTGTAAGTGCAGGGCAAGAGGGCCCATAATGCCAGAGAGATGGTCTAGACTGTGGGTGGGTCCAT
The DNA here is from genome assembly GCF_017639515.1 of Carcharodon carcharias. NCBI lineage: Eukaryota > Metazoa > Chordata > Chondrichthyes > Lamniformes > Lamnidae > Carcharodon > Carcharodon carcharias. The sequence continues at coordinate 42,969,540 of NC_054470.1, forward strand.
AAGGCTACAGGTGATCAGGAATGTGGAGGAGACCGCCATGGAATTAGCCAGGGTTCATTGTCGAGGATGGAGAATCATCTATAGAAGGTGCTGAAGTTGGTGGTAGAGGCACTTTGGAACATGGTGATACAGTGGAGGTCATCCTGTTAGATCACTGAGCCAATGGGTACATTGGTATGAGAGGGAGTGCAAAGGCTGGGTTGCATGATAAGGGCACCGCAATTACGGTTAGAGGCTAAAGGCAATGGCATATATCAGAGCGTGCTCTCATAATGTAAAGGGCTACATCCCATCACATCCTGTGTCTCACATAGCTCCCCGCGCTCATCCCCCAGGCCACCTTATCCCTTGGGAATCAGGAGGAGGAAGAGAGAGGAGGCAGTGTCACAGCGCACCAGCCCACACTCTGCCAACACAGATACTAGCTCGTCGGAGGGATGTAGTGCATGTTTAGAGTCGGTGGCACTTGGTGAAGGGCACTGCACCAGAGTGCAGGAGGAGGTGTCTGAGTCAGAGACATCCGTGAAGGAGGTCAGTCACGATGATGCTCCAGTAAGCATGGAGGTAAGCCTCAGAAGTCACCGTATGGGATGCCATATTTGGAGCATCAGCAGGAGGTGTGCAGACATCTGGCGGAGTTCCCTGAGGCAATGTGAGCTCATGCATTGCGAGTGGAGGGATCCATGGCAGTGATGAGCTCTACCTTGTCATGCAGGTTTAACAGCATGAGCTCCAATCATGACAGAATGGCCAATCTCATGGAGAGACACATGCAGCATCACACAGAGTGGATGTACGAGCAACGTAACTTCCCTGCAAAGAGTACAAGTAGCCTGAAGCAGTCCACTCAGTTTATGAACGCTGACATCCATGGAATACATGGTCATCTGGTGGCGCTGCAATGGGCGACTGCTGTGCACTAGCATCCAGTCCCATTTAACCCAACAGAAGGCCAGCCTAGGGCTGTGGAGGTAATTAGGAGGGTGATGGTTCTGAGAGTATGTCAGCACCCTCATCTTCGAACTTCCCGGCCAGTCTGCCAGAACCCTCATCTGCTCTCCTTGTCCCAGTGGCAATGGCTGCCCTGCAGAAATGTAGAGGCTGCTGTCAACGGATCCCTGCATTTTGAGGCCAGCCACCATGCTCCTCAATGCCATTTAGCAGGACAATTGAACAACCTGCCTCCACCTCCTGCCAGACACAACAAGGAGGGGATACTATGTATGAGCATTTGTGAGCACAGGGCACCCTGTTGTCTCAATGACTGATGGGTTCACCCTGGTTTGTTTTTGATCTGCTTTTATACACGAATATCCTCAATGAAAATGTTTACAGAATGAAGGAGGTTCTTATGATTAGCATTGAAGACACTATCAGGAGCAAGGGCCATGCATGTCCAGCAGTGGAAGGCTGTTTCCTTCTCCAGACTTTCAGATAAGGTAGTAATACACCAAGGGTTGTGGATGAAATGCTCCTTGCAGCATTTCTTGTCCATCAATGATTGTCTTTAAGCGAGGATCAATGATCAGACTCAAAGATCAGATGTAGTTGCTGCAGTACCGCCAGCACATACAATCATATCTGAATGTCATGGGTCTAAAGTCATGCTTCCTAATGGCAATCTTTGCATAGTGGGCAAGGTTTGACTTGGTACAAGGTGGTGTTTTCTCTGGCTCATTGTCAGCCTCTAACATGTGCAAGTTCCAGGTTGTTAAGGACTTCAAGTTGTATTTGTGCACTATATTGAGGCCAAGGGTTATGATGGTCATGGTTTCAGCCACATTGATGGCACTGCCTTTCAGTATGTGCTGGTGGTTTTCTCTCCCATTGGGGATGGGAATTTCTCTGAAGTTGTGTGGCTTCCATGTTAAAAGTTTATTATGCAGAAGCTGCTCACCAGGAACAGGCTAATGCAATTGGTGACATTTCAAGAATCTAAGAGAACCTACTCAGAACTAAGAGGCTCCTGTAAAGAATCTGTCATGGCTACAAGGATCTGCCCCTCAGGTGGTCTCCCACTGCTGCACTCTGCCCCTCCATATCATCTCCATGACCCTGGACAGAGGCTGCTGCCTCTTCCTGCTTCTGCTTCTGCTCCCGTTCCCGCTCCTGCTTTCATCTTCCTCATTGTCCTCCTTCTCAGATGTCATAACAACAGAGCCAGCAGTCTCTTTTATAACTCTTTCGAGTACAAACACATTTCCATCTGTTTTTCAGATTAAGTTACATTGTTTCATAGTTTGACCAGTGTGAGATTTGAACTCTTGATCTTAGGGTTACAAGCCTAGTACCATTACCACTTGGCTATTTAGGCCAAGCCCCAGTCTCTTTTATAAGTGCTCTAAGTACTTAATTAAACAATGCCCTTCACCTGTGTATCTTAACAATATAATTAACATACCATTAACAATCCATAAATTCAGCTGGGTGAATTTATTATGGATTTGAATATTCCAATACTTGCTCCTATAGAGATGAAGGGAGACTTGAGAGGCAATTGGTAATTCTTCTAGAATTATGAGATTCCCACAGAATTGAAGAAAAAAATCTGAACAAATAAGAGGGCATATCTGTTATCAGTGATGAGCAAACAGTGCTACAAACTGTATTGTATCCTAGACCTCACCCTGGAGCAGGAAAGCATGATGTGAAATTTTGGAGGCCTTGAAGATCCCTCTACCCTCTACCAACGTCATTTATGAATGCTATGTGTTTAATACCAGAACTCAGAAAAAGAGGGAGAATATTGATCACTATGTGACTGCACTGATACGTTTAGTTGAATCTTGAGAGTATGGGCAAATAAAGGCTGTTTTTCTCATTCATTTATGGGATATGGGCATCACTGGCTAGGCCAGCATTTATTGTCCAGCCCTAGTTGCCCTTGAGAAGGTGGTGGTGAGCTGCCTTCTTGAATCGCTGCAATCCACATTGTGTAAGTATACCCACAGTCCTGTTAGGGAGGGAGTTCCAGGATTTTGACCCAGAGACAGTGAAGGAACGGCGATATATTTCCAAGTCAGGATGGTGAATGGCTTGGAGGGGAACTTCCAGGTGGTGGTGTTCCCATGTAAATGCTGCCCTTGTTCTTCTAGATGATAGCAGTCGTGGGTTTGGAAGGTGCTGCCTAAGGAGCCTTGGTGAGTTTCTGCAGTGCATCTTGTAGATGGTACACACTCTTGCCACTGTTCATCAGTGCTGGAGGAAGCGAATGTTTGTGGAAGGGGTACACATCAAGCAGGCTGCTTTGTCCTGGATAGTGTCAAGTTTCTTGAATGTTGTTGGAGCTGCACTCAGCCAGGCAAGAGGAGAGTATTCCATCACATTCCTGGCTTGTGCCTTGTAGATGGCGGACAGCCTTTGGGGAGTCAGGAGGTGAGTTACTCATCGCAGAATTCCTAGCCTCTGACCTGCTCTTGCAACAACAGTATTTATATGGCTAGCCCAGTTCAATTTCTCGTCAATGGTAACCCTCAGGATGTTGATAGTGGGGGCTTCAGCTGTGGTAATGCCACTGTATTTCAAGGGGTGATGGTTAGATCAGAAATAGGATTGCCTCAGGATCTCACAGATCCTGCTGTGAGAGCACTTTGCTGGGAGAAGAGAAACTCACTCTCAAAGCTATTGACATGTGCAGAAGCTCTGAGATGGCTAATCATTAACTGCAGAGTATTGATGGGAGAACTATTGAGGCTTTGTATTATGCTGAGAGGTGGTGCAATCCTTCTAAGCACAAGTCAATGATTAAAAGGATGGACAATTTAAAGACAACTAGAAGAAAGATCAAAGCCAGAGTACCGGATGTAAATATTTGGAGGACACCACAAGAAAGTAAAGGAAGCATGTCGAGTGTGAGGAAAGCAATGTTCTAACTGCAAGAAACTGAACCAATCTGCACACAAGTGTTTTGCTGGAAAGAAGAAAATTAAGCCCATAAAGATGGTGGGTGGAGAGATGTCTGATGATAATTCTGATGAATCATTCTACAACCTGGAACAGATTAGTGTCATCAAGACTCAAAGTAGAAAGTGGTTTGTCACTGTTGGAATTATGACTGTAGAAGGAGACCATCAAGTGAATGTGCAGATCGACACTAGTGTTACGTGCAACATCGTGAGCTTTGCAGAACTTGCGTGACGTTGCACATGGTGGTGATGCAAAAATGAAGCCGTCGAAGGTAAAGTTGAGGATCCATGATGGTAGGATGCTCAATTCAAGAGGACAAACGAAACTGAGAATCCAATACAATGAAAAGAAAGAAGACTTGGACGCTAAGCAAAATCTCCTTATCTCAGTTAAAACAAGTCAAAGGCTTGAACTGCTAACCCTTTGCTTACCAGAAGAGTTGCAGTGCTTCGCATCACACCAACCCATTGGCTGCTGAACAGATCCTGACAGGCAGGAGTTTTGCTCAGATCAAGAAAACTACACAAGATGCAACTCTTCAAGCGCTACAGGAAGTTGTGGTGAAAGGATGGCCTGAAACAATCATATAACAGACTACTGTGCAGACAGAGATGAAGTGGTCATCCAAGATGGCATCTTGTACAAAGGGACAAGAGCCATTATCCCTAAGGAGATGTTGAAGGACATCCACACAAGCCATCATAGAATCAAGTCTAGTCTGAGGAAGGCAAGGGGTGTGCTCTACCAGCCAAACATGAGTAATGAGATTAGGACCACATCAGCCAGTGTAATAAACATCAATGCTAACTAGTGAAATTGTAGAATACCTGAAAGCACACTTGAGTCATCATTTTTTTTATTCGTTCATGGGATGTGAGCGTCACTGACTAGGCCAGCATTTATTGCCCATCCCTAATTGCCCTTGTCTTCTTGAACCGCTGCAGTCCATGTGGTGTAGGTACACCCAGAGTGCTGTTAGGGAGGGAGTTCCAGGATTTTGACCCAGCCACAGTTAAGGAGTGGTGATATTTTTCCACATCAGGATGGTCAGTGGGAGGGAGGGGACCTTCCAGGTGGCGGCGTTCCCATCTGTCTGCTGCCCTTGTCCTTCTAGATGATAGTGGTCATGGGTTTGGAAGGTGCTGTCTAAGGAGCCTTGGTGAGTTCCCGCAGTGCAACTTGTAGGTGGTAAACACTGTGGCCATTGTGCATCAGTGGTGGAGGGAGTGAAATTTTTTGAGGATGGGGTGCCAATTAAGCGGGCTGCTTTGTCCTGGATGGTGTCAAGTTTCTTGAATGTTGTTGGAGCTGCTCTCACCCAGGCATGTGGAGAGTATTCCATCACACTCCTGACTTGTGCCTTGTAGATGGTGGACAGGCTTTGGGGAGCCAGGAGGTTGAGTTACTCACCACAGGATTCCTAGCCTCTGACCTGCTCGTGTAGGCACAGTATTTATATGGATAGTCCAGTACAATTTCTGGTCAATGGTAGACCCCAGGATGTTGATCGTGAGGGATTCAACAATGGTAATGCCATTGAATGTCAAGGGGCAATGTTTAGATTCTCTCTTGTTGGAGATGATCATTGCCTGGCACTTGTGTGGCACGAATGTTACTTGCCACTTTGCAGCCCAAGCCTGGTTATTGTCCAGGTCTTGTGGCATTTGAGCATGGACTGCTTCAGTGTCTGAGGAGTCGCAAATATTGCTGAACATTGTGCAATCATCAGCGAACATGCTCTCTTCTGACCTTATGATGGAAGGAAGGTCATTGATGAAGCAGCTGAAGATGGTTGGGCCGAGGACACTGCCCTGAGGAACTCCTGCAGTGATGTCCTGGGCTCCTTGATGCCACACTCGGTCAAATGCTGCCTAGATGTCAAGTTTAGTCACTCTCGCCTCACCTTGGGATTTCAGCTCTTTTGTCTATGTTTGAACCAAGAAATATGAGGTCAGGAGCTAAGTGATCCTGGTGGAACCCAAACTGAGCATCAGAGAGCAGGTTATTGTTAAGCAAGTGCCACTTGATAACACTGTTGATGATGACCTGTTCCGTCACTTTACTGAGGATCGTGAATACACTGACGGGGTGGTAATTGGCCAGGTTGGATTTGCCCTGCTTTTTGTGTACAGGGCATACCTGGGCAGATGCATCTGCAGCAGGCAGGTTGGAGTCAAGTATGTGTTTTCCTCTTGATGCTTCCCTCACCACCTGCTGCAGAACCAGTCTATCAGCTATGTCCTTTAGGACTCAGCGAGCTCGGTCTGTACTGGTGCTACTGAGCCACTATTGGTGATAGACATTGAAGTCCCCCACCCAGCGTACATTCTGCGCCCTTGCCAGCCTCTTCCAAGTAGTGTTCAACATGGAGGAGAACTGATTTGAACAAGGGGGGTGGGACAGTACATGGTAATCGGCAGGAGGTTTCCTTGCCCATGTTTGCCCTGATGCCATGAGACGTTGTGGGGTCTGGAGTCAATGTTGAGGACTCCCAGGGCAACTCCCTCCTGACTGTATACTATTGTGCCGCCACCTCTGATGGGCCTGTCCTTCCGGTGGGACAAGATATATCCAGAAGTGGTGTTGGTGGTGACTGGGACTTTGTCTGTAAGGTATGATTCCGTGAGTATGACTATGTAAGGCTTTTGCTTGATTAGTCTGTGAGACAGTTATCCAAATTTTGGCACCAGCCCCCAGATGTTAGTAAGGAGAACTCTGCTGGGTTGATAGGACTAAGTTTGCTATTGTCACTTCCGGTGCCTAGGTCAATGCCAAGTGGACAGTTCCGTTTCATTCCTTTTAGACTTCGTAGATACAATTGAGTGGTATTTAAGAGTCAACTGCATTGCTGTGGGTCTGGAGTCACATGCAGGCCAGACCATGTGAGGACGGCAGATTCCCTAAAGGACATTAGTGAACCAGATGTGTGTTTACGACAATCGACAATGGTTTCATTCTAATTCCAGATTGAATTCAAATTCCACCATCTGTCATGATGGGATTCAAACCTGAGTCCCCAGAGCATTACCCTGGATCTCTGGTCCGCTGATAATACCACTACACCGCCACAACCTTTCCAACATTCCCAACATTGTGATCAGTGACAAAGGCCCTCAGTTCACAAGCATAGAATTCAGATACTTCATAAATGATTGGGAAATTTAACTCATCATCTCCACACTAACCTCAGTCAAATGGAAAGGCTGAGGCAGCAGTGAAAATTGCCAAAGGGATTATCAAAAAAATCAAATAGATCCAGCACAGATGTAACAAGGCAATCTTAAAATGGAGAAGCACAACTATTGACGACATGGAAAGTAGTCCAGTTCCATGACTAATGTCACACTGCACCTAGACTACAATTCCAATAGCTAAAAATCTACTGAAGCCAGAAGTAGTAACAGGAGTGAGTTACAAGATCAAAGTGAAATGAAAGAAGGCCAAATTTTACTTTGATAAAGCTTCCAAAACATTGCCAGATCTGTGAGTTGGAGAGCCAGAGTTCAAACACACTCAACAAATGCCAGCCTACTTGGCAACTTGGGACCTGCGTAAAGAAGTTGTCCCCTCAATCATACATGGTGAAATCAAACCTATCGTCACAACCACAAACATCTTCTGTCTCCTACAGCTAAGCCAATTTTGAATCCACCTTATCAAGTTACCCTGTATCCCATGTGCATTTGCCTTCTTTATAAATCTCCCATGTGGGACCTTGTCAAAGGCTTGGTTGAAATCCATATAAACTACATCAACTGCACTACCCTCATCTACACACCTGGTCATCTCCTCAACAAATTCAATCAAATTTGTTAGGCATGACCTCCCTCTGACAAAGCCATGCTGACTATCCCTGATCAAACCTTGCCTCTCCGAGTGGAGTTAGATTATCCCCTTCAGAATTTTCTCCATAGTTTCCCTACCACTGACATGAGACTCACTGGCCTGTAGTTCCCTGGCTTACCTCTATAACCCTTCTTAAATAGTGGAACCACATTAGCTGTTCTCCAGTCCTCTGGCACCTCCCCCTGGCCAGAGAGGAATTAAGGAATTAGGAGATCGCAGGGGTCAGAGCCCTTTTGTCCACTTTTAAGCCTGCCAACACCTCCAATACCTTGTCACTCCCTATATCAATTTGCTCAAGAACCTCGCAGTCTCTCTCCCCGAGTTCCATACCTTCATCCTCATTCTCTTGGATGAAGATGGATGTGAAGTATTCGTTCAACACTCTACCGATGTCCTCTGGCTCCACCCAGAGACTGCCCCTTTGGTCCCTACTCTTTCCCTGGTTATCCTCTTCCCATTGATATACTTATAGAATATCCTGGGATTTTGCTGACAGAGCAAGGAAATGAACAACCATCAGTCCCAGAGGTCAACCATTCCCCAACCAATGCAATGCATCAACAGCAACAGTTATCACAGCAGCAACACTCACCACTGCAACAACACTCCCCAGAGAAGCAATGTAATCCTAGGAACCAGCAGAGGCAAGATGAAAAACCAACAACTCACATGGGTAGCATAAAAAGACCTGAACACTCTTGAGGTTATGGCCAGCATTTAATGCAAGTGGTGAGGGTCTCGTCCAGGCACTTAAGTGGCCAGCAGTGGATCAAGAACCCAGAGGGGGGAAATACTGTCCCCAAGAATTGCCAAGCAATTAGAGGCCAGCAACTGTGCATTGCAGGCTCTGCCACTGGATGAGCATGGTAGCTACCAGCACTGTTCCCACCAGAGGCTTAGATTTGAGGAGCGACCCAGGCTACAGGTGTGTGAGGGCGGTATGGGGGTCACAGGGTGGGGGTCACGGAAGAGAGGGTCAGGAGGGTCGGTAGGAAGGCCATGGAGCTGACTCTCAGCAGGCACCCCATTTCTGATGCCAGGTCTCTCGATCAGGCACTAAGAGCCTTTGAAGGATATCTCTCCCACTCCCCTGGGAGCCCACAAGCAACCATGACAATTAGCGGTGGGACAGGAAGGACGTCCGTGAGTCTTCCATCCCCAGACTTAATCAGTACTGAGATGGAAACGCAACGGGGTCCCCACCCAGCATCTTCTCGCCAGATTAAATTATGCCCATTCACTGCCCCCACCTCCAAACTCACCTTAGGGGAGGGCACTAAATTTCGCCCTACCTGTGCAATGCATGTGTAGGGATAGACAGACTGGAAGGAACAAACTGTTTTTTGTTCATGAATGATAATTTTCTTTATGGACTATGTGTGTGTAGTAACTCGCACATGATCGCGCATGCAACCTTTTTTTATGAACTGAAATTTTATGAAAAGGGGGATGTTTGGATAAATATCTCTGTGCACTGTGGTTTGTTAAATTCATGTGACCTCTGATGTCATGATATGCAAATGAAGTCTTTAAAGCAGTAACCATTTTACCCATCACATGGAACAAATGGCATCTTAACAGAAATACACTGGAATGTCAGCCTAGATGGCATGTACAAGAGTTGGGTAGGGCCCAAATTTAAAGGTGTCATAATGCATTAAGTATGATCACGGATAGTTAGTTAAAAATAGAAAATAGAGGGTGACCACAAATGGGCACTTGCCAACTGTAAACAAATTAGGTGTAGCGTGTTAAGACTTTTGGGACTCTTATGTAAAATATATATTGATAAACTGAATAAGAAAAGTTTAATTTTTAACACCAAACTTGCAAAGGAGACAGTATATAATGAAGAACAATGCAACCAGATTCATAAGAACTTGAATCTTTTATGCAATTGGATTAACAGGTGGCAGATGCATTTCAATGCACATAAATTGAAAGATACTCAATATGCAAACAAAATAAAAACAGGAGGTTAAATTAAATTGAATATTCATATAGTATATTCATCAAGGAAGAGATCTAGTATATTCTGTATAAATATAGCAACATAAATAGAGTTCTTGGCTGAATTGAAAAGGACAAATAAGGTACCTAGTTACATTAAATCGTTACTACATAAAGCATTAAAATGATATCATCTGGTTTCAGGAATTAAATTATGATCGAAGAGCAAATTGGGTTTATTTTCTTTGAAATATTATTTCAGGATTGTGAGTGGATTACAAATTTGATCCAGGAAAACGACTTATTATGGTGAAAGATTCAAATACTGAGAAACACAAGCTAAAAGAAATGAATGCAAATGGAATGTTTTTACAATAAAGATGAATGTTTGAAATAAATTACATGGGAAGGCCATTGAAGAAGACAATATAAATGGATTCAAAAGGCAATTAAATGAGTTTCTGCAAGATTACGATTGAGACACATGCTGAAAGAATAGGTAGATGAAATTGAGATTTTTTAAAAATAGCTGATTGCGCCCTACCAACCCTTATCCACTCTATAAATTCTTATATCCTTATTTTTCACAGGTTATCTGCTGACTACCTGAACTAGAAATAACAGGTAGCATGTGCAACAACTAAAATTTTTGAAAGTATATAAAATATAAAATTCAGAGTCCAGTTGATACAAATTCAACATGATACTGTAGTAACATCTGTGACCCAGCATTCACTGCTTTAAAACAGAGTCTTCTAATTGGGTAGTTTAGATTTGCGTTTATAACCAAATAGTCACAAGCAAAAAAAAAAATGTTTAATGCACACTTCGTACTAAAAAGGAGGGGTCTTTGGTACCAAGTTAAGGTGTTAGAAGGGAAACAATCTTATGAGGAAACAATTTTTCTGACGATCAACAAGACTGAAATTCCATGAGCTAGAGATAATCCATACCACATCATCCAGCAAACACTTGCTTCTTTGAAGAGCCAGTAGATGTTTGTTTCTCAAGGCAATTACATGTAAGACAGCAATTGCAACATGTTCTATGAAACATGCATTCAATATCCATCAAGTCTGAGAACGATTGATAGTAAAGCACAAATACATTCAATGAAGTGAGCAGATATACCATGTAGAATATTTAATAATCTTCAGCATGTGCTGCTAAAGGCAGGTTATCAACTTTTCTTAAACTTGCAAATGTTATAAATTAGGGGAAAAATGCAAAGTACTACAAGTACACAGCAAGTCAGCATATAAAGAGGAAAAGCAAGTTATAGTGTATTTGCGTAACTCACATTTTCTGGTTATTACATATTCTGTTTGGGTTCAGCATCACTAATCACTCTTTTAAGCAGACAATTTGAAGTGCATTTGTTCTGCTCAATATTTAGGTCACTGACCCCAGTGTCATAACACAGAATCCTTACTCTGTACATTGACTGCTGGACTGCATTACCTCTCACCTTTGTATTCATAGGATCAAAGGATGATAGAACAGTACAGTACCGAAGTAGATCTTTTGACCCACCAAGTCTGCACTGGCTCTTTCAAAGAGCAAATTAGAAGTCCCACTCCCTGCTTTTTTCTCATATCCTGAAGTATTTTCTTTTTCAATTATTTGCCAAGTTTCCCTGTGAAGGATCCAATGGCATTTATATCCACCATCCTATTAGGATAGTCCAAATATTCCAAATTCTAACCACTCATGTTAAGATTTTCCCCATGTTGCCTCTAGTTCTTTTTACAATCTCCTTAAATCTATACCCTCTCTTTAGTGATCCTTCAGTCACTGTAAAATAGCACTTTATTTACTCTAAGCCATTCATGATTTTACATACCTTTATCAGATCTCCTCTTAGGCATCTCTGCTCCAAGAGAACAATTCACCCCTCTCCTTTCATGATGAACTAGACAAATATTCTTGTCAGAGTCAAGAGACAGACGTTGAACCAAAAAGTGTTTAATTCACATACAAAATATTTACTAAAACACAGTTTAACACATATCCTCAACATATAAAATCTGTTAGATAGGAATTGTGTAATGGTTAAGTTATTGAGCTCACAATTAAGAAATCAGGCTTGATTTTATGGGGTGGGCAGAAAAGAAAGTCGGTCAGCAGCAAACAAGCCAGGAAGAAGCTCACTCTCACACATCCATAACATGCTTAGGCGTGTTAAACTTCCTTCCCTCGGTGGGAGGAAGTCCTGCCCAAGAACTGCCAGCCAACCTCTAGCAGTCCCAGCAGTGCCAGAGACTGGCAGCGGGCACTGCCAGAAGTGCAAGAAGGAACACACAGAAGATGGATGCCTGCCACAACCAGATTAGTTCCAGGCTTTTGAGGGGGGAAATGGGCTGGAGAGGGATCAAGAGCCCAAGAACGGGGGGAGGAGAGAAGTTGGGGGCTGGGTTTTGGGGAGCTTGGTTTTGGAAAACAGGTGACAAGGATGAGGAGGTGACATCTTGGTGGTGGGGGTAAGGTGGGGTGACCCAAATGTACACAGGGTATTCCCCCGATTGAGATGTCCCCAATTCTTGCCTGTCTTTTTTCATCTAGGCCACAAAAGGTGGTCTGCCCACTCCCATCTGCCTGTCACGCCAACTGCATGGGCAAATTATCCTGGTCAATAAGCTTGCTAACAAGTCTAACTGATTTTTATTTATTTATATATGGTGGATGGGCTGCCAATTTCAGTGCCTGCTAATCTAGTGTATTATAGGGTCAGCTCGGGCATGGAGGGGAAGCTGGTGGGCTAGTCACTCCACATATTTTACATGCCATTCCTGTCCCCACCCACCCACACGCTGAAAACATGCCTGGCAGGGGCACGTAAAATCCAGCCCCATGAGTTCCAATCCCACTATGGTAATTTGAGAATTTTAATTCAATTTTTTTTAAAAATCAGTATATTTTCATAAGTTGGGATCAGTAGAAAGTGACCATGCAGCTGGTGGATTCTTGTAAAAACCAACGTGTTTTAGGGAAGGAAACTGATAGTCCTTACCTGACCTAAATGTGACTCCAGTTCCAAACCAAAGTGGCCTATCAAGTCACTCAGACCACGATGTGGTCCACCGTTGTCAATAGTAAAAGATGGTAGGAACTGCAAATCCCTCTCTTAAAACATAAACTGTCCCCAGTAGCACAAAATACAAACATTTTAAAAAAGAATGAAAATACATTTTTTTCTTACAGCTTCCTTTGTCAGAACAAGTTATAATTGACCAATTGTATTTTCAGCATTTTCTGGTAATTATTTTTTTGCAAAAATATACTTTATTCATACAATATCTAAAAGAACATTACATTACATTTCAAAATGACCATCACAGAAAGTGCAATAATATTCAAATTATCTACATAGATCATGTTGCACTCTGATCAGATCATCAAAAGGGTACAGGTCCTGAATTGTACTACAACAATAATATCAAAGCATTACCAGTGGCTAAAGAAGGAGGCCCACCATCAAGGCAACTGGGGATGGGTAATAAACATCAACCTTAACAGAAATGTCCAAAGCCCAAGAATGAATAAAGCCAAAAAAAGTCAAAACACAGAAGGCTCTGTCAACTTAAGAACTTAAACAGCTGCAAAGGTCAGAATCCTTGATTGTAGCCTGGGAATTTAGTTTAAATAGTCTGTCTAACTATATGCCATACTGACTAATTTGAAAAGATGATGATAAAAGAAAGATTTGCATTTATTTAGCGCTTTTCATGACCTCCAGGCATCTCAAAGTGCTTTACAGCCAGCGAGTAGTTTTGATGTATGGTATAATAATGTATGGTATGGTATAATAACTGGTGTAATATAGGAAGTATGGTAGCTGATTTTCACACAGTACACTTCCACAAACAGTAATGTGATAATGAGCAGATGATCTGATTTTTTTGTATGATGTTGATTGAGGGAGGAATAATTGGTCAGGACACTTCACTGCTCATCTTTTAATAGTGCCAAGGGATCTTTTACATCCTTCTGAGAGGGCGGGCCTTGGTTTTAACGACTTATCCTCCAGATGACACCTCCAACAGTGCAGCACTCTCTCAGTACTGCACTGGAGGGCCAGCCTTGATTTTTGAGCTTAAGTCCGGGAGAGCAACTTGAAACCAAAACCTCTGACCCAGAGGCAATTTTGACAGTGTCCATATGAATAAATCTAGAGAATAAATAATAATAATAATAATAATAATAATAGAGAATAACAATAATAAAAGATGGTATTACAAATCAATCCTTCAAAACATAGGCCTGAATTTTATCCTTGGTGGGCAGGCGCATTTGGCGGGCCCGTGACCAGTCGGAAAATGGGCCACTGGTTTAGATCAGCCACCAACCACGATTTCACACCAGCTGGCCAATTAAGGCCAGCCCAGCATGAGACGTGTCCTCCCAATGGTCTGAAAGGGGCAGGAGCCTGTTGGCCGCCGGGTCCAATTGCGACCCGGCGGCGAGTTTAAAAACGGCACAGACAGCTCCTTGAAAGCTGCCAGGGAAGAACATATCTTCTGCGTTGTGAACACTGAAGTTATGGCATCAAATGCGGCTGGAGGCATTAGGCGGGAGGGCAGGTTGGGCGGGCACTCAGACCTCCAGTTTTCAGATGAATGCTTCACAGTTCTCCTGGCGGAGGTGGCTGCCAGGAGGGATATCCTTGTCCCCAGAGATGGAAGGAGGAGGCCACCGCATCTAACAAAAAGAGTTTGGGAGGAGGTGGCAGCGCAAGTCAGCAGCCACAACATGGGTGCACATGGGTGCAGTGCTGCAAAAGGTTTAACGATCTGCTGCACTCAGAAAGGGTAAGTACCGTGTTGGCACGGATCAGTGTATTGAAATGTTAAGGTCTGGCCATGCCCCTGTGGAGCTTAGGGGTGTGAGAGCCTGAATGCCAACTGTCAATGATGCTGAAGCTGGCCAAGTGGGTGAGCCCTGGCAGCTCAAGGGCAACAACTCAGAAATGCCCTGCAAGGTATTCCTCAGGTGGGGTTGGCCAGGCTGCAATGGTGCTGCAGGTAGAGAGTGGACTCGTCAATGCTCCTCTGTTCTTTCATGAGAAAACACCCATAACAACATTGAAAGGTCGCGGACAGGCAGAGACCCACCAAACCTCCCAACCCTATCCAAACTTGAGCAGGATGCCTTGGAGCTGGAGAGACGCCATGCACCTCGGTCAACCAACCAGAGAGGCTAGGGTGTCAGATGAAGGTAAGAGTGCTGTTCACAGAGGTGAGAGTTTCAGATGGTGCAAACATTCTTGTGTAGTCTCATCATTGTTGGGAGCCTTAAAACTGGATTCCCCATGGATCATTGAAAGACGATGGGTACCTGGCATGCACAGTGACAGTGTGATAACTTAAGCTAATGACATGTTGTTGTTCTCCTTTAGATTCGCCAGTATGCACTCAATTGCAGGATCCCGAAGAGCTCCCCTGATACCAGGCTTCACATGCATCTGCATCAGGCCCACTCTCTGAACCAGGCACCAGCACAGATATCAGCCATGGTGGGCATTAGATCCTCGGCTAGAATGTCGGAACATTGCGGTGAGGGCACTTCAAACTCGCTTGAGGAGCAGGCAGAGGCAGAAAGTGCCCAGGGCATCAGCAGTTAGACGACTGCTGGGGACCAGAATAATGCTCAGTCAAAGGCAGATGATGAGCCCCTGGAGTCGTCCATTAGGCAGCAGATGCTGGATGTTCAGTGGAATGTTCTGGATGATCTGGCAGAGATCCATAAGGGTATGTGTGCCATGGTCTCTGTTGTGGAGGAGTCCGTGCAGAGCATGAGCACTGCCTCAGCTTTTGTAGGCCAGTGCCAGGTATGCAGGAAGCTATTATGATGCTCTGTCACTCCCAGTTGCCAAGGCATTCATCGCTCCAGATCGCTTGGATAGTTGGCTCCTTGGGAACAAAGGCTATCCGCTCATGACGCCAATGAGACATCCAAGGACAGAAGCCAAGGAGAGCTACAAAGGCAGTAATTGAGATGACCATAAGGCAACTCAAGATTAGGTTCTGCTGCCTGGACTGATCAGGGGAAGCATTTCAATATCCTCCTGAGCGCATCTCACTTATTGTCTGCTATGCCTGCAGAATCTGGCACTGTCAAGAGCGCGCCCACTGGAGGATGAAGAAGGCAATGCTGTAACACAGGTTGCAGAGGATGACTCAAGTGCTGGGTCTGAGGAGGAGCTGGAGGAGCCCCAAGGTGAGGAGCAGAATGCCGAAGTGAGGATCCCTATGGGAGGCAGAGAGACCAGAGAGGCCTTAAGACTCTCAGGACTCTCAGGGCCAATTATCTTACATATGGAGGTCACCTGTGTCCCTGGAGAGGCAGAGCTTCCTTCGGCACTGGACCACAGACATGTCCAGGTAGTAATAGCACTGCCTGTAAACTCTGCCTGCTGGATAATGGTGTATTTGGCGGTCCCTTCTGTCTTGTCCTTCTTGCTGGCCCTGCCTCTCTTTCCACAGGTCACATTATGAGTCGGTGCTTGCGGGCACCTGCCCTCCTCTTTCTTCTGTCCCTCTCCTCCTGTTCTGAGATCACTCCAGCAGAATAAACAATTCCCATACTCTTCAAGATGACTGCATAAGATTGTACACTGAAGAGGCCTCTCGGAAGAAAGCCCCTGTAAATGCTGAGAAATCAGAGACACCTCCAGAACACAAGAAAAATGCCAAAAACTCTCAATAGCCTAACTCCAACCAAATCCGATAAAAACTCCTACCTGCTCGCTTTGCCAAGATCCTGTGTGCCTTTTATCCCACCTCAGATATAGAAATCATGAAAAATGTGAAGTCCGCCTGGCCGAATTGCCCATGCACCGAGCGTAAAAGTGCAAGGGTCACTCAAAATCGGAGACAGTTGCCTTCTAAATTGACTTTTAACTGGCTCTTTAATTGTTGGAGGGTTCAGTTCTGATTTGCACAGACGCCCGATTGAAATATCGTGAGGCAGCGTGATGACGTCGGGACGTCCTCCTGATGTCATCGTGCGCCATTTAACACTTCGTCAGGACTGCTCTGCGGACATAAAATCCTGGCATTTAAATAATGCCTTAAACATAATAAAATGCCCAATGCACTTCACAGGACCATTATAAAACAAAATATGACACCGAACCACATAAGGCGATATTAGGACAAAAAAGCTTTGTCAATGAGGTAGGTTCTAACAAATAAAAGCAAAATACTGACTTCTGATGAAGAGTCATACGGACTCGAAACGTTAACTGTATCCTCTCCACAGATGCTGTCAGACCTGCTGAGTTTTTCCAAGTTCTAAGGTATGTCTGAAAGGAGGAAAGTAAAGTAAGAGGTGCAGAGGTTTAGGGAGGAAATTCTGGCATTAGGGATCTAATGCCATCTGAAGGCATGGTCACCAATGGTGAAGCGATTAAAATTGGAGTGTTCAAGAAGCCAGAATTAGAAGAGCACAAATATGTCAGAAGGTTCTGGGGTTGGAGGAGATTACAGATAAGAAAAGGCAAGGCCATAGTGGGATTTGAAAACGTAGATGAGAATTTTAAAATCGAGGCATTGCTTTACCAGGTGATGGGTGAAGGGGATTTGGTGCAGCTTAGGGTAAGAGCAGCAGAGTTTTGGATGAGAAAACAGAAAATGTTGGAAATATTCAGCAAGGAAGGCAGCAGCTGTGGAGTGAGAAATGGAACTGACAACTCAGATAGGTCTTAAGCAAGGGAAAGAAAGAGTGGATGAAGGGGGATGGGTGTGGAGACGGGGAGCTTTGGATGACTTCAAGTTTACAGACAGACAAGGCCAGTCAGATGTGCATTGGAATAATTAAGTCTCAGTATAACTAAAGAGTGAATGGGGCTTTCAGCAAAGATGAGCTGATGGAGTGGAAGAGGCCAGTGATGTTATGGAGATGGAAATAGGCAATCTTAGTGATCACATGGATAAATAGTTGAAAATTCATGCGATCAAATATAACACCAAGATTGTGAATGATCTGGTTCACTCTCAGACAATTTCCAAGAAGACGGATGGAGTCGATGACTATGGAGCAGGGTTTGTGGCGGAGACCAAGACAATAGCTTCGGTCTTCCCAATATTTAGCTGGAAGAAGTTTCTGCTCATCAAGTGCTGTGTCAGACAAGCAGACTGACAACTTAGAGACAGTGGAAGGGTTGAGAGAGGTGTTGATGAGGTAGAGCTGGGTGTCATTTGTTATGATCCCAGCTAATCTTATTACTGGATAAGACTGGTCCCAGGGTAGAACCCAGTTTGATAGGTCCTAACTTATATTTTTTTGTTTAGATACGTGGAGGGTGGCTACTGAGCAGAGTCACAGGAGTCAGCAGATGAACTTTTAACAAAAGAATAAGACATTTATTAAACAAGACGAACTATATTAGAATATTCCTTCACCCAGAGCTATACCTTTACGGATGTATACAGACTCGTAAGGATAACACAAGTGACAAAAGCTATCTTATACTCTAATGTTCACAGCAAGTACACTGTCCATGTAAACCAATAGGTGACCTGTGGTCAGACACTCTCTGAAACCAAGGGCGGAATTTTCCATGCAACTGCTGCCCTGGCTTTGGATCCCGCGCACAAGAAATCGGGTGGTGGGCAGGGTAGGCAAGGGAAGTGGTCATGCAGTGGGGATACCTGTATAAACTGACCACTCCTCTGCAACTGAGACAGTTCAGGTGCAGCCACAGTGACATGACTGGGGTTGGGCTCTTAGCCTGCCCGCCCACACAAGCAATGCAGAGGCACCAAAGTGCCACCAAGTGCTCCAGACCGTACCCCACTGGCCCCTTATCCCCCCCCGGCCCCTTATTCTGCCCCCCCACCCCCAACCCCCGCCCCACCCCAGCACAGTCTGCGAGTCCGTGCCAATTTTACTGGACCGCAGAGCAGTTGGGCTACACATGTTGTACAATCTCTTCAACAACACTGACCATGTAGCAGTCACTGCTGGAGGCGCTCACAGCCCTCTGCAACCTCAGCAGCCTGGTTAGGAGCTGTCTCCCCCATGTCGCAAGCTGACAAGGCAGCCATGCAGCGCACTCATCTGTGGCCATCCGAGGGGTGGCCAACACTGTCTGGGAAGCAGGCCAAGAAAGGTGCTAAGTTCACCCATGCTAACCACATATTTCTCTCTCTCTTTCATGCCGCAGGAAGATGAAATCAGGAGCATGGAGCCTGGTAACTTAGCTGTATGCCTGGTGGCCTACAGAGAGCGAAGAAGATGGAGGAGAGAGCGACTGAGGCACCTGGCTGCGCAAAGACAGGTGCAGCAACCTCAGGAGGAAGGGACTGCTGGGACTCCCACAGGAGCCCAGGAGCAACAAGAAGTGGCTGTTCAGAACATGAGAAATAAGAACATAAGAAATAGGAGGAGGAGTAGATCACATGGTCCATCAGCCTGCTCCATCATTCAATAAGACTGATCTTGGGCTTCAACTCCATTTTCTGGCCCGTTCCCATATCCCTTAATTTCCTGAGACACCAAAAATCTGTCAATTCCAGCCTTAAATGTATTCAATGTGAAGCATCCACAACTGTCTGGGGTAGAGAATTCCAAAGATTCACAACCCTTTGAGTGAAGTAATTTCTCTGCACCTCGACAATAGAGATGCATTGGAGGACAATGGTGTGATCAATTTTGTCAAAGGCTGCAGACAGGTTGAGAGGATGAGGAGGAACAATTTATCTTTGTCACGGTTACAGAGGATGTCATTTGTGACTTTGATAAGAGCCATTTCAGTATTGTAGTAGGGATAATGGACAATTGTAATGGGTAAAGTCTGTATACAGCAATGCCTACCTACCGCAACTGTGGTTAAACAAGTGAGAGAAAAAATGATTCCACAAAAAAAATTCTAAAAGTGTAGCATTAACATATTGTGCAAGTTTAATAACACAAATAAATGTAGTTTAAAAAAAACAAAGATAGCTAACACAGTATTTCAACCACAGTATATCATTCTGCTGTTATATATGCAAATGTTTATTTACCAATTAGCAAACAGGGGATTTCCTGATGTAAACTATCAATAGAATCTTAATTATAGGTCAAGTCGGATTAAAATATTTCAGGGAAATTCTGAAAGAATCCTACAAGTACTGATAATAGATGTGTGAATTCAAAAGTCGACTGGCATTCTGTTAAGTGAGCTGTTTGTTCCATAGTCTTTTCACTACAGCTTTTGGCACAATTAAAGGCACCATGCTCCTCCAACATCCCAGTCAGTTGCATTGTGTGATAGAAGCGCTGTAACTTGATTCCTCTCATACCTACGTGAGTATAGCCTACCAATAACTTTGTTCCCACCCCTGAACATTATCTCAGGAGTGCTCCAAGAATTGAGCTGTGCTTCCTCCTCTTCCTCATCTGCAAGCCGTCACTTCATGATATCATCTAGATATGCAGGAAAAACCAGTAAAACTTGGGAAATGACTGGTACTGGTCCAAATTTAATGGATTTTAGTAAAATAAGGCAGGATCTGGCCAAGGTAGACTGGGAACAGTTACTTGTGGGGAAATCTATAGAGGAACAGTGGGGGGTGTTCAAAAAGGAAATGGGGAGGGCACAGGCTCAACATGTTCCCTCTAGGGTGATAGGAAGGAGTAACAAGCCCAGAGAACCATGGATGGATGACCAGAGATATTCAGGTTGCAATGAGGAGGAAAAGAGAGGTTTTTAGCAGGTAAAAGAGAAGCAAATCAGCAGAGGCATTAGCGGAATACAGACAGTGCTGGGTGCAGCTTAAAAAAGCAATTAGGAGAGCAAAGGAGATATGAGAAAGCTCTGGCTGGTAAAAGTTGGGAAAATCCTAAGATATTCTATAAGTATATCAATGGGAAGAGGATAACCAGGGAAAGAGCAGGGCCCATAAGGGACCAAAGGGGCAATTTATGGGTGGAGCCAGAGGACATCGCTACTTCATGTCTGTCTTCACCCAAGAGAATGAGGATAAAGGTATGGAACTCGGGGAGAGAGACTGCGAGGTTCTTAAACAAATTGATATAGGGAGTGACAAGGTACTGGAGGTGTTGGCAGGCTTAAAAGTGGACACATCTCCAGGTCCGGATGATTTGTGTACCAAACTGCTGAGAGGAGATCGCAGGGGCTCTGACCCAAATTTTTAATTCCTCTCTGGCCATGGGGGTGGTGCCAGAGGACTGGAGAACAGCTAATGTGGTTCTGCTATTTAAGAAGGGTTGTAGAGATAAGCTAGGGAACTACAGGCCAGTGAGTCTCATGGCAGTGGTAGGGAAACTATTGGAGAAAATTCTGGAGAGTGTCTATCTCCATTTGGAGTGGCAAGATTTGATCAGGGATAGTCAGCATGGCTTTGTCAGAGGGAGCTCATGCCCAACAAATTTGACTGAATTTTTTGAGGAGGTGACCAGGTGTGTAGATGATGGTAGTGCAGTTGATGTAGTTTATATGGATTTCGGCAAACCTTTGACAAGGTCCCACATGGAGACTTATAAAGGAGGCAAAGGCACATGGGATACAGAGTAGTTTGATAAGGTGGATCCAAAATTGGCTTAGTTGTAGGAGGCAGAGGGTGATGACAGAAGGATGCTTTAGTGACTGGAAGCCAGTGTCCAGTGGCATACCACAGGGATCTGTGCTCGGTCCCCTATTATTTGTCTTTTATATAAATGACATAGCTGACTATGTCGGGGATAGGATTAGTAAGTTTGCGGATGATACAAAGATTGGCCGGGTGGTTAACAGTGAGGTTGAGTGTCTTGGGCTACAGGAAGATATAGATGGGATGGTCAAATGGGCAGATAAGTGGCAGATGGAATTTAATCCTGAAAATTGTGAGGTGATTCACTTTGGAAGGAGTAATTTTTCAAGGAAGTATTCAATCAACGGCATGACACTAGGAAGTTCTGAGGAACAAAGCGACCTTGGCGTGTGTGTCCATAGATCACTGAAGGCGGAGGGGCATGTTAGTGGGGTAGTGAAAAAGGCATATGGGACACTTGCCTTTATCAATCGAGGCATAGATTACAAAAGTAAGGAGCGCATGTTGGAGTTGTATAGAACCTTGGTGAGGCCACAGCTGAAGTACTGTGTGCAGTTCTGGTCGCCATATTATAGGAAGGATGTGATTGCACTGGAGTGGGTGCAGAGGAGATTCACCAGGATATTGCCTGGGATGAAACATTTAAGTTATGAAGAGAGGTTGGATAGACTTGGGTTGTTTTCGTTGGAGCAGAGAAGACTGAGGGGGCGACCTGATCGAGGTGTACAAGATTATGGGGGGCATGGACAGGGTGGATATTGAGCAGCTGTTCCCCTTAGTTGAAGGGTCAGTCACAAGGGGGCATAAGTTCAAGGTGAGGGGCAGGAGGTTTAGTAGGGATGTGAGGAAAAACCTTTTTACCCAGAGGGTGGTGACAGTCTGGAATGCACTGCCTGGGAGGGTGGTGGAGGCGAGTTGCTTCACATTCTTTAAAAAGTACCTGGATGAGCACTTGGCACTTCATAACATTCAAGGCTATGGGCTAAGTGCTGGCAAATGGAATTAGGTACGTAGGTCAGGTGTTTCTCACGTGTCGGTGCAGACTTGATAGGCCGAAGGGCCTCTTCTGTACTGTGATTCTGTGGATTGGTCTTGTATACCTTAAAATGGAGCTCCTATTCAGACCACTACCTTTTTCAAGTTTTTCCTTCTGGGAAGGTCAGCTCCCATCAGCTAATGGCACCCAGCTTTGACTTAATCAATCCCTTCACTGCTTCTGTGCTATATGACTCTTTCTCCAATATCCAATCTTGGTTGAGCTGTAAATACCTCCAGCTAAGAATGAGTATCAATTCCATTCACCTTTACCAGCCAGGCTGAACTAGCCCATTCACAACTTCAGCATCCTATTCAATGCCAAGCTGAGTTTCTGAATTCAAATCTTCGCCTTCACAAAAACTATCAGTCAGATAGTCCTTACCATCATCCACCTTAGCCTATCATTAGAAATGGTATTTATATCTCCAGATTAAACTTTCCAAATGTCTGCAGGCCAGCTTCCCATCCTCCAACCTCTGTGAACTTCAGCTCATCAAAACTCCATTGCTACTAACCTATCCCAAATACGATTGTCCATTGACCCTACCACAATACTGAAACAGCTCTTACCAAAGTCACAAATTATGTCCTCTGTGACCATGACAAATGTAACTTGTCCCTCCTTGTCTTCTCAACCTGTCTGCAGCCTTTGACACAACTGATCACACCATCATCCTCCAATGAATCTCTACTATCAAGGTGTAAAGAAATTACTTCACTCAAAAGTTGTGAATCTTTGGAATTCCACTCACCCAACACCCTTAACCTCATTGATCTTCACTGGCCTCCGGTCTCACAATGCCTCAACCACATTTAAATTCCCCCATGGCCTTGCCCCTCCACATCTCTGTAACCTCCTCTAATGCTCACAACCGCCCTTCAACATTTTCAGTTCCTCTGATTCCCATCAATTGTGCACCCCTCGCCCTTTAACCCACTATTGGCAGCCATGCATTCAGCTGTTTAAATCCTAAGCTCTGTAATTCTCCTCTAAATCCCTTTGTCTTCTCCACATCCCTCTATTAATTTCTTCTTTAGATGGGAGACATGCATTGAATGTTGTGTACATAGACTTTAAGAAAGCCTTTGACACGGGAGACTACCAGATAAGATTTAGGGACATGGGGGGTGGTGAGGACAGCAAGCTGGATTAAAAGTTCGTAAAAATGGAGAAAACAGAAAATAGTAGTGAAGGTAAGTTATTCACAGTAGTTGGAAGTGATAGCGGTGTCTACAGGATCCAGTTCTGAAGTCACTTTTGTTTGTTCTATATATCTATATCTTGGTTGGTGAGGTACAGGCACAAGTAGCCACCTGAGCATAAGATGTTGTGACAATAATGGAAACCTGGCTCAAAACAGAGTAGTTCAGGGTACTAAATATTCCTGGCAACGAGGTATTTAAGAAAGAAAGGGAAGAAAATAAAGGGAGGCAGTATTGATTAAATAGAAAGTTACAGTGGTGGAGAGAGAGAACTTTCTAGGGGGATCAGGACAGATTAAACTTGGGCGGAAACAATGGAGGTACCATTGCATTACTGGCCACCTTCTGTGCAATAAGCATTTTATGATTTGGATCTCAGCCTAGAGATGTTGATGTCAAAATTTGCAGATAATATTGATGTCCTAGAGCCAACAGCATCTGTGGAGAGAAAGTAAGTTAATGTTTCAGGTTGATGATTGAACTGAAACAATGGACTGGATTTTCAACCTCGAGAAGATAGAGGGAGTTGGTAAAATTCCCAGTTCAGCCTGCCCGCCTTGGGAGAAAGTCTCCGTAAAGGCAGGATTTTGTGGGGGAGGCGGGTGTGGGCTGCAGTCAGGCCAGCCAACCCAGGAAAGAGTTTGGAAGCAGCCACAGGGGCTGTTTAAAAGGCCCACCTCATTGCTGTGGGACTTCATCCCAGTTATGATTAAAAAAGTAAGGCTCTCTAGTCCTCAGCCCTCATCCTCCACACACTCGCTATGCCCCATTCTTGCCATCCTATGACCCTCCACCCACTCCCCCATGGCTCCTTATGTTCCCATGCCAAGCTATGGCACTTATACGCCCATTTATCCATTATACACTGTAAAAAAACCAATGAAGCCTCTGGTGATAATAGGATGTGTAAAAAATACTTTTTAAAAACTTTAATCGATAACTTTCCATTTTTTGGAAAAAAACTGTTTTTACTACAGACCACTAAAAGTGTCAATTATCCAGACCTTTTAAAGTGTCAAAAGCAGAAATTGCAAGCACCTTAAATCTCTTTATCGCATGTAAATAAACATGGTGCAATTGACAGAAGAGATCACAGAGCCAGAGCTTTCAATCAAGCAATATTTTCCCTGGAGCTCAGCTGTTTTAACTATCTAATGAATGTTTGGGCTTACGGGCTCCCCGCGGACCAGAACTCTTTGAAAAGCTAACCCAGCTCCGGGAAAATTGTGGACGACTAAGACATGCCTATCTCCACAATCAAGCCAGCCAGGTCGGCAGTGCAGGGTGTGGGCTCAAACCCTGAACCAGCCAGCACCGTTAAAAGACCATGGTGAAAATCAGAAACCCCAGGAATAGGGTCCTGAATCCTTGGCCATCATTTTCACCCCTCCACAGAAGGTCCCCAATTCCATAAAAATCAAGGTTATTAACTCTGTTTCTCTCTACAGATGCTGCCTGACCTGCTGAGTATTTCCAGAATTTTATATTTTTATTCCAGATTTCCAGTACCTTAGTATTTTGCTTTTATGCCAAAATAGTATAAATGGTTAATTCCTTAAAAAGCTAAAAGGAAATTGCAAAGGGATATTAAAAAGGTGGGGGAATGGGGTCAAAAGTGGCAGATGATAATCAAAGTCAATAAGTGATGTGATGTATTTTGGTTGAAAAAACAGCAATATTTCTCTTTGAATGGAAGAGGCATGGTGATGTGGAGCAGCTGAAGGATTTGAAGGTACAGGCTTACACAACATTAAATGCAGCACTACAAGTTGATAAGCCTGTAAAAAGAACACAAATGGAACTCCAGATTTTATAAAGGGTACAGGATATTACAACTTGTATTTATATTACAACTTTTATTTATATTATGTTTGTAATATAATAAGACATCCCAAGTTGTTTCAATCAATGTTATAAAGCAACATTTGTCATCAGGCCACGTAAGGAGCTTTTAGGACAGATGACTAGAATCCTGGTTAGAGGTAGGTCTTGAGGAGAGTCTTAAACGAAGAAAGAGAGATAGGGAGGCAGGGAGGTTTAGGGAGGGATTCTAGAACTTAGAACCAATTGGTAATGATGAACCTATATAACACCTTAATGAGATTTCCGAGTACTGTTTGCAGTATCGGGTTCGATTATACAAGAAAGACAGTGAGGCTTTTAAGAGAGTACAATGCATTTTCACCATGATATTGCCTGGTAACAGAAAAGTTGAAAAATTCAGGGCCTTTCTCAGTGGAACAATACTGTAACTTACGCTGCCAGCCAGAAAGGCATCAGGAACAGTAGCGCGTGTGCACTCAGCTCACAAGGTGCATATGCAACTGTTCCTGATGCCTTTCTGGTCGGTGATAGGAGCTGGATCTGTCAAAGGCTATTATGTTGTCCCACACTGCATTTGAGCCTGCAATGTAAGCATTTCCCATGGGAATTCCAATGGTAAAATTCAATATTTACATGTGTGTATGTTGCCAGTAATATCAAGAGGCACAATAATGGGAATTCCACCGTAGCATTTCAGTATAGTACTGTAGCACATAGAAAAACATCATTTGCCAATGAAAATGCATCCCAGGTCCCGATCTGTGACGGGATTGCAACCTCAGATTTTATGTGGGTGCTGCCTTCTTAGGCTAGATCCAGTATGTTAAGGCTTTGTGCAAGGAGTTTCTACACAAGTATCTCAATTGGCAGATAATGGGACTCTTAAACTCAGGGTCATCATCTCACGTTGGATATTTAATTTTTTCTTAAATATTTTAGTCATAATACTTTTCTATTGAATTTTTTTTTACCAAAAAGTGTCCTTAAACTAAATATTACAATTAATTCTCCACATTGGAAGTTGAGAATTAGTTATTGAAATTTCCTGGTTATATCTTCATCATTTACTGAATCATCAGAAGCATGTTTTACAGAGGCAATAGTTCCTAACTGACTGGTG
Organism: Carcharodon carcharias; assembly: GCF_017639515.1. NCBI lineage: Eukaryota > Metazoa > Chordata > Chondrichthyes > Lamniformes > Lamnidae > Carcharodon > Carcharodon carcharias. The sequence goes on from NC_054470.1 coordinate 42,995,964, forward strand.
GACTAAATACAAGATCTTGCAATTGGTTAAGGACTGTACAAAACTGAAAATAGGTAACTTGAACTTTATTGTTAGTCTGTGTCAACTCTGCTTTCCTGCCTTTTCCCCATAACCCTTGATTCCCTTACTAATTAAAAATGTCTATCTCAGCCTCGAATATACTTAATGAACCAGCCATCTGTGGTAAAGAATTCCACAGATTAACCACCCTCTGAGAGAAGAAATTCCTCCTCATCTCTGTTTTAAATGGGCGCTCCCCCCTTACTCTGAGATTATGCCCTCTGGTCCTAGACTCTCCCACAAGGGGAAACAATCAGCATCTACCCTGTCAAGCCCCCTGAGAATCTTTTATATTTCAATAAGGTCGCCGCTCATTCTTCTAAACTCCAATGAGTACAGGCCCAACCTACTCAACCTCTCCTCATGAGAAAATCCCTCTAAACCCGGGATCAACCTAACGAACCTTCTCCGGACTGCCTCCAATGCCAGTATATCTTTCCTTAAATAAGGGGACCAAAATTGTTCATAGTATTCTAAGTGTGGTCTAACTAGTGCCTTGTATAGTTTTAGCATGACTTCCCTATTTTTATATTCTGTTCACTTTGAAATAAAGCCCAACATTCCATTAGTCTTCCCTATTACCTGTTGAACTTGTATGTTAGCTTTTTGGGATTCATAAACAAGGACTCCCAAATCCCTCTGTGCTGCAGCCTTCTGCAGTCTTTCTCCATTTAAATAATATCCAGGTCCCCTATTCTTCCTGCCAAAGGGCATAACCTCACATTTCCCACGTTATATTCCATCTGCCAAGTTTTTGCCCACTCACTTAACCTGTCAATATCCCTCTGTAGACACCTTGTGCCTTCCCACCTATTTTTGTGTCATCCGCAAACTTGGCTATAGTACATTCACTTCCTTCATCTAAGTCATTAATATATATTGTAAATAATTGAGGCCCCAGCATTGATCCCTGTGGCACTCCACTAGTTACATGTTGCCATCCCGAAAATGCACCCCTTATCCCAACTCTCTGTCTTCTATTAGTTAGCCAGTCCTCTATCCATTATAATATAATACCCCTAACACCATGGGCTCTTATCTTATCAAACGCCTTTTGGAAATCCAAATAGATTATATCTACTGGTTCCCCTTTATCTATCCTGCTTGTTACCTCCTCCAAGAATTCTAAAATATTTCACAGAATCACAGAGCAGAAGAGGCCCTTCGGCCCATCGAGTCTGTACTGACACGTGAGAAACACCTGACCTACCTACCTACCTAAACCCATTTACCAGCGCTTGGCCCATAGCCCTGAATGTTATGACGTGCCAAGTGCTCATCCAGGCACTTTTTAAAGGATGTGAGGCAACCCGCCTCCACCACCCTCCCAGGCAGTGCATTCCAGACTGTCACCACCCTCTGGGTAAAAAAGTTTTTCCTCACATCCCCACTAAACCTCCTGCCCCTCACCTTGAGCTTATGCCCCCTTGTGACTGACCCTTCAACTAAGGGGGACAGCTGCTCCCTATCCACCTTGCCCATGCCCCTCATAATCTTGTAAACCTCCATCAGGTCGCCCCTCAGTCTTCTCTGCTCCAGCGAAAACAACCCAAGTCTATCCAACCTCTCTTCATAACTTAAATGTTTCATCCCAGGCAACATCCTGGTGAATCTCCTCTGCACCTCCTCCAGATCGTTAGGCATGATTTCCCCTTCATGAAGCCATGCTGACTCTGCTTGATTAGATTATGTATTTATAAATGCTCTGCTATTACATCCTTTATAATAGACTCTTAACATTTTCCCAATGACAGGTGATAAGCTAACGGGCCTATAGTTATCTGATTTTTGTCTCCCTCCCTTTTTGAACAAGGGTGTTACATTGACTGTTCTCTAATCTTCTCGGACTTTTCCAGAATCTAAGGATTCTTGGAAGATTACTAGTAGTGCATCCACTATATAGCTACTTCTTTTAAGATCCTAGGATGCAACCCATCAGGTCCAGGGGACTTAGCGGCCTTTAGCCCCATTCATTTCCCTCATAGTTTTTCTCCAGTGATAATTATTGTATTATTTCCTCCCTCTCCACCTTTTGCCCCTTGATTATTTAGTATTTTTGGAATGCTATTAGTATCTTCTACCGTGAAGACTGAAGAAAAGTATTTATTCAACTCCTCTGTCATTTCCTGGTTCACAATTATTATTTCTTCAGCCTCCTTCTCTAATAGGCCTATGTTTGCTTTGGCCTCTCTCTTCCTTTTGTATATTTAAAGAAGCTCTTATTGTCCGTTTTTATATTACTTGCTAATTTACCCTCAAAATTTATTTTCTCCCTCTTTTTTTAGTCATCTTTTGTTGGTTTTTAAAACTTTCCCAATCCTCTAATTTCCCACTAATCTTTGCCATATTATATGTTTTTTCTTTCAATTTGATACTGTCCTTAACTTCCTTGATTAACCATGGTTGGTTTATCCCCTTCCTTGAATCCCTCTTCTTCACTGGGATATAACTTTGTTGTGAGTCATGAACAATTTTTTTAAACATCTGCCATTGTTCATCAACCGTCTTTTCTGCTAAACTGCTTTCCCAGTCCACTCCAGCCAACTCTGTCCTTATTCTATTGTAATTACCCACATTTAAGTTTAGCACAGTTGTTTCTGACCCAAGTTTCTCACTCTCAAACTGAATGCTAAATTCTACCATATTATGGTCACTGTTTCCAAGAGGGTCCTTTACTCTGAGCTCATTTATTAAATCTGCCTCATTACACATTACCAGATCCAAAATAGCCTGATCCCTGGTTGGATCCACAACATATTGTTCTAAGAAACTGTCCCGAATATACGCTATGAATTCTTGCTCGTGTCTACCTCTGCCAATTTGTTTTTCCCAATCTACATGAAGGTTAAAGTCACCCATGATTAATATACTTCCTTTTTACATGCCCTCATTATCTCCTGATTTATTCTCTGTCCTACCATATAGCTACTGTCAGAGGGTCTATAGACTACTCTCACCAGTGTCTCCTTCCCCTTGTTATTCATAGGATGTGTTTATTGCTGGTGATGCCAGCATTTATTGTCCATCCTCAGTTGCTCTTGAACTGAATGGCTTGCTAGGCCACTTCAGAGGGCAGTTAAGAGCCAACAACATTGCTGTATGGACTTGCATGTAGGCCAGATTGGCTAAGGATGGCAAATTTCCTTCCCTAAAGGACATTAATGAACCAGTTAGGTTCTAACAATAATCAATGCTAGTTGTCACAGACACTACTACTGAGACTAGCTTTATATTCAGACTTATTAATTGAATTTAAGTTCCACCAGCTGTCATGGTGGAATTTGAACCCATGTCCCCATTAGCTTGGGCCTCTGGATTACTAGTCTAGTGACATTACCACTAACTTCCCCCTATGTTATCAAAATATAGTCTAAAGCTTGTACTTAATAGTTAACACATATTCTTTTAAGTAACTACCATTTGGTCTAGATCCCCAAGCTCTACAGCTAAAGTGACATGCAAGCTATCCCTTGAGACAGCAGGTTCCTGCCCCTCCTCAGGTTCCAGCACCATCTGCTTCTGGTTTCTTTTATGTGCCTCACTCAGTACACACCCTCTAGATCCCTCAGGAGTAATGTATCTCAGTCGGTGTTTAGGAAGGTGAGGGAGTAATGGAGTATGCTGCTGTGAAGGGTTTGTATGTAGCTATATGGGAGCTACTGCTATTTCCAGTGGCATATGAAGAGGACAGTGGGTTACAATCAGGTTCATATGAGCAGCTTTCACTTGTACCTTTCATCAAGAGTGACATAATTAAAGACTTAAATGCTTTGGTGGCACTAAGTTAAATAGCAAATGTGAAAAAACAAATTAATTCTGAGCGAGGGACAAGCCTTAGACTTCCCTATCTTCTGGGTTCTCTACAGGTTACATTTTACAGACTACCTCTCCATCCTCTTCTTAGACAGTCCCTTGGGATTGAGGATGACTTCATTCCACACTGAGTTGCTGGGTTCCAAGATGGTTGATAAGTCCATGCGCAATCTGCAGACTCTGCCACTTGTGGGGAAGGTGGTGCTTGAAAGGTTGGGTAGATGGGTGGTTTGGAGGTTTGTGCATCCCCGCTTACGCCTCAGCGTCACCTCTGCACATTCCAGATGAAGTCTCTCAATGTGTTCAGCGTCTTCCCGAATAAGCCTGCTCCATTTTGGCTGATCACAAACCAGGGTCTTCCATGGCAATTATATTTGACCCCTTCAGGGATGCTTTGAGGACATCCCTAAAGCATTTCCGCTATCCTCCTAGGGCTTCCAAGAGAACTTTTCCAGACTATGTGTGACAAAAAACACAAATTTCTGCACACAGTCAGCTGTACACATATACCTGCAAGGTAAAACTATATTAAATGGGAGAAATATTCTGAACTAAATGCATGCAGGGGCATGAGTAAAAGAACACTTCCAGGTAAAGGCTGTGGATGTAAAATGTGCCCTGAACCATCATGGGCATTCAAAATAAGGTCTGAAAGTATCTTTAGACAGTGCAAAAGGGTAATAATTTTACGTCGTAATTGCTAATCATTTGCATAGTGGACTGGATTATAAAAGGTCCTGGTGGGTTCTCCTATCTTAGTTGATCAGCTGATGCCAGGCGAGTGATGTAGTGAAAGTGGCAGTGACACTTCATCCCATTCCCTTGGTTGTTCTTGGGGGCCTTCAGCTCTACTGAGGAATATACTCTTCTATGCTCCACTTACTCCAAGATAATTTCTATGGATCCAAAATGGAAAGGGCTGCACTCTTTTCAATCATTTATTTCTGTCACAAGTTTCCTAACTTGCAAATGTAAGAAATTACCAGGCCTGCCTCAAAGTTGCTGCAGGATCTTTTAAATTTTGCAAGTGACTTCCAGCCCACCAAAAGGCAAGCTTCCAATTTCAATTTTTACATTTTCTACAGTATTAAAATTGGACTAACCACAGAAATACATGTCAGTGCACTTTGTTTCAGGTTAGTACAAACTGTGCCACTTCCAGTTAAGCTCATGTCCAATTGGGAAAAGTGCACTTCTGAGTTTGAAACTTCCTTCAGAAATTTAAGTAAGTGTTGAGAATCAGCAACCAGGGTTACATTTATACACCAAATCCCCTTTCATGTGGGGAAGGATTTTTCAGTCGGCGTGCAGGGGCGGGTCTGACATGCCGACGTGTAAAATGACGTGTGATGACGTTGGGCATGCGTTCTGGCATCATCGCACTGTCTCGTGATGTTTCGTTCAGCGGGTTTGCCCCGGAGTCAGCTGCGTGTCCGCTGATATGTAAACAGCCTATTAAAGCCATTAAGGAAGTGATTAAGGGAATTGTTAATGCTGCCATCCGACCTTAAGGTTGAAGGGCAGGCGAAAAGGCCAAGTACCCTTCGTGTTTTTTAGGAAACCTCATTCATAAGCAGGATGAGGTTTCCTAAAGTTTTTATTAATTAAATTTTTAAAATTTCCAAAATATAAAAACATGTCCCATCTCATGTGACACAGTCACATGAAGGGACATGTTTAATTACATTTTTAAACCATCTATGTAATAATTTCAGTCGTGATTCAATCGCACTGAGTCAGCTCCATGCCTCAGGGAGACTGAAGTGCTCTTTTGCGTGCATGCGCCTCAACTGTCCTTCTTTCCCCTGCCTACACAGGTAGTACTGAGCGCTACTGCTTATGTCTTACACTGGGCGGGCCTTAATTGGCCCACTCGTGTAAACTGACAGCACAGAGCAGATGGCGGGCAGCGATCAGCTCCGCGACCAACCACGCCCCTGCCCGCCGTCTGAAAAATTCAGGCCGTGGGATCCAAATGGATATTAATAAAAATGCACATTATTCACACATTATAGAATGGATCAGATCCTTATTAGCATAGTTAGTTAATCCACTTTGTCCTAAGCAGTGTGGAATCCTGGACATGTATCATAGCTAACAAATGTATATGTCTGAACTCTAATTGAATGTCAAGCCTTAATAGGTTTTTGTTGTTTTTCAAATATGGCTGGCTGGTGTGAATGAATGTGGTCAGGTAAAATGCTTCAAATAAGTCTAGGCCAATTATTTTAGCAGATGATAATCACAAAAAACTAAATTTCATTAAAATTAACAGACTGACTTATGTAGTCAGTCAATTGCCCATAACACTGCACACAAGAGGTAGAATTCTCTCCCCATCGGGGGGGTTGTGTGGGAGCGGATATGGACCCAATTAATGCCCTCAATTGGGTCTGCGCCACCATTTTACGTGGGCGGGCCAATTAAGCACTGTGCACTCCCTGTGCGGGCAGGGGAAAGGGGGATTCCGTGAGTCAGGAGTGTACTCTTTCGCGCTTGTGCGCAAATGAGCGCAGAAATCTCCGAGGCACAGAGGTGCCTCAGGGAGATAAGTTTTAAGGTTAAACAGTTTAATAAAGTGGTGAAAAAATGTTTATGACATCTTCCCTAATGTGAATGAGCTTGGACATGTGCCCTAATTTTAATTTCAAAAATTTTATGAAAATTTAAAATCATTCACGAAATCTCATCCCGCAGGTGGATGAGGTTCCATGAAAAACGCGAAGGCCACCTGGGCTCCTTGCCTGCCCGCCAACCTTAAAGTCGGATGGGCAGCTCAGGTAATTGCTTAAGTGGCTTTTTAAATGGCCTTAATAGGCCTTTGACAGTTTGACAGGTGCGCAGCCAGCTTGGCTGTGCGCCTGCCGAACTGAAAATCTAAATGACGCGCGATGACATTGGGATGCACGCCCGACATCACCTCGTGCCATTTTATGCCTCAGCAAGCACGCCCCTCCCCTGCTCACCGAGCCAAAGATTCTCCCCAAGGAGTTAGATATGAACAAGGTTGAAACCTTTTTATCTTGCTTCTCTGAAGGAATGTGATGACAATACTCGATAAGCAGTAGATAACAGGAGCAGCTACAACAATAACATGGGAATTAAAACAAATGGAATAACTGGAGAAATTCTGTCAGAATAAAATGTATTTAATAATTTTCTTTGACACTTCAAAAATACCAAAATGGACCCTCAAAAATTAACTCAAACCACATAACCATTAGATATGACAGAATCTCTAATAGGCCTATTTCAAAAAAAAAATCAGATAACTAACCATAAAGCATCAATATAATCACTGTACCCTTCTATCATGCCAAGAAAACACATAATAGATTGGAAAGAATGAGTTGAAAAACAGAAACCATATGTGAATGGTGCTAGAGACAGGAACCTTTTAAATGGGAATATTGTCAGGATTGGGAAGCCATAAAAATTCTAGAAAGGCAAGAGAAAAATTTCCATGAGCATGACTGTGATAAAGGGCAGCATGAAAATGAGAATGATTTGGATCAGAATCAGAAGCCTTTGGGAGCAATATGTCAGAACAATTCATAGAGATAGCAAAGGCAGAAAGTGAACTCAAGCTTTAACTTACAGGCAATTTGGAATGCAGTGGAGAGACAGAGACTACAGCAGGACCAAGAGCTTCGCCTAAATAGCCAAGTGGTTATGGTACTGGGCTTGTAACCCCAAGATCAAGAGTTCAAATTTCACAATGGCAAACTATGAAACAATGTAACTTCATCTGAATAGGAACAGATGGAAACGTGTTTGTACTTGAAAGAGTTACAAATCTTTATGCTTGGCCTAAATAGCCAAGTGGTTATGGTACTGGGTTTGTAACCCCAAGATCAAGAGTTCAAATCTCACAATGGCAAACAATGTAACTTCATCTGAATAGGAACAGATGGAAACGTGTTTGTACTCGAAAGAGTTACAGCAGGACCAAGAGCTTGGCCTAAATAGCCAAGTGTTTATGGTACTGGGATTGTAACCCCAAGATCAAGAGTTCAAATCTCACAATGGCAAACTATGAAACAATGTAACTTCATCTGAAACAAATGGAAACGTGCTTGTACTCGAAAGAGTTACAGCAGGACCAAGGAATTTACAGGTGTAACCAATAAAAGTGGTAAAAGCTGAGAGAGAGAACCAAGAGGTGCTAGAACATAACTCAGAGGTCTGAATGACACTGTGATCAGCTATTATTTACATAAGAAAGTTGTTATTTTAACATTGCAAATGTTAAGGTAAAGGCAATACATAAAAACTGTGAAAATAAATTAAATTTTCTGAGACAGGAAATGCATAACTTTTGCAAGACTTTTAATAGACAAATACAAAAGATACACCCTTGATACCAGTACCATAGTAGAATGATTTGTAACAGGCCTAAACAAACATGCATATTATCAACCCAAAATAGCAAACTCTCATTGGCCCAAATTTTACTCTCTTATGAAGGAACAACATAGCCAAACATTACATTTGTACGTAGCTATGGGATTTTGCATTGAAACATACTGTAACTTAGAAATCCACATTGAAAGCACGCCCCCTAGACAGGATGTGAGATCTGTATAAATAGGGCTAGGAACTCCATATCTCCTTAATTAATCAGACTGAAGAATCCGTTAGCGAGCAGCACAGAATCTGTACCAGGAAGTGACAGTTGGAATATTTAATTCATTAGCACATCACATCCAGGAAGCAGGGTAAAGAGAAAAGAAAGGCTGGATTGAGAGAGAGATAAAAGAGACAAAAAGCCAAAGTAAAAGAAAATTCTGCTAATCAGTGGTGAGAATACACTGCAACAACAAAACAAAAACAGAATTACCTGGAAAAACTCAGCAGGTCTGGCAGCATTGGCGGAGAAGAAAAGAGTTGACGTTTCGACCCAGAAGGGTCATGAGGACTCGAAACATCAACTCTTATCTTCTCCGCCAATGCTGCCAGACCTGCTGAGTTTTTCCAGGTAATTCTGTTTTTGTTTTGGATTTTCAGCATCCGCAGTTTATTGTTTTTATCTCTGTGAGAACACACTGGTTTTGCAGTACAGGAAGCTTGAGGAGGGAGTAAAACTAAGAACAAAAATAAATATAGGATGGCTTATCTGGTGGGGTGATGAGGGAAGGGGGGAAGAGTGAGTGGCAGAGACCAAGGACAGAACATTTAAAGAGCAAAATCACCTTTACCGGCAAACACTATTTCATTCTCACAAGTATTGCTGTGGCAGTCACCAAGACCTATCCAAAGATAAGTTTGTTGAACTATGTGCAAACTTTAAATGCAAGTGTTAGCACCAACAGCTTTAGATTAAACAGTGGAAACTCCCACATTATTGAAAGCACTATAGATGACATATCTCATGGGTTTGATCCATTTGATAATGCAAAAATACATGTGGGGAACTTCTGACTGAAAATTATTTTTCTTTCTGAAGTGCAAGTTTTTGGTATTGTGTAGGAGTTGAGACTTCTATTGACATCTTCAACACACGAAAAACTACCCATTTGTCCTGTAACTGCTCTGCTGTTTTCCATTCCCTATCTGGCTCAGATATTGCTGAAAAAATCTAACAGCATCTGAATGGTGCAGATCATTATTAGTGCATGAATCAATCAGCAACTTGTAGCTAGGAAGTGATTGCCTGTGAATTGCGAATTGCCAAAGCTGTTGGACAATTTTGCCACTCCACAATTGGCTTCATGAAAATGACATTTGGGATTAACCTCCCCATGATTTTCATAGAATTGCTGCATTTGCACAGTAATTGCACATTAAACTTGGCATAGAATGGTTGATTTTTTAATAGTTTGTTTCTTGGCTAATGAGATGTGAGATTGGCATGTCCCTGTAGATGCCCGTTGGTCCTTGGTGCACCATTCTCTGCTCACAATTCCAGTAACTTAGCGGGCAAATTATCTTTTAGAACCTAAACATGTACAAACAAGGCTAAGAATCTGAATATCCCACTCCAGCAAAACCTGGGCCAATATCTTTCATTTTGGGCTGAACCTTAACTTTCAAAATGGGTGGGTTGTGTTTGCATCAGAAGTTAAACTATAAAAGATCTGAAACAGGAATCCAATAAACCCACTTCCAGTTTTACAGAGGCAGGGTGAGGGTGGGAAACCAATCCAATTGCAGGAAGTGGTATGGAAATTTAAATGTTATAATGAGGCTGCCTGCCTTCATTTTAACAATTATTCTATTTCTAATGCATTTCAGCCAGGTTTCCCAGGCCTCAGGAAACTCAGCAGCTGCAAGGTGGTGAGATGAGTGAAACCATAAGCTGAGTGTCTTGAAGCATTGCTTGTAGGTTAGGAGATGGAGGAGTTTTTCAAAGTACCCAGTAAATCCCTCCTCCCTCATGATCTGACTGCCCATCACACTTGCCAACCATGCACCCCTCCCCCAAATCATTGGAACCTCACAACTTCCGTTGGACCAACAAAAATTAATGAATTCCCTGCAACCAAAAATTAATGGATTCCCTACAGCTAAAAAACTGCAGGGCTTCCAGGAAACCTATTCTTCCATCGCCATCTCACAACAGTAATGCATGCCGCCCGCACTTCCCCCATCGCCACCATCACCCACCCATGTGCCCCAAACACCTCCACAGCCACCCACCCACGCACCCCAAACACCTCCACAGAACTCTCCTGCAGGCTAAAATCCCAAAGCAATATACTACAGATGCTGAAAATCTGAACTAAAAATGAAACTGCTGGAAATACTCAGCAGGTCAAGCAGCATCTGTGGAGAGTGACAGAGTTAACATTTCAGGTCGATGACACTGCATCAGAACTGTTCTGATGAAGGCTCATCTGCCTGAAATGCTAACTGTTTCTCTCCACAGATGCTGCCTGACATGCTGAATACTTCTAGCATTTTCTGTTTTTATTTCGAAAATCTTTCGCATTCGGGTTCTTACAATTTCTTTTGTCATTTCTCACTGTTCCTTTAAGTCTCTATTAACATCAAGCCCAAAAAGGAGAAATTAGGACCAGTGACTAAATTCTTGGCTAAGAGATAGTTTTTAAGCAGCATCCTAAAGGACAACGGAGTGGAGAGGCAAAGAGGTTTATGGGTGGAATTCCAGAGCTTAGGGCTTAAGAATTGGGGGTGCACAATAAGCCTGAGTTGGCAGGATGCAAGGTAGTTGTGTGTTACAAGCTCAAAGAGTACATTGCTTCTAGTACAATGTATTTATTAGAACTGAATGTAACATGGCTGCCCACAGCTTTTGCCTCATGGTAGAGGTCACATGACTACGGCAAGCTAGGTAGGATCTTTAGCATGATTGTATTTCAATCCCAAAAATCCCCCTTTTCATAATGAATAGAAGACAAATTTGCACGCGCTATCCTGTGTAACTGTGTGTTACCCAAGTTACCCACTATACACCCATTGTTCACACGCATTAACAAACTGTTCAGTACTCTCGTCAATCTCTGCACATGTGCACATATATTGCATGCATAGTCGTTAAACGCTGCAAGTCTCTTAATGTTGTCATTGGCTGTTGGTCTGGATGATGCTCCCTGGCACAACTGCAGGCATACATGGAAAGTAACCATTGAGGGTCTGCTCACAATAGATGATCATCAAGGGGGTGGAAAGGTCCAGCTGTGTTTGAGAGAGGAAGATGTACACCAGGGGTTGAGGGAGGGAGGTCTAGGTTTGACTGGGGGAGGAAGATGTGCCGGTTGGGGGGGGGGGGGGGGTGGGGGGGGCGCGGTGGGTGGTTGAGAGGGCATGGGAACAAAGATGTCAGGTGGGTTGAGGTTTGGAGGGGGGAATGAAGGTGTCGGGGGAGCAAGATGGCGGAGGGTAATGAAGGTGTCGGGGCGGATGAGGTTGGGAAGGGGAGGGAGTATGGGGGAGGAGGGGGTAACAGGGGAAAAGACAGCAACTGGGAAGAAGGTGTAAGGGAAGGACTTTAGAAGGGGAAAGGAGTCCAGAGAGGGGAAGAGGTCCGAGGGGAGGAAGGAGGCCAGAGAGGGGAAGGAGTCAGAGGGAGTAAGGAGTCCGGAGAGGAGAAGAAGTGCAAGGGGGCAGGGGGAAGGAGTCTGGAGAGGGGAAGGAGTCTGAGGGGAGGAAGGATTAAGGGTAGAGGATGAAGTAAGGGTGGAAGTAGTAAGGCTGAAGGAAGGAGTCAGGAAGGGGGAAGGAGTAAGGGTGGGGGAAGAACTAACAGTGGAGGAAGGAGTCTAGAGAGAAGAAGGAGTAAGGGTGGAGGAAGAAGTCCGGGGAAGGGAAAGAGTATGTGCGGCGGAGGGAGGAGTTAGGGAGGGGATGGACTGGAGTGGGGTGGGGGGGGTGGAAGGAGTTCCAAGGGGGAAGCAAAGGAGTCTTGGGGGGGAAGAATTTCAAGAGGGGGAGGAGTCGGGGGGGGGGGGGGGGGGGGGGGGGGGGGGGGTGGTGCAGTGTCCAGGTGAACATGCAAGGGAGAGCTCTGTTGAGTCCATGACTGCCTCCTCCGGAGCAAACTGAGGTTGGGAGTAGTAGGAGGCAATGATGAGAATGACCGAGGGTAGTGGGAGGGTGAGGGTGCGATGGTAGTGGTAGAAGGGAAAGCAAGGGGGGCTGGAGGGGACTTGGAGGCAGATATGGATGCTGGGGGTAGATAGGAGGAGGTCAGGGAGGTTAATGTGGATGGGGGTGAGATTTTCAGGAAGGAAGGGAATGTACACATTCACCTGGACATCCCCGAAAGAAAAGGAGGCGTATGGCTAGTAGATGATGGTGGGGTGGTGAAAGGTGATGCCAGGGAGGTCAACAGTGATGGGGGAAAGGAAATGGGTGACTGAGGGAGGGGAAAGGATGGGGGAGGGCAAGAAAAACTGTAACACTGCCATGCTTGCTAAATCAAAACTGAAACGAGAGTCATGGTGGTGAGAACAGGTGCTGCATGGGAGTGTGAGCAGTGGGTGGGCAGAGATATAAGTCAGCTCAGATAGTCAACTGAAAGTGAACCCCAGCAGGCAGCAATGAAAATGATTTGGACATTGAGATGAGTGTGAAGCAGGAAGAATCCGTATGCATGGGACAGTGCTTGCACAAGGCTCCGAAAGGCCCTGCCACACACACACACAAACCTCTTCCTCCAGAATTACTTGTGGTCTAGTTGAACTGCTCATGGTGGCGACAGTCATGGGGGGCAGATGCAGTGGGAGGATTCATGAAATGTGTCAATGAAGCTGAAAGACACTATTAAGCATTATTCAGTAAAAGTGAATATACTTTCAGATTATAAAGTGACAAAATGCGTTCACCCGTGCAATCAACTGTGATCAGAATTTCTCAACTTTTGAGAATCTACAGCAGGGGTGGAGACAGCCTGTGCAATGGTCGGTGCTGTTGCCTCTGATGGCTTTGGCAAAGGTCCTCTGGAAAGCCGAGTCCTTGGGGGCACTGGCTTGCTTTGGCTGTCCTCTCGTGGGCCAGCTGCTCCCTCTGCGGTGCCAGAGGACAAGCAGGGGCTCACAGACAAGGGGAACTCAGAGTGCGAGGACAGCTTCTGAGATTCCTGAATGGATGCCCCAGGGGTATCCAGCTGCCGCTCCTCCTCCCTTCGGGTGCCCAAGCGCCCCTGCCTGACTTGAGGCGAAGGAGCACCTGGGGGAACGTGGAGGTGCCCCGTTTCCCTCTTGCGTTGCCACTGCAGGAAGTCACCCATGGCTACTGTGATGGAGTGCAGTTCTGCGCGCATCTCTGCTTTCTGCTGGACCAGGGTTCTCCATGGCATCTGCCATCCTCTGCATGGAGACCTCAATGCCCATACGTGGGCACCACTTCCTCTGAGAGCAAGCAGATGCACTTCTCCGACTTGTATGCCACTCTGTTAAGGGTCTCCAATAGCTCAGTGTGATGTTCCCCCACCCTCTGCTGACTCTCCATGATGAATTGGAAGTCTGAGTCCCGAGGCTTGTCAGGTGACAAACCCCACACTCCTCACATTTCCCCCAAATTCTCCTGCACAGCATCCCTCAGAACGATGCATCCTGCAATTTCACTGATTCCTCTCTCTCAAGGTGCCTCCTCACATCCCCATCTATTTACCTTCATCCTATTGCCGACTCACATCAATTCCTCACAGTCACACTCCACAAATGTTGTTATTCCATACTCTTCACACAATCCATTTCTCACATTCATAACTCTCTGTTTTCTCTCCTTGCAGGAGAAAAGAGCGCATATCCACAGGGAGAGGCGAAGAGCCAAGGTTGACCTTCAACACGCCATGAATGTTGCTGAGTCAGTGGCCTTGGAAATTGGCAGAGTGGCAGAGTCCGTGGGAATTGGTGATCAAGAGATGGTGGTCTCCCACATACCCGGTGACAGGTCGAGTATCCTTAATCCAAAATCCTCGGGGCCCTCTGCATTTCAGATTTCAGATCATTTTTGTTTTTAGAAAGCACCTATAAACTTACATTACAATAGCATAATCCTAGGTTAGCTATAGTCTAAAGTGTATAAAATGGCTAGAAAAGTAAGATGTAACACTGAATAATAAATATAGGGTACCTGTAATAAGTTTCTTTTTGATATGTTCACCACAAAGACTGTGAGGTAAACAGTGCAGACAAAAAATTAGACATCCCGTGCTAAAGGTCAATGAGGTTCAAAAAAAGTGCAGTTTTTGCATGTTAAGGTATAGTTTAGATAACCGTGTGTGAAGCCGTATGCACTCCACTGTTAAACCCACTTGATCCTCCGCAACCGCAACACAAATCATTCCCACAGTTAAAAATCCCTTTATCATGTTCACACCCTTTGCTCATCTTCCATTCTGATCATACTATTCCTCTGAAGGCTAATGTGCATGTTGAATTCAGGAGGCAACAGGAAATGAAAGATCCAATAGAAGAAAAACTGTTTTAGGGAGCTTTTTTTTAAAAAATAAGAGCTGTGAAGTTGGAGAGGATAGAGAGGACAGGACTACAGTGGCTGAATGAAGGGATATATAATAGTGAAGAAGTGAAAAGCAGTAGGAAACTTGGTGTTTGGGAAGTGGAGATGGCATGCAGGAATTTGAAAATTAGGATAAAAGTTTCAATCAACTCCCTAAGCCTTCCACAGTGCCCAAGTCAAAAGAGAAAGACCATACTAGCACTTGACCACTATCTCTCATCGTTCTCTCATAGGATACTTATCTCTTTTAAAAAAAAAGCCAGTGGCAGCATTCATGGTCTTGAGGAACTTCTCTCTGTAACCAAGTCACTGAGCAGCATACAGAATTCAGTTGGACATGGGAAGAAACAATACCAAAAACATTGAGTAAAGGCACTCAAAAATAAAGATAAGCCAAATGTTTTGATAAAATTTGCAAGTGTCATCTCATCATATATCACATGATCAGGCACCTCATCATCAGACCTCCAGGAACATGTCCAACTAGAATTGTCAGCTCTACTAGCAACACTAGGCCTATATCTGCGTAGCTTCTCTAATTTATGGTTTCAGCATTCATGAAATGAAAACCCAACCTTTGCATTTGCTTGGGCCTGGCAAATGCAAGTGGTGCTTTCATTTTTCCCACTCATGCTCTCTCTTGCACAAATCACATGAGCAGAAGTATAGGGTGTGTAGCATGTGCATGTAGTGATACGCAACATATGCAGGGTTTGGTGACATGTAGCTCAATTTCCCTTCCCGCACACTGATCACCCTGCAAAAAAAGGGGGCAGTCCAGCACTGCTATAGATGCCTGACAATGCAAAGAGCCAGAAATGGGGGAGTCAGTGAGGGTGCAAATGACTGTCTTGTTCTCCTTCCGCCAGTACACTGTGTAACCAATAAGCAACTGTGCTGTCGACAGGTTCCTTTGCTTTATGGCAGCGCAGTTGCTGTGTTGTGGAAAGGGAGGAAAGAGACAATGTCTAGGGTGATGCTAGGTTTATTTCCACGGCAGAAGGAAAATCCTGAGTTTCCACAGCCCTCTTGTGAGATTGGGTAAGGCTGTGTTTGACTAAGAAATCTCCCATGATCAATTCACAAGAGTTGGCAAATCTGCTCCAGGTTTCAACTGTCCAATATAAATCACTTGAGTTTTCCCTTTCCAGTTTATGGTAATACCTCAACCCACGAATAATGGTTACCTGAAAGGATTCTGTTCTACATATAATGCAATTTCTCATCAGAACAACATGGCGAGTTTATCTGCATCTTTTCTGCAATATTCAGGTTTTTGTGCTCATAAGTTCCTCAAGAATATCTTGAGTCACAAGTGCTGCTAATCACATGAAACAAGTAACACCACTGTGTTTGGAAGTTTCATGAAGATGCTTTCTGCCTAATAACTCACTTAAGAAAGTTGTGTGGTTTATGTTGGCCTGGAAGAAATTTATAAAAGAGTAGCAAGGATCAAAGTATTCTAAATAATCCAATTACCATGTAAAGCTGAGCTGGCATATATAACAAGCATGATTTTTCATGGTTCCAAGATGTGCACATAATGTCTGTATTCCATTCTTGGGGTTTAAAAGGTTATTTAAATCTTTTACATATGCTACAACCCTCAGGTTATTTTATGTATTCTATAGCTAAACTTATTTCGCTGTAGAAGCATTATGCAAGCATAACAGGCATGCAGTACTCAACATTTCCAGAACAACTAGGCTTTTCTAGTTCAAAAATAATACATAGCAGCATCTAAAATTCATGTAATAAGACACAGAATCACATTTAGACAACACTGATTAACAGCTTCAATTTTGCTCTTCTAAAATTATAAAGCAAAAACAGAGGTAATTCACAAGAAATCCTTACAAACATGCATAATTTGATTTGTCAATTCTGCCATCCTATTGAGCCTACAATATGTTATATGTTTTTGTTGGCATTTCTAGTTGCCAGCTGTCAAAGCTAAGCCATATTAATTCAATATGGACATCCTGAACAATCTGTGCATACATATAGAACGCCGACAGCAGAAATTATTGATGCTTTTGTGTTCATTGAATATTACAAAAAATGCTAATTTTGGACCAGAAAAAGAAGAAAGTCCCATTGACTACTGAAGGCCAATGCTGTAGACAGTTATGCAATATAATCAGATAAATGAGCTTAAACAACCTTTCAAAGTAGAACTATGCAAAGTACCAATCACTATAAAATTGTGCTAAAGAAACTATGATGATGAATTCAATGCGCAGTATTGGATGATAGATCTAGATCTTGATATGACTGAAGCAGATAACCAATCAGGGCAGTCAGCTATGTGTCATCAAAAGCCATCACTATTGGGACAATACAAGCTCACACCTTATTGCTAGTATATTGTAATTTTAAGATATTTTAGTAAACCATTTCCTTATACACGGTCAAGCAACATTTCCTGTAACCAGACTTCCAATTCTTCCATGAATCAGAAACCACAGTCCCATAAATATGGAAGCCCACACCAACCACTGTCCTTGCACACCCATTTGGCTGGTAAGGTCGCATTAATAAGCCATGTTCATTAGCTAATGATCAACTGTCTCCAAACACACCTGAACCAACCTGGCTCAAATATCAAAAGCAAAATCTGGAACAGTGGATCAACTCTATCACTATCACCATGTCTGTTGCCCATGGAGATTCTGGTTAGTTAATTAGCTAGCCCTTCCCACTCCTACCACATTCCACATCCACACCCACACCCCCTCCCCCCCACCCTACCACCAAACCCCAAAGGAGAAGAGTCAGCAATTGAACACTAGAAGACAACAGCCAGATCCAATCTCGGCTTACAAGAAGTCCCAAGAATCCTTTCCAAGTAAGCAGCAAAACTAACTATAAAACATGATAGCATAGTGTGGCATGTGACCACAGCATTAGCACAAGTCATACCTATATAATTGCAGTTCCACTTGTTGGGAGTTGTGGAGCTGCAGCAGTCACTATTTGCCTCTCTGCATTCCACTAAACACTGAATACAGGAAATCATATTTACATACCCAGCATAAAAGTAGTGCCTTCCAGCAGCTGTTAACCCAAACTCAGAGTTTGCTCATCAACTATATGACAAGCATCTTCTTTCAACACAGAATAGCCTGTGTTTGTGCTGCAAACTTAATGTTCCATGCCAATGCTGTTTTGAAGCTTATTCATTACCAACTGCTGAATCCTAAAACAGTTTCCTCCTTTTGGTGAAGTTCACTTTATAGCTTGGTTCTAAGATCTTGTGTATGCGCCAGAAGAAGCAGGAACTTTGAGCCATAAAGGTGAATTATTTGGAAAAGCATATTTATTCTTGGCCTGCACTGGAGGTTTGCTGCCTTTGGAACATCCTTTACCCAACTCAGTACAGTTCCAAAGAGTATGTCAAAGTTATGAACAATAAGACAGCAGTTCCCAAACTGTGGGCCATGACCCCTGCACCAGAACAAGCAGATTATAACAGCTCCGAAGCCCTAAGATTGGTGACTGTCCCTTTCTTGCAATGCGCAGGGTTTCAGCAAATATTATGAGTAAGGAGGTGGAAGGCTAGGCAGAGGTCACGTGGGCAGCACACGTCAATTAAATCGAACAGCGGAAAAGAGGGGAAACTGTGATTGGAAGAACTGTAAAATTGGGAGGGGGGTTTGGGGAGGGAAGCTGTGATTGGAGGGTTGGGTTGAGGGGGAAAGATCCTCATGGAAAGTTCCAGAGCTCCTGAATCACTTTGTACTTCACTCTGCCTAACTGAGAGTCATATTGATAATTAACAGCGACTTTCTTCTAACAACATGAACAAGTTTTGATGCATGGCTTCTACCTCCAGCAGCAAGCCTTCTGACTCTGTTGCAAATGAAAAGCAAGATGGTAAGAACTGACGAAAGGTCATTGGCCTGAAATGTTAACTCTATCTCTCTCCACATGTGGTGCCTGACCTGTTGAGTTTTTCTAGCTTTCTTCGTTCTTATTTAAGTTTAGATGACACTTGGAGACTGTTCATAAGGAATACGGCAGGAAAGCATGATCATTTTTCCAATGTCAAAAAGAGCTTTCGTAGCAACAAGTTCTGTTTAACCACGTACAAACAAACTTAAAAAGCATCTTTTGTGGTGAGCTATTGGATTGCACAGGCAAAGAAGCCTCACACGATTGCGGAAACTTTGATTTAACTTGCTGCAATTGATATGGTTGAAATAATGTGTAAGGAGGTGGAGGCAAATAAACTTACAGCTGTACCCCTCAAACAGCACCATGAAGCGAAGAATTGAGGCAATAGCAGCTGATCAGGAAACCATTCTGGTGGAGCACCTGAAATGCACACCTGCTTTTGCTCTTCAAACTGGCATGAACACTGAGGGGTGTGATACACACATATTGGCTTTTGTGAGCTACGTGTGGTATATTGGTATTCTTGAAGATATTCTGTTTTGTCTCCTGCTTCCTGACCATGCTATGGCACAGGAAATATTCAGTGTATTACAGGGGTACAGAGGACAAAAAATTCGCTGAATTTGGTACTGATGGTGCTCCATCCTTAACAGGCCACAAGTCAGGTCTGTGTGCCTTGGTAAAGAAAGTTGTGTAGTGATGTGTTGTTGTTGATGTGGTATTGTTTCACATCAAGATCCGCTGGCTGTCAAGAGGAAGAGTACTGCAAAGATTTTTTAAACTGAGGGGTCTGCTCCTTGTTTTTGCAACACCAAAAAAACAGAATTTGTTGATTTTCTCTGTGACCAAAACAAGATTTGCCTCCTTTTTTATGTCAGAAACATATTTGGGAAACTAAATGAACTGAAAGCAAATATGCAAGGAGCAAACACAAACATTCTTCAACTAAGTCATCAAATCACACCACAGAAAATTGCATTTTGGAAGAGTAATATGCTGAGGTTGAATTACGACTCATTCCCTCAAAATTTCAAGTTTCTGTCTGACAACAAATTTGAACAGTGTTCCACTCGTGGTGACCGACTATCTCAGCAATCTGGAGGTGCACTTTGCATCCTTTCCTCACCCCGCCCCCCAATTTGGATGTGACAAAGTTCACCTGGGTCCAAAAACCCTTTCAGTGTCAGCCCAACAAAATGTTTTTGTCCACAGGTTAAACAGAACAGCTTATTGAAATTTTATTCAGCTGATTTTTGGAATAGAAAGCAAGTTTCAGAGTTTGTCAGGATTCTGGTTCAGTGTGAAGATTAACTATCCTGATATCATACCACATGCATTAAAAATGATGGTTTCTTTTGCCAGCACATGTTTGTGTGCAGCTGGATTTAGCCCACTTCTCTGCATCAAATCTCAATATCGATCAACCCTGGAAGTCATATTGGAAATTAAATGTGCAGGATCAACCAAACTGCCAGATTTTGTGAGAGTTTGTCGTAATACGCATGCCCATGTGTCTCATTAGATGCAGTGAGTACATAAAATGATAACATTTTTACAAAGTACTTTAAAAACAGATTTGCATTTGTTTATGATGTTTTACATGTTTATCTTTAATATGCAAACTTTAATAATTAAATACTGAATATTACTTTGCTGCTTTTTTGTTGGTGTCAGGGGTCACGATAATTTTCAAGCATTAAAATGGGGTCACATTGGAAAATAGTTTGAGAGGCGCATTAGGAGATTAAAACCACAAGAATACATGGTCCTGTACTGGTAAACAAAATGGAACTGGAGGCAGCCACACCGATTCTTACGTGAAGTTAGAAATGTGCTACAACAATCAGTAAAAGTAAATTCCTGTTTATTCCAATTCAGTAACAGACCTAACAATTAGATTATATCAGTTGTTTTAGGATGCAATTAAGGTCCACCACTCCTTTAAAGGAAATAAGTAATAAATACACATAAAGATGCCACATCTACTCCAGGATTTTAGCTTCATTATGTAACATTTTATTTGCACAGGGTGGTAGAAAAACAATATAAAAGTAGCAAACATCTGTTCATAATCTGGAACAAGATCACTGAAAAAATACTTAAACTGTGTGCATTCTGAAACAGTTGTAATTATTGGTAGGACTTAATAAGCGGATTGCTCAAAGCTCAAAATTAAATGCACTAGTTTTCTTTGAAGTACTGGAAGATTACATAAAGGAAACTTTGTTGCTATGGTTTTTATATTGCTCTTAACATTCCTAATCCTCCAAAATTTTACTAATAACATACACATATTTGAGGAACAGTTAATCAAGCTGCATAAAGCTTGCCATTAGTTTGGTCATTTTAGTTTTCGTTTAACTAAAAGCCAGGTCAATTACATTCTTTTTGTGGTTATAGTGGTTGAAAGAAAATGAAAAGCATCTATACTGCATGCCTGTGATACAGAAGTACTTCATTGAACAGACATTTCTGGAATGACTGAATGAAATTTTAGAGACTAATTTTTCTATGACTGAGTAACACATGCTTCTAAAAGATTCTCTTCGTGGTCTATGCTCAAATTGAATCCTGCACTGCACCATACGAGATAAAGTAATTCTTTAGAAATGTCTTCAGCTCCTCAATTTGGATAAATTGGAAGAATTCTAATTCGAAAACAACTAATACATTCTTTACTGAGCAGTCATCAAAGAGAAAAGCCACATTTCGTCAATGCTTACTCAACATTTGTTGCAACATACATTATTTAACTTTTACTTTGGAGGGTTAAGACTGTAATCTTTACTCATGAATTATAACAAATATCTATACACAGTCATAAATTCTGCAAAGCTATAGCAATTCATGCACACGTTTTAGCTGTGACATAAACACGTTGTTTCAAAAGTTTGTGCCAAATCAATTAAACAACTGCAACCATGTATCTAAGTGCACAGTAACACCTGCAATAATGAAATTGCTACTGGCTATGGTGAAAGTGGGAGCACAGAACAATTGCAAGCACCTTTAGTAAGCATTAAAAATAGATCTGCATATGTTTATGATGTATTACATGTTTATCTTTAATATGCAAACTTTAATAATTAAATACTGAATATTACTATGCTGCTTTGTTTTTGTTGGTGTCGGGAGTCATGTTAATTTTCAAGCATTAAAATGGGGTCACATTGGAAAATAGTTTGGGAGGCATATTAGGAGATAAAACCACAAGAATAACATAGTCCTGTACTGGTAAACAAAAATGCAACTGGAGGCAGGCACACCAATTCTTACATGAAGTTAGAAATGTGCCACAACAATCAGTAAAAGTAAATAAAAACAGAATTACCTGGAAAAACTCAGCAGGTCTGGCAGCATCGGCGGAGAAGAAAAGAGTTGACGTTTCGAGTCCTCATGACCCTTCGACAGAAGTTCTGTCGAAGGGTCATGAGGACTCGAAACGTCAACTCTTTTCTTCTCCGCCGATGCTGCCAGACCTGCTGAGTTTTTCCAGGTAATTCTGTTTTTGTTTTGGATTTCCAGCATCCGCAGTTTTTTTGTTTTTATCTCAGTAAAAGTAAATTCCTGTTTATTCCAATTCAGTAACAGACTGTAGGACTGTATCTTATAATATAAACTTGTGACCAAGCTATATAATGCTCAATTTGTTTCTACATATTGACTGTGTTGTCTACCTGTGCATACATCACTAGGAGAAGCAAAGACATTCATGAATAGGTCATTTGGAAGTATATGGAAACACCACCAAATATCCCTACTCTAATTTTTTTTTTCTGTTTAACTATCACTCTCAACTTTTTTGTTAAATGTACTTTTATGATTGTCTGACACAGCATGCAAATAAATTACAACATTGTGGTGTTGACCCACAAGGATGACTGGAGGCAATGGTTACAAGGTACTGATTTAAGTGTATGCTCAATTTTGCAGCAGAAAAAAAAAATCTACAATTGGTTGTTAAGCATGAAGACAGTCATGTGTACAACACAAAGCAAGATTCCTACTTGGTTTCGGGATGTAGCATTCATGAGTATTAACTGTTGGAACCAAGGACATGTGTTAGAATACAGTTCCTCCTAATAAACATTCATGGTTAAAAACTATCACTACCACCAACAATCCTTCAACAAGGGTCCCGGATTTGCCCATTTAGTGTTTAAGAGCTTAGCACAGATAGGGCTATTGAGATGATGCCAATCAGTGATATATCAATCTTGCACTTTTACTGTATTTGCCACATACCTCGATTATGCAGTTTTAGCCTTATTCGAAAACCAAAAAAATTCTGCCCATATTCATGCCTCCGCAATTCTTCATTAAACAAATTCATGGCCATGGCCAGCC
Source organism: Carcharodon carcharias (assembly GCF_017639515.1). Lineage (NCBI taxonomy): Eukaryota > Metazoa > Chordata > Chondrichthyes > Lamniformes > Lamnidae > Carcharodon > Carcharodon carcharias. The sequence continues at coordinate 43,019,007 of NC_054470.1, forward strand.
ACACATTTTCATACCTTCTCACCCAGTCCTTAAACAGGAGAACCACACTAGGTGAAATAGCTTATTCTGTTCTTAGCCATAATCTTCAATCAGTGCTACTTCCAAAGCAGCAATTTTGCATCAAAGCAAGGTATTGATAGGGAAGGGAAGGGGCGAGGAGAGACGGGTGGGGAAGAGACGGGTGGGGGTGAGGAGGGAGGTCGGGGGTGAGGAGGAGGCGGAGAGAGAGATAAGTGGGCAAGGGGAGAGGAGGGAGAGGAGGGGTCGTTCGAAACAGAGGAGGGTGCAGGTGAGACAGAGGAGGGGGAGTGGGGGAGTGAGAGAAGAGAGGGCAGGGAGAGATGGGTGTGTGAGAAGGGGGAGTCAGGGAGAGAGGAGGGTAATGAAGGAGGGTAGCAGGGGAGAGAGGAGAAGAGCAGGGGAGAGGATGGGAACGGAGGAGAGAGGAGGGGAGCAGAGGAGAGGAGGGGAGTGGAGGGAGGGGAATGGAGGGAGAGGAGGAAGGTGGAGGCGAAGGGAGAGAGGCAGAGGAGAGCAGAGTGGAGGGGCAGGGAAAAGAGTGGAGGGGAAAAGGGAGGAGGGGAGAAGAGCGCAGGGTGGGGAAGTGCGCAGAGTGGGTAAGAGTGTGGGGTGAAGGGTACGGAGGAAGAGAGTGGGTTGGGAACGAGTACAGGTGATGGTGGAAGAGCATGAAGGATATAGTTCCAATTCAGGATGGTGTAGGACTTAGCGAGGAGCTTACAGGTGGTGGCATTCCCATGTATCTGTTGCCCTTGTCCTTCTAGGTGGTAGAGGTCAGTGGTTTGGTAACTGCTGTCGAAGTAACATTGGAGTGTTTCTGCAGCATATCTTGAATATAGTGCACACTGCTGCCACTGTATGACAGTGATGAAGGGTGTTAAGTGTTTACTTAGGTTGGTGGATCGGGTGTCAATTAAGTGGCCTGCTTTGCCTGGATTATGCCATGTGTCTCGAGTATTGCTAGACTCACAACTCATCCAGGCAAGTGGAGAGTATTCCATCACACTCCAGACCTATACCTTGTAGATGGTAGACAAGCTTGAGGGAGCCAGAAGGTGAGTTTCTGCCTCAAAATTACCAGCCTCTGACCTACTTTTGTAGCCCCAGTATTTATATGACGGGTTCAATTCAGTTTCTGCTAAATGGCAATCCTCAGGATGTAATAGTGAGGGATTCTGCAATGGATAGTTAGATTGTCTCTTAATGGACATGGCCATTGCCTGGAATTTGTGTGGCATATATGTTACTTGTCATTTTTCAACCTAAGTTTGAATGATGTCCAGGTCTTGCTGAATGCCGGCATTGACTGGTCCATTATCAGAGAAATTGCAAATGGAATGAACACTGTGCAATCATCAGTGAACATCCACACTTCTGACCTTATGATGGAGGGAAGGGAATTGATGAAGCAGCTGAAGATGCTTGGACCTGTGACGCTACCCTGTAGAACCACTATAGTGATGTTCTGGGACTGAGATGAATTGGCTGGAGTTTATGGTTGGGATAGTGACTGAACAACCTGCAAATTTTCAGCTGATCAAAGACAGCTAGCATGGTTCTGTGAAAAATCAGTCATGCCAGATGAACCTGATAGAATTCTTTGAAAAGGTTACCGAAGTAGTGGACATGTTATTCATATGGAACTCCAGAAGGAATCAGAAGAGACTGTTAGCTAATGTTGAAAATCATGGAATTAAAAGCAATCTTGTGACCTGGTTATGAAATTGGCTGAGCAGCAAAAGACGTTTGCCCAGCTCCATTCCCACATTGAGCCAGCATCATGAGGAGGCAGTTCCAACTCTAGGCCATCCCCAACTCCCTGGGGTAAAAACATCACATGCGTGCACGTTCAATCAGATCTTGAGAAAGTGACATAGGGAAAAGGCCCACTCACAATTTCGAAGCCAATTATGAAAATTGGGGGGCGGGGGTTCAGCAGACAGCCCTCCATTGACATGCACCTTGTCAGCCACTGGCAATGCATGCTCACCTGCTTTGCTGAGAAGGATATATTGTTCCAGGGGATTTCAGGTGTTAACAGCGACCTGCTGTGAGAGCCTGAGCCACTGCTGTTCAGACATGTTAGGAGAGTTGATCCTCTTCCTACTGACCCAGTATGGGAGAGGTCTTGTCTTCATTCCAGCTAGGTCTGCCCTGTGGAGAGGCATGCAGCTGAGAAGGCAGTTTGTGCTACTACTGGTGCTGCTTCTCCTCTTATCCCCCATCAAAGGTGCAAGCTGCAGCTGCATAAGCTGTTCCCATGCCACGGTGAAGGCCAGAAGTACAGAAGTGCAACTGTAGGTGAGTGAAGTGCAAGATACGTGAAGTGCCTTCCAAGAAGTTCACAATCATCTGTCAAGCATTCACAGCACTCTCTCAGAGAAGAAGTGTTTGAACAGCAACTTCTCACCAGGACATGGCTGGAGCTCTTCAGTTTCATGGAGAAGTTCTTACCACTCTGAACTCACTTCAGTGACCCTGGCAAGTTGTGACATGTCAGGGAATGGATGTCATGGTAGTGAAATCCAAAATAGAAGGATAAAACAATTTTTAATTGGCTTAAGTACTATAGTTACTTACCTGACAAATCCAAGTTGATTCCCCACTCACCTTCAATCCCACCCTGTTAAAATCTGGAAGTGGGCAGGAGGATGTCGGGATCCCAACCCAACATTACTTTTAGGGGGGTTTTACTCCCTGCATGCATGCAAACCCACCTGCCCTTGTCTGAGAAAACTGCCCCCATAGAGTGCAAAGTGAGCAAGCAATGCTAAACATATCTTTTTTGGCCCCAGCTGTAGTAATAAGTCCAATTCTGGGAATCACACCTTAGGAAGGGCATGAAGGCTTTGGAAAGGATAAAAAAGAGATTTACTATAATGGTCCTAGGAATGAGGGAGTGCAGTTAGGTGGACAGACTGGAGAAGCTGAAGTTGGCTTCCTTGGAGCAGAGAAGGCTAGGAGGAGACTGATAGAGGTGTTTAAATTCATGACTTTTTAGATAGAGTAAAGAAAAAGAAACTGTTCCCAATAGCTAAAGGGTCACTAATGATTGTGCACAAATTTAAAGTGATTGGCAAAAGACCCGAAGGCAAAATGAAGAAAAACTTTTTCACATTGGTGGTTAGGATTTGGAAGCACTGTCTGATGGATACAGATTCAATGGTAGCCTTCAAAAGGGAATTGGATGTACTGCAGTGTTGTGGGGAAAGAGCAGCAAGTGAGACTAACAAGATTACTCTTCAAAACAGCTGGCTGCATTACATCTCACCTAGACATGCTTTGGATCTTGGTATCCAAAAGGGAAAACTATTTGCCAGACATCATCCATATGTCTATCAGCACAAAAAGACACCAAATAAAGTTAACACAAAACTATTGCTTTACTTTTGCACTTATTTTTTGGAGACAATCTTCCCTACACTAAGTTAAGGGTCCGACCACCTTAATAGTTTAACTCTCACCCCCAAATCAGAGAGTTGCAGTTTCAACTTCCTTCCAAGATTCGAGCAATAGATCAAGCTGATACATCTGTAGAGTAGTAAGGGATTGCTTGTCTTGTTAAACATGGAGTCTTCCAGATGAAACTGACAAATTGAGTTCTATCTACCTGTTCAGGTCGATATAAAAGATCTCATGGCAATTGAAGAAGGGCAGACTCCGCACAGTATCCTAACCTGTATTCTTCCCTCAAACGCCACCACTTAAAAAAGGAAACCAGTTTGGCTCATCCGAATTCCTATATTTTTGGGTCATCCACCAATTTGTGGGTGTTTTACTGATGACTCCAGCAGAAATCCATGAACCAATACAATCACACCTCAATGGAGCCACATCAATTTTTCATTCATGAGGGGGAAGCATTAACTTCAAAGAAAATGTTTTATTTTCTGTTATCAACTCATTTTCAATTAACTTGTAATTTCTCATGTTTTTATCTTTCTTAAAAGCCACAGTGCAGAGTAGGCCATGCACATTTAGGTGCATGCTTACATCATGGGGGTACAGGATTCACCAACTGGAAGCTCAATAAACTAAAGATTAACTTCCATAGTACGGCTATGACCAACCCAAGAAAAATGTTACAGGGGCATTAGAATTGGAATGGGGGAAAGGGTTATTAACTGAGAGTCAAGAATCATTGAGTCTAGTAAGGAAAAATCAGTTTGCTTTCTAATTGGCATGAGAAGGCAGAACATAAGAGATGGAGGTGACGGACAATGAAAAGAGAAAGCATAGGAGCAGGGTGTTTGGAGGCAGGCAGTCATGAACTGGCACTCCCTCAGTCTGACAACCATCAAGTCTGCATGAAACCAGGGTTGGTTTGCAGAATGTAGAACGGCATGTCAGGAACAGCACTAGGTGTATCTTGGAATCAGATATAGAAACATAGAAACTAAGAGCAGGAATAGACCATTCAACCCTTCGAGCCTGCTCCACCATTCAATACAATCATGGCTAATCCTCGATCTCAACGCCATATTCCCGCTTTCTCTCCATACCCCTTGATGCCTCTAATAGACAAAAAATTATCAATTTCTTTCTTGAATATACTCAGTGACCCGGCCTCCACAGCCTTCTGTGGTAGCAATTCCACAGGTTGACCATCCTCTGAGTGAAGAAATCTTTCCTCATCTCAGTCCTAAATGGCCTGTCCCGTATCCAGAGACTGCAGCCCCTGTTTCTAGGCTCCCCAACCAGGGGAAACATCCTTCCTGCATCTAGTCTGTCTAGCCCTGTTAGAATTTTATCTCTAGTGAATACAGGCCCAGTCGAACCAATCTCAACTCATTCAACAGTCCTGCCATCCTCGGTATCAGCCTAGTGAATCTTTGCTGCGCTCCCTCTATGGCAAGTGTATCTTTTCTTAGGTAGGGAGTCCAAAACTGTATGTAATACTCCAGGTGTGGTCTCACCAAGGTCTTGTACAACTGCAGTAAGACATCCCTACTTCTGAACTCAAATCCTCTTGCAATGAAGGCTTACATATGCTACGTAAGGTGCTTGCTGCACCTGCTTATTTACTTTCATTGACTGGTGTACAAGGGCACCCAGATCCCCATGTACATCCACATTTCCCAATATATCACCATTTAAATAATACTTTGCCTTTCTGTTTTTCACACCAAAGTGTATATCTTCACATTTATCCGAGTTATGCTGCATCTGCCATGTGTTTGTCCACACACACAACTTGTCTAAATCACCCTGAAGCCTCCTTGCATCCTCCTCACAACCCCGCCCAGTTTTGTGTCGCCAGCAAACTTGCAAACTTAGAAATACTACATTTGGTTTCCTCATCCAAGTCATTAACACATATCGTGAATAGCTAGGGCCAAGCATTGATCCCTGAGGTACACCACTAGTCACTGTCTGCCATCCAGAAAAGGATCCATTTATTCTCACTCTCTGTTGTCTGTCAACCAATTTGCAATCCATGCCAGTATATTACCCCCGAACCCATGTGCTTTAATTGAATTGAGTTTGGCTGCTGCACAGGGAGGCGGCTCCATGGACATCCTCATTCTCAATCATGGAGTCCAGCACGAGTGCCAGAAACAAGGTTGACGTGTTTCTAAGTGTCTTCAGCCAGAAGTGCTCAAGTGGATGATCTTGCTCAGCTACTTCCTGAGTTCCCACCCCCACCAAATGTTCAACCAATCTGGTTCATTCCATGTGGCATTAAGAATTGATTGGAGGCGTTACAAAGGAACAGCTATAGGCCCCAATGACATCACCAAAACTGAAGACCTGAGCTAAGTGCTTCCTTAGTCAACCTGCTTCAGCTTTGACACTGACATCTATCTGGAAATATGGAAGATTACTCAGTTATGCCCTATCTACAAAAAATACAGGATAAATCAAGCCCAGGCAATTACATCAAAATCACATTAATTGCCCATCCGTAATTTTCTTGATGAAATGGTGGAGCAGCTTCTTGAGTCACTGCAGTCCTTGTAGTGATAATGCTCCCATCTAACTGTGAATGGTGGAGATGGTGAGGCCAAACTTCAATTAATCCAAATCTCTGCTGTCCTCTCCCATACAAGGTTGCAAACTCTCATTACTTCTGTCCTGGCCAAGTTGCACTGGCTTCCCATCGCATAGCATAGAAATTTCAAGACCCTTGGCATTAGCTTTAAACTCCTCCAGAACATCAATCCTACTGACCTGTACAAGTTTCTCCAAGTGCATATCCTAGCATGCTCCTTTAACCCTGAATTAGTGCTTATGCTTTCTCTTTCAGCTCTGTCAGAGGTCACCATTTTTGCAGTTTTGCTGCATCCTGTCGTCTGGAATTCTCCCCACAAATCATGCTGCCTGACTATTTGTCTAACTTTTTCGAAAAGATATTTTAGAAAAGCTAATGTTTAGATTGTGCTTTTGTCAAAAAGGGAGATGACCAAGAAAAATTGTTTGCATATGCATACGGCTCAAAACAAATACGTAAGGCACACATATCTTGGAAAGGAAGGGGAAAAAATAACTTGTTATATTTCTCTATCACTGTATTGGCAGGTCTACAAATCATAATCATGCTTATGCATTAACTTTCTTATTGCATCTGTTTACAATGCACAAGTTTTACTTAGGGAAAATAAATAAAAATTGCATGTGCCGTACATCGGTATAGGTAAACATATTTTGATTCAACAGTAGCATGAAATAAATACTACCTGTTAAAATTTGTCAGTTAAAACAAGCAACATTTTATCCTCCTAAGATTTGCAGAAAATGTTAAACTTCTCATAACTATTTGGTGAAGGAGGGGCCCAGAAGTCAATCTTTACTCAGTGTAGATTTATTTGCAAATATAAATGTACATAGCTCCTCAACCGTGCAAATAAGTGTCTCTATACTCTTTCTGAAAAACTCATGAAAAATAAATGATCGATCCCTTGGATGGGGGCACTTTTATGTTATTCTAACAAAAATAAAAACATTAAAAGAAATTTATCAAATTAGAATAACACTTCTAGGGGTGATGATGCATTCCAGCACTCCCAGCACCCACTGGTCATGGAAGGCCTCAAGTGTACTGGTGGACAGTGCATACTCCCTCTCCGGGGACAACTGGGTGCAGATGTAGCCGCAGAAGAGAGGCAGGCAGTCAGGCTGAAAAACTGCTCATTGTCTGAACCTATGTGGCCATCTTTGCCAAATGACTCTTCATATATTCTCAACTAATGAGTGTCCTCCATCTGTTTATCCTTATGCTTAATTTAAACAATTGACAGAAAGGTCTCAGATTAGTGGTGCATAGCCTACAGTCACTAAAATTCTCAGTCTCAATTTTGAGTCAAAACAGTATATTGGACAACAAACAAAACTAAGAAATTCAACCATTAGTATTTTTCTCATTTAAGAAAAAGTTAAAAAATACTAACTCAAAATACTCCAAGTGCACTAATGTTAAAACTATTTTGGCAATTATCACCAAATTTATAAATGTTCTAACTTGGTCTATCCAAAGTGAACATGATTAAATAAGATCCAAAATGACTACAATAATTTTGAAATAAATTTATTTTGAACTTGCCATTAGCACTGATGAGTAAATATGGGTGGCATTTTCCTAGCAAGTTAGCAAGCTAGCAAGTCTAGTTAAGGTAAAATTTCTGCTCTTTGAACTAAAGCAGTATGGCCTCTGAAAGGAAAGCAAAATATTTGCCAAAATCAAGTTAATTATATATCCATAGCAAACTCCAGACCAGGACTGTGCCTTTGGTGAGTTTGCTGTTAGAAGTAAGTGATGCACAGCTACAGCTCTTGTAAATTGCAGTTGCTTTTAAAGAGAGAGAGAAAGACAAATGTATCTAGAAAGAAGTGAATTAGCTCCATTCTCCTTTACATATTTTAGAGGCCTATGAAATGAAGTGCAACAAAGGAAATTTCTTTATTGGCATCCCAAGACCAACCCTTAAAGGAAATATGCTGGTGACTTGGCAAAAATTGTCTGTTGGGACAATTGCAGCATTCAAAATACAGATGACATGGAGGCATTTGAGGAAAAAGATTAATAACTTCCAGAAGACTGCCAAGATAAGGCTAGCCAACATTACAATATTTTGAGTAAAGTATGCAGGAAATTAAAGATTTCCTCTCACTCTGTTACATCCTGACTGATGCTGCAAGTTAAGGCCAAACAAAAATGCTCTCTCCAAGTACCATTTACATGCTCATACTGAAACAGATGACACTTCATTGCTGCCACTTCATATTGCAGCTGTTTCACCTTATCATTTGCTAAAAGTTGCCACAACAAAACAAGTCTACAACAGCAACAACAACAACAACTTATAAGTTGTTTATTGAACAACTAACCTATATGATGAATTGCCATTTATACACACATTAACTGCTCAGCAGGTTGACAATTTGGTTTGATCCATCTTTGCACTCTAAGCATCCAGCAATTCTGCTTTTTGGCAAAGGAAGGTTTAAACAGGAGAGAATAGACCCAAAACATAGAGGCCTTCTCTCAGTTCAGACTCTTCAGTTAGTATGAGCAGACCATACAGTAGCAGAGAACATAGCAAAAGATGGCCATGGTGAAGCTGAAGAATTTTGAGAAAATCAGGGCTTGTACTACCTTCTTCTCACTAACAATCACCTGTTACTCATTCATACATTTATCCATAGAACCATAGCAGTTTATATGATAGGAGACAGCTACCCAGTTTTTTGTGCCTCAGATGGCTCTTGGCTAGACCAATTCAAAACTAATGTAACTGCCCTTCTCTCCCCACTAAACCTTGCCTCTTCCACTGCTTAAAATATTTATCCAAAATTCCCTCAAGAGATGCAATGGTCTCGGTCTTGACTACTCCATTTTGGCAAAGCACTCCATGAACTTTCTGCATAAAGACATTTTTCCTCACTCTACCAGCAATAGCAATCCAGATACTCCTCAGAACCTTAAGCAGTCCATGTCCAAATGCTGCAAGACCTACGACACCTCTGCCTGATGTTCCCTGCCTCTTCCCCGCGTCCTGAGGCTCGTCATTTGACTTAGACTTAGCAGAGACCTGTTCCCCAGCAGTCCTCCGAGGGTCGGTGACCTTGGCTGTTCCTGTCTCCTCCTGCTGCGAACGCTTGTCCATGAAGTGACCTCCAGAATGTGAGGCCCTGCCTGAACTAGTCCTAGTAACCAGCTAGGTGTGTGCCTCTGGGCTGATGGAGGGTGCAGGTGACTGCTGTAATGGCTCAACAGGTGCAATATTATTATAACCTTCCTCACTCCTCTGGATTGCTGGGGGAGGCCAGCCTTGCCGTCTCCACATTCACGGTCTCGATGCTCCCGTGCCAGCTCAGAAGCCCACTCTTCAAACAGCATCTCTCTCATGCCTGTTGTGCGTTAACTTGTCCAATCCAAGGAGAAACGATGCTTTAAGAATAATTGGGGTGCAGGAGGTGTTTGCATGCTACCAATCTTCACCACAAACCCACTGGCAAATGTGTGCCATGTAAAAAATGCAATTAATCCACAAGGGTTCTTTCGCAGCACCCTCCAGAGCTGCATGCTCCTGCAGCTTGAAGGACAAGGCCAACAGCGGCATGGCATTAGCAACAAATGCTATTGCCCTCTACGCCAACCCCCTCCCTCAAAATTTCAACTCTCAGTGTGGCAAGGTCAGAGATCTGCAGTCGCCTCCCTACCTGAAGACCACATGAACTGCAGCGGGGCGATGAGGCATCACCACAGCATGCTAAGGCTCACATGCATGGGCAGTGCAGGTGGTGGTCTTGCCACTGAGGCCCATGTCAGATCCCATTCAGTGAGGTGAGTATAGGGAATACAGAGTTTACTTACCCTGGTGGCGCAGATGAGATCATTCATCCTTTTTCTACACTGCAGGGCCGTCCTCTTCTGAGTGGTGTTGGCACTCACCACCGTGGTGACTGCCTCCCATGCAGGGGTGGTGAGATGGTGGACCTCCTCCCTCCTATCCTTTGGGTAAAGGATGTCCCTCCTTTCTTCCACTGCATTCAGCAGTACTTCCAGCAATGTATCACTGAATCTGGGGGCCTGTGCTCCTTGGCTTCTGCGTTCCATGTCCTGATCCGTTGTAAAGAGCGAGTAACAGTAGCTATTTGGATGCCTTTTAAAAATGGTGCCCGGATACAACGGCAGGACGTGTGAGATCCTGCCCGCCCCGCCATATGGAACATCAGGAAAACCCCAGCTGCATAATTAATAAGTCCAGCATCACGTGATTTCCTGCTGGGTTCCACAGCAGTAAACACTCTCGCTTTCCAGTCCCAGAACTTAAGCCCGGAGCAGACCATTCCACTCTATAACAGAGTTAATCTTTGTTTTTGCAACTCATTATTTTCTAAACTTTTTGGTCATTAGACCCTAAATATTCATTATTTCCTCTCCATAATCCCCCCAAGTCACACACCATACTGACTTGGAACTATATTGCTGTTCCTTCATTGCTGCTGAGTCAAAATCTTGGAACTCTCTTCCCAACAGCACTGTGAGTGCACCTAGACCAGATGAACTGCAGCATTTCAAAAAGCTCATCACCACCTTCTCAAGGGCAATTAGGGATGAGTAACAAATGCTGTCCTTGCCAGTGACGCTCACATCCCAGGAAAGAATTTTTTAAAAACTGAGCATCTTCAAAATCAACTCATATGCATACTCTTACAGCATCAGTGTAGGTTTAAACATATTCTTTATGACTCATTTGAATAAGACTACCTAACTGTGGCAAACCTTGTTTGAACCTGTCCAAACTATCTGTAGTTAAAATATTAACAGCAAAAAAGAGCCTTTCGTCCAATCAATGTTGGCTAGACTTAAAGCCATAGAAGTAAAATTATATATATTTTAAAATGTATTAATTCTCAGGATGTGCCTTTGTTGTGTCCCAATCCAATGCCTAGGAGGAAATGGAGTGGTTCATCCAGTTTTATTCTTATTATACTTAATTGCAGCAGTTTGATACAACTGAGGTCATTCACAATCTGCAATGATGGTATTTGGATTCATTTCTCTAGATTAGTTCAGGCCTCAGTATTTTTTTATTTATTCATTCATGGGACATAAGTGCCACTGGCTTGTTCAGTATTTATTGCCCATCCCTAGTTGCCCTCAGGAAGATGGCAGTGGTGAGCTGCCTTCTTGAACTGCTGTGGTCTGAGTAGTGAAGGCACTCCCACAGTGCTAGACAGAGAGCTCCTGGATTGGTCCTGCAACAATGGAGGAACAGCAATATATTTCTAAATCAGGATAACATGCAACTTGGAGATGGAGAATTCCCATGCCCCTGTTGTCCTTGTCCTCTTAGGTGGTAGAGGTTACAGGCTTGGGAGTGACTGTGAAAGAAATCTTGGCGAGTCGCTGCAGTGCTATGTTGTGTTGGTGGTGGAGGGAGTGAAAGATTACAGTGGTAGTGGTAGATAGGATGTTGGTCAAACAGACTAAATTGTCCTGCATCTTGAATTTGCTGGAGCTGAACATGTTCAGGCAAGTGGAAATTACTAATCCAGTAACATTTCCATTGCACTCCCATACCCATTTTCTAGCCAATTCTACATACATTTTTCTTAGGGCTTCCTCCGTAAACATTTTGTTATAACCAGTTTTTGCATCCCTCACAGGTAAGTTTCATTAAGACTAGAAAGATCATCATTCATTCCAAACTCATTCTTCTCAATACAAAATGAAGCAACTTTTTTTAGTCTTAATTTAACTTGAAAGTTATTCCATATTGACTGCATTTGTTTATGCAACTAAATTCAATTTACTAACTGCTGAAGTGAACAAAAGCACTAGCATTATAAAATATATAAAGACTCTGCAAAAGCTGGCCACTGTTTTTAGCCAGTTGCTTTATCAGTACAAATTCAATATAAGCAAGGTATAGTTCCAAATATTTTATGTTCACTATAGCAATAGCTTATTATTAATCTTAGATCATTACTTACCGAGCTCATTAATTAAACTTCTTGCTTTGGAAACAAATGGGCCAACTTCACTAGGTTGCATTTTTGCTCTTTCTTTCAAATCAGCACCTGCAATAAATGAAACACATCAATACAGGCTACAGTCTTAATTTGAACAGCAGGTCCTAAGCAAAAATGATTGCAAAGCTAAGATATCACAGCTGATTCACTGTATCTAGAAGCATAATTTAAGTAAAACATGATGCTTACGTTAATAAGACCAAAGTTTACATTTCTGAGCCCCCAGTCTGCACTTTAATATCCATTCAAATGAAAATTGTGGAAAACTGTCTGTTGGGAAGCATAGGAGAAATTCCAAGCCAGAATATACAACCAAAACAGAGTATACGACGGACCCAATTACAGATTAGAATAAAGAAATGGCAAATTTGTACAAAACGTAACTAATTTAAAGTGGTCATGTTAATCACCAATTGTATTTAAGATATTCTAATCAGTGACAAAAGCTAGAATATTTATGACCACAGAAACACAGAATCATAGAAATTTACAACGCAGGAGGTCATACAGTCTGTTGTGGCTGGCTGAAGAAGTGTAATCCAATTTAATCCCACTTACCAGCTCTCGGCCATAGTCATGTATTTTATAATGCTTCTAAGTGCGTATGCAAGTATTTTTTAAATAAGATGAGGGTTTCTGTCTCTACCACCCTTTCAGGCAGCAAGTTCCAGAACCCCACCACTCTCTAGATAAAAATATTTCTCAACTGCCCTCTAAACCTTCTACCAATTACTTTCATTCTATGCTCCCTGATTACTAACCTCTGCTATGAGAAATAATCCTTCATACCACTCCATCTAGGACACTCAAAATTTTATACACCTCAAATTAAATTTCCTCTCAGCCTCCTCAGTTCTAAACAACCACAGCCTATCCAACCTTTCCTCATAGTTAAAATTCCTCAGTCCTGGCAACATCCTCATAAATCTCCTCTGTACACTGTCTAGTGCAATCACATCCTTCCTATAACATGGTGACCAGAACTATATGCAGTTCTCTAGCTGTGGCATAACTAGTGTTTTATGCAGACCACACTTCAAAAATACATGATTGATTGTGAAGACTTTGGAGACTTACAGTGGTTGTGAAAAGCGTGAAAGTATCCTTAATGTCTTTTTAACCACCTTATCTGTCTGTCCTGCTATCTTCAGGAATCTGTGGACACACACACCAAGGCCCCTCTGTTCCTCCCAGCTTCTCAGTGTCTTATTTATTCTGCATTCCCTTGCCCCGTTTGCCCTCCAAAATGCATTACCTCAAACTTCTCTGGGTGAATTCCATTTGCCACTATTCTTCCCACCTGAGGAGTCCTAGATGTCTTCCCACAGTCTAAATCTTTCTTCCTCACTTAACCACACAGCCGATATTTGTATCATCTGCAAACTTCTTAATCAGTGCCTTCCCCACCACATTTAAATCTAAATCATTGATCTGTACCATGAAAGGTAAGGGACTTAGCACTGAGTCTGGCAGAATGCTACATGAAAGAGCCTTCCAATCACAAAATCATCCATTGACCATTATTCTTTGTTTTCTGCCAGTCCTGTTGGGCTGAAGAGCCAGTTTCTATGCTGTAAAGTCTATGTAATAAATATTGACCCAGGAAATTAGAAATTAAAAATATCAGAGCAGCTTACCTGTTTTCCCAAATATTAACTTTAAACAAAGCACAATCACCATCAGTCATTTTTTAAATCAATTAACAATAAAGAGTCATGTTCAATTTAAATTCCAGTTGAATTATCCATTGCTGTGATAATTTTCTGCTTCTCCCTTATGTAATTCTACACTCATTGCCAGGGATCTGTTGCACTTTCAAAATACATTTCTGCCAGTTGAAGCAACAAAAGCTGCAAAATAACAGCTTCTGCTCACAGTCAATATTTCCTTTGGAAGATAATGCACTACACTTGGTTTTGTGCATGGTTATGGCATTTCTCAATTAAGGGCAGAAGGAATGGTTCCATCAATCACTGCTTCCTTCTTTTCATATCAGTGCTTGAAATTGCTGTAGTTATGTCTAGAATTGGTAATACTGTACCAAATTATTTTTTTAAATGTAATATTATAATGCATCAACAGTTCCACTCATAGTCATAAGCCTACAATTTTCAACTAAAAGAGAACTTCCAAGCTATTGATTTAATGTAATTTACTTATTTTTCCCAATTTATCTTAAAGCCCCTTATAATTTTGAGCAACAATCAGATCTCTTCATCTTTTCTGCTCCTATGAAAAGTCTTTCCTCATAACTAACACCTGTTGTGCAATTATATTAAGCTTGCGCAAACGGGAACATTTAGTATCTTTAGTGGATAGAAATTCCATTTAATTTTTAAAGCAATATAGAGGTAGCTGAATTTTCTTTTACCATGTTGTAACAAAACATGTTTTTTATTTGGTGTATATATATATATATATATATATATATACACGAGAAGACAATAATTAATTTTGTTAATAATTACACTGTATATTGTAAATTCATCTCTGATTAAGTATGTTAGTTTCATCAGCCTAATTATATAAGGTAATAGATGGCTTGTAGTGAACTCTGAGCAGCTCTGATGAACTTATAAACCACAAGAGTGAAACTTCAGTAAGTTATGAACATCAATAAAGTCACAATTGAATCAGCCTTGCGAACAAAGTCAACTATGGCTGGAATTTTTTGGCCCCGTTGGAGTTGATCACCATGGCGGGCGGAACAACAATATGGAAGACAGTCAAAAATCTGTTTCACGCCATCTTTAAACTGGTTTGTCATCATCCACCCCGCCCTTCAATGGTGGGCCGCGTTTCCCTTCGCCGCACATCAGGAACCTAATTTCAATGCTTTAGCATCACATTATAAGCCCTGCTCACCGGAATCATACCCTCACGCTGACACCGACTTGTTTCATAAACTGTTCATAAACAATGTGCACCTGACGAGCTGTACTTCGCTCAGGACTTCGAAGTTTGTTTGCCTGCCTTGCTTCCAGCAGCACTCGTGGTCCTCAGCGCCAGGCTTCGCCAGCAGCACCACATCATTTTTAGGGGGGGTTCACAGGCAGGTCTCTACCTACCAGAACAGCCATAAGGTGGGGGTGGCTTTTCAATGACTGCAGGGCTAGGACTTGCTTGGGGATGGGGGAGAAGTGGACTCAGGCGAGGGAAGAGGCTGCAGGGTGAGGGCTATACTGGGGAAAGTGTGTGTGGGGGCACATGTTGATCTGTGCAAGTGGCCTCAAGATGGTGAGAGCTGAGGAGGCAGTGTCTAGATGAAATGATGCCAGATGTAGAATGTGAGGGTGTGTGTGAGAGTGAATGGTGATGCCCCTTGAGCTGGTAGTGAGTGAGATGCCAGTGAATGTGCGGTGGCCTTGTGAGTGTATGAGTTTAGAGTGATGATATGGTCGCCTTACCCTGGCAGCACAGATGAGATCATTCCTCCATTTTCTACACTGGATGGCCAACATCTTGTGTGCAGCATTGGCACTATCCACCTCTGCCACCACCTCCCAAGATGGAGTGGTGAGACTGATGGACCACTTGTGGCCAGGGCGTGAGTACAGGACATCATGGCGGGCCTCCATGGCATCCAGAAGACATCCCAGGGATGTGTCACTGAATCGGGGGGCTGCACTCTTCTTGGCTTTTAGGGCCATGACTTCACTGGAGCAGTCCTGGGCTGCAATATTGAGAAGTGTGCGTGCAGCTGCAGTTAAAATGCGGTGCCCTGCATGAGGAAGCGGTGACATAATGGCATGGCGGGAAAATCAGGGGCTGCCTGCCCGTGTGACAGCATGTTTCCTATGGCTGCATAATTAATGAGGCGCGATGGTGCAAAAACTCACCATTGTAGCCAACGGGTAAAACGACACTTTTCACGCCCGCTACCACACTCTGTGCAAATCTGGGTCGATTCCGTCCTATGAGAAATTTTTTGTTTGTTTTTTGTCTTAGTTATAATAAAGAAACTATTCAGCTTATATTACTGCATGATACAAGAAATCCCAAGAAATATTCATATATTCATAGAAGAAAAGGAACTAGAAAAGGTGCAAATATTCAAGTATTTAGGAAGCATAATATCGGCAGATGGAAGGTGCAACAAGAAATAAGGTCAAGGATAACAATGGGAAAGGCTGTATTTAGTAAGAAGAGAAAGCTGAATAAAGAACTCAAAAGGCGACTTGTAAAGAGGTTGATTTGGGGTTTTGTTTTGTGCAAATGTGAGGCTTGGAGCTTACGGCAAGAGGCCCACTTGTTAAATTGCTTTAAAGCATGGGCTTGGAGGAGAAAGGACCAGCTGCACAGAAAAAGTAAGGCATGAAGAACTGAGGAGAGCGAAGATAGTTAGAAAGAGGCAAAGAGACTGGGCAGAACAGAACAGAACTTCAGAAGTGTTAACGCTGCTCCACAAATGCTGCCAGATCTGCTGAGATTTTCCAGCACTGTTTTTATTTCAGATGTCCAGCATCCACATTATTTTGCTTTTACTCATGATTTAAATAGCGTTCACAAATCAATTCAGCTCAGCTGTCACCATTTGTGTCTTTATTTGAACACGCCAATCAAATTGCAGTCTTTCAACCCACTCCCTGATGTCTCATACAGTATTTTGTATGCATCAAAGGCCAATGACCCATTATTTATCTATAACAGGTCAAGTGCAGTTAGGCAGAGTAACAACAGAGAAGACTGTGACAGATTGCACCAAAAAGGTACCAGCATTGTTTGCAACAGTACATTTTTATATCTGCATTTACCATCACTATAATGCAGATCTATGCTCATTTGCACTAAATTAACAAAAGTGGAAAATATGGTTCAATAAATGAATCACCATGAAATACATACCGATAGATTTAAAATGTAGAGAAAGAACAAGATTTGTGCTGTAGAAACCTTAAAGCTGTGATTACCAAAAATCAGAATCAAGATCTTTCACTCATTTACTTCTACCTAGGATTGAGAATTAAAATATAAAGTGTTCCAATGATATTGGCTCAATAACTACAAATCCCAGCAATCACAGAGCCAGGATGAGTATCACACAAGCAATTTTAATATTTTTTCCACTGGCAATGAACCCATGTGCCAGTCACTGACATTTCACAGGTAATACACTGCACCACAGAGCTTGGACTGATTCATTCCTTTTACTACTACAGCTACCATTGTTTTGAAAAGTTTATAGATGGACCATGATGTATTCGAGATGTTGGTTTTGCCATTCCAAATGCTGTATCAATCTTTACATTCAAATCTAGAATATATTAGGACAATTTGCTTTTGCCAGAAACTACATCATCACACAATGCTTAAGCAGAAAGCACACTATAAAAAATAAAAACAGGATTATTATGGTAGAGGCTGGCATGGATAGCAATAATTGAAGCTAAACAATTCAACACATTAGCAGGATTGTTTTTTCAATCTGATATCATTTCCTCCTTTTGAGAGAGAGTTGGACACAACATGATTAGGATTAGTTGTTATTTTCAACTTGCTCAAATATGCCCCCTTCCCCTAAGGATATCGCTTATTGCAGCTGGTTGCTTATAAATTTAGGATATATATTTTTACAACCTATCCTATATGATAAAATGAGGTGCTAAATTCCACCGTATTTTATTACACAATGCCTTATCCAATACATTAAGTGCCTCCCCATATAGTAATGCACCCTCAACTCATACGGTTAGATCCTTATAGAGTTAAATGATGAGAGGAATCTTAGATACTCCAACATGGAATTACTAAACATTTTTTAGGGCTTTGCCATAATCATTTGTTACTATTTTGCCAGCTTAGGAAACAAATCAACTCAAACTTCTGTAGCATAATACGTTACTACACTAATATAAATCATCTGCAACAACTTGTAACAGGTAATTCGAGTATAATAGAATGACGAACAGTTTGATACATCATGCACAGAAAAACATTTCCAATATTAAAATTAAGAAAAATTCCAAATTTTAATTTTATAATACTTGGCAATAGATGTTTGAAAAAAATCAGTATTATACTGTACATACTGTACAAAGAGATGTAATGAATGTGATAAAAGTTCAATAATGTGAAATGCATAGCAGTCCCGGACAACCATATCTGCAGTGTCTGCAGCTTCAACAACTTCAGCCCAGAGTATTCTGAACCGCAGATGTTACGGGGCATAAAGGAGGGGAAGAATTACCTGGACACTTTGGTCCAGGAGGCAGTCACACCCCTTAGGTTAGTAGAACAAATTGATCAATAGTCAGGGATAGAAGGCTGTCAGTCAGACAGGTAATGGAACCCAGCATGTAGTGATGGAGGTGCCTCAGCCTCTGTCTCTGACCAACAACTACAAGGTGCTTGCTACCTGTGTGGATAGGAACAAGGACTGAAGGGTAGATGAGCAAACTGACCATGGCACAATGGTGCAGGAAGGCATTCACGTGGGTGGAGCAAAAAGTAATGTGGGAATGACAGTGGACAGTATAGTAAGAGGAATAGATACTATTCTCTGCAGCTGTGACCGGGAGCTCCGAAGTTTGTGTTGCCTGCCCAGTGTCAGGGTGAAGGGCATCTCCTTGCAGCTAGAGAAGAACTTGGTATGGGAGGGGATCCAGTTGTTGTGGTCCATATAGGAACCAACAATGTGTTTATGACCAGGAAAGATGTTCTGCTGACAGCGTTTGAGGAGCTAGGGTCCAAAGTAAAATGCAGAGCCTCAAAGGTGATCATCTCTGGATTGTTACCTGAGCCATGTGTCAATTTGCATAGGGTCAAGCAGATTCAAGAATTAAATGCATGGTTCAAAGACTGACGTAGGAAGAAGGCATTTTGATTCACGGGGCACTGGCACCAACACTCTGGAAAAAGAGGGAGCTATTCCTTTGGGATGGGCTCCACTTAAACTGAAACAGAATTACCTGGAAAAGCTCAGTAGATCTGGCAGCATCGGCGGAGAAGAAAAGAGTTGACGTTTTGAGTCCTCATGACCCTTCGACAGAACTGATTGAATGTTAGAAGAGGGGTGAAATATAAGCTGGTTTAAGGTGGGGTGGGGGCAGAAGACAAGTGGGGGGGGGGGTTGGTGGTGGGGTGTGGTGTGGTTGTAGGGACAAGCAACCAGTGAGCATGTCCTCCTTCTTCCTTAACAGAGGTTTTCTACCCACGGTCATTGACAGGGCCCTCAACCGTGTCCGGCCCATCTCCCGCGTATCCGCCCTCACACCTTCTCCTCCTTCCCAGAAACATGATAGGGTCCCCCTTGTCCTCACTTATCACCCCACCAGCCTCTGCATTCAAATGATCATCCTCCGCCATTTCCGCCAACTCCAGCATGATGCCACCACCAAACACATCTTCCCTTCATCCCCCCATCGGCATTCCGTAGGGATCGTTCCCACCAGGACACCCTGGTCCACTCCTCCATCACCTCCTACTCAACCCCCACCTATGGCACCTCCCCATGCCCACGCAAAAGATGCAACACCTGCCCTTTCACTTCTTCTTTCCTCATCGTCCAAGGGCCCAAACACTCCTTTCAAGTGAAGCAGCATTTCACTTGCATTTCCCCCAACTTAGTCTACTGCATTCGTTGCTCTCAATGCGGTCTCCTCTACATTTGAGAGACCAAATGTAAACTGGGCGACCGCTTTGCAGAACACCTGCGGTCTGTCCGCAAGAAAGACCCAAACCTCCCCGTCGCTTGCCATTTTAACACTCCACCCTGCTCTCTTGCCCACATGTCTGTCCTTGGCTTGCTGCATTGTTCCAGTGAAGCCCAATGCAAACTGGTGGAACAGCACCTCATCTTCCGTCTAGGCACTTTACAGCCTTCCGGACTGAATGTTGATTCAACAACTTTAGATCTTGAACTCCCTCCTCCATCCCCGCCCCCTTTCCATTTCTTCCCCCTTCCTTTTGTTTTTTCCAATAATTTATATAGATTTTTCTTTTCCCACCTATTTCCATTATTTTTAAATCTTGTATGCCAGGCTAGTCTTTCCACCCCACCCCCACTAGAGCTGTACCTTGAGTGCATTGCCATCCATTCTTAATTAGCACATTAATTTAGATAATATCACCACCTTCAACACTCCTTTGTTCCATGGTCTGTGACATCTTTTGATTATCCGCTCCTATCACTGCTTGCTTGTCCCTATTATCACTGCTTGCTTGTCCTTACAACCACACCACCCCCCCCAACTTCTCTTCCCCCCACCCCCCACCTTAAACCAGTTTATATTTCACCCCTCTTCTAACATTCAATCAGTTCTGTCAAAGGGTCATGAGGAATCAAAACGTCAACACTTTTCTTCTCCGCCGATGCTGCCAGACCTGCTAAGTTTGTCCAGGTAATTCTGTTTTTGGTTTGGATTCCAGTATCCGCAGTTTTTTGTTTTTATCTACTTAAACTGAGTTGGGACCAGTGTCCTGGTGAACTGTATAATTAAGACTGTGGATAGGGCTTTAAACAAACAGAGGGAGAAGGGTTCAGGCAAAGGGAGAATTAGAAACCCAAAGAAAAAAGTCAAGGCAGTAGAACAGTGTAGCAATATGGGTGAAGACAAGCAAAGTATGACAAGAAAGGACAGAAAGTCTATTGGTAATACAGCATCAGCAAGTAAGCTCCACGCAGGGAGTATTAAGTAAAAGAAAATTAAATTAAAGGTTCTTTATCTGAATACATGAAGCATTCACAGTAAGGTAGATAAACTAATAGCACAAAGAGATAAATGGTTTAGATCTAAACACCATGACAAAGACAGAGGGAAAAATTTTCCCCCGTTGGGGGGGGGGGGGGAAGTGCAGGAGCGGGCGCGGGCAGGCGCGCCTCCAATCGGCACCCCGAACTGGGGGCGTGCTGCCATTTTACGTGAGTGGGCCAATTAAGGCCCGCCCAGCGTGATGTCCACCAGGAAGCACTATGCACTCCCTGTGCAGGTGGGGTGGGATTCCCTCAGCCGAGAGTGCGCTGTTTCGCATATGAGGCTAAGTACTGCCTCAGGGAGATCGGCACTAAATTTAAAAATGTTAAGCAAACGATAGCAACATTTCCCTGACATGTCCCCTCATGTGACACTGTCACATGAGTTGGGACATGTCCAACACTTTTACTTTTATGCCCGTGGATGAGATTTCATGCATTTTCTTAAGCCCGCCAGGACCCCTGGCCTGCCTGCCAACCCGAAGGTTGGACGGGCAGATCCATTAATGAGCTTAATTACTTTTTAAATGGCCTCAATAGGCCGTTGACAGGTCGGCAGGCGCACAGCTGACTTGGCTGCGCCCCCGCCGACCTGAAAATGGAAATGACGCGGGGTGAAATCGGGCGTTCAACCTGACGTCATCCCGCATCATTTTACGCATCGGCGAGCGGGCTCCGCTCCCGTTCGCCGACCGGAAGATCCTTCCCATAGTTACAAGGTAAACACGTTTGGGATAAACACTGCAAGTTGCAAAACATTTTCAAAAAATAGGCAAAATGGAAAAGCAAGAGGGGTAGCCCTAGTAGTAAAGGATGAGATAAGGACAGTAGTGAGAAGGATCATGGCTAAGAAGATCAGAAAGTGAAAACAATATGTTTTGGATTGGGGAAGAGTGGATTTCAGTAAAATAAGGCAGGATCTTGCCAAGGTAGACTGGGAACAGTTACTTGTGGGGAAATCTACAGAGGAACAGTGGGGGGTGGTTCAAAAAGGAAATGTGGAGGGTACAGGCTGTAGGGTGATAGGAAGGAGTAACAAGCCCAGAGAACCATGAATAACCAGAGGTGTTCAAGTTACGATGAGAAGCAAAAAAGAGGCTTTTAGCAGGTACAAGGGAAGTAAATCAGCAGGGGCATTAGTGGAGTACACAAAGTGCAGGATGCAGCTTAAGAAAGCAATCAGGAGAGCAAAGAGGGGATATGAGGAAGCTCTGGCTGGTAAAAGTAGGGAAAATCCCAAGAAATTCTATAAGTATATCAATGGGAAGAGGATAATCAGGGAAAGAGTAGGGCCCATAAGGGACCAAAGGGGCAATCTATGGGTGGAGCCAGGGGACATCGCTAGAATGTTGAATGAATACTTCACATCCGTCTCCACCCAAGAGAATGAGGATGAAGGTATCGAACTCGGGGAGAGAGACTGCGAGGTTCTTAAGCAAATTGATATAGAGAGTGACAAGGTATTGGAGGTGTTGGCAGGCTTAAAAGTGGACAAATCTCCAGGTCCGGATGATTTATGTCCCAAACTGCTGAGGGAGGCAAGGGAGGAGATCGCAGGGGCTCTAACCCAAATTTTTAATTCCTCTCTGGCCACGGGGGAGGTGCCAGAGGACTGGAGAACAGCTAATGTGGTTCCACTATTTAAGAAGGGTTGTAGAGATAAGCCAGGGAACTACAGTCTCACGTCAGTGGTAGGGAAACTATTGGAGAAATTTCTGAAGAAGAGTATCTATCTCCACTTGGAGAGGCAAGGTTTGATCTGGGATAGTCAGCATGGCTTTGTCAGAGGGAGGTCATGCCTAACAAATTTGATTGAATTTTTTGAGGAGGTGACCAGGTGTGTAGATGAGGGTAGTGCAGTTGATGTCATTTATATGGGTTTCAGTAAAGCCTTTGACAAGGTCCCACATGGGAGATTTGTAAAGAAGGCAAATGCACATGGGATACAGGGTGATTTGATAAGGTGGATTCAAAATTGGCTTAGTTGTAGGAGGCAGAGGGTGATGACAGAAGGATGCTTTAGTGACTGGAAGACCACGTCCAGTGACATATCACAGGGATCTGTGCTTGGTCCCCTATTATTTGTCATTTATATAAACGACATAGATGACTATGGCCAGAATTCTTATCTTGATGGGCGGGGGGCCCCACCAGCTCGGCGACGGCTGGGCAGCCGAACTCCACCGCCGAAACGGGGCCCGCCACCATTTTGAGTGGGTGGGCCAATTAAGACCTGCCCAGCGGCCTGCCTGACAGGAAGCACTATGCTCTTCCTGTGCGGGGGGGTGGCAGGTTTCCCTATCTGTCAAAGTGCGCTCTTTCGCACATGCGCACAAAAGAGCACACTGCTCCCTGAGACTAAGCGCTGGGTCAGGGAGACAACTGACAGTGTAAAAAACATCAAAAATCGAAAAATATAAAAATTATTAACATGTCCCCTCATGTGACAATGTCACACGAGATGGGACAAGTTAATAAAAAGAACATAAACATTATTAAACTTTTTAAAAACGGAAATGAAACCTCATCCCGCCAGTGGATGAGGTTTCATGTATTATCAGGAGCCTGCCGGGGTGCCTGGCCTGCCCGCCAATCTTAAGGTTGGACGGGCAGGGTCTTTAATGATCTTAATTAGCCTGTCAATGGCCTTAATTGGTCTTTGACAGGTCGGCGGGGGGACAGCTGATTTCACTGTCCGCCCGCCTTCCTCGATATTTAAATGAACCGGGATGACTTCGGGGGTTCCTCCTGACGTCATCCCGCGTCATTTTCCCATCAGCGAGCAGGCCCCGGCCCCAAATCACCGCCTGGAAATTTCTGGCCTATGTGGGGTGTAGGATTAGTAAGTTTGCGGATGACACAAAGGTTGGCCGAGTGGTTAAATGTGAGGTTGAGTGTCTTGGGCTACAGGAAGATATAGACAGGATGGTCAAATGGGCAGATAAGTGGCACATGGAATTTAACCCTGAAAAGTGTGAGGCGATACACTTTGGAAGGAGTAATTTGACAAGGAAGTATTCAATAAACGGCAGTTCTGAGGAACAAAGGGACCTTGGCGTGTGTGTCCATAGATCTCTGAAGGCAGAGGGGCATGTTAGTGGGGTGGTGAAAAAGTAGGAAGATCATGTTGGAGTTGTATAGAACCTTAGTGAGGCCACAGCTGGAGTACTGTTTGCAGTTCTGGTCATCACATTATAGGAAGGATGTGATTGCACTGGAGGGGGTGCAGAGGAGATTCACCAGGATGTTGCCTGGAATGAAACATTTAAGTTACGAAGAGAGGTTGGATAGACTTGGGTTGTTTTTGTTGGAACAGAGAAGACTGAGGGGGCGACCTGATCGAGGTGTACAAGATTATGAGGGGCATGGACAGGGTGGATAGGGGGCAGCTGTTCCCCTTAGCTGAGAGGTCAGTCACAAGGGGGTATAAGGTCAAGGTGAGGGGCAGGAGGTTTAGGGGGGATGGGAGGAAAAACTTTTTTACCCAGAGGGTGGTGATGGTCTGGAATGCACTGCCTGGGAGGGTGGTGGAGGCAGGTTGTCTCATATCCTTTAGAAAGTACATGGATGAGCACTTAGCACGTCATAACATTCAAGGCTATGGGCCAAGTGCTGGTAAATGGGATTAGGTAGCTCGGTCAGGTGTTTCTCACGTATCGGTGCAGACTCAAAGGGCCGAAGGCCCTCTTCTGCACTGTGATTCTGTGAATATGGTGGAAATTAGGAATAGCACAAGTGAGAAAACGCTCCTGAGAGTAGTTTATAGGCCTCCCCATAACAGTAATTATATAATTGGGCAAAGCATTAAGCAATAAATTATTAAAGCTTGAAACAAAGGCAATTTTTTTATAATTGTGGATGACTTTAATCTTCACTTATACAGGACCAATCAAACTGGCAAAGGTTGTCTGGAAGAAGAGTTTGTATAACGTTTTTGTGACAGCTTCCTGGAGCAACACGTTGTGGAACCAACAAGGAATAAAACTATTTTAGATCTAGTAATGTGCAATGAGGCAGGGTTAATTTGTTTTTTCCCAGCGGATCTTGTACTATGAGATTATGATAATAATACGACTGAATTACATATTAAGTTTGAAAATGACATACTCAAATCACTTAACAAGAATTTTAAACTGAAACAAAGCCAATTACCTAAGTATTAGGTGAGAGCTGGTTAAGGTTGATTGGAGAAATACAGTATACGGTACGGCAGTAAATAAATAGTGGGAAATATTAAAGAAACAATCCAAAATGTTCAACAGATGCTACAGTCCATTGAAAAACAAAACCTCAGCATGAAAGATCCATCTGTGACTTACTAAGGGGGTTAAAGAAATACTAGGTTAAAAGAAGAGGCTTATAATCTTGCAAAGAATAGTAGGGATCAGCAAAGGGCCACCAAGAAGTTGATAAAAATGGAAAAAAAATAATGAGAGTAAATGAGATAAATGAGAATATAAAAATAGATTGTAAGAATTTCACAAGTGTATAAAAAGGAACAGAGTAGCTAAAGTAACGTCGGTCTCTTAGAAGCATTGACTGGAGAAATTATCACAGGAAATGAGAAATGGCAGAGACATTGAACAAATATTTTGTGTCTGTCTTCACCATAGAAGACACATGTTACATACCTAAAATAAAGGGTAACCTAGGGCGAAAAAGAATGAGGAAATTAAGGCAATTAATATCAGCAGAGAAAAAGTACTGTAGAAACTCAAGGGACTAAAATCTGACAAATCTCCAGAACCTGAAGGCCTACATCCTAGGGCTCTAAAAGAGATAGCTGCAGAGATAGTGGATGTGCTGGTGATGATTTTCCAAAACTCCCAGCAGAATGTAACACCACTATTCAAAAAAGGCGAGAGAAAACAGATAAGTACAGGTCAGATGGGGGGAGAAAAGAGAAATGTAGTTGTAATCGAGGATAGTATAGTTAGGGGAATAGATACTGTTCTCTGTAGCCAGGATCGAGAGTCCCAAAGGCTGCGTTGCCTACCTGGTGCCAGGGTTAAGGATATCTCATCTGGGCTGCAGAGGAACTTGGAGTAGAAGGGGAAAGATCCAGCTGTTGTGGTCCACGTAGGTAACAACGATATAGGTAGAACGAGGAAAAGGGTTCTGCTGAGGGAATACGAGCAGCCAGGAGCTAAATTAAAAAGCAGAACCAAAAAGGTAATAATATCCGGATAACTACCTGAGCCATGAGCTAATTGGCACAGGGTCAAAAAGATTAAAGAGGTAAATGTGTGGCTCAAAGATTGTAGGAGAAATGGGTTCGAATTCATGGGACATTGGCGCCAGTACTTGGGAAAGGGGGAGCTATTCCGTTCGGTCAGGCTCCACTTGAATCATGCTGGGACCCAGAATCGCATAACTAGGATTGTACATAGAGCTTTAAACTAAAGAGTGGGGGTAGGGTTCAGTTGCATGGAAATATGAAAAATCAAAGTTTAAGGAGAGGGTAAGAGTGCAGGTTAGTGACGAGGCTGATTGCTACCAAAAAGTGAAAGCAAGGGGCAGAGTGTGTGAATGCCATATTGCACGAAAGATTCATATAAGAGTAGGGAAAATTGACA
Organism: Carcharodon carcharias; assembly: GCF_017639515.1. NCBI lineage: Eukaryota > Metazoa > Chordata > Chondrichthyes > Lamniformes > Lamnidae > Carcharodon > Carcharodon carcharias. The sequence continues at coordinate 43,045,275 of NC_054470.1, forward strand.
ATCAGGCAAACTTAAAGGCTTTGTGTCTGAATGCGCGCAGCATTCGGAATAAAACTAATGAGTTAACAGCGCAAGTAGAGATAAATAGGTATGATTTGGTGGCTATTAATGAGACGTGGTTACATGGAGAACAGGTTTGGGAGTTGAATGTCCAAGGGTACTCAGTGTTTTGGAAGGATAAGCAGGAAGGAAAAGGCGGTGGTGTAGCTTTGTTAGTAAAGGAGGAGATCAGTGCTATAGTGAGGAATGATATAGCCACTGGAGAGCAAGAAGTAGAGTCATTCTGGGTAGAAATAAGAAATAGCAAGGGAAAGAAGTCCCTGGTGGGAGTAATCTATTGGTCCCCAAACAGTAGTTCAGCAGTAGGGCACAGCATAAACCAGGAAATACTGGGAGCATGTCAGAAAGGCACAGCAATAATCATGGGTGATTTTAATATGCATCTAGACTGGACCTAATATGCATCTAAATTGGCAAGGGTAGCCTCGAGGGAGAGTTCATAGAGTGTATCAGAGATTGTTTCTTGGAGCAATATGTTGTGGAACCAACCAGGGAGCAGGCTATTCTGGATTTGGTTTTGTGTAATGAGATGGGATTACTTAATGATCCTCCAGGGAAGAGTGATCATAACTTGTTAGAATTTCAAGTTCAGTTTGAGACCGCGAAACTTGAGTCCCACACTAGTGTTTCTGAGTTAAACAAAGGTAACTACATAGGCATGAGGGCAGATTTGGCCCTAGTGGACTAGGCAGGAAGACTACAAGGTAGGACAGTTGATGAACAGTGGCATAAATTTAAGGAGGTATTCAATTCCTCCCAAGTAAAATATATTCCAAAGAGGAAGAAAGATGGTAAGGTGGGGTGGGGGGGAAGCATCCTTGGCTAAGCAAGGAAGTTAAAGATAACATAAAGGCAAAAACTAAGGCATACCAGATTGCAAAGGTCAGTGGCAGGCTGGAAGATTGGGCAACTTTTAAAGATCAACAAAGGGTTACTAAAAAATAATAAAAAGAGCAAAAGTAACTTATGAAAGAAAATGAGCGCAAAATGTAAAAACTGATGGCAAAACCTTCTACAAGTGTATAAAAGGAAAGAGAGTAGCTAAAGTGAATGTTAGTCCCTTGGAGGATGAGACTGGGGAGTTAATAGTGGGGAACACAGAAATGGCAGAGACGCTTAATCAATATTTTGCCTCAGTTTTCATAGTGGAGGACACTAGTACCACCCCAATAGTAACAGGTAGTGCAGAGGGTATAGAGAAGGAGGAACTTAGAACAATCACCATCACTAGAGAAAAAGTACTGAGCAAACTATTGGGATTAAAGGGTGACAAGTCCCCAGGACCTGATGGCCTACATCCCAGGGTCTTAAAGGAAGCGGCAGCAGAGATAATGGATGCATTGGCTATAATACTCCAAAATTCCCTGGATTCTGGAAAGGTTCCAGTGGATTGGGAAAATGCGAATATAAACACCCTTAGTCAAAGAGGGGACGGGGAGTAGGAAACTATAGACCGGTTAGTTTAAAGTCTGTTGTTGGGAAATTGTTGGAATCCATTATTAAGGAAGTAGTAATGGGGCATTTGGAAAGTCAAAATGCAATCCATCAAAGTGAACATGGTTTTATGAAGAGTAAATCGTGTTTGACTAATTTACTAGAGTTCTTTGAAGATGTGGCAAGCAAAGTGGATAATGGGGATCCTGTAGATGTAGTATATCTGGACTTCCAGAGGCCTTTGGTAAGGTGCCTCACAAAAGATTAATACACAAGATACGATCACACGGAGTTAGGGGTAATATATTAGCTTGGCTAGAGGATTGGCTAACCAACAGAAAGCAGAGAGTCGAGATAAATGGGTCTTTTTCTGGATGGCAAGCTACAACTAGTGGGGTGGCACAGGGTTCGGTCCTTGGGCCCCAACTATTTACAATCTATATTAATGACTTGGATTCAGGGATACAAGGTACCATAGCTAAATTTGCAGATGACACCAAAATAGGTGGGAAAGCAAGTTGCAAGGAAGAAATAAGAAATTTACAAATGGATATGGGCAGGTTAGGTGAATGGGCCAAAATTTGGCAGATGAAATTTAACTTGGATAAGTGTGAGGTTATCCATTTTGGTCGGAAGAATAAAAAGGCGACTTATTATTTAAATGGAGAGAAGCTTCAGAATTCGTGCATGAATTGCTGAAAGCTAGTATGCAGGTACAGCAGGTAATAAGGAAGGCAAATGGAATTTTGGCATTTATTGCTAAAGGAATAGAGTATAAAAATAGGGAAGTGTTGTTGCAACTGTACAAGGCATTGATGAGACCGCACCTGGAGTACTGTGCACAGTTTTGGTCTCCTTACTTGAGGAAGGATGTAGTTGCATTGGAGGCAGTTCAGAGGAGGTTCACTAGATTGATTCCAGAGATGCAGGGCCTGTCTTATGAGGAGAAGTTGAGCAGTTTAGGCCTATACTCGCTAGAGTTTAGAAGGATGAGAGGAGATCTAATTGTGGTATATAAGATGCTAAAGGGGATAGACAAAGTAGACGTGGAGCGGATGTTTCCCCTTGTGAGGCATTCTAGAATGAGAGGTCATAGTTTTAGGCTAAGGGGTGGCAGATTTAAACCAGAGGCGAGGAGGAATTACTTTTCTCAAAGGGTCATGAATCTGTGGAATTCACTACCTCAGAGTGCAGTGGATGCCAAGATGCTGAATAAATTTAAGGAGGAAATAGAGAGATTTTTAATTATTAACAGGTTGAAAGGTTATGGGGAGAGGGTGGGAAATTGGAGTTGAGGCCGAAATTAGATCAGCCATGATCGTATTGAATGGCGGGGCAGGCTCAAGGGGCTGAATTGCCTACTCCTGCTCTTAGTTCTTATATTCTTAAGATATCCTGACATCAGTCATCGGGAAAGTGCTAGCATCTATTATTAAGGAAGTCTTAACAATGCACTGAGAAAATAATAGTATGTTCAGAAAAGCCAAAAGCAAAATACTACAGGTGCTAGAAATCTGAAATAAAAGCAGACAAAGTCAACATAGATTTATGGAAAGGAAATAGTTTTGACGAATTTATTAGAGTTTAATGACTAGTAGGGTAGATAAAGGGAAACCATATACTTTGATCTCTAAAACACATTCGATAAGGTGCCACAGAAAAGGTCTATACACAAGATAAGGGCTAATGGAGCTGGGGGTAATATATTAACATAGGAAGTGGGTTGGTTAACTGAGGGAAAGAAAAGAGGAGGGATAAATAGAGCATTCTCAAGTTGGCAGGCTGTAACTAGTGGAGTGCCGCAGGGATCTGTGCTGGGGCCTCAACTATTTTACAATCTATATTACTCCCTGTCACTTTGTCTAAGTGATTAACGTATCTAAATTTGCTGACGATACAAAGTCAAGTGGGAATGCAGGCTGTGAGGTAGACACAAAAAAGCCTTCAAAGGGATATGGACAGATTAAGTGAGTGGGCAACAAGGTGACAGATGAAGTATGATGTGGCAGTGTTTTTTTTATTTATTCATGGGATGTGGATATTGCTGGCTAGGCCAGAGTTTATTGCACATAACTAATTGACCTTGAGAAGGTGGTGGTGAGCTACTTTCTTGAACTGCTATAGTCCATGTGTTATAGGTCTACCCACAGTGCTGTTAGGGAGGGAGTTCCAGGATTGTGACTGAGTGACAGTGAAGGAACGGCGATATATTTCCAAGTCAGGATGGTGAGTGGCTTGTGGGGAAACTTCCAGATGGTGACATTCCCATGGGGTGTCAGTTGCCCTTGTCCTTCTGGATGGCAGCGGTCATGGGTTTTGAAGGCTCTAAGGAACCTTGGTGAGTTCTTGCAGTGCATCTTGTAGATGGTACATACCACTGTCCCCAAAAGTAAACTCCAATCAATAGGCAAGATTTTCAAAGTCAATGGATTTTTGGCTGCCCTCCAAATTTTCTGGTCTGGGCCATGCCAATTTCCATCATGGTCAGGACCAGAAAATCCCAGCCAATGTCTTAGAAACATAGAAAATAGGAGCAGGAGTAGGCCATTCGGCCCTTCGAGCCTACTTCGTCATTCATCTTGGTCATGACTGATCATCCAACTCAACAGCCTGCTCCTGCTTTCTCCCCATCCTTTGATCTCTTTCGTCCCAAGAGCTATATCTAACTCCTTGAAAACATACAATGTTTTGGCCTCAACTACCTTCTGTGGTAGCAAATTCCACAGGCTCACTATTTTCTGGGTGAAGAAATTTCTCCTCATCGCAGTCTTTTTAAAAGGTAACTTGTCTAAATGTGCATAGAACTTACAGTTTTGGATTATTTTCCTGTTACTTGCCTTGCCAAATTTTCATTTACATTGACAATGGAATAAATAACGAGCTTTCAATCCAATACCCCCACTATCACACCCACACTGAAGTTGAATGATCGCCTATTATTTCAAATGTCGCTTCATCAGTACAAAGTTATAATAATCTGGTTTAATTTAATATTAAATGTCATCAATGTGAATTATTGGTGGCCTTGTTGATAACATTTCACATTAACTAGAAATGTTTGAATGAATGATCAATAAAACGCAAATCTTTTCCCACTTTGTAGTAGTCATCTTTTTCATTGGTGCATATTCCCTGTTAACATATGCAGAACTTTGCATTTATCCAATCAATTGAACTACTATCCCTTAGGCCATGCACTTAATTGGTTCAAATTCCCTGAATCTTTAACAATCTCTCATACTCATCTTCTGACTACAGACCATTCCGTTAGCCTACCCTGTTCCAACTTAAACATGGCAGACAACAAATATAAGTGGCTACATTGCAAAAACGTTAATAACTATAAACAGGCCAAAAACTGAAAGGAAAGTCTGTAATTCGTAACATTTTTATGTTCCAATTTATTCTAGACCCATCAACTTTATCACTTATTCAAATAACTCCCCAGAAATTTATCATTACACATGAAACGGTACTTATGGAAAAAGGAAATGTTAAAATATGAAAGAAGAACAGAAAGTGCAGTACTAACAAATATAGCAGCCCAATAAGAATACTCTATGCTTTGTACTTACGTACAAACAACAGTGCACATACGGCTTTTGGGAAATTAGAAGGTCTACATTTTGGCTTCACCGCAATTATTGGAATGTTGGAATCACAAAATTGGCATCTGATAAGCAACAGTTATGAGTGAATTTTGGAAAAATTACTTTTGCATCTGCTAGTGAAGATTAAATAAGTAGTGAGTGTGCAGACTGTTGAGTGAACAGCTCAAATCAGAGTACCCAACATTACTAAATTATTTTTCTGATTAGAAGGAAAAGTACTATTATTTCAAGAAGTAAAAAGTATATAGTTTTATGAGCACATTTTCTTTGAAAACATTCATTCATTCTCTGGATGCAACATTGCTGGCACTTATCGACACCTCTAGTTGCCCTTGAGACGGTGGCAGTAGTTTTTCATCAAACACTGCAAAATGTTGCTCCCACTGTGATATTAGCTAGGAGTTCCACAATGATTGTGGAACTATATGTGCTCACTAAAGATGTGACTCAGAAAGGAACTTGGAGGTGATAGTGTTTCCATTCACCTACTCCTTGGTGATTATTAAGATTGTGCTCTGCAGTGGTAAAAAAGAGACTGTACATATGCAAAATATATAATTATGGTTGTATTAAATTAATCAAGTTCCAGAACACATGCCAAAATGCACATAGCCTCCATATTTGGACAGTTGTGGGTTGGCAGCTACATCATGTTCATTGGTCAAATATATTGAGAAGGTATTTAGAAAGCCTGCACTTGTGTTGTAAGAAGATATCCAACATTATCATAGTTTATGGTAAAAAGGGAAAAGACTTCTGACTTAAATAATCACAGTTCAATCTAGTGTTATTTAGATTTAAACATATTTTACATCACAGTGAGAAGAAATTATTTTGTATCCTCACTTAGCCTGAAAGACTAACATTTAAAGCTCATCTTTTTATATTGTACTAATAATATGAATACCCATTTAAAGTTTGAACAATACTTTTCCCTCTCCAAAATAAAAGGGGCTTGGGCAGGAAGAGACAGAAGGAGACACAGTAGACAAGTGACCACTTCTGGCAATGTCTCAGCCTTGGTAATAATATTACATAACTGAAATTTGGGGTACCATAGCTGAAGACAATATTATTATGCAGAAGTAGCAGCTGGTCCAGTTAACTCAAGGAGTACATGAATGTCTTGACCCACTAGCTGACTCAAGGGAGGACTCATTTGTCCATTATTAAAAGAACAAACAAGTACTTGCCCCTGTGAAGACACCCACTCATGTTCCTGCATTTATCCATCCAGATGAATCTCACAGCCTAATTATGGAACAAGTTAGCCTCACTAATCCTCTAGACTATGTTCCATGTCTATGTGGCTGATCCCAATAGGACAACTCAGTGTGTAAACTTACTAAATTCTTATTTTTAGTGATAAGAAAGTATATCTCACTGAATCAGCACAACACAACACCCCCATACCAAATATTTGGACAAAGTAACCCTAAGGCACTTGCTATTCTTAACAAAAGGATGGCACAAGTTGCATATGAATTATCAATTGATCAAAAGGATGGCAACCTCCCAGTTCCTGCATCAGCATCCTGAAAGACTGCCTAAATGTGTGTCTCAGTGAGCCTCCTGACCTTCCTTGCATGCCCCAAGACTTTTGTATCATTAAAACAGCATCAAACTTCAGTGCCTAACAATAATAAAATGAGAAGAAGAGTTGACGTTTCGAGTCCTCATGACCCTTCGACAGAAGGGTCATGAGGACTCGAAACGTCAACTCTTTTCTTCTCCGCCGATGCTGCCAGACCTGCTGAGTTTTTCCAGGTAATTCTGTTTTTGTTTTGGATTTCCAGCATCCGCAGTTTTTTTGTTTTTATAATAATAAAATGAACTGTATTCTAAGATTTTATTAAATTTAGATGTAACACATACTCCATAATGTGCTGAGAACTAAGAAATGCAAAATTTCATTAAATTCAATAAAAACCTTTAAAAAAACTGAAGATTTGCTTTGATACTTATACATTTTTTTTTAAAAATAGCACTTACCGATTACATACTTGGAGAAACCTGCTTGAATTAACTAAATAACATAAGGGAATAAAAGAGATATACTTCTTCAGATATGCTGCCACTGTAACTGATTAAAAATGTGGCACAAACCCAATTTACTTGTGTAAATGGAGTCTCCCCCACACTGCCAAAAATGGTATAGCAATGCTGTGATAGAAAGTCCAAGGAAATTCAGGGCTGTGTTCTGTTCCTCAAGTATCTTGTGTTAATGGCTATCTAACTATGTTATTTCAGCTATGTTACATCAACAGGTTGAGTAACTTCCAAGTTAGGAAGTCCTTGATGAGGTAATTAGCACATTTAAAGAAAAATCTTCAGAAAAATAAAGAGAAACAAGATATTATAATCATTTTTTCTGATTCTAATTCTTTTTAAAAATGGGTTTTGATGAATACAATTACACTTTTTAAACCCAAATTACAGTACTATCTTAGAACCCTGCAACAACAGACTGGGCTAGCTAAGAAGAAAGCAGCGCATGGATACCAGCAGCATCAGCAGAAAAAAATAATAGTGGTTATAAATATGTGTTTCAAAAGTTAGTTTATTTTTAATCATACTGAGAAAACACCCAAGTGAAACAAGTTCAAAGAAATAAAAAAATAAATACAAATTATTTCAACCAGAAACACCCACACAAAAGTACTTCTTAAAGTGCACAATTTGATGCCTCCTGTACAAGCTCAGTCAAGGAACTTTGACAAAAAAAAATTCATACATATGGAATATTTAATTAATTATATTTTGTTTTTACATCCTCAGTTTTATATTTAGTAAACAATGACCTAGATACAGATGTCTGTGGGCTTTACTTTATCTTTGTGAACAGCAAAGCTCAACAAGTGACTAAAGAGATGTCTAATTCCTTCCCTCACTAATCATTATTTCCTATGATACAAGGCGCTCGACAAGGTATTATGTCCACTTCTGAAAGGTAGCTACTTGTCAAATCCAAATAAATTGACTGCATGGGTGAAAAGGCTGTTAGTCATGAAGGTGAGTAACTTCAAAATTGTATCTATACAAAAATATATAATTTTCCCCAATACAAGGGAGGGAGAAATAGTATGCACCTGATTAAACTTGTTAAGTTTCGCATGATAATACTTCAAATGGGTGAGCAGATTTGTACTGAATATTTTGAGACAGTCAACAGGTCCAACAGTTGCTTACAGCCACACTGCATTACCAAATTAGAAACTCTTTTTTCTGAACTGTTGACATAAAGGCATTTTAATTAGCTATTTGGCATTGGCCACTTCACCAATAAAATCGATAACTTTACATCAGTGCTTTTTAATGTGCCACTGACGATAAGAAAAATCATCCCATGGGAAGTTTTTTTCATTAGAGGAGACAAGGCAGCCAACATAATCAAATGAGCATGTGTTGTGCTCTCATGTTAAACATGTTAAAAGGTAGAAGAAAATGGTGATTAAATATAAAGCACAATGGCCTGAATTTTTAGCTCGATGAACTGGTGCGATTGGCGGGCCCAGAATCGGCTAAGAAACAGACTTCCGACCGCGATCGGCTCCCAACCACGATTTCACAATGGCTGGCCAACTAACAGCCAGCCAGCGTGAACCGTGCGCTGAAAAGCTCAGTGCTGCTGGGATGGGGGCAGGAGGAGGGTGAGCAATTATGTCAATCTGGGCGTGGGCGAGCGCTGAGAGAAGGCTCCCTGTAGACAGAAAATGTTCCATTAAAGTTTTTAAAAGCAGGAAAAAAATGTCCAAGAATCACAATCAGGCACCTAAAAATATATATGATAAAAATGCTACCCACAGATTTTTATTTCATAACGGAAACCTCATCCCGCCCTTGGATGAGGTTTCATGAGAGATGTAAAGGCTGCCTGGCCGATTCACCCTTCCGCCAACCGTAAGTTTGGACAGGTGACAAAAAATAGCAGACAACTGCACTGTTAATGGGCTTAATTGCCCTCTTATTTGTCGGCAGGCGTGCTTCTGACTCTTGCGCCTGTCCACCGAGCGAATTATCACACAAATGGCGTCGGGGTGCCAACCAACGTCATCTTGTGCAATTTCGCACCCAATCGGGTCGGGCATGCATCCACCCAATCAACATAAAATCAGTGCAATATGTGTATCTAGCACTTCAGTCACATAATACGTCACTACTGATGCAGCACAATGCTTAAACAAGGACAGTTCACAAAAATTAATTGGACAACCTCGTGACATCTATGGGTGACAAAGCAGAGATCCTACCCAAAGCCCACCCGATATACATCATACATTAGGGGTGATGGTGGCAGAGTGGTAATGTCACAATCCAGAGGCTCTAGGGATATGGGTTCAAATCCCACCACGGCAGTTAGTGGAATTTTAATTAAGTGAATAAATCTATAATCTCAAGCTAGTCTCAGTAATAGTGACCATGGGAACTATCATCAATTATTGTAAAAATTCATCTGGTTCACAAATGCCCTTTAGGGAAGAAAATCTGTCATTCTTATCTAATCTGGTCTATATGTGACTTCAGACCCAAAGCAATGGTTGACTCATACAACACAAGAATTGGGAGCTAAAATAGGCCATTCAGCCCTTTGAGCCTGCTCGCCAATCAATAAGAGCATGGCTGTTCTGATTGTGGCTTGAACTCCACTTTGCTGTCTGCCCCCATAACCCTTGACTCCTTTGTCAGTCAAAATTCTACCCAACTCACCCTTGAATATATTCAGAATATAAAATATAAAAATCAATAGAATACTAGTTAGTAAAAATATCAAAGGATATGGGGATAATGTGAGAAAACGGCATTGAGGTAGATCAGCCATGATCTGGTTGAATGGCGGAGCAAGCCTGAGGGGTCAAATGGCCTACTCCTGCTCCTATTTCTTACGTTCCTGTGATGCAGTCTCCACTGCACTCTAGGGAAGAGAATTCTACATTTCTCCGAGAGAAAAAAAATCTCCCCATCTCAGTCTTAAATGGGACACCCATAATTTTGTCCTCCTTGAACATATTTCACAATTCAACTAGATCATGACTAACTTGTACTTCAACTCCAACTGCCCTCTGAATTGGCTTAGCAAACCATTCAGTTCAAGAGCAATTAGAGATGGGCAACAAATGCTGACATTGCCAGCAACACCCACATCCATGAAAGAATTAAAAACATGAAAATTAACCTGGGTCATTTCCTGAAGCAAAAAGCAACAGATAGAAAGTCATTCCAACATTTTAGCACTTGGATCCAGTTTACACAACAGCTGTCATCCACGTCAGTTGCCTAGATGTATCAATTGCATGAATCCTAACAACTGAACATCTTTGATTTAAAAGCAAAATACTGCGGATGCAGGAAATCTGAAATAAAAACAGAAAATACTCAAAATACTCAGCAGGCCAGGCAGCATCTGTGAAGAGAGAAACAGAGTTAACATTTCAGATTGATGACTTTTCATCAGTTCTGTAAAATTTAATCAAAAATGAAAGACAATCAGTGCATTTTGCTTTCTGTCTGAAAAACTTCCATGTAATTGCCTGCTTGATGACATCATTACTATTGGATGTCTGGAGATTTCCCTTGACTTAGCACAAGATTTAAACTAATGTTGAGACAGGGGAATTCACACCACAGAGATAGCTAAATCTTTGTAGGCTGCTTTCATCTATGTCAACAGTGAGCTCCGCAGCTTTACCACTGACCACAAAATCCATGCTAATAAATTTTTTTAGTACAACGGAGCAGAAACCGTGATCTCCACTGACCTGTGTTCTTGACTCAGGTAGAGAGCAAGGGTCAGGGAGGGTTATATATTTTAATTTAATTTAAGTAAATCAAACAGATACCCATGCCGGTTTGATTGCACCTTGAGCATTATTATTGCGGTGGGGAGTTGGGGTTGGCTCGGGGGACGTTGTTGGTAGGAAAGAGAAAGGTGCAGCATTGCATGCCCTTGGGGCAGAAATTGACAGGGGAAAAAAACGCAATTAAAACTTTGGGCGGAATCTTCCGGTCCTATTGGCGGTGGGTGTGAGCGGACAATATGACAGGAAAAGCAAAAGTCAGTTTTACGCTGACTTGAAACCAGTTTGCAATCATCCGCTCCACCCATCAATGGCAGGCTGCATTTCCCACCTCCGCACGTCGGGAACCTAATTTTAATAACCTCATTATAAGCCCTGCTTGCCAGAATCATCCCCCACGCTGGATCATTGGGGAACCCACGCCGACGTGTTTCACAACAGTACATAAGCGGTGTGCAACCCGCGAGCTGCATTTTGCCTGGTACTTCGAGGTTTGTTTCCCTACCTTACTTCTGGCAGCATTCATGGTCATCAGCGCCAGGCTTCGCAGGTAGCACCACATCACCTTTAGGGGGCTCATGGGCAGGTCTCTACCTACCAGACCAGCCATAAGGCAGGGATGGCTTTTCAACGGCTGCATGGTTAGGGATGTAGTAGGGAAGGTGGGGGGTATCCCAGGATATGTGTGGGGGCACATATTGGTCTTGCAAGTTGCCTCAAGATGGCGAGGGCTGAAGAGGCAGTCTCCAGAGGAGATGAGGCCAGGTGGAGATGTGAGGGTGTGTGAGAGAAAGTGAATGGTGATGTCCCTTGAGCTGGCAGTGAGTGAGATGCCAGTGAATGTGTGATGGCCTTGCCAGTACTTGAGTCTAGAATAATGAGATGGTTGCCTTACCCTGGCGGCATAGATGAAATCATTCATCTTCTTTCTGCACTGGATGGCCAACCTCTTTTGTGCAACGCTGGCACTGACCACTGCTGCCACCACCTCCAAAGCCAGAATGGTGAGATTACTGGACCTCCTGCAGCCACAGCAGAGCGCAGGACATCACGGCAGGCCTCTGAACCCTCCTTGGCTTTCAGGGCCATGTCTTCACTGGAGCAATCCTGGGCTGGAAGCATTGAGAACTGTGTGCCGGCTGCAGTTTAGATATGGCACCTGGAGTGAGGAAACTGTGAGGGGCTGTGATGCTGTGATGGGCCATTCAGAGGCAGCCCACCAGCAAGGTGGCATGTTTCCTGTGGCTGCAGAAGGTCCTAATTAATGACCCAGGAAGCTGTCAATACGAAGCGAAAATCTGCCATTGCGACTGGCAGGTAAAATGTTTTTCATGCCCACTACCACACTCAGTACAAATCTGGGACGTGTTTTCCGCTGCTGCCAGCAGCAGAAATCATGGCGAGTGTGGGCACTAAATTTGGCATGATGGGAAAAGTCGGTTCCGCTAGTGGGAATTAATTTTGGAATGCTGTCCTCCTGACTTTGATAGCAGCTTAAAGGCAGGTCGACTTTCCTTCTGATCTATGTCGGGTACCACATTTGCAAGCATTTCCATCTCATGAATGCTCAATAAAAGGCCAACTCACTGGTGTGTGGAACACGAGAGGGAAAGGGGAAGACAGAGGCAGGCGTGGGGGGGGGTTGGTGGAACACAGGAGTGAAGGGGGACAACAGAAGCAGGAGAGGGGGGGATGAGGGTGGAACACGGGAGGGAAAGGGGGGAGACAGAGGCAGGAGTCGGGGGGGGCGGTTGTGGTGGGCTGGTGGAACACAAGAGGGAAAGGGAAAGATAAAGGTAAGAGAGGGGTGTGGGAGCAAGGAGCAGAATGGAGTAATGAAAGATTGTCCTGGGGCAAGGGTCAGAAGACTGTCCAAGCAGGAGTCAGAGACTGTCCTGGGACTGAGGCCCTGCTGTTGGGGTAGTATTGAAGAGGCTGTCCTGAACCTGAGGTCATGTTGTCAGGGTCATATTAAAGAGACTGTCCTGAGGCTGTACTGACCACATTAGAGGGTTCTGCATGGCATGTATGTCTTGGACCCATTCTTGGGCAGGGGAAGGCCTCTCTGGGCAGTGACAGTCATTCAAACATATATGAATTAGGAGCAGGGGTAGGCTAATCTGCCCTTCGAACTTACTCTGCCATTCAATAAGATCGCGCTGATCTGACTGTAACCTCAACTCCATATTCCCGCCTACTCCCGATAGCCTTTCACCCCCTTGCTTATCAAGGGTCTATCCAGCTCTGTCTTAACAATATTCAAAGACTCTCTTCCTCAAAAGGTGGTGGAAGCAGAGTTCCAAAGACTCTCAACCCTCTAGGGGAAAAAATTCTCATCTCTGTCCTAAACAGGTGATTCCTTATTTTTAAGCAGTGGCCCCTAGTACTAGATTCTCCCACAAGAAGAAACATTCTCTTCACATCGACCCTGTCAAGACCCCTCAGGATCTTACATGTTTCAATCAAGTCGCCTCTTACTCTTGTAAACTCCAGCGGATTCAAGCCTAGTCGGTCTAAACTTTCCTCATAAGACAACCCACCCAATCCAGGTATTAGTTCAGCAAACCTTCTCCGAACTGCTTCCAATACATTTACAAATTTCTTAAATAAGGAGACCAATACTGTACACAGTACTCCAGATGTGGTCTCACCAATGCCCTGTATAACTGAACCTCCCTACTTTTGTGTTAAATTCCCCTCACAATAAAAGATAACATTCTATGAGCTTTCCTAATTATTTGCTGTACTTGCATATTTTTGCAATTCATTTGTGCACACCATGGAATTCAGGGCATGGTCAGTCACCTAATGATTTTGGTCTTTGGGATTTGAGGCATGATACTGTGAGGCAGATGGCAAAGTCACAGTCAGGGGAGGCATCTGCAGCCTGTAAGTTGGATATTGAAAAGTCTGGGGTGGTCTCGTATGGTCTTATGGGGGGAGGGTCCTGGAAAGTAAGGGTACGTATGCCTCGAGAAGGGGAGGAGCCAGGTTGACATAAGGCATGGGTATATCAACATTAAAGGATTCAGCAGGAGGACAGGAATATCAATACTGGGGGTCAAGGGTAGCAGGGGGAGGCTGGAGAGTAATAGGAGGAAAGGGAGTTTGGATGCAGTGAGGATGGGAGGGTCTAGTGGATGATAGGGGTAGGTTGGAAGTTAGTTACCCACAGGAATGTAAGCAGCACCATTTTTCAGTTCAGCTTCCAATAACACAGTTAGAAAATAACACTTGAAAACAATCACTTGGGGAGGGGTCTCAAAGTGAGTGGGAAGAGATCAGCACAGCCAATTGAAGTAGCACCTTATAACTGTATAGCTGAAAACATGGAGAGCATGGCTCAGCTGAGTGATGCACTAGAGGGTCTCATTCACAATAAATAAGCTTGGCACCATTACGAATGATGCATGTTTAGGTGAGAATCTATTGAGTTTAGGTGCTGCTGTGCATATGCTCTTAATTGGCATTTGATCTTAATTGGCATTTGATCCTTTCATATGAACATATGAAATAGGAGAGGTAGGCCATTCAGCCCCTCAAGCCTGCTCTGCCATTCAGTAAGGTCATGGCTGATCTGCTTGTGTTTCAAATTCCCATCTACCCCCAATAACCTTTGATTCCCTTGCCTAACTATCTATCTCTGCCTTAAAAATATTCAGTGACACCACTTCCACTACTTTCTGAGGCAGTGTTCCAAAGTCGCACAACCCCCTGAGAGAAAAAAAATTCTCATTTCTGTCCCATAAGGGTGACCCCTAATTTTAAAACAGTGCCCCCCAGCTCTGGACTCACCCACAAGAGGAAACAGCCTTTCCATGTTCACCTTGTCCAGACCATTCAGGATCTTGTATACTTCAATCAAGTAACCCCTCACTCTTCTAAACTCCAGTGGAAACAAGCCCAGCCTGTCCAACCTATCCTCATAAGACAACCCACTCATTCCAGGTATCAATCTAGTAAACCTCCTCTGAACCACCTCCAATGTATTTGCATCCTTCCTTAAATAAGTAGACCAAAACCGCACACAAATTTCGAGAAGCGGTCTCACCAATGCCCTGTATAACTGAAGTATAAAATTCTTATTTTATGTTCAATTCCTATTGTAATAAAGAACAGCATCCCATCAACCTTCTTGATTATATGCTGTACCTGCACATTAGCTATTTTTACTCATACACGAGAACACCTAATTCTGCAACTCAGAATTATGCAGCCGTTCTCTGTTTAAGTAATACTCTGCTTTTTTATTCTTCCTGCCAAAGTGAACAGCTTCACATTTTCCCACATTATACTACATCTGCCAGATTTTTGCCCACTCACTCAACTTATCTATATCCATCTGCAAACTCCTTATGTCTTCTTCACAACAAACTTTCCTACCTATCTTTGTGTCAGCTGCAAATTTAACTACCATGCCTTTGCTCCCCTCATCTAAGTCATTAGTGTAAATTGAAAAATGTTGAAGCCCCAGCACAGACCCCTGCAGGACCCCACTAGTCACATTCTGCCAATCAGAAAAAGACCTTTTTATGCATACTCTCCATTTTCTGCCAGCTAGCCAATCCTTTATCCAGGCTAATATGTTACCCCCTCCACCATGAGCTATTATTTTCCACAATAACCTTTGATGTGGCACCTTATCAAATGCCTTCTCAAAATCCAAGCAGAGTACGTCTACAGTCTTCCCTTTAACCACAGTACATGTCACTCCTTCAAAGGGCTCGAATAAATTGGTTAAACACGATTTCCCTTTCATAAAACCATGCTGACTCTTCCCAATTACCTTGTGTTTTTCTGAGTGCCCAGCTATAACCTCTTTAATGATTGACTCGAATACCTTCCCACAACAGACTTCAAGCTATGGTCTATAGTTTGCTGTTTTCTGCCTCCCTCCCTTCCTGAATAGAGGAGTTATATTTGCTACTTTCCAGTCTGAAGGAACCTTTCCAGAATCTAGGAAACTTTAGAAAATTAACACCAACAAC
Source organism: Carcharodon carcharias (assembly GCF_017639515.1). Lineage (NCBI taxonomy): Eukaryota > Metazoa > Chordata > Chondrichthyes > Lamniformes > Lamnidae > Carcharodon > Carcharodon carcharias. The sequence goes on from NC_054470.1 coordinate 43,061,163, forward strand.
ATCTACTACCTCATTAGCCATTTCATTTAAGACCCTGGGATTAAGTCCATCAGGATCTGGAGACTCATCAGCCTGTAGCTCCATCAGTTTGTCAGTGCCACTTTCCTAATAATTGTAATTTCACTAAGTTCCTCTCTCTCCTCCACCTCCCGTTTTACAGCTATTACTAGAATGTTTTTTGAATCCTCTATACTGAACACAGAAGCAAAATATTTGTTCATTTCATCCGCCATTTCCTTATTATCTACTATTAACTCTCCATTCTTACTCTCTAGAGGACCAATATTCACTTTGCTTACTCGTTTTCTGTTTAACTACCTGCAGAAACTCTTGCTATCTGTTTTTACATTTCTAGCTAACTTCTTCTAATTTCTATCTCCTGATTAACCTTTTAGTCATTCTCTGCCGTTCTTTATATTCTGACCAATCATCTGACCTGCCACTCCTCTTCGCGTAATTATGTGCTTTTTCCTTAAGTTTGATGCTTTCCTTACTTTATTTAGTTAACCATGGATGATGAGCCCTCCCCTTAGAATTTTTCTTTAGAGTGGGAATATACTTATTCTGAGCATTCTGAAATATCCCCTTAAATGTCTGCCACTGCTTCTCTATTGATCTATCCCCTAGACTAGTATCCCAGATCACTTCAGCTAGTCAGCTTTCATGCCCACATAGCTGCCCTTATTTAAGTTTAAAATACTAGTCTTAGACCCACTCTTCTGCTTTTTATACAAGATACAAAATTTAACCATATTGCAACCTAGTGGTGCTTTCACTCCGAGGCCATTAATTAATCCTGTCACATTACACAATACCACATCTAATATAACATGCTCTCTGGTTGGTTCCAGAACGTGCCACTCTGAGAAACTATCTCAAAAGCATTCTATGCACTCCTCATGCAATGCCAATCTGATTTTTCCAGTTTATACGTAGGTTGAAGTAAGCCATGATTACTGCTGTCCCTATATCACAGGCACCCAATATTTCATCATGTATACTTTCTCCTACATTGTGGTTACTGTTAGCCAGCCTGTAGACCACTTGCAATAGTGACTTCTTGCCTCTATTATTTATCTCCATCCAAAGTTATCCTACATCCTGATCTCCTGAACCAAGGTCATCTCTAACTATTGCACAAATGCTATCCTTGATTACCAGTGCTACACCTCCAACTTTACTTAGCTCCCTATTATTCTTCAAGGTCATATTCCTTCAATATTCAGAACCCAATCCTTGTCATTCTGTAGCCACATCTCTGTAATGGCTATCAGATCATATTTATTGACTTCAATGTGCACTATCAATTCATTTACTTTGTTACGAACGCTACATGCATTCAGATACAGAATCTTCAGTTTTGTCTTGTCATCTTTGTGACACTCAGTCTTGATTCTTGGTGCATTCTTAGGCTTTTTTTCTCTGTCCCTCCTTGCCATTCTCCCACCCTCATTTCCCATTCTACTATTTTCCTCTCTTACCTTGTCTCTACTCTTTGATATACCACATCTTTCCACATTTGATCCCTTATTCCCACTATTTAGTTTAAAACCCTCTCTACTTCCCTAGTCATACGATTCACAAGAACATTGGTCCCAGCACAGTTCAGGTGCAGACTGTCCCAATGGTACAGCCCCACTTTCCCCAGTACTGGTGCCAGTGCCCCACAAACTGGAACCGACTTCTCCCACACCAGTCTTTGAGCCACGTATTCATCTCTCTAATTTTATGTAGCCTATGCCAATTTACACACGGCTCATGGAATAATCCAGAGGTTATAACCTTTGAGGTTCTGCTTTTCAATTTAGTACTTAGCTTCTCATACTTTCTTTGCAGAACCTCTTTCCTAGTTCTACCTATGTCATTGGTACCTATATGGACCACGACAACCAGATCCCCCTCACACTGCAAGTTCCTCTCCAGCCCTGAGTAGAGGTCCCAAGCCCTGGTACCAGGCAGGCAACACAGCCTTTCAGAAGCATATCAGAATGGATGCAGGGGTCAAAAATCACAGGCCACACCTGCTGCACAGAGGCAGAATGTGCCCTTCAAGCCTCAACGTTCCCAGTGAATTAGTCATGGCATTCAAAGCATCATGCTTGCAGTCAGGGCATCTGTGCAAGGTCTGGGTATCCATGGTTGTTGAAAAGGCCACTGGAGGTCAACCAACACAAGGCTGAATGTGGTTCCTAGGGCTTGGGTCTTTTCACCCGAATTAAGACCCATATTGTGAATGCGCAATCATGTCGGAGTGGAAAGATCAGCCACCTGTCACACCCTAGAATGATATCATACTGCAAGGGATGGCCTTGGAATGCTGCATTCGTGCCTTGTATATGGAGGAAGACCTTCAAGGGGCACGACCATTGATTGCTCAATTGTTTGCGTTCACAGATAGAAGCCAGAGTGGAGAATGCAGGCTGCAGGCAACTACCTTCCTGATTGGCTTGATTAGAATAAGGAGAAGATCCCATTGCCGATTGGCACAGCTCAAGAAAGACCATCGCCCTGACGAACAAGAGCCAGCTGGACCCCAGGAGGTTCCAAATGCTGACAAAGAGGTGCCAAATCCACAAAGACAATTGAAGCACCAAAGGATCTACAGAAGATGCACCTCATACATGGAGATGAGCAAAAAACAGTGCTGCAGGCGTCTTCACTAATATTTATCCCATTCTCCATGAGGAAATAAACACCACACAGACTTGGAGGGCATTCAATGCCGATGGTCTGAAGGCTAGAGCCGGCTTGAACTTTTTTGCTTCCAGGACTCCACTAGGGATCCTTTGCTGAATGGATAATGAGGTGATAGAGGCTGTTTTCAGTAAAGCTCACCATTACATACAGTTCCACATGGATGAAGCAGCCAGGCTGCCATAGCTGTGGGATTCGCTGTGATCTCAGGCTTCCCACAAGCGCAGAGTGCCATTGACTGCACATATGACCTCGAGAGCTCCCAGGCAGCAGCCATGCGATTCACAAATAGAAAAGGATTTCACTCTCTAAACGTACAGACAACCTACGACTATACAAAGTAGATCCAGCATGATTATGCTAGATATCCAGGGAGCTCTTACAACTCGTACATTCTGAGTTACTCCCAGGTGCCAGAGATATTTGAAGGAGCTCTGTGCTTAGAGGGTTGGCTCCTTGGTGATAAGGGATACCCACAGAAGACAATTCGGGCCCTTGCACATAAACACTCCCCTTGGCCCTATCAATCACAGCTGTGTAACAGTCATTATGGCCAGGCCTCTCCTTAAACCTCTGTACCTCCTTCATGACTCACTTCTTTGACCATGTTTTTCACCAGTCCCCCTAAATACCTCCTTTATTTGGATTGACTTTCAGTTTTAGCTGGGTAGGCCACAGGAGTGCCAGGGAACATGTTCTACATTAAAGGCACTCTATAAATGCAGGTTGTTGTAGGTGAGGAAGCCAACATGTCTTTCGACTTTGCAAATGGTAGCAAAGTAAGGCATATGATAGCCGGAATGCAAATTAACAATAAGTTCTTTTTTCACCATTTAAGCTCCATCAACGCTCAAACCATCTATCTAAATTGTATAACATTGCAGCAGCATCATATGCTGTGCTGTCCCATTGTTGCAACCGCATAGAAGTTTTTAATAATTTATCAACTGCAGTTCTTTTTGCAATTACCAGAAATAGTAACGTTCATCTAAATTAAGTTTGCTTTTTCGACCATGACTCTTTCATATGATTTTTTTGTATGATAGTATCTTACATCTGATGTAAACAAACCAGACTAGAACTCAAGTTGACAAATATAACTTGCAGCAGTTTGCTGCAACTTTCTGATAACATAACTTTGGCCAACTTTTATGACATTTCACATTGGCTTTCAGTACTTTTTCCCTGAAATAACATTATTTTGAAATGAAGCATTGTAAGAGCCTAACTTGTTAAACTGTCTCTGCAAGCCTAAAATGTATCTGTCTACGTCATGACTCCAAAAAGTATTTTTTTTCCATTCATTCACAGGAGGTGGGCTTCACTTCCTGGGCCAGCATTTATTGCCCATCCCTAGTTTCCCTTGAAGTGGTGGTGGTGAGCTGCCTCCTTGAACCGCAGCAGTCCATGTGGTGTAGGTACACCCACAGTGCTCTTAGGCAGAGAGTTCCAGGGTTTTGATCCAGCAACAGTGAAGGAAGGGCGATATATTTCTAAGTCAGAATGGTGAGTAACTTGGAGGGAAACTTCCAGGTGGTGGTGCTCCCATGTATCTGCTGCCCTTGTCCTTCTCGATGGTAGTGGCTGTGGGTTTAGACTGGCGAAGGAGCCTTGGGGAATTCCTAGTGCATCTTGTAGATGGCATACGCTGCTGCTACTGTAGATGGTGGAGGGAGTAAATGTTTGTGGGTGTGGTGCCAATCAAGCAGGTTGCTTTGTCCTGGATGGTGTCAAGCTTCTTGAACATTGTGGGAGCTGCACTCAACCAAGCAAGTGGAGAGTATTCCATCACACTCCTGTTTGAGCTAAGGATGTAGTGAGGTCAGGAGCTGAGTGGCCCTGGCGGAACCCAAACTGGGCATCAGTGAGCAGGTTACAGCTAAGCAAGTGCCACTTGAAAGCATCGTTGATGACTGCTTCCATTACTTTACTAACAATTGAGAGCAGATTGATGGGGCGATAATTGGCCGGGTTGGATTGGACATGCTTTTTGTGTACAGGACATACCCGGGCAATTTTCCACATAGCTAGGTAGATGCCACTGTTGTAGCTGCACTGAAGGGGCTTGGATAGGGGCGCAGCAAGTTCTGGGGCACAGGTCTTCAGTACTACTGCTGGAATATTGTCAGGGCCAATAGCCTTCGATGTATCTAGTGCCTTCAGCCATTTCTTGATATCATGTGGAGTGAATTGAATTGGCTGAAGACTGGCATCTGTGATGCTGGGGACCTCCAGAGGAGGCCGAGACAGACCATCCACGTGGCACTTCTGGCTGAAGATTGTAGCAAATTCAGCCTTACCTTTTGCACTGATGTGCTGGGCTCTTCCATCATTGAGGATGGGGATGTTTGTGGAGCCTCCTCCTCCAGTGAGTTGTTTAATTGTCCACCACCATTCACAATTGGACGCGGCAGGACTGCAGAGCTTAGATCTGATCCGTTGATTGTGGGATCATTGAGCCCAGTCTATCACTTGCTGCCTATGTTGTTTGGCATGCAAGTAGTCCTGTGTTATAACTTCACCAGGTTGGCACCTCAATTTTAGGTATGCCTGGTGCTGCTCCTGGCATGCCTTCCTGTACTTTTCACTGAACCAGGGTTGATTCCCTGGCTTGATGGTAATGGTAGAATGAGGGATATGCCGGGTTCAAGTACAGTTCTGCTGTTGCTGATGGCCCACAGCGCCTCATGGATGCCCAGTCTTGAACTGCTAGATCTGTTCGAAATCTATCCAATTTAGCACGGTGATAGCGCCACACAACATGATGGAGGGTATCCTCAATGTGAAGGCAGGACTTCGTCTCCAAAACAACTGTGCGGTGGTTTTCCGATATTGTCATGGACAGATGCATCTGCGGCAAGCAGGTTGGCAGGAATGAGGTCAAGTATGTTTTTCCCTCTTGTTCACTACCTGCCACAGACCCAGTCCAGCTATATCATTTGGGACTCGGCCAGCTCGGTCAGTAGTAGTGCTACCAAGCCACTCTTGGTGATGGACATTGAAGTCCCCCTATGTTAGGCTGTTGCTTGACTAGTCTGTGAGGCAGCTCTCCCAATTTTGGCATTAACCCCCAGATATTATTTAGGAGGACTTTGCAGGGTCGACAGGTGCCTAGGTCAATGCTGGGTCGTCCGCCCGGTTTCATTCCTTTTTTGTTACAACTGAGTGGCTTGCTAGGCCATTTAAGAGGGCATTTAATCACAACATGCTGTGGGCCTGGAGTCACATGTAGGCCAGACCAGGTAAGGACATTAGTTAACCAGATGGGTTTTAACAACAATCGACAATGATTCCACAGTCATCAACAGACTGTTAATTCCTTTTATTGAATTCAATACCGTCATCTGTGTGGCAGGATTTGAACATTACCCTGGCTCTGTGGATTACTAGTTCAGTGCAATGGCACGACACCAGCTCCTCTGCCTATCCTCAGGATCAACTGACTTGTGTCTGTCGAAGGGTCATGAGGACTCGAAACGTCAACTCTTTTCTTCTCCGCCGATGCTGCCAGACCTGCTGAGTTTTTCCAGGTAATTCTGTTTTTGACTTGTGTCAACTATTGTTCACAGAACCATTCAACATGACCACCTATATCTGTACCTAAAATAGCTTCTTGAGCCTCCACGCTCACTGCAATGGCTGTCTTAATTGTCACAGGCTAGCTCTCTCAGCTCTTCACTGCCAGGGTAGGAATCTATTGCTCCAGCACCAAAGGTTTACAATGCTAGATGCAACACTCTTTCATCATCCTGAGCAACACAGTAATGTAACAATGGAAATCAAGCGCAGTCATGGGAGATTCTATAGCCAGGTTTATAAACAGCCCATTTTACAATTTTATCTGGGGTCTCACCTGGTATATTGCCTCCCTGGTGCTGGGAGTAAAACATCAAGGAACAGGTGGAAAAGCTTCTCAATTGTATGCTTTCAAAAGCACCAATAGTCATCTAGTACCTCATCAAGGTGGGTATTCTTCATTTATGCAGGGTGTGTCAGCAGGTTACTAATCAGTAGGCAGCTTCACATGTTTTCTTACCTAACATTCACAAAAGTATATTTGCCAGCAGGATTCAATGTATAGCAATCAGGAGCAGGAACTGTGGTCAATTTTTCCCTCCCATAAGATACTCAGGCCATTTGCAGTGATCTACTGCTGCTTCAACTAATATCAACTAAATTAACCATGGGGATCAAAACCGAGACCTTTCTGGTTTATATGGCTCAGTGTCACACGTTGTGTTTACTTAGTGAACCATTGGAGCCTCAATGTTCATTTTTTTTAAAAAATGTTTCACATTTCAAATAAAACCTCTTTTTTTCTATTTCAAGTTGATCAAACTGCACAGAACAATACAAGGTTTGTGACATAATTGTTGTAATAGTTTTCAGGAAAATACTACTTAACTGGTGTTGTCACATTGTTATAAATATCAATTCATTGAATCAGGAAACAGCTTGGCTGTCACATCACTGCAGGTTTCCTTGGAAAGTTTTGATTACAATGAGTACACTATAAAAACAATTAACCAACACAATCAGCAGGATCACACGTAAAAGAAACATAATCAAATTATCCAAAAGATGAAGTTGTGTACATCAGCAACAAACTGTAGAATGTTAATTTTCCTTCGTTACTTTCAAAGTGCATACAATTGTATAAACATTTTCAGAAAATTTCTGCAAACTTTCCTTACAAATTGTTTTGTTAATACTCCTCTAAATAGTCTTACAATAACAAATGGTGGCACAGTGTCAACATTTGTTTTAAACTTAACAGTTTGAATTGAAAACCAAATTATGTATTGATTATAAATCTAGAAACAAATCTTTATCTATTAATAATGCCATGTATACTCTCTGGTGTGTTAAATGGGCCCAACACATCACCTATAAAGAAGCTTACTCATGTTAATTTGAGAATAGCAATCTGATCATACTTATAAGGCTCATGTCACCTAATAAAAGGTTACTACACCTTGCTGCATAGAAAAAACTACTACAGAATTAGAAAAAAATCAAGCTCCATGAAGATTTTGAGGTTAACATACTTGTCAAAGAAGAATATTACATCATCACTCTAGTGCCAACTTTATTAATAAAAATAAGCCTGGGATGTACATCTTGTTGAGTTCCCTTATAAAAGAAAACTGGGCAGTTCATGGCATTGCTCATTGTACATCAGGCAACATCTTATTTTATAAGTGTTGCCAACAGAATATGACAAGGCAAATGAGATACAGAAAGTACATAGTAACACAAAACCTTTAACGTAACACTGGTCAATCTCCAGTGCTGCTGAAGACAGCAAGTCAGAGGATGTGCTGCTTTAGAATGACAGCAGAGAGTTATAACACAAAGCTACACATAAAGCATAGAGGTAAAATTTTAAAACAGTTAATCAAATTTTAGATATTTTCTTTTAAAACTAACTACAATGTGCAAGATTGGATTGTTTACTATAGTCAAAAAGCAAGTGAATAGGACATCAAGTAAGATGACATAAAAAGCAGTTTTTCTAAATTCTTTCATGGGATGTGGGTGCTACTGGCAAGGCCAGCATTTGTTTCCTATCCCTAATTGCCCTTGAGAAGATGGTGGCAAGCCTCATTCTTGAATCCATGCAGTCCATCTGGTGCAGGTACACCCACAATGCTATTAAGGAAGGAGTTCCAGGATCTTAACTCAGCAACAGTGAAAGAACGGCAATATAGCTCCAAGTCAGGCCCAAGCCTGAATGTTGTCCAGGTCTTGCTGCCTATGGGCAGAGACTGCTTTAGTATCTGAGCAGTTGTGAATGGTACTGAACAGTGTGCCAAATAGGAAGATCAGAAAGGATCTTTATACTCTATGCTTCTCTTTGGGTTAAGTCTAAAACCCAACATTTGGGTTACAGTCAACTGCATTATTGGTTTGGTGCTCAGGTTTTGAAACCTACGAAAATGGCAGCAGGAGCTGATTGACTCATACCACAGCACCAAATTTGAGAAGCGTGCAATGCCAAGCTGAAGACTGAATCTTTTTATAGTATTTAATTGCAGGGAGTATTACAGGACAGAATGTTATGACTAAAGATCATCGACCTGAAATGTTAACTCTTTCTCTCTCTACAGATGCTGCCTGCCCTGCAGTGTTTCCAACATTTTTTTGCTTTTATTTAAGATTTCCGATATTTTGCTTTAACACTACAGGGCAGTTTGATTAATTTTGTTCTCCCAACATTTATTGCCAGCATCTAGTTGCCTTGTAAAATATTGGTGGGACTTGAACCGCAGTAATCCTTCTGCTAATGCAGCCCTCACAATGAAGTTGGGTGGAAATTCTGTTAAATTGGCCCAACAACAAAACAGCGATGTATGTCCAAGTCTGGATGCATGACTTGGAGAGGAACTCAAATGTAATCTTTCTCTCGCAACATTGAAGAGGGGAAGGGAGTGCTGAACAGATGATGGTAAGAGAGACAGGAAAGTACAAATATAGAAAGAGAGAGAGAAAGAATGGAGTTTAGGGGATGGATAAGATGAAATGAGAAGTGTGAGAGAGAGAGGACAATGAGGAGAATAGGGAAAGAGGAGAGTGGGGATGATGAGCGGGAAGGAGACATTATAGATTATGCTCCCATGACTATCTCTGGTAGAGCATGTCATGCCCTAACAACCTTCCAAATTAAAAAAAACTCTCAATCTCTCTCTTCACGCTTGTGATTATTTTAAAATTATATGCACTAGTTATGAACTCAATGGCGAGTCCAAATGCTTTTCCTATTAAGACTCACCATAATTATGAATTATATCTCCTCTTAGCATTCTCTGTTCTAGCGAAAAGAATGCACCTTTCTTGAATTTATCCTCATAACTAAAGCCTTTCAATTTTTGAGTACAAAAGCTGAGTTTCAGTCATCAAAAAGTTAAACAGCAGACAAAAGAAAAGAGCAAGGTAGGCTATTGAAAAGAAGTTAATGGCAAGGTCATAACTCTAAACTTGTGTTGTATTTTTAATTAACGGTGACAGAGAACAAGTTAAATCTAAGAAAAAGTTCAACTCAGAATTTGTAGAATTGATGCAACTACATGATAACCAACCTGTGATGTTATTAAAATTGCATTTCTGCTTTTAGGCTACTTTAGTCTATTGAGGGACAAGCTAATGCAAATTTTTGCAGAACAAATAAACAGCTACCACAGATGACTGCACAACAAAAAAAAATTGCTTTCAAAGAAACCATCAAGGAAGACAGGGTTTTAGCCCTCTGTGGAAAAAAGTGACTGATAACCGAGAGGAAATAAAAATATGCCTTCATTTATTTTATGGGAGGAGTGCATTAGAGTTACTCACCAATTAGCTTTGAATTTACTTCATCGAACATTAAAGTTACAGGAATAAAAGTAAACACTGAATAAAATTAAACACTGAGGAAAAAAATGAAAGGAGAAGGGCAAAAGGACCATCCTTCTGGGGAGGGGAAGGATGGGAGCCAGAGAGGTTGGATGAGTATGGAGAAAGAGGAGAGGATAGACAAGGGGATGGTTTATGAAAAAGAGCAGCATGATCTTGGCTTTTTGTGCATATGGGGTCTTTCTTCTGTGTGAGGGTATTTTTTTTAATGGAGAATATTTATTCTCAAAATGAAGGCTGGTATATTATCCAACAAAAGCCCATTCACTAAGTTTGACATGATGTTGCACAGAGAACAAAAAACTTTACTTGACTTTCTATGGCTCATATAAAAGGGATTAAATCTCCAACAAATTAAAAGTTCTGAAAACATAGGGCTGAATCTTCTGCAGAGTGGCAATACCTTGCACCAGAGCTCCACATTTCTCAGCTGCACTTCTGAACTGGGGCCTCCTAAGAAACGTGCAGCATACCTGTTCTCAGAATCTTCTTTCACAGTACAGAAGCATCGGGGAAACCAAGCCCATGTCCCGTTTTTATGGCTACCGAATTCCAGTAAGTTTAAATGTTGCAGTCACTTTGAGAAGCTATGGAGAGAAGGTAAGTGGGTGAGGGAGCAGGGTGGCAGGGAAGTGGATGGGTAGGGTAGCAATTAAATAGATGAGGGAGTAGGGTGGGTCGGAGGTTCAGGAGTCAGTAGTCGGGGGCGGGGGGGAACGTGCGGATAGGGGGTCAAGGCAGTTAGTCGGGACAGGGGGTAGAAGGGGGGAAGTCAGAGGGGTCTGGGGTAGTCAGGGGGTTAGGGTCACCACCGATGCACGGTGGCAGTGTGTACAATCTATAAGATGCGCAGCAGTAACTCACCAAGGCTCCTTCGACAGCACCTTCCAAACGCACAAACTCTGCCACCTACATGGACAAGGGCAGCCGAAGCATGCGAATACCACCACTTGTAAATTCCCCTCCAAGCTACACACTGCCCTGACTTGGAACTATATTTCCATTCCTTCAGTCACTGGGGCTGACTTCCTAACAGCCTTGTGGTAACACCTATACCACATGAACTGCAGCGGTTCAAGCAGGCAGCTCACTACCAACTTCTCAAGGGCATTTAGGGATGGGCAATAAATGCATAACCTAGCCAGCAACACCCACATCCCATGAAGAAATAAAAAAACTCTACATTGTTTTAAAAAAGAAGTCTATTAAAAATAATACATTAGACTTCTTGCAGTTTTTAACATGTTGGAACTTCTTCATTGTTTGATAATTCAGTTCCTGCTCCTTTGTTGAAAAATAAGAGATTATTTAGAAAATGAGTGCTCCCACAGCACAAAATTGCTTCCCAAAGCTGAACTACTGTCCATGCACCTTTCCTTCACCCTCCCCTCTGCCAATTATCTCCCAACACTCTGACCCTGCTTAATCTGAAGATGTTTGGTCAGGATTTAAATTCACGGCACTCTGGTCCCTAGGTGCCAGATTTGTTTGCAGTGGGGTCCAAACTGAACCCTTCCGTCTCCGAAGTGAGAATTCAAGACTGAGTCAGTGATCATTCCATCTGAATGCAAGTACCCTGCTAGATGTCAACCCAGTATTTAGAGGCCTATTTACTAGCCTCCTTTAACCGGTGCTGAGTGGATTGGTATTGAATGATAGCCAAAATTTAATACTGTATTGCAACTCGGAGAGAAACTGAATGGCCAGTTTCTGAAAACCAGTATTTATTTTGAAATATCTGTGGTTGTTACCTCAGACACTGAGTACAATTTCCTCTTTAATTTAATGGGACATCTTAAAACAAGTGCCCTAGATCACAGCAACCTGATAGTTTTTAATTGGAGCATTTCAACGTGCACTGCATATGTTCCAAGTGAGTTTCCAAAATATCTCTCACATTTCTAGTATACAGGCCCCAACAGCAAAAATCACATGGTTCTCTTCCTTGTGTAATAAATTATTTCCTCTCTATACAGATTATCTATATAATCAGTCTAACCTAAACACACATGGTAGTACATGCACTGGCAAGTAAGAGGACAACTCGCTTCTTAGATCAAGGCTCTGTCACTGTCTACTTTCCCAAATCTTCTTTCTTGTGAGGAAATATCTATCTTCTCTACATTCCGCCAATGAAAACTCATTTGAGATTGTTATGGGAAATGCTGTTGGAAAATTGTGGATACAAAGCTGGATCATGAAAGCGTTCAATAGAACACTGAAGCACTGGATGGTACAAGAGCTATCGGCTAACGTGTTTACATCCAACACCACGATTATCTATTCCTCCTTCAAAAGCATTTACTGGTGGTCCAATGAGCTCAGTTGGCTTGATGGCTGGCGTGTGGATCAGATTACCACCAACAGCTCAAAGTTCAATCCCTGTTCCAGCTGAGGTAGGCTCAGGGCCTGCCTCCCTGCCCTACCCGTAGTAAAAAAAATCACAGCACTTTGCCATGATCACCAAGGGCCTGTCTTTGGGCAGAGAGCTCAAGAAGAACTTTTGCTAGGGATGTATGGAAATTCACCTCATAAACCAAAGGCTCACCAACTGCCCATCTTTTATTCACTTCCCGGGATATCTTAAAACAAATGCCCTAGATTACATCATTAAAGTAACATTCTTAAATTTCAACTGAGTTTCATAGCTCTGTCATATGCTACAGCAAAAGAATTAAGTAAAGTAAAAACATTCATGCACACCTTATTAAGGTTAAGAGTCAGCTTACTTCAGTGGCAGCATTGAGAGTCAAAAGCTTATCAGCTCAAGCCCTATTTCATGTCACTTCAAAGTTGTTCAGAGACAGGAGTCAAGAGTGCTGTCTATTATCTGAGACATTAAACCAGCGGATCCCAAACTGTGGCTAATTACCCTAAAAGGATTTGCAGAGGCAGCAGATGAGGTCATGAGCTCCCCCTCCTCCAAGACTGTGCCCCACACTGAGGCCCAAATGGCAGCCAGTAAAATAGGCAAAAAGGAAAAGAAGCTGGGTAGCTTTGTTAATAAAGGAAGGTATCAACGCGGTGGTGAGTAGTGATATAGATGCAATAGATCATTATGTGGAATCAGTTTGGTTGGAAATAAGGAAAAGCAAAGGGAAGAAGTCATGGGTAAGAGTCATCCATAGGCCCCCTGAAGAGTTGCCTTACTGTAGGACAAAGTATAAATCGGGAAATAATAGAGGTGTGTAAGAAGGGCGCTACAATTGTCATGGGTGATTTTAATCTACATATTGACTGGAAAAATCAGATTGGCAGGGGTAACATGGAAGACAAATTTATAGAATGCATCAGGGATTGTTTCTTAGAGCAATATGTTGCAGAACCTACCCGGGAACAGGCTATTTTAGATCTAGTGATGTATAATGAGTTGGATTAATAAGAGGTATCGTAGTTAAGAATTTTCTAGGGGGTAGCAATCATAACATGGCAGAATTTCAAATTCAGTCTTAGGGCAAGCAACTTGGGTTTCAAATCAGTGTCCTCAACTTAAATAAGGGCAATTACAGAGGTATGAAGAAAGAGCTGTCTAAAGCGGGTTGGGAAAATAGACTAAGGGGAAGGTCAGTGGATGAACAGTGGCAGACATTTAAGCAGACGTTTCATAATGTCCAGCAAAAATTTATCCTGGTCAAAAAGGAGGACTCGAGAAGGATGTACCAGCCATGGTTAACAAAGGCGGTCAAGAAGAGTATCAAATCAAAAACTAAGGCATACAAAGCGGTGAAAACTAGTGGTAGGGCAGAGGATTGGGAATTTTTTTAGGAACCAGCAGTGGATGACTAAAGAGCTAATACAGAGGGAGAAAATTGATGATGAAAATAAATTGGCAAGAAATATAAAAACAAACAGCAAGAGCTTCTATGGGCATATAAAAAGAGTGTAGCTAAAGTGAGCGTGGGACCCTTGGAGGATGCGACTGGAGAACTGATAATGGAGAAGAGGGAAATGGCAGATAATTTAAACCAATATTTTGCATCGGTCTTCACAGTAGAGGATACTATAAACATCCCTAATATATCAGATAAGCAGAAACTAATGGGAGGAAGGATCTTGCAATAGTCTTTATCACAGGGGCAAAGTATTTGACATACTAATGGGACTAAAGGCAGACAAGTCACCAGAACCTGATGGCCTGCATCCAAGAGTTTGAAAGGAAGTGGCTGCAGAGATAGTGGAGGCATTGATCGAAATATTCCAGAACTCACTGGATTCAGGGAGGGTCCCAGCAGATTGAAAAACCACTAACATGATGCCCCTGTTCAAGAAGGGAGGGAGACAAAAAGCAGGAAACTATAGGCCAGTCAACCTAACATCTGTCATTGGGAAAATGGTAGAGTCCATTATTAAGAAAGAAAAGCAGGACATTTAGAAAAGCTTAAAGCAAAACAACTGAGTCAACATGGTTTTGTGAAAGGGAAATCATGTTTGACAAATTTGCTAGAGTTCTTTGAGGAGACAACAAGCAGAGTTGATAAAGGGGAACCTTATAGATGTAGTGTATTTGGATTTCCAGGAAGCATTCAATCAGGCACCAAATAAAAGGTTATTGCATAAGATAGAAGCTCACGTTATTAGGGGTAATATATTAGCATGGATTGAGGATTGGAAGACAGAAGACAGAGTCGGGATTAATGGGTCTTTTTCAGGTTGGAAAGACGTAACTAGTGGAGTGCCACAAGGATCAGTCTTAGGGCCTCAATTTACTATCTATATTAGTGACAGGGATGAGGAGGCTGAGGGTAATGTATCCAAATTTGCTGACGATACAAAAATAGGTGGGAAGGCATGTTGTGATGAGGACATAAGGAATCTGAAAGGGGGTATGGATAGGTTGAGTGAGTGGGCAAAAACTTGGCAGATGGAGTTCCTGTAAGAAAGTGCGAGGTCACACACTTTGGTAGGATGAATCAAAAGGCAGACTATTATTTAAATTGAGAGAGACTCCAAAAACATGCAGCACAGAGGGACCTCAGTGTTCTTGTGTATGAAACACAAAAAGTTAGCATGCAAGTGCAGCAAGTAATTAAGAAGGCAAATGGAATTTTGGCCTGTATTGCCAGGGGGTTGGAGTTTAAAAATAGGGAAGTCTTGTTATAACTCTACAGGGTGTTGGTGAGGCCAAATCTAGAGTAGTGTGTGCAGTTTTGGTCCCCATATTTAAGAAAGGATATACTGGCAGTGGAGGCAGTTCAAAAGAGATTCACTAGGCTGATTCCTGAGATGAAGGGGTTGACTTATCAAGAACGGCTAAGCAGGTTAGGTCTTTATTCATTAGCATTTAGAAGAATGAGGGGTGATCTTATTGAAACATACATGATTCTGAGGTGACTTGACAGGGTAGATGTTGAGAAGATGTTTCCACTAGTAGGGGAACCTCGAACTAAGGGACATTGTTACAGAATAAAAGGACACTCATTTAAAACTGAGATGCGAAGGAATTTCTTCTCTCAGAGGGTGGTGAATATCTGGAATTCTCTACCCCAGAGAGTTGTGGTGGCTAGATCATTGAAAGTATTTAAAGAGGAGGTACACAGATTTTTGAAATATCGGGGAGTTGAGGGCTATGAGGAGCTGGCACAAAGTATGAGTTGAGGCTTGGGGCAGATCAGCCATAATCTTATTGAGTGGCAGGGTAGGCTTGAGGGGCCGAATGGTCTCCTCCTGCTTCTATTTCTTATGTTCTTATGGTTCTGCCCTTGCCCTGCTCACAACTTGGAGACTTCTGCCTGTGCCAACATTATGAACAAGTTTGATGCACGAGTAATTGATTTTCTCCTCTTCAACTTCATCTTTCTCCCACTGAATCCTTTTACTACGTCAATCTTAGCACTACCAGCCTGGTTCCAGGGAGTTTTTTTCTTCTTCTCAACACCATTTAAAGACGTTGCATGCAGAGGACTCATTAACTCAGAAGTTCCTGTTCCTTGGTCCATTCTGGAATCTGATGTACACTAAGAAACAGGAAGGTGGATTAACAAACCAACTGATCTGAAAAATTTAACTGGAACCTGAGGAGGAGGCTTAATGTATGCATCTGGATGGTGACAGAGGGTGTGAGGTGGGGTGGTTGTTATTTATTATATGATCCAATCAAAAAAGAGGCAGCAACAATTACACAGTTTACCTCCCTAGTTTACTCCAGTGGAGTGTGGGGGAGTGAACAACATTTAATTAAAGAATGTTAGGAAAATATGAAATTCTTCATAGGCAGTAGCTGGTAGGCACAACAGGGGCAAGGGGTTGGTAAATCATCTGCACAAGGGCTTGTGCTGGGGCTCAGACTGTCAGGGCTGCCACGACTCCCAGCTGGCTGGCTGACGTGTGTGTGTGTGTGTGTGGGGTGGGGGTGGGTGGGGGATGGTGGGAGATAAGTTGATCACAGTGCGTGGGTGGGGGACGCAGGCAAGAGGAACCTGACTGAGCCTTGTGTCAAAAGGAAATATGGAGAACTTAGCTGAAACCTACGAGTACTTAAAGTAACAACATTTTGACAAAGTACTTTGAAAACAGATTTTCATATTTATGTAATGTATCATACTAATCCACAGTCTTAAATAATTATATACTGGATGTTACTATGCTGCTTTATTTGCTATTTTATTTTTGTTAGCACCTGGGACAGGGTTGTAGTGCCAAATTTTGAGGTGCCAGAGTTCTAAGAAAACGTGTTGGCCAATTAATTTCTAAATCTACTATAAAGTTGTTTGCATATGTGCTAATCATTTGAGTCCTCAGAAGTCAGTGAAACTATGCTTTTTAAGTGAAAAATATTCGCGGCCCCATTACCACCAACCTCTTTCTCATTCCTCCCTCCAACAACCTCCCAAACACCCCCACTCCCTCTCCTTTACAACTCCCTCCCCCAATCTCCCTCCACCACCACGCAACAAACCCATTCCCACTCCCCAAACCCTAACCCCCCCACCTCCCCTCGCCCCACCCCTCCACCCTGCAGCAGCAGTGCAGCAATGAGTGAAATTGACATGATGGACTGACTTCCAAAAATCAGAAGTTACATCCTCACCATACAAATCCCCTCATACTCACATACGTCGCCCCCTTACACACACGCATTCCCCCTCACACACACAGCCCCAGCCCTCCACACACACACATGTGCGTGTACGCTCTCACACACACGCGCACACTCTCCCTCCCTCTTGTGCGCTCTCTCTCTCATGCGCACTATCTCTCTTTCTCTCACGTGCACTCTCTTTCTCTCACGTGCTCTCTCTCTCTTCCTCTCATGTGCACTCTCTCTCACGTGCACTCTCCCTCGCGCATTCACTCCAAGTCTCTCTTGCACGCACTCTCTTTCTCAGGCGTACAATCTCTCTCATGCGCACTCTCACGCGCAGTCTCTCACTCTCACACGCACTCTCTCTCGCGCGCACTCTCTTCACGCACACTCTCTCTCTCCAACGCGCACACTCCCTCTCACACGCATTCACTGTCCGCATCTCTATCTCAGGAGCAATCTCTCTCTCTCATGCACTCACCCTCTCTCTCGCGCAGGCTCTCTCACGTGCACTCTCTCTCTCACGCGCACTCTCGCTCTCTCTCTCATGCACACGCTCTCTCTCTCGCGCGCACGCTCTCTCTCACGCACTCTCTCTCACGCGCACTCTCTCTCTCACGCGCACTCTTGCTCTCTCTTGTGTGCACTCCCTCACACACGCGTGCGTGCACTCTTGTCCACACACACACGCGCACTCTCCCTCCCTCACACATGCGCGCACTCTCCCTCTCACTCACACACGCGTGCACTCTCCCTCTCTCACATACACGGGCGTACACTCCCTCTCTCACACACCCGCGTACTCTCCCTCTCTCACATATGTGCATGCACTCTCCCTCTCTCACATATGTGTATGCACTCTCTCATACACGCGCACGCACTCTCTCTCTCTCACACACATGCGTGCACTCTCTCTTACACAGGCACTCTCTCTGACATACAGGCGCGCACTCACTCTCTCTCAGGCGCTCTCTCTCTCTCGCACCTTCACTCCCCCTCTCTCTCTCACAAGCAGTCTCTCCCTCGTGCACTCTTTCTCTCAGGTGCGCTCCCTCTCTCTTACGCGCACTCTCTCTCACGCACACTCTCCCTCCCTCATGCGTACTCTCTCTCTCATGTGCATTCACTCTCTGTCAGGCGTATTCTCATTCTAACGCGCGCTCTTTCTCACACGCACTCACTCTCTCACGCGCACTCTCTCTCGTGCATTCACTCCCCCTCTCTATCTCACGAGCAATCTTTCTCTCACGCACTCTCCCTCTCTCACACCCTCTCTCTCACACGCACTCTCTCTCATTCTCTCTCACGCGCACTCTCTCACCCACTCTGTCTCACTCACACACTCTCGCTCTCTCTCTCACGCGCACTCTCTTTTTCTCTCTCGTGCACTCTCTCTCGCTCACACGCACTGTCTCTCTCACGCGCACTCTCTCTCACCCGCACTCTCTCTCTCTCTCACACACACTCTCTCTCTCTCACGCGCACTCTTTCACGTGCTCGCTCTGTCTCTCTCGCACACTTTCTCTCTCATGAGTACTCTCTCTCTCTCTCACGCACGCGCTCTCTCTCACACACACGCTCTCTCTCACACACACACGCTCTCTCTCTCCCACACGCAGACTCACTCTCTCATGTGCACTCTCGTTCTCATTCGCACTCTCACTCATGCGCACTGTCTCTCGCTCATGCGCACCCTCACACATGCTCATGCGCACTCTCCCTCTCTCACACATGCGCGCATTCTCCCTCTCTCACACATGTGCATGCACTCTCTCTCTCATGTGCACTCTCCCTCTCTCATGCGCACTCTCTCTCACACGCACACACTCTCTTGTGCGCACACTTTCGCTCTAGCGCACTCTCTCCCTTGC
This sequence comes from Carcharodon carcharias, assembly GCF_017639515.1. Lineage (NCBI taxonomy): Eukaryota > Metazoa > Chordata > Chondrichthyes > Lamniformes > Lamnidae > Carcharodon > Carcharodon carcharias. Next base: position 43,080,141 of record NC_054470.1, read on the forward strand.
ACACTCTCTCTCACATGCATTCTCTCTCTCCGGCGCACTTTCCCTCTCTCAAGCGCGCTCTCTGTCTCTCACATGCGCTCTCTCTCCCATGCGCTCACTCTCTCTCTCCGATGCGCTCTCCCTCACATGCACTCTCTCTCATTTGCACTCGCATTCATGTGCACCCTCTCACACGCACTCTCCCTCACACACGCACTCTCCCTCTCTCTCTCTCTCACACGCACTCTCTCTCTCTCTCTCACACGCACTCTCCCTCTCTCTCTCACACGCACACTCCCTCTCCCTCTCACACGCACTCTCCCTCTCACACACACTCTCCCTCTCTCTTTCACACGCACTCTCTCTCTCATGCGCATTCTTTCTCTCTCACACTCTCTCTCATGTACTCTCGCTCTCCCTCTCTTACGTGCACTCTCGCTCACACTCTCACAAACGCGCGCATGCACTCTCGCCCACACAAGCGCGCATTCTCCCTCTCTCACACAAGCGCGCACTCTCCCTCTCTCACACAGCGCGCACTCTCCCTCTCTCACACAGCGCGCACTCTCCCTCTCTCACACAGTGCGCACTCTCCCTCTCTCACACACGCGCGCACTCTCCCTCTCTCACTCACGCGCGCACTCTCCCCCTCTCACACACGCGCGCACTCTCCCTCTCTCACACATGTGCATGCACTCTCTCTCATATGCACTCTCTCATGAGCACTCTCTTTCACGCACACTCTCTCTCACACGCGCACACTTTCTCTCTGGCGCACTCTCTGCCTTGCGCACTCTCTCTCACGTGCATTCTCTCTCTCCGCCGCACTTTCCCTCTCTCAAGCTCTCTGTATCTCACACGCGCTCTCTCTCTCCCACGCGCTCACTCTCTCTCTTTTGCACTTGCTCTCATGCACACCCTCACACACGCACTCTCCCTCACACACGCACTCTCCCTCACACACGCACTCTCCCTCACACACGCACTCTCCCTCTCTCTCACACGCACTCTCTCTCTCATGCGCATTCTTTCTCTCTCATGCTCTCTCTCATGTGTACTCTCACTCTCCCTCTCTTACGTTCACTCTCGCTCACACTCTCACAAATGCGCACGTGCACTCTCGCCCACACAAGCGCGCACTCTCCCTCTCTCACACAAGCGCGCACTCTCCCTCTCTCACACAAGTGCGCACTCTCCCTCTCTCACACAAGCGCGCACTCTCCCTCTCTCACACAAGCGCGCACTCTCCCTCTCTCACACAGCACACACTCTCCTTCTCTCACACAGGGCGCACTCTCTCTCTCACAAAAGCACCCACTCTCACTCTCTCACACAAGCGTGCACTCTCCCTCTCTCACACAAGCGCGCACTCTCCCTCTCTCACACAAGCGTGCACTCTCCCTCTCTCACACAAGCGCGCACTCTCCCTCTCTCACACAAATGCGCACTCTCCCTCTCTCACACAAGCGTGCACTCTCCCTCTCTCACACAAGCGCGCACTCTCCCTCTCTCACACAAGCGCGCACTCTCCCTCTCTCACACAAGCGCGCACTCTCCCTCTCTCACACAAGCGCGCACTCTCCCTCTCTCACACAAGCGCGCACTCTCCCTCTCTCACACAAATGCGCACTCTCCCTCTCTCACACAAGCGTGCACTCTCCCTCTCTCACACAAGCGCGCACTCTCCCTCTCTCACACAAGCGCGCAATCTCCCTCTCACACAAACGCGCACTCTGCCTCTCTCACACAATCGCGCTCTCCCTCTCTCACATAAGCGCGCACTCTCCCTCTCTCACACAAGCGCGCACTCTCCCTCTCTCACACAAGCGCGCACTCTCCCTCTCTCACACAAGCGCGCACTCTCCCTCTCTCACACAAGCGCGCACTCTCCCTCTCTCACACACGCGCGCTCTGCCTCTCACACGCGCGCTCTCCCTCACACACGCGCGCTCTCCCTCTCACACGTGCGCGCTCCCTCGCTCACACACGCGCGCACTCTCCCTCTCTCTCACATGCACGCACTCTTCCTCTCTCACACATGCGCACTCTCCCTCTCTCACACACGTGCGCACTCTCCCTCTCTCACACACGCGCACTCTCTCTCTCTCACACAAGCGCGCACTCTCCCTCTCTCACACAAGCGCGCACTCTCCCTCTCTCACACAAGCGCGCACTCTCCCTCTCTCACACAAGCGCGCACTCTCCCTCTCTCACACAAGCGCGCACTCTCCCTCTCTCACACAAGCGCGCACTCTCCCTCTCTCACACAAGCGCGCACTCTCCCTCTCTCACACAAGCGCGCACTCTCCCTCTCTCACACAAGCGTGCACTCTCCCTCTCTCACACAAGCATGCACTCTCCCTCTCTCACACAAGCGCGCACTCTCCCTCTCTCACACAAGCGCGCAATCTCCCTCTCACACAAACGCGCACTCTCCCTCTCTCACACAATCGCGCTCTCCCTCTCTCACATAAGCGCGCACTCTCCCTCTCTCACACAAGCGCGCACTCTCCCTCTCTCACACAAGCGCGCACTCTCCCTCTCTCACACAAGCGCGCACTCTCCCTCTCTCACACACGCGCGCACTCTCCCTCTCTCACACACGCGCGCTCTGCCTCTCACACGCGCGCTCTCCCTCACACACGCGCGCTCTCCCTCTCACACGTGCGCGCTCCCTCGCTCACACACGCGCGCACTCTCCCTCTCACACACGCGCGCACTCTCCCTCTCACACACGCGCACACTCTCCCTCTCTCTCACATGCACGCACTCTCCCTCTCTCACACATGCGCGCTCTCCCTCTCTCACACACGTGCGCACTCTCCCTCTCTCACACACGCGCGCTCTCTCTCTCTCACACACGCGCGCACTCTCCCTCACTCACACACACACGCACTCTCCCTCTCTCACACATGCGCGCACTCTCCCTCTCTCACACATGCGCGCACTCTCTCTCACACATGCACAGACTCTCTCTCACATGCATTCGCACTCTCCCTCTCACACATACGTTCGCACTCTTTCTCACACACACGCGCACTCTCCCATTCTCACACATGCGTGCACTCACACACGCGCAAACTCTCTCACACACGCTCGCACTCTTCCTCTCCCACACACGCGCATTCTCCCTCTCCCACACACAAATACACAAACACAGGCGCACACACTCTTACACATGCGCAATCTCTCTCTCACACAAGCGCGCACTCTCCCACTCTCACACAAGCGCACGCTCTCCCTCTCTCACACAAGCGCGCGCTCTCCCTCTCACACAAGTGCGCGTTCTCCCTCTCTCACACAAGCGCGTGCTCTCCCTCTCTCACACAAGCGCGCACTCTCCCTCTCTCACACAAGCGCACTCTCCCTCCCTCACACACGCGCGCTCTCCCTCTCTCACACACACGCGCACTCTCCCTCTCTCACACACGCGCGCACTCTCCCTCTCTCACACACGCGCGCACTCTCCCTCTCTCACACACGCGCGCACTCTCTCTCTCTCTCACACACACGCACACACTTTCTCTCACACGCATTCGCACTCTCGCTCTCACACATACGCACGCACTCTTTCTCACACACGCGCGCACTCTCTCTCTCTCACACAAGCGCGTACTCTCCCTCTCTCAAACCCACGTGCACTCTCCCTCTCACACCTGCGCGCACTCTCCCTCTCTCACACCCGCGCGCACTCTCCCTCTCTCACACCCGCGCGCACTCTCCCTCTCTCACATACATGCGCGCACTCTCCCTCTCTCACATACATGCGCGCACTCTCTCTCTCTCATACATGCGCGCACTCTCTCTCTCTCTCACACACATGCACACACTCTCTCACAGGCATTCGCACTCTCCCTCTCACACATACGCACGCACTCTTTCTCACACGCGTGCACTCTCCCATTCTCTCACACGCGTGCACCCTCACACACACGCAAACTCTCTCACACACACGTGTACTCTCCCTCTCCCACACACGCGCACACTCTCCCTCTCCCACATACAAATACACAACACAGGCACACACACTCTCACACGTGCGCAATCTCTCTCTCACAAATGCGTGCACTCTCTCATGCGCACTCACTCTCTCTCACGCGCGCTCTCATGCACACACGCTCTCACACACACACTCTCTCACACACGCCCATGCGCACTCTCTCTCTCTGACACACTCGCACACACACTCTCTAACACACGTGCAGTCTCTCACACGCACTCTCTCTCTCACATGCGCACTCTCTCTCTCAGGCGCACGCTCTCTCATGCTTTCTCTCACACGCACATTTTCTCTCTATCGCACTTTCTCCCTCGCGCACTCTCTCTCATGCGCATTCACTCTCTCCCGCACACTTTCTCAGTCGCACATTCCCTCTCGCGCGATTCATGTCTCTCACGTGCGAACTCTGTCTCTCATGCGCGATCTCTCTCTCACATGTGCACACACTCTCTCTCATGCACTCTCTCTCACATGCACTCTCTTTCTCATTCGCACTCTCTCTCGCGCACTCTCTCTCCCTCTCACGCGCACTCTCACTCTCCCTCTCACACGCTCTCTCTCTCTCTCACGCGCACTCTCTCACGGGCACTCTCTCTCACGGGCACTCCCTCTCACGGGCACTCTCTCTCTCACGCATACTATCTCACGCGCACTCTCTCTCTCTCACGCGCACTCTCTCTCTAACGCGCACTCTCTCTCTCTCACGCACTCTCTCTCAGCCGCACTCTCTGTGTCTCACGTGCCCACTCTCTCTCACGGCGCCCACTCTCTCTCACGCGCCCCTCTCTCTCTAGCGCATGCTCTCCCTCGCGCACTCTCTCATGCGCTCTCCCTCACTCATTTGCACTCATTCTCATGTGCACTCCTCCTCTCACACGCACTCTCCCTCTCACACGCACTCTCCCTCTCCCTCTCACACGCACCCTCCCTCTCACACGCACCCTCCCTCTCTCTCTCACATGCACTCTCCCACTCTCTCTCACACGCATTCTCCCTCTCTCTCACATGTACTCTCCCTCTCTCTTATACGCACTCTCCCTCTTTCTCTCACGCACTCTCTCTTTCATGCGGATTCTTTCTCTCTCACGCTCTCTCTCACGCATACTCTCACTCTCCCTCTCTCTCACAAGCATGCACTCTCTCACACACGCGCACTCTCCCTCTCTCACACACACGCGCACTCTCCCTCTCTCACACACGCGTGCACTTTCCCTCTCTCACACATGCGCGCACTATTCCTCTCTCAAACACGCACGCACTCTCCCTCTTTCAAACACGCGTGCACTCTCCTCTCACACATGCACGCTCTCCCTCTCTCACACGCGCGGACTCTCCCTCTCTCACATACGTGCACGCACTCTCTCACGCGCTCTCTCTCACGTGCACTCTCTCTCACGCGCGCTCTCTCTCATGTGCACTCCTTCACATTCGCACTCGCATTCATGCGCACTCTCTCTCACACATGCACTCTCCCTCTCTCTCTCTCTCACGCACTCTCTCTCTATTACACGCACTCTCTCTCTCTATCACACGCACTCTCTCTCTCTATCACACGCACTCCCCCTCTCCCTCTCATGCGCACACTCTCTCACACACGCGCACGTGCACTCTCGCCCACACAAGCGCGCTCTCCCTCTCACACAAGTGCGCGCACTCACTCTCTCACACGCGCATGTGCACTCTCACACACGCGTGCACTCCCTCTCTCACATATGTGCACGCGCTCTCTCTCTCTCTCACACGCGCACGCACTCTCTCACAAATGCGTGCGCTCTCTCTTACACAGGCACTCTCACACTCTGACACAGGCGCACACTCGCTCTCTCGCGCGCTCACTGTCTCGTGCGCACTCTGTCTCGCGCGCACTGTCTCTCTCTCAGACGATCTCTCGCTCTCTTGCCTTCACTCCCCCCCTCTCTCTCTCTCACGAGCACTCTGGCTCTTGGGCACAATCTCTCTCTAGCGCACTCTCTCCCTCGCACGCTTCCTCTCATTCGCACGCACGCTCTATCACGCACATGCTTGCTCTATCGTGCGCTCTCTCTCTCACGCGCACTCTCTCTATCACACGCACTCTCTCTCATGCGCACTCTCTCCCTCTCATGCGCACTCTCTCCCTCTCATGCGCACTCTCTCCCTCTCATGCGCACTCTCTCCCTCTCATGCGCATTCTCTCTCACTCTTCCTCTCTCACGTGCACTCTCGCTCACACTCTCTCACACACGCGCACGTGCACTCTCGCCCACACAAGCACGGTCTCCCTCTCACACAAGTGCGCATTCTCACTCTCTCACACACGCGCGCTCTCTCTCACACATGCACGCTCTCTCTCTCACACGCGCGTGTGCACTCTCTCACATACACGTGCACACTCTCCCTCTCTCACATATGTGCACGCGCTCTCTCTCTCTCTCACACACGCGCACGCACTCTCTCACACACATGCGTGCGCTCTCTCTTACACAGGCACTCTCACTCTCTGATACAGGCGCATACTCGCTCTCTTGCGCGCTCACTGTCTCGTGCGCACTCACTGTCTTGCGCGCACTCTCTCTCTCTCTCAGGCGATCACTCGCTCTCTTGCCTTCACTCCCCCTCTCTCTCTCTCATGAGCACTCTGGCTCTTGCGTACAATCTCTAGCGCACTCTCTCCCTCGCGCGCTTCCTCTCATTCGCACGCACGCTCTATCACGCACATGTTCGCTCTCTCGTGCGCTCTCTCTCTCACGCGCACTCCCTCTCTCACGTGCCCACCCTCCCCCCTCACGCGCACACTCTTGTGCGCACTCTCTCGTGCGCACTATCTCACGCACACACCCACTCTCACGCGCACTCTCCCTCTCTCACGCACCCTCTCACGCACACTCCCTCTCTCACGCACACTCCCTCTCTCACGCACACTCCCTCTCTCACGCACACTTCCTCTCTCACGCACACTCCCTCTCTCACGCACACTCCCTCTCTCAGCAACACTTTCCCTCTCTCACACATTCTTTGTCTCTCACACAACCACTCTCTCTCACGCGTGCACTCTCTCACACGCGCGCACTCTCTCTCACATACACGTGCGCACTCTCCCTCTCTCACATATGTGCACATGCTCTCTCTCTCTCACACACGCGCACGCACTCTCTCTCACACACATGCGTGCGCTCTCCCTCTCACGCGCACTCCCTCCCTCTCACGCGCACTCTCTCCCTCTCACGCACACTCTCTCCCTCTCACGCGCACTCTCTCCCTCTCACGCGCACTCTCTCCCTCTCACGCGCACTCTCTCCCTCTCACGCACACTCTCCCTCTCTCATGCGCCCTCTCCCTCTCTCACGCGCACACTATAGTGCGCACTCTCTCTCGCGCACTCTCGCGCATTCTCTCTTGTGCGCACTCACTCTCCCACGCGCCCTCTCTCGCGCACCCTCTCTCTCTCACGCACACCCTCTCTCTCTCACGCGCACTCTCCCTCTCTCATGCGCACACTCTCTCAATCTCTCTCGTGCGCACTCTCTCCCTCTCGCACGCACTCTCTCCCTCTCTCACGCGCCCACACTCCCTCTCTCACGCACCCACTCCCTCTCTCACGCGCACAATCCCTCTCTCACGCGCACAATCCCTCTCTCACGCGCACAATCCCTCACGCGCACACTCTCGTGCGCTCTCTCTCACACACACTCTCGCGCATTCTCTCTCATGCACACACTCTCTCGCGACTTCTCGCGCGCACTCTCCCTCTCTCACGCGCGCACTCTCCCTCTCTCACGCGCGCACTCTCCCTCTCTCACGCGCGCACTCTCCCTCTCTCACGCGCGCACTCTCCCTCTCTCACGCGCGCACTCTCCCTCTCTCACGCGCGCACTCTCCCTCTCTCACGCGCGCACTCTCCCTCTCTCACGCGCGCACTCTCCCTCTCTCACGGGCGCACTCTCCCTCTCGCGCGCGCACTCTCCCTCTCGCGCGCGCACTCTCCCTCTCGCGCACGCACTCTCCCTCTCACGCGCACTCCCTCTCTCACGCGCACTCCCTCTCTCAGCAACACTTTCCCTCTCTCACGCATTCTTTATCTCTCACACAACCACTCTCTCTCTCACGCGTGCATATTCTCTCTCTCATGCGCTCTCTCTCATTTGCACTCTCTTTCGCATTCACACTCTCTCACGCGCACTCTCCCTCTCTCACGCGCACTCTGCCTCTCTCACGCGCACTCTCCCGCACTCTGTCACGTGCACTCTCCCTCTCTCGCGCGCACTCTCTCCCGCTCGCACGCACTCTCTCCCGCTCGCACGCACTCTCTCCCGCTCGCGCTAACTCTCTCCCTCTCGTGCTAACTCTCTCCCTCTCGCGCGCACTCTCTCCCTCTCAGGCACCCACTCTCTCTCTCATGCGCACACTCCCTGTCTCACGCGCACACTCCCTCTCTCACGCGCACACTCTCGTGCGCACTCTCTTGCACACTCTCTCTCTCTATCACATGCACTCTCTCTCTCTATCACAAGCACCCTCTCTCTCTCATGCGCACTTTCTCCCTCCAATGCGCATTCTCTCTCTCACTCTCGCTCTCCCTCTCTCACGTGCACTTTCGCTCACACTCTCTCACACACGCGGACGTTCACTCTCGCCCACACAAGCGCACTCTCCCTCTTCACACAAGTGCGCACTCTCACACACACGCGCACTCACTCTCTCATACACGCGCGCACTCTCACTCTCTCACATACACGTGCGCACTCTCCCTCTCTCACATACGTGCACGTGCTCTCTCTCACACACGTGCATGCGCGCGCTCTCACACAGGCACTCTCACTCTCTGACACAGGCGCACACTCGCTCTCTCGCGCGCTCACTGTCTCGTGCGCACTCACTGTCTCGCGCGCACTCTCTCAGGCAATCTTTGTCTCTCACACAACCACTCTCTCTCTCACGCGTGCACAATCTCTCATGCGCTCTCTCTCATTTGCACTCTCTTTTGCGTTCACACTCTCATGCGCACTTTCTCTCACGCACACTCTCCCTCTCTCACGCGCACACTCCCCCTCACATGCGCACTCTCCCTCTCTCACACGCACTCTCCCTCTCGCTCTGTCACATGCACTCTCCCTCTCCCTTTGTCACGCGCACTCTCCCTCTCTCTCTGTCACGCGCACTCTCACACTCTGTCACGCACACTCTCTCTCTGTCACGCACACTCCCTCTCTCTCTCGCGCGCACACTCTCCCTCTCTCGCGCGCACACTCTCCCTCTCTCGCGCGCACACTCTCCCTCTCTCGCGCGCACACTCTCCCTCTCTCGCGCGCACACTCTCTCTCTCTCACGCGCACACTCTCCCTCTCTCACGCGCACACTCTCCCTCTCTCACGCGCACACTCTCCCTCTCTCACACGCACACTCTCCCTCTCTCACGCGCACACTCTCCCTCTCTCTCTCTCTGTCACGCGCACTCTCCCTCTCTCTCTGTCACCTGCATTCTCCCTCTCTCTCTTTTTCACCTGCACTCTCCCTCTCTCTCACGCGCACTCTTTCTCTCACGTGCTCTCTCTCTCGCGCGCACTCTCTCCCTCTCGCGCGCACTCCCTCCCTCTCGCGCGCACTCCCTCCCTCTCGCGCGCACTCCCTCCCTCTCGCGCGCACTCCCTCCCTCTCGCGCGCACTCCCTCCCTCTCGCGCGCACTCCCTCCCTCTCGCGCGCACTCCCTCCCTCTCGCGCGCACTCCCTCCCTCTCGCACGCACTCCCTCCCTCTCGCACGCACTGTCTCTCTCTGACGCGCACTCTCACGCACACTCCCTCTCTCACGCAAACTCCCTCTCTCACGCAAACTCCCTCTCTCATGCATACTCCCTCTCTCAGCAACACTTTCCCTCTCTCACGCATTCTTTGTCTCTCACACAACCACTCTCTCTCTCTCACGTGTGCACATTCTCTCTCTCATGCGCTCTCTCTCAGTTGCACTCTCTTTCGCATTTACACTCGCTCTCATGCGCACTTTCTCTCTCACGCGCACTCTACCTCTCACGCGCACTCTCCCTCTCTCACGCGCACTCTCCCTCTCTCATGCGCACTCTCCCTCTCTCACGCGCACTCTCGCTCTCTCTATCACACGCACTCTCTCTCTCTATCACACGCACTCTCGCTCTCTATCAGGCGCACTCTCGCTCTCTATCACGCGCACTCTCGCTCTCTATCACGCGCACTCTCTCTCTCATGCGCACTCTCTCCCTCTCATGCGCATTCTCTCTCACTCTCGCTCTCCCTCTCTCACGTGCACTCTCGCGCACACTCACACACGCGTGCACTCTCACTCTCACATATGCGCGCACTCTCTCTCTCACACACACGTGCGCACTCTCTCTCACATACAGGTGCGCACTCTCCCTCTCTCACATATGTGCACGCGCTCTCACACACAAACGCACGCGCTCCCTCTCACACAGGCACTCTCACTCTCTGACACAGGCGTACACTCGCTCTCAAGCGCGCTCACTGTCTCGCGCGCACTCTCTCTCTCAGGCGATCTCTCGCTCTCTTGCCTTCACTCCCCTCTCTCTCTCACGAGCACACTGTCTCTTGCGCACAATCTCTAGCGCACTCCCTCCCTCGCGCACTTCCTCTCAATCGCACGCACGCTCTCTCACGCACATGCTCACTCAATCGCGCGCTCTCCCCCTCACGCGCACTCTCTCCCTCTCACGCGCACTCTCTCCCTCTCACGCGCACTCTCTCCCTCTCACGCGCACACTCTCGTGCTCTCTCGCACGCACACTCGCACGCACTCTCCCTCTCACACGCCCTCTCACGCACACTCCCTCTCTCACGTACACTCCCTCTCTCACGCACACTCCCTCTCTCACGCACACTCCCTCTCTCATGCACATTCCCCCTCTCAGCAACACTTTCCCTCTCTCACGCATTCTTTGTCTCTCACACAACCACTCTCTCTCTCACGCGTGCACATTCTCTCTCTCATGCGCTCTCTCTCATTTGCACTCTCTTTCGCATTCACACTCGCTCTCATGCGCACTTTCTCTCTCACGCACACTCTACCTCTCACGCGCGCTCTCCCTCTCTCACGCGCACTCTCCCTCTCTCTCTCACGCACTCTCGCTCTCTATCACGCGCACTCTCACTCTCTATCACGCGCACTCTCTCTCTCATGCGCACTCTCTCCCTCTCATGCGCATTCTCTCTCACTCTCGCTCTCCATCTCCCACGTGCACTCTCGCGCACACTCTCTCACACACGCGGACGTTCACTCTCGCCCACACAAGCACGCTCTCCCTCTCACACAAGTGCGCACTCTCATTCTCTCACACACGCGCGCACTCTCACTCTATCACACAGGCGCACTCTCACAAACGCGCGCACTCTCGCAAGTGCGCACTCTCCCTCTCTCACGCGCACTCTCCCTCTCTCACGCGCACTCTCCCTCTCTCTCACGCGCACTCTCTCCTCGCGCGCACTCTCTCCCTCTCGCGCGCACTCTCTCCCTCTCGCACGCACTCTCTCTCTCACGCGCCCACTCACGCACACTCCCTCTCTCACGCACACTCCCTCTCTCACGCACACTCCCTCTCTCACGCACACTCCCTCTCTCTCTCTGTCATGCGCACTCTCCCTCTCTCTCTCTCTTTCACGCGCACTCTCCCACTCTCTCTGTCACGCACACTCTCCCTCTCTTTCTCACGCGCACACTCTCCCTCTCTCACACGCACACACTCATGCTCATTCTCGATCTCTCTCGCGCGCACTCCCTCACACATGCGCACCCTCTCCCTCAAACGTGCACTCACTCACGCACGCACTCTTCCTCTCACTCACACGTGTGCACTCTCCCTCTCTCACATACATGCACGAACTCTCTCACGCACTCTCACTCTCTCACGCGCACTCTTTCACATTCGCACTCGCTTTCATGCGCACTCTCTCTCACACGCACTCTCCCTCTCTCTCACGATCACACTCACTCTCTCTCTCATGCGCATTCTCTCACTCTCGCTCTCCCTCTCTCACGTGCACTCTCGCTCAAACTCTCTCACACACGCGGACGTGCACTCTCGCCCACACAAGCGCAATCTCCCTCTCTCACACAAGTGCGCACTCTCACTCTCACACACGCGCGCACTCTCACTCACACATGCGCACTCTCTCTCACACGCACGCGCGCACTCTTCCTCTCATTCACACGTGTGCTCTCTCCCTCTCTCACATACACGCGCGCACTCTCCCTAACTCACATACGTGCACGCACTCTCTCATGCGCACTCTCTCCCACGCGCGCGCTCTCTCACGTGCACTCACATTCGCACTCGCTTTCATGCGCACTCTCCCTCACATGCGCCCTCACGCGCATTCTTCCTCTCTCTCTCACGCACTCTCTCTCTCTATCACACGCACTCTCTCTCTCTATCACAAGCACTCTCTCTCATGCGCACTCTCTCCCTCCAATGCGCATTCTCTCTCTCATTCTCGCTCTCCCTCTCTCACGTGCACTTTCGCTCACACTCTCTCACTCACGCGAACGTTCACTCTCGCCCACACAAGCGCGCTCTCCCTCTTCACACAAGTGCGCACTCTCACTCTCTCACACACGCGCACTCTCACACACGCACGTGCGCACTCTCTCACATACACGTGCGCACTCTCCCTCTCTCACATACGTGCGTGCGCTCTCTCTCACACAGGCACTCTCACTCTCTGACACAGGCGCACACTCGCTCTCTTGCGCGCTCACTGTCTCGTGCGCACTCCCTCTCTCAGGCGATCTTTGTCTCTCACACAACCACTCTCTCTCTCTCACGCGTGCACATTCTCTCATGCGCTCTCTCTCATTTGCACTCTCTTTCGCATTCACACTCTCATGCGCACTTTCTCTCACGCACACTCTCCCTCTCTCATGCGCACTCTCCCTCTCTCACGCACACTCTCCCTCTCGCTCTCTGTCACGCGCACTCTCTCCCTCACGCGCACTCTCTCCCTCTCGCGGGCACTCTCTCCCTCTGATGCGCACTCTCACGCACACTCCCTCTCTCACGCACACTCCCTCTCTCACGCACACTCCCTCTCTCATGCACTCCCTCTCTCAGCAGCACTTTCCCTCTCTCACAACCACTCTCTCTCTCACGCGTGCACATTCCCTCTCTCATGCGCTCTCTCTCATTTGCACTCTTTTTCGCATTCACAATCGATCTCATGCGCACTTTCTCTCTCACACACACTCTACCTCTCACGCACACTCTCCCTCTCTCTCTCTCACGCACTCTTTCTCTCTATCACACGCACTCTCGCTCTCTATCACGCACACACTCATGCTCATTCTCGATCTCTCTCGCGCGCACTCCTTCACAGATTCGCACCCTCTCCCTCACACGCGCACTCACTCACGCACGCACTCTTCCTCTCACTCACACGTGTGCACTCTCCCACTCTCCAATACACGTGCGCACTCTCCCTCTCTCACATAGGTGCACGAACTCTCTCACGCACTCTCACTCTCTCACGCGCACTCTTTCACATTCGCACTCGCTTTCATGCGCACTCTCTCTCACACGCACCCTCTCTCTATCACACGCACTCTCTCTCTCTATCACACTCACTCTCTCTCTATCACACTCACTCTCTCTCTCTCATGCGCATTCTCTCACTCTCGCTCTCCCTCTCTCATGTGCACTCTCGCTCACTCTCTCACACACGCGCACGTGCACTCTCACCCACACAAGTACACTCTCCCTCTCTCACACACGCGCGCATTCTCACTCTCACACACGCACACTCTCTCATACGCGCGCACTCTCTCTCACACATGCGCGTGCGCACTCTCTCATACACGTGCGCACTCTCCCTCTCACATATGTGCATGTGCTCTCTCTCTCTCACGCACGCGCACACACTCTCTCACACACAAATGCGTGCGCTCCCTCTCACACAGGCACTCTCACTCTCTGACACAGGCGTACACTCGCTCTCTCGCACGCTCACTGTCTCGTGCGCACTCTCTCTCTCAGGCGATCTCTCGCTCTCTTGCCTTCACTCCCCTCTCTCTCTCACGAGCACACTGTCTCTTGCGCACAATCTCCAGCGCACTCTCTCCCTCGCGCACTTCCTCTCAATCGCACGCACACTCTCTCACGCACATGCTCACTCAATCGCGCGCTCTCATCCTCATGCGCACTCTCTCCCTCTCACGTGCTCTCTCCCTCTCTCACGCACACTCCCTCTCTCAGCAACACTTTCCCTCTTTCACGCGCACTCACTGTCTCTCACACGCACTCTTTGTCTCTCACGCACCCACTCTCTCTCAAGCGTGCACATTCTCTCATGCGCTCTCTCATTAGCACTCTCTTTCGCATTCACACTCTCTCACGCGCACTCGCCCTATCTCACGCGCACTCTCCCGCCCTCACGCGCACTCTCCCTCTCTCACGCGCACTCTCCCTCTCTCACGCGCACTCTCCCTCTCTCACGCGCACTCTCCCCCTCTCACGCGCACTCTCCCCCTCTCACGCGCACTCTCCCCCTCTCACACGCACTCTCCCTCTCTCACGCACACTCCCTCTCAGCAACACTTTCTCACGCGCACTCTCCCACGCGTACTCACATTCGCACTCGCTTTCATGTGCACTCTCCCTCACACGCGCCCTCTCTCACGCGCATTCTCCCTCTCTCTCTCACGCACTCTCTCTCTCTATCGCACGCACTCTCTCTCCCTATCACAAGCACTCTCTCTCATGCGCACTCTCTCCCTCCAATGCGCATTCTCTCTCTCACTCTCGCTCTCCCTCTCTCACGTGCACTTTCGCTCACACTCTCTCATACAAGCGAACGTTCACTCTCGCCCACACAAGCGCGCTCTCCCTCTTCACACAAGTGCGCACTCTCACTCTCACACACGCACTCTCTCTCACACACGCGCGCACTCTCTCACACGCACGTGCGCACTCTCTCACATATACGTGCGCACTCTCCCTCTCTCACATACGTGCATGCGCTCTCTCTCACACAAGCGCACGCACTCTCTCTCACACACGTGCGTGCGCTCTCTCTCACACAGGGACTCTCACTCTCTGACACAGTCGCACACTCGCTCTCTCGCACGCTCAGTCTCGCGCACACTCACTGTCTCGCGCACACTCACTGTCTCGCGCACACTCACTGTCTCGCGCATACTCACTGTCTCGCGCACACTCACTGTCTCGCGCACACTCTCTCTCTCTCAGGCGATCTTTGTCTCTCACACAACCATGCTCTCTCTCACGCGTGCACATTCTCTCATGCGCTCTCTCATTTGCACTCTCTTTCGCATTCACACTCTCATGCGCACTTTCTCTCACGCACACTCTCCCTCTCTCACGCGCACTCTCCCTCTCTCTCTCTCTGTCACGCGCACTCTCCCTCTCTCTCTGTCACCTGCACTCTCCCTCTCTCACGCACTCTCCCTCTCTCTCACGCGCACTCTCTCTCTCATGCGCACTCTCTCCCTCTCGCGCGCACTCTCTCTCTCTGACGCGCACTCTCACGCACACTCCCTCTCTCATGCACACTCCCTCTCTCAGCAACACTTACCCTCTCTCACGCATTCTTTGTCTCTCACACAACCACTCTCTCTCTCACGCGTGCACATTCTCTCTCTCATGCGCTCTCTCTCATTTGCACTCTCTTTCGCATTCACACTCGCTCTCACGCGCACTCTCCCTCTCTCTCTCTCTCACGCACTCTCTATCACACGCATTCTCGCTCTCTATCACGCGCACTCTCTCTCTATCACGCGCACTCTCTCTCTCATGCGCACTCTCTCCCTCTCATGCGCACTCTCTCCCTCTCATGCGCATTCTCTCTCACTCTCGCTCTCCCTCTCTCACGTGCACTCTCACGCACACTCTCACACACGCGCACGAGCACTCTCGCCCACACAAGCGCGCTCTCCCTCTCACACAAGTGCGCACTCTCATTCTCTCACACACGCGCGCACTCTCACTCTCACACACGCGCGCACTCTCACTCACACACGCGCGCGTTCTCACTCTATCACACAGGCGCACTCACACACGCGCGGACTCTCTCACACATGCATGTGCGCACTCTCCCTCTCTCACGCGCACTCTCCCTCTCTCACGCGCACTCTCCCTCTCTCACGCGCAATCTCTTACTCTCACGCGCACTCTCTTACTCTCACGCGCACTCTCTCACGCGCACTCTCTCTCTCGCGCGCACTCTCTCTCGCGCGCACTCTCTCGCGCGCACTCTCTCTCTCGCGCGCACTCTCTCCCGCTCGCGCGCACTCTCTCCCTCTCGTGTGCACTCCCTCCCTCTCGCGCGCACTGTCTCTCTCACGCACTCTCCCTCTCTCTGTCACGCAGAATCTCCCTCTCTCTCTGTCACCTGCACTCTCCCTCTCACACGCACTCTCCCTCTCTCACGCGCACTCTCTCTCTCATGCGCACTCTCTCCCTCTCGCGCGCACTCTCTCTCTGACGCGCACTCTCACGCACACTCCCTCTCTCACGCACACTCCCTCTCATGCACACTCCCTCTCTCAGCAACACTTTCCCTCTCTCACGCATTCTTTGTCTCTCACACAACCACTCTCTCTCTCACGCGTGCACATTCTCTCTCTCATGCGCTCTCACTCATTTGCACTCTCTTTCGCATTCACACTCGCTCTCATGCGCACTTTCTCTCTCACGCACACTCTACCTCTCACGCGCACTCTCCCTCTCACGCGCACTCTCTCTCTCTCTCTCACGCACTCTCTCTCTCTCTCTCACGCACTCTCTCTCTATCTCACGCACTCTTTCTATCACACGCACTCTCGCTCTCTATCACGCGCACTCTCTCTCTCTCATGCGCACTCTCTCTCTCATGCGCACTCTCTCTCTCATGCGCACTCTCTCTCTCATGCGCACTCTCTCTCTCTCATGCGCACTCTCTCCCTCTCATGTGCACTCTCTCCCTCTCATGTGCACTCTCTCCCTCTCATGCGCATTCTCTCTCACTCTCGCTCTCCCTCTCTCACGTGCACACTCGCGCACACTCTCACACACGCGCACGTGCACTCACGCCCACACAAGCGCGCTGTCCCTCTCACACAAGTGCGCACTCTCATTCTCTCACACACGCGCGGACTCTCACACATGCACGTGCGCACTCTCCCTCTCTCACGCGCACTCTCCCTCTCACGCGCACTCTCTCTTTCTCTCACGCGCACTCTCTCTCTCTCGCGCGCACTCTCTCTCTCGCGCGCACTCTCTCTCTCGCGCGCACTCTCTCTCTCGCGCGCACTCTGTCCCTCTCGCGTGCACTCTCTCCCTCTCGCGCGCACTCTCTCCCTCTCGTGCGTACTCCCTCCCTCTCACGCACACTCCCTCTCACGCACACTCCCTCTCGCTCTCTGTCACGCGCACTCTCCCTCTCTCTCTGTCACGCGCACTCTCCCACTCTCTCTGTCACGCACACTCTCCCTCTCTTTCTCACGCGCACACTCATGCTCATTCTCGATCTCCCTCGCGCGCACTCCCTCACACATGCGCACCCTCTCCCTCACACGCGCACTCACTCACGCACGCTCTCTTCCTCTCAATCACACTTGTGCACTCTCCCTCTCTCCAATACACGTGCGCACTCTCGCTCTCTCACATACGTGTAAGAACTCTCTCACGTGCACGAACTCTCTCGCGCACTTTCACATTCGCACTCGCTTTCATGCGCACTCTCTCTCACACGCACCCTCTCTCACGCGCACTCTCCCTCTCGCTCACGCACTCTCTCTCTCTCTCTATCACACGCACTCTCTCTCTCATGTGCACTCTCTCCCTCTCATGCGCATTCTCTCACTCTTGCTCTCCCTCTCTCACGTGCACTCTCACTCACACTCTCTCAGACATGCGCACGTGCACTCTCGCCCACACAAGCGCACTCTCCCTCTCTCACACAAGTGCGCACTCTCACTCTCTCACACACGCGCGCACTCTCACTCTCACATGCGCGCACTCTCTCTCACACGCGTGCACTCTCACGCGCATGCGCACTCTCTCACACACGCGCGCGCACTCTTCCTCTCATTCACACGTGTGCACTCTCCCTCTCTCACATACGTGCATGCATTCTCTCACGCGCACTCTCTCCCACGCACGCTCTCTCTCACATGCACTCTCATTCGCACTCGCTTTCATGCGTACTCTCCCTCACATGCGCCCTCTCTCACGCGCATTCTCCCTCTCTCACGCACTCTCTCTCTCTATCACACGCACTCTCTCTCTCTATCACAAGCACTCTCTCTCTCTATCACAAGCACTCTCATGCGCACTCTCTCCCTCCAATGCGCATTCTCTCTCTCACTCTCGCTCTCCCTCTCTCACGTGCACTTTCGCTCACAGTCTCTCATACAAGCGAACGTTCACTCTCGCCCACACAAGTGCGCTCTCCCTCTTCACACAAGTGCGCACTCTCACTTTCTCACACACGCACACTCTCACACACGCGCGCACTCTCACACGCACGTGCGTACTCTCTCACATACACGTGCGCACTCTCCCTCTCTCACATACGTGCACGCGCTCTCTCTCACACAATCGCACGCACTCTCACACACGTGCGTGCGCTCTCTCTCACACAGGCACTCTGACATAGGCGCACACTCGCTCTCCCGCGCGCTCACTGTCTCGTGCGCACTCACTGTCTCGCGCGCACTCTCTCTCTCTCAGGCGATCTTTGTCACTCACACAACCACTCTCTCTCTCACGCGTGCACATTCTCTCATGCGCTCTCTCTCATTTGCACTCTCTTTCGCATTCACGCTCTCATGCACACTTTCTCTCACGCACACTCTCCCTCTCTCACGCGCACTCTCCCTCTCTCACGCGCACACTCCCTCTCTCACGCGCACACTCCCTCTCTCACGCGCACTCTCCCTCTCTCACGCGCACTCTCCCTCTCTCACGCGCACTCTCCCTCTCGCTCTGTCACGCGCACTCTCCCTCTCTCTGTCACGCGCACTCTCCCTCTCTCTGACACGCGCACTCTCCCTCTCTCTCTGTCGCGCGCACTCTCACTCTCTCTGTCGCGCACACTCTCCCTCTCTCACGCGCACTCTCCCTCTCTCACGTGCACTCTCCCTCTCTCACGCGCACTCTCCCTCTCTCACGCGCACTCTCCCTCTCTCTCTGTCACGCGCACTCTCCCTCTCTCTGTCACCTGCACTCTCCCTCTCTCACGCACTCTCCCTCTCTCTCACGCTCACTCTCTCTCCCACGCGCACTCTCTCCCTCTCGCGTGCACTCTCTCCCTCTCACGCGCACTCTCTCTCTCTGACATACACTCTCACGCACACTCCCTCTCTCACGCAAACTCCCTCTCTCACGCACACTCCCTCTCTCATGCACACTCCCTCTCTCATGCACACTCCCTCTCTCATGCACACTCCCTCTCTCATGCACACTCCCTCTCTCATGCACACTCCCTCTCTCAGCAACACTTTCCCTCTCACGCATTCTTTGTCTCTCACACAACCAATCTCTCTCTCATGTGTGCACATTCTCTCTCTCATGCACTCTCATTTGCACTCTCTTTCGCATTCACACTCGCTCTCATGCGCATTTTCTCTCTCACGCACACTCTACCTCTCACGCGCACTCTCCCTCTCTCACGCGCACTCTCCCTCCCTCTCTCTCACGCACTCTCTCTCACGCACTCTCTCTTTCACGCACTCTCTCTCTCACGCACACTCTATCACACGCACTCTCGCTCTCTATCACACGCACTCTCGCTCTCTATCACGCGCACTCTCGCTCTCTATCACGCGCACTCTCGCTCTCTATCACGCGCACTCTCGCTCTCTATCACGCGCACTCTCGCTCTCTATCACGCGCACTCTCGCTCTCTATCACGCGCACTCTCGCTCTCTATCACGCGCACTCTCGCTCTCTATCACGCGCACTCTCGCTCTCTCTCATGCACACTCTCTCCCTCTCATGCGCATTCTCTCACTCTCGCTCTCCCTCTCTCACGTGCACTCTCGCGCACACACACGCGCGCACTCTCACTCTCACACGCGCGCACTCTCTCTCACACACGCGCGTGCGCACTCTCTCTCACATACAGGTGCGCAATCTCTCTCACATACAGGTGCGCACTCTCCCTCTCTCACATACGTGCACGCGCTCTCTCTCACACCCGCGCACGCACTCTCCCACACACAAATGCGTGCGCACCCTCTCACACAGGCACTCTCACTCTCTGACACAGGCGTACACTCGCTCTCTCACGAGCTCACTGTCTCGTGCGCACTCTCTATCTCAGGCGATCTCTCGCTCTCTTGCCTTCACTCCCCTCTCTCTCTCACGAGCACACTGTCTCTTGCGCACAATCTCTAGCGCATTCTCTCCCTCGCGCACTTCCTCTCAATCGCACGCACGCTCTCTCACGCACATGCTCACTCAATCGCGCGCTCTCCCCCTCACACGCACTCTCTCCCTCTCACGCGCACACTCTCTCTCACGCGCACACTCTCCCTCTCACGCGCACACTCTCCCTCTCACGCGCACACTCTCATGCTCTCTCGCGCGTACAGTCTCTCGCGCGCACTCTCCCTCTCACACGCCCTCTCATGCACACTCCCTCTCTCACGCACACTCCCTCTCTCACGCACACTCCCTCTCTCACGCACACTCCCTCTCTCAGCAACACTTTCCCTCTCTCACGCGCACTCCCTGTCACTCACACGCACTTTTTGTCTCTCACACACCCACTCTCTCTCTCACGCGTGCACATTCTCTCATGCGCTCTCTCATTAGCACTCTCTTTCGCATTCACACTCTCTCTCATGCGCACTCTCCCTCTCACGCGCACTCTCCCTCTCTCACGCGCACTCTCCCTCTCTCATGCGCGCTCTCCCTCTCTCCCTCTCTCACCCTCTCACGCGCGCTCTCCCTCTCTCTGTCACGCGCACTCTCTCTCTCTCTGTCACGCACACTCTCCTTCGCTCTCTCTCTGTAACGCGCACTCTCCCTCTCTCTCTCTGTAACGCGCACTCTCCCTCTCTCTCTGTCACGCACACTCTCCCTCTCTCTCTCACGCGCACACTCTCCCTCTCTCATGCGCACACTCTCCCTCTCTCTCACGCACACACACTCATGCTCATTCTCGCTCTCTTTCGCGCGCACTCCCTCACACGCGCACTCTCTCCCTCACACGCGCGCACTCACACACATGCCCACACTCTTCCTCTCACTCACACGTGTGCACTCTCCCTCTCTCACATACACGCGCGCACTCTCCCTAACTCACATACGTGCACGCACTCTCTCACGCGCACTCTCCCACGCGCACTCTCTCCCACGTGCACTCACATTCGCACTCGCTTTCATGCACACTCTCCCTCACACGCGCCCTCTCTCACGCGCATTCTCCCTCTCTCTCTCACGCACTCTCTCTATCACACGCACTCTCTCTCTATCACAAGCACTCTCTCTCTCTCTCATGCGCACTCTCTCTCTCTCTCTCATGCGCACTCTCTCCCTCCAATGCGCATTCTCTCTCTCACTCTCGATCTCCCTCTCTCACGTGCACTTTCACTCACACTCTCTCACACACTCGAATGTTCACTCTCACCCACACAAGCACGCTCTCCCTCTTCACACAAGTGCGCACTCTCACTCTCACACACGCACGCACTCTCTCACACGCACGTGCGCACTCACTCACATACACGTGCGCACTCTCCCTCTCTCACATACGTGCACGCGCTCTCTCTCACACACGTGCGTGCGCTCTCTCTCACACAGGCACTCTCACACTCTGACATAGGCGCACACTCGCTCTCTCGCGCGCTCACTGTCTTGTGCGCACTCACTGTCTCGCGCGCTCTCTCTCTCTCTCAGGCGATCTTTGTCTCTCACACAACCACTCTCTCTCACGCGTGCACATTCTCTCATGCGCTCTCTCTCATTTGCACTCTCTTTCGCATTCACACTCTCATGCGCACTTTCTCTCACGCACACTCTCCCTCTCCCAGGCGCACTCTCCCTCTCGCTCTCTGTCACGCGCACTCCTCTCTCTTTCTGTCACGCGCACTCTCCCTCTCTGTCAAGCGCACTCTCCCTCTGTCACGCACACTCTCCCTCTCTCTGTCACGCGCACACTCCCTCTCCCTCTCTCACGCGCACTCTCCCTCTCTCACGCGCACTCTCCCTCTCTCACGCGCACTCTCCCTCTCTCACGCGCACTCTCCCTCTCTCACGCGCACTCTCCCTCTCTCACGCGCACTCTCCCTCTCTCTCTCTTGTCACCTGCACTCTCCCTCTCACGCACTCTCTCACGCGCACTCTCTCACGCGCACTCTCTCTCACGCGCACTCCCTCTCTCACGCAAACTCCCTCTCTCATGCACACTCCCTCTCTCAGCAACACTTTCCCTCTCTCACGCACTCACACACGCGCATGTGCACTTTCGCCAACACAAGCGCGCTCTCCCTCTCACACAAGTACGCACTCTCATTCTCTCACACACGCGCGCACTCTCACTCTCACACATGCGCACACTCTCACTCTCTCACACTCGCGCGCGCTCTCACTCTATCACACAGGCGAACACTCACACACGCGCGCACTCTTTCACACACGCACGTGTGCACTCTCCCTCTCTCACGCGCACTCTCCCTCTCTCTCACGCGCACTCTCCCTCTCTCTCACGCGCACTCTCCCTCTCTCTCACGCGCACTCTCCCTCTCTCTCACGCGCACTCTCCCTCTCTCTCACGCACACTCTCTCTCTCACGCGCTCTCTCCCTCTCGCGCGCACTCCCTCCCTCTCGCGCCCATTCTCTCTCTCACGCGCCCACTCACGCACACTCCCTCTCTCACGCACACTCCCTCTCTCACGCACACTCCCTCTCTCACGCACACTCCCTCTCTCTCTCTGTCACGCGCACTCTCTCTCTCTCTCTGTCACACGCACTCTCACTCTCTCTGTCACGCACACTCTCCCTCTCTCTGACACGCACACTCTCCCTCTCGCTCTCTCGCGCACACTCTCCCTCTCACGCGCACACTCTCCCTCTCTCACGCGCACTCTCCCTCTCTCACGCGCACTCTCCCTCTCTCACGCGGACTCTCCCTCTCTCACGAGCTCTCTCCCTCTCTCACGCGCACTCTCCCTCTCTCACGCGCACTCTCCCTCTCACGCGCACTCTCCCTCTCTCTCTGTCACGCGCACTCTCCCTCTCTCTCTGTCACGCGCACTCTCCCTCTCTCTCTCTCTGTCACCTGCACTCTCCCTCTCTCACGCACTCTCCCTCTCTCTCACGCTCACTCTCTCTCCCACGCGCACTCTCTCCCTCTCGCGTGCACTCTCTCCCTCTCACGCGCACTCTCTCTCTCTGACGTGCACTCTCACGCACACTCCCTCTCTCACGCACACTCCCTCTCTCACGCACACTCCCTCTCTCACGCACACTCCCTCTCTCACGCACACTCCCTCTCTCACGCAAACTCCCTCTCTCACGCACACTCCCTCTCTCACGCACACTCCCTCTCTCACGCACACTCCCTCTCTCACGCACACTCCCTCTCTCATGCACACTCCCTCTCTCATGCACACTCCCTCTCTCAGCAACACTTTCCCTCTCACGCATTCTTTGTCTCTCACACAACCACTGTCTCTCTCATGCGTGCACATTCTCTCTCTCATGCGCTCTCATTTGCACTCTCTTTCGCATTCACACTCGCTCTCATGCGCACTTTCTCTCTCACGCACACTCTACCTCTCACGCGCACTCTCCCTCTCTCACGCACACTCTCCCTCTCTCTCTCTCACGCACTCTCTCTCTCACGCACTCTCTATCACACGCACTCTATCACACGCACTCTCGCTCTCTATCACGCGCACTCTCGCTCTCTCTCATGCACACTCTCTCCCCCTCATGCGCATTCTCTCTCACTCTCGCTCTCCCTCTCTCACGTGCACTCTTGCGCACACACACACGCGCGCACTCTCACTCTCACACACGCACTCTCTCTCACACACGCGCGCACTCTCTCTCACACGCTCGTGCGCACTCTCTCTCACATACAGGTGCGCACTCTCCCTCTTTCACATACGTGCACGCGCTCTCTCTCACACACAAATGCGTGTGCTCCCTCTCACACAGGCACTCTCACTCTCTGACACAGGCGTACACTCGCTCTCTCACGAGCTCACTGTCTCGTGCGCACTCTCGATCTCAGGCGATCTCTCGCTCTCTTGCCTTCACTCCCCTCTCTCTCTCACGAGCACACTGTCTCTTGCGCACAATCTCTAGCGCATTCTCTCCCTCGCACACTTCCTCTCAATCGCACGCACGCTCTCTCACGCACATGCTCACTCAATCGCGCGCTCTCCCCCTCACACGCACTCTCTCCCTCTCACGCGCACTCTCTCCCTCTCGCGCACTCTCTCCCTCTCACGCGCACACTCTCCCTCTCACGCGCACACTCTCTCACGCGCACTCTCCCTCTCACACGCCCTCTCATGCACACTCCCTCTCTCACGCACACTCCCTCTCTCACGCACACTCCCTCTCTCAGCAACACTTTCCCTCTCTCACGCGCACTCCCTGTCTCTCACACGCACTTTTTGTCTCTCACACACCCACTCTCTCACGCGTGCACATTCTCTCATGCGCTCTCTCATTAGCACTCTCTTTCGCATTCACACTCTCTCACACGCGCACTCTCCCTCTCTCACGCGCGCTCTCCCTCTCTCACGCGCGCTCTCCCTCTCACGCGCGCTCTCCCTCTCACGCGCGCTCTCCCTCTCACGCGCGCTCTCCCTCTCACGCGCGCTCTCCCTCTCTCACGCGCACTCTCCCTCTCTCACGCGCACTCTCCCTCTCTCTGTCACGCGCACTCTCACTCTCTCTCTCTGTCACACACACTCTCCTTCGCTCTCTCTCTGTAACGCGCACTCTCCCTCTCTCTCTGTCACGCACACTCTCCCTCTCTCTCTGTCACGCACACTCTCTCTCTCTCTCTCACGCGCACACTCTCCCTCTCTCATGCGCACACTCTCCCTCTCTCTCACGCACACACACTCATGCTCATTCTCGCTCTCTTTCGCGCGCACTCCCTCACACACGCGCACTCTCTCCCTCACACGCGCGCACTCACACACATGCCCACACTCTTCCTCTCACTCACACGTGTGCACTCTCCCTCTCTCACATACACGCGCGCACTCTCCCTAACTCACATACGTGCACGCACTCTCTCACGCGCACTCTCCCACGCGCACTCTCTCCCACGTGCACTCACATTCGCACTCGCTTTCATGCACACTCTCCCTCACACGCGCCCTCTCTCACGCGCATTCTCCCTCTCTCTCTCACGCACTCTCTCTATCACACGCACTCTCTCTCTATCACAAGCACTCTCTCTCATGCGCACTCTCTCTCTCTCTCATGCGCACTCTCTCCCTCCAATGCGCATTCTCTCTCTCACTCTTGCTCTCCCTCTCTCACGTGCACTTTCGCTCACACTCTCTCACACACGCGAACGTTCACTCTCGCCCACACAAGCGCGCTCTCCCTCTTCACACAAGTGCGCACTCTCACTCTCACACACGCGCGCACTCACAGACGCACGCACTCTCTCAAACGCACGTGCTCACTCTCTCACATACACGTGCGCACTCTCTCACATCCACGTGCGCACTCTCTCACATACACGTGCGTACTCTCCCTCTCTCACATACGTGCACGCGCTCTCTCTCACACAAGCGCACGCACTCTCTCTCACACACGTGCGTGCGCTCTCTCTCACACAGGCACTCTCACTCTCTGACATAGGCGCACACTCGCTCTCTCGCGCGCTCACTGTCTTGTGCGCACTCACTGTCTCGCGCGCTCTCTCTCTCTCTCAGGCGATCTTTGTCTCTCACACAACCACTCTCTCTCACGCGTGCACATACTCTCATGCGCTCTCTCTCATTTGCACTCTCTTTCGCATTCACACTCTCATGCGCACTTTCTACCACGCACACTCTCCCTCTCTCACGCGCACTCTCCCACTTGCTCTCTGTCACGCGCACTCCTCTCTCTTTCTGTCACGCGCACTCTCCCTCTCTGTCAAGCGCACTCTCACTCTCTGTCACGCATACTCTCCCTCTCTCTGTCACGCACACACTCCCTCTCTCTCTCTCGCGCACACTCTCGCTCTCTCACGCGCACTCTCCCTCTCTCACGCGCACTCTCCCTCTCTCACGCGCACTCTCCCTCTCTCACGCGCACTCTCCCTCTCTCTCTCTGTCACCTGCACTCTCCCTCTCTCACGCACTCTCCCTCTCTCTCACGCGCACTCTCTCACGCGCACTCTCACGCACACTCCCTCTCTCACGCAAACTCCCTCTCTCATGCACACTCCCTCTCTCAGCAACACTTTCCCTCTCTCACGCACTCACACACGCGCATGTGCACTCTCGCCAACACAAGCGCGCTCTCCCTCTCACACAAGTACGCACTCTCATTCTCTCACACACGCGCGTGCGCACCCTCCCTCTCTCACGCGCACTCTCCCTCTCTCTCGCGCGCACTCTCCCTCTCTCTCGCGCGCACTCTCCCTCTCTCTCGCGCGCACTCTCCCTCTCTCTCGCGCGCACTCTCCCTCTCTCGCGCGCACTCTCCCTCTCTCTCGCGCACACTCTCCCTCTCGCGCGCACTCCCTCCCTCTCTCTCGTGCGCACTCTCCCTCTCGCGTGCACTCCCTCCCTCTCGCACCCACTCTCTCTCTCACGCGCCCACTCACGCACACTCCCTCTCTCACGCACACTCCCTCTCTCACGCACACTCCCTCTCTCTCTCTGTCACGCGCACTCTCCCTCTCTCTCTCTCTGTCACACGCACTCTCCCACTCTCTCTGTCACGCACACTCTCCCTCTCTTTCTCACGCGCACATTCTCCCTCTCTCACACGCACACACTCATGCTCATTCTCGATCTCTCTCGCGCGCACTCTCCCTCTCTCACGCGCACTCTCCCTCTCTCACGCACTCTCTCTATCACACGCACTCTCTCACGTGCACTCTCTCACGCGCACTCTCTGTCTCATGCGCACTCTCTCCCTCTCATACACATTCTCCCTCTCACTCTCGCTCTCTCTCTCACATGCACTCTTGCTCACACCCTCTCACACACGCGCACGTGCACTCTCGCCCACACAAGCGCGCTCTCCCTCTCACACAGGCACGCACTCTCACTCTCTCACACACGCGCGCACTCTCACTCTCACACAAGCGCGCACTCACTCTCTATCACACGCGCGCACTCTCTCTCACACACGCATGTGCGGACTCTCCCTCTCTCATGCGCACTCTCCCTCTCACGTGCACTCTCCCTCTCTCACGCGCAAACTGTCTCACGCGCACTCTCTCTCTCGAACGCACTCTCTCCCTCTCGCGCGCACTCTCTCTCACGCGCCCTCTCACGCACACTCACTCTCTCACGCACACTCCCTCTCTCTCTCTGTCACGCGCATTCTCCCTCTCTCTGTCACATGCACTCTCCCACTCTCTCGGTCACGCACACTCTCCCTCTCTCACACGCACACACTCATGCTCATTCTCGATCTCTCTCGCGCGCACTCCCTCACACATGCGCACCCTCTCCCTCACATGCGCACTCACTCACGTACGCTCTCTTCCTCTCACTCACACGTGTGCACTCTCACTCTCTCCAATACATGTGCGCACTCTCCCTCTCACATACGTGCACGAACTCTCTCACGCACTCTCTCTCTCACGCGCACTCTTTCACATTTGCACTCGCTTTCATGCGCACTCTCTCTCACACGCACCCTCTCTCACGCGCACTCTCTCTCTCTCTATCACACGCACTCTCTCTATCACACACACTCTCTCATGCGCACTCTCTCCCTCTCATGCGCATTCTCTCACTCTCGCTCTCCCTCTCTCACGCGCACTCTCCCTCTCTCACGCGCACTCTCCCTCTCTCACGCGCACTCTCCCTCTCTCACGCGCACTCTCCCTCTCTCACGCGCACTCTCCCTCTCCCACGCGCACTCTCCCTCTCCCACGCGCACTCTCCCTCTCTCACGCGCACTCTCCCTCTCTCACGCGCACTCTCCCTCTCTCACGCACTCTCTCTCTCACGCGCACTCTCTCAATCTTGCGCGCACTCTCTCTCACGCGCCCTCTCACGCACTCCCTCTCTCACGCACACTCCCTCTCTCACGCACACTCCCTCTCACGCAAACTCCCTCTCTCACGCAAACTCCCTCTCTCACGCAAACTCCCTCTCTCACGCAAACTCCCTCTCTCATGCACACTCCCTCTCTCATGCACACTCCCTCTCTCAGCAACACTTTCCCTCTCTCATGCATTCTTTGTCTCTCACACAACCACTCTCTCACGCGTGCACATTCTCTCATGCGTTCTCTCTCATTTGCACTCTTTCGCATTCACACTCGCTCTCATGCGCACTTTCTCACGCACACTCTACCGCTCACGCGCACTCTTCCTCTCTCACGCACACTCTCCCTCTCTCTCTCACGCACTCTCTCTCTCTATCACACGCTCTCTATCACGCGCACTCTCTCCCTCTCATGCGCATTCTCTCTCACTCTCGCTCTCGATCTCTCACGTGCACTCTCGCTCACACTCTCACACACGCGCACGTGCACTCTCGCCCACACAAGCGCGTGCGCACTCTCACACATGCGCGCACTCTCTCTCACACACGCGCGTGTGCGCACTCTCTCACATACAGGTGCGCACTCTCCCTCTCTCACATACGTGCACGCGCTCTCTCTCACACACGCGCACGCACTCTCTCACACACAAATGCATGCGCTCCCTCTCACACAGGCACTCTCACTCTCTGACACAGGCGTACACTCGCTGTCTCGCGCGCACTCAGTCTCGCGCGCACTCAGTCTCGCGCGCACTCAGTCTCGCGCGCACTCTCTCTCTCAGGCGATCTCTCGCTCTCTTGCCTTCACTCCCCTCTCTCTCTCACGAGCACACTGTCTCTTGCGCCCAATCTCTAGCGCACTCTCTCCCTCGCGCACTTCCTCTCAATCGCACGCACGCTCTCTCACGCACATGCTCACTCAATCGCGCTCTCTCCCCCTCACGCGCACTCTCTCCCTCTCACACGCCCTCTCACGCACACTCCCTCTCTCAGCAACACTTTCCCTCTCTCACGCGCCCTCACTGTCTCTCACACGCACTCTTTGTCTCTCACACACCCACTCTCTCACGCATGCACATTCTCTCATGCGCTCTCTCATTAGCACGCTCTTTCGCTTTCACACTCTCACGCGCACTCGCCCTCTCTCACGCGCACTCTCCCTCGCTCACGCGCACTCTCCCTCGCTCACGCGCACTCTCCCTCGTTCACGTGCACTCTCCCTCGTTCACGCGCACTCTCCCTCTCTCAAGCACTCTATCACACGCACTCTCTCACGTGCACTCTCTCTCACGTGCACTCTCTCTCATGCGCACTCTCTCTCATGCGCACTCTCTGTCTCATGCGCACTCTCTCCCTCTCATGCGCATTCTCCCTCTCACTCTCGCTCACTCTCTCTCTCACGTGCACTCTCGCTCACACCCTCACACACACGCGCACACGCACTCTCGCCCACACAAGCGCGCTCTCCCTCTCACACAGGCGCGCACTCTCACTCTCACACACGCGCGCACTCTCACTCTCACACAAGCGCGCGCACTCACTCTCTATCACTTGCGCGCACTCTCACACACACACGTGCGCACTCTCCCTCTCTCACGCGCACTCTCCCTCTCTCACACGCACTCTCCCTCTCTCACGCGCACTATCCCTCTCTCACGCGCACTATCCCTCTCACGTGCACTCTCCCTCTCTCACGTGCACTGTCCCTCTTTCACGTCCACTGTCCCTCTCTCACGCGCACTCTCCCTCTCTCACGCGCACTCTCCCTCTCTCACGCGCACTCTCCCTCTCTCACGCGCACTCTCCCTCTCTCACGCGCACTCTCCCTCTCTCACGGACTCTCTCGCACGCACTCTCTCCCTCTCGCGCGCACTCTCTCTCTCACGCGCCCTCTCACGCACACTCCCTCTCTCACGCACACTCCCTCTCTCACGCACACTCCCTCTCTCACGCACACTCCCTCTCTCACGCACACTCCCTCTCTCAGAAACACTTTCCCTCTCTCACGCATTCTTTGTCTCACACAACCACTCTCTCACACGTGCACATTCTGTCTCATGTGCTCTCATTTGCACTCTCTTTCGCATTCACACTCTCATGCGCACTTTCTCTCTCACACGCACTCTCTCGCACGCGCACTCTCTCTCTCGCACACACTCCCTCTCGCGCGCACTCTCTCCCTCTCGCGCGCACTCTCTCCCTCTCGCGCGCACTCTCTCCCTCTCGCGCGCACTCTCTCGCGCGCACTCTCTCCCTCTCGCGCGCACTCTCTCCCTCTCGCGCACACTCTCTCCCTCTCGCGCACACTCCCTCTCTCACGCACACTCCCTCTCTCATGCACACTCCCTCTCTCATGCACACTCCCTCTCTCAGCAACACTTTCCCTCTCTCACGCATTCTTTGTCTCTCACACAACCACGCTCTCTCACGCGTGCACATTCTCTCTCATGCGCTCTCTCTCATTTGCACTCTCTTTCGCATTCACACTCTCATGCGCACTCCCTCTCTCACATGTGCACTCCCTCTCTCACGTGCGCACTCTCCCTCTCTCACGCGCACTCTCCCTCTCTCACGCGCACTCTCCCTCTCTCACGCGCACTCTCCCTCTCTCACGCGCACTCTCCCTCTCTCACGCGCACTCTCCCTCTCTCACGCGCACTCTCCCTCTCTCACGCGGACTCTCACACGCACTCTCTCACGCACACTCTCTCAATCTTGCGCGCACTCTCTCACGCACCCTCTCACGCACACTCCCTCTCACGCACACTCCCTCTCTCACGCAAACTCCCTCTCTCACGCAAACTCCCTCTCTCATGCACACTCCCTCTCTCAGCAACACTTTCCCTCTCTCATGCATTCTTTGTCTCTCACACAACCACTCTCTCTCTCACGCGTGCACATTCTCTTTCTCATGCGCTCTCTCTCATTTGCACTCTTTCGCATTCACACTCGCTCTCATGCGCACTTTCTCACGCACACTCTATCGCTCACACGCACTCTCCCTCTCTCACGCGCACTCTCCCTCTCTCTCTCTCACGCACTCTCTCTCTCTATCACACGCTCTCTCTATCACGCGCACTCTTCCCTCTCATGCGCATTCTCTCTCACTCTCGCTCTCCCTCTCTCACGTGCACTCTCGCTCACTCTCACACACGCGCACATGCACTCTCGCCCACACAAGCGTGTTCTCCCTCTCACACAAGTGCGCACTCTCACACACGCGTGTGTGCGCACTCTCACATACAGGTGCGCACTCTCCCTCTCTCACATACGTGCACGCGCTCTCTCTCTCACACACGCGCAAGCACTCTCACACACAAATGCGTGTGCTCCCTCTCACACAGGCACTCTCACTCTCTGACACAGGCGTACACTCGCTCTCTCGCGCGCTCACTGTCTCGTGCGCACTCAGTCTCGTGCGCACTCTCTCTCTCAGGCGATCTCTCGCTCTCTTGCCTTCACTCCCCTCTCTCTCTCACGAGCACACTGTCTCTTGCGCACAATCTCTAGCGCACTCTCTCCCTTGCACAATTCCTCTCAATCGCACGCACGCTCTCTCACGCACATGCTCACTCAATCGCGCGCTCTCCCCCTCACACGCACTCTCTCCCTTTCACGCGCACACTCTCCCTCTCACACGCACTCTCTCTCTCACACGCACACTCTCTCTCACACGCACACTCTCTCTCACACGCACACTCTCGTACTCTCTTACGCGCACTCTCTCGCACGCACTCTCCCTCTCACACGCCCTCTCACGCACACTCCCTCTCACGCACACTTCCTCTCTCACGCACACTCCCTCTCTCACGCACACTCCCTCTCTCACGCACACTCCCTCTCTCACGCACACTCCCTCTCTCACGCACACTCCCTCTCTCACGCACACTCCCTCTCTCACGCACACTCCCTCTCTCAGCAACCCTTTCCCTCTCTCACGCGCACTCACTGTCTCTCACACGCACTCTTTGTCTCTCACACACCCACTCTCTCACGCGTGCACATTCTCTCATGCGCTCTCTCATTAGCACTCTCTTTCGCATTCACACTCTCTCTCACGCGCACTCGCCCTCTCTCACGCGCACTGTCCCTCCCTCACGTGCACTCTCCCTCCATCACGTGCACTCTCCCTCCCTCACGTGCACTCTCCCTCCCTCATGCGCACTCTCCCTCTCACGAACTCTCTCTATCACACGCACTCTATCACACGCACTCTCTCACGTGCACTCTCTCTCACGCGCACTCTCTGTCTCATGCGCACTCTCTCCCTCTCATGCGCATTCTCCCTCTCACTCTCGCTCTCTCTCTCACGTGCACTCTCGCTCACACCCTCTCACACACACGCACATGCACTCTCGCCCACACAAGCGCGCTCTCACTCTCACACAGGCGCGCACTCTCACTCACACAAGCGCGCGCACTCACTCTCTATCACACGCGCGCACTCTCTCTCACACACGCATGTGCGCACTCTCCCTCTCTCACGCGCACTCTCCCTCTCTCACGCGCACTCTCCCTCTCTCACGCGCACTCTCCCTCTCTCGCGCGCACTCTCCCTCTCTCGCGCACTCCCTCTCGCGCGCACTCCCTCTCGCGCGCACTCTCTCTCTCACGCGCCCTCTCACGCACACTCCCTCTCTCACGCACACTCCCTCTCTCACGCACACTCCCTCTCTCACGCACACTCCCTCTCTCACGCACACTCCCTCTCTCACGCACACTCCCTCTCTCACGCACACTCCATCTCTCACGCACACTCCCTCTCTCACGCACACTCCCTCTCTCACGCACACTCCCTCTCTCACGCACACTCCCTCTCTCACGCACACTCCCTCTCTCACGCACACTCCCTCTCTCACGCACACTCCCTCTCTCACACACACTCCCTCTCTCACACACACTCCCTCTCTCACACACACTCCCTCTCTCACACACACTCCCTCTCTCACGCACACTCCCTCTCTCACGCACACTCCCTCTCTCACGCACACTCCCTCTCTCACGCACACTCCCTCTCTCACGCACACTCCCTCTCTCATGCACACTCCCTCTCTCAGAAACACTTTCCCTCTCTCACTCATTCTTTGTCTCTCACACAACCACTCTCTCTCACGCGTGCACATTCTGTCTCATGCGCTCTCATTTGCACTCTCTTTCGCATTCACACTCTCATGCGCACTTTCTCTCTCACGCGCACTCTCCCTCTCTCGCGCACTCTCCCTCTCTCACGCGCACTCTCTCTCGCACGCGCACTCTCTCTCGCACGCGCACTCTCTCTCGCACGCACTCTCTCCCTCTCGCGCGCACTCTCTCCCTCTCGCGCGCACTCTCTCCCTCTCGCGCGCACTCTCTCCCTCTCGCGCGCACTCTCTCCCTCTCGCGCGCACTCTCTCCCTCTCGCGCGCACTCTCTCCCTCTCGCGCGCACTCTCTCCCTCTCACGTATACTCCCTCTCTCCCGCACACTCCCTCTCTCCCGCACACTCCCTCTCTCCCGCACACTCCCTCTCTCCCGCACACTCCCTCTCTCCCGCACACTCCCTCTCTCCCGCACACTCCCTCTCTCCCGCACACTCCCTCTCTCCCGCACACTCCCTCTCTCATGCACACTCCTTCTCTCATGCACACTCCCTCTCTCAGCAACACTTTCCCTCTCTCACGCATTCTTTGTCTCTCACACAACCACGCTCTCTCACGCGTGCACATTCTCTCTCATGCGCTCTCTCTCATTTGCACTCTCTTTCGCATTCACTCTCATGCGCACTTTCTCTCTCACGCACACTCTCCCTCTCTCACACGCACTCTCCCTCTCTCATGCGCACTCTCCCTTTCTGTGTCACGCGCACTCTCCCTCTCCATCACGCGCACTCTCCCTCTCCGTCACGCGCACTCTCCCTCTCTCTCTGTAACGTGCACTCTCCCTCTCTCTGTAACGCACACTCTCCCTCTCTCTGTAATGCACACTCTCCCTCTCTCTCTCTCTCGCACACTCTCCTCTCTCGCACGTGCACACTCTCCCTCTCTCACGCGCACTCTCCCTCTCTCACGCGCACTCACCCTCTCTCACGCGCACTCACCCTCTCTCACGCGCACTCACCCTCTCTCACGCGCACACTCTCATGCTCATTCTCGCTCTCTCTCGCGCGCACTCCCTCACACACGCGCACCCTCTCCCTCACACGCATGCACTCTCACACACATACGCGTGCACTCACGTGCGTACTCTCCCTCTCTCACATACACGTGCGCACTCTCTCTCACGCGCACTCTCTCTCACGCCCTCTCTCCCTCTCTCATGCGCACATTCTCACGCACACTCCCTCTCACGCACACTCCCTCTCTCACGCACACTCCCTCTCTCACGCACACTCCCTCTCTCACGCACACTCCCTCTCTCACGCACACTCCCTCTCTCCCGCACACTCCCTCTCTCCCGCACACTCCCTCTCTCATGCACACTCCCTCTCTCATGCACACTCCCTCTCTCATGCACACTCCCTCTCTCAGCAACACTTTCCCTCTCTCACGCATTCTTTGTCTCTCACACAACCATGCTCTCTCACGCGTGCACATTCTCTCTCATGCGCTCTCTCTCATTTGCACTCTCTTTCGCATTCACACTCTCATGCGCACTTTCTCTCTCACGCACACTCTCCCTCTCTCATGCGCGCACTCCCTCTCTCACGCGCACTCTCCCTCTCTCACGCGCACTCTCCCTTTCTGTGTCACGCGCACTCTCCCTCTCCATCACGCTCACTCTCCCTCTCCGTCACGCGCACTCTCCCTCTCTCTCTGTAACGCGCACTCTCCCTCTCTCTGTAACGCGCACTCTCCCTCTCTCTGTAATGCACACTCTCCCTCTCTCTCTCTCGCGCACACTCTCCTCTCTCGCACGTGCACACTCTCCCTCTCTCACGCGCGCTCTCCCTCTCTCACGCGCGCTCTCCCTCTCTCACGCGCGCTCACCCTCTCTCACGCGCTCACCCTCTCTCACGCGCTCACCCTCTCTCACGCGCACACTCTCACGCGCACACTCTCTCTCTCACGTGCACACTCTCTCTCTCACGCGCACACTCTCATGCTCATTCTCGCTCTCTCTCGCGCGCACTCCCTCACACACGCGCACTCCCTCTCTCTCTCAGGTGATCTCTCGCTCTCTTGCCTTCACTCCCTCTCTCTCTCACGAGCACTCTGTCTCTTGTGCACAATATCTCTCTAGCGCACTCTCTCCCTCGCATGCTCCCTCTATTTCACGCATGCTCTCTCTCTCATGCGCGCTCTCTCTCACGCGCCCTCTCACGCACACTCTCTCACGCACACTCCCTCTCTCACGCACACTCTCTCTCAGCAACACTTTCCCTCTCTCACGCATTCTTTGTCTCTCACACACCCACTCTCTCTCTCACGCGTGCACATTCTCTCTCATGCGCTCTCTCTCACGCGCACTCTCCCTCTCTCACGCGCACTCTCCCTCTCTCACGCGCACTCTCCCTCTCTCACGCGCACTCTCCCTCTCTCACGCGCACTCTCCCTCTCTCACGCGCACTCTCCCTCTCTCACGCGCACTCTCCCTCTCTCACGTGTGCACTCTCCCTCTCTCACGAGCAATCTCCCTCTCTCATGCACGCACACTCCCTCTCTCACGCACGCACACTCCCTCTCTCACGCACACTCCCTCTCTCACGCACACTCCCTCTCTCACGCACACTCCCTCTCTCACGCACACTCCCTCTCTCACGCACACTCCCTCTCTCAGCAACACTTTCCCTCTCTCAGCAACACTTTCCCTCTCTCACGCATTCTTTGTCTCTCACACAACCACTCTCTCTCTCTCACGCGTGCACATTCTCTCTCTCATGCGCTCTCTCTCATTTGCACTCTCTTTCACATTCACACTCTCTCAAGCGCACTCCCCCTCACGCGCACCCTCCCTCTCTCACGCGCACTCTCCCTCTCTCACGCGCACTCTCCCTCTCTCACGCGCACTCTCCCTCTCTCGCGCGCACTCTCTCTCTCTCATGCGCACTCTCTCCCTCTCATGCGCATTCTCTCTCTCACTCTCGCTCTCCCTCTCTCACGTGCACTCTCGCTCACACTCTCTCACACACGCGCACGTGCACTCTCGCCCACACAAGCGCACTCTCCCTCTCTCACACAAGTGCGCGCTCTGCCTCTCTCACACAAGTGCGCACTGTCACTCTCTCACACACGCGCGCAGTCTCTCTCTCACACACACGCGCACTCTCACTCTCTCACACAAGCGCGCACTCTCACTCTCTCACACGCGCGCACTCTCACTCTCTCACACGCGCGCACTCTCATACGCGCACACACTCTCTCTCACGCGCACTCTCCCTCTCTCACGCGCACTCTCCCTCTCTCACGCGCACTCTCCCTCTCTCACGCGCACTCTCCCTCTCTCACGCGCACTCTCCCTCTCTCACGCGCACTCTCCCTCTCTCTCTCTCACACGCACTCTCCCTCTCTCTCTCTCACACGCACTCTCCCTCTCTCTCTCTCTCTGTCACACTCACTCTCCCTCTCTCTCTCTGTCACGCGCACTCTCCCTCTCTCTCTGTCACGCGCACTCTCCCTCTCTCTCTGTCACGCGCACTCTCTGTCACGCGCACTCTCTCTCTCTCTGTCACGCGCACTTTCCCTCTCTCTCTGTCACGCGCACTCTCCCTCTCTCTGTCACGCGCACTCTCCCTCTCTCTGTCACGCGCACTCTCCCTCTCTCTCTCTGTCACGCGCACTCTCCCTCTCTCTCTCTGTCACGCGCACTCTCCCTCTATCTCTGTCACGCGCACTCTCCCTCTATCTCTGTCGCGCGCACTCTCCTTCTCTCTCGCGCGCACTCTCCCTCTCTCTCACGCGCACACTCTCCCTCTCTCACGCGCACTCTCTCTCACGCGCACACTCTCTCTCTCACGCGCACACTCTCTCATGCTCATTCTCGCTCTCTCTCGCGCGCACTCCCTCACAAGCGCACCCTCTCCCTCACATGCGCGCACTCGCACACACACGCGCGCACTCACTCACGTGCGCACTCTCCCTCTCTCACATACACGTGCGCACTCTGCCTCTCTCACGCGCACTCTCTCTCTCTCTCACGCGCACTCTCTCTCTCTCTCACGCGCACTCACTCTCACGTGCACTCTCTCGCGCGCACACTCTCTCTCACGCGCACACTTTCACGCGCACACTATCACGCGCACACTATCACGCGCACACTATCACGCGCACACTCTCTCATGCTCATTCTCACTCTCTCTCGCGTGCACTCCCTCACACACGCGCACCCTCTCCCTCCCTCACACGCACGCGCACTCACACACAAACGCGCGCACTCTCTCACACACGCGCGCACTCTTCCTCTCTCACATGCATGCACGTTCCCCCTCTCACATACATGTGTGCACTCTCCCTCTCTCACACACGCGCGCTCTCTCTCTCTCACATATGTGCACGCACTCTCACGCACACTCTCTCATGCGCACACTCTCTAACACGCACACTCTCACGCGCACACTCTCTCATGCTCATGCTCGCTCTCTCTCGCGCGCACTCCCTCACACACGCGCACCCTCTCCCTCCCTCACACGCGCGCACTCTCACATACAAACGCGCGCACTCTCACTCACACACGCGCGCACTCTTCCTCTCTCACACGCATGCATGGTCCCTCTCTCACATACACGTGTGCACTCTCCCTCTCTCACACACGCGCGCGCACTCCCTCTCTCACATACGTGCACGCACTCTCACGTGCACTCTCGCGCACACTCTCCCTCTCTCATTCGCACTCCCTCATGTGCACTCTCTCTCCCTCGTGCGCTCTCTCTCTCCCTCGTGCGCTCTCTCTCTCCCTCGTGCGCTCTCTCTCTCCCTCGTGCGCTCTCTCTCCCTCCCACGCTCTCTCTCTCCCTCCCACGCTCTCTCTCCCTCCCGCGCTCTCTCTCTCACACGCACTCCCTCTCTCATGCGCTCTCTCTCTCTCTCTCTCACGCTCACTCCCTCTTTCACGCGCACTCCCTCTCTCGCGCGCACTCCCTCTCTCGCGCGCACTCCCTCTCTCGCGCGCACTCCCTCTCTCTCTCAGGTGATCTCTCGCTCTCTTGCCTTCACTCCCTCTCTCTCTCTCTCACGAGCACGCTGTCTCTTGTGCACAATATCTCTCTAGCGCACTCTCTCCCTCGCACGCTCCCTCTATTTCACGCACGCTCTCTCTCATGCGCGCTCTCTCACGCGCCCTCTCACGCACACTCCCTCTCTCACGCACACTCCCTCTCTCACGCACACTCCCTCTCTCACGCACACTCCCTCTCTCAGCAACACTTTCCCTCTCTCAGCAACACTTTCCCTCTCTCACGCATTCTTTGTCTCTCACACACCCACTCTCTCTCTCATGCGTGCACATTCTCTCTCTCATGCGCTCTCTCTCATTTGCACTCTCTCTCACGCGCACTCTCCCTCTCTCACGCACACTCTCCTCTCACGTGCACTCTCCCTCTCTCACGCGCTCTCCCTCTCTCACGCGCTCTCCCTCTCTCACGCGCTCTCCCTCTCTGTCACGCACACTCTCTGTCACGCACACACTCTCTCTCTCTCTGTCACGCGCACTCTCCCTCTCTCTATGTCACGATTTCTCTCCCTCTCTGTCACGCGCACTCTCCCTCTCTCTCTGTCACGCGCACTTTCTCTCTGTCACGCGCAATCTCCCTCTCTCTCTCTGTCACGCGCACTCTCCCTCTCTCTCTCTGTCACGCGCACTCTCCCTCTCTGTCACAAGCACTCTCCCTCTCTCTCTCTGTCACGCGCACTCTCCCTCTCTCTGTCACGCGCACTCTCCCTCTCTCTCTGTCACGCACACTCTCCCTCTCTCTCCGTCACGCACACTCTCCCTCTCTCTCCGTCACGCACACTCTCCCTCTCTCTCCGTCACGCACACTCTCCCTCTCTCTCCGTCACGCACACTCTCCCTCTCTCTCTGTCACGCACACTCTCCCTCTCTCTCTGTCACGCACACTCTCCCTCTCTCTCTGTCACGCACACTCTCCCTCTCTCTCACGCGCACACTCTCCCTCTCACGCGCACACTCTCTCATGCTCATTCTCGCTCTCTCGCACGCACTCCCTCACACACGCGTGCCCTCTCCCTCACACGTGCGCACTCTCACACACATACGCGCACACTCTCACTCACACACGCACGCACTCTTCCTCTCGCTCACACGTGTGCACTCTCCCTCTCTCTCACGCGTGCTCTCTCTCACGCGTGCTCTCTCACGCGTGCTCTCTCTCTCTCACGCGTGCTCTCTCTCTCACACGTGCTCTCTCTCTCTCACGCGTGCTCTCTCT
Source organism: Carcharodon carcharias (assembly GCF_017639515.1). NCBI lineage: Eukaryota > Metazoa > Chordata > Chondrichthyes > Lamniformes > Lamnidae > Carcharodon > Carcharodon carcharias. Next base: position 43,119,636 of record NC_054470.1, read on the forward strand.
CTCTCACGCGTGCTCTCTCTCTCACGCGTGCTCTTTCTCTCTCTCTCTCACATGCACTCTCCCTCTCCTTCACACACCAAGTGCACTTTCCATCTCTCAAACTCCCACATGGACTCTTTGTTTCCCCACTCCCTGTCGCACTCCTTCTCCCATACCCTCCCTCAGTTACACAGACACACACGGCAGTTAGCCTTTTCCCCTCCACCCCCCACCAAACCCATTCCCGACCCAGGGCTCCACAGCGTCTCACTCCCAGGCTTTGCACCTGGCCTCTCCTTGGGGTCCTGGCTGCGGCAGCACTACATTTCTGACTTGTGGTCATGTTAATTTTCAAGTTTTAAAATCCGGTCACATTGGCAAAATATTTGGGAAGCATTGCATTAAACTAAGGGGATACGTAGGCTTACAAACCAAAAGGATGTGGCAGCATTTCAGGGCTGCTATTTAGGTAATGATACCCAGAGTGTGACAGGAAGGGACAGAGTGTAATATCATTTAAAAAAAGCAGCAAATAGGGTGAAGGGGGAAAAAATGGTAAGAAGGCAAAATGAATGGTTCTTTACTTTAATGCACGCAGTATTCAGAACAAAATAAATGAATTAACGGCACAAATAGAGGTTAACTGGTATGATCTTAAAGCCATTCCTAAGACATGCTTTCAAGGAGATCAAAGCTGGGAACTAAATGTACAGGGGTATGTGGCTTTTCGAAAGGCCAGGCAAGAGGAAAGGGTGGTGGGGTAGCTTTGTTAGTGCGAGATAGGATAAGTACTTTAGGAAGAAATGATCTTTGATCAGAAGATGTAGAATCCAAATGGTTGGAGGTAGGAAATAACAAGTGGAAGAAGACACTGGTGGGAATAGTCTATAGGCCTCTTAACAATAGCTATATGTAGGACAGAGAATAAATCAGGAGATAACGAGGGCATGTAAAAAAGGCAGTACATTAATCTTCATGTAGATTGGGAAAATCAAATTGGCAGAGGTAGACACAAGCAAGAATTCACAGAGTGGATTTGGGAGTTTCCTAGAACAATATGTTGTGGATCCAACCAGAGATCAGGCTATTTTGGATCTGGTAATGTGAAATGAGGCAGGTTTAATAAATGGTCTCAGAGTAAAAGGTCCCCTAGGAAAAAGTGACCATAACATGGTAGAATTTGGCATTCAGTTTGAGAGTGAGAAACTTGGATCAGAAACAACTGCGTTAAACTTAAATAAGGGTAATTACAATTAGATGAGGGCAGAGTTGGCTGGAGTGGACTGGGAAAGGAGTTTAGCAGAAAAAATGGTTGATGAACAACAGCAGATGTTTAAGAAAATATTTCATGACTCACAACAAAGATAAATCCCGGTGAGAAAGAAGGATTCTAGAAAAGGGATACATCAACCAAGTTTAACCAAGGAAGTTAAGGATAGTATCAAATTGAAAGAAAAAACATGCAATGTGGCAAAGTTTAGCGGTGAGCCAGAGGATTGGGAAAGTTTTAAAAACCAACAAAAGGTGACCAAAAAAAAGGAAGAAAATGAGAGTAAGCTAGCAAGTAATATAAAAACGGACAGTAAGAGCTTCTTTAAATATATGTAAAGGAAGAGAGAGGCCAAAGTGAACATTGGCCCCTTAGAGATTGAGGCTAGGGAAATAATAATGAGGGACCAGGAAATGGCAGAGGAGTTGAATAACTAGAATAGTTGAATAGCTTTCATGATAGAAGATATTAATAGCATTCCAAAAACACTAAATAATCAAGGGGCAAAAGTTTTGGTGGGGGGGGGAGGTGGGTGGAGAAATTAAGACAAAGCTTATCACTGGAGAAAAACTACTAGGGAAACTACTGGGGCTAAAGGCTGATAAGTCCCCTGGGCCTGATGGCTGCATCTTAGGATATTAAAGGAAGTGGCTACAGAGATAGTGGATTACTGGTAGTAATCTTCCAAAAACCCTTAGATTCTGGAAAAGTCCCAGAGGATTGGAAAACTGCCAATGTGACACCCTTATTCAAAAAGGGAGGGAGACAAAAAACAGGTAATTATAGGCCAGTTAGCTTAACATCCATCATTGGGGAAATGTTAGAGTCTATTATAAAGAATGTAATAGCAGAGCATTTTGAAATGCATAATCTAATCAAGCAGAGTCAGCATGGCTTCATGAAGCGGAAATAGTGCCTGACAAATTTATTAGAATGCTTTGAGGAGGTATCAAGCAGGATAGATAAAGCAGGTGTAATAGATTTGGATTTCCAAAAGGCATTTGATAAGGTGCTGCACACTAAGACTACTTAATAAGGTAAGAACCCATAATGTTGGGGATAGTATATTAGTATGGATAGAAAATTGGTTAACTAATAGAAGGCAGAGTTGGGTTAAGGGTGCATTTTCAGGGTGGCAACCTGTAATTAGGGGAGTGCCACATGGATCAGCGCTGGGGTCTCAATAATTCAATATATATTAATGACTTGGATGAGGGAAGTGAATGTACTATTGCCAAGTTTGCAGATGACAGAAAAATAGGTGGGAAGGCAAGCGTTGAGGATGACACAAAGAGTCTACAGGGGGATACAGACAGGCAAAGTGAGTGGGCAAAAACTTGGCAGATGGAATATAATGTGGGAAATGTGAGGTTATGCACTTTGGCAGGAAGAATAGAAGAGCTAAATATTATTTAAATGGAGAAAGACTGCAGAAAGCAGCACCACAGAGGGATTTGGGAGTCCTCATGCATGAATACCAAAAAGCTAACATACAAGTTCATCAGGTAAGAGGGAAGGCAAATGGAATGTTGGCCTTTATTTCAAAGGGAATGGAGTATAAACATAGATGAGTCTTGCTAAAACTATACACCTGGAATACTGGGAACAGTTTTGGTCCCCTTATCTAAGGAAAGATATACTGACATTGGAGGCAGTCCAGATAACGTTCACTAGATTGATCCCAGATATGGAGGGATTTTATTATGAGGAGAGGTTGAGTATGTTGCGCCTGCACTCATTGGAGTTTAGAAGAATGAGAGGTGACCTTATTGAAACATGAGATTCTTAGGGGGCTTGACAGGTTAGATGCTGAGAGGTTGTTTCCACTTGTGGGAGAGTGTAGGGCCAGAGGGCATATTCTCAGAGTAAGGGGGCGCAAGTTTAAGACAGAGATGAGGAGAAATTTCTTTTCTGAATCTGTGGAATTCTTTACCGCAGAGGGCTGTAGAGGCTGGGTCGTTAAGTATATTCAAGGCTGAGATAGACAGATTTTTAATCAGTAAGGCAATCAAGGGTTATGGAGAAAAAGCAGGAAAGAGGTGTTGAGGATTATCAGCCTCAATGGCGGAGCAGACCTGATGCACCGAATGGCCTACTTCTGCTCCTGCGTCTTATGGTTCTATTTGGTTGCTTAGTTTGATATTAGAAGTTCTATTGCACTTTTCCAAGAGCAGGGAATTTCTCCAGTGACCTAACATTTATCCCTCAACCAACAATGCCAAAACAGATTAATTGGTCATTTATTTGAGTGCTGTTTGTGGAATCTTGCTGTACGGCTGGTCCTTTTATCTAGAGTGACGAAATTCTAAAAAAAATGCTCTGAAGCCCTTTGAGGCACAGAGGACGTGAAAGGGGCTCTGTAAATGCAAGCTCTTTCTTTTATTTAGTCTGTTATTCTCTTGACAATCTTTCATGTGTCACCTCAATATATTACCAGTGAGCACACCAAAAGCTATGGGGACTATATTGTGAGTGGTTCTGTTTCCAGATACATGGGCTACAAGCTCCATAGTTATCTAGAGAGGTGCAATGTCTTCCCATGGAGAAAGTCAATTAACATCAGGTGGCATAGAAACTCAATTACACATTGTGTGCATGGTTGTATTAGATTGATAAAAGTAAGTAAAGGGAAGGTATAAGATGCAATATAGTTTAGAACTACATTTCAGGAAACACAATATATTAAGTCAAAGGGTGAGTCCCAACATCCTGAATTTAATTATTTTACCCTGTGCCCAGAGCTCTTTGCAACACAATACACCCTTCAGACTGAAAGTCTACCAGTTATCGGAAGACGAGGAAGTACACAACTAAATTGTTCATGCAGTATTTCAACAAGGAACATACATTAATTCCCAGGCACTTAAGGAAAATCATAATGCCAAAGTCCCAATGTTACTAAGATCCTTAATTCTGTCAGCTTTTTTGTTTTCAGCAAAAAAACGTCAAAAGGAAATGCTAACAATGTGGCAGCTTAACAGTTTAAACAACAGCATTGTTTCAAAATTATGAACATAGATGGTGACAGATCCAGTCTACTCCAATCATGAGAAGCTTTTCTTTACATACTACAGCATATATTCTCTTGTTATCTGATTGTACTTCTCTGTTGTAGCAATTGCCTTTTTAAAACTTGTTTTCCTTACTTCCAGCACAGTAACAATTACTAAACAAGCTGCTGTACACACAAGCAGGACCCAAAATTCACAATGTTTATTACTGCCAGTGTTAGCAGTATAACTAAGAAAACCAATAATAATGTAGTTCTATCATTAGTTATCCATTATGCAGTTCACCTGCAAAACAACAAATTCTTAAATCTTTATCAGTTATCACAAGATAAAGAGATAATAATGGTCACATCTCAGTACCACATTCTCATGACACTGTCGACATGTGCACACTTTTCAACAGAACTCACTGAACAGTAATCTGCTGAAAGTTCACTTTTTTTTCTCCCCTACATAGATGGAGGTCAAATGCAGTTCCTCCAACAGAGATCTGTAAGTAAACAATCTAAATCCAGTTCTGTCACCTCCACCATGATGCCATTATCAAAAACAGTATCCTCTCCCTTCCCATTCTGCATTCCATAAGAATCCTTCTCTCCCTGATCAACTCCTCAGTCGCCCCCGATATGCCTCCCCTTCTGATGGCACCTAACCATGCAAGCAGGAGATTCAACCTTTTACCTCCTCCCTTCTCACCATTCAAGGCACCAAATGCTCCTTCTAGGTGAAACAGCAATATGTGTATATTTCCTTCAATTTAGTATACAGTATTAGCTGCTCATGATGCAGTCTCCTCTACACAGGGAAGATCAAATGCAGATTGGATGATTGCTTTGCAGAACACCTCTGTTCAGTCTGCAATTATGACTCAGGTTCCAGACACCTGCCATTTTAATCCTCCACTTTACTCCCACCATGACCTCTCTGTCTTTAGCCTCCTGCAGCATTCTAATGAAGCTTAATGTAAGTCCGAGGCACAACACCTAGTTTTTTGATCAGGTACCTACAACCTTCTGGACTCCACAGTGAATTCAACAATTTCAGACCATAACCTCTGCCCCATATTGCTTCCTTTATCTTTGCTGGTTTTGTTTTTCTCTCTTTTTACTTCTGGACACCAGCTGCTCACGATTCTGCCATTCACATTTCCTGTGGATATATTTTTTGTTTGTCTACTTATCACATAACCACTCCCTTTGGGCCTTTCACCATCAACCTTTTTCTCATTCAACCTCTCCTGACTTCCGCCCTATCACAGACCTTCCCTTCATTCAGGCAGCCACATTTTAGAAGCCTTTTTAAATCACACCATCAAGGATTGGAGGCAGTGGGAGTATAAAAGATTAATAAAAATGGCTTATTTACAGTTCATCATGATATGCGATAAACTGAGTTATATCTATGTTTTGTCACAATTATCAGGTTTATAAGATTGTTATTTTTGGGTCTGCGTCTTTAATTTAAGATAAAATGAAGAGGGTCATATGACCTGTTCTGAAGTCTGCCTGAATAGGCCTGGGCGGTTTAATTGTTAGAGATCAAAGGAAGGCTTAGATTATTTTACTGGGAAGAAGATGCAAGGTATTTTCACTTGAAGACAATGGCAGCAGCCTGTGTGTTAATAGTGGAGACTGAGAGTCTCCAAAGCCCCAGAAAATGTGTTGAGAATGTTGGGGTGCAAACAGTTGTGCTTTAAACTGTCCATTTAGTTCCAGTTGGACTCTCAAGGACAGCTAATTAGCACTTGTACCCAGATACAAGGCACATGCAATGGAATGTGTTTATTTCACACATTGAAATAGACAGGCTGTTCCTTCAGGAAAGCTCAGTGACTTTCAAAATATAAACTATCCATGGACAAAAATATAGCTCTCAGAGGAATTTTAGCCCACCCAGTACGAAGAAAAATTAGAGGGAACGCTAGTGACAGAGGATGGTGGGGCCGGGGGAAGGAGAGTGGGGGGTGAGGGTGAGGGGCACGTTACACAGATCTCAAGGATTGGGTCAACATATCTAGGAATGAAGGCGGGCCTTTTAACCTGGTCACCTTGTCATTGGCCCAACTCTGTCTCTGTCTCAGACCAAGTTCCAGGCCATCCTGCCCTCCAGGATATGAAAATTCTACCCACCAGCACTAGTGGAAAAGAGGTAGGATTGCAACATTGGGTAAATTCCTGACTCCCAATTCTAGCTTCCATGATTCTGCCCTTTGTCTAACATGCTTAGAACAACTTCTACAAATCAAGTTTTGCCAAGTTACTATGTGTACATCCTTAAAATTTGTTTAGAATTTTTGAATTTTACTAACATTTTGATTTTGCTCTCACTGATTAAATTTCCAAGAATCAGATGGAACAAGGCTTTGCTTCGAGTTGTTTAACAGTTGGCAAAACTCTTTGATAAAGGAGTCACTGAATAATCAGAGTTTTTCTGCATACTGTTCTGAGAATCTGAGAGATTTTCTACACCTTAAAATCACAAGAATAAAGTGCCACCAACAGCAGAATTGATTCTGAAAATGTTATCACAAATATTCGTATTTTAAAAATTATATTTTAAGATTAAAGTAAATATTCAGGTAGAAATAACATTTATGCTGTCTTATTTGTGGATTGTAAACATAGCAGATGGCACTTTTGAGTGCTGCTGAATAAAACCACATGGCTATTTCAGCTGAACAATTAGGGTTTTTTTCCCTTTCAAAAACTAAATCTGAATTACTTTTGGGTCAGAACAAAGATTAGTTCTAATCTGGAAACATTTTGTTCAAGCATATATGAAAGTCAATGCTAATCACAAACCTGCACAAAATATTCCTGGTACCTCACTGCGCAGTATAACTGTTCGAACATTTTTATCACATTTCATTTCTTCTATAGCTTCCGTCATCTAAACAAAAGAAAATATTAAAATACAAGTTGAAAAATTCCTCATAACAATATCAAAAGAATAGATTTTATTAGCATAGAAATAGGTCAATCAGCCCAACTTTTCTCTTCAGGCATTTATGCTACACACAAATATCCTCTCATTCTATCTGCAAATCCTGCCATTCCTTTCACCCTCATGTGCTTATCTCACATCCCCTTAAAAACATCTATGCTATTTGCCCCAACTCTAAGTAGCAGCAAGTTCCACATTCTAACCAATTTCTGGGTAAGAGGTTTTTCTACATTTATTAGGTGACTACCTTATAATTATGGCCTCTAGTTTTGGATATGTTCACAAGTGGAAATACTTCCCTATGTCTAGCCTAACAAAGCACTTCATAATTTCAAAGACCTATATTACATCACCTCTCAGCCTTATTTTTTCCTAGAGAAAAGAGCGCCAGGATGTTCACTCTTTCCTGATGGTTACAACCTCTTAGTTCTAGAATCATCCTTGTAAGTCCTATTTGCTAGTAACTCTATATCATTTTTGTAGCATTTAAAATGACTGCTCTGCTTTTCAATTTTATTCCTCTAGAAATACCAGTGCTTTGTTTGGATTTATAATGGCCTTGTTAACTCGCATTGCTACTTTTAATGATTTCTGCATGTGTTGCCTAGATCCCTAGCTCTTCTACCCCATTTAGACTTTTATTTTCCAAGGAGTATGGTGCCTCCTTATTCCTCCTACCAAAATGCCCCATCTCACTTAGCTGTACCAAAATTTTAATTTATCATTTACAAGCCCATTTTGCAAGTTTATTCATGTCACCTTGTATTTTGTCGCCATCTTCCTCAGTATTACCTATAAACCCCTAATCTAGTGTCATCGGAAATTTTTTAAATTGTTCTTCTGATCCCCAAGTCCACATTGTAAATGGTGAACAGCAGCAGTCACAGCATAGGTTCGTGGAACACCATTTCCCGTCTTCCACCAGTCTCAGTAGTGACATTTAAGCCCAACTCTCAGCTTTCTGTTTTGCAGCCACCTTGCTATCCATTCCACTATTTGTCCCTGACTCCACAGGCTCTCATTTTAGTCAAGAGTCTACTATGCCGTATCAAAGACCTTTTGAAAATCGAAATATATTACATCTACTCCAGTGCCCTCACTGACTCTCTCTGTCACTTCTTCACAGAATTCTATCAAGTTGGTTATGCATGACTTCCCCTTTGAAATCCATGTGAACAATTCTTCATTATATTTTCAACTTCCAGCTGTCTTTCTATTACATGTTTGAGTAAAGATTTCATTATCTTTCCTGCCACCAGCTTTGAGCTAACTGATCTATAGTTCCCTGGACTTGCTCTCCCTTTTTAGATATAGAAATAACATTAGATCTCCTCTAGTCCTATAGTTTTCTAATTAATTTATATAAATATATAATAAAGCCTATACTATATAATCAGCTATAAATTACAGACTTATACGCATACTCGTGCTTACCATTTCCACAAGGTTTTTGCTGATTGCATTTTTGGACAGTGGTCTATTTATTCCTAATACAACAATTCCTGTTAAAATAAACAGAGTTGAAAATTCTGTCAAAAGATTTCTAATTAGAGTTGTAGAAGTTCAAAAAATATATAAAATAGAATAAATCCTAACGATATTTAAAGGAATGGTGGGGCGATTACAGACAAACAATGAAACCTTCTTGTCAAGCGACCTGAGGTACTGAATAAGTACGTTGCATCTGTTTTCACTAAAGATGAGGATGACGTTAATGCCACAATAGACGAGGGAAGCGTAGAGATATCAGATTTTTCAAAATTCATTCTCAGGATGTGGACTTTGCAGCTGGACCAGCATTTATTGCCCATCCCTAATTGCCCTTGAGAAGGTGGTGGTGAGCTGCCTTCTTGAACCGCTGCAGTCCATGTGGTGTAGGTACACCCACAGTGCTATTAGGAAGGGAGTTCCAGGATTTTGACCCAGCGACAGTGAAGGAACGCCGATATATTTCCAAGTCAGGATGGTGAGTGACTTGGAGGGGAACTTGCAGGTGGTGGTGTTCCCATCAATCTACCCTTGTCCTTCTAGATAGTAATGGTCATGGGTTTGGAAGCTGTTAAAGGAGCCTTGGTGAATTTCTGCAGTGCATCTTGTAGATGGTGCACACTGTGCGTCAATGGTGGAGGGAGTGAATGTTTGTGAAAAGGGTACCAATCAAGTGAGCTGCTTTGTCCTAGACGGTGTCAAGCTTCTTCGGTGTTGTGGGAGCTGCACCCATCTGGGCAAGTGGGGAATATTCCATCACACTCCTGACTTCTGCTTTGTAGATGGTGAACAGGCTTTGGGAGTCAGGAAGTGAGTTACTCATAGCAGGAGTCCTAGCCTCTGTCCTACTCTTGTAACCACAATATTTATATGGCTAGTCCAGTTCAGTTTCTGGTCAATGGTAACCCTCAGGATGTTGATAGCCGAGGACTCAGTGATGGTAATGCCATTGAACATCAAAGGGTGATGGTTAGATTCTCTCTTGTTGGAAATGGTCATTGCCTGCTACTTGTGTGGCACAAATGTTACTTGCCACTTGTCAGCCAAAGCCTGGATATTGTCCAGGTCTTGCTGCATTTGGACATGTACTGCTTCAGTATCTGAGGAGTCGCAAATGGTACTAAGCATCATCAGCCAACATCCCCACTTCTGACCTTATAACGGAAGGAAGGTCTTTAATGAAGCAGCTGAAGATGATTAGGCAGAGGACACTACCCTGGGGAACTCCTGTAATGATGTCCTAGAGCTGAGATGACTGACATCCAACAACCACAACCATTTTCCCTTGTGCTAGGTATGACTCCAACCAGCAGAGAATTTTCCCCGATTCCCACTGACTCCAGTTTTGCCAGGGCTCCTTGATGCCACACTCAGTCAAATGCAGTTTGATGTCAAGGGCAGTCACACTCACCTCACCTTGAGAGTTCAGCTCTTTTGTCCATGATTGAACTAAGGCTGAAATTAGGTCAGGAGCTGAGTGGCCCTGGCAGAACCCAAACTGGGCATCAGTGAGCAGGTTATTGCTAAGCAAGTGTTGCTTGATAGAACTATTGTTGACCCTTCCCATTACTTTACTGATGATCAGGAGTAGACTAATGGGTGGTAATTGGCCAGGTTGGATTTGTCCTGTTTTTTGTGTACAGAACATACCTGGGCAATTTTCCACATAGCCAGGTAGATGCCAGTGTTGTAACTGTACTGGAACAGCTTGATCAAGGGCGCGGCAAATTCTGGGACACAAGTCTTCAGTACTATTGCTGGAATGCTGTCAGGGACCATTGTCTTTGCTGTATCCAGTGCCTTCAGCCATTCTTGATATCATATGGAGTGAATTGAATTGGCTGAAGACTGGCATTTGTGATCTAGAGACTTCCAGGGGAGGCCAAGATTGATCATCCACTCAGCACTTTTGGCTGAAGATTGTAGCAAATGCTTCAGCCTTATCTTTTATTTGGTACAATCGCACAAAAATAGATACAAAGAAGGTGCTAAATAGGTTTGTATAACTCAATATTAATAAATCACTCAGTATGGAATGGGATGGAGCCCAGGTTGCTGAGGGAAGCGAAGGTGGAGATAGCAGAAGCTCTGACCACAATATTTCAATATTCTTTGGATATGGGAAAGGTGCCAGAAGCCTGGAGGATTGCAAATCTTACACCCTGAAAAATGAGAGAGGGAGGAACCTGGAAAATGCAGGCCAGGCAGTCTAACATCAGTGGTGAGAAAAACTACTAGTAACCATTGTCAAGTGCAAAATTCTCTTGAAAAAGCAGATTAATAATATCCCACATGGATTTGTTGAAGGCAAATTCTGTCTGAAGAACATGATTTGAGTTATTTGATGAAGTAACAGAGAGAGTTAATGGAAGTCATGAAAGTAGAGTAGATGTTGTTGTACATTCAAAAGCCCTCTCATGAAGTACCAAATAACAGACTTATTTGAAAAATAGATGCACATGGGATTAAAGGGGCTATGGTAATTTTGGTACATAATTGTTTAAAGGGATAGGAGACAAAGAGTGGTGATGAATGGATATTTTCTTGACTGGAAAGAAGTATACTTCGGGGACGCCCAGAAGTCAGTACTGGGCCACTATTTTTCTTATATATCACAAGAAAATGGATGTGGGTATAGGAAATACAATTTTCAAGTTTGCAGACAATACTATTTACTATGTTACTAAGTTTTGTGAGTAGGATATAGCAAAGTTCAGGAAGATAGAGACATACTGGTGAAATGGCCAGATACAATTTAACGTGAATAAGTATAAAGTGATGCATTTTGGGAGAAAGAACACGGAGAGTCAGTATAATCAAAGTGTTACTAATTTGAGGGGGCTACAAGAGTACAGAGACCTAGGGGTGCTGATTCACAAATCCTTGAAGGTGGCAGAGCAAGCTGATATGGAACTAAGAAAATATATGGGATACTTAGCTTTGTAAACATGAGCATTGCATTTGGTTTCGTTCATTGACAGGGTATGGGCTTCGCTGGCTAAGCCAGCATTTACGCCTATCCCCAGCTGCCCTTGAGAAAGTGGTGGGAAGCTGCCTTCTTGAACCGCTGCAGTCCATGTGGTGTAAGTATACCCACAGTGCTGTTAGGAACATAAGAACACAAGAGCAGAAGAAATAGGAACAGGAGTAGACCATTCGGCCCCTCCAGCCTGTTCCACCATTAAGATCATGGCTGATCTTCTTGTGTTTCGATTTCCACATTCCCACCTACCCCCGATAACCTTTGAATCCCTTGCCTAACAAGAATCTATGACAAAGAATCTACCTACTTCTACCTTAAAAATATTCAATGAACCTGCCTCCATCACCTTCTGAGACAGAGAGTTCAAAAGTCACACAACCCTTGAAAGAAAAAATTTCTCATCTCTGTCCTAAAGTGGTGACCCATAATTTTAAAACAGTGCCCCCTAATTTTGGACTCACCCACAAGAGGAAACATCCTTTGGATGTCCACCTTGTCAAGGCCGTTCAGGATCTTGGATATTTCAATCAAATTGCCCCTCACTCTTCTAAATTCCAGTGGAAACAAGCCCAGTCTGTCCAACCTTTCCTCATGAGACAACCCACTCATTCCAGGTATCAATCTAGTAAACCTCCTCTGAAGCACCTCCAATTTACATCCTTCCTTAAATAAGGAGACCAAAACTGCATACAGTATTCGAGGTGTGATCTCACCAATGCCTTGTATAAATGAAGCATAACATCCTTACTTTTATGTTCAATCTCTCCCATAATAAAGGATAGCGTTCCATTAGCCTTCTTAATTACTTGTTGTACCTGCATACTAACTTTTTGTGACTCATGTACTAGAACACCTAGATCCCTCTGCATCTCAGAATTATGCAGCCATTCTCCATTGAAGTAATACTTTGTTTTCTTGTTCTTCCTGCCAAAGTGAACAACTTCACACTTTCCCACATTAAACTCCATTTGCCAGATCTTTGCCCACTCACTCAACCTATTTACATCCATCTGCTTCATTTGGACATGGACTGCTTCAGTATCTGAGGAGTCAGGAATGCTGCTGAACATTGTGGAATCATCAGCAAACATCCCCACTTCTGACCTTATGATGAAGGAAGGTCTTTGATGAAGCAGCTGAAGATGGTTGGGCTGAGGGCACTACCCTGAGGAACTCCTGCAGTGGTGTCCTGGAGCCAGGATGACTGATCTCCAACACCACAACCATCTTCCTTTGTGCTAGGTATGAATCCAGCCAGTGGAGAGTTTACCCCTATTCCCACTGACTCCAGTTTTGCTAGGGCACCTCGATGCCACACTCGGTCAAATGCAGCCTTGATTTCAAGGCCAGTCACTCTCACCTCACCTTGGGAGTTCAGCTCTTTTGCCCATGTATGAACCAAGGCTGTAGTGAGGTCAGGAGCTGAGTGGTCCTGGCAGAACCCAAACTGGGTGTCAGTGAGCAGGTTATTGCTAAGCAAGTGCCGCTTTGAATACAAACAAGGAAGTGTCAGGGAACTAAGACCTCATATGGCCAATTTCTAAAATTTTAAAGATGGACCCTTTTTATAATGACTGAAACTGTGTCTGGCTGTGACCCTCGAACAATAGGAGCTAATATGGCAGTTTTGCAGAAACTGACACCTCGTTATCTCTGAAGAGTACCTAACAACCCCCAGTGGCCTGCAGAGACCAAATTCAAAGTGAACCATATAAAGGCCATCTATATGTCATTAGCCAGGCCTGGCCAGCTGGAGCTGACTTGTCCGCAAGGACAAAGGACCCACAATCTCTCCTTCAAGACTTAATGGTTGGAACAGTAACAATCTCAGGAGCCCAGACAAAGGGATACATGTCCTTTGCAAAGCTGGTGTAGAGAGATGGGAATCATATGATATGAACGTCTAGCAGGGAGAATGACACTCATAATGTCTTGCTCAACTGCAAAGCTCAGTCTGCCATTTTCCATCCACGAAGCTGCAGGACAGAAAAGGGGCTCTGTCCAGGTTTGAATGCCTGGCCCCATCTACATTGTCTCAACTAGAACCTCTGTACCATCAACTACAAGATGGATTCATCTTTGTGTACCTATATCTCGGTGGAAATCATCTCTACTGGAAGTGAATTATCCAGCATCAGTTTTCAACCTGCCGACCTCTGTGAAAGAATACATCATTGCACTTTGATTCTGGACTCTGGATACACATAAAGCAATAATTATTTTCTCTATGGTCTTTGTCCTGTAAATCTCTCTTTCTCTATCCCTCCTACTGGGGGCTACATTGCAATCTGTGTTTTGAGTGTATGCAAATAAACTAACCCGCTGAATTCAATCTCAAACTTGCTGTGAGGTGATTTATAAAAAATTGGATCACACCAAAACTGAGGGGTTGGGAAACACGTCTCCACTTATAAAGGGGAACGCAAATCAAAACACCTTTCTGTTTACAGATGGGCGGAGAGGGGAAAAATCAGGGCTATTTAAATTAACTCACTCCTGTCCACAACAGAAGTCATATTAAACTTTTACAAGTCACTAGTTAAGCATCAGCTGGAACATTGCACAATTTTGGACATCACATTTTAGGAAGGTTGTCAAAGTCTTGGAGAAGGTAGAAAGAGGATGAGAAACCTCAGGTAAATGGAGGGATTGGAAGGATTGGAGAAGCTAGGATTGTTCTCCTTAGAGAAGAGGTGGTTAAGGGGGACCTAGTAGATGTATTCAAATTGTAAGGGATTTTATGGAACAAGTAGGGAGAAACTGCTTACTCTAGCAAGTGGACCAGTAAAGAGGTCATAGATTTAACCTGGCAAGAATTACATAAGACATAAGACAGTTTTTTCCCTCCAACCGAAGGGTTGTTCAGGTCTGGAATATACTACCTGAAAGGGTGAGGAAATCAGAATCCAAAGGTACCTTCAAAAAGAAATTGTGCACGTTCTTTAAGAGGACTAATTAGCAGAGTTATGAAGAAAAATTTGAAGTGTGGGACTAAATTGGGCAGCTTCTTCAAAGATCTGGCATGGGCACAATTACCAAACAATCTCCTGGGCTGTAAGATTCTATGATTATACATTATTACTATTGCACCTACAGTAATGGAAGGATAAACTTTGCACTCAATCCTTGTAAGTTTGCACTCAGAGCATTAAAAACAATCTGCAATTCATACACTGCACAAAGTTCACTATTCAGATCACAAGAAAAGAAATTAGCTCAACAGTGCCATAGACTCTGAAAAACCGTGGGCATTGAAGAATTTGTATTATTAGTCATCCTTTAAAAATGTTTCAGTAAAATAAAACAAAACTGTTTTGATCTTAACATGTTAAAATATAAATCTAATAAACAGATTATAATTTAATGCTGTACTGTGTATCATATACATACAATGTGGTCTATTTTCCCTTGAAGTCACAGCTGGCACATCTCAACTACATTAGTACTTTTGTTTAAAACAAATTAATGAATCATGACTAGCGGTTTACCAGGAAATAGCCATCTCATGACATCAGCACTACACAAATCATTTACCCTAGGTTCATGGGTTATGCAATTCTGGCATGACTCTGTTGTTTAATTTTCAGTAACTTATTGTGCCCATCATTTATATCTAGTCTACTAATTATTAAGCTCATCATCATATGGTTAAATAACAAAACTGGAATTATAATTATTACATTTTGAAATGTGGCATATGTGATTTTACACAGTGGCTCTCAAGATATAACTAGTAATCTTACTGAACAACATTTTTTGAAATATGCTAAATATGGCTAGTAATGAGGTGAAACAATGGGCAGAATTTTTTGTGCCTGCTGGCGTTGGGCATCATGGCAGGCGTGAGCAAGCAATATGCCGGGAAGGCCAAAAATCAGTTTCATGACATCGTGAAACTAGTTTGCAATTGTCCACTCCGTCCGTCAATGGCGGGCCACGTTTCCCACTGCCACAAGTCAGGAACTTCATTGTAATACATCTGCATATCATTATAAGCCAAGCTGCTGGAATCATCTCCCCACGCAGGATCATCCATGTATGTTGGTATGCCTTCAAAACAGCATTCATAAGGCATGCACCTGGCAAGCTGCACTTCGAGGGGAACTTGGAGATGAGTGCACAGTAACGTTGCGCAGTGCTCGCGAGGGTCGCCTGTTGGAACTCAAGGTTGAGGCATGCAGGTTCAGGCAAGTCACATTTTCCCAGCTAGCTAACAGTGTGGTGCCGAGGTAAGCTGCACTGCAGTTGAGGCGAGTTTGGAGCGGTGGGGTCAGCAGCTGCACTGCAGTTGAGGCAAGTTTTTTTTGGAAAAATACTTTGTTCATAAAATATCTGAAAGAACATTACAAATCATTTCTAAATCGCCATCACAAAAAGTGCAATCAGATTCAACTTATACACATGGATCACGAGGTGCTTCAATACAATCAATGAATATTACAATCATTTCAAAATGATCATTACAGAAAGTCAGACAGTGCAATTGGTATTGGAGTTATCAGCATAGATCATGTTGCACTCTGAGGTGCTTCAACACAATTATAACACAATCAGTATTCAATGCATACATTCATTGTGAGCTTTCCCAGCCCCTCAGTGCACTATGGCAGAAAGGTCTTAGACAGTGACTTTTCCCCATTGGGCCTTTGCAGCGGATGCCCCAAGTTTTAAGTACATTCCTCAGGACGTAGTCCTGGGCCTTGGAATGTGCTAGTCTGCAACACTCAGTCGGGGACAACTCTTTGCACTGGAAGACCACCAAGTTTCAGGCAGACCAAAGGGCGTCTTTCACTGAGTTGATGATCCACCAGCTGCAGTTGACGTTTGTCTCAGTGTGTGTCCCTGGGAACAGTCCTTGGAGCACAGAGTCCTGTGTCAACACGCTGCTCAGGATGAACCGCAACAGAAACCACTGCATCTTTCTCTAGACCTTCTTTGCAAAGGCACAATCCACAAGGGGGTGAACAATGGCCTTGACCCCCCACCCCCCAACCCACACACCCCCACCAGCTACTTCGAGGGCAACGTGTAGAAGGGGTGGGACTCCTGTTGTGTTGGAAGGATCTGATGGGGAGGGCCTTTCTCACCACCAGCCAAGCTACATCTTGGTGCTTGTTGGAAAGTTCTGGCAATGAGGCATTCTGCCAAATGAGTTTGACAGTCTACTTGAGGAACCATCCAACAGGATCCACCATCTCCTTTTCCCTCAGGGCCTCTAAGACGTTACGTGCCGACCACTGCCTGAGGGACTTGTGGTCAAAGGTGTTTCTCTGCATAAATTTTTCGATGAGGAGCAGGTGGTATGGCATGGTCCAACTACTTGGAGCATTCCACGGCAGCATAGCTAGACCCGTCCTTCGCAACATCTGGGACAGGTAGAACCTCAGCACGTTGTGACACTTGGTGTTTTGCGTACCGAGTTTGATGCAGCCGCACACAAATCTGAATGAGGGCAATGTTGGGCACGTTTTTTCCCCGCTTGTCTAGAGGCTTGTACATCGCATCCCTGTGGGCATGATCCATTTTCGACCTCCAGATAAAGCAAAAGATGGCTCGGGTGATCACCCTCGCACAGGAGTGTGGAATGGGCCAGACCTGTGCCACGTACAGCAACAGCAAGAGCGCCTCACACCTGATGACCAAGTTCTTAACCACAATGGAGAGGGAGTATGGCTCCCACATGCCCATTTTCTTTCCACAATAGCCACTCGCTCCTTCCAGTTTCTAACACATGCCCCGGTCCCTCCAAACCATATCCCCAGCAACTTCAGGCCGTCAGCCCTGACGGTGAAGGGGACAAAGGATCGGTCTGCCCATTTCCCAAAGAACATGGCCTCACTCTTCCCACGATTTACCTTGGCTCCTGAGGCCAGTTCGAACTAGTCACAGAAGTGGATTAGTCTGCCCACCGACAGTGGATCCGAGCAGAAGACGGCGACATCATCCATGTACAGAGAGGCTTTGACCTGAGTGCTTCCACTGCCTGGGATCGTCACTCCTCTTTTGTCCGGATCCTTCCTGATGGACTCAGCAAAGGGTTCTATGCAATACACAAACGTGACTTGGGAGAGAGGGCAGCCTGCTTGACTCCAGATTTAACTGGAAAGCTATCTGATTCCCACCTATTGACTGAGACTGTGCTACTAATGTTAGTGTAGAGCAGTTGGATCCAGTTGCGGATTCCCAAATCCCATTTTGGAGAGCACATCCATCATGTGATGGATATTCTGTCAAAGGCCTTCTCCTGATCCAGGCTGATGAGGCAAGTGTCCACCCCCCTGTCCTGCACATAGTCAATTGTATCCCTGAGTAGCACAAGGCTGTCAGAAATCTTCCTGCAGGACACAGCGCAGGTCTGGTCAGGATGGATCACCAATTCCAGAGCAGACTTGACCCAATTGGCGAAGACTTTGGACAGAATCTTATAGTCCACATTCAACAGTGAAATGGGTCGTCAATTTCTAATTTCCTCCCTTTCCCCTTTCCACATGTAGATGAGGGTGATGATGCCTTTCCTCATGGATTTTGACATGCTGCCAGCCAGAAGCATACTCTCGTACACTTCTAGCAGGTCTGGGCCAATCCAGTCCCACAGAGCCGAATACAACTCAGCCGGCAAGCCATCGCTGCCGGGAGTCTTACTCTTCTCGAAGGACTCAAACTCAGTTCGTCAGGACTTAGCGGTTTGTCCAGGCTCTCCCGTGTACTGTCATCTAAGACCTCTGTGATAGAGGACAGGAAGGACTGGGAGGCCACGCTGTCTGTCGGCTTCATGTCATACAATCCAGCATAATAGGATTTGCTGATCCTCAAAATGTCAGACTGCGATGACTTTACTGAGCTATCTTCTTCCATCAGGCTGCGGATCACAGAGCTCACTCTGTAAAACCTTTTGGAGGAAGAAACATGAGCATGTCTCATCCTGCTCCACAGTGCGGACTCAGGATCGGAAGGTGATGTTGGAGGCTTCCGAGGCAAAGAGCAAGGCTTACTGGCTCTTCACCTCTTGGAGTTCCTCCTTGACATCAACCCCCATCAACTGCAGCCGGAGCAGGTTCTGCATGTTTTTCTGGAGTCAGGACATTTCCCTCTGTTCCCTTCTAGCTTTCTTGACGCCTTTGAGGATGAAAAACCATTTGATGTTTTCCTTGATCGCTTCCCACCAGTGTGTCAGGGACTCAAAGAGAGGTTTCACGGTTCTTCAACCTTTGTGATCCCTCGAGTTCCTCAATGTTCTCTGGGGTCAGCAGTTGCACGTTCAGCTTCCATGTCCCCCTGCCACCCCTCTGGTCTTCCTGTAAGTGACAGTCAGCCAGTAGGAGCCAGTGGTCAGGGAAGAACACCGGCTTGACGTCGGTGGATCAGACTGTGAATGCTCAGGCCACAAACAGGAAGTCTATCCTGGAACAGACGGACCTGTCTGGCCGCAGCCAGGTGCATCTATGCTGCGCTTCATCTGCAGGGTTGCTGAAGATGTCGTGCAGCTTGGCATCCTTTACTGTTCCCATCAGGGATCTGGACGTAGCGTCCTATCTGCTGTAGGCCCTGCCAGATCGTCCAGCCGCATCGGTGATGTAGTTGAAGTCACCGCCCAGAATGACCGGCCTGGAAATCGCCAGCAGCAGTGGGAGCTGCTGAAAGACCGCCAGCTGCTCACCCTTTTGTGCTGGGGAGTGCACGTTAATTAACCGGAGTGGAGCATTATTATACATTACGTCTGCTACGTGGAGGCGCAGCCCACCACCTCCTTAACCTCGGAGATGGTGAAGTTGCCTCCCCGCAGCAGAATACCCAGGCCAGAGGAATGAGAGCCGTTTCCTCCCGACCAGATCGTTGGCCCATGGGGCCACCATCGTAACTATTGCTGAGGTGCGGTATCGCACATTCCTGCAGAAACAGGTCAGCTTTGACCTGGGCAAGGTGGCCCAAGGTTGCAACACATCGCGTAGTAGATTTATTGCTAAGCACATTTATGGATGCAATCTTTATCCCCATTTTTAAAGCATCTTATCGCTTACCAAACCTGTTGTCTTTGAGAGTTCCAGACCTTTGGTCTGCTCCTGCATACCTATTGTGTTCACAAATTGTCTCACTTTGGATGGGCTGAGGAAACTGTCCTGAACTGCCCCATTGGAGTAGTTCTACTCAAGTGGCATTTGGGGGCTTTGTGCAAAGGAACAAGTTTTGAATTGTTCTCTGTTGGAGAAGTCTCTCTGATCCTCTCCTACTCTGGGGCATTGCTGCTCCCGGTTTCCCACAGCTGGGGCGCGCTGAGCACTTCACTGCTCCCAGATTCCTGGGAGTGGGGTGCACAGGCCTCCTCAAGTTGTGGGCAAAGTTGGGGTGCACTGCTCTCATTGTCTCCAATGTTCTGGAGCTCGGGTGTCTCATCCTCCAACTCCCTAGAGCTTTGCCGCTTTTTCTGTGTATCCTCCTTTGCCCTTCTTCGTCCGAAGAGCCCTTGTCATCCATATCAGATAGGAGATGCCTCTTGCCACTCGTTTGGAAAGTGGCTTGGTCACTTCTTAGCCTCTTTTTTTTGGCTCTCTTCACCAGCTGCCACTCTCCCTGATGATTTTCTGCTGCTTCTTCCTCCATTGATTCGCTTTGCTGAGGAGTGGGAGGTTCAGGGTGCCATGCAGTTGTTTGGCTGTCTGCTGCCTCAATCTTTTCCTTCACCTTGTCTCTCTCCGTGTCTTCCTTTGTCCCATTGTGCTCATTGGAAGCCTTGGTGGTTGGAGAGTTGCAAGTGTCCTTGGTAGTCATAACACTAAGCATTTCCTCTGCTTCCCCCTTGTTGGCTTTGGCTGCCTATGCATGAGTGAGGCAGCGTTTGGCAGGTCTTGTAGAGGTGGCCTGCCTCGCCACACAGGCTGCAGCACTTAGGCTGTTTGCAGTCCTTTGTCTGGTGCCCGTCCTACTTGCAATTCTTGCAGAGGATGGCACTGCAGTTGGTCGGCACATGACCAGACTTGCCGCATGAGCGACAAAATTTGGGCTGCCCAGTGTAGACAAGGTAGCTTCCCCCGATAGCGAAGCTGGAAGGAGGGTGGAGGATGGATCCCTTACCATCCGCCTTGAGTGTGACCATGACCTGGCGTTTGCTTGTCCAAATCCCAAAGGCGACTTTAACCTTTATGCAGCTCCCAACCTCGTCAATGTACCTGGCGAGGAAGGTGAGCACATCGGTGACAGGAACATGGGGGTTGTAGAGATGCACAGTCACCACACGATCCCGTTGCAATAGCAGAGCAAAGTGTGACTCCACCGTCAGGTTCCTCAGCTGCAGCTGATCTCTCTTCGCCTCAAACACCCTCAGGAACTTGACGCAGGCAGCCACATTCTTGAAGGTCACTCCGAAGTATCCAGCACTGGGAAAGTCCTGCAAGCAGATCTCCACAGCTTCAAATCCACACAACTCCAAAAGGATTCGCATAATGAAGAAGGCACGATCCATGGGTGTTCGTCCTTCGCTGTCCTTCACCACCACCCTAACGATATTACATACCCCATGGTTTGGGGCTTGACTAGTTATAGCTATCCCTTCACGGCACTTGATCTTAGCCAAAAGGCTGCAGTTGAGGCAAGTTGTGGGGGAGCAAGGGTTGCACTGCGGCTGATGGTAGTGCAAAAGCACGTGGAGGGAAGGCAGGGAAGCAGCCACACATTAAGGAAACCTTGTATAAAGTGACCATTCTGCCACAGCTGTGTCAGTTCAGGCGCAACCACATTGACATGCTTGGAGTCAGGCCTCTAGCTTATCTGCCCACTCAAGCAACACAGTGCCATCAAATGCTCCAGAGCTTTTTACCCTTCATGCACAGACTGCAAACTAACGAGCATTTTTGTGGACAGCAAAAAAATTGGATGACTAGGCACATTGTACAATCTCCTTGCTAAAATTTGCCATGGAACTGTCACTTATGGAAGCACTCACAGCCCCTTACAATGTCATCATTCAGGTTTGGAACAGTCACCCCAATGGTTCAAGTTAACAGTGCAGCCTTGCAGTGAGAGTTAGGAGAATGCCTGCACAACAACGCACAAGTGTTCAGGCTTGAATTTACAGCAAAAAGTTTCTATTTTACTGCATCCAGGAAATATTCTGTGAACAGAACGCTGAATGATGCTCAGTTTTGCTATTTCAACATGACAGCACAACATGCAAGTCCAGAGGGCAAAGCTGCCACCAATCGGTCAGGTGGAGTGGGGCAGTGGAGGGTGGGGTATCAGGCAGCCATGCAGCGCATTAAACTCTGACCATATAAGTGGTGACCAACGCTCGCCAGCATGCATTAAGGGGCCTTCAGGTTTAACCAAGAGAGGTTCTTAGCACGCCCATGCATCTCTCATCCTGCAGGAGGAGTACATCAGAAGCATGGAACCTGGTGACCTAGCTTTATGCCTCATGACTTACAGAGAGCAGAGACGATGTAGAATCGAGCGATGGGAGGCATCTGACTGGACGGAGGGAAGAGCAGCACCCTCAGGAAGAAGGGGCGGCTGGGGTTAATGCACACACCGCTTAAGAGCCACAGCGAGCCGTTGCTGGTCAGCGCCTAGTTAGACCCAAGGTCCATACAGGCCGCCTTTCTTTCCTGCAGATGACTGAAAAGAAGTGTTGCTGAAGGCTGCACATGTCCAGGGAACTGGTTGGTCACATCTGCCTCCTACTGCAGGATTTGGTGCCATGGAGACATGGAGGGCATCCACTGCCAGGGGACATGAGAGTGACTGCGGTGCTCAATTTTTACACCAGTGGCTCTTTTCAGGGCTCCACAGGTGACCTATGTGGGATTTCGCAAGCCTCCACACACAAATGCACCCAGGAAGTCACAGATGCCACCTGCGCAAAGGCAGACAACTTTGTGCATTTTGCCTGGGATCAGGAAAGCCAGAATGCAAGAGCGCTGGGATTTTCCCAGATCCCAGGTTTTTCACAGGTGCAGGATGCCATCGACTTACTTATGTGGTGCTCAGGTCTTCATGGCAACAAGCGGTCTACGTCAATCGCAAGCGCTTCCACTCACTGAATGTTCAGTTGGTGTGCGGCCACCACAAACGCATCCAAAGGTCTATGCACTGATCCAAGGAAGTGTCCACGACTCCTACATTCTCAGTAGGTCTCAGATCCCTGACATCTTCCATGGTCCACAGAGGCTGCAGGGATGGTTCTGCGGGGACAAGGGCTAACCCCAGAGGACATGGCTGAAGACTTCCATGCTGCGGCCTCAGAGTGAAGCATAGAAAAGGTGCAATGAGGCTAAAGCTGCAACTCACACTTTGGAAGAGCAAGCTATCGAAATGTTGAAAATGAGGTTCCGGTGCCTGGACCGGTCTGGTACAGCCTTACAATATAGCCCACAGATGGTGTCACGCATCGTCGTCGCCTGCTGCGCCCTTCACAACTTGGCACTGCAACAGGGAGAGGGGCTGGTTGAGGAGGAGGTGGAGGAGCTGCACGTCTCCTCCAATGAGGAGGACATCGATGGGGATGAGAGTGAGGAGGTCCCCGAAGGCGAGGATGACGGTGATGAGAACATCACACTGAACAGATGAGGCGGGCGTGCTCGGTAGGCCCTCATAGCTGCTAACTCTGTGGAGGATGATGGCAACCAGCAGTGACAAGACACCACAGATCTTCTCATTGCATCTGTGAATGTTTGACTCCTGTCTGGCTAATGGCAGTGCAAATGCCCTCTGTGATAAGACTCCTGTCATGGAGACACAGCGGATGCCCAAAAGTCCCTACATTCAGGAGGATGATGACGACATGCAGTGGGGACACTCCATAGGTCCTCATATAGCTTATGTGAATGTCTGACTCCTGTCTAGCTGATGGCACCTCACTTGCACTCCATGAACAGGGTTATATCATGGAGATGCGAGGAAGCTCAAACTTCTCCTGATCCTATGGCATCCTTTGTGAGCTGAACCCTTCAGAACCACACTGTCACCGGACACAAATGCTGATGAGATGAGGCGCCAGCTTCATCTTGAAGGTGCTAGGAGCACACAGAGAATGATGGAACTCTGTGCAGCTGGCCCAGGGCATTCTGGCAGCAATGATAAGCTCCTTCAAGATACAGGCATGACTGATGTAGCCAGTGACAGTGAAGGCACATCATTAATGTGCTGGGAAGGTTGCACAAAGCACAGGGAAGAGGCCATGAACTGAGACACCTGCCTTTATCTTGTGCAGGAACCAAGGTTTCACATCTGAGTGACATGAATATTGCTCATCAGAACAAGGAGCCATAGATAAGGAGACATTCTTGGCAGTTTATTTACAATAGGGAACATTATGTACAAGTTATTAACACCTGTGCCCAGGCTGTGCAACAATATCTTCTTTACCTTCCTAACCCTGCGCTACATCTTGGTGCTCCTCAGCATCCACAGCAGAGGTGCCCTGTGTGTGATGGGAGCCCCGGCCTGCTTCCAGGGTCCTGCTGTGTGGCAGTGGCATCATCCTGAACCTGGAGGGCTGGATTTCCTGAGTCGCAGGAAGAGGGGCTTTGCGTGGGCTGCACAGTCCGGGAGTCACCTGGGTGATTAGCCCTAGGATGTGCACCTGCTGATCCTCCTCTCTATGAGTGCCCGAGGGCCCCTGGCTGACTCCCTGAGGAGGAGAGAAGGGGGGGTGAAATCGAGCTGCCACACACCCCCCGACGTTGACATTGTTGGAAGCCAACTATAGCATCAGCACTGGAGTTCAGCCCGCACAGCGGTTCAGGACCGATCTCCTGAACCAAGGTCTCCATGGCATCCGCCATCCTACCAGTGTTGACTTTAGTGTCGGCATGCTAACGCGCCATCACCTCACCCTGAAGATGGACAAACGCCTTTTGCCTTGAAATCTGAGTGCAGAGAACATCCCTTCCTCATGTTTCTGAGCTTATCTTTGCAGCTCCAGCAATTGAGGTATGACTGAGTCCAGAGGCCCATCATCTGACTTGGACTCAGCAGATTTCTGGTCTCCAGCAGTCCTCCGAGTGCCAAAAACCTGGGAGGTCCCTGCCTCCACCTGCTCTGGATCAGGCAGTGCAATCTGTTCAGTGACCCCGAGGCTGCTCTAAAGCTAGGTCCCACCAAAGTGTGTGTCTCTGCACTGGTAGGGGGGGTACGGGTGAGCGCTTTGATGGGTCTTTAATGAGGGTTTCAGCAGATTCCTCTTCTGATGTGTCTTCGGGGCTTGAGTCGAGGAACTGGGTCCTGGACTCCCTCAGCTGTTTCCCAGATGTGCCTGCAAAAGCAAGGAGAGATAATTAGTGCATGGCAGTGGCCTGTGAAACAGGACACATCTCTCACAGCATGTTGGTCTGATGGATGCTGCACTGCTGGATCCTCACTTAGTTGAGCACCGCCAACCTCATTGTCAGCATTAGAATGGTCCAGATCTTCACCAACCAGCTGAATGACTATTTTCAAAGTCCATGAGGACCTTGACTTCAGGCATTCCTTCCCAGTCTGCGACCTCTCCCTTTTGTTGTGTGCCAGTTGTCCTGCATGAAGACAAATGGAAAGAGTGTAAGCAGAATGATGATAAGTATTCTGTTTTTGTTTTGGATTTCCAGCATCCGCAGTTTTTTTGTTTTTAACCCAGATGATAAGTATGCCTGGCATGTGTGGGTGGTGAATGATCCCATGGATGGGATGAGAACAATGAAGGTGTGTGTGAGAGAATGAATGGTGATGTCTCTTGAACTGACAGTGAGTGAGATCCCTGTGGATGTGTGATGGGTTGTGAAAGTGTGAGTAGAAAGTGATGAGAAGTGTGACTTATTCTGGCGGAACAGAGATGATCATTCATCCTCTTGTGGCACTGGATGGCTGTCTTCTTTTGCAGGGTGTTGGCACTGACCATCACTGCCACAGCCTCCCAAGCCAGACTGGTGATGTTGCTGCCCCTCCTGCAGCCAGAGAGGACATCATGGTGGGCATCCAGTTCTTCCAATAGGCGTTCCAGTGACGTGTCACTGAATCAGAGGGCTGCAGTCTTCTGTGCAGCAGTCCTGGGCTGGAAGCACTGAGAGGTGAGTGCGCGGCTGCACTTTAATTACGGTGCGCGGCATGAGGAAGCAGAGAGGTGACCACATGGCGGGCAAATCAGAGGCCACCCGCCAGCGAAACAGCGTGTTTCCCAGGAATGCTGGATTGATAGGGACGATATAGCACGTTTCCCAGGAATCAGGCAGGATTGCTACGATATGGCATGAAAAGCATCCATGGCGGCTGGCGGATAAAATGCTCTTTTTCCCCCACTCGCTGTCTCACTTAGTACAAATCTGGGGCGATTCCACCCAATGATTGTAATAATATTATCCCTTCTGCACTATGCTGCAAGCAATGGGAATCACAATTTAGACCATACAGAAAGCTGCCAGTAGTTTACAAATATATGTTGATAATGAAGAGGAAACAGACTGCAGGATATTATTTATTGACAAAGGTACCCAAAAATTATCCATTGGCTGAGTCTGTTGCTAAGCGTAGACAAAAATTGCTTATTGGCAATAGACTAGAAATGTCCAATACTCTTCAACGTACAAGGATGCCCTCAAGAGTGTTCGGACAAAATATTAAATTGTCATTTGACTCAGGTTATTGTAAGGAACCATCTGTCTAAATTGTCGCATAGCTCACAGTCTCCAAAGATTGAAGGCCTTCATAAGTTACTTTGGTGAAGGGAGTGGGCTTTGGACTGGGTGCCCAGCTAATGAGAGGGTGATTACTGTGGTCAGGAATCATGCCAAATTCCTTAATACTGGTCCAGGAGGGGAAAGTAACAATCTTGGAAAACCTTGAAGCTAGTAAATAGGATTCTGTTTGAAACTCACATACCTTCAGTGCCCCAAAACACAGCAGTGGTCTCTAACCAAAAGAAGAACTTTAGGGAGCTTGAAAACTGCCAAGGAATATCACTGAAATCAATGGCTCTTTCTATTCTCACAGCATGCATAACAGATGCTCTGGAGGATAATGCAGTGATTAGAATTGAACAGCAGGATTTCATTCTCATGAAAAACGTGTTGGATAGGGTTGTAGCTTTAGAAAAGATTGCAGAACACTGCAAGGATCGGGGAATTCCGCTTTCCTTTCTTTTATACATGTTTGTAAAACTCTAAATCTAGTGACTCATAAAATCTTCATGATTAAATTACTAGGACTGAAAGGCCAAATCATGCACTTTTTCTGGGAGGTCTGCTCTAATTCCAAAAATCTAAGGGCAGATGAGACTCAAAAATGTATGGCTGGGTTATCCACTGTTATTCATTCTATTTGATGGGCTGTAGCCTCCGAGTTCCCCAGCGTCAATTTGGGGGCTACACCAAAGATGCGCTGCAGAATCCCTCTGGGAAGTTCCCAGGTAAGGATTTGCACAGCAATTGCCCAGAAGTGCACACTTCCACAGGACTGGGAACCTTCCGAAAATGCGGTGTAAATCGTAAACTTCGGATGGTTCCAACAGGGTTATACCAATAGCTGCCTAGAAAAAGTTAGAAGAATTAAAACTTCTTCTAACTTCGGGGTAACTATTGTAAAGACCCAGGCCGATGCCCCCTCACAGGACTCTCACCACAGCCCCAACAGCCCCCCCAACCCCACCCGACAAACCAAACCCCACCCCCAACATGGTATTCGGCAGCCGCCAACATCGCATGGGATTCCTCCCCAACCCGCACGGGACTCCTCACTTGACACCCCACCCCACAGGCCCAACTCTTATCCCCTGACCTGACCCCAGACCCCACCCCACCATGACTAACCCACAACCCCAAAACCCGAAATTCCAACCCACCCAAATGTGTGACCCCACCCTCTCCCGATGTCCAACCACCATCCCCCCGACCCCCACAACCGAATGTCTGGCCTGCTCCATCACAACCCCCCCCCCCCACCCCGCCGCCCCCGGCGATGTCCAAACACCTCCCAGCCCCCACCTCAATGTCTGACACCCCCACCCCCTTCTGATGTTCGACCCCCTCAGCCTTCTCCCTGGCCTGTCAATTTCAAAAGTACCTTTAAACTTACCTACTTTATGGCAGCTAGTGCCATAAAAAGGAGGGGGGGGGGGCGTGTCCTCCTTCAATTTGACGGAGCTGGACTTCAACGCTGGACTTCTGAGACAGCTGCGCTGCCTGGATCTCACCTGGCCTGAGTTGGAAGGTCAGGCGCAGAAGAAATTTGGTGCAGGTAAGTGGGCTCAGAGTGGCAATCTGACGCTTATTATGCCTTCAATAATGATGCAGTGGGTGACATTGAATGAAATGCTCTCAGGGTGTCTATCCCAGTTATTGCTCAAAATAGTGCAAAATCCTTTTTCAAATCATACTCTGCTGGTTTAGAATAGCCTTTGGATCAAGTGCACTCTTATGTACCACATTGAACAATGGGGTAACCAGTGCGATAACATGGTAAGAGCGCCCAGTACAGTAGTAAGGCCACGCTCAGTTCCAGAAAGTACTTTTAAGTGTAGTGATGAAAAATATAACTGGCATCACACCTAGCTATTGATTCATACTGGTACCTGGAGAACAGGCAAATGCTAAATTCATTTTTGACACAGCTTGCCAGGTTAATACTAAGAAGGGACAAAATGTAGTTTGCTCATTCTCACTTTTCCTTAACAAAACATCAGTACACATTAAACAAGTTCCTTCATGGATCAGAACTCCAATAAAATGGCTTCCTCCAACACACTTGCAAGACCCAGAATAAGATGCGAGGTGAATCTGTAGCAAAAAAAAAAGCATATACAGCTTCTGGGATAGAGGGCTCTTGAGTGCACCAACTGGTCAGCAGGCTGCCCTGAAAAGGGAAACAACCCTCACAGTGAGAAAACGCTTTGCTAAGACTATTCACGTAGGGATCTGAATAAATTAACAAACCTGGTGCGCATCAACTTGCCCAAAACATCAAGATGGTGGAGAAAAAGCAAACTGCGCTGTGTAGGTGCTTTCATTGAACAGAAAACAGATGTTGGATAGCTGATGAGGAAACTCTCAGATTTGGGATTACAGCTGTATGAGAACATATTAGCATATGCCTAGGGCTCAATACCATATCACTGGATTGAAGAGACTAAAGCATCTGCATTGATTAGTTGCCTAAATCAAACAGTGACTGGTCTCCTTGGATTGGTTCAGGTGGGTACAAGATGACAGCCCTGGTAATGGAACTAAGTTAACTCTCTGTGGCAGACTTAGCCAACCAAAACCTGAACCAGGAAGGTTCACAGAACTCCTACTGCTGATGATTGACCAGCCAGCCTGAATGAATGGAGAAAGGATAAAAAGCTAGGGTTCTACTCTGCCCTATCCAGTGATTCCTGCAGCAACTGTATCTGCATGGAAATTAGCTGAGGATAAGCTGAGCTCAGCTCCGACATCCTTGTCAAAATATTCGCTGATCCTCATGGACAAGCCTTGCACATAAATAATGCCACACTGATGAGGTACTAGAGAATAATGACAAGTATCCATAGAACTTACCACAGGTAAAATCAACACTTTTAGAGAAGGGGAAGGGGAAGAGGAAAAAGATTGAGAGAAAATTTATCAGAAAAAAAGAGACCATAATAAACACAAATGTGTCTGACTAATTGGTAAATAATCTGAGGGTACGAAGTCTCCAGTCCAATGTTTTTGCCTGCTGTTGGCAGTAGCTCAGACAAGTCTCAATCATTTAGAGCGATTGTTGTTGGGTTTGAAACAAAATACAAAAAATAAATTTTGAAATATTTTATTTTCAAAAATAAATAGTGCAACCATAGCCCAGTGTACCGTGTCCAGCCCATCTCCTGCACATCCGCCCTCACACCTTCCTCTCCCTCCCAGAACCATGATGGGGTCCCCCTTGTCCTCACTTATCATCCCGCCAGCCTCCGCATTCAAAGGGTTGTCCTCCACCATTTCCGCCAACTCCAGCATGATGCCACCACCAAACACATCCTCCCTTCACCTCCCCCCGGCACCTTTCCGCAGGGATTGTTCCCTCCTGCTCCTTTACTTCTCCCCTCCTCACTGTCCAAGGACCCAAACACTCCTTTCAAGAGAAGCAGTGCTTCCCCTGCACTTCCCTCAATTTAGTCCACTGCATTCGTTGCTCCCAATGCAGTCTCCTCTACATTGGAGAGACCAAACGCAGACTGGGTGACCGCTTTGCGGAACACCTTCGGTCTGTCCGCAAGCATGACGCAGACCTTCCTGTTGCTTGCCATTTCAACACACCAGCCTGCTCTCATGCCCACATGTCCATCCTTAGCCTGCTGCAATGTTCCAGTGAAACTCAACGCAAACCGGAGGAACAGCACCTCATCTTCCAACTGGGCATTTTACAGCCTTCCGGGCTTAATATTGAGTTCAACAATTTCAGATCATGAACTCTCTCCTTCATCCCCACCCCCTTTCCGATCCCACCTTTTTCCAATAATGTATAATTTAAAAAAATTTTTTTTTACAAATATATTTTTCTTGTCCCACCTATTTTTAAATTTATTTCGATCTATTGTTTTATCTTCACCTATTAGCCCATTTCGATCCCTTCCCCCCCAACCCTACCCCCACTAGGGCCTTTGGCCACTACCTTGTTCTGCTTGCTACCCTTAATGTTGCCATTAGCACATTCCTTAGATATTATCACAACCATCAACACCCCTTTGTCCTTTTGTCTGTGACATCTTTGGCAATCTCTTCTTTGCCTCCACCTATCACTGGCCCCCTATCCAGCTCTACCTGTCCCACCTCCCTCTACCAGCTTATATTTCGTCTAATTTCTCTATTTCCTTAGTTCTGATGAAGAGTCATACGGACTCGAAACATCAATTGTATTCCTCTCTTCAGATGCTGTCAGACCTGCTGAGTTTTTCCAGGTATTTTTGTTTTTGTCTAGATTTCCAGCATCTACAGTATTTCACTTTTATTTCAGATATTATTGTTGATTTGATTGAATTGTACCACCGCCAGTGAAATTAAACTCATTACAATTATTGCATTTTAATAGGAGAGGCACAAACAAGGTTTGCAATAATAACTGGACCTGAGAGGCAAAGAAAGCCAGTAAGAATATTATGCTTCATTTAACAAAATCCGTTTGATTACTAGGAACCTAACACTGGGACTAGGAGAAAGGCAAAGATTTGGATCACTGTTTACTTGCATTGGATAAGGAACTGTACTTGGGACCAACTAAAAGTTGAAGTAAAATGTAGATCCAATGAATCTTTTATTCCCAAGAACCATCAAAATAACGCTGCTTTAAAAAGAAACACTTTCTCATAGTAAACCAGATTGGTACACTGTTTACTAAGACAAGGCAATTAGACAATGTAATGTGAAATGCTTTATTCTTAAATTGCTCTTAAATTACAGCTCAGTCCCTTTTACTGCCACAAAGCTGGTAAGCAAATGCAGCTTATGTCAATCAAACTTTATTTGTTTAATCAGAAAACTATGTAGATTTTAAAGTGCTTACGTTTAAGGCTCCAGGTGACTGTTCTTCTCCTTTTTCTTAAAAGGAAAAAGTGTTTCATCTATAATAATGTATAATATCTGGTTTCAGCGATCCGAGCCATGGCAGACATGCATTACATACATTTTACTATGTATACACAAGCAGATAGTCTGGTCCACTGCTTTTTTGTCTTATACACCAGGAACATTATACCATCTAAAATGTCCTTTTGAGACTACAAAGTATAATGGCTGCTAAAGAAAATTCAGTTCTAAAAAATGTAAATTAAAAGACGGCAGAAACTTTGGACAGAATCGTCCCAGACTGTACTAAGTGTGATAGCAGGCGGATAAAAGAACACTTTACCCGCCAGGCGCAATGGCAGCTTTTCACGTCATATCGCCCCAATCCCACCTCATTAATCATGTACTCCCAGGAAACACACTGTTTCGACAGCAGGCAGGCTCTCATTTGCCACTTCAACTCGCTGGGTGCCACATTTGAAGTGCAGCTGCGTGCACTTCCAGCCCAGTGCTTCCAGCCCAGGATTGCTGCACAGAAGACATGGCCTCTAAAGGCAAGAAGATTGCAGCCCTCCAATTCAGTGATGCACCCCGGAATGCCTTTTGGACGCCATGGAGACCCTGCATGATGTCATCTACCCCAGCTCTGGCCGCAGGAGGTCCAGTAATCTCACCACTCCGGCTTGGTAGGCAATCCGTGCCAATGCTGCACAGAAGAGGTTGGCCATCCAATGCAGAAAGGGGGTGAATGATCTCATCAGTGCCACCAGGGGAAAGCAACCATCTCATCACTCTAAACGCACACACTCAAGCCTATCACACATTCACTGGCATCTCACTCATGGGACATCACTACTCATATCTCCATCTGTCTTCAACTCCTCTGGAGACTGCCTTCTTAGCCTTCACCATCTTGAGGCCACTTGCACAGATCAACTTCTGCCCCCATACACACCCTAGGATATCCCCATCCCCAGTACAGCCCTCACCCCGCAGCCTCCCCCTTTCCCAAGCAAGCCCTAGCCCTGCAGCTGTTGAAAAGCCTTATGGCTGGTTTGGTCAGTAGAGACCTGCCTGGAGAGGACAATTGCAACCTGGTTTCACGACATCATCAAACCAAAGCATATTGTTCACTCATGCCGCCAAACACAACCATGCCACAGGCACGGAAAGTTCCGCCATTTGGCTCCAACATTCTGCGTTCCTGGACAGACTTTTGTGCTTTTCTTTGATATGTGACACATAAATTTGAGTGGCACAAAGTGTGACAAAAGTGTGACGGGCAGAAAATGTGTACCAAAAGTACTGTTTTTAAACATTACTAATTAATCTCCAGTAGCATTGCTCTGAGGACACCATGTTTCATAAAGAAATGACACCATTATGGCATTATTCAGAACAAAGGAACCAATATGTTATTTGGGAGAAAGGTACTAGTTTCTAAAAATGTAGGAGAAAGCATGGGAGCACTGAAGGCAGCTCGGAAAATGGGCATTTGTTAGGCAGTTTCTGAAGCTAAGAACAGTAACTCAGGTTTAAGTGTTGAGTTAGTAGATATATAAGAATGTAATGAGTCACAAATGTTTTGGAAAAGCATTATGTTGGCAGATGGAGAGACTTTGTGACTACTGGAGTAGACAGCACTTCGAAAAGGGACATGGGATGGTGACAATTCAGAGTGGTGGCCAGGACCAATGAATATTTGAGGTTGGAGTATTTGCTATTCGAGGAAAACAGTGGGCATGAGAGTACTGAGGAGAATCAGTAGTGGGCAGTGGGAATGTGAATAATTAGTAGCTAATCAGTGGGCATTGGAGACAGTAAACAATGGCAGGATAGTATGTGAACAGTGACAGCCCGAATGCCACATCACCAGCATAACTCAGGAAATCAAGCACCGCGACATCGACATTGCCACTCTAAGTAAGACACAACCTGCGAGAGAAAACCAACTGAAGGAGCAAGGTTGCGGGTACACCTTTTTCTGAATGGCCTTCCAAAAGAGGAACAAAAGTCTCCACAGGGTGGGCTGCACCATCAAAAATGAGTTTGTCTGGCACCTCAGTGACTCCCCCTATGAGATAAGTGACTGCCACATGACTGCTCAGCTCACCCTAATGAGGAATCAGCATGTCACTGCCATCTGTGCATTTGCTCCTACTTGAAGGAACAGACGGGAACAAGGAGGAATTCCACACCAACCTTGAGTATTCCTTAGCCCAAGTCCCAGCAGGCAAGAAACTGATTCTTCTCAGAGATTTTAACGCCAGATTTGGGAAATACATGAATACCATGAAGGGTGTGATAGGCAACGAAGGAGTAGAGAAAGCAAACTCCAAAGTCCTCCTGACGAAATGTCTAGAACATGACCTTGCCATAACCAGCACCTTTTTCTGCCAGTGAGACAAGGACAAGACCTCATGGCAACACCAGTCCAAACACTGGCACCTGCTCCACCACGTCATTGTTCAAGCAAGGGATTGCAGAGATGTGCACATCACCCACGCTATGATTGGGACTGACAACAGCTGGATCGGTCACCACCTAATCCAATCTACCATCTCCATCAGCCTGACCCCCAAAACAGCAGAGGCAGCAAAAGCAATGCAAGAAAATTTACTTCAAAGGCCTCAAAAATCCCGCTGAAGTGGCCTTTCTCAGTCAGCACCTCGCTACCAACCTCTCAGCCTGCAGCCACCTGGAGCTATAGTGCGCCCATAGTGCCTGGATAAACCAAAAGTCCACCAAAACAAGTACCTGTGAAGAAGTCCTTGGTGCCTCAACCAGGAAGCATTGTAACTGGTTTGCCAAAAACAACCAAGAGATTAAGTGTAAATGCAAAGCTTTAAATGACTGGAAATTTCACCACTGCTCAGGAGAAAAGCAGCAGTCTCATAGATGGCTGAAGGCAGCAGTACAGCATAAAATCTGTGACATAAAATACAAATCTATGTACATTTATAAAGCTTGGTTTGATCTTTAAATTTTTTATGATCTTGCTTTTTCTCCCGACCCGATTTCAAACAGATCTTTTTCACTTCTTTTTGAGCAATGTCAATTATTTTCTCCCTGTGGAGTTTCATAGTTCGTTCCAGCCCTTCAACTCTTTTGCATAATCCACAAACTATATCTTGCCTCTCCTCTACAGGGTTTGAATGGTCTTTTGCAAATTGTCCACTTGCCTGGATTCCAACTGCTGTCTTTTGCATATTAGCACCAGCAAGCATTTGTAAATCAGTGTCTCTACTCACTGACCTTTCCAGATCATTTTCCAATTTCAGTCCTTTTTGTTGACAATTCTTAATTTCCAATTCTGCAGGCACTTCAGTTGTTTTCACACTGCCCATTACTGAAACTGACACATCAGCACTGTTCCTTGGATCAGTTCTTCGCTCAATTAGATTACAATTCAGTGAAAATTTTTTATTTACAGAAGCAACTTCAGAACGTGACACTCTATACCACATATCTCCTCTTTCATTTTCTCCAGTTTCCATTGAAGTTCAAGAATCTCATTACTCTTTTTCCAACAAAGTACTAACAGTTCGCTAGTTTTGGTTTATAATTCTACATTCAACCAATTATTCTGAGTTACTAACAAATCCTTTTCTTGTTCAGGCATTTTCCACAATATTTCATAAAGAATACTGATGGTTGAAGCTCATCAAGTTTTAACTGAAGATTGACCTTTGTTTAGTTTGCTTTTACAAGTTTATCATTTAGACATTTCAAGTCCTCAGCCAAGTGTTCCACTTTGTGTCTGATTCTCAATTATTCTCACAAATTCTCTTCTTTCATTAGCAAACTCATCTTTCATACGTGAAAGTTGGTTTCCTACATTAATTAGGTTTTCATTCAATTGCTTATCATCAGCAATAAGCATCTCATTGTTGGCCACAGTAGTCTTCAGGAGTTAGTTAAGATCAGCATTATCAACTGCCTGCTGCAATACCGTTGTTGCCACATTACTCTCTCCACTAGCCAAATCATTACCAGGATAAAATCTACCCCTTCAATAGGTGATTTAGGAATAATTCCCACCATAACAATTCCATTTACAAAGTGCATTGACTTCACAAAGTAAGTTAGTTTTACACAAAGAAACAGGCTCATAAGCTCCATTAATACCTCCTATTAATACTTTATACTTTATAAAACTGCATCATTAGCCACCATCACTGACTGATAGAAACATAGAATAACAGGAGCAGGAGTAGGCCATTTGAGCCTGCTCCGCCATTCATTATGATCATGGCTGATCATCCAACTTAATAGCCTGCTCCCGCTTTCTCCCCATATCCTTTGATCCCTTTCACACCAAGAGCTATATCTAACTCCTTCCTGAAAACATACAATGTTTTGGCCTCAACTACTTTCTGTAGTAGCGAATTCCACAGGCTCACCACTCTCTGGGTGAAGAAATTTCTCCTCATCCCAGTCCTAAATGGTCCATCCCCTATCCCTAGACTGTAACCCCTGGTTCTGGACTCCCCCACCGTCGGGAAAATCCTTTCTGCATCTATCCTGTCTAGTCCTGTTAGAATTTTATAGGTTTCTATGAGATCCCCCTCATTCTTCTGAACTCCTAACCAACTCAATCTCTCCTCATATGTCAATCCCGCCATCCCAGCAATCAGTCTGGTAAATCTTCACTGCACTCCCTCTATAGCAAGAACATCCTTCCTCAGATAAAGAGACCAAAACTGCACACAATATTCCAGGTGTGGTCTCACCAAGGCCTTGTATAATTGCAGCAAGACATCCCTGCCCTTGTACTCGAATTTTCTTGCTATAAAGGCCAACGTACCATTTGCCTTCTTTACCGCCTGCTGCACCTGCATGCTTACCTTCAGTGACTGGTGTACAAGGAGACCCAGGTCTCGTTGCACATTCCCCTCTCTCAATTTATAGCCATTCAGATAATAATCTGCCTTCCTATTTTTGCTACCAAAGTGGATAACCTCACATTTATCCACATTATATTGCATCTGCCATGCATTTTCCCACTCACTCAGCTTGTCTAAATCACACTGAAGCATCTCTCCATCCTCCTCACAGCTCACCCTCCCACCCAGCTTTGTGTCATGTGCAAATTTGGAGATATTACATTTAGTTCCCTCATCTAAATCATTAATATATATTGTGAATAGCTGGGGTCCCAGCACCGACCCCTAAGATACCCCACCAGTCACTGCCTGCTATTCGGAAAAAGACCTGTTTATTCTTACTCTTTGCTTCCTGTCTGCCAACCAGTTTTCTATCCATCTCAATACACTACCCTCAATCATATGCCCCATTATCTCTCAAAAATGTAATCTATTTACTTATTTTGTTGGAGGAGTAAGAGAACATATTTTCCCTAGAGACAAAACATCTAGCACCCTTTTCCTGTATATTCTGAGGGAACACATTTTACATGTAGTACTGCTACAGTTTTAACAACCACTTCCTTTTCTAAAGCAACCTTTCCTGAAGGTTCTTTAAGCGTTCCTCCTGCTGCAATAGGTCTACCATTTAATTTCCAGCAATCTACCTGACTGTGTCCCACTTTGTTACAATGGAAATAATTAGGCTTATGAAAATCACTGCCATCCTCAGCACCTTCCGTTCTTGTCTGAGGAGGAATTTCCAGCTGTCCCTTCTCTTCCCTGGCTCCTTGCCTTTTTTTCACCTTCCCACCTTCTATCCTCCTCAGGTTTGTAGGGGTGATGGAGAAAGGGTTTGGATTAATGGACCAGTGTTTAATCATCAGCCATCTCCGCTGTCTGTCTAACACCTGGTCTTCAACATGAGTTCTAATTATTGGAGGAAGTGAATCTTTAAATTCTTCCAAGGGAATTATTCTCTAAGCGCTTCATACATTGTCCCTACCTTTAATGCCCATATCGAATGGTCAAGATTACTTTGTTTTACCCTCTCAAACTCAATATATGTCTGCCCAGGTTGTTTTCTTATATTCCAAATTTCTGCCTGTTTGCCTCAGGGGCCAATTCATATGTACTAAGTATAGCCTTTTTTACTGCATCATAATCAACAGAAACCTCTTCTGACAGTGATATATAAACCTTATGCGCTCTACCCACCAACCTACTCTGTAAGAGCAATGTCCAGATTTCTTTTGGCCACTTCATTTGCTTAGCCATTTTTCGAATTACATAAAGAATGCCTCTACATCCCATTCCTCAAACTTGGAAGAGCTTGCACAAATTTAAACATCTCCCTACTAGGCTTTGGGTTGGAGGTGGTTTTTTCCATCATCAAAACCTTCTTCAGCATCTGAGGCCTCTTATTTAAAGTCCAGCATTTTAAAACGCTATTTCCTTTCTCGTTCCTTCTCTCTCTCTTCATCCTTCTCCTTTGCCTGAAATTCCAGTTCCAGCTTCCTAAATGCTATTTCTCCTGGCTCTAACCTTTTTAATTCCAATCCTTTCTTTTTATTTTTCTCCAATTCAAGTTTCTTCTGTTGCAACTGAATCTTAGCCAATTCAATTGACTCAGTCCCTGAGAACGTGGTCTCTCTGGTATCCCTTCCAGTTCCACATGCTGTGCTATTACCTCAGCCTTGACTGCTTTCCTCACACCTATGGGTAATTCTACTTCCAGCTTATCCGCCAATTCCATTAGCTGACTCTTGGTTAATTTTTGTAAACCATTTCCATTTACATCTTCCACCTGTAAAAAAGTCTTAGCAACCTCCAAAGCCATTTTGAATCCCAACCTATATAATATACCTCACAGCAACTCCAATGCTTAAGTCTAGTACCTCAGCACCTCCACATACTAATTAAAAGGATTCACAGATCCCACCGAAAGTCAAGGATTTCCAATCCCACAAGAGATCCCAAATTATAACGACAGTCCTGGATGAGCCCCACTTTATGATCCCAGCTGATATTACTACTGGACAAGTCCATCCCAGGGTGGAACCCGGCTTGATAGATCCTAATTTTTATTTTTTGTTTAGAAAAGTGGAGGATGGTTACTGAACAGAGTGATGGAAATCAGCTAATGAACTTTTAACAAAAGAATAAAACATTTATTAAACAAGAAATTATGAGCTATATTACAATAATCCTTCACCCACAACAATACAGATGTATATAGATTCATAAGGTTAACACATGTTACAAAAGCTATTTAATACTCTAATATTCACAGTAAGTACACAGTCCATATAAACCAATTGGCGAACTGTGGTCAGGCACACCACACTCTGAAACCAAGTGACAAATGTCACCCCAAACAGATGCCATGGATCTCTCATCAACTCCGCACAGACGTTTGTCACAACGTGAGCCAACCAGTCTCACTGAACTCCGTCTTTCACACAAGGGTTTCCAATCCCCACTCTCAAAGAATCCACTATGGAATCTTCTCCCAATTGACACTTTCGCTCAGACACCTTCCACAAGGGTCCACCTCCAGGGTTTCGAACTCTCCTTTTGGTATTCTTCTCCCCTGGATCACCACATGCATTTAAGCTTCCTTCCACATACTTGTCTCTCAGACTCAGCTGTGCCAACAGAACACCACTGCTTCACATGCCCATATTAAAGAGTTACAGAACTTTGGCTGTCTCCTTGGATCTTCTGGCTTCTCGCATGCTTATTTTGTTTTATGTCTGCATCTTGCAGCTTTATCCCTTTAAGCTTGGAGTTTTTCTCTGCTCCTCACTCTTAACTTCACTTAACAGGACTTTTTCCAGATGCCTGTTCTTTCCCTTGACTAGAAGGTCTTCTTAGGACCCTCTTTCTTCTGTTCTTTAGGTAAACCTGCTTCCTGCAGCTTCCTCCTGTCCAGCTTCTTCTAGCACCTGTTTACAACTTTAGTTTGGGAATTGTTATTTGTCCCTCTCCTATGTTGCTTATGCTGGCAACTCCTTTCAACCTTAGAGCATAATCACCAACTCAGCTCAAACTGCTTTTGGTTTCTCTGTCCCTGTGTGGGCCTCCTGTTGCTAGGCAATAGTACAGTTTTTTCTATCTCGTGATTGTTTTAACTCCCCTTCAAGAGTGGTAAAATCTTATTAAAATACAGGCATCTTTTAAAGTGAAACTAAAACTCAAGTTTCCCCCTTTCTTGATACACAAATACAGAAACACAAATTAAACTTAAAGCTAAAACTCATTCTTAACACCTACAAATACAAATATAGCTTACTTAAACTATCTCTAGTTCCTAAAAAAAGAGTGGAAACAAGTCATCCTCAATCCCTAGGAACTGCCTAACAGAAGCAAGTAAAGGAAAGTGTATTTAAGCAAAACCTATTGGTCAATCATATGGGGCATTTATTTAGAATATTCTTCCAAACCTGAATAGTACACTCCTTCCAATAACTACTACCTGCTTATGTCACCAACAAATGTTTTTAAATTTCTCAACAGAAAAAGAACCATAGAAATATCGAAAAGGTACGGCGCAGAAAGAGACAATTCAGCCCATCGTGTCTGCGCCGGCCATAAAGAGAAAGAATCTAGCCCCTCATTTTAATCCCACTTTCCAGCATCTGATCCGTAGCCTTGCAGGTTACAGCACTTCAGGTACCTATCCAGGTACCCTTTAAATGAGTTGAGTATTTCAGCCTCAACCACCAATTTAGGCAGTGAATTCCAGATGCCCACCACCCCCTAGGTGAAAATATTTTTCATGTTCCCTCTAATACTTCTACGTTACAACTACGCCCCCTGGTAATTGACTCCTCAGCTAGAGGAAACAGATCTTTTCTGTCTACCCTATCAAGGCCCCTCATAATTTTGTACACCTCAATTAGGTCACCCCTCAGCCTCCTCTGTACTAAGGAAAACAGTCCCAGTCTTTCCAATCTTTCTGCATAGCTGTAATTTTCAAGCCCTGGCAACATTCTTGTATATTGCTTCTGTACTTTCTCCGGATAAATTACATCCTTCCTGTAAAACGGTGACCAGAAGTCTACACAAAATTCCAGCTGTGGCCTAACCAGCACTTTATACAGTTCCAGCATTACATCCCTGCTTTTGTATTCAATACCTCATCCAATATAAGAAAGCATTCCATATGCTTTTTTTTAACCACCTTATCCACCTGTCCTGTCACCTTAAGGGACCTGTGGACATGCACTCCAATGTCTCTCACTTGCTTAATCCCTCTCAACATCCTCCCATTTATTCTATATTCTCTTGCTTTGTTTGCCCTCCCCAAATGCATTACCTCACATGTGTCTGGATTGAATTCCATTTGTCACTTTTCTACCCACTCAACTAAACCATTGAAATCATTCTGGAGACAACAGCTACTCTTCACTATCAACTACATGGCCAATTTTTGTGTCATCTGCAAATTTCCCAATCATGCCTCTCACAATGAAATCCAAATCGTTAATATATACAACCAACAGCAAGGGCCTCAACACAGCCCCGTGGAACACCACTGGAAACTGCTTTCCACTCGCAAAAACATCCACCAACCATTACCCTTTTTTCTTGTCACTGAGCCAATTTTGGATCCAACTCATCATCTTCCCATGTATCCCAAGGGATCTCACTTTTATGACCAGTCTGTCATGTGCCTTACTAAAATCCATGTAGACAACATCCACTGCACTATCTTCATCAATCATCCTTGTTACTTCCTCAAAAAATTCTCATAAGTGAGTAAGACATTATCTTCCCCTAACAAAATCATGCTGACCATCCCTGATCAATCCATGCCTTTCTAAGTGAGTTTATCCTGTCTCTCAGGACTGATTCCAATAATTTTTCCACCACCTAAGTCAGACTAACGAGCCTATAATTTTCTGGCCTATCCCTTGCACCCTTTTTAAATAGGGGTACAACATTCAGACCTCCAATCCTCTGGTACCTTGCCTGTACCTAGTGAAGATTGGAAAATGATCTTCAGAACATCCTCCCTACCTTCTTTTAACAACCAGGGGTACAACCTATCTGGCCCTGGTGTTTTCCACCTTTGTGACACATTTACTTGAAGTTTATGACACATTAAAGGCAGTTTACAAATAAAAATTATTAAGAAATACAAATTTTGCACTTTGATCTGACAATATTTAATATTTATTTAATCAAACATGCAACATTCTACAAACAATTCTTTCACTACAGCAACTGGATTATCTCCAGAAGATGTGCTTATTCTAAACCTTCCTGGGTCACAAAAAAAGATCGCTATCCCTATGATTTCTTTCAATAAAGGAACTAAATATGATACTGATGAAGAGTCATTCGGATTCGAAACGTTAACTGCATTCCTCTCAGCAGATGCTGTCACACCTGCTGAGTTTTTCCAGCTATTTGTTTTTGTTTTTGTTTCAGATTTCCAGCATCCGCAGTATTTTGCTTTTATCTTAAATATGATACTTAAACACTGGCTGAAAACAGGATATTGGAGCATTCCTCACTTACTTCATTGTTAATTTTTGTTTACGTTAAAATATTTTAATTACTTCCATGGCCCGAATTTCAGAATCTTACTTTAAAGGCACGTACTGTAAGGTGCCTATTCCACTGTGATTAAGCATCATTTTTCAGTGAAATGTGTGTGAAGGGAAAATGCAAATTTGGGAGAAAAAAATTGCTCAATTAAGATTGGTGAATAATTAAAGTAGAAAATTACAGACTGAACTGAAGTAGAGACGGCGGCAAACTTTCCCTGCAGATATAAATGGGTTTTTTTTTTGAGAAGCCTGCACACATGGGTTTATCTCTCTAAATGATATCCAAACCCTTTTGAGAATGTCGCTCCCGCTCCAGCCCCGGCCCAGGAGCAAGGTGACCCCGTGCGTTACCTGCAGACTCCGCCTCCAAATAACGCACCCGCAACTCCGCCCCGGGCCCAGCTGCCGACCCCGAGGCGCTTTCACTAAAGCCTTTCGCTCCGGACGGTACTCCAACCTTCACAGTGCGGCTCCAAAATGAGGCGGACCGTAGCCCAGCTCCAAAGTAGCGGATCGCCGAACAGGGAGTCAACAGAGCTGCGGATCCGGGGCACAGGAAACACGGCCTAGAAAAAACTGTCAGCGCCGCCATAGTAACCAGCCGTCAACTCTGACCTCACTGCGTCATGCAGGGGCAGGGGAAGAGAGAGAGAGAGACCCTACCACACCGCCCAGAATCCCCGGTGTTCTGTCTCGCGCGGAGAGAAGGGCAGGTGGAATTTGGCGATGATTACACTGCAACAATGTCCAGGAAATCAGTGCTGTCACACATCATTGCATTTGCTTTTAGTTGTTTCAGGATTGGTATAGTACAATTTACTGGTACATTGTTACATTAAATGTCAGCCGTCTCATATTTCACTGATGCATTGTCAAATATATATTTACATGTGTATTAATTCATTATTGTTATGTAATACACCTTAATGGGATCATTTATTTTACAGAATGCACTGTTAAAAAGTAACTGAGCACCCCTGATTTTGTTACAAAATCCGCTCATCCTTTTGCAGGGATCCAGACTATAATGATCCCTGAAAACAAATAATTCATGATACACTTCTTTACTGGAAACATGCACACCACGCATGAAAACTGAAAAAAAAGTATTTCGAATACCAGATATTTTAATTCATTAACTACCAGCACTTATTAGATATGCAATGGAATCAGCTTCATGAAATTTTTCAGTAGCAATTTAAGGGTATTTCATTTAAATGTCATTTTGATAAAACCAACGTTACATGGAGTTTACAGCATTGATACAGCTGCCCGGCCCAACAGGTCTATGTTGTTGTCCCAGTCGATTTGTCTCACAACTTTATTTATATAGCGCCATTAACATAATAAAACAGCCCTCATCTACTTATCTAATCTCCCCTTTAATGTATTTATGCTAATGGACTCAACCAATGTGTTTGGTAGCAAGTTCTCACCACTCACTCAGTAAAAAGGACAGGAGTTCTCGCCCAACTGTTGGAGAACCAATGGGGGCCCCATGTCGTTTCTGTCTGGGAGGCCCAATGAAACCACTTAGCTGGCTAGTGTTGGGCCTCCCACACAATCAAGGCCCTAGAAGGCGGACATCCCACCACCGAAAGCTGTCAGCTAATCAAAGGC
Organism: Carcharodon carcharias; assembly: GCF_017639515.1. Lineage (NCBI taxonomy): Eukaryota > Metazoa > Chordata > Chondrichthyes > Lamniformes > Lamnidae > Carcharodon > Carcharodon carcharias. The sequence continues at coordinate 43,162,834 of NC_054470.1, forward strand.
CAGCAGCTTTCCATTGCCAGCGGCGCCACCTGGAGCAGTGGCTGCTGCCAGTAATATCTTCATTGGATCACTTCTGGAACACTGAAGATAGGTGAGTGGGGCAGGATGGGAATCGGGGAGGAGGTTGCTGGCAAGAGGGGCTGGATGCAAGGCTAGGGTGGTGAATTTCAGCAGCCCCCACCCCTTCCCAATGTCATTCCTTGATCGGGCACTGAGCAGGCCACTGCAAACCCAATAGTTTTCTAGGCAACTTTTGGGAGACATCGGAGAACTGCGTGACTCCCATAAAATGCCTGAGCTGCCATTAAATCCCAGCAGGCTCATGGATAATTGGCTTTAAGTGACTTATTAATGAGCCTAATTGATATCCCACTGTCAGCGGGCAGGATTCCCATATTGGGTCCTCCCTAAATTAGGGACAGTTTTCCTGATGTGGGTACTTCTACCCGATTCTCCCAGCCCCTCCCTCCCTCACCATCATGCCCACTCCAGCTGGCTGCATTAAATTCTGCCCAAGGTTCCGCCTAAATTCCTTAATGGATTTATTCGTAACTAACTTATATTTAAGGCCCTTAGTTTTCAGCTCCCCCAGAAGTATATTTTGTAAGTATATCAAAATCTGGTTTAAAACAATATCAGAAAATGTATCTGTTTGGGAGGTAACATTAATTATGCTACAAGTTGTAGAGCAACTCATGAAGACTTAACAAACAAGTCACTTTTATGAAGTATCCAATGGATCCCTTTCTAACCAACTATTGGGACAACTGAAATTAACAAACTATGTGCAATCATATATCTGTCATCCTCAAAAAACCTAATGTTGATGCTGCCTTCTGTGCAAACTCCACCTTCAACTTCCCTTTCCTTCTCAAAGTCCTTGAAAGTGTTGTCACTTCTGAAATCCATGTCCACCTTTCACACAACTTCATGTTTGATACCCTCCAATCAGACTCCTGCTCTGCCACATTGTCAAAACAGCTCTCATCGAAGTAACAAATGACATCCTATGCAACTGTGATAATGATAAGCTATCTGTCTTTGTTCTTCTCGACTATTGGCAGCCTTTGACATGTTTGTCACACCATCCTCCAAGTCCTCTCCACTGTCATCCAGATGGCTCTGCACTTGCCTGGTTCATTCTATCCAACCAGAGAATCACTTGCAATGGCTTTTCTCCTCTCTCCTGCACCATTACCTCTGATGTCTGACCCCTTCCTATTTCTCATCCATAAGCTGTCCCTCAGCAACATCATCTGAAAACACAGATGATTTCCTGACAACACCCACCTCTATCTCACTACTACCTTTCTCAACTCCTTCACTGTCTCTAATTGTCAGACTGTCCAATATCCAATACTGGATGAGCAGAAATTTCCTCCAATTAAATATTGGGAAGACTGAAGCCATTATCTTTGGTCCCCACTGCAAACTTTGCTCCCTAACCACTAATTCCAACCCTGTCCCTGGCAACTGTCTGAGGCTGAAACAGATGGTTCATAATCTTAGTGTCATACTTGACGCTGAGCTGAGCTTCTGACCACATAACTGTCATCACTAAGACATCTATTTCCACCTCTGTCACATCACTTGACTCTGCCCCTGCCTCAGTCAATCTCCTGCTGCTTAAACCCTCATCCATGACTTTGTTACATATAGACTTGGTAGTCCAATGCACTCCTGGCCAGCATCCCACATCCTGCTCTGTAAACTTGAGGTGCCTGTGTCCAAACTTGTACTATGCGTTCACCCAAAACCCCTGTGCTCACTGACATACTCTGGTGCTCGGTTGAGCAACGTTTCATTTTTAGAATTATCATCCTTGTTTTCAAATCCCTCCATGGTCTTGCCCCTCCTAGCTCTAGAACCTTGTGAGATATCTGTGTTCCACCAATTCTGGCCAGTTTTAATTGGTCCACCATTGCCAAGGCCACGGCTCTGGAATTTGCTCCCCACGTATCTGTGGTTCGCTTCCCTCCTTTAAGATGCTCCTTAAAACCAACCTCTTTGACAAAGCTTTTGATGATTGTTATAATATTGCTTGCTGTCAAATTTTGTTTTATAAAGCTCCAGTAAAGTGCCTTGGGATGTTTTATCACTCTAAAGGCACTATACAGCTACAAGTTGTGACTGGTCTTATAGCCATTCCTAGTGCATATCTAAATATTTAGCAGTGTTACAGAAACTATCCGACTGGCATCAAATCATTGATGTATGTTTTAGTGTTTAATAGCACCAAAGAACGGAAAGAAAACCAATCACAACTATCCTGTGTCATAGCCCTTAAAAAAAGGATTTATCAGACACACCATACAAAGAAATGAATTAGGAGCAGGAGTAGGCCATTTGGTTCCTCGAGCCTGCTCCGCCATTCAATTAGATCATGGCTGATCTGAATGTGGCCTTAACTCCACGTTCTTTCCTCCCCCTATATCCTTTGACTCCCTTGTCAATCAAGAACCTATTTAATTCAGCTTTAAAAATGTTCAGTGACCCTGCCACCACTACTTTCTGGGGAAGAGCCTTCCACAGATTCACAATCCTCTGAGAAAAAAATATAATCCTCATGCCCATCTTAAATGGGAGACCCCTTAATTTTAAATTAAGCCCTCTAGTTCTAGTGTTTCTGAAGGGGAAAGATCTTCCCAGCATCCACCCTGTCAAGTCCCCTCAGGACTTTATATGTTTCAATAAGATTGCCTCTCATTCTCCTGAACTCCAATAGATAAAAGCCCAACCTCATTCCAGGAATTAGTCAAGTGAATCTTATCTGAACTCCTTCTAATGCAATTATGTCCCTTCTTAAATATGGAGACCAAACTGTACACAGTAGCTAGATGTGGTCTCACCAATACCCTATACAACTGTAGCAAACCATCCCTACTTTTATATTACATTCCCCTTGCAACAATATTCCATTAGCCTTCCTTCCTATCACATGCTGTACCTGGAGACTAACTTTTAGTGACTCTTGTACCAGGACATCCAGATCCCTCTGTACCTCAGAGTTCTGCAATCTCACCCCATTTAATTAATGCTGCTTTTTTATTCTTCCTGCCAAAGTGGCCAAGTTCACATTTTCCCACATTATACTCCATCTGTCAAATTTTGCCCACTCACTTAACCTATGTATATCCCTGTGCAGACTTCTTATATCCTCTTCACAATATACTTTCTAACCTATCTTTGTGTCATCAGCAAATTTAACAACCATACATTTGATAACATCATCCAAGTCATTAATATAGATTGCAAATAGTTGAGGCCCCAGCACTGATGCCTGTGGCACTCCACTGGCTACATCTTGCCAACCCAAAAGTGACCCATTTATACCTACCCTCTGTTTATTGTTAGCTAGCCAATCCTCTACCCATGCTAATATTTTACCCTCTACACCGTGAGCTTTTATTTTGTGTAACAACCTTTAATGTGGCACCTTTTCAAATGCCTTCCAAAAATCTAAGTACACCACATCAACAGGCTCCTCTTTAGCCACGTTGCTTATTACTTCCTGAAAGAACTCTAATAAATTAGACAAACATGATTTCCTTTTATCAAAACGATGTTGACTCTGCCTGATTGTATTCGTACCACTATCTGATGAACAACCATCATTCCTCATCCACAGGTCTGTGAGAGTGTCTCCACTTCCTCATCAGAACTCCATTTTTAATGTAATAACACTCAGGAACTCCTCCAGCCTCAGCTTCAGTGTGAGCTGACTGTGCTAATTTATTTAACTCTGGTTCTGTTTTCTGAGCCTCAATTAATGAATTGCCAAACACTTCCTTTGAATTATCCTCACCCTTAAAGAAAGTTTTGGCTACTCAACATCTGCTTGTAATATTAGAGTCATAGAGTCACAGAGGTATACAGCACAGAAAAGGGCCCTTCGGCCCATCAAGTCTGCACCAGTCAAACAAGTAGCTAACTATTCTAATCCCATTTTTCAGCACTAGGCCCATAGCCTTATATGCCATGACATCACAAGTGCACATCCAGATACTTCTTAAATGTTATGAGTGTTTCTGCCTCTACCACCCTTTCAGGCTCTTACTTTGGCCTCTGGTGACGGACTTTGTTTAGCCATTGCTCTGGTCACCACACACAGTGGGAAAATAGCAGGAATTTGTTCTTGTAACTGCTCCATCTCTTTAACCTCTCTTGGACTTTCGTAATTATGAGCAAAGCTATAACCTTTCACTCCTGCCAAATCATTCCCCAGGAGTAAATCAACTCCATCCACAGGTATTTTCTTAACCACTCCTGCAACTACCTATCCAGACAACAAATCATATTCCAATTGCACTTTGTACAATGAAACTGGGATATACTTTCCACTTATCCTGTTTACCAATACCTTAGCTTTCATTGAACTCTCTGGAGGGAAAACCAGGTCAATCTCCAGCAAAAAAGTTTGAGTACCTCCTGTGTCCTTTAATATAGTTATGGCTTTAGCTGCATCATTTGATGAATAAAGGGTTATTTTTCCTTTAGACAAAAACTTTTTATATCTCTCATCTACCTTATTCACTTCACCTGCATTCACAGCAGTGTTTACCTCCAGACACTTATTTGTAGCTACAATTTGGTCTGTGGTATTTTCTTTTTAAGTTCTTTTTTTGGACTTACTCTTACGAACTCCAATAAGTCCCGTGGACCTCCCTCGCAACTTGCAGCATTCTGAACAAATGAGTCCCCCTTTATTACAATGGAAAAACTTAGGCCTTTTGAGTTTCACCTCTGCCCCCAGTACCGCCCTTCCTGATCTGGAGAGGAGATCTCAAGGTATTCCCATCCATTCTTTACCCTGGCTCCTTGCTTTCCTTTCACTCTCCCATTTTCTACTCTTTTCAAATTTATGGGGATGATGGAAAAAATGTTTAGTTTTATGGATCAGCTCATAGTTGTCAGCCATTACTGCTGCCTGTCTAGCTTTTGCAACCCTTTGGTTTTCAACATGGGTTCTTATTATGAAGGTAGGGAGTTTTTAAATTCTTCCAAGAAAATGGTCCTTCTGAGAACTTCATATGTAGTTTCAACTCCTAATGCTCATATCCACCTGTCAAAACTACTTTGTTTGATCCTTTCAAATTCAGTGTAAGTTTGGCCAGGCAGTTTCCTTAAATTTCGAAACTTTTGTCTGTATGCTTTAGGGACCAACTTGTATGCATTCAGAATAGCCTTTTTCACCAGATTACAATCCCTAGAAACCTCTTCTGACAATGAAGCATAAATTTCTTGTGCCTTACCTGTCAACTTGCTCTGCATGGGCAACGTCCAGTTTTCCTTTGAGCAGCTCATCTGTTTAGCTATCCTCTCAAATGTAATAAAGGATGCTTCAACATCCCTTTCCTCAAATTTTGGAAGAGCTTGTACAAATTTAAACATCATCCCGCTGGGTTCTGATCTGGAAATAAGTCCTGCCTCACCTACTGGTGTCTCTTTTTTAACTGCCAGCATTCTAAGCTGGAATTCTCTCTCTTTTTCCCTTTCCTCCTTTTCTAACTTTGCCATTTCTAACTCCCTTTGGAGATCAAGTTTTCACACTTCATTTCTCTTTCCTTTTCTGCTGCGTCTAGTTCCAAATTTTTTATTTGCAAATGAATTTGAGCCCATTCCAATGAACCACTTCTTTGAGAACTCAGTCTCTCAGGTATTTCTTCCAATTTCAAATGCTGTGCCATCTCTTCGATTATCTCTGCCTTTGTAGCTTTGGCTGGCTATCCTACTCTTAATTTACTTGTCAGTTTGATTAACCTGGCTTTTGGGATCTCTTGTAAAATCATCAGGGACATTTCTTCCATTTGCAGGAAAGCTTTAGCAGTTTCCAGTGCTATTTTATTTTTGACAGCACAAGTCTAGTGTTTCCTTTCAGCTTTTATTACTTACTAAATTTACACCAAATCATCATTGTCTTTTGTTCCAAAATATCCCAGACCCGAGCCCCCAAACTTTGTCACGACTTACTAGGCATAGTCCATTGTAATATCAAGCCCCACTGTTCCCCCAAGCTGCGACAAATGTGAAATAGTTTGATCAAACCACCAGATTGCCCCAATTCCACCTAACAGTTTAATTTAGGTTAACAGAATACGAGTACCAGGTTTGTAAACTTAATAAATAAATAACTGTTTATTGAAAAAACTGGCGTTAACCAGTAGCTAAAGAAATAAATATGAACTGCTAATTTCTAACACTATAACTTAAACTCTAGCCCCTTCTTAAATTTCTATACACACACACACACACAGACACACATGTAAGACACACAAAACATGGATTTTAAGGGTGGGGTGAAGCAGTTCAATAGCAGCAATCCGGAGTACAGGATGTACAGAATTCAATGGGTTGATTTTGATCAATGTCTTCTAAATTCCTTTCAGTTCTAATTGATGACACGAGGTGGTCTTCCAGCACTTTCAGTATTTAGTTCACTGGTTGAGCACACATCTAACAGTGATTTTCCCCTTTGCCTCTTGACAGGGGCTTTCAGAGAGAGCAAGTTATAGAGCTATGAGGAGAAAAAAACCAGCTAGCTTATTGTGGAATTTCTGGAATCTTCCACAGACAGGAGAAAGAGGTTTTAGGTCTTGTTCCTTTCAGATTAGGAGCTATTCAGCTGCACTAACTTTGCACAAAACCTGGTCACCTGATCAGGACCCAATTAAAATGCTGCCGTCAGGCAGCTCCCTTGGTCCAGGACTCCTTTCCAGCACCACCCTGTTCCAGGACTGCAACATTGTATATATCTCTCATCCTGTTCCAGTGGACATGTCTTTCAACCTGCAACCATTGTAATTCTAATCCACAGTCCAACAGAAAATAAAAAAGATATGTTCTTTACAACAGTCCGACAGAAATAAAAAGATATGTTCCTTACAGTTGCCAAAGGGATGTTTCCCACATCCTGGCCCCAAATTTAGCAATGTCCTCCTTAGGTACCTACTGGTTGTAGTGGAGGCACGCCGTGAAGTCCTATAGCCCCACTCTGGATGAAGACCAGCAAGCAAGGTGACAAAACCAGCATGGATAGCAGCAATGGTCAACGCTTTGCAATAGAGGACAGACACCCAATGCCGAAAGAAAATAAATGATCTCCTCCATTCTACCAGCGTAAGTCACTCTTCTCATCATTCTCAAGTCACATACTTACACCCCATCACACATCCACAAGGATCTTACTGCCAGTTCAAGGTACATCACCATTGACTCTCACACACACACCTTCATCTACCCTGTGGATCATGTCCTCATCCTGTCCATGGCACCACTCACCACCCACACATGCCAAGCACCTATCTCATCTGGCCTGGCAGGCATCCTGCTTGCACTCTCCCCATTTGTCTTCATGCAGGACAAACTGAAACACAACAAAAGGGAGAGGTCGCTGACTTGTGGAGGAATGCCTGAGATCAAGGTCCTCACAGACTTTGAAAACAGAGTTATCTCTTGCAGGCACGTCTGGAAAGCAGCTGAGGGAGTCCATGACCCAGGTCCTCGACTCAAGCCCCAAAGAAACCTCAGAAGAAGAATCTGATGACACCCTCACTGAAGACCCATCATAACGCTCACCCATGCCTTCAACCAGTGCAGAAACACACAGGTCAGTGGGGCCTAGTTCTAGAGTAACCTGGGGGTCACAATCTTACAAGCACATCGCACTGTCGGATCCACAGCAGGTGGTGGCAGGGACTTCCTAGTTTTCCGGCACTGGGAGGGATGCTGGAGGCCAGAAATCTGCTCAGTCCGAGTCAGATGATGAGCATCTGGACTCTGTCATGTCTCAGTTGCTGAAGCTGTAAAGGCAAGCTTGGGAATATCAGGAAGAGATGTCTGCTGCACTCCTCAGATTACAAAGCATGATGGGGGAATCCATCTGCCTTCAGGCTGTGGTGATAGCACCAGCATGCCAATGCATCGAGGTCAGCACTGGTAGGATGGCGACCCCCTGGATACCTTGGTCCAGGACATTGGTCTTGCACTGCTGCGCGGGCTGAATTCCATCACTGACGTCACTGTTGGCCTCCAACAGTCTCAATGTGAGAGGGATGTGGAGCAGCTCTCTCACACTCCAGCTCCCCCTTCTCCCCAAGGAGTCAGCCAGGGGCCCTTGGGCACCCATAGGGTGGAGGACCAGTAGGTGCACACCCCAGGGCCATCCAGCCAGTTGACTCCAGGAATATCCAGCCCATCCAAATCCCCTCTTCCTGTGACCCCAGCAGCTCCAGCTCCACAGGCCCATGAGGGAGCCACTGCCACACAGCCGGACTCTGAAAGTAGGCTGCGCCCTCCAGGCCTCGGCCTTCCAGAGGACTCCTGCCAAGTTTTAACACAGACAGGGCACAGCAGTCAGCTATGTTACCTCTGCTGTGGATGTCAGGGGAGCACCAAGACGTAACAGCCGGGTTAGGAAGGTTAAGAAGATGTAGTTGCATAGCCTGGGTATTAATGGTTATTAATCACTTGTACTCAACGTTCACTCTTGTAAATAAATTCCCAAGAATGTCTCCTTGTCTATAGCTCCTTGTTATGATGAGCAGTGTTTGTGTCACTCAGATGTGAAACCTTGATTCCTGCACAAGATAACGGCAGGTGTCTCAGTCCAGGGTCTCTTCCCTGTGCTGTGTGTAACCTTCAGACCAAAGTGATGGTCCAGCTTCACACTTACTGGACACATTACTGATGCCTGCACCTCAATGGTGCTTGTTATTACTGCCAGAATGTCGTGGGCAGACGTCATAGAGTTCCATCATTCTCTCTGTGCGCTCTCAGCACCTTTGAGGTGAGGCTGGCACTGAGGGTATGTGTGCTGTCATCAGCCACACAGGAGTCCAACATTCACAGGTGCAAGGTATGGATGTCAGGACTGTCTTCACTGCATCTCGTCATCATCCTCCATGAATCTTGCAGCTATGAGGGTCTTCTGAGCACGCCCGACTCCTCTGGCCAGTGCGATTGCCTCATCACAGGCACTTTTGCCTTCAAGAACCTCATCATCATCATCCCCTTCGATGTCCTCCTATCGGAGGATACGTGCAGCTTTCTATCTCCTCCTCAGCCAGATCCTCCCCCAGTTACATCACCAGGTTGTGGAGCACACAGCAAATGATGATGATGCATGACACCCTCTGGGGACTGTAATGCAGTGCTCCACCAGACCTGTCAAGTCACCACAACTTCATTTTCAAAATGCCTATCATTTGCTCCACCAAAGTCCCAGTCGTGGCATAAGCCTCGTTATACTGTCGCTCTGCTGCAGGGTGAGGCCACCACACAGGCATCATCAGCAACATCCTCTGTAGCCCTTGTCCCCGAGGATCCAACCGTGCAGCCTCTGTGAACCTTGGAAGATGTCAGGGATCTGAGACCTTCTAAGGATGTAAGGTGTAGACGCTCCCTGGGAATTGTGCGTAGACCTGTAGGTTGCATTTGTGGTGGTCGCACACCAGCTGAACATTCAGTAAGTGGAAGCATTTGCGGTTGATGTAGTTAACTGCTGGTTGCCACGGAGATTAAGAGACACGTGAGTGCACTTGATGGCACCCTGCATCTGTGAAAAACATGAGATCTGCTCAAATCCCAGCACTCTTGCTTCCTGGCTTCCCTGAAGCCGGGCGAAATGCACAAAATTCTGTGCCTTCAAGAAGATGGTGTCTGTGATCTCCTGGATACACTTGGAGGCTTGCGAGATCCCACACAGGTCACTTGTGGAGCCCTGGAAGGAGCCAATGGTGTACAAATTGAGTGCCGCGGCCATTGATAGTGGATGATCTTCACATCTCTGTGGTGCCAAATCCTGCAGCAGGTGGCATATGTGACTGACCAGTTCCCTAGGCATGCGCAGTCTTCAGCGACACTGCTTCTTAGTCATCTGCATGAATGACAGGCTCCATCTATAGACCCTGGATCTAGCGAGGTGCCTACAAGCGATGGCTCACTGTGGATCTTCAGCTGTGTGCACAGCAGACCCTGCCGCCCCTTCATCTTGAGGGAGGTGCTTCTCCTTTTGCCGAGCCAGGCACTTCCACCATGCTCTTCTTCTTCTTCCCTGGTCTCTGTAAGCCATGAGGTATACCACTAAATCACCAGGCTCCATAATCCTGATGGTCTCCACCTGTTAATCAAAGAGAGAGACGCATAGGTTAACATAGGTGTATTAAGAACCTGTCTTGGTTAAGTCTGAAGGCCCCTTCACACACGCAGGAGTGAGCTGGCTACTACTTGGATGGCCAGTGTGTGGTGTACTCATTGGCTGTCCAAAACCCTACCCACCTCTGCCTCACTCCACTCCTCGGTGGCAGCTTCGGCCATTGGACAGCATGATGTTCTTTGAGCTCAGGCGCAGGCATTCTCGTAATCCACACTGCATGGCTGCACTATTAGCTTGTACCATAATGGATTGGTTCAAATCTTACTAAAGATATTGCAAGGAGCTATGAGCAACTCCACCGTTACTGCGCCATGGCCACCCTTTGCAAGGGGATTGTACAACTTGCCCTGTTGGCCGATTGCTCTGCTGCAACCTAAAACACACATTAATTTGCAGCCTGTACCCTAGAGTTGAAGCATTTGGTGACATTTTCATGCTTTTGTGTTGCTTGAGTGGGCAGAAAAGCTTCAGAGGCCCGACTCCAAGCATGTCAATGGAGCTGCGGCTGAACAGTCTCAGCTGCGGAAGAGTGCTCACTTTTGACAAGCTTTTCCAAGTCTGTGGCCGCTTCCATCACTCCCCTTCCCCCTGCAACACCCCCAGCATGTGCTTGAGTATTTCTTTCAGTCTGTGTTGCCTTGCCCCCAACCCTGGATTTTCCCCAGTTCGTCCTTGAAGACAGTGATGTACTTTCTAAGTAGTTCTGTCAGCCCATTTGCTCTCAACTGGAAAATTTCAGCCCATTCTTTAAACAATTTCGCCCCTGGAGGCTTGGCCCTCCACCTGCTACCACCAAGCTTTGCCGATTGGCTTCCAAAATGGACAGTTACTCTGCTTATGCATTTTACTTGAATGGCTTCACCCATGTATGCTTTTAGTTTGGCGGCTGTTTTTCCTAAACATAAAACATTATCCAAATATCTGAAGGTATGTTTCCCAATTACTGTAGTGGAATCTCCAGTGTCCACTTCTATTCTAACAGGTTTGCCATTTACTTTCACTGTGACAAATATTGGTTCTGCCTTTCCAGCTTTCAGATTGAACAGTGAGTAACTACCTGAATTTGTTGTTTCAGACTCTTCTACATTGTAGATTTCATTGGGCTTCTTCTTTTGCTTACAACCCTGCTTGAATCTTGCCTTGCATTGTCTTATCATATGTCCATTTCTATGATAATAGTAGCATTCAATTTTTTTAAATTGCCAATCCCTAAAAAACTGATTGTTTCCACCTCAATTAAAATTATTCTTTGATTTTCCTGCCAAAAGTTATTTTTCTTTATTCTACAGCCAGTGGGGGCTATTGCCCGCTTCTCGCTTTTTCACGCCACTTTTGTCTGAGGTTTCCCACTAGATGTGGAAGACAGCGCCATTTTGCGCACCCTGTATTGTTTTTCAATCTCTTACTGCACCTTCCATGGTCTGTTCCATGGCCAGCACTACCTCTAGCACCTTCTTGAAATCCAGATTCACTTCGGACAATAGTCTTTTCTGAATAGTGTCCTCTTTCACACCACATGCTAAATGGTCTCTGAGCATGTCATTCAGAGTCATATCAAACACACAATGTTCCGTTAGCTGCTTCAAATTTGCCAGGTAGCAAGCAATTGTCTCACTCAGGGTTCTATTTCGCAAATTAAACCTGAACCTCTGCATTGTGACTGAGGGCTTGGGTTGAAAGTGACCCTTCACGAGGCTTACCAATTCATCAAAATTCTTTGAAACTGGGGCACTGGATACTGTCAAACTTCAAATCAGACTGTTGATTTTGCTCCCACAAGTACTCAAGAGGATCACTCACCTCTTCTCTTCCCCGGTAACCTTGTTCAATTGAAAAAAAGAACGTGAGGCATTCTATGTATTGAGGCCAATCATCTGTGGCTAGTTCAAAACGATCAATTCTCCCAAGTTTTGGGAGGGGACAACTTCTTCAATTCTAACAGAGCTTGCCGCTTACAATCACTGGGCGAGGTACAGTGCTAATTTCCTTTTAACTTGATTTCTTCTGTTCAATCCTGTTTTATCCTTATCACCAGTTTGTTGTAGGGTGACCAAGTTGTACTATTAATGATAGACACTTCTTGGGTGGAAACATTAAGTTTATTTACAATGTACTCAACAACAACTAAATGTGTGCTTTCAACTCCAACTCTAACTCTACACTGACTCTGAGATAGCCCTTGCTACTCTTGTTTGTCCCTACAACCACACCACCCAGCCCCCACTTCTCACCCCTCCCCCACCTTAAACCAGCTTATATTTCACCCCTTCCTTGGATTCACCTAGTTCTGTTGAAGGGTCATGAGGACTCAAAATGTCAACTCTTTTCTTCTCCACCGATGCTGCCAGACCTGTTGAGTTTTTCCAGGTAATTCTGTTTTTGTCTTGCTACTCTCCTATTGGTTACTACAGATCATGTTATCTCCCCTAACAACAAAGGTACATTTCACACTAAAGAAAACTATAATTACTACACCTTCACAGTCACTAGACACATCAGACATGCTGCATCCCATTGGGACTTATTATTGCTGCAAGGATTTCTTGGGCCAGCAGCACAGAGTTCCGTCATACTCTCTGTTGCTTCCAGCATCTTTGAGGTGCAGCTGGCCCCCCATCTCATCAGCATCTGTGTCCAGTGACAGTGTAGTCATAAAGGGTTCCACTCAGGAAGGATGCCATAGGATCAGGAGAAGTTAAATTTTCCCCACTGCATCTCCATGATATGACACTGTTCACAGAGCGCAAGCGACCTGCCATCAGCCAGACAGGGGTCAGACATTCATATAAGCTATATGAGGACCTATGGAGTGTTCCTATTGCATGTCGTCATCATCCTTCTGGAATGTAGGGACTATGGGCATCCGCTGCATATCACAGAGGGTATGCGTATTGCCATCAGCCGGACAGGAGGCAAACATTCACAAAGGATCTATGGAGTCTCCTCACTGTATGTTGTCATCATACTCCATGAATCTAGCAGCTATGAGGGTCTCTCGAAAGTGCCTGCCTCAAGTGGACAACACGATGGCGTCATCGCCATCACCTCACCTTTGAGAACCTCATCAGCCCCATCCCCGTCGATGTCCTCCTCATCGGAGGAGATGTGCGTCTTCTCCATCTCTGCCTCAGCCAACTCCTCTCCCGGTTGCAATGCCAGGTTTTGAAGGGGGTAGTAGGTGACGAAGATGCATGCCACCCTCTGTGGACTGTATTGAAGGGTTCCACCACACCAGTCCAGGCACCAGAACCTCATTTTCAACATCCTGACGGTTTGTTCCACCAAAATGTGAGTTGCAGCATGAGCCTCGTTGCACCTTCCTGATGGTTCACTCTGAGGCCGCCGCATGGGTGTCATCAGCCATGTTCTCTGGTGGTAGCCCTTGTCCCCAGGGAGTCAACCCAGCAGCCTCTATGGACCCAGGAAGACTGCAGGGATCTGTGACCTACTGAGAAAGTATGAGTCATGGACACTCCCTGGGAATTGTACACTGATCTGTAGGATGTGTTTGTGGTGGTCCTGCTGAACATTCAGTGAGTGGAAGCTCTTGCTGTTGACATAGTTGACCACTTGTTGCCTCGGAGATCTGAGCGCCGCATGAGGGCAGTTGATGGCACCCTGCCCTTGTGGGAAATCTGAGATCTGGGCAAACCCCAGTGCTCTTTCTTCTTGGCTTTCCTGATCCCGGGCAAAATGCACAAAGTTGTGCGCCTTTGTGAATATGCCGTCCATGACCTCCTGGATGCATTTGTGTGTCGAGGTTTGTGAGATCCCACAAAGGTCATTTGTGGAGCCCTGAAAGGAGCCTCTGATATAAATATTGAGCGCCACAGTTGCTTTCACAGCCACTGGCAATGGATGCCCTCCATGTCCCCGTGGTGTCAAATCCTGCAGCAAATGTCAGATGTGACCAACCAGTGCTCTGAACATGTGCCTATGGCGACGCTTGTCCTCAGTCACCTGCAGGAATGACATGCACTGTCTGTAGACCCTGGTCTAGCAGGGGCTGACCAGTGATGGCTGTGTGCAGGAGCCCCAGCCACCTCTTGTTCTTGAGGGTCCTACTCCTCCCTCTGCCCAGCTGGGCACCTCCATTGCTCCCTACAAGCCATTGGGCTTACAGTTAATTCACCAGGCTCAATGGTCCTGATGTACTCCTCCTGCAGGGTGAAAGAGAGAAATGCGTGGGTTAGCATGGGTGTACTAAGAGCATCTCTTGGTTAAGTCTGAAGGCCCTTTAAAGCATGCTGGAGTGTGTTGGCCACCACTTGGATGGCCAGAGTTTAGTGCACTGACTGCCTGAAACCCCACACACCTCCGCCCCACTCCAGCTGACTGATTGGTGGCAGTTTCACCCACTGGACTGCATGCTGTGCCCTCAACTCAGGCACGGGCATTCTCCTAACTCACACTGCATGGCTACACTGTTAGCTTGAACTGATCCATAACTGAATGATGATATTCCAAGGGACTGTGAGCCCCTCCACCAGTGACTGCTCCATGACAAGCTTTTGCAAGGAGATTGTACAATGTATCCAATTGACCAATTGTTCTGTAGTCCACTAAAGTCCACTAAAATGCTCATTACTTTGCAGTCTGTGCCTGAGGGGTGAAAAGTTCAGGAACATTTGGTGGCTCTTTCCGGCCTTTGTGTTGCTTGAGTGGGCAGATAAGCTAGTGGCCCGACTCCAAGCACGTCAATGTGGCTGCACCTGAACTATCTCAGCTGCGAAGAAATGGTCACTTTATACAAGGTTTCCCTAATGAGTGGCCACTTCCCTCCCTGTAACACCACCCAGCATGTGCTTGTGCAGTACCATCAGACCCCCACAACTTGCCCCAACCACACTGCAGCCCTTGCTCCGGTACCGCACAGTCAGCTAGCTGGGAAAAAGTGACTTGCCTGTGTCCTCACCTGAATGCTTGAAGTTAAATGGGCGACCCTCATGAGTGCTGCGCAAGGTTAGTGTCAACTCACCTCTGAGTTCCCCTTGATGTTCAGTTCGCCTGGTGCACGCCTTATACATGCTGTTGTGAAACACGCCGATGTGCCCGGATGATTTACCATCAGGGGATGATTCCAGCAAGCAGGGCGTATAATTATTTGCAGTATTTAAATGACATTCCTGACGTGCAGTGGCAGAAAACACAGCCCGCGATTGACAGGTGGAATGGATGATCACAAACAATAAGCCAATTTTTGGCCTTCTCGCCATGTTGTCTGCTCATGCCTGCCATGACCCCAGACGCCAACAGGGATGGAAAATTCCGGCCATTGTTGTCGATCTGGCGTCACATGCAGGCCAGGCCAGGTAAGGACAGGAGAATTCCTTTCCTGAATAACATTAATGGGTTTTTATGTCAATCTGGTAGTTTAATGGTCATTGTTACTGGTGGTAGCAATTTATTTCAGATTTATTTAATTAATTTAATTTAAATGCCCCAGCTGCCGCAGTGGGATTTGAATTCAAGTACTTTGGAAGTGGGTTTGGAGCAGGGAGGGCCGGGGGAATGGCAAAATACGCTCCCCGATGTGTTCTCGTCTCCTCACACTTTTACGGGAGGCAGCTTCAGAGTGGCGGCAGTGGGAAGCCAATTAACATAGCTGAGGAGATAATTAATAGGGATGTTCTCGGGCTTTCCAATCTTCTCAGAAGCGGCCAGGACCCTGCAGTGTGCATAATTCAGCAGCTCACAGGAGGTGAGTGCACAGCAGGAAATCACAGCACTTAACATTTACATGTAATCTGACCTTTACTTGCTGAAAATGGAAAGCCCACAGTCTTCTGCAGGCACAGGCCTGCCTTGCAGCAGTCTCTCATGGTGCCACAAGAGTGTTTGAGTTAAAGTAAAGCCTTCCAGCACCTTTAGCCTCATCCCCCCTTCCTCACATTGGCCCTAGTGTACCTCAGTTGCTATAGCTGCATTTCCTTTCAGCCAAAGGGTGAAGGCTGGTGGCTGCCCGAACATATACCAGTGTAGATTGGCACTCCTGACTCCTCTACCCATTGTCCCTAACTGGATGACAATCCCAGAGGCAGTCCTTAATTCTCAGACTCCTGTTAGATCACGCCTAAAGTCCCACTATTACAGCAAACAGAGTCTGGATCCAAAAATGATCCCAACACTGAAATTGTCCAAAGTCCAGAAGACTCCAAGCCTGTTGGATTACTTATCCAGTAACATAACTGCTCCATCACCATAGCCCTACATTAAAATACTTTTATTTTCTAAATGGTAACAATAGAAAGATGATGGTAACCAAAGCTAATGTGCTTACTTGAAATGCTTTCAAAATTCCGTTAATGTTTTGTTTGGGAAAGAAACTTATAGACAGATTATTAGGCAGCATGAAACAAACCAGATTCTCTCAAGGATCTAGTACATTTTTTACCATTACAATATTAAGGATTTACTCACTGGAATCGTGATGATCCAATGAAAAGAGGTTTGGTGACCTAGTGAAAAGGATTTTTTTTAAGTCAGATCCCTAGTAATAAAACAATCATGGTCATATATAATTTCGATTCTTGGCTTGCTTTCTTAAAATTTTCTATCTAATATGGAGTGGTTATATATCAAGTTAGTCAAACAAGAAAATAGTTCTGTCAAAGAGTCATATGGACTCGAAACATTAACTGTATTCCTCTCCGCAGATGCTGTCAGACCTGCTGAGTTTTTCCAGGTATTTTTAGTTTTTTTTTTGGATTTCCAGTTTTTGCTTTTGTCTTAAGAACATATTAGAAGTTTTGCTCATCAGCACAATACTCATTTTGTGTTATAATTTGAAGGATCCAAATTGTAAATCATCTAGATACATCACTCAAATAGTTACTCCTCCTCATTAAATAATGTGTCATCTTCAAATAAAAAAATGTATTTATTGCTGAAAAAACAGACATGTCTAAGCTTTTTGTCTTGCACTCATCAGCACACTTGTAAGAATACCAATATAAGGGGAAAACCACCATTTATACTGTTTGTAAAGAGAATGCTGATTGGCCTAGAACAGTGTCCAACATTAGGTGTGATTCCGTGATCAGATAACATTTGCTAAATAATCCTCAGTGTGCTACGAATTACTCTGACACCCAGTCAGTCAGCCTCGCAGTGTGGCACATTTGCGTGTTCTGGAAGCTACATATATTAATACACAGGGCCCTATTCTTTGCAGACAGAAAGAACACGTACACACATTGTGCCTGTTTCAGCTAAACAAAACAAGTGACAACCATTCACTGACTCATTCCTCGGGGCAATGCCTTGACCAATCAGGGTCAAGCTGTCTGGTTTAAATTTCAAATAATGCTTGGCAGTTAACTGTCAGTCACAAGTAGTGGTGCATTCTCCATGGCAATGCCACTTGCCAACCAATCAGCACTCTCTTCCTATAAAGTAAAAATTATATTGGTTTTCTTGTGAAGTGTCCTGATTAGTGCAAGATGAAAACCTTTGACATGTCTCATTTTTCAGCAATATTGAAATTCTGTACTATCAAATGACTAAGAGCTTTATTTGGTAAATAGCATTCAACTCTGAATTCCATGTCAAGTGGAGGTCTTATTAATAATAAAAAATAATTCAGTTAACAGCATGCATTTTTGGCAAACTTATACTCACAAACAAAAAGGCCTAACAATCTGCATTTCTAACTTTATAAATCTATAGAGGTCCCATTCATTATCAATCGTGTTTTGTGTGCAATCACATAGATAGTACTGTATTAGCAACAGCAACAGTCTTAATATGTGGCTATTTTATAGTTTTCAGCCAATGAATTTTTTTCATAATAAACTGATGCACAGATAACAGTCAAAAACAAAGGGCCAGAGTACAATCTTGCCTAATAATTGTAAAAAAAATCATTATCATAAAAATCAAACAATTGTCTAACTGAGACAAATGGGGAAACATGGCTGGGAGCCTCAACAAGAGCAGCCATTCAGAAAAATACTGTGAAATTATCTGAAATGTTTATGTTGAGTATATTAATTTCCTTAGAGGGAACTTATCCATACTGGAAATTCAAATCAATGCAAGTTGTTTTAGTTGAATTGGTGTACAGCCATTTTAAACTAAACATAGAAATTCTTTAACATAATTCAGAGGTGTCACTTGAACAATAGCAAATGCAGCACTTGGAGCTAGTTTTGATTTTTAAATCAGAGTTGCTGATCTTACATATCTACCTCAAGTACAGCAAAGAAAAACAGCTATGTGATATCACAGCCTAGACAATGGTGTACAAAGCAGCCTCTAATTTAAGGTTAACATTTTTATCCTCCATTTTAACAAACTCTCTTTGATATAGATAAGCGTGGAATGTTGGGTTTTTTTTAGCAGAGTCAGGAAAGATGCCTTTTTCACAATTGCAGATTTAAGTGCCTATTAGCCATGAAAATCAGGAATCAATAATCATAGTCAACATGCAGAATGATCAAATTTGACGTTTTAAGTTACCCTCTTTGAGGTTAATTTATATTACAACCTAAACATAAAACAATGAAATGAATTCTATAACTATTAACACCATCACTAGCCTACTTCTGCAGTATATTTGGGCTGAGATTCTCACATACATAATATTTGTTGTATCCCTATTTAGTGAAGTTTCAAGAAGGCTGCCAATAACCTCTGGAGAGCTGTACAAGTTGATACACACTCATGGGGAGTATGAGTATCTTTCAAAGTACTGCACCTCATTAAAATGAATTATGAATTAAATTAATTTTAAAAGTGTTTCACCAGGGAATTACTCCACAGTACTTACATGTGATTACAAAGTGATAAATAGATTGATTGGAGCACCTACTGGTGTCTACCAGTCATACTTGGTCCTTGGCACTTGTTTTATTCTGCTTAGTAAGTGCAGCATGGAATAGACATTGCGCAATTAATGTTCAGCAGGTCTTTTGTTAGTTGGATTGAATCTGTCAAAAATTGAAGGAAGCCAATTGTATTTGTGTTTATTATTAAAAACAGACCTCTACTGCTTAACATGGGACACAATATAGAATTTATTTTTACAAAGTAGTATTTTTCTTTGGAGGAGAGCCCATATTATAGAGTAAGTACCCTGTTGGATGATAGCCGATTATGTTGCATAACCACTCTGTTAATATGTCATTAAGCTTTGTTCAAGTTATATCATGAAAGAGGAATTTGGCTACAGGGAGATTACCCATTCAGTTTGGTCAACTGCAGGTGTCCTCCATTTCCTTTACCCACAATAACAGTCTTGATCACAAAAGAATTAACAATTACAAAGTATTTGTAATTCCTGCAGTTGATTACAGAGAAATTCCAAATTTTATTTTGTGTTGTAGCTTGTTTTGTCTGCTGGTCTAATACACAGCAGTTATTATCTAAATCAATCTACTGTACCAGTAGTAAAAAAGTTTTTTTTAATCAAACATAATGGAACTTTTCATTGATATTTCAAATTACATTTCTGTGAGTAAAATGCTGGCTAATGCAGCACAAGATATGAAATAATCCTAACCAAAACTACAAAATAAAACACTTCAAGGTGTTCATGCATATTGTTCTAACCTGTTTACAAATAACTTCTTGAGTGGTCTACTTGTGATCAAATGGTTTCTTTCAATGCTATGTGACTTCTAATTTTATCAAACTATATTCTTCAGATAATTAATCACTATTTCTGCTATTAAACATATCTTAATTCCAACAAAGCATTTGAATGATCTAAATGTATATTAAAAATAAGTTACTTATTTTCAAAGTACGTACTAATTACATTTAGATTCTTTTTAAACAAGTGATATACAAATACATGTGAACATTATAATATTCAAGAATGACAAATTCAGCCATCAAAATATAGTAATGCAAATTCACCACAAGTCACTAAAGCGTTTTGCTTTCAAATTATTCCTTGGAATCATGGTACTTTGTAGAGTCAGTACTGGAGCATTCTGAGCAATTCCATTTTTGTGGCAGAAATGCTTCAGTGTTTATTTAAAGCTTATATTTATAGAAATGTTTTTAACCAGAATTCCACATGTTTATGTTCTAATTTTAGGATTATAATAACAAACACCAATGAGAGGGAAGGGCGAACACTATGGGGGCAACAGGGAAGGAAGGCAGTGGAATGGCAGTGAGAGGGAACACTATGGGGGCCTTTCTGGGGTTGCTCTCTAACCTCTTATGTTTCAGGAGTGAGCAGAAGTCTGCTTAGAAAGAAAGGAAGAAGAGCTCCTTGCGATGAAAGCCACTTAAAGCCAATGGCTTCATTAGCGCTGTTAAAGGGCTATTCAGAACTCAGTGGCTTCGCATCACAGTCACTTCATCTCAAGGGTAACACATAGGAATGTAGAATTTGGGAATGCAGGCAATAGTGAAGGAGGCACAGCTATGACATTCCATCAATGAAGGCCTGTCATGTGTTCACCAGATGTGACACTCCTAATAGACCAAAGGGCATCTATTCATTGACCATGAGCAACTGACTGGTCATTAATATGCCACATCAGAGATTGGAGCACAGAGCTAGGTTGGGTCACTCATCTCACTGAAACTTTAGCATCTCACGCAGGGCTCAAGATGTTATATATCTGCAATACCATCTTGGTCACATAGATGTGTGTGCTAGTGTCTCAGGGACAAGGCAGCATCAGCCACCAGGCAAGTAGGGCAGGAAAAGCTATGGACCCTTACAGTCTCCAAACGTGTCATCTTCTGAGCTTCACTTTCTTGCCCATTGAATATTGAATGTCTTTAATATTTCCTTTTAGAAAGAAGGCAAAAGCAGATATGGATCCAGGGGCTCAATGCTGCTTTTGTCAGGGTCTTAATGCAATGGAGGAGGTGAAGGAGGGAGAGGCAACTTCACGTGCTGCTCCAGCAGGAGGGACATGGTCAAGCGAAGCTACAGCAAGAACAGGAGGGTCAGGAGGAGACACCCAGACAACTGGGGGAGGGGGGTGGGGGCGGTGGGGGAAGCTTATCAGACCTAGGGTTTATTGTCCAAAAGTCTCCTATTTACAAATGAATGAGAGACAATGCCATGCACGTCTGCCCTTGTCCCAAGTTCTGGTACATCACATATGCTGCACACTTTATAAAGACCTGGTGCCATGTGGAGTTAGAGGGTATCCCCTGCCAGTGGCTTTGAAGGTGACTGCTGCACTCAATTTCTTGGCTGCTGGTTCTTTCAAAGGATCAACAGGTGACCTGTGTGGCATCTCTCAGTCTGCAGCACATCGAATCATAAAGGAGGTCACAGATGCCCTTTATAGGAAGGCCCATCATTACGTCAGGTTTGTTCTGGATGAAGATAGCCAAACTGCGAGATTCACTGGCTTCACTGCTGTCTCAGGCTTCCCAGGAGTGCAGACTGCAATAGACTGCACCCATGTGGATATACAGGCTCCAAGGCAGCAGGCCCTAATGTTTATAAACCATAAGGGCTATCATTCCATCAATGTGCAACTGGTGTGTGATCACCGGAAGCACATACTGCATGTTTGTGCATGGTACCCTGGGAGTTGCCCTGACTCCTACATCCTGAGTCACTCCCAGGTTCCTGAGATTTTCATGGGGCCATTATGTCTGCAGGGATGGCTGCTTGGGGATAAGGGGTACTCACTGAAACGCTGGCTGATGACACCAGTGCATCGCCCTCAGAGTCGTTCTGAGGAGAGGTACAACGCTTCTCAAAGCTCCACACACTCCCTAATAGAGAAGACCATAGGGCTTCTGAAGATGCATTTCAGATGCTTGGATCACTCAGGTGGCTCACTCCAATACACTCCCGACAGGGTTTCCCGCATCATCACAGAGTTCTGCACCCTTCACAGTCTGGCTATGCAAAGATGTGACCCCCTGCCAGAGGATGAACTGGAGGAGAATGAGAGCACAATGGAGGCTGAAGACCCAGAGGCCCAAGAACCTTAGGAGGCTGCAAAGAGTCAGTATGAGTGTAATCACGCCATGGATTAAGGAAGACTTAGGAGACGTGCCCATGACACATTAATCACTGACAGGTTCCAGGAAGAATAAAGTCTAACGAGGGAATATGGCCACATCTCTCATAGCCCTCAATGTCATTTTCTTTCAACTCAAGGATATCCACCCACTTGCGGCGAGAAACTAGAGCCGCATTCACACTTGCCTCATGAATTGCCAGGTCTTGACCTTTGCTTTGGACCATGGGGCCCTGTGAGTGAGCTCACTCTGGGAACTGAGAATCCACTTAGAAACAAGAGCGATGCGAGAGAAGACTTGAAGCCCTCACTGCCATCTAATGATGCAAACACTGCTGTGACTGAGATGTGGACATGCCCAGGGATCTCCTCCTCCCATGCATGTCATTTTTCTTGCTACTACCACTGAGGAGATGCAAGTACCACTAGAATATCAATGCTGGTGAGCTGCCCTCACAAAATGGTGTTCCTTGAGGAGAGAGGGTTAGAAACATTTACATCACACACTTCAAATAAAAATTTAAATACATCTCCCTGACATCACACAAGGAGTGTGGAGACTAATTCAACTGAGGTTGACATCACAGGAAAATGAATCTCACAGTGGAATACACTCCCCAAAGCCTGTCCACAACGCACTGAGTGGGAGGAAGGCTAAACCTAAAAATAAGAGGATTCCAAAGTACAAAATCACAATGCCTTCAGTTGACAGGAACAGTCACATAACCATCAAATGTATTAACATTCTCTCCAGCACACCCTGTTAATATGGCAATCGCCTTGTTAAAAACAATTGCTAGTTAAACAGGTGGTGGGCATTGATTATCCCATCTAAATAGAATAAAAAGATACAGCTGGAATACTTTGTGTGGAAGCTATTTGGAAGTCAGTAGCATTGAGGAGTTGTCTTGAAAATAAACCAACTTGAACTAAAAGATCAGCCCAGGTTAATTATTCTACCACTACCTCTTATTGTGAGTAACGCACTTGTGAACCAAAAGTTATTTAAATTTTTTAACTTTCTTAATTCTAGCGCTATACCTAGATACAGCCCTGACATCCGCAGCAGAGGTGGAGGCAGCCTGCTGACTGCTACATTTTGATGTCTGTGATGACCTTGGTGGATGTCTTCTGGTGGCCTGTGGCCTGGAGGGCCTTAGCCTGATAAGAGTCACCTGCTTAGTGGCAGAAGTGCCTCGGCGGCCTGAGAAGCTAGAGTGGATGGGGTCACAGGCAGAGGGGGCTGTCAGTGGATGCACGCCCTTACAGCATCCAGAGAGGAGGCCCCCGGGGTGTCTGGCTGACACTCATCTTCCCTGTGGGTATCCAAGGGCCCTACCCTGCCCTGACTCCTGCAGGATATGGTGCACCTGGTAGGGGGGGGGGGTCAAGGTCCATTTTCCAGATGGTGCCCAACAGGGTTTGTAGTCATGGAGTGCAGGGCTGAGCACAAAACCAGCAAGACCTGCTGGACCAAGGTCTCCATGCATACAAAACAGCATAAGCACAAGTGATAGACAAAGCTAAGATATCCCACAGTCAACGGATCAGATCTAAGCTCTGCAGCCCTGCTACATCTAGTTGTGAATAGTAGTGGACAATTAAACAACTCAATGGAGAAGGAAGAGGCTCCACAAATATCCTCATCCTCAATGTTGGGGGAGCCAAGCACATCAGTGCAAATGATAAAGCTGAAGCATTTGCTACAATCTTCAGCCAGAAGTTCCGAGTGGATGATCCATCTCGGCCTCCTCCGGAGGTACACAGCATCAAAGATGCCAGTCTTCAGCCAATTCAACTTGCTCCACATGATATCAAGAAATGACTGAAGGCACTGGATACTGCAAAAGCTATGGGCCCTGACAATATTCTGGCAATAGTACTGAAGACTTGTGCTCCAGAACTTGCTGCTCCCCAGCCAAGCTGTTCCAGTACAGCTATAACACTGACTATGTGGAAAATTGCTCATGTATGTCCTGTACACAAAAAGCAGGACAAATCCAACCCAGCCAATTACCGCCCCATCAATTTGCTCTCGATCATCAGTAAAGTAATGGAAGGGATCATCAATAGTGCTATCAAGCGGCACTTGCTCAGCAATAACCTGCTCACTGACACCCAGGTTGGGTTCCGCCAGGGCCACTCAGCTCCTGACCTCATTTCAGCCTTGGTTCAAACATGGACAAAAGAGCTAAACTCCTGAGGTGAGGTGAGAGTGACTGCCCTTGACATCAAGGCTGCATTTGACCGAGTGTGGCATCAAGGAGTCCTAGTAAAACTGGAGTCAATGGGAGTCAGGGGCAAACTCTCCACAGTTGGAGCCATGCCTAGCACAACAGAAGATGATTGTGGTGTTGGAGGTCAGTCATCTCGGCTCCAGGACATCACTGCAGGGTGTCCTCAAGGTAGTGTCCTCGGCCCAGCCATCTTCAGCTGCTTCATCGATGACCTTTCTTCCATCATAAGGTCAGAGGTGGGGATGTTTGCTGTTGATTGCACAATGTTCAGCACCATTCATGACTCCGCAGGTACAGAAGCAGTCCATGTCCAAATGCGGCAAGACCTGGACAAATGGCAAGTAACATTCATGCCACATAGGTGCCATGCAATGGCCATCATCAACAAAAGAATCTAACCATTGCCCCTTGACATTCAATGGCATTACCATCACTGAATTCCCCCCCACTATCAAAATCCTGGTGTTTCCATTGACCAGAAACTGAACCAGACTAGCCATATAAATACTGAGTCTACAAGAAGAGATCAGAGGCTAGGAATCCTGCAATGAGTAACTCACCTCCTGACTCCCCAAAGCCTGTCCACCATCTACAAGGCACAAGTCAGAAGTATGATGGAATACTCCTCACTTGCCTGGAAGAGTGCAGCTCCCACAACACTCAAGATGCTTGACACCGTCCAGGACAAAACAACTCACTTGAATGGTACCACATCCACAAACATTCATTCCCTCCACCACCAACGCACAGTCACAAAAGTGGGAACTGTCTACAAGATGCACTGCAGGGATTTACCAAGGCTCCTTAGACAGCACCTTCCCAACCCATGTGCACTACCATCTAGAAGGACAAAGGCAGCTAATAGATGGGAACACCATGACCTGGAAGTTCCCCTCCAAATCACTCACCATCATTACTTGGAAATTTTTCACTGTCCCTTCACTGTCGCCAGAACAAAATTCTGCAACTCCCTTCCTAACAGCACTGTGGGTGTCCCTACATACACCACGAGGACTGCAGTAGTTCAAGAAGGCAGCTCACCACCACTTTCTCAAGGACATCTAGGGATGGGCAATAAATGCTGGCCCAGCCAGTGAAGCCCACATCCCCTAAATAAATTTTTAAGAAATGATGGTCCCCAGACTTCCCATGATGATCTCAAGGCACTTGCATGTGGAGCCACAACATCGGACAGGACGCGGATGGGCTCCTCCATCGCTCACTCTAGTTTGCTGAGTGACTGCCGAATCTCTGCCTGATTTTCCGCCGCTTGTTGTTGCATTTCCAGCATTGATTTGGTGCCTGCTTCCAGAGGCTCATCATCTGACTTGGACTGAGCAGCTGGCTGGTGCGCGCGTCTGTGTACCTGCACACTTCTGATCAGGGCCTGGTGCGTGATCCAGAGTGCTGCCCTGTTCTTCAGGCTCTGGGCCTTCCTCTTCTGGCTGCCAGGCATCTCTGGCGGGCTGGTGAGAGTGAGATTGTGTGTTAGATTGGCCTTTAAAAATGGCATCTGGACCTGCAAACCTGCCATGGTCTCCCATGCTGCTTGGACATGTCAGTGAGGTGTTCCCCAGAAAGTGAGGCTGAGCCTAATCTATAGCTGAGCTACACTGACGTGTGTGTCTCTGAGCTGGTGGAGGGTGCATGTGAGCGTCGTGACGGTTCTTCCATAGCTTCTTTTTCAGGTGAAGTCTGAGGGATCGTACTAGCTTGGGGACCTCAATCTGCTGGTACCTAGAAAATAGAATTTCAGTTAATGAGCATGAGCTAGGTAAGGCTGCATGTGACTCACTGGGAATGTCAGGATTTGATGAAGTGATGGAGCTGTGATCTGTATTGAACTGGTGGGAGAGGCCGATCTCCCCTTCTCCACAGGAGCGACCCCTGTCCTCCCCGGCCAGCTCAGCTGCAGCCTCCTCAAACTCAGTGAGGGCAATGATGATGGCCATCCATCCCCAAGTCTGTGCTCTTTCACGCCTGTTGTGTCAACTTGGCCTGTATGAAGAAGAGAGAAAGGCATGTGATGAGAAGGGATGGAGCAGAGGTTGGGTGAGATGCCTGTCTCCTGTGTGTGGCAAGCCCTCCCCAGAAGGGCCAGAGAATGGAGCGTGAGAAACTTGATAGATGGGGTGGTGGTGTTGTGAAAGTTTCGGTGAGAGAGCAAGTGTTCATATATGTCCCCCACTGATTGTTGCTTGAGATCCCTGAAGGGAGTAGCCCTTTGAGTGCATGGTGCCATGATGAGAGGCTGACATTGGAGAGTGTTAAAGGATGACTTAACCTGGCGGAGCGGATAAGATCATTCAACCGTTTCCTGTCCTGGGTGGCATTTCAGGCACAGTTGTCAGTTGCATTGATCTGCTCTGTGATGGCCCCCCAGGTCAGAGGGGTGAGGCAGCTGTGCTTCCTGCAGCCATCCTTGGGATAGAGCGCGCGTCTGTGCACCTGCACATCTCTGATCAGGGCCTGGTGTGTGAAATGGGGTGCTGACCTGTTCTTCAGGCTCTGGGCCTTCCTCTTCTGGCTGTCAGGCATCTCTGGCGGGCTGGTGAGAGTGAGATTGTGTGTTGGATTGGCCTTTAAAAATGTCGCCTGGACCTGCAAACCTGCCAGTTGATGGCGGCCACACAAATCAACTCCCGACCCGCCAGGTGATTTGGGCCAATAAGCACCTTTACATAATTAATTAGGCTCCAGGAACAGAATTGGGCGCAAGTTCCTGCCATTCCAGTTGGTGGAATGGGCGCCACTGAGACCGCCCACCACTGCACTTTGTCTCATTTATGGAAAATTCCAGGATAAATGTGTCATTTCAGGTTGGTAACTACATATGAAGTTATGAATTAAGAACAGGAATAAGCCATTTGGCCCCTCAAGCCTGCACTGCCATTCAATAAAATCTTGGCTGATCTGATTG
Organism: Carcharodon carcharias; assembly: GCF_017639515.1. NCBI lineage: Eukaryota > Metazoa > Chordata > Chondrichthyes > Lamniformes > Lamnidae > Carcharodon > Carcharodon carcharias. The sequence continues at coordinate 43,190,095 of NC_054470.1, forward strand.
TGGCCACAACTTCACAATACGCCTACTCCCGATAACCTTTGACTCCCTTTTTGTCAAGAATCTATCTATATCTGCCTTAAAAATACTCATTGACCATGTCTCCACCACTCTCTGGGGAAGAGAGTTCCAAAGATTTATAACCCTCTGAGAGAAAAACTCTTCTCATCTCTCACTTAAATGGGAGATCCATAATTTGTCCCCTAGCTCTAGTGAACTAGTAGAGTGTCACAGGGATCTGCTGGGGCCTCAACTATTTACAATCTACGTTAACGACTTGGATGAAAAGATTGTAGAAGAGATGTATTGTAGACAAATTTGCTGATGATACAATGCTAGGTAGGAATGCAAGTTGTGAGGAGGACACAAAGGGCTGGGTTTTCATGAAGTACACAGGAAGCATGAATCAGCAAAGGTTCTGACTCCACAGACCTGTCTTCATTAAGGAGGTCCCCACCTGCCATATTTTCGTTCTGGGATTGCAGAGATGGGATGGATTTGAGCCCGCTGCATCTGGAGGCAGGCCTAAGGCGCCAGCAGAGGTGGACAGAAGGCGAGGCTGATGGGTTGGAAGGCCCATCTCCATTTATTGGAACATAGACCTAATTGAATGGCGAAGCAGGCTTGATGTGCCGAACGGCCTACTCCGATTTCCGATGTTCTTGTATATTAATTAATTTCATACTTATGTAGCCTGTGTTACGCTTGTACAATCAGCTTGCATTATTAACATTTGATTGTTGTGATTAAATTGTAAGATCACTAGGAGAAAAAAGATACGATAAAATTCAATACCCAAGGCAATATATTTACATTATACTAATCAGTCACCCATGAAATTATGTTTTCAGAGTTGAAACCATATGATCTTGAGGAGAAACAGGTTAAAATATGGAGATAATAATGTAGGTATGCCCTAGACCAATTAAGTCTCCATTTTAAAGTCACATTATCCCTTTTTTATATTCCAATTTTTTATTATATGTTGTTATTTATAGTTAATATTGAGACTTTCAGTAATTTGGAAAATATAGAAACAGATTTGGTTGGAGTGTAGGGATTTCTCTTTAATATAGGTTGAGGAATTTGGAAGTGCAACACTGGAGTATTACAATGCTACCACTGATGGCATGTGATAATGATACAATTGCAGCCTGACAAGTTTATATAAGAAGTTTCCATTATTAACATGGACAAGAAGTCAGAAATAAAAATGGGCAATAAAGTTTGAGAACAGGAAGTAAAGTTTTGCAGACAAAAGTGCAGGCATGTGTAAGCTTTTAATCTAGCATGGATATGATGACATTGGGCTGAATTTTCATTCAGCTGTGGAGGAGGGTGGGCCAGAAATTTTCCATCCCTAGCTGGTGTACCAGTTTGCCACTATTTTACAGCCTCTGAGCCATGGTGCAAGAGGTTACTTTGGAAAAGGGTTGGGGTGGGGTGGAGTTGACGGCTACCTCCCCTGTTCCCCTCACAAGTAGCAGATAGCTATTCAAGCTAATTAAATGGTCTACTAAGGCCACTCTCCCGATGCCAATTGGAAGTTTCCAGTTGGCATGCAGACCCCTCTCCCACTGAGACCAAAACATGGCAGATGAATGGAGGTGGCCTTCCGGTGGTAGACTGGGACTTTGTCATTAACGATAAGCCCCCACGCCCCTGCAGTTGCAATAACCATAGGGCTACAGCCACAGGTCGGCCTGTGGAGGGTTTCTCCATCTTGGGGCACTCCCTTTTTCTCCTACCTACATAGGCAGTGTGCACTTTTGACAGTGAGGCTGCCAATCTATCAATGTTGGAGGGTCACATTTTGTCCTTCATTGGATGTCAAACATGCCATCTGGTCATTAATTGGGCATGTTCTTGAAAATTGTATCAGACACCAAAGCAGTGCAGGGCCAGGCTCCGATGTCAGGAGCTTTTTGAGTCCTGATCCAAAACCTAAAATCAGCCTATTGGACCTAGTCTATCTAACTCATCTGATTAACAACCTTGTGAGCCTACAAATGTTACATGGTTGAAATTCAAATACTTTGAACTAATCATACTAACACTTAAAGCTTATCAAATGATATCTAAATACTTCTTAAAAGCTAAAAAGGATATTTTGTCATCTTTGGTGTTTTGGTCAACAAATTTTTGTTAAAATTAGCAAAGAAAGGAATTTTACCAAGCCCTTGTTGTACATGGAACTGGTTTCCTGGAAGTAACTTTTCTATCCAGATTTTCTTTGCCAAAATATACTGATTAGATATTGATAAGGAAGCCAGTTTTCATCTAATACAATGAAATATTTTCACATTTATGCCCCACCCCTATTATTTTTAACTGGTTAAATGGCACAATGTTTATAAATCAGATCCCCACTTTATTTTTATGATTACTCATAAATCAGAATGTGCTAAATATAAAATATGCTTTATTCCACTATCATCTCATCAACCTGGAATCTGAGTTTGAATATAGACCAAACTGATGGGATGGGTCAAATGCCTCTCTCTCTGTTACTTATAAAGAAAATATACTACGTTTCTGCTGTAAAAAATAGGAAGTTTCATTTTGGGTGCAATACAGGCTGTTCTTCACTGGTTGGTGCTAAGGCACATTCTTAGAGACAGCATCAAGGAAGCTTTACTCTGCGACCAACCTGCACCATATATATAACCAAGAGTGTTTGATGCTGTCACTAGATGGTAAGTCTTCTATTCCTAAACACAGGAGTAAGAAGAAACCCAGTACAAAATGTAAAATTATAAGACAAATAGAAAAATGTTGTCTTTGCACATTCAATTAGAGTTGTAATAAAAACAGCCAAGTTTTTTAAAAATTCTGTGCATTTATAAAAACATTTTGTATTAAGAGTTGAATTCGCCCGTCTTCAATTTTAACTTCACAAGTATGCTGACTAAAATATAATTTATACAAAGATTTTTTTTTAAATTTAGGGTGCTTCCAGCCAAGCACAGGTACTGTATTGTTATTTAAGTCATTGGTTATAAGTGAAGTTATACATTTTAAACCAAAATAACTAAAATACCAGGCATAACACAGTTTCTTGATAATCCCTGAAATGTTAAACAAAAATCAGGCAAGACTTATTATTCATTAACTGTTTAATTTGGTGTACCTGATATTTCATTTTTTGATGTCCAATAAAACAAAAGGATGAAAGATTCATCCATAGCTTTCTATCAGGTGTTTGAATGTACAGAAATGAATGTTTTCATCATACAGTACAACCTATGTGTATCACAAGGTCCACAAAAGACAATGTTCATAATGTACAATTTAGACAATACATGAGCATTTGCAAGAAATAACAATTTAACTACAGTGAAATGACAAAACAGTTCCAGTGAAAATTTAGCAGAATATAAAATTTACTACTTTACTTCAGTTTGCAATCTCAGTTGGCAAATCTTTTTTCAGTAGTGCTTTTACCAGAGTCTGAAGCAGCAGCCTGCTGCTTTTCTATGAGTTTTTTCAGTGAAGCAACTTCTGCACTTAAATTTGCAATGCCTTGTTTTAAGTACAAGTTTTCTGATTCCAAGTGTACTCCTTGATGAATGTAGGCAGAGTCTTTCCCAACAGCAAGCGATTGGTTTGTTAGTACAACAGGGGAACACGACCGGCGAACATTTTTATAAGCCCCGTCCAATTTCTCTTCACTTTCTTTTTGACGCCAAAGTTCTGGTTTGTGAGACCAATCATTGATGCTTGCGACCTGAATGGACAAAGGAGCTAAGGAGGGATGTACTGGATTTGAAGCATTGCATTTAAACATTGCTGCACTGTTCAATGGATAAGATATTTTAGTAGAAATATTACTGGCTGATGATGACTGTTTCTCTGGCGTTTCATAATATGCCTCCACATTCTCTACTTTAATCTGGATTGCTCTAGCCTTAATACGAAGCTTGTGAGGCAATGCAGAAGAGTTTGATTCAGGAACCTTAACTGTGATATTGTTCACAATTTTGGGTTCTACAGGAGAAGAGATTGGGCCTTTAGGCACTTGCTGTTCATCTTCTCCATCCTCTTCAGATGTATGTTTGCCTAATGTGCCTTCATCAGCTTCTGATGTTCTTGGTGAGTTACTTGATGACCTGGCAATCTGTATAGAAGGTGGTGAATAATTCCTGTTGAAAGAACTCCCAATACAGTTTCTATACACAGCTGCAACATATGAACCACTATCCTCTCTGGGCTCTCTCAAACAAGTCTCAGAATCTACTTTGAACTCTAAAGGTTCTTGTTTTATAACCTTGAAGGTACCATTGGGGCTTTTACATGCAACTTGGAGAAGAGGACTTTCCCGGGCATTTGACGATATTTCTGAAACATCCGACAATGAACTTGGTGGTGAGTGTTTAATGACTGAAATACATCCATTTCCAAGAAAACTACGCTCATGATCGGGAGCAAAAGAAGGCAAATTTATATTAGAGGGTTTATAGTCTTGAAAGCATGGCCCAGAAGCATTTCCAAGATTCTGTATCTCCTGGGCATAAAATGCTGCAGTGATTAATCCAAACTTTAGTTTCAAGGCAAGAAGTTCAGATTTCAGTCGTGCATTCTCTTCACCTAATGCCATCAGTTTGTTCTCTAAAACCATATCATTCAAACGTCGTTTCTCACGAGACCTTTTGGCTGCTTCGTTATTTTTTCTTCTCTTTTCCCAGTATAATGCATCTTTTTTCTCATCAGGTATGAATTCCCGTTTTCTGCGGCAGTTTGAAGATTTCTGTTTGAGAGAGCCATTGCTCAGGTCGTCACTCAGCAAACTGTCATCTGCAGAAAATGATTCTGCCACATTTTCTAAAGCAGGAGCTAACACTACCATTTGTTCCCCAGAAATGCAAGATCCAACCAATGCTGCTTCATTCTGAAGTGCTGGCCTTTGGGCTTCCATTATGTCTGCTTTGTTCTTTGTGTGTTTGTGACTGCTTGGAAAGATTTTTAACTATCTTCTATTATTATGTGTCTCGGTGAAAGTTTTGTTTCCATTAGCAGGTTTCTATTTATACACTTGCACTGCTTGTGAAACAATGAAATTGGAGACCCTAATCTTACACAGATCTTCAGTTTCAAACTTGTTTTCAAAAAACTGCAAAAATTACTTTTTCACTTGGGCGATTGAAATGATGAGCATTTCCGTCAATCAGACTGTAATCTCCTTGATAACCTGAAAAAAAATTAAGCAGATATTAATCATTCTGAAATAAAAACAATATTAAAGTTTTTCCTGGGCTATCTATCTTGATGCTCATGTTTACTCAAGAAAATGCTTATTTAAAGCTAGTTTTACCATGGTCACACAGAGGTTTACAGGTAATATCTTCTAAGCTAATTTATTTACTTCATAGAACTAATAGTCGCATGGAAAAATGTGGGTTTAACTAGCTTGGAGTTTTTTGAAGAGGTAACAGAGAGGGTTGATGTGGGTAATGCTGTTGATGTGGTGTACATGGGCTTTCAAAAAGTATTTAATACAATGCCACACAACAGACTTGTGAGAAAAGTTATAGCTCATGGAATTAAAGGGACAGTAGCAAAGTGAGTACAAAATTTGCTGAGTAATAGGAAACAGGGAGTAATGATCAATGGATATTTTTTGGGCTGAATGAAGATTTGTAGTGGAGTTCCCCAGGGATTGGTATTGGGACCCTTGCATTTGCAGATATATATTAATGATCTAGATTTTGGCGTGCAGGGGACAATTTCAAAGTTTGTGGATGATACGAAACTTGGAAGCTTTGTTAACTGTGAGGACAGTAAAGAACTTCAAACGGACATAGACAAGTTGGTGGAGTGGGCAGAGAGGTGGCAGATGAAGTTCAATGTGGAGAGGTGTGAGGCAATGCATTTTGGTAGGAAGAACATGGAGAGACAATATAAAACAAAAGGGTTCAATTATTAAGGGGGTGCAGGAGCGTAGGGACTTGGGTATATATGTGCATAGATCATTGAAGGTAGCAGGACAGGTGGAGAGAGCAGTTAATAAAGCATATAGTATCCTGGGCTTTATTAATAGGGACATAGAGTACAAGAGCAGGGAGATTATGCTGAGCTTATATAAGATACTAGTTAGATCTCAGCTGCAGTACTGTGTACAGTTCTGGGCACAACACTATTGGAAAAATGTGAACGCAACAAACGAGTGCAAAAAAGGTTTACAAGAATGGTTCCAGGGATGAGAAATTTTAGCTAAGAAGCTAGATTGGAGAGGCTGGGACTGTCCTCCTTGGAGAGAAGGCTAAGAGGAGATTTGATGGAGGTGTTCAAAATCATGAGGGGGCTGGGTAGAGTAGATAGGGAGAAGCTGTTCCTGCTTGTAAAAGGATCAAGAACGAGAGGGCACGGATTTAAAGTGATTTGCAAAAGAAGCAAACATGATGTGAAAAAAAACTTTTTCACACAACGAGTGGTTTGAGTCTGGAATGCACTGCCTGGAAATGTGGTGGAGGCAGGTTCAATCGAGGCATTCAAGAGGGTGTTAGACGATTAGAAACAATGAGCAAGGGTATGGGGAAAAGGCAAGAGAATAGCACTCAGTCATAATGCTCATTCAGAGAGCCGGTGCAGACATGATGGGCCGAATTGTCTCCTTCTATGCTGTAACATTCTGTGATTCTGATTCTGTGATATTTTGCTGATCTCTAAGCAGCAGGTTGAATGAAAAAGAATATTCAGGGGAAATGCAGACTCATCATAAGCCAGGTTTTATTCAGGTAACATGCTATTTTAAAAGATCAACAAGAAATTGCTGCAATATATGCAAATTTCATAAACATGAGGCTGGATATTAACTTGGAGGCAGGAGGGACTTTGTGGATGCTGGTTTGAAGTTGTAAAATCCGAGAGAACATGTGCCCAAAGATCCTGACAAATTTAAATAGCAGGACTTGATTAGCATTTTTTGTCTCTGTTTCACGGCTACAGCTAGCCAGATTGAAAAGTTAGCTTGTTATTGAGCAGTTATGCCTTCAGTACTGCGGCCAATGAAGATTGGAATCCAGAGCCAGAAAACATTGGTGAGGCTGGGGTCAGAGGCAACTGGATGTCTAATGAGGGAGACCAAAAGGGTTGGAGCGTGTCTGATTGCAGAAAAGGGACTTAACTCCCGGATCTAGTGGGTCTTCTCCTCCCTTAAGCTGCTAGGTTTCCCTGACACCCAAAAATTTTGGCCAGCCAAGGTTAAATTTAAAATGGTGGCTAAATATGAGGTACTCAGACTTTAATATTTAAGTTACTAACCTATCTCCTGCAAGCAGATTGGTTGCCCAGCTCTTTTAAAATTGGAAGTGGGTGGGTTGAAGTCAGGATTCAGGTATTTAATGTTTTAACATCCCACTCAACCTACCAGTTGGTGGTTAAAATTTCCCCCATTGTCTCAAAATAAATACATTTTTACTAAGTGCACAATCCAGCTTGGCACTCATATAGGTACTCCCCCATTATATGTAAGTTTGGTTAGAACTGACATTTTTGTCTGTCCCAACTAAATACAGACACTGTTCCTTCTCTGGAGCAATTATCCCTGAAAAACCTTGAAATCTAAAGACACCATGGAATTGGGGAAGCCCTATTGTGTAACTATAGATACCCTACAATTGAAGCCTTTCCCTTTGCAATCTCTCCAATACAGGATATATAGTGGTCTGGAGTTCATATCAACAAAGTCTTGGGCCAGAACACTGATAGCTAAGAAAATAAAGATTAAAATAAGGAAATGAGTAAAAGACCGATGATTAGAAATCAGACTAAAATGATTGCTCTATTAGATCAAGTAATATATCCCAACCAATTTATCTAAAGGACAATTCTGTATTTTATAAAGTGTTGTTTCTTGAAAACTCTAAATGCTGCAAATAACCATATACTCAAAAATATTATTTTTGTTAGTCACAACTTGGAAAATTATTCACAGGACCTGGATCCCACCCACCAAGTTAACTCCCAAGAGGGATTACTAGTGGAAATTATTACCAGCAAGTTTTAAAATGACTAACATTTACATAGAATAAATAGCCAAGCACAATATCTGACGGTGAATTTTCAAACATAATTTGTTTGAACTTTTCACTCATCAACACAGTAAATACAAAACTTATAGCATTATAGTAGAAAAAAAATTGTACAACTTTACTGGCCCAAGTACAAAGGCTGGTAACTTCATCAGTTCTTCCAAAGAAATAACTGACGAAAGCTACATTTCACTTTTTATTAATTAGTTCCTCTGACTCGTCATTCTTTTTTAGTGCTTGGGAAAATGCATATATATCACTGACAAAACAAAAGCCACAAAGTACCTGCCTTTACTGAAGCACTGTGTAGTAAAAAGCAATGTGAATGATGCCAAGCAGTCTCCAAACATACATAAATACAAATGTATTTAAAAAGTCTTAATTAATTTTACTAAAATTGCTCTCTCTGCATTTACTTGGGTGAAGGCTTACTTAAAAAAACAGTATTTAAGTAAAATGTAATTAAAAGATTTGCTGTTATCCTAAATCAGGTGGATTCATCTCAGCAGTGAGCTATTACCACTGCTGCTGACAAAACAATATTGATAAAACTGGGTCAAGAAAAGACTTGAAGCAACAGAAAATCTTCTCCCTCCGTTCCCAACCAAACAACAGATTAAAATATAGCTGTGTCATCAATTAAAAAAGATTTCACCGTCTTTTAATCTTCAGTTTGCTTTTTGAAATTGAAATAAATTTTCCAATAACCAATTTTAAGAATTGAGGTACAATATTTATGTAACCTTTTTTTTATTTACTAGTTCATGGGAAGTGGGCATCGCTGGCTAGGCCAGCATTTATTGCCTATCTCTAGTTGCCCCGCAGAAGGTGGTGGGGAGCTGCTATCTTGATCCGCTGTAGTCCGTGTGGTGTAGGTACACACATTGCTATTAGATGGGGAATTCCAGGATTTTGACCCAGCAACAGTGAAGGAACGGCAATATAGTTCCAAGTCAGGATGGTGAGTGGCTTGGACAGGAACTTGCATGTGGTGGCATTCCCATGCATCTGCTGCCCTTGTCCTTCTAGGTGGTAGAGCTCACAGGTTTGGAAGGTGCTGCCAAAGAAGCTTTGGTGAGTTACTGCAAAGCACCTTGTAGATGATACACACTGCTGCCACTGTACATCGGTGGTGGAGGGAGTGAATGTTTGTGTATGTGATGCCAATCAAGCAGTCTGCTTTGTCTTGGATGGTGTCGAGCTTCTTGAGTGTTGTTGGAGCTGCACTCATCCAAGCAAGTGAAGAGTATTCCATCACACTCCTGACTTGTGCTTTGTAGATGGTGGACAGGCTTTGGGGAGTCAGGAGGTGAGTTACTCATTGCAGGATTCCCAGCCTCTGGACCTGCTCTTGTAGCCACAGTATTTATATGGCTAGTCCAGTTCAGTTTCTGGTCAATGGTAATCCCTAGGATGTTTATAGTGGGAGATTCAGCAATGGTAATGCCATTAATTGTCAAGGAGCGATGGTCAGGTTCTCTCTTGTTAGGGATGGTCATTGCCTGGCAGTTGTGTGCATGAATGTTACTTGCCACATATCAGCTCAAGCCTGAATGTTGTCCAGGTCTTGCCGCATATGGACACAGACTGCTCCAGTATCTGAGGAGTTCTGAATGGTGGGGAAAATTGTGCAATCATCAGCAAACATTCCCACTTCTGACCTTATGATGGAAGGAAGGTCATTGATGAAGCAGCTGAAGACGGTTGGGCCTAGGGTACTACCCTGAGGAACGCCTTAGTGACGTCCTGGGACTGATATAATTAAATCCCAATTTCAAATTCCAATTTCAATAATTGAATGCATTTAAAGTAGAATGAAACAATTGTAAATTCTTAGTCATTAATCTTTTTCCTCTAGCAGAACATCGTGAGGGGTGGCCGGTTCCAGACAACTGTAAAATATTAACTGGCAAATAGTCCAACGGCTTTGTTATCTTGCACAAAATACAACTCAGAAACCCAATAAAAATTATATCACTGAAGTCAAAGACCCAAAATGACCAGATTTTATTCAGTTTTCAAAAACGGATTTTAAAGCAATGATTAATTGCTGATGATTAATTGGTTACCAAGTGATGGTTAATTGGTCACTGAATAGCCTCAATTCACTTTACTAACAATGTAACTGCACTCCTGCTATGCAGATTTATATAAAAATAACTGCCTTGACCGGCTCAATGAACAATCATGGATACCTGCACTGCTTTAGAAATGGTTGTACAATATGACATTCAGTAATATTATCAGCAGCTCATATAATTTATCTTTAACTCTTTGAACCATAGAGGAATAGTTCACCAAATAACCCTTTTTTAAAATTTTTAAGTGTAATTTTCTTATTGCAAATTTTCATTACCTCATACATTACTTTTCTAAGTCATTTCCACAGAAGGTAGATCCAGAAACTGTGTTGATTATTTGAAACCATCATAGGTGAATTAATTTCCTCAAATAAATTTGCTAAGTTTTAACTATCAAGGCTTGCAATGAAAATTTCAATTTGGTTATTCATAAAACATGTTGCTAAAACATTTAACTATTAGCTGAAATCCCTCACAATCTTGTTTACTTACAAACTGCTGCAGCCGTTATAAGGGGGAAGTGCAACATTTAGCAGAGCTGGTTCTAAGCCTTATTTCACTATATTATTGAATGTTTATAAATGGATAGTGGATAATGTGACTGAGCTGGGGGCTGCAGTTCAAATGAACAAACAACTGAAATTAGTTTAACAATAATTTCATAATAAATGTTTTAATACTTGCATTTTCTAACATCAATATAAATGGTATAATGAATCTTAGGTTTTGCAGAAATGTTTTTAAATGTTGATTGATATGTAAAGTGCTGGATAATACACTATTGAAAATTAAATTTATTTGTGCTAAACTATGTTGAGCCTCATTTCCTAGCTATAAAATGTTGTCTTGAATGCAGCTGAAATCTGATCATTTTATTTCTGTATTCATGGAGAGAAACTGAACACCTAATTTGTTTCATTAAAAGATTACGATATTTACCAAACTGGTCACTGCTTATTTATTAAACTGTTTATTTCTTAGCTTTGATCATATAAATTATATTTATCAACCTATCACTCAATTGATACTGCTTTTTAAGTCATGGCAACTGCCTAGCCATGTAAAGGGTACATAGTTCACTAGTTGTGGCACAATAGTATGACCACTCTCAAAAGCAAAAGTAAACTACACTAGTGAGGTGGACAATCAGTTAACCTTTTCATTTTTAGGTCTATTCAAAAACTGTAACCAATGTAAGCAACATAATTCTTGTGTTTATCTTTATACTTCAAAACCATTTGTATAAACAGAAAAAAAATCTATCCACAGTAAAATCTTCTAAGTTTGTTGTAATGCTCAACTGTAACCATGACTTTGTTTTGTTTTCTATTATTAAAATGGGTCAAACTTGATTATTGGGTTCAAGATGTTGCATTTCAGTTGACTTTTTAAAAATCATAATAGCTAAGGTCACAATATTTACTGTTACACAATAGATTTTGACCTTGTTTAATGTGCATACAGGAAACAATATTGTTGTCAATTTTCATAAAGACTTTAATATCTAAAACTTGCACATAATGACTTTCAGTAATAATTTCTTGTTGCTAAAAAGATAAATGTATTGTAAATTCATTCACCATATCTAATGTGATGTATATTTTATTGAACCTTGTAAGATTCTAACAGCTCATTGGATCAATGATGTGTGTAGTTTGGTAGGGTGCCACAATGCCAAGCCAAAATATCATAAGCCTGTGCTGTAAACTAATCTTAGCCAAGGTACTAGGGAGAAATACAAGCCTTGCCAGCATGATTCAGGAGAGGAGGGGCTAAAGCGAGGAAGTATCAGTCAATTGGTACAAGGAAAAAAATGTACACAGTATTGCAATTTCACAGTGGATTGGAGTGACTATCCCTGACCAAAATGCTAGATAAAGCTAATTTGAGTTTCAAATGAAATTTGAATTCATTTAGTCCCAGAAAACACTGCAGTAATTTCTGCAGCATCAGTGTCAATACTTTACAGTGACTAATTTGCTTTTCCCCTGATTTTGTCACAATGTGAAATGCATAATGATGGGTGTCAGGGCAAAGCAAGAAGTTTCTGTTTTGACCCTGAATAACAAGTACTGTGCATAAGGGAAGATGACGGTGGCGCCATCTGAAGAACTTTCCCCGCATTGCAACTCAGCGATCCAATCCAACGCCGTTGATGACAACATTACTGAGCACCGGGAAAATGAAGCTATTATACCAAATGACCTATTTAACCAGCCACACACAATTCAGACCTGCTGTCAGGTCAACAATAATTGTGACACACATTTTAAACACCATAATGTGCTTAATTTTAAACAAGTAACAAGGCAGCTTGCCCATAAAAACTCCTCTAGCAGTGGGGGTATATCTGCTTCTTTCGTAAATCGATAGTAAGAGACTGAATTAGCCAGAACCAATTTGGCAAGGAAATTACTTTTAAATAATGATAACATGGATGAATGTGCATTAATAGGAATTAACTGGATTTTTAAAAAACACATTGAAGTCCGGAGCTTTCTCTAGTCACCAACTGGTTATCAAATCATCAGATTTATTTTAAAAAAACACAATCCACGTTCTTACCACTGGAAAAAACAAGTTGTACTGATGATTTGGGTTACATTAAATGATCCACTATCACAACGAGAGGGGGAAAAGGAAACTTCAGCTGAAGTAATGGGTCCCCCCATTAAAGAACGTCTTGAGAAAGCCCTTCTCCGATTTCTGGTGAGTGGCAGCCAGTACCCCCCCACCCCCAATGTTGTTGAGTGTGTTGATAACGCTAAGCGTGTTTATAGCTGCACTGATGAAATGTTCTGGAAAGATGTGCCAATCCTGACGCGATTGCTTCACAATAATAATGTACCTCTGTGTGTGTATGTGTGTTGTGTTTTCTCTCCCTCTCATTGGATTGCGACAGTTAGAGTCAGGATACGTGACTAAAGCAGCATCCATGCTCATCCTGCGGCTGATTCATCCTCATTCAGCTCTTCGTCTTGCTCTTCACTCCGATCCGCCCTGAACAAAGGAATGCAACCGCTGCCCTTCACGTGTTCCCAACACCAACGCCTACAACATACTCCTTTGTACTAGGAAAAAAAGCCGCGCCATCTGCCTAAGAAAAACTTTAAAAAAAACAAAGCTTTTCTCGCAGTTTTTTTTGAAGATTGAGCCAGAGGAGACATGTAGGTCCGCTCACATTCCAGTGGACAATTATAATTTAAATGCTTACTCCATGGAAGCATTATTTCATGGATTCCTGGACATCGACACCAAAAAAAACTTCTTTCCTAAAACATATCTACTTTGTAATAGTTGTATGGTTAAGATTGCACAATCTCTATAAATCCTGACTTTCGATTTCCACCTTCTCCTCCCGATTACGTGGTGCAACATTTTCAAACAGGCGTGCTTCGCTTCAAATGGATAGGACAGTCAGTTGCCACAATGAATGATACATTTGATCAATTAACCGATGTGAGTAACACAAGGTCCTGGAAATAGTCGAATCTCTTTTTTTAAAAAAAGGATTCGGTCATACTACAGCAATGACCGTTTCCAAAACATTGTTGCATACATTTACTTAACTATTTAAAAATACTTTTTTTTTAAAAACGGGACAAGACAGCACTGCCCCGTGTCCTAATTTCCTAATACCAGGATTACAAAAGCGCCCATTCAGCCTCTTTATGCTGCCAGCGTTTTATAATGGCTATATTATGCAATGTTTACAAGAACAAGCCCTACAGTACAAGGCACAGGATGTGCTCTGCAGGCGAACAACCTATTAATAATAACGCAATAATACCATAAAATACACACAAGAATGGGGAATTCGTCACATAAAGAAATAGTTAGCCCATTACACACATTGCCCAGCACCAACCTGTTTGTTCAGGATTACATACACGTACATGAATTCTGTGAGACAGACATCCTAACTCCTTGTTATAAAATTATGAAGACTACCGCGTTCTTTTGTGTGTTTTGGGGTTTTTCTCCCCTCTCTTTAGTTTTGTGCCAAGACGCAGAACACCTAGATCGTCGGTACAAGGGCTAGCAGCGCTCCTCTGGTTACATAATAGGATAGTATGGTCAGTGTCTCCTCTATGGATAGATATTATAAATATAGAATTTATATATAGAAGCTGTTCGTCACAGTAAGACGCGCAACGCTGCCGCTCTGGAGCTTTGCGCCTTTAGGCGGAGATTAAATCCATTTTATTACAATGCACTACCCCAGAAAGCAATACATCAAACTAGCATTTACCTCACGAAGCAGCATCAACTACCGCCGCAAAGTGCCGAAGCAGAGCTCGTCGTGGGCGGTGAAAGTCCACCTGTGTTTACTTTTTAGCCCTCTTTCTCTTCTTTCCCACTTCCCATTGAAACCTCGCCGTGCCTCTCCTCACAGAGCCGTCTGTCTGATGCTGATGGAGCCCGAGATCTGTGTTAGTAGGTCAGCCGCCGAACAACCTACTCTGAGCAAAAAAAAAGGGAACCGCCTGATTGGCAGCGCGTTCGACCGCACAGCGAAGAGCAGCAGCGGGCGAGGAGCAGGGGAGCGGCCAATGTGGCCGGAACCAGGGCTGAAAGAGGGCGGGTGCTGAGATTGTACTGGGTTAGGTTGAAAAGCGGCACAGTATAACACGCTGTTGCATAACTGGAGAGAAATAAGAGTTACGGACGCAGACGGAGGGGGTGCTGATCTCACTAAATTGCTATTTAGGTAACATCCAGCAGGGACACTGCCAGATCGCGCTTAAGGTGGTCCGAGACAATGAAAGGAAGTTACAAAAGACACGAATGGGAGAATTCAAGTTTTGTCGTTACGGTGCGAACTTGTATTTTTAAGAAGTAAAATATAAATTAATCAAAAATCAGCCAGTGAAAAATGTGTCAAATCACCTTTTTTTAACTGAGGCCCCTGCCGCAGCACCAAAACAGCTCTCACCAATGTAACAAATGACATCTGATGTGGTTGCAACAAAGATAAACTATCCCTCCTGGTCCTTCTAGACCTCTCTGAAGCCTTTGACATTGTTGAGCAGACCATCCTCCAACACCTCTTCACTGCCACCTACCTGGGTCGGACTGGTCTCACCTGCTTTTGTTCATATCTATCTAATCATAGCCAGAGTAACACTTGCAATGGCTTCTCTTCCTATTCCAGCATCATTAGCTCTGGTATCTCCCAAGGATCTTTCCTTGGACCCCTCCTTTTCCCAAACACATATTGCCCCTCAGACATCATCTGTACAATGTTAGTTTTCACATGTACACTGACAACACTGAGATCTACCTCACCACCACTTCCCTTGACTCCACCATTATTGCTAAATTATCAGATTGCTTTGCTGACATGCAGAACTGGATGAGCAGAAATTTCCTCCAATTAAATGTTGGGAACATTGAAGCCATTGTTTTCGATCCGTTCCCTAGCTACCGATTCCAATCCTTCCCCGGCAACAGTCTGAGACTAAACCAATCTGTCCACAATCTTGGTATTATATTTGACCCCCGGGTAAGTTTCCAACCAAATATTTGTATAATCGCTGAGACCACCTATTTCTCCTCCATAACATTACCAGACATCATTGTTGAGCTTCCACAATTATGTTTTCTTAAATATGCTCAGCTCATCTGCTGCTGAAATCCTCCTTCATGCCTTTGTTACCTCTAGATTTGACTATTCCAATGCACTCCTGGGTGATCTCCTACATCCTACCAATCTGTAATCTTGAGGTCAACTAAAACTCTGCTGCCTGTGTAATAACACACACAAAGTCCTGTTCACCTATCACCTATGTATTTGCTGACCTACGTTGTTGCTTACTAGAAACCATTTTGAATTTAAAATTCTCACCCTTGTGGGAATATCTGCACCACAGGGAGTCAGCAGTTCCAGAAGGCAGCACACCACCACCTTCTCAAGGGAAGTTAGGGATGGGTAATAAATGCTGGCCTAGCCACTGATGCCCACATACATGAAGGAATAAAAATATATTTCTCTTCACTGACAGCAGCACCCTGCTTTCTTTTTCTTTGAGTGCATTTTTATAGCATCAGGATAAGTTATATTAAGAATTGTTGAGTTTCCATGATAACATTTTCTTAAATATGCTGTGCTAGATGTGTGTAACTAGCTTCAAATGTTAATGTTTATACTTAAGGTGCATTTAGTTGGAGTTCTGTGCATTGATAAGGCCCTGATTATTTGCACTGGTTTCTGTTTCTTTGCACCCATTTTCCATTTTCCAGTAACTGCATGTGGCAGGAAATTTCAGTGTTAATTGCCATTAACTAAATGGGTATTAATGTTGCATGAAATTTTGGCATAAAATTCTTGGCCATATTTTTTACCATTGGTACCAACCATATTCTGAAGAATTTTTAAAGTCTAAAAGTTTTAGGTTGGAGATTAATTTTTATTTATACTCTACCATCAGCCTCAATAAGTGGGCAGATATGTCAGCATTCCATTTTTGGTGACAATTATTGAAATAAATGCTATTTGCAATGAAAAGCAAGCATCTTCTATAATCACTTCCAGTGCATATGTTAACAAGTGAACAAGGCACTCAGTAGAGCACAAACTTCTGCCATGCTGTGTTATTAGTTCAATTGCACAGCTCTGTTTTGAGGCTTTTCCCTGCCTGGTTGATGCTCTGTAACTAGAAAGCTGAAAAAAGAAATATCTTTATTAAGAGCTTCCATCTCACTGAGGAGGCTTCTGGCCAATCCACAACCAAAAACCTGCTCTGAAAACTCTGTTCACATTTTGACAGCTGTGACAAATTCCACCACAGGAGCTGAGGATATGCACAACATTCTGAAACAATCAACAATATTCTAAATAAAATACACAACATTCTAAAAAAAAAGTTATTTTGCCCTATCTCCCAAAGTTAACAGATCCTTTCAAAAACTCCAGGATCCAGGCCCTGAATTTTTCAGGCAGCGGGTGGGCTTAGCGGGAGCAGGCACGGGTGGTCACGGAGCCGATCACCACCCGTGATCAGCTCCGTGCCGCCATTTTACACAGGTGGGCCATTTAAGACCCACCCAGCGTAATACGTGTGCCGTAGTGCTCAGTGCTACCTGTGCAGGCGAGGGGAGGAGGGAGAGTTGGGGCCAGCGGTCTTTCACGCATGCGCTCGAAAGAGTGCTTCAATCTTCCTGAGGTACAGAGCTGCCTCAGGGAGATTGAACCGATAATAAAATAATTAAGTAAATGATTTAAACACTTATTTAAACATGTCCCATCTCATGTGACTGTGTCACATGAGATGGGACATGTTTTTATATTTCAGGAAAACATTTTTTTTAATATAAGCTTTAGGAAACCTCATCCTGCTTGTGGATGATGCTTTCTAAAAGACACGAAGTTCCACTTGGCCTTTTCGCCTGCATGCCAACTGTTAGGCTGAACGGGCAGCGTTAACAATTCCATCAATTACTTTCTTAATGCCTTAATAGGCGCACAGCTGCCTCCAGTGCACACTCACTAAATGAAACCTCGCAGGACTGTGCAATGGCACTGGGACGTCATCGCGATGTCATCGCGGGTCATTGTACACCTCAGCATGTTGTGCCCCCAAATGCCAACTGAAAAATCCTGCCCCAGATCTGCATCTTCACCAAAAACTAATCAGTTCTTCCTTGGGCCATATCCTACCTGCATACCAAGTTTAATTAAAATCTGCCCATTAGTTTTTGGGATATGTTGTTTACAGACAGACTAACAAGCAGTGGTAAAACCATTACCTCTGCCCAATTTCAGTGGCAGAGGTAACAATACCTTTTTTATTCATTCATGGGCATTTATTGCCCATCTCTAATTACCCTTGAGAAGGTGGTGGTGAGCTGCCTTCTCAAACCGTTGCAGTCCATGTGGTGTAGGTACACCCACAGTGCTGTTAGGGAGGGAGTTCCAGGATTTTGACCCAGTGACAGTGAAGGTGTGGTGATATATTTCCAAGTCAGGATGGTGTGTGGCTTGAAGGGGAATTTTCAGATGGTGTTCCCATGTATTTGCTTCCCTTACCCTTCTAGATAGTAGCAGTTGTAGGTTTGGAAGATGCTGTCTAAGGAGCGTTGTGATGCTGCAGTGCATCTTGTATATGGTACACACTGCTGCTACTGTGCATCGGTGGTGGAGGGAGTGAATGTTTGTGGAAGGAGTGCCAATCAAGGGGGCTGCTTTGTCCTGAACGATGTAAAGCTTCTTGAGTGTCATTGGAGTTGCACTCATCCAGGCAAGTGGGGAGTATTCCATCACACCTCTGACTTGTGCCTTGTAGATGGTGAACAGGCTTTGGGGAGACAGCAAATGAGTTACTCGTCACAGGATTCCTAGCCACTGACCTGCTCTTGTAGCCTCAGTATTTACTCCACACACTCAAGCTTTTCCCTACGTATTACTGTGACAAAATCAAGGGCTGATTTTTACCTGACGTAAGAAAGACCCACTGCCAAAATAGGTTCCCAGCCTGCATGAAAAGACAGGGAGAGCTTGCAGGTGATTTTACGGGCATGGGTCAATTAAGAGGCTGCAGCCAGGACCACTGCCCAAATAAGGATGGTGGCCTGCCACTTAAGGCTGGCAGCAAAATCAGGGGATCAGCAGCCTTGGCAGTGTCACCCATAGAAATGGCTGCTGCTGAGGCTGCAAAGAGAAGGAGAGGGTGCCTGCATGTTCGGGTGGCCTCAAAGGGCCTCCAGTGGCAGCATTGGAGCTGCGAGGTTCAGTTTAAGGCTAATGGTAACCCTCAGGATGTTGATAGTGGGGGATTCGGTAATGGTAATGCTATTGAATGCCAAGGGGAGATGATTAAATATTCTCTCTTGTTGGAGATGGTCAATGCCTGACACTTGTGTGGCACAAATGTTACTTGCCACTTGTCAGCCCAAGCCTGGATATTGTCCAGGTCTTGCTGCATTTGGACATAGACTGCTTCAGTATCTGAAGAGTTGCGAATGATTGTGCAATCATCAGTGAACACACCCACTTGTGACCTTATGATGGAAGGAAGGTCATTGATGAAGCAGCTGAAGATGGTTGGGCTGAGGACACTACCCTGAGGAACTCCTGCAGTGATGTCCTGGTACTGAGATGACTGACTTCCAACAACCACAACCATCTTCATTTGTGCTAGGTATAAATAGCAATAATCCTTTTTGCTTTTGTTAATAAAATGGCACAATATTCTCTGTAACTATTGAGAAAGACAACTGTCCCAGCAGAGTGATCTCAATTTTGCTTGTTACACCAAAGTAGTTTCAAATTATGAATAGGTTAAGATGACCATTACCAGACAAGTAAATAGAGACAAAAAATGATGTAAGTTATATAATTTCACAGTATTTTTAATTAACAAAATTATGAAGCCAAAAATGGCATTTCAGAAGTTCATGTTGCAGTAAACACAGTTGACAAACAACATGCAGGCAATTACGAACTGTTTTTTTAGAATAGAAATGTATCCTACTCCAATGAAGTAGGATTGCATTATTACAGCTCATTTTCCATAGGTATCCCTTATGCACTTGCAACGATAATCTTTATTATAATTACCAAAACGCAATTGATAGGTCTGGTAACACCATCAGGGAACAAAAAGATTCTAAGGGAAGATGAAGGGTCAAGATGCATAATGCAAGGCACAATAATAAAAAAGACAGGTTAAATTAAGGAAGAATGATTAGATGGTGTTAAATGCTGTTGTTAAAACCTTAAACACATTCCTGAAAAGAATAACCTCAAATAGGGAGCTACATTTTGAGTTTCTGTGAGAAAATAGGTTACGATGAGCAGAGTCACGGGCTGCAATTTTACCAACCCTCTGGGGCAGGCTGGAAGGTGGGAGGGGTTGTAAATTGGCAGCACAAGGTATCAGGAGCAAAGCCCAATGCCCAGGGTCATACAGACTAAAAACGTTAACTCTGTTTCTCCCTCCACAGAGTTTTTCCGGCATTTTCTGTTTTTATTTCATCCCATCATTGTTACTTTTAAGCCAGTGGACTCCATCTAAGAATAAAATGCTTTCTTAGTACTTTGGGTGCTTATAATTGCTTGCAATCAAAGTATTAAGCAGATCAAGGCATTGGCAATGCTTGTTGGGAGTGTCATCAAAATTTAACTTGAAATGTTCATGAGATGGATACAATTACACATCTAAAGCATTTTCTTAATATATGTAATTCATGACAGGCGTGGTTTGATAAACTTTCAGGGATAGAATCAGAAAATAGCGCTTAACATCTGGAGCACAATTGAAAGAAAGGCTTTTAAGTATTAGTGAGGTTTAAAAATTTGTTTTCGTTTGTGTGTGAGAAGAGTATGTTCATTGGATCAGCAAATCAGTTATTGTAATAAAGTATTAAATTAACGTAATATACAAGAATGTCATATGATAGCACATTGTGTTTAAAGCACAATGGTCATATTGTCATATACATAATTTTACTAAAATCAGCAAAAAAAAAGTTAAACTCATTTCAATTAGAAAGGAGGAAAAGATTGCACTACAGAATCTCATGGTCAGCTGATCAGAATGCTGGCACAAACTGTTCTTTGCTATTTCAGGATCTGACACAGTTATAATACTCCCACCATTACAACATAACTCCTTTACGAATCACAATTCAAATAAGGATGTTCCAGCAAGTTGTGTTCCTGACCGGTAAAATTGTAAATAGCAGAGATCTGGAAATAGCATTAAGGTGGTCTGACTATAGTGACAAGAAGTAATGATAGCATTCATTCTATTTTAGTTGCAGCATTGGTGTAATAAATAATATGTTTTTATGACAAGCAGTGGTGACGATTCATATGGCCAGAGGATATGTGATTGGAGCCTACATATCCAATTACTGTCCAGGAATCCAAATTAGTCTTGGGTTAAGACCAAGGATTAAAATAAGAGTGTAAAGTCCTTGCGTAATTTGGCAGTTCAGATTCTTACTGAAGAGTTTAAATTTCTCTGCACAGTAGGTGGGAATGAGAACAAGGTGAATAAAAGTAAAACTGGACATACCACCAGCATCAACTTAGGCATCGGAAGCAACAAAGTCCAATATCAATGGTTTGGTTGAGTGGGCAGAAAAGTGGCAGATGGAATTCAATTCAGATAAGTGTGAGATAATGCATTTGGGGAGGGGAAACAAAGCTAGGGAATACACAATAAATGGGAGGATATTAAGAGGGATAGAGGAAGTGAGAGACTTTGGTGTGCATGTCCCTGAAAGTGGCAGGACAAGTTGACAAGGTGGTAAAGAAAGCATATAGGATGCTTTCCTTTATTGAATGAGGTTTAGAATACAAAAGCAAGGATGTAACGCTAGAACTGTATAAATGCTGGTTAGGCCACAGATGGAATTTTGTGTACAGTTCTGGTCCCCACATTACACGAAGGACATAATTGCTCTGGAGAGAGTGCAGAGGGGATTTACAAGAATACTGCCAAAGCTTGAAAATTGCAGCTATGAGGAAAGATTGGATAGGCTGAGGTTGTTTTCCTTGGAACTGAGGAGGCTAAGAGGTGTATAAGATTATGAGGGGCCTAGATACAGTAGACAGGTATGCCCTATTTTCTCTAGCAGGGAGGTCAATTACCAGGGGGCACAGATTTGAGGTGATTGGTAGAAGGATTAGAGGGGTCATGAGGAAAAGCTTCTTCACCCAGAAGGTGGTGGGTGTTTGGAATTCACTTACCTGGTTTGGTGGTGGAGGCAGAAACCCTCAACTTATTTAAAGGCATCTGGATCTGCACCTGAAGTGCTGTAACCTGCAAAGCTATGGACCAGATGCTGGAAGGTGGGATTAAAATGTGCAGCTAGTTTTAAAAAATGTTTTCTTTTTTGGCTGCGGCAGACACGATGGGCTGAGTGGCTTCTTTCTGCTGTGCAGTAACTTTTCTATGGTTCTGTGGACTCTGCAAAATCCACCACACCAACAGCAACAACCTGACGTAGTCATACTCTCTAAGTCCTACAGACAATGTCCTACCAGCAGGACAGACCTACTAGAGGTGGCAGCACAATAATATACAGTCGGGAGGAAGCTGCCCTGTGAGTCCTTAACACTGACTCCAGACCCCATGAAGTCTCATGGCCTCAGACAAGGAAACCTCCTGCTGATTAACAATGGCCACCCTCCCTCAGCTGATGAATCAGTTCTCCTCCATGTTGAACACCACTTGAACTAAACACAAAGGCAGAGGTTGTATTCTGGGTTGGGCAATTCAATGGCCATCATCAAGAGTGGCTCAGTAGCAACTCTAGTGACTGAACCATCCAAGTCTTGAAGGATATATCTGCCAGACAAGGCTTGAGACAGGTGGTGAGAGAACTAATAAGAGAGTAAAACCTACTTGACCTTGTCCTCCTCAACCTATCTGTCATAGATGCAAATGTCCATGACAGTATTGGCAGGAGTGATCACAATCACACAATCCTTGTGGAGACATCTTTCTGTCTTAACACCAAGGACACCTTCCATTTTGTTGTGTGGCTCTACCACCATGATAAACAGGATCGACTCAGAACAGATCTAGAAGCTCAAAACTGGGCATCCATGAGACACTGTGGGCCATCAGTAGCCCATTATCATCAAGCCAGTGGACTGACCCTGGTTCAATGAGGAATTTAGGAGAGCATACAAGGAGCAGCACCAGGCATACTTGAAAATTAGTCTCCAACTTGGTGAAGCTACAACACAGGACTAGATGCATGCTAAACAGTGGAAGCAGCATGTAATGGACAGAGCTAAGTGATCCCGCAACCAATGGATCAGATCAAACCTCTGCAGTCCTGCAATGTCCAGTCATGAGTGGCGGTGGACAATTAAAAATTAACCCAAGGAGAAGGCTCCAAGAACATCCCCCTCCTCAATAATGGGACAGCCCTACATGTCGATGCAAATTACAACCATTTTCAGCCAGAAGTGCTGAGTGAATGATCCATCTCCACCTTGTGCTGAGGTCCCCACCATCATGGACACCAGTCTTCAGACAATTCAATTCACTCCACATGATATCAAGAAAAGGCTGAAGGTATTGGATACAGGGAAGACTATGGGCCCTGATAACATCCCAGCTGTAGTATTGAAGACTTATGCTGCAGAATTAGTCCTGCCCTTAGCTAAGCTGCTCCAGTACAACTATAACACTGATATCTGTCCAACAATGTGGAAAATTTCCCAGGTATATCCTTTCCACAAAAAGCAGGACAAATCCAATCTGGCCAATTATCCACAAAACAAAAAAGTGATGGATGGTATCCTCTACAGTGCTATTAAGTGGAACCTGCTCACCAATGCTCAGTTTGGGTTTTGTCAGGACCATTCAGCTTCAAACTTCATTACAGCCATGGACATGAGAGCTGAATTCCAAAAGCGAGTTGACATTAAAGTAGCATTCGCCTGAATGTGCCATCAAGGAACCCTAGCAAAGTTGGAGTCAATGGGAATCACAAGGAAACATCTTCACTGGTTGGAGTCATACCTAGCGCAAAGAAAGTTGTGGTTTTTGAAGGCCAATCATCTCAACCCAAGGACATCGCTGCTGGAGTTCCTCAGGATAGGTCCTGAGCTCAACCAACTTCAGCTGCTTCATCAATAACCTTTCCTCCAACATAAAGTCAGAAGTGGGGATGTTCACTGATGTTTGCACAGTGTTCAGTTCATTTCAACTCCTCAAATACTATGCCCACATGCATCCAAAATCTGGACGACATTGACACTTGGGTTGATAAGTGGCAAGTAACATTCACTCCACACAAGTGCCAGGCAATGACCACGTCCAGCAAGAGAGAATCTAACTATTCCCCCTGACATTCAATGGCATTACAATCACCGAATCTGTCACCATCAACAAACTGGGGGGGCTTACCATTGACCAAAAACTTAACTGCACGAGCCATACAAATACTGTGGCTACAAGAGCAGGTCAGAGACTGGGAATTCTGTGGTGAATTACTCATTACCTGACATCCTAAAGCCAGGAATGTGATTAAATACTCTTCCATCTCAATTAAGAATAGACTGGCCTTTTTGTTATGCTCACAGCCCATCCACTTGCTTGGGTGAATTCAGCTCCAACAACACCCAAGAGGCTCCACACCATCCAAGAAAAATCAACTTGCTTGATTGGTACCCCATCCACCACCTTTATTATTCATTCCCTCCACAAACAACACACAGCAGCAGCAGTGTGTACCATCTACAAGGTGCACTGCAGCAACCCACCAAGACTCCTTCGACAGCACCTTCCAGATTCCTTTCCTAACAGCAGTGTGTGTGTACCTGCACCTTATGGACAGCAGCAGTACAATAAGTTGCTTGACCACCACCTTCTCGAGGGCAATTAGGGATGGGCTGACCTTACCAGTGATGCTCACCTCCTATGAATAAATGAAAAAATTAACATCTTGAGTGATTAGCAAGCTGCTTGATACCAGAAACAGTGAATGGGAAGCAGCTACTGACCTCTGAAAATTAGGCAGGCTTTGCCATTCACCGACAATCAGGTAGGTATGGGGAATGTGCTCTCTTGGTAAGGAAAGTGTGAGAGAATTCAGGAAAGCGGAGGTCTAACATTTCTTTCTGGAGCTTGCCAATGTGAAAAAAAACTTAGCGGAAGGTCATCTTCAGCTTCCTGATCCTCTGCGTAGTGGTTTCCTTTCTCTGGCCAAAGTTAGAATAGCTACAATTATGTATGGCTTTAATATGTTTACATTGTTTTGTTATCATCATTGTGGGTCTTGGATGAGGTTGTCCTTCATCAGGATTAATGCTGGAGGATAGGCTGTTGATAAACCTTATCTTTTATTGAATATTCTACTAACTATGCATAGTGCAAGCTTAGCATGAGGCTTCACATAGAACTGTCTCCCAGCATACTCTGTTGTCATGTGATCTTACATCACTGATGATGTAACTATCTATTTACACATTTAACATGAACCCTTTATACTACGTCTGTCCCCATGTCTCTGACTCAATTACATACATTATTTAAAACATCTTATATCTCCCCCCAAAGTCTATGCCTTCACCCCTTGCTCACAGAAATAAGCATTGCGGTGGTTTCACCAATCTCCCCACCTTGTTCTCAGCTGTCTGAGGTAGTATCGGATTCAAGTTCTCCATGTTCTCTCTCGAGCTCTGTAGCCTGTGTAGAATCTTCAGAGACTATTGGCTCCTCGTTCAGGTCATCTTCCTGATTGTCTGGAACATTTGGTCATTTCTATTGATGGTCTTCTTCATGTGGATATAAGTGCACTTCTGTTCTTCACACTATTCCACTTTTAGTCTCTACAAGGTAAGGTCGTGGATTTGCTGCTTTTTCTAAAATTTGGCCTTTCCAATTCTGGTCACAAATCCAGAATGTTTTATCTGGTTGGAGGTACGGTAAATCCTGCACCCTATGGTGTTGATTGTAGTTTCTGGTTTGATTTGCACAATACTCATCCTCCTTCTACTTTACTCTCTCTACATTTGCTGCTTTGGGACATGTCATAAGCATGTGTGGAAGAATAGGAAGTTGAGTCCGTAGTATCTTCCTTTCAGAAGTTCTGATGGAGCCAAACTATTCTGGAGTGGTGTGGGATGATAGCTCAACAGTGCCAAGTTGATGGTGTCGTTTTTCTTCAACAAAGCCTTTACCATTCTTACTCCTCTTTCAGCCATTCCATTTACTTGTGGATATCTGGCAGAACTAGTCGTGTGGACAAATCCATAGACTTCTGTAAACTGCTTAAATCATTCATTTGCAAACAGAGGGCCATTGTTGAAATTCAACAACTGCTTCCATGGTACCCTGAAGATGCTTAACTTCAATCCGTCGGGAATAATAGTCAATAACAATGAGGAACACCTTCCCCTGGAGCTCAAAAAGATCCATTCCAAGATGTTCCCACTGTCTGGATGAAAAAGCGGATATCAACAATGGCTCCCTTTGCTCCTGGTGAAGGGTTGCATAGGTGATGCAGCTGAAAATCATTGCCTGTAACGATTTTGAGATCCCTGGCCACAAAATGGAATTTCACATTCTAGCACAACACTTTGTAATGCCTAGGTGTCCCTGACATGTTCTCTGAAGGATCTTGACTCTGATGACTCTAGGTATGACCAGTCTTCATCATAAATCATCATGCCACTGAGATATCTTCATTGTTCAAAAGTATTACTTCAGGGTGAGATTATTAGGAACATATTCTGTCCATCTATTTTTGCAGTATTCCCTAATTTTTACACATGCATTTTTAAAAAAAATGTTCATGGAATGTGGGCTTTGCTGACTGGGCCAGCATTTACTGCCCATCCCTAACTGCCCTTGAGAAGGTGGTGGTGAGCTGCCTTCTTGAACTACTGCAGTCCATGTGGTGTAGGGGTGTAGGTACTCCCACAGTGCTGTTAGGGAGGGAGTTTCAGGATTTTGACCCAGCGACAGTGAAGGAAAGGCGATATATTTCCAAGTCAGGATGGTGAGTGGCTTGGAGGGGAACTTCCAAGTGGTGGTGTTCCCATCTATCCGCTGCCCTTCTCCTTCCAAATGGTATTGGTCATGGGTTTGGAAGATGCTGTCAAAAGAGCCTTGGTGAATTCCTGCCGTGCATCTTGTAGATGGTACACACTGCTGCTACTGTGCATTGGTGGTGGAGAGAATGAATGTTTGTGGATGTGGTGCCAATCAAGGGGGCTGCTTTGTCCTGGATGGTGTCAAGCTTCTTGATTGTTGTGGGAGCTGCACTCACCCAGGTAAGTGGGCAGTACTCCATCACACTCCTGACTTGTGCCTTGGTGTCCACCTGACTGGTGGACAGGCTCTACTTCTTCATCTGCTTTTTGTACCTTTTGAATTTCATTCAGTTTCTGTAGTGTTGTTGGTAGACATTTTGTGATCAATGAGGTATAGGATTCTACATCTTCAACAGAATTTATGTCTTCTTGTTCAGGCTTTTCAATAGAAATGGGTGACAATGCATCTGCTGTTGTTTGTTGTTTTCCTTGGAGATGTTCAGTTGTGGCATTGAATCTCATGAGTCTCAACCAAAATCTTTAGACTCTTAGTGGCCTCTTTTCTAGTTCTTTAGCATTTAATAAGGTGGCTTGTGGTCTGTCTCATTAGTGTGATGAGAGGTGTATAATTTAATATTTTTATGATTATGTTTTCTGTGTGAAAAGTTGTGGGTGTGTGTGAGTCCAGGGTTAATTAAACAGGGGGAAGCTTACTAGGGACAGGTTGTCTGTGAGGTCTAAGATATGAAAACTTAAATGTGTTAGGTTTGTGAATTTGTAATGAAGGGTTATGGTGGGTTTGTGTTACAAGGAAATAGATTGGATCTGAAATTTGCATTTTGAGGTAAGTGGAGAAATTGGTTTTTCAGCTGTTGAATTTCAAAAGGGGGTTCAGAGGTGAAAAGGGACATTTGCATCTTACAGAGGCTCCATGAATTAACAGGGGAAGGTATATTAAATTTTATTGACCTGAAAGTAGGGGCAAACTAGAAAACATGGAATATTTTTATATTTGGGGCAGAATTTTGAGTTTGGTGGACGGGCGCAGTTGGAGGGCCTGGGATTGGTCAGGAAACAGGCTACCGCCCACGACCGCGATTTCACACTGGCAGGCCAATTAAGGCCTTCCCCCCAGTGTGAAACACAGCTCCCCACTGGTTGGGAAGGGGTAAGCAGGGTGGGGCTTGTTGGCCATGGGGTCCAATGGCAACCCAGCGGCCGGTTTAAAAATGGCATAGGCAGCTTCTGGAAGGCTGCCATGGAAGAACGTCTGTTCTGCATTAGCAAACTCAAGTCAAGATGTCAAGTGCGGCAGGAGATGCCAGGTAGGAGGGCAGGTCAGATGGGCACTTGGCCCCAGCTTTTTGGATGAGTTCCTTGCGGTCCTCTTGAAGGAAGTGGCTGCCAGGAGGGACACCCTTGTCCCCAGAGATGGGAGGAGGAGGCCACCTCACAAAGAGGACATGGGAGGAGGTGGCAGCGCAGGTCAGCAGTCAGGACGTGGTGCAGTGCACATGGGTGCAGTGCCAGAAGAGGTTCAATGACATGCTGCACTCAGGAAGAGTGAATACAGTGTTGGCATGGGTCAGTGTGCAGAAGTGTTAAGGCATGGCCATCCCACCATGGACCTCAGGGGTGCTAGAGTCTGAGTGCCAACCCTGCCAACTGTCAATGACACCGGAGCTGGCCAAGGGAGTGAGCCCTGGCTGCTTGGACTGAGTGCCTTGCGGCTCAAGGGCCACGACTTGGATGTGCCCTACGAGGTGTCCCTGAGGTGGGGTTGGCCAGGCTACAATGGTGCTGCAGGTAGCGAGCAGACTAATCAATGCTCCTCTCTTGTTTCAGGAAAAAATCAGCCTTAACCAGAGAGGTCACGTGCAGGCGGAGGCCCGCACAACCTGCTGCTGAGCAGGTTTGAGCAGGACACCCTTGAGCTGGAGAGCCGGCACACTCCACCTGCAACCAGGCGTGGAGAGGTGGGGGTGCCAGACGAAGGTAAGAGCGCAGTGCACAGAGGTAAGAATTTCAGATTGTGCAAACATTCTAGTGCAGCCTCTTCACTGATGGGAGCCTCACACCTCGAGTCCCATTGATCATTAAAAGACGGTGGCACCATGATGCAGATCTCCATTGTCTCATCAGGGTGCCTGGCATGAACAGTGACAGTGTGATGATTTTAACTAATGACATGTCATTGTTCTCCCTTAGATTTGCCAGCATGCATCACTCTCCAGACCCTGAAGGGCCACCCCTGACACTGGAGGACCACCAGGCTTCATTTGTGCCTGCGTCACACCCACTCTACACCAGGCAGCGGCAGAGATACCAGCACATCGCTGGGCATTAGATCAGCAGCGAGAATGTCGCTGCATATTGGTGAGGGCACTTCATACTCGCTTGAGGTGCAGACGGAGGCAGAGAGCGCCCATGGCGCCAGCAGTTGGAGGACTGCTGGAGATCAGGACAATGCTCAGTTGAAGGCTAATGATGAGTCTCTGGAGTCATCCATGAGGCGGCAGATGCTGGATTTCCAGTGGGATATGCGGGAGGATCTGGCAGAGATCCATGAGGGTCTTCATGCCATGACCCCTGTTGTGGAGAAGCCCATGCAGAGCATGAGCACTGTGTTGAACCTCATGGCCAAGTGCACTGCCTCCTCCATTGACAGAGTGACGACTCTTATGGAGAGGCAGCTCCATGGACAGAATCAAGGGTTCCTGGGCTTGGGCTTGGACCTTCAAGCCCTCACATAGGCAACGACCTCAGGTGGTCAGTGCCAGTGTGGGAGATGGATGAGGCACTCAGTATCCCAGCTAGGTGCCCGTCAACGGTGAGCAGGGAGGTCCAGAGTGACCTCACACTGGCGCACGAGCTGCTTGTCATGTCTGCAGTCTCCTTTCAGTGCGCTCTGGATGATGGCACCAGCTCCTCTGCCCCTGTCACATCAGATGAGGCTGCGATGACTGGGGAGATGCCATCCATGGCACTGGCCACTCCCTCTCAGGTGGTGCCAGCACAGGCTCCACTGGCCAGAGGACGACCCCTAGGGAATTAATGTCAACAAAATTGTAGAGGCAGCAGGCTGGCTCCATGCCAGTGCCAGCAAGGTGGAGGGGAGGGCATCAAGAGGTGGCACTCAGAAATGTAAGTTAAAGGCACCAAGAGCACTAGCGGGACATTTTCACGGGTGATTTTCTGTTCATTTATGTTTGGCTTATCTGTCTGCTGGGGTGGACATCAACACCAGTAGTGGTAATGTCATTATGCTTTCAATGGGACAGTAACATTAAATTTGCTTTGGTTCTGATGGCCTGAGTATGTTTCACCTTTTTTCTTTCTGGTGCAGGGTACACCAGTATGTAATGCTGCATGTGAGTGGCTCGATACTTTATTGCACAGGCATTGAGTGGACTTTGGGTGCAAATGAAAGGGACATTTCAGACATCCGGAATGGAGGCGGCAGCCCTAGCATGAGGTGGATGCAGATCTTTGGTAGCTTAGCTGAAGGAGTGTTGGATCAAGGCATCCCTAGTGTTCCTGTTCCCCTGCAGGTTACCGAGGTCTGCCTCCACACCCTCAGCATTCCCCTCACCGTGCTTATCTTCGGACTCACTACTAGATTCATCCTCTGTGACCTCTACAGCTGCATCAAGATCCTCTTCCTCCAGTGTGTCCCCCCTTGCCAGAACCGATTGTGGAGAGCACAGCATGCAACCACTATCAGTGTCACCCTCTCTGGGGGGGTATTGTAGTGCTCCACCTGAATGGTCCAGGCATCGGAAACGCAACTTGAAAAGACCGATGGTCCTCTCTACCACTGCCCTTGTGGAGGCATGACTCCTATTGTACTGCTGCTCTGCCTCTGTTCTTGGGGCATGGAGAGGTGTCATAAGCCACCTTTTCAATGGATAACCCTTGTCACCCAGCAGCCATCCATCCAGTCGGGCTGGAGCACTGAAGAGCCCTGGCACCTGGGAGTGTCTCAGGATGTAGGCATTGTGGGAGCTGCCTGGGTACCTTGCACAGACTTGTAGAATCAGCATCCTGTGATCACACACTATCTGCACATTTGAGGAGTGGAACTCCTTCCTGCTGACGAAGGCACGCAGCTGACCCGATGGCGCCTTGATGGCCACATGTGCGCAGTCTATTGCACCCTGGACACGGGGGAACCCAGCAATTGCTGCAAAGCCTCTGGCTCGCTCAGCCTGGCTGACCTCATCCATAAGCTAAAGAATAAAGGTCAGTACCCACCTGACCAGAGCTTCTGCCACCAGCTTGACGCAACTGTTGACAGCCGATTGGGAGACTCCACACAGATCCCCTACCAACCCCTGGAAAGAGCCGGAGGCATAGAAGTTGAAGGTCATTGTGACCTTCAGAACCGCTGGCATGAGGTGTCCACCCACACAGTTGGAACTGATCTCAGGCCCAATCATCTGGCAAATGGAGGTCAAGGTCCCCCTGGAGAGGTGGAGCCTCCTTCAGCATTGCACCTCAGACATATTGAGGGAGCTGCATTGCTGCCTGTAAACGCTGGTAGCAGGATAGTGGTGTCTTCTGTGGCCTCTTCCGCCTTGGACTTCCTGCTGGCCCTGTGCCCCTTGTGCCTGCACCTCTCCTCCCTGGAAGCTGCATTGGGATACCTGCCTCCCCTCCCTTCTGCCCCTCTCTTCCTCCGCAGAGGAGGTGCCTCTAGTGGAGACCACAATCCCCAATACCAGGGTAAGGGAAGACTGTCTGATGCTTGGAAAGGTCCACATGATCTGAATCCTCTGGGGGCCTCTGTGACATGAATAAGTCCTGAAATGAAGCCTGGAAATGCTAACAATGAAGCCCCGAACAGAGATGAAGCTGCCAAGTACCAATAAGAAACCAGCCACAAACTATCTCCAAAACTCCTCACTATTCACACTGGCAATGCTGCTGACCCATTTTATCCCACCCTTGGATGAGGTTTAGCAAATTATTAGCTACATGCCCGTCCGTTTTTCCTGTGCGACAAGCGCAAAATTGCACGGGCAACTTAAAATCTACCTTAATTGCCTTTTTAATGGCCTTAACTGGCCTCATAATTGATGGCAGGCACTGTTCCGACTCCCGCATGCGTCTACCAACTGAAATGTCATGCATGTGCATGATGATGTCGGGATGCTCGCCTGATATCATCGCACACTATTTTATGCTCAAGTGTGTCGAACGAGTGCCTGCTGCTCGGCGAAAAATTCTGCCCTTGGAGAAGTTGAGTTTCAAAGAGGTGTTTGAGTTCAAAGGAACCTGAGATGAAAGGGGAAAAAGATATTTAAGGAAAGGGAATGTTTAACTATTGAGAGTTGCTGTGAGGGAACCCACTGAAGGCTAGCTTCCTTGTGTGTGAGCTGCTGAGAAGCTGTGAAAGTTTTGAACTGGAAGCAGCCACTCAATGTTAAGCCAGGAGAGTCTTTGTTTTAGGAAAGGATTTATTTCTAAACCTCCACATCAGAGTGCAAGGGTCTGAGAAGTTATGAGGTGTATCTTTAGTAAAGTGACAACAATTCCCTGAATTGGGTAATATTTATTGGGTTTTTATGGCTAGCATCTATAAGGGATTGTTGCCAGAAAGATAATTTAATTGAGTACTTTTGACTTTTTGGGGGTTGTTCTGTTTTAATGGTGTAACTTTTATCTTGTGTTAT
This sequence comes from Carcharodon carcharias, assembly GCF_017639515.1. Classification (NCBI taxonomy): domain Eukaryota; kingdom Metazoa; phylum Chordata; class Chondrichthyes; order Lamniformes; family Lamnidae; genus Carcharodon; species Carcharodon carcharias. Next base: position 43,222,382 of record NC_054470.1, read on the forward strand.
AAAATCTTTTAATTTCTAAAATTCTAAAGGTGTTACTGGAGTTCTATGCTGTTGAGGTCTGTAGCTCTTCCTCCTTATTTTCACGATAAAAAAATGATAATGATCAGTGAGACAGACTTCACTGTAGGGCTTGACTTGCTCAGCAATAACATCAGCTGTGGTCATAACATTAGTAAACTTTAGTTATAAGACACGGTCGGGAAACTTCTCACAGACCCATATAGCTGCTAATGCCTCTTTTTCAACTACAGCGTATTTTGTCCCATTTCAGTCAATGATCAAGATGCATAATATACTGGTCTGCATGTTCTATCTTTCTGGATTGAAAGAGTATTGCTCCTAGTCTGGTTGCTGATACATCTGCAGCAACTATTGTGGGCAGTTCCAGGTCATCTGTGCTAATATGTCTGGTGAAATGAGCATCACTTTTAATTTTTAGAACAAAATTTATTGATGTTCTCCTTAACACCATGCTTGGTCTTGCCTAAGAAATTGTTGCAAAATGTGATTCATTTACATGTGCCAGATTAGGTAGGAACTTGCCTATTTGATTGGCCATTCCCATGAAGCGTTGGAGCTCCGTAACATTGCGAGGCTCTGGGAAATCTTTGATTGTCTGGATCATTTGGGGATCAACCTTGATTTCCGAAGCAGGAATGATGTGAACCAGAAATTTAATGATTGGCTGTGAGAACCCATATTTATTATTGAGAGCTAGCTACGCTTTTGCAAGTGTTCCAACACTGCTGTCTTGTATCATGTCCCAGTATAGTAGACCTGTGGATGAGAATGTCATCCATATGGCAGATAACCCCTTCTAATCCTTCTAAAATGCCTGTCATCATCCTCTGAAAATCTCTGGTGCTGATGTATTTCCAAAGGGCAGTCGATTGAATCAATATCTCCCAAACAGTGTGATGAATATAGTTAGTTGTTTGGATTCCTCGTCCAAACGTAGTTGCCAGAAACCACTGTTTGGATCCAATTTTATAAAAATTGTGCTTTTTGCTACATTTACGAGGCTTTCATCGGCAGGTGTGATTGGGGTGGATCTGCCATTCCACTGCTTTGTTTAACTTATGAAGTCAACACAGATTTGTATTGAGCCATTTGGTTTTGGTACTGGAACCATACCTAAATCCCAATGTGTAGGTTTGGTTGCAGGTGAGATGGCTCTTTGATGCAGCATTAACTCAACTTCTTGCTTCTGTAAAAATGGCGTGGAACTTTCCTTAGGGTGAACAAGCACACTGATTTAGCATCTGGTCTCAATGTGATGCAATGGGCTGTTTTCAGACCTCCAAATAATTTTGGAAATTGTGTCTCGAATTCTGTTAGGTTTTCTTGGCTTCCCAATTCGTCGACTTTATAGAAGAGTTGTAGATCTGTGCAGGCTTTTCAGCATACCAGTGAACACTCGTGGTTTTGGATCACATACAAAGTTTCTATGATTTCTCTTCCTTTGTGCTGAAGTTTAGCAATCAGCTGTCCCTTGACCTTCAGCTGAATGCCTCCTGGGCTGTGGAGTCGTGTGGTCGATGGCTGGAGGAAGTCTTGCTTCACCCATTGTTCTGTGTCTGAAAGAACGGAAACTCATGCTCCAGTGTCTAATTTGAAGTTTGTTTCATGTCCATTAACCATAATATTTACGCTCCAATAGTTCCCATTAGGATCCTGTAATTTCTCCCAAGAATGGCACTTCATTGTCTTTTTCATCTTCAACTTCTTGGATGCTACATGCTTTAAGTGATTTCTCCTTTAGTTTTTGTACTTGGAGCTTTTTGCTGCGGCGTACAGGCATACAGATTTAAAAGGTCTTATCCTCTAGCAGTAACTTACACTACAAATTTTTGGTGGGGCATTCTTTGTGCCACTGCTGCCTTTCCCCACCACAGCGAAAACACTGAGTCATGGCAGTTACCACACCCTCTTCACTCTTTTTTGCTGTTTTTGAGTAGGTGCTCTGTTACTTCTGTGGCCTACAAGCTGCATTGTGAGAGTTACTTTGCTCCACAAAGCCTCCTTGTCACCTCAAATAAATACACGATTTTGCATTCTAAATTCTGCCTGCCTTACTAACTGCACAACTTTCAAAAGTGTCAAATCTTCCCTTGACTGTAGAAAAATGTTAAAGTCTCCTCTAAAACTCCTGCAACAATGCGATCCCAAATTAATTCATCTTTCAGGGTTCCATATTCGCAACCCTCAGCTAGTCGATGTCAATTATTAATGAAGGAATCTATGCTCGCTCTCGGTTTTTGAGTGCGTCTATTAAACTTTACCCTTTCTATTAAGCTGTTTCTTCCAAGGCTGAAATATATGTCAAAGGCTTTTAGAACCTCTTTGTATGTCACCATCTCTTCATTTATGCCCTGTCTGACCATTACATTGTCTGCACTACTATCTATGGAGTAGAGAAGGGTACCGACCTGTTCCTTGCTACTCTTGAAGTGGTTCTATAGCTAGGTCTTCCACATGGTCAAATCACTCAGGTAAAGGTGAGGTTTTCCCCATGGCCTTCCTTCACTGTAGCCCTTCTGTTGGTGTTTTTCCTAACTGTCCTTGTCCCCCAGTCATTTCTGTTGCTGCTTCTTCCAATCTCTGGATTCTTCACTGGTGTTTTTTCCACCATGTTTTCCACTGTCACCATCTGTTATCATCATTGTTGGCCCCGCCCCCGCTCACCAACCAGAAATTGCTGCCCATGATATACATTGAGAGGGCATAGGGTAGATTCACCAACATGATGTCAATGGTGGGAAACTTTAGTCCCAATTTTAACTTGGGGTATGAGTTGGATGGCGGGAAGCCCCTATGACATCACCAGAAAGAAACAATTTTAACTCCTATACCTCATTATCATTTGAATGACAGTCTTCCCTCCCCATTGTGACAAGAAGCGATCAGCTTGCCCACAATGCATACAATTTCCATTTGGCCTCCCAAGGCCTATTTAAAGCAGGTAAATAGCTTTTAAAATGGAGGTTGAAATGTTTAATTTAATTTTTTATTAAAGTACATTGGACAATATTCTGACATTGAGGATGAGTCATAGAGCTGCCCTCCCCCACTCAGGACCACCTACCACCCCACAATCCATGTCCAAGTTTTGCGATGCTTCCTTAGAGGTCCCCATGGAGGAATTCAGGCAAGGAAGTACTGGAGTATTCCCCACAGCCACAATGACTAGCTGGGTCAGTGCTAGCTGCATCACCCTAGGACCTGGGTTCAATGTAGAAAGAGGTTCAATGCAAAGCATTATAGATTGATCACTTGGGTGAGAAATGAATAGCTGGCAATAACATGGTTGCCATTAATCTCTATTATAATTGGTACTTTGGTCTACATTGTGATTTAATAGCAGCTAATTCTGCAGCATCAGAATGCCATTAATACAGAAGTTTTCTGACTGATTTCTTAGCTCCCTCCTATTTCTCATCTACATGCTGCCCCTTGGCGACATCCTCTGAAGGCATGGCATCAGTTTTCACATGTACGCTGATGACACCCAGCTCTACCACATTAACAACCCTCTTCCACTGTTGCTAAATTATCAGACTGCTTATCCGACATCTAGTAGCCATGAGCAGAAATTTCCTCCAATTAAATATTGGGAAGACTGAAGCCATTGTTTCCGGTCCCCATTCCAAACTCCATTTCCTAACTACCAGCTCCATCCCTCTCCCTGGCAACAGCCTGCGATTAAGGTAGCCTTTTCACAACCTTGTGTCACATTTGATCCTGAGGTCAGCTTCTGGCCTCACATTCATGCCATCATTAAGACCGCATATTTCCACCTTTGTAACTTTATTTCGACCCCATCTCAGCTCATCTGCTCTTGCAACCCTCATGTTACTTCTAGACTCAACTATTCCAATATACTTATATAAAAACAAAAAAACTGCGGATGCTGGAAATCCAAAACAAAAACAGAATTACCTTTTCCAATATACTCTTGGCTAATCACCAATATTCTACTCTCCGAAACTTGAGATCATCTATCTGGTGCCCCTGCCTTGACTCGCAGCAAGTCCTGGTTCCCTATCACCCCCATGCTCGCTGACCTACTTTGGCTCCTGGTCAAGCAATGTCTTGCTTCTTAAATTCTCAGCCTTGTTTTCAAATCCTTCCAAGGCCTTGCCCCTCTCTTTCTCTGTAATCTCCCCGACCTCATAACCCTCCAAAATATCTGTGTTCCTCTAATTATAACTTCGTGTCCATTCCCAATAATAATTGCTCTGCTATCAGTGGCTGTGCTTTCAGTTGCCTAGGTCCCAAGCTCTGGAATTTCCTCACTATACCTCTCTGCTTCTCTACCTCACTTTCCATTTTAAGACACTTAAAACCTATCTGACCTAATATCTCCCTATGCCTCTGTGAAGCACCTTTGGATGTTACATTATGTTAAAGCTGCTATATAACTATAAATTAGAGTCGTGGAGTCATGGAGTCATACAGGTCTACAGCAAAGAAAAAGGACCTTCGGCCCATCGAGTCTGCACCGGTCAAACAAGTACCTAACTATTCTAATCCCATTTCCCAGCACTAGGCCCATAGCCTTGTATGCCATGGTATTGATATTATTGTTTATTGTTATTGTATAATTTAAATTATTGTTGTTGTTAGTATGTCCTGAGGAGATTTGTAAAATATGTAACAAGGACTGTTGAAGGGTGTAGCTCTGTACAGGTTTTGATGGTGGGGGTAGGAGCAGATCCATAGAATTGCTGAACAATTCAATAATCCATTGCTGACCCCTCAAATCCCTGGCTGCAAAGATTTGAGGTGTTCCTCCCTCATCTGATGTTTTCTTCTCTTCCCCTTGATCTTCCTCACTCACTGATTATTACTGCTATTCTGCAGCCCTCTATGCATGAGAAGTTTACTGTATGCAACACACCACTATGGTGCAGGAGAAACTGGCTGGAATTTTTCCAAGTTATAAAGCGTCTCTCCACTAGCACTGAAAGAATGTCCTGAACCCACAAGGATAGGTGGCAGGACCCTGGGTGGTATTTTACTGGTGGCAGTGAATTAAGAGGTCACCGCTGGAGCTACTGTTCAATTTAGGGGAGTGACCTGCATCTAGCTGCTGGCCCAATAAGAGACTGGCAGCTCAGCAGTGCCACCAATGGAGGTGACCACTGCTGAGGCTGTGGGAAGAAGCAGGGTGCCTCCATGTTGAGGTGACCTTGAAGGTCAGTTAACTTATTTTATTTACAAGGCAGGCAGGCTCTGGGGACTGGAGGGGTGAACCCCCCAGCAGCAACAAAGGAGCAATAGGGGTGGTCAGTGCCACTGGAGGCCCCTCCATTGGCCATGGGGCAGCCATAATGGAATGCCCCTCTTACCCTGGGAACCCACTGGGAGGGTGCCTTGTTATACTTGGCTGCCTCTGCTCATAGCACAGGCCTGTCCCAATGGTGATAAAATGCCGATAATCACCCAGTGACGACAGGAAGACATCGGACTTCTCTCCCAACACCTTCTGCCGCCATTTCACCAGCCTTCCTGTCTCCCAGCCCATCGATAAAATCCAGTTATTGAGCTATTGTAGGGTGCACACAGACCTGTCAAAAAACCTGAAACTCAGCATCAGCATCCCAATCTGTCCTTTATAATGACTGTGAACCCTGGCTTCAATTATACCTCTGTTTATCAGTGTGGTATGGGTTATGGAGGAATATCTTGAGCTATGTCCAATGCAGGTATCTTCCTTGCCCCTGACAGCCATCCAGTCACATTCCTGACAGCGTCAAATATTGAGGGGAGATGGTAGACACGGTTTTACTGCGTAGATTGTTGGGCCTGAAGAAAACACTAGTGCTGTTCCTGACCCACAAACATTGCTGTGAAGGTACTTAATTCAGCCCTTTCTCACCCCTTTTAACTTTTTGAGCTTCCAGAGGTCCAAGAAACCCAGCCACTGATGGTTAAAAATAAAGTGGCTATTGAAATGAATGTCTAATTATATTTAAATGACCAATACACTTCCTGCAAGAAGATTTCCAGCATCTTAACCTCTGCTAGGATTCCAACTCACTTAATTTTGGGGGTTAATATTCAGCCCATTAATTCAAGAGGTCATCAATTTAAAATTGTCACTAAGAAGGGTGAGCAGAGAGGTTAGGAGAAATTTCTTTATGCAGAAGATTGTGGCTGTGTGCATTGCTCTGCCATAAGGAATGTTTGAAACAGAGGCCATCTTTTAAGTGAAAATTGTAAAGTATTTGAAGCAAAAGATACAGAGAAGAAAGCACAATGGGATTAGTTTTGGAATACTCATGTGAAGTGGATAGACATGACCTTTTAATTAGCTTCTTTTTGTGGTGTCAACTTCTACAGAATACTTTTTCATTTTTTGTCGGCCAGTGTTAGCATAAAGCACGTGAAGAATGATGTACAGATGCATAGTAAAGGTATTACCATTTTGTCCCAATATTGTATACCAGCCATCCTTGTAACTTCTCTGAATGAAATTAATGATTTGTGCTGAATTATGGAGAGTCATCTTTATGGCCAATTAAAAATAAATGTTAATCCCATCAGATTGGCCTGAATTTCAACACACTTCCTACATGTAAAATGCTGAAGAGCGTAAATGAACAGTGACTGAAAAAGTCATTTGAAAATCCCCTAGTCAGGATTCAATCAATCTATAAACAAAAACAATCCCTCAATAGGTAGGCCACACCCAATAATTTTTAACTTGGTTCAGGTGTATAAGAACAAACTAATCAATAAAGAGGCATCATGGATGAATAAAGCAATGAGGCCAAAATTGAAATTAAGGAAAAAGCCATACACTAAATTTAAAGGACAGGATGACAATAGGGAATACACACAGCTTAGGAAAGAAGTAAAAATAAACAATTAGGAAGGCAAAATGTGCTACAAAATTAAACTATCAAGGAATATACAAAAATATTATTCTATAGAAACAAATTTAATAAAGGAAAATCAAGATAGGGATAGAAGCTTAATTAATTGGGTGACTATCGTGTGATAGAGATAGGCACAAAATAAACATGACTGTGATTTTCCAGAAATGTGGAAAAATTAGTTTACCTCAGTGTTTAGCAGAGATGCCAATAAACTGGCCATGAAATTAGAAGAAAAGATCAAAAAGATATAAAGATAATTAAGATAGAAAGTGGGGTGGTAGCGGTGGGAGATCATTGATAAACTAAACAAACTTGAGAGGATAAAACTCCTGATCTGGATGGAATGCAACCACACATATCAAAAGAAATTAGGGAAGTGATGGCAGAAGGACTATTACCCATATATAAAAAGCCATTGTAAAAGGGAATAGTGCCAGAGGACTGATGATATTCTTATATTTTAAAAAGAGGATAGAAGTAGTTCAGGAAATTATAGTTTAATGTCAGTGGAATCCAACATAATGGAATTCTTACTCATGGATGTAATAGAAAAGCTTCTAAAGACTAAAGTAAAGTAAAGAATAGTCCACACAGATTTCAAAAGGTAAGGCCATGTTTGACAATCTTCAAAATAACAGAAAGAGTAGACATGAGTAATGTATTAGATGCAATATATTTGGATTTTCAAACAATCTTCAGCAAGGTAGCACATAGTAAACTCATGTCTAAGAGCAGAGCATATAGATTCACAAGGGCAAGTAGAAGAATGGATAGCATGCCAGTATAAAACAGAAAACAAACAGTGGGAAGCAAGGTGGGTAGCTACACAAACTGATAAAAGATGGGAAATGATATTCCACAATGATCAGCACTGTTGTTTCCCATTTACATAAACAATTTGCACTTGGGAATCAGAAGTAGAATTTTAAAATTTGTAGTGCCAAAATGGGAGGAATAGTCAAATACTGAGGAAGGATGACAAGATATAAGAAGACATTAATAAACTTGCAGAGTGGGCATGTAATTCACAAATTAATTTCAATATAGATAAGTGTGAGCACATTTTGGTAGAAAGAATATGAAAGTCAAATACTCCCTGGAAAATAAGAGTGTAAATGGGGTAGCAGAGCAAAGAAATCTAGGCTACAGCTCCACAAATCACTAAAAATAGAGATACAGATTAATAAGGCCATAAGAAAAGTAAACAAACCATTGAGACTGAGAGAACTGAAAAGCAGAGAAGTTATGTTAAACTTGCACAGAACCTTGGTTAGAGCACACTTAAAGGTACTGTGCATGGTTCTAATCTCCACAATATAAAAAGGGTATACAGACACTGGAGAAGGTGCCAGCAAGATCTACAAGGTTGTTACCAGAACTGATAACTTGGGTACATATCAGGAAAGATTGAACAGAGTGGGGTTCTTTCCTCTGGAAAAGAAGAAAAGAACATAATGAATTAGGAGCAGGAGTAGACCACTCAGCCTCTTGAGCCTGCCCCACCATTCAATAAGATCATGGCTGATCTGATTGCAACCTCAACTCCACATTCCCGCCTACCCCCAATAACATTTCACCCCCTTGCTTATCAAGGATCTATCTAGCTCTGCCTTAAAAATATTCAAAGACTCCTCTTCCACCGCCTTTTGAGGAAGAGAGTTCCAAAGACTCATGACCCTCTGAGAGAAAAAAATCCTCCTCATCTCAGTCTTAAATGGGCGAGCCCGTATTTTTAAACAGTGACCCCTAGTTCTAGATTCTCCACAAGAGGAAACATCCTTTCCACATCCACCCTGTCAAGACCGCTCAGGATCTTAAATGTTTCATTTAAGTCATCTCTTACTCTTCTAAACACTAGCAGATACAAGCCTAGCCTGTCCAACCTTTCCTCATAAGACAACCTGTTTCACACTGCTACTGTGCAATAGCAACACGAGTGGTATTCACCACTAATAGGATGTTGCCTTCAAGCCAAAAAGATGTTCTGCCTATCACACAAATGAATAATGTGGTATGTGGATTTCAGTGCCAGTGTAATGCTAGGTATGTAGGCTGTATGTCCAAAGACCGGTAGATCGTATCAAACAGCATGTCCCAGCTGCTGTTTGCAACTGGCAGGGTACAGACTGTACCCAACCAGCTGGTGCTTGTAAAACTCAAAACAGCATCCAATATTAGATGTGATTCTGTGATTGGACAACATTTGCTAAATAATCCTCAGTGTGCTAAGAGTTATGCTGACAGCCAATCTAAGATTGTCAGCCAGGCTCACATTGTGGCACATTTGTGTGTACTGGAAGCTACATATATTAATATACAGGGTCCTATCCTTTGCAGACAGAAAGAACCTGTACACACATTGCGCCTGTTTCAGCTAAACAAAATAAGCTGGCTCATTCTTCAGGGTAATGCTTTGACCAATCAGGGTCAAGCTTCCTGGTTTAAATTTCAAACAATGGTTGGCAGTTAACTGTTAGTCACCATCATTGGTGCATTCTCCATGGCAACACCTCTACCAATCAAGAGCTCACTTGTCAACCAATCAGCACTCTCTTCGCATATAGTATCAATCATTGTTTTCCCCTTATATTGGTATTCTTGCAGAGTGTCCTGATGAGTGCAAGATGAAAAGCTTTGACATGTCTCTTTTTTCAGCAATACTCAAATTAGAGAAAGTGTTATGCAATTAACTCAGGTCAAGGATTCAATCTTGGCAAAGTAAAATATTGTCCGCATCATTTGTCAGGTTGGTTGAATTTCTTTAAGCTAGGAAATAGTGCTATAAAATAAATCTATTAGGACATACAAGAAAATGGATTGGGTTATAGCTATATAATTAATTAATGGTTTAATGTCTTGACTGTTTTACTAATAATAAATGCATCGTGACATAAATTACAATTATAATGAGTAGGCTTTACTGAATGTATAATGAAATTTCTAGGGCTATACAACTTGGAACAGGATTGTATAAATCACAATACACCTTGGATATAGATCAAATTGGGCATTCGTTCAATTATAGTTTTGTAGCTTAGTGCAAATATTTCTTGAAGGCTGACCAGGTTTCGTATTGTCTGTGTGCTGTGGGTAAATGTACAATATTACTATCTTCTGACTTTAGTTTGATGTACTGTCACTTTTAATGCTTTATTTCTTGAAGGATTTCCCATCATCCAAATGTGAAAATGTCACAGCCTGCCTACAGCATTGAGATACTAATGAGAAATGCATAAATAATTACAGGAGGTTGCAAAAATGTCACACGTTTATGTCCTGATTTATAATCACCACTTCATACAATGTTAACATTAAGATCTGTATTGGATAGACAAGCAACTAATTTAAATGTTGCTGTTCTCCATTATGATTTCATCTTCAGTTCTTTTTATCGAAGTGTCAGTCAGCTTTATAGCATTCTTGTCTCATTACAATCAGGCTTGGAATTCTGTTTTAGATGAAATGTTAGCATAATTGCATCACTATTAGTGGCTCATTGCATTTAAGCCCAAGATGAGTACTTGTAAATATTATTGCATTATCAATGGCCTATGGTCTGCAAAAATTCATCAATCACAATTGTTACCATTCCAAATTGTCTGTAACTATCAGTACAGAATGATGTTGGTCACTTGCAAGATAACAGATATGGTCAGTATGATTATCATTTTAAATACAAATTGGGTGGAGAATGTCTGGTCCACCAACTAAATGACCTTGGTGAAATGCTTGATTAAGTTTGGTGACCGTGTCTGTTTTAAATTTGAGCATGGTGAGCTGCCAGTGCCAATTGCAATGCTTAGAGGCAGCTCAACTTTCAGGAGGGCAGGCAACTCAAGGGGTTTGCTACTTCTTATAGCCAGCCTGTATCTCCAAAAGGAGAGTTGTAGCTTTCATTGGTGGTATGTGGAAAGCATGTTGTGGGGCAGCAGGCATATGTTAGCAGCCAGGGCACCCAATTTTAGCTAGTGTTTATTGAAGAAGTCACGACCAGAAGGAAGTTTTGGTTTCCCTCCAACAGCAGGTGGGTACCACAATATATAAAGCAGCTTGTAAGGAAGGGGGCAGGTGAAGTGTTGGTGCCAGCTGCTTAAATTCCAAGGCCTGGCTGGATTGCTACAAAAGGTATAATTGCCTTACCAGAAATGCTGAGGTAAGACTCCTCTTTACAACACACTTACTTCTGATTAAAACCCTTCAATATAAATTCCCACCAGCACTACTAATCTTTCCCTCCACCACAGCATAAACCATTCCTCCAATCACAACAGAGCACTTTCATTTACACTCACGCCCAACACCTACCGCAATATTTTTGCTTTTATTTTGTTTGGGCTTGAATTAATTCTCACATTGCTATGAAGTTCTGTGATACTTCACACAGATTACTGTTCCTTTTGCCTAACAACTCCCTGCAAACACTTGCTTCTTCCAAGCATGCTCACTATGCTAGACTAACTCACAACTCTTCACAACTCTTTCAGGGGGACACATTAAGCCACTCCCAATCTTCTTACAGGTCAAATGTAAACAATAGAAATGAGAGAAAACAGAAAAAGGAATAATAGAGAGGTACCGCTACATTGAAAACTCTTTACACCAAATGGAAGAGACTACCATTAATCTCATCAATAGAGGGAGGACATGCAGAGTTGCTGTTAGCGAGGCTGGATGTTGTGCACTGCTGTGTGTTTAGCCATTCCCTTCCTTTACTTTTTCTGTATAACTCTCTAGTCTAGCTCACACTTAAAACAGCAACTTGGAGGCTGCATTTCAATACCACTTATCTGCTACAGTTCACGTTTTTATTTTGCCCTATCTTTATCCTTAGATCCTTCTAATGGTGTGCAGCCATGCAGGTGAAAGGGGGAGTGGGGTGATGGTGGGAAGAGACCCATCCTCCCAAAGAGCCACTGTCCTTTGCAATGCACATGAGGCTGCACTGTTCCGGGAAGGCTGTCTCACACCTGTGTTGCCTCCTGAATGCCACAATCATAAGACTCTTATTTGAATGCATTTAATCAACTCCTGCCAGTTTCCAGTCAAAGCGCTAGGCACATTTGAAACTGAGGACCATTTGAAAATCACAATAAGTTTCTGGTGGAAACGTCTTCTCACAATTTCCAGAGTGTAGAAGGGAGACAAAAACTGAGGCAATTCACACTCTCACGACTTGATTCACAAGGAGGAATGCCATTCCTTTGATAATGCGGTTCGCCTGAAATTGGGTGCAGAATCACAGTATCACAGTGCAGAAGAGGCCCTTCGGCCCATTGAGTCTGCACCAACACGTGAGACCATAAGACTATAAGACATAGGAGCAGAAATTACGCCATTTGGCCCATCGAGTCTGCTCCGCCATTCAATCATGGCTGATAAGTTTCTCAACCCCATTTTCCCGCCTTCTCCCCGTAACCTTTGATCCCCTTACCAATCAAGAACCTATCTATCTCGGTCTTAAATACACTCAATGACCTGGCCTCCACAGCCTTCTGTGGCAATGAATTCCATAGATTCACCATTCTCTGGCTAAAGAAGTTTCTCCTCATCTCTGTTCTAAAAGGTCTTCCCTTTACTCTGAGGCTGTGCCCTCGGGTCCTAGTCTCTCCTACTAATGGAAACATCTTCCCCAAGTCCACTCTATCCAGGCCTCTCAGTATTCTGTAAGTTTCAATCAGATCCCCCCTCATCCTTCTAAACTCCATCGAGTATAGACCCAGAGTCCTCAAACGTTCCTCATATGTTAAGCCTTCCTGAGATCATTCTCATGAGAAACAAATTGGGACCTGGTTTATATGGGTCCCAGCCTAATTGCAATCTGGCCCAGTTTACACCAGGAGTGCAAAAGAAGGGCTTCAGATTTTCAGGACCTGTATATCTTCAGTAATTATATTCTTTTACAAACCACCTCAAAATGTCAAAAATAACAAAGACACACCTGTGTTAACCTTCAACATATGTCTGGCTTGTGAAACATGGGGAAGAATTTTCCCGTTGGCGAGCATGGAAGGGGCCCGCTTACTGACGTGTAAAATGAGGCACGGTGATGTTGGGCGTGCGTCCCGATGTCACCGTGCATCATTTAGATTTTCAGTTCATTTGGCACACAGGCGAGTCAGCTGCGCACCGGCCGAACTGTCAAGAGCCTATTAAGGCCATTTAAAACTTAATTAATTCAATTTAATGAGCTGCCTGTCCAACCTTAAGGTTGGCGGGCAGGCAAAAAGCCCAGGCGGCCTTCGTGTTTTTCATGAAATCTCATCCACAGGCAGGATGAGGTTTCATGAAGTATTCTAAAATCTAATAAAAATTTTACATTTATTCTTTGACATGTCCCAGCTCATGTGATAGTGTCACATGAAGGGACATGTTTTAAAAGTGTTAAAAACCTTTATTTAAAACTTTAGCACTGAAACAAATCTCCCTGAGGCACCTCCATGCTTTGGGGAGATCTCTGCATGCGAAAGAGCGCAGGAAACATCTCAGGGAATCCGCCCCCCCGCCCACACAGGGAGCGCACAACACTTCTGGCCGAGTGTCACGCTGGGCGGGCCTTAATTGGCCCGCCCACGTAAAATGGTGGCACACCCCCAATCGGGGGCGCCAATTGGAGGCATGCCCGCCCGCGCCCACTCCTGCACTTCCCCCCGACAGGGGGAGAATTTTTCCCATGGTAACATGGTTACTTGTTACCACAGACAACGTTCCCTCAATTTTTTGTGATTTAAGTGCATGGTCACTTTAATTTTTTTGACAGCCACCACACAATAACTTAAAGGGGTTAATATGTCTACGGCCTTCACAGTTTACAAGGAACACTGACCACAGAGTTCTCCCAGCAGACTTACCAGTTGACTTCAGACTGTTCAGTAAGCTAAGTGTAGGTTGCCAAATATAAACCTAGAACCAATAAAAACAGAAAATGTAGGAAAATCTCAGCAGGTCTGACAGCATCTGTGGAGACAGAAAAAGAGTTAACATTTCAAGTCCGTATGACTCTTCTTCAGAGCTGGAATCTAAATCTATAGCTCTTTGTTACAAAGGCATCCGACAATGGATTTATAACGAACCATTGCCCTCCCTCTCTCACAAAGCTAACTCAAATCTTCAATGCAAACATATTACTTTAAACAGTTCCTTAGGCTGTTAATCATATAGTATGTTTGAACTGAATTAAATGGCCTAATCATTGATCAAGCTCAAATATTTTGAATTATCTGTTGCATAGACAATGGCAAAAACCATTCTGGGTGGTTTGCCTGCCTCTCTGCTGCAAGTTCAGAGAAAGAGTTGCAGAAATCCCCTTTTACATCATTTTTATGGGTTTTTCACAACTCTGCCAAAGTTTCAGTGAATGAGCAGGAGAAAAAGAAAAGAATAGCACCTTTCACAGCTTCAGGACATCTCAAACTGCTTTTTAGCCAATGAAATACTTTTGAAGAATAGTCACTGTTGTAACGTAGGAAGCTCAGCAACTTATTTCTGCACAGCAAATACCCACAAACAATAATAACATAAATGGTCACATTATTTGTTTTAGCTCTTGGTTGAAGGATAGATGTTGACTAGAACACTGAGAAAGCTCCACTACTCTTCTTTGATTAATGTCATGGGATTTTTTTAAGTCCACCTGAGATAACAGGCAGGACCTCAGTTAAGGTTTCATCAGAAAAGCAGAATATCCAACAATGCAGCGCTTCCTCAGCATTGTAGCATCAGCTTACATTACATACTTAAAAAAAAATCTTGGGATATGAGCATTGCTGCCAAACCCACATTTGTTGCCCATTCCAAATTGCCCTGGAGACGTTAGTGGTGAGCCGCCTTCTGGAACCACTGCAGTCCATGTGGTACAGGCCCACCCACAACACTTTTTTCTGTCGCAGTTTAATACAATTTAATGGCTTACTAGACTATTACAGAGAAAAGTTAAAAGTGAACCACGTTGCTGTGAATCTGGAGTCATGTGTAGACCAGACAGGTATGGATGACTGATTTCCTCCCCTGAAGGGCATTAGTGAACAGATAGCTTTTTGATAATCTGGGAGTTTCATGCTTATTACTGGGGTTAGATTTTTATTCCAGATTTATAAATTAATTGAACTTAAATTCCAAAGTGGCCATGGTGGGATTTGAATTGATGTCTCTGCAGCATTAGTCCATGCATCTGGATTATTAATCTATTTAAATTTCTATAATACTACCAGTCCAAATCTCTGGATTGGGAGTTGATTCCGCAACCTCCTGATACAGGGGTGACAGTGCTTCCATTGAGCTACTGTGGACCAGTAGCGTGGGAATTCAATCCCTCTATAATCAGCCTATCTGCAATATACCTTGGGCTGAATTTTCCCCTTTGAGGCAGGAATCAGAATCAGCCCATTTCCTGGTGTCACAATCCCACCTCCTGAGTGGCTGTGCCCATTCACTGTATTCTTCCCCCTCAGAGATGGGGCCAGGTTGAAGTGTGGACATGGCCTCCCTAAGCAGGGCAGAAGTGGGAATGGAGGTGGGCAGATGCCTATGTGGGCATGTTAGAAGGCTCCTCTCTCCAACTGTTCACTGGGATATTGGGCCAGTTCTATAGATGAGTGTGAGGCACCTTTACTCTCTCATCCATCCTTCACTCCCTGTCATCCACCTGAAAACCCCTTCACCCCCATGCCAACTCACCTAGTATCCACTAAGTGCAGCACTCTTGACCCCTATAATCACATTAGGCAATCTTTGAGATGCTATTGATACTGTCAAGAAATTCACTCATTCAAAAGCCACTTCCAAAAACATAGCTTTATGACGACTGAAGAGGATTATCAAGATGAATAAACTCACAGTCCCTTTGACAACTGTGTCAAAACCTCTGCTGAGCTGAATCCATTATTGGGGTTTAGAATTCAGCCAAGCATTCATAATGAGATTCCATTCCATAGCTGTATAAATAAAACCTCCAATATATTAAATCCTTTGAAGCCATTGAATGATCTCAGCCATCTGTTCAAACTTAAAAGCAGGGGAACAGATGTCCTATATTTCAAGAACAAAGCCTTTGCCTTGATCGTTGTATTAAAAACACACTAAACTTATCATATACATTATGACATGTGAAGTTGTCAATGCCTTTTGAACCTACTTATCAAAAGGTTCCCAACTCCAAACTAGGATGCTCCCATGGTTCCTGACATCTCTGAGCTGTCTCAAACCATGTCACTTTCTGAAGCCAGCCTGATTTCATGAAAACTGTTGGGGACCTAAAGTGCCCCCACCCGTATTAGAGCCAGCAAAGGTGGAAGTGATGCATGAAGTGCTTGCAACCTGCTCCTTTTCCTGTACTGATCAAAATAGCTGGCAACAGGAATGGGGGCAGGACTTCCACATGTGGGACGTGCATGTTTCCATTTCCATTCACTCGACATAGGGTTTGCACCTCATTGGTACAGGAAAATCCCGCCCATTCTCTCCAGATGAGAAACAACTCACAGTAACCAATTTGAACCTTGTGTGGGAGCTGTAACCAAGAAGAATCTAACAGATAATCATTATAACGACAAAAAGGAGCATTTTTATTTATGACTGATGTAATGGCTTGTCAGAACTCTCACAATCTGATCTTCAAGCCTGTTCATGCTGGGTACAGAGTCCATTCCACAATGGAGCCCAAGGTATCTATTATAACCATCTTACCCAAAAGAGATGTTGTGGCTGGCCTTAAAAAAAAGACTTGCATTTATATGTCTCTAATATCCAGTGGACATCTCAAAATGCTTTACAGCTAATAAAACACTTTTGAAGTGCATTAACTGTTGTAATGTATGTTATGATCCCTAGCTGAGGTTACCACTGGACAAGCCTGATCCCAGACTGGAATCCAGCTTGATAGATCCTAACTTTTATTTGCTTGTTTACATTCATGGTGAGTCGCTACTGAACAGCGTCACAGGGGTCAGCTGATGAACTTTTAACAAAAGAATAAAACACTTATTAAACAAGAAAAGATGAACTATTTTACAATACTCCTTCACCCACAACTATACCTTTACAGATATATACTGATTTGTTAGAATAATACAAGTTACTAAAGCTATTTTATACTCTAATGTTCACAGTAAATACACAGTCCATGTAAGCCAATTGGCACTCTGTGGTCAGATACAACACACTCTGAAACCAAATGACAGTTGCCACCTCAACCAGATGCTATAGCTCTCTCATCAACTCCCCTCAGAAACTTGTCATATTGCGAGCCAACCAGTCTCACTGAGCTCAGTCTTTCACACAAGGGTTTCCAATCTCCACTCTCAAAGGACTCACTTTGGTATCTTCTCTCAAGCTGATGCTTTCTCTCAGGTGCATTCTGCAAGGGTTCACCTCCAGGGTTTTGCACTCTCCTTCCGATGTTCTTCTCCCCTGGGTCACCACATGCATTCAAGCTTTCTTCCACACACTCACTCTCACTGACGCAGCCATCAACCTTACACCACTGCTTCACATGCCCATGGCAAAGATTTGCGGACCTTCAGCCGTCTCTTTTGATCCTCTTGCCTCTTACAAACTGTTCTTGCTTTAAATCTGCTTTCAGCAGCTTTTGTCTCTTTAAATCTGAAGCTTGGTGCCTTTCTCTCTGCGCCTCACTCTTATCTTCACTTAAGAAGACCTTTTCCAAGTTCCTGCCCTTACTTTGACTAGAACACCTGCTTGGGACATTCTCCTGTTCTACTCCCCTGAGTTTTGGGGTCTTTTATTTAGCTTAGGACTTGCTATCTGTCTTTTTTGCTCCAGTCTCTCTTTGGCAGCTACTTTCAACTAATTTTAGCTTGGGACTGGCTATCTGTCCCTTCTAGGTGGCTTCTGTTTGGCAGCTGTCTTCAAACTGAACTCAAAACTGCTGTTTCTTTAGTTTTACTGTGTCTGTGGGAGGGCCCTGCCTCTCTGGACCTGTTACTAGACATCAGCTCAGTTTCTCTATTCTTGTTTGTTTAACTTAACTGCCACAGTCACAAAACTCTCATTAAAAACACAGGCACATTTTAAAGTGAAACTAAAACTCGACTTGACCTTTCTTAACACACAGGTACAGATATACAAATCAAACTTAAACATTAAAGCTAAAAATCATTCCTAACATCCACAAGCGCAAATATAACTTACTTAAACTGTCTCTATTTCCTAACATGTAGGAAACATGGCAGCCAATTTGCACACAACAAGCTCCCACAAACAGCAATATGATAATTACAAGATAATCTGCTTTTGTGATATTGATTGAGGGATAAATATTGGCCATGACACCAGGGAAGATTCCACTGCTCTTTGTCAAAATGGTGCCATGTGTTCTTTTGCATTCACCTGAACCGGCAGACAAGGTCTTGGTTTAATGTCTCATCCAAAACATAGCACTTCTAACAATGTAGCATTGTCTCAGTACTGCACTGGAATGTCAACCTTTTTTGTGCTCAAATTCAGTGTTCATATTGAATCCACAATTTTCAGACATGGAGGAGAGAGGGCCATATAATCTTTGCCCATGTTGGGGACTCTGTTGTCAATGTCTCTGGTGTTGCAACATGCTCCCTACTGTACTGCAAATCTGCCCTTCCCCAGGCATGGATGGTGGAACCTTATGGCTACCCCTCCTCTGTTGCAGATAAGTTGTTAATGATCAGTGTTTATAATTTTTTTAAGCACCGTCACCATGATATTGGAATCTTTGTGCTCATCAGTTGAAGATGGATAAGAATTGGACACCCATGTAACAGATACTGTTCAGCCTTCATCATCAGCTTCTTGTTGTCATTTTCAGAGCTTGAGGCTGTTTAAAGTACTGCAGCTGCAGGCGCTGCACCCCACCCCTCACCTCCTTTCAAATATTGTAGATAAATTGATGTATATCTTTTCTTCAAAAAGGTTTGATAAGGTTTGCCAACAATATCTCTTTTAGATGTATAGTTTTTCATCATTCAATATTTGGACTTGCGTATGAAAAATAGATACTTGCCTAAGGGCATCCAGGGCCCAGGGCAGGAATTTTACAGCAGCGGGATTTTACATTCCTACCAAAGTCAATGGAGTTTAGAATGGCTCACCGCATTTTACAGCCACATTCCCGCCACGACGAGGCCATAAAATTCCGGCCTGGAGACCTGTACACCAGCACAGGTTAAAGCTTTCAGGAGAGGGGAGATTTCTTTTAGAAATAAACCGAAAATGCAAACAATAGAATAACAAACAAAACCATTCATGTGCTTATTGAGAAAAATGTTAATTATTTGACAATGTAAGAATCTGTGCCGGACATTGTTCCACAGTTCAATGCTTTCCTCATACTGGAAGTTTCCCAAGATATTGCTTTTAAGCTACCCAGAAGGTAAATTCAGAGTGTAGTTAAAACTAGATCAAGCAAAACAAAACCCAGAAAAATAACTCAAACAGTGCTACAAGTAAGAGCAGCGAATAACAGTTGGCACGTTGGCTAGGTTGCTTGCCAAAAGGAGGCAATGTCATCCAATTTTTCAAATAACAATTATAAAAAATCGAGACAGAGGGTGCTTTGTTCGAAATAATACCTGCACACTGGCAATTTTGTGGCTGATTTCAGACCCCAAACACCACCTGGTGTATCTCCCTTAGTCACCCACATACAAATGATGATTCTGAAACAATAGCCCAAGGCATGCTAGACTATACAAAGGTCAGGGATCTGCTATTACTGTACATTCTTGTGGAAATAGATAAGAGTGCTGATTTAAAGTTAGGACTACCAAGAGCCTAAACACAGTAAATGGCATACCTGTGTCATAATGCAACAATGTGGCCGATGAAGGAAAGATTCTGCCTCAACTTGCAGGAACTTTAAATCAATATATTTGGCTAAATTACCAAGTGTGATTTTCAGCAGAGTGCCTAATCTGGAAAGTCCCTGGATGCTGCAAATTTTGTTAAATAATAGTAAGAAGCCATCTGAACACATGCACAGTAGAAACCCTTCCTATAATGCAAGATTTGGGAATCATACCTAAAGTAAATGAGAAAAGAAGAATTCTTTTAAGGCCAGAATTTTTACCTCGTTGGGCAGGCATGCGCCCGACCTGAAGGAGAGTAAAATGACGCGCAATGATGTGAGGTGAGTGTCCCAACATCATCGTGCACTCACGTGATATTTCAGTCGGCAGCCATGCATGGGAGTCAGCAGTGCATCTGCCGACAATTAACAGGCCTATTTAGGCCATTAAAGTACCAATTAAATGTAATTTTTCGCTGCCCGTCCATCGCTATGGCTGGCGGGCAGGCAAAAAGGCCGAGCGGCCTTTGCACCTTTTAGGAAACCTCAGCCACGGAAGGAATGAGGTTTCCAACAGCAAATAAAAATAAAATTAAAATTTTAACTTTGCATTAATAACATATCCCTGCTCAACAGAGGGGATATGCTGTTTTGTTAACATTTTTACGTTCTTTATTTTTGATTTTCTTTATACCTTCAGCTCCCTGAGGCAGCTCTGTGCCTCAGGGAACCTTTCCTGCACGCATGCACGAAGTCCGCCCCTTGCACTTCCCCCAACCCCACCCCACACACAGGCAGCGTTGAGCGTCAAATCGTGATCGAGGCCCGATTGTGGGCACCAGTCACCTTCCTGACTCTTGCGTTCACCCCCGCTGAGCCCGCCCAACGAGGGCAAAATTCTGCCCTATGTGTTAGGGGTAAACATAACACAGTTGAACTGCTCCACTCAGCATCAACCATGCAGAAGAGTTGTTGCAATCTCCGAAAGTCTGAAATTAGATGGGTGAATATTTTGACTGTTGCTGCTAAAGTGTTTCAAGTTGTGCCAACAAGACGAGTGATTGTTCATTTGTGTTGTTGCAGCAATGGCAAAATATTGTTCAATGTGTGATATAAGAAATTATATTTCCTTAAACAGTGTCACAGTGAATGGTGACGTTATTCAGCATGTATTTTTATTTCCTTGAATGAAAATGTTTAACTAAATATTCTTTGGGCAGAATCGTACCAGATTTGCACTAAGTGCGGCAGTCGGTGGGTAAAATGACGTTTTACCCACCGACCGGCATGGAGGCTTGTCGCGCCTTATCGTCCCAAACTTGCTGCATGAATTATGCATTCCCAGGAAACATGCTGTTTCCATGGCTGGTGGGGTCTCATTCACCCACCATGCCATCATCTCGCCACCTCATCACACCGGGCAGCATACTTAAAGTGCAGCAGCCGCACACACCTTTCAGTGTTTCCAGCCCAGGACTGCTGCACAGAAGACACGGCCATGAAAGGCAAAATGACTGCAGCCCCCAGGTTCAATTATATGACCCTCAAGCACCTTTTGAATGTGGTGGAGGCCCGCTGTGATGTCCTCTACCCACGCTCTGGCTGCAGGATGGACAGCAACATCACCATTCCGTCTTGGGAGGCGGTGGCAGCGGGGGTCAGTGCCAACACCCTGCGAAAGGGGACAGCCACCCAGTGCCAAAGGAGGATGAATGATCTCCTCCATTCCACCAGGGTAAGTCACTCTTCTCATACTCACAAATCACACATTCACAGGGCCCACTCACTGCCAGTTCAAGTGACATGACCATTCACTCTCTCACACTGACCCTCATAGTGCTCATCCCATCCATGGGGCCACTCCCCGCCAACACAGGCCAGGTATTCTTAACACCTGGCCCGGCAGGCATCCTACTTACACTCTTTCCATCTCTATTCATGCAGGACAAGCTAGCACAAAACAAGGAGAGGTTGCAGACTGGTGGAGGAATGCCTGAAATCATGGTCTCACAGACTTTGGAAACAGAGCCATCCAGCTGGCTGGTGAGGATCTGAACTGTTCCTGTGCTGATGGTGAGGTCGGCGGTGCTCTACAAAGTGAGGATCGAGCAGCGCAACATCCATCAGACAACCATGCTGTGAGTGATGTGTCCTCCTTCACAGGCCACTGCCGTGCACTAATTATCTCCTCTTGCTTTTGCAGGCACATCTGGGAAACAGCCAAGGGAGTCCACAACCCAGGGCCTCCAATCAAGGCCCGAGGGAGGGACAGAAAAGGAATCCACTGAAACCCTCCCTGAAGTCCTGCAGAGGCACACACCTCAGTGGGGCCTAGGTTTAGAATAGCCTCGGGATAATAACCTGGTGAGTACATCACACTTTCTGATTCACAGCAGGCAGCGGCAGGGACTTCCCTGGTGTCCAGCATTCGGAGGATTGCTGGAGACCAGAAATTTGCAGAGTCTGAGTCAGGTGACAAGACTCTGGATTCAGTCATGTCACAATTGCTGGAGCTGCAAAGGAAAGCTCAGGAACATCAGGAAGGGATGTCCGCTGCATTCCTCAGATTGTAAGGCACGATGGAGGAGTCTGTTCACCTTTAGGCTGAGGTGATAGCGCCAGCATGCCAACGCATTGAGGTCAACACTGGTAGGATGGCTGCCACCATGGAGACCTTGGTTCAGGACACCAGCTGCGCAGGCTCAACTCCATCACTGATGCGAGAGGGGTGTGCTGTAGCCCGATCTCACTCCAGCTACCCCTTCTCCTTAAGGAGTCAACCAGGGGCCCTCACACACTCATAGGGAGGAGAATCAGCTGGTATGCCCTCCGTGTTCATCCATCTAGGTGATTCCAGGAGTCTGCAGCCCATACAAATCCCCTCTCCTGTGATCTCAGCAGCCCCAGTTCTACAGGCCGAGGAGGGTGCCACTGCCATGCAGCAGGACCCGAAAGCAGGCTGGTGCCCTCCGAGTCTTGGTCCTTAAGAGGACGGCAACCAAGGTCATCACAGACATCAGGGCATAGCAGTCAGCAGGCTGCCTCCACATCTGCTGTGGATGTCCGGGAAGCACCAAGATGTAGCAGCACGGTTAGGAAAGTTAAGATGTAACTCTTTTGTTATAAACAAGTAAACTAAATTAGTAAAATCAGGGACAAATTAAAAAGCAGCCGCTTAAAGGGAAACTGCAAAAATAAAAGACAAAATCTAAAGCCAACATAAAGCAGGGTTTTCCACCCGGGGTGCGGGTGTGTGCCCGACACGCTCGAACATGAAATAGCGCGCAATGACATCAGGGGACCATCCCAACATCATCGCGCACTCGCACAATATTTTGGTCAGTGGGTGCATGCAAGTGTTGCTAGTGTGCCTGCTGATAATAAAGAAGCCTCTTAAGGCTGTTAATCAATTAATTAAGCTATATTTTCCTCTGCCTGTTAGGGTTGGCGGGCGGGTGGATTGGCCAGGCGGCCTTTGGGTTGTTGAGGAAACCTCATCCATGGGTGGAATGAGGTTTCCATAAGTAAATTTTAAAAATAAACCTGTCTGGGCAGAATTTTTCAAATCTACATGTTAAGGTAAGTGAGTCCACTCCGTGGACGTTTTTTCCTTAAGTTTTAAAATTTTATTCATTGGCTTAAAATTTTTCAGCTCCCTGAGGCAGCTCCCCACGCCTGCACTGACTTCAGTGCTCGTCCTCCTCCCACCCCCACCCTGACAGCGCTGAGCCTTTCACCCTAGCTGGCCATTAATTGGCCAGCCAGCATGAAATCACGGTCGGCAGCCGATCGTGGGCGGCAGGCGTTTCCCAGCTGCTCCCCGACCCGCCCACCCTGCCCGACAATCTGAAAATCCTGCCCTTACAAACATTAAATCAAAATGTGATTAAATGGGTCTATAACACACCCAAGTCCCTGCAGTGCCCATCGGGCACAGAAGGCCCCAATGGTGCCAGCGGACACTGCATTCTCCATCTCCAGGGGCAACCAGCTGCGAACCTAGCTGCAGAAGAGGAGCAGACACCCCCTCAATTGCCTGCTGCCTGGACCTGTTGATGGCCAACTTGGCCAGGCCCAGGAACAGGTTCACGGAGTGGTCCCCCTGCCTCCCAACCTCATCAAGGAGCTGTAACTCTTTTGGTTACAAAACAAATGAACTAAATTAACGAACCAAGGGACAAATTAAAAGGCAGCCCCTTAAAGAGAAACTGCAATTACAAAAGACAAAATTCAAAGGAAACTTACAAACATTAAACCAAAATGTGATTAAAGGGGTCAATAAAACACCCCAGTCCCCGCGGTGCCCACCGGGCACGGAAGGCCTTGACGGTGCCGGCAGATACCACATGTTCCCTCTCCAGGGACATCCGGCTGTGAACATAGCCGTAGAAGAGAGGCAGACATTTGGGTTGGATGACCCCTGCGATCAGCCGTTGTCTGGAGCTGTTGATGGCCAACTTGGCCAGGCCTAGGAGCAGGTTCATGAGGAGGTCCCCCTCCTTCCCGCCCCATCAAGAAGGCATAACTCTTTTGAGTCAACCAAATAAACTAAATTAACAAAATCAGGGCAAAGTAAAAAGCAGCCCCTTAAAGGGAAACTGCAAAAATAAAGACAAAATTTAAAGGTAACTTACCAAAATTAAATCAAAATGTGAGCAAAAGGGTCCATAAAGCACCCCAAACCCCATCGTGCGCACTGAGCATGGAAGGCCTCGATGGTTCTGGCAGACACCGCGTGCTCCCTCTCCAAGGACATCCGGCTGCAAACATAGCTGCGGAAGAGGGACAAACAATCAGGCGGGACTCCCCTGTCGATTGCCCACTGCCTGGACCTATTAATGGCCAACTTGGCCAGGCCCTCCTCCTTCCTGACCCCCTTCCACACCGGGTGATCCACAAGGTGTAACTCTTTCAAATACAAACCCATTTCCATCTGTTTCAGATGAAGTTACATTGTTTCATAGTTTTGCCATTGTGAGATTTGAACTCTTGATCTTTGGGTTACAAACCCAGTACCATAACCACTTGGCTATTTAGGCCAAGCCATAACGAAGATGTAACTCTTTCGAGTAATTATTGTCAGTCAATCCTGTAACTCTTTTGAGTACAAACCTGTTTCCATCTGTTTCAGATGAAGTTACATTGTTTCATAGTTTGTCATTGTGAGATTTGAACTCTTGATAATCTTTTAAATGAAAACCAAATCAACAAAATTGGGATAAATCAGGCACAGACCCTAATTCAGGTCAGCTGTAAAACCAAGGACAAAGTTTAAAGGAAACTTACAAACTTTAAATCAAAATGTGATTAAAGGGGTCAACAAAACACCCCAGTCCCCGCGGTGCCCACCGAGCACGGAAGGCCTCGAGAGTGCCAGCAGACACCGCGTGCTCCTTCTCCAGGGACATCCGGCAGCGAATGTAGCCGCAGAAGAGGGACAAACAATCGGGCGGGACTCCCCCATCGATCGCCCGCTGCCTGGACCTGTTAATGGCCAACTTGGCCAGGCCCAGGAGCAGGTTCACGAGGAGGTCCTCCTCCTTCCCGACCCCCTTCCGCACCGGGTGCCCATAGATCAGGAGCGTGGGGCTGAAGTGCAAACAAAACATCAATAAAAGGTTTTTCAAATAACTAAAAAGGGAGTGCAGCCTACAACACCCTATGTATACATGGTCCACGGACTCCACAAGACCGCAAAACGGGCATGTGTCCTGAGAGTCCGTGAAACTATGCATCCTCTTATTATAAGGGACTGCTGCATGCAACACCCTCCAACCCAGGTCCCCGATAGAAAGGGGGAGGACACCTCCGTAGAGGGCCTCCCATCGAGGGCCTCCGCCGCCGGACGGCAACAAGGCACGCCAGGGCGTGTCCGGTCGAAGGACAAGGGCAAGAAAATGGAAGGTGTGCAGCAGCAGTCCATACAAAAAGCCCCTCTTTGCCGTGCCAAAAGGCACAGAGGGCATGTCCCCGAGGCGGCTCATATTGCGGGGCACCAGCACCCGAGGGAGGGTTCGGGGCTTGGGGCCAATGTGGAATTCTGTCCGAACAGGGGAACGCTCAGACGGAAGACCACCGCGCACCTGGGCCACCTCAAGACCCAAAATAACGTCGGGTCCGAGCACGACCGTTCTCAGGTCTTGGATGGCATCGGCTGCGACCTGGACACTCACAGACGCGCGTCGCGCCAACTCCTGCGGGAGCATCCAGCCCAGTCCTCCGCCACCCAGCACATCCCCGATCCTGGTCACCCCTGCGGCCACAGCCCTCCTCTCCGCCAACCACTGAAAAGGACGGAGGGGCGGATTCCTGAGCAGCAGCTCTCTGACGATAGCCGCTACTCCTGACGGGGGAGAGCTGCGTCGCGAGACATTGATCAGGTCCTGGTAAAAGACGGGCAACGCCTGCAAGGAGCCACCGAGGCCCAGCTGTTCTATAAACAGGAGCTGCACGTCATAATTCAGGCCGTGCACCTGACGGAAGAAATACGTCATCAGGGCACACCATCTAGGAGGAGGCTCGACGTAGAGGTATCGCTGCAGGGTCTGAAGGCGGAAAGTCGCCACCTGTGTGCGTAGGCACACTAGCGCCTGACCACCCTCCCTAAGCGGGAGACTCAGAACCTCGGCAGCGACCCAGTGCAATCTTTTGTCCCAGAAGAAGTCGACTAACAATCTCTGGATTCTTGTGACAAAGTCCGGGGGAGGGGTCAAAGTGACCAGCCGATACCACAACATGGCGGCGATCAGCTGGTTTATGACCAGAACTCGACCTCGGTAAGATAGCACTCGGAGCAGTCCTGTCCAGCGCCGCAGGCGAGCGGTGACTTTCGTCTCCAGTTCCTGCCAGTTTGCCGGCCAGGATTCCTCAGCGGGGCAGAGATGGACCCCCAGGTAGAGGAGGCTGGTCCTGCTCCAGGTGAAAGGCCTGAGCTCCTCGGGTAGGGGATCCATCTGCCACTGACTGACCAGGAGTCCAGAACACTTACCCCAGTTGATCCTGGCAGAAGAAGCGGCAGAGTAGACCTCCTGGCACTCGCGCATCCTCCGCAGGTCAGCCGGGTCACTAAACATAAGGAGCACGTCATCGGCGTAAGCCGAAAGGACCACCCCGATGCCCGGCCCGCGCAGAACCAATCCCGACAACCTCCTCCGCAAGAGGCGCAGGAAAGGCTCCACGCAAATAGAATACAACTGGCCAGACAGGGGGCAGCCCTGACGTACCCCTCTCCCAAAGCGAAGGGGCGCCGTCAGGGACCCGTTAACCTTCACTAGACACTCCGCGGCGGTGTACAGAAGTCGGATCCGGGCGACAAAATGCGTCCCGAACCCGAAAGCTCGCAGAGTTCCGAGTAAGTATTCGTGATCCACCCTGTCGAACGCCTTCTCCTGATCGAGAGACAGGAAGGCGCTCGACAGACCAGCCCTCTGGGAATGGTGGATGATGTCCCGGACCAGATGGATGTTATCATAAATGGTTCGGTCCGGGACGGTGTAGGACTGGTCAGGGTGGATCATGTGGTCCAGCACGGTGCCGAGCCGAGAAGACATGGCTCGGGCGAAGATTTTGTAGTCCGTGCTGAGGAGGGAGACCGGGCGCCAGTTTTTAAGAAGGCGGAGATCCCCCTTCTTCGGCAGCAGGGCAATCACGGCCCTGCGCCACGAAAGGGGCATCTCCCCGGTAGCAATGCTCTCCCCCAGGACCCCCGCAAAGTCGCTCCCCAAGACGTCCCAGAACGCCCTGAAGAACTCCACGGTCAGCCTGTCTAGTCCCGGGGTTTTGCCCCTAGAAAGACCGTCGAGTGCGCCGGTCAGCTCCCCCAGACTTAGAGGGGAGTCGAGCTTTCCGGCGCACTCCGGGCCGACCTGCGGCAGGTCCTCCCACAAAACTCTGCAAGCTTCCTCACTGGACGGATCCGGAGAGAGAAGGGCAGTGTAGTAATCTCGGGCAATGGCCCTGATGCCCTCCGGATCCGAGACAAGTGATCCGTCGTCGGCCAGCAGCGTAAAGAGCTGCTTACGGACCCCGTGCCTTTTTTCCAGTGAGTAGAAGAAGGGAGAGCCACGGTCCATCTCCTTAAGGAAACAGATCCGCGACCTCACGAACGCGCCCCGAGACCCGACCAGTTGCATGTCCCGCAGCGCGCCCTTCTTCTCATCGTACACCGACCGCAGGGCCGGTTCCGCGTCGGGCTGACGGAGACGTGCCTCCAGGTCGAGCACCTCCTTCTCCAACTCCTCGACCCTGGATTTGCGTCTCTTTGTCGACCCCTTCGCATACTCTTGACAGAAAACTCGGACGTGAGTCTTGCCCACGTCCCACCATAGCCTCAAGGAGGGGAAGCCTCCCCGCTTCCTTCTCCAGCCGGCCAAGAAGCGACGGAACGAGTCCAGGAACCGCTGGTCTTCCAACAACAGGTTATTAAAATGCCAGTACGCGGACCCCGTCCGAGCGCAGAACGAAGTGAGCTCCGCCCACACCAGACGGTGGTCCGTGCACGGAACCTGCTATATAGAAGCAGCCGGAACGCAGGACACGTACGCCTTCGAAACGTAAAGGCGGTCGAGTCTGGACGCTCCGACTCCAGGTGACACAAAGGTGAACACGCTGGAGTCAGGATGGAGATTTCGCCAGACGTCCACTAAGTCGAAGGACCTGACCAGGTCCCGCAACTTACTCACACCTCGCGTGCAGTGCGGGGTACCGTGACGGTCCCGGACCCCGAGGGTGCAATTGAAATCCCCCCCGAGGACGATGCACTCGCCAGCGTCAATGGAGCCGAGATGAGTGGACACTTCTTCAAAGAAGCTCGCTTGCTGCTGCGTGCCAGGGGAGCGTACACATTCACAAAGTGAAGCACCGCCCCCCCCAGACGCACAGTCAGGTGCAGCAACCGGCCTGGCACTGGCTCCTTGACCCCCAAGATCTCCGGCTGAAAATGCGGGGCCAACAAGATAGCCACCCCGCCAGAATTGGAGGCTAGTTGACTCATGTAGACCCCCCCTTGCCACTCCAGGAGCCACGTGGCTTCGTCTCCCGGAACGGTATGGGTTTCTTGCAGGAAGCACAACGCATACTTCCCGTCCCTGAGGACCGAGAAGTTCGATGCAAATAACTCT
Source organism: Carcharodon carcharias (assembly GCF_017639515.1). Taxonomy (NCBI): domain Eukaryota; kingdom Metazoa; phylum Chordata; class Chondrichthyes; order Lamniformes; family Lamnidae; genus Carcharodon; species Carcharodon carcharias. The sequence goes on from NC_054470.1 coordinate 43,251,160, forward strand.
TTCGAGTACAAACCCATTTCCATCTGTTTCAGATGAAGTTACATTGTTTCATAGTTTTGCCATTGTGAGATTTGAACTCTTGATAATCTTTTAAATGAAAACCAAATCAACAAAATTGGGATAAATCAGGCACAGCCCCTAATTCAGGTCAGCTGTAAAACCAAGAACAAAGTTTAAAGGAAACTTACAAACTTTAAATCAAAATGTGATTAAAGGGGTCAACAAAACACCCCAGTCCCCGCGGTGCCCACCGAGCACGGAAGGCCTCGAGAGTGCCAGCAGACACCGCGTGCTCCTTCTCCAGGGACATCCGGCAGCGAACGAAGCCGCGGAAGAGGGACAAACAATCGGGCGGGACTGCCCCGTCGATCGCCCGCTGCCTGGACCTGTTAATGGCCAACTTGGCCAGGCCCAGGAGCAGGTTCACGAGGAGGTCCTCCTCCTTCCCGACCCCCTTCCGCACCGGGTGCCCATAGATCAGGAGCGTGGGGCTGAAGTGCAAACAAAACATCAATAAAAGGTTTTTCAAATAACTAAAAAGGGAGTGCAGCCTACAACACCCTATGTATACATGGTCCACGGACTCCACAAGACCGCAAAAAGGGCATGTGTCCTGAGAGTCCGTGAACCTATGCATCCTCTTATTATAAGGGACTGCTGCATGCAACACCCTCCAACCCAGGTCCCCGATAGAAAGGGGGAGGACACCTCCGTAGAGGGCCTCCCATCGAGGGCCTCCGCCGCCGGACGGCAACAAGGCACGCCAGGGCGTGTCCGGTCGACGGACAAGGGCGAGAAAATGGAAGGTGTGCAGCAGCAGTCCATACAAAAAGCCCCTCTTTGCTGTGCCAAAAGGCACAGAGGGCATGTCCCCGAGGCGGCTCATATTGCGGGGCACCAGCACCCGAGGGAGGGTTCGGGGCTTGGGGCCAATGTGGAATTCCGTCCGAACAGGGGAACGCTCAGACGGAAGACCACCGCGCACCTGGGCCACCTCAAGACCCAAAATAACGTCGGGTCCGAGCACGACCGTTCTCAGGTCTTGGATGGCATCGGCTGCGACCTGGACACTCCCAGACGCGCGTCGCGCCAACTCCTGCGGGAGCATCCAGCCCAGTCCTCCGCCACCCAGCACGTCCCCGATCCTGGTCACCCCTGCGGCCACAGCCCTCCTCTCCGCCAACCACTGAAAAGGACGGAGGGGCGGATTCCTGAGCAGCGGCTCTCTGACGATAGCCGCTACTCCTGACGGGGGAGAGCTGCGTCGCGAGGCGACCACTTTCCAGACTTTGATCAGGTCCTGGTAAAAGACGGGCAACGCCTGCAAGGAGCCACCGAGGCCCAGCTGTTCTATAAACAGGAGCTGCACGTCATAATTCAGGCCGTGCACCTGACGGAAGAAATACGTCATCAGGGCACACCATCTAGGAGGAGGCTCGACGTAGAGGTATCGCTGCAGGGTCTGAAGGCGGAAAGTCGCCACCTGTGTGCGTAGGCACACTAGCGCCTGACCACCCTCCCTAAGCGGGAGACTCAGAACCTCGGCAGCGACCCAGTGCAATCTTTTGTCCCAGAAGAAGTCGACTAACAATCTCTGGATTCTTGTGACAAAGTCCGGGGGAGGGGTCAAAGTGACCAGCCGATACCACAACATGGCGGCGATCAGCTGGTTTATGACCAGAACTCGACCTCGGTAAGATAGCACTCGGAGCAGTCCTGTCCAGCGCCGCAGGCGAGCGGTGACTTTCGTCTCCAGTTCCTGCCAGTTTGCCGGCCAGGATTCCTCAGCGGGGCAGAGATGGACCCCTAGGTAGAGGAGGCTGGTCCTGCTCCAGGTGAAAGGCCTGAGCTCCTCGGGTAGGGGATCCATCTGCCACTGACCGACCAGGAGTCCAGAACACTTACCCCAGTTGATCCTGGCAGAAGAAGCGGCAGAGTAGACCTCCTGGCACTCGCGCATCCTCCGCAGGTCAGCCGGGTCACTAAACATAAGGAGCACGTCATCGGCGTAAGCCGAAAGGACCACCCCGATGCCCGGCCCGCGCAGAACCAATCCCGACAACCTCCTCCGCAAGAGGCGCAGGAAAGGCTCCACGCAAATAGAATACAACTGGCCAGACAGGGGGCAGCCCTGACGTACCCCTCTCCCAAAGCGAAGGGGCGCCGTCAGGGACCCGTTAACCTTCACTAGACACTCCGCGGCAGTGTACAGAAGTCGGATCCGGGCGACAAAATGCGTCCCGAACCCGAAAGCTCGCAGAGTTCCGAGTAAGTATTCGTGATCCACCCTGTCGAACGCCTTCTCCTGATCGAGAGACAGGAAGGCGCTCGACAGACCAGCCCTCTGGGAATGGTGGATGATGTCCCGGACCAGATGGATGTTATCATAAATGGTTCGGTCCGGGACGGTGTAGGACTGGTCAGGGTGGATCATGTGGTCCAGCAAGGTGCCGAGCCGAGAAGACATGGCTCGGGCGAAGATTTTGTAGTCCGTGCTGAGGAGGGAGACCGGGCGCCAGTTTTGAAGAAGGCGGAGATCCCCCTTCTTCGGTAGCAGGGCAATCACGGCCCTGCGCCACGAAAGGGGCATCTCCCCGGTAGCAATGCTCTCCCCCAGGACCCCCGCGAAGTCGCTCCCCAAGACGTCCCAGAACGCCCTGAAGAACTCCACGGTCAGCCCGTCTAGTCCCGGGGTTTTGCCCCTAGAAAGACCGTCGAGTGCGCCGGTCAGCTCCCCCAGAATTATAGGGGAGTCGAGCTTTCCGGCGCACTCCGGGCTGACCTGCGGCAGGTCCTCCCACAAAACTCTGCAAGCTTCCTCACTGGACGGATCCGGAGAGAAAAGGGCAGTGTAGTAATCTCGGGCAATGGCCCTGATGCCCTCCGGATCCGAGACAAGTGATCCGTCGTCGGCCAGCAGCGTAAAGAGCTGCTTACGGACCCCGTGCCTTTTTTCCAGTGAGTAGAAGAAGGGAGAGCCACGGTCCATCTCCTTAAGGAAACAGATCCGCGACCTCACGAACGCGCCCTGAGACCCGACCAGTTGCATGTCCCGCAGCGCGCCCTTCTTCTCATCGTACACCGACCGCAGGGCCGGTTCCGCGTCGGGCTGACGGAGACGTGCCTCCAGGTCGAGCACCTCCTTCTCCAACTCCTCGACCCTGGATTTGCGTCTCTTTGTCGACCCCTTCGCGTACTCTTGACAGAAAACTCGGACGTGAGTCTTGCCCACGTCCCACCATAGCCTCAAGGAGGGGAAGCCTCCCCGCTTCCTTCTCCAGCCGGCCAAGAAGCGACGGAACGAGTCCAGGAACCGCTGGTCTTCCAACAACAGGTTATTAAAATGCCAGTACGCGGACCCCGTCCGAGCGCAGAACGAAGTGAGCTCCGCCCACACCAGACGGTGGTCCGTGCACGGAACCTGCTATATAGAAGCAGCCGGAACGCAGGACACGTACGCCTTTGAAACGTAAAGGCGGTCGAGTCTGGACGCTCCGACTCCAGGTGACACAAAGGTGAACACGCTGGAGTCAGGATGGAGATTTCGCCAGACGTCCACTAAGTCGAAGGACCTGACCAGTAGGACCGAGAAGTTCGATGCAAATAACTCTTTCGAGTACAAACCCATTTCCATCTGTTTCAGATGAAGTTACATTGTTTCATAGTTTTGCCATTGTGAGATTTGAACTCTTGATAATCTTTTAAATGAAAACCAAATCAACAAAATTGGGAAAAATCAGGCACAGCCCCTAATTCAGGTCAGCTGTAAAACCAAGAACAAAGTTTTAAAGGAAACTTACAAACTTTAAATCAAAATGTGATTAAAGGGGTCAAAAAAACACCCCAGTCCCCGCGGTGCCCACCGAGCATGGAAGGCCTCAAGAGTGCCAGCAGACACCGCGTGCTCCTTCTCCAGGGACATCCGGCAGCGAACGTAGCCGCGGAAGAGGGACAAACAATCGGGCGGGACTCCCACGTCGATCGCCCGCTGCCTGGACCTGTTAATGGCCAACTTGGCCAGGTGCAGGAGCAGGTTCACAAGGAGGTCCTCCTCCTTCCCGACCCCCTTCCGCACCGGGTGCCCATAGATCAGGAGCGTGGGGCTGAAGTGCAAACAAAACATCAGTAAAAGGTGTTTCAAATAACTAAAAAGGGAGTGCAGCCTACAACACCCTATGTATACATGGTCCACGGACTCCACAAGACCGCAAAAAGGGCACGTGTCCTGAGAGTCCGCGAACCAATGCATCCTCTTATTATAAGGGACTGCTGCATGCAACACCCTCCAACCCAGGTCTCCGATAGAAAGGGGGAGGACACCTCCGTAGAGGGCCTCCCATCGGGGGCCTCCGCCGCCGGACGGCAACAAGGCACGCCAGGGCGTGTCTGGTCGACGGACAAGGGCGAGAAAATGGAAGGTGTGCAGCAGCAGTCCGTACAAAAAGCTCCTCTTTGCCGTGCCAAAAGGCACAGAGGGCATGTCCCCGAGGCGGCTCATATTGCGGGGCACCAGCACCCGAGGGAGGGTTCGGGGCTGGGGGCCAATGTGGAATTCCGTCCGAACAGGGGAACACTCAGACAGAAGACCACCACGCACCTGGGCCACCTCAAGACCCAAAATAACGTCGGGTCCGAGCACGACCGTTCTCAGGTCTTGGATGGCATCGGCTGCGACCTGGACACTCCCAGACGCGCGTCGCGCCAACTCCTGCGGGAGCATCCAGCCCAGTCCTCCGCCACCCAGCACGTCCCCGATCCTGGTCACCCCTGCGGCCACAGCCCTCCTCTCCGCCAACCACTGAAAAGGACGGAGGGGCGGATTCCTGAGCAGCAGCTCTCTGACGATAGCCGCTACTCCTGACGGGGGAGAGCTGCGTCGTGAGGCGACCACTTTCCAGACTTTGATCAGGTCCTGGTAAAACGCCTGCAAGGAGCCACCGAGGCCCAGCTGTTCTATAAACAGGAGCTGCACGTCATAATTCAGGCCGTGCACCTGACGGAAGAAATACGTCGTCAGGGCACACCATCTAGGAGGAGGCTCGACGTAGAGGTATCGCTGCAGGGTCTGAAGGCGGAAAGTCGCCACCTGTGTGCGTAGGCACACTAGCGCCTGACCACCCTCCCTAAGCGGGAGACTCAGAACCTCGGCAGCGACCCAGTGCAATCTTTTGTCCCAGAAGAAGTCGACTAACAATCTCTGGATTCTTGTGACAAAGTCCGGGGGAGGGGTCAAAGTGACCAGCCGATACCACAACATGGCGGCGATCAGCTGGTTTATGACCAGAACTCGACCCCGGTAAGATAGCACTCGGAGCAGTCCTGTCCAGCGCCACAGGCGAGCGGTGACTTTCGTCTCCAGTTCCTGCCAGTTTGCCGGCCAGGATTCCTCAGCGGGGCAGAGATGGACCCCCAGGTAGAGGAGGCTGGTCCTGCTCCAGGTGAAAGGCCTGAGCTCCTCGGGTAGGGGATCCATCTGCCACTGACCGACCAGGAGTCCAGAACACTTACCCCAGTTGATTCTGGCAGAAGAAGCAGCAGAGTAGACCTCCTGGCACTCGCGCATCCTCCGCAGGTCAGCCGGGTCACTAAACATAAGCAGCACGTCATCGGCATAAGCCGAAAGGACCACCCTGATGCCCGGCCCGCGCAGAACCAATCCCGACAACCTCCTCCGCAAGAGGCGCAGGAAAGGCTCCACGCAAATAGAATACAACTGGCCAGACAGGGGGCAGCCCTGATGTACCCCTCTCCCAAAGCGAAGGGGCGCCGTCAGGGACCCGTTAACTTTCACTAGACACTCCGCGGCGGTGTACAGAAGTCGGATCCGGGCGACAAAATGCGTCCCGAACCCGAACGCTCGCAGAGTTCCTAGTAAGTATCCGTGATCCACCCTGTCGAACGCCTTCTCCTGATCGAGAGACAGGAAGGCGCTCGACAGACCAGCCCTCTGGGAATGGTGGATGATGTCCCGGACCAGATGGATGTTATCATAAATGGTTCAGTCCGGGACGGTGTAGGACTGGTCAGGGTGGATCATGTGGTCCAGCACGGTGCCGAGCCGAGAAGACATGGCTCGGGCGAAGATTTTGTAGTCCGTGCTGAGGAGGGAGACCGGGCGCCAGTTTTGAAGAAGGCGGAGATCCCCCTTCTTCGGCAGCAGGGCAATCACGGCCCTGCGCCACGAAAGGGGCATCTCCCCAGTAGCAATGCTCTCCCCCAGGACCCCCGCGAAGTTGCTCCCCAAGACGTCCCAGAACGCCCTGAAGAACTCCATGGTCAGCCCGTCTAGTCCCGGGGTTTTGCCCCTAGAAAGACCGTCGAGTGCGCCGGTCAGCTCTTTCAGATGAAGTTACATTGTTTCATAGTTTGCCATTGTGAGATTTGAACTCTTGATAATCTTTTAAATGAAAACCAAATCAACAAAATTGGGATAAATCAGGCACAGCCCCTAAGTCAGGTTAGCTGTAAAACCAGGAACAAAGTTTAAAGGAAACTTACAAACTTTAAATCAAAATGTGATTAAAGGGGTCAACAAAACACCCCAGTCCCCGCGCTGCCCGCCGAGCATGGAAGGCCTCGAGAGTGCCAGCAGACACCGCGTGCTCCTTCTCTAGGGACATCCGGCAGCGAACGTAGCCATGGAAGAGGGACAAACAATCGGGCGGGACTCCCCCATCGATTGCCCGCTGCCTGGACCTGTTAATGGACAAAACACAAATCTTTTCCTACTTTGTAACTCTTTAAAGTACAAACACATTTCCATCTGTTCCTATTCAGATGAAGTTACATTGTTTCATAGTTTGCCATTGTAAGATTTGAACTTTTGATCTTAGCATTACAAGCCTACTACCATAACCACTTGGCTATTTAGGCCAAGCTATCAAGAAGATGTAACTCTTTCGAGTACAAACCCGTTTTCCATCTGTTTCAGATGAATTCACATTGTTTCATAGTTTGCCATTGTGAGATTTGAACTCTTGATAATCTTTTAAATGAAAACCAAATCAACGAAATTGGGATAAATCAGGCACAGACCCCAATTCAGGTCAGCTGTAAAACCAAGGACAAAGTTTAAAGGAACCTTTCAAACTTTAAATCAAAATGTGATTAAAGGGGTCAACAAAACACCCCAGTCCCCACGGTGCCCACCGAGCACGGAAGGCCTCGAGACTGTCAGCAGACACCGCGTGCTCCCTCTCCAGGGACATCCGGCAGTGAACGTAGCCGCGGAAGAGGGACAAACAATCGGGCGGGAGTCTCCCCCGTCGATCGCCTGCTGCCTGGCCTGTTAATGGCCAACTTGGCCAGGCCCAGGAGCAGGTTCACGAGGAGGTCCTCCTCCTTCCCGACCCCCTTCCGCACCGGGTGCCCATAGATCAGGAGCGTGGGGCTGAAATGCAAACAAAACATCAATAAAAGGTTTTTCAAATAACTAAAAAGGGAGTGCAGCCTACAACACCCTATGTATACATGGTCCACGGACTCCACAAGACCGCAAAAAGGGCACGTGTCCTGAGAGTCCGTGAACCTATGCATCCTCTTATTATAGGGTACTGCTGCATGCAACACCCTCCAACCCAGGTCCCCGATAGAAAGGGGGAGGACACCTCCGTAGAGGACCTCCCATCGGGGGCCTCCGCCGCCGGACGGCAACAAGGCACGCCAGGGCGTGTCCGGTCGACGGACAAGGGCGAGAAAATGGAAGGTGTGCAGCAGCAGTCCGTACAAAAAGCCCCTCTTTGCCGTGCCAAAAGGCACGGAGGGCATGTCCCCGAGGCGGCTCATATTGCGGGGCACCAGCACCCGAGGGAGGGTTCGGGGCTTGGGGCCGATGTGGAATTCTGTCCGAACAGGGGAACGTTCAGACGGAAGACCACCGCGCACCTGGGCCACCTCAAGACCCAAAATAACGTCGGGTCCGAGCACGACCGTTCTCAGGTCTTGGATTGCATCGGCTGCGACCTGGACACTCACAGACGCGCGTCGCGCCAACTCCTGCGGGAGCATCCAGCCCAGTCCTCCGCCACCCAGCACGTCCCCGATCCTGGTCACCCCTGCGGCCACATCCCTCCTCTCCGCCAACCACTGAAAAGGACGGAGGGGCGGATTCCTGAGCAGCGGCTCTCTGACGATAGCCACTACTCCTGACGGGGGAGAGCTGCGTCGTGAGGTGACCACTTTCCAGACTTTGATCAGGTCCTGGTAAAACGCCTGCAAGGAGCCACCGAGGCCCAGCTGTTCTATAAACAGGAGCTGCACGTCATAATTCAGGCCGTGCACCTGACGGAAGAAATACGTCGTCAGGGCACACCATCTAGGAGGAGGCTCGACGTAGAGGTATCGCTGCAGGGTCTGAAGGCGGAAAGTCGCCACCTGTGTGCGTAGGCACACTAGCGCCTGACCACCCTCCCTAAGCGGGAGACTCAGAACCTCGGCAGCGACCCAGTGCAATCTTTTGTCCCAGAAGAAGTCGACTAACAATCTCTGGATTCTTGTGACAAAGTCCGGGGGAGGGGTCAAAGTGACCAGCCGATACCACAACATGGCGGCGATCAGCTGGTTTATGACCAGAACTCGACCCCGGTAAGATAGCACTCGGAGCAGTCCTGTCCAGCGCCACAGGCGAGCGGTGACTTTCGTCTCCAGTTCCTGCCAGTTTGCCGGCCAGGATTCCTCAGCGGGGCAGAGATGGACCCCCAGGTAGAGGAGGCTGGTCCTGCTCCAGGTGAAAGGCCTGAGCTCCTCGGGTAGGGGATCCATCTGCCACTGACCGACCAGGAGTCCAGAACAGTTACCCCAGTTGATTCTGGCAGAAGAAGCAGCATAGTAGACCTCCTGGCACTCGCGCATCCTCCGCAGGTCAGCCGGGTCACTAAACATAAGGAGCACGTCATCGGCGTAAGCCGAAAGGACCACCCCGATGCCCGGCCCACGCAGAACCAATCCCGACAACCTCCTCCACAAGAGGCGCAGGAAAGGCTCCACGCAAATAGAATACAACTGGCCAGACGGGGGGCAGCCCTGACGTACCCCTCTCCCAAAGCGAAGGGGCGCCGTCAGGGACCCGTTAACCTTCACTAGACACTTCGCGGCGGTGTACATAAATCGGATCTGGGTGACAAAATGCGTCCCGAACCCGAAAGACCGCAGAGTTCCGAGTAAGTATCCGTGATCCAGCCTGTCGAACGCCTTCTCCTGATCGAGAGACAGGAAGGCGCTCGACGGACCAGCCCTCTGGGAATGGTGGATGATGTCCCGGACCAGATGGATGTTATCATAAATGGTTCAGTCTGGGACGGTGTAGGACTGGTCAGGGTGGATCATGTGGTCCAGCACGGTGCCGAGCCGAGAAGACATGGCTCGGGTGAAGATTTTGTAGTCCGTGCTGAGGAGGGAGACCGGGCGCCAGTTTTTAAGAAGGCGGAGATACCCCTTCTTCGGCAGCAGGGCAATCACGGCCCTGCGCCACGAAAGGGGCATCTCCCCGGTAGCAATGCTCTCCCCCAGGACCCCCGCGAAGTCGCTCCCCAAGACATCCCAGAACGCCCTGAAGAACTCCACGGTCAGCCTGTCTAGTCCCGGGGTTTTGCCCCTAGAAAGACCGTCGAGTGCGCCGGTCAGCTCCCCCAGACTTATAGGGGAGTCGAGCTTTCCGGCGCACTCCGGGCCGACCTGCGGCAGGTCCTCCCTCAAAACTCTGCAAGCTTCCTCACTGGACGGATCCGGAGAGAACAGGGCAGTGTAGTAATCTCGGGCAATGGCCCTGATGCCCTCCGGATCCGAGACAAGGGATCCGTCGTTGGCCAGCAGCGTAAAGAGCTGCTTACGGACCCCGTGCCTTTTTTCCAGTGAGTAGAAGAAGGGGGAGCCGCGGTCCATCTCCTTGAGGAACCGGATCCGTGACCTCACGAACGCGCCCCGAGACCCGACCAGTTGCAGGTCCCGCAGCGTGCCCTTCTTCTCATCGTACACCGACCGCAGGGCCGGGTCCACGTCGGGCTGACGGAGACGTGCCTCCAGGTCGAGCACCTCCTTCTCCAACTCCTCGACCCTGGATTTGCATCTCTTTGTCGACCCCTTCGCGTACTCTTGACAGAAAACTCGGACGTGAGTCTTGCCCACGTCCCACCATAGCCTCAAGGAGGGGAAGCCTCCCCGCTTCCTTCTCCAGCCGGCGCAGAAGCGACGGAACGAGTCCAGGAACCGCTGGTCTTCCAACAACAGGTTATTAAAATGCCAGTACGCGGACCCCGTCCGAGCGCAGAACGAAGTGAGCTCCGCCCACACCAGATGGTGGTCCGTGCACGGAACCTGCTATATAGAAGCAGCCAGAACGCAGGACACGTACGCCTTTGAAACGTAAAGGCGGTCGAGTCTGGACGCTCCGACTCCAGGTGACACAAAGGTGAACACGCTGGAGTCAGGATGGAGATTTCGCCAGACGTCCACTAAGTCGAAGGACCTGACCAGGTCCCGCAACTTACTCACACCTCGCGTGCAGTGCGGGGTACCGTGACAGTCCCGGACCCCGAGGGTGCAATTGAAATCCCCCCCGAGGACGATGCACTCGCCAGCGTCAATGGAGCCAAGATGAGTCGACACTTCTTCAAAGAAGCTCGCTTGCTGCTGCGTGCCCAGGGGAGCATACACATTCACAAAGTGAAGCACCGCCCCCCCCCCCCAGACGCACAGTCAGGTGCAGCAACCGGCCTGGCACCGGCTCCTTGACCCCCAAGATCTCCAGCTGAAAATGCAGGGTCAACAAGATAGCCACCCCACCCGAATTGGAGGCTAGGTCACTCATGTAGACCCCCCCTCGCCACTCCAGGAGCCACATGGCTTCGTCTCCCGGAACAGTATGGGTTTCTTGCAGGAAGCACAACGCATACTTCCCATCCCTGAGGACCGAGAAGTTCTGGAACCTGCGCTGTGCGCCCCTGCTGCCGCGGATGTTGAGGCTGGCTATAGTCGTCTTCATTGTCAAAGGTACATCAAACCTTCACCTTAAGTCATTAAAAAGAAGAAGAGGACTTTTCAGTCCTTCCTCTCCTTCAGGAGCCCAGCGAGAAACGTTTGGACCCTCCACCATGCATTCCTATCCAACACGGGAGACTTGAGAGCCTCGCAAATGGACCAGAACACCAGCGGAAACGAATGCCACTGGTCCAAGGCCAACTGAACCCTATCTCAGCCACCGTGGTGAAAGGCACAGAGGGCATGTCCCCGAGGCAGCTCATATTGCAGGGCACCAGCACCCAAATGCAAGTAACTCTTTCGAGTACAAACCCGTTTCCATCTGTTTCAGATGAAGTTACATTGTTTTATAGTTTGCCATTGTGAGATTTGAACTCTTGATCTTGGGGTTACAAACCCAGTACCATAACCACTTGGCTATTTAGGCCAAGCTGTCAAGAAGGTGTAACTCTTTCGAGTACAAACCAGTTTCCATCTGTTTCAGATGAAGTTATATTGTTTCATAGTTTGCCATTGTGAGATTTGAACTCTTGATCTTGGGATTACAAACTCAGTACCATAACCACTTGGGTATTTAGGCCAAGCTATCAAGAAGGTACTGTTGCACAGCCTGGGCACCTATGTTAATCACTTGTACATAATGTTCAAATTGTAAATAAACTCCCAAGAATGTCTTCCTGCCTATGGCTCCTTGTTCTGATGAGCAGTGTTCATGTCACTCAGATGTGAAAACTTTCTGCACAAAACAAAGGCAGGTGTCTCAGTCCAGGGCCTCTTCCCTGTGCTTTGTGCAGCCTTCAGACCAAAATGATGGTCTGGCCTCACAGTCCCTGGACACATTACTGATGCCTGCACCTCGATGGTGCTTGTCATTGCTGCCAGAATGTAGTGGGCAGGCATCGCAGAGTTCATCATTCTCTCTGTGTGCTCTCAGCACCTTTCGGTTGGGGCTGGCCTCCATCTCTTTAGCATCTGTGACCATTGACACTGTGGTACTGAAGAGGTCAGGTGCTGAAGGCGGAAAAGGATCAGATGCTTTTAAAGTTTTGCAGCTACGTTGCCAAGATATGACCCTGATCACAGAGCGCAAGTGAACTGCCCTTGGTCAGACAGGAGTCAGGTATTCACAGAGGTTACGTGAAGATCTATGGAATGTCCTCACTGCATGTCATCATCATTCTCTTGCAATTGAATTGACTATTCAGGCCTCCACTGTATCTCAATGACAAGAACGTTATCAGTTATCACAGAGGGTATGTGTGCTGCCATAAGCCAGACTATAGTCAAACATTCTTTGATGCGATGTGAGGATCCATAGCATCTCCTCACTGCATTTTGTCATCATACTCCACAAATCTACCTTCCCCTCTAACTTTGGAAGCTCAGGTGTAGCCATGTATGTAGGCCTCATTTCATCAATAATTCAGACCTGTAGTCAAATGTGGTGTTGTACGATAACTGAGAAGAAAGTGGGAAAGTCGAGATTCCAGAGTGCTGTGGGTCTGGTTTTCGCACCACTTTCAACAGTAGGTTCCTGCCCAATATGAAGTACGACACCATGTTCAATGTGTTGCTATGCATCTGAGTCTCTCAAAGCACTTTCCATGGGGAGGGAGGTTTCTAGGGCATGTTTAAGTCAATGTCGACTTTGGCAAGTAAACAGCACTGTATGACGTCTTCCTTAGCTACACAAACCAGATCGACACCACAGCATATCATTTAATGTGTCCCCGAAGTCACAGTGTTCTATTAACTGCTTGAGGTTTGCTACATAGGTTGCTATGGGCTCTCCCTGGGACTTAACTCTGGAAATAAATTTACAGCGCTGCATTCTTATGGATGGCTTCGACTGGAAGCGTGTTTTCACAAGGTCCACTAATTTACCTTAGGACTTAGAATTGGGCGCACTCGGGACTTCAGTTTGCATATGAGGTTGCATATTTTACTGCCACATACACTCAAGAGGATGGTTTTCCACCTTTCCTCCGTCGTAATTTCGTTTGCTCCGAAATAAAATCCGAGGCGCTGCAGTGTTCCATAGTCACATAATATGGATCAATCCTGCCGAAGAGTGGCATGACTGGTGAGTAGTCTTTTTTTAAATTAAAATTCAATGTACCCACAGTAACAAGGCGAGGCACAGAGTCACAGCTAATTTTACCCTCGTTGCCAAATGTAATGACTTGATGGAGCGGACAGCTTTCAACAAGAAACAGCTAAACTTTATTACAGAGGGTTTTTTGGTTTTATACACTCGATCAAGAATCTCATCAGGAAGTCCCCCCCCTGGATTTCCTGCGCTATGGGCCCACTTGTTGGAGCCTGAACAGAACATCATGTGACCGCTGATAGACAGCAGGATGGGCTATACCCTCAGTCACCACAGTGGTGGTGGTTTTCCAATAGCTGTAAGGCTACGGCTGGCTTGGGGGAGGGGGAAAAGCGGTCTCAGGCAAGGGAAAAGACTGTAGCTCGAGGGCTATACTGGGGAAGGGGGGTATCCCAGGTTGTATGTGGGGACACAACTTGATCTGTGTAAGTGGCGTCAAGTTGGTGAAGGCTGAGGAGGCAGTCTCCAGAGGAGATCAGGCCAGATGGAGATGTGATGGCGTGTGTGAGAGAAAGAGTGGCGATGTCCCTTGAGCCAGCAGTGAGTGAGATACCAGTGAATGTGCAGTGAGCTTGACTGTAAGAGTTTAGAGTGATGAAATAGTTGCCTTACTCTGGCAGCAATGATGAGATCATTCACCTTCTATTTGCATTGGATGGCCAACCTCTTCAGTGCAGCATTGGCACTGATCACCACTGCCATTGCCTACCTAGCTGGAGTGGTAATTGTTGCTGCCCCTCCTGCGGCCATAGCGAGGTAGAGGACATCACAGCATGTCTCCATGGCATCCAAAAGGTGTCCGAGGGACGCGCCACAAAATTAGGGGGGCTGCAGTCTTCTTGTTTTTGGGGTCAAGTCTTCTTTGCAGCAGTCCTGGGCTTGAAGCTGGACTTTAAATGTTGCACCCAGCATGATGAAGTGATGCAGTGACGGTGTGCCAGGTGAATTGGAGCCTGCCCATCATCAAAATGGCATGTTTCCTGGGAATGCATGATTAATAAGGTAGGATTGGGATGATGCGGCATCAAAGCCGTCAATGAGGCCAGCGGGAAAAATGTCCTTTTTCTCCGCCCACTACTGCACTTGGTGCAAATCTGGGACGATTCTGCCCATGATCTAAATTGTTGCCTAGAGTCATGCACCTTTTACTTAGCTCACTGGTGTGCAGCTCATGATGAAACCCTAAGCAGTTTATTTGATGAACTATGGGGCACATTATTAAATATTAACTCTTATAATTAGATTTCCACAGCTACATGAACAGAGAATTCATCAATTAATCCCAAAAAAAGTGATTCTAAGTTATTTCCTGAGAATCTACAGAGGCATCAAGAAAAAACTATGATATAATTAGAAATTATGCTATTATATGCATTAAAATAAATTTAATCAAAAATATCAAATGTTTTCTTTTATATTAAATTAGAAATTAACATGTGTTACTTAGATAATGATATGCTTTTCAAGGGGATAAGTGCCTTCAACAGAATCTGATGTCAGGTTTTTGTCTAAGTTCTAAGAGTCAATAAAGACATACAGTTAGCCCACTAAAGACTACAAAGACTTCATCAAACTGAGGTGTAACCAACCCTCCAAAACATGGTGGCAGCTCATGGGAAAAAACCCAAAAACCTCACTAAAATGCAGAGACAAACCGGAAGACGGAGGAAAAATGAAAAAAAAAACTCAACTGATAAGAAGCTATAGAGGAAGGGGTGCAGAGGAAAAACCACCAAGAAAAAACTCCAAAGAAAGGCTTGGAAGATTGAAGCAGAAATTTACAATTCCTTACTGCAGCAGAAGACTTCATTACAGCTCCTTTGGAAGTCCAGCTTCAAATCCCAAAGTCAACAGGGTGAGCTGCATCTTTTAAAACTCCAGGCTACAGCAAGTCCTGGGAAATCTTTAAATTAATTCGGTGTCAGAAGTACAGATTGAAAGAAACCAGTCGCTAAATCCCGATCCCTGAGTTGGAGCCTGAACATGTGGCCTCTGAGCTCATCAGAAACAAAGGAAAAGAGTTAATCAAATATTTTAGGAAGATCACCACTGTTCAACTTGGTAAAATGCAAGCAGAACCTAGAATTAGATGGACTTGAGATTAAAAGATAAGTAAAAATCTGAGCAAGAGACATCTGCAGGTAGTGGATCCAGGCAGCCATTGTTAAAAAAATTTCAAGCTAAACACCATCACCATTGTTGTGTAGTTAAGGCCTCAAATTAGATCAGCAATGATTTTATTGGATGTGGAACAGGCTCAATGGGACAAATAGTCTACTCTTGCTCCTATTTCTTATGATCTTATGTTCTTAAATCTCCCATTGGAAAGTTGATTTTCTCTTGATTTTATGAGTTTGGAAGAATGAGAGGTAATCTCATTGAAAAATACAAGATTCTGAAGGGGCTTGACAGGATAGACACAGGAGGTTGTTTCCCTGGATGGGGGCTCTAGAACATGGGGCACAGTCTCAGGGTAAAGGTATGATCATTTAGGACCGAGATAAGGAGAAATTTCTTTACTCAAAGGGCTGTGAGTCTTTGGAATTCTCTAGCCCAGATGATTGTGGATGCTCCATTATTGAATATATTTATGGCTCAGATAGAGAGACAAGTTTTTGTCTCTCAGGGGAGATTTCTCTCAGGGTGTTATGACCATAGCTGATGTTAATTGCTGCACAACCAAATCCTAGAGGGAAACTTGGCTTATGGGCTATACACTTATTTTTGTAATCTAAAAATGAAAAGGGGACATACTAATCTCAGCAGTAACAAATTCAGTAACAATTAAAAGTATAAGTTTTATTAACAAGAATAAAAGAAAACTTAAGCACTTAAGATTACAGTTATACCGGTAAACTTAGTATTGCAAAATATTCGCCCAAAAGACTCTCTATTTGGTCAGACACACAAGTAACCACCTTCTAGGCAATGGTCCCGTATAGATGCTTAGCAATAAAAAATCCAGTAATATTAGCCAAGGCAAGCTGCTGTGCTTCAATAAAGGCATACCAAGGCATGCCAAATGACCTGTAACTCTCTCCACTCTGTTATGAAAATCCAAACTTCAGAATAAAACTGCTTTTTGCAGCCCAAGACTTTTCTGACTTGACAGGATGGTTGTTTCAACTGCACTCTCTCTCAGGCACAGCTCCAGCTATAGCTGCAGCTGCTATCTGTCACAACTCCATCGCAACACCCAACAGCCCAACACTTTTTTCCCTTTCACCTCAGGTTCCAATGTTCTCACACCTCTTTGAAACTCAAATCCTTCCAAATATAAGATCTTTCATGTTTCCATCTTGTCTTTGCTTTTGGGTCAATAAAGTATAATATACTCACTTCTGTTTACCTATGGAACTTCTGTAAGATGCAAACAAATTTCTGGTTACCTTTGAATCCCCTTTGATATCCAAATAAACTCTTGACTTATCTATAAATGCAAATGTTAGATCTAACCTATTCACTTGTACCTCAAACATAACACGTCTATCCTTTTCATGTTTTAAACCCCCCAGACAACCTGTATCCTATTTATCTCTGCCCACCTTAATTAAATCATAAATACACACACACAAACACACAAACACACACACACACACACACACAGGCACACACATCGCATTTTCACAGAATAACACAATATTCCCCAAAAATATTTTTAAAATCCATCTCTCACAAGGGGAAAGTGAAGTTGAAGCCAAAGATCAGCCACAGTCATGTTGCATGGTGGAACAGGCTTGATGTGTCATACTGTCTTCTCCTGCTCGTATGTTTTTATATGTTTCTGCCCAATCCATCTTCTCACATCCAACGTCACTCTCATCCTGTGACCTGCTACAATTTGCAATCCGCACATACTGTAACCATGTTCTCACTGCTTTCTTCTGCTTCTCATGCCCCAAACCTGCCCTTGTGTCTTTATGATTTCAGAGACACAAGACACCTGGTTGGGCACTGGTGCAGGAGGCCAAAGTTGTAGAGGAAGAAGAGACACATCACTAAGTCTGACACTCGCAGCCACCAGCTTAGATACTGAAACCACCTGTACATTAGAGGGTAGGATAGAGGTGGGATCTACATGTAATGAGTCACCAGGCACAAGTGGTCTCCAGTCACAGGGTAAAGAATAGCACATGTATCAGCTTCCCAGAGGCCACATGGGTTCTGCTGCAGAGGACAGAGATGAGGGCCTTGATAGGTCGATATACAGGAAAAGACTGATGGATATACATGCAGAAATGCTTGCTGTATTAGCACATCGGTCAGAAAGCCTGTCAAGACTGTCAAGAGGCATGAAGACCAATTCCAAGTTGGTGTTGTGATATGATAGCATGCACCTTTAAAAGACCGTATCTTAAACTACTGTCAATAACTACAACCTTGACAGGATAAGATGTATTAGTCCCATGGCTTGTCAGTCAGTCTGAAGAGCAGTGGTCAAGGTCAGTCATGTGTCTCACAGTCTCCCAGTGAACATTATCTGTATATTGTCTTATCTTCAAATAAAGAATCCGCAGTATTGCTTCACCAATCCTCATGTATAATTGGTACATTTACATTGAAGAAGATGAATGTAACATGGTAGCAGCAGATTTCAAAAAAATCTTTTTTGAAGATTTGACTCAGCAGAATACAAAGCTTCAACCTTTCACACACAACAGAAGAAGAGCTTGTGGAAAGTTAAATAACTATCAAGAAGCAACATGTAAGAATTTAGAGCTCCGTAGGGATTCTACACACTGTACCTTCGTTCTAGCCAACAGGCTTTGGGTTCTGATATGATTGTTTAAATCTGGGAGAGCTTAACTAGTCAATCTAATTGCTGCAAAGCGTAAACTGGAACAGAAATTAAACAGCAGACTGCAGATGGTGTCACTTTTAAGTAGAACTTCACAGAAAGGAGAGTTCATTACAGCTGAAGCTAAATACTGGTGTCTGGGCTGAGAAGAAGAATACATCCATGACAGCCAGAAGAAAACTACAAAAAAGCTTTTTTCACTGTTTGCTTTCACTTTTGTAGCAGTTATTTTCCCACCTACATTATTGCTTTGTGGGTGGAATATAGAGCTAAAATCAGTAAAAATCAGACAGCTCAACAGCACCACCATTGCAGTCAAGCAGTAACCTATGGCCAGCTAAGGTAGTGATCACTAAAGACACTGCAACTCAGTGCCAAATTAACTCAAAGCACTGGAGGAAACCTGATAGCTGTAAAAAGCTGCAGATAGCATTAAAACTTTAAAAAAAGATAAAAGGCGACCACAAAATTTCTAACACTCAATTGGAAGGGAACTGATCTTCTATCTGATTTTAGTTTGTTACAACAAATCATTGAGCTGTGTTTTCTGGACCTCAATATTTCTTACCAGATAGACAAGCCATTAAGATTAAAATTTCTATAGGCAATGAAGGTGCAGGATTCTAGCCAACCATGACCATGTACCACACAACATAAAGACAAGATCCACAAAATATCTAGTTAAGCTATTTAGTTAGATATAGTCACTTGGTGAGGATGACCTGACCATTGGCACACAACAGGCAGCACCATGAGCAAAAGCCTTTGCCACAAACCATATTATATACCAGAGATGCAGGGTCAGCGTAAATCTATATGCAAAACTGGACATTGGTGCAGGTGTAAATATTGTGCCACTTTGCACACTGAAATTCATATACCCACAGAAGTGGCCAAGTGATGATTCGTCCAACCACTGCCAAACTCACTGCATACAATGACTCAGAGATTCCATCCCTAGGATTCATTACACTCAAATGTCACAACTAAAAATCTCACTGGTCACCCAGATATTGTGTGTGGACACCACAGTTCCAGTGATTGCAGGCCTACTGGAGTGCAACAACCTGTCCTTGGTTACCATCCCGAGTATTATCAACACAATGGCAAAGGCCAGAGACCACAAGGAGCACCATTGGGAACCTTGTGCTTGCACTGGGAGAAATTCAACTAATACTGAAGCACAGATCATCAGTAAACAGACTATACAAGACTGTTTGAACCAAATATGTATACTCATTCTAAAATTGCAAACATTGCACTGCAGAACCAATACAGAATTACTGTTTAGGAGACAAGTGTGGACAAACCTCCCCAGTCATCAGTCATCAATGCTCCCATTAAAATATGGCACATTACTCGAAAAACAGATGATGAAAGATGCCCATGACTGGTATGCAGGTAACAAATTGCCCAACCTAAACACTAGACAGAAAGTTTGAGCACAATACTCAACTGATGGCACCTGGAATACAGCAGAAATCATAAGCACATACTCAGAACCAAGATCATATCAAGTACAAACATCAAACGGCATGAACATATAATGAAACAGATGCCAAGTTAGAGCAATACCACAACCAGAAACTCCAAGCAGTCCTATTGCAACTAGAACACTGTATAAGATACAACACAAAGCAATCCTAACCGACATTCTGAAAATGTACTGCAGCCTCCAGCAAAGATCACCATGACTAAAACTGGACAGATAAGCAAACTGCCGATACATTTCGGAGACTTCTGAATTTATTGCTTGGTGTTAAAATACATTCAGACACAATGGGCCAGATTGTCCAGTCCTGTCCACTGTTGGGATCATACAGTCTCACTTGTGCGGTGGATCCTGCCAATGGGGCCAGAAAATCCTGGCCAATGTTATTTTGTTTTGCATTCATGTAAACAGATTGAATCTTTTAAGAGTAAATCTCTGGTTAGATATAAAGGGGATGTTGTGATATGATGTGCATGCACCTTTAAGGGTGCTATCTTAAGCTACTGTCAATCATTACACATCTTGACAGTGTATGATGTACTAGTCCCATGAATTGTCAGCCTGAGGCAGCTAAGATCAGACATGTGCCTCACAGTATCCCAGTGAATATTATCGGTATACAGTCTTATCTTCAAATAAAGAACCCACATTGATACGTTTACATTGAAGAAGAACAATGTAACATTTGGCACAGGGAACTCATGACTAACTCCATGAGAACACTCACAGGGTTGACTATGATGCAATACTTGATGTCTGACATCTAAGCTTTCATTGCAGCACAAGTAGAAACACCCAAAATCTAAGTGCTGTAGCGGAAGCTCAGACCGAGGTTATGAAATCTCTGCACATTGCCATGCAGGCTCAGATTGCTATCAGCATGTCTGCAGATACCAGTGCTCAAAGGAGCTTTCATTGTCTCACAGCAGTCCAGTTATCCAACCGATTACCAGGATTCCTAAGGTGTTAGCCCTGATGGAGTGGCAATGGCTCCATGGAGCCCACCATTGCCACACCACCAGTGCCCTTGTTATTGCCAGTCAGGTGAGCCACTCATGCCGAGGTGGTGTGGTCTGAAGCCAGGCTGTCTAGACCCCGGGCTGCTCGAGGGTGTCCTGCAAGGCCATCTGCAGTCTCCCCCATTGAAAATCTGCAGTCCTTCACCAGCCCTGCTACAGTCACTGGGATAGCGCTGCATAATCATTAGAATGTTGGGCCTAAACAGAGTTGGTTTATTTGGTGACCGCTTCTGTGCCTTCGGAGATAGCATGTTTGGTCAGTTCCCTTGGCAGCACGAGGCAAATGCCGCTCTGGATCTCCCTGGCTGAGATGGTGTGCCGCTTGTTGTAGTGAATGAGGTGCGAGGCCTCGAAGGCAATGCACTCGACGATGTCGACAATGAAAGGGTTCACAACATTCATGGCTTTGAACAAGATCCTGGTGGAAGGGTGATCCTGGTTCAGCACTCTGTACACAGAAGTGGAATAGCTCTGCTTGCGAGATTTCCTCCACTTCTTGGGCAGCTTTTTGGAGCACTCAGCTAGGCAGAGGCATTAAGGGAATGCACCAGGGTGATTGTTGAGCTTTGTAAGGATTATTGGATGTTTTGTTGTTAAACGTCGGTATGGAATAGTTGCATTGTGGTGGCTTTTATTTCAGGAATTTGTCCAAGATGACATTGTGATGGCTCTTAACTGAAGGATGGTAAAGTGTTACACCATTGGACAATGCAGATGTGCAGTTGCATTCATAGAAACTGGAGTCAAATTAGGTATTCATGGATAGCCTACCCAGAATGTGAGTGTATTGGCTGCCTCATCCTGCAGGAGCTGTCACTGGATAACTGATGGCAAGAGCAAAGCTTCGTGATGGCCAGGTTGTGGTGAGTGCAGCAGACCACATGAATCGGGAGACTGGGTCCCTCTAGAGTAGTTGAGGTAACAAACCTTGGCTCCAGCACCCCAATTGTCAACTGGATAAAGTTTCTTATGACAACATTGTTCTCATTATGTGTGGTTGGGAGTCACCAGCCAAGTGTACAATGGATAGCTCTTGTTGCCCAGCAGCCACTCTCTGGTATGACACAATGGCTAAAAGATTGCTGGAACCGTGTACTGTTACAGCAAGATGAACGCACCATGACTGCTGCCAGGATACCAGGCACTCATCAGCACACCAGTATGTTGTGCAGAACATGGACACACTAACTGCACATTGTGATTCTGGTACCTCTCATCATTGAAATGTGATGCCTGCGTAGCCATGTGTGTGTGTGCAATCAATGGCACCCTGCAACATGAGCAAGGCCGCTATCCTGGCAAAGCCACTTGGGTGCTCCAGCTGCTTTTCACTTTTTAGAGAAAACAATGAAATCCCCTCTGCTGGCATACATCGCTTCTGTTACCACCTGGATCCAGCAGGATGGGTGGCAAACCATGAGATGTTAGCTATGTCACCTATTCTAGCCTGGATGGAGATGCATAAATATAGTGGGCAGCAGTCACTTTCATCATCACTGGCAGTACTGTCCATGTGTGGTTCTGAGTTTGTAGGACGGGTTCCAACAGGTGGCAGAGTTCTATGAACACCTCCTCATGATACATAAACATTGAACACTTCTATCTCTAATTAAGCCAGCTGCAAACATGCTCTCAGAAGAACCTGGGTGGATAAGTCTTCTTGGTGAAAGCCCTTCTCCACTTCTCTCTGCAAACAGTTTATCTTCATTGCTGCCTCTGCACTATCTCCTTCTCATGCTGCAGCCCATGGTGGACAGATACTATGGCACCCTTGACTAGTAAAATGTGGTGTGCCCAGGTCCCAGAGCCCCTGCAGTGACAACCAACACCTTCCAACCATGCAGCATCACTATCTATAACCTTCAACTCCAAAACACCCAGCACTTCCACAAATTCAGTCAGCAGAAAGTTTGAAGAAAGGTCATATGGGGGAGAATTGTCAGCATGTTGGGCAGGCTGGTTGGAAGTGGGAACGGGCGTGGGCGGGCGAGGAGCCGGTTGCCACCTGCGATTGGCTCCATGCTGCCATTTTACGTGGGCAGGCCAATTATGGCCTGTCCAGCATGAACCACGGCTCCTGAGACCAGCAGGAGGGGGCAGGCGGTGGCGAGACTCCAATGACCGCCAGGTCTAATGGCAACCCAGCGGCCTGTTTCAAAACCACGCAGGCAGCCTTCCAAAGGCTGGAAATGATGGTGCACAGAAAGGTTCCCAAGTGCGCTCTCGGAGAGCAGGCCAGGCAGGAGGGCAGGTCAGCGGGGCACTGTGCCTCTCGATTCTCAGATGAGTGCCTTGCTGCCCTCTTCGAGGAGGTGGCAGCATAGCGTGAAATCCTTGTGCCAAGGGACGGGAGGAGGAGGCCCCCACCCACATGACCAAACGTGCCAAGGAGGAGGTGGCAGAAAGGGTCATCGTGAACGATGTGGTGCAACGCACCTGGGTTTAGTGCCGCAGGCCACTCAACGACCTGTTGCGATCGGGAAGGGTGAGTACCCTGTTGGCATGGGTCACTTAGCACAGCAGTTAAGTTGGCCCCCCCTGCCCCCCTCACCCCCTGTCAACTCTGAATGGAGTTACTGCATTGAATCATTCATGGCATGTGGCCTTCGCTGGGTGGGCCAACATTTATTGCCCATTCCTAGTTGACCCTGAGAGGGTGATGCTGAGCTGGCTTCTGTATCCACTGCATATGGTGCACTTACACCCAGAGTACTGTTTTGGGGGTGACCTCAAAGATCTGTACCTACGTGCAGTGCAGGAAATCCGAAACATTTCAAAGTTAGGATGCTGGCGGGGCACCATCTGTCTGCTGCCCTTGGCATTCTAAATGGTAGTGCTTCCTTGCTTTGGAAGGTGGTACTGTGTGGGTGGCAAATATGATGGAGGCAGTATCTGGACAAGGGTGTCAGCCCGAGCTATTTGGTGTGAGGGTACGGCGGCTCCAGGGTCACGATTCACATGAGCCCTGCAATGTTTCACTCAGGTGGGAGTGGCAGGGATGTGATGGGAATCCAGGAACAGGGTAGACTAATCAATGCTCCTCTCTCCTTTTCAGGAGAAGACCGCACACAATAATGCAGAATGGGTGTGGACTGGCGGAGGCCAGGTGCAGTTGCTAATTCTCAACAGATACAAACAGGAGCGTCTCGAGCTGAAGAGGCGCCAGGCACCCATGTCAACCGGTAGCAGTGAGGTTGGGTGCGAGGTGGAGGTAAGAGTGCCGTGCACTGAGGTCACCAAGTCTGTCCCTGCAACCATTCTACTGGTGACTGTATAGTGAATTCAGCATCCAACATGGGTTTCCCATTGATTATGGAAGGAGGAGCGCATCCTGATCCGGGTGCCAGGCATGCACATTAACAATGTAACAGCTTCAACTAATCAAATGTTCTTGTTCTTCCTTTCAGCCTCACCAGAGCAGGCCCAGAATGAGGAGGAAGAGGCCCTGCCGCTAACACCTGAGGGCCCTGATGACTTACAAGCACCAGCGTCGCACCATCTCAGCCAGGCAGGCACCAGCGTAGATACTAGCACCTCGGTGGGGATAAGATTGTTTGCTGGTATCTCAGTGCACTGTGGTGAGGGTACTTCACACTCACTTGAGGTGCAGGCGGAGGCAGAGAGTGCCCAGGGCACTGGCAGTCGGAGGATTGCTGGGGACTAGGAACATGCTCAGTCAGTGGCTGATGATGTGTCTCTGGAGTGGTCCCTGAGGCAGCAAACGTTGGAAGTCCAGCAGGGTGTGCAGGAGGATCTGGCGGAGATACATGAGGGAATGCAGGCCATGGTCTCTGTATGGAGGAGTCCATGCGGAGCATCAACAATGTAATGGCCCTCATGGCCGAGCGCACTGCCTCCTTCATGGAGAGGATGGCAACTCTCATGGAGAGACTCCTCCAGGAGAACAATCAGGGCTTCCTGGGGATGCGCTTGGACATGCAAGCCCTCACAGCGGCATTGACCTCAGGTGGCCAGTGTCTGTGTGGGATATGGATTGGGCACCCAGTATCCCAGCTAGGTGCCCATTCATCAACGGTGAGCAGGGAGGTCTGAAGCAACCTCTTATTGGCGCACGAGCTGCCTGTCGTCTCTGCGGGCTCCTCTTTGCATGCTCTGGATGAGGGCAGCAGCTCCTCCACCCCTCTCCCAGTGACCATGGCATCTGAAGAGGCTGCGGCATTTGGGGAGATGCCAGCCATGCCACTGGCCATTCCCTCCTATGTGGGTCCAGCATAGGCTCCACGGGCCAGAGGACACCTGCCAAGGTCATCAAGGCCAACAGGACAGCAGAGTGAGCAGGCTGTCTCGAATGCCAGTGCCGGTGAGGGGGGGACCACCTAGACATAGCACCAAAAAATGTAAACTTAAGGCACCTTAGGCACAAAACAGGCTTCTTGCTGGTGGTTTTCTGTTGCCCCGGTATTAGTTAGTTATTAGTCAGTGTGCAGCTCAACACCTGTGAATGACGTTTCTTTTCTGTTTTGTTTTAGGAAAACATTAAATGCTTTAGTTGTGAACAATGCTCAGGGTGATTCCTTACTTCTGTAGGTGGACGGGAACCCATGATGTTATGATTGACTTGTTTGTCATTGAGCTTTATTGACAAGGCGCATAGTTAATGTTCCTGACCAGGCAAATGTTGCTTTTAGGTATCGAGTATGGAGCCCGCAGCACAGGCTTGTGTTTGAGCTCTATCTGTGCTGGGCTAGCTGAAGGTTCGTTGGATTAAAGCCTCCCGGGTGTCCCTGCCTCCCTGGAGTATGCCCGGGTCAGCATCTACCCCCTCAGCATTTCCTTTTGCATGCTCATCCTCAGACTCACTGCTGGACTCATCGTGTGTAGCCGCAGCCACTGTGTCTACATCTTCTTCCTCCACTGTGTCCCCTTTCTAGCACCAGATTATGGAGAGCACAGCATGCAACCACTATCAGCGACACACGATCTGGGGGTATTGGAGTGCATGCCCTGAACGGTCCAGGCATCAGAAGCGTATCTTGAGAAGACCGATGGCTCTCTCCACCGTAGCCTTTCTGGTGCCTTGGCTCCAGTTGTTCCGCTGCTCAGCTTCTGTTTTTGGATGGCAGAGGGGTGTTATGAGCCACCTTCTGAGGGGATAGCCCTTGTCATCCAGCAGCCATCCATCCAGCCGGGCTGGAGCACTGAAGAGCCCCAGCACCTGGGAGTGTCTGAGGATGTAGGCGTCATAGGAACCACCTGGGTACCTTGCTTGGACTTGTAGAATCAGCATCCTGTGATCACACACTATCTGCATGTTCATGGAGTGGAAGCCCTTCCTGTTGATGAAGGCACCGGGCTCACTTGCTGGCACTTTGGTGGCCACATGTGTACAGTCTATTGCACCCTGGACGCGGGGGAAGCCAGCAATGGCCGCGAAGCTCTGGCTCGCTCTGCCTGGCTGGCCTCGTCCCAGCAATAGTGAATGAAAGTCAATGCACGCCTGAACAGAGCGTCTGTAACCTGCTTGACACAACTGTGGACAGCTGACTGGCAGACTCCGCAAAGATCACCCACTGATCCCTGCCAAGAGCCGGAGGCATAAAAGTTGAGGGCAGCCATGACCTTCAACGTCACTGGCATGGGGTGTCCACCCACACAGTTGGAACTGATCTCAGGGCCTATCATCTGACAGAATGAGGTCACTATCTCCCTTGAGAAATAGAGCCTCTTTCGGCATTGCACCTCAGACATATTGAGGTAGCTGCTTCGCCGCCTGTATATACTGGCAGCAGGATAGTGGCGTCTTCTGGAGCCCCTTCCACCTTGCACTTCCTGTTGGCCCCTTTTGCCTCCCAAAGGTGGCTCCCCTGGAGGCTGAATGTGGACTCCTGGCCTCCTCCCACTTCTGGCCCTCTCTTCCTCCTCAGAGGAGGTGCCTCCAATGGACTCGCACTCGCAAGCCCACTCACCCCTCTTATCCTGCCCGTGGATGAGGTTTTTAAAAATGTGGCCTACCCGCCTGCCCATTGCGCCCGTGCAACAATCTGAAGATCGCACAGGATCCAAAAAATCTCAGTCTATTAATGCCTCAAGGGCCTTAAGTGGCCCATTAATTAATGGCGGGCGCGCATTGGAGCTCATAGTGCGCCTGCCCACCGAAATATCGTGATGTCACATGGTGACGTTGGAAGCACGCCTGACGTCACCACGCGTCATTTTACGCATCGGCGTGTTGGGCCCGTCCCCACATGCTGATGTCAAAATTCTGGCCACGGACTCGAAACGTTAACTCTGTTTCTCTCTCCACAGATTCTGCCTGACCTCTTGAGTTTTTTGCGATGGTGGTGGCGGGGGGGGCCGTCCTTTGTGCTGCTGAATGCATGTTTGGCTGTGAGTGTTTAGAAGAGGGAGTTACCTAGAGAAGCGAGATCAAAAATGGCAACACAGGCATCAAATCTGTGTAAGTCACTGATTTAAATCACAATCTGTCTAATGTGGGTACTTACAGCATATACTCATAACATCCATGCTAACAGCCTCTCCAAGACAGCGTTCAACACAGGCTGCACCAGAAATGTGCAGATGTGGCATGGACACTATTTTGCTACAAAACTGGCATCCATAGCATTAAAACTACTGGTGCTTCAGAGCTGAAATTTATGGCCAAAATACTCACAGCTTAAATAATTATTTTTCTGCCAGACACTTGAGCACCACATGTAACAATATTACTTGGAACTTGTAATAAAACTATTGAAAAATAAATATCAAGCTATTTCCTCTCCAGTTGCATGAAAATGTACTGAAGTGATTTCAATAATCAGTAAGTTAAATAAACAGCACCCCTTTCCATTATTATGGTGCACTGACCATATCATTTTCCAGTAATAAAGGTGATTATCACTCAGTATATAGTGTTTGCAGTGATTAAGTCACCATGATTGCATTTTCAGTGTGGATGCTAACATGCATTAATGGCATGGAGTGCGGTGACCCTTGTTTGTGAACACTATGATGCTCACCATCTACAGAAAAGGACCAAAGACGGAATAAACCTTCCTGAACTTCATTGTATATGTATTTTAAATAATAATGAGCAGAATGGAGCGATTCCCTGCTTTATTTCAAGTTTCTCATGGCTTCTGACAGCATGAGAGAATCTTCTTTGAGATTACTGCCTCACTTCCAGACATCATTACTCTCTGTACAAATATATAACAGTTAAAAGACGGGTCTTCAAAACAATTACAAAATAAATTCAAGTAACGTTGTTTGAATACAGAATTTTATTTTAGAACAATAGGTTGCTAAAACCTGCTAAACAGGAGGGAACATCTCTTATTGGTGGTTATAAAAGATACCTAATGCTACATATTCTTGATTAACGGCTCATGTATCAACGATTACTGGTGCATGCAAATAATCAGCTTCAATCTAAAACCTAGCAGTGCTTGAATTTGATGCAATAGAAATATGACTATTTGATTGATTCCAAGTTTTATTCACTGAAAATCATGACCTTGAGCTAGTTGTGTCTGCTAAAGAACAAAAGCTCATCCTCAAGGGACCAGTGTCTAGCAATTGTCAACATTTCTTATCTATTTCTCAAGATAGCAAATATGTTGTTGAAAGCCACTGTTAATTATTCAGTATTTATTAGACCCGAAAGACTAGAACAATGAAAATTTTTGTCAGAGGTCAATTTTGATGCTAAATAAGTGCCATAGCTGGAAATGACAATCAACTCTATTTTTCTTCACGTACATTCATTATCAAATGGAAGATAATTAACATAGAAGGAAGCAAAATTAACCACCAAACATTAAATCTAGCCCAAGGAGGAGAGTCTAGAGAAGGAAGAAGGCAAGGCCTGGCATCTCAGTCTTGTTGCCAACAGATACAAATGCACAGCACATAACTGTCATGAACATGGCACTTAACCTCAGCTTTGAGAGTCAAGAATAGAGTGTGAGAAATTGGAAATGTCACACTAGTTCAAAATGGGCTGCAAGATCCCAGTGCTGCATTGTCTCATGCTGTGCACTGACAGCTATTTGTGTTAATTTCAGCAGTACTTATTACAATTATTATTAGTCTTCTATAGTATATTGTTTGATCCTCAATTCAAGCAGTGTTAATGTTTTACTTACTATATCTGTAGTACACAATTATCTGCAATTTTGTTTACAGCATCACCAATGATTTTTTTTTTTTGCAAATGGAACTGCAACACAACCAAATCTTTCTTCCAAATACAACACTTATATTAATGCTGTCTACCAAGGTGTAACCCAGGCTGGTTTCTGTATGTTCCGCTGTACTGTTTGTTACATCAGGAATTTCCATAAAAAGCTTTATACATGATGCTTTTTCAATCATGAAAATATTTTATGTGAAGAATATTTTCATTGGCTAACGACTTGATTATTGCTTCTGTTCATGTTAGTTAGGTCAATGTCTCCATTAAAACAGTAGACAGAGGAGGAACATACAAAATTATTAAGCATTTTTCCACTAACATTGTCAACAGAAATTGCTAGACGTAATAACTATAACAGGCATGATAGTCCAGATTCCACCAGGGCTTCAAAGTGAAATAGCAAAATATGTGCAATAAACAAATGTAAATTCTCTTAGTTTCATGACAACTGTTTTGTACATTCAGTTATCCATCATAACAGCGACAAAGAAACAGGTAACCAGCTGGCCAGCCAGTGCTCTCTGCTGGTCAAGAGACATATTACAAGGACATTATCATAAACAATATCAGAAACAAAATGACATGGAAAGCATATTCAGAGAAAAAGTCTGTTCAGGCTTGTTTTAAGTAAAGAGAAATATACTGGAAATCTTGTTAATAAAAACACATGTTAATATCATCCTTTGAACATAATCAACTTTAGTAATTTGGGCAATATGCCTGCCTATGTAGTAAATTACGGCAAAAAAGAGAAAGAATGCCACATCAAAAGAAGTATTATTAAGCCAGTCACTGAGATTTGTTTTGATATTGAATAATGCTTTTTATATTAGTATTATGACAATAGTGTTGTCGTCAAGTAATTCATATTTACTTGTTAAAATAAAACAAATCCTCAAAGTTTTAGTTTAGATTTTTGCTGCATTAGGGAAAAGGATGAATAAAATTAATTAAAAACTGGTCTATTTTCTGCACGGCATTTTAGGTATTGAGTCAATATTATTCCAATGACCAGCTGCAAACATGTTCAAAGCAATTTGTGGTAGTTAAAAGGATCTTTATTGGTTTTCACCACAGCTTTTTTGAGGAGGAACAGCACTAATATTAACCCTTAAGGACAATTAGTTTACAAGCATGCCATGGTCACTGAGTAGAACAAAGTAACCTCATGCCTGCAATTCACCCAGTATGAAATGCTTGATCTCAAGATCAAGCAATGAGTGTGGGTCAGATGCTACCACACAGAGAGTTTACTCAGTCTGATGGTACCAGGAAACTACTAAAGCCAGTGGACCAGGATACTCCAGCAATAGTATCATTTTAACTGAATGGATCTGCATGCTTCATGTCAAAGGGGCATGTTGGGAAGTTCCTGGACTACCTTGAGAAATTTCACCTATTAATCTCTTGGAAGGCCTCAATGGAATTCTGAAAGTTCATGTGATTTTGGCAGAAGAACCAAAGGCCCCAACTCTTTAGAAGAAAAAAGTAATCAACCCTAGAAAGCATTAAGTTCTTTTCTAAAGAGGTGGAATGCCTCCCTTTAAGCTTTGTTTTTTTATCCAGTCTAGTAGGGGCTCAGATGGAGCAACTATGGGCTGCTCCAGTGTACAAAAACAGGATAGGGACACACATCGGTGACCACTGTTCATGCAGGTGAATCCATCTCTGGGGCCTTAGGCCAGGTTTTGAATCTTAGCTGGGAATTCCACTTCAGCAAACTTGTGACAGCAGTGGAGGACTATAAAAATTTTAGCCCCTTATTTGATGTTAATTCATCTCACTCATGCCTTTAACCTCAGTCATTTCTTCAAGCTAATTCATGATGGCATCAATAGTTAACTGTACAAACAAAAAATAAAATATTTGTCATGTTTTTATTTAAAAATGAACTCCTGATAAAAGAAGTTTCACTATCTGATATTACTAGGAATTTGCATTTTTTTCCTGCTTCCCTTTGTGGTTGGATGGATATTTAGCAGAACCAATATTCAATTTTTAAAATCCCATAACTGACATAAGGCATATAGAATTATAAGAGGTAATATAGATTAGTTAATCACTATCGAACCATTTAAAAAATTTTGAGCACAACATTCAGTTCTGTAGTGCCAAGTTGTTCAGCAGTAAAAGGTGCCATTTTGCCTCCAAAATGTCACCTGCAGTGTGAGCACACACATCTGCTGCTGGCCTCCCCAAATGCCATTTTGATGAGGATGTTAGCTTGTGTACAGGAGCATCTACCAGACCTATGCAGATTGTGACAACAATCATGGTGTTACGCTGAGTCAAGGTCAACCCTGCCATTTTGGAATTAAAAACAGAAAATGCTGGAAATACTCAGCAGGTCAGGCAGCATCTGTGAAGAGGGAAACAGAGTTAATGGGGACCATTTTCTTCCTGCTAAGTTGGCCGGTCGGGATTGGGTGCGGGCCTTATCATTGGAGCTGCCTCAGGGAAATTCAGAACAGACTGAGAATTTTTAATAAATAAAGTTTAAAATTATTTATACATGTCCCCATGACAGTGTCACATGAGCTAGGACATGTTTATGAAATGTGAAAAATGTATTTCTTAATTTAATTAAACCTTCTTGAAGCCTCATCCCGCCCGTGGATGAGGTTTCATGAAAAACGCAAAGGCTGCCTGTGCTCTTCGCCTGCCTGCCAACCTTAAAGTTTGAATGACAGCTCCATTAATTATCTAAATTGGTTTTTAAATAACCTTACCAGGCCTTGTCCAGTTCGGCGGGCGCACAGCCTCCTCTGGCATGTGCCCGCCGAACAGAAGATCTGAATGATGCACGGTGATGTCGGGACGCACGCCTGATGTCACCGCGCGTAATTTTATGCATCGGCATATGGGGCCCGCCCCCACATGTCGAGATGAAAATTTTCACCAATGTTTCATGTCACTGACCTTTCATCAGAACTGGGAAAAGTTAGACATCTTATACGTTTTGAGCAAGGTTTGGGTGGGACAAGAACAAATGAAGGTCTTTGATAGGGTGGAAAACAGGAGACATTGAATGACCAAAGAAAAAATTCTCCCCAAAGATACAAAAATGTGCCTAGAACAGGGGCGCTGCTGTCTGAAAGCAAACATAAGAAAAAACCCAAAATATGCAAAGGAGAGGAAGCAAAAAACAAGATAGTTTACAGTCTGAAATTGTTGAACTAAATATGGGGTCTAGATGGTTGTGAAATGCCTAATTGAAAGGGGGGATGCTGTCCCTCGAGCTTATGTTGAGCTTCACTGCCATTTTGGAGCTCATTGCTCCAGTTAATGCCATCTCTTAGTCTTGCACAGCCAAACACATTAAGGAGCAGGAAGGACCCAAACACCCATCAGCACTATTTACAGGGATCATTAACGATTTGTTTAGTTTCTGATTGATTGCTGGTAGTTTTTTTTTTACTGCAATTGTAGAAATCTTTGGTGGTTTCCAAAGTTGTTTGAAGTCACTGAATTCTACAGGGAGTGGTGCTGTGGGTGCTGTATAGCTAGTCTTGACTTCAAATATTCTGCACAAACCACTTGCTTCCGGGAATGGATGCAGTAGTGTGCAAGTCCCTTGGTCAACAGCATGTCATGGATAATGAACAGAAACCTCACAGAGTAGGATGAGTTGCTGGAAGAGGGAGGAGGAGGGGAAGGGCTCTCAACAGATGGCCATATCCACCTAGCAATGGACCAATTCATGGACCTTTATGGACCAATTCTCCTATTTATACTTCAGCAAGGAACAGTGTAAGTCCACTTCACTAAAGGAAGTCCGCACTAAAAGCTGCCATCTACTGCAGCCACAGCATTGCCAGTGCCTGTGAAGGTGACTGTGACCATGAGCTTTTATGCTTCTGGTCCCTTTCAGGATAGAGTAGGTAATATTTGCAACATCTCCCTGTTTGATGCCAATGGAAGGTAAGGGAGGTCACTGAGGTTCTGTATTCCAAGAGAGCTGAATAGATTTCATTCTCTTTTGCCAAAGGGAAGTCTGCAGAGAAGTACACAGCTACATTGGGATTGCAGGTTCCCCTCGTTGTGTATGATGTTGCCTGTATGCACTTGTCCAGTTCTGGTACATCTCAGAGTTGAAACGCAATGCCCGCAAAAACATGTCCAGCGGGTGTGCGTGCAGCATGCCCTGCTGGCAAGTGCTCATTATCCCGGCAAAAGTTATGATGCCTTCATTCTGTGGCAACCCACTGTGCATCTGCATTTGAGCTGCCATGACAAACCAGAGGGCAGATGCTGGGCATCAACAGCTATCCACAGACTACATGACTCATGGCTAACGTGTGGAACCTACACACTCTTGAGCAACATACATACAATGAAAGCCATGATGCCATATAAATGGTGATCAAGTAGGCCATTTTTGGTGCTTAAATGCTTCTGCTGCCCGGATTGCTCTGGAGGAGCCCTGCAGTACTCGGAAGAGTGCTTGTCAATATTCATTGTGCAGCATATCACAATCTTGCCATCGTGAGGGCACAGCTCTTGCTGCCATGTATGCAGTGAACAGCTAAGGATGTCGAGGACAATGACAAGGATACAAGATAACCAACAGAGCCCCCCTCTGGCTGGGAAGTCTGTGATTGACCCATCCACCTGCGGTGTCAGTGAACACAACCTCAATTTCCCTTTAACAACAGTCCCACACCTGTACTTCCCCCTGCAGACCATTGCAGTGTCTTCTTGGTCACAATGCAATAATAAAAAAGGCACCACAAACCAAAATTTATCAAGCTATGCCAAATTGCGTACAGAAGTCAACCAACCATACCTGTGCATTTTCTTAGTGCCCATTTTCCATGTGCCTCTGCCTTTCCTAGGGCTCCTACACAGTGCTACCCCTGGGAGGCTGCTGACTTCAGCAGGGGAAGGCTGCAAATGGCTTTGCAGGATAACCTTGAGCAGCTCTGGCTGCAGATTACATCAGCTTGGCACAGGCAACAATAGTATGGACTGGCTGTCAGAGGCAAGTGCAAGGACATTGGTGGATTGGTGGAAGAATGAACGCTATCACCCTGAGAGCAGACAGCAGGTTCATCCTTTATAGAACCACTGCCACACCCCCAGGACAGTGCCTCAGTAAATCCAGCAATGTATTGGAGGACAGATTTGCTGGACTGCTGTGACACCCTTCCACCTTCTTTAAACACTGGTATCTACATCTAAGATGGCAGCAGTCTTAGCCTGCATGTCAGCAAGATGAACTTGCATGACTTCAGTCTGGGTTTCCACTGCAAGTTTCTGACATTGGGTGGCTTCTGTTTGTGCTGCAATGGAAACGGAGTCATCATCCATCAGACGCTACTCCATAGATCAGTCTAATACGTTTCCATACACTTGGCCACCATGTCCACACTGGAAAGGAAGGCTCCAAACTCTGTATAAAGCCCTATGCCAAGCTGGTGTTGGATTCCACAGTCCTTTTTCAAAAATTCATTCATGGGGTGTGGGCACCGCTGGCTAGGCCAGCATTTATCCCTAATTGCCCTTGAGAAAGTGATGGTGAGTTACTTTCTTGAACCGCTGCAGCCCATGTGGTGTAAGTACACACAGAGTGCTGTTAGGGAGGGAATTCTAGGATTTTGACACAGCGACAGTGAAGGAATGGTGATATATTTTCAAGTCAGGATGATGAGTGGAGGGGAACTTGCAGGTTGTGGTATTTCCATGTGTCTGCTGTACCTTGTCCTTCCAGATGATAGCGGTCATGGGTTTTGAAGGTGTTGTCTAAGGTGCCTTGGTGAATTCCTACAGTGTATCTTGTAGATGGTACACACTGCTGTCACTGTGCATTGGTGGTGGAGGAGTGAATGTTTGTGGATGGGGTGCCAATCAAGTGGGCTACTTTGCCCTGGATGGTGTCAGGCTGTCAAGGGGTCAAGAGAGTATTGTTGGAGCTGCACCTATCCAGGCAAGTGGAAAGTATTCCGTCACATTCCTGACTTGTGCCTGGTAGATGGTGGCCAGGATTTTGGGAGTCAGAAGGTGAGCTACTCGGTACAGGATTCCTAGCCTCTGATTTGCTCTTGTAGCCACAATATTCATATGGCTGGTCCAGTTCAGTTTCTGGTCAATGGTAGCCCTGAGGATGTTGAATGTGGGGGATTCATGTCAATTGAATGGTTAGATTCTCTCTTGTTGGTAATGGTCATTGTCTGGCACTTGTGTGGCATGAATGTTACTGGCCACTTGTCAGCCAAAACCTGGATATTGTCCAGGTCTTGCTGCATTTGGACATGGACTGCTTCAGTATCTGAGGAGCTGTGAACAGTGCTGAACATTGTGCAATCATCAGCGAACATCCCCACTTCTGACCTTATGATGGAAGGAAGGTCATTGATAAAACAGTTGAAGATGATTGGGCCTAGGACACTACCCTGAAAAACTCCTGCAGTAATGTCCTGGAGCCGATATGATTGACCTGCAACAACCACATCCAAGTTCCTTTCTGCCAGGTATGACTCCAACCAGTGGAGCACTTTCCCCAATTCCAATTGACTCCAATTTTGCTAGGGTGCCTTGATGCCACATTTGGTCAAATGCTGCCTTGATGTCAAGGGCAGTCACTCTCACCTCACCTTACGTCTGGGGTTCAGCTCTTTTGTCCATGTTTGAACTGAGGCTGCGCAGAGGCTTTCTGACATGTGTGTCAATGCACCAAACATTTCAAATGTACATACACAACTGCCTTCTGTAGGCCATCCCACTGAGGTACTCACCTATGTCCTCGACAGAAGAACTAGTGTGTAATCTCACACTCCAGCAAGTTAGCACTTGTGCTACCCTTGCCCCACTCATCCCTGGTGGCTGCAAGTGTGAGAGCAAGTAACAGTGTTTCTTCTTTATCAGTGTCTTCCTGCTCTTTCACCTCTCTTTCTTCCATCACTGCCTGGCCGGGTTGCACTTCTCAGTTATCTTGAAATAGAAAAATGCAAGGGTAGGATTGTGATGAGGGAAGAGTGGGAAGCAAAAGGTGCATGTTTACATCATTTCTGACTTTTAAATCAGAAGAGATTTTGGGATATGTGGAAGTGGGATATGAGAAGGAAGATTAGGTATGGCCATACAGTCATCTTCAATGGGTTCAGTCATGGCCTCTCCAACAATGGACTTAAGAATATGAAACTGTGCTTATTGCCAGTTGATTAGGCGCTGCTGCCTCTGGCTATGAGCCACCTTTTCCTGCAGAAGAGGGCACCGTGACAGTGAGTGTGGTGCAACCTGTTTGGGTGATATGGTTGCTATGGTTGAATAGCTGGCAGTGTGTGCAAGTTGAGAGAGATGTTGGTGTCCGGCTTGCAGCAGTATTAAGTGTGTGAAGGTGAGCTGAAGCTATATAGGTTAGGTCAGAATTGTGATTAACAGAGATTGTTGGGAGATGACTGACAGAGATGTGGTGCATTGAGCAGTATGCAAGGCTAGTTGTGCAATTGCTGGGCGGTGGTATTTGAAGATACATTTACTGACCTTGATCACTCATGTAAGGTCATTGAACTCCTTGTGGCACTTCACCCAGGTTCTCAGGGCTAGACCCCTGGTGTTGACCTCCGTTGTTATCTGGACCCACTTCTCAAAGTTTGTCTGGAGGTCCTCCTGTGGACAGATGACATTTCTCCTGCAATCCACCTCCTTCACCAATCTTGTGGCCCACTCTGCCCTGTTTTATCATTCTTGTCTCTTTCAAAGGTCATAACTTTACAGTTACTTCCAACATCTGTTCCATTCAAACTGCATGTCCCCTTCAAGGGGCTGCAGGCAGTCTTTAAGTAGTAAAGGTTAGCTTTAACTTGTAATAGCATTTCACGATTTTGCACTCCCTCAGGTATGCAGCCACCCAAACAGCGAGATTAGCACTGTGAAATAGCCTAAAGTTGTAGACACAAAGTTCACGGCCAAGATTTCCCAGTCGGCGAGCGGGGAGGGCCGGCCCGTTCACCAATGTGTAAAATGACATGGGATGACATCGGGCAGAGCTCCCGACGTCACTGCGCCCCATTTAAATTTTCAGGTAGGCAGGGGCTCAGCAGAATCAGCTGTGCGCCTGCCGACCTATCAGTGGCCAATTGAGGCCATTGACAGGGTCATTAAAGTAATTAGTGGACCTGCCCATCTAAACCGGGAGCCCTGGCAGGCATTAAAAGAAGCATGACACCTCATGCATGGGCGAGATGAGGTTTCATGTAGGTTTTAAAGAATGTAATAAAAGGGTATTTGAAGATGATGGGCATGTCCCAACTCATGTGATAGTGTCACACAAGGGAACATGTCAGGGAAATTTTTTTCTCTATCTTTCAGATTTGAAAGAAGGAAATCAAAAATGGGTGGGGATGGAGCAGAGAGCTCATGATCTGAAGCCCTACTCCAGCATGATGCCGCCACCAAACACATCTTCCCTTCACCCCCCACCACCCCCCACCCTCCCCCCCACCACCCCGCCGCCGTAGGCATTCCATAGGGACTGTTCTCTCTGGGACACCTTGGTCCACTCCTCCATCACCCCCAACACCTCAACCCTCTTCCACGGCACTTTCCCATGCAATTGCAAGAGGTGCAACACCTGCCCCTTTACTTCCTCTCTCCTCACCGTCCAAGAGACCAAACACTCCTTTCAAGTGAAACAGCATTTCACTTGCACTTCCCTCAATTTGGTCTACTCTATTCACTGCTCCCAATGTGGTCTCCTCTACATTTAGAGACCAAATGCAGACTGTATGACTGCTTTGCGGAACACTTTCAGTCTGTCTGCAAGCATGACCCAGACCTCTCTGTCGCTTGCCATTTCAACACACCACCCTGCTCTCATGCCCACATGTCCATCCTTGGCCTGCTTCAATGTTCCAGTAAAGCTCAACGCAAACTGGAGGAACAGCAACTCATCTTCCGATTAGGAGCTTTACAGCCTTCCGGACTTAACATTGAGTTTAACAACTTCAAATCACGAACTCCTTCCTCCATCCTCACCCCTTTTTGATCCCCTTTTTTCAAATATTTTTAAAATTTTTATATATTTTTTTTCCACCTATTTTTATTATTTTTTAAAATATTTATTTCTGTTCTTTGTTTTATTTCCACCTTTTAGCCCATTTCAATATTTTTTCCCACACTGTCCCCTCCCCCACCCCACCCCCACTAGGGCCACCTGTCACTTGCTCATCTTGCTTTCTACTCTTAATGTCACCATTAGCACCTCCTTTAGCCAGTATCACCCCCCTTCGACATTTTGTTTGTAACATCTTTTGCAATCTCTCCTTTGCCTCCACCTACCACTGGCCTTCTATCCAGCTTCACCTGACCCACGGCACCCGGACCCCAAACAATAAATATTCCACCATATTTTTACTTGCAAATTATTTTTTGTTCTTTG
Source organism: Carcharodon carcharias (assembly GCF_017639515.1). NCBI lineage: Eukaryota > Metazoa > Chordata > Chondrichthyes > Lamniformes > Lamnidae > Carcharodon > Carcharodon carcharias. The sequence goes on from NC_054470.1 coordinate 43,289,090, forward strand.
GTCTCTTTACTTTCAAAATCCCCTCAGCCTCCTCCTGTGTTGGGTGAATACTTTCACCATCTATTTGCGGACCCAGGTATGGAAAACTTGACACCATGAAGCTATACTTGTGCTTTTTAGCTTTGATGCCATACCTCTTGGAAAATTGAGCTAGGACTTTGTTCAATCTCGCAACATCTTTCTTAGTCTTACTGCTAATTTGAATGTCATCAAGCAGCACATACTCTTCATCCCACGTGGCACCCGATCTATGATGCTCCGGAGCACTACAGGCACATAGGCTCCCCAACTGGTAACCTTTCACCCTGGCTTGTATATGAATGATAAGCTATCCATGCTCTTGTCAGTTAATTCTAATTACCTCCACCACTGAAGGCAGGTAGAGGTAATACTTTTTCCCCTTTAGTGTGTTGACAATATATTTTAAAAACAAATGCATGGATTTCAAGGCAACTTGGTACACAGATAGTATGGCCCAAGGAAGAACAGATTAGTTTTTGATGAAGATACAGATCCTGATTTTTAAAAATTATTTACACATTTGTTAACACTTGGAGATAGGGCGAATAGACTTTTTTAAAAAGATTGGTGTGGGTTGTTCTATTTGGAATGTTGTTGATTGTTTTAGGATGTTGCGGATTGTCGCTGCTGCTGTGGAAGTATATGTCACAGCTGTCAAAATGAGAGCAGAGTTTTCAGCGCTGGTTGCTGCATGTAAATTGTCCTGAAGCCTCCTCAGCGAGATGGAAGCATTCAGTAAAAAAAATTATTTTCTCAGATTTGTAGTTATAGAGCATTAATGCAAGCAGGGAAAAGCCTTAGGGGAGAGCTGAGTAATTGGAATAATTTTAAGTTAGCACAGCATGATGGAGATATGCACTTTTCTGAGTGCCTTCTTCCCTTGTCACAAGTATGCATTTGAAATCTTATTTTCTATTTGATAAATTAGGAAACAATTCTTCACTGGTAAGCAGTGGGCAAGTATCATTCTTGATCACCTTATCTACTGTTTGCTTATAATCTCCACAAATCCAAATGGGCCACTCTTTACTTATTCCTTCCAATTGCAAATAAAGGCACTGGCCTGGCCTTGCAAAATGTTGGCTGTACATGCACATGACATGTGTACTCTAATCAATCTTTCAAACTGCAGAAACTTCCTCAAAATTAACTTTAGGTGTTCCAAAACATATGTCACAATGCTTTTCGGCCCTTAATTGCTCAAATGAAATGTAAAAAGAATTCCACCTTCACCTCATCACCATCTTTGTTGTGTACTGCACAGAGAATAGACTCTCACATGTTCAACTGGAAGCAACATGTTGAAGACTTGATTTACATCTCTCCAAAGGAGGCAGCTCTTACAATATGCTACATCCCCAAATCTGGGTGCAATCTTCTAACTGGTCTAGCCAACAATATTCATGCATACAGCACTATTTCTTTGTATACCTTGGATCATCAGCATCAGAATCCTTGATTCTTCGCCCAACTTAATTTTAAAAGATAAGAAAATTAAATCTGCAAACTTACTGCCACGTTTACATTGTGGCAAAGTCATTTTTTGAGTGTATTTGATGTAAAAAGTAGCAACATAGTTCCGGTGTCAGGCGCTAATCTGCAACCCAAGTGTAAGTAAGACCAAACAATACCAGATCTCCTCCAAAAGGATGTCTCAGATGACTGGTGTAAGAAATAGCAATAAGAAATTGCAACATAACATTTCAGAATAAACATGCAAATTGATGGGTTAATAGCCAGATGCTTTTATTTCCAGACTCTCTAAAATATTCCAAGGAGAAACGAAAACAATACAGCAAACCATTCAAAACTAAAAACAGAAGAGTTCCAATTTTCTGTTCAATAACACTCAATTTTTTTAACATTCCTGTGGAAAATTAAATATTCTTTCACCCATGTGATACAGAAGTCAAAAACCAATCATCTTTCTCCCTTACGATATTGATTCAAAATTGGTGATACGGTTTTATGAAGTTTTCGCAACATGATAGCTCCATGTCAAGCTTAAAAATATCAAAGTAGGTACGTAATTTCCTTTCTGTGAACTATACTGCAGGTGTCTTACCCATGAGGCTTGTTATGATCCTAGGCCAGTCCCCCAAAGTTTTGGATAAGATCTGGTTAGGGACCAATAACATTTTGTTTATGAACTGTTTTGTCACTTCTTAACAATTAAGAATACACACACACACATATACAGCTATCTGCTTCTGAACTCCAGCTTCCTGTGTAAAAAAACAGGAGATTTCTTTCATTCTTATTCTACACCAGAGGGCAATACATCCGGGACTTACCACACCCTACTGTCAGGTTTTTTTATATAACACTTCTTTTTAACTAAAATGTTCTTTTACAAAAAAGTATAAATGTTAAACACAAACATCACATCTCCTCCCCCTTTAGCCAGGAAAAAATCGGTCAGGCAGTTTGCAGATTCGCTTTGGTCCAGAGGAGAGTGTTGGCTTAGGTATTTCAATTTGTTTGCTTAGAAATGGAAGATTCAGCCGTTCCACTTATTTCTGTTCAGGTTCAACAGTTGCAGCTACAGGTGCTTTAGGTTTGTCTGTTAAATCAAGTGGGGTTTCACCCACTGGAGCAGATGTTTCCCAGAAATCTTCCACCAGGACTAAAGATCGCTGGAAATTTGATTCCTTAGATTTGGCTTCTCTAATCTGGTCAGTATGGCTCTTCCAGATTGCACAGGAAGATTCCACATCATAGGTCAATGGTCTTCGACGCTTGATGATTCTTCCCAGGAACCACTTTGGTGTTCCAATGTAATTTCAGACCCAAACAGACTGATCCAGATTAAACTCAGAAGTTGGTTTACTGGTGTCATGTGACCTTTTCTGATCTAATTACCTTTAACCAATCATTCCTTTCAAATCCGGACACAGCAAATCAATTCAGGCACACAGTCGTCTTCCAAGCATCAACTCAGCAGGAGATAAGCCTGTTGTTGAATCTGGAGTGTTACAATACATCATCAAAAAGTTCTTCAGCTTCAACTTCCAATCTCTGTGTGTCATGCCCTTCAATATGGCCGTTTTGAATGTCTGAACAAAGTGCTCCACCTCACCACTTGAGGATGGGTGGTAAGGCGAGATGAGAATCTGCTTGATTCCATTGTTTTGCAGGAATGTTTGAAATTCACATGATGTGAACTGTGTACCATTGTCAGACACAATCTGCTCCGGCAATCCAAAAGTTGTGAACACATTCAGAAGAGCATCAATGGTCTTTGCTGAAGTAGTCAACTTCATGGGAATAACATGAGGCCACTTTGTGCAGGCATCCACTACAATCAGGAACGTATGCCCAAGAAATGGTCCAACAAAGTCCACATGAAGTCTCTGCCATGGGTGGTCAGGCAAAGTCCAAGGATGTAATGGGGCAGGTGCAGGAGAAGATTTCATTTCTTAGCATGGAAGGCAATCACTGACCATGCCTTTGATGTCTTTAATAACTCCAAGACTTTCTTTTAAGACATCAGTATGCTTGTCTAACAAGGACTGCAGCATGGGGTTGCAATGCACTTCGTTTGTTTTATTTTAATCCAGCAGAATTCCTTTTAGCCAGTTCTTGCCCATAAGCGATGGACAATCTCCTTTCACAATGATAAGTGGCAACCCTGCTTTTTGATCTCCATATTTAGCTTGAATGGACATTTTTCCAGGTATGTTCACAAGCTCACCAGTGTAGGTGCTAAGCTGGAGGAGGGTTTTCTCCAATAGGCACTTCTTGACAATTTTCTCCCATGTCTTCTCTGAAGCAATAGAAACAGCTGCTCCAGTGTCAACCTCCATTTCAACCATTTTACCACTTAAGGCAATGCCAACTTTTAGTCCTGTATCTAGTTTCAGATCAGACTGAATGCAATATAATTGCTCTTCTGTATTGTGGCTGCTAGTTTCACTTTCTATTCTGTCTTGTCAGGACTAGCATTACTTTTGTATTTTGTTTCCAAGTAATGAGTCCTTTTAAACTGCCTGATTATTTTCAAGCACAACTTGTCTGTGTGCTCCTCATGATGCCTTTTTCTTGGCGATACTGCTTTACTGTGATCAGCCTTTGATCTGCGTGCACGTTGTACATGTCCTTTTTTTCCACAGTAGAGACAATTAGCGGTTTTCCACTTACAGGCTTCTGCATGATACCCTATTCCATTACAGTGGTGACATGTTTGCAAGCAAGTATACCCTGACATTATTATTTTAACTTCAGCATTGTTAGAATGTGCTTTCAAATCTCCAGCTTGTTTCTTTGCCATTTCTATGCTTTGCGCAATCTCGAACACTTTCTTCAGTGTCAGCTTTTGCTCTGCTAACAATCTATGCTGAATTCTTTCATTTCTCAGTCCACAAACCAAGCAATCGCTCAACGCTTCTTCCAGGTAACCTTTAAAGTCACAATGTTCCGCTAATATTCTCAACTCAGCCAGGAATTGGGACACACTCTCATGCAGTTCTCTTTGGTGAAACTTGAATCTCTCAGCAATAATTGTTGGCCTGGGATCGAAGAGCTTTTTCAAAACATCCACAAGCTTTTTAAAGCTTTTATTTGCTGGCTTGTCAGGAGCAATGAGATTTCTCAGTAAAGTGAAATTTTTAATTCCGATGACTGTAAGAAACTCTGTGGCCTGCTTTTCCTCTTCAATCTCAATCACAATGAAAAACTATTCCATTTGCTCAACATAAGCTACAAAGTCTATAGTAGCTGGATCAAAAGCCTCTAAAGCCCCTAACGATGATCCCATCCTTGTCACCATTTGAAGTGTTCACACACACATGTACAAGCGCACACACACATGCTTCTCAACCTTAGCTTCCTGTGTAAATAAACTGAAGGTTCCTTTATTCATTATTCTACACCAGAAGGCAATACATCTAGGACTTAGCATACGCTACTGTCAGGTTTTTTATATAACACTTCTTTTTAACTAAAATGTCCTTTTACAAAAAAGCATAAATGCTAAACACAAACATCACAGCTTAAAGTTGACAATGTCTGAGATACAAGGCACTTGCTAAGAGAAGAAAACGACAAGATTCCATAGGTTTGGAACAAACAAAAATAAACTTTGCTATACTAGGTCAAAAAGATAAACGATGTACAACATCTTTCTTATACTCTAACATTCAGAGTTAATGAGGTACTTGTGAATTACAGGCAAACCATGATCGAACACATCACCCTACAATACCAACTACAATACATAGCAAATGCGACCAAGATAGATCCCATGGGGGAGGTGTTGTGTGGGGGCGGGCACAGGCGGGAGCGCAGCCTTTCGACGCCCCCGATCGGCTGGACGTAGCTATTTTACATGGGCGGGTCAATTAAGGCCCGGCTAGAGTGACATGCACCCGGAAGCACTGAGAATTCCATGTGCGGGCGGGGGAGTGCTGCCTGAGTTGGGGCCTGCACTCTTTCACGCATGCACGCAAAAGAGCGCAGAAATCTCCCTGAGGCACAGACGTGCCTCAGGGAGGTTAGTTTAAGTGCAAAAAATTTTAATAAAGGAAAAAAAAATGTTGAGACATGTCCTCTCATATGAAACTGTCACCTGAGCTGGGACGTGCCTATTAATTTTATTAAAAATGTTTACAACACTTTAAAAACCTTCATGAAACCTCACCCTGCCCATAGATACGGCTCCATGAAAAATGCGAAGGCTGCCTGGGCTCTTCGCCTGCCCGCCAACCTTAAGGTTGGACAGGCAGCTCAGTTTATTAATTTAATTGAGAGCTAACTGGCTTTAATAGGCCTTTGACAGTTCAGCGGGCACGCAGCCAACTCGGGTGTGTGCCTGCCAAACTGAAAATCTGAGTGACGCAAGGTGACATTGGGACGCACGACCGACATCACCGCGTGTCATTTTACGCCTCAGCGAGTGGACTCTGCCCCTGCACACCGAGCTGAAGATTCTGCCCATGGATTTTGCAGCAACCCACCCAGATGTCAGGAAACACCAAGTCAACCAATCTGACTGAAACTCTGTCTCCCTCAGAAGGGACTCCAAAATTTTCACTTTCAAAGTTCAAGCCTCCTAATTCCCTCAAAGCTGCTCCAAATTGGACTACTTCAACAACTGCACACCTCCCAGGGTTTCCACCTCATTTCAAGACTCTGTTTCCCCTGTGTTTCTGATTGTACACTCCAGTCTCTGCTTACTAGAACAAATTTCAGCTCTTTAATAGCCAACTAGCTTCACTGAACTGGTACTGTCCCTGGATTTCACCAAACTCCAATTTTCCCAACTACACCCAAGCTATAAATAGCTCCCAGGGCTTCTTCTGACCCCAAACCCTTTCCAGTGTGGAGCCAGTGACCTTCTGCCACCTTCTCAGCTCCCAAGGACTTCTCCTGGCCCCTAACTGCACGGAACTATCAAATGGCTCCTGGGCCCTAGCTACATAGAGCCAGATAACTGGAATGCTTTCTGCCTGGAGCCTGCTTAACAGCAGCACCTTTTCAGAATGCCTTTTCCCCCATTGCCAAACACACACTCCCTCAGCAAACACACAGATAAATTGAAACCCTAGAACTTTCTTAATGGGCTTACCCATCTTCATTACAATGTAGCCAGGGCTCACTGAATGTTTTTAAACTAGTTGTAGCTTTAACTCCCAAAACAAAACAACATTCTGGGCTGCATTTCTTTGCTAGCAGTGTAGACACCTCGTCTCCAATTCCCTGGCTAAGTAAGCCCACATGCTGTTTTCTGATCTTACCTTTCTAGCTGTTAACCCCTTAAGTCAACATGACACCAATCTTTTAAGTAAAAGAGTCTTCAACCTGTTTTAGTGGCATTTATCCCATTTTCTACAGTTAACTTTAAATCTTCCCAGAACTAAAAATCTATAACAAAATACTATGAGCCATGAACTAGGTATTCATAACAGGTTTGATAACATAAATTAGCTGTCTTTATCTTAGAGTTGTATTGCATGTTGTCAGGATTTTGTAACACCTTTCTTACATAAGTAAGTTGACGGTTGTATGTGCATTTAAACCTTTTTGACACATGGAGTAACAACTGTACTACTGGGAAGATGGCTATTGTCAGAGATCAACAGTACAAGTTCTTATCAGGTGCACAAATACAATAGCACAATTAGTGCTCTTGCATCTGTTGATGACATCATTAGAAATCCTTAGAATGAGAATCCAAAGTATCCCCATCCACCACTACTCTCCTCCGTCTGGCTGAACTTGTTCTCACACTGAACAATTTCTCCTTCAACTCCTCTCACTTCCTCCAAATAAAAGGTGTGGCTATGGGTACCCACATGGGCCCCAGCTATGCCTGTCTCTTTATGGGGTATGTGGAACATTCCTTGTTCCAGTCCTACTCCGGCCCCCTTCCACAACTCTTTCTCCGGTACATCGATGATTACTTCAGTGCTGCTTCATGCTCTCGTCGGGACTTGGAAAAATTTACTAATTTTGCTTCCAATCTCCACCCCTCCATCATTTTCATGTGGTCCATCTCTATGACACTTCCCTTCCCTTCCTTGACCTCTCTGTCTCAATCTCTGGTGATAGACTGTCCACCAATATCCATTACAAGCCTACCGACTCCCACAGCTACCTCGACTACAGCTCCTCACACCCCGCTTCCTGTAAGGACTCCATCCCATTCTCTCAGTTCCTTCGCCTCCGTCGCATCTGTTCCAATGATGCTACCTTCAAAAACAGTTCCTCTGACATGTCCTCCTTCTTCCTCAACCGAGGTTTTCCACCCACAGTCGTTGACAGGGCCCTCAACCTTGTCCGGCCCATCTCCCGCGCATTCACCCTCACGTCTTCTCCTCCCTCCTAGAAACATGATAGGGTCCCCCTTGTCCTCACTTATCACCTCACCAGCCTCCGCATTCAGAGGATCATCCTCCGCCATTTCCGCCAACTCCAGCATGATGCCCCCACCAAACACATCTTCCCTTCATCCCCCCGTCGGCAATCCGTAGGGATCGTTCCCTCCGGGACACTCTGGTCCACTCCTCCATCACCCCCTACTCCTCAACCCCCTCCTATGGCAACACCCCATGCCCACGCAAAAGATGTAATACCTGCCCTTTCACTTCCTCTCTCCTCACCGTCCAAGGGCCCAAACACTCCTTTCAAGTGAAGCAGCATTTCACTTGCATTTCCCCCAACTTAGTCTACTGCATTCGTTGCTCCCAATGTGGTCTCCTCTACATTGGAGAGACCAAACGTAAACTGGGCGACCGCTTTGCAGAACACCTGCGGTCTGTCTGCAAGAATGACCCAAACCTCCCTGTCGCTTGCCATTTTAACACTCCACCCTGCTCTCTTGCCCACATGTCTGTCCTTGGCTTGCTGCATTGTTCCAGTGAAGCCCAACGCAAACTGGAGGAACAACACCTCATCTTCCGACTAGGCACTTTACAGCCTTCCGGACTGAATATTGAATTCAACAACTTTAGGTCTTGAGCTCCATCCTCCATCCCCACCCCCTTTCTGTTTCTTCCCCCTTCCTTTTGTTTTTTCCAATAAATTATATAGATTTTTCTTTTCCCACCTATTTCCATTATTTTTAAATATTTTAAAATCTTTTATGCTTCCCCCACCCCCACTAGAGCTATACCTTGAGTGCCCTACCATCCATTCTTAATTAGCACATTCGTTTAAATAATATCACCAACTTCGACACCTATGTGTTCTTTTGTTCTGTTGTCTGTGATATCTTTTGATGATCTGCTTCTATCACTGCTTGTTTGTCCCTACAACCACACCACTCCCCTCCACTTCTCTCCCCCCACCCAAACCCACCCCCCCTCCCCACACACCTTAAACCAGTTTAAATTTCACCCCTTCCTTGGATGCACCTAGTTGTGTTGAAGGGTCATGAGGACTCGAAACGTCAACTCTTCTTCTCCACCGATGCTGCCAGACCTGCTGAGTTTTTCCAGGTAATTCTGCTTTGTTTTGGATTTCCAGCGTCCACAGTTTTTTTGTTTTTAAAAAATTTCTATATCTTCACCTTGGCCTAAACAGGAACATATCACCATGTTTATTTTGGCTATTGAAAAGTATGATTTGTACAGCATTGGCAGGTAACTCGACTGGACAAGCTTGGCACCTAAACAGCAACTTCTATGTTGCTATCCAAGGAAGACACGTGTTTTCTAGCTAATCCTTTCATTCTTACTCTACCAGTATAACTGCATGTAATTTATGAATCATATGGTTTAGAATGTAGATAGAACAACACAAAGTCCATGAAGCAAGCATCCACCTTTGATTGATGATTCTTCTTATTGTCTGACATACTTTCATAGTTTTGATGAAACTCCATCATCAGGCCATTCATTCACCATAAAATATGTAACACAGGATAGTCCAGGATTGTATGATTATATATGTCATAGACCATAATGGGAAATTAGTTCAATTGCTCAGTAAATAATTCTTTGATAGGCAAATCTTGAGCAATGTGTGAAATCAATATCGGTAGGACAAGAAAACAACTGCCTTGGCTTTCAAATTTGATGGTTTAAGCTTGATGCCTTCCTGAGGCCAACAATAGAATAGTTCATCTTTGAATTCTCAAAATGTTAAGTAGTGCTCATGAAAGCTAAAGAAATATGATCAGTATACAGGATGAAAGAACATCCAAATAAGTAAATATGAAACTTCAGCTATGATTGCAAGGACTCCACGTTCAATCCATGAATAATTGCTCTTGGGAGAAGTTGGGAATGGGAGGCAAGTGCTATTTGGAGCAGTCAGGGTAGTGGGGACAAGTATAGCAGGAGTAGATGCAATACCAAGATCCAGCTATTTGTCATGAAATGTCCTCATGCGTATCTATCATTGTCAAATTCAGACTTTCTTTAGAAAAGCCCAAAGTAAACAAGCCTGGGAAAGATCCCATTTGGTACATTATTGGCCACATTGAGGTTAGCGGACAACCCTTCAGCCTAGGCACACAATATTAATGAACATAAACTAGGGTTCACATCTATTCAATCATTGCCACAAACTCATACAATCATCAACTTTTACTACAGGCACGATTGGGCATGCCCGGTTGTTATGGTTTCTTTTCTCAATTATACCGTCATAATCCGTGTGATCTAATTCTTAAGATATCCTTTCCATTAGATCATAGACAGAATTTTATTTTTTAATAAAGTTGACCTTTCCCCCTCCTTCATATTAAGATGTATCTGGATCATTTTTTTCAGTTCTCCCTCAAAAGGCAGTTCTGATCCACAGTAGGGCAAGGAGGCAGGTCCAAAATCCACTCCAGCTGGAACAGGGATTGAATCCCATGCTGTTGGCACTAATCTGATCTACGCCAACATCCCAGCACCCCACAAAGGAGCCCAAGTTGCTATGACAACATGTACTTTTACATGAATGTTGCAGTCCGGAGCTTTGAGGTAGTAGAAATCCAATTTTTTTTCATCAGATGTCTGACCAGGAATCTCTCCCACTCTTACCACCTGCCATTGGCATATGTTGGAAGGATTTACAAGCTGATACTCAACCTGTTTGGCTGTGTTATGAATGAATCAAGCTCTGGAGTGAATTTAAACCCAGAACTTCTGGCTCAGAGGCAAGGACACTACCCTTTGTGTCACAAGACTTCCTTGTATCCTTTGCAAAACTAGGTTTTGGACTTAATAAGGATATAAGAACATAAGAACATAAGAACTAAGAACAGGAGTAGGCAATTCAGCCCCTCGAGCCTGCCCTGCCATTCATTACGATCATGGCTGATCTCATTTTGGCCTCAACTCCAATTTCCCGCCCTCTCCCCATAATCTTTCAACTCATTACTAGTTAAAAATCTGTCAATCTCCTCCTTAAATTTATTCAGTGTCCCGGCATCCACTGCACTCTGAGGTAGTGAATTCCACAGATTCACGATCCTTTGAGAAAAGTAATTCTTCCTCATCTCTGATTTAAATCTACCACCCCTTGGACTAAAACTATGGCTTCTCATTTTAGAATGCCCCAGAAGGGGAAACATCTGCTCCACGTCTACTTTGTCTTTCCCCTTTAGCATCTTATATACCTCAATTAGATCTCCTCTCATCCTTCTAAACTCTAGCGAGTATAGGCCTAAACTGCTCAATCTCTCCTCATAAGACAAGCCCCACATCTCTGGAATCAATCTGGTGAATCTCCTCCGAACTGCCTCCAGTGCAACTACATCCTTCCTCAAGTAAGGGGACCAAAACTATGCACAGTACTCCAGGTGCGGTCTCACCAATGCCTTGTACAGTTGCAACACAGCCAAACAGGTTGAGTATCAGCTTGTAAATCCTTCCAACACTACCCTATTTATATACTCTATTCCTTTAGCAATAAATGCAAAATTCCATTTGCCTTCCTTATTACCTGCTGTACCTGCATACTAGCTTTCAGCGATTCATGCACGAGGACACCCAGATCTCTCTGCACTGAAGCATTCTGAAGTTTCTCTCCATTTAAATAATAAATCGCCTTTTTATTCTTCTGACCAAAATGGATAACCTCACACTTATCCACGTTAAGCTCCATCTGCCAAATTTTGGCCCATTCACCTAACCTGTCCATATCCATTTGTAAAATTTCTTATTTCTTCCTTGCAACTTACTTTCCCACCTATTTTGGTGTCATCTGCAAATGTAGCTATAGTACCTTCTATCCCTGATTCCAAGTCATTACTATAGATTATAAATAATTGGGGCCCAAGGACAAAAACTGTGGCTCCCCACCAATTACAGCTTGCCATCCAGAAAAAGACCCATTTATCCCGAATCTCTGCTTTGTGTTGGTTAGCCGATCCTCTACCCAAGCTAATATATTACCTCTAACTCTGTATGATCTTATCTTGTGTATTAATCTTTTGTGCGGCACCTTATCAAAGGCCTTCTGGAAGTCCAGATATACTACAGCTACAGGATCCCCATTATCCACTTTTCTTGTCACATCTTCAAAGAACTCTAGCAAACTAGTCAAACACGATTTACTCTTCATAAAACCATGCTGACTCTGATGGATTGCATGTTGACTTTCCAAACGCCCCATTACTACTTCCTTAATAATGGATTCCAACAATTTCCCAATTACAAATGTTAAACTAACTGGTCTATAGTTTCCTACTTTCTGCCATCCCCCTTTTTGAATAAGGCCATTATATCAGCGTTTTTCCAATCCACTGGAACCTTTCCAGAATCCAGGGAATTTTGGAATATTATAGCTAATGCATCCACTATTCTGTTGCCACTTCCTTTAAGACACTGGGATGTAGGCCGTCAGGTCCTGGGGACTTGTCACCCTTTAATCCCAATAGTTTGCTCAGTACTTTTTCTCTAGTAATGGTGATTGTTCTAAGTTCCTCCTTCTCAGTATCCTCTCCACTACCTGTTACTATTGAGGTGGTACTAGTGTCCTCCACCATGAAAGCCGAGGCAAAATATTGATTAAGCAACTCTGCTATTTCTGCGTTCCCCATGATTAGCTCCCCAGTCTTGTCCCCCAAGGGACCAACATTCACTTTAGCTACTCTCTTTCCATTTATATACTTATAGAAGTTTTTGCTATCAGTTTTTACATTTTGCACTAGTTTTCTTTCATGATTTACCTTTGCTCTTTTTATTATTTTTTTAGTAACCCTTTGTTGATCTTTAAAAGTTTCCCAATCTTCCAGCCTGCCACTGACCTTTGCAATTTGGTATGCCTTAGTTTTTGCCTTTAAGTTATCTTTAACTTCCTTGCTTAGCTGTGGATGCTTTTTCCCCCTCTTACCATCTTTCTTCCTCATTGGGATATATTTTACTTGGGAGGACTTGAATCTCTCTTTAAATATCTGCTACTGTTCATCAACTGTACTACCTTGTAGTCTTCCTGCCCAGTCCACTAGCACTAAGGCAGCCTCATGCTGATGTAGTTAACTTTGTTTAACTCCAGAACACTAATATGGGACTCACGTTTCTTGCTCTCAAACTGAGCTTGAAATTCTAGCATGCTGTGATCACTCTTCCCTAGAGGATCCTTTACTACGAGATCATTAATTAATCCCATCTCATTACACAAAACCAAATCCAGACTTGCATGTTCCCTGGTTGGTTCCACAACATTTTGCTCCAAGAAACAATCTCTACTACACTCTATGAACTCTCCCGCGAGGCTACCCTTGCCAATTTGATTAGTCCAGTCTATATGCAAATTAAAATCACCCATGATTATTGCCGTGCCTTTCTTACATGTTCCCAGTATTTCCTGGTTTATACTGTGCCCTACTGCTAAACTACTGTTTGGGGACCTATACATTACTCCCACCAGTGACTTCTTTCCTTTGCTATTTCTTATTTCTACCCAGACTGACTCTACTTCTTGCTCTCCAGTGCTTATATCATTCCTCACTACAGCACTGATCTCTTCCTTTACTAACAAAGCTACACCTTTTTTTTCCTGCCTATCCTTCTGAAACACTGAATACCCTTGTATATTCAATTCCCAAACTTGTTCTCCCTGTAACCACGTCTCAGTAATTGCCACCAAATCATACCTATTTATCTCTATTTGCGCTGTTAACTCATTAGTTTTATTCGGAATGCTATGTGCATTCAGATACAAAGCCTTTAAGTTTGCCCTATTATTAATTTTCCTACTCTTATATGATTCTTTGGTGCAATATGGCATTCACATACTCTGCCCCTTCCTTTCTCTTCTTGCTAGCAATCAGCTTCATCACGAACCTGCACTCTTACCCTCTCCTTAAACTTTGATTTTTTATATTTTCATGCAAATGAACCCTCCGCCGCGCACCCCCCCACTATTTAGTTTAAAACCCTATCTACAACCCTAGTGATGCGACACTGGTTGACCAGGACACTGGTCCCAGCATGATTCAAGCGGAGCCTGTCCGAACGGAATAGCTCCCTCTTTCCCCAGTACTGATGCCAATGTCCCATGAATTTGAACCCACTTCTCCCACACCAATCTTTGAGCTACTCATTTTCCTCTTTAAGCTTATTGACCTCGTGCCACTAGCTCATGGCTCAGGTAATAATCCGGAGATTATTACCTTTTTGGTTCTGCTTTTTAATTTAGCACCTAGCTGCTCGTATTCCCTCAGCATAACCTCTTTCCTTCTTCTACCTATATCATTGGTACCTACATGGACCATGACAACTGGATCTTTCCCCTCCGACTCCAAGTTCCTCTGCAGCCCAGATGAGACATTGTTAACCCTTGCACCAGGTAGGCAACATAGCCTTCGGAACTCTTGATCCTGGCTACAGAGAACAGTATCTATTCCCCTAACTATACTATCCCCGATTGCAACTACATTTCTCTTTTCTCCTCCCACTTGAATGGCTCCCTGTACCATGGTGCTCTGGTCAGTCTGCTCATCCTCCCTACAGTCCTCACTCTCGTCCACACAGAGAGCAAGAATCTCGAACCTGTTGGATAAGGGCAAGGGCTGAGGCTCCTGCAGTGCTACTTCCTGGATCCCTCTACCTGCCTCATTCATAGTCATACCCTCCTGTCCCTGACCACTGGCCGAATTTAAGGTAGTTAATCTAAGGGGTGTGGCTGTCTCCTGAAACACAGTGTCCAGGTAACTCTCCCCCTTCCCTGATGTGTCGCAGTGTCCGAAGCTCAGACTCCAGCTCATCAACTCTGAGCTGGAGTTCCTCGAGCAACCAACATTTGCTACAGATGTGGTCACTAGGAACTACAATGGGGTCCACCAGCTCCCACATCATGCAGCTACAACACATCGCCTGGCCCTGCATCTCTATTTTATTTGATTAGTTTTTCAATTTGTTTTTAAATATCCTACTGGTTTTTAGTTCATCAATCTATAAAATATTTCTCCTATTTACCTTTAAACTGAAAGCAAGTTAGAATAGAGATTCAAAATACACTTTTTAAAATCAATTGGAACTCACTCTCTCTGCTGAGTTGAAGCTGAAGTGTTAGGCCTCCAATCCTGGGCCCCAGTAGTCACCCTTAATCTGAAATCAACTTAGAATGGGTAATTCAAACAAGCAGTTAATTACCAACCAATGAACTTATGGTTTTCCTGTGATGTCACTTTTTTTTACTCGACAACCTTGACTGCACTCCTCCCACTCTCCCCTCCAGCTGCTGCTGACTGCCTGTCCCAGAGTCCTCCTCTCACTCTCTTCCAATTATTTTATCCATGGATCTTTGACTAGTGAACTTAGTTTTGGCCCAATTTATCTTGAGTCTATGCAATCAATCTCAGCCCATCAATTGAGGGCTTTTGTCATTAAATTACAATTGCTAACAATTGTTCTACCTGTCTTTCACATTATACTTGGACCTTAATTTTCCCAAAGAATGGTAATGGTTTTCAGATTAAGTTATCAATAAAATGCCGGCTCTTTGGACAAGTTTAGGAAACTTTTTACTTTTGATGACACAACAGTCTCAGCGTTCAACTGAAATTCTATAATATCTTGATCCAAATGAGGCCTATAACTTTGCATTCCCCCATCCAGTTGTGAAATAGACAAGAAAATGCATCTCTTCTTCATCCGTCTTATCTGGTGGTATCGTTTCTTCCTCAACTAAATTGACATAATGTACCCTGGATTTTTGTCTTTGCTTCTGTCGATTCCTCTATGGTTCGGGGCATTCTTTTCTTTTCTCTGGCTCCAATCAAGCAGCATGAACTGGCTTCCAGCAACACTTCCGTTATCAGTCCATGTAGTTATGACATACAACTTACATTGGTCTAGACAGAATTTTTTTAAACCACACTTTGAATGACTGTTCACTCTGGAACTGTTGGACCCAGTGACATGTATCTCAGTAAGTGCCAGCTGCAGTCTCTATCCCAACTATTATGTCGAGTGCTCCTGCAGATGTGAGGCTGTCTTCTACCAATAGCTTCCTCTATATCATTTCCTTCAAACCACAAACACTTGCATTTGAGAAAGTCACCAAGTTTCAGTTGGTTCCTCAATTCTACCATAATCTTGATATGTTTAGTCTTTAGGCAGAGTCGGGGCAATCAGATTCTTAATCAATATATATGTTGTAGATCCACAGGTAGCAAGCAAATCTGTTCATTTTTGTTAAATACTACAAGTGCATTTAGCTCAAATTGTAAATTACATCTTTCTCATATTTATTCTAACTCAACCCCATTCATTATTCTCAGATTTTACTAATCAATGCTTACATGATTAAAAAAAGGTTTTTGACAAGGTTGATTCCATCTTTTTAAACAAGGTGCTGGCAGTTATCTTTGTTGTACACTAGAGTGTACAAACAAATTGATGTAAGACCATAAGACATAGGAGCAGAAGTAAGCCATTTGACCCATCGATTCTGCTCCGCCATTCAGTGAGAGCATGGCTGATCTGATAATCCTCAACTCCACTTTCCTGCCTTTTCTCCATAATCTTTGATTCCCTTACTGATTAAAAATCTGTCTATCTCAGCCTTGAATATGCTTAACAACCCAGCCTCTACAGCCCTCTGCGATAAAGAATTCCGCAGATTGACTACCCTCTGAGAGAAGAAATTCCTCCTCATCTCTGTTTTAAGTGGACACCCCCTTACTCTGAGATTATACTCTCTGGTCATTGACTCTCCCACAATGGGAAACAACCTCTCGGTATCTACCCTGTCAAGCTCCCTAAGAATCTTAAATGCTTCAATAAGGTTGTCTCTCATTCTTCTAAACTCCAATGAGTACAGGCCCAACCAACTCAAACTCTCCTCATAAAAAAATCCCTCCATCCCCGGGATCAGCCTACTGAACCTTCTCTGGACTGCCTCCAATGCCAGTATATCTTCCCTTAGATAAGGGGACCAAAATTGTTCACAGTATTCTAGGTGTAGTCTAACTAATGCCATGTATAATTTTAGCAAGGCTTCCCTGTTTTTATACTCCATTCCCTTTGAAATAAAGACCAACATTCTATTTGCCTTACCTATTACCTGCTGAACTTATATGCTAGTTTTTTGGGATTCATGCATGAGGATACCTAAATCCCCCTGTGCTGCAGCTTTTTTCATTTAAATAATATTCTTCCTGCCAAAGTGCATAGCCTCACACTTTCCCACATTATATTCCATCTGCCAGGTTTTTGCCCACTCACTTAACCTGTATATATCCCTCTCTAGACTCTTTGTATCATCCTCACCACTTGCCTTTGCACCTATTTTTGTGTCATCTGCAAACTTGGCAATAGTGCATTCATTTCCCTCATCCAAGTCATTAATATATGTAAATAATTGTGGCCCCAGCACTGATCCCTGTGGCAATCCACTAGTTATAGGTTGCCATCCTGAAAATGCCCCCAGTATCCCAACTCTCTGTCTTCTATTAGTTAGCCAGTCCTCTATCCATGCTAATATACTACCCCCAATGACATGGGCTCTTATCTTATTAAGCAGCCTTATGTGTGGTACCTTATCGAGCGCCTTTGGAAATCCAAATATATTACATCTACTGGTTCCCCTTTATCTATCTTGCTTGTTACCTCCTCAACGAATTCTAATAAATTTGTCAGACATGATTTCCCCTTCATGAAGCCATGATGACTGCTTGATTGATTATGCATTTCTAAATGCTCTGCTATTATATTCTTTATAATAGACGCCAACATTTTCCCAATGACAGATGTTAAGCTAAATGGCCTATGGCTATCTGTTTTTTGTCTCCCTCCCTTTTTGAATAAGGGTGTTCCATTGGCAGTTTTCCAATCCTCTGGGACTTTTCCAGAATCTAAGGACTCTTGGAAGATTAATACCAGCGCATCCACTCTCTCTGCAGCTATTTCCTTTACTATCCTAGAATGCAACCCATCAGGTCCAGGCGGCTTATCGGCCTTTAGCCCCATTAGTTTTCCTAGCATATTTTCTCTGGTGATAGTTATTGTATTTATTTCCTCCCCGCTTTTGCTCCATGATTATTTAGTGTTTTTGGTATGCTATTAGTGTCCTCTACCATGAAAACTGATGCAAAGTATTTATTCAGCTCCTCTGCCATTTTCTGGTTCCCCATTATTAATTCCCCAGCCTCATTCTCTAAGGGGCCTATATTGACTTTGGCATCTCTCTTCCTTTTTATATACCTAAAGAAACTTTTACTGTCTATTTTTATGTTACTCACTAGTTTAGCCTCAAAATTTATTTTCTTCCTCTTTATTTATTTATTTTTTAGTTATCTTCTGTTGGTTTTTAAAACTTTTCCAATTCTCTGGCTTACCACTAATCATTTTATGTTTGTTCTTTCACTTTGATACTATCCTTAACTTGCTTGGTTAACCACAGTTGGTTTATCCCCTTCCTACAATCCTTCTTCCTCATTAGGATATATCTTTGTTGTGAGTCATGGACTATTTTCTTAAATGCCTGTCATTGTTCATCAGCCGTCTTTTCTGCTAAACTCCTTTCCCAGACCACTCCAGCCAACTCTGCCCTCATTCCTTTATAATTACCTTTATTTAAGTTTAGCACATATGTTTCTGAACTACGTTTCTCACTCTCAAACTGAATTCCACTATGCCATAGTCACTGTTTCTTTGGAGATCTTTTACTCTGAGATTACTTATTAAACCTGCCTCATTACACATTACCAGATCCAAAATTGCCTGATCCCTGGTTGGATCCACAACATATTGTTCTAGGAAACTGTCCCAAATACACTCTGTGAATTCTTGCTTGTGGCAATCTCTGCTAATTTGATTTTCCCAATCTACATGGAGATTAAAGTCACCCATGATTAATATACTGCCTTTTTCACAGTCCCTCATTATTTCTTGATTTATTCTCTGTCCCACAGCACAACTACTGTTAGGGGGCCAATAGACTACTCCCACCAGTGTCTTCTTCCCCTTGTTATTTCTTACCTCCACCCATATGGATTCCACATCTTCTGGTCCAAGACCATTTCTTGCTATTTTACTTGTTCCGAATACATGCATTTAAGTAAGGAACCATTAATTGTGCCTTTTTACCATTCCCCGCAACCACCCCCCTTCAGCCTGTTTGCTGCTGTTTTTTTCTGTTTGTACATTCTGTCCCTTCTTGTCGCACTCTGGATATCATTATCTAAATAGCTGCCCTGCAATGCCGCCATATCCTTTTGTTTTGTAAGCCTACTTATCCTCCCTCCAGAACCCTCCCCCCCTCTATTTAGTTTAAAGCCCTCTCTACAGCCTCTCTGCAGTTAACTTGCTGCGTTTATTGCCAGGCTCTCAAATATTTCTTAAAACACTAACAAAAGCAATGCAAAAGAGATTTTAAAGTGTATTTTTAACAATGTGCTTTTTCCCATTAAGGGACCATCTAGTGTTCAGTTCACAATATAAAAGTACCACACATCAATTGGAGGTTTATATCAGTAGTAACTCCAACTTGGGGAAACAAATTGTGAATTAAGTCTCCTGGGGAAATCTAAAAACTTTTGAGTAGAATATTTTAATGTTGGAAGAAAGCAAACACGGCTGGCCACTACTCTCTTCAAATTAAAAAAAAAATCCTTGTGATGTCAGTTTTGTACATACACCGAAACACAAGCAGCAATTTATTGTCTCTAAACGATATGCTAGTCAGACTTTGGTCAACATGAACTAATAGCAAGTGTGTGCTAACTTAGCATCATAACCAGCGGATTCCAATCACCAATTGCTAACTGCAATAATGAGACCTTACTGTGCACAAGTTGGTTGCACATTTCTTACATTACTATGGAAATGACACTTCAGAGAGTATTGTATTAGTTGTAAAGTGCTTTGGGATATCCTGAAAGGTGTTATATAAATGCAGAACTTTTAAAATATATATAATTATAAGATTAGGTTATTATTTCTGCAGTGTCAGCATTGTCCTTTGGAAGAAAATATAAAGCTGCAGAAAGTTTGTTTAATAGCCATACCTTTAAACAATTGAAATTGTTTCATCTCTATAACATTCTAAATATTTTGGATTTGCAGGTTAACAAGAAATGTTCATGTCTTTTCCTACTCCAGTTTAGAAATAATTTTGCAGAGATCCTAAGAGCCCTAAAGCTATAAAACAACTGATCACAAAAATAATCACGTCAGTTGCATGTCCGAGGAACCTTGATCAGTATGTTTCTGGCCCAACAAAGTAGAAGGCATTGCTGGACCTGGTTATGAGAATGAGGTAGGTCAGGTAGAGTAAATGTCAGTAAGGCAACATTTAGGGAACAGTAATCATAGTTTCAAAGTTTAGATTAGTTATGGAAAAAGACCAGAAACAATTTAGAGTAAAAATACTTAATTGGGTGAGGGCTAATTTCAATGAATTGAAAGTGGACTTGTCCTGGGTAAATTGGCAAGCAAAATTGTAACAGAACAATGGACTGCCTTTAAAAAGAAAATAGTTTGGGTATCCAAGAGGGGGAAGGTAGAACAAACAAATCCCTGGGTGATAAGAGATAAAGAGTAAGATGAAGCTGAAAAAGGGGGCTTATGACAGATGTTAGTTTGAGAACCAGGCTGAATATAGAAAGTTCAAAGGGGAAGTGAAAAAGGAAGTATGAAAGCCAAAGAGAGCATGAGAAGAGACTGGCAACTAACAAAGGGGAATCCAGAAATTTTCTATGAGTATATAAATAGTAAGAGGAATAATAGTAAGAGAAAGGGTGGAGACAATTAGGAGACCAAAAAGGGGATTTATGCATGGAAGCAGAGAGCTTGGCTGAGGCACTAAATGAGTACTTTACATCTGTCTTCAAGGAAGAAGGTTCTGCCAGAATCGCAGTGAAAGAGGAGGTGGGTGAGGAACTAGTTGGGCTAATTTTGATAAAGAGAAAAGCTATGTTTACTTAACAGATGATAAATCACTAGGACCACATCAGATGCACCAGAAGATGCAGAGGGAAACAAGGTCAGAAATTACAGAGGCACTTGCCATAATTTTCCAATCCTCCTTAGATACAGGGTTGGTGCCCAAGAACTGGAGAATTGCAGATGTTACACTCATTTTTCAAAAAAGGCGGTAAAGATAAATGTAGCAGCTACAGGCTAGTCAGATTAACATTAGTGATGGGAAAGCTTGTAGAAACAATAATTTGGGACAAAATCAACAGTCTCTTGGGCAAGAGTGGATTAAATAAGGAAAGCCAGCATTGATTTGTTAAAGGCAAGTATAACTCACTTGACTGAATTTTTTGATGAGGTAACAGAGGGTTAATGAATTTGATGTGTTGTACATAAACTTCCAAAAGATGTTTTATAAAATGTCACATAAGCAGCTTATCCACAAAGATGAGGCCCATGGAATAAAAGGGACAGTGGCATCATGGATATGAAATTGGCTGACTGAAAGCAAACAGAGAGTAGTAGTAAATGGTTGTTTTACAGGCTTAAGGAAGATATGGTGTTCCCCAGAGCTGAGTACCAGGATCACTGCTTTTCTTGATATATATTAATGACCTAGACTTGGGACAATAATTTCAAAATTTATAGATTACAAAAAACTTGGAAATATTGTGAACTGTGAGGATAGTGATAGACGACAAGAGGGCATAGGCATGTTCGTGAAATAGTTGGATGCATGGCAGATGAAATTTAACGCAGAGAAGTACAACGTGATACATTTTGGTATGAATAACAAGGAGAAAAGATTTACAAGAATAGTTCCAGGGATGATGGACTTCAGTTATGAGGGTTGATTGGAGAAGCTGGGGTTGCTCTCCTTAGATAAGGTAGAGGGGAGATTTAATAGAGGCGTTCAAAATCATGAGGTATCTGGATGGGGTAGATAGAGAGAAACTGTTCCCTTTAGCAGAGGGGTCAACAACCCGAGTACACATATTTTAAGGTGATTGCAAAAAAAGTCAATGGTGACATGAGAAAACATTTTTTAAATGCAGTGAGCATTTAAGTTCTGGAATGCATCAGAGGCAGATTCAATTGTGGCTTTCATAGGGAAATGGATAATCCCCTGGAGAAGGCGAAAAGACAGAGGAGTGGGGTTAGCTGTGCTGCTGTAGCAGAGACTGGCACAAACGCAAAGGTTGAATGGCCTCTTCCTGTGCTATAACCATCCTATGATTCTCCCATTGAGCCAAGGTCTTGGGATTGTGTGAGAACAGAGTATAGGAGTGATGTGATGCTCTGGAAGCCCATCTCAACACTAACTTTAAGATGGCAGCGGCATGATCTGCCATGGAAGCTGCCAGACCTGTCAGCAGAGGCTCCATCATGCTGGGCGCCACTGTCATGCTCTGTGAGCTGACTACATGCTACACGTGAAGCCCCGACATGAGCTAGAACTAGACTCCTTGTGTGCAATCATGCTACTCAGTACACCTAGCATTATGTGGTGTATGCTCACCAGACTACTTCAATAGATTGCAACTTTAAAATCAGCATCCAAATCCTCTGTAGAAGAACTGGTACATGATCTCCCCCTCCACAGCATGCAAGCACCTGTAGCATCTAATCTACCTCCTGCCCCTAGTGCTGGTGGCTGGTGATTTACCTAGCATTCTCACCAACCCTCTAAAGTGTGCCTGGTACCAGCCTCAGAGTTGGTGTTCAGTAGGGTCAGGTTGAGTGATGCTGCATCTTCAGAAAGCCTGGCCTCCTATTTCAGAAATGGACATGGGCCTTGACATTTTCTCTATCCAAAATAAAAGGGGCAAAGATTACTTTTTATCCTGAATGTAGTGCAGAGAGAAAAAAACGAGTGGCTGCTGAGGGCAGCTGTAATTTGTCACGCTAAGTGTTTAGGCTGATGAGGAAGAGAGAAAAGAGGAAGAAGAGGATAAAGTCTGAAGGAAGGCTGCATGTTGTTATCTCCTCTGGCACTGCCATGACTCTCCCCCTGCTTGTGACAACTGTCATATCTTCCGCCTGAGAAGAATAAGTGTGCAGGTAAACTCTACCTCCTGCCACATTTTGTGTAACTTTTCCTGAAAGAAAGAAGGATCTGTCTTTGTAACAATTTCTAACTATTTAGAGCATGTGCTAGCCATGGCTGAACAGGGATGTTTTGTGCAAAATGTGAAGTGTGTGACTGTGAGGGTTACAACAATGGTGGGAGTAGGAAGTGCAGAGTGTGAGAGTGGAAGAATATTGAGTGAAGTGTGGTACAATGATTGTAGGAAAGTAAAGGGAAGCAGGAAAGGGATGCATTGACTAATGAAGTAGAAGTGGTGCAAATATGATGACAGAGTAATTGTGAGTGGAGGCAGGATTCTTATCTTGGCAATTTTATAAAGGTCATGAAATATATTTTTGGCATTGGAGCCATGTCCTGGAAGTTAAGCTGCTGGCATTGGCATCATTTACAACCTCTTCCCATTGGTGGTAGTGCTGGCTTGTGGCTTGATCCCATCCTGTCACCCCCAAGGAGAACAGGATCTCCGACCTCCTTGTCACGATCTCAGTGGAAACCAGTAACTTTTAAAACAAAATTCAAACTCCCAGTTATTAGCTATAAGAATTATGTTACAAGGTTTCACATTTTAAACAAAAACCTTTACCGTATAAGAGTTAAACAAAGCAAGTGCTACTAACTTAACGCTATGGGTGGACTTTTCCGAGCCCGCTGGCGATGATCGTTATAGGTGGCATGCATGGAAAACATGGCAGAATCCAATTCACGACAGCGTGAAGGCAGGTCGTGATCACCAGCTCAGCCCGCCAATGGCAGGCTGCGTTTCCTGCCATTGGTCGGCAGGGAGCTAATTGTAATATATTAGCATATAATTAAAAGGCCATCCTGCCAGGCTCTTGGAAACCCGCCGTATCGTCCGTCCACATCAGCGGGAAAGCACGCCGACGTGTTTCACAACAGCACACAGGCAACGTGCACTTGGCAGCCTTCACTTTGGGGGAACTGAGGTGAGGGAGCAGCAGCGTTCTCCACAGCTCACCTGTTATTTACAGGCCTCAGGGCACTGCAGGCGGCGAGGGGGTGGGGGAAACTGATGCCTGGCCCCACAGGTTACTGCTGAGGGGTGGGGGGTGTCTGGGGGCAAGTGCTGGCCAGCCTCGGAGGTGACTGCTGCGGGTGGCGGTGGGAGGGGTCAAGTGTTGCCCTGACACTGCATCCCGTGCACAGACAATCGAGGTGGGGGCAGGGTAAGCGAGGGAAGTGGCCACTCATTACTCTGTCACTACACTCAGTGGACTTCATCAACTTCAAAGGCTTCCACTCACTGAATGTGCAGCTGATGTGCGACCTGTATAAGCTGACCATGCCTCTGCAACTGAGACAGATCAGACGCATCCATGGTGATATGATTGGGGTCAGGCTCCTAGCCTGCCCGACCATGTAAACAATGTGGAGGCACCAAAGGGCCACCATGCGCTCCATACCTTACACCCCCCCTGCACTCCACCCCATCCCCCACCCTGGCACATACTTCGAGTCTGCCACCACTTTATTGGACCACAGAGCAGTTGGACTGCACACATTGTACAATCTTCTCACCAACCCTGGCCATGTAGCAGTCACTGCTGGAGGCGCTCACAGCCCCTTGCAATCTCAGCATCCCAGTTTGGACCAGTGTCCCCCATGTCGCAGATTGACAGGGCAGCCATGCAGCACACTCATCTCACAGATGCCATCTTCTCCATGGCACACAACTTTGTGCACTTTGCCCGGGACCAGGACAACCAGGATACAAGGACCATTGGATTCACCCTGATCTCGGGATTCCCACAGGTGCAGGGTGCGAGTGACTGCACTCATGTGGCACTCAGGTCTCTGTCACTACACTCAGTGGACTTCATCAGCTTCAAAGGCTTCCACTCACTGAATGTGCAGCTGGTAAGCGACCACCAGAAACGCATCCTGCAGGTTTGCGCACGGTTTCCAGGGAGTGTGCACAATGCCCACATCCTCAGTCGGTCACAGATCCCTCCAGACTTCCAGGGTCCACAGAGGCTGCAGGGTTGGCTCCTCAGGGGCAAGGGCCACCTGCAGAGGCCGTGGCTGATGACACCCATGTGGCAGCCTCAGACTGCAGCAGAGCGACGCTATAATGAGGCTCATGCTGCAGCTCACAACTTGTTGGAGTAGACCATTGGGATGCTGAAGATGCGGTTCCGGTGCCTGGACCAGTCTGGTCCTGCAGTTCAGTCCGCAGAGGGTGTCACGCATCATTGTCGTCTGCTGCGCCCTTTACAACCTGACGCTGCAACGGGGTGAGGAACTGGCTGAGGAGGAGATGAAGGAGCTGCATGTCTCCTCCGATGAGGAGGATGCCGACAGAGATGAGGGTGAGGGGGTCCTCAGTGGTGACGACGATGGGGATGAGGCTCTCGCACTGGCTAGACAAGGCAGACGCATTCAGGAGGCCATCATAGCTGCCAGATTTGTGGGGGATGATGAAGAAATGCAGTGAGGTGACCCCATAGATCCTTACATTGCAGTTGTGAACGTTTGACTCCAGTCTGGCTTATCGCAGCACCAATACCCTCTGTGAGAATGCTCCTGTCATGGCGAAGCAGTGGAGGCCCTAATAGTCGCTCGATCACAGGAGGATGATGTCAACATACAATGAGGACACTCCATAGATCTTCACATAGCCTCTGAGAGTGTCTAAATCCTGTCTGGACGAGGGCAGCTTACTTGTGCTCTATATCTCAAACTTTATAAACCTAAAAATCTCAACAGAAGACTTCCCATTCTACTTTCATTTCCAGCCAATAATTCCCTTAAACTTTACAGGATCTTGAGCATTCTTTCACCTCTCCTGGGACCAAACCAAGGTGTCATCTGTTCTGAAGATCGCAGCTATAGGGTTGGGTTCTTTTTAAAATTTGTCAGCGACACATGGAGAGTTAAAAAAAAAACAGCGGACTGAGTTCAGAACTTGCAAGCTGGAGAGATGGACACACACACATACACACTTTGCTTCTTCAGCGTCTCAGTTGCTTGTCCTCGTTTGCAGAGAAAACAGGTGCTTAAACACACAAAGGGTTAGCTGGTTTGTCACATGATTTCCTCTCTCCAAATGCTCAGTTACCCCTAACATGGTTATAGTGTACAGAATTCCAGATGCATGTTTTATATGATTATATGATGCCTGGACAAATTCCTTTCACCGCCAGAGTCCCATTGTCCAAGTGATTATGTCTAATGTTTTGACTCAGTTGAGTGCTCAGGTGATTGTCTGGATGCTTTGCCCATCAGGATGAAGATGGCCCCTATTCATACTTCAAGGCAATTGTTCATGGTGAGGATTTGAAGACAGGTTGTCTCCCATACAATGGCTTTGGAATGGAGAAGGTAGAATGATGCAAACGTACAGCCATCTAACTGTGATTTCAAGTCATTGCATTTTTTACAAGACCAAAGCCGCTTTCCAATTAGTCGTTGTCAGCCAATAAATTAATGAAGTATTTTTTTAATGAAGCATGGCACTAGCATCCAGCTAAGTGAACAATCCAACTCTCTTTCAACACCTCATGATTGTGGACTCCCCAGCTCAAGCATGGGCCTCACTGCATTCTTGCTTAGTAATTCTAAATCAGAAAACACCCTTTGTTTCTGATAACCCTCTGTTCCTGGTTCCAGCTGCTTTACAGCTCCTGGCAAATTCTCTCTCTGCCTGTCTCAAAGCTGCTCCCAGGCTGACTGCCCAGATTTCAATGTCTTGTTTCTCAGTGAGAAATCATACAGAAAAATTTCAAAAGCAAAAAGATAAAACTCTCCCTACAATCGATCCCTGCAACAATGTGGCAAAGCTGGGATGTCCCAGATAGATATTTAAACTAACTATCACCAATTCCCAAACCTCTTTGATCTGGGAAAGATATGAATAACATAAATCCCTTATTGAGATATCGCAAGGCATCCAGTCACAACAAGAAGCCGAGAGGGAGCCCTTTGTTTTGTTTCTAATACTCCCCACTATGACTTTACAAAAATAAACACAAGCCGCCCTTTGATTTCCAACTACTTTAGCTCTGTTTAGCAGCTTCTCAAACCAGGTGTTTTCATTTATCTTGCAGTTAAAAATTTCCATTCCTAAACTAAAAGTTATAGTCCGAAAACATATTAATTGTAAAATGAGATATTTGTAACATTATGCCTGCCACCTGGTAGTAGACTGCCAGCACTGCAACAGAGAACCTATGGGTTCACTTTGTACATCTTGCAGCCATATCTTCACTTGCAAAGTTTCTCTGCTCTCTGCAGCCAGCGTGTGCCTCATCTTTTAAGATGTGCTTTTAAGGTGTCTTTAAGCGACAGTGGACACAAACAGGTATGCAGCCAATAAGCAGCATGGTAACACTGGCAGTACACCTGATCTATTATAAGGAGCTGCCTATATTTCGCGTGATCCTTTCAGCCTCTTGGACAGGCACATGTAATGCACGTTCCAACTCCTGCACACCTATTTTCAGGTGTGGTTGTGTCCTTGCACATGAAACAAAGTTAACATGGAGTTGCAGCAAGGAATTATGAAAACTTATGGTAAATTGGCATTACATCAAGGAGTTTGGAGTAAGGAAGAGCAAAGAGGTCTTGCTGCATTTGTGAGACCACACCTGGAGTAATGTGTGCAGTTTTGGTCTCTGAATCTAAGGAAGGATATACTTTCCAGAGAAGGTGTAAAGAATGTTCACTAGATTGATTCCTGGGATGACAGGGTTGTCCTCTGAGAAGAGATTGAGTAAAATGAAGCAAAACTCTGTGGAGTTTAGAAGAAAAGAAGATGATCTTATTGAAATACAAGATTCTGAGAGGGCTTGACTGGCTAAATGCTGTTTTCCCTGCTCAAGAGATTACAACCAAAGGGATTGGCCATGTGGGGCTGAAGTAAAGAGAAATTCCGTCACTAAGAGGATTGTGAATCTTTTGAATTCTCTGCCCCCGAGTGCTTTGGATACTCAATTGAGAATATTCAAGAATGAAAATTGATAGATGTTGGGCACCAAGGATAGCAAGAGATTATGGTGATCAGTGGGAAAGTGAGTGAAGTTGAAGATCAGGCATGAAGAGTCATATGGCCTACTCCTGCTCGTATTTCTTATGCAATGTTCTAAATTTTTATGTTGAAATAGCAGATCACTTAAGATATCAATTCCAGCAAAAATCTATCTGTACAAGTAGCAAATTGTTATAATATCAAAAGATATAAACAAATGGATTCCTGCACCTGCCTAACAAGCACAAGAGCTATTAACACAGCCTCACACAACTAGAGAAAATGTGTTATGGAGAAATCTCAGTTGAGTGCAAGATGGTTGACTCTTTGCTGATTTTTAGAAATTACCATTGAACTTATAAGAGTTGCTTCTGGTGCAAGAGGTCCAATTTCTACCCCATAAAGTAGAAACGTTTTGGGTGGAATTTTAGCAAAAATAAACCAACTCACAGAAGAGTTCAGGGCAGCAGTCGGTCAGAGACCTGTTTTTCAATGAAGCAGGCTTTTCCATGACTCTAA
Organism: Carcharodon carcharias; assembly: GCF_017639515.1. NCBI lineage: Eukaryota > Metazoa > Chordata > Chondrichthyes > Lamniformes > Lamnidae > Carcharodon > Carcharodon carcharias. The sequence continues at coordinate 43,317,504 of NC_054470.1, forward strand.
CTCAGCCATGGCATTAGGATCCTACTTACAGGTTTCCTGATCCATCACACCATACAGGCAGGATGACAAATGGACTCTGTCAAAGGAAAGATTTCTAATTAGTTAAAAGGATTCCAGCAGGGGTCATCGTGGCCTGCAGGGGTCATTGCTTCCTGGGGCTTTTTCAGCTGGAAAGGAGAACTTTGAAGGCTGCTCGCCAGGTCTCTGATTCTTCGCTGGAGGACCTGCTGTGGAATCAGAGAGATTCAATTGAAATGCTGTTTCCTATATAAGGGAGTGGAAGGTCAGTCAGTCTCACAAAACAAGTGGGAATGGATGGAAATGGCCAAGGAAGTGAATAGCAAAAGTGTGGTCCCTGGAACCTGGATATAGTGCTTTAACAGGTTCAATGACCTCATCCAGACAGGAAAGTTGAGCGACATCCCCATTTTCAGGTACCAACCCCCACCCTGACTGTCCCAGAATTCTCTTGCACAGCACTCATTAGATCAATATATTTGCAGCTTCTCTCAGTCCAGGCATCTCATCACATCCCCACCTGCACCTCTCACAACTCATCTGAGCAATCAACACTCACCCTCGCATTGTTGCCATTTCACACCCATGCCTCACAGTCATCTTTCACAAATGTTACCATTCTCTTCTCTCCATACAATCCATTTCTCACACTCATAACTCTCTGCTTTCTCTTCTAGCAGGAGAAGGGAGAGACAAAGAACCAGGGAGGATGGGGTGGCCCTCTAGTCGTCCTTGACAGCCACTGGCAATGTATGCCCACTGGGTCCACTGAGAAGGAGGCCTTACTCCAAGAGGTTGCAGATATCAATAATGATCTGCCAGGAAAGCCTGAGCTTCTTAAGGTGCTGTGTAAAAAGATGTCAAGAAAGATGATGCTCTGCTTGTAGGCCGTGCGTTGGGGGATATCACTTCCTTAGAACTGGATCACCTTATCCATCCTCACTGCCCTGCGGTGTAGCATGTAGCTGAGAAGGCAGTTAACACAGCTCCACTTGTCCCTCAGAGGTCCAAGGTAGAGCTGCATTTAACTGCTCATATGTTGCAGTGAAGATTGACTGCAGGGAAGTGCAGCTTAGGGGGAGTAAAGTGCAAAGTGGGTGAAATGACTTCCAAAAAGTTGAAAATCACCATTAAAGCAATGAAACCTGACTCTCTGAACAAGGTGCTGTGAGCACAAGCCTTTCACATAGGCAACCCAGCAGCTCTGCAGTTTCACTGTTTAAAGGATTTGAAATCTGTCAGTTTCATTATCAATGGATCCACAGTATCTTCACAATGACACAGTATCTTTACAGTGCAGAAGGAGGCCGTTCAACCCATCGAGCCTGCACTGGCTCTCTGAAAGAGCATTCCACCTAATCCCACTCCCCTGCCTTATCTCCATAACCTTGCACATTCTCTTTTCAGGTAGAAATCCAATTCCCTTTTGAATACATTGATCGAACCTGCTTCCACCATCCTTTCAGGAAGTTTGTTCCAGCCTCCAACCACCCTCTGAGTGAAAAAATTTTCCCTCACATCACATTTACTCCTTTTGCCTATTATTTTGAATCTGAGCTCTCTAGCTCTCGATGTTCTCTAGAGTGGGAACAGTTTCTCACTATTTACCCTGTCCATACCTCTCAGAGTCTTGAATACCTCTATCAAATCTCCCTTCAGCCTTCTTTTCTCCAAGGAAAACAGTCTCAACCTCTCCAACTATCCTCGTAGCTACAGTTCTTTATGCCTGGAATCATTCTTGTGAATCTCCTCTGTACTATCTTCAATGCCTTCACATCTTTCCTCAGGTATGGTGTCCAGAACTGGACACAGTACTCCAGGTGAGGCCTAACTAGTGTCTTATACAAGTTAAACATTACCTCCTTACTCTTGTACTCAATGCCCCTAATAATAAAGCCTAACATAATACATGCTTTATTAACTGCTCTCTCAACATGCCCTGCCATCTTCAATGGCCTATGCATGTATATGCCGAGGACCCTCTGTTCCTGCTCCTTCTTTAGAGGCTCTCCCTTTATTTTATACTGTCTCACCGTTTCTTTCCTGCCACAAGGAATCACCTCACACTTCTCTCCATTAAACTTCATCTGCCACTTGTCTGCCCAATCCACCAACATGTCTATGTCCTTTTGAAGTTCAAGATTATCCCCATCACAGTTGACAACATTTCCAATCTTCATATCATCTGCAAATTTTGAAATCATGCCCTGCACACCACAGTCTAGGTCATTACTTTATATCAGGATGAGTAAGCGCCCCAACACTGACCCCTGAGGAACTCCACCACAAACTTTCCTCCAATCTGAACAACCATTTATCACTACTCTGTTTCCTGTCACTCAGCCAATTATCTAATTGCCTACTTTCCCATTTATTCCATAACCTAGAATTTTGCTCACAAGTCTGTTGTGTGGCAATGTATCAAATTACTTTTGAAAATTCATATACACTACATCAACAGCATTTCCCTTATCAACCTTCTCTGTTACCTCCTCAAAAAATTCCACCAAGTTGGTTAAACATGATTTTCCTTTGATGAATTCATGCTGGCTCTCCTTAATTATCCTACACTTGTTTAGTGACTATTGATTTTATCCCATACTATAGTTTCCAGAATTTTCCCTACCACTGAGGTCAAACTGACTGTTTGTTGTTGCCAGCTTTATCCTTGCATACCTTTATGAACAAGGGTGTAACATTCACAATTCTCCAGTCCTCTGGCACCTCCCCTGTGTCTGAGGAGGACTGAAAGATTATCACTAATGCCTCTGCAATTTCCACCCTCCCTTCGCTTAGTGCCCTTGAATGCATCTCATCTGGTCCTGGTATCTTACCTATGTTATGGCCCACCCCCAGGTGAGTCTCCCTAAAGTAGTTGATCGAGGTGAGACCCTTCAATTTGTCACCATCAGGCTGGGACACCCTCAAATTATTATTTCCCAGGTGAGGAGGGATGAAGTGGCTCCCTGTCTTTATTCAGCCCTCTCTCCCTTCTGTTGGTCCTTTTGATCTAAAAAGGATCCCTTTCATCGATACCTTTTTCCCAGACCCAATCATTCTGGTTTTGAAGGAACCAATTTGATCAGACTTTCTTGAGTTAAAGCTAAGAGTAAGTTCATTAACTACTAAAGGCAAGAAAGGATAAAACACATGCATATACAGTCCAACAGGTTAAAAGTAAGAATTTAGCTTGAAGCAAGTGAAAATATATTAAAAAAAAATTATATGGAACAGTTCTTGACTCATGGGGAGTAGGTGATTGAGCTTTGCAGCTGTTGCGATTCGAGGTTCCAGTAGAGTTGACACCGATTGATAAATAGTCGGTTTCGGGATTCCAGTAGAGTTGAATTTGGTAGAGACGATGAGAGATCGGGATACCTGCAAAATGGATGATTTGCAGGGGTACTGTGTGTAGCTGTTACTCCTGAGTCAAACTTCCAGCACTCTCTCTCAGAATTCCCACCAACAGACAGACACTGGCAGCTTTTCCTCTCATTTTTAACCCCTTTTTTGTATATTCCAAGTGGGAAGTAAATTCACAAACCTGTCTGAGCATAGCTCACAGGATTTCTTGATGAGGTGATACTCATCTCCCGTTATGTCCCATTGTCTCTACTAAATGGAGCAATTAGTTTCTGGATGTCTTAAGCAGTGCCTTATCTGGCAACAGGGTGGGATTCCAGTACCTCTTAGGGAATCAGCATGCAGCATTCCAGCCAGTGGCTTCTGAGCATTTTTAAAAACTCAGGTCTTATTTTTAAAGTTCAACATTTCCGGATGCAATTCGGAGTTTTTTTTTCATTATCATGACACTATTTTATGTAAAGGTTGCCTTTACAACACCTTCTTCCTCTCAATTGTAAGTTCTTCTCGTGTACCAGTTACCTCCTCTCTCACCTCAGCCTGGGTAGGATCCTCTTCCTTTATAAAGACATATGCAAAATATTTATTCAACACCTGTGCTATTTCTCCAGCCTCCACATTCAAGTCTCCTTTTCTGTCCTTAATCTGCCCTACTCTTTCTTTTACCACCCTTTTATTATTTACGTGCTTATAGAAGACCTTGGGAATCCCCTTTATGTTTGCTGCCAGCCTCTTTTCATGCTCTCTCCTTGCTTTTCTTATTAGTTTCTTTCCTCCCCCACTGGTCCTTCTATATACAGCTTGATTCTCCATTGTATTTTCCATCTGACATCTGTCATACGCGCACTCCTTCCTTTTCATTTTTACCCCCTATCGCTTTCGTCATCCAGGGCGCTCTGGGTTTATTAGTCCAATCTTTTCCGTTCAAGGGAATATACCTTGACCTTTGCCTGCAATACTTTTCCTTTGAAGGTGGCTCATTGTTTAGCCACCATCTTTTCTGCCCTGCTGTACTCTCACCTTGTTAGCTCTGGGGAGTTTCACACAGCTGGGGAAACCTGATCATTGACTGTTAAAGCCAGAACCCTGGGTTAAATCCATAATAATTGACTTTTTAAAAATTATTGGCTTGATAAATGAGGGGTCCCACAAATGCAGTCCAGTTAAACCTGGAAGTGAGCAGGATCATGTCAGGTTTCCAACCCACCTACATTTCTTTTAAACCCCTGTCCACCTCATAGGCAATTATAATTCTGCCCTTACAAGGGTGACTTTGGAACTGTAGCAGTACAGAATTCCTAAGCCCCTTCAAATTTTGGTGGATTCCAGGGAGATGGTAAAAGTTTTTCATATGAGCTGATCAAACAATACATCTCTAACATTCATCATGTAACTGTGCACTTCTGGTTGAGAGATTTCACAGATATTTCTTGCTGCTTCTTTGAAGGACCACAAACTTAAAATATGCAAAGCAGTGCTTATGGTGGCAGCACTGGCTGGGTTGTCCATACCCTGAAAGTGGGTTCAAGGTATTAATGCCAGGCACTGCAAATGTTCAGGGCTTGCTTGGCTGGTTTCGTGAAGGCCAATCCACCAATATGGCTTAGTGGCAGCAAAAGGATAGTTCAATGTACAAACTCACCTGGTCCTCTTCCTCAGGGGAGCTGGATGATCAAAGGGATTCCCAAGGCTTTTATGCATTAACAGCTTGCATTTATATAGTACCCAGTATTTTTATTTCAATTGTGCTTCATGTTCAGAACTGACAAATACAACTCTTTGCAGTATGCAATTTCAAAGTCAGCTGCAAACAAGAATAATGAACCTAAACCTCGTAAAGAGAAAGAGAATCCAAACATTGACAATTATCTGCAAAACCAGCTGATGCACAGAGCAAAATGAAAAAAGATGTAATTAAAACAGACATGAAGAAACCCAGGGGATAATACATTTAACAAAATTACCCCCAAGACAAAATATCTTTAAAAAATGAAATTAACGTGAGTTGACATCTTTCTGAATCTTGATTGAGCAAACTGGATCTGGAAACTTGTGTCCAGTTTTTATGGAAATCTGCAGGGTGTTGTCTCACCCATAGTCACAAGATTTTTGGTAGGTTTATTTAAATGAAGCTGCTTATGCCAGGAGAATTGGACTTGCAAAATCAGGGATTTCCTGTGGTAAACTAACCAATTGCTCACTCCTTATGGGGAGCCAATGTTCACATGGTAAAGGGATTGGGGAAGCCATTGTTCACATGGCAAAGGGATTGGGGAAGCCAATGTTCACATGGTAAAGGGATTGGGGGAGCCAATGTCCACATGGTAAAGGGATTGGGGGAGCCAATGTTCACATGGTAAAGGAATTGGAACTAGAACTACGACATTGTAGTCCCAAGACTCAAACCCAAACACGTTTTGAATATGGCTGAAAAATGAAGTGTTGCAGTCAACCCACTGCAAAAAGAAAAGGTGGACAAGTAAAAAATGGGGAGGAAGATCTTGTTTGGGCCTTGAAAAAGCTAGCAAAAAGGTGTTAAACGGGACAGGTTTTTTTTCAAGGGTTACTGTCATTCAACGGCAAACTCAAATAATGCACAGATTTGGTACCAATGTTGAAAAATTATTTTTTTAATTTGATAATATCCTCGAAGGCTTTAGCAACTCTGCAAAGGTGAAGCTTGATAGCAAAACTGCTTAAACAAAGGTCATCGAGCTGAAATGTTAACTGTTTCCCTCTCCATAGATGTTACCAGATCTGTGCAGCATTTTCTATTTTTATTTACTCAACTTGCTTAATTTTTATTCACTTAACTTAGTGACAGATGTCTTCTACTGCATTCTGGCTATGCGTTTAACAGGAAATAGGATGATTCCTGTGCTCATATACCTAAAAACAAATATTTCAAATAAAGGCATCCTCCAGAGGACTACAGGCAGGAAACATTAGGACATTGAAGCCAATCTCATTTTTTGAGGATGGATCTTTGCAGCCTTAAAATATATGATCTTGTCTATAAAAATTTTTTGATGATATTATTCGTTCCAGACATGTGGCATTATGAATATATGAAAACACAGTCTTAGTGAAGGTTGTGACAATGTTTAAACTGGATTTGTAACCTTTGCATTGGTAGAGGGAACTTACAGCATCAGGTTTATTGCCACTGAAGGTTTCATTTTTATATCACTTTCTAACTAATGATGAGTTGAAATGAAACAAAAAGAGAACCATTGACAAACACTTGGGATTCCACATTGTTAAATATAGGACCGTAACCAGAGTGGGCGGCTAGCTCCTTTTGTTATTGACTACACTGAATCTTCAGGAACGTCTCAGAAGAAACCCATGTACTCTACTTTGTGCTTAATATAGTTTACTTTAATACCTTCTGTAATAAGCTTGATGTACCGGACAGGTTTCTTACTTGAAACAGATAACTTTATTACAAAGCTTGCTTAGAAGCTACATGCTTGAACCAGATCCTTGTCTAAAAAGCTCTGCCCCTAAGATTGCCCATGTTTAGGGCTCATTCTTCAGTACTATCACGTACCCTAAAGGCAGTAGGAAAGATTTTACCTACAATCACTACATTTCCTCCCCTTTTAGATTTTTTTACATTTCTTATTTTCAAGGAATATCTTAATCCACAACATATACATATACACAGGTCATGCGATTAAAGATGAAGTCTCTGAGGTGGTTTTCTAATTCATTTAGATCGGTGTAGCTCTACCACTTGAGATTCTCCCACTGGATCAACATGATCAGGAATCACAGCATCAGGGACATCCTTATACAATGGCAGCTCAGGATTAGGTAATTCAACAGCACATCAGGTATGTCTATTCTAGGTCAATCTGTCACCTCAGGGTGACTAAAGATTTGACATCAATTACAAGCGGAGTAGCTAGATGTTGGAATGTCTGTTTGCTCCTTGGATGATCCACATGTTTTCGAACAATCCGGCTTGCCACTTGGAAAGACAAGGGTCCAGTTTCAAAGACAGTTATACCATGAAACCAATTAGGACCATTTGCAAAATTCTGCAAAAAACTATACCTCCTACACTAAATCTTCAAGCTTTACTATGAATACCGTGATTCATTTTCTGACCACTTTGGTTCTTCTCTACCTTCCCCTCTTAAGTTTGGAAATTCCAGAGTTAACTTTGTATGAAGGCAACATTTCATCAGTAATTCAGATGATGTTGAACCCATAGTTTATGCTGTGTGGCACGCAAGTACTCCTGTGTTATAGCTTCACCAGGTTGACACCTCATTTTTAGGTATGCCTGGTGCTTTTCCTGGCATGCTCTCCTGCACTCTTCATTGAACTAGGGTTGATCACCTGGCTTGGTGGTAATGGTAGAGTGGGGGATATGCCAGGTCATAAGGTTACAGATGGTGTTTGTTACAATTTTGCTGCTGCTGATGGCCACAGTGCCTCATGGATGCCCAGTCTTGAGTTGCTAGATCAGTTCAAAATCTATCCCATTTAGCACGGTGGTCGTGCCACACAACATGATGGAGGGTATCCTCAATGTGAAGGCGAGATTTCGGTGGTCACTCCTACCAATGTTGTCATGGACAGATGCATCTGCGGCAGGCAGGCTGGTGAGGATGAGGTCAAGTATGTTTTTCCCTCTTGTTGGTTCCCTCACCACCTGCCGCAGACCCAGTCTAGCAGCTATGTCATTTAGGACTCAGCCAGCTCGGTCAATAGTGGTGCTACTGAGCCACTCTTGGTGATGGACATTGAAGTCCCCCACCCAGAGTATATTCTGCACCATTGCAACCCTCTGTGCTTCCTCCAAGTGGTGTTCAACATGGAGGGGCACAGATTCATAAGCAGAGGGAGGGTGGTACATGAAAATCAGCAGGAGGTTTCCTTGCCCATGTTTGACCTGATGCCTTGAGACTTCATGGGGTCTAGAGTTGATGTTGAGGGCTCCCAGGGCAACTCCCTCCTGACTGTATATCATTGTGCTGCCACCTCTGCTGGGTCTGTCCTGCCAGTGGGACAGGACATACCCAGGGATAGTGATGGTGTCTGGGGCATTATCTGTAAGATGCGATTCCATAAGGATGATTATGTCAGGCTGTTGCTTGACTATTCTATGAGACAGCTCTCCCAATTTTGGCAATAGCTCCCAGATTTTAGTGAAGAGGACTTTGCAGGGTCGACAGGGCTAAGAGTGCTGTTGTTGTTTCCGGTGCCTAAGTCGGTGTCGAGTGGTCCATCCAGTTTCATTCCTTTTTTGAGGCTTTATTAGTGGTTTGATGCAACTGAGTAGCTTGCAAGGCCAGTTCAGAGGGCATTTAAGAGTCAACCACACTGCCATGGGTCTGGAGTCACATGTAGGTTAGACTAGGTGAGGGCAGCAGATTTCCTTCCCAATAGAATCTAACCTTCGCACCTTGACGTTCAATGCCATTACCATCACTGAATCCTCCACCATCAACATCCTAGGGGTTACCATTGACCAGAAACTGAACTGGTCTAACCATATAAATACTGTGGCTACAAGAGCATGTCAGAGGCCAGGAATCCTGCGATGAGTCTCACTAACTTGATCGAGTTTTTTGAGGAAGTGACAAAGATGATGGAGGGGCAGTGGATGTTATATACATGGATTTCAGTAAGGCCTTTGACAAGGTCCCTCATGGCAGACTGGTACAGAAGGTAAAGTCGCACGGGATCAGAGGTGAGCTGGCAGGATGGATACAGAATTGGCTTGGTCACAGAAGACAGAGGATAGCAGTGGAAGGGTACTTTTCTGAATGGAGAGCTGTGACTAGTGGCGTTCCACAGGGATCAGTGCTGGGACCTTGCTGTTTGTGGTATACATAAATGATTTGGAGGAAAATGTAACTGGGCTAATTAGTAAGTTTGCAGACGACACCAAGGTTGGAGGAGTTGCAGATAGTGAAGAGGATTGTCAAAGGATACAACGGGATATAGATTGGTTGGAGACTTGGGCGGAGAAATGGCAGATGCAGTTTAATCTGGACAAATGCAAGGTAATGCATTTTGGAAGATCTAATACAGGCAGGAATTACACAGTAAATGGCAGAACTCTTAAGTGCATTGATGGGCAGAGGGATCTGGGTGTACAGGTCCACAGGTCACTGAAAGTGGCAACGCAGGTGGATAAGGTAGTCAGGAAGGCATATGGCATGCTTGTCTTCATTGGCAGGGGTATTGAGTATAAAAGCTAGGAAGTCATGCTGCAGCTGTATAGAACCTTGGTTAGGCCACACTTGGAATATTGTGTGCAATTCTGGTCACCACATTACCAGAAGGATATGGAGGCATTGGAGAGGGGGCAGAGGAGGTTTACCAGGATGCTGCCTGGTGTGGAGTTTATTAGCTATGAGGAGAGGTTGGAGAAACTTGGATTTTTCTCACTAGAGCAACGGAGATTGAGGGGCGACTTGATAGAAGTTTACAAAATTATGAGTGTCATGGACAGAGTAGATAGTCAGAAGCTTTTTCCCAGGGTGGAAGAGTCAATTACTAGGGGACAAAGATTTAAGATGAGAGGAGAAAACTATAAAGGTGATGTGTGGGGCAAGGTTTTTACGCAGATGGTAGTGAGTGTCTGGAATTCACTGCCAGAGGAGGTGGTGGAAACAGGTATGATAGTGGTGTTTAAGAGGCAGCTTGACAAATACATGAATAGGACGGAAATAGAAGGATACGACCTCGGAAGTGCAAAATGTGTTAGTTAATGGGCAATATGATCGGTGCAGGCTTGGAGGGCCTGTTCCTGTGCTGTACTTTTCTTTGTTCTTTGTTCTTTGAGTAACTCACCTCCTGACTCCTCAAAGACTGTCCACCATCTACAAGGCACAAGTCAGGAATGTGATGGAGTACTCCCCACTTGCCTGGATGAGTGCAGCTCCCACAACACTTAAGAAGCTTGACACCATCCAGGCCAAAGCAGACTACTTGATTGGCACCACATCCACATACATTCACTCCTTCCACCATTGAGGCACAGTAGCAGCAGTGTGTACCATCTACAAGATGCACTGCAAGAATTCACCAAGGGTCCTTAGACAGCACCTTCCAAACCCACAACCACTGCCATCTAGAAGGACAAGCAGATAGTTGGGAACACCACCACCTGGAAGTTCCCTTTCAAGTCACTCACCATCCTGACTTGGAAATATATCGCTGTTCCTTCACTGTCACTGGGTCAAAAACCTGGAACTCCCTCCCTAACAGCACTGTGGGTGTACCTACACCACATGGACTGCAGAGGTTCAAGGCTGCAGCTCACCTCCACCTCGTCAAGGGCAATTAGTGATGGGCAATAAATGCTGGCCCAGCCAGCGAACCCCACATCCCATGAATAAATTTTTTAAAACCCATTGTTGCATGAGGAGTCGTACAATAGTTGAGAAAAAACTGTGAAATTCAAGTTTCTAATGTACCTTTGGATAACTTCTTCATTCCTGATTTGAAAGTTTGTACTGCTCTTTCTGCTAACCGAGTTGATGAGGAATGATATGGTGCTGTTTTAATATTTTTAATTCCATTTAAACTCATGAATCTCTGGAATTCCGTACTAGTAAAGGCAGTACCGTTATCTGAAACAACGACTTCTGGTAGGCCATGTATACTAAAACATTGGCGCAGCTTTTCAATAGTTGCACATGATACCGGTAATCTAATTTCATACACCTCCATTCAATTAGAATGCGCATTGATGATCATTAAAAACACGGTACCTAAAAATGGACCTCCATAGTCTATATAAAGTCTAATCCAGGGTCGATCAAGCCATTTGCACAAATGCAGTGGAGCTGCGGGCAACTTTTGCTGTTGCTGACAAAGGAGACAGCGCTTGACCATTCTTTCCATGTCACTGTCTATACCAGGCCACCAGGCACAGCTTCATGCAAGCATCTTCATCCTCGAAATGCCTGTATGCGCACTGTGAAGGTCTGTTAAGAGCAGTTCTCTTCCCTAACTCTTGATCCCCACAACACGATTCCATCTTGACAACTTAACTCAGTTTTATGGGCATGAAATGGTCTCATCTCTTCAGACACTGATGAATTCGACCATTCTTGCAATGCCTGGTCTCGGACTTTTGACAAAATTGGGTCCTGGTTAGTCCAATTACTTATTTGCTACACGCAGACCAGCAATGAGTCCAAGAAATTCAACACAAGTACAACTTTTTGCGGCACTTGGAGCATGAATAAGGTTATCTGGTAACAGAGGATGACTGAGTGCATCTGCATTTGTAATATGCACACCAGGACGGTGCATAAAACGTATACTCATACGTCGATAAAATCAAAGCCCAACGTTGAATTATGGCTGATGCTGTTGGCAGAATGACTTTATCTTCACTAAATAAACCCATTAATGGTTTATGATCCCGCACTATAGTGAAATTTTGACCATGCAGATACTGGTGGAATTTTTTCACTCCAAATATTACTGCTAAACATTCCTTTTCAAGTTGTGAATGATCCTTCTCGGCTGCAGACAGGGTTCTGGAGACATAGCTTATTGGCCTTTCAGAACCATCTTCCAGCCTGTGTGACAACACAGCTCCCACCCTGTAAGGGGATGCATCACAAGTTAATATTAATTCCTTTGATGGGTCATAATGTTCTAGTCGACATGATGAGTGTAATAGCTTCTTGACCTTTATGAAGGTTTCTTCTGTTGCGAATTCCATGGCCAACAATGATCCTTTTTCAAAAATAAGTGTAAAGGTGCTAACACTGTTGACAAGTTTGGCAAGAAGTGACCATAATAATTTATCATGCCTAAAAAAGACGAGTTCAGTGACACTGGTAGGAGAGGGTGCCTCCTTGATTGCCCTGACTTTGTCCTCTACTGTATGCAAACCCTGGGTATCCACTCGATGACCCAAGAAAGTGATTTCAGTCACTTGAAAAGTATACTTCTCTTTCTTCAATTGTACACCATCTTCCAAAAATCTCCTTAAAACACCTTCTAGGTTGGCCAAATGTTTGGCTTACATAGAATATGAGAGTAAACTTGCAAGGAACATAAAAACTGGCTGTTAAATCTCTTATAAATATGTGAAGAGAAAAAGATTAGCGAAGACAAATGTAGGCCCCTTACAGTCAGAAACAGGAAATTCTAATGGGGAACAAAGAAACGGCAGAAGAATTGAACACATATTTTGGTCTGTCCCAAGGGTCTGGTGAGAGGAAGGAATTGAATAAAATCAGTATTAGTAAATTAATGGTGCTAGAGGAGTTAAAGGAGTTAAAGGCTGAAAAATCCCCAGGGCCTGATAACCTACATCTCAGAGTACTAAAGGAAGTGACCCTGGAAATATTGGATGCATTGGTGGTCATCTTCCAACAATCTATAGACTCTGGAGCAGTTTCTACAAATTGGAGGGTGGCAAATGTAACCCCAATATTTAAAAAAGGAGGGAGAGAAAAAACAGAGAATTATAGACCAGTTAGCCTAACATCAGTACTGGGGGAAGTGCTGGAGTCTATATATAAAAGACATGGTAACACAACACTTGGAAAGCATTAACAGGATTAGACAAAGTCAGCATGGGTTTATGAAAGGGAAATCATGCTTAACTAATTTGCTGGAGTGTTTTGAGGCTGTAACTAGTAGAATAGATAAGGGAGAACCAGTGGATGTGGGGTAATTGGATTTCAAGAAGGCTTTTGATAAGGTCCCACATAAGAGGCTAGTGGGCAAAATTAAAGCACGTGGGATTGCAGGTAATATATTGGCTTGGATTGAGAATTGGTTGACAGATCGCAAACAGAATGGGAATAAATGGGTCTTTTTCCAGGTGGCAGGTGGTGACTAGTGTTATACCACAGGGATCAGTGCTTGGGCCCCAGCTATTCACAGTAAATATAAATAACTTGGATGAGGGAACCAAATGCATTATTTCCAAGTTTGCTGATGCCACAAAACTAGGTGAGGTTGTGAGTTCTGAGGAGGATTTAGGGAGGCTTCAGGGCGATTTAGACAAGTTGTGTGTGTGAGCAAACACATGGCAGATGCAGTATAATGTAGATAAATGTGAAGTTATACGCTTCGATGTGAAAAACATAAAGGCAGAATATTAGTTAAGTGGTGATATATTGGGAAATGTGGATGTACACAGGGTTCTGGATGTCTTTGTACACCAGTCAAAGAAAGTAAACAGGTAAGTGCAGCAAGCAATTAGGAGAGCAAATGCCATGTTGGCCTTCATTCCAAGAGGATTTGAGTTCAGAAGTAGGGATGTTTTCCTGCAGTTATACAGGGCCTTGGTGAGACCACACCTGGGAGTATTGAGCGCAGTTTTGGTCTCCCTACCTAAGAAAGGATATACTTGCCATAGAGGGAGTGCAGCAATGGTTCCACTAGGCTGATACCGGGGATGGCAGGACTGTCATATAAGGAGAGATTGGTTTGACTGGGCCTGTATTCACCAGAGTTTAGAAGAATGAGAGGGGATCTGATTGAAACGTATAAAATTATAACAGGTCTGGACAGACTGGATGCAGGGAAGATGTTTCCCCTGGTTGAGGAATCTAGTACCAGGGGCCACAATCTCAGGATACGGGGCAGGCCATTTAGGACTGAGATGAGGAAACATTTCTTCACTCAGAGGCTGGTCAACCTGTAGAGTTCTCTACTACAGAAGTCTGTGGAGGCCGGGTCCCTGAGTATATTCAAGAAAGAAATTGATACATTTTTGGATATTAGGCGCATCAAGGGACATGGAGAGAGAGTGTGAATATGGCGGTGAGATAGAGGATCAGCCATGATCATAATGAATGGTGGAGCAGGCTCGAAGGGCCGAATGGCCCACTCCTGCTTCTAGTTTCTATGTTTCTATCCTGTGTTCAGAATGTCATCCAGGTACACTACTAGGGAAGCCCTTGCAATAGGTTTTCCATAGTCCTTTGGAAGATTGCACAGGTGGATGATACAGCAAAGGGTAGGTGTGTATATTGGTACAGGCCCTTATGCGTGTTGATGGTTACATACCCTCTAGATGTGCTGTCAAGCTCCAGCTGTTAGTATGCATGGCTCACGTCCAGTTTGGTGTAGGATTTTCCTTCAGCAAGCTTAGCATACAAATCTTCAATCCTCGGGGTAGGATATTTATCTAGTTTAGCAGCCTTTCTCACAGTTAATTTATAGTCTCCGCAAATACGAATAGTTTGATCTGGTTTCATCACGGGGACTAGGGAGCAGCCCATCCTGAAAACTGAACTGGCTGGGTGATGCCTAACTTCTCTAAGTGGCACAATTCTGCATCTATCTTCTCCTTTAGGGCGTAAGGCACAGGTCTGGCCTTAAAGAACTGGGGTATCACCTCTGAATCTACATATATTTTTGTTTGTAAGCCTTTTATCTTTCCCAATGCTTCATGAAATATGCTGTTGCACTTCCTCACCAACTCAGGAATTCCTCGTGTTCTCACTTGAAATATTTCTGGCCAGTTGAGCTAAATCTTTTGTAAACAATCACAGCCCAGAAGACTAGGTCCTTCACCTGTCACTATGATCACTGGAAGCTGGGCTGTCTGTTGCCCATAGGACACAGATACTGTGGTGAAGCCCTTTACCTGTATTGACTCTCCAGTGTATGCCTGCAGCTGAGCCATGGTTTGCTCCAGATTCAGTGGCTGGGTACCTTCATTTAGGTATTTAAATGTCTGTTCTCCCACCGCTGTTGTCTATGCTCCTGTGTCAACCTCCAGGACTAGAGGCTTCCCATTCACTTGAAGGGTGACAGTGATTGGTTCAGTTTTTACTGCTTTGACATTGCATAGGGAATAGATATCAGTATCAGCAGCTTCTGGATCAGTTATATTGTGCCCTTCAATCATCTTAGTCTGCTGTCCAATTGGCTGTCTTGATTTCACCCTGCATTGCTTTATAACGTGTCCTTTTTTGTGTAAGTAGTGACATTCTGCCTCTTTAAATCTGCAGATTTCCATTACAAGGTTACACTCACATCGGTAACAGATCGCTGGTGAGATGCTTCCAATCTGCCTTTTCATTTTTCGAGCAGTAGAGATTGTCTCCCGCTTCGCGGTTGTCTCTCTGGTTTTTGCACTACGCCCGGCAGTGTGTTCCCGCTCCAACTGAAGAATGGTGCCATATTGCACACTCTGTAAAGCCTGTGAGTCCGTCTCAGCACTCGCCATTGCTAGCGCTATTTCCATGGTGCACTTCAGCTCAATATTAACTTCTGCAGGTAAATGGCACTGGGTGGTGTCATCATGTACGCCGCAAACCAAACGATCTCGCAACATGTCATTGAGAGTATCGCCAAAGTCGCAGTACTCAGTCAATTGTCTTAACATGGTGATATAAGTTGTGATGGACTCACAGGGCCATTACCCTGGAATTAAACTTAAATCTCTGCATAATCACTGAAAGCTTTGAATGAAAATGTGTCTTCACGAGGTCTAGCAGCTCATTAAAAGATTTGGAATTGGACACGTTCAGGGCCGTCAGACTATAGATGAAGTTATATGCCTTGCTACCACAGACACTTAAAAGAATTGCTTCCTACCTCTCCTCTGTTGTTATTTCATTTGCCACGAAATAAAAGCCTAGGCCCTCTACCAGCTCCAGTCTTTCATGGATGAGTCATAAGGCTCAATTCTGCTGAAGAGTGGCATGACTGGTGAGTACACTTTTCTATTTTTCCTTAAGAATTGTGTACTCACATTCACAAGGTGAGGTGCAGCATCGGAGCTCTTTATCCACATCACCAATTGTGATAAACTTGGTGTACCCCCAGATAGTTTTCTCACTTGAAAAAATAACTTTATTACAGAGCTCGTTTAGAAGCTTCATGCTTGGACCAGGTCCACGACTAGAAAACTCCACTCCTAGGAAACCCGCTCTTAGGGTTCATTTCTCAGTACAATCGCATGACTTCTAAAAGTAGTAGGAAAGGTTTTATCCACAATCACACCTTCCTTGTGTAATACAAATTTAATGAACTTGAGCTTTATGTGTCTATCAAAAGAGGACTTTTCAGCAAAGCTTCAGATTTATTCTTATGATGCAAAAAAGGTACATGCTTCAAATGTCATTCCTCATTAGGAAATATTACAGAGGCACATTTATCTTATCACCGGGACACCAAAAACCAATAGCTTATTGATTGCTAGTTTGTATCATGTAAGATTTAAGGTATTTGGCAAAAAAGTATAGATGACAGTTTTTTTTTCACGCAGTGTGTGGTTAGGATGTGGAATGCACTGCCTTGGAGTGTGAGGAGGAGTAAATCAAAATCTTCAAAAGAGAATTGAATATGATGCAAAATACATTGCAGGGTTACAGGGAAAAGGTGGGGCACTGGGACTTGATGAATTGCTTTTCCAGAAAGCCAGCACCAACATGATGTGCCGAATGGTCTCCTTCTATGCTGTAGGCATTCTATGATTCTATGTAAAATTAATAATGAAGATGAATTTGACATTTATTGCCAGTCAGGTGAAACATTTTGAATATAACCCTATTTAGATAAAGTCATATTTATATTTGAGAGCTGTGGCTTGTTCCTTCGAGCTATTTGGATTTGAAACAACCTGTAACATTCTTGTTCTGAATATCTTTCTAAATATTAATCAAAACTTACATGCATCGATCTTCAGAGTTCTATTCATTTTGGTAAGAACTAACTTCTTGGCCTTTTTTTTAACAGAACTTAAACGCCCATCCAAGGAGGCCAACTCAGGAGCTTTGTGTGGGTAATTTTTGTACCATATATCATGATGCAGACAATACAGATAACACTGTAAGCAAATGTGTGCACAATATCCCTACAGCAAATTGCGAGTTAACATAAGCATAATGTCAAATTATAGTTCTAAAGAGCCTAATGTGTTTGCTAGTCCACCCTGGAAACACCAGAGCAGATAATTAGATTTGATTAATTCCCCCGCCACACCAAGATTTATTTTATTAAAAACTAGTTTGTGCAATCTAAACATTCTCTCATGTTAACCAATTTAATTTCTGCTGCTATAAAAGCAAAGAACTGCGGATGCTGGAAATCCAAAACAAAAACAGAATGTTCTGTTGAAGGGTCATGAGGACTCGAAACGTCAACTGTGCTCTTCTCCGCCTATGCTGCCAGACCTGCTGAGTTTTTCCAGGTATTTATGTTTTTGTTTTAATTTCTGCTGCAATTTTTAAATTGCCTCATTTCTTGAACATGAAGTAAAATATTTCTTTACACTTTTGGCTTCAGATACTGCTAAGTTTTATTTAAAAAATGATAATCCAAATAGAATGCGTTCTTCGAAACTGCTTTTTGGGTCAGTTTTGTTATTCTTCAGCTGATATGGCCTGAGTTCATTCGTGTGTGTGAATTTATACAATCCTAGATTCCCAAGTGCTTAAACACAGGTTAATCAGAGCCAAACTTTGGGGATTCTTAAGTTTGGCCTAGGGGTGCTACTAGCATTTAATCATCAAAGATCGCAGACCATATCACCACAGTATATTATATGCTCAATACGCCATCCTGCCAGGAAACATCTATCATGGTTACCGGAAACGACATAGGAAAACCCCGGCTCCCAGTGACAACTCTATCACTTCACCAATGAGCTGTTCTGTATGGTTAGTGCCCCGAATTCGGGAAACAATTGTGACATAATGAAAAATCTTAAAACGCTTCATAGGCTCATTATTCAGCAGTGTTCAAACATAGCATTAACTGAAAAATCAGACATTTTTAAAAATCACCAAAGTTAAAGCTGGTGCATAAATTGAATTTGCTGTTTTTTTTAAAAAATGTTGAGTTTATTGGGATATTTTTGTTAATTACTCGAATGCCAAACGTAAGAGTTAAATTATGCAAAACGGCAGTTTGTGGGGCGGTGCAGAAAGGAATGTTCATTATCCAGGGTGCAAACGTTGCTTAAAACGCTGTCCATATTGCAAGGGAATGGAGAATCGCTAGTCTTTGCAATCGTCCTACAATTTTCTTTATTAGAGACTGTATCATAATTACAGCGATATTTCCGACAAAGAATTGTGATTATAAATGTCATCACACTGAAGTATCCTTTCATTCTCTGCAAAGAGATGCTAAAGTAACGGGAGAACAGAATACAGAAACCTCCGCAAAATAAGTTTTAAAATGCAGTGCCTCCAATTGCACCTTCGGTGTAACTTTGCATATACAAATTTGCCGTAGCAGCTCATGGGCTTTACGCCACACAAAATATTACAATAAAGCCACACACTTCCCATTCTCACTGTGATGAAAGAAATCCAAATCAACTGTGTTCAGTTTCATTTTAACAATTCTTGAGGATGAAAATATGATGCATAATCATACAGCGATTAAGCCACGGAGTAGTGGTGCTGATGTTACTCGAGAGCGGATCCACCTGCAGTGAACATTCTCCTCCAGAATGAATCGTATAAAACTTACACGAAAGCGGATTCATTCAGCAAGCCTTCGACATTAGGTCAATTAGATTACAAATGATCAAATTATACATTTTAAAAAACCAAGAACAACTTTGGAAAACCGCGACACAACGCAAATTGCTGCGAATTATCCACTTTAATAAACTAAGTGATCGGCTTTATTTGCCACTGTCGTTTGCTGAAATCACACCAGATTTTTCTCCACGCAAATGATTTCTCATGAAGCTTGCTTTAAGACAGAATATCACGATTCTGCACCAGTTCCCCAGTCCCGGCTGGTCTTCCTTATTCGAGTACACGGGATATGTAAGCTGCGCGCTTAAGCACAAGTCGCACGAGACACCCCCCGCCGCCGCCACCAAAACCAGAAAGTTTCCGATTTCAATTGCTGCTTTGCAGGGAGTTCGATCGATCAAACGGGACGGGACTACTATTGTCCTTACTACTCCCGGGCAAGGAGAGAAAAAGTTGGTTGGTTAAGTATACTTGTAATTAACATTCAAAATACCCTGATCCGACAGTCCCCAGCAGGACGGCTGATCTAGTTAACTGGAGTGGAGTTGTTAAAGAGATCTCACCATCCTTCAAAAATCCACCTCCAGGGTTTTTAAATAAACGTTTCTGTGTGGCTGCAAATTGCCTAGATCGCTTGTATATGAGGATTTACCACGGTGATGTTTTATTGTGATTAAAATATACCCACAAGACCTCACAGATAAAAACTGGACAGGTACAGATCGCTTTCTGCAAATTCCGTAACATATTTGCCAGAGAAGGCACAGCCTTTTAAAATACTGTTAACTGTGGAACAAACCAGTTCTAGTTAACAGTGTTGATTATATAAATAATCGTTTCTTTTCTTCAGAATTGTTTGAACCTCGGTTCTGTTTCCAATAGAGAGTAGTCTGCCCTGAATAAACTGCAGATCTATCTTTTCTCTTCACACCTTAATGGTAAGCAATCAAAAGCATCGTTACATCTCTACACCAAGCAATTCTTGGATTAAATTTGTGCAAAACATTGACTTTTTTTTAAAACCAGAAGCAGATGTAAAGCTGCTGAGCGAGAAAGCAAGCGTAACAACTGACCAGCAGGACGCAAATAGTAATTGTATAAAAACAGACACAAAAAAAAGGTCAGCAAAAGTCACATGAGGGGTAAAGTCCAGTGGATTCCAGCCTCCGGCGGTAGAGTCTGAAGCAGCTTCACTTCGGCGGAGAGCAGCAGTTGACTGCGGATACAGTTGGAGATCGACACCGGCAGCAACTTCTTCCCGCCCGGGACTCCAGTTCACCTGACCCCGCAACTCAGCTCGGCCTGGCGGCTGATGGCGGGCAGCTGGAGGAGATTTTCAGGCGCAGTTTGTGGGGTAAACTCCTTATCCAGGCCGGTTGGCTGCCGCCCCCTGGCACAGAGCCCGCTCCGTCCCCCGGCACAGAGCCCGCTCTGCTTCCCGGGCCCGGCTGCTCGTCTCCCTGAGTGTGGACAACGCCCCCCCGGGCAGCCGGAGAGACGGGCGGCGACGGCGGGCTGTCCGGGAGGCGCAGCGCCAGCAGGTGAGCCCGGAGCCGGCAGTTCTCCTCTAGCAGCTCCAGCAGCCGCCGCTCCAGCACCAACTCCCTGAAGCGTCGCTTCTGCCGCGACCTCCGCGCCGCCTCGTTGTTCCGGCGCCGCCGTTCCCAGTAAACGGAATCTTTCAGCTCCTCCGGGGTGAACTCGCGGCTCCGCCGGGGCGCAGGAACCTCCAGCAGCCGCTCGGAGCCTCGCACCAACAGGCAGGGGGAGCCGCTCAAAGCCGCGGCCACACCGTCCATCACCAGCGCCAGAGGCCCACCTTTCGCCGCACTTGTAGTGGCCGCGGCCACCCTCAGCTCCGCCTCTGCTCCGGATCCAACCACCTCCGGAGACATCTCATTGGCTTCAGGAGTGAGCCCAGCTAACCCAGCCCCAAACTTCAACCGAGTCTCCCCCCGCGGCCGTTAGACCGCCGCTGTTTACGGCGAATACCGTGTGCTCCCCTTTGCACAAACTCTGGATGCAAGAAGTGACTTCAAAACCATGAGGACACATCCTGGTGTGGTGAACAGCCACTGGTATTAGGCGGAGGTACCTGGCATGGTGCGGGGACCCCAGATACCCTGGGACATTGAGAGACACAGCTTCAGTTCTTGGAGAAACCATCTTTAATAAAGTAATACAAAAACAAAAATAAAAATACCTGGAAAAACTCAGCAGGTCTGACAGCACCTACGGAGATGAGCACAGTTAACGTTTTGAGTCCGTATGGCTCTTCAACGGAACTAAATAAAAATAGAAGAGAGGTGAAATATAAGCTGGTTTGGGGTTTGGGGTTTGGGGGGGGGGTGCGCTGGTGGGGTGAGGCGGTTGGAAAGGTAGAGGTGGATAGAGGGCCAGTGATAGGTGGAGATTGCCAAAAGATGTCATAGACAAAATGACAAAGGTATTGACTGTGGTGATATTAACTAAGAAATGTGCTAATAGGTGACATTAAGGGTAGAAAGGATGAGCAAGAGACAGATAGCCCTAGTTGGGGTTGGGGGCTAGGGATGGAAATAGGTTAAAAGGTAGAGATAAAACAATGGATGGAAATACCTTTAAAAATAATGAAAATAGGTGGGAAAAGAAAAATCTATATAAATTATTAAAAAAGGGAATCGGAAAGGGGGTGGGGATGGAGGAGGGAGTTCATGATCTAAAATTTGTTGAACTCAATATTCAGTCCAAAAGGCTGTAAAGTGCCTATTCGGAAGATGAGGTGCTATTCCTCCAGTTTGAGCTTCACTGGAACATTGCAGCAGGCTAAGGATAGACATGTGGGCATGAGAGCAGGGGGGTGGGGGGTAGGAGGGTTTGCGGAGGAGGAGAGGAAAAGTGTTTTCCTGCTCAGGAACCCATTTCCACTTGAGCCCCATGATATAATTGGTAGAGTTCCACAGGGCAATGTCATAGGCCAAACCATCTTCAGCTGCTTCACCAATGATTTTCCCTCTGAAAAAAGGTCAGAAGTAAGAATGCTTGCAGTGTTCATTCAATTTGCAATTCCTCAAATAATGAAGCAGGCCATGCCTGCATGCAGTAAGACCTGGACAACATTCAGACTTTGAGTGACTATTAGCAAGTAACATTTGCACCATACAAGTGCCAGATAATGACCACTTCCTATTGACGAATGGCACTCACATTTTCAAATCCATCACGGTCAACATCCTAGGGGGTTACCATTGATTAGAAACTTAACTAGAACAGCCACATAAATACTGTGACTACAAGAGCAAGTCAGAGGCTGGGAATTCTTTGACCAGTGTTTCGCCGTGTATGAGGTACAAACAAGTGTGTTGTGGAATACTCTCCACTGGCCTGGATGATGTCTGTCCAAGAGCATTAAAAAAGTTCGACATCATCCAGGACAAATCAGTTTGCTTGATTGGTGCCCCATCCAACACCTTAAACATTAAATCCCTCCATCAATAGCACAATGTATACCATAGACAAGATGCACTGCAGCAACTTGCCAAGGCTTCTTCGACAGCACCTTCCAAATTCATGACCTCTACCATTTAGAAGGATAACGGCAGCAGGTGCATGGGAGCATAACCACCTCCAAGGCACACACCACCCTGACTTGGAAATATAGCAATAGCCAGTCCTTCTTCATTGCTAAGTCAAAATCCTCGAACTCACTACCTAACAGCACCAGGGGCTACTTTCATTGTAGTAGTTCAAGAAGGCAGCTCACTGCCACCTCAAAGGCAATTATGATTGAAAAATAAATGCTTGAGTTGCCAATGACATCCACATCCTAAGAATCAATTAAAAAATCAGTCTCAAAAAGTTTCCCCAATGCCAATCTTAGGCTGACTGGCCTGTAGTTGCCAAGTTTATCCCCTCTCACTTTTTCTTTTAATAGGGGTTGTAGCATTTGTTATCTACCAGATCTCTTGCACCATTTCCATATCTATGGAGAATTGGAAGATTTTGGCCAGAATCCCTTTTGCAATTTCTACACTTGCTTCCCTCAGCAACCTCGGATGCATCCAGACCAGGTGACTTCCTACTTTTGAGCACTGTCAACCTTTTAAGTATCTTGTCCTTTTCCATTTTATCTTATTCAATTTCTCTACCACCCCTTCCTTTATTGCGGCATTGACAGCATCCTCTTCTTAACTGAAGACAGATGAAAAGTACTCATTTAGAACCTCAGCCATGCCCTCTACCTCCATAAGAACTTCTTTTTGGTCCAAATTTCCTTTCACTAACCTTTTACTATTTTTATGTTTATAAAAGACTTTTGAATTCCTAGTTATGTTACCTAGTAATCTATTTCAATACACTCTGCCACTTACTTCCTCTTCCGTTCTGCCTTGTACGCTTTGTATTCTGCTTGGATTCTCTACTGAATTATAAACCTACTGTTTATAATTAACTTCCGTTTACTGTTCCATTTCAACCTCTATACATTTAGCTTTGAATGCCCTTCCTTTCCTGCTTGTGTGAATGTTTCGAGTCTCTACCCACATTATCTCCTCTTTGAAGACTCTACATTGCTCATTTACTGTTATACCTGACAATGTTTGATTCGAATCCAGCTGGGACAGATTCCTTTTCAATTCACTGAAATTAGCCCTTCTGCAGTTGAATATTTCCATATTTGATTGTCACTTGTTCTTTTCCATTACTACACTAATCCAAATGATATTGTGAACACTGTTTCCCAAATGCTGTCCCACGGAAACATGTTCCATTTTTCCCACTTTCTTTTCCGAACTAAATGCTTCCTATTGGTTTGGAAATATATCGGTCAAGAAAATTCTCGTGCATTTTTTAAGGAATTCCTCTCCTTCTTTGCTCTTTACTTTGTTACTATTCCTGTCTATGTTGGGATAATTTAAGTCCTCCATTATCACTGAAGTTTTATGCATCATTCAGCAATTTTCCTAAAATGTTTCTTTTTTTAATCTCCATCCCACTATTTACTTGTCTTTGGTATAGATACAGCAGTGTAATAGCTTCTCTATTGTCCTTAATTCTAGCTAAATAGATTTTATCCTTGAACCCTCAAATATGTTATCCATTTCTAATGTTGCTGCCCCTTTTTTTCCTTTACTATATTTCCCGAATACACTGTAGTCAGGAATATTAAGTACCTATTCTTCCCCTTGTTTGAACCTGTTGTACATCATTATCATAGTCTCATGTAACGACTTGTGTCTGTAGCTCATCAACCTTATTTACTACACTCCAGGAATTTATCTGCATGCACTCCGAACCCATGTTAGTTGCCTCCCCTGTCTGATCTCTCCTATTTCTGAACTACCCTTTATTGTAATTTTTTTGACTCTCTCAGTCCTCTGTGCAGCTTATATGGAGAGATGATAGAGATGGCTCTCACTTTTTTCCATCTCTTGACTGACTGAAGACTGTTTCAAAAAAGCATTTTAACCACTGCTGCAATTCACAGGAACAGACAAATGACAGATTTTCTTGTAAGTTTTAAAAGAAAAATAAATGTTTATTATTCAACACGCGAATATATACGCAAACATACCCACTCGCACATTCGTACAGATGTACATACATTCGGAAAGATGGTGATTACAGAAGTAGCATGCATTTAGGTTTTAAGGTTCAGTAGTTCTTTGTCACATTTACTTTTCCCCAGGGTGAAGTCTTGAAATGATGCGGGCCTGTAATCCTTTACAGAAGAAAAGGATCTGCAGGTTTTAGGAAGATGCTTTGGCTGTTTATTGTTTGTGGTAGCAGATTTCTCTTGTTTCATTCCAGTCAACGTGCAGTATTGAAGCTCTGTAGCGAAACCCTGGTCCGGCTCCTCAGGTAGAGAGGTCAAGGCCAACCTGAATCTCTGCCTACTGGTGTTTCTTAGGCAGGGTCTTGTTCCTTTAGTGGTCTGGATGTTTCTCCACCTTGGCTCCAAAAACATGCCTCATTAAATCTTCTTGTCAGTAACCTAGTTTCTGTCATGTGACCACCGCATCTCTTTTCATTGTCCTCAAAAATAGTTTCTGATGGCTAGGCCATTAGCAAATATAAAGTCCGAGTATCACCCATTCATATAGCATCCTGATAAAATAGGGCTTTGCACACCCATTCTCTGGAATTCAACTTTGGAGTTGAAGAGTCTGCAAACAGTATTGTGAAACCAGATTTTTTAAGTGAGCTGGAAAAGTGCAGCCAAAAACTACAGGAAGGGTCATTTGCAGTTTAATGACTTTGTCAAGACTTGTCCAGACATGAGGGTTAGTTTATGGGATCTTGCAGTTCCAGGTGTATTGGCAGGAAATTGAACGCTCGACTCCATCTTTCTTTAAAGGAAAGAGTCAATTTTGGTTTTATACTTCAAAAGTCCAAATGCTTCGGTGCTTCTCCTCCTGCCAGATGCATTTAAAATCTCCCCCCCAGGACTGGTTAACCACCTCAAAAGGAGGTGGGTTCCAGTCCTGTTAAGGTGTAATTTATCTACATTGTATATGTTTCTCCTGCCTCTGGGAAATCTATGTAATATGGGAATGAAGTGGCAATATTTGAACCTTTTTTTAGGCCACTATTCCCAGCCACGATATGCCCATATTTTTGTTCATCTCCATTCAAAAAACATGCTGCAAAGTCCAAGGTGAGTTAGCATAGCACGTTTCTCAGTGGGTGAGGGTCCCAGGGAGGGAATTAGAGGATGTATTGTGTATCCATGATTAAGCTCTCGGCAAAACTTGGTCCGAGCGTGGTTAAGTCAGCCTAAGCTTTTACTGAGTGTTCCAGCTGTTCAACTTACTGCCAGTGGTGATGTGCTGTCCTTTATCAGTGTTAGGCAAGGCTTGGATCAGGGAAGGCATATATTTTCCTTCCACAGCTTCCAACCTCATAGTCTCCCAACCTTGGATGGCCCGCTTCTACCTCCTACCCACAAATCAAATCCACAAACAGGACTGTCCCGGCAGACCGATCATGTCAGCCTGTTCCTGCCCCACAGAACTCATTTCTTGCTATCTTGACTCCATTCTCTCTCCCCTCGTCCAGTCTCTTCAAACCTACATCCATGATTCCTCTGACACCCTACATCATATCAACAATTTCCAGTTCCCTGGCCCCAACCGCCTCCTCTTCACCATGGACATCCAATAATCCCTCTATACCTCCATTCCCCCACCGGGATGGTCTGATAGCTCTCCGTTTCTTCCTCGAACAGAGGCCCGAACAAACCCCATCCACCACTACGCTCCTCCGTCTGGCTGAACTTGTTCCCACACTGAACAATTTCTCCCTAAACTCCTCTCACTTCCTCCAAATAAAAGGTGTGGCTATGGGAACCCGCATGGGCCCCAGTTATGCCTGTCTCTTTATGAGGTATGTGGAACATTCCTTGTTCCAGTCCTACTCCGGCTCCCTCCCACAACACTTTCTCCAGTACATCGATGATTGCTTCAGTGCTGCTTCATGCTCTCATTTAGACCTGGAAAAATTTATTAATTTTGCTTCCAATTTCCACCCCTCCTTCATTTTCACATGGTCCATCTCTGACACTTCCCTTCCCTTCCTTGATCTCTCTGTCTCAATTTCAGGTGATAGACTGTCCATCAATATTCACTACAAGCCTACCAACTCCCACAGCTACCTCGGCTACAGCTCCTCACACCCTACTTTCTGTAAGGAGTCCATCCTTTTCTCTCTCAGTTTCTTCATCTCCGTCGCATCTGTTCTGATGATGCCACTTTCAAAAACAGTTTCTCTGGCATGTCTTCCTTCTTCCTTAACCGAGGTTTTCCGCCCACGGTGGTTGACAGGGCCCTCAACCGTGTCCAGCCCATCTCCCGCGCATCCGCCCTCACACCTTCCTCTCCCTCCCAGAACCATGATAGGGTCCCCCTTCTCCTCACTTATCACCCCACCAGCCTTCACATTCAAAGGATCATCCTCCCCATTTCTGCCAACTCCAGCATGATGCCACCATTGGAAACTGGAAGCAAAACACTTCTTCCCTTCAGCCCCCCGGTGGCATTCCATAGGGATCGTTCCCTCCGGGACACCCTGCTCCACTCCTCCATCACCCCCTACACCTCAACCCAATTTTGAGAATATCGTCAAGTTTGATATCCATCAGGTCATATTGTAGATCAAAGGATATATCTTCTGTTTTAGATTGGTTAAGCAAACTGCTAAGTGTATCCAATGTGACTATCAAGGTACCTGCTTGTGTCTAATCTCACAGTTGTAATCTTGAATCTTTATCAAGAGACATTGCAATCTTAGCAGAGCACTGGTCAGTGGTTTCTGCCAAATCAACTACAGTGGTTTCTGGTCAGTGTCTACCACAAATCATTTCCCAAATAGATAGGTATGAAAATACATGATTCCAAACACCAAAGCTAATATTTCCCACTCAATGTTGGAGTGGTTGAATTATATTACAGACAGATTTTGAAGCAAATGCAATCAATTTGCCTTTTTGTAGTATGCACGCTTTCAGGTCTTCCTGTGAGACATCTATCTCCAGGGTAGTTGTCTCCCTAGGATCATAAAATTGCAATGTTGATGCTTCTGATATTGATTGTTTCAATGCTTTGAAGAGGTATTGGTGGTCTTTATGCCATAGGAAAGGCACATCCTTTCGCAACAATTTCCTTAGCGAGGATGATCTTTGAGCAAAATTGGGAATTTATGGAGACAAGAAATTAAACAGACCCAGTAATCTTTAAAAATCACCCTTACCTTGAGGAATTGGCATGACCTTTATATCCTCAATTTTACTTGGATTGGAACATATGCCAGGACTAGAATAAATAGTACTGAAGAAATTGATCTTCTGCATCTTGATGGCACATACAGACCATTTAACACCAATCCCTCATTATGTGCTGCATGCATCAATAAGTGCAAATTATGGTCATGTTCTTGCTTTGTTCTTCCCACAACAGCAATGTCATTAATGATACAGATGCATCCTGGCAGTGCATGTAATGTGGCCCACTTAAGCTTGAAAAAGATCCTGGCTAACTGATAGCCTGAAAGGAAGACATTGAAAACAGTATAATCCAAATGGGGTACAGAGTGTAGTAAACTCTTGGGACTTCTCCGCCAGGGATACTGAGTAGTCATCATGCTTTTGCATCAAGCTTCAAGAGAATTTTGCATATGAAAATCTAAGATTTAACTCTTCTAATGTGGATAATTTGCAAGGACAATGTTTCAAAGCTGCATTTAAATGTCATGGATTGAGGCATACTCTCAATGACCTGTCCATCTTGTAATTGAGCTGCACCAATCTGTGTACGCTTGTGCTCTTCTGATAATTCAATTTTTCTCCATTTTGTCTAGTTTGACCTTCAATTTATCTTGTATGTGGATGCTGCAGTTACATGGTGGATCAATTGATGGACTTGCATTCTCCTGCAAGTGTATTGTTGCAGCTCCCTTGAAACTGCTATTTTGTCAAAACATTCTGAATATTTTGATGTTAGGTCGTGAACTGAGGTGATAGTAGTTTCTGAGTTTGATCTGCCATTTAAGGTCTGACTAATTCCATGGATTGTCACTGGTGCGAGGTCATGGCATGCCGGTAGACCTGCGATCACTGGGTCTTTAGTCTCCATGATGTAGAACATCTATGGCACTGAGGAGGATTGATTGTACTTGCACTCCAGGACTATGGGTCCTGTGCATGGAATTAGTGAACCTTTGTATGCTAGAACTTGCATAGTAGTGATCTCACCATGGCCTTCCATATCTATGGATACATGTCTTTTAGAATTTGCAGGGGTAGAATGTTGGCACTTTCCCGTGTTAATCTTGGCCAATAATGAATCATGACCAACTTTCTTAGGACAGATAATTTGAATCTTGGCAAACACTTTGGATGGCGTGATGGTATGTTTTCCATGAGATTGATGATGTGAAACCTGTATTCACTACTCTTTATCTTGTTGTGCACATCATCATTTTCTGGTTTGGCAATCACTTCACGTGTTTTTTATAGGATTCAGATGGTCTTTCTTATTGCTTGAGGATACCCATTGTGCGTGGTCTATTTGGATCAGTGCATGGCTCTTTGTAGCTGCATCAGCCTTTGATGTATAGTGCACTGCTGCTACCAATGGCCCTTTCTGCCACATGATTTTGCAGAAATGATGTAAAGCTGGGCATTTTCTTGGGGCGTGCAGAAGGACACAACTTCCACATGTCTTGCTAGGTTTAAGTGTTCTAGTGAGTCAGTCAACAATTGGAGTTTACTTAGGACCTGTAAGCTTCATTGACCTGCAAGGATCACTTCGTACTTAAGTCCATCCTTAAGTAATTGGTCAATGCTATACATTTTGGGCTGTCTAGCAGATATTTCTAGAATGGCTCCATGGGAGTGGATGCGATCACCAACTCAACAATTCTGTCTGCTAGCTCTGCATTTGAAAAATCTGCTGATTGAAGTAGTTTATGGATTCTGTAGGCTGTTGTCGAAATGACATGAGCTCTAGTTGTTGAGTTTAACCTGACACAGAACTGGTCTTCCAATATAGTCCATATCTTTTGGGGATCTTTTATCTCTTCTTCTGTTAATCGTGAAGTGTTTAGCCTGTGTAGACCTTCATTCCCTGTTACTAGGTGAATCTTCATGGCTTGCTTGTCTGGTTTGGACTCACCTGGATCAAGAAACCAAAGCTCTGTACAGTGTTTAAAGATTTTAAATTTGTATAGGTGGTCAGATGCATCTCAATTCAAACTGGGGAATTTTGTGGACATTTTGACCATATTCCTTTGATCTTCCTCCTTGTTTTATTCAATTTATTTTTTCAGCAACTCCCTTAGCCCCCTATTATAATTGCAACCTTTTCTGGCCTGATTTTTATGATGGCTGTGTTTGTTTTCTTTGTTTGACTCTTCCTAGCAGACTATCAATCCAGCCCATGCCCTGATCACTCGCCTTTTCCAACTGCACTAACCCAGTGCTGGTCTGCTCGATGCACTGTCCCACTCAATGAACTGACAGGCTATGCACTGCAATATCATTACGAGAGATCAGTCTGCTTACCAGCTCTTTATTTGAGCACTACCTCTGCACCATGTCTTCAAAGCTTTTCTGTGCAATAACCACGCTACGATTTCAACACTTCTGGTGCTGCGGCTTTATTGCAGTCTGATTAAAACGTTGAAAGTCATCTCAAGTCATGTAGCATGATCTAAGGCTGTTCACCATGATGTACCTGTACTTCATCTTGCTGCCAGGCTGTTTGACCACTGCTGAACACTTTGTTGTGCTTTTATCATGTTATAATGGCACCAATCACTCATAAGAAATTAGGTAAACGTGTTGTGGGTTCATTTATTTAGACTGGACACACAAGAACATTTATACAAAAGGTAGAATGCTTGAAGACATCAACAGTAGAGCTGTGTGTGCTGTGTTCTGCTCACAGTCCAAAGTTAAACTGAGACTGGGTCACATTTCACACTTCTGATAGCATGCCGCATCCCTTAAAGGCACATTACAACACTTCTAAGAAAATAAGTTGGTGGGCAAAAATGGCTAATTGGCATTTCTACCTGAATGCAAGGTTGAGTTCATGTCATGGGCAAGTGGGCAGAGGAAACCATTTTTGACATCATGCTATAGACTTCTCTACAAGTCAGTGAATATCAAAGACAGTAGTCCTGTGTGGTCAGCAGACAGAAGAGGCTGTTCGGCTTTGCGAGCTACCACAACTGGATACAGAAGGGAGATGTTCCCTGGTCGACAATACACATCCCGCAGCCTTCTGCAGATTCTGAAAGATGAAGAAGAATCAGCAGAACACGTTTTACTGCTGGTGGTGAATTTCAGGAACTCTCCGAAAACTGAGGAAGGTCCCTGGAGGCGGTCTCTCAGAGTTATTATATGGCGAAGTGGGAATACAGGAACCCATTGGAGGTGTGTGGGGGAGGGGGGCAGAGTGGGAAATCAGTGGGCTCTTTGCTGTAAGGACTGTAATTCCACGGAGAGTGTGATGTGTGATAAGTATAAAAGAGAAAGATTCCTCTCTGTAACTTAAAGTTTAAGTTGCTTACAAAAAGTATTTAGTCAATAGTGCTTTTAGTCATTTGTTACAGTCAAAGTTTTAAAACACGAAATCTTGCTGTGTCATTCTTTCAGCTAATAACTGGAAGTTTGAACCTCTTTTTAAAAATTATCAGTCTAGCCAGAGATCGTAACACCATAAACAGTCCCTAGGCTTTGAATCTGGTTTAACGATGTATGGTTCCTTGTAATACTGTAGAAAATAAGTATATGCAGAGGGTAAGAGAAGAAAAGTTGTGCAAGCTCCATCAAGTCTGCATAGCCATCCAAACTGCTAGGAGTGTGTATTTTTTCAATAACTGCCACTTGGTGTAGAAGGTTGAGGTGTAATATCAGTAGCAGTGTTTTATGTGTACCTTTTATTTTAAACAGTAAACAAGTTACTGTTTCTTGCGAATCCTGCAGTTTAGTCACAACAAAACAAGGAAAATCTGTAGTTTAAATTCACTGGGACAGTTGGTCATGGTTCTCACATAATAAAGGTGGAATGAGCTCTGTTTAGTTACTGTAGTTTGGGACGCTTATTGATCTTTGTTATCAGTTCTTAAGAATAAAGCACAACAGACTAGAAACATAAAATAAAGCTGAATTTTGGAGACTTCTAAAATCAGGAAAAAAGCCTATGTAAAATTGGATTATTGAAGGAAGTCAGAATTGCATGAAAACAAATCAGTAAAAACATTTTGCTTAAACTTATGTCATAAGATGTTCATTTGAAGGTGTAGAAGTCACCTGTGCCACATGTAGTGTAGCTTATTACCAAAAACAATCTTTAGCAAGAAACTGCATATGTCTGATGTTTAATCACTTTATTTGAAATGCTATGTGGTTTGGTTTACAAAATATATAAACAGTGCGCTCATTACAGTAATGCAAATCTTCTGGTGTGTTTAGCAATAACCTCCATATAAACTAAACAGGAAATTTAAAGGTCATTCAATAAAGAGGAAATCAAACTAAGTGGAATAAGTATTTACTTAGTAAGTTTCCAGTTAAATTATAAAATCAAACTTTTGTTTCATTGCAGGTATATGTCAAAAAACGTCATGAAACATAAATTACAATTAAAGCCTTGAGGTTATTAAAATGCAAAGGTCTTTTTCTGTACAGCATATTTCTTTTAAAAAGGTAACAAAAGGAAAGAATGGACCCAATATGCAAAATAGTTTTAATAGAATGTCAGTTTAAGAAATAATAGGATTTTTGTTAAA
The DNA here is from genome assembly GCF_017639515.1 of Carcharodon carcharias. Taxonomy (NCBI): domain Eukaryota; kingdom Metazoa; phylum Chordata; class Chondrichthyes; order Lamniformes; family Lamnidae; genus Carcharodon; species Carcharodon carcharias. The sequence goes on from NC_054470.1 coordinate 43,349,603, forward strand.
AAGTGAGTATTCATGTTTTTTGTATTTACAAAGAATATTTCACTTAATGTGGAAAAGTGGAAACTTTTAATCAATTAATTGACATTTTACATGTAAAATATAGAACAAGGCAGTTAAACAGTCATTTGGTGGTTAATATGAAACAATAATAATGTAGTTTGGTTTATCATATCTGCTCCTTCTCAGTGTTGCTGTTGGATGCCACACAGTAGCTACCTGTACACCAGTTCTCTTTCGTAAAATGGTAGGATATTTTGGAATCCTCATTCATTCTCCTTTTTTTCCATGTACATTTCTTCAGGTTATTTACAGCCCAGCCTGCATCACTTCAGTTATGAATTGATTGACTGCTGGGAGCCAGAAGACTGCTGGTATGGGTTGACAATACTGTTGGAGTTATCAGAATGTCCTTTCTTTGCATTCTACTAAAATGTTTATAAAATGACTATGAATAACACCATTCAAGTGTACAAATATGTACAATGAAAGTACCTCCATTGAAAATTGGAGGATAGTTGTTGCTAGTTTTCCCCATGCATCAGCTTTTACTTCATAAAGTGTGTTTAATACAGTTCAATGTGTCAGCATATAGGTTATTGTGTTATATAAATATGAGGTATTGCTCGACAATGTAAAGTTGCACAGCAACAGTAGAAAATCGAAACTGCTTATTCAGTCGAGTCACGCACCTCCAGAACACTCTTCGGTTCAAATCTGCCTTTGCGGATGCATGCATTCCACTGAACAGTGAATATAAATTGCAATGATCAGGGCTTTCTTACTGTGCCAGCTGCAAATGACAAATTTGAGGGCAGCCTAATACAAAAAGACAGGGCACAGATAGATTGAACCTGTGTCATTAATGAACCGAGATGTTCTTTTTAAAGAAAAATAATAGGTTTAATACTTTTGCTATTTCACATTCTTTTTTATTATCACTAATGTGTTAGTAATGATTGTGGCCTCATCGTTTTCTGGAAAAAATAGTTCATGCTTCTGTATCCACTTCCGCATCAGCTGTTTGTGGTATGTCAGCATCACCGAGTAATTCAGTTTCTGGTACCAACATTTCATCATCTTGGAGATTCTCAGACGCAGGTACTTCATCTACAACAGTGGGTTCATTTGGCTCATCTTCTGTGCCATTTGACTGGTCGGGGATCAAAGCAATGCGATCTGTACCGGATGCATTTGAGGGCGCTGTTGTTACATAACCCGTGCTTGTGGAGCCACTTCCACTGTTATGGGAACCCGTCTTTGGTACTATTTGTGGGGGTAACTGCTGAGGCATCTGCATCTGGATTTGCATTGGGTAATAATTTGGCAAATAGGCACCATAGGTTGGCATTGGCTGGTAGCCATTTACTGGAATGTACAATTGAGGTGGTGGAACCATCGGCCGTATCTGTCCTTTTACAGGTATGAATTGAGGTGGTGGAAAATGTGTTTTTTGCTTTGGTCCCACATATCTTGCATTACTAACATTACTGACTGGACTAGTGCTGAGGGAGCTAGTCTGTGTGGCATTGCTGCCCCCAGAAGGAGGAGCTGAGCTGTTATAGTTGGACAGATTTTCCCACGTTCGGAGTCTTGTGTGGATGTCTTTAAACCGTGGCCTTCTTGATGGAAATTCATTCCAACACTCCAGCATCAGACTGTATACCCAGGCTGGGCAGTCATCTGGACAGGGCAACACATGACGATTTCTTATCATTTCTATGACGTCTTGATTGGAATACCCACAATATGGTTGCAGGCCGTAGCCAAATATTTCCCATGCCACTACCCCAAAAGACCATACGTCAGAATCAACAGAAAATTTGCCATATACGATAGCTTCAGGTGGCATCCAGCGAATCGGTAGAAGTGAATTTCCCATCAACTTGTAGTAATCTGCGGAGTAAACCTCTCTGAAAATGCCCAAATCGGATATTTTTACATGGAGCTTATCACAGACCAAGACATTCCTAGTGGCCAAATCCTTGTGCACGACATGGTGGCCGGATAGGTATTCCATGCCTGCTGCTATCTGAGTCACAATGTGCAGAAAGTCAGCTGGCTCCAGGGCAGACTTCACTGTCCTATCATCATCGCTACTTCCAACATCTGAATGTGGTGACCGCATTACTAGGAATTCATGGAGGTCACTCTGGGAAGGGTAACTAAAGATCATGCTCATGGGTTGCTCTTTGGTTACTATGCCAAGCAGACAAACAATATTTGGATGCTGCAGCCGAGATCGCATCAAAGCTTCATGTTTGAATTCTTCTCTGAGTGACACTTCGGTTTTGTCCTTCATGGTTTTAATAGCTATAACTTGTGCTTGTTCACCAGGGCCTGTGCTGTACAGATGTCCCTTGTACACTTTCCCAAATCGATCCTCTCCAAGTTCTTCCATGAATCGCACTGCAGATAGACAGATATCTTTCAATTTCCCCTAGAAGGACAATCCAAAAGAAATTGGTTAACAAAAATATCAGGGGTAGAGTTTCCCCATTGCACAATGCGCTTGAAATTGGGCTGGTCAGATCACAATAAAAGTTTCCAATTAAATTAATTTGCGCAGTTACAAACTTAAAATCTTCAATAAGCCAGTGGAATTGGACAGTGTGATGAAACGTAATAATTTATTTTTGTTTCTTTCTTGCTGTTTTTAAGAGCGCTAACTGGTCCGTTTTTGTTAATACATCTAGAATAGGTTTATCAGGGAAAAATAAGCATTTTTAACAAGTGTGTAGTCCACTAGCTGTGGGTAACCCAACTTAAAATAATTAAAAATGGTTTTAAACTATGCTGACTCATTTAACAGTTTCATTGTACACTAGTCAGTTTCTTGGGAAACTAAATACTTTTGATATTAAAAAAAACATCTAAAATGTAGCTATTAAGACTCATGCACTGAAGCAAATGAACGCAGATTGAATTTCCCAAACCAAGCATTATGGGTGGAATCTTGCAATGTCAACCTGGAATATGTTTTTTGAGCGGGGCCTGATTTGGTCAAATTGAATCTTAAGCCAGGGGGAAAGATTGTAGAAAAAACAAACGTATAACTGTGTAACTCACTCTCGTTTAAAATTTCCTGATTTGTTGTGCTGATTCAGTCGATATTGCCTGGATTACACTGATATCACTAGTTTTAACAAGTGGAAACCTGATCCTCAATATTTCATGCAACTTAAAAACAAAATCATTTTCCTGTTTTTTGACAACATATTAATCTTTTAAAATTACTGCCTATTTTTCCCAAAATAAACCTTAGACTAATCCCATAAGCAAAAACCACTTTTATCTAATGGACAGGTGGACAACATATTTAACATTTATCTTTATATACTGAAAGCTGAACAAATACACAGCACACTAAATTATGTAATTGAAGAATAAGTTAATTTGAATTTATTAAAAGGATGAACTATGAGTTTTTCCCCCCAAATTATTGATCTTGACTGAGTTGTGAGGATGGTGAGGATGAAATAGTGGATGAAATGCACCAGGTCTTTCTTACATTTAAACTGTTGTTGTCATGCTTGAGGCATTCTGTGACCAGTGGGCATGAAGAGGTTAGAGTACATAGCTGACACATTGATTTGGTTTTCTATAATTAACTATAATTCTCAGTTTGTTGATGGTGCCAGTTTAAAAAGGGACACATTTTAACAATACTCAGCCTAATTGGAAATATCCATAAAAAGAGTTTTCCATGTATTTAATGAGAATTGAGTTTTAGAGGAGGTCAACTGACAAGTTTTTCAGCAAAGGTGTTGTGGCAGATAACTCCTGAGAAAAGGATGAAAATAAACAAATCAAACAGTATATATGATTTTTAAATTCCCATAACATAATTACGCATAACAATTTGGTTGAAATCATAGAGTAGTACAGCACAGAGGGATGACATTTGGCCCACCAAGTCTGTGCCACTCCCTGGCTTTCTCCATATCACTGCAAGTGTTTATCTAATTCGCTTATGAAAGTTATTATTGAATCTGCTCTAACCACCCAAAAGGCAATGCATTCCAAATCCTAGTCATTCCTTACGTAAACAATTTTTTAAACTGATGTTGCCTTTGTATTTTTTTGCCAATCACTTAAATCTGTGCACTCTTGTTTTTTACTCTTTAGCCTTCAGAAAAACAATCTCTTTATTTATTCCATCTAAACCCTTAATAATTTTAAACACCTTTATTAAATCACCTATTTGCTTTCTCTGCTCCAAGGAGAACAACTCCAACTGCTGCAGTCTATTCACATAAACTTAATTTGTTATCCCTGGAATCATTATAGTAAATCTCTTCTGCACCTTCTTCAAAGCTTCAAATTCTTCCTAAAGTGTGATGATCAGAAGTGGACACGCTACTCCTGCTGGGATAATAACAATAAATAATAAACACTTAATTAACCAAAACTTCCTAGGTTTTGTACTCTTTGCCTCAATTTCTGAAACCCAGGATTCCATATGCATTATTAACCGTGTTGCTAATCAGTCCAGCCACCTTCAAAGATTTGCGCACAAGCTCCCAGTTGCCTGTTCTTGCAGCCCTGTTAAAATTGGACTTTTCTTTAATGTTTGGTCTCTCTTCTTTCTTCCTAATAAAATGTATCATCTCACACTTCTCTGCATTGAATTTCATCTGCCACATGTTTGCCCATGCCAACAGCCTACCTATGTCTTCTTGAAGTTTATTATCTCCTTCACTGTATACTTACGCTTCCAAGTTTCATGTCATCTTCAGTTATAGAAATTGTATCCAATACCCTCAAGTCCAAGCCATTAATGACATCAAAGACAGTAGTTGTCCTAGTACTGATCCTTGGGAAAAACTTCATTTTATGCCTCCCTCCAGTCAAAAAACCAGCCACTCGGCACAACTCTGTTTTCTATCCCCATTTCATTTTGTATGCATGTTGTACAATCCCTTTTATCCCGAGGGTTTCAATTTTCCAAACAACCCTAGTATGTGGTATATCATAACTTTTGAAAGTTCACAGAAACATCAACTGCACTGCCCTTATCTACCCTTTCTGCACTCCTTTATTAGTCCATGCTTGTCCAAGTGGTTTTACTACTATGACAAGAACCTCGCATCAGATTGTTATTATACAATATTAAAGCAAAGCAGTTCTCTCCACAGCTCGTTGAGTAAATGCAGTGTATGTCAATTACTGCCCACAAACACTTGGAAGATCCATCTCAGCCTTAATCTGTACTGAATTAGATGAACTTGGTTCGAGCAGCAGCAGATGTACTATTGGTTTGAGAGGCGCTTCCACTTTTGTTTACTGTCACATGTCACCTGCTAAAAAATGAGGTGTGGATATGGGGGCAGTGTGTAAGGATTGAGTTCAGTTGTGATGTACCATAGCTTGCCAATAAGCATTATAAAGTTTCATAAATTAAAAAAGCTTCATTGGGTGATATATGGATGAATAGAGCGCAGGTGGGAGGAAAAAGGACACGGAAGTACCTATACTTTTTGAATTAGAATCCAGCGTAAGACAAAAGGGCGAAAAAATGATTGTTCTGGACAAAACTGTATTTGGGCTTTGACTGCTATATAAACTGGAAAGCTTTAATACATATTTTGTTGTGCATTTGTGGGATATGGGCATCATTGGCAAGGACAGCATATAATTACCCTCGAAGGTGGTGGTGAGTCACCTTCTTGAACTGCTGTAGTCTGTGTGGTGCACATATCTCCACAGCGCTTTTAGAGAGGGGTTCCAGCTCTGGCTACATTCAGGCAAGGACTGCTTCAGTAACTGAGGAGCGTGAGTGGTACTGAACACTGCAATCATCAGCAAACATCCTCACTTTTGATGTGATGATAGAGGGAAAGTCATTGATGAAGCCTCTGAAGATGGTGGTGCTGAGGACACTGGACTGAGGAACAACCACAGGATTATTCTCGGGCTGAGATGAGTGCCTTCCAATAAATACAATCATCTCCCTTTTGCTAGGTATGACTCCAGCCAGTGGAGAGTTTCCCTCCCTGATTCCCATTGACTTCAATTTTACAATCGATCCTTAATGCTATACTTTGTCAAATGTCAAGGGCAGTCACTCCTAGTCACTCACATCTGGAATTCAGATCTTTTGTTCATGTTTGGACCAAGGCTGCAATAAGTGATGGAGCCAAATGATCTGGTGGAACCCAAACCAGGTATCAGTTAGCAGGTTGTTGTTGTATAAATGCTGCTTGATAGCACTGGTGACAAAACCTTCCATACTTTGCTGACGATTGGGAGTATTGGCTGGATTGGATTTGTCCTATGTGTGGAAAGGTCATACCCGGGCAACTTTCCACTTTGTCAGGTAGATGGCAGTATTGTAGCTGTCCTGGAACAGCTTGGTCAGTTTTGGAGCACAAGATTTCAGCACTGCAGCCAAGATGTTGTCAGGACCTATAGCCTCTGCTGTATACAGTATACTCAGCCATTTCTTGATATCACATGGAGTGAAGTGAATTGGCTGAAGTCTGGATAATCCACTCGGCACTTTTGGCTGAAGGTGGTTGCAAATGATTCAGCCTGGTCTTTTGTCCTCACATGCTGGTCTCTGCCATCATAGAGGCTGGGGGGGGCGGTACAGGGAGCTTCCTCCTCCACTTTATTTGCCATTTATGGCTTGATGTCATAGGAATGGTGGTGGTGTGTGTGTGGAGCTGGAGGACGTGGGTGGGGTTCTGGGTGGGAGCTTTGTGTCGGTGTTCACGGGTGAAGGGGACAGCGTGGGTATGGAAATCAGGCAGAGGGACTGTGATATAATGAAAGAAATTAGCATAGAAAGGGAAGAGATTCTAAGTGGCCTGGCAGGCTTAAAAGTAGATAAATCTCCAGGCCCGGATGAAATGTATCCCAGGCTGTGTAGTGAGGCAAGGGAGGAGATAGCAGGGGTGCTGGTAATAATTTTCAAAACCCCTCTGGCCACAGGAGAGGTGCCAGAGGACTGGAGGACAGCCAATGTGGTATCGTTATTCAAGAAGGGAGGAAAGGATAAACCAGGGAACTACAGGCCAGTCAGTCTAACCTCAGTGGTGGGGAAACTATTGGAAGCATTTCTGGGGGACAGAATTAATCTACACTTGAAAAGACAAGGATTAATCAAGGACAGTCAGCATGGTTTTGTTAAGGAGAGGTCATGTCTGACTAATTTGACTGAATTTTTCGAAGAGGTGACCAGGTGTGTAGATGAGGGCAATGTATTAGATGTAGTCTACTTAGACTTCAGCAAGGCTTTTGATAGGGTCCCACATGGGACACTGATAACGGAGATAAGAGCCCATGGGATCCAAGGCATTTTGGCAATTTGGACCCAGAATAGGCTGAGTGCCAGGAAGCAGAGGGCGATGGTGAAGGGGTGTTTTTGTGTCTGGATGCCGGTGTCCAGTGGGGTTCCACAGGGATCCTTGTTGGGTCCCTTGCTGTTTGTGGTATATATAAACAATTTAGACTTGAATGTAGAAGGGTTGATCAGTAAGTTCGTGGATTACACGAAAATTGGTGGGATGGTAAATAGTGAAGAGGATAGCCTTAGATTACAGGAGGATATAGATGGGCTGGTCAGGTGGGCTGATCAGTGGCAAATGGAATTTAATCCAGATAAGTGTAAGGTGATGCACTTGGGCAGGACAAACAAGGCATGGGAATATATAATGAATGGTAGGATCCTGGGAAGTACCGAGGATCAGAGGGACCTTGGTGTGCATGTCCACCGGTCCCTTATGGTAGCGTGACAGGTAAATTAGATGGTTAAGAAGGCATATGGGATATTTGCCTTTATTAGCCGAGGCGTAGAATATAAGAGCAAAGAGGTTATGCTGGAACTCTACAAAACGCTGGTTAGGCCACAGCTAGAGTATTGCGTGCAGTTCTGGAATCCGCATTATAGGAAGGATATTATTGCACTAGAGAGAGTTCAAAGGAGATTTACCAGGATGTAAACTTGGGCTGGAGAGTTTTAGTTATGAGGAGAGATTGGATAGACTGAGGTTATTTTCTTTGGAGCAGAGGAGATTGAGGGGGGATGTGATTGAGGTGTGTAAAATTATGAGGGGCATAGGTACACTAGACAGGAAGGAACTTTTCCCCTTGCTGGAGGGATCAATAACCAGGGGGCATAGATTTAAGGTAAGGGGCAGGAGGTTTAGAGGGGATGTGAGGAATAATTTTTTCCCCCAGAGGGTGGTGGGAATCTGGAACTCCCTGCCTGAAAGGGTGGCAGAGGCAGAACCCTTCATAACATTTAAGAAGTATTTGGATGTGCACTTGCAATGGCATGGCATACAGGGCTATGGGCCTAGTACTGAAAAATGGGATCAGAATAATTAGGTACTTGTTTGACAGGCGCAGACTTGATGGGCCAAAGGGCCTTTTTCTGTGCTGTAGACCTCCGCGATTATGAATGCAGAGCTTTGATCTGATCTGTTGTTTATGGGATTGCTTAGCTCCATCTATAGGGATGCTGCTTCCACTCTTTAGCATGCATGCAAGTGTTATAGCTTCAACAGGTTGTGATTTCATTTTCAAGTATGCCTAATTCTGCTGCTGGTATTTCATCTACACTCCTCATTTATCCAGGGTTAGTTGCCTGATTTGATTATAATGGTAGCATAAGGGACATGCTTGGCCACAAGGTCACAGATTGTCGTTGAATTGTTGTGATCCTGTTGTGGACGATTCATGTTTAAAGAAGTAGTCCGAACACCCAACAATTAACCAACAGAACCACGCCACAGGATTTCACATTGTTTAACAAAAACAAACATTGTATATATAGAGAAATTAAACAAAGCAAGCATCACTAACTTAACAATACAGCTCATAAAGACTTATGCTATTAACCCAGTCCTTCTTTTTGCATGCCCCCAATGGTTCCCTGATCTTATGACGTCTTGACGGTTCATTCACTTTTCCTGGGACCAACCCAAAGGTATGCCACAGCCCACTGAAATTCACTTTAATTCTCCCCAGTGTTCCAGCTACCCTTTGAGGTAAGATTCTATGGGGATCCTTCCATTAGCATTTGGCTAAGTGATCCACCAATTTTCTTTAATGACTTCACGACCGTGGACTCCTCAGCTCCTTGTCCTGGCTTTGGACTTTAACCCGCAGGTTCTGTACAGCTCTTTCTAAGCTAACTATTCAAGCTGACTGCTTTCTGTCACAAGTCTCTGTGAGGACCACTGTAGATTTCTTCCTCTAGCTTCAAACAAGGCAAATCTTCCAGCTGCTCTACTCCTCACGAAATCCAAACTGAGCTGGAACCCCCACCCGCATTCCATGTGGTGAACAATAAAGTTAGTTTTTTCTCTTGGGCCTGACTAACAGTTATTCCTTTGGCTTTCCCAGGGATGACTAGTTACTATTGGTTTGGCAAATTTCAAACTCTTTTTTTGGTGTAGTGCAATGGGATCTTGAATGCTCTTTAATGGCAGGACCTCAGTCTAACAGCCCTCCACATAGACAGCATCTTCAATAATGGAAGACCCTTTCATCACTGCACTGAAGGGTTGGTCTAGATGATGCACTCAAACACATCGCCTTGAGCTCAGAGATGACAATGCTGCCAATACGTTAAGTTGACATGTGAACTGACAATCATGAAACAAGTTAAATTATGACACTAGCATAAAATTACCTGTTTGTGAGGGCTGATGAGTGGCATCTCCATGTCCTGACTGGGCGATGCCATCAGCTGGCGCCGCTGTGGAGAAGGTGTAGATGCTTTGTGTTTGTTTCGACACATACATATTAGGAAAAATAACAAAGCAATGACCAGTGGAATGGCAATGCTGGGGACAAGTATGTAGAGGATCTCCATTTTGCTATTTTCACGTGGATCTGTAGAAATAAATAGATACTGTTGGTATTGCTCAAACTTGTTCAGTGTCTTAGTCAAGCAATCCTTATATATATTATATATATATATATATATATCTATATCTATCTCGAAAGAACCATAAATATTGTTTCAGTTATTTATAAGCTTTTGTTGTTTTAATAATATATTTGAAAGGACAGTTGAAGAAGTGATTTTTAAGTTAAGAACTCTTGAGGAAGCTAATTCAGTTTCACTGCAGAGGAACAACCATTATAATGTTTACTCATCTTTATAATATCTACTTCAGCATCTGATCTAACCCAATTTTTTCATTCAGGTTATCGGACTCTACTTACATAACATTTTGTCTTTCAATAAAGGTGAAAAGAAATAAAAGGAAGTTAACTTCATAACTTAATTTTCAGAGAACCTCAATGATGGTAGTGTAACAGTGTGCAAATCACAAGTTACAGTAGCTGTCAACAACAATTTAGTGCATGTATGAAGTTTCTAGTCAGATGGTAAAATAATATTTTTACAAAAAAGCAAGTTGAGGAGCAAAAATGCAAGAGAGCAAGAAATGCTGCTCATCGAATCATAGAATGGTTACTGCACAAAAGGAGGCCATTGGCTCATCTTGTCTGTGCTGAATCTTTGAAGGAGCAATTCACCTAATGGAACTCTCCCATCATTTTCCCATATCCCTTTAAATTCTTCCATTTCAGATAATAATTGAATTCCCTCAAGTAGCTCAATTGAATCTGCCTCCTCCACACCCTAGGGCGGTGCATTCCAGGTCCTAACCACTTGCTGTATCAAAACGTTCTTGCCATTGCTTCTTTTCCGAATTACATTAAATTTGTGCTCTCTGGTTGTTGATCCTTCCATCAATGGGAACAGTTTCTCCCTATCTGCTCTGTCCAGACCCCTCATGATTTTGAATACCTCTATCAAATCTCCTCTCAACCTTCTCCCTTCCAAGAAAAAACAGCCTCAACTTCTCTAATCTACGTAACTGAAGTTCTTCATCCTTGGAACCATTCTCATTAATCATTTCTGCACTCTCTCTAATGCATTCACATCCTTCCTAAGGTATAGTGCCCAGAACTGGATGCAATACTCCCTGGATGCAGTACTCCAGTTGAGGTCAAACCAGTGTTTCACACAGGTTTAACATAACTTCCTTGCTTTTGTACTCTATGCCCTTATTAAAAAAGCCTAGGCTGCTGTATGATTTATTAACTGCTCTCTCAATCTGTCCTGCCACCTTCAATGACTTATGCATATATACACACACAGGTCCATTTGCTCTTCATCCCCTTTAGAATCTCACCCTTTATTTTATATTTTCTCTCCATGTTCTTCCTCCCAAAATGAATTACTTCACAAATCTTTGCATTAAATTTCATCTGCCACTTGTCTGTCTATTTCACCAACCTATCTATGTCCTTTTGAAGTTCTACACTATTTCCTCACAATACTTCCAAATTTTTAAATTGTGCCCTGTATACCAAGGTCTTGGTCACTGATACATACCAGGAAGAGCAAAGGTCTTAACATCCTGGGGAATTCTACTATAAACCTTCCTCCAGTCCAGAAAACAACCATTAACCATTGCTCTCTGTTTCCTGCCACTCAGCCAATTTCGTATCTATATTGCTATTGTCCCTTTTATTCCATGAGCTCTAACTTTTAAAAATTCATTCACAGGATGTGGGCTTCACTGGCTGGGCCAGCATTTATTGCCATCCCTAGTTTCCCGTGAGAAGGTGATGGCGAGCTGCACTCTTGAACCAACACAGTCCATATGGTGTAGGTACACCCACAGTGTTGTAAGGAAAGGAGTTCCAGGATTTTGACCCAGCTACAGTGAAGGAACAGTGATATATTTCCAAGTCAGGATGGTGAGAGACTTACAGAGGGAAATCTTCCAGATGGTGGTTTCCCATCTATCTGCTGCCTTTGTCCTTCTAGAATGTAGTGGGTTGGTCGTGGGTTTGGAAGGCGCTATCTAAGGAGCCTTGGTGAATTTTCTCACAAGTCCGACATGTGGCACTGTATCAAATACCTTTCAGATGTCCATGTGCACCACATCAACAACAATACCCTCATCTTCCCTCTCTTTTACCTCATCAAAAAACTTAAGCAAAGGAGTTAAACACGATTTGCTTTTAACAAATCTGTGCTGCCTTTCCTTAATTAACCCACGTTTGTCCAAGTGACTATTAATTTTATCCTGAATTATTGTTTCTAGAAGCTTGCCCACCACCGAGGTTAAACAGACTGACCTATAGTTGATGGGCTTATCTTAACGCCCTTTTGAGAACAAGGCAATTCTCCATTCATTTGACACCACCCAAGTCTAAGGAAGCTTAGAAAATTATGGCCAGTGCCTCTAAAATTTCCACTCTCACATCCTTGGATGAATCTCATCCAGTCTTGGTGCCTTATCAACTTTAAATAGACAGCTTTTCCCATACCATCTCCTTATCAATTTTAAACCTTTCAAGTGTCTGAACCAATTCCTCTTTTATCATGAACATGCTATTGAAGTGACTGCTATTAAAATAACAGTTTAATTTCAGCCATTTCTATTCACCAATCATATATCAGCATTACAAGGCCCGAAACTTACTTTTTTGGGAACTTAACTAAATTCTTTACATACGAATTAGGATCAAGGGTAGGCCACTCGGCCCCTTGAGCCTACACCACCATTCAATAAGATCATGGCTGATCAAAATGTAACCTCAATCCCATACTCCTGCCTACCCCTGATAACCTTTCACCCCCTTGTTAATCAAGGAGCTACCTGGCTCTGCCTTATAAATGTTCAAAGAGTGCTTTTACTGCTTTTTGAGGAAGTGAGTTCCAAAGACTCTCAACCCTCGGGAGAGAAAAATTTCTCCTCATTTGTCTTAAATGAGCAACCCCTTATTTTTAAACAGTGACCCCCTAGTTCTAGATTGTCCCACAAGAGGAAACATCCTCTCCAATTCCGCCCTGTCAAGACCCCTCAGGATCTTAAAGGTTTCAATTAAGTCACCTCTTACTCTTCTAAATTCCAGCAGATACAAGCCTAACCTGTCCAGCCTTTCCTCATAAGACAACCACCCATTCCTGATATTAGTCTAGTAAATCTTCTCTAAACTGCTTCTAATGCATTTACATCATTCTTTATATAAGGAGACCAGTACTGTACACAATACGTGGCACTTGCCTTCAAATGCCTTTTGGAAATCTAGGTACACCAATGCCCTGTACAACTGAAACATAACCTCCCTACTTTTGTAATCAATTCCCCTCACAATAAATGATAACATTCCATTAGCTTTCTTAATTACTTGCTGTACCTGCATACTAACCTTTTGTGATTCATGCATTAGGATACCCAAATCCCTTTGAATCTCAGAGCTCCTCAATCTCTCCCCATTTAGATCATATGCTTCTTTTTTATTCTTCCTGCCAAAATGAATGATTTCATATTTGTCCACGTTATACTTGATTTGCCAGGTCTTTACCTACTCACTTAACCTATGTCACTTTGTAGCCTCCTTACATCCTCTTCACAATTTACTTTCCTACCTATCTTTGTGTCATCAGCAAATTTAGCAACCATTCTATCAGTCCCTTAATCTAAGTCATTTATATAAATTGTAAGAAGTTGAGGCCCTAGCACTGATCCCTCTAGCACACCACTCATCACATCCTGCCGACTAGAAAAAGACCTATTTATGCCAACTCTTTACTCCCTGTTAGCTAGCCAATCTTCTCTCCATGCCAATATTTTACTCCCTACACTATGAGCTTTTACTTCCTGCAATAACCTTGAACTTTATCAAATGCCTTCTGGAAATCTAGGTACAGTACATCTACTGGTTCCCCTTATCCACAGCATATGTGATTCCTACAAAGAACCCCAATAAATTGGTTAAACATAATTTCCCTTTTACAAAACCATGTTGACTCTGCCTGATTGCCTTGATTTTTTCTAAGTGCCCTGCTATAAAATCTTTAACAATAACTTTCAACATTTTCCCTATGACAGATGTTAGGCTAACTGGCCTATAATTTCCTGCTTTCTATCTCCCTCACTTTTTGAATTAAGGAGTTATATTTGCTATTTTCCAATCTATTGGAACCGTCCCCAAATCTAGAAAATTTTGGAAGATTAAAACCAGTGCATCAACTCTCTCACTAACCACTTCTTTCAAGACCTTAGGGTGAAGTCCATCTGGACCTGGGCATTTGTCAGCCTGCAGCCCCAACGATTTGCTCGATACCGCTTTCCTAGTGACTGTAATTTTCCCAAGTCCCTCCCTCCCTTCCATTTCCTGATTTACAGCTATTTCCGGGATGTTACTTGTGTCGTCTATAGTGAAGATCGAAGCAAAATACCTGTTTAATTCATCTGCCATCTCCCTACTTTCCATTATCAATTCCCCAGATGCACTCTCTATAGGACCAATGCTCATTTTGTTAACTCTTTCCTTATTTAAATATCTATAGAAACTCTTACTATCCGTCTTTAATTACTAGCTAGCTTTCTCTCACACTCTGATTTCCCCCCCTTATTAATCTTTTTGTCATCCTTTGTTGTTCTTTATATCCTTTCCAATCTTCTGACCTGCCACCTATCTTCGTATAATTATATGCTTTTTCTTTAAGTCTGATACTGTCTTTAACTTTTTTAGTTAACCATGGATGGTGGGCCCTCCCCTTGGAATTTTTGTTTCTCATTGGAGTGTATATACTCTGTGTATTCTGAAATATCCCTTTAAATGTCTGCCACCGAACTTCTATTGCCCTACCCCTTAACCTCATTTGCCAGTTCACTTTAGCTAACTCTGCTTTCATGCCCTCATAATTGCTCTTATTTAAGTTTAAAATGCTAGTTTCTCCCTCAAAATGAATGTGAAATTAAATCATATGATTATTGCTACTACCTAGGGGTGTCTTCATCAGGAGGTTATCAATTAATCCTATCGTGTTGCTCAATACCAGGTCTAGTATAGCCTGCTCTCTGGTTGGCTCTAAGAAACTATCCTGAAAATATTCTATGAACTCCTCCACCTACCTTTGTCCATCTGATTTTTCCAGTCTATACGTAGATTAAAATCCCCCATGATTATTGCTGTACCTTTCTGCCAAGCTCCCATTATCTCTTCTTTTATACTCTGTCCTACTATGTAGTTACAATTTGCGGGCCTGTACACCATTCCCACCGGTGACTTCTTGCCTTTATCATTCCTAATCTCAACCAAACTGCTTATACATCCTAGTTTCCTGAGCTTAGGTCATCCCTTGCTAATGTGCTAATACCATCATTAATTAACAGAGCCACCCCTCTACCTTTTCCTAACTTCCTGTCCTTCCTAAATGTCACATACCCTTTGATATTTAAGCCCCACTCTGTCATCCTGTAGCCATATCTCTGTAATGGATATCAGATCGTACTTATCCATTACAGAGACATGACTACAAATATCAGATTGTACTTAATTATTTGCACTATCAGTTAATCTATTTTGTTTCAGTAACAGTTACTGATTCTGTTAGATATCATACTGTTAGCTTCCATGCCTTTTTTAAAATATTAAATAAAGGTTTGCATCTTACATATAGTTTCACAGATATATTAGCTTGGTCATATGAACAATTTGAGAAAATGTAAGCATTTAAAACATTACTTCAAGAAATGCTTTCAAATCACATTTAAATCTTACTTTCTCTGTTTATTAGTACACTTTATCTGACATCAAGCCATGCGTGAACCAAATCTTTTTTCCAGCGGGCCATTGAGAAAACTGAAGTCATCTCATTTGGTGCTTGACAAAAACTCCATCCCCTTATCCTTATCAGCATCTCTGTCCCCTTCCTAAGCAGATGATGCAAACTCTTGGTGTCCTGATAGGCCCAGAGTTCCAAACTCATCATTTGGACCACATACTTTGAAACATTGCCTGTTTCTACCCCCATTTTACTCCCATCATTACTGAAACTCAAACCCACACTTTCATTACCTTGATTCACCTCCCTGGCTCCTCCCTAAACAAACTCCATATTATCTAACATTCTATCATCTGCCTCCCCTCCTACCTTAACACACGCTTGCTAATCACCTCTATCCTTTCAATCTCCACCTGTTTCCCCTCTTCCAATACACAAAATTCAAAATCTTTATCCCGAATTTACAAATCCATCCCATCCCATCTCTGTATCATAGCCTGCACCCTCTAATTGTCAGTTTCTCATTTGGTGACTGTAGTAATTAGAGTTCTGATAAATGTAGGACAGCAGCTTTAAGAATAATCTCATATTGTAAGATCACATGATCTGTGTAAACCAATCAGCAGCATGGGGAACCTCTAGGAGAGGGTTCTTCTTTAGTTATAGAGTTAGATGCACACATGTACCTGCTGCTACTGTCTTGTAAATAAAGTTCAATGTTTCCACCAAGAAAAGTTACCTGGAAAATCAACTCTATAACAAACTGGTGATGAGGATGGCATAGCCTTTTCCTTGCTAAATGAGACCCAAAAGTGGTTTGTGGTCTGATACTGTTGTGAAGTGTCACCCATGCTCGCATTGGTTGAATTTTTTTTTACACCAATAATAATCAACAGACCTTCCCTTTCGATCTGAGAATATCTTTTCTCAGCTGTGTAAGTGTCCTGGATACATAGCCTATTGGCCTCTCTGTGAGTCGTCCATCTTGTGAGATAGTACTGCTCCCATTCTACAGGAGGACACATCGCAAGTTAGCACCAATTCCTTTGTCGGCTTGTGGTGCACCAACAAATTTGAAGAGTGCAAGAGCTGTTTTACTTTCACAAAGACTTCTTCTTGGGTGACTTCCAAACCCAAGGTTTTTCTTTAGCAGTGAATGTAGAGGGGCTAAAATCATTGATAAAATTGGTAGAAATTGGCCATAATAATTTACCATCCTTAAAAATGATTTAAGTTCAGAGACATTCTTGGGTGCAGATGCCTCTGATTGCTTTAACCTTCTCTTCAACAGGGTGTAACCCTTGGAACATCTACCCTGCTGCCTGAAAAGTACATTTTTCCTTCTTTAGACATACTCCTTCTAAAGATCGTTTCAGGACTTTCTCTAGATTAGCCAAGTGTTCGTTTCTGTGAATCCAGTTATTAGTACATCGTCCAGGTAGACCACAACTTGAGGTAATCCTTGTAGCAAGCTCTCCATCGTCCTCTGAAAAATGGCACAGGCCCAAGAAACACCGAAGGGCAGGCGTGTGTATTGATATAACCTTTTGAGTGTTTACGGTCTCAAATTCTCGGGAGGCATCATCCAGTTCCAGCTGCTGATATGCGTGACTCATGTCAAGCTTTGTATATGTTGTTCCTCCTGCTAGTTTGGCACAGAGGTCTTCAATCTTGGAAATAGGATACTTGCCCACTTTGGCTGCCTTTGTTGACTATTAGTGCATCATCCACAGATCTGGACAGTCTGATCCGGTTTTAGGACAGGACTGCCCACTCATGAGAGCTGAACCACTTTGATGACACCCAGCCTTTCTAGCTGGTTCAACTCAGCGTCAACCTTCTCTCTCAGGATGTATGGCACTGACCTTGCTTTCAAGAAGTGAGGAGTTACTTCTGGGTCCAAGTAAATCTTGGCCTGTAGGCCTTTGATTTTTCCCAGTTTAGCCTTGAAGACTGTTTCATTTTTTTTAAGCAGCTCTGGCAGCCCTCCTGCTTGCAACTGGAAGATTTCAGACCAGTTTAATTTAATCTCTTTTAACCAATCATGCCCGAGAAGGCTTGATCCTTCACCTTCTACCACCATCGCTGGTTGTTGTGCTGTTTGGTGTCTATAATAAACAGGTATACTGGTGATACCTTTTACCTGGATTTGTTCGCCTACATACATTTTCAAAAGTTTGTTCCAAATTTAATTGTTGAGCACCTTTACTTAAATATCTGAAAGTGTGGTCCTCCTACTACAGTGGTAGAAGCACCAGTGTCTACTTCCATTTTTAAGGGTTTACCTTTCACCTGTAAAGTGACAGTGATTGGTTCTGTCTTCTCAACTTTCATGTTGAATAAGGGATAAATGTCAGAATGGGTTGTTTCTGGCTCTTTCATGCTTTATACTTCATTGGACTTCGTTTGTTATCTAGAAGCCTGTTTTAGTCTTGCTTTGCAATGTTTCAATATGGGCCTACTTTTGTGACAAAAATAACGCTCCACCATTTTAAGTTGCCAATTGTTAGGAGTATGATTGTTTCCATGTTGATAAAAGTTAAGTTTTTGAATTTACTGCTGAGCCATCTCCTCTAAATTTGCAGATAGCGGGAGCTTAGTAGAGTTAATTCTAGTAACTCTTAGTAAAGTCACACAGTGCCTATCTGGGAATATCAAGAATGAAGATGATTGTGCAAAGTTATCTTTGGTGGCCGGGAATGGATGGTGTTAGACAGACCTGTTACACACCATCGGGAACTGCCTTCTTCTGTGTCGTACTCCAATCTTTAAAGAGCTTTCTGACCTGGTTTGTGGTCAGTTCTAAATATCCTACTCCCGCTCTCATTCTCAAAGCACTTTGGCTCATTTTATTAAAAGTAAAGGCGACATACAAATAAAGGAAGTCTTTGCTTAACGTCACCCTCACAACATAATTTCACATTGTCACTCTCTAATTAGAACCCTGTATTCGCATTGCATTGCTACTGTTTCACGTTAATGTCGTGGTACACTTGGACATTCCCATATAAGTTCCATGTTCAGCTTGCGAGAGCTGGGTCTCGGGTAAGGTTAGGAACAGGCAATCGAGGGAGGGGATTATGAGCCTCAGCAGACGTTTTTGCAGAACGTCGTGTTTTCCAGGAACCAATTAACAATGTTAAGCGAAGACTTCCTTCCAAAGACATGGAGAACAATGGGATTTACAAATCAATGAAGGAAAATATATTTGGCTTGGCCTAAATAGCCAAGTGGTTATGGTACTGGGTTTGTAACCCCAAGATCAAGAGTTCAAATCTCACAATGGCACACTATGAAACAATATAACTTCATCTGAAACAGATGGAAACGGGTTTGTACTCGAAAGAGTTACAGTTGTAATGTCTTACTTACTTTCCTTAGCTCTGCTGGTGCCCCCCAGTGGTCAATTCAGTATTGTGGCAGGCCGCATTTGCTGCAAACACAGTGCATGTACAGTTGTACTGTTTAGTCCGTGATGTCTTTGGGAGCAATGGAGTATAAACTAGTCTATGGAACCCATTTATATTCTGATTTCTTATCTGTATGACTGCAGTCCTCCACTCATTTCATTGATCATGCCACATCAATTTACAATGGTATTTTATAATTTAAAAATAGCCCCTGACAAAACCCAAGTTCTGAAGGACAAAATCTATCAATGCTTTTCTGCACATGTACAGACAAGTGTGCATGCACAGGTGTGCATTGGCAGCCATCTTTGTGGCCATCTTGCATTGGCAGGAGATACAGTGATTGTAGCACAAATCAAGATTACATAAGCCATGCTCTGCTACATTGTCAATATTTTACAATTAAGCAACATTCTTTTTTCAGTGATCCAATTGTAGTCATTTTCTTACACATTAATATCATGGGATGATACTAAAGGAGGCCATTTGGTCCATTGTGATTGTTCTTTGGTAGGGGTATTCAATTAGCCCCACTTTCCTGCTCATTCCCCATAGCCCTCTAATTTTCTTCCTCTCTCAAGTTTTTGCCCAATTCCTGATTGAAAGTCATTACTGAATCTGCTTTTACCATCCCTTCAGGCAATGTATTCCATAACAATTCACTGTGTTAAATTTCTTTTCCCCTTTCATGGTCTCTGGTTCTTTTGATAATCACTTTAAATCTGGGTCCCCTGATATCCACCCTTCTAGCACCAGAAACAGTTTCCTTTTATTTGCTCCAGAGTTTGAACAGCTATCAAATCTCCCCTTAAAATTCTCTGTTTTAAGGATAACAATGCAAGTTTCTCAGGGCTCTCTGTGTGATTGGAGTCTTTCATCGCTGCCACCATTCCAATAAATCTTCTCTGCACCTTCCAAGGTCTTCATATCCTTCCTGAAGTCTGGTGCCCATTGAACATAATATTCTATCTGAAAGCCAGCATGGATTTGTTAAAGGAAAATTGTGCTTGACTGGTTTGATTGAGTTGTTTGATGAACGAATGTGGATTGTTGATGAGGGGGAGTGAAGTTGATGTTGTTCAGGTAGAATTTCACAAGATGTTTGATAAAATTCCACATAAGGGACGTGTTAGCAGATTTAAAGCTGGCCTAACCAATGTTTTATATCAGTTTAGCATAACTTCCTTACTTTTGTATTTTATGGCTTTATTAATAAAGTCAAGGATCCGATGTGCCTTTTTAACAGCCTTCTCAACTTGTCCTGCCACCTTTAAAGATTTGTGTAAGTACAACCCTAAATCTGTGTCTTCACTTGCTTTAAAACTTTACCACTTTGTTTACAATGCTTCTCATCGTTCTACTAAAATGTATTGCTTCATGTTTCTCTGCCTTAAATTTCATCTGCCATATATCTGCCCACTTTACCTGTCTATTGATGTTTGCCTGAAATCCATTATTTTCCTCCTCACTGTTTACCACATTTCTGAATTTCACATCATCTGCAAGCTTTGAAATTAGGTCCTGTCTATTCAGGTCAAGGTTATTAATATATAAAAAGAGCAAAATACCTCAAACTTAAAAAAAAACACCACCTTCTGCTCCTTAGCCAATTTTATATCCATGCAGCCTTTAATCCTATTAGCTTTAAGGCTGCTAACAAGTCCATTATGTGGAACTTCTATACAATATCAACTTCATTTCCCGATCAACCCTCTCTACTTCATCAAAGAACTCAATCACGTTAGTCAAACACAATTTGCCTTTAGCAAATCCATCCAATGAATTCTGTCCCAGATTATTATTACTAAAAAATTGGGGCCAGAGCCTCTACAATTTCTACCATTACTTTCCTGAGTAACCTAGAATGCAACCATCTGGACTAGATGACCTTTCTACTTTTGAGTACTGTCATTCTTTAAAGTAACCCTCTTCATCTATTTTTATTCCATACAACATAATTTCTACCTTCTCCTGTACCACTGATCCATTGACAGCATCCTCTTCTCACCTGAAGATAGATGCAAAGTACTCAGCCATGCCTTCTGTCACCATAAAATTATCTTTTTGGTCCCTAACTGGCTCCACGTTTCATTTGACTATCCCTTTAACATTTGTGTGTTGTATTCTTTTCTATGTTATGTTTTCTCTTTGTCCCTTTCTTAATATCTCTTCTATATTTCTATATTCGGCTTGTTTATCTATTGCATTATGAACATTATATTTGTCACAAGCTATCTTTTTCTTTCTCATTTTAATTTTGACATTGAATCATCTAGGAAGCTTTAGCTTTGGATGCACTTCCTTTTTCACTCATGAGAATCTGTCTAATCTGTACTTCAAGCAGCTCATCTTTGAAGGTCTGTTATTGTTCAATTACTGTATTGCCGACCAATTTTTGATTTCAGTCCACCTGGGCCAGATCTCTTTTCAACACACAGAAACAGGTTTACCTGCAGTTAAACATTTTCATGATTGATTGCACCTTGTTCTTTCCCATAGCATCATCAGGTTTAGAATAGTTATGATTATTATTTCCCAAATGCTCTCCAAAGTAACATGCTTCCCCTCTTCCCCGGAACCAGATCCAGCACTGCTTCCTTCTTCATTGGGCTGAAAACACAGTGATTGAGATAGTTCTCTTGTACGCATTTCAGGAATCTACTCCCTACCCCTGCCCCCAACACATTCTTTGCCCTTTAAACTGTTACCATCCCAGTCTATATTAAAAGATAATTGTAGTCCCCCATTATCACTATGCTATAGTTCTTGCACCTTTCTGCAATTTGTCTGCAAATTTTCTCCTTTATTTCATTTGCAGTATTTAGTGGCCTACAGTCTACACCCAGTAAAGTAACATAACTGCTCTTTTTTGTTGTTGCTTAATTCTAACTAAACAGATTCTATCTTTCACCATTTAATTACATTGTCACCCAATCAGAAGGTTCTTGGTTCAAGTTCCAAGCTTGAGATTTCAGCACAAAAATTTAGGTTGACACTACAGTGCAGTGCTGAGGGAGTGTTTCACTGTTGATGGTGCCATCTGTGATTGAGATGTTGGACCTGTCTGCTTTCTCAAATGGACATAAAAGCTACCATGGCACCATTTTGAAGAGGAGCAAATGAGTTATTCTTAGTGTCCTGGCCAATATTTATCAACATCATTGAACCAGAATAATCTGGTCATTATTACATTATTGTTTTGGGAACTTGCTGCGTACAAATCAGCTGCTGCATTTCCTACAACAGTGACAACACTTCAAAAGTAATTCATTTGCTGTAAAGAGCTTTAGGACATTGAATTTGTGAAAGGTGCTATATAAACTTCAGTCATTTTTTCAGTTCTATAATAGTTACTTTGATCAATACTACAACAGCCCTGGTATTATTCCTTCCCCATCTTTTCTGAATACTTTATAGCCAGGGATAAAGCTCCCAAACCTCCCATACCTTAAGCCAGTTCACTATTATTGCTACTAATTTCCAATCTCACATGGTGATCTTCATCTGAAGTTCACCAACCTTATGTGCCATTCTATGCACACTTATGCACATGTGCTCCAAATCTATCTTAAACTGCCTCAACTTTCGCTCCCCATCTCACCCCTCCTAATCCTGAAGTATTCTTTTACACTATTGCTAACTATTTCTTCCAGTCCTCTTATGCACCTTGCTTCTCTTTAATATTTCGCCCTTACGCTCAGCCCTTTGCCAAATTTGTTTATATCCTCTCCAAAGAACTAGTTAATCTCCTCATGAATTGGTTCAAATGTCTCAGGAATCTGCAGCCCTCCTTCCTGCATCAATTCTCCAACCATATGTTGGTCATATCCTACTAATCCTATACTCACTAGCCCATGACACTGGGAGTAATCTAACCTTTGAGGCCCCACTTTTTAAACTTTCTCCTGAGCTCCTTAAACTCTGTTTGCAGAACCTCAACCCTTTCCCTGGTTCCTGGTGTCAGGCTAACTGGCCTGTAGTTACCTGTTTTGCCTCTTCCTTCTTTCTTGAATAGTGGTGTCACATTTGCTAACTTCCAATTAACTGGCACTGTTCCAGATTCTCGGGAATTTTAAAAAACTATAGCCAGAGCATCCATTATCTCTGCAGCTATCTCTTTTAGAACCCTAGGGTGTAGCTCATTGGGGAATTGTCAAATTTGAGTCCCTTATGTTTCTCAGTACTTTTTCTCCGCTGATATCAATTTCCTAATTTTCTTACTCAATTTAGCACCTATTTCTCTATTTCTGCTATGTAACTTCCGAATTCCACTGTGAAGACAGACACAAAATATTTGTTCAATGTCTCTGTTATTTCCTCATTCCCCATAATTTGTCCTGTCTCTGCTTCTAAGAGATCAACATTTACTTTAGCTATTCCTTCCTTTTTATATACTTGGAGGATGACTGTAGCACATCTTCTGTTTAAGTTTTGTTATGATTGGTACAGAATTATGTACAGATTCCATACTGAAGAAACTAAACGTTAAGCAACCTACAAGTGCTGCCCCCAACTAGTCGTCAGGATATGTACAAAGCAGCTCAGGGTGATTTTTTCCCTTGCACTTCCTTATTTCTGTGGGGGTAAAAACGACAAAACTCTTCACCCAAGAGCATGTTGAACTCAGCAGAGGCATATTAGCACTAAGAAATAGAAAGCTTTTTCAATTTCAGGTGCCCAGAGTTTTGCATCAAGCAATGATAGATGAAGAATAGCATGATCTAGATGCAGAATAAGACTCCCTCCACTCAGTCCAGGACTCAGAATAGTACTTCCTACTACACTATTCATTCCCCTTCACTAATCTTTCATGTGACTTCCTGAATGAGATTGTCAATTATAGCCAGCTGTGTGTTCCATGCTTACTTCAATCCATCACCCAGGTTGGGATCAAAGCAAGTGCAAGCGTTGAGAGGGGTAGTATGATAGACCAGTCCACCAGCTTGTCACTGATGAATGGATAGTTTGTCTTTCATTTATATTGTTTATGTTCAAATTACACGCAATTAATTTAAGATGAATTCACTATTACAATGCAAAATGTTTAACGTACAGTACCACATAATCAAAACACCAACATACAGCTTTATGGCACAGGTAATGTTATTATGAAATAAGCTGCTAAAGCTTACGGCAGGCAGGAATATCACAGAGTTCAAGGCGAGCATCGCTCTGTGTGTAGCACCACGGTCCGTCCATTTGTCCACCTGGATTGCGACAGTAAGCGTGGCCACCTCCAAGTTCTGGATATTCCAAGCTGCTGAACTGATGAGTGTGAGGATATTGGGAATTCCACGACTGGCACTTATATCCTGATTTTGTCACGCTGACAATTCCTCTGTAATCTGCTCCACTGCCATTGTAGCATTTATGATCTGTATGGCCAACTTAAACAAAGATACACTTAGCATATAGGGCACACTAGACTGAATAAAGTATGTTTCATTCAAAGCACAGAACCTCAATCCTGTTTATTCCTGTAATTTATGCTGGTTCTTCTGCTATACATTCTTCAATCACACCTACAATCACATCTAATCTTTACTTTTGCTTTGCTTTCAGTGCCAACTTAATTAATTATCTCTGATGGTTAGCCCAATAATAAAATCTACACGATTGTAGTGCTCAAAGTGGCTACAATGTCTTGATGTTAAGTTTTGAAATATTTCTGGTTCCTCAATGTGTTTCATTATAACAAGTTATCCAATAATCTATTTTTAAATGCAACTAACCCAAAAATGAATATCTAGGCTGATGAGTTTTGCTACATATGCAAACTATGTAGATAAAGTTTGACTCAGCTCTCGTATTGCTCGTCTTTGTCCATTTCCTTCTATTTATTGAAATCAGTTATGAATGTCATGATTGATAGAAAAGGTAAACAACAAAAGCAATTTTAATGAAAAATATTAATGTCACAGGAACATTGCAATTTACAAATACATCGGCAAATTAGCCTTAGGAGAGTCATCTTTAATCTGATGGCTAGTTATAAAAGCAGATATATGGAACCAGAAGGATTATTTCCACAAAAAAAGTGTTAAATGTCATACATATGTTGTCTAATTTGGGTGGCGCTGGTTTCATCCAGAGCATTGGTAGTGCTGTATAATGGGTTTTTACCACTTGCTAACATTCTGGTTGCTGCACAATGACATGGGTTTGAAGAATGTACTAAGGAATGTTTTTACCCATCAGTTAAACAAAGCCATGTTGCACAGCCAATCAGGAAGATATAATCTTGTTAATTATACCAGACTTCTGTAAGGAGGTGGGCCTACCCACAGTAGAAATTTGAGATGCTCTAAAGTACTAAATTATTCTAGTCACAACACCATCTATGGAGTTATCTTGCTCTATGTAATATTCACTGCAAAGTTTAATGCCCAAGCCCCACTTTCACCAGGCTATTAAGACCTATGAATTGGGTCAGGAGAAGGTGACTTCTGCATGGACATTTACCACTCATTGGGTGGAATTTTACGCTGGCAGGATTTTATTGTTCCACCTAAGTCAATGGACTTTTGAACAGCTAGTCGCATTTTATGGCCAAGCCCCCACCCCCACCACGATGGGCCATAAAATTCTGCCCATTATTATCAGAGTTATGCAACTTTGATACCTTTTTTCTTAATTATAAAAAAAGTGGAATAAAATAGAAAACTCAATTAATTTTCTATTTGGAAGGAATATTTGGATCACTTTACAAATATATTCCCGATATGATGTTCATGATAGTAAATTCAACCTGCTTCAAGATGTCAGACTTTAATTTTTTAAAAACATTATTTCAGTTCTCATTATCTTCACTCTTTTTCATTTATGAATTGCAACTTCCCAAACCTTTGAGTGCATCAATCTATACCTTAAGTTTTTAAACTTTCAATAACACACCCAGGTAAATGAACAGCACACTCTGCTAACTCCTGTTAAATAATGCACCATCTTTTGCCAGATAATTAATTAATATCAAAACAAAATCCTTTCTAGACCTTATAAATATAAATTCTCAAAACTCAGTACTGCATTTTGTTTTATTCTCAACTTAAAAAATGTCTTTTCTCCAGTCATTCAGGCTTTTAAGTTTAATTTAAAGCAGAAAACCCAAATGTTTTTAAAATGCCTCCAGGATTAGCATGTAAAAAATATTTCATGATCATTTATACATCACATTGAGGAAGGAACAGAGAGTCACGTATCCAAGTAGGCTAATAACACCAAGTTAAATGGTGTAGTAAATACTTTGAATGGGAGCAGAAAGTTGCCAGGCAATTTTGATAGATAAGGCGAGTAGGCAAAACCGTGGCATGTGGAAACGCAAGGTCATCCATTTTGAACCTAAGAAAGTTAGATCAGAGTGCTTTTTAAATGGAGGGAGAGAGAGAGATTTAGGATTCCAAGTAAAGAAAGCAGCAAAAACTAGTGGACAGGTTCAAAAAATAATTTCAAAGGCTAATGGGATGCTGACCATTACCTCAAGAGAACTTAAATATAACCGGGTGAAAGTTATGTTACAGTTACATAAAACTCTGGTTTTATGGTATTTAGGGTAATTGTTCAATTTGGGGCACCACACCTTGAGGACAGGTTGTATGGACAATTACAGAAAATGCTGGAAAATTCAGAGGTCTAACAGCACATGTGGAGAGAAAAACTTGGTTAACGTTTCAAGTCCATTTGACTCTTCTTCAGAGCTGTTTCAGATTTTCAGCATCCGCAGTATTTTGCTTGTATGGACAATACTTGTATTAACTTCAGTATAGAAAATTGAGGGGTGATATAATTGAGGTGTTTTAAGATGATGGAGAGAAACCATTTCTTCTGGTGGGGGAGTCCAGAACATGGGCACATTTATTAAAATTTTAGCATGGTTGTTCATGGATGGTGCCAGAAAGCATTTCTTTACGTAATGCTGATTGAAATCTGGGACACTCTCACAAAAAGATGTCGAGGCTGGGTTAATTGAAAATTTATAGAAAGAGATTAATGGGTTTTTTGTTAGGCAACTGTATTAAGGGTTATGGTACGAAGGCTGTTAGATGGCGTTAAAGTAAAGATTAGCCAAGATCTAAATGAATGATGAAACAGACTCGAGTGGCTGAATGGTCTACAGCTGTCCTTATGTTCCTTTGTCCAGCAGCTTGCAGTCAAATTTATGCGTTATATTTCCAAAAACATATAACCACAGATATTTGACAAAGAGCCAGAATGTCTAAAAACTGAATGACTATCAAACGCACTCATAAAAAAATCAGTCTCCTGACATTGTGTATGAATTACA
The DNA here is from genome assembly GCF_017639515.1 of Carcharodon carcharias. Taxonomy (NCBI): domain Eukaryota; kingdom Metazoa; phylum Chordata; class Chondrichthyes; order Lamniformes; family Lamnidae; genus Carcharodon; species Carcharodon carcharias. The sequence continues at coordinate 43,376,847 of NC_054470.1, forward strand.
GTTAAATTCTGAATTAACTAATTTAGTTAATTCTATTGATTATTTAATAGCAGCTAAAAATTGTGCTCTTAAAGGAACAAAGAAGAAGAAAGAAAGAAATGCTACCTGGCTAGGCAGATTTGTGCATTGTTATTATATGGTATAATGTTTCTCTCTTCAGACTGTTGACATGGTCTAAATTAACCTTAGAGTAATTGACTAGTTATGTGCTTCAGCAGAAAATGAAAAGCATTAGTGTGGTTGGGGTGGAGGGCAGGTAGTGTGGTGGTTTGATGGTGGAGCTGTCAGGAATTTTTGCTCCTCTGAATTGCTAAAAAATTCTGTTTCCTGACATTTGAAAATGTCGCTTATTATATTCCATTAGTCTGTGGGCTGAACATGTGATTTTCACTTGAGATCCATACAAGTGCTCAAACAGTCTAAATATTTTAATTACTGAACAACAATATTTTCATCAGAGAACAACAGGAGAATGGAACACATCAATGATTGATAGGATTAGTTAAGACAAACCAAATCTTTTTCATACTTACATCTGTTAATCCTATCCACAGGAATTCCGATTCTCATGCAGCTTGCTGCCTCGGGGCTTTCCGGCAGTGGCAGATCCTCACAGTTTGGCAACTGAAGCTGCATAAGAATGAGTGGGTTTGACCTTGCAATGACGTATTCTGTTCTACACAGATCGTTTTCCAGAACTTCACACTCATCTCGGCATAATTCCCGTGGTTTGGGATTACGGGAATTATCATCACAGAGAGGGAACACAAAGTGACAGAAAGATGGAATGGCAAATTGCGAACATTGATCCGAGAGATGGGTGGAAGTACCAATCATAGTAAATGCAGCTGAAATGAGAAGCACAATATTTGATTTATAAAGTAGTGCTATATGTAACCTATAATTATCAAACACATCATTACAATAAATCACTTGGCCCAGTTTTATATATTATATGTTTTGTTTGATTAAAATCAACTTAAATTTAGACAGGTTTTAGCTAGAAGTAAGTTAAAATAATTCATGCACATAATGTTAATCTTCAGATTGGAGTTAGCATTTAGCACACACATGCATATACAGGATTTGATTTTTAAATGATTCAACAAAATTACTGTTTAGTATGGGCTCCACCCAATGGCATCCTTACTTCAAACAAAAATAATTGCTTTTAAATCAAACACAAAATTGGTTGAACATAACTATCTGTTTACCAAATTGTGATATTTTGTTAATGCTAGAAAATTTGATAACTTTAACACTGGTGACCTGAAACTGTAATTGGTCAGCTTTAAATAAACCATAGATTTTGTCTTGATCCTGGTATATAGTGTAAAAATAACATGTTACACATATAATTCTTATGCTTTCAAGTTTCAGAAAGTAGAGCAGTAGTTATTCTTGAAAGTTGAATACTCCTTTGTTTAAGTATAGGAATACTCAGTACCAGCCAGGATGCCCATTTTGGTTCCCATCTTCAAATCAGTATGAAACCTCAAGGGAACTATTTTAACCAATTCCCTACCAAGCCACAATAATTGATAGTACCAGTATTAGCAGTGGTATCTTCATTGCCAAGCTGCAAAGTAGCACTGAAGTTTTATTTATCCTTGTTGAAGAATGAGGCATTGCATGGTGGATGCCTACTACACCTGATACCAATTCTAAGAAATGTATTGCAGAAAAACACAACACTGACACCCAAGAAATTCAGTAGCTTCATGCTTAACAACTACATGGCTCTCTGAAATTGTGTAAGTAAATTCCTGTAATTCTTGGGTTGAGCATTATTTGATTGTCACAAGCAACTCAAATACCTGCAGGACAGGAATTGCTCCACTTTACCACATGGTGTCTCTATAATTCAGGAAGTAAATGTGCAACTCCACAGTCATATTTGGCACAGTTCTGGTTGCGAGTTTGAAAATCCTATATTTTTGTACGTTTCAAATACAGGAAATTGCATAGTTCAAGTAAACAACATCTTTGCAAAATTTATTTAAGCAAAATTAATCTGAAGACACTGAAAATACTCAGCAGGTCAGGAACCATCTGTGGAGAGAGTAACAGAGTTAACACTTAAGATTGATGGATGACCAGATTTCCAGCATTTGCATTATTTGGGTTTTGCAAAGTTAATCTAATAAGCAGGAGGAAGGTGGTGGATGAGCCAAATGACTCAGTAAAGAATTGGCTGGGAATCCCACCTTGTTGCACATATTCTAAACATATTTATTTGGTATTTTCTCAGTTAATGTGACAAATAAAGTTCTGAATCTTTGTTAAGTACAGCATCTACAATGAGAACAGTGTCAGCTGCAGTGATGACACAGTGTTATTAATAACATGCTCATGCAAGATCGGCAGACTGGTGAGAAGGGAACAAGGTGCAGGTAGGGAAGGGGAAGTACAGTAAAATAGAGAATGAAAGAAGGAAAAGAAAGTAGAGCAAGACAATTACATGTTGATTATTAATTTTATAAAGGGAGCTGTGGAATAACAGAAACAAATGAAAAGCTGAGTTGAAGCAAAAATGACATCTCCTCATAGGTCAGAATATCTGACTTGGGTAGGGATCCTGTAATGTTATTAACTTCAAAGCTAAAATCAGAACTCCTAGGACTCCTCCATTTCCAAATATGTATTGGCCGCAAATAGCAATCATATTTTTCCTGCATTTTGATGCTTAAAAGTGATGTGACAGCCATACATATAATGGTATCTTTTTTCTGTCAGTATGCCGCAGCAACCATTTCATTTGCAATAAAAAACAAAACAGGGTGACATCTGACTTTGGCGGTTGGGCAAAACACAGAGATTGGCAGTCCATTTACCATTGGCTTCAATGGAAAATAAAAATAAGCTGCCAATATGCTTTTGTCCAATTTATGCCTCCTGCATAGTTTCCTGTTGCAGCATACATAAACCTGTACATTACAAATACAGGCATCAATATTTTGGTCACTGAAAATGGAAGCTATGCATAGTCATTGCTGAAGAATAAAAAGATGGAGCTCTTGATCAAAATCCTGGCAGACAGAAAGTCAAATCCAGACACAGATAATATCACAAGGAGATAGCATATACGACAACAAGAGGCATACAAACAGGTAAACACAAATTCTGCTTGTGGTTTTGTATTAACTTCCAAAATGTGCAAAGGATCAAAATTTAAAGGAGCTTTTATTTTAAAAATTGGTACCAATGAAGGTAAATTACCTATTGTTTTAAACTAGATAACTCAAGACAACAACCCCACATCATTAAACAGCACTTAAAAATAGTAAGTACAGCAGCTACCAAAAGTACCAGCTGTTTAGTACTTGATTTGCGGAAGTGCCACTGAAAAAATGTTGACCCTTTGAACATTTGGAAAATCAGTTTGTACAGCACGCATAATGGTATAAATATACTTCTAAAATGTAAAAACAAACAATATGTCTAGACATATTTAAATGAGGCTTAATGAAGAGGTTGACGTGCAACCTCAGATAGGAAAATAAAATGGAAGATAATGCTTCCTCTTCAGTGGGCTGAAGCACAAAGGGCAATTGCTCTGCTGCTTACCAGTAATTCGATTTTCAATTTCTCCCTGCATCTGGAGGGAATCCACATAAATGCTTTGGTTTCCAATGAATCGAGCACATGCAATCCCCCTGTACGGTTGACAGAATCCATCTTCAGTGTCTTCATCACTGCAAAAGCATAAATACATTTTGTTGCAGTTAATAACTACTTTGTTAGGTTTATGAAGATGATAAAGTGTTTCTTGCTCTTGCTAATTCTTTTAGCCCTGTTGGGTACTGCATAACCACTGAGCTTTCAGGGTTGCAATGGACTTTCCACTTGAATTACAGCAAGTTGATAACATGAAATGTTGCACTTACTAAATTAATTATTTAATTTGCAGTTTCTTCCATGGTGATGTTAGTGGGCATTCACAGTTTCAAAAAAAAGATTGTTGGGAACTATTTGTTCACTCAGATTGTGCAATACTGTTGCCCTCAGAAATATACAGGAACGGTAGCATAGTGATAATGTTACTGAGCTAGTAATCCAGAAGCCTGGACTAATGGTCCAAAATGAGTTCAAATCCCACCACAACAGCAGGGGAATTCAGGTCTACAGGATGCACGGCAGCGACTCGCCAAGACTCCTTCTGCAGCATCTTCCAAACTCATGACCTCTACCAGTTCGAAGAACAGCAATAGCAGGCACATGGGAACACTATGATCTCCAAGTTCCCCTCCAAGTCACGCACCATCCTGTCTTGGAATATATATCACTGTTCCTTCGTTGCTGCTGGGTCAAAATCCTGGAACTCCCACCCTAACAGCATTGTGGGTGAACATATAAATCAGGAGCAGGAGCAGGGGTACGTGATTTGGCCCCTCAAACTGCTCCATCATTCAATAAGATCATGGCTGATTTTTTTTTTCATTCATGGGATGTGGGCTTCGCTGCCTGGGCCAGCATTTATTGCCCATTCCTAGTTGCCCTTGAGGACCTGGTGGTGATCTGCCTTCTTGAACCACTGCACTCCATGTGGTGTAGGTACACCCAGAGTGCTGTTAGGAAGTGAGTTCCAGGATTTTGACCCAGCAACAGTGAAGGAACGGCAATATATTTCCAAGTCAGGATGGAGAGTGACTTGGAGGGGAACTTACAGGTGCTGGTGCTCCCATTTATCTGCTGCCCTTGTCCTTCTAGATGGTTGTGGTCATGAGTTTGGAAGGTGCTGTCTAAGGAGCCTTGGTGAATTTTTGCAGTGTATCTTGTAGATGGTACACACTCCTGCTACTGTGCATCGGTGGTGAAGGGAGTGAATGTTTGTGGATGTGGTGCCAGTCAAGCGGGTTGCTTTGTCCTGGATGGTGTCAAGCTTCTTGAGTGTTGTGGGAGCTGCACTCATCCAGGCAAGTGGGGAGTATTCCATCACACTCTTAACTTGTGCCTTGTAGATGGTGGACAGGCTTTGGGGAGTCAGGACGTGAGTTACTCGTCGCAGGATTCCTAGCTTCTGACCTGCTCTTGGAGCCAAGTATTTATATGGCTAGTCTAGTTCAGTTTCTGGTCAATGGTAACCCCTAGAAGGTTGATTGTGGGGAGATTCAGTGATGGTAATGCCATTAAACATCAGGGGGCGATAATTGGGTTCTCTCTTGTTGGAGATGGTCATTGCCTGACACTTGTGTGGCATGAATGTTACTTGCCACTTGTCAGCCCAAGCCTGGATATTGTCCAGGTCTTGCTGCATTTGGACATGGACTGCTTCAGTATCTGAGGAGTCATGAATGGTGCTGAACATTCATCAGCGAACATCCCCACTTCTGACCTTATGATGGAAGGCGGGTCATTGATGAAGCAGCTGAAGATCATTGGGCTGAGGACACTACCCTGAGGAACACCTGCAGTGGTGTCCTGGAGCTGAGATGACTGACATCCAACAACCACAAACATCTTCCTTTGTGCTAGGTATGACTCCAACCAGTGGAGAGTTTTCCCCAATTCCCATTGAGTCCAGTTTTGTTAGGGCTCCTTGATGCCACACTCAATCAAATGCAGCTTGACTTCAAGGGCAGTCACTCTTACCTCACCTTAGGAAATCAACTCTTTTGTCCATGTTTGAACCAAGGCTGTAATGAGGTCAGGAGCTGAGTGCCCTGGTGGAAACCAAACTGGGCGTCAGTGAGCAGGTTATTGCTAAGCAAGTGATGCTTGATTCCACTGTTGATGACCCTTTCCATTGCTTTACTGATGATCAAGAGTAGACTGATGGGGTGGTTATTGGCTGGGTTGAATTTGTCCTGCTTTTTGTGTACAGGACATACCTGGGCAATTTTCCACATAGCTGGGTAGATGCGAGTGTTGTAGCTGTACTGGGACATGCTGGGACCAGTGTCCTGGCGAATCACATAACTAGGGTCGTAGATAGGGCTTTAAACTAAATAGTAAGGGGGAGGGTTCAGTTGCATGGAAATATAAAAAATCAAAGTTTAAGGAGAGGGTAAGAGTGCAGGTTAGTGATGAGGCTGATTGCTATCAAAAAGTGAAAGGAAAGGACAGAGTATGTGAATGCCATATTGCACCAAAGAATCATATAAGAGTAAGGAAAATTGACAATAGGGCAAACTTAAAGGTTTTGCATCTGAATGCACATAGCATTCGGAATAAAACTAATGAGTTAACAGCACAAATAGAGATAAATAGGTATGATTTGGTGGTGATTACTGAGATGTGGTTACAGGGAGAACAGGTTTAGGAGTTGAATATACAAGGGTACTCAGTGTTTCGGAAGGATAGGCAGGAAAGAAAAGGAGGTGGTGTAGCTTTGTTAGTAAAGGAAGAGATCAGTGCTGCAGTGAGGAATGATATAAGCACTGGAAAGCAAGACATAGAGTCAGTTTGAATAGAAATAAGAAATAGCAAAGGAAAGAAGTCCCCAATGGGAGTAATCTATAGGTCCCCAAACAGTAGTTTAGCAGTAGGGCACAGTATAAATCAGGAAATACTGGGAGAATGTAAGAAAGGCACGGCAATAATCGTGGGTAATTTTCATTTGCATATAGACTGGACTAATCGAATTGGCAAGGGTAGCCTCGAGAGAGAGTTCATAGAGTGTATTAGAGATTGTTTCTTGGAGCAATATGTTGTGGAACCAACCACGGAGCAGGCTATTCTGGATTTGGTTTTGTGAATTGAGATGGGATTAATTAATGCTCTCAAAGTAAAGAATCCTCTAAGGAAGAGTGATCATAGCATGATTGAATTTCAAGTTCAGTTTGAGAGCGAGAAACTTGAGTCCCACACTGGTATTCTGGAGTTAAACAAAGGTAACTATATAGGTATGAGGGCAGATTTGGCCCTAGTGGACTGGTCAGGAAGATTACCAGGTAGGACAGTTGATGAACAGTGGCAGATATTGAAGGAATATTCAATTCCTCCAAAGTAAAATATATCCCAATGAGGAAGAAAGATGGTAAGAGAGGAAAAAAGCATCCATGGCTAAACAAGGAAGTTAAAATTAACTTAAAGGCAAAAACTAGGGCATTCCAAATTGCAAAGTTCAGTGGCAGGCTGGAAGATTGGGAAACTTAAAGATCAACAAAGGGTTACTTAAAAAAAAATAAAAAGAGCAAAGGTAACTTATGAATGAAAATTAGCGCAAAGTGTAAAAACTGATAGCAAAAGCTTCTACAGGTATATAAAAGGAAAGAGACTAGCTAAAGTGAATGTTGGTCCCTTGGAGGACTGGACTGGGGAGTTAATAGTGGGGAACGCAGAAATGGCAGAGACGTTTAATCAATATTTTGCCTCAGTTTTCACAGTGGAGGACACTAGTACCGCCCCAATAGCAGCAGGTAGTGCAGAGGATATAGAGGAGGAACTTAGAACAATCACCATCACTAGAGAAAAAGTATTGAGCAAACAAACTATTGAGATTAAAGGGTGACAAGTCCCCAGGGCCTGATGGCCTACATCCCAGAGTCTTAAAGGAAGTGGCAGCGGAGATAGTGGATGCATTGGCTATAATATTCCAAAATTCCGGAAAGGTTCCTGTGGATTGGAAAAATGCTAATATTATGCTTATTCAAAAAGCGGGGGGAGGCAGAAGGTAGCAAACTATAGACCAGTTAGTTTAATGTCTGTCATTGAGAAATTGTTGGAATCCATTTTTAAGGAAGTAGTAATGGGACATTTGGAAAGTCAAAATGCTACCAAACAGCGTCAGCATGGTTTTATGAAGAGTAAATCATGTTTGACTAATTGCTAGCGCTCTTTGAAGATGTGACAAGCAAAGTAGATAATGGGGATCCTGTAGATGTAGTATATTTGGACTTCCAGAGGGCCTTTGATAAGGTGCCGCACAAAAGATTAATAAACAAGATAAGATCACAAGGAGTTAGGGGTAATATATTAGCTTGGATAGAAGATTGGCTAACCAACAGAAAGCAGAAAGTCGGGATAAATGGGTCTTTTTCTGGATAGCAAGTTGTAACCAATGGGGTGCCACAGAGTTAGGTCCTTGGGCCCCAACTATTTACAATCTATATTAATGACCTGGATTCAGGGATAGAAGGTACTATAGCTACATTTGCAGATGACACCAAAATAAGTGGGAAAGTAAGTTGCAAGGAAGAAATAAGACATTTACAAATGGATATGGACAGGTTAGGTGAATGGGCCAAAATTTGGCAGATGGAGTTTAACGTGGATAAGTGTGAGGTTATCCATTTTGGTCGGAGGAATAAAAAGGCGACTTATTATTTAAATGGAGAGAAACTTCAGAATGCTTCAGTGCAGAGGGATCTGGGTGTCCTCGTGCATGAAACGCTGAAAGCTAATATGCAGGTACAGCAGGTAATAACAAAGGCAAATGGAATTTTGGCATTTATTGCTAAAGGAATAGAGTATAAAAATAGGGAAATGTTGTTGCAACTGTACAAGGCATTGGTGAGACCACACCTGGAGCACTGTGCACAGTTTTGGTCCCCTTACTTGAGGAAGGATGTAGTTGCACTGGAGGCGGTTCAGAGGAGGTTCACCAGATTGACTCCAGAGATGCGGGGCTTGTCTTATGAGGAGAGATTGAGCAGTTTAGGCCTATATTCGCTAGAGTTTAGAAGGATGAGAGGAAATCTAGTTGAGGTATATAAGACACTAAAGAGGATAGAGAAAGTAGATGTGGAGATGTTTCCCCTTCTGGGGCATTCTCGAACTAGAGGCCATAATTTTAGGCTAAGGGGTGGTAGATTTAAATCAGAGATGAGGAGGAATTACTTTTCTCAAAGGGACGTGAATCTGTGGAATTCACTACCTCAGAGTGCAGTGGATGCCGGGACGCTGAATAAATGGAGGAGACAGATTTTTAATTAGTAACGGGTTGAAAGGTTATGGGGAGAGGTCAGGAAATTGGAGTTGAGACCAAAATGAGATCAGTCATGATGGTAATGAATGAAGGGGCAGGCTCGAGGGGCTGAATTGCCTACTCTTGCTCTTAGTTCTTATGTTGTTCTTGTGACAGCTTAGTTACGAGTGCTGCAAGTTCTGGAGCACAAGTTACTATTGCCGGAATATTGTCGGGGCCCATAGCCTTTGCAGCATCCAGTGCCTTCAGCTATTTCTTGATATCATGTGGAGTGAATCGAATTGGCTGAAGACCGGCATCTGTGATGCTGGGAACTTCTGGAGAAGGCAGAGATGGATCATCCGCTGGGCAATTTTGGCTGAAGCTTGTTTCAAATGCTTCAGCCTTATCTTTTGCACTGATGTGCTAGGTTCCTCCATCATTGAGGATGGGGATATTTGTGGAGCTGCCTCCTCCAGTGAGTTGTTTAATTGTCTCCCAACATTCACAACTAGATGTGGCAGGACTGCAGAGCTTAGATCTGATCCGTTGGTTGTGGGTCGCTTAGCTCAGTCTAGCTTATGCTGTTTGTCACGCAAGTAGTCCTGTGTTATGGCTTCACCAGGCTGACACCTCATTTTTAGGTATGCCTGCTGCTGCTCCTGGCATTCCCTCCTGCACTCTTCATTGAACCAGGGTTGGTCCCCTGGCTTGATGGGAATGGTAGAGTGGGGATATGCCAGGTCACGAGTTTACAGATTGTGTTTGAGTACAATTCTGCTGCTGCTGATGATGGCCCACGGTGTCCCATAGATGCCCAATCTTGATTTGCTAGATCTGTTCAAAATCTATCGCATTTAGCATGGTGGTTGTGCCACACAACACAATGGAGGGTATCCTCAATGTGAAGGCAGGACTTTGTCTCCATGACTGTGCGGTGGTCACTCCTCCCGATACTGTCATGAACAGATGGCATCTGCAGCAGGCAGGTTGGTGAGGATGAGGTCAAGTATGTTTTTCCCTCTTGTTGGTTCCCTCACCACCTGCCGCAGACCCAGTCCAGCAGCTATGTCATTTAGGACTCGGCCAGCTCGGTTAGTAGTGGTGCTACCGAGCCACTCTCAGTGATGGACATTGAAGTCCCCACCCAGAGTACATTCTGCACCCTTACCACTCTCAGTGCTTCCTTCAAGTGGTGTTCAACATGGAGGGGCACTGATTCATCAGCTGAGGGAGGACAGTAACTGGTATTCGGCAGGAGGATTCCTTGACCATATTTGATCTGATGTCACGAGACTTTACGGGGTCCGGAGTCAATGTTGAGGACTGCCAGGGTAACTCCTTCCCGAATGTATACCACTTGCTGCCACCTCTGCTGTGTCCGTCCTGCCGAGGGGACAAGACATACCCAGGGATGGTGATGGTGGTGTCTGGGACATTATCTGAAAGATATGATTCTGTGAGGATGAGTCAGGCTGTTGCTTGACTAGTCTGTGAGACAGCTCTCTCAGCTTTGCTCCTAGCCCCCAGATGTTAGTAAGGAGGACTTTACAGGGTCGACAGGGCTGAGATTGCTGTCGTCGTTTCCGGTGCTTAGGTAGATCCGTCTGTTTCATTCCTTTTTTGTAACTTTGTAGCAGTTTGATACAACTGAGCGGCTTGCTGGGCATTTGACAGAGGGCATTTAAGAGTCAACCACATTGCTGTGGGTCTGGAGTCACATGTAGGCCAGGCCAGGTAAGGACGACAGATTTCCTTCCCTAAAGGACATTCGTGAACCAGATATGTTTTTTTTTCCTAAAATCGATAATGGTTTCATGGTCATCATTTGACTTTAATTCCAGATTTTTACTGTATTCAAATTCCACCATCTGCCATGGCAGGATTTGAACCTGGGTCCCCAGAACATTACCCTGAGTCTTTTGATTACTAATCCAGCGACAATATCACTACGCCATCGTTTCCCCTATTGATTGTGGCCTCATCTCCACATTCTGCCCACCGCCGATAACCTTTGATTCCCTTGTTAGTCAAGAATCTATCTACGCATACCTTAGAAATATTCAATGACCCTGTCTCCACCGCTCTCTGGGGAAGATAGTTCTAAAGATTCATGATGCTCTGAGGAAAAGAACAATCTTCTCATCTTCTTCTTAATTGGGAGAACCTTTATTTTTAAACTCTGTCCCCTAGTTCTAGTTTCTCTCACAAGAGGAAACATCCTTTCAGCAGCCCCCCTGTCAGGTCCCCTCAGGATCTTATATGTTTCAATAAGATCAGCTCTCGTTCTTCTAAACTCCAGGCCCAACTTGTCCAACCACTCCTCAGAAGATAACCCCCCTCCCATCAGTCGAGTGAACCTTCTCTGTAGATTCTAACACATTTATATCCTTTAAATAAAGAGCCAAAAACTGTACATAGTACTGCAGATATGGTCTCACCACTGCCCTGTACAACTGCAGCAAAATATCCCATCCATTCTATTGCAATAAATGACAATATTCCATTTGCCTTCCTAATCACTTGCTATACCTACACACTAACTTTTTGTGAGTCATGTATCAGGACACCCAATCCCTCGAGACCTCAGAGTTCTGCAATCTCTCTCCATTTAAATAATAAACTGCTTTTCTATTCTTCCTGCCAAAGTGGACAATTTCACATTTTTCCACATTATACTCCACCTGCCAAATTTTTGCCTACTCACTTAACCTATCTCTCCCTTTGCAGGCTCCTTATATCCTCTTCACAGCTTACTTTCCTACCTAGCTTTGTGTCATCAGTGAAGTTAGCAACCATATTTTCAGTCCCTTCAGGTTATCACTATAAATTACAAATATTTGAGGCCCATTACTGGCACTCCACTTACCACATCTTGCCAACGTGAAAATGACCCACTTATGGCTACTCTGTTTCCTGTTATCTAACCAATTGTCTATCCATGCTAATATGTTACCACCTACACCGTGAGCTCTTATTTTGCGTTGTTTGATAGCACCTTGTCAAATACCTTCTGGAAATGTAAGTACAGCAAATCCACAGGTTCCCCTTTATCCATGTTGCTTGTTACTTCCTCAAAAAAACTGCAATAAATTAGTCAAACAAGACTTCCCTTTCATAAAACTATGTTGAATGTGCCTGATTGCATTGATATTTTCTAAGTGCCCCATTACAATCTCCTTAATAATATATTCCAACAATTTCCCTATGACAGATGCTAAGCTAATTGGTTTGTAGTTTCCAACTTTCTGTCTCTCTCCTCTCTTGAATAGAGGAGCCACATTCATTATTTTCCAATCTAATGGGACCTTTCCAGAAGCTGGGGAATTTTGGAAAATTAAAACCAATGCCTCAACTATCTCAGCAGGCACTTATTTTAAGACTCTAGGATGAAGTCCATCAGAACCTGGGGACTTGTCAGCTTTTAGTTCTAATAATTTTCTTTTCCTGGTGATTGTAATTGTTTGAAGTTCCTCCCTCCCTTTCACCTCGTTTCGCAAATATTTCTGGGATGTCATTTGTACCCTCTTCAGCCAAGACGGATGCAAAATATTTGTTCAATTCATCTGCCATTTCCTTAGTTTGCATTATTAATTCCCCAGACTCACTCTCTGGAGGAGTGAGGATTGGATCTAAGACTTGTATTTTAAATTTAAATAAGGGCATGAAGACAGAGCTGGCTAAAGTGAACAGGGAAATTAGGTTAAGGGATAGGTCAGTTGAAGTGGCAGACATTCTAGGTGAAAATTTACTTTTTTCCTTTTTAAATACTGAATACTCTTATTATCCGTTTTTATATTTCTAACTAGCTTTCATTCATACTCTAACTTTTCTTCCTCCTTATTAATCTTTTCGTCATTCTTTGCTGTTCTTTACATTCTGTCCAATCTTCTGACCTGCCACTCATCATTGCAGAATTATACAATGTTTCTTTCAATTTGATACTCTAACTTCCTTAGTTAGCCAGTGATGGTGCAACCTTCCCTTATAAGTTTTCATTTCTCACTGGAATGTATCTTTTCTGAGTGTTCTGAAATATCTCCTCAAATGTCTGCTACTGCATCTAATTTCCCAGTTCACTTCAGCCAGTTGTCTTCATGGCCTCATAATTGACCTTATTTAAGTTTAAAATACAAGTCTCAGATCCACTCCTCTCTACCTCAAATTGAATGTGAAATTCAATCATATTATGATCACTAATACCTAGGGGTGCCTTTACTATGAGGTCATTAATTCATCCTGTTTCATTGCACATTAACAAATCTTATATAGCTGGCTCTCTGTTTGGTGCTAGAACATGCTTCTCTAAGAAACTGTCAGAAAACACTCTATGAACTCATTATTCAGGCTACCTTTGCCAATCTGATTCATCCAATCTATATGTAGATAATCGCAGTACCTTTCTCACAAGCCCCTATTATTTCTTCCTGTATACCCCGTCCTACAGTGTGGTTATGGCTAAGGGGGCCTATAAACTACTCCCACAAGTGACTTCTTACCTTTACTCTTTCTCATCTCTACCCAAACTGATTCTATATCTTCATCTCCAAACTAAGGTCATCTTTCTCTATTGTATCTATGTCATCTCTATCTTTTCCTAGCTTCCTGTCCTTCCTAAATGTCATGTTCCCTTGAATATTCAGGTCCCAGTCTTTGGCATCATGCAGTGTCGAAAATGGGTTATAATATACATATCTATTTCACCTGCCCCTTCACTTCCTCTCTCCTCACCGTCCAAGGGCCCAAACACTCCTTTCAAGTGAAGCAACATTTCACTTGCATTTCCCCCAACTTAGTCTACTGCATTCGTTGCTCCCAATGCGGTCTCCTCTACATTGGAGAGACCAAACGTAAACTGGGCGACCGCTTTGCAGAACACCTGCGGTCTGTCTGCAAGAATGACCCAAACCTCCCTGTCGCTTGCCATTTCAACACTCCACCCTGCTGTCTTGCCCACATGTCTGGCCTTGGCTTGCTGCATTGTTCCAGTGAAGCCCAACGCAAACTGGAGGAACAACACCTCCTCTTCCAACTAGGCACTTTACAGCCTTCCGGACTGAATATTGAATTCAACAACTTTAGATCTTGACCTCCCTCCTCCATCCCCACCCCCTTTCTGTTTCTTTCCCCCTTCCTTTTGTTTTTTTTTTCAATAAATTATATAGATTTTTCTTTTTCCCACTTATTTCCATTATTTTTAAATATTTTAAAATCTTTTATGCTCCCCCACCCCCACTAGAGCTATACCTTGAGTGCCCTACCATCCATTCTTAATTAGCACATTCGTTTAGATATATATCACCAACTTCAACACCTATGTGTTCTTTTGTTCTGTTGTCTGTGACATCTTTTGATGATCTGCTTCTATCACTGCTTGCTTGTCCCTCCAACCACACCCCCCCCTCCACTTCTCTCCCCCTCCCCCCCCCATCCCTACCCCCACACACACACACCTTAAACCAGCTTATATTTCACCCCTTCCTTGGATTCACCTAGTTCTGTCGAAGGGTCATGAGGACTCGAAACGTCAACTCTTTTCTTCTCTGCCGATGCTGCCAGACCTGCTGAGTTTTTCCAGGTAATTCTGTTTTTGTTTTGGATTTCCAGCATCCGCAGTTTTTTGTTTTTATTTTTATTTTTGTTTTTATGTCTATTTCTATTTGTGCTGTTAATTAATCTGTTTTGTTATGAATGCTATGTGCATTCAGATAGAGCCTTTAGTTCTGTCTTTTTACTATTTTTGTGACATCTAGCCTTATCTGTTGGTGTACTCTTAGGTTTCTACACTCTGAGCCTTCCTGTCACGCTCTGATCATCATTTCCCTTATTTCTACCTTGCTCTTTAGCCTTGTCTTCTGCATTTTTCACACCTTCCCAATCTTGATCCTTTGCCCCCACTATTTAGTTTAAAGCTCTCTCTACCTCCCTAGTTAAACAACTCGCCAGAACACTGGTCCCAGCAGGGTTCAGGTAAAGACCGTCCCAATGGTACAGCTCCCACTCTCCCCTGTACTGGTGCCAGTGCCCCATGAATCAAAACCCATTTCTCCCACACCAATCTTTGAGCCATGAATTTAACTCTCTAATCTGATTTACCCTATTTGCTTATAGCCAATTTGCTCATGGATCAGGTAGCAATCCAGAAATTATTACCTTTGAGTTTCTGCTTTTAATTTAGCCCCTAGCTGCTCATACTCCCTTAGCTTAACCTATATCATTGGTAACTACCTGAGTCACAACCACTGGATCTTCCCTCTCCGACTGCAAGTTCCTCTGTAGCCCAGAGTGGATGTCCTGAACCCTGGCATTGGGCTGGTAACACGGCTTTCTGGGGTCTTGCTCTCAGCTGCAGAAAATTGTGTCTATACCGCTGACTATACTGTCCCCTATTACCACCATATTCCTATTAACTCCCGCTGCTTGAATACCTTCCTGTACCTTGGTGCCATGGTCAGTTTTCTCAGCCACCCAGCAGCCACCACTTTCATCCAAACAGATTGCAAGAACCTTGAACCTGTTGGACAATTGCAAAGACTGAGGGTCCTCCACTTTTACCTTCTGGGTCCCCATACCTACCTCACTTGCAATCACCCACTCCTGTTCCTGACTATTGACTAAATCAGAAGGTCCTATGCTGGTACAAAATGCCCAGGTAACTTTCCCCCTCCTTACATAGCATGGACTGCAGCAGTTCAAGGCGGTGGCATCTTCTCAATGGCAATTCGGAATGGGCAACAAATGCTGGCCTAGTTAGCAACACCCTCACCCCAAGACCAAATTTTAAGAAATCACTATTTCAAAACATTTTTTTTGTCTGTAAAGCAGGCTGACATTACCCGCTACCCAGCATAAGCAAATCTTTTATATATTCAACGATGATCTAAAGTATTGTAAGATTCACTATTTGTGTAAACATGTACAAACGGTTAGGATTTGGTTTAATCGCTTAAATAAAAAGAAAACCAAAACCTTAAATCAATTTGTGAATTTGTATCGTATCTAGAAATAATGAGATGATTAAATAGTTCATGCCCAGGATTCTATAGCATTTAATTTATCAGTATACAGCTGCAGGATGTGTTTTGTGCCTTTTTTTTGATGAAAAATTTTGTTAATGAATTTTGAAATAATGAGCTCTGGATGGTAAACAAGTCGGCATCTGGTGTTTTGACAGAAACTATTTTATGTCTGGGCATCTTGATTATTCTGTTATCAGGACGTATGAACTATCTAGGAGAATCTGTGTGTCTTGAGGCCTGTAAACATTTTGAGCTTTCATTCACAATTTGTACAGAAAGTCAGGATCTAAAGGATCACCCAAGGTATGTCTCCACCTAGAGAGGAACAGAGTAATATTGTTTATTCCTTTGTATGGCTATTGCTTAGAGACATCAGGCCCAATTTTAACTCTGTGTTAAGTGGATTAATTTTAAATGAGTTACAATCTTGCCCATAGGTCGAGCATAATATAAAGCCAGTTCCGAAGAAGATTCATACTGGACTCGAAACTTTAATTCTGTTTCTCTCTCTACAGATGCTGCCAGACCTGCTTGAGTTTTTCCAGCATTTTCTGTTTTTGTTTCAGATTTCCAGCATCGCCAGTATTTTGCTTTTGTTATATTATAAAGGTTTATGCAACAATCATATTTGGTGTCAAATGCAAATTCTGTCAGTGTATTTGAAAGTTCAATTTCACAGTTTATTCATGCATTAACAAAAGCCACTTTTATACTGCTGCTGTCTTTATTTAGAAGCTGCCATTAGCCAGCTTCTTTTATCACAGTTGTAGACTCAGGAAAAACGAATATGTTGCTGGAATAAGGAAGCTGAATTAAAGTTGTTTTTACATTATGCAAGACCAGTTCTGTGTTCTGGTTCTCAATGCAAGGGTCTTGTGAAGCCAGCTACAATCAGAGAGCAAATCCATTTTTTACCGAGGCTTACTAGGAGTCAGTACTTTTTAGCAAATATGGTAAGTTTACCTTCAGGCTGCACTGTCAGTGTAAGACCCCAGTGGTGCAGGCACAGGTCTTGCAGAGATTAAAAGCAACTAGTGAGTGCTAGAGTCCACCTAAAACACCACTACTTTAAAGTGACCTTTAAAGTGTCACACCTAACAGAGTACATAGCTTCTCCCCTTGAAGCTTTCTGAACCTCAGCCATTTATGAGGTCAGTGTAAATTTGTTTTGACAGATGGAGGAAAAATTAGAAGTGTCAAGTTAGTTGCAGATCTGGACATTTCCAAGAGCTAACTGCTCAACCATGGAAAGGGAAAGGGAAACATTAAAAAAATCAACTGTATAATCCTGTGGCCCATAGTACTATAAAACATCACAGAAAAATATTTCACACTTGGTAGAAGGAACCTTTGAAAAATTCAAGATCAATACTGAGGCACACAAACAGAAATAAAAAATGCGGAAAATTCCATAGCATGTCATCTGAAAACAGCCTTCATTTCTTTCCAAATACCGACAAACCTACCGTTCATTTCTAACATTTTCTGTTTTTGTATCAGATGTCTGGATTTTTGTGGAGTCAGAAGGACTCCAGAACCATTTAAAATGGCAGGCAGGGCCCAATTGGACGATTCCAATTATAAGGTTATAATTATTTTCCTGTGATCTCTTTTGTCAATGCCTCATGTTTATTTGCACAAGGTTAAGAGGTGTCAAGTGCTTAAAGCTTCTGTTATTGATACTTAATGGTCTTTTTGATTGACACTTTTATAGAGTTGTAGGAATGCCAGTTTATTTTCAAAAAATTAGAAATGGGTGTTTTTCTAAGCCATTTCACACATGCCATTGTTAATGTAGGGTTAATTGCTTCTGTAGCATATACTGGATGAATTGGTGTACAAGGGTCATGAGCGGATGTGGGCATGGGAGCTACAAGGGGCCATGAGACTGGGTGGGAGAGTCATAGAGGTGGCATGTAGATTGGGTGGGGTGATGCAGAGGTGAGGACTAGATGGCCTAAAATGTAACCAAACAACTGTCATGAAGTTTGAGAACTGAGGCATCAAGAAACTGCAGGATCAGTATCCTGAGGTTTTCTACCTAATACCATAGTAACAGCACCATCACCACAAGGATTGCAGATGGCTATCAGGGAATAGAGAATTAAGTGTGTCTTGATAGCTTCCTCATAACCTGTAAGAAAAAGAATGAGAAAAACAAACTTCAAATACTAGGGGTTGGATTTTCGCTGCTCAGGTGGATAATTTGACTACTCAGCTTCCTCTAATCTGCTTCTGGAGCTGGCAGGCTGACCATCTCATCACCATCTCCTTGGAGTGAAAATGGCACATAAAGGAAGACGTTATGCTGAAGAGGGACTGCTAAATTGGGAAATTGGATGGGAGTTGTACATAGGGGAGGTGGTGGTGTAGTGGAATTATCACTGGACTGGTAATCCAGAGACCCAGGGTAATGTTTCTGGAATCCGGGTTTGAATTCCACCACAGCAGATGGCACCGATCTAGGCACTGGAAACAACAATGGCAAACCCAGTCCTGTTGACTCCCTCCTTAATAACATCTGGGGGCTTGTGCCAAAATTAGGAGAGCTGTCTCACAAACTAGTCAAGCAACACCCTGACATAGTCATACCTTATAGGTAACGTCCCAGACGCCACCATCACTATCCCTGGGTATGTCCTGTCCCAACGGCAGGACAGACCCAGCAAAGGTGGCAGCACAGTGATATACAGTTGGGAGGGAGTTCCCCTGGGAGTCCTCAACATCTGGTCCTCATGATGTCTCATGGCATCAGGCTAAAAATTGGGTAAGGAAATCTGCTGATTACCACCAACCGCTACCCCCCACTTCAGCTGATGAATCAGTACTCCTACATTTTGAACATCACATGAGGAAGGACTGAGGGTGGCAAGAGTGCAGAATGTACTCCTGGTGGAAACTTTAATGTCCATCACCAAGAATGGCTTGGTAGCACCACCACAGACCAAGTTGGCAGAATCCTAAAGGACATAGCTGCTAGACTGGGTCTGTGGCAGGTGGTGAGGAAACCAACAAGAGGGAAAAAAAACTTGACCTCATCCTCACCAACCTATCTGCCACAGATGCATCTGTCCATGACAGTACCGATAGGAGTGACCACTGCACAGGCCTTGTGAAGACAAAGTCCTGTCTTCACACTGAGCATACCCTCTATCATGTTGTGTGGCACTACCACCGTGCTAAATGGGATAGATTTCAAACAGATCCAGCAACACAAGGCAGGGCATCCATGAGGCACTGTGGGCCATCAGCAGCAGGATTGTACTCAAATACAACCTATAACCTCATGGCCCAGCATATCCCGCACTCCACCATTACCACCAAGCCAGGTGATCAACCCTGGTTCAATGAAGAAGGAGGGGAGGGCATGCCAAGAGCAGCACCAGGCAAACCTAAAAATGAGGTGTCAATCCGGTGAAGCTACAACACAGGACTACTTGCATGCCAAACAGCATAAGCACCAAGTGATAGACAGAGCTAAGCGATTCCACAACCAATGGATCAGATCTAAGCTCTGTAGCTCTGCCACATCCAGTCGTAATAGTGGTGGATAACTAAACAATTCACTGGAGGAGGAGGCTCCACAGATATCCCCATCCTCAGTGATGGAGTAGCCCAGAACATCAGTGCAAAGCAGATGGCTGAAGCATTCGCAACAATCTACAGCCAGAATTGCCTAGTGGATGATCCATCTTGGCCTCTTCCAGAAGACCCCAGCATCACAGAGCCAATTCAATTCACTCCACATGATATCAAAAAATGGCTGAAGGCACTGGATAGTGCATAGGCTATGGGCCCTGACAATATTCCGGCAATAGTACTGAAGACTTGTTCTCCAGAACTTGCCGCACCTCTAACCAAGCCATTCCAGTACAGCTACAACACTGGCATCTATTCAGCTATGTTGAAAATTGCCCAGATATGTCCAGTACACACAAAGCAGGACAAATCCAACCCAGGCAATTACCGTCCCATCAGTCTACTCTTGATCATCAGTAAAGTGATGGAAGGGTTCACCAATAGGGCAATTTCACTTGCATAGCAGTAGCCTGCTCACTGATGCTCAGTTTGGATTCCACCAGAGTCACTCAGCTTCTGACCTCATTATAGCCCTGATTCAAACATGGAAAAAATAGCTAAACTCACAAGGTGAGGTAAGAGTGACTGCCCTTGACATCAAGGCAACATTTGACTGAGTGTGGCATCAAGGAGTCCTAGTAAAACTGGAGTCAGTGAGAATCGGGGAGAAACTTGAGGCTGGTTAGAGTTATTCCTAGCACAAAAGAAGATGGTTGTGGTTGTTGGAGGTCAGTCATCTCAGTTCCAGGACATCACTGTGGGAGTTCCTCATGGTAGTGTCCTAGGCCCAACCATCTTCAGCTGCTTCCTCAATGACCTTCCTTCAATCATAAGGTCAGAAGTGAGGATGTTCGCTGATGATTGCATAATGTTCAGCCCATTCATGACTCCTCAGATACTGAGACAGCCCATGTCCAAATGCAGCAAGACTTAGACAATATCCAGGCTTGGGCTGACAAGTGGCAAGTAGCATTCACGGCACACAAGTGTCATGCAATGACCATCTCCAACAAGTGAGCATCTAACTATCACCCCTTGACATTCAATGGCATTACAATTGCTGAATCCCTCACTAATAACATCCTGGGGATTACCATTGACCAGAAACTGAACTGGGCTAGCCACATAAATACTGTGACACAAGAACAGGACATAGGTTAGGAATCTTGTGGCAAGTAACTCACCTCCTGACTCCCCGAAGCCTATCCACCATCTGCAAGGCACAAGTCAGAAGTCTGATAGACTTGCCTGGATGAGTGCAGTTCCAACAACACTCAGAAAGCTTGACACCATTCAGAACAAAGCAGTCCACTTGATTTGCACCCCTTCCACCAACATTCACACCCTCCACTGCCAGTGGCAGCAGTGTGTACCATCTACAAGATGCACTGCAGAAACTCACAAAGGCTCCTTAGACTGCACCTTCCAAGCCCAGGACTGCTATCATCTAGAATGACAAGGGCAGCAGAAATATAGGAACACCACCACCTGCAAATTCGTCTCCAAGCCACTCACCATTCTGACTTGGAAACACATTGCTGTTCTTTCACTGTTGCTGGGTCAAAACCCTGGAATTCCCTCCCTAACAGCACAGTGGATGTACCTACACCACATGGACTGCAACAGTTCAAGAAGCCAGCTCCCTACCACCTGCTCAAGGGCAATTAGGGATGGGCAATAAATACTGGCCTAGCCAGCAAAGCCCAAATCACAAAAATCTTCAAATGCACATGCGGTTTTCCAAATTTTAGCTAACTACAATTAGACATAGGATTAATATTGGCTTTTCATGTAGATTATATCTGCAATTTAGTACTGTTCATATCAAATGTGAGGATAAAAACTATCACACAGAAAGAAAAGCTGATTATGCAGATTCCAATCTGCACAATCACTGAGGTCATTGAAACGACTCAGTCCTGATCTCATCCCTTCCTATGCCAGTAACACAAAAAGAATCTGATTCCTACAGTAAACCTCAATATCCCACAATACATGATGCTGTAGATACTGTGCTTTCTTCTTTTTTCCATATAAATCGCACAGTTAATGAAACAAAAGTATGTATGCTTAGCCCTACAGAAACAGACAAAAGCAGAGATTTAGCAGCCAATCTTCCTCTCATATTGCTCTTTGGCAGGAATTAGTGCAAAGGACACCTGAAATGTGCTCAGTGAAGAGCTTGCCTTGGGGAATCTCAGGTGACATAGTTAATGCTCTGCACAGTCATCAACAACAACTTGCATTTATATGGTGCCTTTAATGGAGTAAAACATTCCAGAAACAGGAACAAAACACTGAAGAACCACTAATGGTACCTTTGCAAAATCCTCCAAATCAGGTGGCAAGGCAGATAGACCAATAGCAGCATCCTCTTCCAAGCTAATATGCCCAGCATCGAGGCACTAATCACCCAAAAGCAGCTTCGCTGAGTGGGGCATATCATTTGTATGCCTGACATCCAGAAGAAACTGCTCTACTCAGAACTTAGTCGAGGCAGGAGACTCCCTGGAGGACAGTGAAAACATTTTAGGAATGTCCTCAAAGTATCCCTGAAGAGATAAAACATACCCAATTCATGGGAAATCATGGCTTGTCTCTGGCCAAAACAGAGAAGGGTCATTTGGGAAGGCACCAAACACATCAAAAGACTTGAGAATGTGCAGAGGTGAAGTCAAGGCATCAGAGTGCACAAGCCTCCAAACAACCCATCTATCCAACCCTTCGAGCACCACCTGCCCTGCTTGCAGCATAATCTGCAGATTGTTAACTGAACTTATCAGTCCTTTAAGAATCCATCGAATTGGACTGGTAGCAAGTCTCCTTGATCCTGAGCGACTGCCTAAGAAGTAGAAGAAAACGTTCCAAAGTGCTTTACAGGAACATGTGATCAAGGACGTTGTCGGAGGTACATTTTAAGGAGCATCTAAAAGGAGGCGAGGTGGAGAGATTTAGTGAAAGAATCCTGGAGCTTAGGGCCCAGGTAGCTGAAGGCATGCCTACTAATGGTGGAACAATTAAAATTGGAGATACAGAAATAGGGAGGAGCATTGCAGAACGTGGAAACAAGAATGAGAATTTTAAAACTGACAGGAGCCAATGTAGGTCAGTGAGCACAGCGGTAATGAGTAAATTGGTGCAAGTTGAGGCACAGGCAGTGTTTTGGAGGAGCTCAGGTTTCTGGAAGTTGGAAGATGGGAATCGCCTAGGATGCATTGGAATAGGCAAGCCTAGAAGTAACAAAGGCATGGATGAAGGGTTCAGCAACAGGTGAGCTGAGGCATGAGTGGTGACAGGCAATGTTACAGTGGTAGAAGTAAGTGGTCTTGGCGATGGTGCAGATATGCCCCTGAAAGGCCAACTGTGAGTAAAGAAGTTTTTCCTCATCTTGCCTTCAGTTCTTTTCAAATTCATCTTAAATTGGTGTCCACAAGCTCTCAACCTTTCCACCAATGGGAACAGTTTCTCTGCATCTACTTCGTTTAGACCCCTCATGAGTTTGAACACCTCTATCAAATCTCCTCTGATCCTTCTCTTCAGCTTCTCCAAACTATCCAAACAACTGGAGTCTGTCATCCCTGGAACCATTCATTGGAACCGTAAATCTTTTCTGCACCCTCTCTAATGCCTTCACAAGCTTCCTAAAGTGTGGTGCCCAGAATTGGACACAATACTCCAGTTGAGGCCGATCCTGTATTCTATAAGATTTCCTTGTTTTTATGCTATGCCTTTATTGATAAAGTCCAGAGTACCATACGCTTTTTTAAATGACTTTCTCAACCTGCCCTGCCACCATCAACAATGTGTGCACATACACCCTCTGAGTCCCTCTGCTCCTGCACTCCTTTTAGAATTGTACCCTTTATTTTATATTGCCTCTTTTTGTTCTTCTTATCAAGATGTTTCACTTCATACTTCTCTGCATTATCTTTGATCTGCCACATGTCCACCCATTCTACCAGCCGCCCATGTCCTCTTGAACATGGGAACATAAGAAATAGGAGGAGTAGGGCATTCCGCCCCCTGAGCCTGCTCCACCATTCAAAAATCATGGCTAATCAAATTGTGACCTAACTTCACTTTCCTGCCTATCCCCACCCCACCAAAACCCTCGACTCCCTTCTAGATCAAAATTCTGTCGAACTCAGCCTTGAATATATTCAATGACCCAGCCTCCACTGCTCTCTGGGATAGAGAATTCCAAAAACTAATGACCCTCAGAGAAGAAATTCCTCCTCAAATCTGTCTTAAATGGGAGACCACTTTATTATGAAACCATGCTCCCTCATTCTTGGGTCCCCGAGAGGAAATATGCCTTCTGCATCTACCCTGTCAAGCTCTCTTAAAGTTTTATATGTTTCAATAAGATCACCTCTCATTCTGCTAAACTCCAATAAATATGGGCCCAACCTGTTCAACCTTTCCTCATAAGACAACTCCTTCATCCCAGGGATCAACCTTGTCTTTGAATTGCTTCCAATGCAAATATATTCCTCCTTAAAATAAGGAGACCAAAAATGTACACAGTACTCTACATGTGATCTCATCAGTTCCCTGTACAGTTACAGCAAGGCTTCCCTACTCCACCTCACTTTCAGTAAAGGCCAACGTCCTAATTACATGCTTTACCTGCAAGCTAATACTTTGTGATTCATTTAAGAACACCCAAATCCCTCTATACCACAGCATTCTGCAGTCTCTCTCCATTTAAATAATATCTCATTTTTCTATTCTTCCCACCAAATTGGATCTCACATTTTCCCACATTATACTCCACCTGCCAATTTTTTGCTCACTCCCTTATCCTATCTATATCCCTTTGCAGTCTTCATGTTCTCCTAAAAACTACCTATCTTTGTAACGTCAGCAAATTTATCTACAATATCCTTCATCCAAATCATTTTTATAGATTGTAAATAATTGAGGCCCCAGCACTGATCAGTGACACTCAACCAGTTACCGTATGCCAATCTGAAAATTATTTATCCCCACTTTCTGTTAGTTAGCTAATCCTCTATCCATGTTAAGATATTACCCTCAACACCACGAACTCTTAACTTGTGTGGTAACCATATATGTGGCACCTTATTGAATGCCTTTTGGAAGTTCAAATACACTACATCTACTGGTTCCCCTTTATCCACGCTGCTTGTTACATCCTCAAAGGAGTCTAATAAATTTGTCAAACATGATTTCCCTTTCATAAAACTATGTTGACTCTCCTTGAATGTATTATGGTGTTCTAAATGCCCTGCAGACACTACTTCCTTAATGATGGATTCCAGCATTTTCTCCAATGATGGATGTTAGGCTAACTGGTCAATAGTTTCCTGCTTTCTGTTTCCCCCCTTTCTTGAATACTTTTGTTACATTTGTGTTTCCAGTCCGCGAGAACCTATCCAGAATCTAGGGAATTTTGGGAGATTACAACCAATGTATCCACTATCGCTTTGAAGTCCGTCTCTATACACAGCACAGTTCACTTCGACCAAGTTTTGTGTCATCTGAAAATTCTGAAATTGTGTCCTGAACATCCAAGTTTAGGTAGTTAATGTAGATTAAGAAAAGCAGTGATCCGAGTACCAACCCTCCCCAGAACCCCAGCTTTCTCCAATCCTAAAAACAGTTCACCAGTTTGCTGTCAGTCAACCAACTATATCCATATTGCCACTGTCCCTTTTATTCCATGGGCTTTAACTTTACTGACAAGGCACTTCAAACACCTTTTGGAAGTCCATATATGCCACATCAATGGCGTTATCCTCATCAGTGAACTCAATCAAGTTAGTTAAGCACGGCTTGCCTTTAGCAAATTTGTGCTGGCTTTCCTTAATTAATCCACATTTGCCCAAGTGGCTGTTAATTTTGTCCCAGATTATCATTTCTAAAAGCTTTCCCACCACTAAGGCAAAATGACTGGCCCGTATTTGCTGGGCTTATCCTTATATCCTTTTTTAAACAAGGGTGTAGCATTTGCAATTCTCCAGTCCTCTGGCACCACCCCTGTATCAAAAGGATTGGAAAGTTATGGCCAGTGCCTTTATAGTTTCCATCCTTACCTCAGTACTCTCAGATGCAACTCATCTAGTCCTGTTGACCTATCAGCTTTAAGCACAGCCAGGCTTTCTGATGCCTCCTCTTTACTATTTTTTTTTAGCTCATTCAGTATCTCAACTGCCTCCTCTTTCACTATGATTAAGCAGCATCCTTTTTCAGTAAATACAAATGCAATTTAGTACCTCAACCATACCCTCTGCCCTGTGTACAAAATTCCATTTTGGTTCTGAATAGGCTACACCTCTCCTTCTCTACCCTTTATGCTGATAGAAAACTTTTGGATTCCTTTTTAATGTTAGCTGCCAGTCTCTTCTTATACTCTCTCTTTGCTTTACTCATTAATTTTTTCACTTGCCTTATGAACTTAATGAACTATAAATGTAACCCAACTAACTGGTTGAATATATACATTGAAGCAAGAGAGTCAAAATGGTACAGGCATTTTATCAAATGCTTTCTGAAAATCTACAACTTCAACAGCCTTCCTTATATTTCTTTCAGCGATTTTCTTGCTATTACTTAAATAATTCAAAGAATTAGTCAAGCACACGATGCCTTTTAGAAATCCTCACCAACTACTCCTGCTTAGCTGATGCATTTAGAAGAGTTTGCTAATTTCATTTCATATCATGGACTCGAGAAATGTGTCTACAACTAAGGCAACACTAATTAGCAGAGAATTTTCTGCCTTTTTTTCCCAGAAAATAACAGGAGCAAAACATATACCAGTCTCCAGATTTTTTGCATAATTCCCACTCCCAAAGAATTTTGGAAAATGATGTCTCTACCATGGCTTCATTAACTTACTTAAACATTCTGGGATATGGGCTTACAAGGGTATTTTGAAGGATTAGACTTTGCAAGAAGTTAAATGGCCATAAGCTTGTTAGCACAGCTATTCTGCATCCTGTTCTGTGCTTGACCACAGAATTGCTGTGCCAGTGATTGGAGGTATTTTTTGCAGTGCCAGTTTTTGAGGTACAACTGAGGAGGTTTGGCTCATTCTCAGTGTAGAAGAGCCAGGAAGGATACCAATCAGAAATATATGTGTATGTGAATAGAAGGAATGGCAAATGGGCCATGTTTTCTACCCAAAAGACAGTAATGGGTAATATAATTCTCAATTGTTCTTTGTGAACTGCTGCTCGAACATTGTAATGTGATGCAAAAATAAAAACATAACTTATCAATCTGGAGTCTTCAAACTATTGAACACAAGGTACTTCAAATCTATTACAATACACAATATTTAGTTTTTGGCAGATTGGACAGCCCTATAGTTCAACATAATAAAGGTTACATTAGCCCAAGATACTCTTTGGTATTTATGCGAACAGCAAGACTACCAGAAATATTCTTCAGCTCAGAGGCTTTCTGCATGACACATTAGCTAGTGATTGTCATTCTATATATTTCTACCACATCTTTTCAAGTTCAGAAAGGATAAGGATGATGCAGTAGCTTCATTTTTTTTCAACTGAAACTCCTTACCTTTCAACGTTCAAATGTAATACACATGAAAAGGTGCGACAGCACAGGAAGGGATGAATTACCTAGGGAACAGAGAGCATCCCAGCAAGAAAAAACATGGGGTGTGGAAGAGGGGTATACAATAATGTTGCAGCGCTAGGTTAAATTGATTGTTCCATTATAATTATGGCAATATCATCGGGGAGCAGTTATTTTTATAATTGTTCACTAAAGCGTGTTTCTACCATCAAATCATGAAATGAATTATTTAGAAAAGCCAAATGTAAAATTTAATTTGTTGATTCTTTTGTACTGTAGATGAGTCAGGAGTTTAATGTATTTAAGTCTAAAAGATAAAAATAATTGAATTTGTCTCAGTTTTGTAGTGTTTGTGGCAACAATAACTGGAAAATTTGTTGAAGTTAATAACAAGCTACGCATGCATTGTAACTGGAAAGTAACACATTTTTGGTTGAAGTTATATTACTGATTAGATGTAGCCACATGCTATTTATATTAGCCGTAAACATGAGCCAACATATGGTTATTGATTAGAAGATTCTCCATATCAGTTTGACAATTGGTAAATGATGAGTCAGCCCACGTATATCAATATATATGGGCTACATAAACCATCTACGACATTACTATTGTCTACACAAGCATAAATCAGATTATTGCAATTACCACAAATAATTTGATCAATAATATCGATAAACATTACCAAAACTGCCACTACATCTGTAGTTACGAGAATTGATATTTTCTCAAATTTATTAAAAACTTGTAATGTTACAATGCAACATATAAGCCAGAGATCTCTTATGGGAATTTATACAATTTTCTAAAACATCACATTATTTAAATGAACAGAATAGCCCAACTCTGATACATGTGGCTGGAATCCTGCGCAGGAGATTGTGATCTCCCATATGTACGCCTGTGCCAGCAATTCATTATAATCTCTTGCTAGAAAATGAGAAAGAGCAAGATATTATTATGAAGGCAAAGCTATCCCACATAATGGCCTGAATTTTCCCATCGGCGGTTTGGGGGCGGGGCCCGCTCACCGACGGGAAAATGACACGGAATGATGTCGGAAGGAACCCCCGACGTCATCCTGGTCCCTTTGAAATTTTAGGAAGGTGGGCGGACAGCGAAATCAGCTGTCCTCCCGCCAACCTGTCAATGGCCAATTGAGGCCATTTACAGAGAAATTAAGATAATTAAAGACCTGCCCGTCCAACCTTAAGGCTGGCGGGCAGGCCAGGAGCTCCAGCAGGCTTCTGATAATACATGAAACCTCATCCACTGGCGGGATGAGATTTCATGTCTTTTTTTTTAAAACTTTAATACATTTTATGTGATATTTATTAACACGCCCCATCTCGTGTGACATTGTCACATGAGGGGGACATGTTAATAATTTTCTAATTTTTCTATTATTAAAGTTTTTTTAGACTTTTAGTAATCTCCCTGACACAGCACTTAGTCTCAGGGAGCTGTGCACACTTTGACAGTTGGGGATTCCCCACCGCCTCCACACCACACAGGAAGCACATAACGCTTCTCGTCGGGTGGCCCGCCCATTTAAAATGGCGGCAGGCCCCGTTTCGGTGGCTGGGATCGGCTGACCGCCCGCTGCCAAGCCAATGTGGCCTGCACACCCACCAAGGGCAAAATTCTGCCCAATGTTACAATCCCCCAACTTTTCCTTGTGAAAGATTTTCACTGCCTCAGCAAGTGCTTGAAGCTGTTTTCCAGAAATGGACTGGCAAAGGGGAAAAAAAGGAATGCTACGAGGAAGAGGAAAAATAGAAAAAAGTTTGGAAATGGAAAGGATACATTAAGCCACTTGGCCACCCATCATGACCCATGTGACAGATACAGCTTCCTCTGGTAATATTCTTTATGTATTTCTGACGCACAACAATACAATCAGTGTTTCATTACAGACTAATGCTGGGATTTTCCTGTCCCCTTCCCGCCCGGAGACAATGGACCTTTGGCTGGAACATTACATTTTCAGCCCCATCCATGATAATTCCTGCCACAGGATGTACCGCAAAATCCTGGTCTAAATCTCTCCAGGAGGTATGAATGAGATTACAATCAATTAAACTAAAACAGTTAAGTTAATAAAGGTGTACTGAAAGTGAAACCTGTATTAATTACTTACAGCTTAAAGTCTTTTCAGGAGGCTAGGCAGACCTTAACATATGAAAACATAGGCTTGTATTTTCAGTCCTGGGTTGGGAGCACAGAATCAGGACATTTCCCGCTCTGCAAACCAGACCCAGGAGAAAGTACCTGGAAGTTCCAGGGTGGTGGGGTTCTCTGGCAGTCATGACAGGCGACCCAGGAATGGGTGTGAAGGATACCAGAGTGAACCACCACTTGCAAGTTCCCTCCAGGTCGCACTCCACCAAGACTTTGACCTGTTGTTTCTTCATCATTGCTGGGTCACAATTCTGCAACTCCCTCCCTGAAAATTGACCTTTGGTTTACACCACTTCCAGTACTTTTCTACTCTGAGCAACACACATTGATCTCAGCACTTTGTTTCCAGTTTGTCAATCAACTTTCTATTCATGCTGCCACATTTCATACTGTATCAAATGCCTAAACTTCTAATAAGCCTAATTTGAGACACGATCCTGAGAATCATGTAAAAAAAAACCCACTGACACTGCGTCCACTGCACTCTATTTATTTAGCTAATTGGTCACTTATTCAAAACAAAAATCACTATTAAATTTGTCAAACATATCTTGCACTTAACAAATCAATGCTGATAATCCTTCATTAATCCATACATTTTAAATGCTCACTAATTTTGAAATATGGGACAGGATTTTACGTTTGGGGTTGGGACCCTGACGTTGGTATCATCCCCAGATCCCAGCCCCACTCAAAGGAGGAAGCACTCACTGGTTGCAATTTTCCCAGAGGTCAGCCCTGATTGGTTATAGAATGGCGTTGGTGGTCAATTAGAAGCTGCAGGTGCAGAGAGGAGTTGGGAGGCAGAAGGGCAGGCCGATTTAAAGGGCTGATAGCCATTATTGTGGCAGCCATCTTGCAACACAATGGCAAGCAGAAATGAAGAGGAGGAGAGGCAGAGGCCAGGCACCTGTGGCAGGGCTGCCCCAAGGTTTAGCGATGCTGCCCTTGTGGTGATGCTGAAGGTGGTGCAAAAAAGGCATGGTGTCTTGTTTCCACAGGGTAGCGGGAGAAGATCATCCAGCCAAATCAAGCAGGCCTGTCTGGAGATGGTAGAGCATGTGCGTAAGCAGTCATAGTGTCTTCAGTAGGACCTGGGTGCAGTGCCGTAAGAGGTTCAATGACCTTCATTCTGGCAAGGTGAGGGCAATGCGACACCAGATGACAGGCCTCCAGGACTGCAGTTAGCAGCAGACGCATCAGCTGAGCAAACTGAGGGTTGCATGGTGCTCCTGAACATAGAAGAAGTGTGTGCCCAGGATAATTACTGACACAGCAGCAAAACTCAAATCGCTAGCACTACCGAGGTGCTGGCAGCAGTGATGAATACAGCACCTTTTTTAAATGAGTTGCTGGAATAAGTGAGAGGCTCTAGTACTGCCTTATCTTTCTCTGTCTTTTGTTCTTGCTGGAGAAGAGAGCACAAAATGCTGAGAAGAGGGCTCACACAAGAGGAGTGTCCTAGCTCCTTATTAGATTGGAGAAGGCAGCACTTGACATCGTGAGGGTAGTGCCACATGAGGAAGTGGGCGATGGAGAGGCGGGAACACACATAGGAGATGTTGAAAAGATATTGAAACCTGTAGATGAAGGGGATGAAGTGCACTACTCCTCACATGATAGCATGCCAGAACACCAGTTGCACTCGGAAACCTCAACTCTGCAGAGACATTTGGGCCTGGATTTTCACTTCTGAGGCAGGTGTACAGTTAGAAAATCTCTCTGTTTGCTGCATCCACCTCAGGGAAAAGTGCCCCTTCGTTCTGAGGCTGGCAGGTGTGGAATAGAGTTGGATCCTCCAGCCCTGGACACAGGTGGGAGGCAGCCAGAGGGATTGCTGAGTGCTGAGATGGGCTGGTTAAAGGCCTAACTTAGTTCTCTGGGACTTTTGCCAGTTGTTTTGTTAAATATTAGGCCCTCTAGGGTTCACCCCTCAACCACCCCACCCACTCCCCATGCCCATACATGCCAGCGCCCACCCACCCTCATGGCCCCTTATAGCCCTATGCCAACTTAGTGCCAACTCATGCCACCTTATGAAGCCCCACCCAACCTCATGGTCTTTTACAGTCCCCATGCTAACTTGGTGCCAGCCTGTGCTAATTTGTGAATGCTCACTCAATTGCTTGGCCCCTTATAGATCACTGCCAACTCATGAACCCTCATTTGCCACCCTTTGCCCTCAAATCCTCCTTGCCAAATCATCCAGTATCCACCATGGGCAGGCTTCAGGAACCATGCTAAAATGAAATAAAATAAAGTTCTAAATATCTATTACACAATTCATTATATAAGCAAAACACTTTCATTCATGAAAACCCATTCAATATATTTAAATCCTCTCAAATAATTAATCCCTTATTAAAACGAACATTTGTATTCATAATCCCACATCAAAGACAGCTTAATCCTTTAATTACCTATTGGACCTGACAGTCAAATTGTGAATTTACAGCACCACCCACCTTCCCACTGAGATGATGGTAGGTTGTGGAAAGCAGTCAAGCAGTAATGATGCTATAATGATAGCACGGAGGGAACATCAACAAATCACTACTGAAACCGCAAACATGGATATTTTTCAAATCACAGACATAGGCAGGCTTTTTTTCAATTTTTGAAAGGCAGGCTATTTAAATAATTTGACAGCTTGGCAGTTCTAACAGACCCTTATCAGTCCTTTAGGAACTTTTATTTCTACTTTAAAAGTTTGTAATTCACAGTGCGGGGTAAGGCCTTCACACCATTGCAAATGGGGTCTGTTTGAACTCAGTGCCAAGTTCAAATGGCACTGATGAGTTCAGGTTTTATGAATCACGTTCCACCCCTGATCCCCTACCGGTGAAATTAGGATCTGTTGGAAGCGAGGGTGAGGTTTCTGGATTAGGATCCCTAGCACCATTTTGGATTAGCCGCAGAATGTCCACAACTCTGCAAAACATCTAGGCCCTGCTGTCAGAAATAAGTTCTCATAATTTCCTTCTTATGACCCCCACAGTACCAGTTGTGATGGGGGAGCATGCCAGTGCCACAGCAACATCACCAGAGTCCTCACACAGGTTAGAAGCCACAGAACCAGCACCATTACATCATTGAAGCCCACCCTCCATCAGCACAGATACACTCAAATCAGTGGGTCCTCATGCATGATTAGAAAGGCTTGCAATGGGTGAAGAACATGTCATGTCTGAGCAGGAGAAGGTGAGAGAGGAAGAGACAACTGTGCGCAGACTCCTCGGAGAATGGAGGACACACACAGCTACATTCAGCTATGCGCTGATATAGAACATTGGGAGTCACAAGCAAGGCACCTCTACTTTGACCAGCAGCGCGAAATGTGTTCCCACATTCCCTGAGGGGAGCTGTGCAGTCATGGGCTGAGAAAACAGAAGTCCATTCAACTTGCATACCACCATGGCTCAGAGTTTGAATACATGAGTTCCTCCATTGAGAGACTGGCCAACCTTTTGGAGAGCTTTATCGATGCAGGAAAAACACACTGACCTGTATAAAATGCATGCAACATTCTATAGCATTGACTGGTCAGTGGCAGTGATGGTGCAGAGATGCATCAAGTGGATTCCAGTTGCGCCCTAAGCTGATGGTCTGCTCTAGCAATCCAGAGCACATTCCAATGGGTGAGGCAGTCATTGATGATATGAGGGTGCACTCCTCAATGCCCCTATTATCTTCATCAGTCTCCCTGGCCCCACTATATATCAGGGTCTTAATATGGATGCTGCCTCTGCATTGATGCTGGTGCAATAGCCTCTGGAGGTGCTCCCATGTGAATACCTCCACCACGGCATCTCAGCCGTCAGCAAACGTACATGAGCACGTTGCCTCCGCTTCATCTGAGGCCTCGAGGGAAGCACTGTGTAGAAGTGGCTCAGAGCAAAGGCCAGCGTGTCATTCATTGCACAGAGTGATTCACTTGTGATTGCACAAATGGTTATTCAGCTATACTGGAGTCGTTGAACCAGAATCCCAGATGAGAGAGATTCCATTTTTTAAATGGCAAAACTGGAAAGGGGGGGGAAGAAGCAATGGTCTTTGAACTGGGGGCACTGACACCAATGGAGAGATGAGTGCCATGCATTGTCAGTAAGAATGAAACTATTCAAAGTTGACTGTTTAATGGACATATTCTCAGTCAGAGCAAAGCGAGTGCCAAAACCTGCAGATCTGCTGGAAGAGTAGTGCTCAGGTGTAACATGCCTGGATGAGATATGTCCTGATGTTCACCCTATGCTGATGAGTACTTGGACTTCTGAGACTGTCCATGCCAACTCTCTGCACAGCATGAGCACAGTTCTGGTCTGCATCTTCCTCCTCCTCCTCCTCTGATGAATTATTTCAATTTGAACTTCACCCTCTTCAAGGTCCAAACCTCTCTGGAGGACCATTTTATGATGTGCGCAGCAGATCACAATAACATGCGAGACCCTTGCAGGAGTGCACTGGTGCAGTCACCAGAACCACATTTTCAGAAGCCTAATGGCCTTTCCTGTGGTGGTCCTTTCGAGCAGATAGCTTCGGTTGTTGTGCCTCTCTGCTCCATCTGAAGGTCACATAAAAGGGTGAGCAGCCATCATTTCAAGGGATATCCCTTGTTCTCTAGAAGCTATCCATTCAGGGATGACATGAAGAGCTGCACCATCCTGCCACAGGATGAAGGTGTCATGGTAGCTACCAGGAGAGTGAGTGAACAAGTGCATAAAACACTTGTGGTGGTTGTATACCAATTGAATTTGTAGGGAGAAGAAGCATTTCCTATTGATGAATCTCATTGGCTGCTTACTCAGCACACTCATGGCCACATAAGTGTGATCGATGATGTCCTGCACCTGTGGGAATCCAGTGATGGAAGCAAATCCATTGCCCTTTGTATCTGAGGTCCCAGCTGTGTGAAATGAAATGTACTGCTCAGTTTTCACAAATAGGGTATCAGTGACCTGCCTTATGCAATGTTATGCTGCTGCTTGTAAAACACCAAAGTCTACTGCTGATCCTTGGGAGTTGCCAGAAGTGAAGAAGTTCAAGGCCACAGTGAGTTTAACAGCTACTGACAGGGCATGGTGAGCATTACCACAAGGTTTGAAGTCTTCTTCAACAAGGGTACAAACTTCAGATACCAGCAGCCAAGCTAGGTGCAGTCTCCTGACACTGAATCCCTGGCATTTCCAGGTAGCTTCCTCTTCAGTGGTGCACTTGATGTTGAGGGTGTGGCCTTCATTGCCTGCCTGCACCTCAATCCTCTCCTCTGTCCTCCTCCTTCCCAGGGCTCTGCATCTGCCCCTAAGGAAGCTGATCCTCAATGCTACTCATCCCCATCTCAGAGTACCTTAATCCCATATCCAGCTGTTGCCTTGCTTGATCTCAGTTGCACTTACAATGCTTACTGTTCTGCCCTCTTAAAGCTCCACAATCCCTGAGGGTCCTTCAACTGACCTTTAGCCTGCCTCCAGATGTGGCAGGCCCGACTTCATCCTGCCCCACTCCCCCAGAATGAAAACATGGTGGGCAGGGACCTCCTTAATGGAGATGGGTTTGCGGAGTCAGGAATTTTCTTGACTTATGATTCCCGCCGTCTTCATGAAAATCTGGCCCACTGTCTCAAAATAACATTTCTTCTCTTATTTTGTGCCTCCCTATCCTTCCTGAAATTTTATGCCAGGGACTTCCAGTCCAGTTGGTCGAATGTTGTTGTGCAAGGGCTCCAAAACCACCTTACAGTATAAACATGGAAAACTTAGGAAATATATGCAGCCAAACTCAAGGATTCCTCAACGCAAATGGAGCAATGAATTATGTTCCACGAGTCACAAGTCCACACCACAAGACTGATGCCATTCCACCTCCATCCAGTAAGTTTAAAGAACTAAACACTGAAAAATGTATTAATATAATAAAGTTAATTTTGGCAAGTACTATGAATACATTTTATTCCATCTTTCCTAGTGGAGCTGAATTACATGTGAATAAAATGAAGCCTTTGTTTCATCCTTAGCCCACTGCCGTTGCAATGTTCACTGATTTGAAAGCTGCCAAAACCAACAAATAACCATTTGGCAGTTTGAGGGCACCAGGTGCACTGGACAAGGTCTGTGTACTAAAAGAATTAACCCAACACTTTGAAGTAAAGAAAACTAAACAACATTCAAAGATTGAGGATTTGTTTCAGAATATTTTTGTTAAAAAGCAATGACTATTACATCAAATTGAAGCTCCTGTTTGAAAGGAGTCAGCCCAGTGGGATATTTCAAAACAAAATAAAACCAGTACAGCAATCTTATAATTAGAGTTGATACAAGTTAATAACTACAAGATAAAAACCATACCGTATTGTTACTTCCTCAAAATCATTTAGAAACTTTACCTTTAAAATACAATTTCTAGAATATTAAAGGTGAGTAATTTTGGTTGAAAGATATGTGAACTTATATTGTGTTGTTTATTGATACTAAACACTGCACTATAGGTGCAAATATTTTAATTTGGTTGGGGGTGGTGGCAGTGCGGAGGGAAAATAACGTGGAATAGAAGACAAGCAGCGCATTTTGTAGGAACAGCAGCCTACTGCATCTGTAATTCCTTGCCACGATGAATTCACAAACTGAATTTTACCACCTTGGAAATGTGTCACTGGATAGGAGAGATGATTCCCCACTTCTAAAAAATAATGCATTTTCATTCTATGTCTGCACATCCCCGTCCTATACATTACAGCAATTTTGGAATCATCGTGAAAGAAAATTTTGTTCTGAAAATAATGAATTCTACAAAATGTACTGACATAATCTGAAGGTATAAAAAAAGCTTTTTTTAAATATATATACACACACACACCAAGTTTGACTCATCAGCCTTACTTACTGTGAGCTGTAATGTGGACTGTGAGTTGGAGACTGACCTAGAAAAAAACAAACAGAACAAAATTAATGCCTGATGTGTTAAAATATTTGACAACTTAGTCTAAAAACATACTGTTAAAGGATGTTTGATCCATTCTACTTCTTAAACAATTTTATCTCAAGATATTTACCTTCCAGATAATTCCCTGAAGGTATTGCCCTGAAGATTTTGCAGTCAGCAGTGAACATTGCACTTACCCAGAGAATTTGTGTGTTCTTGGACAGCACCTCACAGTAATTAGAGTAGCACTTACCTTTGCTGCGACCCACTTGCTACCTCCCTCTTGCTTGCTGCCTCTCTCCTGCTCGCCATCGACCTTCCTGTTCACCACTGACTCTCCCACTCATTGGGGGGGAAGGTTGGTGATCAGGAGGGTCAGGAAGTGGGAGGGTCAGGGAGCTGAGAGGTGGTGAGCGGATGGGTGGCAAGCGGGACATAAATAGAAAGAATTAGTAATTTATTAAACACGTTAGTAACTGTACACTGGTGTACTGTGTACAGTTAATGTGTTTATCTTTTATAATTTTTTTTAGCTGTTTTATGTACCAAAATACCTTTTGAACAAATAAATTGCAATGAATCTATAAGTACTTTTAAAATTCTACTTGTGGCATGATTAAAATTTTCCAATATTCCCTCATTATTTTTCTAGTGAATACCTCTGAATTAGAGCCAAAACAGCAAGGTAAAAGGGTAAAGGACAAGGCCAGCAAACACAAGGGAACACCACCACCTGGAAGTTCCCCTCCAAGCCACTCACCACCCTGACTTGGAAATATATTGCTGTTCCTTCACTGCTGCTGGGTCAAAATTCAGGAACTCCCTCCCTAACAAATACACATGGACTGCAGGTTCAAGAAGGCAGCTCAACACCACCTTCTCAAGGGCAATTAGGGAGGGCAATAAATTTTGGCTTAGCTAGTGACGCCCACATCTCAAGAATGAATTTAAAAAAAGCAGTGTCCTTTACAGGAGATCTGGAAACTGAGAGAACGTGGAAAGCAATGATATGTCTCCTCAACAAATAAGATTGAAAAATCCTTACTGAGACATGCAGTTTAAACCAGGAAGTATAAATTAGAATAATTAATTCAATGCTAATTCACGTACAGAAAGTGCAAAACGGGATGATTGGATTGAGGAAAAATAAGATAAAAGAGACAAAGTAAAATAATTTTTTTTATTTTTTTTACTTTCTTTAAAATCTCCAACAATAATTAAGATCTGAAGCAACGAGACGTTACATTTTAAAATTAAATTATCAGTGTCAAGAGAGGTAGTTAAGTGGCAGTAATTAAGACCCACCACTATTAAAAATTCATTTACACTTGCATGGACAAGCACCAAAGAGGTGGTTTTGAGCTGCCTTTTACTAATGTGTTTAGTGAGTATCTTGTGGCTATGTACTACTACTCTCCATGCCCTTCATGTATGTGAATGGAGTTCCTTGCTGAGCTACCAGTGTTGTGAAGCTTCTGGAGGAGCAGGCCAACTCGGAAAACAATTGCCTAATATCTACATATACACAAGTGTGGACAACAGAAAAAAGTACGATTTGCACTTATAAAGTGCCTTTCACAACCCAAGAATGTTCCAAGGGCTTACAACCAATTAAGCATTTTTGAAGTGAAGGCAAAAATAGCAAGGGTTTGGATAAAGTGGAGGATTATAAGCCTGAGGATTTGAAGAGTTTCAGAAAACTGCAAAGGGCAACCAAGAAGTCCATAAAAAGGGGAGAAAATAGAATGATAGTATACTGGCCAGGAATATAAAAACAGAATGCAAGAGCTTTTATAATTGTATTAAAAAAAAGTAGCTGAAGTAAATATTCGTCCTTTAGAGGCAGAGAGAGGTGCAATTATCATGGAGAATGAGGAAATGGTCGAGATGTTGAATAAATAGGTTGTATCTTCTCAGTAGAAGACACAAATTACTTACCAGAAACAAAGCGTGATCAAGGGGTCTATAAGAGTGAGGAACTTATGGCAATTAATATCAGCAGGGAAAAAGTATTGGAAAAACTTAGGGATTAAAATCAAACTAATCAACAAGACTTTATGGTCTACATCCTAGGGTTCTAAAAGAGGCGGCTGCAGACAATGGATGGGACAGGGGTGGTGCACACGATGCAAAACACTGCGGCCAGTATTCCTATCTTCAAGTGGACATAAGGAAGGCACAATGAAGACAACACGTACGAGCCTGATAAAGAGACGGTATTGTGATGCATGGCCGCCCGAGTCTGCACAAGTTTGAGGTATGCCATTTCCAACTAGGCAGTGCGAGACGCCTGTTAACCTGTCAGCTCAGAGGAGGCGGGAAATGGTGGTGGTATGTTGGCAACAAGGACTACAGCAGAGAGGCTAGAGTCTGAGAGTATATCAATGAGGGAAAGCTGAGAAGAAAAGACCCGGCAAATTATTCTTCAGTCCAAAAGCGTTCCATTTGGGCTGCTTTCGTATTTAAATTTTAAATTTAATTTAATTTAGCATTATAATGCTATAACATTAGGATTGACATCTATCCCAGTGACCCGTTCTCCTGATTTTACGACATCTAGAGACTACCCAGAGTCAGATACATATTCCGACAGACACCCACAGCAATCAGGGTGCATCTTAGAAGGCCACCACATCAAAGGAAGCAGAAGAAGCAGCCCAACAACTCTTTCCGCTTATGGGGCCACCAACGACAAATGTATTTTTTTTATTAGCAGGTCCTTAACTGGATTGTATTCTTGTTTGGGTTGATGGATGGCAGTGGGGAATCCAGGCTAAAATATTTCAGAAATCCATGAGGTTGACTTACGTTGGTGCATGCTTCATGCCAAGTGTTCACCAGATCCCAGGTCGAGGTGAGGAAACTCCCAGTCTCAGTGTCCTCCCCCCTCCATGGCCATGCAAGCTTTGCACAGCACAGATTTCCACTGGCTTATCGTAATAAATGAACTCAAGGTACTTGGAAATCCAAACAATTGAAAGCAGTATCAAGCCATTTGACTGCTGAAATCCAGCTCAGACCAAACTCCCTGTACTCACTCAGCTTCCTTTATGGCTTTATTTTAATGAGTCCTGGCTTTTCCTTCAAGCCTGCAACCTTAAAGGCAACCAAAACAATGCCACAATATTTGTACTAAGTGAGGCTGAGGGATCTTCAATTATCTAATTTTTAACACTACATTATTGTAACTGAATTAAAGAATGATCACTGTAGAGTAAAGAGTTAATGTTATGTTAATAAGGCATTGACGGCAAGGATGATGTAGGCATGACATCAGAGTCAAATGACCAAGACGCAGAGCAGTTTGTGTCCAGGAACATGTGCTTACCATGAGGTCTTTGAAAATAGTTCTAAATAATTAGTTTCCAAAAAAACTATATACTATCTCAAGTCAGAATAATAGAATAAGCAAAACCTCGTCACGCCATGGTAAGACATTAAAAAATCTACAAAAATAAAACAAGTCAAAATAGTTAATTTTTCCTACCAATTCCCCTAGTAATTCAGAATATCTAATTGTACTTTGAAAAAACCCAATTCTTTAGCGTAAATTAATCTGTTTGCTAGACTTCCATTTGCCACTCTTAAAGATATGTGATCTTAACCTGTGTTTTCTTTAGATTTGCTTTTAGTTAATTTCTATTTTATGTCCTCTAATTCTTCTTTCTCAGCATGTACCTTAGTAACAATCTGGCTACACCTCATCTACAGTAATTAATATTTTACATACTTCAACGAGACATTCATTTGAATCTTTTCTTTCTAGACTGCAAAACAAACATTTTTGCTCTTTCCTCAATAGCTTATTCGCTCTGAGTTGGTCCATCAATGGGTGAGCATAGCCTTCATAAAGGGGTTGTGATGAGGGCAGTGGACTTGCTAAAGAATTCTCACTCTTTTGTCAGTTTTCCCTAGTCATCAATTTGCTCCAGCAAAGATTGTTAAGAGTGCGATTATGGTAAATAATGAAATACAAATATAATTTTTTTTTAAAAGTAAGCAATGTGATGGCAGGCAAGGGCTGGGGAGTTAGACAGTGGCAGGAGGCAGCGGGGGCAGAGAGGCGGGGTGTGAGGAGGGCCTCAAAGACTGCACCACCAGCTTTCATCACTAATAAACTTTCTGCTCGCCGATGATCCAGACCTAAAACCCACCCCAATTCCCAGCCTCTGCGCCTGTGGAGCATGGAGGCCAAGGCCCTGTGCCATCCACTGGCCTTAATGTGTTGGGAGTACCTGAACAAATTCAGAGAGGCCTCCCCCTTTAAAAATGAATGGAAAATTTATTTACATCCCTTTCTTTAAATAACATGAAAGGCAGCATTTAAGAGTTTGTCTGATCGCTGGGAGAAGGAAGGGCTTTTTCTGAGTATAAAGTGTTGGTGCAAAGTTGTGTGTGGAAAAATAAGTTATCTTATTTTTCTTACCATTATTATCTGAAGTGCATTTGACGCAGGTTTTACTAGAATTGGGGATGGTGAGGCGGAGGGGGGTGGGAGGTTAAGGTTTGGGTTGGGGGGGGGGGGGGGGGGGGGGGGGGGGCGTGGTATAAGGGGTCCAGAAATAGTAGAAGCACCAGGGCCCATGATTTCTCTCCCTGGTCCTGGCTGCAGAGATAATGGATGCACTAGTTATGATTTTCCAAATCTCCTTAGATTCTAGAATGGTCTCAGCAGATTGCAAGTTAGCAAATGTAACACTGCTATTCAAGAACTGAGGGAAAGAGGAAACAGGAAATTAAAGGCCAGTTGGACTTGCATCAGTGATTGGGAAAATCCTGGAATCTATAATTAAGAAAGGCTTAACATTGCACTTAGAAAATCCGAAAAGGAAATCAGATTTGACAAATTTATTAGAGTCTTTTTGAGGATATAATTAATAGGGCGATAGAGAAGCCAACAGATGTCGTATACTTGGATTTCCAAATGGCATTTGATATGGTCCCAAATGAAAGGTTAGCAAAGGCTCATAGGGCTAGAGGTAATCTATTAGCATGGATGGAGGATTGGTTAATGGACATGAAGCTGAGAGTAGGGAGAAATGGGGCATTTTAAAGTGGCAGCCTGTAACTTGTGGAGTGTCACAAGGATCAGTGCTGGGGCCTCAACTACTTGCAATCTATATCAATGACTTAAGAGTGGAATTTCACAGTCCCCCTGTGGTGGGTTTAATGGTGGGCAAGAGCGGGAAAATGCAGCAGAACCTGAAAATCGGGTTTCCTGTCGGCATAAAATGATGGTGGGAATGTGTGCTTCCTCCCATCATGGTGGGTCGCCATTCCCATCAGAGACTAGCGTGAAACTGTTTTGCATCCCTTTAATTGGATGCAGGTGAAGGCCTAACCTGAACTGTCTCCCCTTGTCCGATTATCTGCGCCGCCAATGGGATATCACGCCTGTCCAGAACACATCCAGACCAATGTGATGTACATACTTTGGATTTAGCTGCAAGAACGCCTGGGGCAGCCCGCGGAAGTCGGGATGGAGGCCTCCAGCAACGGACCCTGGACCACCATGTGAAACAGTGGGTGGGTGGAGCATCTATAATGTGGATTTTCTAACTCCAGGACCTTCCAGGAGGTGGATCTTCCAATTTCAACGGTGGGTAAGTTGATGTCTGGACACCCTTTAAATATGGCAGCCAGATATGAAGGCGCACCATCCAGCCCGCCTTGCTGCGCAAAATGTTGGGAAACCTCTGACTTCATAATTAATTAGGCCAGCATCGCACAATACAGCTTAAACTCCCACTAGCCTCCCGGCGGGAAACACTCCCTGTTCTGCCCAACACCACGGGACTTAGTCCCAGAATGGAAAATTCTGCCCTTAGATAGAGATCAAGAGTAATATGTCCAAATTTGCCAACAATTAAATTAACAAAACTCAAAATAAAACTGGAAACATTAATTACATGCAGATTTGCTCAGGCTCTGGTGATGCCAGGACCCTATGTCTGTCCAGGAGGCTGAGATGGGGTTGAGCTGTCACTGGCACTGAACATCTCCTAATGTGAGGATATTCACTTTAGTAATAAGAATAGAAAAGCAGAATAATTTTTAGAAGATGTGAAACTTCAAAATATTGATGTTGAGAGGGGCTTGGGTGCACTTGTACAAGAATCTCAGAAAGTTAGCATGCAGGTATGGCAATAAATTAGGAAGGCAAATGACATATTGGCTTCTATTGTAAAGGGACTGGAGTACAAAAATAAGTCTTGTCATATTTGTATAGGGCCTTTGGTGAGACAACACCTGGAATACTGAGTGCAGTCTTTTCTCCATATCTATTGAAGGATATACTTGCCTTGAAGGCTGTATAGCGAAGGTTCATTAGATTGGTCCCTGGGATGAGAGTTGTCCTATAATGAGAGGCTAAGTAAACTGAGCCAATATACTCTCTGGAGTT
Source organism: Carcharodon carcharias (assembly GCF_017639515.1). NCBI lineage: Eukaryota > Metazoa > Chordata > Chondrichthyes > Lamniformes > Lamnidae > Carcharodon > Carcharodon carcharias. The sequence goes on from NC_054470.1 coordinate 43,419,358, forward strand.
TAGAAGAATGAGATTTGATCTCTTTGAAGCATACACAATTCAGAAAGCCCTTCACAGGGTAGGCACAGACATTGTTAACCCTGACTGGGGAATCTAGAACACAGCAGCACAACCTCAGAATAAGGGGTCAATCATTTAAGATTGAGATAAAGATAATTTCTTCACTCAGTGGGTTGTGAATTGTTGGAATTCTCTGCCCCAAAGAGTATTGAATGCTTCATAACTGAATATATTTATGACTGGAATAGATAGATTTTTGATCTCTTAGGGAATCAAGAGATATGTGGAGCAGGCAGGAAAGTGGAGCTGAAGTAGATGATCAACCATGACTGTCCTGAATGGCAGATCAGGCTTGAGGACTATATGATCTATTCTTGGTCCTATTTCTTATGCTTTTCGTAAAGAAAGCAAATAAAGCATTAGAATAATCAAATCTGGAAGTGGAAAATACATTTATAAAGAAAACTGCCTCAGACAGGCTGCCGCAGGGCAATATTACAGAGGCAAAATTTGGTGGACTGTGCAGCGAATGTGGGGTTGGAAACTCAACTGAGTGTCGAACATGGTGGCAAGAACACAAACTGTCTAATTCAGCCAAAGATAGTGGTTGGGAAGGAGATGGAATCAGTGACAAAAGAACTAAGATTTTGGCGAGGATGATAGATGACGGTTTGATTTTAAAATGCTGAGCTATGGGGGGCTTGGGAGTCGAGACACATTCAAAGCTGGATGTCAAACAAGCAATCTGACAGTACAGAGGCAATAGAGGAAGTGAAAGAGTGGAAAGGTAGAACTGGGCATCACCAATGTGCACATTTGCAGATGATGTCACTGACAGTTAACAAATGGGTAAGATGAAGAGAGGGTCATGGATAATTTCTGCAGGACTCCAAAAGTGGTGGTGCGACAATAAGAAGGGAAACTAGTGGTGGACTGGATCTACCCATGTTCAAATAGCTAACACTACTTGATTACTCGAACCAAGTGATGGCAGTGACATAAAGTTGGACAATGGAGGAGAGAATGGCGCAGGATAGTGAGGGGATATTTTTTATTTGTTCTTGAGATCTGGGCATCACAGGGAAGGTCAGCATTTATTGTTTATCCCAAACTGCCCACTGCAGTCTGTGTCGTGTAAGTACACCCACAGTGCTGTTAGGGAGGGAATTTCAAGATTTTGTTCAGGTGAGAGTGAAGAAATGGCAATATATTTCCAAATCTAATAGTGTGTGACTTAGAAGGGAACTTGCAGGTGATAGTGTTTACTTGTGCCTGCTGCCCTTGTTCTTCTAGATGGTTAATGTCAGGAATTGGAAGGTGCTGTTGAAAGAGGTGAGAGAGTTGCTGCAGTGCAGTATATAATACTGCCACTATATGTCAGTGATGGAGGGGAGGAATAGTAAATGGTAGAAAGGGTATCGGCCAATCAAACTGCTTTGTCCTGAATGGTGTCAAGCTCATTGAGTGTTGTTGGAGCTGCACTCATCCAGGCAAGTGGAGAATATTCCATCATATTCCTGACTTGTGCCTTGTAGATGGTGGACAGGTTTTGGGGAGTCCAGAGGTGAATTACATGTCGCAGAATTCCCAGTCTCTGACCTGCTCTTGTAGCCACAGTATTTATATGGCTGGTCCCAGTTCAGTTTCTGGTTAATGGCAACCCCCCAGAATGTTGATGGTGGGGAATTCAGTGATGGCAATGCTGTTGATTGTCAAGAAGAGATAATTAGATTCTTTCTTGTTAGAAATGGTCATTTCCTGGCACTTGCATGATGTGAATGATACTTGCCACATATCAACCTAAGCCTGAACATTATCCAGATCTTGCTGCATGTTGGCTTGGACTGCTTCTTCATCTGCAACATCATCAATCTTCACGGAAGCGAGGAAAGGGAATTGAGTAGTCTGAGCCCAGTTCATGGACTGTATTGAACATCTGTTGCACATCCCTAGGCAAAGGGCTCTCAGGTGCAAATCATCTCAGATAAGAGCAGATGCAGACATGCTGGATCAGTGATATGCTGCACCCATGAACATGATGAAAAGACTAAGTGCCAAGGAGAGGCTAAATGTCAATACCTTTTACCTTTAGCTTTGTCCCTCCTAGTATCAGCTTTGGTGCAAACTGCTTTTGCAAATTAACTCAGACCCTGATATTATTTGCAAATTCATTGACTAACTGACTCAGACCAAGAATCCTAAAAAGAAACAAGAAACTGGGCCTTTTTTGGGGAATAGAACAAGTTAATATTCTAAAGCCTGTATAATATAACCTAGTTTTACAAATAGGTTTAAGACAGTATCCAAGTTTGACAAAGCAGGTTTGATGCAAAGGGCCTCAAAGATGACTATTTGGCGCCCTTCCTAACTGATAATGACATTTTTAGGTAGGGGTATAACATGCAGCTTGCTCACAAGCACTCAAACTGGGCTTTACTGTGTGGAAGTGTGTGGTACTGTGTTTAACAAAAAGGAATGTGGTACGTTCTCACTCCATCTAATAAAAGTGTATCTGCATCCAAAGCTAATACATGGGTACCCATAGCCCAAAGCTTCTGACAACAAAGGAACCAGAGATATATAATTGGCTTAAAAGAGGTGAAGTGAAGGGCTGACATCATTTATTTTTCCACTGTTCTATTCTATCAAGTATTGAACCACTAATTCATTACAGGCCAAGAGCACCAGTCATAATGTTCCTCTAACCTTGGCAATCCTAGCTAGAGAGCAGAGCACAAAAGGTAGCGTTTTAGGTCCTGGTTTTGGATTTTTGACTAGTTCAATCACTATTGTCATCAGCAGTAAAAAGAAGAGCTTTAAATCAGCAGTGGACTGATAAATCAGCTTTTCCTGAACCAGCTGATCATACTGGTAATAATAGAACAACAGAACAATGTATTGCTGCGGAGGACTAAGGCGCGTGGGAGGAATATAAAGCAATGACAGCAGCAATTAACAATGTAATCAGTGAAATTCTTATTCACTAATTTATATTATCCAAAAGTCAGGCAAGAAGAATGCAGACTGTCAATTAGTCAAGATTCTACTGTTTCTGTGTGTATATTTCATACAAATAATTTTTAATATGTATTACTTTAGAAGTACATACCAAGTTTCACATATAGCACCCCAGTAGCTGTAATGGTTTTATTGCCATTAGATGCGACACACTGGTAGTACCCCGTGTCTGTCGTATCCAGGTCTTGAATTCGAAGTCGAGAACCGTATTCTGTTTTTCTTATTGTGATCCGTCTTGCTTCTTGAAAAACCGGTGCATCATTTTTCAGCCATCTTATGTTTGGAAGTGGATTGCCTGCAACTTTGCAGTACAGAGTCGCTGTCTGTCCTTGTACTATAGTGATATTGTTCACAGGTGCCAGAAAGGTCAGAAAATAACCTGAAGGCAAAAGGTCAGAAATGGACAGTAATTAACATATAGGTTACGTTCCAAACACTCAAATACAAGTTGCATACAGAGAGTCAATTTTTTAAAATTTCACTGTATCCAATTCATTTTTGAAAAAACACAAATACATCAGGATGCATTGTTAATTGGCTTTAATTTTAGACTAAAACTATGCTTTCAAAGTCACATGACACAAGGAAAGAGTCACTAAAACTCGACAGCAACCTCAAAATACTGATTTAAATTAATTTAAAATTGGTAAGGAGATTTAACTGTACATTAGAATATGTCGGTCTAGTATTGATCAACACAGAAGAGTATAGACCCATGGAAATGACAATCCCTCTCTAACAGGCTGAATATAGTACCAAAGTTACTTGAAATAAAGACAAAGTGCTGGGAAAACGCAGCTGGTCTGGCAGGATCTGTGGAGATAGAAATAGAGTTAATGTTTCGAGTCCAATATGATTCTTCTTCAGAACGGAGGAGGGGTAGAAATGTGATGGGTTTTTGTGTTGTTGAAAAAGTGGAAGAGGATCAAGTGGAACAAAAGGGAAGGTCAGGGATGGGTTAGAGGGCAGGGGATCAAGTACAGACATTTGCTAAATAATCCCCAGTGTGCTAAGAATTAAGATGACAACCAGTTTAAGATGGTTAGTCGGGCTTGCATTTATGTGTACTGGAAGCTACATTTATTAATACACAGGGCCCTGTTCTTTGCAGACAGAAAGAACATGTACACACATTGTGCCTGTTTCAGCTAAACAAAATAAGTGACCGGCGTTTGCTGGTTCATCCCCCAGGGCAATGTCTTGACCAATCAATCAAGCTGCCTGATTTAAACTTCAAACAATGCTTGGCAATTAGTTGTCAGCCAAAATCAACTGGTTCATTCTCCATGGTGATGCCTCTACCAATCAGAGTCCATTTGCCAACTAATCAGCACTCTCTTCTCATATGGTATGAGTATGTTGTTTTCCCTGACTTTGGATTTTTTTTGCAAACTGTCCTGATGAGTCCTTGATGACAAAAAGCTTCAACAAAAAAACTTTTTTCAGCAATACCCAAGTTCTGTACTATCAAACTACTATTTAATAAAGTTCCTTGTTAACATTTACCAAGGGCTATTATTACAGCTGATGTCATTATGAATGCTTGGCTGAGTTTCAAAAGGTCCAAAGCCACTTATCTCACCAAAGGGGCTGGGTTAACACTTTATTTAACAGTTTTAACAGGCTATTAAAGGATTAACTGTCTTTGATGTGGCTACTGAATATAACTTTGTTTTTATAATAGATTGGACACTTGAGGGAATTTAAAATCTTTGAATGGGTTTCATGAATGGGAGATTTTTTTCCCAGTATGAAGTTTGCATGAGTGAGAGCTCTGTCAGATCATTAGAAGTTTAATTCTTTTTATCTCCACATGATTCCCGAGGCCTGTCCATGGTGGATACTGGGTGAGTGGCTATGGAGGTCTCATGCAGGTATGAGGTGACATGAAGGGGACATGTGGAGCGGGTGGGGGAAAAGCGATGTTAGGGTTTGGGCTACAGGCCTAACAGCTTCTAAAACAAGTGAACAAAGTCCCAGGGAACTGAGATAGGCCTTCGAACCAGCCCACCTCAGCAGTAGTCCATCTCCATGGCTGCCTATGTTCTGCTTCCAGGCTGACGGGCCCAACTCCATTCCACCATCCACTCCACCACCCTCCCACCATCCGAGTGAAAATTTGAGTGTATTAGGACCCTGTAAACCAAGGTGGGTCAGCCGAATTGGGAAATTTCTCAACTTGAGCTACCTACCTTGGTAGCAAAAATCCAGCCCTTGGAGTTATTTTCTTTTGGTGTCCAAAGGAGAAAAGGCAGGGGGGTGGGGGAAACAAAGGAGATATTTTGAAGTAATATGACACAGGGAAAATATCAAAAGAGTGAAATGAGATGTAGTTCTGTTGAATTGTTGGAAAAAGGAGAGAAACTCATAGGCTAAAAATGGAAAAAAAAACAAAACCCAAAACAATGATGTTGAAATGTATCTGTGTTAATGCTAAGAGTGTTACAAAGAAGGTTGACGAGTTACAGGTAAAAGTTGCCATATGGGGTTATGATAGTGGTTGTAATGGACTTAGTTTAAATATGGGTAGGAATAGGAACTACACACTCTTGAATGCAATATATTCAAAAGGAACAGAGAGAAAAAGGAGATGGGATAGAGGGTGGGGTTCGGAGGAATGATAGATGGTAGCTGGCAATACAGACAAAACATATTCCAATGAGGAGGAAAGATGAATCGTCCAGAGTAAGAGCTCTCTTGGCAACAAACAAAAATAAATGTTAAAATAAAACAGAAAAAGGAGGCTTATGACAAATGTCAGGTACAGAATACAATTGAAAACCAGCCAGAATACAGAGAACACAGGAAAATTAAAGAAGGGTACAAGGACAAGGAGAGGGTATGAGAAAAGATTAGTGGGTAACATAAAAGTGAACTCACATACCTTTATAAAAACTAAAATGATAGCTTAAAGAATGGTACGGTAGGGACAAACAAGGGAATCTTCTTTTCGAGGCAAACAGCATGACTGAGGTACCAAATCAACACTTGCCATTGTTTTCACTAGAGAAGAGGATAGCTGCCAATATAGCAGTTAAGGAGGATGCAAGAGGGATATTAGGTGGGATAATAATAGGTAAAAAGTGTGTACGTAAAAGATTGGCAGTACTCAAAAATAGAGATATCACCCAGTCTAGATGGGATTCATTTCAAGTTACTCAGCAAAGTAACTGTGGAAATTGCAAAGCTCTGGCTACAATCTTCCAATCCTCATTATATGTGGAAGTGGTAACAGAGGACTAGAGAATTTCAAATATTGTACCCTGTTCAAAACATGGGGAGGGGAATAAACCTGGTAACTACAGGCCAGCCACCAAACGTCAGTGGTGGGAAAATTATTAGAGGCCATTGCCAAGGTCCAAATTAAATCTCACTTGGAGAAGCTGGAGTTAATAAAGGGATAGGCAGCATGGATTTGTTAAAGGCAATGAACTACAGCCCAGAAACTGAAGTGTTGGTGATAATTTGGTTATAGAATTGGCTAAGGGATAGGTTTCAGTGTAGTGGTGAATGGATGTTTTACTGACTGGAGACCAGTGTGAAGTGGGGCTTGGGTATAGGGAACACAATTTCAAAGTTTGTAGCTGATACAACATGTGGCAAAATAGTAAGCAGTAGATCTGAAACACACTAACTGAAAGGGTGGTGGAATCAGATTCCATAGGAACAACGGGCTGGATTTTACACACCCCCACTGGCAGGTCTGAAGTTGGAGGGATGGGGGGCATGTGCAATCCAGCAGGTGGTCTTCCCACTGCCTAGCTACCCACCAGCTTGGCTGAAATTTTACAGGGTGAAGGGAAGGTGTCCTGCCTGTCCTTAGGCCATTAATAGCCACTTAAGAGCCACAACCCGCTGCCACCGGTATTTTATCCACGGGGGGGTGGGGTGCGGAGTCCACGCCATGCTGGAAGCCTGGCAGATTTAGCTGCATGGGCTGGTGTTGGGCAAGGGTGGCCCTTTGAGGGAACCTCCATCCCCAGGTCATCCCACCCCCTTTAACCTTCCCCTTGGCTTCTTGAACCCAGCCCTTCACCAACCCCCTTGCCACCACTGACTCCCATTACCAACACCCCGATCCCCATGCCTGTCAGTCCAGGCTCGTCAGCATTGGGAACTGCCTGCATTCCCAGCAGTGTCTCCCGGCGGAGCTCCGGACTACACAGTTGCCAGTCAATCTCATTGGCCAGCAGCTCTCTAAGGCAGGGCTTACTCCTGATAAAGGAATGGCAATCTCGCCTTAAAGCAACTAATGCTGCTTCTAGCATTAAATTAGGGCAGGGCTGCCACTAGGAACATGGGTGGTCACCCCAGCTTTTTAGCGAAGAGTGAGGGGGGCAGGGGGATGGTAGGGAAGGGAGGACCACGGCGCCCCATAAGATTCAACCCTATGAAAGGTCAATAGGACATGTACTCTAATATGTAGGGTCATGAAGCAAAATCTGAGGTGAGGGACTAAATTGAGGTGAGGGACTCAAATGCCAAATGAATTCTTTCTGTGCTGTAAGATTCTAAGATTCTAAAAGGTGCATGGGAGATAGAAGTTCAGAAATGTGTGGTTGAGAGAGAGATATGGACATGGTGATTGATAATAAGGCAAATTTTGGGACAGTGAAAGATAGACGTACAGGTAGTTACAAGAAATAGAGCAGTACAAAGGCTACAGGGCTGAGTGAAAAGATCACACAGGTGGGGATAAAAACAAATAACACTTTAAACACATACTGGGCAGAGTTAATCTGTCCTTCATAACACAATCCTAAACAAAATGGCCTGGATTTTGTGTTTAGAAAAATTGAGGCCAACAGCACTCACCATTATTCAGTGTAAATAAGAAAGCAACTCCAGTGGCTGCACATGCACAATTCAATGCAGAAATCAAGAGTTGCTGTTCTAAGTTTCCCTGCTCCTCCACAAGCTTTGTTTGAACAGTATTTCTCAGAAAGACTTGGCATTAAAATAGTGTGAAGTTTCTGGAGTTAACATGATACATACACACTGAGCTCACTAGAAAAACGGGCTTTTCATTTCAACGTAAGTAACATTTTAACAGCTTGATAGACCTTAATTACTGTTGAAAAGGCTCGCTGATACTGGAAATTTAGGTTTACAAGTGTGGAATCTTATTCCTTTAGATTTTAACTGTTGACGGAGATTAAAAAATGTATTTTCTTTCTCCCATCTCTCCTTATCTGTTAATTCCATCTTTCTTTCCCTCTCTTTATTTCACTTTCTGTACTTGCTTTAGTATTGAATTAACTATACTAATTGACACTTCCTGGTTCATAACCTATATTGACCATTTATGATTTTTTAAATCTGATTGGTTAAGAACATGTATGCTGTGCCCTGTTCAAACGGGTCCCAAATTCTCTTTAGAATTTTCAGTTGTGCTAAAATGATTTTCTGACCAAAGCAGGTTCCAGTGCAAAATCCCATTGAAAATCCATGGGCAAGTCTAAACGTAATGAACAGTTGGTGCCACTCATTCGCTGCTGAGAGCACAACCCAGCCAATTTTATCTATCGTAGTTTTGTTCCAACAATCCCCAGGGAATATTTGATCTTCCAGAGGCATAATGGCCCCGTCAGGCGACTACTAAGGAAACAGGGGAGCAGGAATAAAGATGATTTTAAACTTTTACTTAAAATTAACAGAGATGAATATTTTGCTGCTGCACACAATATATTCCTGACATGTCTTTTGTCTCACAATTTAGATTCAGGCTTTGATTAGCTCTCTGAGCTTAACAGCCAAATCAGAATTTGATAAGTGCACATAGCAAAAAAGATTTAATCCACTTCTACTTTAGATCCTAACTTCAACAAATTCCTAAATGATAAAACAAAACTCTATTTGGATAAGAAGTTGGGCTTGTCGAGAGTTTTGGATGCATTCAAAACCTTTTATCAGAAAGTGAATATCATATATGCATAAAAAGTTAAGGATCTAGCAATACAATTCAAGCAGCTGGCAGGCCAGTTTGAGATTCCAGGCTGTGAGGAAGAGCCAAAAAAAAATCACTTCACTTAAATAGGCTCAGTTTCTACGAGAGAAGGGATAAAAGAGGTAAAGTCCTAGCAAATTCAATGAAGAAGCAAAAAATCAAATCTTGAGCATGAAACTAGATATTTCAATGATACATTTCTTCCCTTCAGTCTAGGCAGTTAAAATGAGTAGTTTGCTTTCAAGTTGTTTACATATGAATGTAATGCAAATAGCTAGTAGTTTGAGATTTATCAAGGGGAGTATGTTGGCATTACAGATTGCAATTCACAGGAGGATAACAGAAGAAAGACAAGCTGAAATTATTCTCCCTGGCTTTCAGAGAACCACTGAAGAAGGGGAACAACACCTCATCTTCCGACTAAGCACTTTACAGCCTTCCGGACTGAATATTGAATTCAACAACTTTAGGTCGTGAGCTCCCTCCCTCATCCCCACCCCCTTTCTGTTTCCCCCTTCCTTTTTTTTCTCCAATAAATTATAAAGATTTTCCTTTTCCCACCTATTTCCATTACTTTTTTTTAAAAAAACACCCCCACTAGAGCTATACCTTGAGTGCCCTACCATCCATTCTTAATTAGCACATTCGTTTAGATAATATCACCAACTTTAACACCTATGTGTTCTTTTGTACTATTGTTGTTGACATCTTTTGATGATCTGCTTCTATCACTGCTTGTTTGTCCCTACAACCACACCCCCCCTCCACCTCTCTCTCTCTCTCTCTCTCCGCCCCCCACACACACACCTTAAACCAGCTTATATTTCAACTCTTTCTTGGACTCGAACTCAAGTTCTGTCGAAGGGTCATGAGGACTCAAAACGTCAACTCTTTTCTTCTCCGCCGATGCTGCCAGACCTGCTGAGTTTTTCCAGGTAATTCTGTTTTTGTTTTTGTTTTGGATTTCCAGCATCCGCAGTTTTTTTGTTTTTATCACTGAAGAAGGGTGCTATTTCGTACAATGTACTGCATACCCCGATTCCTAAAGCAGGTTGTGAAATCTTTGTTTGTGCCATCAGCCAACCTTCCTCATAAAAATAGATTGCAAAATCCTGGCCAAAATACTGATAATACTGGACAGAACACATGTTAAGCTGATATATGCAGATATGTTTTATTTAGTTCAAGAAGAACTTACAGCCATAATGCCAGAGACTTCTGTGATGTAATTTACAACCACTAAGCTTCCATTCCTTGTTGTAGTATTGCCTCTCAGAAACATTTTTGAAACAAGAGTGATTTGTTCCACACACTCGTGGTAGAATGAATATTCAACTGGTATTAGGGCTGGAATCATATCTCAGCTGCTCAGCTATTCAGACTCACTTAATTACAATGCCTATTCACCCATTATTGGAATATCTTTTTCAGAGAGTTGGCACAGATGTGACTGGCCAAATTCATTTCTGTGCTGTAAAATTTTATGATTCACCCTGGCATTTAAACTACAATCTGAAGTGATTTAGAGAACTAAAAATCAGGAAATATCATGCAATTATGGTAATTCACCATCTGTAGAAAGCTTAAATGACTAACTTCAGCTCTGCAGTGTTCATACTCATACAACTGACTGATTCCCTCTAGGCTTCATACAGAATCAGGACAGATGCCACTGAATCATCACTCCTTGGGGTTCATCTACTTAATTACCCTTTAGTCTGGAAAATAAGATCCTTACCAGAAATGTATAATGAAACAAACTGGCAGGCAATCACAACATGCTGAAAATCATGTCGTTGACAGGGCCCTCAACCGTATCTGGCCCATCTCCCGCGCTTCCGCCCTCACGCCTTCTCCTCCCTCCCAGAAACATGATAAGGTCCCCCTTGTCCTCACTTATCACCCTAACAGCCTCCGCATTCCAAAGATCATCCTCCGCCATTTCCGCCAACTCCCGCATGATGCCACCACCAAACACATCTTCCCTTCACCCCCCCTGTCGGCATTCCGTAGGGATTGTTCCCTCCAGGACACCCTGGTCCACTCCTCCATCACCCCCTACTCCTCAACCTCCACCTATGGCACCTACTCATGACCAGGCAAAAGATGCAACACCTACCCCTTTACTTCCTCTCTCCTCACCGTCCAAGGGCCCAAACACTCCTTTCAAGTGAAGCAGCGTTTCACTTGCATTTTTCCCAACTTAGTCTACTGCATTCATTGCTCCCAAGGCGATCTCCTCTACATTGGTGGGACCAAACGTAAACTGGACGACCGCTTTGCAGAACACCTGCGGTCTGTCCGCAAGAATGACCCAAACCTCCCTATCGCTTGCCATTTTAACACTCCACCTTGCTCTCTTGCCCACATGTCTGTCCTTGGCTTGCTGCATTGTTCCAGTGAAGCCCAAAGCAAACTGGAGGAACAGCATCTCATCTTCCGACTGGGCACTTTACAGCCTTCTGGACTGAATATTGAATTCAACAACTTTAGATCTTGAACTCCCTCCTCCATCCCCACCCCCTTTCTGTTTCTTCCCCCTTCCTTTTGTTTTTCCCAATAATTTATATAGATTTTTCTTTTCCCACCTATTTCCATTATTTTTAAATCTTTTATGCCCTGCTAGTCTTTCTACCCCACCCCCACTAGAGCTGTACCTTGAGTGCCCTACCATCCATTCTTAATTAGCACATTCATTTAGATAATATCACCACCTTCAACATCTCTGTGACATCTTTTGATTATCTGCTCCTATCACTGCTTGTTTGTCCCTACAACCACACCAGCCCCCCACTTTTCCACCCACCCCCCCAACCTTAAACCAGCTTATATTTCACTCCTCTCCTTATATTCACTCAGTTCTGTGGAAGGGTCATGAGGACTCAAAACGTCAACTCTTTTCTTCTCCGCAGATGCTGCCAGACCTGCTGAGTTTTTCCATATAATTCTGTTTTTGTTTTGAATTTCCAGCGTCCGCAGTTTTTTGTTTTTATGCTGAAAATCATGTTACGAATGTGATGCTTTAAAGGTGATTATGTTTTGGACTGTCTCTTTTATTCAAGATAAAATGATGTAATGGAAAGTATACATGTGATTTGCTGCTTGTTTTGCTCAGCAATAAGGCGATGTGACTTGATGACCATGGGGACAGGGGGAACCAGGTTAGACATTATTGAAATCCACATACCAGGTTTAACACTTGAAGACAAAGGACAAGGTATCTGGCTGTGCAATGGGTAAACTTACAGGTTTTACAGGAAGTTTGCTTTGTGTAGACTTACAGATTTCCAGGCAGCTTTTATTTTTAAAAATTCTGGACACAGAGGGTGAGGGGTTAACAGGAAAGCAGACACTGTTGTGAGCAACAAAGATAAAGCTGTTCTCTGCTAGCTACCAGGCAGAATGCTTGTGAAAGCTCTTCCTCTGGATAAAAGAGGAACCTGAAGAGATTTAGGAGTCAAACATTCACCCTGGTATGCACAGTTGCAGCAGTGTATACCATCTACAAAGTGCATTGCAGGAACTCACCAAGGGTCCTTATGTCAGCACCTTCCAAACCCACGACCACTACCATCTAGAAGGGCAAGGGCAGCAGATACATGGGAACACCACCATCTGGAAGTTCCCCTCCAAGCCACTCTCCATCCTGACTTGGAAATATATCACTGTTCCTTCACTGTCATTGGGTCAAAATCCTGGAACTCCCTCGCTAACAGCACTGTGCGTGTACCTACATCACAGGGATTGCAACAGTTCAAAAAGCCTGCCCAGCACCGTTTTCTCAAGGGCAATTAGGGATGGGTAATAAATGCTGACCTAGCCAGCGATGCCCACATCCCATAAATGAATTTTTAAAAATTGTTCACTGCAAAATGAATATATACTGCCCTGCATGAGCAAATGTTTAATTTAAAAGACAAATTCATTACTTGTGCCAAATTTTCCATTTCATGGCTGAAGTGAAATAATGTTGAATCATTCACACTTTCTGTTCCTCCAAAGTAACAGCTCATCTTTTCCAAAACCGTAGTCGCTTGCCTCCCAAGTTCCATACTAAAAACCCCAGCTCAACCAATCCTCTGCTGCCCATAAGTTACCAAACATTCAGTCCAACTCACCTCTCAGCAGAATCTTTCCAATCTCTATTGGTTTCCCATCCCTGAGTGCATCAATTTCATAAATTCTCATTCTGATTTTTACAGTTACTTAAATATTTCTCTAAAATTATTATTTTGGCGAACAGTGTTTAAATGATCAACACAAATAAAAACACAGCCAAAGCTGTACTTACAAGAATAGTCCTGTTCGTCATCCAGTGATTATAAAGCATGACATCCTCATTGGTAAATCAGTTCATAGTTTTGTCACGGAATTGAAATACCTGTCAGCTGATCATTGAATGCTTGAGCAAGGAGTTGAAAAGCCAGACAGAAAGCACTAGGCCATTGTTTTGAAATGGTAAAAGGTCAACTGGAGGAATTTTGTGGTGAGACAACTTTCTTTTGGAAATAATACTTTGATTCATCAAAGATTTTGAAAATTGATTTAGATAATAGCCCAACAAAAATGTTGCAGTATAATTGAAAGAAGCATTTCAGAAATTAATTAATTATGGGTGAAAAATTCAACTTTCTTCCAAAATATAAAACTAGAATGGTACCATTGACTAGACTGCCCTCTAATTTTGCTCGCCGCTTTGTAGCATCTTGAATCTTAGTGCATACTATTAGAAGATACCGCAATAATACAAAAGGTATTGCTACCGATACACCAATGACCTGCTTCAAAAGGTTGCCTTCTTGCAGTGATCAGCAATCAGAAAAACAGAAACATTGTGACTTGCCTATTATACGGATTTTCACATCACATCCCAGCAATTGCTCCAAACTTGATTGCTTCCAATACCAACTCAATAATAATGCTACATTATTTGATTCTAAGAACACACAGAGACTATGACCCTATGAAGCTATGACTACATTAATCACTACCGCATTTAGATTTAGGGTTTGGCAGGAGTCTGGTCCCTGAGATCAACAGATAATGCACAGGTAAATGCATTAATTTTGTACATTAGTGTTTCAGGTTCCTCTTAAACTTAAAGCATTGTAAACACATTCAGAAGCACACAGATGCATGATACAGCACATCTGTATCTCTGCATACATGATGCTACTGCAAATTTCAGGAGGGTTGAGGTTTGAGTGCACAATGTCAGTATAAACTGTGACACACTGATCAATATTGCCCATATAAATTGGGACCTGCATAAATTACACTAGCATTAAACATTTTTCATTGCATTTATTGGTCCCATTTGCACCAATCAATAAAAAACTTCGACAAATGGTGGTAGTGAGACCTGCAAATATGGTGAAGAAATGTCACATATGGTACTAATTTCTCACACAGCAGGACTACTGTTCAGCAAAAATATTTTCAGCAATCAAACGTTTCTTACCCTCAGTTCTAAAATCCATGCAATGATTCATTATGTAATTCAAACTAATACTCCCCCACTGGTTCATCTGTCTGTTCCTCTAGCATTACTACATGAAGCACTTAATAACCTTTAACCAAAAGCCTAACATGTTTATCTGTCTACTAAGCAAACTGTCACAATTATGTAAAATAAAATAGAGAAAAGGGTTATTTTAGAAGTAACTAAATGTTTTATGCAATCTCTTTAGTTTCCTGCATTGTTTTAATGAAGCTGAAACTACGAACAATTAAAGGTTTGTGGTTATGCCTGCGGACAACATTTTACAGCCCTACCAGTTAGTCAAAGGGGGTGTGGATATAATTGCGAACCATTCCTGGAATACTTTTTAACCAAAAAAGGACACAGAACTTTAGCAAACATTGATTCACATGTACCCAGAACACACAGCCATGCAAACATAATGAGCAGTGGAGCTCCTGCAAACTTTACAGCATTGTACATTCCCTAAGGTTACAAAATCAACAATTCATACAAATCAGGAGACACATTAATGAGTAATATTTCTGAATAAGGGAGGGAGAAGGAAGATGTCAAATATTCTGGGCGGAATTTTCCAAGCGCACTGGCGGCAGGCCTAATAGGTGGCGTGCACGTAAAATATGGCGGGACCCACTTCACGACTCTTGGAACCCCGCCATATTGTCCGTCCACGTCGGTGGGAAAGCACGCCAACGTGTTTCACAACAGCACGCAGGCAACGTGCACTTGACGGCCTTCACTTTGGGGGAACTGAGGTGAGGGAGCAGCAGTGTTCTCCACAGCTCGCCCGTTGTTTACAGGCCTCAGGGGTGCCGGGAGGTGGGGTAAACTGATGATGCCTGGACTCGCAGGCAATTGCTGAGGGGTGGGGGTTGTCTGGGGGCAAGTGCTGGCCAGCCTTGGAGGCGACTGCTGGGGAAGGGGTGGTGGTCATGCTGTCCTGGTGCTGCATCCCACCACACAGGCAATCGAGGTGGGGGTCAGGGTAAGCAAGGGAAGTGGCCGCACATTATGGACACCTGTATAAACTGACCATGCCTCTGCAACAAAGACAGACTAAGCGCAACCACAGTGATATAATTGAGGTCAGGGTCCTAGCCTGCCTGCCCATGCAAACATCACTAAGGCACTAAAGGGCCACCAAGCACTCCATACTTTAAACCCCATCCCCTGCCCCGTCCCCAGGCACAGGCTTTGAGTCCGCCACCACTTTATTGGACCACAGAGCTGTTGGATTGCACATGTTGTACAATCTCCTCGCCAGTGCTGGCTATGTAGCAGTCACTGCTGGATGCACTCAGCCCCTTGTAATCTCAGCATCCTGGTTTGGATCATTGGCCCCCATGACGCAGGTTAACAGGAAAACCATGCAGCGCACCCATCTCTGGCCATCCGAGGGGTGACCAGCACTCTCAGGGAAGCATTAAGGGGTGATCACACGGGGCCAGGAAAGGTGCTAAGTACAGCCATGATAACCATGTCTCTCTCTCTCTTACATGCTGGAGCAGCACATCAAAATCATGGATCCTGATGACCTGGTTGTATGCCTAATGGCCTACAGAGACTGTAGAAGATGGAGGAGAGGGCAACGGAGGCACCTGGCAGCACAAAGGCAGAAGCAGCCACCTCATGAAGAAGGGGCAGCAGGGGCTGCTGCACATGCTGCCCAGGAGTGACAGTGAGCCTTGGCTGGTCGGCACCTAGCAACACCCAGGGTATATAGATGCTGCCTGCCATTCCTGCAGATGACTGACAGCCAGTGTCACCGACGACTGCGCATGTCTAGCGACCTGGTGGCTCACATCTGCCACTTACTGCAGGGCTTGGCACCAAGGGGACATGGAGGGCATCCACTGTCAGTGGCTGTGAAAGTGACCGCAACGCTCAATTTCTATGCCAGTGGCTCCTTTCAGGGCTCCACAGGTGACCCCTGTGGGATTTCACAATCTGCCATCCAAAAATGCATCCATGAGGTCAAGGATGCCATCTCCTCTGTAGCACAAAACTTTGTGCATTTCGCCCGGGACCGGGACAGTCATTGGATTCACCATGATCTCAGGATTCCCACAGGTGTGGGGTGTGATTGACTGCACTCATGTGGTGCTCAGGTCTCCATCACTACACTCAGTGGACTTCATCAACCACAAGGGCTTTGACTCACTGAACATGCAGCTGGTGTGCGACCACCAGAAATTCACCCTGCAGGTGTGAGCACGGTTTCCAGGTGAGTTGCTCACAGATCCCTGCAGTCTTCCAAGGTCTACAGAGGCTGCAGGGCTGGCTCCTTGGGGACAAGGGCTACCTGTAGAGTCCGTGGCTGATGACACCCATGCAGTGGCCTCAAACTGCAGCACAGCAGTGCTAAAATGAGGCTCATGCAGCAACTCGCAACTTGGTGGGGCAGACCATCGGGATGCTGAAGATGTGGTTCCGGTGCCTGGACCGGTCTGGTGGAGCCCTGCAATACAGTCCACAGAGGGTGTTACACATCGTTGTCATCTGTTGCACCCTTTACAACCTGGCGCTGAAATGGGGTGAGGAGCTGGCTGAGGAAATGGAGGAGCTGCATGTCTCCTCCGATGAGGAGGACACCGAGGGGGATGAGGGTGAGGGGGTCCTTGGTGGTGACGAGAATGAGGATCTCGCACTGGATAGACGAGGCAGGCGCACTCGGGAGGCCGTCATAGCTGCCAGATTTGTGGAAGATGATGATGACATGCAGTGAGGTGTCCTCATAGATCCTCACATCGCAGTTGTGAACATTTGACTGAGAGACTGCTCCTATCATGGATATGCAGTGGAGGCCGTAATAGTGGCCCGAATGCAGGAGAATGATGACAACATGCAGTGAGGACATTCCATGGATCTTCACATGGCCTCTGAGAATGTCTGACTCCTGTCTGGCCGAGGGCAGACCGCTTGCGCTCTATGATCAGGGCCATCTCAGAGACGCAGCCATGAAACTTTAGACGCATCTGATGCTGTGTTTGCCTTCAGCACCTCGGCCCTTCAACAGCTGATGCACAGCATCACTGGTCACAAATGCTAGTGTGATGCCATCTTAAAGGTGCAGAGAGCACACAGAGAGTATGAGAGAACTCTGTGGCACCTGCCCACTACATTCTGGCAGCAATGAGCAGTACTGCTGAGGTGCAGGCATCAGTAATGTTTCCAGGGAGTGTGAGGCTGGACCATCACTGTGGTCTGAAGGCTGCACAGAGCATAGGGAAGAAGCCCTGGACTGAGACACCTTCCTTTCATTGTGTAGAAAGGTTTCACATCTGAGTGACAAGAACACTGCTCATCAGAACAAGGAGTCACAAGGCAGGATGACATTAAGAGTTTATTGACAATAGTGAGCAGTATGTACAAGTGATCAATACCCGTGGCCAGGCTGTGCAGCGACTTTTACCTAGCTTTCCTAAGTCTGTTGCTACGTCTTGGTGCTCCCTGTATATCAATGGCAGAGGTGGAGGCAGCCTGCTGATTGTGATGCCCTGGCTGTGATGACTTTGGCGGGCGTCCTCTGGAGGGCTGAGACTTGGAGGGCCCTGGCCTGCTTTCGGGGTCCTGCTGTGTGGCAGTGGCACCCTCCTCGACCTGTGAAGCTGGATCTGTGCAGGTCACAGGAAGAGGGGAGTCAGATAGGCTGGTCACTCCCAGAGTCACCTGGGTTAATGGCCCTGGAGCATGCACTTGCTGATCCTCCTCCCTATGGGTGCCCGAGGGCTGCTGGCTGACTGAGCGGAAGGGGTAGCTGGAGTGAGATCAAGCTGCCCAGCACGCTGCTTGCGTACACACTCTTGGAGACCAACCATGGCATCAACGATAGAGTTAAGCCCCCTGCGAAAGCAAGGGGAGAAAATTAGTGCATGGCAGTGGCCTGTGAAAGAGGACATATCACTCCCGGCATGGTTCTCTGATGGATGCTGCACTGCTGGCTCCTGACTTGGTAGAGCAGCGTTGACCTCACCGTCAGCACAGGGTGCCGGTCATCACCGGCCAGCTGGATGGCTGTTTTTGAATTCTGTCAGAACTTTGAATTCCTGCATCCCTCCACCTGTCTGCGACCTTTCCCTCCTGTTGTGAGCCAGTTTGTCCTGCATGGATAGAAATGGGGAGTGTATATCAGGATACCTGCCAGGCCAGATGATAAGTATGCCTGGCCTGTGTTGGTGGGGAGTGGTCCCAGGGATGGGATGAGGACAATGACGGTGTGTGTGAAAGAGTGGCTGGTGATGTCCCTTGCACTGGCAGTGAGTGAGGGCTCTGTGGATGTGTGATGGGTTTGTGAGTGAGAGATTTGGGAGTGATGAAAAGAGTGACTTACCCTGGCGGAATGGAGATCATTCATTATTTTGAGGCACTGGGTGGCTGTCCTCCTCTGCAGGGCGTTCGCGCTGACCACTGCCTTCCAAACTGGGTTGGTGACACTGCTACCCATCCTGTGGCCAGAGTGGGGGTAGGGCACATCCCGGCGGCCTCCACAGCATCCAGCAGTCGCTCAAGGGACCCGTCATTGAAACGGGCAGCTGCAGTCTTTTTCCCTTTGCTGACCATGTCTTCCAGGCAGTGGTGGTGAGCTGGTGCCGATGAGCGCTTTGCTGGCGGCTGACTTTAAAGATGGTGGCAGGCATGATGCAACAGCGGGGTGATGGCGAACGGGCAAATGACAGCCCGCCTGCCATGGAAATGGCATGTTTCGCAGGAGTAAATAGATAATGAAGCAGGCTCGGGAAGAAACGGCGTGAAAACCCGCAATTTTCATCTGCGGGTAGGGCTCCATTTTACCTGCCCGCTACAGCATTTAGTGCAATTCTGAGAAAATTCCACCCTCTATATAAAGTCAACATCTAATTCTCCCTCCCTGTAACATTCAAGGGCAAATCCTACACTGCTGCCATTCAGGCAGCCCACCACTTTTACCTCCCACAACTGCATTCCAAACCTGGGTATGGTTGTTTTAATAGGAGCGGGTGCCCATGCCTATAACAATGCAACAGAAACATCCAACCAAAAGAGATGGGAGGAATCAAGGGTTCTTATCAGGATAAAGAAAAATACTATCTACAAATTCTATCTCCTCTTAGGGAGCAGAGACCAGTCTATAAATTATCGATTGCTCTAAGAGCCTTCATGATTTGATTCTTCTTCCAGGGGCTCCAAAACAGACACATGTCCCACCAGGCCTACTGGGAATTACTAGTCATATTGCTGGGTAAAGTACCCAGAGTACTTGGAAGAAAACTTTACATGTATAAACCATAAGTAGAGCGGGCAGAAGCGGTTCGACATTCTGACCCTCACCCAGCCAGTGTAATCACAGAATTACACAAAAATGTTTGTGCAATTTCTGGACTGTATACTTCTTATTTAAGACTTACATGTGAAAAGCATTATGCTGCATAAAAGCTTTAAATTTGCAAAATGACTTAAATTACAGGCTGTATAGAATGTAAAAGCTGAGAACAAATTTGATGACTCTTGAGTAAATACATTACATTTTAAAGTACTAAGCAACACCAACCATGAACATTCCACATCAACTTGAAACATTCCATGTTCTGTCCATGGTGAGAGTTCTGATTTAAAGTAGGGTAACAAATGCAGGTTTGGTTGTGACTGGAATTGTCATGTATTTCCAACTGAATAACCCATTTGGACCTAAAAATAGAGTGGAGTCTTGGTTGGTTATTGAAGAAAGCTGGTGCTTGTGGTGCTAAAGCAGCACTCTTCATATGATCAGCAGGAAAAGGAGGCAGAAAAAGAAATAAACTGAAAATCATTTGATATTTTCAAAGCTTCCTGGCATGTTAGATCTTACAAAGAAAAGACAAAAATCTTAGATAACCAAGGGATGACAAGGAAAAGGACTTATATATAGATTTCACTCAGGCAGTGGTAATTTTTTTTTTTAACTTTTGCAAATTCTTCCCAGGAAACAATCAATTTATTTGCATACACTCCATAACCTCCTGATCATTGCTAAAGTACTTCTCCATTTATCCTGCTTTCCCCAAAAAATTTAAAACTGTACCAGTCATGATATGAAATCCTTTGAAAATGGACACCATTTTCTATTGGAAAAGATGTACTATGCAGATGATGATTATGTCTCAATATGATTTAAGTAATGCTGCTGATTTGTAAGTAAAAATGTTGCACAAACACGGAGGAAGACAGTACCTAGAGCTTTTACAATGGCAGATGATGGATTTTAAAAAATCTTTTATATTCTAAGGAACCAACTGAACAGTAGCCTGTACCAAACCACCATTATCCTCCTCCCCCCAGCTGAGCTTGTTCTCACTCTGGACAACTTCTCTTTCAACTGCACTACCCCGAGAGTCCTCAACATCGACTCCAGACCCCATGAAGTCACATGGCATCAGGTCAAACATGGGCAAGGAAACCTCCTGATTACCACGTACTGCCCTCCCTCAGCCGATGAAACAGTGCTCCTCCGTGTTGAACATCACTTGGAGGAAGCACTGAGGATGGCACGGACGCAGAATACACACTGGATGGGGAACATCAATGTCCATCACCAAGACTGACTCAGTAGCACCACTACTGACTGAGCTGGCCAGTCCTAAATGACATAGCTACTAGACTGGGACTGCAGCAGGTAGTGAGGGAACCAACAAGAGGGAAAAACATACTGAACTCATCCTCACCAACCTGCCGGCGCAGGTGCATCTATCCATGACAATGTCGGTAGGAGTGACCACCGCACAGTCGTTGTAGAGACCACGTCCCACCTTCACATTGGGGATATCTTACATCATGTTTTGTGGCACTACCACTGTGCTAAATGGGATAGATATCAAATAAATATAGCAACTCAAGACTGGGCATCCATGAGGCGCTGTGGGCCATCAGCAGCAGAATTGTACTCTAACACAATCTGTAACCTCATGGCCCAGCATATCCCCCACTCTACCATTACCATCAAGCCAGGGGATCAACCCTGGTTCAAAGAAGAGTGCAGGAGGGCATGCCAGGAGCAACACCAGGCATATCTAAAAATGAGGTGTCAACCTGGTGAAGCTATAACACAGGATTACTTGTATGCCAAAAAGCATAAGCAGCAAGTGACAGACGGGGCTAAACAATCCCACAACCAACGGATTAGATCTAAGCTCTGCAGTCCTGGCACATCCAGTTGTGAATGGTGGTGGGTAATTAAACAACTCACTGGAGGCGGGCGGCTCCACAAATGTCCCCATCCTCAATGATGGAGGAGCCCAGCACATCAGTGTAAAAGACAAGGCTGAAGCATTTGCTACAATCTTCAGCCTGAACTCGAGTGGAGGAGCAATCTCGGCATCCTCTGGAAGTCCCCAGCATCACAGACACCAGTCTTCAGCCAATTTGATTCATTCCACGTGATATCAAGAAACGACTGAAGTCATTGGATACTGCAAAGGTATGGGCCCTGATAAAATTTTGGCAACAGTACTGAAGACTCGTGTTCCAGAACTTGCCATGCCCCTAGCTAAGCTGTTCCAGTACAGCTACGACATTGCCATCTACCCAGCTGTGTGGAAAATTGCTTAGGTATGTCCTGTACACAAAAAGGACAAATTCAACCCGGCCAATTAATGCCCTATCAGTCTAGTCTCGATCATCAGTAAAGTAATGGAAGGGGTCATCAATAGAGCTATCAAGCGGCACTTGCTTAGCAACAACCTGCTCACTGACGCCCAGCTTGGGTTCTGCCAAGGCCACTCAGCTCCTGACCTCATTACAGCCTTGGTTCAAACATATTCTAAAGAGTTGAACTACAGAGATGAGGTGAGAGTGACTGCCCTTAGCATCAAGGCAGCATTGGACCGAGTGAGGCATCAAGGAGCCCTAGCAAAACTGGAGTCAATGGGAATCAGGGGGAAAACTCTCCTCTGGTTGGAGTCATACCTAGAACAAAGGAAGATGGTTGTGGTTGTTGGAGGTCAGTCATCTCAGTTCCAGGACATCACTGCAGGAGTTCCTTAGGGTAGTGTCCTCAGCCTACCATCTTCAGCTGCTTCATCAATGACCTTCCTTCCATCATAAGGTCACAAGTGGGGATGTTTGCTGATGATTGCACAATGCTCAGCACCATTTGTGACAACCCCAATACTGAAGCAATCCATGTCCAAATGCTGCAAGAACTGGACAATATCCAGGTTTCGGCTGACAAGTGGCAAGGAACATTCGCGCTGCACAAGTGTCAACAAATGACTATTTCCAACAAGAGAGAATCCAGCCATTACCTCCTCATGTTCAATGGCATTACCATCATTGAATCCCCCACTCATCAACATCCTGGGGGTTACCATTGACCAGAAACTGAACTGAACTAGCCATATAAATACTATGGCTACAAGAGCAGGTCAGAGGCTAGGAATCCTGTGACAAGTAACTCATCTCCTGACTCTCCAAAACCATCTACAAGGCACAAGTCAGGAGTGTGATGGAGTACTCCCCACTTGCCTGGATGAGTGCAGTTCCCACAACACTCAAGAAGCTTGACACTGTCCAGGACAAAGCAGTCCACTCGATTGGCACCACATCCACAAACATTTACTCCCTCCATCATAGATGCACAGTAGACACAGTACACACCATCTACAAGATGCACTGCAGGAATTCACCAAGGCTCCTTAGACAGCACTTTCCAAACCCACGACCACTACCATCCAGAAGGATAAGGGCAGCAGATAGATGGGAATACCACCAACTGCAAGTTCCCCTCCAAGTCACTCACCAGCCTGACTTGGAAATGTGTCGCCGTTCCTTCACTGTCACTGGGTCAAAATCCTGGAACTCCCTTCCTAACAGCCCTGTGGGTGTACCTACACCACATGGACTGCAGCAGGTCAAGAAGGCAGCTCACCACCGACTTTCAAGGGCAACTAGGGATGGACAATAAATGCTGGCACAGCCAGTGAAGCCCACATCCCGTGACTGAATAAAAAAAATTTCCTCCAGATAAAAGATCTTGCTATGGATAACCACATGGGCCCCAGTTATGCATGACCTCTTGTGGGACATTCATTATTCCAGTCCTAGTCAGGCCCCCTTCCTCATCTCTTTTGCCAGTAAACTGATGACTGCATTGGTGCTGCCTTCTGCTCTTGCCATAAACTAGAAAATTTCAATGACTTCATTTTCAATTTCCACCCTTCACCAGGTCCGTTTCTGTCTCTTCCTTTCCCTTCCTCAACTTCACTGTTGCCATTTCTGAAGATAGACTAGCTACTAATATTCACTACAAACCCCTGGACTCCCACAGCTACCTTGACTACATCTCCTCACACCCTGCTTCCTGTAAGGGGTCCATTCCATTCTCCCAATTTCTACAGGTGGGATTTTCCATCCCTGCCCACTGCCAGGATTGTCCGGTCCCACTGAAAGTCAATAGACTTTTGGCTGGGTCGCTGAATCCCGCCACAATGGGGTCAGAAAATCACTGCCTGTGTCTCCATTGCATTTGTTCTGATGATGCAACCTTCTAAACCAGCACTCCCAATGTGTCTTCCTTTTTCCTCAATTGAAGATTCTTATGTCCCCAGTGGGGGTCCAATAGCCTGGTGGGATGGCCTATTAATGATATGCCAATGTATTTATGAGCTCACTGCCGACCGTTAGTGGGAAACATGGTCCGCCGTTGGCGGGCTAAGCGAACGATCGTGACCTGCCTTCCCGTTGTCGATAACCAGATCGTGCCATATTGTGCGTGCTCATTACCTATCAAGCCCCCTGCCAGCAGACATGGAAAATTCCACCCTAGGTGTGGCTTACCTAAGGTTCAATACAAGTTTGGCCTAGCTTCTCTACTTTTTGAAATTATACATAGGAAATAAATCTTTTGTTTGTTTTTTTTAAAAATTGGTGTTAGTAGTGGTGCCACAGGTTATTTATTTGTACCCCCAGAATCCTTTGTTCCTCTACCTCATTTGGAATCACATATTCTAAGTAATATGTGACTTCCTTATTTCCCTTGCTGAAATATAATAGTCCACATTTATCTATGTGGGTAATAAGCTCTGCCTCCATCCTTTTTTCTTCTTTTTTTTTGTTTTGCTGGGTTGGTCTTCTCATTCTTTTTTATCTTTTCACATTACAATCTGATGGTTTTTATGTAGCCATTCAGGCCTCATTTCGGTACAACCTTTGTTTCTTTACTAAACCTATTACCAAACTCTTTGGCTGTTGCATCAAGAAAACTTTTATTATTTAATTTCCTCTGGCCTCCACCCTATCACAGACCTTCTCCATTGTTCTTCTTGCCTGCCCCCCCACCTCCCTCCCCACTCTCCTAATGGCTTAAAAACTCTTACAGTTCCATCTTTCTTCAGCTTTGATGAAAGGTCATCGATCTGAAACGTTAGCGCTGTTTCTCTCCACAGATGCTGCCTGATCTGTTGAGTTTTTCCCAGCATTTTTTGTTTTTTTAAATATATTATATTGAACAGTAGCCTATGTTCTTGGTCATTACTATGCAATTATTTGAAATCCACCCTCCAGAAAAATACATTGAAGAGGTCCAAAAGAAATCCGATCTGAAAAACCCAGACCTATCTCACCAAATCTCTCACTGCAGGCAATTCAAAAGACTCGATGCAATGCTTGAGGAAGCAGATGCAAAGAAAATAGAATAATACTGAAAAATGGGCAACAGCAGAAAATATGCTCATTTAATACATATTGTCTGTTGGTTTGAAACAATTCAGGGTACACAGAGGCTCATAAATAAAATAACCCTTGAAATTATGTGGATGACCAAATATTAACAATACATTTTTAATTTAATTGAGTTACCAAGTTCCGAATTTTAACTTTATGTTCTAATAGTGACCCACATAACTAAAACTTCATCTCAGATCAGTGGTTGATTGGCATATCTCTGTCCTCAACAAATTCTTCATCCACGTTAAGCGGATTTTCAAAACATTAGCCATAATATTGCAAAATTCATCAAAAAACTGGATGTAAAAATAGAAATTAAGATTTAAGTTCATAAATTAATATACAGTGGAATCTTGATCAAAAGACAACTGGATAAATACTTGAAGGGTAAAAAAATACATGCTAATGGATAAAGAGCAGAGAAGTAGGATTAATTAGATAGCTCCACCAAAGAGCTGGTGAAGGTATGATGGGCCAAATGGCCTCTTTCAGCATTGTATCATGGAATTACAGAGAACATACAGTACAGAAACTGGCCATTCAACCCAACCAGTTCGTGCCAGTGATTATGCTCCATTCCAGCCTCCTCCCATCCTTCCTTATCTAACTCTATCAGATTAAGCCTCTATTCTCCCTTATATGCTTAACCAGATTTCCCTTATTGTACTATTCACCTCAACTGCTCCATGAAGTAGTAGGTTCCACATTCTCACCACTCTGTGGTAAAGGAGTTTCTTATGGAATTCCCTACTTCATAGAATAGTACAGCAAAAAGCAATCCATTTGTCTGTGCCGAAATAAAAACAGAAAATGCTGGAAAAACTCAGCAGGTCTGACAACATCTGTGGAGAGAGAAACAAGGGTTAACCATTTCAAATCCATATGACTTCTTCTATATCAATTTTTTCAAAGAACAGACAATCCATCCCACTCCACTGCTCTTTCCCACATAATTGCTGTAATTTTTTCCTCGTCTGAGTGTTTATCCAATCCCTTTTGAAGGCTACAATTGAATCTATACCCACCATCTTACCAGTGCATTCCAAATCCTAACCACTTGTTGCATAATATAAGTTTCTTCTCATGTCACCTCCGATTATTTTGCCAATCACCTTAGGACTGGGCTCTTTGTTATCAACACTTCAGCCATTGGAAGCACTTTCTCTTTAATTATTCTACTTAAACCCTTCATGATCTTTACCATCTCTATCAAATCTCCTCTTAGCCTCCTCTGATCTGAAGAAGCTTGGGTTGGTTGTTTCCCTTATTCTATCCACATAACTGTGATTTCTCATCAATATTCTAGTAAATCTCTTCTATATCCTCTCCAGATTCCTCATGTCCTTCCTAAATTATGGTGCCCAGAATTAGACAGAATATTTGGTGATTATTCGATATCCACACCCTCTAGTTTTGCTCTTCCCCACCAGTGAAGCATTATCCACTCTTCCAAAACTTTTCAGAATTTTAAAGACATCTATTAGGTCTCCACTCAGCCTTCTCTTTTCAAGAGAGAAGAAAAATAGCCTGTTTAACCTTTCCTGCTAGTCATAACCTCACAGGTCTGGTATTATCCTTGTAACTCTTATGCACTCTTGCCAATTCCCCTATCTCCACTTTATAATATGTCAACCAGAATTGCACGAATTATTATAGGGGCAGAATTTTCCCACATTTGCATTAAGTGTGGTAGCGGGCAGGTAAAATTATGTTTTACCCTCCTGCCGTGATGGCAGGTTTTCACACCATATCGTCTCAAACCCACTGCATTATATTATGCATTCCCAGGAAACACGCCATTTCCATAGTGGGCGGGCTCTCATTCACCCTCCCGCCATCACCCCGCCAATGCATTACACCAGCCGCCATGTTTAAAAGGCAGCCACCAGCTCACCACCGCTGCCTGGGAGACATGGCCAGCAAAGGAAAAAAGACCGCAGCCCCCTGGTTAAATGACAGATCCCTCAAGCAACTGCTGGATGCTGTGGAGGCCTGCTGGGATGTCCTGTACGCCCTCTCTGGCCACAGAATGGGCGGCAATGTGACCAATTTGACTTGGGAGGCGGTAGTCAGCGCCAACACCATTCAGAAAAGGACAGTCACCCAGTGCCACAAGGAGGTGAATGATCTCCTTTGTTCCGCCAGGTGTAGGTCACTCTTTTTATCACTCTCAACTCACATTCACAAACCCAGAACAAATCTACAGGGCCCTCATTCACTGCCAGTTCAAGGGACATCATTCACTCTCTCTCACATGCCTTCATTGTCCTCAGTTCGTCCATGGGACCACTCACCACCCGCATAGGCCAGGCATACCTAGCATCCTGCTTACACTTTCTCCATCTCTATCTATGCAGGACAAGCTGGCACACAACAAAAGAGAGAGAGGTCACAGACAAGTGGCAGAATGCCTTAAATCAAGGTCCTTACAGACTTTGAAAACAGCCATCCAGCTGGCCGGCCATGATCTGGACCTGTCCTGTGCTAGTGGTGAGATCGGCACTGCTTTACCAAGGGAGGATTCAACAGTGCAACGTCCTTCAGACAACCGTGCTGTGAGTGGTGTGTCCTCTTTCACAGGCCACTGCCATGCACTAATTATCTCTCCATGCTTTCGCAGGCACATCTGCCAAACAGCTGACAGAGTCCATGACCCAGGGCCTGCAATCAAGCTTCGGAGAAACCTCCAAAAGGGAATCTGAAGGCACCCTCCTCGAAGTTCCATTACAGCGCTCATCCACACACTCCACCAGTGCAGAGACACACACCTCGGTGGGACCCAGCTCTAGAATAGGCATGGGATCACATACTGGTGAGCACAGTGCACAACCTGATCCACAGCAGGTGGTGGCAGGGACTTCCCAGGTCCCTGGCATTCGGAGGGCTGCTGGACACCAGAAACCTATTGAGTCCGAGTCAGAGGACAAGCCTCTGAACTCGGTCATGTCACAGTTGCTGGAGCTGCAAAGGCAAGCTAGGGAACATCAGGAAGGGATGTCCGCCGCATTCCTCAGATTGCAAGGCATGATGGAAGGTTGATCCGTGTTCAGGCTGAGGTGATGGTGCTGGCATTGCAATGCACCAAGGTCAACACTGGCAGGATGGCAGCCGCCATGGATGTCGCTCCTGCACTGCTGCGTGGTCCAGTCAAGTGGTTGCACCCCCACAGTCTGTGCTTTGGCGGTGAGGGGTAAGGTCCGGAGGGCTTGGTGGCACATTGTTGCCTCTGCATTGCTTGCATGATAGGCAGGCTAGGAGCCCAACCCCAATCATATCACTGTGGCTGTGACTGAACTGTATCAATGGCAGAAGGATGGTCAGTTTATACAGGTGCCCCTACTGTTTGGTCCCTCATCTACCCTGTCCGCCACCTCAATTATTTGTGGGCAGGATCCAACGCCAGGGCAGCAGTTGCCCCCTGGATACCACCCCACCCTGAAAACCTCCATGGCAGAGCTACACTTCATCCTGGCCCCCGGTGCCCCGAAGCCTGCAAAGCAACAGACGACCCTGGCAAACTGTGGAAACCGATGCTGTTCACTCACCTCAGTCCCCCAAAGTGAAGGCCGCCATTTGCACATCACCTGTGTGCTGTTGTGAAGCACGTTGATATGCTTTCCCGCCGAGGTGGATGGACAATCCAGTGGGGGTCCAATAGCCTGGTGGGATGGCCTTTTAATGATATGCCGATGTATTTATGAGCTCCCCGCCGACCATTAGCGGGAAACATGGCCCGCCATTGGCAGGCTGAGCGGACAAACACGACCTGCCTTCCAGTTGTCGCTAACCAGAATGCGCCATATTGTTCGTGCTCGCCACCTATCATGCCCCCTGTCAGCAGGCATGGAAAATTCCACCCTAGGTGTGGCTTACCTAAGGTTCAATACAAGTTTGACCTAGCTTCTATACTTTTTAAAATTATACATTGGAAATAAATCTTTTGTTTTTTTTTAAAAATGGTGTTAGTAGTGGTGCCACAGGTTATTTATTTGTACTCCCAGAATCCTTTGTTCCTCTACCTCATCTGGAATGACATATTCTAAATAATATGTGACTTCCTTATTTCCCTTGCTGAAATATAATACTCCACATTTATCTATGTTGAACTTCATTTGTCAGTTATCTGACCATTCTGCAAGTTTATTAACATCTTTTAACGTGTTCCAATTTTCCTCAGTATTGACTATGTCATCCAACTTGGTGTTATCTACAAATTTCAAATTTATGTTTTTGATTCCAAAGTCTAAACCATAAATATAAATTGTGAGCAATGGTATCCTTATGGGACAATACTTCCCTGTTGCCATTCTGAATATCTACCCTTTACCTACTCTGATTTCTATCTTACAGCCAGCTAGCTATCCATTCTGCTATTTGTCCCCTGAACTCCACTTACTCTGCCCTTATTCACTAGATATTATGCGGTATCAAAGGCTTTGGAAATCTAGATGAATTATATCGGGGGTTGGAGGGGTCAGGGAGATAAAAGAGGGGGAGGTCAGGGTGGCAGAAGAGGAGGAAGCGGAAAGTGGGCAAA
Source organism: Carcharodon carcharias (assembly GCF_017639515.1). Lineage (NCBI taxonomy): Eukaryota > Metazoa > Chordata > Chondrichthyes > Lamniformes > Lamnidae > Carcharodon > Carcharodon carcharias. Next base: position 43,449,016 of record NC_054470.1, read on the forward strand.
AGGAGAAGGCAAGAAGGAATGGAAAGGAGCTGGTAGCGAGAAGGTGGTAGGGAGAGGAAGAGGGGGTGATAGAATGAGGAGGAGAAAGTGGGGTTTTGGAAGGAGGGGGAGGTGAATGGAAAGGAGGAGGAGGAAGTGGGGGAAAGGGGGAAATGAGATTGGGGTGAAATGAGATGATAGGGGAGAAGAGGAGATGATATGGGAAGGAGGGAAAAGGAGAAGATGGAGGAAAAAAAGAAGAGGGACATCAACTCATATTGTTTATTCCAACATTTAGCTGTGTCAGCATGGCTCAGTTGGTAGCACACTTGCCTCTGAATCACAAAGTTCCAGGTTCAAGTCTCATTCCAGAGCTTGAGCTCAAAATAAATTCAAGGCCGACACTCCAATGCAGTACTTAGGGATTGCTGCACTGTCAGAGATGCTGTGTTTCAGATGCAATGGTGCTGTATTTCAGATGAAACATTAAACCGAGGCCTGATCGGGTGGATTTAAAATTCTCATGGCACATTTTTGAAGATGAGCAGAGGAGTTATCCTGTGTCCTGGCCAATGTATATCCCTCAAACAACATCACAAAATACAGATTGGTATTTTCTGATTATTACATTACTGTTTGTAGGATTTTGCTGAGTTCCAATTAGCTGCCATGTTTCTTACATTACAACAGTGACTACACTTCAAAAAGCACTTCATTGTCTGTAATGTGCTTTCAGATGTCTGGTGGCCATGAAAAGAGCTTTATAAACGCAAGTCTTTTTTTCTATTCCATTATCAGTACGCTTGAGTGTGAAGAGCAGAAAACTGGTGAAGTGAGGGTAAAGAATGGGCAATAATTGGACCAGGGCAAACATAATTCGATACATTTTTAATTCAGTACACATTTTAAAGTCATACGTCCTGTCCTTATTTTAATATTTCCACTATGAGTTGCTGTGTCTTTATTTATAACTGGGGTTTGGGAAACTTCAGCCATATTGTAAAAACCTGAATTAATGCACTGTCTTGAGTGACAAGAGAGAATGTTTTGTTTAACATAAAGTCATGTGGAGGGCCAGAACTTTTAGTGGGACATGAGAGAAAAGATAGAAGAAGGCTGAAAGTGCTTAACAACTTGAAGGACCTGTGACAACCATCCAACTAGGGGCCAATGGAAAGGGTGGATATTTGGCAGTTTTGCCCAAGAGGATGATTGGAAGAGCACTTAAGAACCGGGTGTCAATTGAGGAAATGGGTCAGCTGTGGTGATCCAGAGGCCAACCAACAGAGGCTGACAGTATGAAGAATTGGGCAGCAATGGTGGCCAGAGACAGGAGAGAGAGAGTAACAGGACAGGCCAGAATCGGAGCCTTGTCAACACACTAAGACACCAGGGGGTTATACAAAATCCTACAGGAAATAAATAATTAAGGTGCATATTTTTAAAACCAAAAAAAGTTGTGACCAAATTGTGTACTTGTTTCTGACTGCATAACAAGTTTGCAAATGAATTTTGCAAATCAAATACAGTCATATGAAATCATAATAAAAAGCTGACACAAAAGGAAGTCAAAGATAGGACTGCATTTCAAAACCAAATTAATTGTAAAGCGTTTCAGGATGTCCTGTGGACATGAAATACGCTAACTAATTGCAAGCTGTGGTTTTCTTTGACCTTTTAAACAAAAGACTATGGGGCTTATGCAATGTGAATTGCTTATATTTATTGGAAAAATGATTGTACAACCAGCCAGTAGTTTTGTGCAAAACCTGCAAGGCTATACTGAATTTCCAAGTTTCCTGCTCTCAATTTGGGAATGTACTGCATGGAGAACCTGAACTTCTACCTCCCCACGGCAGAATTCTAATTTACTAACTTTGCAACAAGAAAAAACAGCACTAACCTTTAGCTGTTGGCAAAGGACTGTGCTGGTCTCCTCCAGGTCCAATGGAGCCAAGTGGATCAGACTGATGAGCTTCATCTAGAAGTAAAATTATTGATCATAAAATATCTACCATTATTCTACTATAAAGATCAAAGTCTAGTGGTTCTCCCAATGGTTCAGCACACACACTGAATATCGCCAACAGGGATGTCACATTCAATTGGGATCACAATCTAGTCATCCTTGTTGGAATGAAATCACATGTGGATGGTGGGTGAGAATATGATCAGGCTTGCATGTGATGCCCACCGCATCCCCCATCCCCCACCCCGTTGTCGATATTCACTGTCAAGGTTCATACTTGAATAAAAGCAATTTGGAATGAGGTACAGTAAAATCATAATGCACCATGGGGGAGTGAATTCATCAGGCCTGCTATCATTAAAATGTACAAGCACACAAGAAATAACACAATGATGATGTATTTCTTTTTTCTATGATAGTGATATAAAAAAATTACTTGAATACACAATATAAAAATTACAGGCAAGTCAGAAAAACATGCTTTTGAATTTGCAATCACACAATAATATACTAGCATATAATTTTTACATTTAGCTTCAAAGGTTGGCAATAATTATGGCAGTCCACCCATTGGTATCTGCACAGTGGAAAAGATGCCAACAGCTGAACTTCTTCAAAATTAATTTCATCTTAGAGGAGTATGAAAAATATTATAATAGTATTTGTTTCCTCATGCAAAATGCCTTCTCTCCAAATGTTTTACATCTCCTCTGAGCTTTTCAACCACAGCTGTAGTTTATCAGTAATACTGAAATGTTTATGAACATAACTACAAACTGCAGGGTTCCTACTGCATGAAATTTATTATACAAGGCATATGATTTATGAATAGCAACCATTCCTTACTTCAAATTATTCTCTACTATACATATATTTGTGATTTTGATGCAAATTCAATGTAGTTTCCTTATTTTAATTAAAAGTATAAATAAATTTTAAAATCTTCACTTTCAGCTCTATTTCTATGCCTGTCTGTCTAGTCATAGAGAGATCTGAGACTGAGGCCATCAACCACTGTAATCGTTCATTAAGTCTCCATTCCACTCTATTTCAATTTATTAACACGAAGACAATTGTTGGGCTACTTTTCCACAAGTGCCAGTCATCCTCTGGTACCTCGCCAACATGGTCATTCTTCAGACAACAACCTTCACAGTGGGTGCTGACAGGTTATTTGGTGACAGAGAGCACTACAGAAAACCTGCAACTCTGTGTCTTTGTCGCTTCCTTTGATTCGACAAATATCACTGTGCTGTCCAACGTTTAACTCCAGGTTTAAAAACTTCCTTCAATTCAACTTCAGCAGAATTTAATCCTATTCTGCTTTGACCAGAAATGCTCTGCCAATTCCGTCTCCATCCAAGACTGTATAATTCTTTTGTTCACAAACTCACTATACTTTTCAATGCCGAGCTAAGCTTAACAAAACTAAATTCAATCATGTCCAGACTAACTTCTTCCACCTCTGGATCATCCATCTTTGCCTTTCTTTCTCCTGCTCCAGGTGCCCCCTTCAGCTCTATTCCACAAACACTGACTAAACCAAAACTCTGCAACTTATCCCTCTTTTCAACATACTTTTTGTCCTGGCCTCACTAGCTTTCAAAGTGCTGATCCTCATGTCTAAACTACCTCCTGCAATCTTTTCTAGCACTGTGTCCTAACTTGCACTTTCTGCTTTTTTGACTCAACAGCAACAGCTTATATTTATATAGCGCCTTTAACATAATGAAATGACCCAATCCGCTTCACAGGAGCATTATAAAACAAAATATGCCACTGAGCCACGGTCAGATGATCAAAAACTTGATTAAATAAGTAGGTTTTAAGGAGTATCTTAAATAAGGAAAGTGAGGTAGATAGGTGGAAAGGTGCAGGGAACTTAGTTTCAGCCCACGGTTCTTCATATCCTTTAATATTTCTTATATGAAGCAATTATTTAACTTACTTAAAAATAAAGTATGGACTTTACTACAATGATGATCAGTAGCAATGAATTCCACACTGTAACCATCACTGTCTATAGGAATAGTTTTGGCATCCCCCTACATCTTTTTGTAGCCTTTTTAATAATGTGCCCCCTTGTTATAATCATGTCAGATACAGGAACAGGTGTAGGCCATGAGGCCACTCGAGCCTGTCGCACATTTAAGTGCAGCATGGTTGATCTCCATCTTGGCTCCATTTACTCACATTTGATACATTTCCCATGCCATCCTTACCTCACAAAAATTTATTGATCTCACATGAAAATTTCAAATGATCCTGCATCCCATAGCCTTTTATGAAAGCGAGTTCCAAATTCTCACTAGTCTTTGGGCTGAATTTTCCCCAGAATTGCACTGAGTGTGGTAGCGGGCGGGTAAAATAGAATCCTAACCGCCGATGAAAATGGCAGGTTTTCATGCCGTATCTTCCTGAGCCCACCGCATTATATATTCACTCCAGTGAAACTTGCCGTTTCCATGGTGGCCGGGTGCTCATTCGCTCGCTCACCATCACCATGCTGTTGCATCACGCTGGCCGCCATCTTTAAAAGGCAGCCGCCAGCAAAGCTCATTACTGCTGCCTGGAAGACATGGCCTGCAAAGACAAAAAGGCTGCAGCCCACCACTTCAACGATGGGTCCCTTGAGCGACTGCTGAATGCTGTGGAGGCCGCTGGGATGAACTCTACCCCCACTCTGGCTGCAGGATGGGTAGCAATGTCACCAACCCAGCTTGGGAGGCGGTGGCAATGGTGGTCAATGCCAACGTCCTTCAGAAGAGGACAGCCATCCAGTGCCACAAATGGATGAATGATCTCCTCCGTTCTGCCAGGTTAATTCACTTTTTCATCACTCTCAACTCTCGCACTCACAAACCCATCACACACCCACAGGACCCTCACTCACTGCCAATTCAAGGGTCATCACCATTCACTCTTTCACACACACACCATCAGTGTCCTCATCCCATCCATGGGACCACTCGCCATCCACAAAGCCCAGGAATACTTATTATCTGGCCAGGCAGGCATCCTGATACACTCTGCCCATCTCTTTCCATGCAGGACAAACTGGCTCACAACAGGAGGGAAAGGTCTCAGAGAGGTGAAGGGGTGCCAGAATTCAAAGTTCTGACAGAATTTGAAAACAGAGCCATCCAGCTGCCGGCGATGTCCTGGACCGGTCCTGTGCTGACGGTGAGGTCGGCGCTGCTCTACCAAGTGAGGATCCAGCAGTGCAACATCCATCAGACAACCATGCTGAGAGTGATGTGTCCTTTTTCACAGGCCACCGCCATGCACTAATTATCTACACTTGCTTTCGCAGGCACATCTGCCAAAAAGCTGACGGAGTCCACAACCCAGGGCCTCCAAGCAATCTCTGAAGAAACCTCTGAAGAGGAATCTGAAGTCACCCTCCCTGAAGTCCCGTCACAGCACTCACCCACATCCTCCACCAGTGCAGAGACACACACCTCGGTGGGACCTAGCTTTAGAGTAGCCTCGGGATCACAATCTGGTGAGCACATCACACTTCCTGATCCACAGCAGGTGGAATCAGGACTTCCCAGGTCCCTGACACTCGGAGGACTGCTGGAGGCCAGAATGTTGCTGAGTTCGATTCAGATGACGAGCCTCTGGACTCGGTCATGTCTCAGTTGCTGCAGCTGCAAAGGCAAGCTCGGGAACATGAGGAAGGGATGTCGGCTGTACTCCTCAAATTGCAAGGCACGATGGAGGAGTCTGTCCGTCTTCAGGGTGAGGTGGTGGCACCTGCAAGACGTAGTGGCAGGGTTAGGACAGTTAAGGAGAATTAGTGGACAAGGGTGTTAATCACTTGTACATAATGTTCACTATTATCAATAAACGCCCAAGAATGTCTCCCTGCCTATGGCTCCTTGTTCTGATGAGCAGTGTTCTTGTCACTCAGATGTGAAACCTTTCTGCACAAGATAAAAGGCAGGTGTCTCAGTCCAGGGCCTCTTCACTGTTCTCTGTGCTGCCTTCAGGCCACAGTGATGATCCAGCTTCACACTCCCTGGAAACATTACTGATGCCTGCACCTCAGCAGTGCTGGTCATTGCTGCCAGAATGTAATGGGCAGGTACCACAGAGTTCTCTCACTGTGTGTGTGCTCTCATCACCTTTATGATGGGGCTGGCCCCCATCACACGAGCATCTGCAACCAGTGATGCTGTGCACCAGCTCCTCAAGGGCTGAGGTGCTGAAGGCGGACTCAGCATCAGATGTGTCTAAAGTTTCATGGCTGTGACTCTGAGATCGCCCTGATCATGGAGCACAAGCTATTGACCAGACAGGAGTCAGACATTCTCAAAGGCTGTGTGAAGATTTATGCAGTGCCCTCACTGCATGTTGTCATCATCTTCCTGTAACTGAGCGACTTTTAGGACCTCCACTGTATCTCCATGACAGAAGCATTCTCACAGAGGGTATTGTCACCGAGATAGGCTAGACTGGAATCAATAGTTCAAAACTGTGGTGTGAGGATCCACAGGGAGACCTCACGGCATGTCATCATCATCCTCGACAAACCTGGCAGCTATGAGGGCCTCTCGAGCATGCCTGCCTCGTCTAGCCAGCGTGAGAGCCTCATCCCCGTCGTCACCATCACCACGGAGTAACCCCTCACCCTCATCCCTGTCAGCGTCCTCCTCATCAGAGGAGACCTCCAGCTCCTCCATCTCTTCACAACGTTTCAGCGTCAGGTTGTAAAGGGCACAGCAGGTGACGACAATATATGACACCCTCTGCGGACTGTATTGCACAGCTCCACCAGACTGGTCCAGGCACTAGAACCGCATCTTGAGCAGCCCAATGGTCTACTCCACCAAGTTGTGAATGCTGCATGAACCTCATTATAGCATCGCTCTGCTGCAGTCTGAGGCCACCGCACGGGTGTCATCAGCCACAGCCTCTGATGGTAGCCCTTGTCCCCAAGGAGCCAACCCTGCAGCTTCTGTGGACCCTGGAAGACTGCACGGATCTGTGAGTGATTCAGGATGTAGGCACCGTGTACACTCCCCGGAAACTGTGCACATGCCTGCAGGATGTGTTTTTGGTGGTCACATACCAGCTGCATGTTCAGTGGGTGGAAGCCCTTGTAGTTGATGAAGTCCACTGAGTGTAGCGATGGAAACTTGAGTGCCACATGAGTGCAGTCAATCGTGCACTACACCTGTGGGAATCCCAAGATCAGGGCAAATCCAATGGCCCTTGCTGAACTGGTCCTGGGCGAAATGCACAAAGTTGTGTGCCATGGAGAAGATGGCATCCATGACCTCATGAATGCATTTGGAAAATCCCACAGAGGTCACCTGTGGAGCCCTCAAAAGGAGCCACTGATGTAGAAATTGAGCACCGTGGTCACTTTCAAAGCCACTGGCAGTGGATGCCCTCCATGTCTCCTTGGCACCAAGTTCTGCAGTAAGTAGCAGATGTCAGCCACCTAGTTCCTAGACATGCGCAGTTGTCGGCGACAATGTTTCTCAGTCATCTGCAGGAATGGCAGGCGGCCTCTATAGACCCTGGGTGTCACTAGGCGCCAACCAGCCACGGCTCGCTGTCAATCCTGGGCAGCATGAGCGGGAGCCCCTGCTGCTCCTTCTTCATGAGGTTGCTGCTCCTGCCTTTGCGCAGCCAGGAGCCTCAGTCGCTCTCTCCTCCGTCTTCTACGGTCTCTGTAGGCCATCAGGCATACAGGTAGGTCACCAGGATCCATGATACTGATGTGGTCCTCCTGCAGCGTGAAAGAGAGAGACGTGGTTATCATGGGTGTACTTAGCACCTTTCCTGGCCCTATGTGACCACCCCTTAACACTTCCTGGAGAGTGCTGGTCACCCCTTGGATGGCCAGAGATGAGTGTCAACCTGCGACATGGAGGACACTGGTCCAAACTAGGAAGCTGAGATTGCAAGGGGCTGTGAGCACCTCCAACAATGACTGCTACATGGCCAGCGTTAGTGAGAAGATTGTACAATGTGTGCAGTCCAACTGGTCCGTGGTCCAAAAGAGTGGTGGAGGACTTGAAGTTTGTACCAGAGGGGTGGGAGGGGGTTGGTGGGTGGGGGCAGGGGTGTGTAAGATCTGGAGCGCTCGGTGGCCCTTTGGTGCCTCCGCATTGCTTGCATGGGTGGACAGGCTAGGAAACTGACCTCAATCATATCACTGTGGCTGCGCCTGATCTGTCTTAGTTGCAGAGGCATGGTCAGTTTATACAGGTGTCCCTACAGCGCGGACACTTCCCTCACTTACCCTCACCCCCCACCTCGATTGCCTGTGTGCGAGTTGCAGCGCCAGAGCAGCACCTGACCCCGCCCCCCCGCCTCTGTCCCTCAGCTGCTCACCACCTCAGTTCCCCCAAAGTGAAGGCCACCAAGTGCACGTCGCCTGTGTACTGTTGTGAAACACGTCGGTGCTCTCTTCCCCGACGTGGACGGATGATATGGTGGGGTTCCAAGAGCTGGTGGGATGGCCTTTTAATTATATGCTAATATATTACAATTAACTCCCCACTGGCTGATGGCGGGAAATATGGCCCACCGTTGGCGGGCTGAGCGGAAAATTGCGACCTGCCTTCCCGCTGGGTCCCGCCATATTTTCCGCGCACCCCACCTATCATGCTCACTACCAGCAGGCTCGGAAAATCCACGCTTTATACGAAAAGGTGCTTCCTGATTTCACTTCAGTGAATGAAATCTACTATAATTTAGCCCTCCATTGTCTTGAAGACTTCTACCAGGTTACCCCTTAACCTTTTTAGCCACAGCATTTAAATAAGTAAATTATATTTCATGTATAAAATATATATAGTATACACATATATAATATATATAATGTATAATATATATATATATATATATATATATATATATATATATACACACACACACACACATACACAACAGGAACTGAAGTGGCATTTTAAACAAATTAATTAATACCTCTCTCCTCCTTTAAAAGACTCTCAAGACAATTTTTTGGCTGTGCCTTCAATCACTTGCCCCAACTTATCACCACCTGCTACTCCACCTGGAAAGTGCCTTGGGATGTCTTAGGACACGAAAGGCACCCTATAAAGGTAAGCTGTAGCTGCTATCTACACAGGCACACTTCCAGCAGGTGTTGTTGGATCGTGATCAGGACCAGTGATTCAAGCTAATTCCCCGCTCCTTGTTTGAGTTAATTGTAGGCAAATTGCAGCGCCCGAACCAACATCTTTATTTGACAAGCCAAATCACTAGGAACAAGGGATTCAGAACATGGGACCTTTCTACATGGTGCAAGTTACTCACCATCTCAGCCACTATAATTGAGTCATTGGAGAGTTTCTACATCACCATCATTATTTGGCACCATTAATACCTAAAGAAAGTTCTCAGCAATTTCACAGGCAGACTTATAGAAAATGGATATTGATCCAGGAAAGAATAGGTTAGGACTACCTGTGAGTGAGCTTCAGCAGGAATGGAGGTAATTACCTTCCAACTAGCCAATATGATGGTCACCATCCAGAACTCCTTGAACTGTTTTTTTTAACCAAATTGCTGCCTACATAGTCAGTCCTATCACTCCAACCCTTCCCCAGCAAAAGTCATAGCACATTCAAACTGTGCTGTTTAGTGCTCGATTCTGGATCCCAAGGAATTGAAAGTATTCCAACAACACTGGTATTTTTGAAGGTTTGCAATTAGTTTCTGCTCCTTGTTACCAATGTTTTTAGCCTCTTCAGCTAATGAGCCTTTGAGTGAAACAAAAATGTTTTTGTGCTTCATTACAAAGTCAGTTGAGTCTTACCTGAAAATGGGGAGCAAAAGCAAATGCCAAACTGTTTTTGATTTAAGAATAATATAACACTGACCACAAAGTGAAGCTTTATTTGTCAGTGGCTGCTAAATTACTCCAGTGAAAATATACTGTTTAACAAAAATAAAGACAGTTATATTCATGTGGAATGCATGATGGGGATCATTGGCTCCCCAGGAAATAAGTGGATCCAAAAATCCAGCCAAGCTGACTAGCCAGGCATCAGTCTATAAACATACCAGTTTAAAAATACAAGCCTAGCTCATTGGGTTATTTTTCATAACTCCCTGCTTCCAGATCTGTACATAATCTGTAGCAATTCTTAACTCTAATATACCTTTGATGTTAAGCTGAACCGCACTAAAATATAACACACTCGTGCTACATTTATACAATCACTTTTATGTGCAGATAAGTTTGGATGCACACCAACAGTGGTAGAATAACTCAAAAGACAATGACATGTAATAAAACTTAGAGAAGCTGTGACACCCCCTCTCAGAGGCCTTCACAAACCAGTTTGAGTTTCTAAAGAATGCAGTAGAAAGGCAGCCTAGCAGAAAGTTTAAATTTGGTGTATTAATACTGTTGTGCTTATTCTCTGTCTTGTTTTCAGTCCATTCCAGGCTGTTATCCATTGTACCTCATGGGAGTTTATATCCCACTTCCAGATTTTTCCTCTCTTGAAGATATACGTTGGGCCACAATCCCATAGGCACTAGCTTTCCTCTAGGATTTCTTGTCCATGTAAGCCTTGCACCATGGCGAGGCTGGGTCAGCTGGCTATTTTCATAACTAAGCCCCATGTGCATTTTCCAGCTTCAATGAATGGAAAATAGAGTGGGAATGCTGGCTGATTTCCATCCTATCAACACCCTCTCCCTGCACACCCCCCGAGCCCCTTACAGCTTGGGCATCAAGATCAAGATTTTGCACCCCTCCAACTACTAACTAAAACCATATTAACGAATGGAAAATAGAAATAAAACATGGCTGAGAGGCAAGGCACGGTAGGAAGCAGAAGAGGAAGTGGGAGTTGTGAAAGGCATTTAAATTAAAAAGGCTTCCTAATTTAGTACATAAATGTTTGGGGAATTACACCTCAAACTAGTAAAGACACTAGTTAGCCAACTTAAGACTGATTCCTTGGGTCGAATTTTCACTCCTGAAAATTCCCGACTCCCTAAACCTGAATTGGGAGAAACTTCCCCGAAGGTTTGGATTTTTGCTCCACATGGCTAACTGGAATGGGGCCTCTGGACACAGTGTGGAGACAACCACATGGGCTGCTGTGTGCTGAGGCAGGCTGTTTAAAAGACCCACCTCAATGGCTATAATAAAACCAGTAAGCCCTCTAGCCCTCACCCCTCTCACACTCCCCATGCATTATCCATGTCAACTCATGCCACCACATGCCCCTCTACTTATCCCATGGCTCCTTATACTCTCCATGTTAATGTCATATCCCTCATACTCTCCATGCCAACTTAGCACCGATTCATATCAACCTATACCTCCATTCATCATCCACTGCCCTTACACCCTCCATGCCAACTCACCCCATCCACCATAGGCAGACCTCAGGGCCATGCTGAGGTGAAATAAAATATAGTTCCAAGTATCTATTACAGACTTCGTTAAAAAAAAACTCATTGATAACAGCCTATTCAATAAATTTAAATTGCTTCAAATACTTAATCATTATAAAAATAAATATTTGTATTCGTAGCTCTACATCGAAGACAGATTTCTCTTTATATCCACTTGGATCTGTCAATCAAACTAGGAACTTACAGGTGGTGGTCCCCCCCACCCCTGCTAACGGAATGCTACATGGAAGCAGTCAAGCTGTTTTAATCCAGTGATAATAGCCCTCAGGCTTATCAGCAAACATCTATTGAAATTGCACTCACTGATTTTTTTCAACTGAGAGTCACAACAGGCTTTCAAGCTTTAAATGGCAGGGTATTTAAATTGCTTGACAGTTCCACAGACCTTATCCACATTTTATGCACATTCGTGTCGGCTGTTAACGATCCCAAAGGGGTACTTCAACCTCTCCAAAAAAGGTGCCCAACCTCTCCAAAGGTAGGCTTAGACCTTTACCTCAAATCTGTGAAGCCCACAAGTCGTGTTTCAGAAACATGGGTGATGAAAGTTGCTTCTAATTGAAGGCATTTGCACTTTTAAATGTGGCTCTGCCGCCATGAACTGCAGATGTGTGAAATAGTGTCCCGTTCACCTCACTGCCCAGAGAAAATGGTGGGTACCAGGTTCGTGAGTGGGGCTTCTGGAATCAGGGCTGTGGAGCTCTCTTGGCTGAGGCACAAAGCCCTTCCAACTGTACAGGAATTCAGGCCCTAGTCATAACAGGGATATAGTTTTGCTTTACCATGGAAATGGAGTTAATTGGGCTGCCAGCATCCTGGTGCTGTCATGGGATGAGAGTGTCACTGCAAAGGCCATAATTGCCCAATCCTCATGGCCCTTGAGAAGGTGGTGGTGAGCCCCCTTCTTGAATCACTGCAGTTTGTGTAGTGGAAGTGCACTCTCTGTGTTGGTCAGGGAGTTTGTTCCAAGACTTTGAACGAACAACAGTGAAGCAATGGTAATATAGTTGTAAGTCAGGATGGTGAGAGATTTGGAGGGAACTTGGAGGTGGTGCTATTCCCATTTATCTGCTGCCCCTGTCCTTCTAGTTGGAAGTCAGAGCTTTGGAAGGTGCTGTCAAAGGAGGCTTGGTGAGTTGCTGCAGCCCATCTTGTAGATGGTACACACTGCTGCCACTGTGATTCAATGGTCGAGGGAGTGAATGTTTATGGATGGCGTGCCAATCAAGCGGGACTGCTTTGTCCTGGATGGTGTTGAGCTCCTGGAGTGTTGTTGGAACTACACTCATCCAGGCTAGTGCAGAGTATTGCATCACCCTCCTGATTTGAACCTTGTAAATGATGGACAGGTTTTGGGGTCAGGAGGTGAGTGACTTATTATAGAATTCCAGTCTCTGACTGCTCTTGCAGCTACTCTATTTACATGGCTTGTGCAGTTTAGTTTCTGGTCAATTATGGATCCAAAAATGGTAATGTTTTTGAATGTCAGGGAGATGGTTGGGTCAGTTTTTTTGGAGATAGTCATTGCCTGGCACTTCAGTGATAATTTAGCATTCATGCCACACATCAGCCCAAGCATGAATGTTGTCCAGTTCTTGCTGCAGATGGTCACAGACTGCTTCAGTATATGAGGAGTTGAGAGTGGTACTGAACACTGCAATCATTAGCAAACATCCCCACTCTGACCTTAGGATGGAGACACGATCATTGATGAAGCAGCTGAAGATGGTTGGTCCTGAGGAACTCTTGCAGCAATGAGATGATTGGCCTTTAGCAATTACAACCATCTGGTTGCAAGGTATTACTCCAACCGTGGAGAGTTTTTTCTGATTCCCCTCGAGTTCAATTTTGTTAAGGCTCCTTGATGCCACACTGAAATTCGACTGTTTTGTCCAAGTTTGGACAAGGGCTGTATAAGGTCTGGAGCCAAGGGGGCCTGGTAAGTCACCAACTGAGCAATATCGAGCAGGTTACTGGTAAGTGGCACCTGATAGCACTATCAACGGCACCTTCCATCACTTTGCTGATGATTGTGAGTATATTGATGGGGTGGTAATTGGTCAGATGGATTTGTCCTGCTTCTAGTGGACAAGGCATTCCTGGGCAATTTTCCACATTGATGGATAAATGCCAGTGTTGTAGCTATACCAGAATAGCATGGCTAGGGGTATGGCTAGGTCTGAAGCACAAATCTTCAGTATGGTTGTAATGTTGGCAAAACTGTCAATGTTCATTGTCATTCATCTGTGAAACTGACAACTTCTGGCATCTACACATAAGATCAAGTGTAGTATCTGTTCTTATCAGTTTAATATCTGATATGTCCCTTATCTGGGGACCATATATTAAATTGATTTTTGGAGCAGGGAGATGGAATAGAGGCTTGCTCCGTCCACTCCACGCATCGACCTGGTATTACAGTATCTCTGGGAACGGTGCACCAGGCTTGGCTTAAATAGCCAAGTGGTTATGGTACTGGGCTTGTAACCCCAAGATCAAGAGTTCAAATCTCACAATGGCAAACTACGAAACAATGTAACTTAATCTGAAACAGATGGAAATGGGTTTGTACTCAAAAAAGTTACACATATGCAGTTAAATGCGAAGGTCCGGATGTTGCTATCAGTGGTTCCCTGCTCCTATCTTGAGAATGCTGAAGTTACCACAGAAAGCTATCTGTAGAAAGCTCTGAATTGACAGGAATTGACCCAGCATATACCTCACTCGACTATCAATCCTTTTTCAAAGAATAGTGCAGGAGAGCATGCCAGGAGCAGCACCAGACATACCTAAAAACGAAGTGTCAACCTGGAGAAGCTACAACACAGGACTACTTGCATGCTAAATGGAGGAATCAGAATGCGATAGACATAGCTAAGCGATCCCACAACAAATCAAAGTTCTACAGTCCTACCGCACCTAGTCATGAATGGTGGCAGGCAATTAAATAACGGAGAAAAACCTACAAATATCTCCATCCTCAATGATGGGGGAGCCCAGCACGTCAGTACAAAAGACAAGACTGAAGCATTTGCAACAATCTTCAGCCAGAAGTGCCAAGTGGATGATACATCTCGGACTCCTCCTGAGGTCCCCAGCATCACAGATGCCAGTCTTCAGTAAATGCGATTCACCCCACGTTAGTCATGAAATGGCTGAAGGCACTGGATACTGCAAAGGCTGTGGGCTCTGACAACATTCCAGCAGTTGTACTGAAGACTTGTGCTCCAGACCTAGCTGCGCCCTCGCCAACTGTTCCAGTACAGTTACAACACTGGAATTAACCTATATGGAACATTGCCCAAGTATGTCCTGGACACAAAAAGCGGGACAAATGCAATCTGGCCAATTACCCCCTATCAGTCTATTTTCCATCATCAATAAAGTGATGGAAGGTGTTTTCAACAGTGCCATCAAGCAGCATTTACACAGCAATAAACTGCTCGCTGATGCTCAGTTTGGGTTCTGCCAGGGCCACTCAGCTCCTGAACTCATTACAGCCTTGGTCCAAACATAGACAAAAGAGCTGAATGTCAGAGGTGAGATGAGCCCAATGCCCTTGACATCAAGGCAGCATTTGACTGAGTATGGCATCAAGGAGCCTGAGTAAACCTGAAGTGAAGGGAATCAGCTGGAAAACTCTCCACAGGTTGGAGTCATAACAAGCACAAAGGCAGATGGTTGTGGTTGCTGGAGGTCAATCTCTCACTCCCAGGATACTGCTGCAGGAGTTCCTCACGGTAGTGTCAGGCTTGCTCCCCTGCTCGTCTTCAAATAGTGACATGGAATGTTTTATGACTACTTGAAGCAGCAGACAGGTGGCTCAGCTCAATGTCTCATCCGAATGTATTGCTCCCGAAGTATTACATTGGATAATGTGCTGACGTCTCTGGAGTTGGACATAAACCTACAACCTTCTGAATCAGAGTCAAAAGTGTTACCACTGACTGGAGGCTGGCACTTTATTTAATACTGATGTCACGCCCAGTATACGCATGAAGATATTACAAATTTTAAAGCTATATTTTAAGAAGTGAACACTAAAGTCGTTAAGCATGCATGTGACTTTTGGCATTTGAACTGTAGACAGTCAGGTCTGCGGCCACCACCTGATTAAATATGGACCTGAGTGAAGGAACTTCACAGCCACTTGTGAAATTCACACACCTCATTACTTAAGGATGGACCAAAACCTATAGACAATGGGGTTTGCAGACAATTCATCGCCATGTTTCATCAGGGCCAAAAGAGACATCAAAACTCAATGGGTGATAAATGGATTACCATCGAACTTTCATTGTATTTTGATAGCCGCTCATCCACAAACTCTCAAGGTGTGAAAAGCCACAACACAGCATGTTTATTGGTCTAACACACCAACTTATTTGGAGGATGATTCTGTACTTGCAAGAAGTCACATGGGTAAGACACCCATGCTTGTAGCCTGTTCTGAGGGAGAGACACCATCTGAAAGCCATCGAACCACCTGCAAAACAACTATGCAGCCAAGATAATAACAGCTATACCTTGAAAGTGGGGGAACGACTCTCCCCGACCTCTTCCAACTTAGAGTTCACCTAAGAATCAGCCTCCTGGAAATTCAACTACAAGAAGCCTTGTAGCTTATTGAGAAATCGCTGCTTTAAAGGCCTTCACTCCAGCCACGGCATCAACTCATCTAAAAGTTAAGAGGCCTGCCATGAAAGAGAGACTGAAACAATTTTAATGTGCAACTGTATTGTTTTTACCTTTGTTTGTATCTATTTTTTGTGTGTGAGAGACTGTGCGCGAGTTGAGTGAGACATCATGTTTTTAAACCTCCGGGCCAAGTGTGGGTTAAAACTCACCAAAAAGCTTGCTGCTGGAATGATTTAAATTAGGGCAACCATTCTGAGGTTAAGAAAATGCACACACCTCACATACAAAAACTCTGATCATAGATAATAGTAAAACACACAAATTCTGTCTGAGACGCTAAATGTGGCTGAACAGATGGTGTAGGAGGGAGGGTTTCTGATATCTGGATCATTGGGATCTCTTCCGGGGCAGGTGGGACCTGTACAAGAAGGATGGATTGCATCTAAATTGGAGGGGCACCAATATCCTGGCTGCGAGCTTTGCTAGTGTCACTCAGGAGGGTTTAAACTAGTATGGCAGGGGGGTGGCAACCAGAGCAATAGGTCAGCAGGTGAAATAAATGACAGGGAACCAGTGAATATGGCCAGTAGGACTAAGCGGAAGGGCAGGCAGGGAGAAATTACTGAACACAGTGGGACTGGGGGTCTGAAATGCATTTGTTTCAATGTGAGAAGTATAACAGGCAAGGCAGATCAACTTAGAGCTTGGATTAGTACTTGGGGCTATGATGTTATTGCTATTACAGAGACTTGGTTGAAGGATGGACAGGACTGGCAGATAAACATTCCGGGATTTAGATGTTTCAGGCAGGATAGAGAGGGATGTAGAAGAGGTGGGGGAGTTGCATTGCTGGTTAAGGGGAATATCACAGCTGTACGACAGGAGGACACCTCGGTGGGCTCATGCAGCGAGGCAATATGGGTAGAGCTCCGGAATAGAAAGGGTGCAGTCACAATGTTGGGGGTTTACTATAGGCCTCCCAATTGCCAGCGGGAGATTGAGGAACAGTTATGTAAGCAGATTTTGGAAAGATGTAAAAGCAATACATTTGTTGTAATGGGTGATTTTAACTTTCCCTATATTGACTGGGAATCACTTAGTGCTAGGGGTTTGGATGGTGCAGAATTTGTAAGGTGCATTCAGGAGAGCTTCCTGAGACAATATGTAGATAGTCCAACTAGAGAAGGGGCAATACTGGACCTGGTATTAGGGAATGAACCCGGCCAGGTGGTCGAAGTTTCAGTAGGGGAGCATTTTGGGAAAAATGACCATAATTCAGTAAGTTTCAAGGTATTGGTGGATAAGGATAACAGGAGTCCTCGGGTTAAGGTGCTTAATTGGGGGAAGGCTAATTATAACAATATTAGGCAGGAACTGAAGAATCTAGACTGGAGGCGGATGTTTGAGGGCAAATCAACAACTGACATGTGGGGGGGGCTTTCAAACGTCAATTGATAAGAATTCAGGACCAGCATGTTCCTGCTAGGATGAAGGATAAGCATGGCAAGTTTCAGTAACAATGGATAACGAAGGATATTGTGAGATTAGTCAAAAAGAAAAGGAAAGACTGGGAACAGATGAAGCCCATGGAGAATATAAAGAAAGTAGGAAGAAACTTAAGCAAGGAGTCAGGAGGGCTAAAAGGGGTCATGAAAAGTCACCGGCAACCAGGATTAAGGAAAATCCCAAGGCCTTTTATACATATGTAAAAAGCAAGAGGGTAGACAGGGAAAGGGTAGGCCCACTCAGGGACAGAGGTGGGAATGTGTGTGTGGAGCCAGAAGAAATGGGAGAGATACTAAATGAATACTTCTCATCAGTATTCACCAAATAGAAGGACTTAGCGGTCGATTTGTCTAGAGAAGAGTGTGTAGATAGCCTGGATCATGTTGAGATCAAAAAAGAGGTATTAGGCGTCTTGAAGAATATTAAGGTAGATAAGTCCCCAGGGCCAGATGGGATCTACTCCAGGGAGGCAAGGGAGGAGATTGCTGGGGCCTTGACAGAAATCTTTGTATCCTCTCTGGCTACGGGTGAGGTCCCAGAGGACTGGAGAATGGCCAATGTTGTTCCATTGTTTAAGAAGGGTAGCAGGGATAATCCAGGAACTCACAGGCCGGTGGGCATTACATCAGTGGTAGGGAAATTATTGGAGAAGATTCTTCATGACAGGATTTACTACCATTTGGAAGCAAATAGGCGTATTAATGAGAGGCAGCATGGTTTTGTGAAGGGGAGGTCGTGACTCACTAACTTGATCGAGTTTTTCGAGGAAGTGACAAAGATGATCAACGATGGAAGGGCAGTGGATGTTATATACATGGATTTCAGTAAGGCCTTTGACAAGATCCCTCATGGCAGACTGGTACAGAAGGTAAAGTCGCACGGGATCAGAGGTGAGCTAGCAAGATGGAAACAGAATTGGCTTGGTCATAGAAGGTGTGGGTAGCAGTGGAAGGGTGCTTTTCTGAATGGAGAGCTGTGACTAGTGGAGTTCCGCAGGAATCAGTGGTGGGACCTTTGCTGTTTGTAGTATACATAAATGATTTGGAGGAAAATGTAACTGGGCTAATTAGTAAGTTTGCAGATGACACTAAGGTTGAAGGGGTTGCAGATAGTGAAGAGGATTGTCAAAGGATACAACGGGATATAGATTGGTTGGAGACTTGGGCGGAGAAATGGCAGATGCAGTTGAATCCGGACAAATGCGCGGTAATACATTTTGGAAGGTCTAATACAGGCAGGAATTATACAGTAAATGGCAGAACCCTTTAGTGCATTGACGGGCAGAGGGATCTGGGTGTACAGGTCCTCAGGGAACTGAAAGTGGCAACGTAGGTGGATAAAGGTAGTCAGGAAGGCATATGGCATGCTTGCCTTCATTGGCAGGGTTATTGAGTATAAAAGCTGGGAAGTCATGCTGCAGCTGTATAGAACCTTGGTTAGGCCACACTTGGAATATTGCGTGCAATTCTGGTCACCACATTACCAGAAGGATATGGAGGAGTTGGAGAGGGTGCAGAGGAGATTTACCAGGATGCTGCCTGGTCTAGAGGTTATTCGCTATGAGGAGAGGTTGGAGAAACTCGGATTGTTCTCACTAGAGCGACGGAGATTGAGGGGCGACTTGATAGAAGTTTACAAAATTATGAGTGGCATGGACAGAGTAGATAGTCAGAAGCTTTTTTCTAGGGTGGAAGAGTCAATTACTAGGGGACATAGATTTAAGGTGAGAGGAGGAAACTATAGAGGAGATGTGCGGGGCAAGTTTTTTTACGCAGAGGGTAGTGAGTGTCTGGAATTCGCTGCCAGGGGAGGTGGTGGAAGCAGGTACGATAGTGGTGTTTAAGAGGGAGCTTGACAAATACATGAATAGGATGGGAATGGAGGGATACAGACCCCGGAAGTGCAAAATGTTTTAGTTGACGGGCAATATGATCGGCGCAGGCTTGGAGGGCCGAAGGGCCTGTTCCTTTGCTGTACTTTTCTTTGTTCTTTGTTCTGTGTAAACTTTAATTAAACACTACTCAAAAATAAGCTGTTTCCAAGTAACTTATTTTCCTAAAGCTACATGTTAAAGAAAGATTAAAACTTATCGTTAACTCTTCCACAAGAATTGCTATTTTTAACCAAATTGAGGAAATTATTTATTGGACATTTATAAATAAATATTATGTTCACACTATCTAAACATGGGAGGAAGGGGAAAACTTTTCACATAAAGCACCACTTAAATCAGCACTACATCGACTACATCAATTCCGAGGGAAGCTGTGGGGGATATTAGTGCAGCTTTCCTCATTGATATCCATTTTGAAAGCCACATGGGTCATATAGAAACAGTCTGTGGTGTGGCTGCCCCTGGGGAATTGATGCAGCTTATGGAGTGCAGCTTTAAATGCCTCTGATTTTTTCCCCCAGGAAATATTAGAAATCAATTTAAGGGACCAGTAATCTCAGTTGGCCAGAAGCATGGAGCAGAATAATGCCAAAAGCATAGGTTCAACCCCCATACTGGCTGAGATAGTTCTTGGCATCTACTTCCTTGCCTCAGTGATACCATGGCACAAGCCATGGTTAGTAACCCTCGGTAGACTGCAGCAAAGGGTAAAAGCAGAGAAACACCCTGTACCAGCCATCCACTGCAGCTGCCAAGTTACACAGACATCTTTGATCCTCCTTGCCTCTGGGATCAAGCCGAGAGGATGGGGTGGCAGCGCACACCTTTCCTCCAATATAATCAAAATCCTTAAGATAGGTTAAGATGCAAAAAGTGTGACCTTTGAAATCACTTACAGCTTGGATATACTCAAACAATGAGGGGTCAACCACTATTACAGCTACTATCAGTTTGCTTGTTCCAGCATTAAAAAATATAAAAATAACTTTCATGCAGAAAGAAAGATGCTTTCAAACAATTTTAGCAGAATCAAACAAATAAAGCTAGCAATTTAGAATCTGTGTTACCTGGTACTACCAACACTCTGACATATAATCCCGCTAACCAGATTTCTTACTTCATAGATAGTGAGTCTTTGCTAAAACTGCTGTAATTTCTAAGCAATCCGAACAATTCATACACAATTCCCATGATTGAGTGTACATCCATTTTAAATGAAAGTAACTGTTGTGCAGAATTCTATGTGGTAATAAGGATAAACAAATATTTGTATTTTTATTTCAAGCAATGTGTAAATACAATATTTGAAAATAAAATATTTACAGAACATAAATCTCAGAAATTAGAAAAAGTCATTCAGTCCATTACAACTAATTTCTCTAATATTCAACTTTTCCACCCTAGCATCCATCTCTATTTTGTGGTGATTTGCCTGATAACTTAATGCATTTGGAATAAGCTAATATTATTTTTCTAATTTGTGTTTCACATTTATTTTCACCAATTTAAAAACATGGCATTTGGTCATTCTAGTCTGACTTACCTTGAAGTGATACTGAGTTCATGTTCTCTGTCTATACTATTTCATATTTTATAAATAGTATATAAATAGTTGAAGCTGTCTGGTTATGTCATGAACAATAGATAGTTCCTTTAGTATTTCTCCACAATTATTGGAGGATGCACGATCAGCAAACAGGTAGGTATGGATTTATCCAATCTACAAACTTACAGAATGATAGAGTTATGAGCTAATAAATTAAGTCTGCTGCTGGATAATATCAGGTGGGTGCCAGCCACATTTTCCATTTACACAATGGAGATAAACAAAGCATAGTTAAAAGGTCTTAAAATGTCAGAAATCCATACTAAAGCAGTGTATAAATAAAGTCGTGCCAGATTAACTAATGGATTAACGCGATGAAAAGTACTATGAAACCATATGATTATTCACTGGTAGTTGTCAACTTATTTGTTCCAAAGCACACAATTCTCTATGGCATGTGGTTGCTTTCCAAAGAGTTCTAACTCAGTAGTACAATCCTGCATGCCCATATATAGGAAAAAAAAAGCCCGTTGAAAATATTTTCATGATGTCAACAATATAACCCATGGAATCAGGCTTTTATAGTGAAGTGCTGTATAGCCAGTTCACATATTCACATTGAAAATTATACATATGCAGGATTTCTCACATATTGTATGTTGACTTTTAACATAAAACTCCCATAATGTTAATAATGCAGCAATACCATTTAATTATACACTGCACTGCACTTTGATTTGATCAAAATCAACACTACTCTCTACCTTTGAGCATCTTGTGTTTACATACCTGATCTGGTCACGTGCCTCCCCACATCTTGCATTTGACAGTAGGTTTCCCTATCACAGCTGAACGTTTCCAATATTTTAATTAGGCATATACGATAGATATTAGGGAATTAGAAGGTACAGCTGTATTAATCAATACCTGTGTTACATATGCCATAATAGAAAGGCAACGATGGCAAACAGACTGTAGCTTACTAATGCGGATCTGATAACATCAGTAACACTTACATCAGGCATTTTTAATCTATATAATTATGTACTAAAACAAAAACAAAAATACCTGGAAAAACTCATCAGGTCTGGCAGCATCTGTGGAGAAGAGCACAGTTAATGTTTTGAGTCCGCATGACTCTTCAAGAGAACTAAGGAAAAATAGAAAAGGGTGAAATATAAGCTGGTTTAAGGGTGGGTGGGACAAGAAGAGCTGAATAGATCTTCTTGTCCCCCCTCCCCCCCCCCTTAAGCTTATATTTCATCCCTTTTCTATTTTTCCTTAGTTCTGTTGAAGAGTCATGCGGACTCGAGACATTAACTGTGCTCCTCTCCACAGATGCTGCTAGACCTGATGAGATTTTCCAGGTATTTTTGTTTTTGTTTTGGATTTCTAGCATCCGAAGTTTTTTGCTTTTATAATTATGTACTAATGTGCCTTTTCTCTTTTCTTGGTATTGTTCAATCCCTGGAGCGTAAGGTTCACAAATAATGTAGACATTGAGAGTCATAATAAAGCCATGTGGTATTTAAGGTCCACCTCCCCTTCATTTATAGCCCTCAGCAGACAATGTTCCATGTGCCTCTGAGCTTCCATTTGTAACCTCACCCGTGTGTGGAACATCACCCGCAATGGGTTGAATGATGTTTCTTTAGTCTCTGGTAGAAGTAAATAAGGGAATAGTATTAGGATTAAAGATTCAGGGCTAGCTTCCACAGAGAAAGTGAGAGTGGCTTTTAAAATGACATTATTTAATAAAACTTGTCCCTAGTATTTTTTTCCAGTTCCTTTGTTTGGCTGTTGACAGCAGCAGAACTGAGAAGCTTTCCCCGTGTGGAATGATAGGGATAAACCTGTGTTGCAGAAGTGTGATGCAGGATTCCTGCGTCACCCTTGTACAATTCACTGTTTAAAACAGTGTTCAATAAAAGAAGAACAACAATAACATTTCAGCTGCAAAATACCATGACCACACTATAGGAATGCTGCTGTATGGTAACAAAATACAGGAAAATGTAGATAGAATTATTTGTAGAACAGTAGACAATGAATTTCAGAAATTTGAGTAAATAATATGTATTTTCCTCAGTTTCTAAATAACATATTACTTACATAAACTAAAAAATTCCAGACTAAGGATCCAAGACCAAATTTAAATTTTACAGAATATATTAATACTACTCATAAAAGCAAGCAAGGAACATTAAAACACTTTCCCTAAATATTGGGTGAACTATCTTTATAGCATTTTCTCACCCTCCTTATAAAAAAAGCCACTTAAGTGTCATAAAATGAACTTTTCCAGACAATTTATCCAGACAAGATTATTTTAAAGATTTTTGCCTCTATTTGAAGAAGAACAGGAGCTCTCTAAGTCTGTCTGCTGAAGACTAACCATGTAGAGATTTGCAGAAAGAGCCTCAGGGATTGTGGTGGTACTTCCTTGTATTTTGTTTCAGGTCATCTCCCCTGTAAGAATGTGGAGAGAGTGGAAATAGCCTGCATGCCATCATGGGAATACAACTCAGGTTTCAGAAAGCATTCATGGAGGGTGGGGGGCTGACAGCAGATGCTGGAGCAAAATATCCAGTGTATGGATTTTCCACTGATTCCTTCCTCCTACTTACACCATGAATCTTTAAGGTCCAACATCATCAAACCTACTGAAAGGGGTGATGGTGGTGCTTTTTTCAGGCAAACCAACAGTTAACTGTCAAGCATTGTTTGAAATTTAAAACAGGCAGCTTGACCCTGATTGGTCAATGCCAGCCAGTCACGTCATTGGTGCATAGTCCATGGCAACACCTCTGGTTGACAAGTGGACTCTGATTGACAATCAGCACTCTCTTCACATACAGTATAAATTGTTGTTTTCCCCTTATATTGGAATTCTTGCAGTGTCCTGATGAGTGCAAGGCAAAAAGCTTAGACATGTCTATTTTCTCAGCAATACTCAAGAGTCCAAACTCTTCTACCTCCTCCTGGGCCATGATCCCACCATCAAACATCAAATCATTGTCTTCAGAACTGTCACTGACGTTACCTCCTTTGAAAATCTTCCCTTCATGGCCTGGAACTCATATTTAGACCCCCAATCCTGAAGAGCCCACTTCTACCTCCTTCCCAAAATCCACAAGCAGGGCTTGTAGATCGATGGTTTCAGTTTGCCCTTGCCCCACTGAACTGATTTCTTCCCATCTTGACTCTTTATCCCCCCCTTGTCCAATTTCTTCCCGCCTACGTCCATGATTATTCCAATGCCTTCTATCACTTACCAGTGTCCAGCTTCCTCTCCTTAGCCATTTCCTTTTCACCATGGACACGCAATCTCTCTACACTTCCATCTCCCACCAAGACAGCCCGAGGGCTCTCTGCTTCTTCCATGAAAAGAGACCCAACCAGTCCTCTTTCACTCCCATTCTCCTCTGGCAGCTAATCTTGTTCTCACATTAAACAACAACTCCTCCAACTCCATTCACTTCCTCCAAAAAAAATTGTTTTACAATGCGTTTACAATGGTGACTGGAAAATCACTAATGTAACCCCCCCTGTTTAAGAAGGGAGTGAGGCAAAAGACGGGAAATTACAGGCCAATTAGCCTGACCTCAGTCATTGGTAAGACTTTAGAGTCCATTATTAAGGATGAGATTTCAGAATACTTGGAAATGCATGGTAAAATCGGGCAAAGTCAGCATGGTTTCATTAAGGGGAGGTCATGCCTGACAAATCTGTTAGAATTCTTTGAGGAAGTAACGAGTAGGTTAGACAAAGGAGAGCCAATGGATGTTATCTACTTGGACTTCCAGAAGGCCTTTGACAAGGTGCCGCACAGGAGGCTGCTCAGTAAGATAAGAGCCTATGGTGTTAGAGGCAAGGTACTAGCATGGATAGAAGATTGGCTGTCTGGCAGGAGGCAGAGAGTGGGGATAAGGGGGTCCTTCTCAGGATGGCGGCCGGTGACTAGTGGAGTTCCGCAGGGGTCAGTGTTGGGACCACAACTTTTCACTTTATACATTAATGACCTAGATGAAGGAACTAAGGGCATCCTGGCTAAGTTTGCAGATGATACAAAAATAGGTGGAGGGACAGGTAGTATTGAGGAGGCAGGGAGGCTGCAGAAGGATTTGGACAGGTTAGGAGAATGGGCAAAAAAGTGGCAGATGGAATACAATGTGGGGAAGTGTGAGGTCATGCACTTTGGTAAGAAGATTAGAGGCATAGACTATTTTCTAAATGGGGAGAAAATTCAGAAATCTAGAGTGCAAAGGGACTTGAGAGTCCTAGTCCAGGATTCTCTTAAGGTTAACTTGCAGGTTGAGTCAGTAGTTAGGAAGGCAAATGCGATGTTGGCATTTAGAGAGGACAAGAATATAAAAGCAGGGATGAGCTGCTGAGGCTTTATAAGGCTCTGGTCAGACCACATTTAGAATATTGTGAGCAATTTTGGGCCCCGTATCTCGGGAAGGATGTGCTGGCCCTGGAGAGGGTCCAGAGGAGGTCCACGAGAACGATCCCAGGAATGAAAGACTTAACATATGAGGAACTTTTGAGGACTCTGGGGTCTATACTCGATGGAGTTTAGAAAGATGAGGGGGGATCTGATTGAAACTTACAGAATACTGAAAGGCCTGGATAGAGTGGACGTGGCGAAGATGTTTCCATTAGTAGGAGAGACTAGGACCCGAGGGCACAGCCTTAGAATAAAGGGAAGACCTTTTAGAACAGAGATGAGGAGAAAATTCTTTAACCAGAGAGTGGTGAATCTATGGAATTCATTGCCACAGAAGGTTGTGGAGGCCAGGTCATTGAGTGTATTTAAGACCGAGATAGATAGTTTCTTGATTGGTAAGGGGATCAAAGGTTACAGGAAGAAGGCGGGAGAATGGGGTTGAGAAACTTATCAGCCACGATTGAATGGTGGAGCAGATTCGATGGGCCGAATGGCCTAATTTCTGCTCCTATGTCTTATGGGTACCCGCATGGGTTCTCGCTATACTTCTGGTATATGTGGAACATTTCTTATTCATTTCCAACTCACGTCCCCTTTCTCAACACAGAGGGTGATGATGGTCTGGATTGCACCGCCTGGGAGGGTGATGGAGGCAGGTTGCCTCACATTCTTTAAAAAGTACCTGGATTAGCCCTTGGCACGTCAAAACATTCAAGGCTATGGGCCAAGTGCTGGTAAGTGGGATTAGGTAGGTAGGTTAGGTAGGTGGGTCAGGTTTTTCTCACATGTAAATTTATGGTAAATTTATGACTTTATCAGTGCCACTTTCTGCTTTTGCCCTAAACTGGAAAATTTCATCAACTTGGTTTATAATTTCCACCCTTTCCACTATCACAGAATCAGAATCACAGTGCAGAAGAGGCCCTTCGAGTCTGCACCGACATGTGAGAAACACCTGACCCACCTACCTAACCTACCTACCTAATTCCATTTACCAGCGCTTGGCCCATAGCCTTGAATGTTTTGATGTGCCAAGTGCTCATCCAGGTACTTTTTAAAGGATGTGAGGCAACCTGCCTCCACCACCCTCCCAGGCGGTGCAATCCAGACCATCATCACCCTCTGAGTAAAAAAGCTTTTCCTCACATCCCCTAAACCTCCTGCCCCTCACCTTGAACTTATACCCCCTTGTGACTGACCCTTCAACTAAGGGGAACAGCTGCTCCATATCCACCCTGTCCATGCCCCTCATAATCTTGTACACCTCGATCAGGTCGCCCCTCAGTCTTCTCTGCTCCAATGAAAACAACCCAAGACTATCCAACGAAATTGGTTCTCACTTCACATGGTGCAACTCCGACTCTTCTCTTCCTAGACTTCTCTGTCACCATTTCTGGGGACAGGCTAGCAATGAATATTCATTATAACCCCACTGACTCCCACAGCTACCTTGATTACACTACCTTACACCCCACTTTCTGTAACAACTCCATTCCATTCTCTCAGTTTCTCCATCGCACCTGTTCTGATGATGCAGTTTTTACCATACCAGCATTGCTGTTATGTTTTCCTTTTTCCTCCTCCGAGGATTTCCCACCACTGCAGTCCAACAGGGTCCACAACCATATTCATTCCGTTTCCCAAACTTCTGCTCTCACTCTTCTATCTTCTCCCTCCCAGAAACATGAAAAATTTCCCTTGTCCTCACCTTACATCTCACTAGCCCTCGTATTCAACAGTTCATTCTCCACCATTCCTACCACCATTAAACACCTCTTCCCCTCCCTCTTCAGTATTCTGATAGGGAATATTCCCTCCTAAAACTCTGATCCACTCCTCAATCACCCTCATCAACCTCTCCCCTTCCCACAGCACCTTTCCACGCAACCTCAGGGGATACGATGCCTGCTTTCTTACCTCTCGTGCCTCACTGTCCAACACCACACACTCTTTCAAAGAGAAAAAGCAATTTACATTGTAAAGAACATATATTTTTATTTCTGTTGGACTGTGGATTAAAATTACAATGCAGTTTGAAAGACATGTCTACTGGAACAGTGTGAGGGATATATACAATGTTGCTGTCCTGGGACAGTGTGCGCCATGAAAGACAGGATGGTGCCGAGGAGGAGCCTGGTCTAATGGGGTACTGCCTAGAACAATGTTTTAATTGGCATCTGATCAGGTGACCAGGTTTGTGAGAAAGTAGTGCAAAAGAAAGATCCCTAGCCTGAAAAAAGAAAAGACCTAAAACCTCTTTCTCCTGTGTGTATAAGATTCCAGTAATTCTATAATAATAGCTGGCTGTTTTTTTCCCCCTCATCGGTCTATAACCTGCTCTTTCTGAAAAACCTGTCGAGAGGAAAAGGGGAAATCACCATTAGAGACATTGAAAAGCAAGTGCTCAACCAGTGAACTAAAGGCTAAAAGTTCTGGGTAAGTCACCTCACGTCATCAACAAAGAACTGAAAGGAATTTGGAAGACATCGGTCAAAATCAACCCATTGAATCCCATACTCTGGAATTGGTGCTATTGAACTGTTTTATCCCACCATTAAATTCTATGTTTTTGTGTGTCTTGTGTCTTGTATGTGTATGGAAAAGGATTTAAGAAGGGGTAGAGTTTAGGTTATAGAGTTAGAAATTAGCAACTCATATTTTTTCCTTTGGCCACTGGCTAAAGACAATTTGTTCAAGAAACAGTTATTGACTTACTAAGTTTACAAACCTGGTGCTCGTATTCTGTTAACCTAAATTAAACAATTTAAATTAAACAAGGTTTGATCAAACTTTTCACATTTGTTGCGGCTTAGGGAGTAGTGGGGCTTGATATTGCAGCGCACTATCTCCAGTGATTCATGATAAAGTTTGGGGGCTTGTCCCGGGATATTTTGGAACCAAAGTCAAAGAAGATTTGGGTGTAAATTTAGTTATGTAATAAAAGCTAAAAGCAAAAATAAGATGGCATTGGAAACTGCTAAAGCTTTCCTGCAAGTGGAAGTGACGTCCCTGATGATTTTACCAAGGGATCCCACAAGCCAGGTTAATCAAATTGACAAGTAAATTAAGAACAGGATTCCCTGCCAAAGCTAGGAAGGAGAGATAATCGAAGAGATAGGACAGCATTTAAAACCGGAAGGAGTACCTGACAGATCGAGTTCCTGAAGGGCGATTCATTGGAATGGGCTCAAATTCAGTTGCAAAAAAAAATTGAACTAGAGGCAGCAGAACAGGAAAGAGAAAGGGCATTCCAAATGGAACAGATAGAAAGGCAGGAGAGAGAAAGAAAACAGGAAGGGGAATTAGAAATGGTAAGGTTAGAAAAGGAGGAAAGAGAAAATGAGAGACACACAGAATTCCAGCTTAGAATGCTGGCAGTTAAAAAAAGAGACACCAGTAGGTGAGGCAGGACTTATTTCCAGATCAGAACCCAGTGGGGAGATGTTTAAATTTGTACAAACTCTTTCAAAGTTTGAGGAAAGGGATGTTGAAGCATTCTTTATTTCATTTGAGAAGACAACTAAACAGATGAGCTGGCCAAAGGAAAACTGGACATTGCTCATGCAGTGCAAATTGACAGGTAGAGCACAGGAAATTTATGCTTTACTGTCAGAGAAGGTTTCTAGGGGTTATGATGTGGTGAAAAGGGCCATTTTGAATGCATATGAGTTGGTCCCTAAAGCATACAGACAAAAGTTTTGAAATTTAAGGAAACAGCCTGGGCAAACTTACATTGAATTTGAAAGGGTTAAGCAAATTAGTTTTGACAAGTAGATATGAGTATTAAGCGTTGAAACTACCTATGAAGTTCTCAGAAAGACCATTCTCTTGGAAGAATTTAAAAGCTCCCTAACTTCTGTAATGGAAACCCATGTTGAAGACCAAAGGGTTGCAACTGCTAGACAGGCAGCAGTAATGACTGATGATTATGAGCTGATCCATAAAGCTAAACCATTTTTCTATCACTCCCATAAGGTTGAAAAGGGTAGAAAATGTGAGTGAAAGGAAGGCAAGTAGCCAGGGTAAAGAATAGATAGCTGGGAATACCTTGAGATCTCCTCTTCAGATCAGGAAGGAAGGTCCTGAGGGTGGAGGTGAAACTCGAAGGCCTAAGTGTTTCCATTATAATAAAGTGGGGCTCATTTGTTCATAATGCTGGAAGTTGCAAGGGAAGCCCACGGGACTTATTGGAGTTCATACGAGTGACTCCAAAAAAGAACTCAAAAAGAAAATGCCACCGATCAAATTGTAGCTTTAACTACAAATAAGGGTCTGGAGGAAATATTGCTGTGAATTTAGGTGAAGTGAATAAGGTAGATATAAAGGGTTTTTGTCTAAAGGAAAGATAACCCTTTTTTCACCAAATGATGCAGCTAAACCCATAACTACGTTAAGGGAAACAGGAGCTACTCAAACTCTTTTATTGGAGAAGGACCTGGTTTTCCCTTCAGAGAGTTCAATGAAAGCTAAAGTATTGGTAAACAGGATGAGTGGAGAGTATATCCCACTTCCATTGTACAAAGTGCAGGTGGAGTGTGATTTGTAGTCTGGATCGGTGATTGGAGGAGTGGTTAAGAAATTACCCATGGATGGATTTGATTTACTCCTGGGGAATGATTTGGCAGGAGTAAAGGTTTTAGCTTTGCCCATAATTATGGAAAGTTCGAGAGAGGCTAAAGAGATGGAACAGCTACAAGAACAAGTTCCTGGCATTTTTCCATCATGTGTGGTGACCAAAGCAATGGCTAAACAAAGTCCATCACCAGATGTCAAAGGAATACCATGAGCAGATGTCAGAGTAGCCAAAACTTTATTTAAGGATGAGGATAATTTAAAGGAAGTGTTTGGCAGGTTTTTATTAATTGAGGCTCAGAAAGCAGATCCGGAGTTAAACAAGTTAGCACAGTCAATTCATATTGAAGCTGAGGCAGAAGGCATTCCGGAGTGCTATTATATTATAAACGGAGTTCTGATGAGGAAGTGGAGACATCCTCACAGACCTGCGGAATAAGGAATGGACAGTTGTTCATCAAATAGTGGTATCACCCAAATACCGTAAGGAGATATTGCGAGTAGCACATGAAATTCCCACAGCAGAATATGTTGGAGCATGGAAAACCCAAACATCGATAAACAGACATTTTTTCTGGCTAAGACTTCATGAGGGCACAGTGCAATTTTGTAAAACGTGTCATACATGTCAGGTAGTAGGTAAACTTCAACATATAATCAAACCAACACCTTTAATACCTGTACCAGTTTTGAAGAACCATTCAGTCAGATATTAATAGATTGTGTAGGACCATTACCCAAAACGAAAGCAGGGCATCAGTAAACCCTTACAATCATGGATGTGACAACCCAATTTCCAGAAGCTATTCCTTTAAGGACAATTACAGCTAAGGTGGTAGTGGAAAAGTTAACTCAGCTTTTCACTTGTTATGGCCTACCAATTGAAATACAATCTGACCAAGGTTCTAACTTCATGTCTAGAATTTTCCAGGACATAATCAGCAATTTGGGTATCCAAACAACTGAAGTCTATAATCCATGGACTTGGGGAGCTTTAAAGAGATACCATCAGACTCTCAAAACCATGTTTAAGGCCTATTGCCATGAATACCCAAATGACTGGGACAAAGGATTAAATTTCTTACTATTTGCTACCAGGCATTCTCCAAATGAATCTACTGGATTTAGTCCATTTGAATTGATCTAAAGTCATGAAAGAAGAGGATCTGTTTAAGCAATCACAGTTGGCTGGCTGTCATAAATCTGGCCTGAAGCGAATTTGCAAAAGCAAGGGTAATGTACCTAGGTCATATTGTAGGACAAGGACAAGTGTTGCCAAAGTGAACACTCTAACAGAATTCCCCATTTCCTATAATTGTGAGAAATCATGAGATTTTTGGGAATGTGTGGGTTTTATCGGGAGTGTGTGCCTAACTTCAGCACAACAGCTATACCTCTCACCAATTTGTTAAGAAAACAGGCAAAAGTATTATGGTCAGTAGAATGCCAAGCAGCCTTTGAAAAGCTGAAGGCAATCTTAATAAATGAACCAGCGTTGGCCGCTGCTGACTTTACTTAATCTTTTAAAATGGCAATTGATCCTAGTGACTTAGGGGTTGGTGTAGTCCTATTAGAAGCTGATCAATTAGGGATAGAGAAGCCAGTGGGGTACTTTTCCAAGAAATTAAATCCATATCAGAGGAAGTACTTTGCAGTGAAAAAAGGCTAGCATTGTTGTTGTCCCTTCAACAATTTGAAGTTCATGTCCAACACAACAACAAAGAAACACTAATTTACACTGACCACAATCCGCTGGCATTCATTGATAAGTTTAAACTTGAAATGCAATACTGTTTAGGTGGAGTCTATTGTTTCAATCTTTCAATGTAAAGATTGTTCACATTGCCGGCAAAGATAATGTGATTACAGATGCATTGTCCCGGGTGTAAAATACTGAAATAAGTTAAAGGGGTAAGAAATGCTAAAGATTGTATAAGGGGGAGGAAGGATGAATGGAAGTAAGTCTTGTGTTTTGCTGTCCATGTGCCACATAACTTGTAATGAAACACTTCTGAAATGGTGTTTCCTCTCTTTCAAGGGTGGAGGAATGTAAAGAACATATCTTTTTTATTTCTGTTGGGCTGTGGATTAAAATTACAATGGCTGCAGCTTTAAAGACATGTCTACTGGAACAGTGTGAGGGATATATACAATGTTGCTGTCCTGGAACAGTGTGCGCCATGAAAGACAGGATGGTGCTGAGGAGGAATCTGGTCTTACAGGGAACTGCCTAGCAACAAGATTTTAATTGGCTCCTGATCAGGTGACCAGGTTTGTGAGAGAGCAGTGCAAAAGAAAAGCTCCTAGCCTGTGTGTATAAAATTCCAGTAATTCTACAATAATAGCTGGCTGTTTCTTTCCCCTCATATCTCCACAGCCTGCTCTATCTCCGATAAACCCCTATCGAGAGGAAAAAGGGAAAATCACCATTAGAGACATTGAAAAGCAAGTGCTCAACCAGTGAACTAAAGGCTGAAAGAGCTTGGGAAGACCACCTCACGTCGTCAACAAAGAACTGAAAGGACTTTGGAAGACATCGGTCGAAATCAACCAATCGAATCCTGTATTCTGGAATTGGTGCTATTGAACATTTTATCCCACCCTTAAAATCTATGTTTTTGTGTATCTTATGCATCTTATATGTGTGTGTATAGGGATTTAAGAAAGGGTAGGTTATAGAGTTAGAAATTAGCAGCTCATGTTTCTTCCTTTTGCCACTGGTTAAAGACAATTTATTCAATAAATGGTTATTTGCTTATTAAGTTTACAAACCTGGTGCTCGTATGCTGTTAACCTAAATTAAACAATTAGGCGGTTTGGTCAAAATTATCACATTAGTTGGGCTTGGGGAGCAGTGCAGCTTGAAATTGAAGTGCACCATTCCCAGTGAGTCATGACAACGTGAACTTACTTCAATTTGGTAAAGTGTATTCACTGCTCACAATGCAGTCTGCTCACTGGGGAGGCTTAAATGCAGATTGGGTCACCGCTTTAAGGAACACCTTATTCAGTCCATAATTATGACCCAGAGTTTCTTGTTGCTTGCCACTTTAATTTTATGACCTCAGCCTCTTAGTGTTCCAGTGAAGCTCAACTCAAACTTGAGGAACAGCACCTCATCTTTTGATTAGGCACTTCACAGCCTTTTGGATTCAACATTGAGTTTAACAATTAAAGAACATAATCTCCGCCCCCATTTTATTCCCTTTCTCATCGCTGCTTTTGGATTTCCTCTCATTTTTCTCATTTTGTTTTCTGAGGGCAGCTCCACATCGTTCTGCTATTCACACCACCTCTAGACACACTTTTTGCTTCTTTACTTGTCCATTGGCTCTGTCCTACCAATATATTTGATCATATAATCTCTCCTGTTTGCAACCTATCATTGACCTTCCCTTTTGCTCATTTTCCCAAACCCCAGCCCCTTTTACTTACTGAAAGCCTATCACATCTTTAACTTTTCTCAAATCTGATGAAATCTCAGCCATCTGAAACTTAACTCTGTTTCTCTCTTCACAGATGCTGCCTGACCCGTTAAGTATTTGCAGCATTTTCTGTTTGCATTTCATATTTCCAGCAATTTTAAAAATTAATTCATGGGACGTGGGCTTCACTGGCTGGGCCAGTATTTATTGCCGATCCCTAGTTGCCCTTGAGAAGCTGGTGGTGTGCTGCCTTCTTGAACCACTGCAGTCCATGTGCTGTAGATATACCCACAGTGCTGTTAGGAAGGGAGTTCCAGGATTTTGACCCAGCAACAATGAAGGAATGGTGATTATATTTCCAAGACAGGATAGTGAGTGACTTGGAAGGGAACTTCCAAGTGGTGGTGTTCCTATCTATCTGCTGCTCTTGTCCTTCTAGATGGTAGTGGTCGTGGGTTTAGAAGGTGCTGTCTAAGGAGCCTTGGTGAAATACTGCAGTGCATCTTGTAGATGGGACACACCGCTGCTACTGTGTGTCGGTGGTGGAGGGAGTGAATGTTTGTGGCTGTGGTGCCAATCAAGTGGACTGCTTTGTCCTGGATGGTGTCAAGTTTCTTTAGTGTTGTGGGAGCTGCACTCATTCTGGAAAATGGGAAGCATTCGATCACACTCCTAACTTGTGCCTTGTAGATGGTGAACAGGATTTGGGGAGTCAGGTGGTGAGTTATTTGTCGCTGTATTCGTAGCCTTGGACCTGCTTTTGTAGCCACAGTATTTATATGGCTTGTCTAGTTCAGTTTCTGGTCAATGGTAACCCCAGGATGTTAATAGTGGGGGATTCAGTGATGGTAATGCCATTGAATGTCAAGGGGCGATGGTTAGATCCTCTCTGGTTGGAGATGGTCATTACCTGCACTTGTGTAGCACGAATGTTACTTGACACTTGTCAGCCCGAGCCTGGATATTGTCCAGGTCTTGCTGCATTTGGATATGGACTGCTTCAGTAACTGAAGAGTCGCGAATGCATTTGCAATATTTTGCTTTAGTGTTGTCTTGACTTATTATGAATGTTGCCCTTATGAATGGAAGTGTTGCTCCTGTGTTCTTTTAGCAGTAAGTCATCCAAGGAAGAAAAGCAAACTCCGAATCAGAGATTTGATCCTACCTTTTGGTACTACATGCTGACACTAGTCCTGTCAGGCAAAGTCAAATCAAGTTACTTGGAAGTATCGAAAACAACAAAGCAGCTGGAACTATTTCAAATCTCTGCCTCCAATTAGCATAGTTTAGACTGAAGGCTCAACAGTATCAATCTCGTTTAAAGTTGCAGGTTAAATCACAATTTACAACTTCAGTATACACAAAGATCATGTCACATAAACGTACGCCATACTCCATGAGGGCAGATCTTTTAAATCCTGCTGCCAGATTAACCCAACTATCATGCAGCTCCTGGGGAAACATCACAGATATTGGGTGGGGAGTGGGTGAAGGGGAAACATGCAGCTATATATTACAAACCAGCCACATTTAATCTAGCGGCCATAGGAAGATTGCTGAGATACTACTCCAGTGGTTTATAATTTAGGGTGGAAAAGATTGACAGTTTATTGGCAGTATAATTGTATTAATTAAATTGCTATTTAATACTGTCAATTAAGACATACGATCTTTTAAAATCATACTTTAGGAATTGGCAACATCCTCGAAGTACTTTTACACAAAAAAGCAATGATTTTAAACTCACAATGATTGCTTCCTTTTACCATCTCCATTTTTACTAAGTTAACAACTTATATTCACATAGCACATTTTACGTAATGAAACGCCCCCAAGGCGCTTCAGAGGAGCATTATAAAACAAGTACAACACCGAGCCACATAAGGAGATAATGTATTAGATCATGTGACCAAAAAAACATCCCTTTGATCAAGCTTAGGTAGTGCTTTAATGGAGAAAAGTGAAACAGAGAGAGGCAGAAAGATACAGGGAAGATATTCCAGAGTTTAGGGCCTACGCAAATAAAGGCAGGGCCAGCAATGGTGATGCAATTAACATGGGGAATGCACAAAAGGCCAGAATTAGAGGAGCACAGATATCTCGGAGAGTTGTAGGGCTGGAGTAGATCATGGAGATAGGAATTGGCAAGGCATGGAGGGATTTGAAAACAAGAAGAAGAATTTTAAAATCAAGTAATTGATTGACTGGGAGCTAAGATAGGTCGGTGACCACAGGGGTAACTGTGGGACGTGCTCCAAGCTAAGACAAAAACAGTGCAGTTTTGGATGTCCACAAGTTTATCATGGGTGGAATGTGGGGGGCCAGAAAAAAAGTGCATTGGCATAGTTGAGTCTAGAGATCGTGAAGGCCTGAATAAGGGTTTCAGCAGCAGATGAGCTGAGACAGAGGCAAAGCCAGGTGATGGAACCTTGGAAGTAAACAGT
Source organism: Carcharodon carcharias (assembly GCF_017639515.1). Lineage (NCBI taxonomy): Eukaryota > Metazoa > Chordata > Chondrichthyes > Lamniformes > Lamnidae > Carcharodon > Carcharodon carcharias. The sequence goes on from NC_054470.1 coordinate 43,484,859, forward strand.
CTTAGTGACGACACAAATGAGGTTGGTGGCTCCCCTCAGGATCAAACGTGGCACCAAGGCTGAGAAACAGACTAGCATAATCTCAGACTGATGCCAGGAAGAGGGATGGAGTTGCCAGCTAGGGAATGGTGTTATGTGTCAGTACTCAGCCTATGTAACTTACCTCTATTACATAGACCAGACATTGAAAGATAAATTCATTTTCCCTGGATAAAATTTGTAGTACAAGAGTCTGACACATACAGAGTTAATGTGGGACTGAGTATAGTACAGCCCACACAGAGATGTAAGAAGGTACATGACCCAGACCCAGACCCAGAGTATGTGTGGTGTTGAGCAGAGATGTGTATAGAACTAAGCATGGAGGCAGCTCCTAGCTTGTACCCTTTACTGTACATGTGTAAATAGTTTTAGCAGTTAATAAAAGCTTACTATTAACCCACAAAACTTACTATTAACCTATACAGAGATTTATTTAAGACCTACCAATCTATAACCAACATCTTCCTAACGTAGTGGCAGCAATGGGACAAAAACCCAGAACCTCACTAAAATGCAGAGACAATCCAGAATCCTAGAAGACTAAGAAAAATTCAACAAAGCATCCTGACCTGAAAAGAAGCTCCTAAAGAAGCAGAGGTGCAGAGAAAAAATCACCAGCAAATGCTCCAGAGAGAGGCCTGGAAGCTGAAGGCAGAGATTTAAAATTCCTTACTACAGTAGCAGGTGCCAGTGAATCTCCTTTGGAACTCTAGCTTCAGGATTCAGCGTCATCAGACAGCAAGGGTGAGCTAACTCTTAAAATTCCAGGCTGCAGCAAGTCCTGAGAACTCCTTTATGTAATTCAATGTCAGAAGTGCTGTCTGAAAGAAACCCTTCGCTTAAACCCAATTCCCAAGCTGTAGCCTGAGCACGAGCTCATCCGGAACAAAAAAGAGATGGAATTAACTAAATATTTTGGGAATTTCATGACTGCCCAGCTCTGTAAAAAGACAAGCAGAAGCTCCAATTTGACTGACTTGACAGTTTACAAAGTGAACTGCTGGACAAAAGAAGTCAGCAGACAGCTGATCCAGGCAGCCATTGTTCATCTTTTTTTCCTCCAAGAAGAGCGCCACTGCCATTTTGCAGAGTCTGCCAAAACCGGCAAGCATGGGTAATCCCTTTGTCGCCAAGTGAATGGCGACGCCATCTTGAAATTTAGACAGCTCTTAAAACTGCACATGCACTTTAAAATTTTTTTTAACATGGATCACAATTCCACACTTCCAAGTCAATTCAGATGAATCCAAGGCACAGGCCAACTGCAAAATTAGAGACTTTAGAAGAAAATATTCTTAAGGTATACATAGCTTCAGGTTTAAATATAAAGTCAGGAGAATGGCAGGTGAACACGCTGCTTTACTCGATAGGCCCGATTGCAGACAACATCATTGTAAGACATCCACAAAATTCAAAGAGGTATTAATACCATTCAACATTTAATTCAATTTAAGAAGCAATACAATACTTGAAAGAGCTAATTTCAATAATAGTCCAACTGCCAAGAGAACCTGTTGTTTAATCCATCAATGATCTGTACAAGATGGCAAAAGGTTGTGAAGATGGAGATTTAAAGTCTGAACTCAGAGACAGAATAGTGGTAGGAATAACAGACGATATCGTCTCTGACTTCCCGCAGGCCAAAGATTATCTAACCCTGGAAAAGGCAATCCAGAGAGTTAGACAGTCAGAACTCCATAAGCAGCACAGGACAATCTTAAGGGGAGAGAATAAAACACAATGCAGAGGCCAACTCTCAGTCCACTTACCAGGTCACAAAGACACAGGGACACTAAGTCAGGGAGAGTAATTCCCGAACTGGCCAGCTGAGCGATCATGCTAGCGCTGTGAAGTGAAGCACTCTCACAGACAAGAGCAATGTCCTGCAAGTGTAGCCCAATGCCTCCAATGCAACAGGATTGGGCAGTATGGCAAACTGTGCGAGGCAAGAATTCTGGAACACAAGGAAGGCCCAAAATGATCCACGAGGCCAAGACCACAAACTCAGAAGACACACAGCCATGTTTCTTGGGTGAGGTCAAAGGTCTTGGTTTCTCATTTTGGAATGCAATAGTTCTGTCAGTGGTCACCTAACAAATTTTAAATTAGATACAGGAGCCAGCGTGACAATCCTGTTCGACAAAGGGCTGTGGCTGAAAGACTTCTGGCTTCGAACAACAGACACCACTTTATGGGCCCAGAGAAATCTGACTTCCAGTCACAGGTATGATCCTGGAACCACTGAAGTATAGTGGCAAACAGATCTTAACTGATGTACATCATCCGTAACCAGCCTTTCTCTCTCCTGAGCAGGGATGCCTGCACTTGGATCTCCTCAATACAGTGGAGGATGTAAAGACAACCACTGTTGTTAACCAAACAGAACTGCACATTTCAAACAAAAAAAAGAGTAACCCGACTGGGACTTCAGCTATGAACTGTTCTCTCTTTTTGCAAAGCAGGTTTGTCCATTCTCATTACTGGTCCCAGAAAACCCTCAATGGTCAAACCAGCCACCACCCAGGAAGTAACCTCGATGCCTCCAGTGGGAGAGGTGAAAGAGGGTGATCAGTAGTCCGAGGAGCCTCTACCTCTGGCCCCAACATAAGGGTCTGGCACATACAGAGTTAGTGCGGGACTGAGAACAGTACTGCCCACACGGTGGTATAAGAAGGTACATGACCCAGACCCAGGGTCAGTGTGTTGTGCAGACATGTGTATAGGCCTAAGCATAGAGACAGCTCCCAGCTTGCACCCTTTACTGTACATGTGTAAATAGATCTAATAGTTAATAAAGACTTACTGTTAATGCATAGAAGACTACAAAGACTTCTTTACGATATACTGATCTGTAACCAATATGCTTCCAACAAAATTCATAACAGTGGTTTAGTTTTAATTTTAGTGAATGGTTTTTGTAATATAATCTTTTGAAACAGTTTTCTGTAATACTTTTAATAGATCTACAACTAATCGCAATAGTATAACACGGGGAAAAATCCTAGAATACTGCATAAAGGCATGATCAAAAAGCAGCATTGAGCCAAAGGAGGATATGTTAGGAGTCATGAGCAAAGGTTTGGTCAGAGGTGTGTTTTAAGAAAGGTCTTAAACAAGAGGTCTTAATGTGAGGTTTTAAAGAGGGAATTCCAGAGTATAGGGTTAAGACTGCTGAAGCCACAGCTGTCAATGGGAAGGCGAAGATTTGTGTCAGAAGGACAAAGAGCTTTGAGGGAGACAGGGGAGCTGTATGTTACACAACCCTGTTTTATGTCAAAAAATGACTTTGTTTATTGAGTGGCTGAAGGCACAGAATAAGTTTTTAAAATACTCAAATGACTTAAGCAGCTGGTCTCAAAATGGCTGAACATTTACATAACTACACCTGATAATTTACAAAGCTATCAGAATAGAGACAGGCTGTCTGGGGATAGCCCAATTAGGGCAATAAGCTTAAATGAGTGTGATTTGCCATCTCATGAACTATTCCAAAGACATTCAGACATAATCTAATTGTTCAGGTGGATGAGGACCAAGCTATTAAACTCAATCACTCTGGAAAATGGACCCCGGCTGAAGGCCTCACCAATCATCTTAATCTAATTACTTTAAACAATAGACTTGAAATGAGATTGTTATGACCATAACTGTGTTCCTATCTGCAGATGCTGCCAGACCTGCTGAGTTTTTCCAGGTAGTTTTATTTTTGTTTTGGATTTCCAGCATCTGCAGTTTTTTAATTTTATCTTTGTTATGACCATGTTTGGTAAGTGGCTAGTTTGTAAAGGAAAGTCATGAAACAGCAAGCTAGCCCTTTGTGTACAAAGGCACTGATTTCCAGAATCAGTGGGCAGAGACACCATGGCCAGGATATTCCAGCCCTGTCATGGCAGGACTTGCTGCAGGAGATTCAGCAGCTCAACCAAAAGTCCACTGACTTTCAGCGGGACCTGGCAATCCCAGCAGCGAGCGGGGCCAGAAATTCCTGTCCATGTGTGATTAATAGCAGAAAGACGGCTCGTGACCCCCCGTTCTCTCTCTCCAACCATTCTGCAAGCATGCCTTGCCTGTATTGTGACCGGTTAAAACACTACAGGCAGCATCTTTAACATAAACCAAGCAGCTGCTGACTCCAGAAGAGACAGGGATTGCCCATCCCATTTTAAATCATCTTGATACAGAATCCAGAAAGATCACTGAACCTGGCCTGAGACCCATCTAAGTCATCAATCAACAGAAACCATATATAATTGACTCTCTCTTGGGACTCTTAAACCACTTACTTACCCTCCGTCTTTGTAACTTATGTGAGTAACAGAGTGTGTGTGTGTGTGTGTGCGCGCGTGTGTGTGCACGTGCCCGCGAGTATGTGTGTGTGTGTACATGCGTGTACCTCTTGAATGCATGAGAGAGATAGAGAGAGTTGGAGCACTTTTTTATATTATCTTTACATTTTGAGTGCTAAGTACAATAAATACAACTTCTTTTTCTCTTAAAACTTAGAACAACACCTGTCTGTGTGTGCCTTTTACAGTCACAGAACTGAAACAGTTAAACATTCACTGAATTGGTTAGCAAATTCTCTTCTAAAACACCTGTTGCTTTCATGGAGAAGATATTACAAATGTGAGACTTTACAAGGCAGTTATGTTTTAAACTGTCTCCTTTAAGTTAAGGTAAAACAGAATGTCCTGGAATGGGGGATGGTGACTTCATACTAAACTCTGCTGGGAGACTGACCCATGAGATATGGTTGCCATAGGGTAAGTGATACTGTCCGAAGCCTATCGAGGATCAAGTGCCAATTTTCACAGTTTGAGACAGTGGGTGGGAGGGGTGTGTTGGTGGATAGAAGCTGGTCTTTCTGGATACAGGCTCTCAGACTCTGAGACAGAGACTATTTAGTGTTAGCCACTGAGTGAAGAGATGGAACTGGTGGAGATTTAAGGACAAAGGAGTTGCTGGAGTGAGCCTGGCTGCTAGAAGTCAGTTCAGGGATACTCAGAAGGCTAAGTGAAGTCACTTTCAAAGGACACTGGAAGGCTCACATCCATAGTGGCAGAGGGAAGAGAGCTTGTTCAAAGGCCGGGAAGAGTGTGGAATTATTCTGCAAGGCTACATTTCTGCTGAGAGCATGGCGTAACGTATAAGCTGGTCGTGAAGTATTTTTGGTTTAGTTGATTCATTCACGGCGAAGTAAGTTTTCTGTAGTTTGGTATATTAGTTGCTTTTTAAGCGATGCTTGGTCAATTTTTATTTTAGTTTGGTTGTTTCAGCAGAAGTCTTGAAATGCGAAATCCTGTGCAAATCTTTTCCTCAGTCGTTGGTAAACTCCTTTTAAAAGCTATTGATCTTTATATGTATCCTAACAGAGATTACAGAGCTAGAAGAGGGGTGTCATGAGGGGGTAAGAACTTTAAATTTGAGGTACTGTCAGAATATGAAGCCAATATAGATCATCAAGGATTAGGGTGATGGGTGAGTGAGACTTGTGGGGTAGGATGGGGTCAGCAGAGTTTTGGCTGAGTTTGGGCCTTAACTTCTGAGCTCCCCAGCATCAGAAGTTCACAGGTAATGTTTAAACAGCAATTGCCCAGAAGCGCAAACTTCCCCTGAACAATTGCCCTGCACTGGGAACTATCTGAAAATGCAATTTAAATCAGAAACCATGGATGGTTCTGACTGGGTTGCACCAATAGTTATCCAGAAAAAGTTAGTAGAATTAAAATTGCTTTTAACTTCTGGGTAACTATTTTACAGACCCAGACTGACACCACCCCCCCCCTCCCCCCAACCATGGGATTCCCCCCAACTACACACCCCCTCCCATAGGACTCCCCCATCATCCCAGGCATCTCCCACTACAGGGTTGCCCCCCACGGCACTCCCACCCCGCACAGGATTTCCCCCCATTTGTACGGGACTCCTACCCCTACCCCCTTGAGGCCCTCCCTCCACCTCAAGCCTGACACCCTCCACCCCACTTCACCCGTAGGCCTGACCTAACTTGAGGCCTGACCACTTGCGCCCCCCACCCACCCCCCACAAACTGGCTTTGTGCAGGCCCAGCCCAACCTGACCTGGACCTCCAACCCCCATCCCCAGGACCCTCCAACACCACCCGGACCTCCGATCCACACACGCCTTCCCCACCCCCAGACCTCCGAACCCCTCCATCTCTAAAATCCTATCTACTTACCTTAAGTACTTAGCATTCCCCTGGCCTGTCAAGGAACTTTAAACTCACCTGGTTTACGCCAACTAGTGCCATAAAAAACAGGGTGTGACCTCCTTCCCTTCACTGCTCCTGGACTTTGACACTGGGCCCTGGGGACGCGCTGCACTCCCAGGACCTTGCCTGGCCTGATTTGGAAGGTCAGGCAAGATAGGATTGAAAAAAGGTTGACGTTAAGTAATTGAGCATGAAGTGGCAATCAGTGTCTGGGGAAGTTCAGGCCCTTTAAGTTAGAGGCTGAGGACTGGAGGTCAATCAGAATAACATTGGAATCTTCAAGAGTGGGAGTGTGTGAATGTGTGATAGAGAGAGAGACAGTGGGAAAAATAATGTGGATGAGGGTTTCTGTCACGGATGGGTTGAAATAGGAGAGGCGGGTGATATTATCAAGATAGGAATAGGTGTGCTTTGTGACGTAGAGAATAGGGAGTTGGAAGTTCAGCTCAGAGTCAAATAGGATGCAGGAGTTTATACCAATTTAGTGTGTTCCATGCATCTGAACTGACTTAAATGCAAACAATTACAATGACATAAAACTTTCACACAAACCATATGAGCCCTAACACTATAAAAAAATGTCAATTTTATATTAAATTCTCTACTGGACAGTATTACAACAAGAAGTTAAAACTAGAGCCCAGTTTCTGAATCCAAACAACCATGTGAGTTAAAGTAGAAACAGTGTACTTTGAATATATAATGCAAATAATGCTATTTCTAAGCAGACATTTATACTTTTCTGGCAAAATAAGCATAATAAACATCTGCTTTGGATTTTATTCTTCACATCCTTCTCTCAGCCTCAAATTACATCAGGCAATTTAATTTATCTCCTGCCTCCTCTCCTAAAGACAGTGACTCATGCTGGGTTATTATTCCACAGGCATCAGCAATCCTTATAATCCCAAACTCTAATGATCATTCTTCATATTACAACAAAAAATTGTACGTACCTATTTCGTATACTATTAAAAATTTCCAAGACACTTCACAAATAGATGCAAGGAAAACATATGCCAGAAAAGGAGAGAAAAGTTGCAATGATGGAAAGCTTAACTGAAGATTAAATGACAGCTTTGACCACCAACATCACTGAGGTATTCCAATATTTCAGTGGGGTGAGGTGGGGGGGAGGAAGCCGAGAATCACAGCTGTGTCCAATCCTAATATTCATACACATGCACTTTCCAGCAGAATCTCCGAATTACTTTCAGATGCAGGATTCTGATCTGCTTTATTCCCCCATCCTTGCCATAGTCCTCACTGAAAAACCTGAAATCAAAAGTCTTAAATATGACCATTGTTGACTGTCGTAAAAACCGATCTGGTTCACTAACGTTTAGGGAAGGGAATTTGCCATCCTCACTTGGTCTGGCCTACATGTGACTCCTGATCCGCAGTAATGTGGTTGACTCTTAAATGCCCCATGAAATGGCCTAATAAGATACTCAGCTGTGTCAAACTGCTAAAAAGTCAATGAGAAGGGTAGAAACCTGACAGACCACTGAAACCAGACAATAAAAAAGAATCAACTGTTTATTATGGTTCAGTGTATTGATAACTCGGGTGATTAATCTGGCTGAATTGTCACTCACTGCCTCAGTATGTGGATATCTTTTTACAAAAAAAAGACTGGTGTGAATGTTTCACCATTTTGTTTTTATAGCAACCTTTTCAACGAAATAAAAATCAAGAGATATTTCTCCTCAAAAGATCTAAGACAGCCTCATGATAAAGGGAATGAGGGCATTGCTGGGAGGGGGGTGATATACCTGCAAATAAACATAACGAACAATAATTAACCAACAGCTGTAAAAAATGCTGATGAAACATCCAAAGGCTCGCAACTCAAGAACCGCCTTGACATATGAAAGTAAGTAATAATTCCAATTTAATTAATACGTACACACAATATTTTATCACGTGTATTAGGCAGGGGAGAAACAGTACTTGCTTTTGAGGAAATATTATGCTTAAAAGGTTACTAGTCTTTCTAATAAAGAGATATAACAAAGTAACATTTACATTTGGGAGAGGCGGTGGCATAGTGGTACTGTCACTGGAATGGTAATCCAGAGATCCAAGGTTCAATAAAAACCTGAAATCAAAAGTCTTAAATATGACCATTGTTGACTGTCGTAAAAACCGATCTGGTTCACTAACGTTTAGGGAAGGGAATTTGCCATCCTCACTTGGTCTGGCCTACATGTGACTCCTGATCCGCAGTAATGTGGTTGACTCTTAAATGCCCCATGAAATGGCCTAATAAGATACTCAGCTGTGTCAAACTGCTAAAAAGTCAATGAGAAGGGTAGAAACCTGACAGACCACCTGCTACTGACAAAGGTAAACCCAGCCCTGTCAGCCCTGCAAAGTCCACCTTAGTAATATCTGGGGGCTTGTGCCAAAATTGGGAGAGCTGTCTCACAGACCAGTCAAGCAACAGACTGACAGTCATACTCACGGAATGTCCCAGACACCACCATCACCATCCCTGGGTATGTCCTGTCCCACCAGCAGCACATACCCAGCAGAGATGGCAGCACAGTGGTATACAGTCGGGAGGGAGTTGCCCTGGGAGCCCTCAGCATCGACTCCAGACCTCATCAAGTTTCATGGTATCAGGTCAAACACGGACAAGGAAACTTCCTGTTGATTACCACGTACCACCCTCACTCAGCTGATGAATCAGTACTCTCCATGTTGAACATCACTTGGAGGAAACACTGAGGGTGGCAAGGGCACAGCATGTACTCTGGGTGGGGGACTTCAATGTCCATCACCAAGAGTGGCTCTGTAGCATCACTACTGCCTGAGCTGGCCAAGTCCTAAAAGACACAGCTGCTGGACTGAGTCTGCGCCAGGTGGTGGGGGAACCAACAAGAGGGAAAAACATGCTTGACCTCATCCTCACCAACCTGCCTGCTGCAGATGCAACCGTCCATAACAATATCGGTAGAAGTGACCATACACAGTCATTGTGGAGACAAAGTCCCAGCTTCACATTGAGGATACCCTCCATCATCAAAAACAGAATTACCTGAAAAAACTCAGCAGGTCTGGCAGCATCGGCGGAGAAGAAAAGAGTTGACGTTTCGAGTCCTCATGACCCTTCAACAGAACTGTTTTGTTGAAGGGTCATGAGGACTCGAAACGTCAACTCTTTTCTTCTCCACCGATGCTGCCAGACTTTGAGTTTTTCCAGGTAATTCTGTTTTTGTTTTGGATTTCCAGCATCCGCAGTTTTTTGTTTTTATACGCTCCATCATGTTGTGTGGCACTACCACTATGTTAAATGGGATAGATTTTAAACAGATTTAGCAACTCAAGACTGGGCATCCATGCAATGCTGTGGGCTATCGGCAGCAGCAGAATTGTACTCAAACATAGTCTGTAATCTCATGGCCTGGCATATCCCCCACTCTACTATTACCGCCAAGCCAGGGAATCAACCCTAGTTCAATGAAGAGTGCAGGAGGGCATGCCAGGAGCAGCACCAGGCATACCTAAAAATGAAGTGTCACCCTGGTGAAGCTATAACACAGGACTATTTGTGTGCCAAACAGCACAAGCAGCAAGTGATAGACGGAGCTGAGCGATCCCACAACCAACGGATCAGATCTAAGCTCTGCAGTCCTGCCACATCCAGTAGTGAATGGCAGTGGACAATTAAACAACTTACGGGAGGTGGCGGCTCCACAGATATACCCATCCTCAATGATGGAGGAGCCCAGCACATCAGTGCAAAAGATAAGGCTGAAGCATTTGCTACAATCTTCAGCCAGAAGTGTCAAGTGGATGATCCACCTTGGTCTCCTCCAGAGGTCCCCAGCATCACAGATGCCAGTCTCCAGCCAATTCAATTCACTCCATGTGATATCAAGAAACGGCTGAAGGCCCTGGATACTGTAAAGGCTATGGGCCCCAAGAATATTCCGGCAATAGTACTGCAGATTTGTGCTCCAGAACTTGACGTGCTCTGAGCCAAGTTGTTACAGTACAGCTACAACACTGGCATCTACCCAACAATGTGGGAAATTGCCCAGGTATGTCCTGTACACAAAAAGCAGGACAAATCCAAACTGGCCAATTACTGCCCCATCAGTCTACTCTCGATCATTAGTAAATTAATGAAGGGGTCATGAGCAGTGCTACCAAGCAACAGTTGCTTAGCAATAGCCTGCTCACTGACGCTCAGTTTGGGTTCCAGCAGGGACACTCAGCTTCTGACCTTTACAGCCTTAGTTCAAACGTGGACAAAAGAGCTGAACTCCTGAAGTGAGGTGAGAGTGACTGCCCTTGACATCAAGGCAGCATTTGACTGAGTGTGGCATCAAAGAGCCCAAGCAAAACTGGAGTCAGTGGGATTCTCCGTTGGTTGGAGTCATACCAAGCACAAAGGAAGATGGTTGTGTTTGTTGGAGGTCAATCATCTCAGTTTCAGGACATCACTGCAGCAGTTCCTCAGAGTTTAGTCCTAGGCCTAACCATCTTCAGCTGCTTCATCAATGATCTTCCTTCCATCCCTCTTAGAAATGGGAATATTTGCTGATGATTGCACAATGTTCCACACCATTCAAGACTCCTCAGATACTGAAGCAGTCCATGTCCAAATGCAGCAAGACCTGGACAGTATCTAGGCTTGGGCTGATAAGTGGCAAGTAACAAAAGTGGCAGACAATGACCATCCCCAACAAGAGAGAATCTAACCATTGCCCATTGACATTCAATGGCATTACCATCGCTAAATCCCCACTATCAACATCCTGGGGGTTACCATTGTCCAGAAAGTGAATTGGACTAGCCATATAAATACTGTGTCTACAAGAGCAGGTCAGAGGCTAGGAATCCTACAGCAAGTAACTCACCTCCTGACTCCCCAAAGCCTGTCCACTATCTACAAGGCACAAGTCAGGAATGTGATGAAACACTCTCCACTTGCCTGGATGAGTGCAGCTCCATAACAGTCAAGAAGCTTAACACCATCCAGAACAAAGCAGCCTGCTTGATTGGCACCCCTTCCACAAACATTCACTCCCTTCACCACCAATGCACAGAATCAGCAATGTGTAACATCTACATGAAGCACTACAGAAATTCACCAAGGCACCTTAAGCAGCAGCTTCCAAACCCACGAACACTACCATCTAGAAGAGCAAGGGCAGCAGATACATGGGAACACGACCATCTGTAAGTTCCCCTCCAAGCCCATACCATCCTGACTTGGAATATTGCCGTTCCTTCACTGTTGCTGGGTCAAATCCTGCAACTCCCTCCTTAACAGCACTGTGGGTGTACCTACACCTGTGGGCTGCAGCGGTTCAAGGCAGCAGCTCACCACCACCTTCTCAAGGGCAACTAGAAATGGGCAACAAATGCTGGCATAGCCAGCGATGCCACATCCCATAAATGAATAAAAAATATTTGCCAACCACTTACTTCAATATCTACTGTCCAACATCCAATCCGTTCCACTTGTTCATGACCCTGCTGACAGGACATTGTAAACCATTCAATTACCACCCTATTCCCTCTCCTTGAAACTTATTTACAATGGAACTCTTCTCCCTCACTTGTCAGCTCACTCACTGACTCTTCACTACTCCAAATTATGCACTGGTTGGAAAGCACTTTGGAACATCATGTTTAGTCTGGTGCTATATTAATGCAGGTTTTTATTTTAATTATTCCATTACTACTCCAGATCAAGCTTATTCCTTCCCATTTCCTTGGAATTAATGCTGGAATTTTCTTTTCTCCTTCACCCCAATGTTCTGCTTCCAGCCTCCTCCCCACTCCTCTCAACAAGACAATTCTCCTAGGTTCTTTCCTTTTCCTTCATTTCCTCCTTTGATTGCCATCAACTCCACCCTTTCGCTACATCCAATCTATCCCACTTCCGTCTTGCGTTGACTGGATCGCTAAAATGTTGACTCACCGAAATACTGACATTTGGTAAAACACATGTATGGCCCTCCTACCACTACCCAGATCTCTTTATATTTCATTGCAAAAGAATACCCAAAATATACATTCAGAATTTTGAAAAACAATTGGTTGGTTATTATTTTTAAGCATTTGAAAATATATTTATATTAATCTGATTAAGTCCTTAAACAAAAAAATGATTTTAATGTTTCATATCTGTCTACAGGTTGCCAACCATAACATATTATTTCATTTAAAAATGCTTTCCACCATGATATTTAAATGTTCATTTAAAACAACAGTTATTGCCAATTACTCAAGACGAATCAGAAATACCTCTACATAAACCAATTCTGGTTAAAGTATTCATTTTTAATCTTCAAAGCTTGGTCAAGTTTCAGCCCAAAATTGACCACACAGAGTAAGTGGGAAGCTTCTAAAGTCCAAAACTTTACTCTATGTTAACCATGATGACCCATGGTTCAATCCTCATTCAACAGTTCAAAACCCTAAAATTAACTTCCAGGGCAACATCAATTCACATTATTTATTTTCCTCAAGATTAATTTATGGGAATTGCCTCGGAAATTTACGCACAAAGGTTGCACCATAAACTTGGATTTGACAGCCTGTGAAGTAATCTGATTGGCTATTTCATTCACAATTAATACCTTTCCCCAGAACCCTGCTTTTAATATCGAAGCCTCTGGCAATCAGTTTAACTAAATTTAAACAAGTTATTTAAATGAGTATGAATATATTCTTCCCAAATTCTTCTAAAACAAAATGGTAAACCAAGTGAAAGACTCAAGATCATACTCCTGGATATAAATATTGTTTAGGCATGACAACAACAAAAAATTCTAGCAATGGATACAAATTGATACAAATTTAAAAAAATAGATACAGGATCTTGTAGTTTGTAAATAGGGGTGCAGAATACAAAAGCAAGCAAGTTATGATAAATCCATATAAAACACTGGTTCGTTCAGCCTCAACTGGAGTATTGCTTCCAGTCTTGGGCACAGTTTAGGAATTAGGGTGCAGAAAAGATTCACGAGAATAGTTCCAGGGATGAGAAACTTCAGCTATGTTGATAGATTGGAGAAGGTGTGGCTATTATAATGGAGAAGTTTGAGAGGAGACTTGATAGAAGTATTCAAAATCATGAGGGGTGTGGACACACTAGATAGGGAAAAACTGTTCCCATAGGTGAAAGAATCGAGAACAAGAGGACGCAGGTTTAAGAAAATTGGAAAAAGAATTAATGCCGACATAAAGAAGAAATCTTTTCACGCAGTTGCTGGGATCTGGAACGGGCTGCCTGAGAGTGTGATGAAGGCAGATTCAATCATGGCATTCAAAAGAGAACTGGATCATTACCTGAAGAAGAAAGACTTGCAGGATTATGGTGAAAAGGCTGGGGAGTGGCACTAGGGTGAATTGCTCTTGTAGAGCCAGAACAGAGGTGACCGGCCGAATGGCCTCCTTCTGTACTGTAACCATTCTAAGATTCTAAAAGCAAAATAGTGCAAACGCTGGAAATCTGAAAATAAACAGAAAATGCTCAGCAAATTTGACAGGATCTGTGAAGACAGAAAAGTTTCAGCTCGCTGACCTTTCATTGGAACTGGAAAAAATTGGATTTAAGCAGGTGAAAGGCAGCTGGATGGGAAAAAGAACAAAAGGGAAGGCCTTGTGATAGGATGGCAGGCAGAAGAGATTAAATGGCAAATTGTTGATCACGCAAGGCCAAAAGGTGTCGTATTGGGGCAGTAAAGGAACAAAAGATGTGTCTAGTGGACATGAGAATGGCAGAATCATGAACAGCTGCCATCTAAATGCAAAAAAATGAGAAAAACAAGAGAAAAACTAAAACCAATAAAGGAAATGAAAACAAAATGGGGGCAAAGGTTACAATTTGAAATAGCGGAACTCAATATTGAGTCTGGACAGAAGTAAAGTTCCTAATCAAATGATGAGGTGCTGTTCCTCGAGTTTATGTTGAGCTTAATTGGATTTGGGAGAGGCCAAGGATAGAGTGATCAGCAAGGGAGCAAGGAGGAGAATTGAAATGCCAGGCGACCAGACGCTCGGGTCATGCTTGCAGAGGCAACGTTAGTGTTCCATAAAGCAATCACCCAATCTGCATTTGGTCTCTCCAGTTTAGAGCAGACTGCATCATAAGCATCAAAGGCAGTGTACTAAATTGAAAGAAATACAAGTAAGTTGGTGTTTTATCTGGAAAGATTATTTGGGGCCTTGGACAGGGAGAAGGGGGAGGGAGAAGGGCAGGTGGTGCATCTCCTTTGCTTGCACGGAAAGGTGCTGTGGGAAAGGGAGGGGGCATTGGGAGTGATTGAGGAGCGAACTAGGGTATCACGGAGGGTGAGGTCCCTTCAGAATGTTACAAGGGGAAAGAGGTGCCTGATGGTGGCATCATGTCAGAGGTGGCAGAAACGGCAGAGGATATCCATTGAATACATCTTATGGATGGCACGCCTTGCTGCCACTGTGTGTCAGTGATTGTGTGTCAGTGATGGACGGAGTGAATATTTAAAGTGGTGGATGGGGTGCCAATCAAATGGACTGGACTGCCCTGAATGGTATTCAGCTTCATGAGTGTTGTTGGAGCCACAATCAAGTGGCGAGTATTCCTTCACTCTCCTGACTTGTGGCTTGTTCTGCAGTTGTGGATATGCTTAGGCATGTCAGGGGATGCATTACTCACTGCAGAATTTCCAGCCTCTAACCTGCTCTTGTAGCCACAGTATTTATATGACTGGTCCAGTTAAGTTTCTGGTCAAGAGGAACACCCAGGACTTTGATGGTGGGGAAATTAGCAATCATGATGCTGTTGAACACCAAGAGGAGATGGTTAGATTCTCTCTTGTTGGACATTGTCTGGCACTTATTTTTTTTTACATGAATTACATGACACCCAATGAGTCAACAATATCCGGCCCTTGAGCATCCTGCGCAGTATCACCTTGATGCTGCCCCAGGTACTGATGTGCTTCTGTCAGCCATGAGTCTGTATCCTCTTGATAGTCTTTGGCTGGCACTCAGTGCTATGCTTCTTCCTCCAGACTTGCACTGGCTCCAAGGGAAAAGCTGGGAGCTAAGGCCACTGGTTTCTGCCCGCCCAGCTGAGGAGCTCGGGATCAGGAGGTCACTGTACATGACAGTAGGGAGCTGCAGAACTTGCACAGGCAAGAGCTTAAAAGCACAAGAGCTGCGTTGGCTGCCACCTGCAGCCCCACACTGCTGCCCTCAGGAAGCTCATCCTCACACTTATGTGGCACCAATGTTACTTACCACCTGTTGTTCAAGCCTAAATGTTATCCAGCTGCTGCTGCATGCTCTCATTATTTGATAAGTCGTGAATGGTACTGAACACAGTGCAATAATCAGTGAACATCCCCAGTTCTGATCTTACAATGGGGGGGATGGTGAAGCAGCAGCAGATGGTTGGGCCTAGGACACGACTCTGAGGAACTCCTCCAGTGATGTTCTGGGACTGTGATGATTGACCTCCAACAGCAAGTGTCTTCATTTATGGCATGACGCCAAGCACTGGAGAGTTTTCCCCTCAATTCCCAATGGCTTCAATTTTACTAGGGCTCTTGATGCCACATGTGGTCAAATACTGCCTTGATGGCAAGGACAGTCACTCATCTCACCTCTTGCATTCACCTCTTTTGTCCTTGCTTGAACTAAGGTTGTAATGATGTCTGGAGCTGAGTGGGCCTGGTGGAACCAAACTGAGCATCAGTGAGCAAGCTATTGCTGAGTATGTGCTGTCTTAAAGCACTCTCGACAGCACTATCCATCACTTTGCTGATGATTGATAGTGGAGATGAGGTGATAATTGCAGATTGGATTTGTCCTGCTTTTTGTGGCAATTTTGGCAATTAGGCAATTTCCACATTGTTGGGCAGTTGCCAGTGTTGTAGCCATACTGCAACAGCTTGAGCACAGGCACAGCTAGTTCTGGAGCACAGGTCTTTAGTACTAGTACTGGGATGTTGTCTGGCCCTTAGCCTTTGCTGTAACCAGTGCATTCAGCCATTTCTTGACATCACATGCAGTGAATTGAATTGGCTTCAGGTTAGCAGCCAGAATACTATGAACCTCAGAAAGAGGCTGAGATGAATCATCCCCTTGACACTTCTTGCTGAAGATGATTGCAAATGCTTCAGCCTTGTCTTTTGTACTGACATTCTGGGCTCCTTCTCAATGAGAACGGAGATGTTTGTGGAGTCTCCTCCTCCGGTTAGTTGTTTAATTGTCCACCACCATTTGCGACGGGATGTGCAGGATTGCAGACATTTGGCCTGATCTGTTGGCTCAGGGATTACTTAGCTTTATCTATAGCATGCTGCTTCTGCTGTTTAGCATGAATGTAGTCCTATGTTGTAGCTTCACCAGGTTGGCATTCATTTTTAGCTATGTCTGGTGCTGCTTTTGGGCATGCACCCCTATGCTCTTCATTGAACCAGGGTTGATACCCTTGTTTGATGGTAATGATAACAGGAGGGATATGCTGGGCAATGAGGTTACAGATTGCGGTTGAATAGATTTCTATTGCTGCCGATGGCTGACAGGGCCTCATGGATACCAAGTTTTTGAGCTGCTAGATCTGTTCTGAGTCTATTTAATTTAGCATGGTGACAGTGCCATGCAACATAATGGAGGATGTTATCAGTGTGAAGACCAGACTTCATCTCCACAAGAACTGTCTGGTGGTTTCTCTTACCAACACTATGATGGGCTGATGCATCTGCAATAAGTAGGTTGGTTAGCGTGAGGTCAAGAAAATTTTTCCTTTGTATTGGTTCTCTCACCACCTGCCGCAAGCAGATATGGCCTTCAGGATTAGGCCAGCTCAGTCAGTAGTGGTGCTACAGAGCCACTCTTGGTGATGGACATTTAAGACCCCCACTCAGAGTACAATATGTGCCTTTGCTACCCTCGGCACTTTTTCCAAATGGTGTTCAACATGAAGGAGCACCAATACATCAGTTGAAGGAGAGTAGTAGGCGGCAATCAGCAGGAGGTTTCCTTGTCTATGTTTGACTTGATGTCATGAGACTTCCTGGGTTTGGAATTAATGGTGAGGACTCTCAGGGCATATGACTATGTTGCCATCTCTAGTGAGTCTGTCACATCAGTGGGACAGAGCGTACCCAGAGATAGTGTTGGAAAGTTATTCCTAGTGCAAAATGATTTTCTGCTCAGACTTTGAGGATGTTGGTGATCAAAACGGTTGACTTACTTCCTTGAAAGTCATCAGTGATTCTAGATGGGTTTTTACAACCATCTAATAAAAACAAAAAACTGCAGATGCTGGAAATCCAACAATCTAGTAGTTTCATGATCATCATTACTGGGACTAGCTGTTTATTCCAGATATATTAATCAATTGAATTTAAATTCCCCCAGCTGCCATGGTGGGATTTGAACTCATGACTCTTTAGCACTGGTCTGGGTGTCTGAATTCCTAGCCTGTATAGTGAATATTGGTTGATAAGTCTATACCCCAGAAACTGAAACAGAGAAAATAGGAGTAGATCATTCAGCCCTTCACGCCTGATCCAATATGATTGTGGCTGATCTTCTGTCTCAACGCCGAACTCCTGCGCTCTCCCCATGTCCTTGATGCCTTTAGAGTCCTGAAATCTATTTCCTTCTTAAATATATTCAGTAACTTGGCCTCCACAGCCTTCTGTGGTAGAAAATTCCACCTCGAGTGAAGACGTTACTCCTCATCTCAGTCCTAAATGGCCTATCCTGTATCCCGAGAGTGTGACCCCTTGTTCTAGACTCCTCCCAGACAGAGGGAATTTCATCCCTGCATCCAGTCTGTCTAGCCGTGTCAAGAATTTTATACATTTCAATTAGATCCTCTCTCATTCTTCTAAACTCCAGTGAATACAGGCCTCATAAAACAATCCTGCCATCACAGGAATCAGTCTGGTGAACATTCACTGCACTCCCTCAATGGCAAGTATATCCTTTCTTAGGAAAGGAGACCAAACCTGCACATAATACTCCAGGTGTGGTCTCACCAAGGCCCTGTACAGCTGCATAAGACTTCTTTGCTCCTGTACTCAAGCCCTCTCCCAATGAAGGTCAACATAGCATTTGCCTCTTAACTGCTTGCTGCACCTGCATGTTTGCTTTCAGTGATTGGTGTACAAGGACACCCAAGTCTCTTTGTACATCAATATTTCCCAGTCTATCACCATTTAAATAATACTCCGCCATTCTGTTTTTCCTACCAAAGTGGATAACTTCACGTTTATCCACATTATACTTGATCTGTCATGTATTTGCCCAATCACCTTGAGGTTTACGAGAATGGTTCCAGGGATGAGACACTTCAGTCATGAGGAAAAATTGGAGAAGTTGGGGCTGTTTTCCTTGGACAGGAGAAGGCTAAGAGGAGGCTTGATAGAAGATTTCAAAGTCATGAGGGGTCTGGACAGAGTAGATAGGGAGAAACTGTTACCGCTCGTAAACGGATCGAGAACCAGAGGGCACAGTTTTAAAATGTTTTGCAAATGAAGCAAATGTGAGGCGAGAACATTTTTTTTCCACACAGTAAGCAGTTAGGGTTTGGAATGCACTGCCTGGAAGCGTGGTGGAGGCAGGTTCAATTGAGGCATTCAAGAGGGCATTGGATGATTATTTAAATAGATGTGTATTTAAAAAGATTAAATAGGTTCAGGGTTATGGGGAAAAGGCAGGAAATTGGTACTAAGTTAAAATGCTCAGAGAGCCAGTGCAGATACGATAGGCCAAATAACCTCCATCTACACTGTAACAATTCTGTGACTGTGTGGTCTATTCTGCTATTTATGTCCTCAAAGAACTCCAGTTGGTTTGTCATTCATAAATCCATGATGACTTTGTCTAATCCCATTGATATTTTCTAAATGTCCTGTTATCACATCCTTTATAATAGTCTCTAGCATTTTCCCTACTACTGAGGTTAGGCTAACCTGTCTGTAATTTGCTATTTTCTCCCTTCCTCTTTTTTTAAATAGTGGGATTGCATTTGCCGCCCTCCAACCTGCAGGGACTGTTCCAGAATCTACAGAATTTTGGAAGATGACAACCAATGCATCCATTATTTCGACGGCCACCTCCTTTAGTACCCTGGACGTAGATTATCGGGTCCTGCGGATTTATTGGCTTTCAGTCCCATTAATTTCTCCAGCACTATTGTTTAAGTAATATCAATTTCCTTCAATTCCTCCTTCTCTCTAGATCCTTGGTTCTCTTCTATTTCTGGGAAGTTATTTGTGTCTTCCTCCATGAAGACAGAACTAAAGTAGTTGTTTAATTGCTCTGCCATTACCTTGTTTTCTATTATAAATTCTCCCATTTCAGACTGTAAGAGGCCAACATTTGCCTTCACTCATTTTTTTTTTTACATACTTATAGAAAATTTTACAGTCTGCTTTTATGTTCCTTGCAAGTTTACTCTCATACTCTATTTTTTCCCTCTTAATCAATCTCTTGGTCCTCCTTTGCTGAATTCTAAACTGCTCCCAATCCTCAGGCTTGCTACTTTTTCTAGCACCTTTACATGGCTCCTCTTTGGATCTAATACTATCCTTAATTTCTTTTGTTAGCCATGGTTGGGCCACTTTCCCTGTTGTGTTTTTGCACCAGAAAGGAATGTATAACTATTGCAAAGCATACGTTCCTTCCTTAAATATTAGCAATTGCCTATCCACCATCAAGCCTTTTAACGAGTTTCCCCTATCTATCTTAGCCAACTCATGCCTCATACCTTCATAGTTTCCTTTGTTAAGATTTAGGATCCTCGTTTCAGATCAAATTACTTCACTTTCCATCCTAATGAAGAATTCTATCATGTTATGGTCACTGTTCCCTAAAGTACACCGCACAAGATTATTAATTAAACTCTTCTCATTGCACAACACCAAATCTAAGATAGCCTGTTCCCTTGTTGATGTACTGGTCTAAAAAAACATCTTGTACACACTCCAGGAATTCATTCGCCACTGCACTATTGCTAATTTGGTTTGCCCGGTCTGTATGTAGATTAAAATCACCCATGATTACTGTAGCACTCTTGTTGCATGCATGTCTTATTTCCTGTTTAATGTTGTCCCCTACCTTACCACTACTGTTTGGAGGCCTATAGACAACTCCCACTAATGTTTTCTGCCCTTTGTTGCTTCTTAGATCCACCCACCCAGACTGATTCTACATCTACATTTTCTGAGCGAATTTTCTCTCTCACTATCGTATTGATTTCATCATTGATTAACAATGCCACCTCCTTTTCCTTTTTGCCTGTCCATCCTAAATATCGAGTACCCTTGGATATTCAGTTCCCAACCTTGGTCACCCTAGTCATGTCTCCATAATCGCAATCACATACTACCCGTTAACATCTATTTGCGCTGTTAATTCATCTGCCTTATTTGAATGCTCCAGGCATTCAGATACAGTGCCTTTGGATTTGTCCTTTTAACATTTTTCCACATTTTCTTTGTACTAAGGCCCTATTTTGCCGTTAACCCTCATTTCCTCTGCCTTCCACTTTTGCTTTCTACTTTTCTGTCTTTCATTCCTATCTCTGTTTCTGTCTCGAGTCCCTCCGCTCAGGTTTCCATCCCCTTGCCCATCTAGTTTAAACCATCCCCCACAGTATTAACCAATACCCTTGTGAGGATATTGGCCCTAGTCCTGCTGGGGTGCAACCTGTCTAGCTTGTGCAGGTTCCATCTTCCCCAGAATTGGTCCCAATGTCTCAGGAATCGAAATCCCTCCCTCCTAAACCATCACTCCAGCGACGCATTCATCTGATCTAGTCTCCTATTCCTGATCTTGCTAGCACGTGGCACCAGGAGTAATTCTGAGATTACTAGCTTTGAGGTCCTGCTTTTTAATTTACTTCCTAGCTCCCTATATTCTGTTTTCAGGACCTCATCTCTCTTTTTATCTCTGTCATTGGTACCAATATGCGCCACCACCTCTGGCTGTTCACCCTCCCCCTAACAGAATGCCTGCAGCCACTCAGTGATATCCTCGACTCTGACACCAGAGGGGCAACATACCATCCTGGTGTCACATCTGCAGCCGCAGAAACATCTGCCTGTTCTCCTTACAATAGAATTCCCAATCACTATTGCTCTCCCACTCTCTTTTGCCCCACTCTATGCAGCTGTGCCATTCGTTGGGCCACGAACTTGTCTCTTGCTCCATTCCCCTAAGAAACTATCTCCCCCAGCAGTATCCAAAACAGAAAATCTATTGGAGAAGAAGATGGACCCAGGGGACTCCTGCACTATCTGCTTAGTGCCTTTACTTGGTCTGGCAGTCACCCATTTCTACCTGTGCACTTACACCTCACTGTACATGCTATCCACGAAGATCTCATTCTTGCAGATGCTCCACAGTGACTCCAGGCTCAGCCCCAACTTTGAAACACGGATTTTGAGTAGCTGCAGCTGGAGACACTTGCTGTACACATGATCACCCTGGACACTGGAAATGTCCCTGACTGCCCACATTGCACAAGAGGAGCATTCCACTTGATCAAGCTGCCCTGCCATGACTTACCCTTAAATTACTCCGTTTACTTTTATTTCTTCTAATTTAGAGAATATTAAGGACTGAGGAAATACTTACCAGGTCCCACTTAGCAAGGCCGCTGCTCTTCTTACTGAGGAAAGATAGAAAATGAAAGGATCACCTCCTTCCCTCTTCACTGAACTGGACTAAAATTCATCTTCGCCCAAACGAAAGAGCAACTTTTAGTTAGTTGCTAAATTAAAGATTAGACTAAAGGGAAATTAACACTTAAAAGAGCCTCTCTCACCAGACTCCAACTGAAGCACTCTAATGCAGCCCAAAGCAGCATTCCAGTGCAGAAACAAATAAGGTGAGGGAAATGTGCCATGTGAAAGTGGGTGAAAGGATGAAAATTGGAGACAAAATTGATAAAATTTTCCAGTTCAGGGTGAGAGCAGAAAATACATTGATACAGTCATCAATGCTCCAGGAAAGGTGGTGAGAGAGGGATCCTGATAGGCTGGAAGAAAAAATGTTCCACATATCCCACAAAAAGGCAGACATAATTAGGACCAATGAGGGATCTCATAGTGACACCTTTTATTTTCCATTCTCTCCCTCCCTTTGGCTTTACAACGTCAACCCTTTATTATTTAATCTCCCCAGCTATCACAGACTTTCATTTTTTGTTCTTTATGCCACCCTGTTCCCTTTCACTCACTTAAAACTATTACACTTTTAATAGGGGGAAGCTAGCATAGTGGTAATGTTACTGGACTAGTAACACAGAGGCCCAGACTAGTGCTCTGCAGATGTGAGTTCAAATCCCACTGCAGCATGAGAAATTGAAACTTAATCAATCTGGAGTAAAAAAAAAGTCTTATTTCTTTATCAGCATGGAACTACCGAATTGTCATAAAAACCCATCGAGTTCACTGCTGTCCTTGCCCGGTCTGGCCTACATGTGACTCCAGACCCACAATGTGTTGACTCTTAACTGGCATTTGAAATGGTCCAGCAGGTCACTCAGTTGTGAGTAACTCACCACCACCTACTCAAGGGCAATTAGAGAGAACCAATAAAGGCTGCCTTATCCAGCAATGCTCACATCCCAAGAAGGATTAAAAGTAATAGTGTATCTACTTTCTCCAGTCCTGATGAAAGGTCATCATTTTGCAACATTAATTCTGTCTGTCTCTTTCTCTCCACAGTTGCTGCCAGATCAGCTGAGCATTTTCTGTTTTTACTTTAGTTCTTGAAAATGCTTTACTTGATGTTAAAGTTATTATAAGTCAGTTATTTTCTACTTCACACAGTTAGTTTCCACATGGAATGCATCCATTTTACTCTGCTTTAGTTGCCTGTTCTTTTCAGTTTCTCAAACCAGCTCAGCAACAGCATCTCTAACAGTTTAGTACAGTTAAAACTAACATTGTTGTGGTGTTGTATTTTATTCTCTTCCAATCACCATCAAACAAAAATCAAGAATGTTCTGAAATTACATGAACACATACATGTCTTAAAAGATCCCTGTACGTCTCAGACAGCAGCCAATGCTGTTTGTGCCCCAATTGGGCAAAAGGCAGAATGAATAGCAAGCTTAGTATCTTGGCGGGACCACATTTAGGAGTACTGTGCATAGCTCTGATCTCTACATTATACAAAGTGTACAGAGTCACTGATGAAGGTGCAAAAAATTTACGAGAATAATGCCAGAATCAATAGAGTATACCTCTCAAAAAATAAGCTGCTGCTATTTTCTTTAGAAAAGTAAAGGGGAATGGTGACCTGATAAAAGATATTTACGATTATGAAAGCCGTTTGTAGGGTGGAATTTTCCGTGCCTGGTGTCGGGTGTTTGGCGGCATGAGCAGACAACATGGCGAGAAGGCCAAAAATTGTTTTCACAACATCGTGAAACCGGATTGCAATAGTTTGTTCTGCCCATCGATAGGGGGCTGCGTTTCCTGCCATCGGACTTCCGAAACCTCATTGTAATACATCTGCATATCATTATAAGCCCAGCCCATGTGAATCATCCTCCCATGCTGATGTGTTTCACAACAGCATATATAAGGCGTGTACTTGGCAGACTGCACGTCGAAGGGAATTCGGAAGCGAGAGTAATGTAATGTTGCGCAGCAATCACCAGGGCTGCCTGTTAGACTTCAAGGTTGAGTCATTCAGGTGAGGGCACAGGCAAGTTGCTTTTTCCTGGCTGGCTGACATGCGGTTGAGGCACTTGTGGGCAGGGCAAGGGGGCGTGGTCGAGGGGCTGCCCTGTGGTTGAGGTGACTTGGCGGGGGGGGAGAGAACAAGTCCTGCCCTGTGGTTGAGGCAACTTAGGGAATGGGCAAGGGCTGCCACAAGCACCATGTGGGATGATCAGGAGGGAAGCGGCCAGGCATTAGGGAAGCCTTGTAAAAAGTGACCATTCCTCCAAAGCTCAGACAGTTCAGATGCAGCTACATTGACATGCTTGGAGTCGGGCCTCTAGCTTATCTGCCCACTCAGGCAACACAGGCATGAAATTGACACCATACATTCCTGAAGTTTTCACCCCTCGGGCACAGACTTCTAACTAATGAGCATTTCAGTGGACTCCAGGACAGTTGCATGACTGAGCACATTGTACAATCTCCTTGCAAAAGCTGGCCATGGAGCAGTCACTGGGGGAAGTGCTCACATCCCGGTTTGGACCAGTGTCCTCTATAGTTCAAACTAGCAGTGCAGCCTTGAGCCGAGAGCAGAGCATGCAGTCCAGTGGGCGAAGCTGACGCCTATCCGTCAAGTGGAGTGGGGTGGTTGTGGGTGGGGTCTCAGGCAGTCATCCAGTGCACTAAATTCTGGCCATCCAACTGGTGGCCAGCACTCTCCAGGATGCATTAGGGGCTTTCAGGCTTAACCAAGAGAGGTTTTTAGAACACCCAAGCCAACCCACATGTCTCTCTCTTTCATCCTGCAGGGGGAGTGCATCAGGAGCATGGAGACTGGTGAACTAGCTATATGCCTCATGGCGGAGATGTAGGAGAAGAGAGTGACGGAGGAGCCTGGCTGGGCAGAGGGAGGCGCAGCTTGGGCTCCCACACACGCCACTGAAGAGCCACAGTGAGCCAAAGCTGTTCGGCATCGAGTTGGACCCAGGGTCCATAGACACCGCCTTTCATTCCTGCAGATGACCGATAACTAGTGTCGCTGAAGACTGCGCGTCTAGGGAACTGGTGCATGGGGATATTGAGGGCATTCACTGCCCATGGCCGTGAAAATGACCACAGTGCTGAATTTAAGGGCTCCACAGGTGACCTCTGAGGTATTGCAAGCCTCCACCCACAAATGCATCCATGAGTTCATGGATGCCATCTTCGCAAAGGCACATAACTTTGTGCATTTTACCTGGGGCCAGGAAAGCCAGGATGCTAGAGCGCTGGGATTTGCCCAGATTTCAGATTTCCCCAGGTGCAGGGTGCCACCGATTGTGTTCACGTGGCACTCAGATCTCCGTCACAACAAGCGGTCAACTATATCAATTGCAAGGGCTTCCACTCACTGAATGTTCAGCTGGCATGTGACCACCACAAACTCATCCTGCAGGTTGGCGCATGATTCCCAAGCAGTGTCCATGACTCATACATTCTCAGTCAGTGTCAGGTCCCTGAGCTCTTGCAGGGTCCACAGAAGCTGCAAGTTTGGCTCCTCGGGGACAAGGGCTACCTGCAGAGGACTGGCTGATGACACCCGTGTGGCAGCCTCAGACTGCAGCAGAGAGAAGGTATAACGAGACTCATTCTGCAACCCACACCTTGGTGGAGCAAGCCATCGGGAAGTTGAAAAACGAGGTTCTGGTTCCTGGACCGGTCCGGTGGAGCACCTGCAATGTAGTCCACAGAAGGTACCATTCATCGTCATTGCCTGCTACGCATTTTACAACCTGACGCTGCAACGTGGATGAGGGTGAGGAGGTCCTTGAAGGTGACGATGATGACGATGAGGCCATCATACTGGACAGATGAGGCAGGAGTGCTCAAAGGGCCCTCATAGCTGCTAGATTTGTGGAGAATGATGTCAACATGCAGTGAGCAGACGTCCTAGATCCTCATATTGCATCTGTGAACATTTGACTCCAGTATGGCTGATGGGAGGGCACATACCCTCTGTGATAAGGCGCCCATCATGGAGACACAGCTGAGGCCCTAATAGTCCAGGAGGACTATTCCAGGAGGATGATGACAACATGCAGTGAAGACACTCCTAGATCTTCACATAGCCTCCGTGAATGTCTGACTCCTACCTGGCCTAGGACAGCTTGCTTGCGCTCTGATCAGGCTCATGAGATGCAGCTGTAAAACTTTAAACGCATCTGATCCTTTGTCAGCCTTCAGCACCTGACCTCTTCAGGAGCACAGCATCACTGGTCACTGGTGAACCAAAAACTATCAAAATTTAATCAAGCAGGAAGACAAAACCTGACTGAAACTGTTAAAACGGTATGAAAAATCAAGTGTAAATTTATGCTTTCCTCTCTTCTGTGTTTGTGGAATTATTATTATACTGCTAAATAGATAGCCCTTAAAGGTGCTGAGAGCACACAGGGAGAGTGATGGAACTCGGTGACAGCTGCCCACAACATTCTGGCAGTAATGACAAGCACCATCGAGGTGCAGGCATCAGTAATGTGTCCAGTGAGTGTGAGGTCGGCCATCGCTTTGGTCTGAAGATTGCAGAATGCACAGGGAAGAGGCTCTAGACTGAGATATCTGCCTTTAATCTTGTGCAGAGACCAAGGTGTCACATCTGAGTGACATGAACACTGCTCATCAGAATAAGGGGCCATAGGCAGGGAGACATTGTTGGGAGTTTATTTACAATAGTGAACATTATGTACAAGTGATTAACACCCATGCCCCAGCTGTACAGCTAATAGCCAAGTGGTTATGGTACTGGGCTTGTAACCCCAAGATCAAAAGTTCAAATCTCACAATGGCAAACTATGAAACAATGTTACTTCATCTGAAACAGATGGAAACAGGTTTACTCAAAAGAGTATCAAGAGGTCAAAGCTCACAATGGCAAACTATGAAACAATGTAACTTCATCTGAATAGGAACAGATGGAAACGTGTTTGTACTCGAAAGAGTTACATCTTCTTAACGTTCCTAACCCTGCCGCCACATCTTGGTGCTCCCACGACATCCACAGCAGAGATAATGTAGCTGACAGCTATGCACTGTGATGACCTTGGCGCACATCCTCTGGAGGACCAAGACCTGGAGAGCCCTTGCCTGTTTTCAGGGTCCTGCTGTGTGGCAGTAGCACCATTGGCCTGTGAAGCTGGAGCTGCTGGGGCCACAGTAAGAAGGGATTCGGATGATCCGGACACTGTAGGAGTCAGCTGGGTGGATGGCCCCAGGGTGAGCACCTGCAGATCCTCCTCCCTAGGAGTGCCCGAGGGCCCCGACTGACTCTTTGAGAAGAGGTAGCTGAAGTGAGATCAAGCTGCCCCACACCCCTTTCACATACACCCTGTTGGAGGCCAAGTACAGTGCCAGCGATTGCGTTCAGCCTGCGCAGCACCACAGGACCAATGTCCTGAACCAAAGCGGCCATCACCCTACCAGTGTTGACCTTAGAGTATTGGCATGCCGGCGCTATCACCTCATCCTGAAGGTGGACAGACTCCTCCATCATGCTGTGCAATCTGAGTACAGCGGACATCCCTTCCTGATATTCCCGAGCTTGCCTTTGCAGCTCCAGCAACTGAGACACGATCGACTCCAGAGGCTCGTCTTCTGACTCAGGCTCAGCAGATTTCTCCTGGTGCCGAACACCAGGGAAATCCTTACCGCTGCCTGCCGCGGATCAGACAATGCAATGTGCTCACCAGATTGTGATCCCCAGGCTATTCTAAATTGGTCCCAACGAGGTGTGTCACTTTGCACTTATAGAGGGTGTGGGTGAGCGCTATGACAGGTCTTCAATGAAGGTGCCTTCAGATTCCACTTCAGAGGTTTCTTCAGGGCTTGACTGGAGGCCCTGGGTCGTGGACTCCAGCAGCTGTTTCCCAGTTGTGTCTGCGAAAGCAAGGAGAGATAATTAGTGCACGGCAAGGGACTGCGAAACAGGACACATCACTCATGGCTCATGGTTATCTGATGGATGTTGCACTGCTGGATCCTCACTTGATAGAGAAGCGCCGACCTCAACGTCAGCACAGGAACGGTCCAGATCCTCTCCAGCTAGCTGGGTGGCTTTATTTTCAAAGTCCATGTGGACTTTGATTTCAGCACTCCTCCACTGGTCTGTGACCTCTCCCCTGTTGTCGTGGGCCAGCTTGCCCTGCATGAATAGAGATGGAGAGAGAGTGTAAGCAGAACATCTACCAGGCCAGATGATAAGTATGACTGGCATGTGTGGGTCGTGAGTGGTCCCAAGGGCGGGTGAGGACAATGAAGGTGTGTGAGAGGGAAAGAGGATGGTGATGTCCCTTCAACTGGCAATGCGTGGATCTCTGTGAATGTGTCATGGGTTTGAGAGTGAGAGTTGTGAGTGATGAGAAGAGTGACATACCCTGGCGGGACAGGGATCATCATTCCTCCTTCCTCGGATTGGGACGATATGGCAGGAAAAGCCGCTATTCCAGCTGGCGAATAAAATGTCCTTTGTCCCGCCCACTACTGCACATGGTGCAAATCTAGGGTGAATCTGTCCATAGAGATGTTTCCACTTCCAGGTAAGACCAAAATGAGGCTCCATAAATATAAGATTGTCACTAATAAATCCAATAAGGAATTCATGAAAAACTTCTTTACACAAAGAATTAGGTATTAGGGCAATTAAGAATAGGCCGTAAATGCTGGCCTAGCCAGCGACGTCCACATCCAGTGAATAAAAAATAATGGAACTTACTCCCCTAATCAATAGTTGAGGTGAATAGCATAGGCACATTGAAGGAGAAGCTAGATAAACATGAAGAGAAAAGAACAAAAGGTTTTGCAGATATGATCAAAGAGGAGTGGGAAGCGATTTGTGTAAAGCATAAACCAATTGGCTCAAATTGTCTGTTTCTGTGCTGTACATTCTACGCTTTAATGTATGTATATACATAGAAATCCTTGGAGAGGAGAACAAGATGGTAACTGTTGTGTTGTTGCTGGGTGTAATGAGTGAATGAGACCAAAATCATGGCTATGTATAAATATGCCCCGCCACTTGCCATCACTATTTTACTGTTTCAACTGAAAAATATGGCAAGGTCACATGATACTAATGAATGAGGAAGGCTATTCAGCTCATGCTAATTTGTCCATCAAGAACAACCCTACAACTCCTCCCACTGCAGCATCTCATTGTTTCTTAAATAGTTCTGCCTTCAACACTCTGCCCAGAAGTTCATTACTCACTCTGCATGAAACATTTAATTTTAATTTAAGGAGCCTACTTGATCAAGTCAGGTCCCAACATTCCCTATTTATTAAGCTTAACTGGGCAGGCAGCCCACAGTGGGTGCAGCATCTCCCATGGTCACAAGATGCAGGAATGAAATCCTATTTTAATATAGCCACATTAATAATGCACACATATACTTGTAACATGACCTCATTTCTTTAGTTCACTTTGGATGCTCGAAATAGCAGAGCTCAGAAAATCAGAGCTGTCAGGGCATTGAAAAAATTACTATTTCTTCAGAGACTATTTTAAAGCTGCAACTGGCCAGTTCCTCTATACCAGTCCTCTATTCAATAATTTAATAAACATTAACATTTAAGAGTCACAACGCTATTACAATAGCTAGATTTATGAACTTTTAATAACATGATAAACACTTTGTTTTCTTTATTCTTCCATGTGATGTGGGCAGGGCCAGCATTTGTTACCCATCCCCAATTGCCCTTGAACTGAAGGGCTTGCTAGACCATTTCAGAGAGCAGTTAAGGGTCAACCACATTGCTGTTGGGAGTCACATGTAGACTAGACAAGGTCAGGATTTCGTTCCCTAAAGGACGTTAGTGAACTAGATGGGTTTTTACAACAGCTGATGATAGTTGTCTTGGTCATCATGACTGACTAGTTTTACATTCCAGATTTATCCAGCTGCCAATGTGGGATTTATACCAATGTTCCCAAAAGCATTATCTTGGGCCTCTGGATTACTAGTCCAGTGACATTACCATTACTTCACTGTCTCCCCTATATTCAGATAATTGCTATGGA
Organism: Carcharodon carcharias; assembly: GCF_017639515.1. NCBI lineage: Eukaryota > Metazoa > Chordata > Chondrichthyes > Lamniformes > Lamnidae > Carcharodon > Carcharodon carcharias. The sequence goes on from NC_054470.1 coordinate 43,514,830, forward strand.
TGAGTGTCAAACATTTTTTAAATCTGAAGCCCAACTCAAAGTGGGTTAATTAAAATATAACTAGTGCATATGATTTTGAACATCAGGTTGTTTTGCCCTTAAGAAAATGGTGACATACACGCATAGGTGAAGAAAATGTTCCTCTCAGTGCATATCCCGCCATCAGTTCAACAGTTGCTGATCCATTGGACATCAATCCTTATCTCCTGATAACGTAGACCAAATGCATGTTGTTGGTCTGTTCTCCAGCAGCAAAGTGGTAGTTATACACCGAAATCCCAGGTCACCTACAGGGAATATGGTCTTTGATCAGGAGAGGGGAAGGTGGTGCGTCTGGGGTGGGTTTGGATTCTTCAAAGAATAGTGCTTACACCCATTTGCTGTTGTTGACACCAAAGGCAGAGAGGGATGATCTAAGGCGAAGACTGCACTAATGTTTTGTTGTAAAGTGGCATGATTAGCAATATTTCAGGAAGAGAGAATGCATCCACATTTGCTGATTTTTCAGAGAAAACAGCTGGATTGGATCTTTGACTATGCAAGTATAAGCATTCAAGTCCTTTGAAGCTAAATCTGATGGAAGAAAACTCGTTCTGATCCATTATACATCACTCTTAACTGACGTGAAACACTGCAAATATTAGTGCCCACTTAGTCGTGAATGTGAAGCAGATGATAACAGATGCAAACATGGAAAAAGAAATCCTATTTCTTCCGTAAACACAAACCCATCCCATTGAAGACCCTGTTCCACTGATGCGTAGTTCTGTGAGAATGTTTGGCATAAGTGCATGACAGGGAGTTCATACTTAAAGTGGTGGTTGTAATCCTGAAATTCGCCACTTTAAATAAAACCCCTTTAAGTGAAGCATGGCTTCCCATAGGAATCAACGTTAAAGCCAGAGTTAGGTTCCTGAGAACAATTTTTGCCGAGAAAAATAAATGCAAAAATTGAAACACTGTACCATACATATGCAGCGCTGTGCATTCCTAGCTGAAATAACTTGCAAAATAAAATCACTAAATATAACAGAGATACTGTGTAAATTTAAACACAAGCACTGTACATTACAAAGCAGGACCTCTGTAGAGCAAAGAATTTTTTTTAAAAACAGAAGTCCAAAGCAGTTCCTCAAGCTCGTACTGTGTAAACAGCAGAGAAATTTGAAAAACAAAGTTTACGGTACAGTATCAGCACAGTACAGCAGAGAATTCTTTCAAAAAACAAGTCCACAGTGTTCAACAAGTATAGAGTATAGTAAAAAAAAAGTTGAAAAATGAAGTTTAATTTAGTACAGGGAGGGGTACCTGAAAATGCAGCAAAAATACAATGTTCATCTAATGTACGTTAAGGACAAAGTGGCACCAATACAATCACATCCAGACTCTATTCACGGAACCACTGGGCCTGGACACACAATGACCTCAACAAGCTGCAGGCTTGTTGATGTCATCATATCAGGCACATGATGGTGTCATCACACTGCTCACACCCATTAAAACGGGGAACGCTGTACTTTAAATGGAACACAGACATGAAAAATAAAGCTCTTTAAAATGAAACCACTTTAAAAGGGAGCACCCTCTACTTACCCCATCATTCCCACCACAGCACCTCCTCACCCCCACCCTACACACAAATCGAGCCAGAAACATCACGGTATCTTGTGGTGAATTTTATCTGTTCAGTTTACAGCTATCTCTATAGATTCCCATTTCCCACCAAATATTCATCCAGCTCATTTTTGAGGAAGTCGCATGACAATTTTTTTTTGAGATGTTGGGAGAAGAGAGTAACATGCAACATATCCAATATGCTATAGGTAAAACAAATAACACAAGTTTAAATTTCCAGTCTTACTTGAAGCTTATATTGACTTTAAACCAGTGTTTCCTAGTTGTAAGCTTCTAGCTGTTCCACTCAAAAGAACTTGATTACATCAAACACAATTTGCACTTGCATATATTGGGGATACCACAGCTGAGATGCAAGTAGCATATTGTGGCCATACTTTTTCACATTCCCTTGCTTGCTGAAAGTATAACCTAAAGCATCAATAAAGGAATCAAATGAAATCTGGTTCGGGGAGGAAAAAAAACTAGTGGCATAAAGGGAATAGCTCTTGAAGTGCACCTTAATCTTGATATATTCATTTAGTATGAGACAATGAGTCAGTCCACTTCCCATAGAGCTGTCACCACCTGGAAAAATCACTCTTTCATTAAATGTCAGCACCTGGAGCTCGTAAGTGTGATATATGCTTAGCAGACACTAATTAAATCAATAACTCTCTTGATGCTTGAAATAAATCTGCTTTATGACATGAAAGTACAAGGCTTTTCTACTTATTAAGTGTTTTAAAGTAATAATCCATCTCAACTGTTTGAAGAATTTTCAGTTTCGCTAACATCTGTTTTTATCTGCAAAAGGTGGGAATGTTATCCAGCACACAAATTGCTTACTAACTTCAAAAAGCACCAGTACAAAAATCAAGAATTAAACACCTACTCTTGATAAATGTTACAGATAGTCAGGCAGTGTGTAATGAAATAAAGATATAAAGGATTCTGAAGGAATTGCTCATATTCCCCAATGAGAAGCATTTGAAAATTGGAGTACAAATCAATATGGACTGGTTTTACTATACAACAGCATTGGCAGGGGCTCGAAAAGAGGCCTATATCATTCTCAGCTAAAGACTGAATATCAGTCAAATCGAGATATAAGAGTGTATAGCAAGGCATAATACATTACAAAAAGAAAAAAATGAAATGAATTCATCAATTGGCGCTTTTTCCTTTGTGCAGTGTCAATGTTTTTAAGGCTGAGCAAATGAAAATTGAATCTAAATGGTTACCTTCTAAAGGACAGTCTTGCTTAAATGTTATATCTGATGATTCCCACCAATGTATGGTACTAGACTACAAAGTGTTAGGTCATCAGAAGAGATGATTGTATGCAATATCTGGGAAAAGGATATAAAGGCATTTATTATAATCAGTATTTAGAATTGGCCTGTGCTTCTGTGTCCCTGGGTTGGAGGTGTTGGCGGGCGGAGGGGTTGGTTTATCAACCATGATATTAACATGGCTGGAAAGTGGGTCTGTGTGAACGTTGAAAGGGAACGTGATTGGGCTTATCTTTGATACCACCATGGCTAAGACAATCGTTGCTAGGGGCACACAAAAAACGATCTCTTAGACAAGGTGCCCAAAGATGACCAGCATTTCTGCAATCAAACCTCAGCAAGAATCAGCATCCTCAGGGAGGGAGGGAGGACGAGAAAATTCGGTTATATTTTGAACTAACAGCAGCACATGTGCAAAATGTATATATGTGTGCAGCACAACTTAGTTTTCAATTTGTCATTTTAGATGGAAGCTCAATCCTAAAGATCAGATTTCACATTCCACATTCCTGCTCATATCCTTCAACAGCTATGTCTGCCAGAACTTTATCCATCACTTCTCTGAAATTTGTAACATCCTCTACCTCCCTGGGTATGCTATTCCAATATATGTGAAATTGTGTTTTAACCATATATAATTCCAGTAAGTTAACATTGAGCTATGGCATCAACACAGACTTCACATGCTGCTACCCCATTTTGAGTTGGGTTGTGCTGGTATCTTGTTTCAGAACCAAGCAGCCATCTGACAGCTGCCCTTCAATGTCAACACAACCAGACTCTCTTCCATTTCTAAGATGAGGGACCTATTAAAAGATGTTTAAAAAACAATGCAACAGATAGATGCTGTCAGCAAATGCAGTAGTCCATATAAATAATGATTTTTATACCTGTTGCAAAACAATGGCCAAGATTTTATGGCCCCATTGTGGTGTCTATCCCCGGCGGATGCCATTTAAATCTCCATTCAGTTTGGCAGGACTATAATATCCTGCCGAGCAAGAGGAGCTTTAAAATCCTGGCCAATGTTTCATAATGAGGCATGGTAGAGATGTTCATTGCTCAATATCTCATGTGAAACAGGTTCAAATGTCCTTATATTATATGCAGCAGTGAAATAGCCATATGGAAATGGAAAAATTTCCCGAGTGCCCCATGAATAGTTCCACAATGCTGTATTATCGCTTTCCTCCCTCTGTCTTTATGCATGAATCACAAAAAATCCTGTACCTTTTCAGAGGAGCTGTCCACCCTTGACTGTACACTGAACAACCTTAACACAAATGTTATAAAAAAAATGGAGAATTCTAAAATGCCAATGTCTAGTAAACCCTGGTTATTGGACATATACAAGAATAGTGAAAATATCTTCCATAATAAAAACAGAAAGTGATGGAAATACTCAAACTCTAACAGCATCTGTGGAGAGAGAATAAGAGTTAACATTGTCCAGACCCCAAACGCCTTGCCTAATTCCACCCCTCCGCCAGCGATATAGACCAATCTCTTATACTCAGGATCCAATCCCCCACAATCTCTTGCTCCCTCACTACACCTGCCTGAACTCATAGGCTTTAGCACTGTGAAGCAGGCTTCCCGACTGAAAGGCCTCTAAGCCTGTTAATCAGGATGCATGTGGGCGGGAGCCCTACTTAAAGGAGCCCTGCAGTGAAATGCTGCAGGATAGTCAGGAAACCTGTTCTTCTGGGTTTCTTGACCTCTCAACAACTAACCACTGCCCCACTCATCCTGCACTTGCCTCCAGGTCAAAATCCAAGTCAAGAAGTCTGCTGAAAACAGTTTAACCTCTACATCGGTGATATTATTGTGATTGTGATCAACAATCACAAAAGCATTCACAAGCCTACATTAAAGGGCAAAAATATTCAAACATATTAACCTCCCTTAGACTTCACTGCTTTCTGGAATCTTTCACATGGTTTACAAAAAACTTGATCATGGACAAGGTTTACTTAAAAACTTTGTTGCCAATGCTGTTTCATTGCAATGACATTAAGTTTTGCATGATTGAAAATTATAAATTTGTATTAATTCAGGATTAGAATGTGAAAAGATGCCAGAAATACAAAAGGTTAAAGTCAGACAAGTACAACTTTGCCAGTAAGAGAGATAGTCATTAATATGCTTCCGGCTGCAACTCATTCAACGTCACTTTCCCATGCCTTTCAGTGAGCGACTTCATTTTGATTTCTCAACAGTCACATTGCTCAAAATCCATGCTACATTTATGATTTGCCACATTTATACCACAGCTCTGGCCTCCATGAATAGCATCTGAGATTCCTCCAGCATGTAATCACAGCATGTGTGAAACGTCAGGCCCAGAATTCATATTTACAGAAGTAGAACTACAACTGTAGCATCAGTGCAAAATTGAAATCACGTGGCATCAGTATGTCACTTATTATTTAAATGCGGCTGTAATCTATCCTGCACTCATTCAACTGTATGAGAAGCCTTCTCTTTAATTTAGTATTTGCTACCTGTGTGGATGAGAACAAGGACAGCAGGGTCGATGGACAAACTGATCATAGCACCATGGTGCATGAGGCCCATTCAAGTGGCAGGAGTTGGGGGACAGAAAAAGGAGTGTGGCAGCGGCAGGGGACAGCATAATAAGCGAAATGAATGCTGTTCTCTGCAGCCACTTTCAGGAATTCTAAAAGCTGTGTTGCCTGGCTGGTGCCAGGATTAAAATGTATCGCCTCGTGGCTGGAGGGAACTTTTAAGTAGAAGAGGGAGGATCCTGTTGTCGTCGTCCACATAGGAACTGCCAACATGGGTAGACCCGGATTGATGTTCTGCTGACAGAGTTGAGGAGTCCAAATTAAAAAGCAGAGTTTCAAAAGTAATAATCTCTGGTTTATTACCTGAACTATCTGCCAATTGGCATAGGGACAAACAGATTAGAACGTCAAATGCATGGCTGAAGGAGTGATGTGGGAACAGGGGGTTTGCTTCATGGGTCACTGGCAGCAATACAAGGGAAAGAGGGAGCTGTTTTTTTGGGATAGGCTTCACTTAAAATAAGCTGACACCATTGTCTTGGTGAACTGAATAACTAGGGCAATAGACAAGGCTTTAAACTTATAAAGCAAGTGTGGGAGCATTCAAGAAAGGGCAAATTCAAATGCAGCAAGGAAAATGCTAAAAGTATAGAGCAGAGCAGTGTCTTGGGGAACAAAACGCAGAGTGAGTCAGGAAGGGACAGGGAAAGTAACAAAGGCAATAGGATATTAGTGATGAAGGCAACACCATGGAAAATGAGAAAGAAGTCAAATCCAAAGGCATTACATCTAAATGTGTAAAGCATTCACAATAAATTGGAAAATAGTAGCACAGATTGAAATTAATTAGTTGGATCTAATAGCTTTTATGGAGATATAGGTGCAAAGTGACTAAGGTTGGGAATTAAATATTCCACGTACTTTTAATTAAAAGGGATAGGCAAAATGCAAAGGAGGATGGATAGCTCTGATCATAAAGGATTAGATAAAGGGAAAAGAGAGAAAGGACCTTGGCCTAGAAAATGAAGAAGCAGAATCAATTTGGGTGGAGCTAAGGAACAAAGAGCAGAAAATAATGGTGGGACTTGTTTATAGGCCCCTTAACAATAGTTGTAGCATAGGACAGAGTATAAATCAGGAAAATAATAAGGGGAATACAGCTAAGGAGGATTTTAATCTTCATATACGCTAGGCAAACCAAATTTACAGTAATAGTTTGGAGAATGAGTTTGTGGAAAATATACAAGATGACTTTCTAGATCAGAATACCGTGGAATCAAGTAGTTTGGAAATGATTTAGTTGAGTCAGAAAATAGGATCTTAAATCTAAAAAACAGCAAACTATGGCCGGAATTTTCTAGCTCCTTTGGCATCGGGCGTCATGGCGGGTGGGGTGCACAATATGGTGAGAAGGCAAAAAACTGGTTTCACGCCTTCGTGAAACCAGTTTCTGATTGTCCGCTCCACCTATCAATCGCGGGCCGCGTTTCCTGCCCCTACATGTCAGAAACCTAATTTCAATACTTTAGCATCTCATTATCAGCCCTGTTTGCCGGAATCATCCCCCAGTGTCAAATATTTCGCTCATGTCAGTGTGACTGCAGAACAGTGTGCTTCACGACTGCCTTTAAATGGTGTGCACCTGGCAACCTGAATTTTGAGGGGTTCTTGGAGATGAGTGCACACAACCTTGTGCAGCACTTATAAACTCGCCTGTAGGGCATCAAGGAAAAGGCACAATGCAGTCGCAGGAGGCACAGGCAAGTCACATTTCCATGGCTGGCTTTCAGTGTGTTGCCAGGGCATTGGCAACTGACCTGCCCACGTAAAATGGCAGCACGCAGCCGATCGCGGGCAACGACTGGCTCTGTGCCCACCCCTGCCCAGCCCACCCGACATAGTAAGATGCTGCCCCAAGTAAATGAGCATATTGGGAGCAATGATCAGATTATAAGGTTCAAGATTCAACTAGAAAAAGGAAAAAAATCAGTTCATTTTGGATTATGACAGATTTTTAGAAAGGGGAGCACATTTTGCTGCAGTAAAGTAAAAGGAGAGCTTGGCACACAGGACTACAGAGCAACAGTGAGACAATTTCTTAAAAAGTGATTGCAAATGTACAGAATAGCTACATTCCATTCCAAAAAAAGTTTAGTAGGATGCCACCGATAAATAAAATGGTTAGAAGCTATTTCAAATTGAAAAGGGCATATGACAAGAATAATAATAATAAAAAAACTAAAGGAAAATGAGATAAAAGATGAAAAAGCTTTAAGTGAGGCATTAAGAAAGTTGAGGGAATATGAGGAAAAGAAAATTTACAAACCAAAAGGAGTTGTAAAGTATTTTGTAAATAAAGTGGTACAAAAAGAATTGTGCAAAAGCAAGGTGGGACCCCTTAAAGGAGAGGATTGTCAATTTTGTTTTTTATTCATTCATGTGATGCGGGCATCACTGGCAAGGCCAGCATCATTGCTCATTCGATTTGCCCTTAAGGTGGTGGTGAGTCACACCTTGAATTGCTACAGTCCATGTGGTACATGTGCATCTTTTTAGATGGGCAGTTTCAAGATTTTCACCCAGCACCTATTAAGGGATGGCAATATACTGCCAAGACAGAATGCTGCCTGACTTGGAGGGGAACTTGAAGATGATGATGTTCCCAAACACCTGCTGCCCTTGTCCTCTAGGTGGTAGAGTCACTGTTTTGGCAGGAGCAGCCAAAGTCTTGATGAATTGCCGTAGTGCATCCTGTACAAGATATTCAAAAACAGCAGAATAATATTGGAGAGGAGGCATTTAAAAAAATTCTTTCATGGGATGCAGATGTTGCTGAGTAGACCAGCATTTATTGCCCATTCCTAACTGCCCGAGAGGTGGTGATGGTTAGCCACCTTCTTGAACCATTGCAGTACATGTACTGTCAGTAGACACACAGGGAGTTCCAGGATTTTGACCTAGCAACAATGAAGGATTAGCGATATAGTTCCAAGTCAGTATGGCATGTGGCTTGGAAGAGAATTAATTCCCAGCCTCTGACCTACTAAGTAGCCACATATGGCTAGTCCAGCTCAGCTTCTGGTCAATGGTAATCCCCCAGGATGTGATAGTGGGGATCTCAGTGATGGTAATGTTATTGAAGGTCAAAGGGATTCTTATTGGAATTGATCATTGCCTCACACTTGTGTGGTGCGAATGTTACTTGCCATTTGTTAGCCCAAGCCTGAATGTTGTCCAGGTCTTGCTGTATGTGGACACAGACTGCTTCTGTACCTGAGGAATTGTGAATGGTGCTGAATATTGTGCAATCATCAGCGAACATCTCCATTCCTGACCTTACAATGCAGGGAAGGTCATTGATGAAGCAGCTGATGATGGTCGGGCTTAGGACACTACCCTGAGGTGCTCCTGCAGTGATGTCCCAGGAGATAATTGACTTCCAACAATCAGAACCATCTTCTTTTGTGCTAGATAGGACTCAAAACAGTGGAGAGCTTTCCCCTGATTCCCATTGACAGCAGTTTTGCTAGGGCTTCTTGATGCCACACTTGGTCAAATGCTGCGTTGATGTCAAGGGCAATCATTGTTGATTCTAGAGTCCAGCTCTTCTGTCCATATTTGGACCAAAGGCTGTAATGAAGTCAAGAGCTGAATGGTCCTGAAGTGTGAGAGCAAAATAAGTGATATTGTGATGGATAAAAGGAAAAGCTTAGATATGTTACCTAAGCTAATGAAGGCAAAGTGTCAGGGTCCACAGGACACATTGTAGAATCCTGAAGGAGTTGATAGAGGAAATTGCAGAGGTTTTAGATATCTGTTTCAAGGAGCTAGTAGGCATGAATGCATGAGAGAAGATTGGAACGTAGCCAATTTAGTGCATTTTAAAAAAAAAGGGAGATAGAGCTAATACAGGCTGTAAAGAGCCAATCAGATTTTAGAATCTTTAATTGAGGATTAAACTACCACACATGTAGATAAAGAGAAAATATTTAGAAGTAGCTACAGTGGATTTCAAGGGAGACAAATATCAATTTTTTGAGGAGGTACAGACATGGTAGATGGAGGGCTGTAGTTTACGTAAGGATAAATGAGTATGCAATTAGGGCAAGGGTAGCAAACTGGATTAAAAATTGCTCCAGTGTTGGCATTGAGTAGTAGTGTCCTACAGAGTTCAGTCAAAAACTACTTCTATTCACTGTGTTTATCAATGATTTGAATATAGACCTAGAGGCAGTGGTGTCAAAATCTGTAGACTTTACCAAAATAGGAGTTACATAATGAAAGTATGTTCGATGCTGTAAAAGAGCAGAGGGTTTTGGCGTTAGAAGCTCACAGAATATTAAAGACAGCACCTCAGGTTGACAAGACCTGAAAAAAAACTCCAAATTCAGTTCCACAGACAATAGAGCTGACGAGGCACTGCAAAGCTATTAGACATTACCTTTGTGCGATTTGAAGGAACAGGTGTGATCTTCCATGCGCCCTCAAAATAACCAGGGTGACTTCCACACTGATAACTGCCTTTGTTCACCACCCACTGTAATCGTGACACCCTCCTCCCCACTGCCAAACTTAAACTTGCTGGTGCGCTGAGTGACCTGATATTGCCCAGGGTCACTTGATATTGCTGAACCTTAATTTAATAAACTGCACCAATACACCAGTATTAGCACCCTGAAGCTTGCTGGTCTGGTGCAAATAATGCCAGAGCCTTGTAAATGTGGTTGCCTCTTCGCTGCTGAGATAGATGGTTTACTGGCACGCTGTTGCAATTGGTTGCCAAAAGTCAATATCGACTCTGAACGAAAAACCTCATTTATCCTGATAGAATTGTGTCTGCAGCAAATAGATGAAAACTCATTAGTTTTTGGAACAAACAATTAAAACCCAATGACACAATGCCAAGTTTCTGGCATGATTTATTGACTAAACCAACATTTATTAGATTTAAACCCTGATCCAAATAATTCTTAAGACAACAAACCAATGTGATCTTTCAAAACAGGAAACACATAAAAATAAATTACTGTTGTGCAAACTTTAGATGAAGTATTTATTATTCTGATCACAAAACCATATCCTATCCTCAAAATATATTCATCTGATCAGTGTGTTATGATCCCAGCTGAGGTTACCCGTGGGCAAGCCTGATCCCAGGGTGGAACCCAGCTTGGTAGATCCTATCTTTTATTTGTTTGTTTAGATACATGGAGAGTGGCTACTGAAGAGTCACCAGAGTCAGCTAATGAACTTTTAACAAAAGAATAAAACATTTATTTAACTAGAAAAGATGAACTATATTCCAATACTCCCTCACCCACAACTATACCTTTACGGATATATACAGGTGTAAGGCTAAAACAAGTTACAAAAGCTATCTTACACTCTAATGTCCACCGTAAGTACACAGTCCATGTAAACCAATAGGCACCCTGTGGTCAGATATACCACACTGAAACCAAGTGACAAATGCAACCTCAACCAGATGCTTTGGATCTCTCCTCAGCTCCCCCCAGACACTTGTCACACCGTTAGCCAACTGGTCTCACTGAATTCCATCGTTCACATGAGGGTTTCCCATCTCCACTCTCCAAGAACTCGCTTCGGAATTTTCTCCCAAACTGACGCTCTCAAATGCCTTCTGCCTCCAGGTTTTTGAACTCTCCTTCTGATATTCCTCTTCCCTGGGTCACCACATGCATTCAAGCTGCTTTCCACAGACTCTCTCTCACCGACTCAGCTGTCAACAGTACACCACTGCTTCACATGCCCATAGCAAAGAGTTACAGATCTTAAGTTGTCCCTTTGGAACTTCTGACTTCTCACAAGCCTTTATGTCATTTTGACTCTGCTTTCAGCAGCTTTCATCTCTTAAAGCTTGAAGCCTTTCTCTGTTCCTCACTCTCAATTTCATTTAACAAGACCTGTTCCAGATTCCTTTCCTTCCTTTGAAGTTTCTCCTGTTCTACTCCCCTGGATTCTTGGGGACTTTCTTCTTTAGCTTGGAACTGGCTATCACATTTGCTTTCCCTGGCAGCTACTTTCAACCAACTTTAGCTTGTAACTGGCTGAGCCTTCTAGGCTGCTTCTGCCTAGCAGCTGTCTTCAAAACTTCTGTTTCTGTGTTTATATATATGTGTGTGTGTGTGTGTGTGTGTGTGTGTGTGTGTGTGTGTGTGTGTGTGTGTGTGTGTATATGGATGTTTGTGGGTGGGAGGGACCTGCCTCTCTGGACCCCTGTTGCTAGGCAACAGCCCAATTTTTCTACTCTTACATTTGCTTAACTTCTCTTACAGTCATAAACTCTCATTAGAAATGCAGGCAATTTTTAAAGTGAAATTAAAACTCAACTTGACTTTTTCTTAACACAGATACAGAAATACAAAACAAACTGAAATATTAAAGCAAAAACTCATTCCTATCACCCACAAACACCAATATAACTTACTTAAACTCTCTCTATTTCTTAACAAGTGGAAAATCAAAAACTGAACTCCATTAATAAAGTCGTTTTCAAGCACAGATAAAATTCACCTAAAAAGGGACCCATTTAAAACTGATCTGAGGTATGTACAATGTGCACATATGATTTCTTATACAAACAGGAAATACTTGGGAATTTTAATAATAACTTTATCTTCGAAAAAGAAATAAACCAATTTTTGATTTGTTATTTTACATTCACTTTTTGTTTCCAAGTTTTTATGGGCAACATTTCAGATATATGACTAATTTCTCAGAGGGTTGAGATGTATTTCACCACCAGTACTGGCAGCTCCTCAGACAGACCACTCTTCTCAGTTATAAATCATTACTTCCCATTTTTTCTGGTATGTTTTATGCTCGACTAAAACCTTATGCAGTGGAAATGTGTTTCTCAATGTGCAATTGTTCTTATAAAGAGTTTAGAAGTTAAATTTAATTGGACTGCACAAATATTAATCTTACAAAATTTAGTTACATTAGGGAAGAGAACCCCTGCTGATTACAGAGCATAAAACTGCAGTGTCTTCTATTTTAAAAAATCAGAAGTATCCAATATATATTTGATTTGCAAATATTAATTTCTATGCGTAAGGTAACCAAAGGCCAACTTATGTATAGTTTTTAAACTTTAAAAATACACAAGTCATAGACTTATTATTTATTGTGTTATACATTATAATTAAATTTCAGTTTTACTCAAATAGTATGAATTTAAATAAGCGTGACATAGATTTTAAATTGACACATTGTATGCATGGATTTTGCAACTTTTTGGAATCTGACTCCCTATCGATGGACCCCGTTAGTAAAAGTCAGGCAAAGTGGCCTCAACTGCAGTATTAGAACTTCATAAAAAGATCCGCTGATTCCTTCTTCTGAAAATCATGAACCACAATCAACACCTGAGTGGTCAAAGATTTCATCGCCAAAATGAAGAGAAAAATTAAATAGAAACAACACAACTTCACTTCCCCATTGCCATTGCAGAACAGTCATCAGCCCGCACAAAAGTTCCATTAATCCCAGCTGAAACTACATTGACAGAGAATTTTACAATCATTCAAATCAGTCCAGCTACAGTAATAACCTAGTTCTTTGAGATTTAAGCCTGAGATGGCAATTTTAAACCAGGTTTATGTCTCAATAACTTTAGACATGTACCATAATCTGCCATTTAAGCACAATGCTTAAGGCTTTTTGTCGGATTGAAAACAGAAAAATCTTTCCAAGGAGGCTTCACACACCTGATTCACAAAGACACCATTATATAGAATTTAATGATTCCTCCCCTGATTTAGCAAGGTTGATCCTGCCAACAAAAACTTTTAAATAAAGTAGATACTAGCACTCATCATATATTTTAGACTTCCAGAAAGCTTCTGACAGGGTTCTACATGAAAGGTTGCAGAAGGACATAAATAGGCTAGCAGAATGAGCAGATGTAATTCAGCCCAGAGAAATATAAAGCTAGTTAATTTGGAAGATTAGGAGCAGGAGGTACATGTGAAATGGTAAGACTTTAAATAGATTGGAGCAGCAGAGGGAAATGTGTGTGAAGATATACAAGCTATCAAAAGGCAACAGCGCAAGCAGATAAAACCATAGCAAAGGCAAATACAATCCTTGGCTTGGTATGTAATAGAATAATTGATTTTTGTTAGCAAGGATATCATGGGATATGGATCAAATGTGGGTTAAATGGAGTTGAGGCACAGGACACCCATGATCTACTTGAATGCAAAATAGGCTGCAGGGGCTGAAAGACTACTGCGTAAACTAGTAAATTTTATGAAGCATAAGGTTCACTTTTACATTTGTATAAATGAAGTTGTTCACAGGGCACTGATGATTTTAGACAGATGGGGGTGGGGTGGGGGGAGTCCATATGTGGGTACCAAACCCACAAGGGCGGGCAGTGGAACCATAGCAGCAATTTTCCCTGAGGAAACCATGCCAATCAGAGCAGAGATGCATCTTTGGTGCTACAGGGTTGGCCTGCCCTGGCTGTCACCACATCGGGGTATTGGGCCACTGGATCCAAAGCCCAACCCTGTTCCCACACCCTGGGAAACAACGGGAGGTTGCTTCCCTAAAGCTGATGGCCTCCTCACATTGCAGGGGGTGGGGTGGGCGCTGGTCCACTGCAGACAAAACGGCAACAGCCCAGGAAAATATCAGTTAATTGTGCTTTCAATTATTTAGATTGGCTGTCTGCCTCAGTGGGTGGACAGGCATTCTAGCGCACAGCCAGTGCTGGGAAACTTCCTCAGCGGCGTGACAGCATCAGGGAGCCATCTCAATGCAGTTCCCCAGCATTTTACCAGCCCTCTGAGTCCTTTACCCCTTGGCACGTATAATCCCAGCTCACATAGTTAGAAACATAGAAAATAGGAGCAGGAGTAGGCCATTTGGCCCTTCAAGCCTGCTCCGCCATTCATTATGATCATGGCTGATCATCTAACTCAATATCTTCTCCCCACATCCTTTGATCCCTTTCGCCCCAAGAGCTATATCTAACTCCTTCTTGAAAACATACAATGTTTTGGCCTCAACTACTTTCTTTGGTAGCAAATTCCACAGGCTCACCACTCTCTGGGTGAAGAAATTTCTCCTCACCTCAGTCCTAAATGGTCTACCCCGTATCCTCAGACTGTGACCCCCTGGTTCTGGACTCCCCATGATCAGGAACATCCCTCCTACATCTAACCTATCTAGTCCTGTTAGAATTTTATAGATTTCTATGAGATCCCACCTCATTCTTCTGAACTCCAGTGAATATAATCCTAACCGACTCAATCTCTCCTCATATATCAGTCCTGCCATCCCAGGAATCAGTCTGGTAAGCCTTCGCTGCACTCCCTCTATAGCAAGGACATCCTTCCTCAGATAAGGAGACCGAAACTGCACACAATATTCCAGGTGTGGTCTCACCAAGGCCCTGTATAATTGCAGTGAGACATCCCTGCTCCTGTACTCAAATCCTCTCGCTATGAAGGCTAACATATCATTTGCCTTCTTTACTGCCTGCTGCACCTGCATGCTTACCTTCAGCGACTGGTGTATAAGGACACCCAGGTCTTGTTGCACGTTACCCTCTCTCAATTTATAACCATTCAGATAATAATCTGCCTTCCTGTTTTTGCTATCAAAGTGGATAACCTCACATTTATCCACATTATACTGCATCTGCCATGCATTTGCCCATTCACTCAGCTTGTCCAAATCATACTGAAGCATTTCTGCATCCTCCTCACAGCTCACCCTCCCACCCAGCTTTGTGTCATCTGCAAATTTGGAGATATTACATTTAGTTCCCTCATTTAAATCATAAATATATTGTGAATAGCTGGGGTCCCAGCACCGATCCCTGCAGTACCCCACTAGTCACTGCCTGCCATTCGGAAAAAGACCAGTTTATTCTTACTCTTTGTTTCCTGTCTGCCAAACAGTTTTCTATCCATCTCAATACACTACCCTCAACCCTATGCACTTCAATTTTACACGCTAATCTCTTATGTGGGACTTTATCGAAAACCTTCTGAAAGTCCAAATAAACCACATCCACTGGCTCCCCCTCATCAACTCTACTAGTCACATCATCCACTTGTGTTCTAAATTGTTTTCTGAGAAATTTCAAGTTGCAGTAACAGCTACCAACGTGACTAACAGTCGGCTCTCCCAGCTTTTCTCTCACTTCTTGATCAAGTGCCCAACAGACACTATAAAACTCCTTGGGATTTCTTATTAAATGAAATGTACTACTTTGCTACATGACAGCATAGGTGAACAGACTTCAACCACAAAGCTATCAGGATACATCAGCAATTCATCATATTTTGTCATTATACAAGAGCGTATTGAAAGTAATAATATTTATATATTGCTGACATGTTTTGAAGAAAAAACACACTTCCCTTCAACAAACTTAACATTTTGAAACACATTTTCTTATTGTCATAATTTTTAGTCATGCTTTGTGTTGACATTTTCCTTTACACATTGCTATCTGAATATTTTCCATTCAATTTTGCTATGTGAACTGTCACAACATAGTGGTAGGCTGTGGTCAGTGGAACAATCTTTTCTTGTGTCTCTTTCTCAATATCATTATAACCCCGCTTTAGAAAAAAGTTATCAACTGACTGGACAATGCCACAGGCAATTTTATAGTGCTCTGTATATTTAATATTGCCACAAGGTACAGATAGATTTGGTGCTCAATTACTAAAACTTTGGTTTGGAGCAGGTGTAGAAACCACAAATGGGTTGCATATGAACAAAAATGTGGAATGACAGGTGCCTAGGTGGAAAGTAGAAACAGATCAGAGGTAGGAAGCGATTGAAGGAAAAACATTTTATGGAATAAAATTAATTACTGTTTGAAGACCTTGCAAGGCAACTGGCCAACGGGGAAGAAAGTGTTCCTATTTTGCCATGAGGCTGAGGCTCTTTCGCATCCATAGTGAATCACAATAAACATACCAAGAAACGAACTACAAATTTTGGTTTCCCTTAATAAAAATAGGGTGGAATTGTCCCAGACTTGCACTAAGTGCGGTAGCAGGTAGGTAAAATGACGTTTTAACCACTGGCTGCGTAATGGCTTTTTGCGCTGTATCGTCCCAAACTCATCACATTAATTATGCATTCCCGGAAAACACGCCATTTCCATGGCGAGCGGGCAGGCTCTCATTCGCCTGCCACGCCATCACCTTGCCGCTTCACTGCTCAGGCGCCAGATTTAAAGTCCAGCCGTACGCACACCTCTCAGTGCTTCCAGCCCATGGCTGCTGCCAAGGAGACATGGCCCTGAAAGGCAAAAAGACTGCAGCTCCCAGGTTCAATGATGTGTCCCTCCAGTGCATTTTGGACACAGTGGAGGCTTGCTGTGATGTCCTCCACCCCCAATCTGGCCACAGGATGGGCAGCAACCTCGTTAATCCAGCTTAGTGGCAGCGGTAGTCAGCGTTAATGCCCTGCAAAAGAGGATAGCCAACCAGTGCCACTACAGGATGAATGATCTCATCCATTGTGCCAAGCTACTTCACTCTTCTCATCATTCTCAACTCTCTCACTCACAAACCCATCACACATCCACAGGGATCTCACACCTCAAGGGACAACACCAATAACTCACACACACCCTCACACCTCCACCAAGCTCATACCCTCTCAAGCTCGTGCCCTCGTCCTGTCCATGGCTCCACTCACTACACAAGCATTCCGTGCAGTGCCATGAGTCCTGCTCACGCACTCTCGATCTGCTTTCATGCAGGAGAAGCCTGCTCACATGAGCAGGGGGAGGTCCCAGACCCAGGGTGGAGCAGCCCACATTAAGCCCTTCACTCACATTGAGGAGTGTGCCATCGAACTGACTGGTGAGGACAAGGACCAAGCCTGCGATGTTGGTGAGGTTGGCGGCGAAAACCCTCTTAAGGATCTTGCACCACATCATCTCCCTCTCAATGCAAATGTGAGTGCTCTCTCTCCTGCTTTTGACTCTGCTGGCATGCACTAATTATCTCTACCTTGGTTCACAGGGAGCTCTGCCAAGCGACCAACACCCTCAGCCAGCCATTCCCTCAGCTCCATCCATGTCCCCACCTCCAGCCAAGTGGACACCACCTCCATTGAAGAGCTGAAAATAAGCAGCCTGGAAGGCCCATCAAAGTGCTTACCCACACCCTGCACCATAGCAGAGGCACACACCTCAGTGGAACCTAGATCGAGGGCAGGCTCCAGTTCACAATTTGGGGGTCACTGCATGGACACATGCCCGCAGCAGCAGGTTCATGTGAGCTACCCTGCACTCGGAGAACTGCTGAGGATCAGGTATTTGCGAGGACCAAATCAGATGACAAGCCTCTACATTTGGCCTTCTAACCCATCCTGGAGAGTCAGCAGAAGGCGTGGGAAGGCAGAGCTGTTGGAAGCTCTCAGCAGAGTGGCACACAAGTCGGAGTGCATCCACCTGCTCTCTGACCTAGTGCCCACATGTGCGTGTATAGAGGCCTCCAAGGGGAGGATGGCAGACGTCATGGAGATGCAGAACGTGGAGATGTGTACAGACCTGCAATCCATTATGGGGGCCATGGGTGACTTCCTGCAGTGGCAACGCAAGGGGGAAATGGAGCACCTCTACTTCACTCCAGGTGTTCCTTCCCCTCGAGTCAGGCTGGGGCCCCCAGGCACCCAAAGGGAGGGGAATCAGCAGCTAGTCACCCCGGGTCATCCACTCAGGAATCTCAGAGGCTGTCCTCTTCCTCAGAGTCCCCTTCGCCTGTGACCCCTTCGACCTCGTCCTCTTTCACTGCAGAGGGAGCAGCTGGCCAACGAGTGGTTCTGAAGGGAGAAGTGTGGGTATGGCAGGACCTTTCAGAACCTCGTGCAAGCACTCTCCCATGCATCCAGATCGTTCACGTATCACACTCACCTCAAAATCCTGAGCATTTTGAATGCTGTCTGCCGGGGTTTGCTTTCAATTGTCCACCTGAGCTGACCTGCATCTCCACCCACCCAATGATCACATTCCCATGTAGCACCCGATCTCACTCACCATGACTATCATTTCACTTAGACAGCATGGTCTGGATTCAGTTTCTTATGCACTCCCCGATCTTTTCCCCTCCCCCGGTCACTCATTTCCTTTCCCCCATCACAGTTAACCCCTGCCATCACCTTCCACCTCCCCTCCACGACCTACCTGCCACAATCCTTTTCCTTCGGGAGATATCCAGGTTAACACGCAAGTTCCCTTCCTTCCCGAAAATCCCACCTCCCTGACCTCCTCCTTCCCATCCCCAGGGTCCGTGTCTGCCTCCAAGTCCCCATCAACCACCCTTGCCGTCCCTTCTACCACTACTGTCGAACCCTCACTCTCTCACCCTACCACCTCACTCTGCCCTCGGTCATTCTCACACATTCTCTCATACTACACCCACCCTCAGTTCGCTCCCCAGGAGGCAGTCATGGACCCGTCAGACCCCATCCTTGCACATTCACCAGGATTTCACTCCCCCGAACCTCTCCCCACTCCTTCGTCACTCCTCTTCTTGACTTCCTCAGCTACCCTTACTTCTTCCACCATGCTTAGTCCTTCCCCCTTCCCGCCTCATTCCTTCCTCCAGCTTTACTCCTTCCCCTTCCGGACTTCCTTCCTCCACCCTTACTTCTTCCTCCATTCTTACTCCCTTCCCTCTCTACACTCCTTAATGCACCCAAACTCCCTCCCCTCTCCTCTCTGCACTCCTCCTTCCCACCCAGACTCCCTCCCTTCTCTGCACCCCTTCCTCCCCTGGGCTCCATCCCCTCTCCACACTCCTACCCGCTCTGAACTCCTTTTCTTGCACCTACCTCCCCAGTTTCCATCTTCTCCCCTATTATCCTATCCTCCTCCTACTCCACCCCCCTTCCCAATCTCAACCCTGACACCTTCATTCCCCCCCTCCCAACACCTTCATTCCCAACCTCACCATCCCCGCACCCAATACCTTCATTCTCAATCTCACCCCTTCGACACCTTCATTCCCCCCTCCCAACCTCATCACCCCCAACACCTCTTCCTCTCCCAGTTGATCCTAGGTCTTCCTCTCCCACCCCCTGGACCATCATCCACTGTGAGCATCAACGGTGACTTTACAACTTCCATGAGCTGCTTCGCAGCAGAGCCTTGTCCATGAGAATCCACCCAGCATGCCATAAATGTTCTTCCAGGATCCATTGCTGTCAGGCTCCAGCATTTTCTGCTCTTTGGGTGTCCACAATGTGGGCAGGGCTCTGGCACTAGGTTCCAATTTCTGCACATCACAGTTAAGACGTCAAGATGTATCCTGCACCGGTGTGTTTTCCCACCGACGTGGGCAGGCTATCCAGCGAGCTGACAGGGGGTGGGGATGAGTCCAGTGGGCTGGCCTTATAATAATACGCTAATGTATCACAATGAGGTTCCCAATGTCCAATGGTGGGTAACATGGCCCACCATCGAAGGGCTGAGTGGACAATCGCAAACTGGTTTCACGACATCGGGAAACTGATTTTTGGCCTTTTCACCACATTATCCACTCACACCACCAAACACGCCTGATGCCAGCGGGCCCGGAAAATCTCAGCCATAAAGTTAGACACAACCTTTCATGCCCCAAAATGACCAAATTTCCAGTTTTGCTGTCAAAAAATTTGGGATGTGTTCTGGCTACTGCAATTTGTAAAATAAATTCCTCTTTTGGATCTGCACATCATTTCGGAACTTTATTTTTAAATAAGAGAGTAACAAGAACTGTGAAATCAACTCAGCAAGAAGGACAAGCATGAATAAAAAAACTGTCCGGAAGGAAAATCTTGCTTTGCCTGAATAAATTCATTACAAAACTGTTATCAATGGTTTAGGCTTCAGCAGAAACTGGCTTAAAACCAGGAAGGCAAAAAGTTATTATTCTGAAACGCAAGCTCAACATAACAATTTCTTACTAAAAATTTTAGTGGGTTCGGTAAGTGCTTTCATCGTGTTTTGGTTTTAAATGAAGTTTAACATGACAGTTAAAGCATAAGGAAAGTCCATTATGTCACAGAAGTTAGATCCTGTTCTGACCTCCATAAAAAAGTGTCATTGAGAGTCTTATACAATTTATTTTCAGATAATTTCTGACATGTTTTTTTCTACTAAAGAGAGGGTGGGCAAGAGAGGGGACAGCAGACATGCGCAAATACAATCCAAAGGGAGACCCCTAGAAACCAATCACAGCACACTGAAATCAATGTTTGCAGATATATCTTTGAAAAACTTACAAATCAGTGGTGCAAGATCCATAACATATGCACCCTGCTGTGGTTAAGATCATGCCCTTCCCTCTTTTCCTCATTGCTGACTGACAGCAGGTACATATACTGAAAACTAAACAACCAAACAGCCTGCATAGGGCCTTTAATGCTATAAAACGTTTCAAGGCACTGCACAGGAGCATTACAAAACAAAATACAACACCGAGACACATAGAGATATTGGCTCAGATGATCAAAAGTTTGGTTTAAGGAATGTCTCAAAGGAGGAATGAGAAGCTAGAGAAGCAGAGACATATGGGGAAGGAATTCCAAAACTTTAGTGCCAAGGTTGTTGAATGCAATAGAGGAGTGATTAAAATTGTGCAAGAACAAGTGTCCAGATGAATGCAGATATTTCGGATTGGGGGGCTAGAGGAGATTACAGAGATAGGAAGGGGCAAGCACATGGAGGGATTTGAAAACAAGGACAAGAATGGTAAAATCAGGAAGTTACATGACTGGAAACAAATATTAGTCAGCGAGCAGAGGGATATACACAGGGATTTCCTGATTTATGCACATGATCTAGATCTTGGGTGTGCAGGGAACAATTTCAAATTTTGCGGATGACACAAAACTTGGGAGCATTGTAAACTGTGAAGAGGACAGTGTAGAACTTCAAATGGACACTGACACATTGGTGGAGTGGGCAGATAGGTGGCAGATGAAGTTCAATGCGGAGAAGTGTGAGGTATTACACCTTGGTACAAAGAACATGGAAAGAGAGTGTAAAATAAAGGACACTATTCTAAAGGGTGTGCAGGAGCAGACACCTGGGTGTATATGTACATAAGTCATTAGAGGTGGCAAGGCAGGTACGGAGAGCTCTTTCTAAAGCACACAGCATTCTAGGCTTCATTAATAGGGGCATAGAGTACAACAGCAGGGAGGTTAGGATGAACTTATATAGGACACTGGTTGGACCTCAGCTGGAGTAGTGTGTACAGTTCTGGGCGCCACACTATAGGAAGGATGTGAATGCATTGGAGAAAGTACAGAAGAAGTTAACAAGAATGGTTCCAGGGATGAGACACTTCAGTTATGAGGAAAGATTGGAAAAGTTGGGACTGTTTTCCATGGAGAGGAGAAGGCTAGGAGGAGACTTGATAGAAGATTTCAAAATCATGAAGAGTCTGGACAGAGTAGATAGGGAGAGACTGTGCCCACGAGAACCAGAGGATACAGTTTTGAAGTGTTTTGCAAATGATGCAAATGCGAGGTGAAGAAAAACATTTTTACACAGCGAGTGGTTAGGGTTTGGAATGTACTGCATGGAAGTGTGGTGGAGGCAGGTTCAATTGAGGCATTCAAGAGAGCATTAGAATATTATTTAAATAGAAATATTATTTAAATAGGTTGCAGGGAAAAGGCAGGAGATTGGCACTAAATTAAAATGCTCAGAGAGCCGGTGCAGACACGATGGGCAGAATGGCCTCTTTTTACACTGTAACAATTCTGTGATTCTGTTAGGTGAATGGGTCTTGGTGTGAGTGAAAGCATGGGCAGCGGAGTTTTGGATGACCTCAGGGGTAAAATGTTAGAGACCAACAGCCAGGAGTGTATTGCAATAGTTGTGGCAGGAGGTAGCAACTGCATGTATGAGCATTTCAGCAACAGATAAGCTGAGATGGGGCAAAGACAGGCGATGTTACAGAGGTGGAAATGGGCAGTCTCAGCAACAGCGTGAATACGTGGTTGGAATTGACATCAAGATTGCAAACCAACTGGTTAGTCTCAGACTGCTGCAAAGGAGAAGGGTGGAATTGGTAGCTGGGGAATGGAGTTTGGAGTAGGGACTGAAACCAATCACTTCAGTTTTCTCAATATTTAATTGGGAGAAATTTCTGTTCATCTAGTGCTGGATGTCAGAGAAACAGTCTGACAATTTATCAACAGTGGAGAAATAGAGAGAGGTGGTGGTGCGGTCGAGCCGGGCGTCATCAGCATACATCTGAAAATTGAGGCTATGGTTTTGGATGATGTAACCGAGGGGCAGCTTGTAGATGAGAAATGGGAGGGGCCAAGGATAGATCCTGGGGGAATACCAGAGGTTAACGGTGTAGGAGTGGTAAGGGGGGCCATTGCAAACATTAGGTACGAATGGAATCTGGTGAGAGGGGTCCCACTGAGCTGGACGACAGTGGAGGGGCATTGGAGGAGGATGGTGTGATCAACTGTGTCAAAGGTGGCAGATCAGTCGAGAAGGATAAGAAGGGATAGTTTACCTTTATCAGAGTAACATTGGATATTATTTGTGGCTTTGATAACCGGTTCTGCCAATGCAGAAGTTTCACCTCCCCCCGTTCTGTCAAAATACCAGACAGATTCTACCTCCAGAGCAACAGTCAAATCAAAGGAACCTCTCGTACATGTAATCAAACCGCAGCACTCCTGCTGCATTGTTGCAAAATTCCTGGACCATAACTCGAGGCATCCTCCAATGCTAGCTTGCATTGTTTTACCTCCATGAAGAGACATTGTTTTACCAACATGAAGAGACATATGCACATTTTACAGGCTGATTCTAATCTGCTTGCATTTGTGGCACCATTAATTTAATTGGGTGCATCATTGTTGCATGAGCAAATTCAGAGAAGAATCTATGATTCAGCTAAAAAAATGTGCAATAATGTGTTTGATAGGAAAATTTTATAATCGGACTGTTGTACCTGGTATGCATCATCAGGGATTATTTTGCCGAATAATAAAAATACCAAACAGCTGTGAAATGCTGGGGTAATTCCCTATCAAAAGGAACAGTTGATTAAAATTACAGGTAATTGAGCTCCCTTATTATAGAATATCAATAATTCAACGTTTCTCTGCATGATGCAGTTCCAAACATCTGAGATAAGGGCAGAATTTAAAAATAAAACGTCAAGGTTCTGCATTGTAAATTATTGAAATGACAAGGTAACTTAAACTTACTTAATAGCTACAAAGCCTGCCCTTAGCAGTAGATATACATATTTTTCCACAGTAAGCAATTATGATGATAATCACACACAATAACTAGCTATAGCTGAAGAGCTGCCTTGGATCTTTGTTTCAAATTCTTTGGTTATAAACTGATTTAAAATCATGCTTCTGTATGTGTTGCACAAGTTTTCAGGTCAGATGATCTAAATTGTTTTTGCCAGGCATTTTGATACCAATTTATATGACATTAAATTATCAAAGGTAAGTAAAGTTTTTTTCAGTAGGATCAATGATCAAAAATAGTAAACTTTCATCGAATTATCTTTATCTACATAACGTACAACAGTTTTCTAACAGAATTTACCAACAGGATAGTAATGTACATTCTATTTCCACATGTAAAACTCAAAATGGCACATACAGCATTTCACTTTGGGTGCCATGGTACCAATCTGCTTGTCCTTCATTGTTTTGCTTTGATATTTATAAAACAGCTACAAATCAGCACTAAAAATAAATACTGTATATACGGCCAAGCAAAAGTGAAGTGGGATAAGCTGCTAGTAAAGATCTATTCCTGGCATATGACAAGCATGAGCAGTGAGCAAATATTACTAATACAATAAAGATGCTGAATCAATCAAATTGCTCCATGTTTCTCAAAGTTGCTTTGAGGCACCATTTTGAAATTTTTATCAGGTCAAAGATTTACAGGTAAAGGAACATTTATAACAAAAACACCCAAAAATGTTTTACTATTTGTTAATAAAATGCTTATTATTCATATTATTTTGTAAATTCCTGGAAAATGGCTTCTTCTTCGGTCATGTGCCTAAAGCACAATTCAGGGCTTACCAGCTGCTGGGTCAACACTTTGAAATTCTAGGGAGCGCTGTAGTTCAAAGAAAGACACACTACCACCACCATAACAACTGGGTTTGGGAAATAGCTACTGCCTTACCAGCATCGTCCATACCCCAAGGATCAAAAATAAACTTAAAAAAACTTGTTTCCAAACATATGTGCTTTCAAAGCACTTAAACTTTAATGTGACAACTATAATTTTGAGTAGTTGATGTTTGTAATTGATGAAGGGCAGATTTGCTTTAACGGTATTCCAACAATGAAATAATTAGGAGAAAAGTGGACAACTGCTTGGACAAGTATGGACCAATAAACGAGAGCCAACACGGGTTTTTTTTTGAGGGAAAATTGTGTTTGAGTAGCTGGACATAATTTTTTTTATGTGGGGACAGAAATGGTGGATCAGAAGAGTAAAGTTAATATTATGTATGGTCTTTCAAACGATGTTCAATAAGGTACTACGTAATAGGCCTGTTAGCTAAATTAAAGGCCATGGGATAAAAGGGCAGCAACAGCAACCACGCAAAATTAACTAAGGGATAGAAAAAGAGTTGTGCTAACTGGCAGTTTTTCTGGCTAGACAGAGTCGAGTTCCACAAAGTCCAGTACTGCTGTTTTTGATATACCAGCACCTTAATGACTTGGATTTTAGTGTAGGAAGCACAATTTTGAAGTTTATAGATGAGGCAAAACGTGGAAATACAGTAAACTGCAAGGAAGACAGAGGATATATTCAGGCTGATTGAATATGGCAGATGAAATTAGATGTGATAAAGTGTGAGGTAATATATTTGGGTAGAATTAATGATGAGAGACAACACAAGTTCAATTTTAAAGTGTGTGCAAAAACAGGGGCACTTGGGAATGTTTGGTGGTGGCGGCAGGAGAGATTAGAAAAGCAGTTTATAAAACACATGGGATGCTGGGTTTTTCCAATTGAGGCTAAAAGTATAAAAGCCAGGTAACAGGGACACCTATAACAGAAAGATACCCATAAATGTTTTAATATCTTTTAGCATAAGATGTATTAGACTAAAACTACATAGCTAAACCTACATAAAAAACTGGTTCAGCCCCATATTGCGTTCAATTCAAGGCAGCACACTTTAGAAGGATTTGAAGGCTATCGAGAGGATACAGAAGTTCTTACTAGAATGGTTCCAGGAATGAAGGATTACAATTACTTGGATAAGCTGGAGAAGCTGAGGTTGTTCTCTTTAGAACAGGCTAAGCTGCTAACAGAAGACTTGATCGGAATATTTAAAACCATGAAGGATTTGAAATAAGAAAGAAAAATTGTTTCCAATGGCTGAAGGGTCAATATAACCAAAGGGCACAGGTTTAGGTGATTGTCAAAAGAACCAGAGGGAACATAAGGATTTTTTTTTTTTACACAAATGGTTTGGATTTGGAATGCCCCGCCTTATAAAGTGTTAGAAACCGATTCAATAGTAGCTTTCAAAAGGGAATCAGACAAACATTTGAAGGAGGAAAAAAATGCAAATTTATGGGGAAAGAGCTCGCACAGTGGGATTTACCAGATTGCTCTTTGAAATAGCTAGCAGAGACTTGATGGGGCAAATGGCCTTCACTTGTATTGTATTCTTCTAAGAACAGGGACATTAGATAGTAAGCATTGTTACAATGCACTTAAGATTTACGGTAACTGCAATAAAAGCTAGATTCTTTAGATCAAAAATACCTAGATACTGTACCAACAAACAATTACTCTATAAACCACTACAATAGACAGTTTATGTACTCTCTTGGGACAAAAACTATTGAATTCTCTTTTGGACATTACATGATCAATACTAACAGCTATTAACATTTACCTCACACCATCGTCTCAAGTGGCACAGTCAAGTTTTATTGTTACTTCAGCGATGTACTTTACACAGATTATTAAAACCAAATACCAGATTGCTTTTAATGAAGTAAAGGCTGTAATTTAATGCCAGGATTCTGCTGATATTTAAAGTACTTAGACCCCTGCTTATGTGGTTTATGATGTCATCAAAAGCTTTATTATAACCCTGTAACACCTACCATAGCTCTGTCACATTAGTAATCATCGAAATGATGACTGCACACTCAGAACTTTTAAGTTTAATGGGTGTTCTTCATATGGCACACTTTCATCTCATGCTGAATGATCATTTACAACCTTTCAGATTGATATGCCAATTTTACTTTTCCCACAGATATTATATGCCATTTGCCTAGTTAGTAAACTGGTAAAAATATAAGCATGTGTTTTATTTGTGTAATGTCAAGAATAGTCTGATGAAAAGTGTCTGAACCAAGTATGAGTACAATAGCCATAAAGTACACGCAACAAACCAATTTTATCTAACTTGCATTTTGTGGAAAATTACAACTAACTGCTGTACTCAAGCATTTTTTACAACTACTGAAAATAAGGCATATAAATTTAATAAGGCCAGCCAAAAAAATGTGAGGGGAGGGGGGGGAAAAAGAGTGTTGTTTCTTTAATAACACTTTGTTAAAGGGCAAGTAGCACACCTTTAAAGACATAATGTTAAGAATACAGGATAAATGATGCATACCTAGCATTAGCAAGCATAAAGGTGCTCTCAAAGCGTAAACTCACAACATGAGGAGGAAAAGGCCTCTTCCCAGAGAAAGAAAGTTAAAGGGGTTCAATGGGAAGAATACAAGGACAAACAGAAACAAAGTAAATGACTGGCCAAAAATAGAAATTCCACAGAAAAGCATAAATGCAGATTCAAATATTAACACTACGAAATTATTTCAGTACTATTACAGGAACCCTAAAAAATGCAAAACAGAGAATGAACATAATATACTTCAGATATTGAAACGGTTGCTTGCTCCTTCCTTTGAATATTGCCTAAGGAAGACATAAGTAACTTCCTAAATAATCCAAATATTAATGAATACACTCAAAGAGGAACAAACACTACCGATATGTAACTAGTCCGGGCAAGTTAAATTGCATCCATTCCTGGGAATGAGAGTATGTGGTTCTGCATTCTAATTGATCACTAGCTGTTCAATTCTCACCATCGCATTTTGGGGGTGGGCAGGGGGGATGACTAATCATATTAAAAATAGTCACCATGACCGTGTCCTCTCACCCCAAAAAAGAGCCTTCTGGTTTGTAAATATGTTATCTTTGAATGCTGATATATTTCTTGTAATTAGATATATATATAAAAACTCTGCAAGTGGCTTAATCTCCAGCTATTTCAGTCCCCCACAACCATATAATAAATCAGTAATGGTAAACCAAAGCCTCCACACACAAAGTTATGTCCAGGATGTTTTTTTCCTCCCAAAATGGCCAACAGAACTGAAACAGAGCCTTTATATACACAAAGGAATTACTTCAGTTATCAAGTTATCATGCATAGCAAATTTTGCCTGCTAACATGAGGTGTTCACATGGTGCTAAACCAATTTGGACTGGAGTTGAACAATAGCTCAGAAGTACAAGTTGGATGTCATAATTCTTCTTCAGTAATGCTTTCATAGTACGGTTTCAGACTGCTTCATCTCCACCACTGGCTTGAGGGTATCTTAGTGAGCAAATCCATGCTACGTCAGGAACTCATTAAAGAATTCATTGGTAAACTATGGTCCACTGTCTGAGATTACAAGGTCTGGGATTGCATGTGTTGCAAATAGCTCCTTGAGCAATGTAATTACTGCTTCAGAAATGTGACCCTGCAGTTGCACAACTTCTAGCCATCTGGAGTAATAGTCTACTATGATCAAGAACGTCACACCTCTCTGTTCAAAGAGGACCATCCAAGATGTTCCCATGGCCTTGATGGAAGGAAAGATGACATCAATGGTTCTCTTGACTTTGGACAATGGATAGCACAGGCAATGCAGTTCAATATCATCTCTTCACAAGCAGAATATCTCGCTTTGACTCAATACTTTATGATGCCCGAATGCCTTGGTGCAATCATTGTAGTATGTTGAGTCTTAGAACTCTCGGAATGATCACTGTCATCATAAATGAGTAAATCATCAATTACAATGAAGTGTCTTCTATGTTTATAGTACTGCCTGAGAATGGGATTGTGTGGAATGTATGCTGACCATCCTTTGATATGTTATTCTCTGATCTGAACACATTCTTCATCAAATTTCTGTGCATCGGATTTCATTTAGTCGCCAAATTGTTGCTGGTAGAGCTACAGTTGTTGTTGGTGCAAAGGTTTCTCTCTCTTCAACAAGGGCTACATCACCTTTTTCAGGTTTTGCCACAGGATACAGGACAAAGCATTGCTGTAGTCTGTTTATCCGGAACATACTCTGTCTTTGCCTCAAACCTCATCACTCTCAGTCTGAATTGTTGTACTTGTGGAGACATGTTCGCTAACTCCTTAGAATTTAAGAATGTCACTATGGGTTTGTGGTCTTCCAATATCTTGAAGTGGAAGCCAAGAACATAACCTGCACACTTTTCACAAGCCCTTGAAGCAGCTAATGCTTCTTTGTTACTGCATATTTCTGTTCAATCTCTGTCAGTAAATGGGATGCATCGTAAACTGGTTGATGTTTTCCATCCATCTATATGAAAGAATACAGCTCCCAATCTGTAGAAGATGCATCAATGAAAGTGGGTTCTGGGACACGGTGAGCTAAAATAACAGGTGATATCAGCATCGCTTTATTTTCTCAAAAGTTCTCTGTTGTGCTTCCTCCCAGCACTATGCATTGTCTTGGTCATAACAGAAGACCTCATTGACAACAGCTAGATTGGGCAAGAACTTTCCAACTTGGTTTTCTGTTACGATAGGAGGGAGGTTTAATTTAAACAACCCTGATATCTCCTCTTACAACCCATCCATAAGCAGAAAAGTATTTTGGTTTTGATTTCCCCCTTTATATATGGTGGCATATTTCCCAATCCCTTGGTTTTGGTGTGATCCAATTTCGAATAATAACTCCACAGCAAACTTGAGATTGGGTGAACTTAGAGGGTTAGTTTACTTGTACACACAAATCACTACTTAGCCCCCTGTGCATTCATACAATAAATCAGGGATAGAGAAAGGAAGATTTACAGGGCAGAGACCACTGAGAGGTCCTGGGAACAAAGAATTAACGTTTCACGTGAGTCCAGAATCAAAAGTCTAATGGTGAAATCCTTCAGAGGTCGGCAGGCTGAGCTGATGCTGGATAACTCACTTTTCCAATAGAGTTGGCTTCCACTATAAGATAGGCAAGCAGAAGTGATTTAGTCTTGTAGGCAATAGTATAGAAGTTCAGAAGCCCCAGTCAGAACAGTGTAGGTGGAGGAGGCCAGGCATTCAAACCTGGACAGAGCTCTTGTTCTGTGCTTCTGCTTGGTAGTGTAACTGGTTCTCCCACCCTGGCGGGCAGGGGAGGGGGGGGGGGGGGGGCAGCAGTGGGGTCATGTCATGTGACTCCTACCTCTCCACTTTGGCTTTGGCAAAGTGTATATTATTCTTTGCCTGGGTTCCTGAGATTGTTAATATTCCAACCATTAAGAGTTTCAAAGGAAGGTTGCAGGGTTTTTTGTACTAGCAGACACCATTGGTCAGACCTGGCTTATGAAATGTAGATGGACTTTGTATAATTCCCGTTGAATTTGGTGTCTGCAGCCTATAGGGGTTGTTAGCATTTCTTCAGAGATAACGAGGCATAAGGTGCTGTGACACTGCCAAATAGCTCTTATTGTTCAAGAGTCACAGACAGGCTTAGCTTCGGTCATTTTAAATGGTCATTGTCCAGTTTTAAAATTTTAGCAAGTAGCTATGAGGATATAGCTATATAATAAAAATAGAGTGTGGGGTTGTAGCCTGTTACATCACCAATGAATTTCTAGAGCTCAGTCATAGTCTGAGGAACTGGAAATGACTTGATTGTTCATCTTCTGTGGATCGACTGACACTGGATGCATCCGCAATATGCCCAAGGAACTTGTGAAAATTCGCACCTATTGTTGAGTGTAAGTCCTGTTTCCTGTCGGCATTGTAACACAGCTCGCACTCTAGTGTCAGGTTCTGTCTGTGTGGATCCATGGATCAGTATATCTTCCATATGACATATGACTCCATCCAGTTCTTCTAGGATACTTGACATTGTCCTCTGAAAGATTTCTGGCACTGATGTGATGTGGAAGGGTAATCTGTTGAAACAAGACCTCCCAAATGGTGAAATGCAGGTTATGAACAACTTAGACTCTTCATCGAGGGACAGATGTGAAAAACCACTATTTGCATCTAGCTTCACGAAGACCGAACTCTTTCCCAATTTTGCTAAGCTCTCGTCCACAGACAACATAGGATGAACTTCACATTCAACTGCTTTGTTCAGCTGCGTAAGATCGACACAAATTGTGATAACTCGATTGGGTTTTGGCACTGGGACCATCCCCGAGCACCAGTTTGTTGGTTCTGTCATACGTGAAATAACCCCTTGCTTCAAACAGAGTCAATTTCCTTCTTCACCTTTGGCAAGAAAGGATGAGGAACTTTTCTAGGTGTAAACAGACAAATTGGCTTTGCTTCAGGGTGTAGAGTTACGTGTTATACTGCCTTCAGCTTTCCTTATCCTGTGAACAGCTGTGGAAATTCAGCTCAAACATATTTTACCTGATTTTCTTGGCTTTCCAGTTCCCCTACTCTACAAATCATATGCAAATCAGTACAGACTTTCCTTCAAGAGTGAACAGCTGTGGTTCAGAATCACATACAAGGTTTCAGTGGTTCTTCTCTCTCTATATTGAAGGGTTGGATTCAGGTGTCCTTGAGTTCTATACATCCTGGCCTCTGTAGTTCTTTTGCATGATGGCTGAAGAGAACTTTTCTCCAACCATGGTTCAGCATCAGAAAGAACTGAGCCTGCTGCACTGTCTAACTTAGAGCATGTCTCGCTTCCATCCACTAGGATATCAGCACTAAAGTTGCTTCCACTTGGTTCCTGGATCTTTCCAATGAAAGGCATCTCCATTTCATTGACTTCTTATACTTCATGGATCTTGCCACTTCTCAAGGGCTTTTCTTTTTGCTTATTCTGCACAGGCTTCTTGCTGTGGCACACAGCTTGGAAGTGCTCCTTCTTTCTGCACAAACGGCAATCAACCTCTTTGACAAGACAACATTTATGCCTGTGTTTTTTGCTGCCACACCAATTACAGTAGCTGGGACAGCTGATGGGCACTCAACCTGCCTCCCCTGCTATTTTATGGCCACATCTCTACTTTTAAATTGAACATGCTCCACTGATTTTTAGATATGGTTCTCCCTGTCACCCAGAATTACTGATCAACTTTGCTTCCTGACCTTAGCTTGTCTGCTCAGTTGAACTGTCTTTGTTAAGGTTAAATCATCTCTTTACTGCAAGTGGCCAGAGACAGTGCTTCATCCAAGACTCCGACAACAATTCCACCTCTGATTTGTTCACCTTTTAAACTACCATATTCTTCCTTCTCTGCAGGTCTATACAGATCGTTGATAAATGTGTCAATATTTCCCCCTCGTTTTTTTGGGTATATTTGTTAAACTTAGCCCACTTGGCAATCATATTCTTCCACAGATTGAAGGAGGCATCAAGTGCTTTTTTTACTTCATCATACATAGCTTTTGCTTTGTCAGTCTGACCTGCTCACTGCTCGGCTTTGCAGCGAGGCCTGATACGATGCAATATCTGGCACATCTGAGGCGTCAATTCAGCCGCCCTTCTGCTTGGTTGAGATCTGCGACCTGCTCAAAGCTTCCTGCAAATGGCAGAAACTTTCTTTCACTCGTTGCCATCATATAATATTCTTGGTCTAGTTGTGCTAACAGAATATTCAGAGTCTGCTGAGGTAAGGAAAGTATCAACTTTATGAAGAAACAGCTTACTGTGGCTTCATCTTGCCATGGGATTCAACAAGAGAACAAGATCATGAGACACTGCATCACATCCTGTGATAAGGTATACTGTTTCATTAGTATGTCACACAGTTACAATTAACCCCTTACACTACAGTTCTTAGCAATGTTTATTCTGAGTTTGAGTCATGCACAATTTCCTTCTTCAAATTAAGTTTCTTATAATCATAACCTCCGTAGGAAAACAGCTGCACTTAAATGCCCCAGGTATCATGCATTTTCACATCAGCAAATAGGTTATTCAAAGTATCGTTTTAAGATACATGAATAAAATGAGGAATTTTTGTAAAAACATCCACTTAAAACTACTTTATACTTTACTTTCCAAGTAGAGATAAACACCAAGTAGCAAGAATAACTCAATGTTGGAAATTTGAAATAGAAAGAAAATATTGGAAATGCACAGCAGATCTTTCATCAGAATTGACTACGGGGAGATAATTGTTCCTTCAGGTGCTCATCAACAGGCAACATTTTTTGTTAATAAAGAGAATTCTCTTCGGAGGATGACCAGAGTTCAGATATTTTAAGAATCAGAATTTGGCTTACAGTGCATTCATGTTGCAAGTTTAGCATCACTGTGAAGCAGTTTCAACTTCACACTTTATCCATCTTTAACCCTCTTTAACATATCAGGAATAATTTTCCAGACCTGTCCAAACCTAAGCCACATCTCCATTATAGCTAATGTGGAATATCCCTCAATAGTTATTAATACTTTTAACACTCCAATTGCTTTTGAGGGCTTTGTGTGCTCACACATACCACTTAATCCCAACTTTTTCTTGGGAATCTTTCATGATTTCTCATTTTGTTTTTATGATATCCCAAACCCCTGTAAGAACACTTTTACATCTTCTCACTTCATAGCTTCTTTCCTCCCCTTTTTTCTCTGTGGCAATATTTTCCCACTATTACAAGAAAGCCTTCCACTTCTGTTGTATCAGCTTTATTATTCTTGCTCTCCCCTGGTCTCAACCTTGATTTTCCCTAACTGTCTGCTGTATCTGTTTAAATTGTCCCCCACTGCTCTATTTATCCTCCATGCAAGGAAATTGATACCATCTATGTCCAGGTGAAGGTGAGAATTCATATAGATTATAACTCCAAAACTCTAGATGCTTTTACACTGGTTTCCTACCATGCCTGTGTTGCTTGTCCTTGGTGTATGGGTCACACACAGCCAGCAGCATCACAAAGTAATCTTGCTAGGTTTGTTAAGGTCAGCCATTGGGGTGACATCATTCCAAGCAGCTGTTCTTAACAATGTTTACTCTGGATTTGACAAAAGCCATGTGGTAGAATACAGCAGCAAGGGCACATCTCAAAGCTAAAATAAAAGCAGCTTCTGTAAGGAGTGCTAAAGCTACACCAAGTCACTGAAGTTGCTTTACATTTGAGGGGGATTTGTGTCATTAGCAGTGGCTGCTCCCAGCATGCAAAGCTTATCACAATTTAAAAACAGTCTAAAATGAATAATAGAATGCAAGGGTTCACTGTGCAGCGCTTACAGAGGCAAGCAATTTTAAAAATACAACAAGGTAGCAAATGAGATTGATCAAAATGTGATGGGTTATTTCGGGCTAATCGGTCTTCTATTGTTCATAAAGCTATATTCAACTCACTTCACTATTTCATCATGCTTGCAATAAAGTTTTTTAAAATTCTTGAACTCTCTTGTTCCCACAAAAAAGATTAAAAGACCTTATGATGGTGGACGAACTCAGCACATAGCCCTCTGTCCATCAAAAATGCTTCGGTCAATATTAGGCCACATGCAGAATTTGTTTACATTCTGTTCTGCAAGTCACCTGATTTTGTGTCTAAAGCTTTGTTACCTTGCCAACAGTGTGACTCTGAGCATGGAGGCAATTTACTTATAACAACTAACTTCCATAAATACTTATTTTATTCTGTTATTATCCATTAACCCTTAGAGCACAATGCTCAACAAGGTACAATTCTAAAGACCATGCAGGAATAGAAAGACTGGAGGGCTCACATAAATCTTTGAAGGTGTCAGGACAAATTCAGAAGGCTGTTTAAAAAAAAACACATGGAATTCTTAGCTTTATAAATAGAAGCACAGAACATAAACAGTGCAAGTGATGGTAAACCTTAATAAAACATTGGTTGGGCATCAGCTAGAGTATTGTGTCTAATTCTGGGTACCACACTTGAGAAAGAATGTGAATGCTTTGTTGAGAGCGCAGAGGAGATTTAACAGAATGGTATCTGGGAGGGGTGGATTCAATTATGTGGAGACACAAGAAAAGCTGGGATTGTTTTGAACACACCCTGAATCTCCCTTTAAGCTTCTTTTGCTCTAAGGAGAACAATGCCAGCTTTTTCTGAAAAGAAGCTTAAAGGGAAATTCAGGGTGTGTTCAAAATTATGAGGGGATTTGATAGAGTAGATAAGGAGAAATGGTTTTCACAGGCTGGAGGGTTGATAATCAGTGAATGCAGATTTAAGATACTTGACAAAACAAATCGAGGGGGAAGAGAAAATGAAGATTTTTTAAAAAATCTGTTCTGGAATGCATTGGCTGAAAGGATGTTGGAAGTGTATTCAATAACAACTTTCAAAAAGGGAAATAGATAACACATATGAACATACATAGAAATAGAAAGAAAAAGATTGAAAGGCTACTGGGAAAGAGCATGGGAGTGGGACTAACTGGCTTGCTCTTCCAGGGAGCTAAATAAACTAAATGACTTTCTTGTGTGCTGTTATGCCCAGTAAAGATATCAAATGCCTAACTTTCAAGATAGGGACTTTGTTCAATGTGGACTTTTCAAAATTTACTTTAAAAAGTGGACAATGTGCTACAAAGGTGGCCACTGAGGATCAGGTAATCTTTTGTGATTTCTGCACAAATAATTAACTCAGGTGTCTGGAAAGTTTTTAAAATGTAAATGACTGTGGATGGGATGACCTCCATTGGATAGGCATATTGGATACAATGCCAATTGCGAATTTACAACTCCTATTGTCTGTGTTTTTACCAAAACTCAAAATCAATAGCCCCCCCCCCAACCCCCGGACTCAGTGCCTGCGAGCTTAAAACTTAAAAAAAAGTGTGGAGAAACCAGTTTATTACATGCAGGTGTGAACAGCCACCATTCATCTCCCACTGTGTAGCAATAGCTTCTAACTCTGAATCATTTGTGTAGACAATAGTAATATTGATCATGTAGTCACATAATCAAAGCTCAAAACTGACTTCAGAAAAATCTTATTACTTCAAGAACCAGCCAGAGACATGTCAGTCTGGAGACCAACAGGCGGGATCACACTCCAACCAGAAGAAAAGAATCCTGCCTCATACAACCAGTCAAGCCAGGCAAAAAGAGAGAATGAGAGCGCACGAGCAGGAGAGAGAGAGAGGGGGGCTAATTTGTCTTCACCTGCAAAGATTTGTCTCTGCAGAAATATGGCCACTATTTCTTCTGGAAACCCAGAGACTTCTAACTCCATTTATCTCCAAAGAACCACGGGGGAGAGCCCATCCAGGCCTACAGTGCGTGCATCTTAAAGGATTAATTTAAACATGTGATTTGCTTCTTGTTATTCTGTTAATAACCATTATTCCATAAATCTGTTATTCTAATAACATCTAGGAGAGATGATGGCAGTGTTAATGTCACTGGACTAGTAATCCAGAGGCCCAGACTAATGCTTTGGGGACATAGGTTCAAAACCCACCATGGCAGCTGGTGGAATTTGAATTCAATTAATAAATCTGACATATAAAGCTGGTCTCAGTAATGGTGACCATGAAACTATCATTGAACGTCATAAAAATCCATCTGGTTCACTAATGTCCTTTATGGGAAGATATGTGCCATCCTCACCTGGTCTGGCTTACATGTGACTCCAGGCCCACAGCAATGTAGTTGACTCTTAACTGCCCTCTGCAGCAGCCTAGTGAGCCACTCAGTTCAAGGGCAATTAAGGATGGGCAACAAATGCTGAACTTGCCAGCAATGCCCACATCCCATGAAAGAATAAAAATAGAAAAAAATCCAAATGCATGATTCATCTCTGGAATTCATATTTACTTTTTTTGTATGTGTGTCTGTGCGCTTAAGGGAGTGTTTTTCATTGCGTTTACATTCTGGGGTGTTGAGTGAATAAACATTTATCTTTTCTTCTGATTTACATCTACCTAAAATCCTATCTCGTCTCTATTTTTAAAAGTCGCAACACCCAAAAGGGGTTTTAAAAACACTCCCTCTAAAAAGATACATCTTATTATGAACAACTGAGAGATGAGGAAACAAAGAGAAAATTATCTCAGTACCACCTCTTCCCATCCATAACAGTGATGTGTGTTTCTATGGGAAGCTTATTATCAACCATAAACCCCACCTTCTTTCCTCTCAAAATCAGTTTGTAGCAGAAAAGCAAAGTTTTTCTGGGGTGGGCAGATGTGGAGGGGGCCTGGTTAGGGTGGTGGAGGCTATGAAAATAATACTTTTTGGTACACAGAAATATTACATGTGAACAGATCATTCAACTGCTTACTGCTCACACAAATAACCAAGTTTATATTCCATATCTGTCATCAATCACATACTGACAGTATTCCTCGATTCTTTCCCTTCGGCCAATAATTTCTAGTCATCGATACCAGGAATATCTTCACTATGGCAAGGCTTCTTATTTGAGAAACTGAAACAAACCATACTGACAACTTGGTTTAAAAAAATAGGGCTAGGCTATTCTAATCAACACGATGGGTGAAATTTAATACCCTCCCCTGTGGTGAGTTTGGTGCTGGGGGTGCACTTAATCAGGCACGAGGGTGATGGATGGGGACTCCACCACTGTCACAATTAAGTCCATGTTGGAAAGACCCATGGATGATCTTCCCAGCCCATAGTCAATTGAGGCCCTCAAGTAGGTAAAAGATGCCTACTTAAGGGTCTCAATCCACCGCCATTGGTAGTCATCCAGTGTTGGGTGGGAGGAACTCACCATGCAGGAAGTTGGTGTCTGAAAAACAAACCCTGGCAGGGTTGCTTATGGGCTTCTGGTGCAGGTACATTCCCAGTGCTGTTAGGAAGGGAGCTTCAGGATTTTGATCCAGCAACAGTGAAGGAATGTCGATATATTTCCAAGTCAGAATGGTGAGTGATTTGGAGGGGAACTTCCAGGTGGTGGTGGTGTTCCCATCTATCTGCTGCCCTTGTCCTTCTAGGTGGTAGTGGTCGTGGGTTTGGAGGGTTCCAACAATGAAGGCTCATTATAAAACTGATGACACAACAACATTAATCAGGTTAGGATTATTGCACGATGTAATGCTAGAAATAGCTAGGTTATATTATAAACAATTTTGGTTTTAATTTTTCCAGGATTTATTTTAAGCAATCTTCTTAAATTGCTGGTTCAATGAAGAGTGCAGGAGGACAGGCCAGGTGCAGCACCAGGCATATCTAAAAATAAGGTGTCAACCTGGTGAAACTAGAACACAGGACTACTTGCATGCCCAACAGTGGAAGCAGCATGCGACAAATGGAGCTAAGCAATTCCACAACCAACGGACCCAATCTAAGCTCTGCAGTCTTGCCACATTCAGTCATGAAATGTGGCGGACAATTGAACAACTAACCGGAGGAGGTTGCACAAACATTCCCATCCTCAATGATGGAGGAGCCCAGCACATCAGTGCAAAAGACAAGGCTAAAGCATTTGCAACCATCTTCAGCCATGTGCTGAGTGAATAATCCATCTCAGCCTCTTCCTAAGGGTCCCAGCCTCATAGATGCCATTCTTCAGCTAATTTGATTCACTCCATGTGATATCAAGAAATGCCTAAGGGCACTGGACACTGCAAAGGCTATGGGCACTGACAACATTCTAGAAATAGTACTGAAAACTTGTGCTCCAGAACTAGCCATACTCCTAGCCAAGTTGTTCCAGCAGACCTACAACACTGGCATCTAGCCAACAAAGTGGAAAATTTCCCAAGTATGTCCTGTCCACAAAAAGCAGGACAAATCCAGCCAATTACTGACTCATCAGTACACTCTCGATCATTAGCAAAATGATGGAAAGTGTCATCAACAGAGCTCTCAAGTGGCACTTATTCGGTAATAAGGTGCTCACTGATACTCAGTTTTGGTTCTGCCAGGGCAACTCAGCTCCTGAACTCATTATAGCCTTGGTCCAAAATGGACAAAACAGCTGAACACAAGAGGTGAGATGAAAGTGCTTGCCCTTGACATCAAGGCAGCATTTGATTTGAGTGTGGCATCAAGGTGCCATACAAAACTGGAGTCAAGGGGAGTAAGTGGGAAAACCTCTCCACTGGTTGGAGTCATGTCTAGGAAGATGGTTGTGATTGTTGGAGGTCAATCATCTCAGCTCTAAGACATCATTGCAGGAATACCTCAGGGTAGTGCCCTAGGCCCAACCGTCTTCAGCTGCTTCATCAATGACCTTCCTCCCATCATAAAGTCAGAATTGGGGATGTTCACTGATGATTGCACAATGTTCAGCACCATTCGCGACTCCTCACATGCTGAAGCAGTCCAAGTGCAGCAAGACCTGGGCAATATCCAGGCTTTGGTTTATAAGTGGCAAGTTACATTCATGCCACACAAGTGCCAGGCAATGACCATCTCCAACAAGGGAGAATCGAACCATCGCCCCTTGACATCACCATTGCCAAATCTGCCACTATCAACCTTCTGGGGTTAGGCATCGACCTGAAACTGAACTGACCAGCCATATAAATACTGTAGCTACAGGGGCAGGTCAGAAGCTGGGAATTCCGTGATGAGGAACTCGCCTCCTGACGCCCCAATGCCCGCCCATCATCTACAGAGCACAAGTCAGGTGTGCGATGGAATACTCTCCACTTGCCTGGATGAGTGCCACTCCAACAACACTCAAGAAGCTTGACACCACCTAAAACAAAACAGTCAGCTTGATTGGCACCCCTTCCACAAACATTCACTCCCTCCACAACTGACACACAGTGGCAACAGTGTGTAGCATCTATAAGATGCACTGCAGCTACTCATCAGGGCTCCTTCCAAACCCTCTACCACCTAGAAGGACAAGGGCAGCAGGTGCATGAGAACATCACCTGGAAGTTCCCCTCCAAGCCACTCACCATCCTGATTTGGAACTATATCGCCATCCCTTCACTGTTGCTGGGTCAAAATCCTGGAACTCCTTTTCGAACAGCACTGTGGATGTACCTTCACCGCAGAGTCTGCAGCAGTTTAAGACGACAGCTGACCACCACTTTCTCAAAGGCAATTAGGGATGGACAATAAATGCTGGCCTAGCCAGTGACACCCACATTCTGTGAGGGAATAAATAAATTAAAGCAAGAGAGATTTTGCCATAGATATGACAACAAACCCTTCACTGGTACAACTAACAGCAATATTGACCAGATGTACAATTGCCAATGCAACAAAGTATATTAGTTCTTGGAGTAGTTCCTATGGTATTTCTACTTGTAGCCATCAAAATATAGGGAACCGCAACACAATGATCAATCAAATCTGCCAGAACACAGCTCAACAAAAAGAAAATGAGTAATCCAAAAATGAACAAAAATGATAAACCATCTGAGAAATCTACATAAACAATTTTAACAATGGCTTACAGCACCTTTAATATTAAAAATGGGCCAGAGCACAAAATCCACAGGCACTGAAATTGGGGAGATAATATCCAGTCAGGGTCTCACCTGACTCCAGGGGGCAGCAGAGTGAATATGTAACCTTCGTAGCTTCAGCATGAGGTGCTGACTCAGATTAACACTATAGTTTGAGCACTGACATGCACCAACTTTGCAGTTCATAAAAATCTGCAGGAGGCAAGATCACTGCACCACATTTGAGCTCACACTTTTGGTCCTGAAAACAGTTTTTTTTCCCATAATGCAAGTGTAAAAGGAACAACACTACCTCTGATATTTATTTTTGCACAATACTAATGATTTAGAGTAAAGTTAATTCTATTACTCTGCAAGTTGAATGCAGTCTGCCTTGATCACTATCACTGAACATTCCTAGAGCAGCATCAAAACTTGTCATTCTCCATGCCAACCAACAGCAGTTAACACCTTTTTTTTTGTTTGTAGTTTAATTTCCTTAGGCCACACAAGCTCTTCAAAGGAGGAGCGAACAAATTGGCTGGCTGCATCAACTTCTATCATTGTTAGAATCCGGAGGCTTCTTACTCTCACAATTAGGATGCGTGAGGACAATATCCACCTGGTACTTTGTCTGGAATGTGAGCTTTTATTTATAGTCATTTAAATTCTGTGCAATACATAATTTAATCCATTCATTGCCAGGCAAGCTACAGATTTCAAGGAAGGCACAATGCCAACATTGCCTCATTCAGAGGAGACGCAGTGCCAACATTACCCTGTTCAAAAAAAGCAGAGTTTCAAAACTACAGAGTTCAGGGAATGCAGAGTAGCAACACTATTGAGTTCAGAGAACAGGTTGAACAGAAAAGCTAATTCAGACTTTTAAGGGTTTAAGATTGATAAAGAGGAGGTATGGGATAGGCTGTCTGTACTTAGAGTTGATAAGCCTTGCATCCAAGGATACAGAGCGAAGTGAGACTGAAAATTACGAAGGCACTCGCCATTATTTTCCAGTCTTCCTTAAGCTCACGGGTGATAGCAGGGAGAGCAGCAAATGGCACACCCTTGTTCAAAAAAAAGAGTGCAAAGATAAGCTCAGCAACTACAGGCCAGTCAGTTTAATCTTGATGGTGGGGAAGTTTCTAAGAATAATAATTTAGGACAAAATTAATAGTCACTTAGACAACTGTGATTTAATTAAGGAAAGTTGGCATGGATTTGTTAAGGGCAAATTGTATTTAACTCATCTGAAGTTTTTTTGATGAGGTAACAGAGAAGGTTGATGAGAGTAAAATTCTTGATGTTTTGAACATGGATTCCCAGAAAGTATTTGATAAAAGTGCCGCACAACAGACTTGTAACCAAGTTGTAGCTCATGGAATAAATGGGACAGCAATAACATAGATACAAAATTGACTGAGTGACAGGAAACAGAGAGTACTGATTAATGG
This sequence comes from Carcharodon carcharias, assembly GCF_017639515.1. NCBI lineage: Eukaryota > Metazoa > Chordata > Chondrichthyes > Lamniformes > Lamnidae > Carcharodon > Carcharodon carcharias. Next base: position 43,556,329 of record NC_054470.1, read on the forward strand.
GTGTTTTTCAGACTGGAGGAAGGTTTGTAGTAAAGTTCACCAGGGGTCGATGTTGGGAACCTTGCTCCTCTTGCTATTTATTAATGATATAGGCCTTGGTGTATAGGGCACAATTTTGAAATTTGTGGATGATACAGAGCTTGGAAGCATTGGGAACTGTGAGGAGGATAGTATAGAACCTCAAAAGGACATAGACATGGAATGGGCAGGCAAGTGGCAGATGAAATTTAATGTACACAACAAGTGTGAAGTGGTTCATTTTGGTAGAAAGAACATGAAGGGACAATAAAAAATAAAAGAGCACAATTCCAAAGGGTGTAGCAGGAGCCGAGAGCCCTGGGTGTATTCATGCATTGAAAATGGCAGGACAGGTTGAGAGAGTGGTTATTAAAGCACATAGCATCCTGGTTTTATTAATAGGGGCAGAGAGAATATAAACAAACAAGTTATGTTAAACTTGTGTCGAACATTGGTTCGGCATCTTTGGGGTATTGTGTCTAGTTCTGGGTGCAACACTTTAGGAAGGAAGTGAAGACATTATACAGTGCACAGGAAATATTCATGAGAATGGCCCCAGGGATGAGGAACTTCAGTTATGTAGATAGATTGGAGAAGTGGTACTGTTTTCCTTAGAGCAGAGAAGTTTGAGAGGAGATTTGATAGAGATATTCAAAAATCATGTGTTTTCTGGACAGAATACACAGGGAAAATTGTTCCCACTGGTGAAAGGATCAAGAATAAGAGGGTGCAGATTTAAGGTAATTGGCAAAAGGAGCAATGGCGACATGAGAAAAAGCTTTTTCACGCAGCGAGTGGTTAGGATCAGGAATGCACTGCTTGAGAGCGAGATGGAGGCAGATTCAATTGAGGCATTCAAGAGGGAATTGTATTGTTATCTGAAAAAGAAGAATGTGACAGGGTGAAGGCGGGAGAGTAGCACTAGCTTATCTGCTCCTACGGAGAGCCGGTGCAGACACAACGAGCTGAATGACCTTTTTCTGTGTTGAAACAATTCTGTGATTCCATGAACTGACAGCGCTAAAAAATTACAAGTTTGGAGAAATGTAACTCTAAAGTTTATCATGTGGAAACTGCAGTTCCTGAGTAGTCAAGGCTACTTTTTGTATTGCCATTTGTTGAAGCAGTAAATGTTGCCTCTACAGAAGTATAAACAGCTCTTATACCCTCCTCCTAAAGTATGGCTGGCCACCACATTAATTTCCTGGACTGCCACAGTCACCAGGAGCTTCCTCACATCATGTACTGTCTCCTTCACTGCCTTGCAGTTGCAGCTTCTGGATACTTTTGTTTATCTTGTTATCAACACCATGAAAGGACTGTTTTCACTACCTGCACAAAGCCAGTACAACTGAATCATTGATCATTTAACAGTCACGGCTCCTGACATCTTGGTTTCGGGACTCTTAGCTGAGGCCTCAAGCTAAAGTCATCTCTGGAGAGAGACAGATGTCTCTTTAAAAATTAACTGCCAGTTCCTCCTGCATTAATATCGATACTGTGTCAGTAATACTACTTTCCTGAATGGGTGTATGGCAAGCCATTGCTTGAGTAAACAAAATTCCATGACAGAATGGGTGGATCAAGTGCAGGAAGGGTCCGTCTGGAGACACCAGTCTGCTTAGGTGTTTCTTTCTCTAAGCATTCAGCACTTTGAGGGACGTAAAGTTGTGCTGCTCTTTAGCACTGCATGGTTATTCTACACCTCATTGGGAGATGTTTGTGAAGCTTTTACACAGCCAGCAATGATTCTCATAAAATTTTGGCTCTTTTTGAAATGTTATACACCAAGGTACTAAGAGGCATCAATGAAGAAGTACAAGCCTGGTCCTGTGGCCAGACACAAGGGCAACACACTAGATCCTTCCTCCATTTAGACGTACATTTCAGAATGGTCAAGCTCCCAGACTAGTAACTCAGAGGCCTGGACTAATGATCCAGTGACATGAGCTCAAAATCCCACCAAGGCAGCTAGGAAATTAAATTCAGTTAGTTAAACATTTTAAAACTCTGGAATAAAAAGCTAGTAGCAGTAATGGTACTCAAGAGATCTTTTCTAGAGAGTAAAGTGGAGGGCAGCAGGAAGAGGGGTTTATCTGGTTGACTGACGGGCATCATAGAGCGGTTGCATACGAGCTACAGTAGATGTGCGATGATAGCACAAGACAGATGAACTTGACACACCATGACAGCAGATCTCCTAATAGGAGTAGCTACGAGCAGCAGTAAATTCAATAATGATGATCTTGAAACACCTGATTGTTAAAAAAACACATTTAGTTCACTAATGTTCTTTAAGGAATAAAATCTGGTCTACCTGTGACCCCAGACCCACAGCAATGTGGTTGACTGCCCTCTGAAATGGCCCAGCAAGCCACTCAGTTGCATTCAAGAATATGGCTCACCACTTCCTTCTCCAGAGCAATCAGGATGGGGCACTAAATGTTGGCCTTGACATCAATGCCCATATCCCACAAATGAATAGGACTGCCCAGTCTGGCAAACCAAGTTCTCTTCTACAGAGGGCTGCATGGCATCAATTTGTAACAGCCACTGTAAACCCAGAGTCACAGATGGCACACTATCTGCATGATTTGTAGATTCCCACTAAAACTCACATCAGTGGCGAGTGATTCCTCACACATCACTATGAATCTGAAAACCTTCCATATCAGATCAACCCAGCAATCAACTTGTGGGCTACTTCAGATATATGACTCGATGAATGGGTGCTGCAAGATCATAGAGTTAAGTCTGTTTTGCTGAACCTAAATTTGACAAATCCCCAACAATGACTATTTTACATAATTTGAGGTATCTAGCTGGAATAGTGAGATGCACACTAATGAGAATAAGTGAGGGTGACATCACCAATACAGCAGTAGCATTTTTGCATGCACTGAACGTGACATCATCAGGTGGCTCGTGCATGCACATTAAAATTCCGAGCTTCTGCTGAATTAATAATAAACTAATGGAGATGTAGCATGCAACATTTTTTTAATGCTACTTTTTTTTTCATCATGGGATGCGGGCATTGCTGGCTGGGCCAGCATTTATTCCCCATCCCTAATTGCCCATGAGAAGGTGGTGGTGAGCTGCCTTCTTGAACAGCACCCACAGTGCTGTTTGGGAGGGAGTTCAAGGCTCTTGACCCAGCAACTGTGAAGGAACGGCGATATATTTTCACATCAGGATGGTGAGTGGTTTGGAGGGGAATTTCCAGGTGATGGTGTTCCCATCTATCTGCTACCCTTGTCCATCTAAATGGTAGTGATCACGAGTTTGGAAGGTCCTGTCTAAAGAGGCGTGGTGAGTTATTGCAGTGCATCTTGTACATACTGCTACCACTGTTTGTCATGGTGGAGGGAGTGATTATTAATGGTGGGGTGCCAATCAAGCAGGCTGGTTTATCCTGGACGCTGTCGAGCTTCCTGAGTGTTGCTGGAGCTGCACTCATCCAGGCAAGTGGGGAATATTCCATCACTCCTGAATTTTGCCTTATAAATGGTGGACAGGCTTTCAGGAATCAGGAGGTGAGTTACTCAGAGCAGGGTTCCTAGCCTCTGACTCACTCTTGTGGCCACAGTATTTATTTGGCTAATCCAGTTCAGTTTCTGGTCATTTGTTACCCCTAGCATGTTAATAGTGTGTGATTCAGCGATTTGATGCCATTGAATGCCAAGGGAGCGTCGAGTAGATTCTCTCTTGTTGGAGGTGCTCGTTATCTGGCACTTGTGTGGTGCGAATGTTACTTGGCACTTGTCAGTCCAAGCCTGGATATTGTCCAAGCCTTGGATGTATTTGGATATGGACTGCTTCAGAATCTGAGTTGCCACGAATGGTGCTAAGTATTGTGCAAACATCAGCGAACATCCCCACTTCTGACCTTATGATGGAAGGAAGGTCAGAGATGAATTGGCTGAAGATGTTTGGGCCTAGGGCACTACCCTGAGGAACTCCTGCAGCGATGTCCCGCAGCTGAGGTCATCGACATCCAACAACCACAGCCACCTTCCTCTGTGCTAGGCATGACTCCAACCAGTGGAGAATTTTACCGACCCCCCCCGCCCCCTCCCACCCCCCACCACCCCTCCCGCCCCCTTCCGCCCCACCCTGCCTCCACCCCTCGTCCCCCCAACCCCCCTTCCTCCTCCCCAACTCCCCCCTCCCCAACTCCCCCGAATCCCCCCTCCCCCCCCCGAATCCCCCCTCCCCCCCCCAACTCCCCCCTCCAACTCCCCCGAATCCCCCCTCCCCCCCCAACTCCCCCGAATCCCCCCTCCCCCCCCAACTCCCCCGAATCCCCCCTCCCCCCCCAACTCCCCCGAATCCCCCCTCCCCCCCCAACTCCCCCGAATCCCCCCTCCCCCCCGAATCCCCCCTCCCCCCCGAATCCCCCCTCCCCCCCGAATCCCCCCTCCCCCAACTCCCCCCGAATCCCCCCTCCCCCAACTCCCCCCGAATCCCCCCTCCCCCAACTCCCCCCCCCACCCCCGAACCCCCCCTCACTCCCCCAAACCACACCCCGCCCCCCCCCACAACCAAAGACTCCAGAGCATTACCCTGGGTATCTGGATTACTAGTCCAGTGACAATACCACTATACCAACCCTCTCCCTTCTACCCCTTCTCTCTTTAAGAAGTATTTTACTAATTTCCCATTGTTCAGTGAGAAACTTTTAGGTGCTTCTTGGAGTACTGGAAAGTCTTTGAAAGGTAAAAGTGTATTTTCTCAATTGCAAACAAATCTGCTTTGCAGGAAATGTGTGAGTGTGTGTATGCGCTTGTATGTGTGTGTGTGTGTGTGTGTGTGTGTGTGTGTGTGTGTGTGTGTGTGTGTGTGTATAAAAATAAATATCTGCACCTCAGATAACGCCTGTAGCTTATGAGAGACAAACTGTCCAGCAGCGTGCTTGCTGCTTTAAAAGTGAAACTTGTTCAGCTCATGTTAAAATAATTGAGCTAAACAGACAACAAAAATAAACATGCCTTGTGCCAGAAGAAAGGCACAATATATTTCAGAACTCCTCGTTTTGGTTAAGTAGGAAATGCTTAACGAATTTCAGAATGATTCGAAGATCATTCTTTGAGCCTTAGCAGATTCTTATTATCAGGAGCAGCTGTGTGGAATGGTAGTTGTCATTCCAGGTCACTAAAAGTTAAGACCCCCTCAGGCTTGTTGCTATACCGTCTGGTACAAATTAGTGTTTTACTTCCTTGCTGGAACACCATGCCCTTATTAGGTATTTAAACTCAAGTTTTTGCTTCAAAGTGAACTTGTTTTAAAAAAGAAACTAAAAGCTAGAATTTTAGTAATGCTGTTGAATTCTATGATTCACGAGTTTTATGTTTTGAAATAAACTATAAAAATTATCTTCATTGCTGGTTTCAATTAAAAACAAATACTTGACTTTTCATTAACTTCAAATAAGCCCACATTTAATTTATTTTTTTAAATGGGACTCATAACAGGAAATACAAAATGTACTTGCTGAAACCACCAAACTAATGAAAATTGTTTTACAAGTTCATGAGGTTGATGCAGAATTAATAAAAAGGCTTGCATTTATAGAACGCCTTTAATGACCACTGGACATCTCAAAGTGCTTCGCAGTCAATGAAGTACTTTTGAAGTATAGTTACTGTTGTTATGTAGGAAACACAGCAGCCAATTTGCGCACAATAAGCGTCTACAAACATCAACGTGATAATGATCAGATAATCTGTTTTTGTGTTGTTGATTGAAGGATAAATATTGGCCAGAGATAAAACTCTTGCTCTTATTATAAATAGTGCTAAGGAATCATTTACATCCACCTGAGAGCACAGCTGGGGCCTCAGTTTAACATTTCATCTGAAAGACAGTGCAGCACCCCCTCAGTACAGCACTGGAATGTCTGCCTAGATTTTTTGTGCTAGAGTGGAACTTGAACCCACAACCATCTGAATCAGAGGTGAGAGTACTCCCAAATAAACAATAGCCGGCTCTACCGCAAAAGGAATAAAAGTGTTTTAATTTTTTCTAAACTTTAAGTTATTAAACAGATGAAAATAAATATTTTCATAAATATTTGAAAGGGAAATATGAAAGGCATACAACTCCTTCTGGTTTACAAGGGTTTCTGCATGAATAGGTGACATTACTACAGGACCAATGATGTTTTAGGAACCTACTAGATTTATAATAAAAATGTGTAAATCATGTACTAATTGGGAAAAAAATCATTTTATTTGAGCTCTTTCTGTAATCAACAGGTGAGTCTTTTAGTTTTACAGTAAACTGTTTATCTGACAAATGCCAGATTTTATCGGTTGGCTTCCTTTAAAAAGGAATTAAGCGGTAAGATATTGAGTTCTGATGAGGTTCTGCTTGCAGCTAAAACTAGTTAATTAGATAACTGGATTAATCAGGTTTTCAGAGACTAGGTTGAGAGAGCATAAAAGTAGGCAATCTTATAGTGCTGACTTAGTCTGCATTAGAGTGCTTCATTTGGAATTTGGTAACTGAGGGAGGAGGTGCTCCTTTCCTTTTCTACCTTTGCTCAAAGAAGAGTGGTGGCACTGGTAAGTAGGAACTGGTGAGTAAATTAGAAAAGTGTAATAGTTTTAAAGTTCCTATACTTGGATTTAACTGTGAAGTGCCAAGAATAAGGGAAACTTAGGGCCAATATAATAAAGTAATATAAATAATCCAAAGTAGAATAAAGTTAACGTAAGGGAAGTAGAGTTAAGACATGGCAGGGCAGCTTAGTCAGGTGGAATACGTGTCCTGTAATATGTGTGAAGTCATGGACGCTACTGCTCTCCTAGCTGACCACATGTGCATGAAGTGCCGTCAATAGCAGAAACTTGAACTCTTAAGTTTCAGAGCTCGAGCAGCAGCTGGAGTCACTGTGGCGCATCCGTGAGACTGAGAGCTACGTGGATAGCGTGCTTAGAGAGGTGGTCACACCACAGCTTAAGAGCCTGAAGACAGAGAAGGAATGGGTGACCACCAGTCTGTCCAAGAGGAGTAGGCAGGTAGTACAGGAGTCCCCTGGGGTCCCGCTCACAAATTGGTTTTCTGTTTTGGAAGCTGGTGAGGCTGCTGGTTCCTCAGAGGAGCGCAGTCAGAGCCAAGTTTGTGGCACCATGAGTGGCTCGGCTACACAGGAGGGGAGGAAGGAGAAAGGAAGAGCTATAGTGATAGGGGGTTCATTGGTCAGGGGAACAAGCAGGCATTTCTGTGGCCATAGACGTGACTCCAGGATGGTATGTTGTCTCCCTGGTGCCAGGGTCAAGGATGCCATGGAGCAGCTGCAGGACATTCTTCTGGGGGAGGGTGATCAGCCAGTGGTTGTGGTCCACATTGGTACCAATGACTTAGGGAGGAAGGGGGATGTGGTCCTGTAATCAGAATTTAGGGAGCTGGGTAGAAAATTAGCAAGCCGGACCTCTAATGTAGTAATCTCCGGATTACCCGCAGTGTCACATGCCAGTCAGTACAGAAATAGGAGGATAAGGCAGGTGAATGTGTGGCTGGAAAGATGGTGCAGGAGGATAGTTTTGGATTCCTGGGACACTGGGGCTGGCTCTAGTGTAGGTGGCACCTGTACAAATCATATGGGTTGCGCCTGAAAAGAGTTGGGACTGAGTTCCTTGTGGGATGTTTTGCTAGTGCTGTTGGGAGGGCTTTAAACTAACTTGGCAGGGGTGTGGGAACCAAGAAAAAATATTAGAGGAATACCAGGGTGCACAAAATACTGGTAGAGACAGACAGCACTACTATAAAGAATAATAAGTTAATGGGTAAAGTCGGAGTGAGGAAGAAAGTCGGGGTAAGGGAGAAACTAAAAAAAATCTAAATCAGGGTTACTATGCATGTATGTGAATGCACGGAGTATAGTAAATAAGACTGGTGAGTCACAGGCGCAGATTGCCAAGTGGAAATATGATGTTGTGGTGATAACAGAGACCTGACTCAAAGAACGGTAGAACTGGGTGTTAAATATTCCCGGGTACAAGGTGTTCAGAAGAGATAGGAAAGGAGGGGTGGCGGTATTGGTTAAAGAGAGCATTGCAGTGCTGAAGAAAGAGGATGTCCAGGAGGGTTCAAGGACAGAATCAATTTGGCTAGAGCTAAGGAACAAAATGGATGCAATTACGTTGCCCAGTGTAGTCTATAGACCACCAAATATTGAGAAGGATGTAGAAGGACAAATCTGCAGGGAAATTACAGAGACACAGCATTACAGAGTAGTTATAATGGGGGACTTCAACTGCCTTTATGTAGGCTGGGACAGTGGTAATGTAGACTGGGACAGTGGTAGTGTAAAGGGCAGTGAGGGGCAAAAGTTCCTAGATTGTGTTCAGGAGAATTTTCCACAGTATTATGTGTCCAATCCAACATGAAAAGATGCACTGTTGGACATGGTTCTTGGAAATGAGGTGGGCTAAGTATCAGTGGGGGAACATTTAGGAAACAGTGATCATTGTATTTTATGTTTTAGGATGATAGAAAAGGACGATAGGCAATCCAGACTAAAAATAATTAACTGGGCAAGAACAGAGCTGAGCCAGATAAACTGGAACAAAAGACTGACAGGAAAAACTGTAGCTGAACAATGTGCTACCTTCAAAAAAAAAAATTGGTTCAAGCACAGTCAAGGTTTATTCCATCGAAAGGGAAAGGTAGGACAAACAAATCCAGAGCTCCCTGGATGAAAAAAAGAGATCGAAATTAAGATTAAGAAGAAAAAGTGCACTTATGACAGGTGTCAGGTAGAAAATACAGCTGAGATCCATGGGGAGTACAGAAGGTTCAGAGGAAAGGTGAAAAAGTATATTAAAGGAGCGAAGAGAGATTATGAGAAAAAACTGGCAGCCAACATTAAGAGGGATGCCAAAGTCGTCTTTCGGCATATAAATAGTAAAAGGGTAGTAAAAGGAGCAGTAGGCCAACGAGGGACCTAAAAGATAATTTGCACATGGACGAAGGGGCAATTGCTGAGATATTAAATGAATACTTGGCATTCGTCTTTACCAAGGAGGTAGATGCTACCCAGGCCATGGTGACAGAAACTCTGTCACGAGAAGGGTTCAAAATTGATAAGGAGGAAGTGCTGAATAGACTGTCGGTACTTAAAGTTGCCAAGGCACCGGGACCACATGAGATGCATCCAAAGATATTTAAGGAAGTGAGGGTAGAAATTGCAGGGGCAGTGGCCATAATCTTTGTCTTCCATATACTCAGGGGTAGTGCCAGAAGATTGGAGAATTGCAAACTTTACGCCCTTGTTCAAAAAAAGGTTGTAAGGATAAGCCCAGTAATTACAAACCAGTCAGTTTAATTTCAGTGGTGGGCAAGATTCTGGATAGAATTAGTAGTCATATGTAAAAATATGGGTTGATAAGGAAGACCCAGCATAGATTACTAAAGGGGAAATTGTGTTTAACTAACTTGGAGTTTTTTTGAAGAGGTAACAGAAAAGGTCGATGAGGGTAATACTGTTGATGTGGTGTACATGGGCTTTGAAAAGGCATTTGACAGAGTGCCACACAAAGTTATTGGTCATGGAATAAAAGGGGCAGTGGCAATGTGGATGCAAAACTGGCTGAAAGATAGGAAGCAGAAAGTAATGGTCAATGGATATTTTTCAGGCAAGAGAAAGGTTTGTGGTGGAGTTACCCAGGGGTCGGTATTGGGACCCTTGCTTTTCTTGATATATATTAATGATCTAGATTGTGTTGTGCAGGGAACAATTTCAAAGTCTGCGGATGATAGAAAGCTTGGGAGTGTTGTGAACTACGAGGACGACGGTGTGGAACTTCAAAAGGATATAGACAAGTTGGTGAAGTGGGCAGATGGGTGGCAGATGAAATTCAATGCGGAGAAGTGTGAGGTGATGCATTTTGGTAGGAAGAACATGGACAGATAATAAAAAATAAGGGGGGGGTGAAATTTTGAAGGGGGTGCAGGAGCAGAAAGACTTGGGTGTATATGTGCATAGATCATTGAAGGTGGCAGGACAGGTGGAGAGAGCAGTTAATAAAGCATATAATATCCTGGGCTTTATTAATAAGGGCATAGAGTACAAGAGCAAGGAGATTATGCTGAATTTATATAAGACACTCGTTAGACCTCAGCTGGAATTTTGTGTACAGTTCTGGGCACCATATTATAGGAAGGATGTGAACATATTGGAGAGAGTGCAGAAGTGGTTTACAAGAATGGTTCCAGGGATGAGAAACTTCAGCTATGAGGGTAGATTGGAGAGGTTGGGACTGTTCTCCTTAGAGAGAAGGCGGTTGAGAAGAGATTTGATAGAGATGCTCAAAATCATGAGGGGGCTGGACAGAGCAGATGGGGAGAAGCTGTTCCCACTCGTAAAACGATAAAGAATGAGGGGGCACAGATGTAAGGTGACTTGCAAAAGAAGCAAGTGTGACGTGAGGAAAAAACTTTTTCAACAAGTGGTTCAGGTCTGTAATGCATTGCCTGGAAGTATGGTGGAGGAAAGTTCAATTGAAGCATTCAAAAGATTAGATGATTATTTGAAAAGAAACAACATGCAAGGGTACAGGGAAAAGGCAGGGCAATGGTACTAGGTCATAATCTTATTTAGAGAGCCGGTGCAGCCATGATGGGCCGATTGGCCTCTGTCTGTGCCATTAAGATTCTGTGAAAGGTTATCTACTCAATGTTAACTCTGTTTCTCCCTTCACAGATGTTGCCTGGCCTGCTGGGTGTTTCCAGCATTTTGTTTTTTTTAAATAGATAGGTCCAGAACTTCTGTTCCCCAGCAGGTCGTGCCTCGGATTCCCCAGATGATACTCTCGTGCGTCCCCTGGAATCCTCAGGCAAGGACAGCATGGGAGGTTTAAATTTCCACTGGACGATTACTCTGCATTGGAACCATCTGATACTCCATTTACTTCAGATGGCTCTGATTATCTTAGCAGAATAGTTACTCAGGAAACACTGGAAGGATTATAACCACTTTTAACTCCTGAGTAACTACACTGATGACCCTCCTGACTCCCCACTGGACCCTGACTACCCTTCCTACCTGCCAACTACCCCACCACCTCAAACGCCCAAAACCCCCTACTGATCACTTTTTAAGGTCCCTTGAAATGGTCTGCCACTTGTCCAAACAGGACACTTAAAAGTCCTGTGTTCTATTTGTGGCACTTTGGCTACCTAATAGTTAAATTTAATTGTCCTCTTTTGGTTCTCGTTGAGGGAGCAACCTCCACACACCCCACATTCTGACTAGTCCCCCAAAACCACTCTCCCGATCCCACGGCCACTCCTGGCCCCTCCCCCCCCAACTACCCAGTGAATTACTGACTACAATCCCACTCCCAATACCCTCCTGACTATTCCCCTATCCTCAACCCTCCAACTATCACCTCACCCTGAATCCCTATCCAACCACAACCCCATCCACCAATTACCTCCTGACCAACTAACGACTCCCTTACCCCCAACTACTTCACACCCTCCCACCACTGAATACCCTCACAAACTACACCTCCCCCCCAACCCCACCCCGACAACCTTTCCACCCACTTAGCTTGGCCAATTACCTTCTCCCTGGCTTCTCAAAGTGGTTGGGACGTGTACTCCCACCCAACACACCACACCACCCCACCCCCACCAACCCCACTCACCACGATGCTGCTGCCCTGCTTTGAAAGAACTCCAGGAGCTGCTGCACTCCACGTTTCTCACCAGGCTTGGGTCTGAAGATCGGGCAGGAAATGTAATGCTCCATCCAGACTTGGGTAAGTAAAAAGGAGCAGAGTGGCAATCTAACCCTGGCTGCCACTCTACAGAAGTTCTGAGCCATAGTTTCTCGAATGTGTTAAAATAAAATCTGGGATCACTTTTTAAGATCCCTTGAAACGGTCTACCACTTGTCCAAACAGGACACTTAAAAGTCCTGTGTTCTATTTGTGGCACTTTGGTTACCTTATAATTAAATTTAATTGTCCTCTTTTGGTTCTAGTTGAGGGAGCAACCTCCACACATCACTCTCCATGTTTGTACTGCAACTGGTTCTGGCTCCAAGGACATTACACCACATTCTAACTGTAGACTCCATATTTTGGGATTCCTTTCTTGTCCATGTGTCTCTCCTCCTTTAAAAGCATCAAGAATCATTTCTATTTCCAAGTTTTTGGTCACCCTTCCTATTCTCCCCCATTTTTTGCTTTCATTTTTTTCCCATACCTCTGGAGCATCTTTGGGTTTTTATTCATGTTAAAGGTAGAGTATTACCATAGGTTTAAACCATCAGTCAGCTCCACCTCAAGAAAAACCACCTTTGAGTGCTCTGTCAACTATCACCCCATCTCTAACTTCACTTTCCTTTAAGTCTTTTCTTATTGCGGTGTTGCCATCTACCTATGTGCCCATCTCTGCTGCAACTCCATTTCAATCTCCAATCCATTTGCTCCCTTTCTTGCAGCAGCTGAAACATGTTTAACCAAAAGACACAAATTATATATATCCTTTGTAAATGTACTACATCATCCTTTTTGTCTTGGCCTCTCTACAATATTCAGCAAGATTGACCATGCCACTTTCCTCCAATATCTCCTCTCCGTTGTATACCTGGACAGGATTACCCTCATAGTTCCATTCCTATCTATCCAAATACATCCAGCGTATTTTCTGTCATGCATACTCCTTACAGTGCATTTTAATTGTAATATCTCTAATCAAGGGAGCAACCTCCACATCACTCTCCGAATTTATGCTGCTACCTGCTTCTGGTCTCTGCACAATTCTCCATGTAATTCTGTTTGGGTTCTGGATCTGGGTCCAAAAACATTGCATCACAATTTGACTGTAGACCCTATACTCTGGAATTCTCTCGCTATACATAAAATGCATCTTAAAGATGATGAGAAGTATGAATCATTTCCTCGTCTAAAGCTTTTGGTCAACCTTCCTGATTTCTGCTAATTCCATGCATCGATTTTTTTTTAATACCTCTGAAGCATCTTTCATTCTATGTTAAGAAAGCAAAGGATAATGGCTGACGGGTTTCTTTGTGACTGGATGGCTGTTTCAGTGGGGTATTGAATTTATACCTTAACTAGTTAAACTACACTTTTCAGGATCCCAATATTTATTGCATATTCCTTTGCCTTGTTGCTCTCTCCAAATGTATTACCTCTCACCTCTGGACTGAATTCCATTTACCACTTATCTGCCAATCTGACCAGTTCAGTGAAATCTTTGCACAGTCTACAGCTTACTTAGTTTTTAGTGTCTCAACATTACTAAAATATTTTAATTTGTCCCTAACCTCACTCTTTTGCACACTGAGCTCCACTAGTCACACTTTTGCAAACTCAATTAATCTGCCTAAATCCCTCTGTTCCTATTCTCAGTCATTTCCAGTTTGTAGCCAGGTATCAGTAACAGCTTCTAAATTACGTCAGTTGACGTTAAGTATGTACAGCTGGAGGTTAATGATCGGGTGGTTACTTGAGCACATATAAAGAGACACTCATTGACGAAGAGAGTGGAGTCAGAAGATACATACATACATACAATAATGCACTTCTGTAAAATAAATCTATTCCAAGTAAAGACTGGCTCTGTTTTCTTTCACCAATTAAATATCAGGATTATAAAAATATACCCATTTAACTGAATTTATGCTTCTAATTCACTTGCTTTATTCCTTATGTTACATCAATGTGTATACAGAATGCTTATTTGAGTAACTATCCCACAGTGCCCAGTCGTTTTCTCCCTTACATTTTTTTAAGCTCACTGTAGAGGAAAGCGGAGTACTAGTGCTGGGTTAAAATTGGAATTAAGGGGTCAAACAACCCAAAAGGTGAAGTAATGAAATGTGGAGTGATTGGGTGACAAGGAGAGATAAGAGAAGTGCCCCAAAACAAAGAAATAATGAGCACGAGTCTGGAGCGGCAGCCAAGATTCACATGCGTAATGCCAGAGATTTCAGGTTATGTTTGCCTCGCACTGACTAGAGTAGACATGTCCTGGTCATTAACAGAGGACAGAGAAGACACAATATGAAAGAGTCCAAAGTTAATGTACAAAACCCTTGTAGTGGAATGCAGTTCTCTTGTATACAGGATATAGTCAACTTGCAAACATCATAAATTAATCAGCAAGACTTATGGAGAGGCACCAGATCACAGCAGCAATATAAGGGGTGGATGTTAATTGTTAAACTATTAAAAAAAATGAACTAGTTATGGTTATACTACATTTGGCGCAAAGCGACAGACTTAGATAGAAGACGGTGACTCTGAAGACGAGTCATACAGACTTGAAACATTTATTCTGTTCCTCTCTCCACAGATGCTGAAGGACCTGCTAAGTTTTTCCAGCTTTTTCTAAGTCTATTTTAGATAGAATGCTACTTTCTCAAGGCACTCACCCATACTTTAGAGAACTAAATCTAGTCAAATTATACTGCACAGCTTGTTTTTATCCAAAGCCAAAACTGACTTTCCATCAATTCATTTGGAAACTGTGTAGTATCACTGCCCTGTCTGAGTGTTATGGATAGGCATAGGAAAAGGGATCATTTAACAAAAACCTTTGCATTTATTAGTTTATTTGTTTTTTTAAAACAGATTATGCTTTGATTGATAGAGGAATTGTGGAACAAGTTTTGAAAACCATAATAAAAGAATGACCAGAAATTTTAAATGTTAAGTCATTAACCAATGCTGCAACCAGGTCAGACAATAAAAATGGTTTTGATATAAATATGCAGGCAATCAAACCTACACTTTGAATGGCTTTATCACACATTTGAAAGGTATCATTCAATGAAAAGTTGAACAACATTTGGTCCAAGAGCTCCACTTAATGCCATGGACAGGGTTAATACTATTACTTCCTTAAAGTATATGCACAAAATCTCAAAAGATATAACCATTGTGATTTTAGCAGCAAATCTAATTAATCGCTTTATTACATTACACTATCCTCTACTAACAACAGTAAAATATCATTTCATATAATTGCTCAGATGAAAATGTCCCTTTAAAAAATTCAGGATTTACAGATAAGCATCCTTGCCAATAAGATGCACTTAAATTCAGGTCAGAATTATTTTAGTTCTTTAAATTAATCCAGCATGTGCTCAGTCAACTCCCAAGAATTCAAGGATAACACTAATGTGATATTTTAGCTCTTTCATACGCAACACTTTCCAGAGTTTCAGATCAAATAATCCAAAAAGTTGGCTGTTTCTCATGGTATCTTTCCCTAAACCTCTGCACATGTGTTATAAGTTTGTGGGTTCCAGTAGGAAAGACGGATTTGGCAGAACATCATGTGGAGCCAACTTTCTATTGCTTTTACAGAATCACATTTAACTTTCTTGGTCAACTGCAACAGACAGTAGTATTTAAAAAGAAAATCAAGCAAACCATGATTTCACTAGAAATTCCTCTACTGTGTTACTCAAGGAGAAGTGGTGTTAGCCACTTTTTAAAAAATTCACCTTTCATCCAGTGCATTTACAATGCTAAATTTGGCTTCCTTTTACACAGCAGCAGAAAGGTAGTATAATGTTACCGCCATGTGGCCCAGACTAATGTTCTGGAGACATGAGTTCAAATCCCACCACTGCAGCTTGGGAATTTAAATTCAATTAATTCATGAATCTGGAATAAAAAGTTAGTCTCAGTGATGATGATTGTAAAACAACCAGATTGTTGTAAAAACCCATCTAGTTTACTAACAGCTATCAGGGAAGGAAATCCACCATCCATACCCAGTTTGGTCGACAATACGGTTCACTCTTAACCGCCCTCTGAAATGCCTAGCAAGCCGGTTGAATCAAACTGCTACAGAAAAGCCAAATAAGAATAAAATGAGGTGAGCCATCTGGTGTCAACCTACACACCAGAAATGAAAAACACACATCCTGCATGGTTGTCCCTGCAAACTCCTCCCCATTACTGCTGGGATTTGTGCCAAAACTGGGACAGCTATCCCACAAACGAGTCAAGCAACAGTGTGACATAACCATTACTTACAGCCAAAGTTCCAGACTCCATCATCCCCATTCCAATAGGACTGTGCATATCCCACAGAGGTGGCAGCTTTGTGGTATACAATTAGGAGGAATTAGCCCTGGGATTCCCCAACATCGACTCCGAAACTTATGAAGTGTTATGGCATTAGGTACTGCAGATCACCTAAGGCCCTCCTTCAACTGATGAAACAATGCTCCTCCATGTTGAGCATCACTTGGAAGAAGCACTAAGGTTGGCAAGGGCACAGAATGTACTCTGGGTGGTACTTCAGTGTATCAAGAGTGGCTCGGTAGCACCACTATTGACCAAGCTGGCTGGATCCTGAAGGACATATCTGCCAGACTGGACCTGCAACAGATGGAGAACAAACCAATATAAGGGAAAAACTTACCTCATCGATTTACTTGCAGCAGATGCACCTGTCAATGAGAGTATGGGAGAACAGGTCCAGCAGCTAAAAAAATAGGCCTCCAAGAGGCATTGTGGACAATTAGCTGCAGAATTCTACTCAACCGCAATCTGTAACCTCATGGTCTGGCATTTTCCTCAGCCTATCATTACCATCAAACCAACCCTGGTTCAATGAGGAATGTTGGAAAGACTGTCAAAAGCAGCACCAGGCGCACCTAAAAATGAGGTGACCTGGTGAAGCTACAACACAGGACAACATGCGAGCTTAAGATTAAGCATGCAATAGGCAGAGCTAAGTGGTCCGACAACAAACGGGTAAGATCAAAACTCTACAGTCCTGCCAAATGAGTCAGGAATGGTAATGGACAATTAAATAACTAACTGAAGGGGGAGGTATCACAAACATCCCCATCCTCAATTATGGGAGAACTCCGCACATTAGTGCAAAAGGCAAGACTGAGGCATTTGCAACCATCTTCAGCCAAATGTGCCGAGTGGGTGATCAAGCTTGGCCTTCTCCTGAGGTCCTCAAAATCACAGATGCCAACCTTCTGTCAATTCAATTCACTCCATATGACATCACAATGGCTGAATACACCGGATTCAGCAAAGGCTCTGACAACATCTTAGCTGTCGTACTGAAGGCTTATTCTCCAAAACTTGCCACAGCCCTAGCCAAGCTGCTCCAATACAGCTACAAAACTGGCACCCACTAGAGGATGTGAAAAATTGCTCAACAATTTTCTGTCCACAAAATACAGGACAAATCCAATCCAGCCAATTACTGCCCCATCAGCCTATTCTCAATCATCCGCAAAGTGATGGAAGGTGTTGTCAACAGTGCTTTTAAGCCACACTTACTCAGCAATAATCTGCTCCCTGATACTCAGTCTGGGGTCCATCAGGGCTATTCAGTTCTACCTCTTATTACAGCCTTGATCCAAACCTGGACAGAAGAGCTAAATTCAAGAAGTGAGGTGAGAGCATTTGCCCTTGACATCATGGCAACATTTAATCTAGTGTGGCATCAAGGATCCCAAACACATTTGAAATTAATGGGAATATGAACATAGAAATTAGGAGGAGTAGGCCATTCGGCCCCTCGAACATGCTTTGCCATTCAATAAAATCATGGCTGATCCAATTGTGGCCTCAACTCCACATTCCACCTACCCCTAATAACCTTTCATTCCCTTATTAGTCAAGAATCTATCTACTTCTACCTTCAAAATATTCAATAACACTGTCTCCGCCACTCCCTGGGGAAGAAAGTTCCAAAGATTCACGACCCTCAGAGAAAAGATTTCTTCTCAACTTGGTCTTAAGTGGGAGACCCTTTAATTTTAAACTGTGTCCCTGAGTTCTAGTCTCTCCCAAAAGGGTAATCATCATTTTAGCATCCCCCCTGTCAAACCTCCTCAGGATCTTAAATGTTTCAGTATGATACCTCTCAATCTTTTAAACTCCAATAGATACAGGCCCAGCCTGTCGAACCTTCCCTCAAGGTAACCGCCCCACAAACCCACACACCACCCCCCCCCCCCCCCCCCCCCCCGCCCCCCCAACCCCCCCAACACAATCCCAGTTATCAGTCAAACAAACCTTCTCTGAACTGTTTCTAATGAATTTATATCCATTCTTAAATAAAGAGACCAAAACTGTACACTATTCTCTAGATGTGGTCTCACCAACACCCTCTGCAATTGTACCAAAACATCCCTTTTACATTCCACTCCCCTTGCAATAAATGCCAACATTCCATTTGCCTTCCTAATCACTTGCTGTACCTGCATACCTTTGCTGCTTCATGTACCAGGACACCAAGATCCCTCTATACCAGAGTTCTGCAATCTCTCTCTGTTTAAATAATATGCTGCTTTTCTGTTCTTGCTGCCAAAGTGGACAAGTTCACATTTTCCCATGTTATACTCCATCTGTCAATTTTCTGCCCACTCACTTAATCTATGTCCCTTTGCAGGCTCCTTATACCCTCTTCATAACTTACTTTCCTACCTAGCTCTTATTTTGCATAGTAACCTTTGATGTTGCATCTTTTCAAATGCCTTTTAGAAATCTAAGTACAGCACATCCACCGGCCCCCCTTTATCTTAAGTTGCTTGTTACTTCCTCAAAGAACTTCAATAAATTAGTCAATCATGGTTTCTCTTTCACAAAACCATGTTCACTCTGCTTGTTGCATTGAGATTTTCTAAGTGCCCCACTATAACTTCCTTAATAAGATTCAAGCAACTTCCTTACAACAGATGTTAAGTTAACATAGAAGCTAGGAGCAGGAGAAGGCCATTCGGCCCTTCGAGCCTGCTCCGCCATTCATTATGATCATGGCTGATCATCCAACTCAATAGCCTGCTCCTGCTTTCTCCCCATACCCTTTGATCCCTTTCGCTCCAAGAGCTACATCTAACTCCTTCTTGAAAACATACAGTGTTTTGCTCTCAACTACTTTCTGTGGTGACGAATTCCACAGGCTCACCACTCTGTGGGTGAAGAAATTTTTCCTCATCTCGGTCTACCCCGTATCCTCAGACTGTGACCTCCGGTTCTGGACTCCCCCACCATCGGGAACATCTTTCCTGCATCTACCCTGTCCAGTCCTGTTAGAATTTTATAGGTTTCTATGAGATCCTCCCTCATTCTTCTGAACTCTAGCAAATATAATCCTAATCGACTCAATCTCTCCTCATGTCAGTCCCGCCATCCCAGGAATCAGTCGGGTAAACCTTCGCTGCACTCCCTCTATAGCATGTCTGGGCTGTAGTTTTCTGCTTTCTGTCTCCTCCCTTTCTCAAATAGAAGAGTCATATTCACTATTTTCCAATCTGACGGGATCTTTCCAGAATCTAGGGAACTTCTTTATTAAGCACGAGTCTCTTTTTTTGGAATGTACCTTTTGAGTATTCTGAAATATCTCTTTAGGGAGAATCAGGGGGAAAACTCTCCACTGGTTGGAGTCATAACTAGCACAAAGGAGGACTACTGTGATTGCTGGATGCCAATCAAGCCAACCTCAGGACATCGCTGGAGTTCCTCGGGATAATGTCCTAGGTCTAATCATCTTCAGCTTCATCAATGGCCTTCCCTCCAGCGCATGGTCAAAAATAGGGATGTTCGCAGAAGATTACACAGTGGTCAGTACCATTTGCAACTCTTCAAATACTGAAGTGGCCTGTGCTCACATGCAGCAAGACCTGGGCTTGGCCTAAATAAGTGGCAAATAACATTGTGCTCCAAGGCACACCCCATCCTGACTTGAGACAATATTAATGTTTCTTCACTGTTTCTAGGTCAAAGTCCTGGAACTTCCTCCCTAACAAATCTGCGGGTATGTACACCACATAGACTGTAGGGTTCAAGAAGGCATTTTACCACCGCTTCCTCAAGGGTAATTAGGGATGGGCAACAGATGGTGGCCAGCCAGGAACATTCAAAACCCATGAACAAATTAATAAAAGCAGACTCTCACCAAGATATTATGCAGGTCCACAGGTGTATCACCAGACTAAGCAAATTGGATTTGGTCTTGTAAACGCTGGGAGCTCACTGGACTCCCCGGCTCAAAATTAAAGAAAAATAAAACATAAAAGCACCTTTATGTCTTTATGTTACTATCACAATAAGACTTGTAAGAACACTGTATAGACACTGTAGCAATACAATTTCAGAAACAGTAAATTAAGCACAGCAAATATAATTTCTGTTGTTGCATTGACAGCTTGATGCAAAGGTATTAGTGCAAATTCAAAATTGATGTTTATTACAACAGATCACCAAGACCGTTTTGCCAACCACAAGTAGACATAGTTAAATAGCACTACAGATTGGCATAAACCAGTCGCACCAAATATTAAACTGCCAAAAAACTTAGTTAATGGAACATTATGATGATCAAGAAAGAAATTAAGCTATCTACCAAATTGGTAAGACACAGAATCTGGAATGAGTATAAACATAAGATCAGCATTTACAGGTAAGCTGAAAAACAATGAAAACATGCAGACCGATGCACAATTCATGTACCAATGTTTGGAACTCATGAATAACAGCATCCCAAACCTTTTACAAGATTATCTATGTTTTGTGCTTCTTTCCCCACGTGAATACTTTTTCCTGTTTTTTCTTGGTGAACACCATTGTCTACCATCCTCCAATCTGTCCTTTAGCCAATTTTTTATCCAAGCAATGACCTTTCAATTCCACGGGCCGCAATTTTCCTAACTAGTCTTTATGTGGTGCTTTTTGGAAGGCTTTCTTAAAATCAATAGAGACAACATCCATTGTGTTTCCTTCATCAACCCTCATTAAAAATTCCATTAACTTAATCAAGGTAATCGAGAGTAACTAGACAATGTTGCAAGTTTAGGGCTAGGACAGGAGGGATCTTCAGGGGGAGTTGGCCAGATGGGCTAAGGGACAGGAGAGAAGCAGCAGAGGTAGCTAATCAGATGGTCTCAACCTTGTGACAAAGTAGTCTATGGGTTCCAGTTGGAGGTGGGAGTGATAGTGATAGTGGTGGAAAGAAATTAAGAATTGAGTATTATATGAGAAGCAAATCACAACAGTATAGCAAGTGGGTTTAGATGTAATTTTTTGCCATAATAATTTGGTATCAACAGGTTGAACAGGGCTGGAGTCAAAAAAGCAGCAGATGAGACTTCAATACATCATCTGCAGAAGGGGATCCAACAGTAACAAGGATGACATGACTTCTGCAGATGGGGGTGACGTAAGAAGGTGCTACATAATAGTAATAGCAGCCCAAACAGGAAAGATGCATCAGGTCCACAATTACCTATGGACATACCTGAGTAACAATCATCTTCAGAGAAAAAGAGATGCAGAAAAATAGAGTCATAGGGGTCTACAGCACAGAAAAAGGCCCATCGAGTCTGCGCCAGTCAAACAAGTACCTAACAATTCTAATCCCATAACCTTGTATGCCATGGCATCGCAAGTAAAATAAGAAATAAGGAAGGAAGAACACAATTATGGAATAAAAGTGAAACACAAACAAGGTCTAACACTGAAGACAATATACATGATGATAATGTCCCTGTATGATGATAACTTGCATGCATGCAACAGCTTTTGGCAAGGTGCACAACAGCACAAGAAAAATAGGCACTTAACTGAAGGAGGAAAAATTAGAAGGGATGTATTTTATGAATTTTAAAATCTAGCAGGAGGTGTTTTGAGATAAAGGGTGTTAGGAGTGAACTGGCGCAGTGGTAATGTCAATGGACTAGTATTCCAGAGACCCAGCTAATGCTCTGGGGACATAGGTTCAAATCCCACCATGGCAGCTAGTGGAATTTAAATTCAACTAATAAAATCTGGAATTAAAAGCTGAACCCATCTGGTTCACTAATGTCCTTAAGGGAAGGGAAATCTGCCATTCTTACCTGGTCTGGCCTATGAGTCTCAAAATCCACAGCAATGTGGTTGACTCTTAACTGCCCTCTGAAATGGCCTAGCAAGTGGCTCAGTTCAAGGACAATTAGGGATGGACAAAAATTGCTGCCCTTCAGCAATGCCACATCCTATTTAAAAAATCAAGGTAGTTGAAGACACAAATGCCAATGGTTAGGTAGGGGAATGCACAAAATGGATTCATGGGGTGGGGCTGTAAGAGGTTAGAGGATAACAGCCTGGATTTTCAACAAATCAGGATGACTCAAAAGCCCTTTAACAACTATGGCCAGGACCAGATTCCAGGATTCCTTACCCCATTCCCAGGGTTTCCGATGTTAGGGAGTGCCTTTTAAGGGTGAGAGTTAGTTCGGGTCAAAAGCCCACGTTCTGCACTCCCAATCTAGCCGGCATCATTGCATGGATAAGTCTATTCCTCCACAATTTTCATGAAGTTGGGCCAGATTTCAGTAAGTCATCGTTCACAGCACCACAGAGGTGTCATGAACCACCGTCTATGTGAGGGAACCTTTAAAAAAAATTGTTTAAAAGATCCTCCTCATGGCCCCCATACTCAGGTATGTCCCCCCACCTACCCACCTATGGGCCCTCATGCCAGGGTATGCCCCCAAACAACCCCTTTGGCTCCCTCATGGCTATCTCCCCATGCAAAGGAATGTCCTTCCACCCACTGCTAAGGGCTCTCATGCCCCCATGCCAAGGTGGTGCACCGCCATGCCAATTGGTTCTATATGGAGCATAGTGGGCCAATGAACCCCATAGTGACAATAGGATGTACAAACAAAGTTTTAAAATAATCATTCATTCATAACTTGCCAGTATGTTAACAAAAAATCCTTGAACAACACAATAAAACTGTTGAATTTCCAGACCTCTTAAAAGTATGAATAACAAACTGAAAGTGCTTGAAACTTCTTAACCCTGTGTAAACACACATTGTGCAATTGACAGCAGACATCAGAGTGCCAAAGCTGTCAATCAAACAATGTTTTCTCTGGGGCTCAAGTGTGTCAACAGACTAATGGATTTCTGGGTTCTCAGCCATGCCTCATTATGTATTGTTGGCTGATAGTCGAGACATCCATTCGAGGGCTAAAACACCTGAGCCCCAGCTCTTCGGCCAATTTCACAATGTTTATATGCACAAGATAAAGAGTTTTCAAGTGCTTGAAGTTTCAGCTATTGAAACGTTAAAGGGTCAGGATGGTTGGCACTTTTATTGGGCTGTGGTTAAAAAAAAAAGCTTTTTATTTTAAAAAGTGAAATGTTATCAATGAGTTTTTTGCACCCCCTACTTTCACTATAGGGTTCACTGTTTCTATGCAGTGTATAGTGGGTGAATGGGCATGGAAGTGCTATAGCTTGGCGTGGGGAACATATGGGGCCATGGGGGTTGTTTGGCAGGGTATACACTGGCATGGGGGCCTTAGTAGTAAAGGATATGCAAGACTATATGGCATGACTGGGGGTCATAGCTTGGCATGGGGAATGCGTACCCATAGAGGTTGTTTGGGGAGCCTATCTTAGCATGGGGCATGAGGGGTGGGTTGGGGGCATGAGTTCGCATGAGGAGTGTTGGGGGTTGTGAGGGGGTGTGAGGGGTGATGGCTGAAGGGCCTATTTTTATTTTAACTGGGACAAGTCTGACAGCACTGAGGCGGGCCTTTTAAACCACCCGCCTCAATGTTGTCAGACTTGCAGTGCCTGGCAGTGCACGTGGCTGCCTCTGAGCTTTTTACCGGGTCAGCTGGCCTGACTGCCGTCCATACCTACCTTACCACATCACCCCCCTCCCGACTCCCCACAATAAAAATCCTGTCCTTGGGGATTCTGCTGAGGCGGGCAGGCCTAGCTATGAATTTTCCTGACTGCCACTACCTGCCTCCAGGATGAAAATCCAGGCCAATATGTAAAGATCTTGAAGAGGAAAGGTGAGGTTAGGGATGAAGCAATAGTTGGAGGGATTTTTTTTTATATAAAAGTGCTTGGTGATGACAGCAATTTTGAAAAGGTGAAATATGGAGGCCAGGAAAAAAGCTGGATGGTCAAAAGTTAAGTTAGAATAGATTCAAGGGAGGAAGTTGATCAGTCACTCTCATTGGAAAGGATAGGCTGCCAGGAAGTCGCAGGGGAAGCTGGGAGAAGATGATGTGGGAAGAAACCTGAAGGTTCTGCTAAAATGAGGTGAGGACTGAGGATCAGGGTTAACTTACTGACTAAACAGCAGAGACAGAGAAACAGCAACAACAGCTGATCTGATAGTCTCTATCTTTGTGATTAACATATCATAAAACACACCCTCCTTCTACCCCCAAAACAATGACAAACATTATGGTTCTAGTAACAAGGGATCCTTCAGCAAGCAAAGCCTCTTGCAGTGCCTGAATATCAAAGTCAAACACCAGAATCTCAGGAATGAAAGGCAACAAACAAGGACATTCAGCCACCTGCAACCCACAGTTCACCGTGCTTTTAATTTACTTGTCAGTAGTTGACTCTCACCAGTAGCTGATTTTGAAACTACCATCATAAATACAAGACAGTTGTAACAAAGCAGACAAAACCAGTCACCCAAATAAAGCTTGCACAAAAGTGTTTTTCTGGTGTTTATGAAAGCATTCTCCCAACCTCACATGCCATGAGGTTTAAAAACAAACACATCTAACACCAGCAAATGGGAAGAGCAAAATACAGCAAGATCATTTTGTATTTTAATATATTTAAATTAATGATATCAATATCAGCCACACGGTTTGTGCTTCATCCACTTTTCTTGAGTTTTTTTTGGTGATTGAAACACTCAAGATATTTGCCTCAGGGGTTTAAAAGGGCACCTATCAATTAGCTTTAAAAAGATTGATTTATTTTCAAATTCAAATAAGATGTAAATATCCTGGCCAGGTCAGTTTTTGGCGGGGGTGGGGGGGGGGGGGGGGTTGGTGGTGGTGGGGGGTCTGCTTGCCGACGCATAAAATGACGCAGGATGACGTTGGGCGTAATTCCCGACGTCACCCCGCATCATTTCAATTTTCAGGTCGGCAGAGGGCAACCAAATCAGCTGTGCACCCACCAACCTGTCAACAGCCTATTGAGGCCATTGACAAAGTCATTAACCTCATTAATAGACCTGCCCATCCAACCTTAGGGTTAGCGGGCAAGCCGGGAGCCCTGGCGGGCTTCAGAAAAAGCATGAAACCTCATCCATGGCGGGATGATGTTTCATGAGGGTTTTTAAAAATTTAATAAACGTTTGATTTAAAGTGATGGACATGTCCCAACTCATGTGACACTGCCAGGGAAATTTTGCTTTTGTATCTTTACCATTTTTATATTTTGGAGCCGATCTCCCTGAGGCAGCACTTGGCCTCAGGGAGCTGAGTGCACTCTTTTGCGTGCATGCGTGAAAGTGCGCACTCCCGGCTGAGAGAATCCTCCCTGCTGGCGCTGGGAGCGCATAGCACTTCCTGGCAGACATCACTCTGGGCGGGCTTTAATTCGCCCACCCACGTAAAATGGTGGAGTGCCCCCAATTGGGGGCGCCAATCTGAGGCGCGCCTGCCCGAGCGCACTCCTGCACTAACCACCAAACCCCATTCCCGCCCCCCCCCCCCCCAAAACGGGGGAATAATTCTTCCGCCTGTGTATTTTTCCACATCATCATCACATTTACCACATTTGGTGGTAAACTAGAAATAATCTGTGTGTAGGGGTAGTTCTGAAACCAATTGAACACCATTTCTAAACTTGAAAATTTACAATTGTCTCATACAGGAATGCAAATTTAGGTTCTCTGGTGATTCATGATGCTTATGAGAATACTGGTCATGTTACTGGACTGGTGATCCAGAGGCCTCGACTAATTATCCAATGACATAAGTTCAAATCGCATCATGGCACCTGGGGAATTTAAATTGAGTCAACTAAATAAATTTTGATTAAAAGGGCTAATGTCAGTTATGATAACCATGAAACTACTGGATTATCATAAAAGCACATTTGGTTCACTATTTCCTCAAGGGAAGAAAATCTGCTGTCCTTTCGCAATCTGGCCTGTATGCAATTCCAGACTCACAGCAATGGGGTCGACTCTTAACCACCCTCTGAAATGATCCAGCAAGCCTTTCAGTTCTATTCAAAAGGCAGTTCATCACCACCTTCAAGGGCAATTAATGTTGACCTTATCAATGATTCCCAAATTCCATGAATTAAATAAAAGAATGAAAATTCAGTTTCATAGCTGGTTTGCAAGTAATTCTAGGCTGTCTTTTCCATCAAACCAACAGCCTCAGCCACACCACTAGCATAAATGCTTGCACATATAAATTGCTAAGGATTGAAATCCAACCCCTGAGAAAACAAAAGTGGTCAGGGGAACAGGAAGGCTGGACTCTAGTAGCCATGGGATGCGATAGTCCTGAGGTGTTTAACAGAACTGGAGTACAGATCTTAAAGTGTGCCAAATTGCAGTAGAAGTTGATAAACTTTAATTTGTTCAAAAGTAGGTTCCAAAATGCTTTTCCTAGATTTCCCCTTGGACACAGTGCTGCAATAGTTCAAATGTTTTCCGTTCAACAGTACAAACAAGCAAAATACTGATGCTTAGATTGAGCTAGCATTTGTGAAATATTTACAGGAAAAGCTTTCAGAATTTGATTCCAGTTAATTTTTCTGTTTGAAACACTGAGAAGAATAAATTAAAATAAAATAATTACTCATCAATTATTGCTTTCAATTTCCATGTTTTTAAACTATAAAAATAATCCTATCAAAATGAAACAAGTTGGCTGACTTCACATACTCATAAATTGACTATGCAGGCTAATGAAAGTCATTTTAGATTTTCAATTTAGGGAAAATACCTAATTCAAGTGACTCCAGGAAATCACTTCTAGCAAAATGTCATAGAAACATTGAAAATTTATGGCATGGAAGGAGACTGTGCAGCTAATTGTGTCTGTGCCTGCTGAAAAAGTGCACTCCAGACAAATGCCACATTTTAGCTCTTGGTCTGTAGCCCTGTGTAGGTTATAGCACTGCAATACATATCTAAGTCTTTTTTTTAAATGCAATAAGGATATCTGCCTCTAACACCATTCGGACCCCTACCACCTTTTGAGTGAAATAAATTCTCACCCCCCCCCCCCCCAATCCTTCTGCCCCTGGTTATTGGTCTCTTTGTTAAGGAAAATAGGTCCGTGCCAATTAATTTTACCTGGTTCTCTCTCAATTTTATACACCTCAATTCAATCTCCCCTCAGCCTCTGCTCTTCCAAAGAAAAAACCCCAATCTATCAAATCTTTCTTTACAGCCAAAATTCTCCATTCCTGGCAACATCCTCATAAATCTTCTCTGTAGTCTCTCCAGTGCAATCACTTTCTTCATGTAATATGGTGGTCAGAACTGTGTGCCCTACTCAATGACCTAACTAATGTTTCATACAGTTTTACCATAACCTTAATTCTCTTACATTCTATGCCTTGGCTAATAAAGTACCCACCTCCATTCTTAGCCACTTCAGCTACCAATAACTTTCTACCTTCAGGCATCTGTGGACATGCTGTCTAGTGTTTCTTTGTTTCTCTACATTTCTCAGTATCCTAACATTTATTGTATATTCCCTTATCTTGTTTTCCCTTCCTAAATGGTTGAATCCCATTTGCCACTTATCTGTCAAGCGGACTAATCCATTGATATATTCCCGCAGTCTTCAGCTTTCTTCCTCATTAGCAGCTGCATGGCCAACTTTTGTATCATCTGCAAACTTTTTAATCGTGCCCCCTATATTTAATTCTGGGAACAACTTTCCAATCACAAAATACAGCTTTTGATCATTATCCTTTGCTTCCTGCCACTGAGTCAATTCTGGTTCCAACTTATGGGATCCCATGAGATTGTATTTTTACAATCAATCTACCAAATAGGATCTTGTCAAGAATCTTGCTAAAATTCACACAAAAATGTCAACTTTTCCCCCATCAAGCCTCCTTCTTACACCCTCAAAAAATTCAATCTATTTAGTCAGATATGACTTTCCCTCAACAAACCCATGCTGTCCTTGATTAATCAATGCCTTTCTAAACGCCGATTATACTATCACTCAGTTTTCCCCCCAATAATTTGTCCACCACTTAGGTTGACTGATCTGTAATTACTATCTCTTCCTCCATTTTAAAACAATGGTACAGTGTTAGGAGTCCTCCAGAACCAGTCATTTAGCATGAGGGATTTGGAAAATGATGGTCTATTATTTCCTCCCTTTCTTCTCTTAACCGCCTGGGATAAATTTCTGTCTGGAAATTTATCGACGTTTAAATATGCTAAACTCCTTAATATTTCCTCTCTCCCTTTGTTCATACCAATCAATATTTCACAAACCCCCTCCTTAACAATATCTGCATTCCCCTTCTCTTTTGTGAAGATAGACACAAAGGCCTGAATTTTCTTCTTGGGTTCCAGCAATCTAATAGAGCTGCCATTCAAATACACTCCATATTGAAAAAGATTTTCATTCATTAAAGCCGTACAAAAGAATTTAAATTACCTTTTGTGACCATTCTGTTGTAAAACAATACATATTCACTTAACACATCAAAGACAGAAATCCTTCAATAACCTCTTAAAAATGGCAAACCGTGAACACAGCCCTCTGTTAAAATAAGTGGTTCTGGGGCTTTTGAAACTCAGTCAAGCATTCATAATAGCCCCAGCTATCAAAGCAAACCCTGGGAAATGTAAATGATGGAGTCTATTAAAACTGAATAAATGATCTATCCTTTGTCTAATCCACATCAGATGTCCTGTCAATCAAAGCAGCCCAGGATCAGGTGGCTGTTTTTTATTCTCAAGTGAAAGCTGCTGAATGTTTTTTTCCCCCAATTTAAAAGGGCTCTGGGCATTTAAATCACTTTAGATTATTACATTAGAGATCTCAAGCATATTTTCTTCAGTTTTGAATACATAAAAGCACTTTTCCCAATGGGCAAAAGACTCTAATCCATCTCAACACTTAAAACAATGCTGGTCAATGCAATGGTCAGTTTACTTTTTCAGGACAGAGCTCTATGATGAATCACCACAGTTAAAACACATCTACACAATAATAAAACATCTACTAGTGACATTTGAAGTTGTCAAAACATTTAATATTTACCTGTCAGAATATTCCCAACACCTCAACAGGCCTCCCACAGTGGTCATGGAGTCTCCAATGAGGCATGTGTAAGCAACATAGCTTTTTATTTCTGGACTTTTGTAAAGAATACATTTTATTTATTTTCTGTTGGACATGGTAAAATTGCAATGGCTGCAGTTGAAAGACATGTCCACTGGAACAGGATGAGAGATATAAGCAATGTTGCAGTCCTGGAACAGAGTGTACCACGAAAGGCAGGATGGTGCCGGAAAGGAGTCCTAAAACAAGGGAGCTGCCTGGCAACAATGTTTTAATTAGCTCCTGACGAAGTGACCAGCTTTTGTGTGAGTGCAGCAGAATAGCTCCTAGCCTGAAAGGAAAAAGACCTAAAACCTCTTTCTCCTATGTGTGGAAGATTCTAGCAATTCCACAATAATAGCTAGCTGTTTCTTATCTCCTCACATCTCTATAACCTGCTCTTTCTTTGAAAACCATTGTTAGAGACATTGAAAGGCAAGTACTCAACCAGTGAACTACAGACTGAAAGTGCTGTAAGACCAACCTCATGTCAACAACAAGAACTGAAGAGAATTTGGAAGACATTGATCAAAATCAACCCATCGAATCCTGTTCTCCGGGATTGGTGCTATTGAACTGTTTTATCCCACCCTTAAAATCCTTGTTTTTGTGGGTCTTGTATGTGCATGTCTGCGAATTTAAGAAGGGGATATAGTTTAAGTTATAGTGTTAGAAATTAGCGGTTGATTTCTTTCTTTTGTCACTGGTTAGTGACAGTTTGTTCAATAAACAGTTATTTACTTATTAAGTTTACAAACCTGGTGCTCATATTATGTTAACCTAAATTAAACAGTTACGTAGAATTAGGGCAATCTGATGGTTTGATCAAACTATTTCACATTTGTCATGGCTCAGGGGACAGTGGGCTTGATATTACAGCACACTATCCCTAGTGAGTCATGACACATGGTTTTTATTTTAGGGCTACCAAAATTCACACCAGCACATGAAAATAGCAAGGGGATTCATAATTTCCTATAAGACTCACAATGTCAATCCAGATCACAAAAGAACAATGCAGGGTTGCATCCCAAGGCCTTCCCAATCAGGGGAAAGGCTACACAAAAATACTGCAGGGATGGGATGGGATGGGATGGCACTGTAAATTTGTAATTAGTGCAAAAAATTAGAAGTTTTTGTCATTCCCGATCTCATTCCCGCCTCCATCACCAAAAGAAAATCTAGCCCAAAGTATTCAGTAAAAGTGATATCCATGTCTTCCACCTCTATGCACAAGTTACATTTTTGATCTCCAAT
Source organism: Carcharodon carcharias (assembly GCF_017639515.1). Taxonomy (NCBI): domain Eukaryota; kingdom Metazoa; phylum Chordata; class Chondrichthyes; order Lamniformes; family Lamnidae; genus Carcharodon; species Carcharodon carcharias. The sequence goes on from NC_054470.1 coordinate 43,586,702, forward strand.
CAGCCCTACTTTCCCTTTAGTTACTCTTTTATTGTATATTTATTTGTAAAACTTTGGGTTCTCTTTGATTTTACTTGTCAACATTTTTCATGCACTCTCTTTGCTTTCCTAATTTCCTTTTTAATTTCACCCCTAAACTTTCTATATTTCACTGGGTTTTCTGCAGTATTGAGCTTTCGGTATCTGAAATATGCTTTTTTTTGCCTTATCTTCTCCACATGCTTTTTAGCATCTGGGGGATCTGGATTTGAGGGTCCTACCCCTTTTTCTTTCTGGAAACATTTATTCTGAACCCTCTGTCTCCTCCTTGAATCCCACTGCTCTGATACTTCAAGTAGATGTTTCCAGTCCACTTTTGTCAAATTATCTCTCAACTTGGCAAAACTGCCCTTTCCCCAATTTAAAACTTTTAGCCTTGATATTCATTGCCCTTTTCCATAATTATTCTAAAACTAACGGAATTATGAGCACTAACACCATAATGCTGTTCCCATAGATCCTCCTTCCATCTGCCCAGTTTCAACTCCAAAAATTCAAATCATCACTGGCCCTTCTTTTGTTGGGCTTGCTATGTACTGGCAAAAAAAGTTCTCCTGAATGCATTAAGATGTTGGCCCCCACCAAAGCTTTAAACTGATTTTACCCAAGTAACATTAACACGGTTGAAATCCCCTACTATTGCTGCCCTGTTGTTTCTGCACTTCTCAGAAATTTGCCTACATGTTTGCTCTTCAATCTCTCTTTGACTATCTGGGGTCTATTGAATACTCCCAGCAGTATGACTGCCCCTTCTTCATTCCTCAAATCAATCTCATTTCATGATCCAGCTCAAACATATCATTCCTCCTCACGGTTGCAGTTTTTTTTTTTAACCACATTGCAACTGCTTCTGCTTTTCCCCTCTCCATCCTGTCTGAAAATTCTGTAAAGAAATGTTGAGCTGCCATTCCTACCCCTCTTTAAGCCATGCTTCAGTAGGAGCTATGATTTCATAATTCCAAATGTCTAACCGTGTCCTCAGCTCATCTGCCTTATTCACTAATCTCCTTGCATTGAAGCATATACCACTAATCATTGAACAATTCCTCAGTCAATTTTCTGGCCTTTGTTTTCTCTGCCTTCTACACTGACTAATTTCCTGCCTTTCATTTCAAGTTTTTATTCTCTCCCTTTTAAATCTATGCCCAGGTTTCCCTCCCCCTGCAAAGTTAGTTTAATTTTAGCCATTTTGCATTTCTTACAATTAGGCTTTGGTAACATCACCATTGGTTAATACTTACAAATGTTTAAAGTCTCATTTGACTGTCACATACCCCATGGGGCTTGCGAACAAAATATTTTGCCTTTGGTGATAATTTCATCTCTCTCCAGGGAAATGAGTTCATGGCATTTTCACCGTAGACTACTTTCTCCATTAGAGATCTAGTGTCGTGACTAATATCTATTCAAGTTTGACCTTCAACTAACAATGTGAAATCACCAAATTCTGTGCTCCAAAACTAGAAGCAGTACTTCAGTACACTTTGGAAGTACATCTCATACTAAGATTAATTAAAGGCATTTTATCAAACACAAATGCTGAATCAGATCAATTTTGTTTCATTTCCCATAAAGGAGATGAAAAAGCTTGCACATATCATTCTGCATTTTAGAAATAAAAAAGTAAACTTCAAAAGAATCCCATCTGGAACTGAACAGCTCATTAGGAGGCCTGTGCACAGTGAGTAAACACATTATGGTATACGGAGACTATTCATGGATCATCAAACAGGGAAAATGCAGGCAAGGACAATCGGAAATCATGCATTTAAGAGCACAGTAGAGCAAATTAAGGGTCAAAGAATAAAATTTTGTCACAGTAATTGCAAATGTCCAATGTCCTGTGACTTTTGCTGCTATGACAACTAGCAATAAACATAAGATGACCGTGTGACCTCAAACTATTTAAAGGCATCAATCAGAATCATTAATCAATCAGAATAGTTAGTTTACAATACACTGAGGTGAAGTGTTTGCATATAACAAACATCAAAGTTAAATTTGGATGCAAATACTTAAATCAGTTAATTCTACTGGGCCAAATAAACATATTTAATTAATATTTTTAGATAGTTTGTAGTGATTCCAAAAGCAATGTTTAAAAAAATAGAATAATTTCCTGAGAATGTACTTAAAAGTAACTGATTTTCTAAAATTTGTAATATCAGAGGTTACCAATTGTTTTGATAAGTCTACATAGTACATATAAATCTGCAAATTCTTACACTGCACATTACAGGAAACCTTCATGATTGTGTTCAATTTTTAAGAGTTCTGGTATTTTACAGAAATCTGAATAATCATAAAATCTGCAACATCGACTCAACAATGTGTGGATTTTTAAGTCATGAAAGCGGGGTAGAGGGTTGTCAGTTAGAGGCACAGAAGTGTGGAAGTGGCAATGTACTTTGTAGCTTTGCTCTGGATAGCATTACATTCCCTTGGTGGGATATGGTTTTCACAGGTGCTTGTTGCCCAAGTACTCATTATTCATATAAGAACATGAAAAAAACAGGAGGAGTGGACAACATGGCCCCTTGAATCTGCTCTGCTATTTAACATGATCTTCAGCCTCAACTCCACTTTCCCACCTGCTCCCCATATCCCTTGATTCCCTGAGGGACCAAAAATCTGTCGACCTCAGCCTTAAATATATTAAATGATAGAGCAGCTACAACACTGTGGGGTAGAGAATATGTAACATTCACAACATTTTGAGTGAAGAAATTATCTTCATTTTCCCCCCACCCTTGTCTTCTAGGTTACCAGCCAGGAAAAACCTTTCAGTATCTACCCTGTCAAGTCCCTTAAAAAATTTGTATATTTCCATGAGACTATCTGTTCTTCTAAACTCCAAAGTATATAGGCCCAATTAACTCAGCCTCTCATAATTAGACAATCCTCATTCCAGGAATGAATCTAATGAAGGTTTACTTTACCACCTCCAAGGCAAGTATATTCACCCTTAAGTATGGAGACCAAAACTGCACACAGTCCTTTAGATGTGGTGTCACCAAAGTCCTGTACAAATGTAGCAAGACTTTCTTACTTTTATTCCTCTTCTTAACATCTGTCATAGGAAAATACTGAAATCTATTACTAGGGAGATTATAGCTAGGCACTTAAAAAAATTCGATGTAATCAAGCAGAGCCAACATTGGTTTGTGAAAGGAAAATTGTGCTTGACCAAGTTATTAAAGTTCTTTGAGGAAGTAACAAGCAACATGGATAAAAGGAAACCTTTGGATATGCTGTATTTGGATTTCCAGAAGATATTTGACAAGGTGTCATGTCAAAGGTTACTACACAAAGTAAGAGATCATGGTGTAGGGGGTAACATATGAACACGAATAGAAGATTGGCTAGCTAACAGGAAACAGAGAATAGGCACAAATGAGTCATTTTCAGTCTGGCAAGATGTGACAAGTGGAGTGCCACAGGGATCAATCAGTGCTGGGGCCTCAAATGTTTATAATCTATATCAATGACTTGGACGAATGTATAGTTGCTACATTTGCTGATGACACAAAGATAGGTAAGAAAGTAAGTTTTGAAGAGAATATAAGGAGCCTGCAAAGGGATATGGGTAGGTTAAGTGAGCGGGCAAAAATCTGGCAGATGGAGTATAGTGTGAGAAAATGTGAACTTGTCCACTTTGGCAGGAAGAATAGAAAAGCAGCATATTATTTAAAAGGGGAGAAATTGCAGAACTCTGAGATACAGAATGATCTCGATGTTCTGGTATGTGAATCACAAAAAGTTAATAGGCAGGTACAGCAGCTGATAGCAAGGAATGATAATGGAATGTTGTTGTTTATTGCAAAGGGAATGGAATATATAAGTAGGGATGTTTTGTTACAGTGCAGGGTATTGGTGAGGCCACATCTAGAGTACTGTATACAGTTTTGGTCTCCTTATTTAAGAAAGGACATAATTGCATTAGGAGGAGTTCAGAGAAGATTCACACAACTGATTCCTGGAATGAGGGAGTTATCCTATGAAGAAAGATTGGATAGGTTGAGCCTGTATTCATTAGAGTTGAGAAGAATGAGAGCTGATCTTATTGAAATATTAAAGATCCTGAAGGTGCTTGTCAGTGGATGCTGAAAGGATGTTTTCCCTTGTGGGGGAGACCAGAACTATGGGAAACAGTGTAAAATTAAGGGCTCTCCCATTTAACAAGGAGATTAGTTAATTTCTTCTCTCAGCGGGCCAAGAGTATGTGGCACTCTCTTCCCCAAAGAGTGGCAGAGACAGGGAAATTGAATATTTTTAGGCAGAGGTAGATAGAATCTTGACCAACAAGGGAATCAAAGGGTATTGGGGATGAGTGGCTTAGCGGCATTAAGGCCACAATCAGATCAGCAATTATCTTATTGAATGGAGCAGGTTCAAAGGGCTGAATGGCCTACTCCTGCTCCTAATTCGTATGTTCATGTTCTTGTATTCCAATCCCTTTGCAATAAAGACCAAAATGCCATTTGCCTTCCTAATTGCTTCCTCTACTCACTTACTAACTTTGTATTCCTTGTACATGTACACCAAAGTCCCTCAAGAGTTCAAATCTCACAATGGCAAACTATGAAACAATGTAACTTCATCTGAAACAGATGGAAACGGGTTTGTACTCGAAAGAGTTACACCAAAGTCCCTCTGAACATCAACATTTACAAATTTCAAGCCTTTTAAAAAAATATATACTGCTTTTTTATTTTACTACTAACTGAATAACCTCACACTTCCCCACATTATACTCTTATCTGCTACTTGTTGCCCACTCACTTAACCTGTCCATATCTTTTTTGAAGCCTGTATCCTCCTCACAGCTTGCAATTCCACCTAGCTTCATATCATCAGCAATTATAGATATATTACTTTCTTTCTCTTCATTTAGTTAGTAGTTTTCACTATGTGGTCCATGGGCTGATCGCCTCCAGCACTGGTCTTTTCTGCAGCCCACACAGCAACCCTCCCAATTGTCTCCTCCCTCCTGCTCGCCAAATCTCCACCTCGCCATCTCCCTCCCCAACACTCCTTTCTCAGCACTTCCCTCCCCAACCCTCCCACTCACTCCCTGACTTGCTTGTCCCCTCTCGCTGCTGTGAGTGAGGGCTCAGGATAAGGAGGGTTAGCGAGGGGGAAGGAGACAATAAGTGGGAGGGTCAGGGAGGGAAGCGGAGAGTGGAAGGGTCGGGCAGGGATCTGGCGAGGAGAATCACCTGAGCAAGAAGGAATTGGTGAATGGGAAGGTCAAAGACGGAAGTGGCAAGTCATGAGAGGTGGCGAGCAGGAAGCAGGAAGCGGCAAGCAAGAGGCACATTGAAAGAATTAGTAAATTAGTATAAGGATTTTTGGGCCAGTTAGGTTCAAGGCAACCAGTAGATTTTTAATGTAAAATTACAGGAACGTAACCTTACTGGTTTTCTTATTGGAAAGTGATTTTTGTTTAGCCCGTTTTACTTTAGAACTCCATTTTTTGGGAACACATTGGTAGTGCTAAATGAGGGATACCTGTATATAGTAGAAATTATGCTTAATGTGTATCAAAAACTTGCCGTACTCTGTACAGTTACTATGTTTATCTTTTATAATCATTTCTATTGCTTTACAAAACAAGATACCTTATTGAAGAAATAAATCACAATCAATCTATAAGTATTTTTTTTAAATTCTACTTGTAGCCCAATTCAGGTTTACCAATATTGCAATTGGCCCTCATTATATTTCTAGTGAATACCACTGTCTAGGTCATGAACATAGGTTATGAATAGCTGAGGCCCCAGCACTGATCCTTGCAGCCCTCTACTAGTCACAGCCTGCCACCGTGAAAATGCACCACATATCCCTACTCTTTGCTTCATGTCCAACATCCAATCCTCTATCCATATCACCCTCAACTCCATGAGTCTTTACCTTACATATCAACCTTTTACAAAAACAAAAATAACTCGAAAAACTCAGCAGGTCTGGCAGCATCTGTGGAGAGGAGCACAGTTAATGTTTCGAGTCTGAATGTTGCTTTATTGTTTTTATTGGAGTATGGGTTCACGTTAATTTTCAAGTGTTAAAATGGTTCACATTGGAAAATAGTTTGAAAAGCACTGATCTAGTACTTCTTTTATCTAGGCTTCTGCATTGATGTTAAAAATCAAATGCGATAATAGACAGCTTTGTCTCACCTCATGCCTGATTACACCTGGTTCAGCTTCACTAAATACTGTCCTATGTTAAGTGAAAGAAGCATAGAATATCAGCAAGAAGTGTACACCTGTTTTGTGGATTATGAAAAAGCTTTCAGTCAGGTGAACTGGCAAAAGCTGTTGAATCTGTTTCACCCTATGCCAGTTAGCACATGGCTCAGGTAACAATCTAGAGATTATTACCTTTGAAGTTGTGTTTTAATTTGGATCCTAAGTCCTCAAAGTCTCTCAGCAGGATATCATTCCTAGTTCTACCTATGTTGTTGGTTTCTATCTGCACCATGATAACTGATCCTCCCTCTCCAAGGGTGTGTCAAGCGGAGATATGTCCTTTATTCTGGCACAAGGCAACATAAACTTAGGAACTCTCTGTCTGAGCTTTGGAGCATTCGCAAGCAATACAAGCCCAATTCTTACTCCTGGTCCACACGTGTTCCAAGTGATGATCAGGGTCAGATTTTCTTGCTGACTTCACCCTCCCCTAACCTGGGAACACTGCAGCAATTGCAACAACCCTCCCAGCTGAGATCAGCTAATTCAACAGGAAAGGTAAAACTTTGGACCTTCAGCATCGGAATGAATTAGATACTCAAAATCAAAATGAACTGAACTATTGGTCAAGTTGTGTTAACATTGATTTTGTCTATGCAAGTGACAGGTGTCACTAATGCATTATTTTTCAAATGGTACAAATAGATTGAGAGTTGAATGCGCCAAGAAGAATCTCCCTTTGAGAAGCAATTCTGAAATGATGCCTAATTCAGCATTGCTATATTTACAAGATCATTTCTAAAAGGAAGAATTTTTCATTGCGGGATATTTTCCATTTAAAAAGTTTAGACACCTCTTAAACTGGAGAACATATAGCCTAGGTGTTCTCGCTTTCCTTTTCTAATGACTTCTCTCAGATAGCCAGTCGCCTACCTCTGGATACCTGCCAAAGCCAGAGGTCCCCTGCATCATAGGTGCCAGTCTTCAGCTAATTCGATTCACTCCACGTGATATCACGAAACAGCTGAAAGCACTGGATACTGCAAAGGCTATGGGCCCTGACAACGTTCCAGCAATAGTACTGAAGACTTGCGCTCCAAAACTTGCTGCACCCCAAGCCAAGCTGTTCCAGTACAGCTACAACACCGGCATCCACCCAGCTATGTGGAAAATCGCCCAGGTATATCCTGTACACAAAAGCAGGACAAAATCCAACCCGGCCAATTACTGCTCTATCAGTCTATTCTCGACCCCTTCCGTTACTTTACTGATGATCATCAGTTCTGCTATCAAGCAGCACTTGCTTAGCAATAACCTTCTCACGGATACCCAGTTTTGGTTCCGCCAGGGCCACTCAGCTCCTGACCTCATTACAGCCTTGGTCCAAACATGGACAAAAAAGCTGAACTCCCGAGGTGAGGTGAGAGTGACTGCCCTTGACATCAAGGCAGCATTTGACCGAGGTGCCGCAGCAAAACTGGAGTCAATGAGAATCGGGGGAAAATTCACCGCTGGTTGGAGTCATACCTAGTGCAAAGGAAGATGGTTGTGGTTGTTGGGGGTCAGTCATCTCAGCTCCAGGACATCGCTGAAGGAGTTCCTCAGGGTAGTGTCCTCGGCCCAACCATCTTCAGCTGCTTCATCAACGACCTTCCTTCCATCATAAAGGTCAGAAGTGGGGATGTTCATTGACGATTGCAATGTTCAGCACTATTCGCGACTCCTCAGATACTGAAACAGTCCATGTCCAAATGCAGCAAGACCTGGACAATATCCAGGCTTGGGCTGACAAGTGGCAAGTAACATTCAAGCCACAAAAGTGTCAGGCAATGACCATCTCCAACAAGAGAGTCTCCAACCATTGCCTCTTGCTGTTCAATGGCATTACCATCACTGAAGCCCCCTAAAAAGAAGTGTTAAGGTGTGGCTGTCCCCTGTGGACCTCAGGGGTGCTAGAGTCTGAGTGCCAACTGTCAATGTCGCCAGAGCTGACCATGGAGGTGAGCCCTGGCTGCTTGGACTGAGTGCCTTATGGCTCATGGCCCACACCTCCGATGTGCCCTACCAGGTGTTTCTCAGCTAGGGTTGGCCAGGCTGCGATGGGGCTGCAGGTACAGAGTGGACGAATCAATGCTCCTCTGTTGTTTCAGGAGAAGATGGCCCACAACAATATCGAAAGGTCGCTGACCGGCAAAGGCCCCCCAAGCCTCCTAATCCTTTTCATATGTCGTGAAGCTATTAATGTATATAACATTTTTGGAAAATATTTTTATTTTAAAATAGAGGTTTAGTCTGTTGGCGTGTCTTAATTGGATTAAAGTCCGCTGATCTGGGTGTTTTGATGTGTACTAGTTTTGATATGTAACAGCGGTAGAATGTATTTGCATTTTTTGAACAGAGCATTCAAGAAGTGGGGTAAAGACTGACATCTATCTATCAGATTCCAAGCAATATGTTTATATTACTAATAAAATTGATACTATGAAAGTGCTTTTATTGTTAAAAGGTAGAGTTCAAAGAGGCTGGTGATAAAATGAAAATTTACATTCAATGGGCGGTGGTAGGTATAACTTCAGCAGTTTTGTGTGTGCAGGGCAGAGGTAATGTGAGATCAAAAGGCAACTGTAAACATCCAACTGTCTCCACAGGAATTAAAGTGAAAAGAATCTCATTTTGAATTCGTGAGATGAAAATGCTTTGCCTGGTATTTGGTTAAGCCTATGAGTTGCTGTTGCCTTAATGGAGATTAGTTTGGGGATTTGTTAAAAGTTATGATAGTAGTAATTTGAAGCCATGTGTATATATATTTTAACCTTTGTAAATTAAGAGTGCAGTGCACAGAGTTGAGACTTTCGGTTTGTGCAACCATTCTAGTGTGCTAGAGAGCCTCGAACCTGGAGTCCCCATTGACCACTGGAAGACGAGGGAACCATGATGCAGATTCTCCATGGTCTCACCAGGCTGCCTGGCATGCTCAGTGATAGTGTGATAACTTTAATTAATGACATGTCCTTGTTTTCTATTTTAGGTTTGCCAGCAGGCATTCGCTCTCCGGAGCCTGAAGGGCCACCCTGACATTGGAGGACCACTGGGCTTCAGCTGTACTGGAGTCACACCTGCTCTCTGAAGCGGGCACCAGTGCAGATACAAGCACCTCGTTAGGCATTAGTTCAGTGGCTAGTATCTCACTGCACATCGGGGCGGGCAATGTCACACTCACTTGAGGTGCAGGAAGAGGCAGAGAGTGCCCAGGGCGCCTGCAGATGGAGGACTGATGGGGACCAGGGCGATGCTTAGTCGAAGGCTGATGAGCCTCTGGAGTCGTCCATTAGGTGGCAGATGCTGGATGTCCAGCAAGATGTGTGGGAGGATCTGGCGGAGATCCATGAGGGTATGCATGCCGTGGTCTCTGTGATGTCCAAGCGGAGCATCAGCACTGTGTTGATCATCATAGCTAGGTGCACTGCATCCTCCATTGAGAGTGTGGTGACTGTCATGGAGAGGCAGCTCCAGGAATAGAATCAAGGGTTCCTGGGGTTGCACTCGGATTTGCACCCCAAGTGGTCAATGTCCATGTGGGAGATGGATAAGGCACCCAGTACTCCAGCTAGGTGCCTGTCCATCAATGATGAGCAAGGAGGTCCAGAGTGACCTCACGTTGGTGCACGAGCTGCCTGTTGTCTCTGCAGGCTCCTCTCAGGGTGCTCTGGACGATGGCAGTAGATCCTTCGCCAGTGACCGTGGCTTCTGATGAAGCTACGAAAACTGGGGAGATATCAGGCGTGGCACTGGCCGCTCCCTCCCGAGCGGGATGAGCACAGGGCTCCACTGGCCAGAGGATGACCGCCAAGGTCATCTAGGCCAACAAGAGTCAGCAGATTGTCTCCAATGCTGGTGCCAGCAAGGGGGGAGCACAAGACTTCGCACTTGCAAACTAAGTTAAAGGCACCAGGAACACAAGAGGGACAGGTCACAGGTGATTTTATGTTCATTTATGTTTACTTATAATTGGGGTTGAAGACCCCAAATATTATCGAAGTAATAATTTCAATTATTGAAAGAGATAAATTGTGCTTTTGTCTCATGGCTTGAGTACGCTACACCTTTTTATTTCATTGGTGCGGGGAACACCAGTATATAATGCTGGACATAGATGGTTCGGAACTTTATTGCACAGGCACTGAGTGTGCTTTGTGTTCAAATGAAAGGGTCCTTTCAGACATCTGGGATGGAGGCGGCAGCCCTGGCATGTGGTTGAAGCTGATCTTTGGTAGCCTAGCTGAAGGCACGTTGCATCAAGGCATCCCTGGTGTCCCTGCCTCCCTGCAGGTTACCGAGGTCTGGCTCCATGCCCTCGGCATTCTGCTCACCGTGCTCCTCTTCTGACTCACTTCTGGGCTCTGTCTGTGGCCTGTGCAGCTGTGTCAAGATCCTTTTCCTCCAATGGGCTCCCCCCTTGCCGGTGTCTGATTGTGGAGGCCACAGCATGCAACCACCATCAGTGACACCGGGCCTGTGGCGCTGGACAGGACTGCTCCGAGTGCTATCTTACCGGGGTCGAGTTCTGGTCATAAACCAGCTGATCGCCGCCATGTTGTGGTATCAACTGGTCACTTTGACCCGTCCCCCGGACTTTGTCACAAGAATCCAGAAATTGTTAGCCGACTTCTTCTGGGACAAAAGATTGCACTGGGTGGCTGCCGAGGTTCTGAGTCTCCCGCTTAGGGAGGGTGGTCAGGCGCTAGTGTGCCTACGCACACAGGTGGCGACTTTCCGCCTTCAGACCCTGCAGCGATACCTCTATGTCGAGCCTCCTCCTAAATGGTGTGCCCTGACGACGTATTTCTTCCGTCAGGTACACGGCCTGAATTATAACGTGCAGCTCCTGTTTATAGAACAGATGGGCCTCGGTGGCTCCTTGCAGGCGTTGCCCGTCTTTTACCAGGACCTGATCAAAGTCTGGAAAGCGGTCGCCTCGCGACGCAGCTCTCCCCCGTCAGGAGTAGCGGCTATCGTCAGAGAGCCGCTGCTTAGGAATCCACCCCTCCGTCCTTTTCAGTGGTTGGCGGAGAGGAGGGCTGTGGCCGCAGGGGTTACCAGGATCGGGGATGTGCTGGGTGGCGGAGGACTGGGCTGGATGCTCCCGCAGGAGTTGGCGCGTCGCGCGTCTGTGAGTGTCCAGGTCGCAGCCGATGCCATCCAAGACCTGAGAACGGTCGTGCTCGGACCCGATGTTATTTTGGGTCTTGAGGTGGCCCAGGTGCGTGGTGGTCTTCCGTCTGAATTAGGGGCTGTGCCTGATTTATCCCAATTTTGTTGATTTAGTTTAATTGGTTTCATTTAAAAGATTATCAGTGACACCGGCTCTAGGAGGTATTGTAGTGCTCCCCTGAATGGTCCAGGCATCGGAAGCGCATCTTGATACAGCCTATTGTCCTCTCTATCACCACCCTTGTGGAGGCATGACTCCTATTGTAATGCTGTTCTTGGTTGGTGGAGAGGCATCATAAGCCACCTCTTCAATGGATAGCCCTTGTCACCCAGCAACCATACATCCAGTTGAGCTGGAGCACTGAAGAACCTCGACACGGGAGAGTCTCTCAGCATCATGGGAGCTGCCAGGGTATCTTGCACAGACTCGCAGAATATGCATCCTGCGGTCACACACACTCAGCACATTCATGGAGTGGAATCCGTTCCTGTTGACAAAGGCACCCGGCTTACCCGCTGGTGCCTTGATGGGCACGCGTGCAGTCAATTGCACCCTTGATGTGGGGGAACCTAGCAATCGCTGCAAAGCCTCTGGCTCGCTTAGCCTGGCTGGCCTTGTCTGTACGGTAAAGAATAAAGGTCAGTACCCACCTGAACAGAGCTTCTGTCGCCAGCTTGATGCAACTGTTGACAGCTGATTGGGAGACTCCACTCCAGATGCCCCACTGAACCCTGGAAAGAGCTGGAGGCATAGAAGTTGAGGGCCACCATGACCTTCAGAGCCATAGGCATGGGGTGTCCACCCACACAGTCGCAGCTGATCTCAGGCCCAAACATCTGACAAATGGAGGTCACCATCTCCCTGGAAAGGCGGGGCTTCCTTTGGCATTGCACCTCAGACATATTGAGGTAGTTGCATTGCTGCCTGTAAATCCTGGCAGGATAGTGGCAACCTCTGCAGCCCCTTCTGTCTTGGATGTCCTGCTGCTCTGTGCCCCTTATGCCTGCGCCACTCCTCCCACAGGTTCCTCCCCTGGAAGCTGCTTTGGGCCACCTGGCCTCCTCTCCCTTCTGGCCCTCTCTTCCTCCTCAGAGGAAGTGCCTCCAGTGGAGACCACAATACCCATTACCATGGTAAGGGAAGGCTGTCAGATACCTGGAAGGGTCCACATAATCTGAATCCTCTGTGAGTCTTGCAGACACCAAGTGATCCTGACATGAAGCCTGGAAATGTTAAGAATGAAGCCCTGAACAGAGATGAAGCTGCCAAATACCAATAAGTCACCAGCAGCAACCATTTATCAAACTCCTTACTACTCACAATGGTAATGCTGCTGACCCTTTTTATCCCACTCTTGGATGAGGTTTTTGAAATTGTGGGCTGCCCATCTGCCCCTTTTGCCTGTGCGATGAGTGCAATATCACACGGGAAACAAAAAAAAAATAGCCGTCGATTGGTTTTTTTAATGGCTTTAAGTAGCCTGTTAATCAATGGCAGGCATGGCTCCAGCACCCACCGACTGAAATATCATGCGAGTGCGCATTTTATGCGTGATTGGGTTGGGCGCATGCCTGCTTATGGGATGTAAAATTCAGCCCCCAGTATCCAGACATGCACATTTAAATATGGAAAACAGAAAATTGCTGACCATGTTGCACTGGTTCTCCAGAAGTTTCGCTCAGTGTCTCACCAAGAGACTCAGCGTTGAAACACACGCAATGATGAGAAGTTGGGGTATTTCTGTGATTGATAACCATTAATTCTGCCATAAATAAATTTAGGGATTGTTCATTCATGCATGAGTGAATTGATATTTATTGCCAAACCACCTCTCTGGAACTGAAAATTAGCTTTTACAAGATTTATCCCTTCGGATTTTAAATTATTGTTGATTTTTTAACAAAAGTTGAAGCATTTAAAAACAACTTTGCTTTTACTGTTTCTTTCTGACTGTTTTATCTTTCTTTCTTAATCCCATATTTCTTGCTATCTCTTTATTTTGCTTCCTGTACACGATTTGGCATTGAATTAAGTATTCTAATTTACACTTCCTGGTTCTTACTCTGAGTGTTTCTCTTACTCCGATTGTTTCTAAGGATTCTTCAATCTGACTGGTTAAGGAGACATACAATTGCTTGCCCTGTTCATATAGGTCCTAAATCCCTCTGGAGCACATTGCATTGTTTTGGATTTCTAATTACTGCAAATTCCTGTAAAAAGACCCATGGAAAGCCTGTGGAAAAGTGTTTGCCTCAAAATCCAGACCAATGTGAACACCATCCATTTAAGTTGGCAATTAGGCCGCCAAATATTTTCATGTGAACATTTTCAAACAGCACTAAATGGCCTCCTGAACTAAAGACAACTGCCTTTTTCAGTTGAGCTCAAAAGAGTAGCTCTGCTTTATGTCTGATGGCTAATTGTCCATTTATGAGTGGGCTGATATCAGAGTATTTTGAAGGCTACGAAAAGGCCCAAGGTAATGTCAACAGATCTGTCACTTAGTGGGGGTAACATCGTATCTGGAGTCACCATGCTTCAACAAACAGATTATGAATTGTGTGGATAAATGAATTTCCCTACCCCCAGATATTTATCCCATGTATCTGAACTTAAGTTTACTGTCCAAATATAATACAATTACATGGAAAATCCTGGGAATGGATACCAAATTACAAACTTTTTTATTCTTTAACATTTGTTAACTCTACATGATTTTAAAAAGAATAATGTTCATGTAGACAAATGTGAAGAAAGTCCAAGTTAAACAGATAATAACAGATGAGGTACTTGTGAATTAGTCTGCTGGAACAAGACCAGTGTTGTGCCAAAATACATTCAAATATCCAACAGATGGAATAGCTGAAGCACCAATAGAATCATTAGCTATCAGAATCGGTCACATTAATCACAATGGTTGGCAGCAAAGCCCTAACAACCAAGTTAGGTCAGCTTGAAAATTAATTTAATCTAATTATTAGTTCATCATGGAGATACATTTTTTGAAGGTAGCAAGATTAAGCTCTAAATTTTACAGAATTTTCAATCCTGTTTCCCAGTGAATGTCACCCAGTAAGATTGTGTGTAAACTAGAACTCTGAAAATGGGTGCTATAATTTTGTTACTATTCTAGTCAGTGCTCTCCAACCACAAAGTGAACACCTAGGGGGAAAAAAAAATCAATAAAAGGAAATTTTATTGGTTAGCATGTACCCATGTCAGGGCCTTTTAACTTTTAGATCTTTTTAGTAATCTTGTTCTTTGTATTTATCTTTTTTTAAAAAGAATATCTCCATTTTGATTTTATCAAGATATTACTGCACGAAACCTCAACCACCCTTTAGCTCTCTTGAATTTGAAAGGACTAATAAAGAACCATGAAACAGGAAGACAATGTATACAAAATAGCATATTGTTAGACATTTACTTGTCTGCATCATGAGATTTTTTTGATTTTCACTGCACCATAGTAAACTAGATGATCATTTAACGCCAGTTAGAACAGCACTATGCTTAGATGGTATAAGGCTGTGTAGTATATCTTCACTTCGAGTAGTGTACTGAATTTTAATCTCTGGGCATGGTGATGGCTAAGCAATGTAGAGAAGAATAACCAAGATTAATGCCAAATCTTTGAGCTTTTATTTATAAGTTCTGAAGGATATTTGTTTTTGAGAAGTGCAGACTTACAAGTTTAATTATTGAAGTTTTTAAAACAATGAACTGATTGCATGCCATCTGACTCAATATGAAAGGCAACTCATCTGGAAATCATGGCTGTATTTTTGTCTCCCAATCGAGGTGCAAATCAGTTCACAAAATGCTGAACTTAAGTTTTTTTTTGCTGGAAAAACAATTTTCCTCTGCCTTCCTCGACCCACACCATTTTCATGTGGCCTTTTCGTGGGTCAGGAAGGGCTTGGGCACAAAATGCAAATGAACCTCTTCCGAGATTGGGGTCCCTACTGTGAAGAAAATTGCACTTCCTCACACGCACAATTTTTGTGGTTTTGGAAGCTCTAAAAAAAAAAAGTACCTCTTTGCAGAGTCTATGACCACTGGGGGAACCTGGCGAAGAAGTCAGGAACATTCTGATTAAAATGTTTTGACAGCATCAAATGTCTACTAGATGCTGTATTGTCATGTAGATATGGTTTTAATGCAGTGATTAGTCATAGGCATCTGTCCTGCCTGCAAGTGATTCATTGTTATAGAAATAACGTGGAGAAACAATATAAAACAAAGGGTACAATTCTAAAGTGGGTGCAGGAGCAAAAGGAGCTGGGTGTATATTTGCATGAATCATTGAAGGTGGCAGGACAGGTTAAAAGAGCGGTTAATAGGATCCTAGGCTTTATTAATAGGGGCACAGAGTACAAAAAGCAAGCAAGTGGTGTTAAACTTGTACAACACATTGGTCAGCTTCAATGGGGTTTTGCATCCAGTCCTGGGCACCACACTTTAGGAAGGATGCGAAGGTATTAGACAGAAAGTAAAAAAGACTCATGAAAATGGTTCCAGGAATGAGGAACTTCAATTATGTAGGCAGAGTGAAAATGTTGGAACTGTTTTCCTTGGAGAAGAGAGGTTTGAGAGGAGATTTGATAAAGGTATTCAAAATCATGAGGAGTCTGGACAGAATAGATTGAGAAAAACTGTCCCCATTGATGAAGAGCCAAGAACCAGAGGGCATAGATTAAAGCTAATTGGCAAAAGGAGCAATGGCCAAGAGGAAAAACTTTTTTATGCAGCAAGTGGTTAGGGCCTGGAATTCATTGTCTGGTAGGTTCAAACAAGGCTTTCAAGAGGGAATTGGATTATTACCTGAAAAGTAAGAATGTGCAGAGCTATGGGGAGAAGTCGGAGGAATGGCACAAGGTGAACTGCTCCTTCAGAGACCCAGCACAGATGCAACAAGCATAATGGTCTTCTTCTGTGCTCTAAACATTCTATGATTCTGCAAAAGTATGTTGACCCTTACATTGACCACCATTACTGTAATGCATGACCACTTATACAACTCTTCCATTAAAGAAAGCACCACAATGCATTAAAAGTGAAAAAAATGTCCTTGTTAGCCTCTGCTGTGATTTAAATTGACTCAGAGCTCTAGCTGTTAAAAGGCTCCTGCTTTTGAAAGTTGAAAAAAATTACTGCAACTGGTCTTCTCCATTGATTGACAACCACTCTGCTTTGAAATGGGAAATGACACACCATTCTGTTCTGCCAGTTTCAGGCCATGTAGCTGGAAGCTCTTGTTGTGACAGCTGTATTATGAATGCTTGGCTGGGTTTCAAAAGCTATTGGCTTCAGCTCAGAAGGTGGTCCACTGAACCAAAAATTATTGACAATTTTAAGCTGTAACAACAGAACGTGTCTCCTGATGACTGTACATAGTGGATACTGGGTGATTGACTATGGAGGGTACGTGAGAGGCATATAAGTGGCATGGGTGTTCTGAGGGGGCATAGGATGGCAGGTGTGATCTGAGTGGTGGGTGCAGTGGTGAGTGGGGTGAGGGGTGAGGTTTAGGAAACCTTTGAACTAGGAGCTGGGCTGCTGTTTTGGAGAACCAAAAAGTGGGCCTTCTAACCTGCCTTCGCATGTGCATTCCTCACGTACTCCATTGCAATTCGCAAAATGTACTGTGAAAGCACAAAAGTACGCAGGTCAGATTTTCCTGAGCCCACAGGAGAATCCAGCCCCATATCTCTAAAGTCAATAGACAAAGTGCTACTTTAGATGCTAGGGCTTCCTATTTACTATTAGGCATCCTGTAGTTATAAAAGGAGCTACATAAATGCACAACTTTCTCTAAGAGAATCATCATTCGCTAGAATAACTGCAAGTGACAAGTCATTATAGTACTTTATTAACAAAATGGCAAATTCCTGCAAGAGAACATTTCTAATTATAGGGGATTTGGTTGTTATGATGATCGAGATGTAGAATCTGTTTGGATAGAACCAAGAAACAACAAAGTGCAGAAAACAATGGTGGGAGCAAGAGGCCCGTCAACACCAATTGTAGTGTTGGTAGAGTACAAATGAGGAAATTAAAGATACATGTAGCAAGAACGATACAGTAATCATTGTGATTTCAATCTTCATATAGACTAGGAAAACTAAATTTTCAGCATGAGTTCATATCACGACTGTATAAGGCTTTGGTGTGACCATACCTGGACTGCTCTGTATAGTTTTTGTCTCTTTATCTCAGGGTATACTTGTCATAAAGGGAGAGCAATGAAGGTCAATTCCTAGGATGAGGTGAATTTCCTTTAAGGAGGAATTGAGTAGACGAGGCCTATATTCCCTGTTGTTTAGAAAACTGAACGGTGATCTAATTAAAATATAAAATGGGACTGACAGAGTAAATGCTGGGAAGATGTTTCCCATAGCTAGGAAGTCTAAAACTAAGGGGTCACAATCTCAGAATAAGTGGGAAGCCATTCAGGACTGAGATGAGGAGAAATTGTTTTCACTCAAAGGATGTGAATCTTTGGAATTCTCTTCTCCAGAAATCTGCGGATGTTCAGATATCAAATATATTCACGTCAGAGCTCAATAGATTTTTGGATACTAAGGAATCAAGAAATGTGGGGATAGTGCAGAAAGGTGTAGCTTAGGTAGGAGATCAGAATGCTCTTACTGAATTGCAGTACTCCTATTTGTTATATATTTTCAGTTCTTATGTTATCAGTAGCTGTAATTTCTTGGAGTTAGCTCAATTGCCTTGGGGTGCAAGAGAGAAAAGTCCAGAATATTTTCCTGAACAGCACGCAGTATTTTTCCTTTGTCCTAATACCTTTCCCAAGAGGCACGAGTGTGATTCAAGGGTAAATGAATGGTGTTTGAGAAACAGGCTAGCCCTCATATCCTATGAAGAGGAACTGTAGCCAGGCTCGGGTATTTACTTAAAACTAGTTTATTTACGACATGTACAAGGTAGGTTACGGAGTAGGCATATCTCCTCTGAGAGTTGCCTGTCTGCTGTAAAGAGTCTCTTTACATGACTACTAATGTCACATGTGTCATAGTCTACATGACTCATTAACATGTCTATTCTATTAACCCTTTACACTACACCTCCTCCCAAGTATACTATCTACTTTTTAATAAGTGTTAACTACTTTCAACTATTTACATCACATTTATTTTTTAAATATTCACATTTCGTTGATTCTTTAAACTATTTATGTTACTTTGGGAGGGAGGGGTTGGGTGGGGGGTGTGGGGGAGGGTTAGAAACAAAGTGTCCGTACCAGAGCCCCCATGTCTAGAGGTCAAGTCTTCATCACTCTTCTAGATATGGGGTGAGCTCTGGGGTGCATCTCTCAAAGCACTTGAAGTATTCTTAGGGTCTTCATTCTACATAGTGTGGCAATCAAAGATTTGCAGTTTGCTGGGTATCAGTGCAATGAGGACTCTCCTGTTTCATTGAAAAGGTACCAGATACTGTCTGGACCAAATAGGAGTGCGAGTTCTCCGTTCTGGTTAGGATGAGGCCTTCTGCCTCGCGGGAATTAATCCATACTCTCTGGCCTAGGGTTAAGCAAGAATCCAGACTGGCATTCAGCCCTGTTGCATTATTGAGCCACGCATCTGGTTAATGGATTCTCTCCAGCTGAACTGCTCATGGACTGATGTCTAAAAACACATGTCCCTCTATTGCCTACGAATCTTCAACCTAATGTTACCCCTGCTGACCACAAGAGGGTGAGAGAGGGAGTTGAGCCTCTGTGGAAAAACAACAGTGGTATGATTTGTGACGCAGGGCCCTGTTGTTTTTACTGTTGCCTTAATGGAGGTGTAACTGGGAGTCGGATTAATCAGGGGAGCTAGCAGTTATTATGGTAGCAACTTGTAGACCTAGGTATGTGCTCAAAATCATTTTTTAAAATAATAAATGTTTAATTTAGTTTTGTAAATAAACCTATAAGACTCTGTGGACTTATTACGACTGAATTCAAGGCATGCATCTCAAAATAAAAATACAAATTGCAAAGACAGTTGTGGCAGCTGTTTCAAGTTTCCCTTTGGGATTTGAGCAGCTCATTATTTACCATCTGCTGTGTCATAACAGTGGCATGCCTTCATTCAGTTTCCATTAGGGCTTTGGATGCAAAATACACTGGTATCCTGTCACATTTCTTCTGCAGTTGGATAAGAATGGCGCTGAGACCAGTGGAGGAAGCACCAACAAATAGCTAATTCCATTAAGTAATTGCATTTAGTTCTGGGACTATCATGTTCCTCCACTTCAGTCTGCAAGAAGGTGGTAGAACAACACAACCACTTTGAAAGTATACTTTGAAGCAGGTTTATTAAATGGATAAGAAAGAAAAATGATGCTTTAACCATATATTTATAGTATTGTTAATTTTATCCAAAGGAATTAGAAGACAAGTACC
Source organism: Carcharodon carcharias (assembly GCF_017639515.1). NCBI lineage: Eukaryota > Metazoa > Chordata > Chondrichthyes > Lamniformes > Lamnidae > Carcharodon > Carcharodon carcharias. Next base: position 43,606,557 of record NC_054470.1, read on the forward strand.
ACTTTAAAAACTAAACTTGCATGGATAACTTAAATATATATTATACATTAAAACCTGTAAATTAGGTACACCAGAGGAACTTTCATTAGGTGACCTTATTTTCAAAATGGTCATTGTAATGTGCAGTAAACCAGGTGAGCCAAATATTCCAGAATTAACAGTATCTTCTTTTTCCACTCTCTCCTGGGACCATACCTAATGTTGGAGCGCTGCTAGCAGGATGTGATTTCAGTTCATTTTCCGTTTGTTGGGTTTCCAAGTTCATTGCCATGATGGACATGAGGGTGCATGAGAGAGAATGGGTGGTGATGTCCCTTGAGTTGGCAAAGAGAGAGATGCCAGTGAATGCGTGATGGGCTTGAGTATGTGAGTTTAGAGTGATGAGATGGTTGCCATATCCTGACTGCACGGAGGAGATCATTCATCCCCTATTGGTGTTGGATGGCCAACCTCTTCTGTGCAGCATTGGCACTGACCACTGCTGCCACGCTGGAATGGTGATGCCACTGCCTGTCCTGCGGCCAAAGTGGGGGTACAGGACATCACGGCAGGCCTCCATAGCGTCCAAATGGCATTCCAGCGACATGTCATTAAACCTGGGGCCTGCAGTCTTTATGCCTTTAGTGGACATCTTCCGTGCAGCAGTCCTGGGCAGGAGGCACTGAGATGTGCGGGTATGGCTGGACTTTAAATATGGCACCCAGCATTATGAAGCGGTGAGGTGATGGCATGGCAGGCGAATGGGAGCCTGGCCACCATGGAAGCGGCGTATTTCCTGAGAATACATAAGTAATGCAGTGGGTCTGGGACACAGCGTGAAAACCCACCATCGTGGCTGATAGGTAAAATGTCATTTCACACACCTGCTACGGTACTAGTGTGATTCTGCCCTTTGTTGTTGCTCCTGCTCTTGGCTGTGCAGAGATGATGATATCCACCACCAGCACCCACCTCAACCCTAATCTCCCACTCCGGGAACCGTTTTCTTTCCCCAGTCTCCTTCTTTTCCTGAGCCCCCGTTCTCATACTCCATCTCTTCCTGCCCCCCCGCCCGCCAATTTCAGAGCCACCATCCCACCCACAATTTCGGAGACCCCCTCAGAATGCTGAGACCAACCCAGATCAAACACCTTCTTGAATGTCAACTCTCATGATTACTGACTCTCTAGGCCCTCCTCAACTGCATGCCACATGTTCGTGGTTCTCTGCAATGGGGGTCAGATGGGCCCACAGAGTGGCACGCAGCAGCATAATGCAATGGAAATTTAATTCAATGATCACCACGTAAATAATCTAAAGTTAGCATCCATGCCCCATTTCGCAATAGCACCAGTCATTCCAGAGGAGTTGCCAACTTTTGTGGAATTGAGTCTTTACCTGCCTTCCACATGGGCAGAGAAGGCCCTCAATCTCTGGGCTACAGCCGTGCAAGCTTATGATTGCAGAGACAGAGCTATATCGCTGCCACTATGGATGCTGGGTAAAGAGCTCCCTACTCTACAAATTTTTTGTCTATCCATTGCTGCCTGGCACTTCCTGTGCAGCCCATGTTTTAAGTTGCAAATTAATTTGGTGCACTGAAGAATGTTGGAAGTTTGTGGCCATCACTTGGTTTCAAGGAACAGTTTGTTTCTATTGCAATGTAAGTTATCTGGGGCTGTCATTTTTTTTGGGAGAGTGTCTGTTGGCACAGGATTTACCTGTAGAAGGAAATTTGTCGACTAGACCAAATTTGAAAGAAATAAATTGCAATAAGGATTATGAAGACTGCAGCAGAACACTGATTAGCTAACTTGTCAGACAGGTGATATATGGATTTAAATCGAGAAAATGTGTACTTGTTTACTGTTGTCTGTCAAAAGCAGATCTTTGTGGCAGCTTTCTTCAAGGTCAGCAATGAGCATTATCACTTTAGCCTGGATTTTGTGGTGAGTAGCAAAGATGGAAAGCACTCAACAGAGGCAGAGAGAATCCAAGTATGCAGCAAACAGGGGGAGAGTAAACTGGCAAATATAGCAAGAAAAAGGGTTTCAACAAATGTGCCATGTGCAGCAAAGAGACAACACAAAGCAGAGAGGCAGCTGAAACACAGCAGAAACAAAACATATGAGACACAACAAAGGACACGTGCATATGGAACAGAACAAGCCTCGCACAAGTTTTTGAAATTGAGAGAGATAGCAATGCGGAAGAAACATTTAGAGAATTTCAAAGAGAAGAACATACATCTGAACATGTGGATGCTGATAGTAGAGTCGGGGGGAGGGGACACGAAGACCAAAGAGCAGCTTGCTATTAAAAGATTAGATGGAAGGGACAATGAGATCATTAGTCTGGGACAGAGAGCAGATGAGCACCAGTGTGGATGAGATGCAGCATTTTTAGGGTGGAAGGAAACCTGATCAAAGGGCATCTGATTGATCACTGCACCCCAGTTATATAACTAGTTTTTCTAAATCAAACTTTACCGAACCCTGGGGACCTGAAAGGCGAAGCCAAGAAAATATACAAATTGATCAGTGCTTCTTCAATTGCAAAAACATGCTTGTATGAATAATTGCCTTGTTGGAAATTTAAGCTTACCTCTTGAGTGAATGTTGGTAAAGATGGTAAATGTTGCGATGCGAGGCGAGCAAACATGGAACTTGCTGACAAGAAAAGCCAAAGGCCTAGGACCGATTATACATAGAAAGAGAGAGAGAGAGAGAGGAGAGAAAGTGTCTGCAGGTAGGAGAGGGAAGCTGACCAGATGCCCACTCGAACATTGATAATGTCAGTCTGTTGGTATAAATTTGTTCAGAGGTGGAGAGAGCAGACTGGAGCCCTACTCTGGTACCAACAGTTTACTGAGGCAAAACAGTAATGACCACACATCTGTTACCTAGGAAACCTGAGAAACATTACAATTTACTGAGATCTCATCACTCGCTGGAAAATCTCAGTGTCACTCAGTAGAAGAACATGAGCTGATATTGTGGTTTCAGGCTGGCCCCGGTTACAATTATTTAAATTAAAATCAAATTAAAACTCAGCTCAAGATCAATGTTTCAACCTCTGACCAAACTGTCTAAGGTTTACTGAAACTTCCCTCCTGATTAAAGCTTGCTGATTATTAAACGAGAATGGGAATGAGTAGGATAAGGCTCTGGGGCTGTCCAGCATCTTCCCCCCAACATCCGATCGTGGTCCAATTTCCAATTCGTTTTTTTGTCTCTCTCTGTGCTGGACATGATGTCTGGAGTGAGTGCCAAGGAATGACTCTGACGATGTGACTATGAAGCCAGCTGATGGGATGTAACCCAGAGCAGTGCCAGGTGAATCTGTCTCTATTTATTTCCTGTCATTGAGTCTAATTTATCATTATTCAGATTAAAAAGCCAGCTGTAAGGACATGTATGGATTACAATTCCGCCTGTCACAGCATGGTGGACTGGTACTTTTAAAACCACCTCTAACCACACAAAAATTTGAAGACTTGCAATTATATAGTGCCTTTCACGACCACCAGAAGTCCCAAAGCTGTACAGCCAACGAAGTAGGAACGTGGGAAACACCATATCCAGTCCACGCCCAGTAAGCTCCCACAAACAACGTGATAATGACTAGAATCTGTTTTGTGTGATGTGGATTGAGGGATAAATATTAGCCAGGCACCAGAGATAACTTAACTGCTCTTCTTCAAAATAGCCTCATGGGATCTTTTACATCCATAGGTGGATCTCTGGCAGGTCAGCACTTCCCTGGAGCGTCTATCTGGACAGGAGTGAGACTTGAACCCACAACCATCTGAATGCTAGCACTGGAGTCACCGCTGGCACCTTTACAGTGGCCTTGGCTATTCATTCAAAAACCAGTGAGTGAGCTCCCAACTTGCATTGGCGATGATGGGCTGAGGGGAGCGGACAGACTTCACTATTATTGGGTAAAGCAAGTTGGCTGACTGTGTGCCCCTAGTGGCCTGCTCTAGGCTTGTTAGACCATAAGGCATAGGGGCAGAAGTAGGCCATTCGGTCCTTCGAGTCTGCTCCACCATTCAATGAGATCATGGCTGACCTGATAATCCTCAACTCCACTTTCCTGCCTTTTCCCCATAACCCTTGATTTCTTTACTGATTAAAAATCTGTCTATCTCAGCCATAAATATACTTAACGACAGCCCTCTGTGGTAAAGAATTCCACAGATTGACTACCCTCTGAGAAGAATTTCCTCCCCATCTCTGCTTTAAATTGCACCCCCCTCCCCCAAACCACCCACTCTGAGATTATGCCCTCTGGTCCTAGACTCTCCCGCAAGGGGAAACAACCTCTCAGCATTTACCCTGTCAAGCCCCCTAAGAATCTTATATGTTTCAATAAGCTCATTCTTCTAAACTCCAATGGTACAGACCCAACCTACTCAACCTCTCCTCAAGAAAATCCCTCCATACCTGGGATCAACCTAGTAAACCTTCTCTGGACTGCCTCCAATGCCAGTATATCTTTCCTTAGATAAGGGGGCCAAAATTGTTCACAGTATTCTAGGTATGGTCTAACTAGTGCTTTGTATAGTTTTAGCAAGACTTCCCTATTTTTATACTCCATTCCCTTTGAAATAAAGGCCAACATTCCATTTGCCTTCCCTATTATCTGCTGAACTTGTATGTTAGATAAAAACAAAAAAACTGCGGATGCTGGAAATCCAAAACAAAAACAGAATTACCTGGAAAAACTCAGCAGGTCTGGCAGCATCGGCGGAGAAGAAAAGAGTTGACGTTTCGAGTCCAAGGGTCATGAGGACTCGAAACGTCAACTCTTTTCTTCTCCGCCGATGCTGCCAGACCTGCTGAGTTTTTCCAGGTAATTCTGTTTTTGTTTTGTATGTTAGATGTTTGGGATTCATGCACAAGGACCCCCAAATTCTTCTCTGCTGCAGCCTTCTACAGTCTTTCTCCTTTTAAATAATATTCAGGTCCTATATTCTTCTTGCCAAAGTGTATAACCTCAAATTTTTCCATATTATATTCCATCTGCCAAGTTTTTGCCCAATCACTTAACTTGTCTATATCCCTCTGTAGACTCCTTGTGTCATCCTCACCACTTGCCTTCCCACCTATTTTTGTGTCATCCGCAAACTTAGTGATAGTACATTCACTTCCCTCATCTAAGTCATTATTACATAATGTAAATAATTGTGGCCCCAGAACTGATCCTCATGGCATTTCACTAGTTACAGGTTGCCATCCCGAAAATGCACCCCTTATCCCAACTCTCTGTCCTCTATTAATTAGCCAATCCTCTATCCATGCCAATGTACTACCCCCACCACCATAGGCTCTTATCTTAAGTAGCCTAATGTACAATAACTTATTGAACGCCTTTTGGAAATCCAAATATATTACATCTACTGGTTCCCCTCTATCTATGCTTGTTACCTCTTCAAGGAATTCTAATAAATTTGTTAGGCATGATTTCCCCTTCATGAAGCCATGCTGACTCTGCTTGATTAGATTATGTATTTCTAAATGCTCTGCTATTACATCCTTTATAGTAGACTTCAACATTTTGCCAATGACAGATGTTAAGTTAACTGCTTTTTGTCTGCCTCCCTTTTTGAATAAGTGACATGCCTTGTATCAGAGAGACAGTGTATGTCGGAGGAGGGAGATTTATCAAAACAAAAAGGGGGGGGAAAATATAATTGCTGTAGCAAGCTGGTTAGAAATGTAGCAATTCCTAGCTCTGTAAATATAATTCCTGAACATTTCAATCTCCTTTCAAACATAAAGCATCGTTTTGGTAGAATAGCAGTCTTATTATTTACCTTGTGAAGGTTTGACAGAGACTGATACAGACTCGCTTTGCAAAGTGATCATTTGCCAGTAAAGCGGGTGCACCTGAAAGGTATTTTCTTCAGGTAGGCTCTTGAAGCTCAACAGAGGCAGAGATGTTGCCAAGACCACTCCAGGTACCTGTCAGTCCCATCACACACGGGACTCGGTCCCAAGCATAACTCAATTACTCAGAGCTTCCCTTTTCAACTTTGCAAATGCAGCATCGGTTTGCACAACAAGCTTGAAAGTTTTGAAACTCATTCACTTTGGGGCCCCCCCTGTTGTTCGGGGGCCTCGTGCCACAGCACAGTGTATTTCATTGTAAACCTGCCCCTCTTAGTGACCATGTAGTGCTCAGAATGTGTTCACTACAGACTCTGTCCTGATGCCACTTTTCTCCCAAAGTCCACAGTGCCCGCTTAATGGTAATTTAATATTTTCAGAGGTACAACATTTCACACTTCTGGTTTCTACTTAAAATTAATCTCTCCCAAACTGTTTGAATGCTTAGAATTACAAATGTCCAGAGGGAAAAAATAAATAAATTCATGGCACTCTCCTGGACTCTGCCTCAATAATTTGCAAAATATTGTTGAGAACGTGCTCTGTGGCTATTGAATCCTACTGCTGTTAAATTAATATGATTTAGTAAAAGACAGGGGCCATAGATAGAGATAAATAAATGAAAGTTGGATCATTCTTGTTACAGAGGACACACTTCTAACAGCATCATCCTAACACTAACTGCAAAGGATGCATGTGTATTTTTAAACAAAAACATATTTTCCTTCTGTACAGTAACATATTTCATTCCACAAACTTTCATTACATTGTTAAGTTGATTAACTATAGAAAGCCGCCACAGCATTTAGGGCAAGCAGTATGGGATACTTTGCTTTGTAAATAAGGGCACCAAATACAAAATTGAGGAATTCATGCTAAACCTTTACAAGTCTGGGCACCGCACTTTACAGGAAAGATGTCAATGTCTTTGACAGGGTACAGTAAAGGTTTATCAAAAAGATAGCAGGGATAAGGAATTTCGGCTATCTGGAGAGACTGGGGAAGTTTGGATTGCTCTTCTTAAAGCAGAAAAGGTTGAGAGGAAACAGAATTTTTAATACTTCAATTCTAACGAGCTTTGATAAAATTAACAGGGAGAAATTGTTTTCTCTGGCAAGTGGGTCAGTAACCTAAAGTCACAGATTTAAAATAATTGGCAAAAGAACCAGAGGAGAATTGGGGAGATGTTTTTCCATACAAAGGCTGTTAAGATCTGGAAGAGAGTGGTGGAAACAGACTCCATAGGAAACTTTCAAAAGGGAATTGAACATGTATTTGGAGAACTAAGTCACAGGGTAATGGGCACAAAACTGGGATATGGGATTAATTTGCACAGCTCTTTTAAAGGCATGAGGGGGCAAATGGCACCCTTCTCTGCTGTCACATTCTATGGCCAGGATTTTACCATTTGTACAACGGTCCCAACGTCAAGAGGAAATTAATTGGCTCAGAGGGCTATCTCAGCAGTGGAAACCGCCCCACCATCAGCAAAATGCCAACGGCATGGTAAAATACTTCTTAAATAGAGACTTAACATATGTAGATAGATTGCCCACTTCCTTGGTCCACTTCCAATCCGGCCATTGGTAAAATGGTCTGATGGCATTGGGGAGCTGGCTCACCATGGTTTTACCAGCCCCCCTCACCAACCTGCCTGGGGGCCGATAAAATTCAGTCCAATGGTTCTATTTAAATCCAGGGATAATTTTTCTACATCCAAATTGTAGGTTTTTAAAATTTTGATGCACGTAACTAAGCACATTAAAAAATTCCACTCTCATGGTCAGAAAACTAAATAAACCAGTGCTAGGCTTCTCATCAGGGTTTGCCTACAGGAAGAAGCAAGCAATTAAATGTAGCCCATTAGTGAAGGATCAAGCCCTTCTTGGCCTTCATCAGAATTGGCGGAAAATGTAAAGGATTCCCCACACCCAGGCTGCAGGCAGAAACAAACAAACAAACAAACAAACATGAGCAGCTGGCCAGCTCCCTATGATGTGCAAGAAGTATAAATACATTAATTGGCTTAAACCTACTCCTTAGCCTTCACAGTTTGAGACTGAGATTTCACAAATATGAAAATGTTTTACCCCTCTTCACAGGTTCCTCTATTTTGTTGCAGACATTGCCTGAAGTGAGAACTCTTAGGAGTGATCGACCTAAGTGATTGATTGTATTGCAAAACCCAAAATCAAACAGATTTCCTTTTTGCTGGCAGTTGCCTCAAATTTCAGGGTAAATGGAGAGATTGGTGATCAGAGAAAAATCTACTCTTACCAATAGATCAACATATGATTATTTATTAATAGGTGGATGCTCAGCGAGAATAATTGAATGGCCACAGCACAGAAGGTGGCCATTCGGCCCGTCATGTCCATGCCAACTCTGCAAGAGCAACTCAGTAAGCCCCATTTTTCCACCTTTACCCTGTTGCCCTGCAAATTTTGTCTCTTCAGACAATTATCACAGACTTTTGAAAGCCACGATTGAATCTGCCGCCTAAACACACTCAGAAAATGCATCCTGGATACTAACCACTCACTGCATAAAAAACTTTTCCTCATGTGCCTTTGTTTCCTGCCATCCACCTTGAAATCAGTGTCCTCTGGTTCCCCACTTTTCCATCAATGGGAACAGTTCCTTGCTATCTAATCTGTCGAGACATTGTGATTTTGAACACTTCTCTCAACCTTCTTTTCTAGAGGAGAACAACCCCAACTTCTCCAAAGTATCCACATAACTGGAGTCTTATATCCCTGAAATCATTCCTGCAAATTTTTTTTCACCCTCTCAAATGTCTTCACATCTTTCCTAAAGTGTGGTGCCCAGGATTGGACACAATCGTCCAGTTGAGGCCAGATGAATGTTTTTATAAAGGTTCACCACAACCTTCTTGTTTTTGTACTCCATGCCTCTATTTATAAAGCCCATGATCCCATATGCCTTATTAACCACTTTCTCAACCTACCCTTCAACCATCAATGATCATATGCACCTGCAGGCACCTCTCTCCCTGCACCTCCTTTCAATTGTATCCTTTATTTTATATTGCCTCTCCACATTCTTCCTACTAAAATATATTACTTCACACTTCTCTGCATTAAATTTAGTCTGCCATGAGTCTGCCCATTCCACCAGCCTGTCTTATGTCCTTTTAAATTCTACCTCTATCCTCTTCACAGTTCACAGTACTTCCAAGTTCTGTGTCATCCTCAAATTTTGAAATTGTGTCCTGCACATTCAGGTCTCATTCATGAATATAGGTCAAGAAAAGCAGGGGTGCTATACATATTCTATATTTTCCTTCAGTCCAAAAACCAACCATTCACCACTACTTTCAGTTTCCTGTCATTCAGCTAACTTCATAACCATGCTGCACTGTCCCTATTATTCAATGTGCTTTAACTTTGCTGACAAGCCTATTATGTGGCACTTCATTGAATGTCTTTTGGAAATCCATGTACACCACAACTCAATCAAGCTAGTCAAACACAATTTTCCCTCAACAAATCCATGTTGGTTCTCCTTGATTAATCCACATCTGTCCAAATGATAGTTAACGTTGTCCCAAATTATTGTTTCTAAAAGTGTTCCCACCACCGAGTTTAAACTGACTGGCCTGTAGTTGTTGGGTTTATCCTTACACCCATTTTTTGAACAGATTGTAACATTTGCAGTTCTTTAGTCCCCTGGCAACACTCCTGTATCCAAGGAAGATTAGAAGATTATGGTTAGGGGCTCCACAATTTCCACCTTTATTTGCCCCATTATCCTTGGATGCATCTGACCTGGTTCTGGGGACCTTTCAACCTAGTGTACAGCCAGCCTTTGGAACACCTCCTTCTTATCAACCTTTAGCCAAGCAGAGTCTCAACTACTACTTCTTTTACTATGGGGCGAATTTTCTCCCTGTCAGGTGGGCCGGTCGGGAGCGGGCGCGGAGCCAATTGCTGTCCATGTTTGGCTGCGCCATTTTACATGGGCGGGCCAATTAAGGCCCACCAAGCATGACGCACACTCGGATGGAGGCAGAAGGAAAGTCGGGGCCTGCACAGAATCTCCGAGACAATTAAATTCAGTTAAAAAAGATTGAAAAAATAAAAAAATAAAATTATTCAGACATGTCCCCTCATGTGACAGTGTCACATGAGCTGGGACATGTTTATGAATTTTCATTAAAAATTTGATTTAATTAATAAACCCATCATGAAACCTCATCCTGCCCGTGGATGAGGTTTCATGAAAAATGCAAAGGCCGCCTGGGCTCTTTGCCTGCCCACCAACATTAAAGGTTGGACAGGCAGCCCTGACAAACCAATTAGTTTATTAATGGCCTTAACATGCTTTTGACAGTTCAGCGGGTACGCAACCAACTCCAGTGCGTGCCCACCAAACGGAAGATCAGAATGACACAGTGACGTCAGGACACATGCCTGACATCACCGCGCATCATTTTATGCATCAGCGTGCGGGGCCCACCACCACACGCCTAACAAGAGATTATACCTATTTTCTTCCTTGGTAAAGACAGATGCAAGTACTCAGACATGCCCTCTGCCTCCATGCGTGAATCTCATTTCTGGTCCATATTCAGCTCCACCCCTCTGAGTACAAGAGACTGATCATCCATGGCAAATTAAACATGTTATGGTCAGGACAGTGAGACTTTGAAACTAATCTCGAAATAAAAATATTGTTATGTATAGGCTATGTGTTCCAGTCAAGTAACATGAAAGGTGTTTGTACTCAGCTACATTTGGACCAGCTATGTATTTTGCCAGCACTTTTATTCCAATAGAATAAGGCAGATTTCAATGTTTAAATAATGACAAGTGCACATTATAAATTAACATTAAATTAAACATTTAACTCAAAAGGCAGATATGCAGACAAGCAAAGGACAATGGCTCAATGCTCCAGAACATGGCTTTGGAACACACCTTGGCATGCAGCTTTTAATTATGAATCAATGACTGTTCAGAACACACATTTCTGCTGCACAATGGCAAGGCCTTTTCTCCACACTGCAAACAAAACTGTTTCTGTTCCTTTTTGAAACTGCTGTAAACCTACAGCATTAAAAAGTATTCTTGATGAGCTCCTCCAGTGGTACGTGGATAAATGACCAATGAGGCACAAAGTCATGTCAGCCTCGGGTTCAAGTTAATTTCAACCAGAACAGCTCAAATTCCTTAGAGTCAAGAAATGCTAAAAAAGATAAATCAGCTGGCTTCCTTACACAGTGACTCTGCAAATGTTTATGCGTGTGATCAGATAGAGTTCAGTTATGATGCATGCCAGAATCAAATAATCCAACTAGGATCTCCAAGGGCTGACAATGTAATCATCCTGGGCATCAACATGATTCAGATGCTCTACGCATCGGCACAAGAATGAGATCAACTCATAAATATTTTTTGGGCACTCTTGGGGCATAGCACTTGATCCACTAAAGGTGTCAGGGAGGAGAAGGCTGGAATTGTTGATGCCAGCACCCAGAGAAGAGACACTAGCTGCACAAGCATTACTCTATTGAAGGGGAAGAGAAAGGGCTGCAGTGCAGTATTTTGGTCATTTCAAGCCAAAATGTGTAGGTTCTCAAACTGTGAAGCCTTAATGAATGTTTAGGACCATGGAGGCAAAAATAAATTCTTTCCTCCAATGGAATGCTACAACCATATTATGGGAAAGCCCCAAATTTATATTCTTGTTTTAATCAATATAAAATTTTCCAAAAGATCCTTGCAAATAGTTCATGTGCAGGCTCCCAATGCTTTTTACAAATACTGGTCACGCTGGGATACATAAATGAGGCAAATCATAGGTCTCAGACCTCCACATGCAACACTATAACTGCAAACCACTGCAATATCAGCTCCTGAATCCACACAAAAATCACAGCTGACCATGAGTTTGTCCATTGTGACTAAGTACATATTCTGTCTAGAAACATAGAAAAATAGAAGCAGGAATAGGTCATCAGGTCTTTTGAGCCATTCAATATGATCAAGGCTGATCCTCTATCTCAACGTCATACTCCCGCTCTCTCCCCATACCTCTTGATGCCTTTAGAGTCTAGAAATCAATCTATTTCCTTCTTAAATATATTCAGTGACTTGGCCTCCACAGCCCTTTGTGGTAGAGAATTCCACAGGTTCACCACCCTCTGAGTAAAGAAGTTTCTCCTCATCTCAGTCCTAAATGGCCTACCCTGTATCCTCAGATTGTGACCCCCTTCTTCTAGACCCCTCCAGTCATAGGAAACATCATCCCTGCATCCAGTCGGTCCAGCCCTGTCAGAATTTTATACATTTCAATGAGATACCCTCTCATTCTTCTAAACTCTAATGAATACTGGCCTAGTTGGCCTAAACTCTCCTCATAAGACAATCCTGCCATCCCAGGAATCAGTCTGGTGAACCTTCACTGTACTCCCTCTATAGCAAGTACATCCTTTCTTAGGTAAGGAGACCAAAACTGCACACAATGCTCCAGGTGTGGTCTCACCAAGGCCCTACACAGACACACCACGGAGTAATGGCTTCTTTACTTTTTATTCTATTTATTATTCAGCAACTCTGAAGTCTCCTGTTATAATTGCAATCTTCTTTGTCGTGATTTTTTTTCATTTTAATTACACAGCTGCAGTAAGGCACCCTTTCTCCTGTACTCAAGTCCTCTCACAATGAAGGCAGACATAACATTTGTCTTCTTAACTGTTTGCTGCACCTGCCTGTTTGCTTTCAGTGATTGGTGTACAAGGACACCCAGGTCCCTTTGTACATCAACATTTAAATAATACGCTGCCATTCTGATGCAGAAAAGATTTAAAAGCATCGTTCCAGAGATGACACGCATCACTTGCGTGGATAAACTGGAGAAACTGGGACTGTCCACCTTAGAGAAAAGCAGGTTGAGAAGAGATTTGATAGAGATGTTCAAAATCATGAGGAGTCTGAATAGATTAGATACGGAGGAACTATTCCCATTGACAGAAGGATCGAGAACCAGAGGGCACCCATTTAAGGTGAATGGCAAAGGAAGCAATGGCAACATGAGGAAAAACTTAATTACGCAACAAGTGGTTAGTATCTGCAATGCACTGCCTGAGAATTTGATGGAGGCAGGTTCAATCATAGCTTTCAGAAGCAAATTGGATAATTATCTGAGAAAAAAATTGGAGGGCAATAGGGAAAAGGTGGGGGAGTGGGAGTTCTTCTTGGAGACTGCTGGCATGGATATGAAGGGTTGAATGGCCTCCTTTGATGCTGTAACCATTCTGTGATTCTATGACTATGAAAAGACTTAATAGGGTAAACCAAGGAGACAATCTTTCCATTTATACATATAGTCATTTGGGAGTACACAACTTGAATATTGCCGACTCATTTCGCATGGCAATGCCTTGACCAATCGGGGTCAAGCTCCCTGGTTTAAATTTCAAAAAAATGCTTGGCAATAACTTTCAGTCATCATCACTGGTGCATTCTCTATGGCAACATCTATACCAATCATAATCCACTTGCAATTAGCACTCTCTTCTCATACAGAATAAGTTGTTGCTTTCCTCTTATATTGGTAGTCTTGCAAAGAGGAAAAGCTTCAACATATCTCTTTAATCATCAATATCTTTCCTCTTGTGACTGAGACTAGAACCAGCGGCTACAAGTGTAACATAGCCATTAATAAATCCAGTAGAGAATTCAGATGTATTTAAGGGGTAGCTATATAAATACAAGAAAGAAAGGAATAGAAGGATGTGTTCAGGGACCTAGATGAAATGGGTAGAGGGTTGCTTGTGTAGAGTACCAACATTGGCGTAGACCTGTTCAGTGCTGTGAATACTGTTGAATGCTTTGTAGTCAGTTCAGCACTGTCATCCACCCAGCAATGTGGAAAATTACCCTGGTATGTCCAGTGAACAAAAAGCAGGACAAATACAACCTGGCCAATTACCACCCCATCAGTCTACACTCAATCATCAGTAAAGTATTGGAAGTGTTCATCAATAGTGCTATCAAGCGACACTTTTTTTTTTAAGCAATAAACTGCTCACTGATGTTCAGCTTGGGTTCCACCATGGTCACTCAGCTCCTGACCTCATCAAAGCCTTGGTTCAAAAATGATTAAAAGAGCTGAACTCCAGAGGTGAGGTGAGAGTGGCTGCCCTTGACATCAAGGCCGCATTTGACATAATATGGCCTGAAGGAGCCCTAGCAAAACTATAGTCAATGGGAATTAGGGGGAAATCTCTCTGCTAGTTGATGTCATACAAAACACAAAGGAAGATGGTTGTGGTGGTTGGAGATCAATCACCTCAGTTCCAGAGCATCTCTGCAGGGAGTTCCTCACGGTCATGTTCTAGGCTGAGCCATCTTCAGCTGCTTCATCAATGACCTTCCTTCCATCATAAGGTCAGAAGTGGGGATATCTGCTGATGATTGCACAATGTTCGCACCATTCATGACTCCTCAGATACTAGCAGTCCATGTCCAAATGCAGCAAGACCTGGACAATATCCAGGCTTGGACTAACAAGTGGCAAGTGACATTTGTGCCATATAACTGCTGGGTAATGACCATCTTCAACAAGAGAGAATCTAACCATTTCCTCTGGACATTCAATAGCGTTACCTTTGCAGTCGACACACTCAACAGCCTGGTTGTTGCCATTGACCAGAAGCTGAACTGGGCTAGCCACATAAATACTTTGGCTACAAAAGCGGGCCAGAGGCTAAGAATCCTGTCACAAATAACTCACCTCCTGGCTCCCCAAAGCCTGTCCACCATTTACAAGGCACAAGTCAGGAGCGTGATGGAATACTCTCCTCTTGCCTGGATGAGTGCAGGTCTCACAACACATAAGAAGCTTGACACCATCCAGGACAAAACAGCCTATTTGATTGGCACCACATCCACAAATATTCCCTCCCTCCACCAGCAACGCACAATAGCAGCAATGTATGCCAACTACAAGACTGCAGGAAGTCACCAAGGCTCCTTAGTCAGCACCTTCCAAACCCACGACCGCTACCATCTAGAAAGACAAGGGTCGCAGACACATGGGAGCACCACCACCTGGAAGTTCCCTTCCAAGCCACTCACCATCCTGACTTGGAAATGTATCGCTGATCCTTCACTGTTGCCGAGTTAAAATCCTGGAAGTACCGCTACCCCCCCCACCCCCAAAACAACGCTGTGGGTTTACCTAAACCACACACGGACTGCAGTGGTTCAAGAAGGCAGCTCACCAGCACCTTGTTGAGGGCAATCAGGGATGGGCAATAAATGCTGGCCTAGCCAGCAATGTCCATATGCAATGAATGAATAAAAAAAAAATTTACATTCCTGCTTAAAAGCATTAAAAAGTAAATTTTTTACTGCTTAAAATTAATAGATGGAAGGAACACGTGTGATTGCACCATTTCCTGATGTGTTCCCAAGTGTGTCAGCAATTTAGATGCTCAACACTTGCTCTTTAGTACATTTGTGGCAAGTTTGCCAACTTATGCATGATTTAATTCATCAATTTCTATAATCTATAGACTTGATGAATATTGAAAAGTTCATCCTTTCTGAAGTTATCTAGTTTTATGCAAGAAATTCATTGTTTCAAAAATTAATTGACTTTGAAAATGAACATACAGCTAAAATAAGAAAAAGAGTGATTAAAAATTATTGCATTCTACAAAGAATCTAACCATCAATGAAGAAACCAAAATCAAAGGTAATCATGCGTTTGAGCAGTTCATAAAGTGCAGCACTTAATGAATTTAAATAATTGCTAGTCTTGTCAGAAATAAAGCTTTAAGAATTTATTATCAATTTACAATCAGTTTTGTGGAAAAAGTAAGCTGATTGACACCATACCACAGGATGACCGGTCGTATCTTTCTACCTTTCAACTCATGTTAAAAGGCAGGTCATATGCTGAAAATTTGTGCAAATTGAACATGCTCAAAATGCATAGATGCGATTGAAATCACTCTCCAATCTATCACAAGGTCTTGAGGTTAAAAACTTCAATTATTTTAAAAAAACACGAGATTAAATGAATACATTTGATCATGCTTTTGTAGAATGTGTAAATATATAGAATCTATTTTAAAACATTTTGACCTTGGAAATTTTAGTCACTGAGCCAAAAGAAAGGTAGTAATTTTGAATGATTTAAATGTTTCAACAACTGTATTGGGAGGTGTGTAGCTGGGTATTAAGTTAAAAGTTGACATGATGATCAGTTTAAATATTATTGGCTAAGGATTTAACATTGGCCAAGTCACAAGAGAATTCCCTTGCTCTTCTTCAAATATTATCCTGGGATTGTGTTCAACTGAGCAGGCAGGCGCGGCCTCGATTTAACGAAAGTTCACATCTACCCTATCAGTAGGTGATTATTTAAGTGCACTTGAGTCATTCCACACATCTGGCCCTTCCATATGCTGTTTGTTGCTTTTTTTTTATGTGGCAACATGACAAATGATGTGCAGTGTACCCTTTCAGAAGTACAATAAGGCAGAACTATAAACTTCAAGTACATTTTGAAAGGACTCTAGCTACAGAATGAAGGAATATATATCACGTACATTAGAAACTATTACCATTCAACAACGTATGCAACAGCTTTGGTTCATTTTTACAAGTATTTTAATGAATAACTGGAGCATAGTCGGTCATGAATACAAGGTTACAAGCTGATCTCCCATAATTTTGCTCATGGTGGACGAGAGAATACGATTAAGATCAACAGGAGGAAAGTGACAGAATAAAGTGGGGCAAGAAGTTCCCCAAATTTAAAGCTCTTTTTGTAAAACTGGACTGAAACTGTAAAAGGATAACAGACAATTGTACTGTCTCAATAATTGGGCTGAATTAACTTTTGATCACGACCAAAAGGAGGTATATAAGTTGAGTAATTAAAATTGTAAAAGTGAATTCTTTGCGAGTTATTGTCTTTGAAATATTACAGGAATTGGGCTAGAAACCATACTTCTGGTAGTTGCGACTAATTAAAAAAAACTAATCTGATCATTCAACTACCTCTCCTGGTTCCCAAGGTGGCTTCAGTTGTTCCTCTCCTTCAAATCTACCAACATCACCCCTCTCTTCAAAAATCAACCCTTGACCCCAAAGTTCTTGAAAACTAATACCGAGTTCCCAATCTCACTTTCCTCTCCAAAGTCCTTGAATATGTTATTACCTCACAAATTGGCATCAATATTTCTCAGAGCTTCTTGTTTCAATCCCTCCAAACAGGTTTCAACTCCTGCCATAAATACTGAAAATGGCTTTTGCCAAAGTCACAAATTACATCCTTCCTTTAGACAAAGGTAAATACCAACCCTCCTTGTCATGTCTACAGCCTTTGACATGGTTGACCACACCATCCTCTCCAACATCTTTCCACTGTCAGCCAGCTGGGAGGGACTACCCTGAACTGGTTCTATTCTTACCTTTTTAATACAGCCAGAGTGTCATTTATAATTGCTCCTCATTCTGCACTCACAACATGATCATTTGAGAGCCCCCACATGATCAAATCCATGCCCTCCCACCATTCTATTTCTCATTTACATGCTGCCCCTCGGCAACCTCATCTGAAAGCACAACATTAGCCTTCACAAGTACAAAAGCTGTTCTACCTTACCACTGCCTCTATCAACACTTCCATTGCTGCTAAATTATCAGGCTCCTTAAGTGACAGCCAGTACTGGATGAGCAGAAATTCCTTACTAAATTTTGGGAAGACTGAAACCAATGTCTTTGATTCCCCACTCCAAACCCCATTCCTATGGTACCAACTCCATTGGTCTCCCTAGCAACTGTCTGAAATTGAGCGAGTCTGTTGCAAGCTTAATACCATATTTCATCCAGACATGTGCTCCCAATCTCACATCCACACTAAGACCACACATCTCCAATACTAACATAGTTGGGTGAAGTGGGGCTAAGCTCATCTGCTGCTGAAATCTGCAATCATTCCTTTGTTACCTTTAGCCTTGGCTAACAAACACACTCCTGGTTAGCCTCCCACATGCTACCCTCTGTAAACTGGAGGTCATCCAAAATCTTGCTGCCCTCATCTTATCTCGCACCGCGTCCTGTTGACCTGTCACCCTTGTGCTCTCTGACCTACAATGGCTCCCCATCAAGCAATGCCTCAAATTTAAAACTTTCATCCTTGTTTCTAATTCCTTTATGGCCTCACCCTTTCCTACCTCTATAATCTCCTCCAGCCCCACAACCCTCCAGGATATCGGCCCTCTCATCTAATTCAAGCCCTCTAGAGCATCCTCGAATTTAATTGTTCTACTATGGTTACAGATCCTTAACTGCCCAGGCTAAGTTCTGGAATTTCCTCCCTAAATCTCTCTTTCTTCCAAAGACACCCCTTAAAACTCTTTGACCAAGCTTTTAGCCCTCTATCCTAATACCATTTTTGTGGCACGGTGTCTAACTCAGCTTTCTGATGTTCTGTGAAGTGTCCAGACATCTTATTGTGTTAAAGGTGTCGTATAAGTTGTTGCTATTAAATGTCAACAACAACAATCTTGCATGGAGGAAATAAAAAATGTCAAGCCTCAATTATGCATTTGCAGTTTTAACACTCATCTTTCTCTAGTTTCTCTCATGTCCTCTCCAAGCTCAATTTGTCCACGAGACCCACCTCCTGTTTGCTGCAGCCTATTCCCACAAAACCTCTGACCACCCAACTTCCCTTCTCAGCCTCCATGTTAACTGAAATTTTAAACTATTCCTTCTTTGAAGTAATATCCCTCCCCTTACAAATCTTTTAGCAATCCCTCCTCAAAAAGTCCTCTGTACTTACAAACTACTGTGACATTAGCAATCTCTCATTCCTCTCCAGGTATCTGAATACTTTGTCACCTTCCAAACGCAGGTCCATCTTTCAAGCAACTCTATGCTTGAACCTTTCCAATCAGGCTTCCACCACCATCACAGCAGTGAAATAGCCCGAATTAGTCACAAATTGCATTCTCTGAGATTGTGATCACTGTGTACTATTTCTCATTATCTTTCTCAGCTTCTCTAAGAGCCTTGATATATACTGAGAGGACGCTTCCCCTGGTAGGGGAAATCTAGACCTAGAGGGCACAGTTTAAAAATAAGGGATCTCCCATTTAAGACAGATGAGGAGGAATTTCTTCTCTCAGGAAGTCGTTAGAATTCTCTTCCAAAGTCAGCAGTGGAAGTTGGGTCATTGGCTATATTAAAGGCAGAGTTAGACAGACACAAAAGAATCAAGGGTTATGGGAGGATGGGCAGGAAAATGGAGTTAAGGCCACAATCAGATCAACCATGATCTTAGTGAATGGCAGAGACTTGAGCTTCTGCTTCACTTATGATTTTGGTGAACACCACCATCCCTTAAAACATCTCTTGCCTATTGTCCAGCTGAGTGGGACTGCCCTCGCTAGGTTCTACTTTTACCAATCTATTTGTAGCTAGAATGTCTTCTTCAAAGGCTTCACTTCCTGCACAGCACCATCACATTTGGAACCTGCACCCCCCCACACCTCCAATCTTCAGGAAATATTCTCGGGCCCCTCCCATTTTTCATCGTTGCCTTGCAACGATTTCATCATTAAACATAACATACCTCAAATCTTTTGACTCAAGTACCTGATGAGTTGCAGGTCCTTCCAATTAAATACAAGGAAGACCAAAGCCATCATCTTCAGCCCCAGTCCCACCACCCAACTCCCCTTCCCCGCCCCACCCCAACCCCCCTACTCCCAGTCTCCATTTCATTATTATGGAATCCGCCCCTCTCTTTGGCCCGTTTCAGGCTGAATCGGATGATTCATAACCTTCAGTTCCCATCTGGCCTTGAGCTGAGCTTCTAACTCCGTGACCTCTCCACCACAAAGACCACTTACTTCCACCTCCATAATTGAAACTGTATCCAACACTGTTTTAGCCCATCTCTGGTGCTGAATCTCTCATCCATGACTTTGCTACGTCAGGATATTCCAACAGGTTGACTGGACCCTCCATAAACTTAAGTTCGGCCAAAACTGCTACCCGCATCCTAACTAATACCAAGTCCTACCTACCCATCCACCCCAAGCTTGCTGACCTACAACAGTGCCCTGCCCAACAATACCTCCATTTTCAAGTTCTCACATTTGTGTTCAAGTCTCTCCATGACCTTTTCCCCTCTACTTCTCTAACCTCCTCCAACACTACAATCCTTCAAGAACTCAATGCTCCTCCAATTCTAGCTTCCTGTGGATTCCCAACTTCATTTTTCCACCACTGATAGTTGTGCCTTTAGCTGTCCAAGCCCTAAGCTCTGAAATTTCCTCTCTAAATCACTCTCCAGGTTTTTGGTTACCTGTCATTGTTACTTTCCCTTTGGCCTGTTGGACGTATTTGTTTTAATACAGATCTGTGAAGCAGCGAGACATTTTTCTGTTAAAGGCACTACATAAATGCAAGTTATTGTTCTTTGTTGTTATATTGCTTCCATTTGTATTATAGTGTGATCTAGGCCAGTATTAATTTTTCAGAACTATTGAGGGAGTTACTGTGCAAGCCAACAATATTGAAGAAGTTTAAAATTATGGCTAATAAGTATGTTTCTGTCACTTGATTAGGATTAGCTTAATCAGGCATTGGCAGAAGCAATTCGGGATACATGTTAGGAAATAGAGATAGTTTAAGTAAGCTATAATGAAATTTGTAGGTGTTAGGAATGAGTTTTAGTTTTAAAGTTTAAGTTTAATTTGTATTTCTATATCTGTGTTAAGAAAGGTCAAGTTGAGTTTAAAAGCAAAAAACTGCAGACGCTGGAAATCCAAAACAAGAACAAAAATACCTGGAAAAACTCAGCAGGTCTGGCAGCATCTGCGGAGAGGAGCACAGTTAACGTTTCAAGTCCGAATGACCCTTCAACAGAACCAAGTAAAAATAGAAGAGAGGTGAAATACAAGCTGGTTTATCCAGCTCTTCTTGTCCCCACTGCCCCCCAACTTAAACCAGTTTATATTTCACCTCTCTTCTATTTTTACTTAGTTCTGTTGAAGGGTCATTCAGACTCGAAACGTTAACTCTGCTCCTCTCCGCAGATGCTGCCAGACCTGCTGAGTTTTTTGAGGTATTTTTGTTTTGATTCAAGTTGAGTTTAAGTTGCACTTTAAAAAGGTGCCTACATTTCTAATGAGTTTTATGACTCCTAAAGAAAAGGTAAACAAACAAGGGTAGAAGAATTGGGCTATTGCCTAGCAAAAGGGGGCCAGAGAGGCAGGTCCCACCCACAGACGTATATAGAAGAGGGTAAACAGCAGTTTTGTTTTGGGAGCTGTTGGAGTTCAGTTGGTATGAAAAGACAGCTATGAAGCAGATGCAACCTACAAGGGGACAGATAGCCAGTTCCAAGCTAAGAAAAACCCCAAAATTCAGGGGAGTGGAAGAGGGGAAAGTCCAAAGCAGATCTTCTAGGCAAAGGAAGGACAGGTACCTGGAAAAAGTCCTGTTAAGTGAAGTTAAGGGCAAGGGCAAAGAAAAGCTTCAAGCTGCTGAAAGCAGATTTGAAGCAAGAACAGCTTGCAAGAGGCAAGAAAGTCCAAAGATCCAAAGACTGAAGGTCTGTAACTCTTTGCTATGGGCATGTGAAGCAGTGGAACTGTTGACAGTTGAGTCGGTGAGAGAGAGAGTGCATGGAAGACAGCTTGAATGCATGTGGTGACTCAGGGAAGAAGAACATCGGAAAGAGAGTTCAAAACCCTAGAGGTGAACCCTTGCAGAAGGCATCTGAGACAAAGCGCCAATTTAGGAGAAGATTCCAAAGTGAAATGTTGGAGAGTGGATTCTGGAAACCTTCTGGTGAAAGGCAGAGTACAGTGGGACTGGTTGGCTCACGGTGTGACAAGCATCTGGGGAGAGCTGAGGAGCGATCCATAGCATCTGGTTGAGGTAGCATCTGTCACTTGGTTTCAGAATGTGATGTGTCTGACCACAGTGTGCCCATTGTTATGTGGACTGTGTACTTACTGTGGACATTGAAGTATAAGATAGCTTTTGTAACTTGTGTTATCCTTACAAATCAGTATATATTTGTAAAAGTATAGTTGTGGGTGAAGGAGTAATGTAATATAGTGCATCTTTTCTTGTTGAATAAATGTTTTATTACTTTCTTAAAAGTTCATCAGCTGACTCCTGTGACTCTGTTCAGTGGCTACTCTCCACATGTATCTAAACAAACAAAAGTTAGGATCTATCAAGCTGGGTTCTGCCCTGGGATTAGGCTTCTCCAGGGGTAGCCTCAGTTGGCAATCGCAACAACAGGACAAAGAGGAAAGAGGGAGGATGAGAAATACATGCTCAGATTAACAAGTTCAAACTCCAAATGCACTGGAACATTGTGATAGAAACAGAAGAGAAAATAGAACACAATAGACTGACCAGGACTGTATAATTTATCTACCTCCAAGGGATGAAGGTAGTCCGATAAAACATTTCTCTATTGAAGTGACTAGCGTTAACTCATTTTCTACTACAAGATGAAATAGAATGAACACAAAAGAACTAATATATACAACCTAAATATGCACTTAATCAAATCATTCCATCATGTTGCTATTAGATTTTCTGATCCTACATTTAAGTAAGTGTCTCCTATTAATATATAAAAATGTTATGAGCCTCATTGTTAAAACTATCTAGCAAAGGATAATGCAAAATGATCTATAGTTATCAGCCTCAAACTAAAAGGTTGTTGATTCAAACCTCCCCAATCTGGACACCTGTGCATAAAATTTAGGCTGACATTTCAGTTCATCACTGAAGGTGGACTGCACTGTCAGAAGTGCTGTTTTTTGTCCTTTAGCTCAGGTGGGTATTAAAGATCTGTCTGCACTATTCGAAGAACAGAGAGTTCTCCTAGTCTCCTGGTCAAAATCTCTCATAATCAACACCATTAAAACCAATTATCTGATCATTGTTCATATTTCTATTTGTAGGACCTTGCTGTGTGCAAATTGACCACCATGTTTGGCCTCAAAGTATTTATTGGCTTTGGAACACTGAGACTACCAGACGACAAAAGGGTTTTCTCTAAATGAAAGCCTTCTTTCTTTCACTGAATTCCAGAGGAATAAGTGCAGCAGTGAAGAGTTAAGTAGTAAAGCTCCCAGTCTCAGGTATGCTGCCATTGAGAGCTTCCAAGCATGGAAGGGTCAACCCCAGGCAATTACAGTTATACCCTAGTGACTGGCACAAAGTAGAACTTGCACATATTGGAAACAGGTTGACGACAGGATCTGTACGAACAGACTACAGTGAAAGTACAAACAGTTCCCCTGCTTTCAAAGTACTTTAATCCACTAACTCAACGATAAATCAGTTGTGCAATTTAAGAACTGTACAAACACCATATCTTAATCCAAGCCCAATGTTTAAATTGTGCTATAACTTGAAATGTTTCCAGTAGAATTCATCAAGCCTGAAACCATGTTCACAACACTGTCCCTTTAACTGAACACCCCTAGTAGAATGTTTTGTATTAACTGGAATGTACAGTCTGTTTTCCTTTAATGCTGTTAATTCAAGTTAACAACTAACTCAATTTTCTTAAATACCAGATTCCACTTTGTTATGTTACTGACATTCTTTAATTCAACATGTTAGAAAATATAACTTTTGCAGTGCAGAATATGACTTTTGAATCATCAGTAATAAGCTCTATTATAATTTTAAAATTAAAATTCAATATAAATACATTAGATATATTCAATATGGGTCAGGGAAAAAGTAACTCACTAAGGCCTGCAAGTCTCAAAGTCAACTCTACCAAATTAGGTTTGTCTAGAGAAAATAGAATCCATTTTCTCCCCTCCCCATTTTTTCCCCCACCACATCTCGAAATGGCAAAGAATCAACACATTGCAGGAGAAGTGCAATACCATATTTGAGTACCCTCACGTGCAAGGCTTCACAGTGACTATCACCAGGTGCATCACAATTGAAGTCTTTTTTTTATTCATTCACAGGATGTGGGTTTCGCTGGCTGGGCCAGCATTATTGCCCATCCCCAGTTGCCCTTGAGAAGGTGGTGCTGAGCTGCCTTCTAGCACCACTGGAATCCCTGTGGTATAGGTACACCCCCAGTGCTGCTCGGGAAGGAGTTCCAGAATTTTGACCCAACAACAGTGAAGGAATAGCGATATATTTCCAAGTCAGGATGGTGAGTGATTTGGAGGGGAACTTCCACGTGGTGGTGTTCCCATCTATCTGCTGCCTTTGTCCTTCTAGATAGTAGTGGTCAGGGGTTTTGAAAATGCTGTCTAAGGAGTCTTGGTGAATTCTTGCAGTACATCTTATACATGGTACACACTGCTGCTACTTTGCATCGGTGATGGAGAGAGTGAATGTTTGTGGATGGGGTGCCAATCAAGTGGGCTGATTTGTCCTGGATGGTGTCAAGCTTCTTGAGTTTTGTGAGAGATGCACTTATCCAGGCAAGCAGGGAGTATTCCATCACACTCCTGGCTTGTGTTTTGTGGACAGGCTTTGGGGAGTCAGGTGGTGAGTTAGTCGTTGCACGATTCCTAGCCTCTGACCTGCATTTGTAGTCACAGTATTTATATGACTAGTCCAGTTCAGCTTCTGGTCAATGATAATCCCCAGGATATTGATAGTGGGAAATTCAGTGATGGTAATGTCATTGAACATCAGGGCATGATGATTAGGTTCACTCTTGTCAGAGATGGTCATTGCCTGACACTTGTGTGGTGCAAATGTTGCTTGCCACTTGTCAGCCTTAGCCTGGACATTGTCCAGGTCTTGCTGCATTTGAACATGGACTGCTTCAGTATCTGAGGAGTTGCGAATGGCGCTGAACATTGTGCGATCATCAGCAAACATCTCCACATCTGACCTTATAGTGGAAGGAAGGTCATTGATGAAGCAGCTGAAGATGGTTGGGCCAAGGACACTATCCTGAGGAACTCCTGCAGTGATGTCCTGGAACTGAGATGACTGACAATCACAATCATCTTCCTTTGTGCTAGGTATGACTCCAACCAGCAGAGAGTTTTCCCCCCAATTCCCACTGACTCCAGTTTTGCTGGGGCTCCTTGATGCCACACTCAATCAAATGCAGCTTGATGCCAAGGGCAGTCACCCTCACTCACCTCTGGAGTTCAGCTCTTTTGTCCATGTTTGAACCAAGGCTGTGATGAGGTCAGGAGTTAAGTGGCCCTGGCGGAACCCAAATTGGGCATTGGTGAGCAGGTTATTGCTAAGCAAGTGCTGCTTGACAGCACTGTTGATGAACCCTTCCATTACTGACGATCAAGAGTAGACTGATGGGTCGTTAATTGGCCGGGTTGGATTTGTCCTGCTTTGTGTGTACAGGACATACCTGGGCAATTTTCCACATAGCCGGGTAGATGCCAGTGTTGTAGCTATACTGGAACAGTTTGGTTAGGAGCGCGGCAAGTTCTGGAGCATGAGTCTTCAGCACTATTGCCGGAATATTGTCAGGGCCCATAGCCTTTGCGGTATTCTGTGCCTTCAGCAGTTTCTTGAAATCACATGAAGTGAATCGAATTGGCTGAAGACTGGCACTTCCAGCTGAAGATTGTTGCAAGTACTTCAGCCTTATCTTTGGAATGAGATGCTGGGCTCCTCCATTGAGGGTGAGGATATTTGTCTAAAACTATCCTTACCTCGCCAAAGGCATGCTTTCCAGTACAGGTCACTGGAAAGCAATCGGAAACAGGAACTTGGGCTGATTTTTTCTCTAGTCTTGCAGTCAAATACGTTTGTAAGGAAAATTTTCAAAGAGCAATAAGCACTAGGATGAAAGCAAAATACTGCGGATGCTGGAAATCTGAAATAAAAACAAAAAAAAAATGCTGGAAAAATTCAGCATGACTGGCAGCATCTGTGGAGAGAGAAACAGAGCTAATATTTCGAGTCCGGATGACTCTTCTTCAGACCTGCTGAGCTTTTCCTACATTTTTTGCTTTCATTCCAAAAGGTAATGTTTGTTTTAATTGGCATAAATCAAATCACTAAAATTGGACTATAGTGACCGAGTCTTGGCTCCTCACACCATGAGGTACTCAGCTGTGAATAATCTTTATCTGATGTCAAAATTTGACATCTGGATTCAGAATTACACGAAACTGTATGAAATCAATCAAGAAAGAACACCTGAAGTCACTTATGTGATATTCATTATGGACAAATTCAAGCACACTGTATTTGAAATAAGAAAAAAGTTTTAGCTCATTATAAAGCTTACTAAAGATTTTACTAGAGTGATAAACAAATGTAAGGTAATCTTTCAGGAAAACAAAGTTACCCTGATATTTTTGGCCATTTCATTAGGTTACATAACTGACTGAACAAATGGGAAAAAATAGCATGAAACAGGTTGCTAGTATCACCACAATATGGCAATAAGCTACTGTAGCTTCATACTCTAGTGAAAATGATCCTTGTTGCCAAAGTGTCAAATAAAAAACTGATTAGATTTGAAAACAGTTTGCAATTTAACATTAGGGCAACTGAATTCAGTGATTTGTATCAAGCGGTATCAGTAGAAAAATTCTTAGAGTTTGTAATCAATGCTAAATATTGCCAAATGCAATTTTGGAAACAACAGTATTTAAATGCTTGGACTGGATAGCCATGAGATATATGCACTCCCTCAGGACGCATATTATCACATTCAAGTGTGGGGGCCCTGCTAGGAATAATATTCAAATCTGAAATTAACACCAAGATCATCTTCAGGACTGAACAGGCCTTCTGGTATTGCCATTCCAAACAGGCAAACTCCCACTTACTTTTTGATCTTTG
The DNA here is from genome assembly GCF_017639515.1 of Carcharodon carcharias. Classification (NCBI taxonomy): domain Eukaryota; kingdom Metazoa; phylum Chordata; class Chondrichthyes; order Lamniformes; family Lamnidae; genus Carcharodon; species Carcharodon carcharias. Next base: position 43,633,264 of record NC_054470.1, read on the forward strand.
ATGCCTGATCTTTGGTCACTTTTTTTTAAAAAAAGCCTCTAAGTTTCTACTCAGTCCAAAACGTCTTAATAAAGCTTGGTAGATGTTAAAGCATCAATAAAGCATTAGGCATTGATAAGGTCAATACAACACAAATACAATATTCACAAAGAGTATTAAGACCACATTCACAAATATCAGAGAGAAAGGATTTCAGGCATATGTGAAGTATAGGTCAATTCAAAAGGTGAATTTAAAGCAATTAACCTGATTAACACTCGAGAATGGGTAGACCAGAAACGTAGCTGCTTAAATTTTTACTGCTGCACTTATACCAGTGGAATTCAATGTAACAAAGCTTTCATAGTCAGGTAGTCCCAAAATTTCTCAAAGCTAATAAATACTTCTGTTGCCAAACATGGTGGCCAATTTGCATATAGAAAGTCCCATAAATAGCAATGTTAAAATGCCCAGATAATCTGTTTAAGTGGTATTGATTTAGACCAGGAGATGTTAGTCAGAGAAGGACTCTCTGCCTTGAAATAATGCAGTGGAACCTTAAATATCCGCCTGAACTGGTAGACAAAAGACAGCACCCTCTGATGATGTAGCACCCCTTCAGTACTGCACTGAAATGCCTTGCAAGTATCAAAAAGTCAATGGGACAGTATTTAATGGAAGGCAGCAGAGGTCTTGCCCACTGGCTGGACAACCAGCAAGAACACCAGGTTGCCTATTTTCAGGAAGGCCCAGCATGTTAAGTACCATTCAGACCACCTAACTGGACAGTGGCAGGCCTTCCCTGGGACCCTAGGGAAGGAGATCTCACCCACCAAGACCTGCCAGTTACTCAGAGTCAAACAGCTCTATTGAACAGCAGTGCCGCCAGGGAGATGGTGGGAATCCAGGCTACAGGTGAGTGATGGCAGAAAGAGGATTGTAGGGGAGTCATAGGGGAGATGAGACAGCAGCATGGGCATGGAGTTGGCTTTCAGCAGGCCCCCATTTTCTGAATCTAGGTCCCCCAATCAGGCACTGTGTGCCTTCGAACAAGCAAACTCTGCACCACTAACTCCCCTTCCACCAATAGCCGGCAAGCAACCTCACATGGGTTTTCTTGTTGCACTCCTTGCATGGTGAGCCCCCACCCACCTTTGGATTAATACCATTGGTGGCAGGGTAAGGCCTGCAGGTGGGCACTCTGCCACCTTCCTGCCAGAGACTTAATTGGAGTGGAGGCAGGAAGATGGCAGGGTGTTGACCTGCCACCCTCCCACCTGATTAAATGCCCTCGCCACCAAACTCACCAAGGGAGGGGGCATTAAATTCTGCCAATGTGTTCATATTTAATATGTGTTCAATTTAATATTTTTATTCCTTTAATAACATTGTTGTACATAAACCAGAGAAATGTGAAAAACTTAAATTGGAACACAATTCACAATATTTTCTTAGTAATTAATTATGGTTTATAAATGTATACTTTAATGATAAACTATTTTTGTACACTAATAGAACATTAATAAACTATTTGGAACATTACCAATATGGTTGCATTTCCATGATTTTCAGATGTTCCTTAATTAAAAGGCAAAATTTAGGTCAGAGATACAAAACCTCAGTGAAACAGTCCTATTCTTCTAGCTTATAATTAGATCAACATCTACAGCAAATCTGTGCAGTCTTGCTCAGAAGTAAACAGGATGTAAACCTGCTTTCCCTCACAATCTTTCATTAATCCATTTAGTCTAATCTTCTTATGGAGCTATTATGTTAGAAAATTCAGGGAATGCAAAAATGAACAGATCTACAACTATGACATGTAACAATTTAATATTTGCATTCTTTTAGCAGACAAAACTTAATCTCTATCTCCAACTTTTCAAGGATTTAAACCAGAATATTTGAATTAAGTGCTACATAGTGCACCCGAAAGCACTATGTAAGTAAGTAAGAAGCAGTTTTAAGTACGTCAAGGAACAGCGCCTCCAAAATATCAATTTCAGATAGCTGTATACTTATGTCAATAAACAGAAAATGTAAATTGGAATCAGATGTGAGCTAGTGAAGAATGCCTTTGTGAGATGAACGGAAACAGAACTCAAAAAGCATACAATACCAACTAATCAAAACCATACGAATGCTGGATCAGAAAATTTCATATTAGCTGAAATGCTTTTTCTTCAGTGTAATGTTAAACTTCAGAATATTAAGTATAAACTATGCTCCCAAGTAATTCTAACAAGCTCCTCTTTAAAACTTCTGCCTATTCATTATGTTTCGACTATAATTCTATGCTTGTTATATTTCAGCTCCAATTCTGTCTCTCTGCCTTAAGAGTTCTTGCCAATTGTTTCATCTAATCTCTATTGCTATTTTCTTCAACATTTAACCTTCAACATTTCACTTCTAAACTCTAACTATATACCGCCACACGCTGGAATAGGCTTTTCAAACTTAAAACTTGGAAATTTGCACTAATATCTTTACTGCTGTGCAGAGTCTACCAATGTTGCATGTTTTATTTTGAAAGCACACTTTAGATAATGTTTTTAATTAATTTGCTGTCCTTGAGAACTATGTACTATTGTGTTGAATTTATTCAGGAACAAAGGCACCAGACAGGACTGTGGCAAGGGTTGCTGTGTCAATTCATTTTATCAGCCAGCTCCAGGAAATGACATTGTGTGGTGCACAAACTTTTGCTGGTATCCAATCTATTGCCCTGCTACAACTTTTTAAATCATGAATTCCAGCATTTTCCCATTGACAGATGTTAGGCTAACTGGTCTATAGTTTCCTGCTTTGTCTTCCTCCTTTCTTAAATAAAGGTGATAGACTTGTAGTTTTCCAATCCGCTGGAACATTTTCAGAACCTAGGGAATTTTGGAAGTTTGTAACCAATGCTGCATTATCTCTGCAGCCACTTCTTTTAAGACCCTAGGATTCAGGCCATCAGGTCCAGGGGACTTGTCAACCTTTAGTCCCATATTTTTCCTGGTATTTTTTTCTCTGATGATAAATGATTGTTTTAAGTTCCTACTTCATTTTTGCCCCTTAATTTTCTTTTTTTCTTTATTGGGATGCTTTTTGCATCTTCTAATGTGAAGACAAATACTAAATAAATAGTCGTTTGGTAGTACAGGGTTGTGTATTGCTGAAAAGAGACATGTTGAAGCTTTTTGTCTTCCACTCATCAGCATGCTTCACAAGAATACCAATACAAGGGGAAAACAACAATTTATACTATATGAGAAGAGAGTGTTGATCCTGAGGGATAATGGCTACCCTGATCATGTCATTTTGCACTGTATATCACACAAACTCATTAATGGGCCTAAGGCTTTCACTTTTGACCCTGAAAAGTACCCAGCCTACCTCAGATTACCCTGGAAGGCAAGGTATCTCCAAATTTGAGCAACAGGTGAAGCTAGCTGTTTCACACAGCTACTACGCAGTAGCAACACAAGTGGAATTTGCCACCAACAAGATGTTGCCGTTAAGCCAAAATGACATTCTGCCCGTCACACAAATGAATAATGTGGTATATGAATTTCAGTGCCAGTGTGATGCTAGCTATGTAAGCCGTACATTCCAAAGACTGGTGGATCGTATCAAACAGCATGTCCCAGCACTGTTCGCAATGGGCAAGGTACAGACCATATCCAACCAGCCCGTACTTGCAAAACTCAAAACACAGGGTCCAACATTAAATGTGATTTAACGATTGTACAACTTTTGCTAAATAATCCTCAATATGCTAAGAATTACACTGACAACCAGTTTAAGATTTTTAGTCGGGCTTGCAGTGTGATGCATTTGCATGTACTGGAAGCTACATATATTAATCCACAGGGCCCTGTTCTTTGCAGACAGAAAGAACATGTACACACATTGCGCCTGTTTCAGCTAAACAAAATAAGCTACTGCCATTCACTGACTCATTCCTCAGGGCATTGCATTGAGCAATCAGATCAAGCTGCCTGATTGAAATTTCAAACAATTCTTGGCAGCTGTCAGTCACCATCAATTGCTGCATTCTCCATGGCAACGCCTTTACCAATTAGAGTCACTTTCAAACCAATAAGTACTCTCTTCTCATACAGTATAAATTTTCCCTTTGTATTGGTATTCTTGCGAAGCATCCTGATGAGTGTAAGATGAAAAATGTGGATGTCTTTTTTCAGCAATACCCAAATACTAAACACTTGAATAAAGCCTCTGCCATTTCCTAGTTTCCCATTATTAATTCCCCAGTCTCACCGACGAAAGGACCAATACTCACTTCAGCTACTCTCATTTTTATGTACATGTAGAAGCTCTTAGTCTGTTTTTATATTTCTTGCTAGTTTGCTCTCATATATGAATTTCTCTCTCTTTATTAGTTTTTTTAGCCATTCTATGCTGGTTACTAAAATTTTTCCAATTTTCTGGTCTACCACTAATCTTCATAGCATTATAAGACTTTTATTTTAATTTGATACCATCCCTCACTTTCTTAGTTAGCGACAGATGGCATATCGTTCTTAGAGAGGCTTTCTTCTTCAATGGAATATATCTCTGTTGAGAGTTATGAAACATCTCCTTAAATATCTACCACTGCTTCTGTACTGTCTTACCTTTTAACTATTATCCCACAGTCACCATGCCTTTGTAAATACCTTTATTCAAGATTAAAATATGAGTTTTGAACCGAAGTGTCAAACTGAATGTGAATTTCCACTATCCGATGATCACCCTTGCTTAGAGGATCCTTTACTATGAAGTCATTAATTAATCCTGTTACATTCTACATTACCAGGTCTAAAATAGCCTGTTCCCTGCTTGAGTCAGAATGTATTGTTGTAAGAAACTGCCCTGAATACACCCGAAAAACTCATCCTCAAGGCTACCTTTGCCAATTTGATTTGTCCAATCTATAAGATGATTAAAATCACCCATGATTTTTGCAGTTCCTTTCTTATAAGCCCTCATTATTTTTTGATTTTACTCTGCCCTACAGTGTAGCTACTGTTGGGGAGCCTATAAACTGCTCCCACGAGTGATTTTTTTTTCCCTTACTAATTCTTATTTCCACCCAAATTGATCGTGCATCTTGATCTTCCAAGGTAATTTCTCACTACTGCACTGATCTCATCCTTTATTAATAGTTACCCTGACTCCTTTTCCTTTCTTATCTTTCCAAAATGGCAAATACTCTCAAATATTCAGTTCTCAGCCTTAGAAATCTTGCAACCACATTTCTGTAACTGGTACCATATCATACCTATTTATTTCTATTTGTACCATCAATTAATCTACCTTATGAATGCTGCCTTTATTTCTGTCTTTTTACCATTTTTCCATACTCTGATACTGGTGCACACTTATATTTGTACACTCCGTCTCTTCCTGTCACACTCTGGTTATCATTCCCTGTATTGTTGACCTGTCTTATTGCCTTGTCCTTTATTATTAGCTTTCTAACTCTTCCCTACATGAGCCCTCCCATCTCCCCCCACCATTTCAAGCCATTCATTCAGTCATTTTATCTTTAGATCACAGACTCGAGCAATTCGCTGACAACAAACGTTCGGCTAACTGGGCTCTAACCCCCTGGTTTCCCTCATTTTCCAATCTAAAAGAATTTGAAACTTAGATAGAGGTACAGAGAGCCATATATCTAAGTTTGTTGATGACAGTAATTTACGTGGCACAGTATTTAATGCAGATGGGAGCAGAACGTAGCAAAGGGAAATTGATCAAGTGAGCAGGAAAAACCATGGAAAATGAAGCTCATTGAGAGGAAGTGTAAAGTCATCTACTTTGGACACAGAGATAATCAGAGTATTTTTTTAAATAGCAAGAAGTTAGGAAAGTTAGTGGGCAGCCAAAAAATAATACAAAAGGATAATGGAGTGTCAGCCCTTATTTTAAGGGGGCTGGAATGCAATTGGATCAAAGTTATGCTACAGCTGTGTAAAGCTTCAATTAGAGCCCATCTAGTGTACTACATCCAGTTCTGGATACCACACTTCAGGGAAAATGTATTGGGCTTGGAGGCAGAACAACACAGATTTACCAGGACTGAAGATGTTAAATTATGAGTACAGGTTGCATGGACTTCTATTCTCGAGTATAGAAGATTATGGGGTTATCTAATTGAGGTGCTCAAACTTGTTAAATGATTTGATAGGGTACAGAAAAGACAAACTACTTCCTCTGCGTGCATGTGTGTGAGCGTGTGTGTGTGTGCGCGCATGCGGGCGCACACGTTCTCACACAGGAGTCCAAAGAAAGGGGACATAACTTTAAAATTAGAGCTAGACCATTTGGCAGCAGCGTGAGGAAGCACTTCTTCGTACAAAAGATAGTGGAAATCAGTTCACATTGTTCAAAAGGCTTTTGAGACTGGATTAATTATTAAATTAAAAACGCAGACAGTATCATTACCTAACAAAAAATTATCTAAGGGATATGGAGCAAAGATAGATAAAAGGAGTTGCCTGATCCAACTGAATGGCAGAACAGGCTCGAAGGGCTGATTGGTTTACCGTCTCTCTGTTTGACCAAGTGCCCAAGAGGTCCCAGCCAAATTACAAGGGGGATTTGGGGTAGGGAATTAATGCCCTGCAGACACCTATCCAAAATCCCTTCCTTAAGTTTGCTACAGCTACAAATGTTTGAAGTGCCCATGGATGGGTGAGGGATTGTTAGCTGCTCATCAGTACCTGGTGCACTGATGCAGTAGAGTTGCCAGCACTGGTTGGAGATATCCTTGGAGGTTTGATTACATAATGTTCTGACAGGTAACATCCAAAACTGTTATTGGATTTACCTTGTAAAGGTTGTGTAACTTGTAGTTGAACATCTTTATCTGTGGTTTTAGCAGCTGTATTGAGAGAAGTTCCAGGAATCAGGAGGCAACCTGTGCGCTGGCATAAAATGGAAACTGAGCGCGGTGATAAGGAGAAACCGTTCTCTTGACCTCTCCCACCAGCTCTTCACTTTCACTTTCTCCCACTCCCCATTCCTGTTTCCAGCTCTCAACTTGAGACCCCAGAGATTTCAAGATCTTTACATCCCCCCCTCCAACTCAAAAATTTCAAGGCTGCTTTTCTGGAATTGAGTTCCTTGCCCAGCATACAGAGTGGCAGAGAGCAGGAGCATTCTGTCATGGAGATAGAATGCTCTCTCACCATTCTTCAAAAGGTGTAAAGGTGTTATCTTCCCACCTGATGCCACATCATATTAATCTGCCTAACCCATATTTAAACTGCAAACTGGCTTGGTACATTGAACGAAGTTCATATTTTATAAATGTGCTAGTATCCGAGGTTTCAAGGTGCAGCTTCTCTCCATTGCAATGTAAGTTATTCAGGACTGTCAATAAGTTTCAACTTTTTGCAAATGTCCACTTGTAAAACTTCCACTGCATTTCCCTTGTCTTTCTGAAATTGCCAACCTTTCACTTCTTTGCAAATTGTCCTTCAGTTGCTTTCTTTACATTTTTTATACTGTCCCTCTCAAGAAAATTTCCCAACTCCACATTTCTTTATTTTGGAAAGGAGTTATCAGGATTTCCTTGATTTTGAATATATATGTAAACCTCTCAAATTCCAATTGGAATCTTTCATCAAACAGAACAAACCAGAGCCTGTTTATATTGGAAAATCAGTCATTAAGATTCTCTCTCAAGCTTGTCAGCAAGGAGACAAACAATACCAACTTGCAATATCATATCGGGATAAGCCTGATACAAAACTCTAGCTTAACTGACTAAGAAATTTCCAAAGTGCAATGATTGAGTTTAAAGAGATATTCACCTAATCAAAATGTCAGCTATGGCTTTGTGGCAACATTCTCATGAGTTAGAAGGTTGTGTGTCAGTAACTGCAGCACAAATCTAGGCCAACACTCTAGTCCAGTACTGTGGAAGTGCTATACTGTCCAAGGTGCCATCTTTCAAATGAGATATCAGACTGAGCTCATCTGTCATCTTAAGTGGATGTAAAAGATCCCATGGCACTATTTTGAAGATCAGTAGGGAAGTTCTCCCTAGTGTCCTGGCCAACGTTTATCCAAAACACATTGCTGATTATCGCATTGCTGTTTGTGGAGCCTTACTATGTGCAATTTGACTGTCACATCTCCTACATTAAAACAGTGACTACACTTCAAAAGTACTTCATTAGCTGTGAAGCACATTGTGAAGTTTTGAGGTTATAAAAAGCAAGTTCTTTCTTTACTCATAGCATGAGCTTCCAACCTTCAAAAAGGACAATATTCAGAAAAGAGCAAGAAGGAAAATTCCAAAGTGCAAGTAAGATTCCAAGGTACAAGGAAAAGCTCATAGGACTTAACTGATTTGTAGAAAAAGATTGAAAATTGATGTAAACCAGGTCTTTAAAGTACTGACAAGAGAGACATAACATCAGGCTACCAACTTGGACTGTCAACAAGAAAAAGGAGATACAAACAAAAACTTGAAAGTTTCGAACAAAACTAGAGATTAGAAATTCCTTCTGTGGATTTGGGGACACAGGAACAGAAATAATGCAAAGAGCATGCTAATTACTTCAAAAGACAGCTGGAAAGATAACTCAATAGCATGGGAGGCGAAGGTTAGAGACATATGACTCGACAGAAAAGATCAAATACTCCACAGAACACAGTGATTACCATATGATTAGGACTGTAAAAGTATCATTTGGAAAGAGCAAACAGCCAGTTTGTGGTATTCTGTAGATTTACATGATTACATTTGGGGTAGAATTTTTGCGTAAGACTGTCTCAGGTGGTTAAATACAGGAGATAAAATCCATAGTATAGCAAACTATACTTATTCTACCACAGGAATGAATTTAATTGCCTTTGGTCATTTCATGATTCATATTCTTCTACAAGCAAATCTTGATTGCATCATTGTTAATTAATGTTCTCCATTTACCGGTAGACTTTTTTTTACCCCTGGTGCATTAATAGTATAAAAAAGTATTGCCCCAAAGTAATTTTAAAAACAATTTAACTCTGCACCCAATTACAGCAGTTAAAATTTAATACAATAAATTCCTGGACACAGCTCTGAGACTTGAACAGCATATATTATCCAGTGCATTTGGCTCACATTATCCAGAAATGCTTCCCAACAGTCTTGATTGAATGAGTGGGATTAAATTGTTGCTTCTATGAAGTAATTCAATGGGCACAAAATGCTATAGTTATTAGGTCCCCCCACCCCGCAAATACTAATAAGCCTCCACAAGGGACTTTATACAACTGGGCCAAAAGAAAAGCTTGCAACTAGATTATTCACTTTTTTTCTTGCTGATTAATCCCTTGAAAGAAACTGACAGCTTAGTCTACCTCTTATTCTCATTTTAACATAATTTGAGAAATCAGTTTTTCATTGGAGGACTGATTACTTTCTCTGCCAAACTGCGCAGTTAAATAAAACATTTTTTTTCAATTATCATGAAAGTCAGTAATTCAATCAAGCAAAAAGCTGTTCACAAATGGAAATAATAAATAATTTAAATGCACTTTGCTGTCAGTTTTCTTAGCTTCAAAGTTTTACAGTTAAGTATAAAAGAGCAACATATGAAGAATAGAATTGCATCTGTGAAGTTAAACTAGAAAAGGCACTGTATGCACTTAAAACATCTTATTAAAAGAGTTGTATGTATAATTGGCAATAACATTCTTGTTTTTTACTTAAATAGAATTGCACATAAATAAAACCATATGGTTCTGTTCAGTGAGTTATGTACACCTTATTATAACTGGTTATAGGACAATAAATAATTTTTGTCAAATGGGAACTTGGGGCGAAAGGTGGGTTGGGCAGAGAGAAATATTTAAATCCTTCTACTCTTAATAGACCATCTATGCTCGCTTCTTGTCCCTAGCAGGGAACATGTAATGGTTTGCACTATGGATTTTCCACCAGTCACTATTACATTCAAACAGGAGACACCCTTAACATGAGAGAATGGAATCCTCAACAGTTTGCTTCTATTCACTTCCCCCACCTCACCTGCAAAGCTCAGCTGAAGATTTGCATAGCAACAATATGTTATTGAACATATAGTTTAGGTCTGGTTAAGTATTTTGTACTGATAAGTTACCAATTAAATATCTAATAAGGAAAAAGTACCCCACAAATATGCTAAAATGAATTGTAATTCTGCTGATTTTCCTGAGCAGCATAAACTTCACAATTAATTTGCCATTTGGTGACTCTTCTCACTTGTATGGAAGAAATTAGAGTTCTACAGACAGGAAATACAAAGCATTTGCCCAGATTTTTGCCACGATGGAAAGCCTCTCCGTCATGGCGAAAATGGTGTAAGTGGCTAAAAATCCTAAGTCCTGCCCCCAAACATGGCAATTGTCATTTTCAGGAGAGAGGGTGGGGGATAGCCATGTTTCAAGTATGCACATTTTATAGAGGCCATTTAAATTATCAGCTGCCTCTACTCAAGTGGAATTTTGGTAGCTTTGCAGTGTGAAACCCAAAGTTTGCAGATTAAATTTGGTAAGAGCAGATCTGAACTTTGTGGATTCATTTTGGATAGCCAGATTATCTGTTTGAATCTGGTCCTAGGCAGCTTTGGGGGAGGTCAGGTGTCCTTCAGTTCAAAAGTAGGCATAAATGTGCATAGGAAGTGCAGAAACTCATTACTATCAAGTTCGTTGGAATTGTCAACAGACCTGTCAAAATTAACCATCAAAACTATCAGAAGTACTTGTCATCAGGACCTGTCAAAGAAGCGGTTAAAAGTGTCAGAGAATCCATCAAAAGCACCTGCCAAGAGGATCTGTCAAGGCACTTAATAGTCCTGCCCTTTAAATCTTCACAAAAAAATGTCTGGAATGTTGAAAAAAAGATTGCTTGCTATTTCACACTGTCTGTTGACATAAGCAATTACTGATTTTCATTACTAGAACTGCAACAGCTCCAGTGGACTATAACAACTGAATTCACAACCTACCATTTCACCGTTTGTGTGACAGCTACAAGTGGTTATAGGCTCTTTGAAGTGGGACAATGAATTCCAATGTCTGTTTTTATGAGGGGTTATGCACTTGAATGGAATGCTTTTCAGTATAAGGCTTTATTTAGTTGAACAAATATAAATGTAGTAAATGGGTTTATATGATTGAGAATACCTTGTTTCCCCCAAAATAGTGAAGTCTGCAATAGATACTTAGAACTTTATTTTATTTCATTTCTGCATTGGTCCAGAGGCTACCTAAGGGAATCAAATGCAATATTTCTATGCTTGCTGATGACACAAAACTGGGCGGGGTTGTGAGGAGGATTCAAGGAGGCTTCAGGGTGATTTAGACAAGTTGTGTGTGTGGGAAAACACATGGCAGATGCAATATAACGTGGGTAAATGTGAAGTTACATGCTTCAGTGTGAAAAACAGAAAAGCAGAGTATTATTTAAAGGATGATATATTAGGAAATGTGGATTTACAAAGGGATCTGGGTGTGCTTGTACACCAGTCAATGAAAGTATTTAGGCAGGTACAGTAATCAATTAGGAAGGCAAATGGTATGTTGGCCTTCATTGCAAGAGGATTTGAGTTCAGAAGTAGGGATGTCTTCCTGCAGTTATACAGGACCTTGGTAAGAGCAGACCTGGAGTATTGCATGCGGTTTTTGTCTCCCTACCTAAGAAAGGATATACTTGCCACAGAGGGAGTGCAGCAAAAGTTCACTAGGCTGATACCGGGGATAGCAGGACTGTCGTATGAGGAGAGATTGGTTCGACTGGGCCTGTGTTCACTAGAGTTTAGAAGAATGAGAGGGGACCTGATTGAAATGTATAAAATTCTAACAGGGCTAGAGAGACTGGATGCAGGGGGGATGTTTCCCCTGGCTGGGGAATCTAGAACCAGGGGCCACAGTCTCAGGATATGGGGCAGGCCATTTTAGGACTGAGATGAGAAAAAATTCCTTCACTCAGAGGGTGATCATCATGTGGAATTCTCTACCACAGAAGGCTGTGGAGGCCGGCTCACTAAGTATTGTCAAGAAAGAAATTGATACGTTTTTGATATTAAGGGCATCGAGGGGTATGGAGAGAAAGCAGGAATTTGGCGTTGTAATACGGGATCAGCCACGATCATATTGAATGGTGGAGCAGGCTCGAAGGCCTACCCCTGCTCCTAGTTTCTATGATTCTATGGTGGATACTGGGTGTGTTGGCATGGCAGGTGTAACGGCAATGGATGGTGGCTGGAGGGCATGAGTTGGCACTAAGTTGGCATAGGAGCTATAAAGGGCCATGGGGTGGGTGGAGGGGCATAGGTTGACATGGAGTTTATGAGAGGTTATGGGGTGGGGGGGGGACAGCTGGCATGGCTTGGCATGGATAAGGCATGGGGAATGTGGGCTGGAAAGATGTTTCATCTGTAATTCTTTATTTTAAAATTTTGGACACAGCGTTCCACCCAGCCTGACTCCACTTCCTCAGGTTTTACAGTTACCCCCACGCCCCCCCTAACTGAAAATCTGACGTCCTCATAGCCATTTTTAAAGGTCATGTTTGCAAAGCCGGGAATTCTCCCAACCCTGTGCACCCAGCCCAGGTTCGAGAATCTGGGCCCTTATCTCTGCAGGAGACACTGAGCACCTGGGTATTCAGTTTTGATGTACATAACACAGAACAGCCCAGAAGGTAGTCATTTGGTACCTCGAATCTGCATCAATTCTTTTCGAGAGCAATCCAGTTAGTCCTGCTTCCCTGCTCTTTTCCTATATTCCTGAAATTTGTTCTCCTTCAAGTGGTTATCCAATTCCCCTTTGAAGGCTAATACTGACACTGTACCCAGCTCTCTATTAGGCAGTACAAACCAAAACCCACAAAATTGTTGCAAAAAGGGGTTTTATCTCATGTCATCTCTGGTTCATTTGCTAGAGTCTAGGCATTTAAGTGTAGACATTCTTGTAATTGACCCTTCAGCCATCAGAAACAGCTTCTCTTTATTTATTCCATTTAAATCCTTCATGATTTTTATCACCTCTATCAATGCTTCTATCAACCTTCTCTGCTCCAAGGAGAGCAACTCCAGCCTGTCCAAGTAACTATAATCCCTCATCCCTGGAACCATTCTAGTAAATCTCTTCTATGTCCTTCAAACCAGCTCACCTCAGCACTCAACACGCCATCTAGGAGATGCTTCCGGGGTCGGCAGGCCCAAACTCGATCCCACATCCACCCCCAGAGAAAAAATTGCACATATCGGGATACTTTTTACCAAGGCAGATCGAGAGAGTCAGAAAATATCCCGATTCGAGCTACCCACCTTGGTAGCCAAAATTCAACCCCATGTGTTCAAGTAATAACAATAAGGAGGAACCCAAAGCGCATAAAACTTATGTTTCATTTCATCAAAACTCGGTTTAATTCTTGCTGAAGGACCATGAATTTTAAAACTATTCAAAATATTGATCTAAGAAAACAGTTTAAATTTTAATTTGTTTTCATCCATGCTGAACCCTTAGTTTTGAATGATCTTACTTCTTAATACACAAAGTTTTGTAGTTTTCAGACTGAACTAAGTCTAACACGCATGTTATTTTTCCTATGGTCATATTCCATATTACATACGCTGGTGATAAAAGGTTGCATTGTTAGGTGTCCCAATACTCTCAATTACTTGGCACCTAAGTAGTGTTTCAGTTCATAGGAAGTGCATGCTTGCCTATGGCAGCTGATCTGTTTTGTTCAGCATGAATAGGGAGCCCAAATTGTAACAAGCAATTGATTGACTTTTTTGGCCTTGGAACAATATATTTTCTTTCAGTTCAGGTAAGGCAAACGGTGGCTTGTATTTATATTTAACAAAGTGAGGTATGAACACAAGTAAAAGCAGCTCAGATGCCGTTTTCTCTTTCGGACATGCTTGCAACTTCTAAACTCATTTTTGATGCAATAGGTTTTAGGGTGACATTATTCTGCACAACTGAACAGCAGGGACAAATTCACGTCTGGGAAAAGTGCAGTTACATTGTGGGGCACTTTTGGCTACAAACCATACATGTACCACCATGAAGTGTCTCTGCTCTCAGTAGTTAACACAAATAGAAGTGTATATGGTTCCAAAATATTTAAGTTTATAAGTGAGCAACTAATCCCAAAAGCGTTTTTTAAAGCTGACTCAATCTTGACTTTTTTTTAATTCATTCATGTGGGAATAGCTGGCTCGACCAGCATTTGTTGCCCATCCCTAATCGCCCTTGTTCAGAGGGCATTTAAGAGTCAACCACATTGCTGTGGGTCTGGAGCCAGACCAGGTAAGGACAGCAGATTTCCTTCCCTAAAGGACTTTAGTAAACCAGATGGGCTTTTACAACAATCGACAATGGTTTCAAGGTCATCATTAGACTTTTAATTCCAGATTTTTATTGAATTCAAATTCCACCATCTGCCGTGACAGGACTCGAATCTGGGTCCCCAGAGCATTACCCAAGGTCTCTGGATTACTAGTCCAGTGACAATATCAATACGCCATCGCCGCTAGGTTTTGCCAAGTCTAATTAATGAGGCACAGACACCATGAAGGGGTCACTCCAAGAATACAGAAGAATCATTTCAGAGTTTACCCCAGAAAGAAAAGGACTTGCATTTATATAATGTCTTTCATGACCACGTCTCAAAGCACCTTACATCCAATCAAGTACTCTTGAAGCATAGTTACCATTGTAATGTAGGAAATGTGGCAGCCAATTTGCACACAGAAAGCCTCCCAAAAACAGCAAAGTGGTAATGACCAGATAATCTGTTTTTATGATTTGATTGAGGGATAAATATTGGCCTCAGGGGTAGATGTTGGCCAGGACATTGGCAATAACTCCCCTGCTCTTCTTCAGAATAGTGTCATGGGATCTTTTCCATCCACCTGAAAGGGGAGACAGGGCCTCAATTTAGCAACTCATCTGAAAGATGGCACTTCCAACAATACAGCACTCCCTTAATATTACATTGGAATGTCAGCCCTGATTCTTGTGCTCTAGCCTTGGAGTGGGTCATGAACCCACAAACTTGTGACACAGAGGAAACCTTTGGGGTATTTTGGTTTAGAAAAATATGAAGCAATCCATTGTAAGAAATACAGATGTAAATCTTCTTTGAATGTAGTTGGGGCAATGGCCCAAATCTTCCGATGAGGGTTGGAACCCTCGTTTTCGACCCTGGTCAGACAAAAAAACTATCCACCTACCTTCTTTTAATTTTCCTGGCCAATCTTCCAATGGAAGATCCTGCAGAACTTGCTCAGCACAGGAAACCTCAGAGGGGGCAGGGGAGAGAATCTGTGCAGATGTCATGTCCCTTTTTATGACACTAGCTGTCATATTCTCATAAGAGTTTAATTGCCCCAAAGTGTATTCATTAATGAACACAGGGTGAGTGAATGGGTGATTTAATGGGTAAATGTGTGGCTGTGTAAGTGGCTAGGATAGCTGATGCAAGTGGCTAGGACGGCTGAGATCGGGTCGGGGGTGGGTGGGGGGAGCTAGTCAGGTTAGCTTGGGGAGGGTCAGGGAGAGTTGAATGGTGGGTGGTAGTCTGGTCAGGTCGGGGAGGAGTCAGGGGTCAGAGGAGTCAGGGAGGAGGGCAGGGTTGGATGGTAGGGGGTGGTCAGGTCAGGTCAAGAGGGAGAAAAGGGATTGAGGGGTATTTGGGAGCTCAAGAGATAAAATTGACAGGGGAGGGTGAGTTGCATAGTTACTCAGGAATTAGACAATGATTTTTCTGTCTAACATTTCCTGGGTAACTATTCAGGTAAGTAAGTCAGAAGTGTCCGAAGTCTTTCTGGGAAGGTCCCAGGGAGCAGGGGAATTGCCCATGGGAAATTCAAACTCCCCAGACTCCCATGGAGTCACCATGCTGGGACTTCTGAAGGGTTCTATAACGCATCTTGGGGGAGTACATCCAGTCTCTCATGATCCAGAACGCAGGAGATTTGGGCCAATACCTAAACTAAAAGCTAGAATAGAACAATTAATCCTCGAAGAGGGAGAAGATTTAAAGACTTTTCTGACAATGGTCACCAATAACTGATAATGACACAATTACAATGGAGGTGTAGCATATGTAGAAAACTGAAGAAGTTTGTTTTCCACCCACACATAATGCAAAAGCCAAGTCAATTAAATGCATTTATGCTCAGCCCACCCCACAAATTTTCCATGTTTCATACACCTTCCCTTTCAGATTCAACAGAACTCTTTTGACACTCATCAATTAGCCAGATTCTATCAACTTCCACGGCATGGAATGAACAGTAAAGCCCAGTGCCATTTTGCAAAAGTGTACCTCAGTACCAATTCAGAAGAGCTGCCACTAGTATAATATTTTTTTTCTTTTCCCACACTAGTAATCCTGTGAATACTAAGCAACAGTATTAATTCTGTGCCTAATCAAGGGAACTTTGATGATATTGAACTAAATAAGGATGTCTACATTAGGCATACATACATCAGGCAGACTAAACTTCCTGCCCACAATCTGTAACCTCGTGACCTGGCATATTCCACATTCTACCATTAACGTCAAGCCAACAGATCAACCCTCGTTAAATGATGAGTGCAGGAGAGCATGCCAGGAGTAGCACCAGGCATACCTAAAAATGAGATGGCAACCTGTTGAAGATACAACACAGGAATAACTGTGTGCCAAACAGCAAGAAATAGACATAAGTAAATGATTCCACAGCCAACAGATCAGATCAAAGCTCTGTAGTCTTGAATGGTGGAGGACAATGAACCAACTAACTGGGGGACAAAAACTCTACAAATATTCCCATCCTCAATGATGGGGGAGCCCTCCATTTTGGCCTCCTCCTGAGGTCCTTACCATCACAGGTGCCGGTCTTCAGCTAATACAATTTACTCCATGTTATGTTATATCAAGAAACAGCTGACAGCACCAGATGATGCAAAAAGGCTCTGGGTCCTGACAACATCTCTGTAATAGTGCTAAGTACTTGTGCTCCAGAGCTAGCCGCACCCCTAGCCAAGCTGTTTCAGTGCAGCTACAGCATTGGCATCTATAGCGCTGTTCCTTCATTGATGCTGGGTCAAAATCCTGGAACTCCCTCCCGAATAGCACTATGGGTGCACCTACACCACTGAACTGCGGCGGTTCAAGAAGGCAGCTTCTCAAGGGCAATTAGGGATGGGCAATATATGAGGCCTAGCCAGCGATGCCAACATTCCATAAATGAGTTTAAAAAAAATCTACCCAACAATGTGGAAAATTGCCCAGGTATGTCCTGTCCACAAAAAGCAGGACAAACCCAAACTGCCCAATTATCACCCCATCAGTCTACTTTCAATCATCAACAAAGAGATGGAAGATGTCATTGACAGTGCTATCAAGCAGCACTTACATAACAATAATCACTCAATGATGCTGAGTTCGGGCTTTGCCAGAGCCACTCAGCTCCTGACCTCATTACAACCTTCATCCAGGCATGGACAAAAGAGCTTGAACTCAAGAAGGGAGGCAAGAATAAGTGCCCTTGACATTAAGGCAGCATTTGTATGAGTGTGGCATCAAAGGCCCCCTATAGCAAAGCTGGATCAAATGACAATCAGGCAGAATACCCTCCACTGGTTCAAATCATACCTAGCACAAAGGAAGATGGCTGTGGTTGTTGGAGGTTAATCAGCTCAGCCTCAGGACACTGCTGGTGTACCTTAGAGTTGTGTCCTAGGTCCAACCATCTTCAGCTGCTTCAATGACCATCCCTCCATAATAAGGTCAGAAGTGAGGATGTTCATTGATGATTGCACATTGTTAGAGGATTTAACTGTTTCCTCTGGACATTCAATGGCATTACCATCGCAATCAACACATTCAACGTCCTGGGGGTTACCACTGACCAAAAACTGAATTGGACTAGCCATATAAATACCATGGTTACAAGAGCAGGTCAGAGGCTAGGAATTCTGCATTGAGTGACTCACCTCCAGCCTCCCCAAAGTCTGCCACCACTGAATGAGTGCAGCTCCAACAACATTCAAGAAGCTCAACACTATCCAGGACAAAGTACACCATGCACCACCTTAAACATACTTCTCCGCCAATGATGCTGTGGCAACAGTGTATACCATCTACAAGATGCATTGTGGCAACATACCAAGCCTCCTTTGACAACACCTTCCAAACCCATGACCTCTACCACCTAGAAGGACATGGGTAGGCAAACGCAAGGGGATGCCACCATCTGCAAGTTCCCCTCCAAGCCCCACACCATCCTGACATGGAACTATATCACCATTCCTTCACTGTCACTGGATCAAAATCCTGAAATTCCCTTCCTAACAGCACTGTGGATGTACCTGTACCAGATGGAGGGCAGCAGTTCAAGTAGGCAGCACACCACTACCTTCTCAAGAGCTGTTAGGGATAGACAACAACTGCTGGCCTTGCCAGCAACCACCACATCCCATGAAAGAATAAATAAGTCGGGGTCTATTTCAACTCAATTCACCAAGTCCCTTAAAAAATTTAGAACTGAAACTATATATTGCATTGTTTTTATGTCCTTCCCAATCACTTTCCGGAATCTTTACAGAATCTTATACATAACCATAAGGACACAAGAAATAGGAGGAGTACGTCATATAGCCTTTCAAGTCTGCTTTGCCATTCAATAAGATCATGTCTGATCTTCTACTTGAACTCCACCTTCCTTTAATATCCTTTAATACCCAAACAAGTATATTCAAGATACAGGTGAATATAGATAACAGCAGAACATCTATATCTCTTTGGGGTAGAATTCCAATGAGTCACAACCTTTTGAGTGAATAAATGTCCTCTCACCTCAGTCCTGAATGACCAGTTCCTTACTCAGTTTATGACCCCGTGTTCTAGATTTCCCAGTAAAGGGAAACTTTTTCTCACCATTTACCCTCTCAAGTCACTTAAGAATGTTTTAATATTTCAATTAGATCACCTCTCATCCTTCTAAATTCCAGGTAACATAGGCCCAGTCTATTCAATCTCTCTTCATAGGACAATCCTCTCATCTCAGGAAACAGTCTAGTGAACCTTTGCCGGGCTTCTTCTAGGGCAAGTATGTCCTTGCTTAGGAAATAGGCCAAATCTTTGAGATAAGAGGTTTCTATTTTCATTAAAATAAATATAAAACCAACAGAAACACAAACATTAACAATCTGCATGTGACTGGTGTCAACCCCACACAAGGAAAGAGAAGTACAGCACAGCTTTAGGCTGCAAACAATACCCACCCTACACATCACTTGGATCATAAGAACATAAGAACCAGGAGCAGGAGTAGGCAATTCAGCCCCCTTGAGCCTGCCCTGCCATTCAATACAATCATGGCTGATCTAATTTTGGCCTCAACTCCAATTTCCCGCCCTCTCCCCATAATCTTTCAACCCGTTACTAATTAAAAATCTGTCTAGCTCTGCCTTGAATCTGTTCAGCATCCACCGCACTCTGAGGTAGTGAATTCCACAAATTCACGACCCTTTTGAGAAAAGTAGTTCCTAATCTCTGATTTAAATCTACCACCCCTTAGCCTAAAACTATGGCCTCTCGTTCTAGAATGCCCCACAAGGGGAAACATCTGCTCATCTATTTCGTTCATCCCCTTTAGCATCTTATATAGCTCAATCAGATCTCCTCTCATCCTTCTAAACTCTATTGAGCATAGGCCTAAACTGCTCAATCTCTCCTCATAAGACAAGCCCCACAGCGCTGGAATCAATCTAGTGAACCTCCTCTGAACCACCTCCAATGCAACTACATCCTTCCTCAAGTAAGAGGACCAAAACTGTGCACACTACTCCAGGTGCAGTCTCACCAATGCCTTGTACAGTTGCAACAATACTTCCCTATTTTTAAACTCTATTCCTTTAGCAATAAATGCCAAAATTCCATTTGCCTTCCTTACTACCTGCTGCATCCGCATACTAGCTTTCAGCGATTCATGCACAAGGCCACCCAGATCCCTCTGCACTGAAGCATTCTGAAGTTTCTCTCCATTTAAATAAGAAGTCGCTTTTTATTCTTCCGAACAAAATGGATAACCTCACATTAAACTCCATTTGCCAAATTTTGGCCCATTCACCTAAACTGTCCATATACATTTGTAAATTTCTTATTTCTTCATTACAGCTTACTTTCTCACCTATTTTGGTGTCATCTGCAAATTTAGCTATCGTACCTTCTATCCCTGAATCCAAATCATTAAGATAGATTGTAAATAGTTGGGGCCCAAGGACCGAACCCTGTGGCACCCCACTACTTACAGCTTGCCATCTAATAAAAGACCCATTTATCCCAACTTGCTGCTTTCTATATCAAAAATTATTTAAAAAAATCAAAACTTCACACTTTAAGTATATCAATATTTTGCAGTGCAGAGGAAATTTTTTTTGCATTTAACATAACACTCATCTTGCAAGCCAAGGAAACAGAAATTGACTGGCAAAAGGACCAAATATTTAATTAACACACACACAGCAGCAAACTGCAAGCAATGCTTTACATGCCGACAGTAAAAATCAACAGTCCTCCAAAGAGAATATGTGGACCATATGAAGGATGCCTCCCATATAGCAGAATGTTTTGTCTAATACTTGGTATCCAATATGACTCAGGACAGTTCCAGATTATTTCCCATCCAGTATAATGGTAATTTATTCATTTGCGGTTCCACTGATAGCTGGGTTTAAATTCAATGGTTGCCAAACACCCTCCAGTTATTTGCCAAATTCTGTTTTCACCCAATGTCCATGCAAATGCTCTTTCCAATAAAGGTAAAAGGATCTGAAAAGGGAGCACAAACTCTTTCTGATTATTCTACAACTTAAAGTCTGGAGCTGGGAAGCCAATTATAATGCATTCATTACCAACATAACCAAACTCAATAATATAGAACTGTATTCTTACCTGGGAGCTACCTGGTATAGCAGTTTTATAAGGTGCAACATATTTATTAATGATGCCATCAGTGGAGCGCAGTAACACTTTAAATTTTATGGGAATTATAGGTCATAGAAGTTAACAATGTAAAATTAATTACCACAACAGAAATAGATGTAATGTGCTACTTGAAGTAAGTTTATACTAATTTTAGAAAAAATGTCAGCAAGACCACCGTGGGCTAACTAAGCTTTCTTAAATGATAGTTATGCCAGTGGTATTCATTATCTGCAGATTTTACTGGCACACTTTACCGCAGTTAAACTTCAGGGCTTGAGCAGTTTTATTAATTAAAACCTTTGTAAATATTTACTACTGCTTATTTAGGCCATTTTAACTCATACCTTTCAATCATCTGTACATCTCAATGCTGTAAAAAGTCTTATTTATTTGCCATTTTGTCAATGACAAAATTGAAAATGGTTACCAATTAATTCTTCAGGATTGCATTTCAGTGCATTTCAAGGGCAGATAAAACAGCACATTTCCCATTTGGCATATTTTTACTACACTTCAAAATCACATGAACACCCCAAGTTCAATTTTCCTGGAGAGATTTTATTATGCCTGCTCAGTGAAAATTAGACATTTTGTTGCAAAATCTGGAATTCATCTAAACATTTTAATATGCGACACAGACCATATGTTCAGTGAATACACTCGTGTAGAGTTGAGAACTCACTCCTGCCAATCAAGTATAGCAATTTAAACAGCATCCAAATTAATACTAATTAGTGCATATTATTTACCAAATATTACAGCTCCTGCAAATGAGTGACCTATCTCCAATGAACCAAATATTAAATTTGGTAAAGTAACTATTTAACAAGACAAGTGTAGCAGTTGTACAAGTATGCAAATTAAAATGTATTTTACTTCAACTATCAGCACACTTTTTTTTAAAAAGTGCAGGTCAACAAGTGAGATTTGGTAGTCATAAAGTAATGTAGTCACATAATTCAATTCCATTTTGCACACCTATTACATTTCTAAAGCTAACAATTCAAAGAAGATTGTTATGGTCTTCCTGCAATCAGGAGGGAAGATCTGGCAGTGCTACAGGGGGACCACCACTGCAGTACCCAGAGGCAAGAGGTCAAGTTAAAATAAGAGCTCTGGAGATGTCAAGCAACTTTTTAAATGAAGGCCATCAAGCAAGTAGGTTACTGGACTGAAATAAAAGGAAAAATATCCTCGACTAGTCCTCCTATATACAAAACCCGGGGCTATTAACACCATTGGTGCTGACCTACCTCCACCGTACAGCAGGCGGCCACAGGGAAATGAGCTGCAGATCACTTACAAGTAGCAGCAGGGAAGGGGCAGCCAGGAGCAAGAAGGGGAGGAGTTGTTCAGGTCAGGGAGATGGTAATATGCCTAGTTATCCAATTCTGTCCTGTTTTCCATTATTATTCTACCCAATTTTAGGTGGGGTCGTGAAAGAAAATCTCTTACCATCAAGTTGACTGTTGACTTCTGGTCCATTAGTTCACAACTCAATAACTGTTTGATAATGACAATAATAATCCTAATAAAATCACTATTTCAATTAATAGTTGATTCTACAATTGTAGTAGACAAGGACTCCAATACAGGAAAATTCACATTTTTCTGTCTCGAATTCCTTAAATTCATGCATACTAGTTTGGTGCATGAAAAAAATCTCAGCAACATAATTTCTCAAGGAGCATGAAATTTGAAGTGCTAGCGAAAAGGATGTCAATAGACCAATCTAAAAATTGGATATTCTTAATTCATTCAGGGGAATAAGTTATGCAAAACAACAGCAAGTCAACAAAACATTAATAGCCCCATTACAGTGTAGAACTGCATTCATTTTAAGCAGTTTTGTAATATTTTGGGCTCTCAGTTCTATGCAGTTTGCATTGCTTACATTATTTAGTCAATTTCCTAGCACTGACAATAAAGAAATAGAACACACTATTTAAACTTATTTTCTTGCCCCACAGGTTCCTTGATGACTGAGAAAGTTACATATAAGGTAGCAACAAAGAAAACTGCACTGCTGGGCTGAAAGGTTAGGCTGAATGCTCAGTTGGTTAGAAAACAACTTGAGATGATTGCCCATTCCTCTAACAGCTGTAACCACTGATTCATTATTATATCGATGTTGCTAAATTCAAGTGCATCTAACCAACAGTACAACTTTGCATGAAAATCCATTAAGTCAAGGTCACGATAAAAGGATAAACT
The DNA here is from genome assembly GCF_017639515.1 of Carcharodon carcharias. Lineage (NCBI taxonomy): Eukaryota > Metazoa > Chordata > Chondrichthyes > Lamniformes > Lamnidae > Carcharodon > Carcharodon carcharias. The sequence goes on from NC_054470.1 coordinate 43,656,419, forward strand.
GCTTTGTGAGCAGAAATGAACAAAACGTGCAAAAACTACAGACTTATTTAATATATAAATGTGCAATGTTCAAAATAAAGTTCAACAGTAAACTTGTTAAATTGCTCAACAACCTAGCATGTATAAATCTATATTAAAACAAGAGCAAAATACTGCAGATGCAGGAAATCTGAAATAAAATCTGAAAATGCTCACCAGGTCAGGCAGCATCTGTGGAGAGAGAAACAGAGTTAATATTTCAGGTTGATTAAATATTTGCAATGGAAAAATCATGGAGAGACTGTGAAATGAATAATATTCTTTGTGCTAAGCCTTCCTGAGAACCTCATTGTAGTCAAACTATAAGAGAAACAGGTTATTAATTTTCAAACAATTTTCCATCTCTCCAGTAAACGATGGCTGCTGATGGGTCCAGCTGACGCATACTTTCCCCAACCCAGTTCTTCCCCCAAGTGGCCATCTGGAGGCACAGTATATCACTTCAGAGCCCGATCTGGTCCTTATGCAGCATCTGAACATGCCTATTTTCCGGCTGGGGTTACTTGTTCCAAGTTAAGTGCATCAGCTAGAGTGGTATTACAAGTGATCCAACCAATCTCCTTGAGCTAGAAGGTGGGGTGGTAGGAAATACTAAGTCAGAGCACCTGATGTTCATCACTATCTAGTGACTTCTGTTAAACATTCTACCTGTGAAAACAGGGCAACTGAGTAGGATTTAAAAAGTTGGCGCTAAAGGTTCATTCTGATAAAACAGCAGAAATACTCCTATTCAATGGGCAAGTACAATGTTCTACTTTGAAAAAAAATGAATTGACATAGAATGCTATCCATTCCTAGTAAAATTAATAAACACTATCAATGTTGCTTTTTATGAAAAATAATTGTAATTTTACATCAGCAATTGCACAAAATAGTGCAAGAAATTTTTCTAGGTGGGGTTGTAAATGGAAAAATTCTGGAATCCAGACCCTAAATATTTCTACCTCCCTCCCCTCCTTAAAACCCATTTCATTGACCAAGCCTTTTTAAACACTCTTCCTAACATCTCCTCCTATGGTTTGCCATTGTTTCTTGTCTGATTACACTTCTATAAAGTGCCTTGGGATGTTTTTCTACAATTATTTATGGTTACTGTTGCAATCATTGGACAGTTAAGTGGTTTTAATGGAACGTGGGTTCCAGGAAAGGGTTAGCGAGATTTGCCAGATGGAACCATCCTTTGCACTCAACTTGTTAAAAAAGAGTCATAAGCCAGCCTATGATAGCATGAAAGGCACAAAAGAAAATCCCATTTGGCAGGATGACTACAACGCAACATAGCAATAACAATTTTTTTTTAAATGAAAAAAGACATGCCGAAGTCTTATTTCTAGCCCCATAAGCAACACTCTATTCAGATTTGAAATTATTGTGTTGAAGTAATTAGTTCAAGACTGGACATATGCATAATCTTAGTACCTGGGCACTTAACAGTCTGCTACCCAGGTCTCCTTGAAAAAGAACACTTTTTCTTCAGCTTAACTAAAAAAAAAAGACAATATGGATGGCAGGATTTTTAACTTCAGTTCAGGAAGTGCAGGTCAGCCATTTCCCAATGCTGTGTTCCCACTCACCTGTTTTTTGGTCTCCAAGTGTTGGGTGCAGGATGAAGTCGGGGGCATCGCCTACCCAGGCAGGCCCGAGGCAGCAACGGAGGCAGGCAGATGGTAAGGCTAGCAGGTTAGAAGGCTTGCCTCCATTTACTGGGACATCTGTCCAGTTCAACTCATGGTTGTTAGGCCCTCTAGCCTGCAACACCACCCACCCCCACTCCCTCCATGCCCCTCATTTTTCTCATGCCCCAATGTCTCCTGTACATCCGCTATCCCTACTCACTCAGCATCCACTAGGAACAGAACCAATGGGCCATATAATAACACTGGCAAGTCTTTGAAATGCTCATGAATTAAGATAAAAAACAATCAGGCATTCAACATTCCCTTTGAAGAAAATTCTCCCTTTTACTTTCTCATAAAACTGTCAAACACAGCCAGTGAAATTTTCATTGAAGGAGCCTTTAACTTTGGCCAAGTAAACATGCAGGCATTGAAAAGCCACTCCAAAGATTAAGACATTATTAGGTAATAACACTGCTAAACAAAATTAGCAATGCCCTTTGTAACTGTGAAAAATACCACTGCTATGCTGAGTCTGTCAGTCAGTCTTGGAGCTCAGTCAAGTATTCACGATGAGGCCATCTGACAAAATAGACACCAGCCTGCTTCTGTTGATACAGTTGCCAGATGTACTCTATATGAATGCCTGAGCTCCAAGAATAACCAATGGACTCACCCCGGCAGAGGTTTGTTTACACAGTTGCCAGGGGACTGCTAGCTTTGTTTGACTGACATATTTATTACCTTTTCATAACAATCTTTGTTGGGTGTTTTTCTCAATGCTTTTGCGTTTATTTGGACAAGTTTAAAGGTTCCTTCAATGGGAATTTCACTGGCAGCGTTTGATTGACAGTGGTATGAGAAAGCAAGAGGGGGAATTTTCTTTAAAGGGAATGCTGAATGTTTTATTTTTAATTTTAATTCACGGGCATTTCAAAGATTTCCCAGTGTTATAATATGATTCATTGGTTCTGTAACTAGTCCATACTCGAAGAGTGCTTCAAAGACACAGAAGATGCCAGGGCATTAAATCAATGTGAAAATCCAAACACTTCATTGAAAACATGCTTAAAGATATCATAAACTATCTTCACGGAGGGTTGGTGGCACTGTGATTAGCACTAACATAACTTACCTGCTAAAACCAAGGCTACAAAGTGCTTCACAGAAGGCAGACATTTGGTCAATCAAGTCGGTGACAGATCTCTGCAAGAGCAACTCAGTCCCACTCCCCTGCCCTGTTCCCTTTGGCCCTGCAATTTTACCTCTTCAAGAACTTATCCAATTCCCTTTTCAAAGCCAAGATTGAATCTGTCTCCACCACACTCTCAGGCAGTGCGTTCCAGATTGTAACCATTTGCTGGGTAAAAATGTTTTTCCTAATTTTGCCTTTGATTCTTTTGCCAATCACCTTAAATCTGTGCCCCCTCTCATGGAGGGATTTAATAGCTTTCTGTATCACAACTGTTGTCTATGAAAAACTTGTTTAAAATCTGTCTGATTAAAAAAAAAGAATCTGGAAAAAAATTTAAAATATTTTTTAAATGATTTTACCACTATATCATTGATTATCTAATTTTAATTGTGCTGTTGTGGAAGTTTAAGGTTGGGATCCTCCTCACGGGTTTGGACAGTAAAATATATCACAAGACCACAGCTTTGTGCCATCTGATCCTTTGGCCAAAAGCAGCATTGGCAGAGGCCTGGATCAAATTGCCCACTCAATCTCAGCTACAGTGAGACAAGCAAGAAGTTTTACTGAGGGAGTATAAGGCAAAATGAGAATTGAAACAAAGACAGCAATTTGTTTTTAAGTTTAAGGTATTTTAATGTTCATTTTTGTTGTTGACCTCCTCCCAATCCAATGCCTAGGACAGTCTTCCACCATGCAGCCAGAATAATCTTGACGAAATCCTGTTTCAACAATTTCAAAGAAGGAATGAGCAACTATACTCAAATGTAACCATTCTTAGGTAATTATAATTTCATGACTTTGCTATAAAAATAAACAGCAAATACCAAACACTCAAAACAAGTGCCAGGGTTACTTTGGACACACTCCATTTCCCATTAAATTCTGTAAGGAACACAGAGCTCTTGTTGGCAGCAGCTCGGTGGTGTAACATTGTCAGACACACTGGTGTTACAGTCCAGACAGCTAAAAAATCCCTACTGGAACTTTTAGCCCAAGATTGATATTACAAAAATGCAGTGTCAGGGTTTGCTGAATTTGTGCACATTTGCTGCAGATGATTTCAATGGATCATGGAAAGGAACAGAACTATCATTTCTGGAAGGACAGCGGCCAACCTTAAGAGGTGTCCATTTTTTATATGTGGGTGGGTTGAACTGTACAAAATAAATTTGAAACTTGTACCGGCTATCAAACTTAATTAAAGCAGGACCAACTTCATTATGCAAAGACAATAGCACAAGAAAAAGAAAGGATGTAGCTCGCAAAATGTTGTACTTGGGGATGGAGATGACCACTCCTCAATAAAGCAGAGTGAAGTTCCTAAGGGGATGGCGTTCAAGGTATTTTTGACCTGTTGGATGACAACAATCTTTCAGTTGAAGCATAACAAATGAGGAAAGATATTTGCTGGATGAAAGACATTAGGACAAGGCATCAGTTGTGCAATTTTGGGCATGTTCCATTGATGAAGAGTGTTACTATAATTCAAAAACACTAATTATTAGTTTAGATATGCCTAACTTTGTTATGGTGGCTTTTAACTAACTGCTGATAGTTGCAGTCCAGAATTTTGTGCACTTCAAAGCCAATTTCTCCAATAAAGTAAAATAGATTTTGTTACACATCTATAAAACCTCTGCAGCACTTAATTTTTGTTCTAAACATCAATAATAAAAAGCAAAAAAAAACTTGTTCACAATCTAAAAGTAAAACAGGGAATACCAGAGGGGAATTCACACCTGAAACATCAACTTATCTGTTCACTATCTAGAGATGCTAACTGACCTCTATTTTTTCCAGGATGCCCTGATTTTATTTGATTTTACATGTTACTTGGAGTGCATTGACACTACTCCAACTGGTCTTGGACCACCAGCTGCTGTTCAGATTCCAGTCAGACTGTTTATGCAGTCGGTTCCTTTCTGGCTGGGGCCACCCTGTTAAGTAGGGAGATCTGTTAGGACCTCAACAGTCATGCAGAGTGTTATTTTCCAAAAGCTAAGACTAGTAAAATCCAAGCCAGGAGGAAATAATCCCAGCTCATTTCCAGACCTAAACGTCAGGACCCCGAATACATCCACAACGAGGTTACCACACCATGGCATTTATGCTCCCATGCAAACCAAAGCAGTTCAAAATTACCCTCCCAGGCACTCAACCTGTGTCCTGACATGACATATGCATTGCTATTTTAACATCAATGTAGAGAAATCATTTCATATCAGTGTCATTTGTGCATTAGGATTGCAGAAATTGTTGTGCATTTGGGTGCAGCAATCATCTAAGGAACATCATCATAGAATGATACGGCATTGAAAAAGGCAATTCACCCCGTTGTATCTGTGCCGGCACTTTGAAGCTATCCAACTAGTCTCACGCCTCAGCTCTTTCCTCATAGCCTTGAGGATTTTTCCATCAAGCATTTATCCAATTTCCTTCGGAAAGTTATTACTCAATCTGTTTCCACCATGCTTTCAGATAATGCATTCCAGATTATAACTCACTGCGTAGGAACTTTTCTCATTTCGCCTCTGGTTCTTTTGCCTATCACCTGAAATTTGTGTCCTTCGGTTACTGATCTTTCAGCCACTGGAAATACATTCTCCTTAAACACTTCATGATTTTGACAACCTCTATCAAATCTCCTTTACCTTTTCCTTCACTGATCCATGGAAGACAACCTACGTTTCTCTAATCTCTTCACTTAACAAAAGTCTCTCATCCATGTTACCATTCTAGTAAATCTACTCTGTCCCCTCTCTAAGGGGTGACATCCTTCCTACAGTGTAGTGCCCAGAATTGGATATGATACTAAAGGTTTACCATAAATTCCCTGTTTTTTGTACTCTATTTCTTTACTTATCAAACCAAAGCTCCTGTATACCTTTTTAGCAGCCGTTATAACTTGTCCTGCCATCTTCAAAGACTTGCTGCATATACCACTAGGGCCAGAATTTTAGGCTCGGCAAGCAGGCTCCGCTCGCCGAGGCGTAAAATGACATAGGGTGACATCAGGCGTGTGTCCCAACATCACTGCGCATGATTTAGATTTTCAGTTCGGCTGCACGCCCGCCAAACTGTCAAAGGCCTATTAAGGCCACTTAGAAACTAATTAAACTAATAAACTGAGCTGCCCGTCCAACCTTAAGGTTGGTGAGCAGGCAAAGAGCCCAGGCGGCTTTCCTATTTTTCATCCACAGGCGGGGTGAGGTTTCATGAAGCGTTTATAAATTGAATAAAAATTTTTATAAAAATTCATTGACATGTCCCAGCTCATGTGACACTGTCACATGACGGGACATGTCTTAAAATTTTTTCTTTTCTTTATTTAGATTTTTAAAACTTAAATTAATATTCCTGAGGCACCTCCGTACCTCAGAGATTTCTGCGCTCTTTTGCCCGACCACACAGGAAGCACTCAGCACTTCCGGGCGCACGTCATGCTGGGTGGGCTTTAATTGGCCTGCCCACATAAAATGGCGGTGCGGACCCGATTGAGAGCACCAATCGGGTCCGGGTCTGCACCCACCCCTGCCCCCACAAAACCGCCCCAATGGTGGGGGGGAGAAATTCTCCCCTAGGTGTCTGTGCTCCTACACGCCCTTTAAAATTGCACCATTTAGTTTATGTTGCCTTTTCTCAATCTTCCTATCAAAATGATTCACTTCACACTTCTCTGCATTAAACTTCATCTGCCACATGTCTGCCCATTTCAGCAATCCGTGTACTCTGCACGTTTGCTGCTATCCTCTTCACTGCTTACTATGTTTCTGAGTTTGTTATTAACAAACAGATGTCCCTAAATTGCTAGCCCATTATTTTGATTAGTTTCTATTATCTTTGGCTACATTGATGAATTTTGAGTATTTTTGCTGCTAAAGGTGGAACTTTCAGGATTCCACATACACAGTGCTTTTCATGCACATGAAGATGGAAAAATGCATCTATACAGAGGCTTATTTCACACTGATGAAGAATTATTTTGAAGTGCAGTCAGTATCGTTACGTCGGAAAACTCTGCAGTCAGTCGTTTGTGAAGAGCAAAATCCCACAAGAACCGATGCGAGATAATTGACATGTTAAGATGTTTCTGTGATGCACGTTGAGTGATAAATGTTTGTCAGGACAACCCCTTGCTCTTCAAATAGTGCCCTGGAATCTTTCTGGTCTAAGTCAAGGAGACATAGCCTCATTTTACTGTTCATCCAGAAAAATGTGCCTCTTACAAGGCAGCACTACTTTATTACTGCACTGAAGTGCCAGGTAGAAGAAAGGCAGTGAAGGCAATAAAAAAGAAAACCGATGAACTGTACTAAACCTTAAAAGTTTATGGAGCATTGTAGTTTTAAAGTTTAAACTAATTTTGAATTAATCTGCAAACAGATTACTAATACTATGAAATAAACCAAATATGAAACACAAGGCGAGTACAAGAGTACATGCAGTGGTACAGAAAACATTATTTAAAACAAAACCGTATTGCTTATATAGCCAATATATTAATCAAGTTAATGATAAGCATTTCAGGTACAAAGGAAAATCTTTATAAACGTTATTTGCAGTAATCAAGAACTCTCAAGATTTTTTTCAATATAAATTCAGTCATTGATAATACCATTGCACAACTTAGAAGATTTCATCAATTACTTCATAGGAAATCTGATTTTAGGTCAGCTTTCTCCAAATCGTGCCCGATAATAATTGTAATTCTCCATATGTACTTCAGGTTAAGTGTTAGAAAGGGTGGTTCAACACTTTCATCAAACTAATGACTATTGGGAATGAACAGCAACACAAAAATGAATTGTATGAATGCTATCATTCACTGATGCAAATCACAAGGCATCCATGGTATGCATCTTTTGACTGCTGCAATCAGAAAACCCAAATTCACACACCTAGTTTCCACTATGACCCAGCAGGTCATGCATCATTGCAGCCTTGGTTCAAACATAGACAAAAGAACTGAATTCCAGAAGTGAGGCAAGAGAGACTGCCCTGAACATCAAGGCAGAATTTGACTGAGTGCGGCATCAAGGAGCCAGAGCAAAACTGGAGTCAATGGGAATCAGGGGGATAACTCTCCATTGGTTGGAGTCATATCTAGCACAAAGGAAAGTGATTGTGGTTGTTGGAGGTTAATCATCTCAGTTCCAGGTTATCACTGCTGCAGAAGTTCCTCAGGGTAGTGTCTAAGCCCAACCATCTTCAACTGCTACATTAATGACCTTCCTTCCATCATGAAGGTCAGAAGTGGGATGTTGGCTGATGATTGCACAACGTTCAACACCATTCACGACTCCTCAGAGTACTGAAGCAGTCCATGTCCAAATGCAGCAAGACCTGGACAATACCCAGGCTTGGGTTGACAAGTGACAAGTAACAGTCACTCCACACAGTGCCAGGCACTGACCATCTCCAACAAGAGAGAATATAACCATTTCCCCATGACATTCAATGGCATTACCATCACTGAATCCTCTTCCATCAACATCCTGGGGGTTACTATTGACCAGAAACTGAACTGGACTGGCCATATAAGAACTGTGGCTACAAAAGCAGGTCAGGAGCTAGGAATCTTGCAGCGAGTAACTCACCTCCTTACTCCCCAGAGCCTGTCCACCATCTACAGGGCACAAGTCAGGAATGTGATGGAATACTCTCCGCTTACCTGAAGGAATGCAGCTCCCACAACACTCAAGAAGCTTAACACCATCCAAGTCAAAGCAGCCTGCTTGATTGGCACCTCATCCACAAACATTCACTCCCTCCACCACCAATGCATAGTAGCAGCAGTGTGTACCATCTACAAGATGCACTGCAGGAATTCACCAAGACTCCTTTAACAGCACCTTCCAAACCCACAACCACTACCATCTAGAAGTTCCCCTCCAAGCCACTCACCATCCTGACTTTGAAGTATATCATTGTTCCTTCACTGTTGCTGGGTCAAAATCCTGAAACTCCCGCCCTAACAGCACTGTGGGTGTACCTACGCCACTTGGGCTGCTGTGGTTCTAGAAGCGAGCTCATCACCACCTTCTCAAGGGCAATTAAGGATGGGCAATAAATGCTAGCATAGCCAGCGACACCCACATCCCCTCAATGAATAAGAAACAAATGTAACTTCATGATAAAGCAGCATTTCCAATGGCTAAGATGTGCCTTCCCATTTTTCTTTTCTCTATTAAAGTCAAAAGTCAACATTTAGACTCATCGTTTGAAAAATTCTGATCCTGTAAACCAAGCTTCCTACGCTCCCCACCATCCCTTCCCAAGAGGATGGGAGTTGTGATTTATTAGAACAGGTAACATTACACAACACACCAGCAACAGAGCATGCCTCACTCAGTACACAGAGGCCTGGATTCTGTAGTAGATAAATATCAGTGTTGACCTTTATTGAGGAATAAATCAGACAGCAGGTTACATCATCCACATATTTGCAGTTATAACATAGAAATTAGGAAGTTGCCATTCAATTTGCCCAGCTTCAAGCTTCAGTGTGCTGGTAATGGACTGAGAGGCATGGCATTCAAAGACATGAACAGTGTGAAATTGCTATACTTGCCCACTAGATGCCTATTAAGCAGATCAGAAAAATGTTAAGGCTTGTCCATTCAACTTCAAGTGATTTTTTTTTTTAAAAGCATAAGTGTTAATTACTTACAAACCACCTCTCTGGCACTGAAAAGATACTTTTACGAGCATGGAGTGTCATTCCTTCAGATTTAAGTTATTGCAATGTTTTAATTTTTTTAAACATCTCTTATCCAGCTCTCTTAATCCCATCTTTCGCTTCCTGTCTGTTTTGTTTTCTGAATCTGATTAGATAGAGGCAAGTTCTGTTGCCTGAACAACAGCAGTAGACCAGTTGAGTTTTGTGACAGCCCAGTAGTTCTTGAGATGATTTAATCATGCTAATCCACAAATGACAGATTATTGAATTCAGTTTTACAACTTTCCATTGTGAAATGTGAATTCAAGACCTCTGGATTGCTAGTCTATTATCATACCGCTAGGCTTCTACTACTGTTAACAAGAACAAAAATACCTGGAAAAACTCAGCAGGTCTGGCAGCATCTGTGGAAGGGAGCACAGTTAACCTTTCGAGTTCGCATGACTCTTCAACAGAACTAAGAAAAAATAGAAAAGGGGTGAAATATAAGCTGGTTTAAATTCCCCCCCCCTTAAACCAGCTTATATTTCACCCTTTTTCTATTTTTCCTTAGTTCTGTTGAAGAGTCATGCAAACTCGAAAGGTTAACTGTGCTCCCTTCCACAGATGCTGCCAGACCTGCTGAGTTTTTCCAGGTATTTTTGTTTTTGTTTTCGATTTCTAGCATCCGCATTTTTGTGCTTTTATTCTACTACTGTTAAATAGCTAAATTATTTTCCAGTGGCTTTAAAGGCAAATGACTGTCAAATGTTTACCAACGCCATCTTCTCTCATAGAACTGAAGTCCCTCATCGGTGGTACCATTTAAATCTCCATTGCACTCACTCCTGACATCACCTCACAGAAGAAACGACCTTGCAGAAGGCAAGGAAGAGACTGATGGGAGATAAACTTCAGTGTAACAAAAAATTGAGCTAGTGGTAGAAGCAAATGCATGTATGGCCTCCATCCTTCAAACAAGAATGGATTGATTCATGGAAATAGTGATTTTCTTCCTTCACCCCCAGCAGGTTCCTAGAAGGAGGGAAGATTTGGCCGTGAAGGGGAAGGAATGACAGTGCTTGACCTGGTTAAGCCAGGTCTGAAAATGAATGAGTAGGCTAGTCATTGCCTAGGTGCACTCCAACAAATGGCCATCATATTTAAGGAAAAAGGTAAGAAACATACCAAGCAAGGGAGAAAGTGCACAATTTAATAAGAATGAGAGTATCAAAGGCAAAGACAGACAGAGGTGAGGCAACAGTTGAGCAGGTCAACAACAACAAAAATGTTTATGGAGATGGAAATTGAATTTGTGGAATGGATAGAGAGGGTGGAAGTGAAAGGATGTCTTGATGACATACTATGGCTCACACGGAACGTCAGCTACACAGACACAAGAATTAGCTTTCGCATGCTTTTAACTTGTTCCATCTTACTATAAGCGTAACAAAAACATGGCTATGGGAGAGGGTGTCACATCTCCAACTTTGGTCACACTAAATAAGAGAAGTCAGAAAAATACACACGATATAATCTACTCCGCTATTCGTGAATTCATTCACTATATCAAACTATCAGCTAGTCAGCAAAAATCATGGCATCAGCATATCCCTGAAGATTATTCCTGCAGCACACATCAATAATGTGGGAATATAGGCATGGAGGAGAAGGTTATTCCTTTAACAGCATACTTTCAGAACTTGACTCTTTTACCAGTACTACTACAGCAACAGTGAAGTGCACAAGGTTAAAAAATTCTATCAGTTGACATGCATATATTTACTACTCTTTGAAAAATGATGTGTTCTACTACATTCCATTGAGGAACAATTTCTATATTCCTAACTCTCAAACAAGTAACAGTTTACCTTGAGTAATATTTGGATTTGAACCAAGGTTGTATCAAAAAGGTCGCTTTCTTTGTCTGACATTTGCTTACACGGGTGCTTTGTGTCTATACAAGGCAGTATTAATCTATTAACTGTCTTTGCCAAAGACTGCTACCTCATGTAAGTGGTAATTTAAAAATTTTCAAATTATGCTTCATTAACAGAGTCAACATTACTTTCATGCAAAACTCAAATTCAGTGGAAAAATCTAACCAGATAGCCCGCAGCACTCTATTTTGTATCAAATAACAAAATGGAGCCCAGGACATGAAAACAATTTTTATTTGATATCTCTGCCAGAAACAGAGAGATCTTTCAGTTCCTTCTCTGCATGCCAGGATTTAATTGTGTCCATGAGCTGATTAATCATATTTTAGCCATTTGGTAAAAAGGAAAAATATACTCATCTACCTCCCCATGAATATGACACTAGTATAGGATAAATGTTTTATTCTTGTTCTTTAGAATATTTAACATATAGTCAGTGGACAGCTTTTAGCCACATCCCTCCAACAAAACTTCTCGTGGTCAGAACTCAGTTGGAAGAGATTTAATTGGGTTAAATGCTGACAGAAGAGAAAACGGAGAGTTTGGCCTTAATAGGAACTCAGTGCAGAGACATGGTCGGCCTTAGCTATAAGACCAAGCTGGTAAATGAAAATTAGTTGTAAGCAAATTTTATTTTGGATTCAAAGGATGGCAAAGCCAGCATTTAATTCCTTTATGCCCATCCCTAATTGCCCTGAAGATGGTGGTGGTGAGCACCTTCTTTATGACTATTTAATGGCTTACTTGGCCTTTTCAGAGGGCACTTGAGTCAATCACATTGTTGTGGGTCTGGAATCTCAGAAAGACCGGGTAAGAATGGCAGGTTTCCTTTTCTAAAGGACCTTAGCAAACAAGATCAGTTTTTGTGACAATTCGGTAGTTGCATCATCATCATTACTGACACAAGCCTTTTATTCTGGATTTATTTAATTTTCTGAATTTAAGCTGTCATTATGGGATCTGAACTCATACCTCTGGATCATAAAATCAGATCTCTGGATTACTAGTCCAGTAGCATAACCATTATGTTACCTTCTCAAATAAGTCAAATAAAAATGGTTGATAAACTGTAATTAATAGGTTTAAGTTAAGAGCATGGAAATGGCAGAATCAGAAACTTAGACTAGGGATGTGCGCAACATGCATAATGCCCCTGCATCTGTAAAATTCAAATTCATGAAGTGTCAGTTGTGTTATCCTGGCAGAGGAATGCTGGTTATACTTCATCGCATATGTGGAGAGGGAAGCTTTCCAGTAGATACCCCACAGATGGAGAAGAATAGTGAAGCAGAACAGACGAAACAGATGAATACCCATAGAAAGAGTAAGAGGAACCGGCATAGGGTAAAATAAAACAAGTTCAGGTTTATCCAAAAGATACACAGTACTTCATAACTATGAGGATGGAAAAAAAAAGAGACACAAGGAAGGGTAATCCAGACCACAGCCCTAAATGGAATTCCCCATATATAACAACACTTGCATTTATATAGTGTTTTTCCATGATCTAAGGACGCCCCAATGCTCTTCACAGCCAATTATGTACATTTTAAATGAAGTCACTGTTTTAATGGAAGGAAACAGCAAAGAGAATAAAAACCAGACAATTTGCTTTGATCAAGGGATAAATAATGGGCTAGGGCAGAACTCCCTCACTCCTCCTTCAATAGTGCCGTAGCATCTTTTAGGTTCATCTGAGGTAACCTCCTCATCCAAAAGATGGCACTTCAGACAGTCCCCTAGTATTACACTGAAGTGTAAACCTAGATTATGCATTCAAATCTATGGAGTGGGGCTGAAAACCACAACCTTCTGTCTCAAAGGAGAGTGTGCTACTGATGAGCGCTGGTAGCTGGCTCTGAGTAGAAAGGCAGTATCCTTGAGAAGGGGCAAACATTAGCTGGTCCAAGTTAATTATCAGCAACAACTTAATAATAATGAAAAATCAACAAAGCCAAATAATGCATAGAGCTCCATAGTTTTGGAGCAGCCATCAAAAGTCCCAAATGTATGCTGCATCCTAAGTAAGGAATGTAATACAAAATCCAGAAAACCTCTGGAAGGGAGATCAAGCACATGAAACTGATGCTTCAACTAGGAAACAATGACCTGGGAAACAGTAAATTAAATGGTGTTAAATTTTAGATTAGGTGCAAGTCTTTGAATGTACTGATCTTCAGATTAAAACTATTGCCATGCACTGAATGAGTTATGGAAGTGGAACAAACAGGGTAAGTCAATAAATACAAAAACAGAATTACCTGGAAAAACTCAGCAGGCCTGGCAGCATCGGCAGAGAAGAAAAGAGTTGATGTTTCTTCTCCGCCGGTGCTGCCAGACCTGCTGAGTTTTTCCAGGTAATTCTGTTTTTGTTTTGGATTTCCAGCATCCGCAGTTTTTTGTTTTTATCTATTATATATTTTTAAGTCAATAAATATATGGCTGAAAAGCAAGGAATCGCATTATCAAGAACATGTCTATAACACTAGAAAGGAAATGTCTTAATGACACTGGTGCTCAGAAAAAGTACACCTGGGTTTGATGAGAAATAACAAGAGATCTGTTGCCAAAATGGGAATACATAATAGATCACTGTGTAATGGGAGATAAGATTTATAGGTAATTGCAAGGCTTGAAATAGTATTAATTGTAATAATAGATAGTTTTATTTATCCGGAGAGACTGAAATAAGACAAAATGTTCTCAAAAATGTAGAGTATTTAGAATCTATCCTTAATCAGAATGTTGCATGCCCAAAAAAGAGAAGTACTACAGCTGAATCTAGATGCAAAGCAGAAGAATTAATTGACCTGAAGGTAAGAGAATACTTAAGAAATAATTACCACATCCTAATTAGGCTTACATTGAAAAGTTAAAAATAAAAAGAATCAAATATATTGGAATAGAAATTAAATAACGCACTGGGATCAAAGGGAACCTCATTCATATTAACTGACTGAAAAAAACATCAGGTCAAATATTAGGCCAGCAGTGGGAGCTATTTAAACAGATGATATGAAATTTTCTTCATTGTATACAGAACACAAATTATGTATATTACAACATTCATTCATAACTTTTCCAAGTGCACAATACAATAGTCAACTGCACACACTAAACTTCTCACAAACAGCAAGTGAAATTAATGAGTAATTAATCTGTTATTGGTGGTGTTAGTTGATGGAGCAATCTGGCCAGGATGAAGTACTGGTTAAATATGTTCTGATTAGAAGCAATGGGGTTATGTAAAAGGCTGATGCCCCATAGACAAAAAAAAAATACCTTTAAAGAAAAGAGGTTTAAAAACTAAGCATGAGATAAATGTATGGAGGAGGATAATACAGAAAACTCCTAAGGGAAATACTAAAAGTACAGAAAGGAAACAAAAAGGATGGTTATGAAAACTGAGAGAATAAGGAAGAAGATTAGTTAATATTTAGGTAATCAGCAGAACCTTCTTGTTCTTGAGAAGTGCAAATGCATCTGCTAGTGGATAGTTATAGATATGCCTGGGAACCTGCACACTTTTTTGTATCAGGAACCAGTGACCAAAAAAGCAGATTACTAAATGGGTTTTAAAAGTTATCAAATGCCTGTTTTTTTTAAACTGTTCAAAGCATAATTTGTAACAAAATAGGAGATCTAGGAAGGAGAAAAATCTAATTAATTATGCATCTATGAACACAATTACCTAAAAAGATAAAGTATTTTTTAAAATCTAGATACAGATAAAACATTTAGATGTTTCTTTGTTCAAAATTTCCTCCCCCTCTTTGCAAGTTAATGTTATGGGGGGCGTAGGGGATGAGTTGCTGGAAACAAGTTAATCTCAGAGCTTCTCCACAGGTTCAACAAGCTTATCCAAAGAATAGTTCAGCCATGTAAAGTTGAAGGTTTGATCCCTTTTCTTAATGGAGTGAGCTGAATTTAGCAGAGGGATCAATAAGGTGTACTCACTGCCTCTGGATTAGGAGCACATTCAATCTTCTCTGGGTCCAGATATGGTATTTTAAATGAAGGTAGCACATTCCACCCTTAGGTGAGAAGTAGGACTCATAGGTCATATCTAATGAACTACTGAAGTAAATAGGTGACTGCCTCAGGAAGAGAAACGTCTGGTCATGGTATTCCAGTTGTCTTATTCCCCCATCCTTTATAGGTAAAGTGAGAAAACTCAGATCAGAAATACACATTTTTTCCTCAACTCTGCTCCAAATATGTCCTTTATCTCTAACTTCAAAAAACAGATTTTATCATACTTGTCATCTTTTGAGCTTTACAGACAGTTTAAATTTTGCTAAAATCTGTATAGTTTTATACTATGACCCAACAATCAGTAAGATAAGAATTGAACTTGTCCAAAATCATTCACATAGACACTAGAAATTTCTTCAGGGGCTCTGCTGATGTGCCTCCATAACTTTGTGAAAGATTGGTGCAAGCCCCAGAGACAAGCAAGCAGGATTTCCACCAATCTTCCCTTGAATCATGGCAGCCAAATAGGAGAACTCGCAAGGAAAATGCCTGTGAATATCGTTGCACTGAGCAGAAAGAGACTTTCGTCCCAACAATCTTGGCAAGTTTTAAATGTAGAGTATAAGAACAAAATGCAAGTCAACCTTACCCAGTACTTTTACCACACAAGCACTGCAGGACTCCATCGAGTAAGCACATTTTGCCTTCCTATTTCCTACCTTCATCAGTAACCTAGCAGATGCCATTTTAAAAATATTAATACCATCTATTTTTAAAGCATCTACTGAGAGCAGTAACTATACAAATACATAATTTATATTTAACACAGACAGGGCTAATAAAGCTTTAGCATGATGTCATCCATCAGGCACCACTTCACAGTGGTACCAAGTTCTCTTTAGTAACATTCAAATATGTAAATGGTGATTAAGCAAATCAAATAAGTGACTAAAATGGGTGAAATCCTGCTGGAGGAAACTTAAGCTCAATTTGCTAGTCAGTGGTGTTTTATAAAGAAATCATCGGCAAGTAATCGGCTATTGAAGCTCTTCTAATCAGGATGCAGAACATCTCTCTCTTTCTCATGAATTCAGATCAAAGGTCTTGATGAAGATGGCACAGTCTCTCATAAAGTTCAAGTTTGAAAGCATGTGGTCAGTCTTCCAGTCTTTAAAGATGGAAACTGGGATAGGATCGCAAACTGCTCCCACTTCTTTAGCCAGGTCTTTATTTTCATGACAGAAACATAAGGCCTACTGCACCTCGAAATCCTACAACAATCCAAAGCCTCTGCATACAATGCCAAAACTTCAATGCACTACTGCTCCAGCATGCAGTGCCAACTACTGCTCCAGCATGCAGTGCCATCCTCTGAAACTTTGTAATGCATTAGTTTAAAAAAAAGATTGCAATCACAGCTTTGTTTGGGCACCAAAGCATAAAAAATGAGATGTTAAGTATCTGCTGGATATTCCTGCTGCTTTCAAAGATTCTTGTGCCAGCAACATTTTGCACTTTTAATGTCATATATTGTCCCAAGGCCCACAGGAGAATACAAGCTAGTAAAAGAATTAGGGCAAATGTATTGAAAAGATAGGTTTTAAAGGAAACTTTCAATGATGGGGAGGAAAGTACCAAGGTAGGACCCAAGCAGTTGGAAGTTCTGCCATTAGTTGACAAGTGCTAGAGTCAGAAGACCACAGACACAAGTGTGGATTTGTAAAGAAGGACAAAGACTTTGAAATAGAAACAGAAAATGCTGGAAAAACTCAGCAGGTCTGAAGAGGAGTCATAATAGACTCAAAACATGAATTCTGCTTCTCTCTCCACAGATGCTGCCAGCCCTGAGTTTTTCCAGCACTTCCTGTTTTTATTTCAAATCTCCAGCATCTGCAATATTTAGTTTTTATTATAGTGACAAAGACTTTAAATCTGGTGCACTGGGAAACAGGGAGCCAGTGGACTCCAGCAAAGCCAAGCCTGATAGAGACAGAACAAGGTGGACGTTGTGCTGGTGTTGGAAGTAGCTCAAAAGATCAGTGATGAAGGCTAACAATACAAAATCTCTTTTTTAAAAAAAACATATTTTTGAAGCATTTCTCTCACAAAAAGAGGAAAGAAATTGAAATTGATTTTAAAATA
The DNA here is from genome assembly GCF_017639515.1 of Carcharodon carcharias. Lineage (NCBI taxonomy): Eukaryota > Metazoa > Chordata > Chondrichthyes > Lamniformes > Lamnidae > Carcharodon > Carcharodon carcharias. Next base: position 43,673,984 of record NC_054470.1, read on the forward strand.
AACTTTTTATTACAAACATTTTTGACAGAATGTCTAGGTCCTATTTTCCAGAGGGAGATTTTTGCATAAGAAATTAAATTAAATGTGATGCCCATAAAGGATGGCAGAGGCTTTGGATCCAGAAACCTAAAACAATCAAAGCCCTAGAGATCACGTAGACACCTTGCCTCAAAGTATAGAACAGCAAAAGGAAAAAAGTTAAATTAAATTATGCTTACCTTTTGTTTTATAAAAACATGCCAAACTTGAGAAAAAGAGTCCCCGTCAGTGCAATGGGGTGCTCAGAGCTTACACAATCAAACTGAAGGCAACCTGCATAGATTCAGAAGTAAAGTACTTCAAGAATCATTGCGCAGAACGTCTCACTCGATCATGACTTATTAAACAAAATGAGGCAAAATCTCATGGTCTCGACACAATGCAGAAAATTGGCAGTGTTTTAACCATCACTTAAAGAAAGGTTCCTGCAGCAAAATTTGGTCAAGGAAAACATTGCCTTTTATGGTTTATTTACATCTTTCTGTGCTCTCAGCAACCAGGTATTAAATAGACATTTATCTGCATCACAGTTCATCTACCTCATAAAGTTAACTAGATTAAAACAAAACTCTTTAACTAGTAAGAAGCGTGATCCAAATAGGGCAAGCCATTAGACTACATTACATTAGACTGTTCCTTGAGATAGAGGACTGTTACGATGCTTTGTGATTTAATTATCTCATTCAACTGACATAAATGAGTCCAAGTGATAGGAAGTCAAGAACAGAACTTGAGAAAATTTTGGCTGAAAGCCATGTTCTGCCACATAAGCTATCTTGAAAGCCCGAAAGTGGTACCAGGAATAGTCTATTGTCAGTTTCCACCACCAGTATTTTCATATTGAAAACGAAATTCATGCCAATGTGGCAATTAGACAATGGATAAAACCAGACTCCACTGATCACAAGGTTATACATACAGACTTCTACTCAAATCCAAGAACTGCATAAGTCTCGCAGTCACACTGGCAGCCACTGAACCTTTATAACAACTGGCATTATGTAGCTCCTTTAAGAAAAAAATTGATGCTTTATAACAGAAATAGCTAAGGAAAGAGATACAGAGCCATGAAAGGTATGGTTATGAGAGGTGACTAAAAAGGTCAATGAAATTGGTTTTGAGTAGACTACTCCTTCCATTACTTTGCAGATGATTGGAAGCAAAATGGTGGGCAGTAATTGGCCGAGTTGAATGTGTCATTCTTTGTTGATGGGGCATACCTGGGCAATTTTCCATACTGTCCATCAGATGCCAGTGCTGTAGTTGCAATGGAGCACCATTAGCTATGCTTCAGTTTGTTATGGAGTACAGTCTTCAGCCCTAAAGCAAAGATATTGTCAGGCTCTGCAACTGATATTGTCCAGTGCACTCAGCTGTTTCTTGATGTCATGTGAAGTAAATTGAATTGGCTAAAAACTGGCATCTGTGGTGGTGAGCACCTCAGGAGAAGGCCAAAAAAGATCATTCTCTTGTTACATCTGGCTGAAATTGATGACTCTGAACATTTTTTTTGTACTGTCATGCTGGGCTCCACCATCACCGAGGATGGGGATGTACACATGAAGTTCTTCCTCCTGTTAGTTGCTTAATTTCCCGCCATCATTCACAATGGGATGTGGCAAGACTGTAGAACTCTGACCTGTTCCGTTTGTTGTGGGATCTCTTACTTTGTTTGTAGCACGCCACTTCTACTGGTTGACATGCATGTAGTCATGTGTTATAGCTTCATTAGTTTGGCACCTCATTTTTAGGTAAACCTGGTGCTGCTCCTGGCGTGCTTCTCTGGACTCAATGAGCCAGTGTCAGTCACTTGTGTTAGGGGTAATGGTAGAATGAAGGATATGCCAGACCTGGAGATTACAGACTGTAGCTGTATTCAGTTCTGCTACTGCTGATGGTCCAAAGCACCTCATGGATGCCTAGTTTTGAGCAGATGATCCATTCTGAATCTATCCCACTTAGCACAGCAGTTGAATCACACAACACAATTAAAGGTATCTTCAGTGTGGAGACTGGCACTAACATGGACTGGCTGCTGGCTGTTCCTACCATTGCTCTCATGAACAAATAGATCTGTGACATCACTTCATGAGAATGAGGTTATTCCCCCACACTGATTCTCTCACCACCTAAGCTAAGCCTAGTCTAAAAGCTAGGTCCTTCAGAACTCTCAGGGTGTTACTGAGCTATTCTTGCCATTGGATACTGATATACTTTGGGTGCGAGACTTCAATGTCCACTGCAGCACATCAATATCTTGGTATGGGGCATAAAGTTAGGGAATTACTCCTGTAAGAATGTGATTCTCTGTAACAAAAGAGTATTGGAAGTGAAGGCCCAAAGCATTCACAATTTTTGTTGAGCCTGCTGGTAACTTCTACTGTATTTAACAAAATTCAAATAAAAACCTTATTTTAACCTGGGCAATCTAACAAGAAAACAAAATCAGCAAACTGGTAAATAAAAGTACACTCGACAAGAGCAAAAACAAGTTCACTTTTCTATTTTAAAAAATCTAGAATGATAGCCTAGGTTATCCGTTATCTGCTTTGGCGCAGTTCATTCCTCTCCTCCAATGCCCTTGATCCAAAGATTGCCACGGTTTCAGCTGCTTTAGTCATTCTTCTGGTGCTATAGGAGGACAAACCGATACTCCCCTACAGCAAGTAGCAGTGCAGAGAAGTTAATGAGTCAGTGGGTACTCTGGACCACCGCCTCACCGGCAAGTTGCTTCCATAAAAGTCAGAAGTAATTGAGAGTGAATTTGTTCAGTCAAAGTATCATGTCCAAGGTGGCAAGTGGATGGTACTTGGTTCTAACAAGAACAGCGTGCAATCCCAAAGGGTGAGGTGATAAATAACGAAAAGTCAGACTGGGAACAGCACCATCTGCCACCCTTACTCAGTTCAGCCTACATGTGATTCCAGATCCACAGTAATGTGGCTGACTCTTAAATGCCCTCTGAAATGGCCTAGCAGGCCACTCAGTTCATGGGCAATTAAGGATGGGCAACAATTGCTAGCCTTGTCAGTGAGACCTCACATCCCATGAAATAATAATTTTTTTAAAAACCTACTGATGTTCATTATGCCCATCAAGCATTTAACATAGGAAATAGGGGGAGTAGGCCATTCGGCCTATGGAGCCTGCCCCACAATTCAAACAGGTCATGGCTGATCATCTATCTCAACACCATTTTCCTCCACTGTTTCTCACTGATTTAATGACATCCTCAATATAGGCTGAGATGAAGCTGAATATATCAATGCCTGTACAATACACATGTATACACACCAAATTATCATTTATAAAAACACCAATTGATAGACAAAGTATTTTACTGGCTCACCTATTTCCTCCTTCATTTGTCTTCAAGCAACGCACTTGTTGAGGGTTAACTTTAGAAGTTTCATTCACACAATGAAGTTTCAGATTTGATTAAAGTTATTAAGTTACAATAGAATGTAGTTTCTACAAACAGATAATTCAGATGCTTCACAAAAGATTGTTATACACTCTCATGCATACACTGTGTAAACACACCCTTTTCACCCTGAAACTTATCAAAGAACACATCTTTGTTTGCATGGTATCACAGAATGGAATCATTAAAATTAAATGAATTTTAATCCCAACATCAAGTATTTATTATGCTGTGTTAATATGAAAGTTTTGCACTCATTTCCATTTCCCAAGCAAATCTGTAACAATTTAAATAAAGCCTCCAAAGCATAATACCCTATTAACTATTATATCTACATCTCATATTGCATGGCACTGAAACCTACATAAATTCTATCTCTCACTTGACCCAGTGCAACAAAATGCCTAGAGGAGGCAGGTCAGCACAAGAAATTGAATTAGTTTGGAAGCTATATACATTTTTTTATTCATTCATGGGATGCGGGCGTCGCTGGCCAGGCCAGCATTATCGTCCATCCTAATTGCCCTTGAGAAGGTGATAATGAGCTGCCTCCTTGAACCGCTCCAGTCCATGTGGTGTAGGTACACCCACAGTGCTGTCATGAGGGAGTTCCAGGATTTTAACCCAGCGACAGTGAAGGAACGGCGATATATTCCCAAGTCAGGAAGGCAAATGACTTGGAGGGGAACTTCCAGGTGGCGGTGTTAAAAGTTTTCAAGCTTTCCTCTCCTTATTTTATCAATGGTCCACACAACCATAGATAAGCAAAGCCAATTAAGCTGTCTAGAATGATTGCTCACAACTTGTAGATGTCAATTGTTTAATACTTTGCTCAAATGGTTGGTCTGGTTGAATACTCTAATAAGAACAACCCACACCAGCTGTGGAGTGTGAAAATCATGCAATAAGTTAACAGTAAACATATACTCAGCCTTCAGAAAAGTCAATCTTTCTTCAGGTTTATTACAACTTTTCCTAAAAGTCAGAAAGCATAACCACTAAAGCAAACCTAACGAATGGCTTCTCCGGCATAAATCAAACCTTTTTAAGGCCTCCTTCCTCCACAAACACACTCAAGACATTCTCAGTTCAACTTGATATCAGATTACAAACTGCAGAAATCACATTGCAAAAGGAGAAAATTAGGTTAGAAATAGGCCAGGTAACTGAGGATTTTGTCCAAATTGTGCATTACAGTGCTCAGTTCCACTGCAACATTTGGAATCCAACAATTTTATCCTCTACGTATAACTAATACTTTAAAAAGCAGTCACATTATACCTTGGTGTAGGCTTGAAATAGAAACCTTCCAAATTGGCTTTTAGAAATGAAATGTGTATTTCTGCTTTACATTCATGTTCCCTCCCAGGCCCATTAATCCAACCTTATAAGTGTGCAAAGGGAGACGCCTGGCTGGAAATTGACTCATGGGAAGTCCAGGTTTCAAGTAACAAAGTTTCACTGTAACATATGTATCATCAATACTCTCTGGCTGCTATCAATAGCACTTTTTGGCAATCTTTGGAAGCTGCACTTCTGACAAAATAAAAATGCTCAGTCATTTCATTTTATTTAAAAGCCATTGAATTCTTGCCTCCTTCATCATTACTGCTTTACCAACTTAACCACAAATGGATTCTATATGGACGTTTGATATTGATTAAACTAATATTAAGAAAATTAAGTGCTCTAAACTGCCAAATAATCTGTCCCAGTTCCGTGCCATCTCAATTTAAAACAATGTTTCATGGAATAAAATAGGTTCTAAATAACTTACCTTTCAATTGTTCCAAATATCCAAAGAATAATGTAGCTTGTTTGCTTTTCTTTTAAAATGAAAACATTTAACTCAACAATTAATGTTTTTGTTTCAAATACTTAGCTTTATTGCATGAGGGTTCCTAACTTTTCTTTTAAAAAAAAGTTTGTTAAATACAGCCCCCCAAAAAATTTTATAGAATGAGATTAATAATTCATATTAATTTAACACTTGTTAATTTAGATAATACAGTACTTTAATCAATTCCATGAATGTAAAAAAAGGATTTTCTTTTCATAACCCATCCCTATACCACACAAGTTTTTTTAGTGATGGAACAGGGAGAGTTAAAGTGAGTATATCTGGGTTTTCAAAAGGCATTTGGCAAAGCAGCACATCATAAACTTGTTAGCCAAATTGAAACCATAGGATTAAAGGAACAGTGGCAGTGTGTATATGAAGGTTAAGGCACAGAAAGCAGAGGGAGTAGTCGTGTTCAATTGATTTTCAGACTGGAAGAAAATGCGGAGTGATATTACCTTGGGGTCAGTATTAGGACGACTGCTCTTTTTGATATGCTGTATATTAATGACCTGGACTTGGATGTACAAGTACAGGATTAAAAATTATGCCATGGCACAAAACCAAAAATATAGAAAACTATGAGGAAGGCATTTACAGACTTCAGATGATCATAGAGTGGTTAAGTGGGCAGACACTTAAATTTAAATTTAACACATGTCATGATGCCTAAATAGCCAAGTGGTTATGGTACTGGGTTTATATACCCCAAGATCAAGAGTTCAAATCTCACAATGGCAAACTATGAAACAACTTAACTTCATCAAGAGTTCAAATCTCACAATGGCAAAAACTATGTAACTTCATCTGAAACAGATAGAAACGGGTTTGTACTCGAAAGAGTTACATTTTAGTTGGGTCAATGAGGACAAGACAATACAAAATAAATTAAACAATTTTAAAGGGAGTACAGGAAGAGTGAGAACTGGAAGACGTATGTACACAAATCTTTGGGAGGTAGCAAAACAAGTTGAGAAGGTGTTAAAAAAGCATGAGACTTTGACTTTATTAACAGCAGAATAAAGTACAAAGGATTGGTGGTCTTGTGGCACAGTGGGTAAGTAACCTGAGCCAAAATTTCTGGGTTCAAGTCCCACCCCAGGACTTGTTAGCCAAGGAAGATGCATTCGTTACACAGCCAAGCAGGTTGAGTATCAACCTGCAAATCCTGCCAGTGGCAGGTGGTAAGAGGGGAAAGATTCCTGGTCAGCCAGGCGATGGAAAGTTGGAGCCTTTACCATCACTATTCATAGCTCCAGGCCACAAAATGCATGTAAAAGTGCATGTTATCACAGAACCTCAAGATTTTCTCAATGAACTGTAACACACCACGACAGAGCACAAAAGGCAGGAAGTTATGCTAAACCTTTAGAAAACACTGCTGAAGTAATGTGTTCAATTCTGGATACCAATTTCAGGATGTCAAGGCCTTAGAGAAGGTCTAGAAGAGCAACTTCAGTTATGTGGAAAGACTGGAGAAGTTGGCATTGTTCACCTTAGAGCAGAGAAGGTAAAGAAGAGATTTGATAAAGATGTTCAAAATATTGAAAAGTTTTGACAGTTTTTTTCCTATTTACTCTGTTTCCTGTGGTTAAAGCATCAGTGACTAGAGGACACAGATTTAAGGTGATTGGCCAAAGAGCCAAGGGCAGCAAGAACCACCTTTATTTTAAGCACAAAGTTGGTGTGAGCTGGACTACATTGCCTGACAAGGTGGTGGATGCAGACTCAATAATAACTTTTAGCGGGGTCTTGGACAAGTACTTGAAGGGGGGAAATTTTCAGAGCTATGGGAAAAGAGCAGGTAATGGGACTATAATAACACAAACTGAAAAAACCAGAAATGCTCAGCAAGTAAGGCAGCAACTGTGGAGAGAAAGAGTTAATTGCCCAGAGTCTCCACAAACCTTTAAAAATGACGGGTGGATCCCAGATCCAAAAGTTCTGCCCCCATTTCTGACAGATCCCATTTTCGTCAGTGGTGGAAAGGGAGTTAGGTATGACTCTTACATGTGGGAAAGTTGAACTCAGCAGGACCATTTGAACTCAGTGCAGAATTCAAACAGACCTAGTTTTCACTGTAGCAAGGGCCTTAGCCTGCAGTGTGGGAGTTACGGACTTTTAGAGCAGTCGGAAAAGCTCCTGAAGGATAGATAAGGTCTGCAGAACTGTCAAGCTGTTAAGTTAATTAAATCTCCAGCCTTTTAAAATTAAAAAAGCCTGTCTGTGCCAGAGAGTTGAAAGAAGTCTAGCACAGCAGTCACAATAGCTGTTTGTTGACATTATCCCAGGGGATATCATTATGGCATTATTAATGCTTGGTTGCTTTTGAAAACCTATCATTATCGCAGTAGGAGATTCCAAATTCAGTTTGATTAACAGCTCAAAATGGTCCATAAAGGATTAGCTGTCTTTGTGGGGTTATGAATATAAGTCTGTTTGTTTTTATAATGGATTTTTACTTATGGGATACAAATGTTTTGAGTGCACTTTCATGAATAGGGGTGTCTTTTATTTATAGGAAGGGAATAGTAAATATTTAGACTTTTATTTTGTTCCATCTCAACATGGCTCCTGAGATCTGGCCATGGTGGATAATGGGTGAGTTTGTATGGGGGCTATACAGGGCATGAGGGTGGCTGGGAGGGCATGGATTGGTATTAGGTTCGCAAGGGAATGGGTGGAGCAGTGATAGAGTGAGGATTGAGGAATAGTAGGTCTCAAATTTAACAAAACAACCAAGATGAAGTTCCAGAGAACCAAGGTGGGCCTTTTAAACATCCCCACTTGGCACTCGGCAGCTCAAGGCTACCTCTGGGGGGGGTGACAAGCCACTCTCTAACCTGCACTCACCCCCTTCCTCCCCCAGAGCAAAGATCCCACCATTTGGGGGAGTTTCTCCCAAATTAGGTGTGATGAGCCAGAATATATCCTGATTCACACTACCTTGGGAGCAAAAATTCAGGCCAAAGTTTTAGGTCAATGACTCTTCATCAAAACTTCTCCCTCTACAGATGCTGCCAGACCTGCTGAATATTTCCAGCATCTTTTTTATTTCAAATTTCCAGCATCTGCAGTATTTTGTTTTTGTGATGAGATAATGGAACCACTTGGGCAGCTCTTCCAAAGATGGGCACAATGGACGGAATAGCCTCCTTCTTTGCTGTTTCATTCTATTATTCAATGAAAACTAATTAAATATCTAAAAATGCATGCACAGCCAGTAAGGGAAAGCAGTACAAAGCCACTCACTGAAGCGTCTACAATTTAAAAATTAGTACGGTAATTCCTTCTTTTCACAGACCAGTTCTTTTCATTCCATATACTCATATTGCTGCGTACAACTGAAAGACAGCTGGCTATTCAATTCACAATGTTCAACTTTTGTCATCAACTTCTAATTAGACGAGTTTTTATGTCTCGATGTATGGGTATGGACATAGCCGTGCGTGATATGATGCATCATGTGCAAAGAGTAATTCTGCCACAATACAGTAATATCTTTATGTCCATTTATGCCTGTTTTGATTACAGCAACCACTTCAATCACTTCTACATAACATAGTGGTCTGTTCAGTCTAGATTGTTTGATTTAGTATAACTCATACTTTGCGCTGCCTTTAATTTCTCATGAATTTAAATGGATCGCGGATATCAATATACAAACTATGTAGTGAAGCACAATTACAGAAACATATACTGCTATATTTCCCAGTGTAATTTTATCAGCTCTCTATCGCTCAAGTTAAGTAAATACTGTTAAGTAATAAAGGAAGAGGGATTTTGAAAACAATTTGCAGGGTTTTCTGAGATGGATGGTTACCACATTGAAGGATTTGAGCTTTTGAAAAATCTCATGTGTCTGTGCTACCTACCTTAATTTAATGTTTAGCTTATTCACACAAGGGTGGCAATTATTTGAAAATGTTTAACTCGCTAAACCATAAAGATTCATCCTATGCAAATCAACATTTTCTTAGAGCTTGCTTGCGTTATGGTCTATTGTTGAAATGACCAAAAATACTTTAGTCAACTGACTCAAATATTAAACCTGATTACTTTAGCATTGTATTTCAACCAGATCAAAGTGTGAAATATATATAGCAATGTAACTGTCTCACTGCTTCATATAACATCAGTCTTCAATGGAACCAACAGCTAAAAAACATTTTGAAGTTTTAAAACCGATTATATTCCATTCAGACATTCCTTCAAGCACACCTAAGATACTTAAATATTGCCAGATGGGATCCATTAAATTAATAAAATCCTTTGCAGCCACGTAATTCTTCATGCCCCTCAAGAAGAGGACAAAAGAATCCATGCCATTACAGGAGTTTCAGCATGATGTATTCGTTTAGATACAAGAGAATAAAAAATCACATTAAATCTGATGATGTGGAACAATACACATCAACAGTACTATTTAGGTATCACTTTCTTCAAATTCAAAACTTCAAAGTAGAGATTTGCTGAGAAGCTTGCCATTTGACTGCCCACCCTTAAATGATAAAAAGTAAGCTTAATTGCTCTGTTTTAAAATTTAAATCCATGTTAGCGAACATTATGCACCTTCAAAATAAGTTGTTCATTTTAAAATTCATAAACAATCAAGCTCAAATGTAATTTCTAATTTCAACTGGTAAAGGCCTCCTCCTGTGAATAGCATGCCTAAATTAAAAGCAGCCATCACCTCCTCCATTCCATCTTTGCCTCCCATCACTGCCAATTCGTCAGCCTATCTCATTACAAATGCATTAAATACAGTCAACAATAATGGATTAATAAGCACTGGTAACAATTGCAACCTCAGAAGCTCATTAACTCCATGTGCTGAATTATAATAATTGTCTTGCGTACCTCATGAATAAAAATACCATAAAATCTTTATAGCGAAGGTAAAAATATAACAAATGCCACAGAAGGCAACCTTTGCACACCATCTAACATATTCCCCCCTGCATTCAGGTTAAACCTAGAACATACAAACCTTTAACGCTTTCAGAACTGGTCATAATTAATGCACAGAACAAGATCGCAATTTTGTTCCTTCATATAAATATAGTTCTTTATGAGCCCTTACAATTTGCATAATCAGTTTTTGAAATTTAGACTTGTATTCTGCAATTATTTATAAATTGTTGGCATTTAATACAGTGTATGTAAGCATCCAATCTATGCAAGTTCCCCTCAATGTCACACACCAGCCTGACTTGGAATTATATCGCTGTTCCTTCATCACTGCTGGGTCAAAATCCTGGAACTCCCTCCCTAACAGGACTATAGATGTACCTATGCCACATGGGCTGCAGTGATTCAAGAAGGCAGCAGCTTCTCAAGGGAAATTAGGGACAGGCAACGAATGCTGACCTAGACAACAACACCCATCCCATAAAGGAATTTAAAAAAAAAAACAGTTCAATTAAATAGATAAGTGAAGGGAGCAGCTTATACTTGACAAACTAGGATGGCTGTGGAATTACCATTTATTGCATTCTTGCACTTTGTCACAATGTCTGTATACATTTGGAACATTTGGCCTGTATTATCATAACTGAGAATTTCTAAAGGCAGGTGGATTTGAGGCCATCTCCCTTGACAGCACCTGAGCTATACAGATACTGCCGGCTTCCCAGCTAGTCAGTGTTAGTAGACCAAAATAAGAACCAGATTTAAAACAATTTCTCTGGTTTAGTCCCAACAAATAGATTATTTATTACAGACTGGGCTATTTTCTACAATGTCTCAATCAATATTAGGACAACCCACATGCCACCTCTTCAGTGGAATGCAACATTAAGCTGTGGAAAAGGGGAAACCCAGTGTGTAGCCATGTGTCTGCCCATCGTGACCATTACAGGAAGGTAGTGTTTTGGATTTGGTTCAATTATGTTCAATAGGTAATCTTTTTGTCACTAGGCTGGATCTCTTTGCACAACCAGAAAAGGTAACACAGCCTGCCAACACATTGCATTTTCTACAACAATTTGCTGAGCATTATGAATCTATTTATGCAGGTCAGAGGAAGTGTGGTATGCACAAAGGTTCATTTACTTTACTTTTCAATGCTACAGGTAGAAAATCTCACAAATGGATTCCTATACATTGTAGGTTAGAGCCTGACTCAAATTGTTCTTCCCTACAATCTCTGCAGTATTCCCATTGACTGACATAGAGACAGCATATCCTTGAGAATATAACTAGGCTTTGACTGAGGAAAGGTTTCTAGGATGATAAGTGCAGTGACTCAAGGTGAGTTAGGTTTAATCGGATTTTTTTTTTTAAATTCTTTCATGGGATGTGGGTTTTGCTAGCCAGGCCAGCATTTATTGCCCATCCCTAGTTGCCCTTGAGGTGGTAGTGGTGGTGAGCTGCCTTCTTGAACCATTGCATGTGATGTAGGTACATCTACAGTGCTTTTAGGGAGAGAGTTCCAGGATTTTGACCCAGCAACAGTGAAGGACCAGTGATATATTTCCAAGTCAGGATGGTGAGTGACTTGGAGGGGAACTTCTAGATGGTAGTGGTTGTGGGTTTGGAAGGTGCTGTTAAAGGAGTCTTGGTGAATTCATGCAGTGCATCTTGTAGATGGTATACACTGCTGCTACTGTGTGTTGGTGGTGGAGGGAGTGAATGTTTGTGGATGTGGTGGCAATCAAGCGGGCTGCTTTGTCCTGGATGGTGTACAGCTTCTTGAGTGTTGTGGGAGCTGCACTCATCCAGGCAAGTGGGGAGTATTTCATCACACTCCTGATTTGTGCTTTGTGGATGATGGACAGGCTTTGAGGAGTTAGGAGGCGAGTTACTCATTGCATGATTCCTAGCCTCTGGGATGTTTGACTTAAAGGGCATTTTGTTTAAGGCAGATATGATGAAAAAAAAACAGAATTTCTTAATTGCTAGAAATTGCCTATTATTAGAGTTACAAAGGATGAGGAAGCTCACTACTGAAACATAAAAGATTCTGAGGGAGCTGGAGAGAGTAGGTGCTGGGAGAACATTTGCCCTCATGGAGGAATCTATTACTAGGGGGCACAGTTTCAAAATAACAGGCCTCACATTTAAAACAGAGGTGGGGTCCAAGAATTTCTACTCTCTGTGGGTCATTAATCATTGGAATTCTTTACCCCAGAGAGCAGTGAAGGCTGGGTCAAAATTCAAGGTTGAGTTCGACAGATTTTTGATATACAAGGGAGTCAAAAGTCATGGGAGGGGCAGCAGAAATGTTGGATTAAGGCCACAATCAGATCAGCCATGATCTTATTGAATGGTACAGCAGGCTCGAGGGGCCAAATGGCCTACTCAACCTCCTATTTCTTATGCTCTTATGTAAAACTAAAACAAGAAATTGAAGCTAAAACACTTATATGTCTAAAAATGATTCCACATCCAATACCTGAAGTATTTTACTGAAAAAGCATTTACCAATGAGAGTTTCACTTCATAAAGACAACTGTGTCATTCAACTTTTTGAAAAGATGGCAAATAAGTATTCATTCTTGGAAGTATAAAAGCTTACATGCTGAAGCACAGCATTACTGAATTTAAAAATTAATCTCATGAACTATTATCTAAATTTATCACTGTATGAAAGGAACAATGAGCTGCCTTACACTGGAACAACAATGGCCTAGATTTTTTGTGGTCAGTGGTGAAGCTACAGCACTCGCTACTAAGCTCTAAGAAAGCAGATTTAACAATCCCTGTTGCGTGGACTTGTCCTTACCTGATGACAGTTAAAATCTGATGCTGTAGAGAGGATTTCCAAGCATACAGCAGCTTCGATATCAGCAAGCAGGGTAAGCAATCACATTAAAGTACTCTCAGACACAAAATCACGAAGCTAAAACCACTAAATCCTTTACTTTCAATTTACAATTGCAGGTAGCAAAATAAATAATTGATGATTGGATTAAGGAAAAAAGCTAACATAAGCTTTTTTTTAAAATGTAAGAATGAGGAAATTTTATTATGGGAAACTTTAACATTCCATAAATACAAGATGAGCTTTTCAGGGCCATTGAGAGTGTTTAGCAGTAATTATGAAGTTTGTACACCGTTACAAACCAAGTTACATCTCATTCAACAAGATTAACTTTTTCAAGGCCTTTTGCAGTAAGAATAATAGCATAAGATTGTAAGCTTTTACCAATTCTTAGATCTCCCATTCATTACAGTCAGGGGAAAATCATGTCAACAGCAGACACTAATATAAAAACAAAGTACTGCGGATGATGGAAATCAGAAAAAAAACCCAAAAATGCTTGAAAAACTCAGCAGGTTTCACAGCATCTGTGGAGAGAGAAACAGCACTAACATTTCAAGCCTGTATGACCCTGAAGAAGGCTCTGAAGAAGGGTCATACAGACTCGAAATGTTAACTCTGTTTCTCTCTCCACAGATGCTGCTAGACCTGCTGGGTTTTTCCAACATTTTCTGTCTGCTGTTGAAACAAAAACATTCTGGATAAGCACTGAATCACTGTTACCAACTTCTGGTTTTGTTATTCCGTGCATGTGCGGACCCTGAAATTACTGTCAGTTTCTGTGGAGTAGGAATGCTGACAGGTTTGCCATCAATACATATGCAAAATCTGGGCCATTAAAAAAATGTTTTAATGCATTATCATTAATCTACTCTACAGGACTTGCTGGAGAAGACACAATGAAATAGAGCTACAGAATAAATAACTGATTTTATATACAAATATTTATATGCACATTGCCAGTTTCAGCCACTTGCTTGGAGGCACTGCCTGTCAAATGGCATATTAGAGTGCAGGAGAGACTTGAGCAAATAGTTAGCATGTTTTCAGGTAAGACAATACAAAGTTCATCATGAGAATAAGGAAGGACCTTGTTTGAACTTCCGCTCATTTTCATACCTATAAATTAATATTAATCTTCAGCACATTGTTGGATAGTTGTTCTATGGTGCAATTATCACCTAGAAATAATTTATCAAAATGCTAATACTGTGGCAATATGATACCAAAGGGATTAAAAATAAACATTAAAAACTTAACTGAAGACGTTAATTGATCCCACAGATGCTGCCTGATCTGCATTATTGACACATTCTCTGCGTCTCCAATCATTGGCTTTTAGTTCATAAAAAATAAATATATTTCAGTGAAAGCTAACACACATCTACACTTCTCAAACTACTGCAGTAATTATCCCCTTATGCACGTAGTTCAGAATCACTGGTGGGCACTTCAGTATTTGATCTCTTCTCGCATGCCTTCCATCCCAAGAAATGGTGACCCTTATCACGCATTATCTTCGTACATTCAAAAGGGGATAATAAAAGCCAAATGAAAATAAATTCCATCGAAATTGTACTAACTTGAGAGCTTTTGGCTCCCCCACCCCCATCAGTGGTACCAAATGGCAGAACCCAACTTGCCTTTGAACAACAGGAAACCTAAGCATCTGTCACCTCCCGTTGAGAAGAAAAATGGATTAGAGGGACCGACAAAGAATTCGCCAGGAAGGGTTCCCCCTCAATATGCAATTGATTAACACATGCAGTTTAATCTGCAACATCATGACTCTCCCCTACAGTCAGCTGCTGGGCAGAAGCAATGCGGTTTAATTGAATAGTTATCGTTATCTGACAACAAAAGTGAACATACAGAGACGTCCAATTAAATTAGTTTACTTTCATCCTGTTTTCCAATACATACAAAAATATTGTACCAAAAAAAATTTCTTCAAGTTTGGAAATTTGTTACTGGCCAGCAATAGTTTATTTGATACCCAGAACTGAGATCCTCAAACATCACAGCACACAGACGCAACGTTGCTCTCAAACATTAAGGAACTGTGTACTTTTTCCCCCCTTTCTAAACCTCTGGTCGCAATGTCCCTTCAACGTCTGCATAGTTAAATAAAATACAGGAAATCACTACCAAAATTAGCCTCAAATGAATGCAATCACTTCATCCCTAGGGTACTAAAAACTTTAGCAACCAAATTGAAAAAGGAATACATCAGAAGCCTGTTCTTGCAGTACAAAATGGAAATCTGGTGAAAATGTAACTCAGAAACAGAGGTCAAATGTTAATCACCGAGTTTAGCAACCTCTAAAAAACAACTGCATTGCTTGTTAACGTGAAGCGTGATGCTTCCTGATTCCAAACATGCATTCGGCAAGGCACACAGGAAATGAGAAGAGTTTATTCAAGTTTACCTTTTCCAGCATTGTTTGCTATGAACTCATAAAAGAGAGAAACCAGAAAAAAATCGTTTCTTTCTCGCTGCAAACATCTTACAAAAAGTTAGCCTTAAGTTTGATGAATGCACCAAAAACTCTGCAATAATTTTGTAACCAAGTTCCAGAGAAGTTAACACTACCAGAGGCACGATGGGCCGAATAGCTAGCTCCCTATGATTCATTGTTCTGCTCGGTAGCTTGGAAGATACAGGCAGAGGTTTCACGTTAAATAATCTATTATTTCCTCCACGCAAGTCACATTCTGTTGTCCGCCTTTACTCTTTTAAAATCCTTCCTTACCTGTTGAAATCTCTCCGAAAAGCGGGCAGCACATGAACAGAAGTAGCACGAAGTTCTTTCCAAAAAGTGTCGACTTTATCCTAGTTTTGTACATCACTCGTTAGTTAAATGCAGACCACGCCAGGTATTTTAAAAAAAAACGACTTGGTCGTGTTCATCCAAAGAGACCGAACGGTCCCCCCAAGGGAGGCACCACAGAACCACGAGAAAGAGCAACAAGAAAGGAACCTCTATACAAAGCCCTTCGTTTGTTCTTCAGAATTCTCTTAGAACGCAGCGATCAAGGATAAAATTCTAAATTGCGACTGAGTTAATAAAATTCTGGTGGCGTCTTCTCAGGAAAGTTTTTTTTGAAACATCTCCTACAGTAATGAGACCCTAAGGTTTGCGGTCCTGCAGACAGTCTTCTTCCACTCAAACTTTGTCTGTGTAACGTGTGCGCGCGGCGCGACGCCATCTCGGTGCGCGCAACATCCCCATGGCGCGCGCCTCTCGTTCGGCTGCCGCTCGAGGCGGGCGACAGCATCCAGGTCTCAGCAAAAGTTAACAGCGCATCCTGGCGGGAGAAAACGTCGCTCCAAAGAACTTCGAAAGGATGCTCGAAATAACTCAAGTGCTTCATATGCAGCAACAAACGACTGCCACCATCTAGAAGATACATGGGAACACCACCACCTGGAAGTTCCTCTCCAAGCCACTCACCATCCTGACTTGGAAATATATCACGGATCCTTCACTTTCTCTGGGTCAAAGTCCTGGAACTCCCTCCCTAATAGCACTGTGGGTGTACCTACATCACATGTACTGCAGCTGTTCAAGAAGGCAGCTCAACACGGCCTTCTGAAGGGCAAATTAGGGATGGGCAAAAAATGCTGGCCTCTCAGTGACACCCACATCCCATCAATTAATAAAAACAAGGAAATGCAAACCAAGTTTTGGATGGACCCTTCACCATCTTCCCCACGTCCACGCTATCCAGGCCGTTCAGTATTCTGTGAGTTTCAATCAAATGCCCCCTCATCCTTCTAAACTCCATCGAGTATAGACCCAGAGTCCTCAAACGTTCCTCATATGTTAAGCCTTTTATTCCTGGGATCATTCTCGTGAACCTCCTCTGGACCTTCTCCAGGGCCAGAACATCCTTCCTGAGATACGGGGCCCAAAATTGCTTACAATATTCTAAATGTGATCTGACCAGAGCCTTATAAAGCCTCAGCAGCACATCCCTGCTTTTATATTCTAGTCCTCTTGAAATAAATGCCAACATCGCATTTGCCTTCTTAACTACCAACTCAACCTGCAAGTTAACCTTAAGAGAATCCCATTTGAACAAGAACATAACTGAACATATAAATACTGTGGCTACATGGGGCAGGATTTTCCCCTCATCAGGTGGGCACGGTGGGCAGGCCCAGGAACAGCAGCGAAATGGACCACTGCCCACTAGCAGGCTCCGACCATGGCATCGTTTGCACTTGCTTCACACCCACTCTCTGAAGCAGGCACCAGTGCAGATACCAGCACCTCAGTGGGCATTAGAGTGGTGGAAAGTATCGCGGTGCACATTGGTGAGGGTACTTCACAATCGCTTGAGGTGCAGGCGGAGGCAGGGAGTGCCCAGGGTGTTGGCAGTTGGAGGACCGCTGGGGACCAGGATGATGTGCGGTGGAAGGCTGATGGTGAGCCACTGGAGTCATCCATTAGGCGGCAAATGCTGGATGTCCAGCGAGATGTGCGGGAGGATCTGGGGGAGATTCATCAGGGTATGTGTGCCATGGTCTCCATTATGGAGGAGTTCATGCGGAGCATGAGCACTGTGTTGACCATCATGGTCGAGTGCACTGCCTCCTCCATTGAGAGAGTGGTGACTCTCATGGAGAGGCAGCTCCAGGGATAGATTCAGGGTTTTCTGGGGTTGGTCTCAGACCTGCAAGCCCTCACACAGGCAATGACCTCAGGCGGTCAGTGCCAGTGTGGGAGATGAATGAGGCACCCAGTATCCCAGCTAGGTGCCCGTCCATCAATGGGGTACAGGGAGGTCCAGAGTGACCTCATATTGGCACACAAGCTGCCTGTCATCTCTGCGGGCTCTTCTGAGGGTGCTCTGGATGACTGCAGCAGCTCCTCCGCCCCTCTGCCAGCGACCGTGGCATCTGATGAAGATGCAATGACTGGGGAGATGCCAGCTGTGGCACTGGCCACTCCCTCCCAGGCCAGCACAGGCTCAACTGGCCAGAAGATGACCGCCAAGGTCATCAAGGCCAACAAGAAAGCAAAGTCAGCAGGCTGTCTCCAATGCTGGTGCCAGCGAGGGGGGAGCACCAAGACGTAGCATTCATAAATGTAAGTTAAAGGCACCATTGAAGACTAGAGAAGTTTATGTAAATAGTTTGGAATTGTCAAAATTAGATTAATTTTGCTTTTGTTGCCATGGCCAGAGTATGCTTCACCTTTTTATTTTATTGGTGCAGTAAGGGCTCTGAACTTTATTGCACGGGCACTGAGTATTCTTTGTGTTCAAATGAAAGGGTCGTTTCAGACATCCGGGATGGAGGAGGCAGCCATGGCATGCAGTTGAAGCTGATCTTTGGAAGCCTAGCTGAAGGCATCATGAGCCACCTTTTGAGCAGATAGCCCTTGTCACCCAGCAGCCATCCATCCAGTTGGGCTGGAGCACTAAAGAGCCTCGGCACCTGGGAGTGTCTGAGGATGTAAGTGTCATGGGAGCTGCCTGGGTACCTTGCACAGACTTGCAGAATCTGCATCCTGTGGTCACACACTTTCTTCAGGTTCATGGAGTTGAATCCCTTCCTGTTGCTGAAGGCACCGTACTGACCCGCTGGCACCCTGATGGCCACATTTGTGCAGTTGATGGCACCCGCGGGGGAACCCAGCAATCACTGCAAAGCCTCTGGCTCGCTCAGTCTGCCTGGTCTCGTCCATATGGTAAAGAATAAAGGTCAGTACCCGTCTGAACAGAGATTATGTCACCAAGTTGACACAACCTTGGACAGCTGATTGGGAGACTCCACACAGATCCCCCACTGTACCCTGGAAAGAGCTGCAGGCATAGAAGTTGAGGGCCATTGTGACCTTCAGAGCCACAGGCATGGGGTGTCTACCCACACAATTGGAGCTGATCTCAGGCCCAATCATCTGATGAATGGAGATCACACTCCCTCAAGAGGTGGAGACTCCTTCGGCAATGCACCTTGGACATATTAAGGTAGCTGCATCGCTGCATGTAAATCCTGGCAGCAGGATAGTGGCATCTTCTGTGGCCCTTTCTGCCTTGGACTATTTGCTGGCCTTGAACCCCTTGTTCCTACAGCTCTCCTCCCACAGATCCCTCCCCTGTAAGCTGCACAAGGACATGTGGCCTCCTCTTCCCTTCTGCCCCTCTCTTGCTCTTCAGAGGAGGTGCCTCCAGCAGAGACCACAATCCCCATTACCATGGTAAGGGAAGACTGATACCTCGAAGGGTCCACACAGTCCAAATCCTCCAAGGGCCTTGCAGACAGCAGTGAGTCCGAAAATGAAGCCTGGAAAAGCATCGAACAGAGATGAGGCTGCAAAGTACCAATAATCAAACAGCAGCAAACTATCTCCAAATCTCCTCACTACTCACACTGGCAATGCTGCTTATAATACACTTGGATGAGGTTTGTGAAAATGTCAGCTGGCTGCCTACCCGTTTTTCCCGTGCGATGAGCTGGAAATCACATGGGCAAGGAAAAATCACATTCGATTGGACTCTTTAAGGCCTTAAGTGGCTGCTTAATTAATGGCGGGAGCCGCTCCAGCACCCGCGCATGCCTGCTAAGCGAAATATCACACAAAAGCACGATGACGTCAGGACGCTCCTCCGCCGTTATCATGCACCATTTTACTGTTGATCAGGTTGGGCACACTCCCACCTGCAGGACATAAAATTCTGCCCCAAGTCAGAGACTGAGGATTCTGCGGCGAGTAACTCACCTCCTGATTCACCAAAGCCTGTCCACCATCTACAAGGCACAAGTCAGGAACATGATGGAATACTCTCCAGTTGCCAGGATGAGTGCAGCCCCAACAACCATCAAGAAGCTCAGCACCAAGATCAAGGGCACTGTTGTCCTCTTGACTGGCACCCCATCTTAAAACTGACTCCCTCTACCACCTGCACACTGTGGCTCCAGTGTGTACCAGCTATGAGTTGGACTGCAGCAACTCAATAATGTCCTTTGACAGCAAGTTCCAAACCTGCAATCTCTACAGCCTAGAAGAATAAGGACAGTATATGTACAAGAACATTACCAGCTGCAAGTTGCCTTCCAAGTCACATACCATCCTGACTAGGAAATAGATCGCTGTTCCTTCATCGTTACTGTGACAAAATCCTGTAACTCCCTATCTATCAACTCTGCGGGTGCACATTCCTCACAACAGACTGCAACGGTCAATGGACCCTCTAATCATGTTTTGTACTGCGCAGCCTTTAACCTTTCTTCCATGGCCCTGCATAAATGGTAACTTAAAGGGGCTGACTCATGCGCAGCCTGCAGGGAACTTCCAGGTTGCTGCACGGTTGTGTGGCCACTCAATCTCACAGCTGCGCAATGTAGAAGCAACATTGGCAGCTGTTCAAAAAGGCAGCTCACCACTACCTTCTTAAAGGCAAATAGGAATGAGCAGTAAATGCTGGCCTTGCCAGCTATGCCCACATCCCATGAACGAATAAAACAAAAGTGGTCACAATTGCCATGATATCAACCATAGCCAGTCATGAATGATGATAAACAATCAAATAATGAACAGGAGGAGAGGCAATCTCTGACCATTTCCTTGTACCCCTGACCACACACATCCCTTTCCCTCCTCCCCACATCCCCAACTCCACTTCACCCTCCACCTCCCAAACGATTTAGTAGTAATTTCAAGTTCCTAACTAGCCTTGGGCCTCAATTGGCCACAACATTTCTGCAGCCAGTTTTCTGCTCAATCACATCATCACCATCAACTCCAACTTACCTTTATCCCCAAGAAAACACTTACTTTCACTCACCCTCTCACTCATTCTCCATCTCCACTCCCTTAAGTTCAAAGGACACAGACTTGAAATTTCTGGTTTAGTCATTCATCGCTAGATCATAAAGCACTGCCAGATCCTTCTCAACTTGGCCAAACTGCACACTACTCCAAGATCACCCTGGAATGCAAAGATCCTGGCTCCTCTTTGTTACAAACTATCTTCTTAAACCCCTCTTTCTTGTCACATCTGCCCCAGTCTCCAACAAGTGCAAGGATCTCATATAACTTTGCCACTAAGATTGAGACTATCTATTCAGCTGCCTCTGCGTTTGCCCGCCCTTCTCCTAACTTATGAAACCAAACATCCCCCCAAGGATTTTCCCTTGTATTTTTCTGTAATTTCTCTTCTATCTTCCCCATGCCTCTCTGGACTCATCTTGTCCATGAGATCTACCTCCTGCCCCCTCAACCCGATTCCCACTAAACTGCTGATCACCCTACCTCCCTTCCCAAACCCCATGTTAGCAGATGTCAACTCTTTCTCTGCTTACGTACTTTCCCTCCTCTCTTCAGCTCTGCCATCATTGATACCCCTCCTCAAAAAGAAAAACACCCTTGACCCCTCTGCCCTTATTAACTGCAGCTCCATCTCCAAACTTGCTTTTCTTTCAAATTGCTTGAATATGTTGCCAATGGTGAGGCAAAGGAAGTTGGGGCTACACAAATACTTGAATTGAAAGAACTCAGAGTTCTTATAGGTGTGTAAAGCTGGAAGAGGTTACATAGATAAGGAGACACAAGACTACAAAGGTATTTGAACACCAGGATGAGAATTTTAAAATCAAGTCATTCAGGGACTGGGCACCAAAGTATAATGGTGATGGCAGAACAGGTCTTTTTTGCCAGTTAGAATATGGGCAGCGCACTTTTAGATAAGCTTAAGTTTCTGGAAGGTGGAAGATGGAATGCCACCCAGGAGAGCATTGGAATAGTCAAGTCTGGAGGTAACAAAAGCATAGATGAGGATTTCGGGAGCAGATGGGCTGAAGTCAGGATTGAGATGAAGAATATTATAGAGCTGGAATCATGCCGTCTGAGCAATAGAGAGGTTATGGGTCAGAAGCACAGCTCAGGGTCAAATTTGCAAACAGCCTGAGACTGTGGCTAAGTAAGGGATCCATTTGATTCCATATCAGTGGTTAGGGAAGAAAGCTTATGGTTAGGGCTAAAGACAGTGAGTTCGGTGTTTCCACTGTTTCACTGGAGAAAATTTCTACTCATTTTGTACTGCAGCCTGACAACACTGATGCAGTGAAAATGCAGAGAGAGGTGATGCTTATCAATTGAGGCATAGAATTTAAAAGTAGGGAGCTCATGCTGGAGTTGTATAGAACCTTGGTGAGGCCACAGCTGGAGTTCTGTGTGCAGTTCTGGTCTCCACATTATAGGAAGATTGTGATTGCACTGGAGGGGGTGCAGAGGAGATTCACCAGGTTGTTGCCTGGGATGAAACATTTAAGTTATGAAGAGAGGTTGGATAGATTCGGTTGTTTTCGTTGGAGCAGAGAAGACTGAGGGATGACCTGATCGAGGTGTACAAGATTATGAGGAACATGGACAGGGTGGATAAGGAGCAGCTGTTCCCTTTAGTTGAAGGGTCAGTCACAAGGGGGATAAGTTCAAGGTGAGGGACAGGAGGTTTAGGGGGGATGTGAGGAAAAACTTTTTTACCCAGAGGATGGTGACGGTCTGGAATGCGCTGCCTGGGAGGATGGTGGAGGCAGGTTGCCTCATATCCTTTAAAAAGTACCTGGATGAGCACTTGGCACATCATAACATCCAAGGCTATGGGCCAAATGCTGGTAAATGGGATTAGATAGGTAGGCCAGGTGTTTCTCACGTGTCGATGCAGACTCGATGGGCCGAAGGGCCTCTTCTGCACTGTGTGATTCTGTGATTCTGAGGTAGAGCTGGATATCACCAGCATCATGGATCACTGCCCAGAAGAGAAATCATGGGCCCCGATGCCTCTCTTGTTTTCAGGCCCCTTACATCCTGCCACCTTTAACCCTCCCCCTCAATCATGCAAATTGTTTTTTTGAATTGACTCCAATTTATATTTGACATCCCAATCTGAAGCTAATATGTCTAAAAGGTAATTGCATTTTATGTTAAGCCAATTTTGAGAAACTTGGGGATGTGCATTTTTTTTAACAACCACCAGTTTTGCATGTCATTTATAGCATTCTGTTGTAGCATTCATTATCAATGTTTCCTTACAGACTTTGTATTCTGAGTTGAGATACATTGGCACCTCCACCTTCTTGACAACCTTCTCCTGCAGTTATTATTTTGCAGGATACACTGACTGAATTCCATTATATAAAGTTATCTTGCAGATTCTTAACTGTACTTTTTACCTGCTATGTGAACTTTATTGAAATCCTAATTTTTCAATAGATTGTAATACATTAGTTTGAAAAACTCTGCATTAAATTTGAGACTTACATAGTTCCTGATTACATTTTGCATTAATTCAGATACAATAAATTAAATTTATTCTCTTCTTCAGTTTTAAGGAAGAGTCATATTGGACTCAAAATGTTAACTCTGTTTCTCTCTCCATAGAGGCTACCAGACCAGACCTGCTGAGTTTTTCCAGCACTTTCTATTTTTATTTTAGATTTCCAGCACTAGCAGTATTTTGCTTTTTATTTTAAATTAAATTCATTGTTTTAGTTAAAATACCATGAATATGGTATCTTTTTATTTTCTTACCAAAATGAAATGGACAATATCATTAAACAATCATCAAGTGCATCTTTACAATGTTTTATCATCATTTATTTTATCTGCATTTAAATTGTTATGTGTGTGTGAGAAAATTCAGCAAATCTTCGCATAAATGAGTGTGTCTGGGTTACAAATAATCCCAATATCCAAATTTAAATCCTTTACTGTTACCTCTCAATATGAGCTGGCTGATGGGAAATTCATGACAGAGCTGTTAATGTAAAAGTTTTTCATTTAATTACTCAACAGATCAGACAGTTAACAGTTATACTGAGGTCTTGCACCTTATTATAATGTTTATCAACAAGAAGCCAAAGGTTCTTATTTTGCTCTCCCTTCAATTGAAATCTATTTTTTTGGACATATTTATTTGCCTTACCTTACAGATCAGGATGCTTGCACTGAGGGAGAAATTGCATTAATAGTAGAAGCCTCACTCACTGAAAGTCCAGGCTGGACCTCTGAAACTCATTGGACCATCCCACTCATATTGGACCACCATTGGAGTGGAGACTCATGGAATTCTGGGAATTGTAGTCAATTCTTCACCGCCTTGATCCGTTTGGATCAAAGCCCTCAAAAATCCATTTGATGGGCAGATAGCTTGCTGCTCCAGCATTCAGGAAATTATGGAGCTGCCTGAGTCATGAATCAATTAGATGCATGGAAAATATTTGCTGGAGCTCAGGCTCCCATAGGGCACAGGCCCCGGTAATTTGCATTTTATGTACCCACCTCTTTCAGGCTCTGACCAGCATAAATGCAGTATTGTATTTTAGGTTGAATATAGATAAAAGATCCTTGGAGAATGCCTGAGCTAATGGTGTGGGAGCCGGAAGATATGCAATTTCAGGAGATTCTCTGGCTACAATAAGAATAAAACCAGGCAGGGGGTGTCCCACTCAGTTGGGCATTGGAGGAGTGATGTTGGAAGAGGATGTCCTGCTCAGCTGTGTCAATGACTGCAGACAGATTGAGAAGAATGAGGATGAACCGTGCACCATGGCTGCAATGACATAGGATGACATGGAACAGTTTGGCAGGGGAGAGCAGGATGCAATAGTGCTTAATGTGGTCCAAGCAGTTGTCCACTATAAATACTCAAATCTGCATCCTGTGGATCAAGGGAGTGAAGTTGGGGGTTGTACCAAGAGCAATGGTCAGAGTGGGAGAGGTAAAGGATTTTCTGGGGACAAAACCATCAAAGGGGGAGTTGAGCATTTCAAAAACAGATTTACAACTGAGGCGTCGTAGTGATTGATGGACCACATGTTAGACAGTTTGGAATTTGAAAGGGACTTGGGGAAGAGGTTGTCCAGGAGTGGACTTGGAAGGGATTACGAGGGGGAAACTGAATAAAGAATATAAGAAGATGATAAGAATATCATGATGGCAAGATACCTTATCTGTGATTCATTTTTTCTCTCACTGACAATGTCACCTGATAATGAATGAATGTTTATTTGCTGAGAGAGGCCACATGAGATTGCAAGATCAAGAGGGTGGAAGGAAAGGATAGAGGGGCAGTGAACTCAGAAGAGAGGGGGTTTTGAGTTGATATGAAGGTTGAATTCACTGAGATGAGAAGTAACTCAGTCCAGAGGCTGAGGGAGAAAAGCAGTGAGGATATCTCAGTGAGAAACTGGCATGGGGCATAGATGGACGGTAGAGAACAAGAATTTTAAACAAGAAGTGAGAGGGATGGAATGGGAGATCATAATAGAAGAAAAAATGTGAGAGGATTAGGGAATAAATCAAAGTGAGATCTCATTATTAGGACTACATCACCACTAAAATTGTGGTTGATGTGGCAGATGGTGGAAGTTATAGCCAGGTGGGAAGATTTCAGTAGGGGGGGAATGAATTCCTCCATAAATTCAATCAGGACCCCCATTAATTATAGCAGAAATAATCTGAAGGAAGTAAACATTTATTCATGTTAAAGAGATAATGCCATGCCATTGAGAGAAAAAATGAAAAATCAACAAAATTAGGTGAGCAGATTCAATCCTCCAGCTCCCTAAGTAGTGCAGAAACTGGGTGATGGTTAAGAAGATATGCTCCAGAGTTATTAGTGATGTAAGGTTGGAACGACAGAATGACAAGCTTACTGAGGGGATATTGCCATTTATAATGGATTGACACAAAATCTGACAAAAACATGAAAAGAAGTCAAGTGGTACAAATAGGAAGTATGCACAGATATAAGATTTTTAATAAAGTGTAGTTATATAATAAATTGTTAGGAAAGCTACATTTCTTTTATATATCTGTACCTGAAACAGAACTCAAATGCAACCAACAGAAAAAGATGAATATTGACAGATGGACACATTAGGTGTTAACCATGGCTCAGGTTGTAGAATTCCCACCTCTGAGTTAGAAAACTGTGGGTTCAAGTCCCATTCCAGTGACTGAGATTGAAATGAACTTTGAACCACATCCTATCCATCATCAAGACCATAAACTTTTACCTCACAATATTTCCAGTCACTTTGTAGTACAGAACTTGGATATTGATGAAAAAAGAGAAATGTTGCCGAAGCTTTTAATCTTACACTCATCAGGACAAAAGCAAGCGTGCCAAATTTGAAACAATCATAATTCATACAACAGGAGAAAAGGATGCTGTCTGGACCAATCAGCACCCTTTTTTGCTGTAGTAAAGATTTTTCTGACCGTTTGAAATTTGGCATTTTTGCATTTGTCGTGATGAGAGTAAGATGAAAATATTCAGCAACATGTCTTTCTTTTCATCAATAATCACAATATTTTTCATCTCCTCCCTATCTTAACAACTGCTGAGACCATTTATCTTTCTTTGTCACCTCCAAGCTTGACCACTCAAACAATCTCATTGCTGGCCTCACATCCTGGGCTATCCATGAACTCTAACTTGTCCAAAACTCAGCTGATCATATCGTATCACACACTACAAAATGCTTATCCATCGCCCACTTCCTTGCTGATCCATGTCTCCCAACAAAAATCCTTGTCCTTGTCTATTAATCCATTCATGACCTTCCCCTTACTAATCTTTGCAATTCCCTCAAACACTGTATTCGATGCAGAACAGTCTGTTCCTCTGACTCCAGCCTTCTGGGCGTCACCTGTCTCTTTGTCCAACCATTGATGAGAGAGGCTTCAGTCACCCTCTCCTACTCTTTGGAATCCCCCTCAGGAACACTCACTAACTGTCTATCTATTCCTCCATCTTTATAACCTTATTCATCATGCAAGCTATAGGTCTACCTGCTTAATTTCAACAAAAACAGAAAATTATGAAAACACTCAGCAAGTCAACACAGAACAATGGGGTTAAAGGCAATTACTCAGATCGGTGGGAATTGTGGTCCATAGCAATTGCTGCTGGGACCACTGTTGTTCACAATTTAAATAAACAATATGTACTCAGGAAACAGAAATACAATTTCAAAACTTGCAAATGACAGCAAATTGGGGGTTATAATTAGTATTGAGGAACATTGCAATAAATTTGAAATGTTTATAAACACACATTCGGTGTGTAAATGGTAAAGAAATTTCAATATAGATAAATGAGATGGTGCATTTTGTTAGGAGAAATAAGGAGACCCCATACTCCACAAAATATGAGTCCAATTGGAATTGAGGAACAAAGGGATTTAGGGATATATATTCAGAAATCAGTATTGAAAGTTAACAAGACTAAAAGTTTCAAACAAAGCAGTGGGTGCATTCATAGATATACAGAATTGAAAAGCAAGGAAATTTGTTAAATATTCTGGAAAAAAAGAAATGTTGCCAAAACTTTTCGTCTTGCAGGACAAATGCAAGAATGATAAATTTCAAACTATCACAGCAATTTATATTGTAGGAGAAAAGTGGGCTGATTGGTTGACAAGCTGACTCTGATTGGCTGAGGCATTGCCATAGAGAGCAATGGAGAACTATAGGCTTCCCAAGTTCCTGGATAATTCAAAAAAGACATAAGGCTCGAACATATTTCTTTTGTTTGCAGAGAACAGGTACAGGTTCCTGTGTATGAATGTCACTTCTAGCAAGTATAAATGAGCCACGTAATGAGAACAACTGATTATCTTAAATTGGTTGTTAATGTAGCTATCTGTTAGTGCAGAATTGTCTTGCTAGCCTTTTATCCTGTAGTATAAATCATTGTGATCGTTTGAAATTTGGTATTCTTGCATTTGTCCTGATGAGTGCAAGATGAAAGGTTTAGCAATATCTTTCTCTCTTTTACAGCATTATTCATGTTCTGTCATACCAAGTGACTCTAAGTTAGTTAAAATTATATGGAGCCTTGGTTAAACCACATAGTCTATTGAGCATAGTTCTGGTCTCCTTATTATAAAAAAGGGAAAGAGACATTGGAGAAGGTGCAACACAGATTTACAAAGACTGAAAACAGAAAAGTTATAGCTATCTGGAACGATTGAACAAGCTCTTTTCCCAGGAACAAAAAAATATGAGGGAATGACCTAATAGAGATCTTTCAAAGTATGAAAGGGTTTGATAAGGTAGACTTGGAGAGGATGTTTCCACCTGTGGGTGAGTCTAGGGGTCATAAATGTGAGATAGTTACTAATAAATCTAATAAAGAATTCAGAAGAAACTTCTTTACCCAGAGAGTGGTTGGAATGTGGAACTTGCCAGCACATGGAATAGTTAAGGCAAATAGCACAGATGGCTTGAAGAAGAAACTAGATAAATGCATCAGGAAGACATGAATAGAAAGGTATGCATTCATAGATGGGAGAAAGTTTGTATGGAGTGGATACACCAGCAAGAATTGATAGGCTGAAACTCTCTGCTGTAAATTCAATGGCCCAGAACTTCTGGTCCCAAAAGGGTCATATCCCAGAGGTACCCCAGAAGATGCACAGCACCCCCCCCCCCACCCCCACCCACCCCCCCCCCCCCCCCACACCACCACCACCACCCACGGAAGGACTGCAAGGCAAATTGCCTGAGAAGTTTAAACTTCCAATGGACAATTACCCTGCACTGGGAACCATCAAAAAGTCTGATTTAAATCTGAAACTAAGGATGGTGCTGACTCCCTTGGCAGAAGAGTTACCCAGGAAAAGTTAAAAGGATTAAAACCACTTCTAGCTCCTGCATAACCATACTGCTGATCATGCCCCCAACTCCCACTGGACCCTCCAACTACTCCCACACCCAGCTACCTCCCTCTTGACTAACCCGTCACCCCCAGCTACCCTTCTGACGCCCTGACTATCATCCTGACACCCTGGCTACCCTCCCAACGCCCTGACTACCATCATCCTCCCAAACCCACTATCCCTCAACTATCTTGCCAACATGCACAAACCACCCCCATCCCCGACTATCCTGGTGGCACCCCTGACTACCCCCCACCCCCAAACCCCCCACCACCTGACTATCCACACAATTCCCCCTGACCAGGCTATACTAGACCTGGTATTGTGTAATAAGATGGGATTAGTTAATGATCTCATAGTGAAAGTACTCCTAGGTAGCAGCAACCATAATATGTTTGAGTTTACATTCTGTTTGAGGGAGAGAGGAGTGGGTTCGAGACTATGCTATTAAACTTATATAAGGCCAATTATGTGTGCATGAAAGCAGAGCTGGCTAAAGTGAATTGGCAAATTAGGTTAAGGCATAGGTCAATAGAGATGCAGTGGCAAACATTTAAGGGGATATTTCAGAATACACAGAATAGATACTACGAGTGAGAAAAATTCGAAGGGACAGACACACCATCCGTAATTAACTAGAAATGTTAATGATAGTGTCAAACTTAAAGAAAAAGCATGTAATTGTGCAAAGATGGGTGGAAGGTCAGGAGATTTGACAGAATATAAGGAACAGCAAAGGATGACAAAAAGATTAATGAGGGAAAAATTAGAGTATGAGAGAAAGCTATCCAGAAATATAAAAACAGATAGTAAAAGTTTCTATAAATATTTTAAAAAGAAATAAGTTAACAAAGTGAGCATTGGTCCAAAAGAAACTGAGTCTGGAGAATTGATAATGGAAAACAAGGAAATGGCAGATCCATTGAACAGGTATATTGCATCAGTCTGCACTATAGGGGATACAAGTAACATCCCAGAAGCAGCTATAATTCAGGAAATGGAAGGAAGGGAGGAACTCAGGAAAATTACGATCACCAGAGAAGTGGTGCTGAGTAAATTGTTGGAGCTGCAGGCTGACAGGTGCCCAGGTCCTGATGGACTTCATCCTTGGGTCTTAAAAGAAGTGGCTAGTGAGATAGTTGATGCATTGGTTTTAATGTTCCAAAGCCTAGATTCGGGGAAGGTCTTATTATATTGGAAAATAGTAAATGTAACTCCATTATTCAGAAAGGGAGTGAGACAGAAAGCAGGAAACTACAGGCCAGGTAGCTTAACACCTGTCATAGGGGAAATGTTAGAAGTTATTATCAAAGAAGCTATAGCAAGGCATTTGGATAAGTAATCAGACAGAGTCAACATGGTTTTGTGAAAAGGAAATCATGTTTAACCAGCTTATTGAAGTTCTTTGAGGAAGTAACATGTGCTATAGATAAAGGGAACCATTGGATGTACTGTACTTAGATTTCCAGAAGGCATTGATAAAGTGCCACATCAAAGCTTATGGAGGAAAATAAAAATTCAAGGTAAAGGGGGTAATATATTGGCATGGCTGGCTAACAGGAAACAGAGAGTAGGCATAAATGGATCTTTTTCAGGTTGGCAAGATGTAACAAGTGGTGTGCTACAGGAATCATTGCTAGGACCTCAACTGCTTACAATTTGTACAAATGACTTGGATGAATGAATAGATGGCATGGTTGCCAAATTTGCTGATGACACAAAGAAAGGTAGGAAAGTAAGTTGTGAAGAGGGCATAAGGAGCCTACAAAAAGATATAGATAGGTTAAGTGAGTGGGCAAAGATCTGGCATATGGAGTATAATGTGGGAAAATGTGAAATTTTCCATTTTGGCAGGAAGAGTAAAAGAGAAACATATTATCTAAATGGTGAAAGATTGCAGAGCTCTGAGATGCAGAGGGATCTGGGTATCTTAGTGCATGAATCACAAAAGGCTAGTGTGCAGGTACGGCAAGTAATTAGGAAAGATAATAGAATGTTATCATTTCTTGCAAGGGGAATTGAATGTAGGAAGGTTATACTTCAGTTATACAGGGCACTAGTGAGACCACATCTGGAGTACTGTGTACAGTATTGGTCACCTTACTTAAGGAAGGATGTAAATGCATTGGAAGCAGTTCAGAGAAGATTTACCAGACTAATACCTGGAATGGGCGGATTGTCTTTTGAGGAAAGGTTGGACAGATTAGGCTTGCATCCACTGGAGTTTAGAAGAATAAGAGGCGAGTTGATTGAAACATATAAGATCCTGAGAGGTCTTGACAGGGTGGATGTGGAGAGGATATTTCTTCCTGTAGGAGAATCAAGAACTAGGGGTCACTGTTTAAAAATAAGGGGTTGCCCATTCAAAACAGAGACAAAGTGAATTTTTTTCTCTCAGAGGGTCGTGAGTCTTTGGAACTCTCTTCCTGAAGCAGGGTTTTGAATACTTTTAAGGCAGAAGTGGATGGATTCTTGGTAAGCAAGGGGGTGATAGGTTATCGGGGGTAAGCAGGATGCAGATTTAAGGCTACTATCAGATCAGCCATGATCATATTAAGTGGCAGAGCGGGCTCTAGGGGCTATTTGTATGTTCATATGACCACCAACACCGCACCCCCCCCACCCCCTGCCACCGGCCACCTGACCCCCAAATCCCTGCCAACCTGACCCCCTCACTCTCCACCAACTAACCGACCCCCTCTTCCCCATGACCACCTGCCCCTCCCCCAAACTGCTTGAGCCCCACACCCCCCACCCCTCCCAACCACCCAACCACCCTAACCCTTCACCCACTCACCTACACACTTACTTCTTCCTGGCTTCTCAAAGTGGCTGGGACTTTTAAACTTACCAGTTAACGGCAGTTAGTGCTGTAAAAAAAAGTGGCATGGTTTCACTCACCCAGATGCTGCTTCTCTGCAAAGAAAGGATTCTGGAATCAGGTACGCTGCACATTTCACACAAGGCCGGAGTCCAGACTAAGGTAAGTAAAAAGAAGCGGAGTGACTGTGATTGACAGAAACTCTGGCCCAGTGTAATTCTGTGTATAATTAAAGCCTAGATTCTTTGGTCTTTTCTGGAGAAATGCCAGGTAGTTTAGGAGTGAGGGGTCTGTCACTGTCTCTGGGTCATCACTACTTCCTCACTATGCCAGCAAATTCTGAAAATGGGTTGGGGTGGGCTTTTCTTTCATTCAGCAGCCCCACATTTCAGTCACTTTTTGAGGCACATCTGTCAGCATCTGGCATCCTCCAGAAATCCTGGCAAATGTGTTGTGTTGTGACTGGGATAAGGGTGCCTGCTGATAGCCAATGCACTTGCCTCACTGGGCAGTATGTCAATCGGGGATTCAAATAACAATTGATCCAAAAGGGATCAATTGCCATTCGAATTGACAGCATCGGGAAAGCAGGCCCCCAAATGTTCAGCTTAAGTAGTCTGTCTATTGCCCCTGCCCTAATGGACAGGCCTAGTACTGTACCAGGGTTAAGAAAAGGCACATTAATAATGCCGTCATTGTCAAAAGTGTCTGCTTTTAATATGTAGGGAATTTGGGACAGGCAGAAGTCTCACCTTGCCACACTCCAGTGGCACAACCAGAACTTCTATATCCCATTTTACATGGGCTGATAGTTGACTGAAAGCCATTTTGGTACAAATGGTGGAAAGTTGGGTAGAAGGCTAAGACATGAGATTGAACCATAATTATATTAGTAGAAACTACAAACCAGCAGGCACATGTGGTGCCAATACAAAACCTGACCACAAAATTGGAAGGGGTGCAAAACATATTGGATCTCCACCCTTTCTGAGTTGGTTACACCCATTATGCATCTGTTTCTCATCTATCATAGATTGTAAAATCTACTGCAATATCTCTATTACAGTAGGATTTGCTGTAGTCAGACAAGTTTTTATGCCATTTAAATATAAGGATGCAGTTTGTACATTGATGTTATTTTTAGGAATTTCAGCTAAATGGCAGTTGTAAAATAGAATGGCAACTGAAACATTACAATTTAAAGCAGCACTTGAAAGTATTTCAGTTCTTAGGATGTGCTTGGTCTTGGCAAGGCTGCATTTATTGTCCATTTTTCATTGCCTCTGATGCAGTGATGGTGGTTGATCTCTTTGAACAGCTGCAGTTCTTGTGTTGATGGTGCTGCCTTGAAGGATTAAGGTAGGCAGTTCCAGGATATTGACTCAGCAAAGATGCAGAAATTGTGATATGTTCAAGTGGTAACATGTGACTTAGACACAATGCTATTCCCATGACATTACTGCTTTTGTCCTTCTTAGTAGAAGGGATTGCAGGAAAGCGAGATAAAAGCGCTGGACTCGTTCATGCTGTTACTATCTTTCCATTGGGACAGTTGCGTGTTTATCCACCAAAAGAAGGCTTTTGTAGCTTGCTTAATTTCATTGTCAGACTAAAGTTTAACTAATGTGGTAAATGTCACCAGTGATGGCTTGTAAGTTCAGTACTGATGTGACCTTCACAACAAGCATGGCTCTCCCTCTACAAGATCACATCGATACTTCAAGCTCCAGCAGATGGCACAATTCTGCCATAGTCTTCTTCATGAAATGAAAGCTTCTAAAAGATTGTTTTAAATAAGCAGGCAGCATCCAGAGTGGACAAATGAGGAAAGATGGGAAATGTATTACAGGTTTTGGTACAGCTTCAAAAGAATTTACAAATCTTCTGCCGTCAAATTCAGTGCAACACTGACAGTCTGCCTATCTGGCTGTGAGGGAATCCTCCATGAGCCTTAAAATCTTCATAATTACCAACACATTCACTAAAATTCTGCAGCATTCTGCTCAAATTCTTGGATTTAATGTCAGTAGATGTAGTATATTCAACAGTGTTGATTCAACTATCAAGTTCTGCAACATCCAATATGCCCCTCCACATTTTATATCAACACGTAGAAAATAAAAGAAATTTAATTACTTTTAAAAAAACTAAAAAAAAATCTATGCATCAAATCAGTATTACTGCAAATGAAGCCATAATCATAATGTAATATCCACTCTGGTCAGCAGTATAGCAGGTTAATATGATCTATCTTTCAGCTGCTGGCAGTGTGTTATCAGTACACAGGACATTTGACCACATAATCATTTTCTTGAGTTGTTCTTTTTTGCATTTTTTGTTAAACATGTGTTTACTAATTATTAAATAGAGGCCTGTTATCAAGGCTAATTTTTAATGCCTATAAAATGTGATGTATGTGTAAGATGTATTGGGTTTTGGAAGCTGTATTATAATTCATCCAGAAAATAGATTGGCAAAAAACGGACATCTGGATATCCATTTCAGAGCTTCAGTTGTGAAAAGTAACTGTAATAAAGCTTATGTCACTTCCATCTTCTTCTCTGATAAGTTGACTCCACTGTGCTTTGAGAAATAAATACAATGGTGGTCTAAAGCCCACGTTGTGAAAAAAAAACACAGAATTCACAATGACCCTCCTCGATAATAAACTCCAGATGCATCATTATTTGAGAGACTATTCCTTTTGTTAGTTACTTATACATTTAAAAGCTGTCAAAATTAAACTTACAAAGTTGAATATTTCACTCTAGGCCAACTGCCACAAGAGAGTCCATTAAAGTTACAGTTCTCCCCAATTAAAATTTTCCAGTGTGCAGTTGAGATAAAGAACAAATCCCTGTTAAAGTAAATGCTTCTTACTATGGCTATTGTATTTTCTGATATACATATAGGAGTTTAAGTGAACTGCTTGTTAAGAATATTTTCCTAAGTCCCAACTATTAAGAGGATTTTAGATTTATGACATACAAGTCAATTTTCTGTGCTCATATCTCTGATTTCTGCTGAATTTAAATACAGACCCCTGGGGCAAATTGTGACATGAGCATGCAAGCAGTAAATTTCTAAATTAGCCTCTTTTAGATTTCCTCATAATAGATCATACGATGATGAATATTTTTAAGAACTCCTATAATTAGTTACCCAAATCAAAACCAGCTGCTTGGTTCTACAACTTTCATTTTTCTTTTAACATTAGCAGTTGAAAGGTTTGAAGCAGTTACAATAAGCATATTTTGAGTATGCAAACTTACAGTGTGAACAGAATTGGACATGATTGTGATGCTTCCATAGACAACTAGTCTACAAACACACCATCAAGATTCAGATATGAATCATGAACATTCAGGCTAGGCAAATAGTAAATTAGAACCTTACATCGGTGAGGAGTTTGGACTCCCCTTCATATCTAACCATGTGGAGTCCTGGGGAAATGATGCTGTCAATGTGCAAGGCTGAAGTTACTTTATTTGATTGATTGGGGAAGTAATTGCCACTTCTTATTTCAAAAATGGATTTTCTGATTGGCTGCGCCTAATAATTAGGTGAAAAAATGTGTTTATATAATGGGAAAAAGACGTAGAGATCATATTTTTGAACATTGTAGGTATTGGTGGTTAGTTTCCTATTACATTTTTGGGTAAATTAACCCAAAATGTTATGATTTATGCTTACATATTGTTGTGGCACTGCTTTTGTTTTTGAGCATTTATACACTGAGGGCAGAATTTTCCAGTCCTGCAAGTGGCAGGTTTTCTGCTGGGCAGGAGCAGAAAATTCTGAGAGGCCAAGAATTGGAATTCCACTAGCAGGAAATCAGTTCAGAACTTTCACATCACCACTTTCATGGTGGGCTGATGGCGGGTTGCATTTCCCATTGATCCATGTTGGGAACATGCCAATTGCATGTATTACCATGTCATGAATGCTCATTAAAGATGCTACACGCTGGAATTACCCCTCACAATTACGTGCCATGCCAGCAGGAAATTAGCCCAGTCTAAACCACGATCGAAGCGCCCACCCTCACTTTTCTCGTGACTTCAAGGTGGGTGCAACAATTAAAGCCTACCTGCAACAGCACTGCTCCAGTTTCTCAGCAATGCCAGTGAGACACCACATTGGTTGGGGTGTAGGATTGGTCTGCTCACTGGGTTCCTCCGTACTCTGGAAGGTGTATTCTGAGGGTTTCAGGCAGGGCTGAACTCTGGAACGCAGACCAGCATTGCGATGGGGGATGGTGGGGTGGGGGGAGGGGAGGTATGGCGGTGGTGTTGCGGTGGGAGGGATGACGGAGACATGGGGGACAATGGGCTATGATGGGGTTGGAGATGGGAGGGAGACAATGGCAGGCAGCGGGGAGAACAAGGGTGGGGAAACTGCAGCCTGATATGGAAGACTAGAATGTAGACACAGAAGGCGGGGAATGGGAATTGAACTGTATGAATAGGTAGGGATGCACACAGATTCTGGAATACAAGGGGTTGGGGTCTTGTGTTTTGTGGCACAGAAGAAAGTGTTGCACAGAAACATATGGGGCAGGATTTTCACTTTGGCATGTGGGCACACGCCTGACATACACAAGCATGAAATAGCGTGCGATGACTTCGGGCGAGCGTCCTGACGTCATCACGCACTTGCACGATATTTTGGTCAGCGGGCGCACGCGAAAGTCAGCAGTGTGCCCACCAACAATTAAGAGGGTTATTAAGCACATTAATTACTTAACTAAATTGAAATTTTCGCTGCCCTTCCAACCTTACAGTTGGCAGGCAGGCGAATAGGCCAAGCGACATTTGCATTTTTTGTGAAACCTCATCCACAGGCGGGATGAGGTTTCCAGCAATCACTTAAAAAAAAATTTAACTAATTTTTCACATGTCCCTGTTCATGTGACAGAGTCACATGTGGGGACATGTTTTCCCTATTTTTGAAACCTTTATTTTTCAGGTTAAAAATCTTCAGCTCCCTAAGGCAGCTCTGTGCCTTCAGGAAGCTTTCACTGAGCGCACCCCAGTGCATGCGCACACTTCAGCGTTCATGCTCGTCCTACCCACACCCTTGCAGCACTGAGGCTCTCAGCGGTTGTGGTCTGATCACGAGCAATGGACTGTTTCATGGCCGCTCATGGACCCGTCTGCAGTGCCTGCCCAACATGGGGAAAATCCTCCCCATGGAGGTAGGAGAGGGGAAAGGCTTGCACATGAGGGACATGTTACACAGAGACTTATGGTGGGGTGGGCGGTGGGGGGGTGGGGGGGTGTGGGGCAGTTGGAGGGTTGGCCCAGGGCTGGACCAAGAGGCACTTTCGGGGGCACCCTCAAACTGCTTAGCGTCAAAACATTGAAATAGAGGCAGAGCTGAGAGAAAAGAGGAAGTCTTCCTTGACAAGGTGCAATTGGAACCACTGCCTTGGTGCACTTTGATAAGAGACTGCAAGAGTCATCGTCTTCACAATACAGTTGTTCTATTTAAGCTTCAGCAGAGAGGTAATTGAGAATGGAGAATGCAGGCAGCCATTAAGGAAGCACAGCTACTGTATACCTGCCAAATCATCAATGGAAGTCTCTAATGTGCTTTCTCCAATTGCCATATTGATGGGCCAAGGGTCATCCAGTCATTGCTGAAGTGTAAGTTGAGCTTGATCAGTTTACCAGATTAGAGATTGCAGGGGTGCCTTTGATAAGGTGGCACATTTCATGAATGTGTCTAAAACTGTTCCAACCTCTGTGGGATTGAGATGTCATGTGTTAGGGTTGGCAGCTTGGTCACCTAGACCTGTGAGTGTGCACCTCAGCTGCAAGGTTGTATTAACGAAAAGCCATTAGCACAGATGCAGCTCTAGGGCATAACATTGGCTTTCTGTTTCCTATATTTGCCCAGTATTCATCAGTTTGTTGGATCTATCAGTCCACAGGGAAAAGGAGGACTGAATAATGAGCCTGTGCTCAATGCTGCCTTCTTGATGGCAGTGATCCGATTGAGGAGGAGAAAGGCCTGGCGCTGCCTAGTGCAGCTTTGAGAGGAGGCCCATGGTCCAGGGGAGTCCCAGCAAGAACGGAGGATGAGGATGTTAGACTCATCCCACAGAGGCAACACGCACAATCTAGGGTCTGGAGATGAGTGAAAGACAATGCTGCATTCGTCTACAATTGTCAAGAAGATATGGTGGATCATAACTGCCACATTTCTTTAGAGGATCTAATGCCCCATGGACTGGGAGGACATCCCCTGCTAGTGCCACTGAAGGACACTGCCAAGCTTAATTTTTTTGCCTGCGGATCATTCCAGGGATTCACAGGGGACTTATGTGGCTTCTCACGGTTCTCAACACGTAAATGTATTAAGGAGCTGACAGATGGCACTACGGTAAGGCTCATTATTATGTGAATTTCAGGCTCAATGAAGCTAGCCAGGCTGTTAGATTTCTGGGGTTTGCAGCTATCTCAGATTTCCCTAGAGTTCAGGGTGCAATCGATTGCACACATGTGGCACTGAGTGCTCCATGGCAGCAGCTCCTGACGCTCATTAACAGGAACGGGTTCCCCTCCCCGAACATTCAACTGATGTGCGATCATCAGAAGCACATCATGTACGTTTGTGCCAAGTACCCTGGGAATTCCCACATCCCATATATCCTGAGTCACTTCCAGGTGTCTCACATATTCAAAGGGCCTCAGTGATTACAGGGCTGGTTGCTTGGGAATAAGGGATATTCGCTTAAACAATGGCTCATGACACTTGTACGTTGTCCTCAGAGTGCCTTGGAGGAGAGATACAACACAATGCATAGGTCAGCACAATCCATCATCGAGCAGACTATTGGGAACCTGAAGATGCGCTTCCGATGTTTGGACTTCTCAGGTTGGGCTCTGCAAGACTCTCCACAAAGGGTGTCCCGCATAATTGTGGTCTGCTGCACCCTTCACAAGCTGGCGCTTCAAAGGGGGGATCCATTACCAGAGACATGGAGGAGGCTGAGAGCTCCTTGGACGCTGAAGAGCCAGAGGGGCAGGAACCTAAAGCGGGAGATGAGGGCCAAATTCTAACTGAGGAAGACATATGTGTATCACACTGATAGCCATAAGATTCCAGGAAGTGTAAGGTGCAGGCAACAGGACACGGCTACGTTCCTTCTGTCCCTTAGGTGCTATGCCAGTGCAATGAAAGGCCTTTACAATAAGTAACACTGAGAGCAAGCTCAACATTCGAACTTGTGCTTTCAACCCTCATGATCCACCAGGCCCGAATCTTTGGAAAGGTCAGTGACAAACCCTGTATCCATGCACTCTGGGGAGTGAAAGTCGGCACAACAACACAAATGCTGCATCACAGGGCTTGATGTAGTCATTACCACCTTAATGAGAAACTTGTGGCGGACACTGAGATGCACGCATGGTTAGAGAGACCACTATGGATAATAACGCATTTTGCAAACACTTCCAGAAATGAGTTTGACATATTTCCCTGACATAACACAAGGGTGAGTAACTATCATGACTCAGCTACACATCACATGAATGTAAGGCTCACAAACAGAGGTGAACCCTGAGTTGGAGCATGGCTCACACTCGCAATAAGAGGGCACATAGATTCATATGCACAACGCTTTCAAATAATAAGACCATTCTCATGAGCAGCAAATATATTTATAAAGGTGCATGATGTATAGAGTGATGAACACCCATGACCTAGAATTGATGTCAAAGTTCCTTAATTTTTCTAACCCTACCACTACATCTAGGTGCATCCCCAACATCCGCAACAGCAGTGGATGCAGCTTGTTGACTACTAAGCCCTGTTGTCTTTGATGACTTTGGCAGACGTCCTATAGAGGGCCAAGACCTAGAGGGTCCCTGCCCATTTTGGGTCTCCTGTTGTGGGGCAGGTGCACCCTCCTTGGCCTGTACAGCTGGAGGTCAAAGGGTCACAGGCAGAGGGAATTGGGTAAAGGTGGACACTCTCTGAGTCACCTGGGTGGATGTCCTCAGGGTCTCCAGCTGCTGGTCCTCCTCCCTGTGAGTACCCGAGGGCCCCTGTCTGACTCCCAGAGGAGAAAAATCTCTTGGAAGGAGACCATGGTGCCTTGTCCCCTCTTGCCTACCCACTAATGGATCCCACCAATGCCTATAACGATGGAGTGAAGGTTCAAGTGCAAATCCAGCAGGATCTGCTGGACCAAGGTCTCCAAGGCAACTGCCATTCTTCCTATGGGGGCCTCCAGGTGCTCGCATGTCAGGGACACAACATCAGCCAGAATGCGAATGGACTCCTCCATCCTTCACTCTAGTCTGTTGACTGCCTCTTGCAACTCCACCTGATTTTCTGCCACCTATTGTGCCATCTCCAGCATGTTAGAGATGGACACTTGCAGATGCTTATCATCTGACTCAGACTGAGCAGGTACCTGATGTCCAGCAGTCCTCCAAGTGCCAGAGACCTGGACTGCCACTGCCTCCAACTGCTGTGGAGAGCGTCAGTGAGGTGTTCCCCCGAATGTGACCCTGAGCCTAATCTAGATCCATGACCCACTGGGGTGTGTGTCTTTGCGCTGCTGGAAGGTGTGGGTGAATGCAATGATGGTTTCTCCTCTGAGGCATCCTCAGCAACCCCCTCTGAAGTGGCCTGGGATCTGGAGCTTATAGTAGCCCTGGTGGTCTGTCTGGGCCTTTTTTTTATTACTCATCGACAGGATGTGGGCTTTGCTGGCTGGGCCAACATTTATTGCCAATCCTTAGTTGTCCTTGAGAAAGTGGTGGTGAGCTGCCTTCTTGAACCACTGCAGTCCATGTGGTGTAGTACACCCACAGTGCTGTTCGGAAGGGAGTTCCAGGACTTTGTTCCCATAGAACATCAAGGGGCGATGGTTAGATTCTCTCTTGTTGGAAACGGTCATTGCCTGGCACTCGTGTAACATGAATGTTACTTGCCACTTGTCAGCCCAAGCCTGGATATTGTCCAGATCTTGCAGCATTTACACATGGACTGCTTCAGTATCTGGGGTGTCGTGAATGGTGCTGAACATTGTGCAATCATCAGTGAACATCCCCACTTCTGACCTTACGATAGAAGGAAGGTCATTGATGAAACAGCTGAAGATGGTTGGGCCAAGGACATTACCCTCAGGAACTCCTGTAGTGATGTCCTGGGGCTGAGGTGACTGACTTCCAACAACCACAAACATCTTCCTTTGTACTAGTTATGACTCCAACCAGCGGAGAGTTTTCCCCCTGATTCCCATTGACCCCAGTTTTGTCGCACTCGGTCAAATGCAGCTTTGATGTCAAGGGCAGTCACTCTCACCTCACGTCACCTCTAGAGTTCAGCTCTTTTGTCCACGTTTGAACCAAAGCTTTAATGAGGTCAGGAGCTGAGTGGTCCTGGCGGAGCCCAAACTGCTGATGCCTGTAAGAGAGAAGATAGATTTAGTTCATAAGCAGGCTAAATACAACATTGCATATCACACTCTGTGAATGTCAGGATGTGATCAACTAATGGAGGACTCATCCGTACTGGCTTGTTAGGAGAGGCCGATCTCGCCTTCTGTACAAGAGCGATCTCTCTCACCTGCCAACTCGGCAGCATCCTCCTCAAAGTTGGACAGCTCTTAGATGTCTGCTGTCCCTCCTCCCTACTGGGATATGGCCCTGCTGTTCTGAGTGAGTTTGGCCTGCATGAACATATTTGGAATGGAATGTGATGAGAAGAGGTGGAGATGTTGGGAAGCATTCATGCCTGTTGTATGTGCTAAGCCCTCGCCAGTAAGATCATTCATCCTCTTCCTGCACTGGACTCTGTTTCTCGGGTGGGTGCCCAACGAGCTGACCTCCCTTGCAACCGCCTCCCAGGCCTTGCACAATCCCTCGGTTAGAGGACATCCCGGTGCTGGCAGACTCCATGGATGGGAGCCTCCAGGGAGTCATTACTGAACATAGGAGCAGCTTTTTCCCTTGGTGCAGCCATACCAATAAGTTTCCTGACAACCAGCGGGCCTGCTGAGAGTAATGTGTGCTTTTGGGTGGCATTTAAATACGCAGACAGGACCTTTGATCCCAATAGGTAACAGTGGGACAGACGAATCACTGCCTGCGCCGCCATGTGATTCGGGGAGCTACTCACTGTTGCTTGATCAATGAGCTTCTGAGTGTGAAATTGGGCACGATTTCCCACCATGCCACCCAGCAGGAAACACACTGCAAAACCCACCCACCACTGCACTTAATCTCCAGAAAGGTAAATTCTGCCCTGAGTTTCTCCATG
This sequence comes from Carcharodon carcharias, assembly GCF_017639515.1. Taxonomy (NCBI): domain Eukaryota; kingdom Metazoa; phylum Chordata; class Chondrichthyes; order Lamniformes; family Lamnidae; genus Carcharodon; species Carcharodon carcharias. The sequence goes on from NC_054470.1 coordinate 43,715,830, forward strand.
GGAATTCTCCTTGTATTCTATGTGGGGAGGGGGAAGAGATCGAATCAGGATATGTCTGACAGGTCAAGCTGCATCTGGCCCCCAGCTGTATGTACCCTCATTTTGGATATACTTTGGATGAAACATACAGCTGAGGCCTTATCTGCTTGTCCAGATGGATATAAGAGATCCAGTAGAATTATTCCATTAAACATAGAGGTTTATAGCACAGAAGAAGCACATTTGCCCCAATATTTCCTTGCTAGCTGTTGTGTTCAACTTAGCGTCGTATTTGGCCTTGAGCTGAGCTTCTGCGCCAATGTCCTCTCATCCAAAACAATGCTTACTTCCATCTCTGTAATGTACCAGTTTCACCCTGTCTCAGCCCATCTGTCGGTCAAACTTCCTTCCATGCCCCTGTCACCTCCAGACTCAATTATTTAAATACACGGCTGCCAACACCCATTTTCTACACTCTGTGAATTTCAACACACACCCTATCCTGCATCAAGTCCCACCTGCTCATTATGCCTGTCCTTGTTGATCTACATTGGCTCCAGTGCATCAAAGATTCAAACTAAAAATTCCCATCTTTGTGTTTAAATCCATTCATGGCCTCCATTAAAAACAATTTAAAAAATCAAGATGTTGTTGGCTGTGCACATACTTGAATCAGAAATGTTTTGATGCTTCCTGAGAATTATAATTGAATATATTTTATGTCATGCCTTTGCCAAAGAAAATGGATATATTGTCACAATTAAGAGATATTTACAATGGGTGTAAATTGGACCAGAGAAGATTAAGGAAGTTTTACATCTGAGCGTGAAGTAACTCCATTCTTGTCTGATAAAAGGGCCATAAAGATTGTTATCATCCGAGATATGGGGTCTGCTCAAAGCTTAATGTTAACAAAATACATGAATTTCTCTCCACAGAGTTTGTTAAATAAAAGCATATTAATAAAGGACATTGATGGAAATTGTTTACCTGTTCCATTGTGTAGAGTGAATTCAAAATATGCTTTAGTCAATGGGTCTGTTATTGATCCTAGTTCTGTAGAAGGGTCATGAGGACTCGAAACGTCTACTCTTTTCTTCTCCGCCGATGCTGCCAGACCTGCTGAGTTTTTCCAGGTAATTCTGTTTTTGTTTTTGTGCCTATTAATAATGTTGACTTCATACTAGGAAATTATCTTGCAAGAGATAGAATATTGCCATCTTCAGGAATGGTAGGCAAGTCCATTGAAATTTGACAATGGACCAGAGAAATCTTGGACTTTTTGTAATCCTGCTGTAGAAAGTAACTGTTTTGCTTAAAGATGTGCCCGAAGAGTCAAAAACTCAGATTTCTGAGTAAAGAACGCTTGAAACCGTAGAAGACAATAAAGGGTTAACAGCAGCTACAATTGAATTGGATCTGTCTCAAATAAACTTGCTTGCAGATTCTAAGCACAGGTGTCAAATCAGAATACAGCAGTCAAATTGCAGGCTAATTGTCACCCTAAGAAAGACAATCCTTTGAAGCAAAAGGACTTGTTTGTAGCTAATCCTAATCCAGTGAATGATAGAATTGTGTTAAAGCTTTGGAGCAGAAAATAAAACTCCAAAGCAAAGATACTGTGGCTCTTGCTCAGAAGGAATTGGACAACTCTTACTGAATTGCAAAACAAAATAGAGTGTAGAAAATTGCGAGAGTTAATTAAAAGGCAATATCAGGATTTATTATAGGATCATAAAAATAATCTAAACAAGATTCTTAAAGCAATGCAAGATAACCATAATCCTGCAGTTAGATAGGAGAAAGAGATTTCAGATGGTTAACTAGCTGAGACATTGTTTTCAAATTTGGCCATTAAGGAATGTACACTTCAGAAAGAAAATGAAGATCAAAAGATAAAATCTGAACAGGGTGATACAAAGACAGAGTTAAAAAGTTGACACTCTGATGTCAATGCAAGATTTGGTTCTAAAGAAGAACCAAAGGAAATACTGAATCCAAGGGGTAAAACATTATGACAGAGAATTTATTCAATTTACACATATACAATTTACACATGCAGGTATTCAAAGATCAGAGGGACTATCAGAAGTCAGCGACATTGTTCTTGACAAAGTTTCCTGGACTGAATCAATTGTGTCATCTTTTAACCAAGAACGTGGAAACAATGTGAACGTTAATCTTAGTCATATGAGATGAAGGTCTTTAAGAATCACCATAAAAAGGACTTTAAATCCTAACTGTTACTTGTATTTGGTTAATACAGGTTAAACATCGTGATGCTACCAAGATGGACTGTTTAGTGACAAAAATGTGACAGCATGAGGGGAGAATGTTTCTTGTACTATACTTCTAAGTTGTTAAAATGTGTAAAGTGTTATAAGGTATATTTTGGATAATGTTTGTGAAAACTCATCACTCTGGTGATGACTTTTCATTCTTTGGGGCAGGCGTTACAATTATGAAGTTTATAGGATTGTTATGTTTTGGAAATGTGTCTTTAATTTAAGGTAAAATGAAGGGTGTCATGTGATCTGTTCTGAAGTTTGGCTGACAACAAGCCTGACTGGTTTGATTGAAAGGGGCCCAGGTTGTTTTACTGGGAAGAAGATGCAAGTTGTTCACAGTTAGAAACAAAGGCAGCAGTTGTTGAGTTCACAATGGGTAGACTGTGAGTTTCCAAAGTCCCAGAAAAGTGTTGAGAATGTGGGGTTGTAAACAGTTGTGCTTAAACTGTCCATTTAATTCCAAGATGGAAGAGAGCCAGACTATAAAGGAAAGCTAATTAATAATTCTACATAGATATGAGACTAATGTGTTTTATGTTGCCATGGGCAAGAGTGCACAGGAAGCCATTTTTGAGATCAGGTTACAGGTTTCCCTACAAATGGCCAGCCAGCATGAAATCGCGTCCGGGGGCCAATCATGGGCGCCGGACCATTTTCCGGCCACTCCCGGGCCCACCTGCTGCACCCACCTGACAACCCGAAAATCCTGCGCTTAAAGTTGCTACTCGGTGAAACAGGGAAACCCACTGGAGCTGTACACTAGCATGGAGTCTCTGCCACATTTGCTGAAGAGTAAAACAGTGAGCTGAGAAGATGCACAATTCGTAGGCCTCCGTTTTCTCTGGGTTCTCTTGGCCAGTGGAGCTTTTCTTTTCTGCTTGCCTCTTGCAATGCCATTCCAAACTGTCAGCCTTCAGAGGTCACAGCTGTCAATGACCATCTCCCGGTTGTCAGTGTTACCATCTCCAATCTTCATATCTCGCCTGCAGGTGTCCTTTTAGTGGAGTTATGGATACCCAGAAGGTCATGGTCCAGATGGCAATTCACCGCACAGGTCTTTGGGTATATGTCCATCATCCAACTGATGAACATGCTGATAGATGGCAGCATAGCAACATCCTGGAACATAACATTTGTTTTCCTGATTCTGATAGCGAAACCAAACTCTTTACAGGCATCAGAAAGTCTGTCCATTTGCTGCTGAAGGTGTTGTGGCCTAACCAGAGCTTTATAAAGGTTCAGTATAATTTCCCTGCTTTTGTACTCAATACTTCTATGAAGCCCAAGATCCCACTGGCCTTGGAAGACATTCTTAAGCATTCATTTGGAACAGATTTAGCAGGGAAGTCATACGGAGACCTTAATGATCTGCTGAGGGCTTACCTGCAAACTCACTGCATGCCTTTATCTGTCACAATGAAGGTAACCACTGCCCTGAACCTCCTTGCTTCTAGAAGTTTTTGGAAGTTATAGCAGCCATGGAACATAAGTCTTATCCTTTAAGATGTACATTTACATCACCATTCCCATGGAGGCCCGATGTAGCAGACACAAGCTGTAAGGTTTGATAAAATGGCTCATTTTTAAAGAAAAAGGAGTGGTCTAAGAGAGCACGGGAGAGACAGTGAGATTTCAGAACTGAAGTTTAAGTAGCAGGTAAGTGATTGGTTGGTAAGCTTTATAATTCCTTTTATTTCTAAAACTGGGGCAGTAATTTAAACTTCTACTGGGGAGATATTAGAACTATAAATTTATATCTTAACTAGTTAATTACTTAATATCACTACAAATTATAGTTAAGCAGTATTTCTAAACTTGAAAGCCTAATTAGTTAAACAAAACATACTAAAGATGGCTGGGAACTGGTGGACAACTGTATAATGTACAGCAACTACAGACCAGATTAACATCTCCAAACGGAGGTGCAAAACAGATCATAAAATGCTGAGCTTTAGTTTTATTATGCAGAAAAATGAATTTCCTGTGCTTTCCCGATCCCAAACCATTTTCATGTGGCCTTTGGCAGGTCGGCACACCGGGGCTGCAAAAGACACAAGGTTGGGGTCCCCATTGCGAGATCCACAGGAAAACTGTATTTCTTCCCAAATGCTATCTTTGTGTGTTGGTGTGGGTTTTGTAAGCTCTAAAAAAAAATACCTCCTTAAAGAGTTTGTGACCACTGAGGGAAGCTTACTGAAGAACCGGGAACATTCTGAAAGGTAAGTGTAAAATATTTGGCACCTTCAAATGTCACTATTGGATGCTATATTGTAATGTAGATGTGTTTTTAATGCAGTGATTCATCATAGGGGATCTGTTCTGCAAAGGTAAGTCAACCCTTACATTAACTAGCACTGTGTAATTGTTGAAATTGTAATTGTAATGTGTATGTTAAGTACTTTGCCAATTGTCAGAAGTGTCATAATGCATTAAAAATGCAAAACATATCCTGTCAGCCTCTGCTGTCATGTTTTGTGTTGTGATTCAAATTGACTGGCAACTCTGGCTGTTAAAAATATTCTGCTTTTGAAAGTTGAAAAGAATGTCTGCAACTGCTACCCTCCTTTGATTGTTTATAGGCACCTTACTTTGAAATGGAAATGGAACTCTTCTGTTCTGACAGTTTCAGGCAATGTAACTAGAAGCTTTTGCTATGACAGCTGCAGGCAACATAAATGCTTGACTGGATTTCAAAAGTGGAAAATGACCTCAGCTCAGCAAGTGGTCTATTGATCAAAGATACATTAAAACTTTTAAGAGGCTGCAATAACATAATATGCCTTTGATGTGACTTCTTGTTGTTTACAAGCATCAAAGGCACTTAAAGGATTACAATTTATTTTCTTTAAAAGCAAAACACTGCGGATGCTGGAAATCTGAAATCTGAAATAAAAATAGGAAATGCTGGAAAAACCCAGCAGGTCAGACAGCATTCTTGGAGAGAGAAACAGAGTTAATGTTTCAAGTCCATTATGACTAAGACCGGGAACTGGATGTTCACGGGTATTTGAAGTTTCAGAAGGATAGGAGGAAAGGAAAAGGAGACAGGGTAGCTCTGTTAGTAAAGGATGAGATCAGTACAGTAGTATGGAATTATCTTGGCTCAGAAAGTCAAGATAAAAAATCAGTATGGATGGAGATAAGAACAGTGACAGAATGAAGTCACTGATAGAGGTATTTATAGACCCCCAAACAGTAGCTACACTGCTGAACAGAGTTTACATCAAGAAGTAATAGGGGCTTGTATGATAGGAACTACAATAACCTTAAGCAATTTTAATCTTTACGTAGATTGGGCGAATCAAATTGAAGGTAGCCTTGAGGATGAGTTCATAGAGTATAATCAGGACAGTTTCTTGGAACAAAATGCTCTGGGAAAACACAGGGAACAGGCTAATTTAGACATGGTAATGTGGAGTTGGACAGGATTAATTGATGATCTCAAAAGATTCTTTAGACAAGAGTGATCAGAACAAGATATTATTTTGCATTCAGTTTGAGGGTAAGAAACATGAATCTAAAACTAATGCCTTAAATTTAAATAAAGGCAACTAGAAAGGAATGAAAACAGAGTTGGCTACAGTGGACTGCAAAAACTGGTTAAACGGAAAGATGCTAGATAAGCAATGGCAGACATTTAAGGAGATATTTCATAACTCTCAACAAAGATATATTCTATATAGAAAGAAAGACTCTCTGAGAAGGATATACCATCCGTGGCTAAGTAAGGAAGTTAAGAATGGTATTAAGATGAAAAAGAGGTGTACAATGGTGCAAAAATAAGCGATAGGCCAGAAAATTCGGACAGTTTTAGAAACCAGCAAAGGATGACTAAAAAACTAATAAAGAGGGAGAAATTAGAATAAGAGAGGAAACCAGCAAGAAGTATAAAACAGACAGTAAGAGCTTCTGCATACATATAAAAAGGAAGAAAGCAGATAAAGTAACCATTTATCCCTTAGAGAATGAGACTGGGGAATTAGTAATGGGAAACAAGAAAATGGCAGAGACTTTGAACAAGTATTTCATATCTGTCTTCAAAATAGAAGATACACAAAGCATCCCAAGAAAAGTAGAAAATCAAGGGTCAGAAGGGAGGGAGGGATGGAGAACAATCGCTATTTCTGGGAAAAAAAAGTACTAGGTAAATTAATGAGACTGAGGATGACAAGTCCCTGGATCTGATGGCCTACATCCTAGAATTTTAAAAGAAGATGCTGCAGAGATCATGGATGCATTGATTGTAATCTTTCAAAATTCCCTAGATTCTGGAAAGGTCCCAGCAGAGTGGAAAACCACAAATGTATCCATTCTATTCAAGAAAGGAGATAGACTGAAAGCAGGAAACAATAGGCCAGTTAGCCTAACAATTGTCATTGGGAAAATGCTGGAATCTAATATTAGGAAAGCAATAGCAGCACATTTAGAAAATCATAATACAATCAAGCAAAGTCAACATTATTTTATGAAAGGGAAATTATGTTTGACAAATGTATAGGACGCAACAATCAAGGTGGATAAAGGGGAACCCGCAGATGTGGTGTTTTTGGATTTCTAACCAGCATTCCAAAAGATGCCAAATAAAAGCTTACCACACTAGATAAGAGCTCTTGGTGTTGGGGTAGTTAGTCCAATCCTCTATCCATTTTAACAGGAAACAGAAAATGGGAATAAATGGATCATTTTTAGATTGGCAAACCGTAAGATGTGCCACAAGAATCAGTACTGGGGCCTCAACTATTCACAAACCATATTAATGACTTGGATTAAAGGGACTGAGTTTATTGTAATTTATTTGCTTACAATAGGTAGGAAAACAAGTTGTGAGGAGGACACAAGAAGACTGTGGAGGTATATAGGTAGGTTAAGTGAGTGTTCAAAAATTTGGCAGATGGAGTATAATATGGGAAAATGTGAGGTTTTATACTTTGGTGGGAAGAACAGAAAAGCAGAATATTATTTAAACGGAGATAGACTGCAGAATGCTGTGATACAGAGAGACTTTGGTGTCCTCGTACATGAATCACAAAAAGTTAGCATGCAAGTATAGCAAATAATTAGGAAGGCAAATGGAATGTTGACCTTTATTACAGGGGAGTGGAATATAAAAGTAGAGAAATCTTGCTACAACTATGCAAGAATTGGTGAGACTGTATTTAGAGTACTGCATACAGCTTTGATTTCCTTATAAAAGAAGGGATATACTTCCTTTTGAGACGGTTCAGAGAAGGTTCACTAGGTTGATTTCTGGGATGAAGGGATTGTCTCATGAGGAAAGGTTGAGCAGATTGGGCCTATACTCATGGAGTTTAGAAGAATGAGAGGTGATCTTATTGAAACATAGATTCTGAGGGAGCTTGAAATAATAGATGCATAGAGGATGATTTTCCTTGTGGGGGAATCTAGAACTAGGGGGCATAGTTTTAAAATAAGACTGTCCCATTTAAGACACAGATGAGGAAGAATTTCTTGTGTCAGAGAGTTAGTGTCCTTTGGAATTCATTACTCCAGAGAGCAGTGTAGACTGGGTCATTAAATATATACAAGACTGAGTTGGACAGATTTTTGAACTCCAAAGGAATCAAAGGTCATGGGAGACAGGCAGGAAAGTGGAGTTAAGGCCACAGTCAGATCAGCCATGATGTTATTGAAGGGAGGAGCAGGCTTGAGGGACCAAATGGTCAACTCCTGCTCCCATTCTTTTTGGTTTTCTTAGGTTCTTATGATAATAGGTAGAATATTTAATACCCTTAATGCCCCTAGAACAAGAGTACCCTGGATCAAATGAGGAAGCTAGTAGAAAGCAGGATTAGGAAGCAGCCAATTATATCAGTACCTGTCAAGCACTCCGGATCTCACAAGCACCAACTCAGAATTGATAGGAGAGCCAGAAGAGAGCACCATGTGAGGCTGTGAATGAAAAAACATGCCCAGGTGAAGAACACCACAACCTCCTTATTCTCAGTGTAATAACAGGTGTTCTATGTGGCTGACATGTTTGAGATAATATGTACTTGGAAGGTGTGACTGGCTGCTCTTACCTTGCTAAACCTGTTAAGCTGTTAACTATTTATGGCAGAGTGCATTAGAAACTTTCTTCCACTGCTGATGTGCTCACCTTCCTTCACTGGACTTCATGAAAAAGTTTCCAGGGCTTTCTCTGTAAAACTTAATGTCTGCCCCTCCTTCAGATATTGCTGGCCTTATGCTTTTCAAGAAAGCTAAATTGTGATTCTATATACAAAAATACTTGTTGCTTTGGACTGATGCAGGTCTTTAAATCCTACAGTCGCAATTTCGTTTTTTTTCTCCCCCAGAAGGGAAGCTTCCAATGACTGAAGTTTCTAACATGAGAATCTTATTATCATTATGATAATTAGTCTGATTCCAGAAACTGTGACATTTTGAGCCCACATTTCATTGGCATTTTCGATTTGGGATTTTACCTGCTCCAAAGAGTTGAATTTCCCGTGAATGTTGGGAACACCGACATTTGGACCACATGCAGGTTCCGATCCCAATGGTGTCCAAGTCTTGCCCATATCTATGATTTTCTCCCAGTCAGCCAATTAACAGGCTGCCTCCAGGAGCCCCAACCAATTTAGGAAATGAAATAAGCTTTGCAGGCAAGAGGCCCAATGGGCAAACCTGAGGTTGTGGGCAGCCAGCAGTCCAATTGTGCAAGGTGAATGCTGATTATGCACGTAGAGAACTGTGAAAACACCTCAAAATGGAGGCGCCCTCTAAAGAAAACTAAATTTTAAAAAAATAACTGAGGCCATAGCTGTTAAGCCATCATTGTGTCCTCCAAGATCCTGCCTCCAGAAAATTTGGAGATAGCAACACATCGGGAACTGGCACGGGCCACATGCCACTCCTGTGCATAATTGCAGGCACATCCACTACCTAACCCATTTTTGCCTCCATGGCAAAATCCAGTTGAAAGTGTCAGAAAACCACTCAATTGCAGGTGTCATCACATCCTTGTCAGATCTTGTGCTCAGCCACACAAGCACTGGCCCAGAACAGATGGTCGTACCCCCCAAAAAGCGCTGAGAGACCCCTTGAAAGTCCTGCACACTGTGCGGAAATTGCCTGGGAAGGTTGGGTCAAAAGGTCGGGCGAGTAATGTGCAGTTTGTGACCTGGGTAAGTAAAAAGGAAGATAGAGGCAATCTGACAGTGACTGCCACTCCATGGAAGCTCTGGGCCCTATGTATTATTTGTAAGAACTTTTTACCACATTAAAACTTAAAGTTAATATAACAATTTTATAATATATAATTACTTTTAAGCAATGTTTATTATTATTAGAGTTTCCTATAGCTTTTGGTCCTTCTGACATTAAACTAACCCTTATATTGAGATTTGGAATGTTATTGCATATTCAGAAGGACATTTTATCTTTGACACTTGCAGAAAATTGACCATTTAGGAGCTTCCCCAATTAACTCTTTTTGGAATTACAAATACAGGCTAGTTAAGCGTATTATATTTCCTGGGTTTTTTTTCTGCTGGTTTTATTTTTAGACAAGTGTTGCCAAGCACTAAGTCTCCTGTGTAGTTAATGTCATGCGCATAAAGCTTAGCTTTTAGGTCTAGTTCTGTTTTTCCTTATGGTCAGGCTGCATTATTACTTTGAATCTCATGTTCAGCATCTTATAGCTACATTTATAGTATATCATATTATTGGTATTGATGTTTTATAACATAAGTACTGATTTGTTTGTATTTCTATGGCTTACATTCCTCAGTACAAACACAGAAAGCAGTTTCACATTATTTTGCCATTATATTTCTAAAGAATTGTAGTAATTGTTCTAAGTTAGTGTTGTCCAATAAAAATCACTGACTGACCCATGTTTTGCCTACATGTTTTAGTCACATGAAAACACCTTCCACACAATACAAGTAAATGCACTTCATGTGTACATTTACTTAAACAGTTGGCACAACTCAGTGCAAAACTTTGCAGTCTTTTTCACCAAAGTTTGGAAAGATTTTAGAAGACATCTTAGTGCAGCTTTTAGGAGGGGTTGTCAATTAATCATTGCCAACTCATAGTTAACGCATCAATTTCTTGTCAATTAATGTTTTTTAACTTATTAATTGAGGAAATTACACTGCAAGAAGGCAGTGGATCAAGAGCAGGAAATGGAGAGGAAAAGCCTGAGAGAGAAGGCCATAAGATGAGGGCAGGAATGGAGTATGGGAGGGGAAAGCCTGACAGATGAGGCCACAAGGCAAGCGCAAGAGCAGAAACAATAAAGCTGAGCCATTTAAAGCAGAGTTCAGGGTCAAGCGGAATTCTATCCTCTCAGTGCCAAACATTCTGCTCAGGAACTCATTACTTTTATCGAAGACTGGAAATAATTTGAAAAGTCACTTTCTATAACTTTTTCTTCAGTTTTCAAATGAGGAATTTTTGAATACTCCTGAATATATTTGTATTATGCCATTAATCCTAAACTACATGACCATTGTATTCATTTATTCATCTTACACCATGCAAATATGCATATTGAGATCACATGCTTAATGATAGTGCCAATTATTCATTTTTATTTACTAATGAAAAATACAATCAGCCTTTCCTAATTAGCCATACCTGGTCAGTGGTTAATGTTTTGTCAACCCTGTTCCAAGTAGTTTTTTTTTTGAGGAGTATGTGTTTGAGAGATTGTAAGATTGCCTATGTTAAAATTTATTTATCAGTGCATCTGGTGCCAATATCAGTTCCAAATCAAAGGGTTATATTTAATTACAGTAAATAATGTGCTGAAGGGCTTACAGTGTTCTTTAATTTTATTCACAACAGTATTATTCCTTATGTTTCAGTTCAGCTTTATCTGGTTAATATTTGACTTGAAATTCTACCAATTTTCTTGAATAACTTTTAATTTACTGTTATTAAAATGCCTTTGATTTTACCTTTTATTTGTTTAGCTTTTAACTTTTGTAGAATAAGGTTTTATGTAGTCTTATATAACTAGACTAATCTTGCCTACATATTGTGTGCACAACAGCAACTTAAACTTAGTCCATGCCAACTTGGACAACATCCAGGTGATGTGATGGGTAACATTGCCAGCACCAAGTGATGGTTATTTTCAACAAAAAAAGCCTGATCATCTCTCATCTACATTCAATGGCACTACCATTTCTTAGTCCCCACCATTAATATCATAAGAGTTAACATTGACTAGGAACTTAACTGGAGCAGCCATATCAACACTGTGGCTACAAAAGTAGAACCGGGAAAGTGATGAGTGGCTCACTTCTCCAAGCCTCTCTGTATGAAGGCAAGCCTGGCAGTAGCCAAATTATGTAAGAGCCTGTTGGCTCAGCTGGAAGCCCACTTGTCTCTGAGCTAGTAAAGCCCAGGGTTCAAATCCCAGTCCAGTACTTATTAGTCACAGAAAGGCTGTTCACATGGTTCAAAGCAGGCTGTTAAACTCCACATCCCATTCTCCAAAGGAGAAAAGAGTGTGAAGACATGCAAAACAAATCAAAATGTGGATTAGGTTTCAGCTGTACTAGGTGCCATGTGACATAATGGCAGAGGCCGTCTTGTTGCTGAGGTAGAAATAAGCAGTCTTAATGATGTAAGTTGGATTTGAAGCTTGCAGCTGAATAGAACACTGAGCTTATGAACTATTGACCTTGATCTAAGGCCTAGTTAGGGAGACAATGGACTCAGGGGCAACTGCATGGAGCCTTTTGTATGCAAAGATGAATAAATTCAGGCAAGGTAAGATTTCCAAGAAGAAAAATCTATGTGAAATATTTTTTGGGTACAATAAGATAACTAAGTGGAAGTACCATCACCAGGCTGACTGCAACAGAGAGAAGGCCACTACCTTCTCAGAGCAACTGGACATCTGCAATAAATATGACCTAGCCAGCAGTGTGAACATTCTGAGAACATACAAAAAAAATGAAGTTAAAAAGTCAAAGGACTGGATTTTTGCAGAGTCATGAAGACTCTGTGAACCTTTGAAATTGGTTGGTGGATCCTGGATGCAGAAGCTCCATCCCCATTTCTGACAGATCCAATTTTTTGTTGGTAGAGGAAAGGTGCCAAGGCATGATTCACACAGGAGGGAAAACCAAACTCAGCAAGGCCATTTGAAGTTGGTACTGAGTTCAAACAGATCACATTGCAGGAGTCTTAAGCCACAGTGTGGGAGACACAAATTGATGCAGTGGACATAAACTCTCTTGAAATGTGGATAAGGTTTGTACAACTGTCATAGTCTGATTTTTTTTAATATGCCCACTCTTCAAAATAGTAGGCTGCATCGGTTGGTGAGATCTTAAAAAAAGTCCTCTGCTGAACTTCTTTGATTTATATGCATAAGTTAGAAAAAAGACATTAACACCTAGCTGTGTAGTTTCAAAAGCGCCCATTCTTGACATTTCCCCAAGGACTATCATTATGCCATTATGAATGCTTGGCCGAGTTTCAAAAGCTACAATTATTTCTGCAGTGGGTTCTGAGTTCACAATTTGAATGACAGTTTAAAGAGCCTATTAAAGGATTAGCTTTCTTTGATGTGAGGTCTGAATAGAAGTAGTTTTGTTTTTGTAAGTGCTTAACTACTTGAGGAGATTCCAAAGCTTTAAAAGCGTTCTATGAATGGGAATTTTTCTCGCTATCAAGTATGTAGGAGTGAGAGCTGCATTAGATTGTTAGAATTGTTTTTCATCTTCAAACATGGCTCCTGAGCTCTGCCGGTGGTGAATTCTGGATGTTTGGCTGTGGAGGTGGCATGGAGGGCATGATGAGCCATGGGAGGTGGGTGGAACGCATGAGTGGGCATTGCGTTTGTCTGGAAGGTGTGAGTGGCCATGAGTGGTGGGGGGGTGGGGGGTGCGGTTGCGGTGAAGAGGTAAGAGTGGTGAGGGCTAGCAGCTTGTTCTTCTTCAATTCTCTGAACAAAGACCCACAGTGCCACAGCCCCCACCACAGTTAGAACAAGGAGGCAGATCCTGATTCCACCCCATCTAATCCGGCACCAATCTGATCCACACTAGCGTCCAGCCAACTGACCCTCACAGGTCTGAATTTCTGTGAAAACATGCACTTTTAGATGCAATACAGGTACTTCATGTGTACATTTACTTAAACAGTTGGCTACTTTTAGATCCAGTCATCCAAAGATATGAATGGTAATGTAGAGGCTCCAATTTTCTTTTAATCATATGGTTGACCAGGAATCTCTCCCACTCTTACCCCCTGCCATTGGCATATGTTGGAAGAATTTACAAACTCAACATGTTTGGCCACGTTAGGAACACACGTTCCTGGACCATCAAGTCCTGGAGTGGTACCTGAGCCTGAAGCTTCTGGCTGAAACAGAACAGTGTCTGAACAGCGTCTAAAACAACTGGAACAAAGTCCCAGAAAGTCCAAGAGAACCGAGGCAGGCCTTCTAATCACCCCTTCTTGGCACTGTCCTGCTCCTGTGCCTCCGAGGCTTTGTTTCTGGGGTTAGCGGACCCAATTCTATTACATACCCCCACCTCCCAGAGTGAAAATTGCACATTTCGGGGTACTTTTTACCAAGGTGGGTCCAGCAAGTCAGGAAATTTCCCAGCTCCAGTTATTCATCTCGGTAGCCAAAACCTGGCCAACAAGTGTACAATTAACAGTATTTAACTCTGAGTGACTGTATTCCACAGATACTGTCTTCACAGTCCCATCAGAACAGAAAATGTAGTATGCCATATTTGATCTTTTACAGTTTTTGATTTTTGGCTCACTTGTTCCTGTATTCTTCTATCTTATTCTTTTTCTTCCATACTTTTTGCTACTTCTTTCCTAAAGGTGCTGATGTATGCTTTGTATAGATCATATCTCATCCAAATATCATTCTTCATCATGAGACTAGACAACACCACCAAAACCCATAGCTATTCTGACAGATCACTGTTATAAGCTACGCAGGAGTCTGCCAGAATAGGCATAAAGCTGACTGAGAACTGGATACACCATGTCATGGTCTTCCAATGCTATTTCCAGACCTTGCACCTGCCCTTACAGGGCCATCAATGTAAGAGGGTATGGGACAGCAATGGAGACATCCTAATTTCCTGCTTTGAGCTCATCCCTCATGCTTGGCGCAGTGTCAATGTGCCAGGTCAGAGCAGGGGTACTTGGCCTAAGGAGAAAGAAATGAGGCTGGTATCAGGGCCCAGATCCATGAAGACAAGTGGGTTCAGTGATTTTTTTAAAGTTTTCAAATGACTCGCTGGCTCAGGGTACTGTTTGAACCATAATCTACAATTATTTGAGAGGCAGCCAGCTTCCTCCCCAATATTCAGAGTTTTTGGCAGGAGTGGAGAGGGTGGCTTAGTTTCCAAACCACCAAAGACCACTCAGACACCTTATCATACCTCGCCAACTTTGGTGGGTCAGCAATGGGTGCATGTAAAAAATGATGCTGAATTGCACTTCCCATGGGATTTTGGGGATGTAATTTTGCACAGAATCACAGAAATGTTACAGCACAAATAGAGGCCATTTGGCCCATCATGTCTGCACCAACTCTTTGAATCAGCAATTCACTTAGTGCCATTCTCTTGCCTTCTCCCTGTAACCCTACAGATTCTTCCTTTTTAGATAACTCTGATTCCCTTTAGAATGCTTCAACTGAACCTGCCTCCAGCACACACACTTAGGCAGTGCATTCCAGACCTTAACCATTTGCTGTGTAATAAAGCTTTTCCTCATGTTGCTTTTGCTCCTTTTACTAATTACTTTAAATCTGTACCTTCTCGTTCTCGATCCTTTCACAAGTGGGAACAACTTCTTCCTATCTAGTCTATCCAGACTCCTCATGATTTTGAACACCTCTGTCAAATCTCCTCTCAGTCTTCTTTTCTCGAAGGAAAATAATCCTAACTTCTCCAATCTATTTACATAATTGAAGTTCCTCATCCCTGGGACCATTCTCATGAATATTTCCTGTATAATCCCTGGAAGTATACTCATGCATCTTTTCTGTCCTCTCTGCAATGCCTTCTCAAGCTTCCTAAAGCATAGTGCCTAGAACTAGTTGCAATATTCCAGCTGAGGCCAAACTAGTGGCCTATACAAGTTCAACATAACCTCCTTGATCTTGTATTCTACGCCCCTATTAAGAAAGACTAGGACTCTGTATGCTTTATTAACCACTCTTTCAATCTTTCCTGACACCTGCAATGACCTCTGCACATATACACCCAGGTCGCTCTGCTTCTGCACCGCTTTAGAATTCTATTCTTTAGTTTATACTGTCTCTCTATGTTCTTCATATCAAAATGAATCATTTCACATTTCTCCACATTGAACTTCATCTGCCACCTGTCTGCCCATTTCACCAACTTGTCTATTTCCTTTTAAAGGTCTACACCATCCTCCTCACAGTTCACAATTCTTCCAAGTTTTGTATCATCTGCAATTTTGAAGTTGTGCCCTGTAAACCAAGTTCCAGGTCATTAATATACATAACAGGGGAAACAAGAGTCCCAATACAACTTTGTTGACTGGTACAGACACGATAGGCCAGATGGCCTCCTTCTGTATTGTAAATGTCTATGAATCTACTTAACCCTGGGGAGCTCCCCTACAAACCTTCCTGCAGTCCAAAAAACATCCAATAACCACAACTGTTTCCTGTCACTCAATTCCATATCCATGTTGCTACTGTCCCTTTTATCCCATTTTTGACAGGCTATTTGAATCTAGATAGCCTCTCAGCCAAGCTCAATCCTATCCTTATATCACATGTGCTCGGCTTGCTTAACAGAGATTAGAAGCTGAAATGTTGATTGAATTCTGTCTTTGACCCTAGTGTATGGAAACCCTTTGTAAATCTCCTGCTCCTATTCCAGCTAACAGCAAATACAGATCAGGAATCAAATGTAGAACCTTTTGTTCTGTATTCTTCAACTTATGCAGCTTTTACCAACTGAGTCAGTGGGGAACTTATATCCTAATTCTTAATCAAATATTCTTCCAGCTCTTTTTTAAAAGGTGTTAGGCATGAAATCCAGATCTGTGGCACAGATGAAGATGGCATCGTGGAAGCCAATTGTGCCCTCTTAGGGTGTCTGCTGTTCCACCAGCTACTTCCAGTGCAGCTCATACAGTGCACCATCTTACCAAGCACCATCCCTTGCACGTTCCTGAAGCAGCTGAACTGGCGATATTATGATGTCACACAGCCCCAGTCATTGATGTAACACACATTTTCAAAATTTGGACCATGCTGGTTTATTCAACGCATTTGCCCATCATGCACAAAGGATCAAAGGGTCAATTGCATTATGTAAAGGGCCAGGCACCCAATTGCAGATAAGGACTGGTGGGATCTTCTGATCCTGCAAAAGTGAATGGACTAATGAATGGCTCACCGCTTATTACAGTCCTGCCCCCACCACAACGGGGCCATAAAATTCTGCCCAAGGTATTTTGAAGAGTTTGGCAGCTGCAAAGTGTCTGAAAGTACTCTGGAGTATTTTTCAATGTTTTGTGGTGATTTCCTGGATTTGGCAGGGAATGTTGCTGCATCCTCACAGAGGGCCCAGAAGAATTGGTAACTTGTCTACATAAAGGTTGCAACAGGTATGGGGGTATCTCTGGGCTTACAACACGGTCGGGAGACAGAGCAGAGGCTGTGGAGAGGGCCTCTGCGCTTGCCCTCTGCCATGTTGGAGCCGGACTCTCCATGCTCCTTAGCAGTGACAGGAGGCTGCCTGACATGTCAATGCATACAGCATCTAGTTGTGCATGCCCATCAGTACTCACCTGTATACTGCATCAAAGAATTCCTCATTTGAGCCTTTTGTCACAGAACTCGTAAGTGACCTTGTACTCTGCTGAGCTGAAGCAACAACCCATTCATTATCCCTAGCTTGGCTGAAGCCCACTCATACACAATGATGCATCATATGCTGATCCCAACTCTATACTAGCCTTTATGGGATATTCAGTGGCAGTAACTGAGTTGGTGGCTGCTAGTGTCAGATCAATTGATGGCCCATTTATTAGTATTATTGTTCTTTCCACTTCTCCTGGGGCTGCTGGGGCTGGGAAGGCAGCAGTTCTTGGGTATCTGAAAACAGAAAATCAGAAGGGGAGGGTTAGAATGAGGTCCGTGGTGAGACCTTCTGCAGCTTACTTATCATGCCAGATAACAGTGTTCGAAGTTGAGAAGGAGCATAAGGCAGGAACATACTGTCATCATCAATGTTCTCAACAATGCTGAATGCCATGGACTCTTCTTACAGCCAGCTGTATGTTGCAGAGAACCAGCTCATTCTTGGGGCTCAGGAAATGGAGATATTCTTGTCCCACATTAGTTCTGCTCTGCTCCTTTCCATTGTGTGCCACCTTGTCCTGCAAGAGAGAGAAAGAAGTAGTTCCATGATTGAGTTGCACTGTATTTGATGATGTGTCTGCCAGAGCTGAATGTGGAGGCAGTAAGAGGGAGATGTGTGAGGGTGTTTTAAAGCACATGGATGTTCTGCATGCGTCCTGAATGGCCAGGAGCTGATGACGGCTGTGTGTTGGGGGTGTGGTACATTGAGCACTATGAGGGGCAGGTAGAGCAGTAGGCAGGAGGTCTGACCTTGACCACTGGCAAGAAATTATTAGACTTCTTGTGCACTACCATTCAGTCCTCAGGTCTGGATGCTGGAAATTGACCTCGCTGGCTACCTGCTCTCAATTCCTGCAGAGATTGCCCTTGAGGGCCTCTTGACCCCCTATGGATCTCTCCTCCTGTCTGCTTCCAATGCCATAAAACCAGTCCCCAGAAGCCCTCCCTCCACCCTGTGTTCCATTTTCCTTGTTTACAATTGCACAATAGTATTCAGCAATAACCTCCTGTAATTCAGTGTAGCTTTCCTTAAAAAGGGAGAGACAGTTTCTAAGAACAGAATGCTGACTGCATATTATGTTATGAGCACACACTGCTCAGCTCCCTTTTGAGTGCAGAGACAGCTAGCAGCGCAACAGATGCTCAGCCCTATGATACAATGAGGTAAATGAGGTGGTAGCCTATATGCAAATTTGTTGTTATCTCCACCGGAAACAGAGCGGACAGATCTCAAATGGCAATCGCCACACTCAAAAAATATTCACACTAATTTTTAACCTTTTAATTCCTTACATCTAGGATTCTGTGATTGAAAATAATTAATCATTTGGTAGTGCTGAACTTGAGTATTGCTGAAAAAAGAGACACGTCTAAGCTTTTCATCTTACACTCATCAGGATACTGCAAGAATACCAAAATAAGGGGAAAACAACAATTTATACAGGATGTGAAGAGAGTGCTGATTAGTTGGCAAGTGGCATTGCCATGGAGAATGCATCAGTGATGGAGACTGACAATTAACTGCCAAGCATTGTTTGAAATTCAAACCAGGCAATTTGACTCTAATTGGTCAAGGCATTTGCCTGAAGAAAGAGCCAGCGAATGGCTGTCACTTATTTTGTTTAGCTGAAACAGGCACAGTATGTGTACATATTCTTTCTGTCTGCAAAGAACAGAGCCCTGTGTATTAATATATGTAGCTTCCAGTACACGCAAATGCTCCCACATTGCGAGTCTGACCTACAATCTTAAATTGGTTGTCAGCGTAATTCTTAGCACATTGAGGATTGTTCCGCAAATGTTGTCCAATTGGGGAATTGGACACTGTTTTGAGTTTTGCAAGCATGTTGGTTGGGTACGGTCTGTACCCTGCCTGTTGTGAACAGCGGCTGGGACATGCTGTTTGATACGATCCGCAAGTCTTTGGGATGTACAGCCTACATACCTAGCATCACATTGGCACTGAAATTCATATACCACATTATTCATTTGTGTGATAGGCAGAATATCTTTTTGGCTTGACAGCAACATCCTGTTACTGGCGAATACCACTCATGTTGCTACTGCATGGTAGCAACATGAGGCTAATTCTTTTATGTTGGTCAGGCAGGTTGGTAGGTGAGGGGGATGGGTTTGGTTGGTTGGGGGAGTGGGGGTTGGGTAGTCAGTGGGGGGTGGTCAGGGGGGTGGTCAGGGGTGTAGTTGCAGGGCATTGGGCGGTTAGTCAGGGGTAGTAGGCAGGGGTTCCTGTGGTGGGGGGTCGGGGGGGTTGCTGGAGGTAATCCAGTGGGGAGGTTGGGTGTTGGTCAGTACTATAGGTAACTGGAGTTAGAAATGATTTTAATTCATCTAACTTGTCATGCAATCCTTACTAGGGGACATGCAGGAGGGCTTCCCCCACATCTTTGAGGTAGCCCTCAGTTACACTGCCTCAGACCTTGGAAGTTACGGGCCATAGGCCTGAACTTCCGCGGAGTGATAATCAGATTCTTTCCTAAATATGGGGACTAAAACTGTGCACAGTACTCCTGGTGTAGCCTCACCAACACCCTGTACAATTGTAACAAGACTTCCTTATTTTTAAACTCTAACCACCTAGCAATACAGGCCAAAATTCCATTTGCCACCTTAATTACTTGCTGCACCTGCATGCTAACTTTTTGTGTTTCATGAACAAGATTGGATTGCCACTCTGCTCCTAGATTCGTACCTGGAAATGCAGCCACCCATTTCTCACCCGACCTTTCAACTCAGGCTGAGAGAACACCTTAGGGCAATTCACTCCTGAGGCCTTCAGCCAAGGGCTGGAGAGTTGGAGGTAAGGAAGCCACGCGTCCTTTTTCACTGCACTAACTGTCATCAGGCAGGTAAGTTTAAAAGTTCAGCCATTTCCTGAAACCAGGGAGAAGATAGTTTTGTAAGGAAAGTGGGTAGGATTGGGAGGTGGCAGGGTGGGTGAGATTGTCAGTCTTGGGGGGGGGGTGGTTTTCTCGGGAGGGGACTAGTTGGGTGGCAGGGGAAGGTGTCAGTTGGTTGGGTAAAGTCGAGTGGCCAGTGGGGAGGTGGTGGTCAGTGGGGGACATCAGTCATTCAGGGGTTGGATCGGATGATCAGTGGGGGTTAGGGGTCGGGTGTCCAGTGCAGGAATGTGGGTCAGTTGGTCAGTTGGGGGGGGTGGGTTTCATGTGGGAGAGTCGATTGGTCAGGGAGGTGGGGTGTTAGGGGGTGTAGTAGGAGGGATCGGGGGTGGTGGTAGTGGGAGTTCCATGGGGGGTTTGGGGGTGGTGGTCAGTAGCATAGTTACCCAGGAGTTAGAAATGGTTTTAATTCTAATTTTTCCTAGGTAACTATCACTGTAATGTAATTGGCACCATCTGAAGTTTGTGATTTAAATCGTACTTTCGTATGGTTCCAATTGCAGGGCAATGTCCCAAGGGAAGTTTGAACTTCCCAGGCAATTGTCATGCAATCCTTACTTGGGAACTTATTAGAACATAAGAACAGAAGAAATAGGAGCATGAGTAGGCCATTCTGCCCCTCAAGCCTGCTCTGCCATTCAATAAGATCATGGCTGATCTGCCTCAGGCCTCAACTCCTCTTTCGGGCCAGCTCCTCATAGCCCTCAACTCTACAATATTTCAAAAATCTATCTACCTCCTCTTGAAATACTTTCAGTGATCTAGCCTCCACAACTCTTTTTTTAAAATTCATTAACAGGATGTGGGCTTCACTGGCTGGGCCAGCATTTATTGCCCATCCCTAGTTGCCCTTGAGAAGGTGGTGGTGAGCTGCCTTCTTAAACCACTGCAGTCAATATTGTGTAGGTACACTCACGGTGCTGTTAGGAAGGGAGTTCCAGGATTTTGACACAGCGACCGTGAAGGAACAGCGATATAGTCCAAGTCAGGATGATGAGTGACTTAGAGGGGAACTTCCAGGTGCTGGTGCTCCCATCTATCTGCTGCCCTTGTCCTTCGAGGTAATAGTGGTCGTGGGTTTGGAAGGTGCTGACTTAGAAGCCTTGGTGAATTCCTGCAGTGCATCTTGTAGATGGTACACACTGCTGCTATTGTGTGTCGGTAGTGGAGGGAGTGAATGTTTGTGGATCTGGTGCCAATCAAGTGGACTGCTTTGTCCTGGACGGTGCCCAGCTTCTTCGGTGTTGTAGGAGCTGCACTCATCCAGGCAAGTGGGGAGTATTCCATCACATTCCTGACTTGTGCCTCGTAGATTGTGGACAGGCTTTGGGGAGTCAGGAGGTGAGTTACTTGTCGCACAATTCCTAGCCTCTGACCTGCTCTTGTAACCACAGTTACATGTGTTCACAAGTCTTCAGTACTATTGCCGGAACGTTATTAGGTTCCATTTCCTTGGCAGAATCCAGTGCCTTCAGCCGTTTCGTGATATCATGTGGAGTGAATCCACATGCGGGATACCTCTCTGGGGTAGAGAATTCCAGACATTCCAGACTACCATCTGAAAGAAGAAACTCCTTTGCATCTCATTTTTAAATGAGTGTCGACTTATTCTGTAACTATGTCCCCAAGTTTGAGATTCCCTCACTAGTGGAAACATCTTCTCAACATCTACCCTGTCAAGCTCCTTCAGAATCTTGCACATTTCAATAAGATTGCCCCTCATTCTTCTAAACTCTAATGAATAAAGGCCTAACCTTTTTAGCCGTTCTTGATAAGTCAACCCCTTCATCCTAGGAATCAGCCTAGTGAATCTCTTTTGAACTGCCTGCAATGACAGTATATCCTTTCTTAAATATGGGGACTAAAACTGTGCACACTACTCTAGATGCGGCCTTACCTACACCCTGTACAGCTGTAACAAGACTTCCCTATTTTTAAACTCTAACCCCCTAGAAATACAGGCCAAAATTCCATTTGCCGACTTAATTACTTGCTGCACCTGCATGCTAACTTTTTGTGTTTCATGCACAAGAACACCTAGATCCTTCTGTGCTGCACTTTTTTGTAGTCTCTCCCCATTTAAATAATAGTCTGCCTTTTGATTCTTTCTACCAAAGTGCATGACCTCACTTTCCTACATTAAACTCCACCTGCTAAGTTTTTGCCCATTCACTCAACCTGTCTATATGTCCTTGCATATTCCTTATGCCCTCATCACAATATGCCCTCCCATCTGTTTTTGTATCGTCAGCAAATTTGGATACATTACATTCTGCCCCCTCCTCCAAGTCATTAATGTAGATAGTAAATAATTGAGGCCCTAGGACTGATCTTTGTGGCACTCCAACCTGAAAAAGACACATTAATCCAACTTTCTGTCATCTGTATTAACCAATCCTCAAACCATGCTAATACACTATCCCCATTGCCGTGAGCTCTTATTTTGCGCAATAACTTTTATGTGGTACCTTATCGAATGCCTTCTGGAAATCCATACACTGCACCTACCGGTTCCCCTTTATCAACTCAGCTGGTTATATCCTCAAAGAACTCTAGCAAATTTGTCAAACATGATTTCCCTTTCACAAAACCATGTTTGATTGCATTAAGCTTTTCTAAATGGCCTGCTATTTCTTCCTTAATAATGGACTCCAGCATTTTCCCAACTACAGATGTTAGGCTGATTGGCCTATAGTTTCCTGTTTTTTGTCTCCTTCCCTTCTTGAACAGGGGCATCACATTAGCGGTTCTTCAATCTGCTGGGGCCCTCCCAGAATCCAGTGAGTTCTGGAATATTTTGACCAATGTCTCACTATCCCCCTGCAACCACTTCCTTTAAAACCCTTGGATGCAGGCCATCAGATCCTGGTGACTTGTCTGTCTTTAATCACATTAGTTTGTCAAATACTTTGTCCCTCGTGATAGAGATTGTTACAAGCTCTTTCCTCCCATTAGCTCCTTGCTCATCTGACATCTTTGGAATGTTTATACTCTCCTCCACTGTGAAGACCAATGTAAACTTTGGTTTCAATTATCTGCCATTTCCCTGTTACCCATTAACAATTCTTCAGTCAAATCCTCCAAGGGTCCCATGCTCACTTTAGCCACTCTCTTTCTTTTTATATACCCGTAGAAACTCTTGTTTTTGTTTTTATATTTCTTGCCAGTTTACTTTCATAATCAATTTTCTCCCTCTTAATTAACATTTTAGTCATCCACTGCTGGTTCCTAAAAAAATTCCCAATCCTCTGGCCTGCCATTAGTTTTCGGCGCTTTGTATGCTTTAGTTTTTGATTGGATGTTCTCCTTTACTGCCTTTGTTAACCATGGGTAGTTCATCTTTCTCATCGAGAAACTTCTTTTTGACTGGGATAAATTTTTGCTGAGTGTTATGAAATATCTGCTTATTTCCACTGACCTTCCCCTTAGTCTATTTCCCCAGCCTGCTTTAGACAACTCTTACTTCAAACTCCTGTAATTGCCCTTATTTAAGTTGAGGAAACTGGTTTGAGATCTGAGTTGCTCGCCCTCAAACTGAATTTGAAATTCTACCATGTTGTGATGCTACCCCCCAGAAGATCCTTAACTATGAGATCTCTTATTAATTCTGTCTCATTCCACATTACTAGATCCAAGATAGCCTGTTCCCGGGTAGGTTCTGCAATGTATTGCTCTAAGAAACAATCCCTGAAGCACTCTACAAATTTGTCTTCCATGTTACCCCCGCCAATCTGATTTGTCCAGTCAAAATGCAGATTAAAATTACCTATGAGAATTGTAACGACCTTCTTACATGCGCCCATTATTTCCCAATTTATACTTTAACCTACAATGAGGCAACTCTTCAGGGGCCTATAGATAACTCCCACTCATGACTTATTTCGCTTGCAATTCCTTAATTCCATCCAAACTGATTCCACATCATGATCAACCCACCTATATCACTACTCACCACCGCACTGATACCTTCCTTTATTAACAAAGCTATCCCAACTCCTTTCCCTTTTTGCCTATTTCTCCGGAACATCGAATACCCTTGAATATTGAGCTCCCAGTCTTGGTCACCCTGCAACCACGTCTCTGTAATAGCTATCAATCATATCCATTTATTTCTATTTGTACCATCAACTCATCTATCTTGTTACAAATGCTGCGTGCATTCAGATAAAGAGCCTTAAGCTTTGATTCTTTCACCATTATTACTCATTCTGGCTCTGATTTCTGCAGACTCTTCTGCTTATATTTTCTGCCCCTTCCTTCACACTTAGATTATTGTTCATCTCTTCGCTACCCTGCACCTCTGCTCTCTTATTTATTTTTGATTTTCTAAACATATCTTTAATTGAAACCTACTCCCCACTAATTAGTTTACAGCCCTATCCACAACCCTAGTTATACAATTTGCCAGACACTGGTCCCAGCATGGTTCAAATGAAGACTGTCTCAACAGAACAGCTCTCTCCTTCACCAGTACTGGTGCCAGTGCCCCATGAATTGGAACCCATTTCTCCCACTCCAATCTCCTGTCTAATCTTATTTACTTTAAACCAATTTGCATGTGGCTCAGGTAGTAATCTGGAGATTATTACCTTTGTGGTTCTGCTTTTTAATTTAGCCCCGAGCTGCTCATAGCCCCTCAGCAGAAATTCTTTCCTATGTTGTTGGTACCTATGTGGACTACGACAACTAGATCCTTCCCCTCCCATTTTAAGTTTCTTCCCCCTGTACGGGTGGCCCCCAGTTACAACACCCCGGGTCCAGAAGTTACAGGTCTATTTGTTCATTGCAATCAGGAATTCTCTCTTCTAAGTCAAACTGCCTGTGTAGACCTCAACCTCAATAAGATAATGGAGGACATTAATCAACAAACATTCAAGGAAGGTATCGAAACTGAACCCTTGAATCTATCCAACTGCACTAAAGATCTGAATTGGCACTTCTGTGCTGATTTTCAATACTCTTCAAAGAGATTGATATTCCAGCCCTTTTCCAGGAAGATGTCCAGGAGATGGCGAGCGAGCTCATTCTTACCGAAGGCACAGTAAACCAATTAGACCAGAGAGTACTTGAGTTTGATAATGATCCTTCATTACTTTGTGGTACTGTTGGGAAAATGGAAGACGAAATTCAAGTGGCGGAATAACTGTTACAATACCACATACATCCAACAGTGGTGACCTTTTATAAAGGACATTTGCACATATCCATTCACCAAAGTGGCAGTCAAGGATGTTAGCAGTCAAACAACTCCACGGGCAAAGTTTTTAGCTCGGCGGGCAGGCGTGCGTCCGACCCAGATGAGCATAAAATGATGTGCGTTGACGTCAGGCGAGCGTCCCATCAACGTGCAGTCGCACGATATTTCGGTTGGCAGGTAGGCGCTGGAGTTGGCAGTATGCCTGCCGACAATTAAAGACCCGTTAAGGCCTTTAACAAGTTAATTAAAAGGAATTTTTCACTGCCCGTCCAACCTTATGGTTGGCGGGCAGGCGGAAAGGCCAAGCTGCCTTTGCACTTTTTAGGAAACCTCATCCATGGGCGAGATGAGGTTTACTAAAGCAAATAAAAATAAAATAAAATTTTCACAACTTAATTGATAACATGTCTCTGCTCATGTGGCTCTGTCACATGAGGGGACATGTTTTATAACATTTTTAATTTCTTTATTTTTTTTTAACTCTTCACCTCCCTGAGGCAGCTCTCTGCCTCTGGGAGATTCTGAAGCGTGCACTCGTGTGTATGTGCAAAGTTCCCATTCGCCCCGCTCACCCTCCTCCTGCTGCTCACACAGGTAGTGCTGAGCACTGCTACTCACGCCTCATGCTGCACGGGCCTTAATTGGCCCGCCAGCATGAAATCGCCTTCCGGCCTCAACCTGACGGCCCCTGCCTGCCCCCTTCAAGCCCGCCCGACAAGGGCAAGATTCTGCCCCAGGACTCGACACAGAACCAAACCATCCAATGTCCACCTCTTCCACATTGAAAGACACTGACCTTAATGTCTGCTGGACTTTGAAGGAAACCAAGATATTGATCAAGAAGCTTTCTCACAGCTTCACATTCTACCTAAACAATTATTTCCAGAGATAGCAGTGCAGGGTTGTCAAAGAGTTCATGAACAAGAGGCTACAAGGAGTCATCACTCCAGAAGTAAAGAATTACAGACAAAACCGTCCAAATAAACCAGGGCAAACTCAACAGTAAAGGATAGGGAGCATGCAAAATGCAAAGATTGGAATAAACGTACAAAATCCAACCAAGAGAGACAACTGATAGAGAGAAATATAAAAACAAAGGGAAAGAAGAGGATCAGGTCTAGATACGGATAAGGCAAAGAAGGTGTAATTGTCCAAAGGGATGACAATCAACAGAGATCAATTATAATTAATCCCAAAATACTGAGCTTTCTTCATGCTGCCATGTATTTTCTGTTTTATATTTTATTCCTGTTCTCACATTCCAATGATTACTTACTCAGAATGTTAAATCTTTCAACAAAGTACTTTTCTACTGACAATATTATTTTCCATTAGGCATTGCTTATTTTCATTACATTTGAACTGTTTATTTAAAATGATGTAGAATCTTCTGCATTCATGGTGTATATCAGTCTAATGGCTCCTTAGATATGTAGTTGATTTTCAGTCTGAAATGTTGGGCAGTTAGAGACAATAGGCTCTCCTTGATCACACAACAGTATGCTAGTCAGCTATCCATTAGTCATGCCATATGTGTCACATTTGTGTAAAATGTTTTCAAATCAGACAGTAAATCTGCAGATTGCCCACTTCAAATAAACTTGCATTCCAATAGATATTCACTGGAGGCACCAAATTGAATGTTTTCCGATGGATTCCAGGATAAGTGTTAACAGCAGGAAAATTATTGTAATAGTAAAAAAGTTGTAAGATATAAGATACTGTGCTTGGATGCTTGAATCATACCTCTTTGGTGTAATGTGCTCAGTCACAGAGAAGCTCATAAAACAGGCTATAAAAAAGCAAAATAAGATTCAGATGCTGGAATCCTGAAACAAAAACAGCAATTCAAGCAACATCTGTAGAGAGAATGGAGGTGTTGACTTTCAGGTATGGATACTTTTGGACAAAGTAACATTTGCGCCACACAAGTATCAAGAGAGAATCTAACTATCTCCTGTTGACATTCAATGGCATTATCATTGCTGAATCCCCCACCATCAGTATCCTGGGGGTTACCATTCACCAGAAACTGAACTGGACTAGCCATATAAATACTGTGGCTACAAGAGCAGGTCAGAGGCTGGGAACAATGCGGTGACCCCAAAGCCTGTTCACCATCTACAAGGCACAAGTCAGGAGTATGATGGATTCTCTCCAATTGCCTGGATGAGTGTAGCTCCAACAACACTCAAGCAGCTTGACATCATCCAGCACAAACCAGCCCACTTGATTGCACCCTATCCACCACCTTAAACATTCACTCCTTCCACCACTGATGCACAGTGACAGCAGTGTGTATCATCTACAAGATGCACTGCAGCAACTCACCAAGGCCCCTTTGACAGCACCTTCCAAACCTGCAATCTCTACCACCTAGAATGACAAGGGCAGCAGATACATGGGAACATCACCTGTTGTTAAATTTTGCCTTCTTTGTGCCATTGGTGCAGGCATAATTTCAATACTGAAATGAACATCCAGTGATGATTTATGTTGTTACAAACGCTTTTTCAAGTTTGACAGTGGCCTAACCAACAGTTCTTGAAGGAGTAAACCAGAAATCCTTGAAGGGATGGCCAGCAGTCCCCGAAGGGACTAACCAGCGGTCCTGAAGGGACTAACCAGTGATACGTGAAGGGACTGCTAGACACAATGGAAGAAGTCTACACTTTATTAACTTATCACAATGATGTTGGGAGGAGTAGGAGTTCTACTCCTGCATGCGCATTAACACTGCAGCCACTGCCAGCACATGCTTGTCTCCATCCTGACCACAACTCCTCACCTTCAGTTGCCTGTGAGTCTCAGCTGGCTGAATTTCAAAGGGCCCAGTCTAGTGGGTTGTTTAGGGGTTTAACTGATTCCCATTGCTCTCTACAATTATGAAGACGCTTGAGGCCTTTTGCTAAGTGTTGCCTGATTTTGGGCAAGATTTTTTTTATTCATTCACAGGATGGGCCAGCACTTATTGCCCATCCCTAGTTGCCCTTGAGAAGGTAGTGGTGCACTGCCTTCTTGAACCGCTGCAGTCCATGTGGTGTAGGTACACCCACAGTGCTGTTAGGAAGGGAGCTCCAGAATTTTGACCCAGCGACAGTGAAGGAAGAGCGATATATTTCCAAGTCAGGATGGTGAATGACTTGGAGGGGAACTTCCAGGTGGTGGTGTTCCCATTTATCTGCTGCTCTTGCCCTTCTGGATGGTAATGGTTGTGGGTTTGGAAGGTGTTGTTGAAGGAGCCTTGGTGAATTCTTGCAGTGCATCTTGTAGATGGTACACACTGCTGTTACTGTGCATCGGTGGTGGAGGAGTGAATGTTTGTGGATGTGTTGCCAATCAAGCGGGTGCTTTGTCCTGGACAGTGTACAGCTTCTTGAGTGTTGTTGGAGCTGCACTCATCCAGGCAAGTGGGAGTATTCCATCACATTTCTGACTTGTGCCTTGCAGATGGTGGACAGGCTTTGGGGAGTCAGGAGGTGAGTTACTTGTCAAACAATTCCTCGTCTCTGACCTGCTCTTGTAGTCACAGTATTTATATGGCTAGTCTAGTTCAGTTTCTGGTCAATGGTAACCCCCAGGATGTTGATAGTGGGGGATTCAGTGATGGTAATGCCATTGAACATCAAGGGGCGTTGATTGGATTCTCTCTTGTTGGAGATGGTCATTGCCTGACACTTGTATGGCGCAAATGCTACTTACCACTTGTCAGCCCAAGCCTGGATATTGTTCAATTCTTGCAGCATTTGGACATGGACTGCTTCAGTATCTGAGGAGTAATGAATGGTGCTGAACATAGTGCAATTATCAGTGAACATCCCCACTTCTGAGCTTATGATGGAAGAAATGTTGTTGATGAAGCAGCTGAAATTGGGCCAAGGACATTACCCTGAGGAACTCCTGCAGTGATGTCCAGGAGCTGAGATGACTGACCTCCAACAACCACAACCATCTTCCTTTGTGCCAGGTATGACTCCAACCAGTGGAGAGTTTTCCTCCTGATTCCCATTGACTCCAGTTTTGCTCGGGCTCCTTGATGCCACACTCGGTCAAATGCAGCCTTGATATCAAGGGCAGTTACTCTCACCTCACCTCACCTTGGGAGTTCAGCTCTTTTGTCCATGTTTGAACCAAGGCTGTAATGAGGTCAGGAGCTGAGTGGCCCTGGTGGAACCCAAACTGAACAGGTTATTGCTAAGCAAGTGCCGCTTGATAGCACTGTTGATGACCCCTTCCATTACTTTACTGATGATCGAGAGTAGACTGATGGGGCTGTAATTGGCCAGGTTGGATTTGTCCTGCTTTTTGTGTACAGGACACACCTGGGCAATTTTCCACATAGCCAGGTAGATGTCAGTGTTGCAGCTGCACTGGAACAACTTGACTGGGGTGCGGCATGTTCTGGACCCTTTTATATCTTGGCCCGTAACTTCCGGATTCCAAGGCATCATAACTGTGGGGTACCCTAAATATGCGCTGGGGAACGCCCACCCCCCAACCCTCCAGCAGACCCCAGGTAAGAATTGTCCGACAATTGCCCATGAAGTTCAAACTTCCATTGGGCAATTGCCCTGCAATTGGAACCATCCAAAAGTCTGAATTAAATTGCAAACTTTTAATATTCTAACTGCCTTACAGTAATTGTTGCCCAGGAAAAGTTAAAAGAATTAAGATCACTTCTAACTCCTGGACTCCTGGGTAGCTGTAGTACTGACCCCACCCCTCCACGGGGCATCCCTCACAAATCCCAACCCTCCACAGGACCCCTCCTGATCACCTTACCCTCCCCACTGACCACCACCTTCACTGACCACCCCCCCAAACACTCGGTACCCACTAACCACCCGACCCCCCCCATAGACTGACCACTCAATTCCCCCACTGACCACTTGACTCCCCAATGACTACTTTGCGTCCACCTCGGAATGACCCCCACCACTGATCACATGACACCTCTGACCAACCATGCTCCGACAACTTGAGCCACCCCAGCCAACCCACCTCCCCGACTGACAACCCCCAATCGATTCATCCAACTGATACCCCCCACTGACCACCTGACCCGCCACTCCCCTGACCAACCCCCAACTAACCAAACCCCCGACCCACACCACCCACTGACAAAGCGAACCCCACTCACCAAGCGACACCCAACCCTCCCCAGACCATCGGAACCTCCCCCCCCCCCCACTCCCCCCCTCCCACCACTCAATCCTGCCCATTTACCTACAATTTACCTTCACCCTAGCTTCTAAAAGTGGTTGGACATTTAAACTTACCTGCTTTATGGTAGCTAGTGAAGGGGACATGGCTTCCTTACCTCCGACTCTCCAGCCCTCCACTAAAGGCCTCAGGAACGCGCTGCCCAACACAGCTCTCGCCCGACCTGAGTCGGAAGATCAGGTGAGAAAGGGGCAGCTTGATTTCCAGGTAGGAAAGTAGGAGTGGAGTGGCAATCCGTTTCTGATTGCAACTCTGCAGCAGTTCAGGCCAATTATGTGTATGTCAAAAGATTTTTTCGGTGCACTATTTATTATATGTGCAAATTAGTTATCTTATCTTGTTATTTTCGGTCAAGATATGTTTGCTAATGTACCCAGTTTCATCCCCATGATCTTCAGCTGATTCCAAGCTTATGGGTACACTCTTCCAGCTGTCTGTTTGGCTTTATGAATGAACCAACATTTCGTCAGCTTTGTGTTGTCCCATGAACCTTTTAAAAAATGTATTCATTCATGGATGTGGGCGTCACTGGCTAGGCTAGCATTTATTGCCCATCACTAATTGCCCTCAGAAGATAGTGGTGATGTGAGTTCTTGAACAGCTTCAGTCCTTGTTTTTGTTTCAGTCCATGTGGTGTAGGTACACCCACAGTGCTGTTAGGAAGGGAGTGCCAGGATTTTGACCCAATGACAGTGAAGGAATGGCGATATATTTCCAAATCAGGATGGTTTGTGACTTGGAGGGAATTGGACATGAGAACTGTCACTATCACATTTGTTCTTGTTGCTACCAATAGTAAAACAGGTGCAACAATGTTGAATTTAGATCTAAGTATATAATCTGGAAAGCCAGTTGGTAAAAGAATGGACTGGAGCCAGTCTGTACTCAGTCATATGTTTATTTACAGAGTTAAAAATTATAAGCTTATATCTCCTAACTTGACCAACCACAGTTTCAGTTCATGCCTCTTTACATGCTCAAATGAAACGGTTAACACCATTACCTCCATACAATTGACCACAATGAGTATACAATTAACAGTAAATACTCCCTCACCCACCTTCTCCACACACAGTGGCTTTGTATTGTAAGCTGAGCTTATGTATTATTATAACTTAATATTGGTATTGTGATGGAAGCCATGGTTTCCATGCTTGTATTTTTTTGAAACAGACCCTAATTGAAAAGTGAAACTGAAAAGGAAAATTGTGAAAAGAAACTGATCCTTTTAGTTTCTAAAGAAACTAAGACTGAAACAGTGATTGGAAACCAAAACTTTTGTGGAGACTGAAACTGGTTGAAACCGTATAAAAAGACACAGATCCATCAGAGCTCAATTGATGATCCCAGTGATATAGTATAGGCAGGCTGAAGAAGATGGAGGCTAGATGCAAAAGCTGAGAATACTCACATATGCAGTTGTTGTGGCTGTTTCTGTACTTTAAGATCACATTGGTGGATCTATGCCATCCAGACCATCATCAGTGGAGTTGAGGAGATCTGCAGAGATATACTATTTTTGGTGAAGACCATGCCCATGAAACTCAAGTTAGTTGTGCACAGCTGGGATCAGACTCAATCCTTGAAGAGGAGCTGAAGCTCTTTGTGAGGAAGTCAGAGTTTTGAAGGACTTTGCAACTGAGATTGACGACATGTATGCTGAGTGCAGTGCTGAGCCAATTCATAAGATCTGTCTTGGTTTTACCTGCCATTTAATGTTTAATTTATCGTTTATGGTTGCAATTTGCCTGTTAATTCATGTTTAACTTATGTTGTGTCATGTCAGTGATGGCATGTCACATTACTAACTTTTAAAATATAAACTTTATTCAATGTGGACTCTTTGAAATTGACTTTTCCTTTAAAAAGTGGACAATATGCTGCAAAGATGGCAACTGAAGGACTGATGACCTGCCCTGTTTATTCAAAAACTGCCTCACTGTCAAACAGAGATGAAAGGGCACATCCCAGATGAAAAGATATTAACTACATACACCCTGATGCCATCAAAAGATATTTCTGAACTGAATGGGTCTTTCTTGAAATGAAGATTATCTTAACCCCCTCAGGATGAATGTCTTCAAACAATAACCAGAATGTGGCTAATCAACCTAAGACCACCACCATTTTTGGTAAAGGGACCACAGTGTGAGGAATCACATGGTGAGGCAGCCTTGCTTGTCCTTTTTAATCTTTAAGTGCTGTCTGCAGAAAGACATAGCAGCAGCTGAAAGGGCCAATAACATCTATGCCCTAAGAGCCTGATGCAGTAACATTGCAAGGCTCCTTTTTGGGCCCGCCAATACAACAAACTGATCACCTGATAACAAGACCATAAGCAACTAACTGTGACCTACAAAAAGTTCATTCCTTTGAGAGAATTCTGAAACAACTTTGGCTTTGACTTTGGCTGTAGAATTCACCCAAACTACCTTTTAGGAGTGAAGACGTCTTTTTCACAGGCATACGATGTGTGTTTTCTGGAACAAGGCAATTACGTGAATTAGGAATTATTCTTTTTGCTTATAAACTGTAAAAGTGCACTATTCTCTTCAATTGTACTTTCCTTAAGTGTCTTTGTGTGTGTGGCTATGTGAGTGAGTGCCATAGCATTAGATTTTGGAGCGAGTGTGTAAATAAACAATCCACTTTATTTAAACCCATGAAAAGCTTGCTGCTGGTTATTCAAATTGTCCACACACTCGGGGTTAAAAACACACACATCTTCATCTCAAAAGCTTACTGATTGTGGGCAGTTAGTAAGGGAAGAGGAATTTCAGCAGATCTTTCTCACTCTCCGTAACAGTTGATTCTGGATTTTAGAGTATAGATGGTTAACCTAGGTAGTATTTAGCATCTGCTTTGGTTGACTCCTGTATAGTAAGAATTCTTTTGTTTAAACTGTAGAATCTTGTGGCTTCATTTTCTTCAGCAAGTAACTGGGGTTTTGGATTTTTTTTCCCAAAAAGTTACTGGTCTCAACTGAGATCTTGGAAGTATCAATATTAAATTAATGATTTAGATTTGATCTGGTATTGGCCCAGCTAATCATCAACAACAGCAATTTTCATTTCTATAGCACCTTTAATGTAGTAAAATATCTCAAGGCACTTCACAAGAGGTTAGCTGGACAAAAATTGACATTGAACCAAATGAAAAAGGAGACATTATGACTGAAAGCTTGGTTAAAGAGACAGGTTTGAGAGAAGAGAGCAAGAGAGATGAAGAGGCAGAGTGGGCAGAAATTCCAGAGCTTAGAACTTAGAGAGACTGAAGTCACAGCTGCCATTGGTATGGAAGTAGGCATTGTGCAATATACCAAAGTCAGAAAAACACTGAGTACGTGGAGGGGTCTATGGCTGGGAAAGGTTAGAGAAATAAGAAAGGGTGAGCCCAAGGAGAGATTTGGATATGTGGATGAGAATTTTGAAATTGAGAAACTGGTGAAGTTAGGTCAGCAAGCACAGGGTTGAGGAGTGAATGGGATGGTGTGAGTTAGTATACAGGCTGTTGAGTTTTGGACGAACTTAAGTTTATGGAGGTTGGAAGCTTGAAAGATTGGGCCAGGTGATCATTCAAATAGTTGAGCCTGGAGGTAATAAAAACATGGTTGAGAGCTTCAACAGCAAATCGGCTGAGGCAGCAGAGGAAACAGGCAATATTATGGGGGTGGGGTATGTGGTTTTTCTGAGGGTGAGGGTATGATGTCAGAAGATCACTAAGTGCCAGAT
Source organism: Carcharodon carcharias (assembly GCF_017639515.1). NCBI lineage: Eukaryota > Metazoa > Chordata > Chondrichthyes > Lamniformes > Lamnidae > Carcharodon > Carcharodon carcharias. The sequence goes on from NC_054470.1 coordinate 43,750,032, forward strand.
CGTAAACCTATATTGTGAACACTCTGGTTTAGGCTGATGCAGTGAAAGGGAGGGAAATTAATTTGTTGGAAAAAAAATGGAGTTGCAGCAGAGGCCCAAGATATTAGCCCAGATTTTGCTGAAAAAAATAACTGCCTAATGATGCATGCTGTCCTTAATGTGCAAAACAGGCAACAACTTGCAGAAAGGAAGAGATAACCCATGAATTGTGAATTGCCACAAGTTGCTAGCCAATTTGCATTGCTCTGCCATTAGTTTCATGTAAATGGCATCTCATACCTAATCTCTCCATGATTTTCATGAAGTTTCTGCATTTGCACATTAATTGTCCAGTACACTTGCCACAGAATGTTAAATTTAATAATGAACAGCATGAATACCCTTTTAACGATGTGATAATTATTAATGACTACCAATGAACCTCTTTTGCTCCGAAAGTGAACAACTTTAAGGGGAGAATTTTTAGCATCATCGCGCACTAATGCAATATTTCAGTCGGTGGGAACATGCCGGAGTCGGCAATGTGCCCGTCGACAACTGAAAGGCCTATTAAGGCCATTAAAAAGTTAATCAAGAGAAATTTTTCATTGCCTGTCCAACCTTATGGTTGGTGGGCAGGCAAAATGGCTCAGCGGCTTTCACATTTTTTAGGAAACCTCATCCACAGGCGGGATGAGGATTCCAACAGCAAAATAAAAATCAGGATTTAAAAATTTAATTAATAACGTGTCCCTTGGTCTTGTGACAGAGTCACATGCGGGGACATGTTTTATAACATTTCTAAAAACTGTATTTTTTATTTTGAAAAATGTTCATCTCCCTGAGGCAGCTCTGTGCCTCTGGGAGATTTTCAAGCATGCACCCACGCGCATGTGCAATGCTCACACTCACCCTCCTCGCCCCACAACATAGGCAGCACTGAGCGTTGCCGCCTCTGTTTCACACCGGGCAGGTATTAATTAGCCTGCCAGTGTGAAATCGCAGACTGGCCCCGATTGCGGGCAGCAGTCAGTTTCCCGACGGCCCCCGAACACCCCTGCCGAGCCCGCCCGAAGAGGGAAAGATCCTCCCCTAAGTATGGAGTCTCATTCCTTCAAGTTGTGAATTGCTTTCGGAGATTTTAAAAATGTCAATTTAAAATTTTACATTTCTTTTCTTAATTTTCCTTTCTATCTTTTCTCTTTCTCTCTCAATCCAATCTTTCCCTCCCTATGGCCTGGATTTTCCGGTCATCAGGCGGTGGCGAGTGGGAGCAGCCATGAAACGGACCGCCGCCCGTGATCAGGCCCTGACCGTGATTTCATGCAGGCTGGCCAATTAACGTCCAGCCATTGTGAATGGTGCGCTGCAGCACTCAGCATTGCCTGTGTGGAGGGGGGAGGTGGGCAAGCGCGGAAGTTCGTGCATGTGCACGGGTGTGCGCAGTAAAAGCTCCTTGAGGCACAGAGCTGTCATTGCCATTGCCCATTGCAGGGGTTCCATTTATTCTGGGTAATGATATAGCTGGATCGCAAATGTGGGTGATGCCTATGGTAGTTGAGCAGCCTGTAGAAGCGTTTTCAACAGAAATGTTACAAGACGAGCATCCTGGATTGTTTCCAGATTGTGTGATAATGAGATCACAGGCACCAACAGGTTGAGACAAGAAGAACAAGAAGGACAGGCAGTTCAAAGGCAGGAAGAAGGTATTGAAATCCAAACAGCAGGCACTGTGTTTGATAACATTGTTCAGAAAGAGACAGGAGAGGAAAATTCAGCTGAAATATTTAACTCAAGGCAATTAATTATGTTGCAGTAGGAGGATTTGCAATGAAAACAGTTATATCAGAAAGCTTATTTGGAAACAGAAGCAAAATGTATTCCCGAGTGTTTTTACCTTAAGGTGATATTTTAATGAGAAAATGGAGGCCAGATCATGTCTCAGCAGATGAAAGCTGGAGGAAAGTACATCAGATCCTTATCCCATTAGGGTATAGAAATGAGATTCTGAGGATTGCTCATGAAATTCCAATGGGGGAACATTTAGGAATTAGAAAGACCCAGGCAAAAGTACAGAAACATTTTTATTGGCCAGGATTGCAGTGGGATGTAGTCAAATTCTGTAGAATATGTTACACATCAGGTGATAGGGAAACCACAAGCAATGATTAAACCGGGACCTTTAATCCCAACAACAGCATTTGTAGAACCTTTTACTAGGGTCATGATTGATAGTGTAAGACCCCTCCCTAAGACTTAAAGTGGAAATCAGTATTTACTGGCAACAATGGATGATGTTTCCTGAAGCGATACCTTTAAGAAATATTACAACTAAGAAGATTGTGGAAGAGTTAACTACATTTTTTTTACAAGATATGATTTACTAAGGAAATGCAATCCAATCAGGGTTCAAATTTTATGTCACAGCTGTTTAAGGAAGTAATGAACATCTTGGGGACAAAATAGTTTAAGTCAACAGCTTGTCATCCGGAGTCATAAGGCGCTTTGGAAAGATGGCATCAAACTTTAAAACTATGATGAGAGTGTACTGTCAGGATTATCCACAGGATTGGGATACAGGAATTCTATTTTTGTTATTTGCTATTAGAGATGCTCCTAAATCATCAACTGGTTTTAGTCCTTTTGAACTAGTTTATGACCATGAGGTAAGGGACCACTGAAATTGATTTAAGAGAAATTGGTCAGTCAAATTCCAGAAACTACTCTCCTGGATTATGTATCAAACTTCAGAGAGAATGGACAGAGCTTGTGAGTTGGCTAGGGAACATTTAAAGATACCACAGCAAGTGATGAAAGTGAAGGCAGATAAGAAAGCTAAAGCTCGCAGTTTTATTGCTGGAAAGAAAGTATTAGTTTTGTTAGCAGTACTAGATGATTCCTTAAACGCAAGATTTAGTGGGCCTTACAGGATTGAAAAGACATTGAATGAAGTAAATTATTTAATAAATACTCCAGATAGAAGAAAGAAGCAGAGGGTGTGTCATATAAATATGCTAAAAAAGTACTTTGACAGGGAAAAGGAACAAAAAGAGGTATTAGTGATGGTGGATGATGAGAAAGAAGTAGAAATGCAGGATTCTGAAATTGATTTTCCTCTAATTAAATTGGATAATGAGGGGGTACTTGAAAACTTAAATGTAGTTTTGAGTCACCTTCCAGACAAATGTCAAAGTGATTTGGAAAAGCTATTGCAGTCACACAAAGCTATTTGTGGGAATAATTTGGGGAGGACAGACTTAGATATACATGATGACTCTGCAACAGTTTCATCTTCGATAAGCTAACATCCTTATAGATTAAATCCGGCAAAGTTATCACAAGTACAGAAATAAATTGATTTCATGCTTCAAAATGCTATCATTGAGTCTAGAGTACTGAAACCAGATGGAACACAAAGACTGTATGTGGACTATTGAAAGGTGAATGCGGTGACAAAAGCAGATTCATATCCTATACCAAAGTTGGAGGATTGTATTGAGAAAGTGGGACAATCAAAATTTAGCACAAAGATTGACTTGCTAAAAGGATATTGACAAGTACCGTTATCAGACCTAGCAAAGGAGGTAAAGGCTTTTGTGACACCAAATGAACTATATCAGTTTAAAATCATGCCATTTGGTATGAACAATGCATCTCTGATATTTCAAAGACTGACAAAGTAATTGCAGGTCTAAGCAATTGTGCTGTTTATATTGATGACTTAACAGTTTTCAGTCAGACATGGGAAGAACATTTACAATATCTGGAAGAATTATTTGCTTAATTACAAGAAGCTAATTTGGTGATGAACTTGGATAAAAGTGAATTTACAAAAGTGCAAGTTATGTATTTAGGCCATACCATTGGACATGGAAAGGTGGCTCCAAGAGATGTGAAAGTCAAGGCTTTCATGGATTTCCCAGTGCCTACAGCAAAACAAGAATTTTTGAGATTTCTGGGCATGAGTGGGTTTTACTGGAAATTTGTACCAAATTTTAGCAGTGTGTTTGCTCCACTGACTGAACTGTTAAAAAAGAACAGTAAGTTTCAATGGACACTGGAGTGTCAGAATGCATTTGATAATTTAAAAACTATATTAACTACAACTACACCAAGCAAATTAAGTTGGCCGTTGACGCAAGTGATATAGGCATTAAGGCCGTACTGCTACAAGAAGATGACACTGGAATTGAAACTGATAGGGTATTTTTCATGGAAGTTAAATGCACAACAGAGAAGATAGTCAACGAATGAAAAGGAGACATTGGTTGTGATGTTAGCATTACAGCATTTTGACATATATGTGGCAAACAATTCACTAGAAACAATTGTTTATACAGACCACAATCCTTTAAAGTTTCTGGACAAATTTCGAGGCAAAAGTGCAAGGCTATTGAGATGGAGTTTATTACTTCAACCATTTAATCTACAGATTATACATGTCGCCTAGGTGAGAGAATCTGTTTACAGATGCGTTATTAAAGTTTGAAACTTAAAGGAGAAATTGGATATTTTAAAACCTGGACACTGAACTGGAATGATTTCTGCTGATACCAAGGATTTGTATATATATTAATGCAGGCTTCTGGTAATGTAATAGTGTAATAAGTATAGGAGATAGTGTAAGATGGGTTATTAAAAATGAAGCCATCTTTTAAAATTACCATGGTTCATTTTTTGATAAGGAGGGGGATGTCATGACGAGATTACCGTTGATAATGTTATTGGAAATTATTTTTAAAAATAGAGTTTCGTGGTGTGTGTGTCTTACTTGGATTAAAACCAGCTGGTCTAGAGGCTTTGGTGTATAGGACGAAGTAGGTTTGAAATGGTAATAAGATAAACATGGGGAAGTTTAGAAACAAAGGGTTCAAATTGCATTTTTAAATAAACTATTCAAAAGAGTGAGTGAAATCTTGCACCTAGCTAGAAGACGCCAAGCAATGATTATTTTTTTTCAGTTTGCTAATAAAATTGGTGGAATTAAAGAATGTTGTTGTTAGAAGAGATAAAATTAAAAGCCTAGCGATACAATGGAAAATTTACATTCAAATGGAAAGATATGTACAAAGGAGAAAGGAGATAGTGGGTAAGGTAGAGGCATTTTAAGATCCAACAAGTGCGAGAAGCCTCAAGTTGCTATCTGCAAGGACCCAGGGCTGAAATAAACTCATTTTGAATGCAACTGTCCAGGTTGTGCTTTGCCAGGTGTCCCGTTAAATCTATGGACAGAATTTTCGGCTCGGCAAGTGGGGGCGGGGCCCGCTTGCTGATGCGTAAAATGACGTGCAGTGACGTCAGGATTCGTCCCAACGTCACTGGGTGTCATTCTGATTTTCAGATGCCCTGTCACCCTTACTGCGCAGTTATAAGGTCGTGTTTCCAGCAACTTTATGACAAACCTAAATTCATATGAAAAGGTCTAACTTACAGGGCAAGATGGCCCATTCCAGAAAAAAGGCCAATGCCTTCAGTCTTCAAAATGCTTAATTGAAGGAAATTGTAGCTTATCCAGGGTTGAATGTTGAACAAGCAGTTTAATAACACAGAGACAGTATAGGGGTCAGCAGACATGATAGTGAGATAGAGCTGGGTACCATCAAATACATGTGGAACCTGTGGAACAGGACAGCCTGTTGATAAGAAATAGAAGAGGGCCAAGGATAGATCCTTTGTGGACTCCAGAGATAACAGAAGCAATTGCAGGAGATTCTCTAACTATGACTTGATAGTAAAAGTGGAACCAGACAAATGCAGTCTCATTCAGTTGGTGAATGAAGAGGGGAATTATGTGACCAACCATGTTAAAATCTATCAACAAAGCAATAAGGATAAGGAGGAATAATGTACCATGTGTACAATCACATAGGATCTTATTTGTGACTTTGATTACAGTCATTTTAACTGTTGGAGCAGGGGCGAAAATTTAATTGGAGAAGTTCAGACATGAAGTTACAGAAAAGATTGGCACAGATTTGTATAGGACATAGAAGTCAAGGTGGTTCTTTTGACAAAGTGACATATGAAGGTAATTGTGAGGTTATCCACTTTGAACTTAAATATGATAGAACAAGGTACTTTCTGGATGATGAAAAGTTAGAAACTGTGGAGATCCCACAGAGATTTGGGGTCTGGATACAGAGATCAGTAAAATATCATGAACGGGTACAGAAAATAATCAAAATGGCTAATGGAATGCTAGCCTTTATATCTCAAGAACTAGAATAGAAGGGGGTAGAAGTCATCCAACGATTACAAAATAGCCCTGGTTCGACCACATTTGGAGTACTGTGAACAGTTCAGGTTACCACATCTTAGCAAGGATATATTTGGCCTTGGAGGGAGTGCAGCATAGATTTAATAGAATGAACCCTGGGCTCTAAGAAATGAGCTATGAGAAGAGATTGAACAGTCTAGGGTCATAATACCTTGAATTTGGAAATTTAAAGAGTGATTAAATCACAGTTTTCAAGACATTATGAGCAACAAATGGAATAGATTGGAAGCAGCTATTTCTGCTTGTTGGGTAGTCTAGGTCTACAGGGCATAGTCAAAAAATTAGATTCGGACCTTTTTAGGAGTAAAATTAGGAAACATTCCTTCACGCGGAGGATAGTAAAAGTTTGGAATCCTTTTATAGCAAAGCAATTGATGCTAGATCAATTGTTCATTCTAATACTATGATTGCTATATTTTGTTAACGAAAGGTATTAAGGGATATGGGGTTAAGGAGGGTATATGGTTTTAGGTTGCAGGTCAACCATGGTCTGATTGAATGGATGTAAAAGTCAGCAGTTTAGTGATAAACTAGGTAAATATTGGCACATTTCTTTAAGAAAAATTAGTGCAATGTTTCACTGTATTGATTAGTTCATCTATATGAAAATATATGATTTTAGTCCCATCATTTGTACAAATTAATAATATGACTTAATAGGCCTTAACTTGCAAAATCCCCAGCATCAGATTGGCAGTACCCCAAAGATGCACTGGGGAATCCCCTTCAGAAGTTCCCATGTAAGGTTTGCACAGCAATTGCCCAGAAGTGCAAGCTTCTCTTGGGCAATTGTTCTGCACTGGGAACCATCCGAAAAACCAATTTAAATTACAAACTTTCGATGGCTCCAACTGGGTTACCCAGAAAAAGTTAGAAGAATTAAAACCACTTTTAACTTCTGGTTAACTATTGTACAGACCCAGACAGAGTCTCCCATAGGACTCCCCCCACACCCCCACCTACTCTGACCATGGGACCCCTCCACACCCCCAATCCCAAAGGGGACACCATCTATTCCTGACTACATCCCCCCATGTGACTCCCAAGGTCTTCCACCACCCTCCCCCCCAAGGGATTCCCCCACCCACAAAGGACTCTCGCCCCCACCTCACACCCACTCACCCCAGGCCTGACCGGATGCAATACCCATCCCTCCCTCACTGAGGCCTGACACCCTCCTTGCTTCAGGCCCAACCTGACCCAACCCAAGACCTGACACCACCCACCGCACTAAGGCCCAACAACCCCTCCTCCACGGCCCAACAAACCACCCCCCACCACCACCGAGGCCTGACACCCTCAGTCAACACCCCCTGAAGGCGTTTAAACCCTGCCTGAGCCCCAACTCCAAGGTCTGGCACCCTCCCCCCACCCCCCACTGCAGACCTGACTCAAAGGCCCTGCCCCTCAACTTCCACCCACCTCTGACCTCCCCGACCGCTGAACCCTCCCCTGACCTCTGACCCCCCCGACCTCCGACACCTCCCCCCGCCAATCCCCCAATTCCTTTCCACTTACTTTTGACACTTATCTTCTCCCTGGCCTGTCAAGGACCTTTAAACTTCAATGAACCTTAAATCTACCTGGTTTATGGCAGCTAGTGCTGTAAAAAAAAGATGCATGGCCTCCTTCCCTCTGACTCAGCTGCACTTCCACACTAGGCCCTGGAACTGTTGAAGTGTCATGAGGACTCGAAACATCAACTCTTTTCTTCTCTGCCAATGTTGCCAGACCTGCTGAGTTTTTCCAGGTAATTCTGTTTTTGTCCTGGAATTTACTGCATTGCCTGGATCTCTCCCTATCTGAATCGGAAGATTGGGTGAGATAGAATCGAAGGAAAATTTAGGTAAGTAATTGGACACAGTGGCAATCTGACACCGATTTCCAGTTCAAGGAAGTTCAGGTCCATCATGTTTGAAAAGGGATAACTGAATTGATCATTTTTGGGTGCTGAATTGGACTCAGTACCTCTGGGTGCAATTCAGGGGCCATCATGGCGTCAAACATGTGCAGGCATGCACAGATCTGCCATGGAGCATGCCATGTGTCATCTTGGTGAGGGCATTAGTGTGCACATGTCTGCCATGCACCAGAAGTATGCACAGCAGGCAGATCATGGCATCAGTCAATGTGCAGTATTGATTTGACACCAGTGCACCTCTTTGGAGCTGAATGCTAATGTTCCTACTAAGCTACGCATGTATGCAGCCAAGCAACAGTCTGAAAGATACCATGCAGGTCATGCTGCAGGTTAAATACCGTGCATGCACAGCTGCATAAATAAAATTAAAGATACCATGCATTGGAAAAACCAAGTGTACACACAACAAAATTTTACAGGAAAATTGCTCAATACTCCAGTCAATGCCCTTTTTCAGACTTGCACGGCTAAGTATGGTTCAGTATAATCACCAAGGCCCGGCCTTCGGCCAGAGAACTCAAGAAAAAGAAACAGTAAACATGCCCCACCTGTGCTTTTTAAAAAGATCATCAACTACTTTATAGGTTAGTTGCTTGTTAATTTCTTCTGACTATTGCTACAATTCTACAAGTTCTTGGTGCTTTTCACAGCTCTTCCAAGTTGAACAGTCTACAGTATGCTAGGAACTTTTGTAGACCTCAAGGCTTCTGCACAAACCAGTTGCTCCCAGACATTGAGTGTAACACTAGCCATTTACGCTAGAATATAGCGTGACTGGGAGAATGAGCAAAGACCATGCACAGCAGGAGAAGCTACTGAAGGAGGGAGGAAAGTGAGGGAGAGACAGATTCTCAAGAGGGCCATATAAGCACAGGGTATTTATGGAGTAATTCTCCTATTTGATCCTCAGTGAGAAAGACTGTGTAAGACCTATGTGCTTCATGAAAAAGCTAATCACTGAAATCTGTTAATTGCTGTAGACACAACTGCAAACTCAGAGCAGGGCACAGACTGCATTGCCAGAGATGGTCTTTTATGGGTGACTGCTTCTAGGCTGGAGCTGGGAATAATAGTAACATCTCAGATATTGCTATCTTCTGTTGCATAAGGGAAGTCACTGATGCTTTTCATTCAAAAAAATGTTAATAGCATTTCATTCTCTCTTGAGGGAGTGAACATGAGATTTTGCTGGATTGCCATTGACTGCACATACATTGCTTATTGGGTGGCACATGCCAACTCTGCCATATACAGGAACTAAACGGATTCCATTCCCTCACCTCCAGTTAGTGTGTAACCATAGGCAGTAAATCACGCAGGTCAATACCCTGCAGTCAGAGCAGATGTGGCTGTCATGATTGAACAGTGGACAATGTGTGTAATCTATGAGATGTGGGTGTGAGGCTTACAGCAGTGCTAAGTGTGTAAGGATGAGGTGAAGCATATGAATGTAGATGTGAGTTGTGATTGATAGAAATTGGTGGTAGCTGAGTCATGGGAGTGTAATGAATAGAGCAGTTGCTGAAGCTAGTTTTGCAGTTGGTAGGAAACAGCATCTGAAGATGCATTAATTGACCTTGACCACTTGTGTGTGATTATTGAAGTTCTAGCATCCAGGACAAAGCAACCCATTTGATAGGCACCCCATCTACCACCTTTAAATATTCACTCCCTCCATCACTGGTGCACAGTGGCAGTATTGCGTTGCATTTACAAGATGCACTGCACTCACCAAGCCTTCTTCCACAGCATCTTCCAAACCCACAATCTCTACCACCTACAAGAGCAAAGGCAGCAGGTGCACTGGAACACCACCACTTGCAAGTTCCCCGCCAAGTCACACTCCATCCTGTACATCACAAGTACATCACCACACCTTCACCGTCGCTGGGTCAAAAAACTGAAAATCCCTTTCTAACAGCAGTGGATGTACCTACACCACATGGACTGCAGCGATTCAAGAAGGCAGCTCACCATCACCTTCTCAAGAGCTATTTGAGGTAGCCAACAAATGAACTCCCAAGAAGAAATGCAGCTGTGGTTACACTTATTTTTTGCATTTCAATAATTCTTCAGCGGTATCCTCCACAAGGTGGAGGACCCTTGTGTTCTCCTATTTACATCAGCTGTGCCTCCCTCTTAACTACCCCTTGAAGTACCTAGCAAGCCAGTCTCTAGCAAGCCACACTGTTATACCAAACTGCTATCACCATTGTCTTAGGGCAATAAATTCTGGCCTTGCCAGAATTACCCATATAGTCATTTATCTACTAAGATCCACTCCCATAATTAAGATGTTATTGTGCTTGCTGCAACTCTATGACACGCATACTTAAAAGAAGCTTTAATCTTTGGAGTACTGTACATGTTCAAACTTGATTCAAAATGCAGCAGTGCTGTAAGAATTTCCCATGAAGTGCATTGCAATTTATCAGTGATCACATTTAATAACGTGCCACCTGTGGAGCTTTTTAATTTTTGACCTACTGGTAGTAGTAAGAGCAGGATGCTACCAGATCTTTGGCATTCTCTGTCACTAGCACCACTAGCAACACATAGTATCAAGAGCAATACAGTGGATAACTTGCCCGGAGGTTTAGGGAGCAAGTTAATGTGACCTTCTAGTGTTTGCAGGAGCATAGGAACATAGGACATAGGAGCAGCAGTAGGTCAATCAGCCCTTCAAGCCTGCTCTGCCATTCAATAAGATCATGGCTGATCTAGTTGTGGTCTCAACTCCACTTTGCCATCTACTGCCCCCTTCCCTCATCCATAATATTGACCCCATTGTCCATTAAAAATGTCTAACTCTGCCTTGAATAAATTCAATGACCCAGCCCCCACTGCTTTCTGGGGAAGAAAATTCCACACACTACCGACTCTTTGAGAGAAAGAAATTCTATTAATTTCCGTCTTAAACGGTAGACTCTGATTCTTAAACTGCATCCCTTGATTCTAGTCTCTCCCACACATGGAAATATCTAAAACAAGGATTTAGAAACTGGACATATTTTATCTATTACTATGATTATAATAATCATTTTATTGGGCATCTTTGATTGTCCCAATAAAGATATTATGAAATTTCAAGAGTAATAATTCTTAAAGGTTTCTTGATGGACATTAAGCCGGGCCTTGCTCTTTAGCAGCATGCCTTTGGAACTGATTTTTCATCTGTCCATTTGGCTCTGTGCTACCCCCAGCATATTTCTCAGGGTTAATCTTGTTATAATTTTTTTGTTTGTGAGAGGAAAGATGCCTCAGCCTCTTTCACTGTTGTAACCCCAACTTTACTTTAGACTGAAACAAAAACAAAAATACCTGGAAAAACTCAGCAGGTCTGACAGCATCTGCGAAGAGGAATACAGTTAATGTTTCGAGTCCGTACGACTTCAACAGAACAGAACAGGGATCTGTTGAAGAGTCATATGGACTCGAAATGTTAACTGTATTCCTCTCCGCAGCTGCTGTCAGACCTGCTGAGTCTTTTCCGGGTATTTTTGTTTTTGTTTTGGATTTCCAACATCTGCAGTTTTTTGCTTCTTACTTTAGACTGTATTTTTCCACTGAGAGAGAGCTGCACAGAAGCTTTCCACTTTCATCCTTCATCAGCTATCTATATAGAATTGGCTCATTGAGCTACCAGTCAAAACTAAAATCTCTCCCGTTGGCGTGAGGAGTACCTTGCTCATCCTACTTTCTACCCTTAATTAGCACATTCTTTTAGATAATATCACCACCTTCAACGCCTCTTTGTCCTTTTGTCTGTGACATCTTTTGGTTATCTCCACCTATCACTGGCCCGCTATCCAGCTCTTCTTGCCCCAACACCCCCCCTCCAACTCCTTTAAAACAGCTTATATTTCACCCCTTTTCTATTTTTTTTTAGTTCTGTTGAAGAGTCATGCGGACTCGAAACATTAACTGTGCTCCTCTCCACAGATGCTGCCAGACCTGCTGAGTTTTTCCAGGTATTATTGTTTTTGTCATTATATTGTCTGACCAAATAGGCCTCCTGCCGAACTCAATGAATTAAGCCATCATTGGTAAGAATCTCACTAAATGTGCAAATGATTCCCTGAAAAGGTGTTTTGAGTATGCAGCCCTTTTTAAGTTACTTATCTGGTAATCCATTAACCAGTCCAGTCAAAATCCCAGATAGTTTATGTCAGAAATGAAAGTAAAAAAGATATGGAAAAAGGGCCTCCGAAATCAATTCACAACCATATGCCCTTGAAATTTTGTAGGTGAAGTGGGAGCCAGTCAGATCATCTGTTCTAATGTTTGAGGAATAAATGTTGGCCAGAGCCCTTCTGCTTTTTGTGTACAGTATCATATGACATTTTGCATCCACCCAAGAGGGCAGATGGGGCCTCAGTTTAACATTGCATCTAAAATTAACTGAAAATTCCCTTTAGGCTAAGGAGGCAAATTATTGAAAGTTGACACCCAACTCTATTCAACAGCTGCCATCACTTCCAGTAGAAGTTGGGAGAAAATCTAGGCTATAGTAGAATCATATAATTTTTCCTCTTTTTACACATTATATGAGTACAGATCTGTGGCTCTCTTTGCATTAGGTCAGCAGGTGAACTCTAAGTAACTTTATATGGAAGATATACTTTAGAGACTGGTTTATAGAAAATATTGTCCCATAAATGGCATGTACAAGGGTCGTGCTGCTGCTCGTGTTCCAGGTCTAATTTCTATAAAGCCTTGGTCCTTAATGTGGTGTTTGCCATTGTGGATGCATTGTTATATAAATTGACCATTATACAACTATAATTGTTAGTCAGAATTTGGAACTTGTACAGTGATGTCAAGTGGGTAACTACAGTGAGTCTATTTTGTTAATTCCGAGATTTTCTTTTTGGATGCTGAATCTTAGTGCAACTTCCTTCTACTCTCTTCTCTTCTCCCATTGTTACATTTCTTCTTTATCTTCTCTCATTATTCCCCTCCCAAAGTCATAAATCTGCTAGCTCTGCTGTCACCTCCTCTTGACCCAGCCTAGCCTCTTTATTTCTCTCCAATCCTCGTGACCCTAGCAGGAATCATCACTCTTGCCAACATTCTGTCATGCAGTCTAATATTCTCATTCATCGATTGTACATCCTTATTTAAGTGACAAAATTCTTTGTCACATGATACCAATGCTTCATGAAGAAATTTTAGTGATCATTTAATGTAGGCGTAATCCAGCTACTTATCAGCATGGTCTAATCAGCACATGTGTTGCATAACTTACTAATTAATAGTTGGGATTTAGTATTCATTGAATTCGGTTTATTGGCTTTTTTCTACTGCAGTAGACAAATATAACCTTTTTGGGAAAAATAATTATAGTTATTTTTTCAGTATGTTATATTGCAAGCAATTATAGCTTAGTGTTTTGACAAACTAGGTGAAGTTAGAAACTTTCAAAGCTTGATTGGTGAAAACAAAACTCTTCCTGAGTTTAAAAACAGAAAATGTTGGAAACACTCAGCAGGACAGAGAGCACCTGTGGAATGAAAAACAGAGTTCATATGTTTCAGGTCAATATCCAACTTTGATCAGAACTAGAAGGTGTTAAGAGTTGAAGAGCTTTTAAGAAAATACAGATCCCGGGAAAGTGGAGCAGTAAAATAAAAAAAAAGTGAGGTTTGTGATAGAGTGCAGCACAGAAGTGATTAAATGACAAAAGTGATCATGTTGCAAGGCCAAAAGAAGGTGATAATAAGACAAGAATGGGCTGGATTTGGCAGTTAGCAGTGATGCTGCTTGTAACATGCCCTTGCCTATAGAATTTCTATGGGCTTTTATGCTAGAACTTGCTGTGATTAGAAACCCATTTTGGTGCCTGGAAATGTCGATGAGAATAGTGAATTCAATACCAAATCATGTACAGAAAGGAAATAATGAGAAGAAAGATGGGATACAGAGAGAGAGGGATAAAAAAAGGCAAGAAAAGTAAAAAAGTAAAAAACAATAATTAAAACCTGAACAAATGAGACTCCATATTTGATTTTAATTTTCAGTGTCAGGAAGATTGTCTGACAGTAATTAAAACATTATCACTGTTCAAAATTTCCTTACACTGGAAGGGACAAGCTCTAACTTTTCCTGCTAAGTTCAGTGCATGCATTTCCCATAAGTGCAGCAACTTTACACTGTTCATGTGATGCAGTGCCAAGTAGCTTGACAAGATACTTGTACATTGAAGCTTCTGGAAAAGCAGGAAAACTTGGCAATAACTTACTGATTTTCATGCTTACCTGCATGTTCAGAAGGCAGAGATTGCTGTCCAATTTGCACTTTAACAATGTTAAGCGCTGATCGTCTCATCATTATTTCTATTGTAAAGTCCAGGAAAATGGGTTTAACTGCTTGTGTATTATGTCCATTTCTGTCAGTGACAATATGCAAGTATTTTACTTAAACCAGACCAGTGTAATCAATCCAAACTATAGGCATGTAATTTAAGTGTATTAAAACTCTTAGAAAAGCATTTTATTAAAAACTAAAGGGCCTGAACTCCCTCGGAGTGGCAGTCAGCAACGGATTGCCACTCCATTCCCAGTTACTTACCTCAATTTCCCCAGCCTGTCTCAGAGAGATCGTGGGGTGGGGTGGGGGGTGGGGGTTGGGGGGGGGGGGGTGATGCCAGAGGCTGGGGGGTGTGGGGTAGTCGGAGGTTGGGGAATAGGGGATTAGAGGTCGGAGAGTTGGAGGTCAGAGGAGGTCAGGCCTTGGATCAGATCAGGCCCTAGGGTGGGGGGAGGGTGTTGAGCCTGTGCCAGGGAGGACAGAAGTTTCATTCTGGGGGTGGGTGTAAGGTGTGTTGTGGGCTGCAGTTGGGCCAGCTGTTTGGAAAAAAATTCGGATGCAGCCACAAGAGCTGCCAGGTGCAGGAAAAGGGCTGTGTCTGGTAAGTAACAAAAAGAAGGTGGAGGGTGATATCGGGGGAGTCAACTCTCATGGGGCAGAGGAAGTGGGTGACCGGGGAGGGTAAAACTCAGGGGAGCACGCAATGCAGTGAAACCAGACCATGATTGCTAAACCGAAAGTGAAACAAGAGTCATGGTGGGTGAGATCAGGTCCTGCATGGGAGTGTGATCATTGGGTGGACAGAGATGCAGGTCAGTTCAGATGGACAACTGAAAACGAACCCCAGCAGGCAGCACTGAAAATGCTCAGGACATTGAGGTGAGTGTGAAACGTGAAGGATCCTCGTGTGTGGGAGTGTGCTTGCACAAGGCTCCAAAATTTCCTACCTCACACGCACTTTTCCCTCCAGAATCACTCATGGATTAGCTGCTCCCTCTGCGGCAATGGGTCTTCCGGGCTGCTTATTTCCACCTCTTCACTGGAGGAGTCCTCTTGGCTGCAGACGAGGACATGGATGGAGCTGAGGTGCTGACTGGCTAAGGGTGTTGGTCCCTTGGCATAGCTCACAGTGACCCAAAGTAGAGATAAATAGTGCATGACAGCAGAGTCAAAAGCAGGAGAGAGAGAGCACTCACAGTTGCGTTGAGGGAGGGATGATGTGCTGCAGGATCCTTACGTGGGTGTTTGCCGCTGACCTCACCGTTGCCACAGTGAGGGTCCACAACTCACCAATCAGCTTGATGGCACGTTCCTCAAAGTGAGTGAGGGGCCTAACGTGGGCCACTCCATCCCCGGTCTGGGACCTCTCCCTGCTGATGTGAGCAGGCTTCTCCTGCATGAAAACAGATGGAGAGAGTGTGAGCAGGATGCATGGAACTGCATGGAATGTTTGTGTGGTGAGCGGTGCCATGGACGGGATGAGGACGCGAGCTCCAGAGGATATGAGCCTGATGAAGATGTGAGAGTTAGTGGTACTGTCCCTTGAGATGTGAGATCCCTGTGGATGTGTGATGAGTTTGTGAGTTTGTGAGCTGAGAGTGATGAGAACAGTGTGTTACCCTGGCGGAATAGATGCGATCATTCATCCTGTAGCGGTACTGGGTGGCCGTCCTCTTTTATACGGCATTGATGCTGACCACTGCTGCCACCACCTCCCAAGCCTGGTTGGTAATGCCGCTGACCATCCTTCGGCCAGAATGGTGGTAGAGAACATCATGGTGGGCCTCCACGGCATCCAAAAGGCATTCTAGTGGCGCGTCGCTAATCCTGGGGGCTGCAGTCTTCTTGCCTTTCGTGTACATCTTCCCTGCAGTAGTCATGGCCTGGAAGCGCTAGGATGTGTGCGCACGGCTGGAATTTAAATACAATGCCCAGCGTGAAGAAGCGGCGAGGTGATTGCAGGTGGGTGAATGAGAGCCCGCCTGTCATCGAAACGGCACGTTTCCCAGGAATGCATATGTAATGCAGCAGGTTTGGGATGATACAGCTTGAAAAGGCCCGCTCCCACACTTAGTGCCAATCTGGGATGATTCTGCCCTTAGTTTTACTTACAAAGTAAGTAGTATGAAAGGTTATTGAAATACTTTTACCTGTATAATTTCTGAACATTCAAGAGTTTAAGAGCATAAAAGTGCATAAATATTTTGAGTTTCTATCATTCTGGTGACAATATTTCCTCCACCTCACAGAAACCACCTTTTACTTGGTGTTATGACACAGCAGTTGATAAAGGTTGAATTATTTAAAATCCCAGAGGGAAATTTTAAACAACTGTCATAACCTATATTTTCAATTGGTATGTTTTGAATTGCAGCTCTAAATTCAGGAATAAGATCACCGGCTCTCGAGAGCTTTTTATATCAAACTAAATGAAACGTTTATTAATTCACAACAAATTAAACACATACACATGGCTATAAATTACTACTATCATAAATCTTTAACAAATTCACAAATTGATCTCCACTAAGGCAACATTAACCAATAGCTTTAAACAGAGACCAGGCAAAGCATTTTTCACCTTATGAATTCAAAATGAGGTTCCTTTAAATTTGTTCCTTTGCAGACATTTGTAGACTTGCAGGCTCAGATCTTACATGCCTCTGACCTGCACACACAACTCCTTTGTTATATCCAGCCTTTCTCTTTGAATATAAACTCTTATTGTATCACCAAGCTCTTTGAACTCCACCTCTTCTAACAATAAAACCCCCTTCAAAGTATCAATTTTATTAGTAATATAAACACATTGCTTGGTGTCTCCTACTAGGCACAAGATTTCAGCCCCAGTCTTTGAATGGTTCATTCGACAAATTGCAAATGCACCCTTTACCTTACTGTTTACATCTCAACATCAAAGCACCTAGACTAGCTGGCTTTAATCCAATGAACACACACAGATACTAAACCTCTATATTAAAAAAATAATTTCCAATAACATTATATACACTAATGTCTCTTTATGATACTTGGGCCTGAATTTTTCTCTCGTTGGGCACACACAATTGGTGGGCCCAGGAACAGATGGGAAATGGGCCCCCGACTGCAATTTCATGCTGGCTAGCCAATTAATAGCCAGCCAGCATGAAACATGCGCTGAGAAAGGCTCAGCACTGCCAGTGGGGGCAGGAAAAGGGCAGGCGCCGATGTCACCGTGGGTGCTGGTGGGCGCTTCCACTGAGCTCCCTGAAAGTAGACAGATGCCTCAGGGAGCTGCAGACCTCTGCAAAACAACAAAAATGTGCAAATTATGTCCATGCAGCACAATCAAGCATCTGAAAGCATACCCCATAAAAAACCTGTCCCCAAGTATCTCTTTAATTTGTTTCCCCACGGAGATTTCATTCCGCCCTGGATCGAGGTTTGAGCCAAAATGTAAAGGCCGCCTGGCCAATTGGCACGTCCGTCAACCATAAAAGTGAACTGGCCACGTAAAATAGCTTTCAATTGCCTCCTTAATGGGCTTAATTCCCCGCTTAACTATTGGTGGGCGTGCTTCCAACTGCTGCACGTGCCCACCAAGCAAGATAACGCACAAGTGCGCGATGAAGTCAGGACGCTCACCTGACATCATCCCGTGCTATTTCGTGGCTGGATGGGTTGGGAGCGTGCCCGCCCACAGGACATAAAATTCTGGCCTTGAAATAATGGGAATACAAGTGATTTACTTTACCCATCCTTTTTCTCATACCAGTTCTGGAAGTGAACAAATTCCAGTATTCATGTACAATCCTTCCTCTACAAATAACTGTTGGGTTACCTGCTTTTTGGGGGTTTTTGAAAAATAATTTTAAATGGATTATTTTAAGTGGATTAATGGATTTTTAAAATATCAACGCTTAAAAATGGAGAACATTTGAAATAAAGTACTTCTGTTATTCTATTTGGTTCCAACAGAGTTAAATGCATCTCACTTTTTGGTCCTCAAGTTCCTATTCTTACAACAGCCTTTCCAGGTCATCCATATCATTGTGTTTAAAATATTTTATGTTGCTACATGAAGATTGCAAACCTTTTTCAATGACAAAGCATGCAGCTTCATTCCTGTGAAAGAATTTAAACAACCTGAACACAAGTCCTCTTATGAAGGATAAGATGCAGGAAGTTTCACAGTGTGGCTCAGTTGGTAGCACACTCCCTTCTGAATCAAATGTTCTGGGTTCAAGTCCTACCCGGGGACTTAGGCACAAAAATCAGGGCTAACATTCCAGCACAGTACAATGGGAGTGCTGCACAATCAGAGGTGTCATTCGAATGAGAGGTTACATTGAGGCCTTGTCTGCTTTTTGGGTGACCATTGAAGATCCCCTGGCACTACTTTGGAGAAGAGCAGGAGAATTATCCCTGATGTCCTGGCCAAAGTTAGTCCCTCGATAATCATCACAAAAACAGATCTTATCACATTGTCATTTGTGGTCTTGACAGGGTGGATGTGGAGAGGATGTTTCCTCTTGTGGGAGAATCTAGAATGAGGGGTCACTGTTTAAAAATAAAAGGGTTGCTCATTTAAGACAGAGATGAGGGGAAATTTTTTCTCTCAGAGGATTGTGAATCTTTGGAACTCACTTCCTTCCAAATTAACAAATTCTGTCAACTCTATTTTCTACTAATTCTCTCCTAAAGACAAATCATTCATGCGAGTGCTTGGACATTAATCTATCACAGACCAGATGTCTCTGTTCTTCCCCTATGGCCAATTTCTACTAAATCAGGGGTACAAAGACTCCTGCAGTTTCCTCACTGCCACCCTTTTTGAAATCAGGTAACTCTGTACAACTCAAGAATTGAATCTCATGTCTTCATGCTCTGTGTTCTCAATAACTCACTGCAATAACCATTTGAGCTACTGGGGGAGGATTTTCTTTTGAACTTTAATGACATATGAACAAACAAGCAAGGAGCAGGTGCAGGCTACTCGGTCTCTCAAGCCTGCTCCACCATTCAATAAGATCATGGCTGATCCGAATGTAACCTCAACCCCACATCCCTGCCCACTCCCGATAACCTTTCATTCCCTTGTTAATCAAAAATCTATCCAGCTGTGCCTTAAAAATATTCAAAGGCTCTATTTCCACTGCCTTTTGAGGAAGTGAGTTCCAAAGAATCACAATCCTCTGAGAGAAAAAATTTCCCCTCGTCGCTGTCTTAAATGAGCAACCTCTTATTTTTAAACAGTGACCCCTCATTCTAGATTCTCCCACAAGAGGAAATATCCTCTCCAAATCCACCCTGTCAAGACCCTCAGGATCTTAAATGTTTCAATTAAACTACCTCTTACTCTTCTAAATTCCAGTGGATACAAGCCTAATCTGTCCAGCCTTTCCTCATAAGACAACCCGCCCATTCCTGTTATTAGTGTAGTAAACCTTCTATGGACTGCTTCTAATGCATTTACATCTTTCTTTAAATAAGGAGGCCAGTACTGTACACAATACTCCAGATGTGGTCTCACCAATAACCTCCCTACTTCTGTATTCAATTCCCCTCACAATAAATGATAACGTTCTATAAGCTTTGCTAATTATCTGCTGTACCTGCATACTAACCTTTTGTGATTCATGCGCTAGGATACCCAGATCCCTCTGAATTTCAGAGCTCTCTAATGTCTCACCATTTGGATAATATGCTTCTTTTGTATTCTTCCTGCCAAAATGAATGATTTCACATTTGCCCACATGATACTTTATTTGCTAGATCTTTGCCCACTTGCTTAACCTATCTATGTCACTTCATAGCCTCCTTGTGACCTCTTCACAATTTACTTTCCTATCTATCTTTGTGTCATCAGCAAATATAGCAACCATACCTTTGGTCCCCTCATCAAGTAATTTATATAAATTGTAAAAAGTTGAGGCCCCAGCATTGATCCCTCTGGCACACCACTTGTCCCATCCTGCCAACTAGAAAATGACCCATTTATGCCAATTCTCTGCTTCCTGTTAGCTAGCCAATCTTCTATCCATGCCAATATGTAAACCCCCCTACATTATAAGCTTTTATTTTCTGCAATAAGTTTTGATGTGGCACTTTGTCAAATGCCTTCTGGAAATCTAATTACAGTCCATCCACCGGTTCCTCTTTATCCACAGCACATATGAAGGACAAAGAACTTCAATAAATTGATTAGACATGATTTCCCTTTTACAAAACCATGTTGACTCTGCCTGATTGCCTTGAATTTTTCTAAGTGCCCTGCTATAACATCTTTAATAATGGCGTCTAACATTTTCCTTATGACAGATGTTAGGCTAACTGGCCTATAGTTTCCTGCTTTCTGTCTACCTCCCTTTTTGAATAAAGGAGTTATATTTGCTATTTTCCAATCTAATGGAACCTTCTGCGAATCTAGGGAATTTTTGAAAATTAAAATCAGTGTATCAACTATCTCACGAGCTACTTCTTTCAAGATCTTAGGGTGAAGTCCATCTGGACCTGGGGTTTTGTCAGCCCGCAGCCCCAACAATTTGCTCAATACCACTTCCCTAGTGATTGTAATTTTCTCGAGTTCCTCCCCTCCTTCCATTTCCCGATTTACAGCTATCTCCAGGATGTTACTTGTGTGCTCTACAGTGAAGACCAAAGCAAAATACTTGTTTAATTCATCTGCCATCTCCCTGATTTCCATTATCAATTCCCCAGATGCACTCTCCACAGGACCAATGCTCACTTTGTTAACTCTTTCCTTATTTAAATAACAAAGGAACCTCTTACTATCCGTTTTAATTACTAGCTAGATCTTTCTCTTACTCTAATTTTTCCCTCCTCATTTATCTTTTTTTGTCATTCTTTGCTGTTCTTTATATCGTTTCCAATCTTCTGACCTGCCACCCATCTTTGTGTAATTATATGCTTTTTCTTTAAGTTTGATAATGTCTTTAAATTTTTTAGTTAACCACTGATAGTGGGTCTTCCCCTTGGGATTTTTCTTTCTCATTGGAATATATATATTCCGTGTATTCTGAAATATCCCTTTAAATGTCTGCCACTTCTATTGACAAATCCCTTAACCTCATTTGCCAGTTCACTTTAGCTAGCTCTGCTTTGATGCCCTCATAATTGCTCTTACTTAAGTTTCAAATACTAGTCTTGGACGCACTCGTTTCTCCCTCAAAATGAATGTAAAATTTAATCATATTATGATTGCTGCTACCTAGGGGTGCCTTCACTAGAAGGTTATCAATTAATCCTATCTCGTTGCTCAATACCAGGTCTAGTATAGCCTGCTCTCTGGTTGGCTCCAGAATGTGCTGTTCTAAGAAACTATCCCACAAACATTCTGTGAACTTCTCATCTATGCTACCTTTGCTCATCTGATTTTTCCAGTCTATATGGAGATTAAAATCCCCCATGATTATTGCTGTACCTTTCTGGCAAACTCCTATTATCTCTTCTTTTATACTCTGTCCAACTATGTAGTTACAATTAGGGAGCCTGTACGCCACTCCCACAAATGACTTATTGCCTTTATTATTCCTCATCTCAACCCAACTAGTTTCTACATGTTGGTTTCCTGAACTTAGGTCATCTCCCTCTAATGTGCTAATACCATTATTAATTAACAAAGCCACCCCCCCACCTTTTTCCTAACTGCCTGTCCTTCCTAAATGTCGCATTCCCTCCAATATTCAGGTCCCAATCTATGTCATCCTCTAGCCATTTCTCTGTAATAGCTATCACTTCGTATTTATTTATTTCTATTTGTGCTAAAAGTTCATCTGTTTTGTTTCAAATGCTATGTGCATTTAGATACAAAGCCTTTAGTTTTGTCCTTTTATTATTTTTGTTGCAGCTAACCTTATTTGTTAATTTACTCTTAGATTTGTACTCTCAGTCCCTTCCTGTCACAGTCTGTTTATTATTTCCCATATTAATACCTGTCTCTCTTGCCTTGTCCCTACTCTTTGGTTTACCATGCCTTCTCAAATTTGACCCCTTGCCCTCATGATTCAGTTTAAAATCCTCTAGACTTCCCTAATTAAGTGGCTCGCAAGGACACCAGCCCCAGCCTGGTTCAGGTGGAGACTATCCCAACAGTATAAACCCAACATTATGGATAACATCAGAGAGAGAATTGGTTTGGAGAAATTATTGTCATTAAATAAGGGTGCAGCATTAACAAGGCTCCTGAAGTATTCTGGATTAATGACTTGCTTCCAAATGTTGATTCATATTTCTCATATTATTCAGGCTCAAAGTATAGGCTACTCACTCTCCAGGGTCTTATCACTGTTTAAACAAACAGTCCCTTAAAAAATGTATTTAAATGTACGATTGCCAAGGTGCCATTGATAACATACCTCCAGAGGAGTTTCCAAATAAAAAAAAGTGATGTATTCTGTCACTTCCCTACACATTACAGTATTACCACCTATGCTGTATCTAATGTCTATTTAAAGTTAGGAAAATTAAACAAATTAGGAGCATACTTCTTTCCCCATACACTACCCCATTCATCCAGAAATATCATTGACAGGCTGTTATAGGAAGGGACCTGAAATAAAACATTGTGTAAAATGTCTAGCTTTTAAATTGACATTGACAGTATTTTACACTGTTGAGTAATGAAAACTGTTCTACTGGGGTGGATAATGCCACTTAACTCACAAGAACACAGGCCTCAACACAAGCTCCTTAATCCACCACTCTCTGATACGTAGAAGAATACTATAATTTAATATAAACAAAAATTAATATAAACTATACTTCCCTCCACCAGCATAAATTTTATGATTGAAAGACATGCCCAAAACCAAAGAAAATGTTTAGATGAAACAAAAACAAATATAAAGACACACATCCGCAGCTAAGTTTTTTAAGTTATAACTATTTTGCTCTGAAATACTTCTCAAAAAATAAATTCTAGTGGGAGCTCAGTGGAAATATAAACCAGTCTAGCTCTAACTTATGTTATATAAAGACAGTTCATCCTCTTGTGGCACAGAGTCCTCCTTTCTCTATAGATTAGCTCTATCCACCTTAAATAAACCTTATGGGTTTGATAAGACACAGGTCCTGTTATTTCCTCAGTGCTGTTAAGAGATCAAAAGGAGGATTTCCGGATGAGAAACAGTGAAGTACAGTTTCTTGTATGTCATGCTGAATTTATAAATAGGACAGGCTGTCTGCCTGTTGGGTGGGGAAGCAACCAGGGGAGCAGATGGTAGATTATGAGGGAGGTGAGGATAGTCGGCGATTGCCGGCTAGACTTTGGGGTTAACTTGTTGGGCCTGTAAGAAACACCCTTGCTCTATTTGTGCTGTAAATATGCTGACCTCATGGATAAGGTCCTTCCCACCCTCTTTTACCTGCCAAGGTTCCTGAGCATCGGGAAATCTAGCTTCCATGGGTTAAAAATAACTGACCTGTTACAATGGGGGCACACAACCTTTTTAAACGTTCTTACTGACCGATCTGCCTCTGGAGATCTTTTTGACCCTGCCACACCCACTCCCCCCACCACCCCAAACACACCCTCAAACTCACCTTCTTTAAAGCTGGAAGTGAGCACGTTGGAGATGGTCAGATCAGGTTTGAATATTAAAATACGTTTTACTTCCTATCTACCCCCAACTCACCCTTTTTTAGGGTTAAAATTTTTCCCAATGATTCTAAGGCCTACTCGATCAGCATGCCAGAAACATCAAAACATATCATTGTTGGGAAATGGGATATCCGTCAGAGAAGGTTTATAGATCAGGGTTTCATTATATAATTCGCTCAAGTTTTATCATAGAAGGTCGAGATAAATAGCAGCAATATTTTGGTTGTGTTAACTATTGCTCTATTTCTCTCATTAGCAGCAGTTGAGGAAACCTAGCCCACATTAGGTATGAATTAGGCAAGTAAAAGATTTACCCAAACACCAGATCGCCTTTCTTTGTGTATGCTGGAATGGTACCAGCTATTGTAGCCAATCCATATGAATAAGTAATAGTCTCTTATGTTCTCAAACTTGGCCATTCTATCTTTAATCCTAAATGAATATCTGACCAAAAAAGCAAACAGCAAGAATTAAAATATGGGTAAGTTTGCACTTAAATGGCAAACTATGTACAATTCAAACCACACAGAAATCATTTGAAGATGATCCAAAGTCAGAGGTAAACCACAGTTGCTGGCACATCAAAACCACAGTATTGTATGAGCAAATAACAAACAGGACTTGGAGTAAATAGACTCAACAGTGCACTTAGCCTGGCTACACAGTGCAATTATTACAATGAGCAGTCAGCACCAAGTTTGCATTCTGCCTACATTGCAATAGCAGACACAGGTTAATCATCCATTGTGATCCCTGCACCCACATGGGCCTTTTACAATTTTCCCCATACCTTTTAGTGAAATAAATGCCCTCATTAATGAAATATGAATTATATTGTACAACTGTGGACTTGCATTTGGAGCGGCTAACATTTACTTTCATTGCATAATCTACTAACTCTGGGCGGAATCTTCCGAGATTTCCACGAAGTGTGGGAGGGGGCAGGAAAAAGGACGTTTTACCTACCGGTTGCAATGGTAGCTTTTCACGCCTCATCTTCCTAGTTCTGCCTCATTAATGATGCATTCCCAGGAAATATGCTGTTTCAATGGAGAAAGGGCTCTCATTCGCATGCTTCATCATGCCAGGCGCCATATTTAAAGTGCAGCCGTGCGCACACCTCCAGCGCACGATTGTTGCAAAGAAGGCATGACCGTGAAAGGCAAGAAGACTGCAGACCCCCAATTTAACGGCGCGTCCCTCGAGCACCTTTTGGACGCATTGGAGGCCTGCTATGATGTCCTCTACCCCACTCTGGCTGCAGGATGGGCAGCGACTTTTCTAATCGAGCATGGGAGGCAGTGGTAGCTGTGGTCAGCGCCAATGCCCTACAAAAGCGGATGGCCACCCAGTCCGAAAAAGAATGACTGATCTCCTCCATCATTCCAGGGTAAGTCACTCTTCTCATCACTTCCAACGCACACACTCACAAGCCCATCATACGTCCACAGGGATCTCACTCACTGCCTGTTCAAGGGACATCACCCTTCACTCTCTCGCACACAACTTCATTGTCCTCATCCAGTCCATGAGACCACACACATGCCAGGCATACTTATCATCTGGCCTGGTAGGCATCCTGCTTATACAGTCTTCATCTCTATTCATGCAGGTCAAGCTGGCACACAACAAGAGGGAGAGGTTGCAGACAGGTGGAGGAATGCCTGAAATCAAGGTCCTCACAGACTTTGAAAATAGAGCCATCCAGCTGGCCGGCCAGGATCTGGACGATGAAGTCAGCGGTTCTCCACCAAGTGAGGATCCAGCAGTGCAACATCCATCAGACAACCATGCTGAGAGTGATGTGTCCTCTTTCACAGGCCACTGCCATGCACTAATTATCTCTCATTGCTTTCGCAGGCATATCTGGGGAACAGCCAACCGAGTCCACATTCCAGGGCCTCCAATCGAGACCCGAAGAAACCTCTGAAGTGGAATCTGAAGGCACCTTCATTGAAGGCCCATCACAGTGCTCACCCACACCCTCCACCAGCTCAGAGATACACACCTTGGTGGGACCTGGCTTTAGAGTAGCCTCAGGATCACAATCTGGTGAGCACATCGCACTATGGCGGGTGACGGCAGGGACTTCCCAGGTGACCAGCACTCAGAAGACTGCTGGAGGCCAGAAATCTGCTGCGTTAGAGTCAAGACTCTGGACTTGGTCATGTCTCAGTTGCTGGAGCTGCAAAGGCAGGCTCAGGAACATCAGGAAGGCATATCCGCTGCACTCCTCAGATTGTACGGCATGATGGAGGAATCCGTCCAGCTTCAGGCTGAGGTGATAGCACTGGCATGTCAATGCACCGAGGTCAATGCTGGTCGGATGGAAGCTGGCATCGAGACCTTGGTCCAGACCTCTCTCCTGCACTGCTGCGCTGGCTGAACTCCATCGCTGACTTGATAGTTGGCCTCCAAAAGTGTATACACAAGAGGGGTGTGGGCAACTCGATTTTACTCCAGCTACCCCTTCTCCTCAAGGTGTCAGCTAGGCCCTTGGGTACCCATAAGGAGGAGGATCAGCAGGTGCACACCCCGGGGCCACCCACCCCGTGACTCAGGGACTGTCCAGCCCATCCGAATCTCCTCTTCCTGTGACCCCAGCAAATCCAGCTCCACAGGCCAAAAAGGGTGCCACTGCCACACAGCAGGACCCCAAAAGCAGGCCAGCACCCTCCAGGTCTCAGCTTTCCAGTCAATGCCAACCAAAGTCATCACAGTAAGGGCGTCCACCTCTGTTGTGGATGTTGGGAGAGCACCAAGATATAGCAGCAGCTTCAGGAAGATTAAGAAGATGTAGTTGCACAGCCTTGGCATGAGTGTTAATCACTTGCACATAATGTTCACTATTGTCAATAAACTCCCAAGAATGTCTCCTTGCCTATGGCTCCATGTTCTAATGAACAGTGTTCCTGTCACTCAGATGTGATACCTTGGTTCCTGCACAAGATAGAGGCAGGTGTTTCAGTCGAAGGCCTCTCCCTGTGCTTTGTGCAGCCTTCAGACCAAAGTGATGGTTTGGCTTCACACTCCCTGGACACATTACTGATGTCTGCACCTCAATGGTGCTCGTCATTACTGCCAGAATGTAGTGGGCAGGTGTCACAGAGTCTGTCATTCTTTCTATGTGCTCTCAGCACCTTTGAGGTGGGGCTGGCCCCCCTGTCTCTTCAGCATCTGTGACCAGTGATGCTGTGCTCTTGAAGGGGTCAGGTGCTGAAGGCAGACAAAGGATCAGATGCTTTTAATGTTTCATGGCTGCATCTCCATGGTATGACCCTGATCAGAGCACAAGTGAGCTGCCCTCAGCCAGACAGGAGTCAGACATTCACAGAGGCTACGTGAAGATCTATGGAGTGTCCTCATCATCCTCCTGGAGTTGTATGACTATTAGGGCCTCTGCTGTATCTCCATATCTGAAGCCTTATCACAGAGGGTTTGTGCACTGCCATAAGCCAGTTATAAAGTGTGCAGCAGGCGATGATGATGCACACACCCTCTGTGGACTGTATTGCAGGGCTCCACCAGACCAGTCCAGGCAACAGAACCTCATTTTCAACATCCTGATGGTTTGCTCCACCAGGGTATGAGTTGCCGTATGAGCTTCTTCCTATCTTCTCCCTGCTGCAGTGATGACACTGTACATGCGTCATCAGCCACGTCCTCTGTTGTCCCCAGGGAGTCAATCCTGCAGCCTCTGTGGATCCTGGAAGGCATCAGGGATCTGTGACTGACTGAGAGTGTAGGAGTCATGGACACTCCCTGGAAAACGTGTGCAGATCTGCAGGATGTGTTTGTGGTGGTCGTACACCAACTACACATTCAGCGAATGGAATCCCTTGTGATTGTCATAACTGACTGCTTGTTGCTGTAGAGATCTGAGTGCCATGTGAGTGCAGTCAATGGTGCCCTGCACCTGTGGGAAACCTGAGATCTGGGCAAATCTTTCATGGCCACGGACAGTGGATGCTCTCCATGTCCCCGTAGTGCCAAATCCTGAAGTAACTGGCAGATGTGATTAACCAGTTCCCTAGACATGTGCAGTCTTTGGTGACACGTTCTCGGTCATCTGCAGGAATGAAAGGCAGTGTCTATAGGCCCTGAGTCTAGCTAGGCACTGAACAGCGACAGCTCGCTGTGACTCTTCCCCAGTGTGTGCGGGGGCCCAAGCTGTCCTTTCTTCCTGAGGGTACTGCTCCCCCCTCTGCCCAGCCCACTGCTTCCATTGCTCTCTTCTACTTTGTCTCCAATCTTTGTATGCCACGAGGCATACAGCTAGATCACCAGGCTCCATGCTCCTGATGTACTCCTCCTGCAGGATGAAAGAGAGACACGAAGATTAGCTTGGATGTTTTAAGAACCTCTCCTTGTTAAGTCTGAAGGCCCTTTAACACATCCCGGAGAGGGCTGGCCACCACTTGGATGGCCAGATCTTAGTGCACTGCATAGCTGCCCAAAATCCCACCTTCCTCCACTGCACTCCACCTGACCAATTGGAGGCAGCCTTGCCCATTGGACTGCAGGCTGTGCTCTCAGCTCAGACGCAGGCATTCTCCTAACCCACACTGCAAGACTGCATTGTTAGCTTGAACTATCAGGGAGACTGGTCCAAACTGGAATAATGACATTGCAAGCGGCTGTAAGCACCTCCACCAGTGACTGCTCCATGGCCAGCTTTCGCAAAGCGATTGTACAACTGTTCAGTCCACTGAAACGCTTGTTAGTTTGCAGCCTGTGCCCGAGGGGTGAAAAGCTCTGGAGCAATTGGTGGCAATTCCATGCCACTGCATTGCTTGAGTGGGCAGATAAGCTAGAGACCCGACTCCAAGCATATCAATGGAGCTGCATCTGAACTGTCTCAGCTGCGGAGGAATAGTCACTTTATACACGGTTTCTCTAATGTGTGGCTGCTACTGCCACCCCCTCCACCCTGCACGTGCTTGTGCAGTGCCATCAACCACAGTGTAGCCCTTGCTTCCTCCCAACTTGCCTCAACCGCAGTACAGCCCTTGCCACACCCCCAATTCGCCTCAACCACAGGGTAGCCCTTGCTCCCCACCCCCTACCAATGCGCCTCAACTTTGAAGTCCAACTGCACTCACCTCTGAGTTCCCGCCAAGCGCATGTTTTATATATGCTATTGTGAAACATGTCAGTGTACAATCATGCTTAAGTGCTCGGACGATCCAGCATCGGAGGATGATTCTGGCTGGCTGTGCTTACAATAATGTGCAGATGTATTATAATGAGGTTCCCGATGGCAGTATACGCCGCCCGCCACTGATGGGCAGAGCAGATGATTGCAAACAGGCTTCATGGCATCGTGAAATCAATTTTTGGCTTCTCACCATATTGTCCACTGATGCCGCCGAGCACGCCCGACACCAGCAGGCACAGAAAATTTGGCCCTCTGTATAAATGTTATATATACAATACTATAAAAAGGCATCTTTAGGTATTGATGTTGACTTCCTGAACAGGAGAAAGTGAACTATTTAAACATAAGGTAATATGTACCTATGTTATCAATGAAGCAAACAATACAGGTTGGTTCGAGAGACATTTAGATGGGCTGCTGGAGAGAGAGATTCAGAGAAGATTGGGCCATTATCAATTGATAAAGAGGCTTGCTGGAGCAAATAAAGAAGGAAAAGAAAGAACTTGCATTTATTTAGAACCTTCATAACCTCAGAACATCCCAAACTGTTTTATAGCTAATGAAGTACTTTTGAAGTATAGTCGCTGCTGTAATGTTTTAAACATGGCAGGCAAGGCTGCCACAAACAGCAATGAGAGAATGAACAGATAATCTAATGCTGGTTGAGGGATAAATACTAGCCAGGACATTGAAGAGTACTTCCTTTTTCTTCAAGATAGTGTCATGGGATCTTTGATATCCATTTGAGAGGGCAGGCATTTAATGTCTAACCTGAAAGATTGCACCTATGACAGTATAGTTCTCCCTCGCTAATGCACTGGAGCATCAGCCTGGATTTTGTGCTCAAGTCCCTAAATTGGGATTTGATTCCACAACATTCCGACCTTGAGGAGAGAATGATCTGCCTAACATTTGTACATTTTTTATCCTAACCCTGTTCTTCAGGGTTCAACTGTAAGGCTCAATTTAAATCATTGTTTACCCTAGTTTTAAATAATAGGTATTAATTGTTTCCGATTTTCCAATGAATGAAGATGAAATTTAGTAAAAGAATATATCTAAGAATAATGAATAGTCAAATTATTTGTATAACTGTTTCTGATTGTATATATCCTAGATCTCTAGCTGATGAACTTGGCTTTATACTGTGGCTGGATTCAGGAACAATGGATAATTGCACAAATTAATTTCATGCACAAATTAATTTCATGTCAATCTGTCCAGTATCTTTTCTGATGTCAGGGAATGATCAGTACAAGCTGCCAAATTTTAAAATTTCTGGTTCTGCCAGGAGCACTTGGCTCCATATCTTATTGCAGCCTTGGCCCAGACATGGACGAAACAGCTAAATTGCAGAAGTTAGGTGAGAGTGACTGCCTTTGACATCAAGGCAGCATTTGACTGAATATGGCATCAAGGAGCCCAAGCAAAATTTCAGCGAGAATCAAGGGAAAACTCTCTTTTGGCTAGAATCATTATCAAGATATATAAAACATTACTTAACAGGCAATTCATACATTGAACTAAATAAAAGGTACTGTCACATTAACTAACTAATGCAATTGAGATATATCTTACAAACCCTTCCACTGTGTACCGCACTTCTGGTAGATATGTAGCATTACAGGAACAGTTCCAAATTAACTCTCAGCACTCCAGCAAGCTCACTTCTCCCCTTCATGCTAGGTTGAAACTTCCAGTATCCTTCAAAAACCGTTCCACTCAACCCGAGTTTTCTGGATCCAATTTTTACCAGCAAGGCCCAACTCGGCGTCTCTCTGTTCCTTAAAACTCCAAGAGCCTCATCTGCTTTGTACAATCTCTTCTGAATATAATCTGAATGCTCACTTGCATCCTGCTTGGTTATTAACACAAAAACAGTCCTTCTCTGCTTCTCCACAGCAGTATCTTCTTTCTTGCTCTGCTTCTTAAAATGCAGCTGTTGTTTTCCTGTGAAACACTGTGGAAAGGTGTTAAGACAGTTACTTGGCATTTCAATTGGTTTCTCTTTGAGTTTCTCCTCCCATGGCAACCAGATCACATGGGTATGTCTTCAAATTGGTGTTTTTCATGACTCCACCATCCCCCATTTCATAATGTTCTGTTTCAGTCTAGGTTAAAGAGGACATTTTAAAATATAACCATCTTATAAAACTCAGTGCTCATGATAGGTTAGACACAGGAACACAAACGTTTGAAATGCACCTGTGCCAGGTGTCACAGTCAGTCAGATCACCCTTTGCATGTAGTCTGGTTAAATAAAGGGCCATAATCTCTGACTAGCGTTGGAAAGTGCTGGCCTGTGAAAATTAGAAGAAATAAATACCTACTTACCTGGTCTTGAAAATAACATTGACACTTCCGTTCACCGGGGCTACTAGGGGCCTGCATCAAAGAACCCTCGCAGGCCCTAGCGAAGTCTAGACCCAGCATATTCAAGGAGGCCACGTTCCTTTTTTAATGGCACTAGCTGCCGTAAAGCAGTTTAAGTTTAAAGGGCCAGGGAAATTGAGAGGCCAGGGGATGGTAAGTGTCTAAGGTCAGTAGATAGGATTTGGGGATTGGGGGTGCCCGGGGAGGTTGGGGGGTGTCCAGGGTGGTTGGGGTGCCCGGGGGATGTCCAAGGATTTCAGTGTTTGGTCTGCGTTTGGGGCGGGTGGTCTGCAGGTTGGGGGTGTCTGGGGGTTGGGGAGGCAGTGTGGTGGTCCAAGGGGGTAGTCTAGGGGTGTTGGGGGGGTCAGTCGGAGGCCCAAGGGGGTCGCAAGTCCAGGGAGCATGGTGGGATAGGAAGCCCAGTGTTTGTGGGTGTTTCAGAAGTCCGAGGGTGGGGTGGAACGAGATTGAGGGGGAGTCCAAGGTCGGGGGTAGGTCCGTGGTCATGGAAGGTTTGAGGCGTCCAAGGTCAGGTGTCCGAGGTCAGGTGGGAGTCCGAGGTCGGGGTGGGGGTCTGAGATCTGAAGGGGGGTTCTGAGGTCTGGAGGGGGGGTCCGAGGTCAGGGGCGTTGTTGGGGGTTCCAAGGTTGAGGCCGGGCTCCGAGGTCGGGGGGGGCGGTGTTCGAGGTCGGGGACGGTCCGAGGTCAGGGAAGTCCGAGGTCAGGGGAGCTCTGAGGTCAGAGGCAGGTCCGAGGTCGGGGTGAGGGGGACTCTGAGATTGGGTGGGTTGGGGGGTCTGAGGTCAGGGGCAGTGGGAGGTAGGGGGTGTCAGAGATTGGGGGAGTCCCATTCGGGGATCAATCGGGGGATGTGGGGGAGTCCCGTGGGGTCAGTCTGGGTTTTTACAATAGTTACTCAGAAGTTGGAAGAGGTTTTAATTCTTCTAATTTTTTCTGGGTAATTGTTAGTATAACCCTGGCAGAACCATCCCGAAGTTTGTAATTTAAATTGCACTTTTGGACGGTTCCCAGTACAGCGCAATTGTCCAGAGGAATTCTGCACTTCTGGGCAATTGTTGTGCAAACTCTTACCTGGGAATTTCCTAGAGGGGTTCCCCAGAGCATTTTTGGGGTAACCTCAAATCTGATGCTGGGGAGTGTGGAAGCTCTGGGCCATTATCAACTTGTTAAGATTTGAATTCATAGCCCTCTTAGCCTTTGACTATGCTTCATGTTGTTCAATACTGTTTTTTTCCCAATTCGCCACCTACATTATATACTGCTTAAGAAAACTACAAGCTAGGTATAGATAGTCTTAACTTTATAAATTAAAATGTAAGCTCATCACACCCACTCTGACAGGTATCTTGGCTGGAAAAGGACTTCCTCAATCATATTTTTGATTGGCAGTCAATTACCATAACAAAAGTTATATTTATATTATACAATATATTATATTTTTATTATCTTATTTAACTATGGAAGGACCAAAGAACATTTTCCTGACCTCAGCTGTCAATCTTGGCACATAGATAACTCAAAGTTCCCGTGCCAGCTAGGCAACTCAACATTCCATATCTGACGGAAGGCTAACAAATATGAAATATTTAAATTTAATGTCTTGTATCTATGCAAATTAGGACTCTCAAATGCAAGATAAATTCCAATAGTTTTTGGTAGCTTATGTGCTGAGGGTGCAGGAGTCAAGATAAACATTTGCATGAAAAGAATTAGGGATAATAAGCCACAGCAGGAGGAAAGGTTAGGTCACATGTTAAAAGTAGCATTTCAGCAGCAGGTTCAGGAGCCTTTGTCCGTGTTGATATTATCTACAAACTAACTAAAATCACAGTCAGGAACTCTATGAAAGCAGAAGAAAGAAATCAGTCAATAAGGCCCTTTGTTGCAAACCTTGAAAAATAGAAGTGTTTCTAAACTCCAGTCTGTGCATCCCTTGTGACATGGGCTGTTCAAATAAGGCCTGGAAGATCAGCCCAGTTGGGACTTTGCTGGCAGCCTCGTTGCTGTGAATTGGACAGGGAGAAGAAAGGAAAAACCTAATGTGCTTTGGCATGCTTTGAAGAGGTTCTGCTGATTACAGCATGGCTGCAAGGCAGTAGACTTTATTTGGTGGTGGGAAATAAAAATGTATGTGCAGCTCTAGGGACTTGTTTGACAATCGTAAGGTTAAACCCATGACTTAAGAGAAACCTGCTGATGTTTGTAGGCAGTTGTGTGGAGGAGCTGAGCTGCCATTCTTACTGGCTCCTGGAATTTATCTGAATTGTGACTGTGAATATTGTTCTGTTTTCTTCTTAACCAAGCTGGTTTTGTTCTATTTTAAACAAGCTTGTAGAACAGAAAAGCACAGACATATTTTACGCCAGCACTGTAAATTTAGTTTTATTTTGTTATTTCAGTATGTTAATATTGACTTTAGTGAATATGTAGGATTGCCACTAAGTGTATTCAAAATAAAAAAAATGCTCACTGAATGCCCCAGTATCACCAGAAAGACTAAATTTGTTCTGCACCTCCAGCTATCTGGAGATGATGAAGATGGGCCTTCTCCTTGATCTGCTGTATTCCTAGTGCTAATATTGTTCCACAATAGTGTTAGCTGGCGAATTCCAGGATTTTGACGCGGCAACAATGAAAGAACAAGGGTATATTCAGCAGTATATTTCTAAGTCAGCATAACATGTAACTTAGAGAGAACAATGTTCATATGATATTGCTGCTCTTGTTTTTGATGGCAGTATAGACAGCAGAGGTGGCTGTTACTACACTGCAGTTACCCTCAATATGAAGTTGGAACTTTCCCTTCATATGGGATGTGTGGCAGTTGCTGAGAAGATTGGGCTGACATTACTTGAATTTGTTCTTATGGTGGTCTGATTTTTTTTTCTTACTATACTCAACTTTGTAGCAATTGTGTACAAGGTCTAGGCCACTACAGAGAACATTAAGAATCAACCACAATGGCAGGATATTTTGAATGGTGGATTTTCCCTTCCCGCTATTTGAGGAATCGGCAGCAAACACATCCCCACCCACATAAAAGAAAAATACTGCGGATGCTGGAAATCTGAAACAAAAACAGAAAATACTGGAAAATCTCAGCAAGTCTAACAGCGTCTGTGGAGAGAAAAACAGAGTTAACATTTTGAGGTGAGACCTGTACAGGCAAGATGATTTGCACTTGAACAGAGCTGGAACCAATGTCCTCACAATGCATTTTACTAGTGCTACTGGTGAGGGTTTAAACTAACTTGGCAGGGGAATGGGAACCGTGATGTAGCATTATGAAGGATGGGAGAAAGAAATACTATTTGAGTAAGAAATAGTAAGGTAAATAGTGGGGCCAGACAAAGAAGGAACACAATAAGACATAAATTAGGTTTACAGTGCATGTATGTAAACATACAACATGTGGTAAATAAGGCTGGTGAGTTGTGGGTGCAAGTAGCCAGTAGAGGCCTGGCTCAAAAGTGGACAAATTTGGGTATGAAATATTCCTGGATACAAGGTATTCAGGAAAGTTAGGGAAGGAAAGAAAAGTGCTGGAGAGAAAGGATGGCCAAGAGGTTTATGGGCAGAATCCATTTGGTTAGAGCTACAAAACCATAGAGGTGCTATTACACCACTGGATGTATTCTATAGGTCACCAAATAGTGGAGATGACGTAAAATAGATAATTTGCAGGAAAATTACAAGGAGGTGCAAGAACTATAGACTCATCGTCATCATCAATGGTCACTCATCCTCATCAATTGAGGATGACGTCAGTCAGGCTTAGTGAGACAATATAGAGTAACATTGAGTAGTGATAAGGGTGGACTTCAATTATCCTAATTTAGACTGGGATGGTGATAGCATAAAGGGCAGAGAAGGGGAAGAGTTTCTAACTGAATTTTTATAGGGAGCAGGGGAGGCATCCCACCCAACCTTGGGCCCATTGCCCTCAAGTAGCCAATTAATGGCCATTTAAGGTATTTATCCTGTCGCCACCGGTATTTTACCCACGATGGGGAGGAGCCCGGCGCCATGCAGGACGCCTGGCAGCTTTAACTGCGTGGGCTGGTGTCGGACTAGAGAGGAGGGGAGCCTCCTTTGCAGGTCTCCTTGATGCATCAGAGGCATCCCCCCCCCCACCCCCACACTCCCACCCCTCCTCCAAGTCATCCACCTCTTTAACCCTCTCACTTAGTCTCTATCTTGAACCTGGCACCAACACTACCTTTGACCAGACCCCCAACTCCAGACTTGCCTGGGTTGCTTGGCATGGTAGAACTGGCTGTAGCCCCAGCCAATGGTCACCACTTCCAGCTGGCGCTGCTAGTACTACAGAACTGCTGGCCATCTAATTGGCCAACAACTCTCTAAGGTCAGACTTCCTCTTGAGAAAGGGATGGAAGACTTGCCTTCAAGTAATTAACGCTGCTTCAATTGCTGCGGGGCAGCCATTAGGATTGGGGGCAGAGTCCCCTTCAATTTTTTAACTGGGGGGTTCGGGGACCGCAGCACTCTGTAAAATCCAGCCCATGGTATACTGTATTTACAAAAACTTGTCACATGTATAATTCTTATGGTTTCAATTTCAGACAAACAATAATTTACAATTTTGATCTTGACATTACTATTTTGCTGAAGTATAGGGATGCTGCATGACTAGGCAGATTACCCAGCTGGATTCCTACTTTCAAATCCACATGGGAAAACTCACTGGGATCATAATTTACTAATTCCCTAACAAACCATAAGAACTGACAGTTCCAGTATCAACAAAGACACCTTCATCTGCCAACTGCAAAGTACTACTGAGAAAGACGCTGAGATATATCTATGCTTGCTGAAGGATGAAGCATTGCGTGATGGATGCACACAGCACCAGTTCTAAGGAAAGTACAACACAGATACCCAAGAAACTCAGCAACTTCACACTTATCAACTTGAGATCTTCATTCTGTAAAGTCCATGCTTGTAAATAAGTTTCATACATGTTGTTGTAATTCCTGGGTTGAGCATTGCTCAATTATCACTCGTGTCTCAAAACCTGTAGAATAGAAATTACTTCACTTCACCACAGGGTGTCTCTGTACAACAGAAAGTTGATATTCAACTCTGCAGTCACATTGTTGGCACAGTGGTCCCTTATTAAAGCTAATGGACAGCTTTAAAATTCTGCATTACTGTATCTTTCAAACACAGGACATAACAATGTTTCAAGTAAAAACATTTATGCAAATAATACTAAAGTAAATCTAATCTGATTCACAGAAAGCAAAGGCTTGATGAACCAAATGGTTCAGTCGAGAAATGGCTTGAAAACCTACCGCATACTCAAAAGGTGACTGAAATAAAGGGCTGAGTTTTCCCAGAATTGTACTAAGTGCGGTAGCAGGCAGGTAAAATGGAGTCCTACCCGCCGATGAAAATGGCGGGTTTTCATGCCTTATCTTCCCAAGCCTGCCTCATTAATATATTCACTCCCGTGAAACACGCCGTTTCCATGGTGGGCGGGCTCTCATTCGCCCACTCGCCATCACCTCGCTGTTGCATCATGCCGGCCGCCATCTTTAAAGGGCAGCCACCAGCAAAGTGTTCATCACTACCACTGCCCTGGAAACATGGCCAGCAAAGGAAAAAAGACTGCAGCCCACCCCTTCAACGACAGATCCCTTGAGCGACTGCTGGATGCCATGGAGGCCGCTGGGATGTGCTCTACCCCTGCTCTGGCCGTAGAATGGGTAGCAATGTCACCAACCTGGTTTGGAAGGAGGTGGCAGCGGTGGTCAGCACGAATGCCCTGCAGAGGAAGAGTGCCACCCAGTGCCGCAAAAGAATGAATGATCTCCTTCATTCCGCTAGGGTAAGTCACTCTTTTCATCGCTCCCAACTCACACACTCACAAACCCATCACACACCCACAAGGCCCTCACTCACTGCCTGTGCAAGGGACACCACCATTCACTCTTTCATGCACACCATCATTGTCCTTATCCTGTCCATGGGACCACTCACCACCCACATAGACCAGGCATACTTATCATCTGGCCCAGCGGGCATCCTGATACACTCTCCCGATCTTTATCCATGCAGAACAAACTGGCTCACAACAGGAGGGAAAGGTCACAAACAGGTGGAGGGATGCTGGAATTCAAAGTTCCTATGAATTTGAAAACAGAGCCATCCAGCTGACTGGCAATGACCGGGACCGGTCCTGTGCTGACAGTGAGGTCGGCGCTGCTCTACCAAGTGAGGATCCAGCAGTGCAACATCCATCAGACAACCATGTTGTGAGTGATGTGTCCTCTTTCACAGGCCACTGCCATGCACTAATTATCTCTCATTGCTTTCACAGGCACAACTGGGAAACAGCTGACGGAGTCCACGACCCAGAGCCTCCAAGCAAGCCCCGAAGAAACCTCCAAAGAGGAATCTGAAGGCACCCTCCCTGAAGTCCCATCACAGCCTTCAGCCACCTCCTCCACCAGCGCAGAGACACACACCTCAGTGGGACCTAGCTTTAGAGTAGCCTTGGGACCACAATCTGGTGAGCACATCGCATTTTCTGATCCACAGCAGGCAGAGGCAGAGACTTCTCAGGTCCCCAGCACTTGGAGGACTGCTGGAGGCCAGAACGTTGCTGAGTCCGAGTCAGATGACGAGCCTCTGGACTCAGTCATGACACAATTGCTGGAGATGCAAAGGCAAGCTAGGGAACAACAGGAAGGGATGTCCAATACACTCCTCAGATTGCAAGGCACGATGGAGGAGTCCGTCCATCTTTAGGCTGGGGTGATAGCATCAGCATTGCAACGCACCGAGGTCAACACTGGCAGGATGACGGCTGCCATGGAGACCTTGGTCCAGGATATCACTCCTGCACTGCTGCATGGGCTCAACTCCATCGCTGATGCCATAGTTGGCCTCCAACAGTGTGTACACAAGAAGGGTGCTGGGCAGCTCAATCTCATTCCAGCTACCCCTTCTCCTCAAGGAGTCAGCCAGAGGCCCTTGGGCACCCATAGGGAGGAGGGTCAGCAGGGGCACGCTCCAGGGCTATCCACCCAGGTGATTCTGGGAGTGACTGGCCCATCAGACTCCTCACTTCCTGTGACCTCAGCAGCTCCAGCTCCACAGGCCAAGGAGGGTGCCACTGCCACACAGCAGAACCCCGAAAGCAGGCCGGGGTCCTCCAAGTCTCGGCCCTTCAGAGGACGCCTGCCAAAGTCATCACAGATAGGGCGTCACAGCCAGCAGGCTGTCTCCACCTCCGCTGTAGATGTCCAGGGAGCAACAAGACGCAGCGGGCAGAGTTAGGAAAGTTAAGGAGAATTAGTTGCACAGCCTGTTAATCACTTGTACATAATGTTCACTATTGTCAATAAACTCCCAAGAATGTCTCCCTGCCAATGATTCCTTGTTCTGATGAGCAGTGTTCTTGTCACTCAGATGTGAAACTTTTCTGCACAAGATAAAAGGCAGGTGTCTCAGTCCAGGGCCCCTTCCCTGTGCTTTGTGCAGCCTTCAGACCAAAGTGATGGTCCGGTCTCACACTCCCTGGAAACATTACTGATGCTTACACCTCGACAGTGCTGGTCATTGCTGCCAGAATGTAGTGGGCAGGCATCACAGAGTTCCCTCATACTCTCTGTGCTCTCAGCACCGTTAAGGTGGGACTGGCCCCCATCACACCAGCATCTGCGACCAGTGATGCTGAGATAGAGGATTTTGCATTGAAAGGAACCTCAGGTGCAAAAATCATCAACTTCTGGAAAAGACAGTTTACATTTAAAAAAATTGTCTTCGGCAATTGCAGTTTTACATGGGCTTCATCTCCACTGAATTTTCAAGATCACTGTGAACATTTTCAGTCGCAGCTACAGATACCAGCAAGGGACTCATATAAACAATGAACTCTTTTTTTTAAACTTATAGGGTTGAACTTTGATTTGGCTTAGAAAGCAGCTTCCTAATGTATATCTTATAATGCTGCATGCTTGTGTGTGAATGTGTGTCTGTTGCCATGGTAGGACGCAGGTTTGCCTTTTAAAATATTTTTATATCTTTACCTGAGTGGGTTTTTAATTAAAATTAACCTTTTGTTTTAAACTCAAGAAGGCCTGCCATACTGGTTTCTCTGCAATCAGCACATAAATGGTTAAACACAGACAGTGAGTAAATAACTTCATTCTTCTAAATTCACAAAATACCCTGTTACATTCAGAGTTGGACTGGTATGATAGAGCAATCATTTTTTACCCCTCCTCAGGTGGCCTTAACAGAAATTTAGGTGATAATATCTGGAATTTGAATCCACAGACAATGAGAGTAACTGGAAGTGGGAACTAAATTAATCCCTAGACGTAAATTTAAAACGTCCAGTCTGGGCTTTCTTGTGTACAGTACTAACAAAAACATCCACTTTTGATGTCAGTGCCTCTCCAGGACAGATACAAATTACTTTTGAGGATTTAAAGGTTCTGTCCCTTGAGGAGTTAAAAAGTATATCTAAGGAGTTGGAGTTAGAGTTACGCCCAAAAGCCAGAAGATTTGAAATGTTAAAATTTTAAAATGAGTGGCCAGAGAATTGGATTGCAAATCTGAAACAAGTGAAAGAGAAAAAAATAGCTTTGGCAGAAACACAGTGAGAATAGAGACAGATAGACCTGGAACTCCATGCATTGGAAAGAGAGGGAGAAGAAAGAGAAAGGGGGAGAAATGAAAGAGAAATGGAGAGAGAAGAAATGGAAAGGGAGAGAGAGGAAACTTTCCAAAAAAGGCAGCAATAAAGGGAGATAAGACTATGTGAACTACGTAAGGAGGCAGAGGCAGCCGAGGCAGGCTGGAGAATAATGCTACTGAAAAGTCGAGGACAGTCCAGAGAGCCTGAAAAGACTGGAGAAAGCCAGCAGGAATCTGCTGAAGTGCAGGGATCCAAGAGAGGTTCAGAAGCCCTACAGGAGATGATAGAACCTGGGAGGATTAGAGAGGCTAGGGAAGAGCCACTTGAATTTACAAAGGCCGAAGTTAGGCCAGTAGAAGTAAAATGGGTCATGATAGAATCCATGGGAGTTGGAGTGGGGAGGGGAGAGCCACTTGAATTTAAAAAGGCACATCAATGATCACTGAAATGCAATCATAGACTTATAGAATAGTTACAACTTAGAAG
Source organism: Carcharodon carcharias (assembly GCF_017639515.1). Taxonomy (NCBI): domain Eukaryota; kingdom Metazoa; phylum Chordata; class Chondrichthyes; order Lamniformes; family Lamnidae; genus Carcharodon; species Carcharodon carcharias. Next base: position 43,790,828 of record NC_054470.1, read on the forward strand.
GAGGCCATTTGGTCTGTAGTTTCTGAGCAACTCCCTGCGAGTGCAATGCATCTCGTTCCACTCCTCTGCCTTTTCACATAGCCATGAAAATCTTCCTCTTCAGGTAATAATCGAGTCCCTTTTGAAAGCCACCATTGACTCTGCCTCTACCACACTGTCAGGCAGTGTGTTCCAGGTCCTAACAACTCATTGCATAAGTTTTTCCTCATGTCTTTCCACCACTGTCAACAGTTTCTTCCCATCTACCCTATCCAGATCCTTTATGAATTTGAATATCTCCATCAAATCTCCTCTCAACCTTCACTTCTCCAAGGAAAGCAGCACTAGCTTCTCCAAGTTGTGTAACTTACTAAAGTTCCCCATCCCTGGAATAATTTTCGTGAATCTTTTCTGCACCCTCTCTAATGCCTTCATATCCTTCCTAAAGTGTGGTGGCCAGAACTGGGCGCAATCCTCCAGTTGAAGCTGAACCAACGTTATATACAGGTTTATATAACTTCCTTGTTTCAGCACTCACTGCACCTATTTATAAAGTCCACTATCCTGTATGCTTTATTAATTGCTCTCCCAATCTAATCTGCCACCTCCATTTTGCTCAGGTACCTTGAGATCCCTCTGCTCCACACCCCCTTTGGAGTTGTGGGTTTTATTTTATATTACCTTTCCCCATTCTTCCTACCAAAATAAATCATTTCACTGTATTACATTTCATCCGCCACATCCACTTTTTAGCACTATCCTCCTCATAGTTCACAATGCTTTAAAGTTTTGTATTATCCATAAGTTTTGAAATCGTGCCCTGTACTGCAAAGTCTAGGTCATTTACATATATCAGAAAGAGCAGTCGTCCTAACACAGACTTCCACCAGTCTGAAAAAACAATTGTGCACCATCATTCTGTTTGCTGTCATTCAACCAATTTCATATCCATGCTGCTACTGTCCCTTTTATTCCATGAGCTCTAACTTTGCTCACAGGTCCTTTCTGAGTCACTTTATTAAATACCTTTTGGGAGTCCATGTACATCACATCAACCCATTAAGCTCATCTATTCTGTTACCTCATCAAAGAACTGAAACAAGTTAAACACAAATTGCCCTTAACAAATCCATGCTTTCTTTTTTTTTAATTAACTTGCATTTGCCTAAATGACTGTTAATTTTGTCCCAAATTATCATTTCTGAAGACTTCTGACCACCGAAGTTACACTCACTGGTCTGTAGTTGCTGGGCTTATCTTTACACTTTTTTTGAACAAGGGTGTAACATTTGCAATTCTTTAGACCTCTGGCACCATTCCTCTATCTAAGGAAGATTAGAAAATTATGGCCAGTACCTCCACAATTTCCACCCTTAATTCCCTCCGTATCCTTGAATGCATCACACCTGGTCCTGGTGACTTATTAACTTTACGTACAGCGAGCCTATTTAATATCTCTTTATCAATTTTTTAATCCATAAAGTGTCTCAACTGCCTCCTGTTTCACCATGGTTTGGGAAACATCTTCCTGGGTAAGAACAGATGCAAAGTGCTCATTTAGTACCTCAGCCAGGCACTCTGCCTCTATGCGTAAATCCACTTGTTACGATCTGAGCTGATGTTACCCCTGGACAAGCCTGATCCCAGAGTGGAACCCAGCTTGATAGATCCTAACTTTTGTTTGTTTCTTTAGATACATGGAAAGTAGCTATCAAACAGAGTCACAAGAGTCAGATGATGAACTTTTAACAAAAGAATAAAACATTTATTAAACAAGAAAAGATGAACCATATTACAATACGCTTTCACCCACAACAATACCTTTACAGGTATATACAGATTTGTAAGAATAACACAAGTTACAAAAGATTTTATATACTTCAATGTTCACAGGTTTACATGGACTGTATATTTACTAAGGCGGCGTGCGGTCAGACACAGCACATTCTGAAACCAAGTGACAGATGCCACCTCAGCCAGATGCCATGAATCTCTCTTCAACTCCCCCCAGATGCTTGTCACACTGTGAGCCAACCAGTCTCACTGCATGCTGCCTTTCAAACGAGGGTTTCCAAACTTCACTCTCCAAGACTTCGCCTTGGAATCTTCTCCTAAACTGACACTTTCTCTCAGAAGCCTTCCGCAAGGGTTCACCTCCAGGGTTTCGAACTCTCCTTCCGATGTTCCTCTCCCCTGCATCACCATATGCGTTCAAGCTGTCTTCCACACACTCTCTCTCATTGACTCAGCTGTCAACAGTACTACTGCTTCACATGGCCATAGCAAAGAGTTACAGACCTTCAGTCTTTGGACCTTCTTGCTTGTTGCAAGCTGTTCTCGCTTTAAATCTGCTTTCTGCGGCTTTTTCCTCTTTAAATCTGAAGCTTAGAGCCTTCTTCTCTGCCCCTCACTCTTAACTTTACTTAATAGGACATTTTCCAGGTTCCTGTCCTTCCTTTGACTAGAGGGTCCACTTGGGACTTTCCCTTGTTCCACTCCTCTGATTTCTTAGGGTCTTTTCTTTAGCTTGGGCTGGCTATTTGTCCCCTTTGCTCCAGTCTCTCCTGGCAGCTACTTTCAAAACCAACTGAACCCAAACAGCTTCCAAAATCAAACTGCTGTTTCTCTTCTTCTCTGCGTGTGTCTGTGGGATGGACCTGCCTCTCTGGACCCCTGTTGCTAGGCAACCATACTTTTTTTTTCTACTCTTGTTTGCTTAACTTAGCTTACAGTCATAAAACTGTCATTAGAAATGCAAACACCTTCTAAAGTGAAACTAAAACTCAATTTGACCTTTCCTAACACAAATACAGAAATAAAAAGCTAAAACCCATTCCTAACACCCATAAATACCAATATAACTTACTTAAACTATCTCTATTTCCTAACACCTTTAAGGTCCCTAATTGGCCCCACACTTTCTTTTATCACCTTTTTACTGTTTATATGACTATAGGAGACTTTTGGATTCCCTTTTATGTTGGCTGCCAGTCTCTTCTCATACTGTCTCTTTGCTTCTCTAACTTGGTTTTTCAATTCCCTCTGAACTTTCTATACTGAGCCTGATTTTCAGTTGTATTATCCACCTGACATATGTTACTTGTACCTTTTTTCTGCTTCAATCACTCACTATCTCTTTTGTCATCCAGAGAACTCTGAATTTGTGGACCCTATCCTTACCCCTTGTGGGAACGTACCTTCACAGTACCTGAGCTATCTGTGAATTTTTGATTTGCCAGACTGGGAAACCGAGGGAAGTCAAAGTGAATTCTTCAGAGTGTGGCACACCTTGGTTTGGTCCCAGAAGAAAGAACCCTCAGGTTCCTGTAATGTATCAGGAAACTCTTGGGTGGAATTAAAAACAGAACAGGAAGTGATCTGTTAAGATTTTTGGGTTTGAAGAAATTTGTGTTAAATTCGTAGTCCTTACTTTGTTTAATTCTTGTACAGTGAACACTTTTATTAAAAATGTGAAACTTTATGGCATCTTTCTTTCAATTAATGGAGTTCATTATTCAAAACAAAAATTAATGGCCTCCCTTGAGATCATAACATAAAAAATAGCAACAATTTAAGCATTAAACAGGAATGCCACTGAAAAATATTGACCTTTTGAACTTGTAGAGGAACAGTTTGTACAGTATATAGAATGGTACAAATATACTTCTAAAATTTAAAAACACACGATGGGCAGGATTTTGGATTGTTTAAGAGGGCAGGTTAGGGTGCACTCAGGTATTTAAACCTGCTCCCCTGACTGGCCTTCCAGTCTTCCAACACAAGATCGACACGGTCAGATTTAACCAACAGGAGCCGCAAGAGGCAACCCACCCAAACTGCTTAAATGGCCACTTAAGGCTATTAACAAGCTTGTTGTCAGCTTGTTTAAGAGACACTCTTGGATTTTCATTTAAAGGGTCAGATTTGACGCACGATAACAGGGAGGAGGAGGAGGAGGCGGGGAGTGATCTGCAATGATGGGACATACGTAATAGGCAGCATTGAAGAGAAAAGATTGTGAGACAGCCCTCATTTACAGGCAAGAAGTTGTGCTCAGTGATGAGAAATGTGCTTCGCACTTTTGCACTCCTGATAAAAGTTTTTCATTGTAGGGGGGAGGGATTGGGAGTGTAGAGTTTGTGGGTAGTGGAAGTTGGGGGGTTGGGGGGAACATGGGGTCAGAAAAACTACACAGTCCAACGCCAATGAAGGAAGAACATGGGAGGAAATGGGATCAAGCTTCTCCAAGCTCGCTCCAACCAGCGATGAAGAGCATTTGCCAAACAGAGGCAGACCCCTAGGCAATGAAGTACAATGATGAAGAAGGAGGGCCAGGAAAGCTCCAGACTCCCTGCCTTACACAATCTTCACCAGTGCACTCATCACTCTGCCAACCCTCACTTCCTATTCTCTGGAGTTTAGCCAACGTGAAATGAAAACACATGGGCCAGAATTTTTCAGCTGGCGGATGGGCTCGGCAGGAGCAGACAGTGACAGTCGGGAACTCAACTGCCACCCGTGATCGGGTGTGCATCATGATTTTACACGAGCTGGCCAATTAAGGCCCGCCCAGCGTAATTTGCGGCTTCCGAGATAGCAGGAAGGGGTGGACAGTGGCAGGAGGTCAATGTCTGACGGGTCCAATAGTGACCCAGTGGCCTATTTAAAAATGGTGCAAGCAGCTGTCCTAAGGCTGCCACTGATTTCGGTTAGTAGCTATATGATGAAGAACATCTTCGGAGAGAGCAAGCCAGGCGGGAGGACAGGTTGGCGGGGCAGTCGGCCCTGGGGCTCTCCAATGAGTGCCTCGCTGCCCTCCTCGAGGAGGTGGCAGCACGCTGTGAGATCCTGGTCCCAAAAGGCAGAAGGAGGAGGCCCCCGCACCTAATAAAACATGCCTGGGAGGAGGTGGCATCACAGGTCAGCTCCCACAATGTGGTGAGACGCAGCTGGGTGCAGTACTGCAAGCGGTTTAATGACCTCCTGCGATCGGGAAGGGTGAGTACGATGTTGGCATGGGTCACTTAGCACAGCAGTTAGGTTGCCCCCCCCCCCCACCCCCACCCTTCACCACCACTTCAGAATTTTGTTTTTGTATTCATTCATTCATAGCACGTGGTCTTCACTGGGTGGGCCAGCATTTATTGCCTATCCCTAGTTGCCTGTGAGAAGGTGGTGGCCAGCTACCTTCTGGAACCGACGCATGTGGTGCATGCTGTTTGGGGGCGAGTTCCAGAATTTGGATTCAGCAACAGTGAAGGAACTGCGAAACATTTCTAAGTCAGGATGCTGAGTAACTTGGAGGGGCATTTCCAGGTGCTGGTGTTCCCATCTGCTGCCCTTGTGCTTCTAGGTGGTAGTGGTCGTGGGTTTGGAAGTTCTTAGAGTGTGAATGGCAAAAGTCACGGAGGCAGCATCTGGGCAAGGGGGTGAGCCCTGGCTGCTTGAAATGAGTGTATTGCAGCTCCACGGTCATGAATTGGTTGAGCCCTGCAATGTTTCACTCAGGTGGGGTTGGCAAGTCTGCAATGGCAATGCAGGCACAGGGTGGACTAATCAATGCTCCTCTGTCCTCTCAGGAGAAGACAGCCCACAATAATGCTGAGTGGCTGCGGACTGGTGGATACCAGATACAAGCAGGAGGCACTGGAGCTGGAGAGGCGCCATGTGCCAAGGTCAACCAGCCATGGTGACATTGGGGCACCACTGGGAGGTAATAGTGCCGTGCACTGAGGTCACAATGTCTGTCAGTGTAACCACTTCACTGTTGACTGTATATTGAATTCAGCCTCCAACATGGGTTTCTCATTGATAATGGAAGGAGGAGCACATCCTGATCCGGGTGCCAGGCATGCACATTAACAATGTAACAACTTCAACTAATCAAATGTCCTTATTCTTCCTTTCAGCCTCACCAGAGCGTACCCGGACTCTGGAGGCTGAGGGACCGCCACCATCCCCTAAGGGCACAGAAGACAATGACGCACTAGTGTCACACCATATCAGCCAGGCAGGCACCAGATACCAGCACCTCGGTGTGAATAAAATCATCGGCTAGTATCTTGATGTACAGCGGTGAGGGCACTTCACACTCGCTTGAGGTGCAGGCGGAGGCAGAGAGTGCTCAGGGCGCCGGCAGTCGGAGGAATTGTTGGGGACCAGGAACATGCTCAATTGTTGGCTGATGATGTGCCCCTGGAGTCGACCCTGAGGCAGCAGATGCTGGAAGTCCAGCAGGGTGTGCGGGAGGATCTGGCGGAGATACATGAGGGAATGCATGCCATGGTCTCCGTGATGGAGGAGTCCATGTGGAGCATGAGCAATGCAATGACCCTCATGGCTGAGCGTAATGCCTCCTCAGGAGACATGGAGAGGCTCCTCAGGAGAACAATCAGGGCTTCCTGGAGATGCGCTCAGAACTGCAAGCCTTCACACCGGCAATGACCTCAGGTGGTCAGTGTCAGTGTGGGAGATGGATTGGGCACCCAGTATCCCAGCTAGGTGCCCATCAATCAATGGTGAGCTGGGAGATCCAAAGTGATCTCCTGTTAGCATACGAGCTGCACAGGCTGCTCTCAGGGCGATCCGGATGATGGTAGCAGCTCTTTCGCCCCTCTGCCAGTGACTGTGGCATCCGACGAGGCTGAGGCAACTGGGGAGATATCAGCCATACCACTGGCCACTCCCTCCCTGGCAGGGGCAGCACAGGATCCACGGGCCAGAGGACACCCGCCGAGGTAATCAAGGCTAACAGGACAGCAGAGTGAGCAGCCCATCTCCAATGCCAGTGCCAGCGAGGGGGGAGCACCTAGACATTGCACCTGCAAGCATAAATGTAGGCACAACACGGACTTATCACTAAGATAAAAGCAAAGTACTGCGGATGCTGGAAATATGAAACAAAAACAAAAATTGCTGGAGAAACTCAGCAGGTCTGAAGGTATCTGTGGAGAGAAAGACACAGTTAATATTTCGAGTCTTTATGAAGAAGAATCAAATGGACTCAAAACATTAACTCTGTCTTTCTCTCCACAGATGCTGTCAGACCCGCTGAGTTTGTCCAGCAATTTTTGTTTTTGTTACAGGCTTATCACTAGTGGTTTTCTTTTGCCCCATTTTTAAGTTACTGTTAAGTTGGTGTGCAGTTCAACACCTTTTCATTTACTTTGATTTCTGCATGCCAAGCTGAAAATCATTAAATGTGTTGGTTCTCAACAAACCTCTGGGTGTTTTATTAGTTCTGCAGGTGAAAAGGGAACCCATGATGTTATGAGTGGCTTTTTTGTCATTGAGCTTTATTCAAATGGCACATGGTTCATGTTGCTGACCAAGGCATCAAGTATGGAGCCCTGGTATGTGTTGGTGATTCATTTTGGTCAGCTAGCTGAAGGAGTGTTGGATCAAAGCCTCCCAGATGTACCTGTCTCCCTGGAGGTTTCCCAGGTCGGCGTCTATCCCCTCAGCATTCTCCTGAACGTGCTCATCCTCAGACTCACTACTGGGCTGATTGTTTGCTGCCAGAGCAGCTGCTTCAAGATCTTCTTCCTCCACTGCATCACCCCTTTCCAGCGCCAGATTGTGGAGAGCGCAGCACATGATCTGGAGGGTATTGGAGTGTGCCCCCTGAACAGTCCAGGCATCGGAACCTTGAGAATCTTGAGAAGCATCTTCAGAAGACCGATGGCTCTCTCCACCACCACCCTTGTGGAGGCATGGCTCCTATTGTACTGCTGCTTGGCCTCTGTTCTTGGGTGGCGGAGGACTGTCATGAGCCACCTTTTGAAGGGATAGCCCTTGTCACCCACCAGCCATCCATCCAGCCGGGCTGGTGCACTGAACAGCCTCATCACCTGAGAGTTTCTCAGGATGTATGTGGCATGGGAGCTGCTGAGGTACCTTGCACAGACTTGCAGAATCTGCATCTTGTGGTCACATACTATCTGCACATTCATGGAGTGGAAACCCTTCCTGTTGACGAAGGCACCGGGCGCACTTGCTGGCGCCTTGATGGCCACATGTGTGCAGTCGATTGCAGCCTGGATACAGGGGAACCCAGTAATCGTGGCAAAGCCTCTGGCTGGCTCTGCCTGGCTGGCCTCATCCATGCTGTAGTGAATAAAAGTCAATGCACAACTGAACAGAGTGTCTTGACACAACTGTGGACAGCTGATTGGGACACTCTACAAAGATCACCCATTGACCCATGGAAAGAGTTTCCTGTTGGCCCTGTGCCTCTTCTGCCTGCGCCCGTCCTCCCACAGGTGGCTCCCCTGGAGGCTGAATATGGACTCCTGGAGGCAAAGAAATTAAGGGCAACTGTGACCTTCAGCACCACTGGCATGGGGTGTCCCCTCACACAGTTGAAGCTGATCTCAGGGCCGATCATCTGACAAATAGAGGTCACTGTCTCCCTTGAGAGACAGAGCCTCCTTTGGCATTGCACCTCAGACATATTGAGGTAGCTGCATCGCCGTCTGTAAACCCTGGCAGCACGTTAGTGGCATCTTCTGTGGTCCTTTCTGCCTTGGGCTTCCTGTTGACCTTGTGCTCCTTGTGCCTGCGCCTCGCCTCCCACAGGTGGCTCCCCTGGAGGCTGAATATGGACTCCTGGCCTCCTCCCCCTTTTGGTCCTCTCTTCCTCCTCAGAGGAGGTGCCTCCAGTGGAGACCACAATCCCCATTCACAGGGTAAGGGAAGGCTGTCTGATACCTGGAAGGCCCCAAGTGTAATGACTCCTCTGGAGTCCGGAACCGAAGCCTCTTATTTCTGTCAAAGCAGCTCTGAATCGAAATGAAGTTGTCCTCTTTACACAAGCAAGTAATAAACTAAAGTTCTAACAACTCGCGTTAGCGAGCCCACTCACCCCTTTTATCCCACCCGTGGATGAGATTTTTAAAAATGTGACCTACCCAGCTGCCTGTTGCACCCATGCGACGCACTGAAAATCACACGGGCTGCAAAAAGTTATATTCAATTGCTGCCTCAAGGCCTTGACAGGCCTGTTAGTTAATGGCGGGCGCGCATCCAAACTCATAGCTCACCGGCCTTCCGAAATATCGCAATGGCGCGCAGTGATGTCGGGACGCACGCCCTACGTCATCGGACATCATTTTACACGCACGCGTGTCAGGCCTGCCCCTGCACGCCAACTGTGAAATTCTGCCCATAAGTTAGCTTTATTGCTTAACAATTCACTATTTTTGATTATTCATTTACGGGATGTGGGCATCGCTGACTAGGCCAGCATTTATTGCCCATCCCTAATTGCCCTCAAGAAGGTCATGGTGAGCTGCCTTCTTGAACCTCTGCAGTCCATGTGGTGTAGGTACACCCACAGTGCTGTTAGGTAGGGAGTGCCTGGATTTTGACCCAGCGATAGTAAAGGAACGGCGCTACATATCCAAGTCAGGGTGGTGAGTGTCTTGGAGGGGAACTTCTAGGTGGTGGTGCTCCCATGTGTCTGCTGCACTTGTCGTTCTAGATGGCAGTGGTCATAGATTTGGAAGGTGCTACCTAAGGAGCCTTGGTGAGTTTCTGTAGTGCATCTTGTAGATGGTACACACCGCTGCCACTGTTCATCAGTGGTGGAGGGTGCGAATGTTTGTGGAAGGGGTGTCAGTCAAGCAGGCGGTTTTGTCCTGGATGGTGTCAAGCTTCTTGAGTGTTGTTGGAGCTGCACTCAACCAGGCAAGTGGACAGTATTCCATCACACTCCTGACTTGTGCCTTGTAGGTGGTGGACAGGCTTTGGGGAGTCAGGAGGTGAGTTACTCACTGCAGAATTCCTAGCCCCTGACCTGCTCTTGTAGCCATAGTGGTTATATGGCTAGTCCAGTTCAACTTCTGGTCAATGGTAATCCCAGGGTCTTGATATTGAGGGATTCAGCAATGGTGGTGCCATTGAATGTCAAGGGGTGATGGTTAAATTCTCTCTTGTTGGAGATGGTCATTGCCTGGCATTTGTGTAGCATGAATGTTACTCGCCGCTGGTCAGCCCAAGCCTGGATATTGTCAGGTCCTGCTGCATTTGGACATGGACTGCTTCATTTTCTGAGGAGTTGTGAATGGTTCTGAACATTGTGCAAACATCAGCAAATATCCCCACTTCTGACCTTATGATCGAAGGAAGGTCACTGATGAAGCAGCTGAAGATGGTTGGACCTAGGACACTACCCTGAGGAACTCCTTCAGTGATGTCTTGGACTGAGCTGATTGACCTCCAACCACCACAACCATCTTCCTTTGTGTTAGGTATGACTCCAACCAGTGGAGAGTTTTTACCCTGATTCCCATTGACTCCAGTTTTGCTAGGGCTCCTGGATGCCACACTCGGTCAAATGCGGCCTTGATGTCAAGGGCAATCACTCTCACCTCACCTCGCCTCTGGAGTTTAGTACTTTTGACATTATAAACATACAAGTGACCCACAAAGTGACATTATCAACACAGTGGCCTTCGCTGATGGCCACTCCAAATAGGTCCTCCCCCTATGGCAGGCTTCACTCATGTCTATCTGGGGCTGAGATGCCCATGGCAGTCTTCCTCATCATGGAGGTGGTGGGGGTATGGAACACCCATACAGGCATCGTTGTGGGGGCAGCCTCTGTCACAGGGTGTGACTCCACAGATGTTTCATCTGTCGGAGGAGCCATGAAGTTGGATGATGATGTTGGGGCCCGCTGATGGGTGGGCGCCTCATCGCCTTCAGTAACTTCCTCAGCCTTCCTTAAGATTGGCCTCCTGCACATGTCAGTGCACTGTTCTTGGATCTACTCTGAGTCATGTTGCACAGGGCTCTCTGAGGCCATTCTCTCAATAGAGAAGCTCATACAATCAAAGCACTGAACCAAAATGGAGCACATGAGATAAATGGACTCCATCATTCTCATCCCATGCCTCTGCAGAGTCTGAGGTAACTCTCAACATGTGGGCACACATCTCACACTGGTTCACCGGGTAGATTTTTTCAAATTCATTTACGGGATGAGGGCATCACTGGCTGGGCCAGCATTCATTGACCATCCCTAATTGCCCTTGAGTAGGAGGTGGTGAGCTGCCTTCTTGAACCGTTGTAGTCCCTGTGGTGTAGGTACACCCACGCTGCTGTGTGGGAGGGAATTCCAGGATATTTTCACCCGATATTGAATATTGCTGGTCCTCCATCCTCCGAGGAACACTAGCCACAACCAACTCTGCTACACCCAAATCCTTTGTCTCTAAGTAACGTGTGTTTCATCCTTTCCACCATTTCTAATAAGGCACAAGGGCTCAATCTGCTCCTCTTGGGAGAGCACCTAGCTATTCTTAAAATTAAAAGAAAATGCCATTGGCTCATTTTCTATGTGCATAGCACGGTGTCTGCATAACCAAATATTAGAATTGAGTCACTTCTACCTACCAGTTCATAAACTTTAAATGGATATATTGGCCTAATTTGATCAGTTTCAACACCCATTTATGTTTTCAGTGATGACTGTATTCAGGTACCTTTAGTGAATGCATTTATCATTTAAAGCTGTATTTATGCAATGGCCTTTGGGCACTTGTATCTATTTGATATAATCCCTTTCCATCCATTTATAGAGTAGGTGTGCTGGGATTATTTATGTAGCATATCTTGATTTCATGTATAACTGGCACTGCTTTGCCGGAATGGAAAGAAATTGGAGTGTTAATCTCTAGTCAGGACCAGTAGTCAGGTTCAGCAGAGTGAGACTGTAGCCTTCTGAATTCTCTACAGAATCAGGTGCTGGCCTTGAATTAACACTATAACTTGAGCATTGACATGCTTCAACTTTGCAGATCATAGAACCCTGCAGGAAAGTATGATCGCTGCACCACAATGTGTCATGTTTGAGCTCACACTTTCAATCCAGAAACAGTTTCTTCATAATGCAAGTGCAATTGAAACAAAACTGCCTCTAATTTTTATTATTTCACTATATTAAATTTTTAGAATAAGTTTTACTTTTTCTTCAAACTAGAAGTGAATCAAATGCTATTTCCCTTAAGCAATCATTCTTGGCATTGCATCTAACTTATCATTCTCTCTGCATCATACCAAAGCCATACCACAGAGCCGCTTTCTTGTTTGTAGTTGAATTTTGTTAGGCCACACAGGTTCTTCAAAGGAAAAATGAACAAAATTATCAGTTCATCATTTCCAGCACACTGTTAGGGGAAAAATGTCTCTTGTGGTCTCAAAATAGTAAGCTTCTAAATGTTATGAATAAAATAATTTTTTCAATTTGCGACTTAAATAATTTTAATATGGAATCTCTTTGTGGCTCTGTGTCAAATTCTGTTTGAGAACACTCCTGTGAAGCGCTTTGGAATGTTTATTATGTTAAGGTGATATGTATAAATACTGTTATGATATGGTAATTGCCGGGCTGACCAAACCCCGAAGGGAAACTTGGTCAAGCTATCACAATGATTTGCAATTTGTATTTTTATTACAAGAAGGTATGTGCACTGAAGTCAGAAGTAAAGATTCCACTACCACTTTGAGATTTTAAATTTTAAATTAAAACATTTATTAACAGAAGAAAACTTAAACACACATGATTACAGTTACACAGTTAAAGTTAGTCTTACAACATTTCCCAAAACATTTTCTACTTAGCTAGGCTCACAAATAATCACCCTTTTCGAGGCAACAGTCCCCATTGATTCTTAATCTATAAAATATCCAGTAATATTACCGCAAAGCATCCACTATTGCTATAAGGGAGATATTTCAAAAGCTTCTCTCGACAATGGAAATCCAAGGATTGTAACAAAACCTTGCTTTCTGGAACAACCAGACAATTCTACGGGGTGGCTAGAAGCTGCTTTTTCACAGGCATTTGTTTGCATAGCACAGCCTTTAAGATCTCACATGGCCAATCCTCACAGCTTTCAATCTATCCTTAAATATATTTTATCTCCTTTTATCTTTAAATCCATCATTTGTAACCTTATTTGGAAAGATACCTTTCCCAGAATCTAAAAATCTTTCATGTTGTCATCACAGCCACCACTTTCGGGAAAAATAAGCTTAATAACTTTGCTTTATTTATTTATGATCATTGCCAGTTGTAAAACTTCCTTTCTGTCTCTTTGAAATTCAACAGCTAAAAATTCAACTCCTCATTCATCTCCTAATATAAATTCCTATTCATGTTATAGTTAACAGTATCCCATCTTAGCTCATCCATCTCCACTTCAAGATGCCTGCTTTTACACTTAACCTCTTTGATGATTTAAACTTTGCAGTCTGACTTTCTTCAGTTTAATTAAATCAGTCACACACACACACACATACGTTCGCACTCATGTACACATTCCCCACAAGCCTGCTTCACAGTATCCCAAAGTAGTATTGGAAAAAATTGATATTTTCTTTACAATACATGTTGCTGCATATTAAAGTGGATTTCAGTTTAGAGTGACCTATGATCTGTGATTATTAGATCTAGAAGGTTTTTCCAGACTGGTGGAAAAATCAATTCTGCAAAGGTAAATACAAATCAATAAGCTAAAAGAGATATAGCATACAAAGTAATTTGTTGATTTTTAAATGGATAAGTGTGAGGTGATGCACTTGGGCAGGACAAACAAGGCACGGCAATACACGATGAATGGTAGGACCCTGGGAAGTTCCTAGGTTCAAAGGGACATTGGTGTGCATGTCTATCGGTTCCTTAAGGTAGCGGGGCAAGTAGATAAGGTGGTTAAGAAGGCATATGGGATACTTGCCTTAATTAGCTGAGGCATAGAATATAAGAGCAAGGAGTTTATGCTGGAACTGTATAAAACGCTGGTTAGGCCACAGCTAGAGTATTGCATGCAGTTCTGGAATCCACATTATAGGAAGGATGTGATTGCATGAGAGAGAGTGCAGAGGAGATTTACCAGGATGTTGCCTGGGCTGGACAGTTTTAGTTATGAGGAGAGATTGGATAGACTGGAGTTATTTTCCCTGGAGCAAAGGAGATTGAGGGGGGACATGATTGAGGTGTATAAAATTATGAGGGGCATAGATAGGGTAGACAGCAAGGAACTTTTCCCCTTGATGGAGGGATCAATAACCAGGGGGCATAGATTTAAGGTAAGGGCAGGAGGTTTAGAGGGGATGTGAGGAAGAATTTTTTCATCCAGACGCTGGTGGGAATCTGGAACTCTCTGCCTGAAAGCGTGATAGAGGCAGAAACCCTCATAACATTTAAGAAGTATTTGGATGTGCACTTGCAATGCAATTGCATACAAGGCAATGGGCCTAGTGCTGGAAAGTGGGATTAGAACAGTTAGGCACTTGTTTGACTGGCGCAGGCTCGATGGGCCTTTTTCTGTGCTGTAGACCTCGATGACTATAAAAATTTCTCTTGATTCGGTGTGAAAATTATGGGTGCTCTTCTTGGAGCATAATTGTCTTTAAAAGGTAAAATATTTTTAAAATTTAAACTTTTCCTGTAAAATAGGTTTGTTATGTGACAAACAACCCAATGTCTGTTTCTCGAAAAGTTGGACTTAACAACAAAAACAAAAATGTCTTTAAAAATACTTGTGTCAGAAGAAAGGCGCAATGTATTTTTAGGCTTTTCAATTTGGTTTAATAGGAAATACTTAATGAATTTCAGAGTGATTTGATAATATAATTCTTTGACCCCCTTGGCAGATATGTATTATCTGGAAGTTGCCATTTCAGATCACTAAAAGACCTCCTCAGACTTGCTTCTATTCCATCTGGTACAAATTAATGTTTTGCTTCTTTGACAGAACATCATGCCCTCATTAGGCTATTTAAGCTTAGAGTTATATTTCAAAGGAAACTTTAAAAAAAAATGGAAGTAGAAGCTAGAATGTTAGGAATGTTTATGAACTCTATGTTGCCCAAAATTTATGTTTCAACATAAAGCATAGAAATGATTTTCTTTACTGGTTTTCATTTAAAATAAATTATTTGGCTCTTTGATTTCTGATTATATTCAAATAAGCTTATATTTAATTGTGTTTAAAATATCATAAAAGGAAATACGAAACGTACTTGCTGTAGCCAACGACCTAATGAAAATTGTTTGACAAGCTCATAAGAGGTTGTTGCAGAGGGAAAAGCAAGGGGAGTGTTTGTTACCCCATCCATCAAAATAACGTTTGGAAAGTGTTTCATTGGAAACACAGAGATTAGAACCAAACAGATGGTAACAAATATTAATTGGTGAAAGGCAAGGTAAGGTAATTAGCTATAGTCCACAAAAGACCAAAAGTATCGCTCTCTGTTACAGAGAGAAAATACCTATTTAGCTTAAGGAGTGTCAGCCACTTCCCTTATACAACAGTGAATGGCAAACAGGGAGATTTTGCAAGTACTGTCTGCTCCAGGCTGGAATGAGATTTCTGTGAAGAAGTGCATGGCCACATGAGCACATCCGGAATGGGGCACAGCCAGGGTGGGTATTCGGAATTTGGTGCAAAGCGGGAATTCAGTGCATAGGGGACGAGGTGCTCTTTGCATTTTTCCTTGCTATCCAACTGTTTAAATCTTCAGAGCATGCTGCAGCAGGAGAGGCTACAAGGGAAAGGAAACACTGGTAAGTAGTGGGTAAGGTATTTACTACTTTAATCATTTATAATAGGTCTTTTTGTGGTTTACAGTTTGTATACTCTACAGTAACGAAGATCAGGAAAGAAGGGCCCTGGAGTAATTGACTTAAAAGGCTTAATTTAAAGGGATAAGTCATGGCAGGAACGCTCAAAGCCGTGGTGTGCTCCTCATGTTCCATGTGGGAAGCCGGGGACATTTCCAGTACCCGGGACCAGCATGTGTGCAGGAAGTGTGTCTAGCTGCAGCTCCTGGAAGCTTGGGTTTCAGAGCTGGAACGACGGCTGGGGACACTGTGGAGCATCCGCGAATCTGAGAGCATCGTGGATAGCACGTTTACAGAGGTGGTCATACCCCAGATGAAGGGACTTGAGGAAGGAAGGGAATGGTTGACCGCCAGGCAGTCCAAGAGAAACAGGCAGGTAGTTCATGAGTCCCCTGGGGTCCTGCTCTCAAATTGGTATTTCATTTTGGAGGCTGATGAGGGTGCTGGTTCCTCCAGGGAATGTGGACTGAGCCAAGCTTCTGGCACCATAAGCAGCCTGTCTGTACAGGAGGGGAGGAAGGGAGGAAGAGCAATAGTACTAGGGGATTCTATAGTCAGGGGAACAGATAGGTGCCACTGTGTCCATCAACGTGACTCCAGGATGGTATGTTGCCTCACTGGTGCCAGGGTCCGGGATGTTACTGAACAGCTGCAGGGCATCCTGAAGGGGGAGGGTGATAAGGCAGAGGTCATGGTACATTTTGGTACCAATGACGTAAGTAGAAAGAGGGATGAGGTCTTGCATCAAGAATTCAGGGAGTTAGGCAGTTGACTAAAAAGCAAGACCTTGTGGGTTGTAATCTCTAGATTACTCTCAGTGCCACGTGCTAGCGAGCTCAGAAATAGGAGAATAGCACAGATGAATACGTGGCTTAAGAGTTGGTGCAGGAGGGAGGGTTTTAGATTCCTGGATCACTGGGACTGTTTCTGGGGAAGGTGGGACCTGTACAAGCGGGACGGTCTACATCTGAACCAGAGCAGGACTAACAACCTTGCAGGCGGGTTTGCTAGTTCTGTTGGGAGGAGTTTAAACTAATTTGGCAGGGGGAGGTGACATAGAATGTTAGCAGAATAGGGACACATCATAATACAGTAAAACAATCAAGTCAGAGGGAGTACAGCTGCAATAAGCTTCACGGGAGTAAAGGAAGGCTGGATGGCCTCTACTTTAATGCCAGGAGTATTACAGGTAAAATAGATGAGTTAATGGTGAGGATTGACATGTGGAATTTTGATATAGTCGCCATTATTGAGACGTGGTTGAGGGAAGGGCAGGATTGGCAGCTCAACATTCCAGGATATAGAATTTTCAGGCGAGATAGGGGAGGGGCTAAAAGAGGAGGAGGTGTTACGTTATTAGTTAAGGCGTCAGTTACTACAGTAAGGAGAGATGATATCTTGGAGGGGGCATCGAATGAAGCTTGTGGGTAGAGCTTAGGAATAAAAAAGGGGCAACTACATTATTAGGTGCTTATTACAGACCCCCAGATAGTCAGTGGGAAATTGAGGAGCAAATATGTGCACAATTTGTGGAGGTGTGTAAAAACAATAATAGGGTAATTATATTTGGTGATTTCAACTTTCCCAACATTAATTGGGATAATCATAGTGGTAAGGGCTTGGATGGAGTGGATTTCTTGAAATGTGTACAGGAGAACTTCTTAGGTCAATATGTAGAGGGTCCAACAAGGGACGGTGCATTGCTGGACCTAATTCTGGGGAATGAAGCCGGAGAGGTGGCTGAGGTGGTGGTGGGCAAGCATTTTAGCGATAGCGACCACAACATGGTACAATTTAAGTTTGTTATGGACAAAGAAATTGAGAAGTTGCAAAAAAATTTTGGATTTTGGGGGAGAGTGGATTTTAGTAAAATAAGGCAGGATCTGGCCAAGGTAGACTGGGAACAGTTACTTGTGGGGAAATCCACAGAGGAACAGTGGGGAGTGATCAAAAAGGAAACGGGGAGGGTACAGGCTCAACATATTCCCTCCAGGGTGATAGGAAGGAGTAACAAGCCCAGAGAACCATGGATGACCAGAGATATTCAGGTTACAATGAGAAGGAAAAGAGAGGCTTTTAGCAGATACAAGGGAAGCAAATCAGCAATGGCATTAGTGGAGTACAGACAGTGCAGGGTGGAGCTTAAGAAAGCAATTAGGAGAGCAAAGAGGGGTTATGAGAAAGCTCTGACTGGTAAAAGTAGGGAAAATCCCAAGATATTCTATAAGTATATCAATGGGAAGAGGATAACCAGGGAAAGAGTAGGGCCCATAAGGGACCAAGGGTGTAATCTATGGGTGGAGCCAGAGGACATCGCTAGACTGTTAAATGAATACTTCACGTCCGTCTTCACCCAAGAGAATGAAGATGAAGGTATTGAACTCGGGGAGCGAGACTGCAAGGTTCTTAAGCAAATTGATATAGGGAGTGACAAGTATTGGAGGTGTTGGCAAGCTTAAAAGTGGACAAATCTCCAGGTCTGGATGATTTAGTCTGAGGGGCGACCTGATCGAGGTGTACAAGATTATGAGGGGCATGGACAAGGTGGATAAGGAACAGCTGTTCCCCTTAGTTAAAGGGTCAGTCATAAGGGGGCATAAGTTCAAGGTGAGGAGCAGGAGATTTAGGGGTGATGTGAGGAAAAACTTTTTTACCCAGAGGGTGGTGATGGTCTGGAATGCACTGCCTGGGTGGGTGGTGGAGGCGGGTTGCCTCACATCCTTTAAAAAGTACCTGGATGAGCACTTGGCACATCATAACATTCAAGGCTATGGGCCAAGTGCTGGTAAATGGGATTAGGTAGGTAGTTCAGTTGCTTCTCACTTGTTAGTTCAGACTCGATGGGCCGAAGGGCCTCTTCCGCACTGTGATTTTGTGATTACTTTCACAGCCACTGGCATTGCCATTCTTGCCCTCCTTTAAGGTTGGACTTAGCAAAAAATCATTCAGCACTGCCATACTATTCCTGGATGCTTCGTCTTGCCTCATCGATAACCTGGCTTGCAATAATAT
Organism: Carcharodon carcharias; assembly: GCF_017639515.1. NCBI lineage: Eukaryota > Metazoa > Chordata > Chondrichthyes > Lamniformes > Lamnidae > Carcharodon > Carcharodon carcharias. The sequence goes on from NC_054470.1 coordinate 43,809,447, forward strand.
CGTCTCCTATGACCCCTATTTTGTGGAGTAAGGTACAGACCTCATCCTTCTTATGCAAACCGGAAGCTGTTCTGTATCTAATGCCCCAGTGGTGAGCCTATTGCGAATCTTCAGTGCTTCAGAACGATTCTGGGAGTGGCAATGTAGACTCTATACTTATCCTAAACCCTGAATCTGTTGCTGTTCAGTAGTTTGGCTTGTAGATTGTGATCTGTACTCACTGCTGCCTGGACTCTGGGTCTGTGTCTGTTTGCATCAGCAGCACCCATGATGCTCCGTTCTCAGGTGAGTCTTCAATATTTTTCTTGTCTTTTTTTTCCAAGGATTTGTGGGTCTTTCAGGTCTGCAGTCTTCTCTTGCAGTTTTTCTGGGTCTTTACACCCTCACCGCTGCCACCATGTTTCGTCTTTAGTTCAGGGTCCAGATGGGGTTTCTTTCGGGTTTGTTTGTTGCCCTAAGGATACTACCATAGATTGTTGTTTGTGAAAACCATTCTTGTTTATTTACAGATCTATTACAGTTCAGTAGTCTGCACCAGGTTGTACTTCTGCTTCCCATCAGATCGCCATCTCTTAGTCATGTGACATTGCATAATAGTTACATCAGTATCAGATACTCCAGTTTTTAACCTTTTACTCTACACTGGAGAATTTAGCAAATTTAAATAAGAGAATAAACCACCAAATCCTTGTAAAGTCTCATCAAGAACCAGTGGAAATCAGCAACAAACCTGAAAGTCATTGATGATTCCTTTAAAGAGTGTTGGCAAGGGCCCTTCCTGCTGCTAAACATAGTTTGAGAGAGGGCATTAGCTCAAATGTAGAGCTCCAACATGACACTGCTGTCATCAAATCAGCATTACACACTGATCAACATCACCAACAGCTGACTCATCATATTTCTGGTGCATCTCTGCTAACGACCATTCCCAAAATAACAGCTGATGCAGTCTATGCCATAAGTATGCATGAAGTTTTGGTACAAAAATGGCACCCACAGCATCTAACACATGGACACTATGTAATTTAATGTTGTGGCCACCATGTTTCAGCACATCATTATTTCTATGTGGATAAATCCTATGTACCTGAACTGTCCAAAGATAATACAATTACATGGACCGCTTATAATAGAACAAATCCTAAGAGCGAAAACAACTAACTCCAAACTGCCTTATTTTTTAATGTCTGTTAACTATATGATTTTAAGAAGAATGTTAATGTAGGCAAATATAAAAAAGGTCAAATTAAACAGGCAATACCAGATGAGGTACTTATCCATTAGTGTGTTGGAACATGACTACTGCCAAGACAAAATATTTGCACACATCCAACAGGGGAAAAAGCTAAAAAAACAGCAGAGATGTTAACAATCAGAATCAGTCATATTAAATCATAAGAGGTACGAGCAGAAGTAGGCCATTCGGCTCATCAAGTCTGTTCCGCCATTTGAGATCATGGCTGAACTGATAATCCTCAACTCCGCTTTCCTGCCTTTTCCCCATAACCCTTGATTCCCTTACTGATTAAAAATCTGTCTGTCTCAGCCTTGAATATACTTAATGACCCAACCTCTATAGCTCTCTGCGGTCGAGAGCTCCACAGATTCACTACCCTCTGAGAGAAGAAATTCCTCCTCATCTCTGTCTTAAATGAGTGACCCCTTACTCTGAAATAATGCCCTCTGGTCCTAGACTAGAATCTTATATGTTTCAATAAGGTCACCCTCATTCTCCTAAACTCCAATGAGTACAGGCCCAGCCTACTCAGCCTCTCCTCATAAGAAAATCCCTCCATACCCAGGATCAACCTAGTGAGGCATCTCTGGACTGCCTCCAATGCCAGTATATCTTTCCTTAGATAAGGGGGCCAAAATTGTTCATAGTATTCTAGGTGTGGTCTAACTAGTGCCTTTTTGTATAGTTTTTGCAAGACTTCCCTATTCTTATACTCTATTCTCTTTGAAATAAAGGGCAACATTCCGTTTGCCTTCCCTATTACCTGTTGAGCTTGCATGTTAGCTTTTTGGTATTCATGCACGAGGACTCCCAAATCCCTCTGTGCTGCAGCTTTCTCCATTTAAATAATACTCAGCTCTTCTATCCTTCCTGCCAAAATGCATAACCTCACACTTTCCTACATTATATTCCATCTGCCACGTTTTTGCCCACTCACTTAACTTGTCTATATCCCTTATAGGCTCTTTGTATCAGCCTCACCACTTGCCTTCCCACCTATTTTTGTGTCATCCGCAAACTTGGCGATAGTACATTCACTTCACTCATCTAAGTCATTAATATATATGGTAAATAATTGTGGCCACAGCACTGATTCCTGTGGCACTCCACTAGTTACAGGTTGCCATCCTGAAAATACATCCCCTCCCAACTAAATCCCAGCTGTCTGTCTTCTATTGGTTAGCCAATCCTTTATCCATGCAAATATATTACCCCCAACACCATGGGCTCTTAGCTTACTAAGTAGCGTTATGTGAGGTACCTTATCAAACACCTTATGGAAATCCAAATACATGACATCTACTGGTTCCCCTTTATCTATCCTGCTTGTTACCTCCTGAAACAATTGTAATAAATTTGTCAGGCATGATTTCCCCTTCATGAAGCCATGCTGACTCTGCTTGATTATATTATGCACTTCTAAATGCTCTGCTATTACATTCTTTATAATAGACTCTAACATTTTCCCAATGACGGATGTTAAGCTAACTGACCTATAGTTACCTGTTTTTTGTCTCCCTCCCTTTTTGAATAAGAGGGTTACAATGGCAGTTTTCCAATCTTCTGGGACTTTTCCAGAATCTAAGGATTCTTGGAGGATTACTACCAGTGCATCCACTATTTGTGTAGCTACTTCCTCTAATATCCTAGGATGCAACTCATCAGGTCCAAGGGACTTATCAGCCTTTAGCTCCATTAGTTTCCCTAGTACTTTTTCTCTAGTAGTAGTTATTGTATTTATTTCCTTACCCCTTTTTTCCCCTTGATTATTTAGTATTTTTGGAATGCTATTAGTGTCTTCTACCATGAAGACTGATGCAAAGCATTTAGTCAACTCCTCTGCCATTTTCTGGTTCCCCATAATTATTTCTCCAACCTCATTCCCTAAGGGGTCTAAGTTCACTTTGGCCTCTCGCTTCCTTTTTATATATTTAAAGAAGCTCTTACTGTCTGTTTTTATATTACTTGCTAGTTTACCCTCAAAGTTTATCTTCTCCCTCTTCATTATATTTTTGGTTATCTTTTGTTGGTTTTTAAAACTTTCCCAATTCTCTTGCTTACCACTAAACTTTGCCACATTGTATGTTTTCTTCTTTCAATTTGGTACTATCTTTAACTTCCTTGGTTAGCCACGGTTGGTTTATCTCCTTCCTAGAATCCTTCTTTCTCACCGGGATATACCTTTGTTGTGAGTCACAAACTATTTTCTTAAATGTCTGCCATTGTTCATCAACCGTCTTTTCTGCTAAACTCCTTTCCCAGTCCAACTCTGCCCTTTTTCCTTTGTAATTACCCTTATTTAAGTTTAGCACAGTTGTTTCTGACCCAAGTTTCTCACTCTCAAACTGAATGCTAAATTCTACCATATTATGGTCCCTGTTTCCTAGGGGATCTTTTATTCTGAGATCATTTACTAAACCTGCCTCATTACACATTACCAGATCCAAAATAGCCTGATCCCTGGATCCACAACATATTGTTCTAGGAAACTGTCCCAAATACACTCTATGAATTCTTGCACATGGCTACCTCTGCCAATTTGATTTTCCCAATCTACATGAAGATTAAAGTCACCCATGATTAATGTACTGCCTTTCATTATCTCCTGATTTTTTCTCTGCCCTACTGTATAGCTACTGTTAGGGGGCCTATAGATTACTTCCACCAGTATCTTCTTCCCCTTGTTATTTCTTACCTCCACCCACGTGGATTCTACATCTTCCGATCCAAGATCATTTCTTGCTTTCGTACTTATTTCATCTCATAATAATAAAGCTACCCCAGCACCCTTTCCTTCCTGCCTGTCCTTTCGAAAAGTCACATACCCCTGAATATTTAGTTCCCGGTTTTGATCTCCTTGTAACCACGTCTCCAGAATGGCTATAAGATCAGGCCCATTGACCTCTATTTGTGCCGTTAATTCATTTAATTTGTTCCGAATACTACGTGCATTTAAGTAAAGAGTCACTAATTTTGCCTTTTTATCATTTTTTCCTCCTTTGACCCTATTTGCTATTTTTTTATGTTTGCACACTCTGTCCCGTCCTATCACACTCTGGATATCAATACCTAAATAGCTGCCCTCCAATGCTGCCATATCCTTTTGCTTTGTTAGCCTATGTAGCCCCCTCTCCAGAACCCTCCCCCGTCCCCCATTTAGTTTAAAGCCCTCTCTATAGCCCTAGTTATTCGATATGCTAGGACACTGGTCCCAGCACGGTTCATGTGAAGCCCATGCCACCAGAACAGCTCCCTTCTACCCCAATACTGGTGCCAGTGCCCCATGAACTGAAACCTATTCCTCCCACACTAATCTTTGAGTCATGCATTTAACTCCTTGATTTTATTTATCCTATGCCAGTTTGCCCATGGCTCAGGTAGTAATCCCGAGATTATCACCTTGGAGATTCTGCTTATTAATTTAGCTCCTAACTGTTCAAATTCTTTCAGCAGAACCTCCTTTCTGGTCCTTTCAATGTCATTGGTACCAACGTGGATGACGACAACTGGATCCCTCCCCTCCCACTCCAAGTTCCTCTCCAGCCCTGAGGAGATGTCCTTAACCCTGGCACTGGGCAGGCAGCACAGTCTTTAGGACTCACGCTCACACCTGCAGAGAACAGTATCTATCCCCCTAATTATACTGTCCCCTATCACTACTACATTCCTATTCCCTCCCTGAATCATGGTGCCATGGTCAGTTCGCTCATCCTCCCTGCAGTCCCCACTCTCATCCACACAGCTTGCAAGAACCTCATAACTATTGGACAATTGCAGGGGCCGAGGCTCCTCGAACGCTACCCCTTGTGTCCCCATACCTGCAGTCACACCCTCCTGTCCCTGATCACAGACCAAATTTGAATTGTCTAATCTGAGGGGTGTGACCGCCTCCTGGAGCAAAGTGTCCAGGTAACTCTCCCCCTCCCTGATGTGGCGCAATGTCTGCAGCTCAGACCCAGCTCCTTAACTTGGCTCTGAAGTTCCTCAAGCTGCAAACACTTGGTACAGATGTATTCGCTCTGGATCACCCTTGGTGTCCAGCAGATCCCACATGCTGCAGCAGCAACACATCACACGTCCTGCCATCGCTATTGTATTTTATTTAATTACTTAATTAAATACTCTTGTATCCCTGCTATTTACACTTGAAGAACACCCCCCCATTTACACTTTATTGTATTTTTTACACACCAGTATTGATCTTATTCTTAACAATTTATTTATAAGAAAAAGAGAAAAAAAGATTAGATCTAAGCACGAACTAAAGGCCTTACTTTTAAAGACTAGAAATACTCACCAACCCTACTCACCAAACAGCTGCTCTTCGCACTCTTTAATGGTCTCTCACTCTTCTCGCTGTTAATGGCTGTGCTACTCTCTCGCTCTCTCTCACTGTTAATGGCCCCGCTGCTCCCCTCGCTCTCTCACTGTTAATGGCCATGCTGCTCCTCTTGTTCGCTCACTGCTAATGGCCCAGTTGCTCCTCTCGCACTCTCTCACTGTTAATGGCCCCACTGCTCCTCTCGCTCTCTCACTGTTAGTGGCCATGCTGCTCCTCTTGCTCGCTCACTGCTAATGGCCCTGTTGCTCCTCTCGCACTCTCTCACTGTTAATGGCCCCACTGCTCCTCTCGCTCTCTCACTGTTAGTGGCCATGCTGCTCCTCTCGTTCGCTCACTGTTAATGGCCCCACTGCTTCTCAGACTCTCTCACTGTTAAAGGTAACGCTGTTCCTGTTGCACTCTCTCACTGTTAATGGCCCTGCTACTTCTCACACTCTCTCACTATTAATGGCCCCACTGCTCCTCTCGCTCTCTCACTGTTAAATGCCTCACTGCTCCTCTCACTCACAATGGTTGTCAGCAAAGACCTAACATCAAAGTCAGGCTGACATGAAAATTTATTTAATATAACCAGTAGCTTATTATGGCACCTTACAAAAATTTATCTCCATGATCCAGGTTTAAATTACACAGAACATTCATTCACTAGTTTACCAGTGCATACTAACCAGTAAGGTCAATGGTTAGGTGTTAACCAGAACTCCAGAATGGATGCTGTAACTGTGTTACTGTTCTAGTCCCAAATCACGAATTGGACACAAGCGAAAAAGATCAGTGAAAACAAATTTTATTCGTTATCATGCATGGTATTGATGCCTTTTACTTTAATTTTTAAAAGTTTTCTTTTTATTCGACCTTGTATTTTTTAATATACTAATTTAATTTTATCAAACCATAACTGCATGACACCTTGTTGCATAACTGCCAGCTCAACAGCCCTTTGGCTCTCCTTGATCTCCTTAATAAAAAATCATGCAGTCAGATGGCAATGTATATGAAAAAGCAGGTTGTTTGACATTTACTTGACTGTATCATCGGGTTTTTAAACTCCCACTGCACCTCAGTAAACCAGGTGATCGTTTCATAACACTTAGAACAGTACTATGCTTATACCATCTATGAGACTAGTATATTTGCATTTGATAACTTTTAGTCCCTTCACATGGTGTAGAATATCAAAGCTGTTGAAGGACATGAAGTGTGCATGCTGCCTGCAATGGAAGCATTGGGTGTGGATTAATTACGTATTGCAATACTGGGCAGGATTTTACGTGTCGGTGAGCGGGAGCGGGGCCCGCTTGCCAATGTGTAAAATGATGCGCGGTGACATCGGGGGGAACTCCCGACATCACCGCGCCCCATTTAAATTTTCAGGTAGGCGGGGGTGCAGAGAAATCAGCTGCACACCCACCTATCTGTCAATCACCAATTGGGGCCGTTGACACAGTCAATTAGGTAATTAAAGGACCTGCGGGCAGGCCAGGAGCCCTGGCACGAACTTGAAAAAGCATGAAACCTCATCCACGGGCAGGATGAGGTTTCATGTAGGTTTTTAAAAAATTTGATAAAGTTTTTGTGAAAATTATGGACATGTCCCAACTCATAGAACCATAGAACCATCGAAAAGTTACAGCACAAAAGGAGGCCATTCGGCCCATCTTGTCCATGCCGACCCGAGGACACCAGGTGCCCTTTCTAATCCCACCTTCCTGCACCCGGCCCATAGCCCTGCAGCTTACAGCACTTAAGGTGCAGATCTAGGTACTTTTCCCACCTATTACCATTACTTTTAAATGTATTTCCATCCATTGTTTTATCTCTACCTTTTAGCCTATTTCACCCCACCCCACCCCCACTAGGGCTATCTGTACCTTGCTTGTCCTGCTTTTTACCCTTAATGTCACCTATTAGCACATTTCTTAGCTAATATCACCACCGTCAACACCTCTTTGTCCTTTTGTCAATTACATCTTTTGGTTATCTCCACCTATTACTGGTCCTCTATCCAGCTCTACTTGTCTCCCCACCCCCCCCCCCCCCCCCCCCCCCCCACCCGCTCCCCCCTTAAACCAGTTTATATTTCACCTCTCTTCTATCTTTTCTTAGTTCTGTTGAAGAGTCGTACGGACTCGAAACATTAACTGTATTCCTCTCCACAGATGCTCTTAGACCTGCAGAGTTTTTCCAGGTATTTTTATTTTTGTTTTTGTTTTACTTTTTAAAAGAGTTTAGAGTTTCTGCCTCTACCACCAACTCAGGCAGTGAATTCCAGACACCCACTACCCTCTGCGCAAAAAAGTTCTTCCTCATGTCCCCCCTACACCTCCTGCCACTTATCTTGAATCTATGTCCCCTAGTTCTAGAATTCTCCATCAAGGGAAACAATTTTATCCTGTCCACTCTATCTATTCCCCTCATAATTTTGTACACCTCAATCAAGTCACCTCTCAGCCTTCTTTGTTCTAAGGAAAATGACCCCAACCTATCCAATCTCTCCTCGTAGCTACACTTTTCTAACCCTGGCAACATTCTTGTAAACCTCCCCTGTACTCTCTCCAGAGCTATTACGTCCTTCCTGTAATGTGGTGACCAGAACTGCACACAATACTCCAGTTGTGGCCTCACCAGTGTTTTATACAATTCCAACATTATATCCTTACTTTTATATTCTATACCTCTGCCAATGAAGGAAAGCATTCCATATGCCTTCTTTACAACCTTGTCTACTTGAACTGCTGCCTTCAGGGACCTGTGTACTTGTACGCCAAGGTCTCCCACTTCATCTACCCCTCTTAGTATATTCCCATTTATTGTGTAATCCCTGTAACTGTTTGACCTCCCTAAATGTATGACCTCACACTTCTCTATGTTAAAATCCATGTGACATTGTTACATGAGGGGTGAGGGGAAATGTTAGGGAAATGTTACGTTTCTATTTTTACGTTTTTTACATTTTGAGCTGATCTCCCTGAGGTTGCTCTTAGCTTCAGGGACATGAGTGCGCTCTTTTGTGCTCATGCACGAAAGAGCGCACTCTCGATTTTGGGAATCCCCCGCCCGAACAGGAAGCGCATAGCGCTTCTGTGTGGACGTCATGCTGGGCGGGCCTTAATTGGTCCACCCAGGTAAAATGGCACCGTGTCCCTGATCAGGGGTGCCAATCGGAAGTGCGCCTGTGAGCACTGTCCTTCAACTTCGCCCCCGATGGGGAGGAAAATTCAACCCACTGTCTTTGGGCCTTTTCCAATTTTGCCACCTCTAAAATCTGTGGGCAGTGTTACGTTAAATGCTAGGAAGTATTTATTCTTAGTTCTCCTTGGTGCCTGACCAATATTTTACCCTTAACCAAAATTACTAAAATAGATTATCTGGTCATCCTTATTTTGCTATTTGGGCACCTTGCTGTGTGCAAATTGGCTGCTGCATTTCCTGTGTTGCAACAGTGACTACACTTCAGAAAGTAATTCATTGGCTGTAAGGTGCTTTTGGGCATCATGAAGTGTAAAAGATTCTATATAAATACATGTCTTACTTTCTTTTAGAGAAGTATCACTCACTTGAATAAACTGTTCACATATGGCGATTATGGAGTCATTACAATATTTTAAAAATAAAACATAAGTTTCTCAAAGAGAACATTTTCAGTTAAAGGGGATCAGGTTGCAAATTAGTGTTGGTTGTGATGAGTCAGTGGTTGAAATCTTTTGAAGTTTAATTGATTGCCTTAGGAAGTGAGAGAACAATTTGAGATTTTCCTGAATAGACTGCAAGTGTTTTTCCAATGCCTTATTTTCTTTCCCAGGGGATAGAGAGTAATCAGTCGGTGAAAAAATGGTCCATGAGGTTATGTCACTGACTGGAGAGGGTGGACTTAATTTATTTTCCTATGCTTGTATATCACCAAGCTGCATTGGCCGCATTTGGAGTTGCTCAACAAATTTAGCACATTCTCTTTGATTTGAAAGAAGATACTTTCTATTGAAAGAAATAAGTCACCTAATAAATGTTATCTGGTCACTACCTTCAGGAAAGAATAGAGAAATGTACACAGGTCCATGGATACACGGGATGCGATGGATTAAATTGACTTTTTCTCAACTACTTCTTGGTTACTAGCTACTGTGTGGTTCGTCTACTGCTGGAGTTATACGAGTGTAACACATGCATAAACCAGGGTTCAGTATTCAGTTAGCAACCAAAATATTTCATCAAAATATACATTTTTTAATATAGTTTCTACCACACTAATGTAAATGATCAGTCAAATAAAAAAGAATAATCAGCAACTCAAAGGATTGTTTTGCACATTCATCTCCAAACTCCCAATCCTGCGCTTATTATTTTGTTAATTTATTTCAAGTATACTAGCTAGTTATCTTAAAAAAAAATTGATCTATCTTAACCATATAGGAAATTTTAATTATTCAAATATAGGCTGGAATAGGGTATATGGGCAGGATTTTTCAGTTGGGGTGCGGGGGTGGACCCAACACGCCGATGCGTAAAATGGCGCACGATGATATCAGGCGTGCATCCTGACGTCATCGCGCTGAGTAGCGATGCTTTGTTCGGCGGGCGTGCACCAGAGTCGGCTGCGCACTCGCCATTGTGTAAACGGCCTATTAAGCCCATTAAGGATCTAATTAAGGTTATTATAAATGCTGCGTGTCCAACCTTAAGGCTGGCGGACAAGTGAAAATGCCAAGCAGCCTTCCCACGAGTGGGATGAGGTTTCCTAAAGCTTTTATTAAATAAATTTTTAAAATTTCATTAATATAAAAATATGTCCCATCTCATGTGACGCTGTCACATAAGGGGACATGTTTAAATCAATTCATAAACCTTTTATTCAATAATTTCAGAAGCCCTTCAATCTCCCTGGAGCAGCTCCACGCCTCAGGGAGATTGAAGTGCTTTCTCGTGCGCATGCGCGAAAGAGTGTTGGCCCCGACTTTCCCTCCTTCCCCTGCCTGCACAGGTAGCGCTGAGCGCTACCACTCGCCTCTTACAAAGGGCAGGCCTTAATTAGCCAGCCCGCATAAAATGGCAGCACGAGCTGATCACGGGTGGCAATCAGATCCGCCTGCTCCCGCCGAGCCCACCCGCCAACTGAAAAATTCTGCCCTATGTTTCTTTCCATACCCTCCCAGCATCCCCCTCTTCACCAGTGTGTTCAGATCTTTAAGTCAATGCTGTTACTCCATAACTCAACAATCGCCAATCAACAATCCAGCGACCTGTCCCTTGATGCCAAAATCAGCACCTGGGTTGCCAAGGCCGTAGCTGCCATGTTAAATTTGCAAAGTCAAGTGTGGACTAAAAGCAAAGTAACCAAAAATACAAAGCTCCATGTGTACCAGGCTTGTGTTTTCAGCACCCTCCTTTACAGTGATGAAGCATGGACAACCTATGCAAGACAAGAAGAGTAGCTGAACAGCTTCCACCTCCTCTATATCAGATGAATATTGGACATCTCCTAACACAACGGAGTGGCAACTACATAGTGCAGGGATCCCCATCTTGTTTGCCCTCTTGAGTCAGTGACAACTCCATTGGCTGGAATATGTGTGTCGAACGGAAAATGGCCACATTCCCAAAGACATGCTCTATGGCAAGCATGAGACCAACAAGTCACCCATGCCTGCAATTTAAAGACATCTGCAAGCTAGGCCACAAGTTGAGTGGGATCAGAGTCAATGCATGGGAAGACCTTGTACTGACTGGAGACAAGCAGGCAGGAAAGGTGAGGAAAAGACAAAGGACAAAAGAAATGATCAGATGATGGTAAAGAGATAAAAACAAAAAACTGTGGATGTTAGAAATCCAAAACAAAAACAGAACTACCTGGAAAAACTCAGCAGGTCTGGCAGCATCGGCGGAGAAGAACAAAGTTGACGTTTCGAGTCCTCATTACGCTTCAACAGAACTAAGTAAAAATAGGAGACGGGTGAAATATAAGCTGTTTTAAGGTGGTGGGGGGGTGGGATGATTGTAGGGACAAGCAAGCAGTGTTAGGAGCAGATAACCAAAAGATGTCACAGAAAAAAGAACAAAGAGGTGTTGAAGGTGGTGATATTATCCAAAAGAATGTGCTAATTAAGAATGGATAGCAGGACACGCAAGGTACAGATAACTCTAGTGGGGGTGGGGTGAAATAAGATTGAAAGGGCATAAAAGGTATAGATTTAAAAATAATGGAAATAGGTGGGAAAAGAAAAATCTATATAAATTATTGGAAAAAAACAAAAGGGAGGGGGACGAAACGGAAAGGGGGTGGGGATGGAGGAGGGAGTTCAAGATCTAAAATTGTTAAACTCAATATTCACTCCGGAAGGCTGTAAGTGCCTAGTCGGAAGATGAGGTGATGTTCCTCCATTTTGCGTTGAGCTTCACTGGAACAATGCAGCAAGCCAAGGACAGACATGTGGGCAAGAGAGCAGGGTGGAGTGTTAAAATGGCAAGCGACAGGGAGGTCTGGGTCATTCTTGCGGACAGATGGAAGGTGTTCTGCAAAGCGGTCGCCCAGTCTGCGTTTGGTCTCTCCAATGTAGAGGAAACCGCATTGGGAGCAAGGAATGCAGTAGACTAAGAAATGCAAGTGAAATGCTGCTTCACTTGAAAGGAGTGTTTGGGCCCTTAGACGGTGAGGAGTGAGGAAGCGAAGGGGCAGGTGCTGCATATTTTGCGTATGCATGGGGAGGTGCATAGGTGGGGGTTGGGGAGTAGGGGGTGATGGAGAAGTGGACCAGGGTATCACGGAGGGAACAATCCCTATGGAACGCTACCGGGGGGGGGGGGGGTGTTGGTGGGAGGGGGAGGTGAAGGGAAGATGTGTTTGGTGGTGGCATCATGCTGGAGTTGGCGGAAATGGCGGAGGATGATCCTTTGAATGTGGAGGCTGGTGGGGTGATAAGTAAGTACAAGGGAAACCTATCATGTTTCTGGGAGAAAGGAGAAGGCATGAGGGCAGATGCGCGGGAGATGGGCCGGACATGGTTGAGGGCCCTGTCAACTACCGTGGGTGGAAAACCTCGGTTAAGGAAGAAGGAGAACATGTCGGAGGAACTGTTTTTGAAGGTAGCATCATCAGAACAGATGCGATGGAGGCGAAGGAACTGAGAGAATGGGATGGAGTCCTTACAGGAAGTGGGGTGTGAGGAGCTGTAGTCGAGGTAGCTGTGGGAGTCGGTAGGCTTGTAATGAATATTGGTTGACAGTCTATCACCAGAAATTGGGACAGAGCGGTCAAGGAAGGGAAGGGAAGTGTCAGAGATGGATAATGTGAAAATGATCGAGGGGTGGAGATTGGAAGCAAAATTAATAAATTTTTCCAGGTCCCGACGAGAGCATGAAGCAGCACCGAAGTAATCATCGATGTACCGGAGAAAGAGTTGTGGGAGGGGGCCGGAGTAGGACTGGAACAAGGAATGTTCCACATACCCCATAAAGAGACAGGCATAGCTGGGGCCCATGCGGGTACCCAAAGCCACACCTTTTATTTGGAGGAAGTGAGAGAGTTAAAGAAGAAATTGTTCAGTGTGAGAACAAGTTCATCCAGACGGAGAGTAGTGGTGGATGGGGATTGTTCGGGCCTCTGTTCGAGGAAGAAGCTGAGAGCGTTCAGACCAGTGAATGGAGGTGTAGAGGGATTGGACGTCCATGGTGAAGAGGAGGTGGTTGGGGCGAGGGAACTGGAAATTGTTGACGTGACGTAAGGTGTCAGAGGAATCACGGATGTAGGTGGGAAGGGACTGGACAAGGGGAGAGAGAAGGGAGTCCAGATAATGAGAAATGAGTTCCATGGGGCAGGAACAGGCTGATATGATCAGTCTGCCGAGACAGTCCTGTTTGTGGATTTTGGGTAGGAGGTAGAAGTGGGCCATCCAAGGTTGGGCGACTATCAGATTGGAAGCTGTGGGAAGAAGATCTCCAGAGGAGATTAGGTCAGTGACAGTCCTGGAAACAATGGCTTGATGTTCGGTGGTGGGGTCATGGTCCAGGGAGAGGTAGGAAGAAGTGTCTGTGAGTTGACGCTCAGCCTCCGCGAGGTAGAGGTCAGTGCGCCAGACAACAACAGCACCACCCTTGTCAGCAGGTTTGATGACAATGTTAGGGTTGGACCTGAGAGAACGGAGTGCAGTAAGTTCAGAGAGAGACAGGTTAGAATGGGTGAGAGGAGCAGAGAAATTGAGACGACTAATGTCACACCGACAGTACTCAATGAAAAGATCAAGAGAAGGTAAGAATCCAGAGGGAGGGGCCAGGTGGTGGGAGAATATTGGAGATGGGTAAAAAGATCCATTGAACAGGGAGAGGATTCCTGCCCAAAGAAGTGAGCACGGAGACAAAGGCGGTGGAAGAAGAGTACAGCATCTTGCCAAGCCCGAAATTCATTGAGATGAGGGCGTAAGGGTATGAAACTAAGTCCTTTGCTGAGCACTGAACGTTCAGCGTCGGAGAGGGGAAGGTCAGGGGGTATAGTGAATACATGACCAGGGCTGGGATTGGAAGATGGGGTGGTGACGGAGGGACAGGCAGGGGTGGAGGGTCCTAGATGGGTGTTCATGTCGATGAGTTGTCAGAGCTTGCATTCCTTAGCACTTGAGAGAAAGAGAAAAAGTTTCTTGTTGAGGCGTCAGATGAGACGAAGAATAAAATGAAACTGGGGGCCTGTGCAGCTTTGAAAAAGGATGCGCGGTGCTGCTGGAGGGCGAGGTCGAGTGTGTTCATATGGCTGCGCATGGCACTGAGTGTGGATCTCAGAATGCGACGGAAACAGCAGTCCGAGAAACGTTTTATGTCCCGGAGATACCTGTAATCCTGGGTGGGTTCGAAACATGAGGGATGGAATTTCAGTTGAAATCCACGTGGGGTAAGCCGGAGACGGAGATAGTCACTGAGAAAGGAAATACGGTTGTAAAAGTGGGTTTTAGTAAACCCCTTGTCAAACACCAGGAGAGAAATGGAAAGCAATGAAGGTGAACAAGGCAGGAGAGAGATTCGAAAATCCTGACGGAGGGTAGAACAGAACTTCTTCAAGGTAGGCATTTCTTGAAGAGAAGTGGCAGTCAATTAAACACAGAGATAAAAACAAAAAACTGCAGATGCTGGAAATCCAAAACAAAAGCAGAAATACCTGGTAAAACTCAGCAGGTCTGGCAGCATCAGCGGAGAAGAAAAAGTTGACGTTTCAAGTCCTCATGACCCTTCAACAGAGCTGAGTAAAAATAGGACAGAGGTGAAATATAAGCTGGTTTAAAGTGGGGGGAGAAGTTGGGGGGGTGGGGTAGTGGTGGTTGTAGGGACAAGCAAGCAGCGATAGGAGCAGATAACCGAAAGATGTCACAAAAGAACAATGAGGTGTTGAAGGTGGTGATATTATCTAAAAGAATGTGCTAATTAAGAATGGATAGCAGGACACACAAGGTACAGATAACTCTAGTGGGGGTGGGGTGAAATAAGACTAAAAGGGCATAAAGGTATAGATTTAAAAATAATGGACCTAGGTGGGAAAAGAAAAGGCTATATAAATTATTGGAAAAAACAAAACGAAGGGGGAAGAAATGGAAAGGGGGTGGGGATGGAGGAGGGAGTTCAAGATCTAAAGTTGTTGAACTCAGTATTCACTCCGGAAGGCTGTAAAGTGCCTGGTCGGACGATGAGGTGCTGTTCCTCCAGTTTGCATTGAGCTTCACTGAAACAATGCACCATGCCAAGGACAGACATGTGGGCAAGAGAGCAGGGCGGAGTGTTTATCAAAGCTGCGTGTGCCCCCCAGTTTCATTTTATTCTTCGTCTCACCTGACGCCTCAGCACGAAACTTTTTCTCTTTCTCTCAAGTGCTAAGGAATGCAAGCTGCAACACAACATTGACACCAACACCCATCTTGGACCCTCCACCCCTGCCTATCCCACTATCCCCACCCCATCTTCCAATCCCAGCCCCGGCCGTGTATTCACTATACCCCGTGACCTTCCCCTCTCCGATGCTGAACGAACAGTGCTCAGCAAAGGACTTAGTTTCATACCCTTACGCCCTCATCTCAATGAATTTCGGGCTCGGCAAGATGCTGAACTCTTCTTCCACCGCCTTTGTCTCCGTGCTCACTTCTTTGGGCAGGAGTCCTCTCCCCGTTCAACACATCCTTTTACCCACCTCCAATATTCTCTCTCCACCTGGACCTCTCCCTCTGGATTCTTACCTTCTCTTGATCTTTTCATTGAGTACTGTCGGCGAGACATTAGTCGCCTCAATTTCTCTGCTTCTCTCACCCATTCTAATCTGTCTCTCTCTGAACTTACTGCACTCTGTTCTCTCACGTCCAACCCTAACATTGTCATCAAACCCGCTGATAAGGGTGGTGCTGTTGTTGTCTGGCGCACTGACCTCTACCTCGCAGAGGCTGAGGGTCAACTCACAGACACTTCCTCCTACCTCTCCCTGGACCATGACCCCACCACTGAACATCAAGCCATTATTTCCAGGACTGTCACTGACCTAATCTCCTCTGGAGATCTTCTTCCCACAGCTTCCAATCTGATAGTCGCCCAACCTCGGATGGCGCACTTCTACATCCTACCCAAAATCCACAAACAGGACTGTCCTGGCAGACTGACCGTGTCAGCCTTGTCCTGCCCCATGGAACTCATTTCTCATTATCTGGACTCCCTTCTCTCTCCCCTTGTCCAGTCCCTTCCCACCTACATCCGTGATTCCTCTGACATCTTACATCACATCAACAATTTCCAGTTCCCTGGCCCCCAACCACCTCCCTCTACACCTCCATCTCCCACCTGGATGGTCTGAAGGCTCTCAGCTTCTTCCTCGAACAGAGGCCCGAACAATCCCCATCCACCACTACTCTCCGTCTAGCTGAACTTGTTCTCACACTGAACAATTTCTCCTTTAACTCCTCTCACTTCCTCCAAATAAAAGGTTTGGCTTTGGGTACCCGCATGGGCCCCAGCCATGCCTGTCTCTTTATGGGGTATGTGGAACATTCCTTGTTCCAGTCCTACTCCGGCCCCCTCCCACAACTCTTTCTCCGGTACATCAATGATTACTTCGGTGCTGCTTCATGCTCTCGTCGGGACCTGGAAAAATTTATTAATTTTGCTTCCAATCTCCACCCCTCCATCATTTTCACATGGTCTATCTCTGACACTTCCCTTCCCTTCCTTGACCTCCCTGTCTCAATTTCTGGTGATAGACTGTCAACCAATATCCATTACAAGCCTACCGACTCCCACAGCTACCTCGACTACAGCTCCTCACACCCCGCTTCCTGTAAGGACTCCATCCCATTCTCTCAGTTCCTTCACCTCCATCGCATCTGTTCTGATGATGCTACCTTCAAAAACAGTTGCTCTGACATGTTCTCCTTCTTCCTTAACCGAGGTGTTCCACCCACAGTAGTTGACAGAGCCCTCAACCATGTCCGGCCCATCTCCCGCGCATCCGCCCTCACGCCTTCTCCTTCCTCCCAGAAACATGATAGGGCCCCTCTTGTACTCACTTATCACCCCACCAGCCTCCACATTCAAAGGATCATCCTCCCCCATTTCCGCCAACTCCAGCATGATGCCACCAATAAACACATCTTCCCTTCACCACGCCCCCCCTCTCCCCCGGCAGCACTCCGTAGCGATCATTCCCTCCGTGACACCCTGGTCCACTCCTCCATCACCCCCTACTCCTCAACCCCCACCTACAGCATCTCCCCATGCATTCGCAAAATATGCAACACCTGCTCCTTCGCTTCCTCTCTCCTCACTGTCTAAGGGCCCAAACACTCCTTTCAAGTGAAGCAGCATTTCACTTGCATTTCCCCCAACTTAGTCTACTGCATTCCTTGCTCCCAATGCGGTTTCCTCTACATTGGAGAGACCAAACGCAGACTGGGCGACCACTTTGCAGAACACCTTCCGTCTGTCCGCAAGAATGACCCAGACCTCCCTGTCGCTTGCCATTTTAACACTCCACCCTGCTCTCTTGCCCACGTTTGTCCTTGGCTTGCTGCATTGTTCCAGTGAAGCTCAACGCAAAATGGAGGAACATCACCTCATCTTCCGACGAGGCACTTTACAGTCTTCTGGAGTGAATATTGAGTTTAACAATTTTAGATCTTGACCTCCCTCCTCCATCCCCACCCCCTTTCCGTTTCTTCCCCCTCCCTTTTGTTTTTTTCCAATAATTTATATAGATTTTTCTTTTCCCACCTATTTCCATTATTTTTAAATCTATACCTTTATGCCCTTTTAGTCTTATTTCACCCCACCCCCACTAGAGCTATCTTGCTATCCATTCTTAATTAGCACATTATTTTAGATAATATCACCATCTTTAACACCTCATTGTTCTTTTGTCTGTGACATCTTTTGGTTATCTGCTCCTTTCACTGCTTGCTTGTCCCTACAACCACCCCCCCCAACTACCAACGCCCCCCCACCACCCCCACCTTAAACCAGCTTATATTTCACCCCTCTCCTATTTTTACTTAGTTCTGTTGAAGGGTCATGAGGACTCGAATTGTCAACTTTGTTCTTCTCCACTGATGCTGCCAGACCTGCTGAGTTTTTCCAGGTATTTCTGTTTTTGTGATGGTAAAGAGAGCACGGCGGAATTAAAAAAACATCTGTCAAACTCAGGTCACCTGTGCCAACTGTGGCAGAGATCGTCATTCACGAGTTAGTCTCTACTGCCACACCGATGATGTTCAATCCAGAAGTAACTATACCCTCAGCATAGTCCATCATTCCTGGAGACAGACAGATGTCTACCACTATTACTCTAATAAAGATGTACAACTTCATCGGTCTTGGCAAGTAACCAAAAACTATTAAATCATTTGAGAAACAGTGATCAGGATATAATTAGGTTTAGGTTAATAATAGGAGAGAAAAAAGAGCAAGGATTTTTGATTGAAAAAAAATCAACACCTGTTTCTATGTATTTTACGAAGGTTATGTAAGGTCACTATGAGAGTAAAGATTAGGAAAGCAAGTGAACTATACTGAAATTTTCTGGCTACAAAGAGAGGAACGCAAATTGCAATAGGATTTTAAGTTCATAAGAAACAGGAGCTGGAGTAGGCTATTTGGCCTTTCAAGCCTCCTCCACCATTCAACAAGATCATAGCTGATCAGTAACCTCAACTATACCTTCCTGTGCTAAACCTATATCCCATAATTCCCTTAGTACTGTCATGAAAGTCTAATCATTCTCATAATTTTATTGTGGTTTATTGTAAAAGTAGGTTAATAATGGGATTTGGATAGGTTCTGTGTGTGTGTGTGTTTGTGGGGGGGGGGGGGGGGGGGGTCTAATTGAATTGGACTCAACTGGTCTGGAGGCTTTGACTTATCAAAAGAAGCTAGGTTTGAAATGCTATATATGTAAACATGGCTTAAGTCTTAGAATGTGGGGTGAGGAGAATTTGCAACTTTAGATAAATCAGGTTAGTTTGAATGTCAAAGAGATGGTAGGATGTTACACCTAGCCAGAGAAGCTAGGCCGTGCAGTGTGTTTATTTTTCCCAAACGTTACTGATAATATTAATACCATGAAAAGATTTATATTATGAGAAGGGTAAAGTTCCAAAGACATATGGGAACAATGGGATTTACATTAAAAGGGAGAAACATGAATAAAGGATAAGAGGCTATGTGTCAGGAAAGGCATTGTAAGATTTACCAGAAGTGTGGAAAACCTCCAGTATTTGTGCATCAAGCCTGCTGCCTACAGAAACTGAAGCTGGGAAAAACCACTGAATTTTACTGCCCAGGGTATTGTGTTGACTTGCCTGGATCTATTTAAATCTATTATTCTACCGTTATCTTAATGGGGGTGTAACTGGAAGCCAGATTAACTAGGAGTTTAATATAGTAGTAATTTGTAGACCTGTGTATGTGCTTGAAATCTTTTCTTTTGATAATAAATGCTTAATTTAGTTTTTTAAAAAAAACTCCAAAGTCTTGGTGGACTTATTACCACTGAATTCAGGGCACGCATCGCGGAAAAAATACAAATTGCAAAACCGTTGTGATAACAGGACCGAGTTTCCCCCGTGGATTCGATTCGCCTGGCACACATCATCTGCTGCGTCATAACAGTACACAGAAATCTATTGGCCTTTATTTTGAAGATACTCAATGACTGAGCATCCACAGATCTCTGGGGTAGATAATTCCAAACATTCACAACTTTTTGAGTGAGGAAATTTCTCATTCCAGTGCTGACTGCTTATTTTGATACTGTGATCCCATGTTCTAGGTTTCCCGGCCAGAGGAAACATTTTCTTGGCATCTATGCTTTCAAGTCCCTTAGGAATTTTTACATGTTTTAATTAGGTCACCTCTCATTCTGCTAAACTCCAAGGAATATTGGCTTAGCAAACTCCATCTTTCCTCACAGGACAATCCGCTCATCCCAGGAACCAGTGAACCTTCATTGCAGTCGCTCTAGGGAAAGTGTGTCCTTCCTTAGATAAGGAGACCAAATGTGCGCACAGTGCTCCAGTTGTGGTCCCACTTCAGACTTAACTAAATCACTTTCAACTCAGTAAAAATATTCTTCATATCATGGTCACTCTTTCTGTAAGGCCTCTTTACCACAGGGTTATTAATGAACCCCTTCTCATTGCACAATATTTGATTCAAAAAAGCCTGTTCCTAGTTGGTTCCTTGACGTACTGATCTAGAAAACTATCTTGCATCCATTCCATGAACTTGTCCTCTGCATTATTACTGAAAATTTGGGTTGTCCTGATACATGAAGATTAAAGTCCCTCTATGATTACTGTATTACCCTTATTACATCCAACTCTAATTTCCTGAATCATATTCTGGGGTACACTATAATTACTGTTAGGGGATTATGAAAATAATTCCCAATATTTTCTGCCTCTTGCTAATTCTTAGCTCCACAGAACTGATCCTACTTCTTGATTTTCTGAGCCATGATCCTATCTCTTTACTGTCTTTATCCCATCCTTAATGATCAGGACTACCATTCCTCATTTTCCATATTTGCCTATCAAATGGAATATTTACTTTCAAACAGTGTTCACTTTGCATCATCATAATGGTCATGAGATCAAATTTACTAAATTTCTATCCGTGCTATTAATGCGTCTAGTTTGTAGTGAATCCTCCATACATTAAGATATAGTGACCCAGATTTTCATCTCCGGATTGGGTGCACAAAGTAGGGAGGTTTCCCAGCTTGGCGAGCCAACCTTTAAAAATGTCCACCCTCAGGTTGGATTTTCAGTCGGCAGGGAGGAGGGGAGGTGGGGGGAGGGGTGGGGGGGATGCTGGCTGAAATACAAATTGGAGCCCACAAACCGAGAAGTAGATGGGGTTTGGAGGTGGCCTGGTGCAGATTGGGCAACTTGGGCCATATATAAATCATCCCCTTGGTGTTGTCAGTCCTGGTAAATGCAACATGTCTGGAGACTTGAAGGGAGACATTATGGAGCAGTAAGAGTGAGTGTCAAAGCTGGAAATGTTGTCCAACTGTCAGGTAATCCTTGAACGTATAGTCCATCATGAGCTTTCCCTATGAAGAAACTGTCATTGATGCCTCCTCATGAAAAGTCTGCTGATCTATACCACTGAGTGGATTCCCAAGACACATGGAGATGGCTTTGTCTTGACACCACTACTTGATGCAGATAAGGTGCAGTGAGCTCGTAAGCTGGCTAGACTCAGTGGATGAATGAACAACATCGCTATGCTCATTATCCCATCCATTTGCCCTCCTGCCACTCGTTCTCTAGATGCACCCACACTGTGGACCCTTGATCAGGCCCTTCACATTTACACAGTGTAATGGCATAATAGCCTGAATAAGATGGAGTGAGCTAGTAGGGCTGCATTTGTCCTTGTCACCTTGGAGTTGCAGCCGTAACATACACAGCACCAAGCACATGTACAGAGCTCTTCTCTCAACCACGCCATTAAACATATTCATAGGTGAGATGATATGCATAGTTAGTGCTTGCAAGCACCCAAAAGTGAATCATAGCAATGTATTTTGAGTTGCTCATGACCCTTCTCACCTTACATTTTCACTAATTAACTTATTAATTCATAGAATATTGCTGAAAAAAGACATGTTGAAGTTTTTCATCTTGCACACATCAGGACACTTTGCAAGAACACCAATATAAGGTGAAAACAACAATTTATATTGTATGAGAAGACAATGCTGATTGCTTGGCAAGTGGACTCTGATTGATAAAGGCATTGCCATGCACAATGCATTAATTGATGGTGACAGCTAACTGCCAAGCATTGTTTGAAAATTTAAACTTTTATTCCAGATTTCCAGCTTCCACAGTATTTTGCTCTTACTTTAAACTTATCAAATGGCATAAAGTGTCGTAAAAAGAGTCAGGTCTTCTGCACTCATCCTCTTCGGAGGTCACTGCATGGATTCCTGAACTTATGGAGTCCTTCAGGATGCTGCATCAGAAGTCGCACCCTTTTAAACATAAGACAAAAGCAAAATACTGCAGATGGTGGAAATCTGAAACAAAAACAGAAAATGCTGGAAAAACTTAACAGGTCTAACAACATCTGTGGAGAGAAAAAAACAGAGTTAACGTTTCGAGTCCTTATGACATCTTCAGAGCTAAAGAGAAGCAAAAATGTAATGAAATTTATAATGTTTAAGGGGAGAGGAGCAGGTGAAGCTGAATAGAAGGACACTGATAGGCAGAGGCAAAGGAAAGATTGCCAGAGATGTCATGGACAAAAGGACAAAGGGGTGTTAATGATAATGGCACTGGCTAAAAGAGGTGCTGATGGTGGCATTACGGTCAGAAAGCAGAATGTGATAATAGCAGGACAAGGGTAAGCACTCTGGAAAGAACAACATGAACAAGTGACATAAAAGCAAAAAACTGAGGACGCTGGAGATCCAAAACAAAAATAAAAGTACCTGGAAAAACTCAGCAGGTCTGGCAGCATCTGTGGAGAGGAGCACAGTTAACGTTTCGAGTCCATATGACTCTTCAACAGAACTAAGTAAAGATAGAAAAGAGGTGAAATATAAGCTGGTTTAAAGTGGAGGGGGGTGGGGGGGGGGGGGGGTGCGGTGGTGGGACAAGTAGAGCTGAATAGAGGGCCAGTGGTATGTGGTGATAGCCAAAAGATGTCATAGACAAAAGGACAAAGAGGTGTTGAAGGTGGTGGTATTATCTAAGGAATGTGCTAATTAAGGGTAGAAAGCAGGACAAGCAAGGTACAGATAGCCCGAGTGGAGGTGGGGTGGGGTGAAGGGAAGGGATTGAAATAGGCTAAAAGGTAGAGATAAAACAATGGATGGAAATACTTTTAAAAATAATGGAAATAGGTGGGAAAAGAAAAATCTATATAAATTACTGGGAAAAAAGGGGGATCGGAAAGGGAGTGGGGATGGAGGAGAGAGTTCATGATCTAAAATTGTTGAACTCAACATTCACTCTGGAAGGCTGTAAAATGTCCCCATCCCGTCTTCCAATCCCAGCCCCGGTCGTGTATTCACCATACCTCCTGACCTTCCCCTCTCCGATGCTGAACGTTCAGTGCTCAGCAAAGGACTTAATTTCATACCCTTGCGCCTTCATCTCAATGAATTTCGGGCTCGGCACGATGCTGAACTCTTCTTCCGCTGCCTTCGTCTCACTTCTTTCGGCAGGAGTCCTCTCCCCGTTCAATGGATCCTTTTACCGGCCTCCAATATTCTCCCTCCACCTGGACCCGTCCCTCTGGATTCTTACCTTCTCTTGATCTTTTCATTGAGAGCTGTCAGCGTGACATTAGTCGTCTCAATTTCTCTGCTCCTCTCACCCACTCTAACCTGTCTCTCTCTAAACTTGCTGCACTCCGTTCTCGCAGGTCCAACCCTAACATTGTAATCAAACCCGCTGACAAGGGTGGTGCTGTTGTTGTCTGGCGCACTGACCTCTACCTCGCAGAGGCTGAGCGTCAACTTGCAGACAGATCCTCCTACCTCCCCCTGGACCATGACCCCACCACCGAACGTCAAGCTAATGTTTCCAGGACTGTTACTGACCTCATCTCCTCTGGAGATCTTCCTTCCACAGCTTCCAACTTCATAGTCTCTCAACCTCGGATGGCCCACTTCTACCTCCTACCCAAAATCCACAAACAGGACTGTCCCGGCAGACCGATCCTGTTCCTGCCCCACAGAACTCATTTCTCGGTATCTTGACTCCATTCTCTGTCCCCTTGTCCAGTCCCTTCCTACCTACATCCGTGTTTCCTGACACCCTATATCATATCAACAATTTCCAGTTCCCTGGCCCCAAATGCTTCCTCTTCACCATGGATGTCCAATCCCTTTACACCTCCTTCGCCCACCAGGATGGTCTGAGGGCCCTTAGCTTCTTCCTCGAACAGAGGCCCAAACAATCCCCATCCACCACTACTCTCCTCCATCTGGCTGAACTTGTTCTCACACTGAACAATTTCTCCTTAAACTCAAAGATAAAAGCAAAAAACTGCGGATGCTGGAAACTCAAAACAAAAACAAAAATACCTAGAAAAACTCAGCAGGTCTGGCAGCATCTGCAGAAAGGAACACAGTTAACGTTTCGAGTCCGAATGACCCTTCAACAGAACTTCTTAAACTCCTCTCACTTCCTCCAAATAAAAGGTGTGGCTATGGCCCCAGTTATGCCTGTCTCTTTATGGGGTATGTGGAACATTCCTTGTTCCAGTCCTACTCCGGCCCCCTCCCACAACTCTTTCTCTGGTACATCGATGCTTGCTTTGGTGCTGCTTCATGTATTCGTCTGGACCTGGAAAAATTTATTAATTTTGCTTCCAATTTCCACCCCTCCATCATTTTCACCTGGTCCATCTCTGACACTTCCCTTCCCTTCCTTGACTCTCTGTCTCAATTTCTGGTGATAGACTGTCCACCAATATTCATTATAAGCCTACCGACTCCAACAGCTACCTCGACTACAGCTCCTCACACCCTGCATCCTGAAAGAACTCCATCCCATTCTCTCAGTTCCTTTGCCACCGTCGCATCTGTTCTGATGAAGCCACTTTCAAAAACAGTTCCTCTGACATGCCTTCCTTTTTCCTTAACCGAGGTTTTCCACCCATGGTGGTTGACAGGGCCCTCAACCGTGGCTGGCCCATCTCCTGCGCATCTGCCCTCAGGCCTTCCTCTCCCTCCCAGAACCATGATAGGGTCCCCTTTGTCGTCACTTATCACCCCACTAGCCTCCGCATTCAAAGGATCATCCTCCGCCATTTCCGCCAACTCTAGCATGATGCCATCACCAAACACATCTTCCCTTCACCCCCCCGTTGGCATTCTGCAGGGATTGTTCCCTCCGGGACACCCTGGTCCACTCCTCCATCACCCCCTACACATCAACCCCCTCCCACGGCACCTCCCCATGCAACCGCAGAAGGTGCAACACCTGCCCCTTTACTTCCCCTCTCCTCACCGTCTAAGGGCCCAAACACTCCTTTCAAGTGAAGCAGCATTTCACTTGCATTTCCCCCAACTTAGTCTACTGCATTCCTTGCTCCCAATGCGGTTTCCTCTACATTGGAGAGACCAAACGCAGACTGGGCGACCGCTTTGCAGAACACCTTCCGTCTGTCCGCAAGCATGACCCCGACCTCCCTGTCGCTTGCCATTTCAACACTCCATCCTGCTCTCATGCCCACATGTCCGTCCTTGGCCTGCTGCAATGTTCCAGTGAAGCTCAACGCAAACTGGAGGAACAGCACCTCATCCTCTGACTAGGCACTTTACAACCTTCCGGACTGAATATTCAGTTCAACAATTTCAGATCATGCACTCTCTCCTCTATCCCCAGCCCCTTTCTGGTCCCCCTTTTTTTTCTAATAATTTATATAGGTTTTTCTTTTCCCACCTATTTCCATTATTTTTAAATGTATTTCCATCCATTGTTTTATCTCTACCTTTTAGCCTTTTTCGATCCCTACTATTCACCCCACCCCACCTCCATTAGGGCTCTCTTTACCTTACTTGTCCTGCTTTCTACCCTTAATTAGCACATTCCTTAGATAATATCACCACCTTCAACACCTCTTTGTCCTTTTGTCTATGACATATTTTGGGTATCTCCATCTATCACTGGCCCTCTATCCAGCTCTACCTGTCCCACCCACCCCTCCCCCCCTTAAACCAGCTTATATTTCACCTCTTTTCTATTTTTACTTAGTTCTGTTGAAGAGTCATATGGACTCAAATTGTTAACTGTGTTCCTCTCCACAGATGCTGCCAGACCTGCTGAGTTTATCCAGGTATTTTTATTTTTGTTATGAACAAGTGAGAGATGGCCCTAGTGGGGGTGGGGTCAGGGGAGGGAACGGTGGTGGGAAAAAAGATTGAAAATAGGATAAAATGTGGGAATAAAACAATGAATAAAAATGAAAATAAATAAAAATAAGTGGATAAAAAATAAAAATTAAAAAATTAAAACATGAAAATGAATATTGAAAAAAGGGGATAAAAAGGGGGTGAGTTTGGAGGAGAGAGTTCATGGTCTAAAGTTATTGAACTCAATGTTAAGTCTGGAAGGCTGTAAAGTGCCTAATCGGAAGATGAGATGCAGTTCCTCCAGTTTGCATTGGGCTTCACTGAAACATTGCAGCAGGCCAATGACAGACATGTGAGCATGAGAGCAGGATGGGGTGTTGAAAAGGCAAGCGACAGGAAGGTCTGGATCATGTTTGCAGACAGACCGAAGGTCCCTATGGAATGCCGACAGGGGGAGGGGAAGTGAAGATGTGTTTGGTGGTGGCATCATGCTGGAGTTGGCGGAAATGGCGGAGGATGATCCTTTGAATGCGGAGGCTGGTGAGGTGAAAAGTGAGGACAAGGTGGATTCTATCATGATTCTGGGAGGGAGAGGAAGGTGTGAGGACAGAGACACAGGAGATGGGTGGGACACGGTTCAGGGCCCTGTCAACCACAGTG
Organism: Carcharodon carcharias; assembly: GCF_017639515.1. Taxonomy (NCBI): domain Eukaryota; kingdom Metazoa; phylum Chordata; class Chondrichthyes; order Lamniformes; family Lamnidae; genus Carcharodon; species Carcharodon carcharias. The sequence continues at coordinate 43,836,006 of NC_054470.1, forward strand.
GGTGGGAAACCTCGGCTAAGGAAGAAGGAAGACATATCAGGAGCACCGTGTTGGAAAGTGGCATCATCGGAACAGATGCAATGGAGGCGAAGGAACTGAGAAAATGAGATGGAGTCCTTACAGGAAGCAGGATGTGAGGAGCTGTACTCAAGGTAGCTGTAGTGAATATTGGTGGACAGTCTATCACCAGAAATTAAGACAGAGAAGTCAAGGAAAGGAAGGGAAGTGTCAGAGATGGACAGGTGAAGGTGATGGAGGAGTGGAAGTTGGAAGCAAAATTGATAAATTTTTCCAGGTCCAGACAAGAGATGAAGCAGCACCAAAACAGTCATCGATGTACTGAAAAAAGAGTTGTGGGAGTGGGCCTCAGTAGGACTGGAACAAGGAATGTTCCACATAACTCATAAAGAGACAGGCATAACTGGAGCCCATGTGGGTACCCATAGCCACACATTTTATTTGGAGGAAGTGAGACAAGTTAAAGGAGATATTATTCAATGAGAGAACAAGTTCAGTCAGACAGTGGAGAGTGGTGGTGGACGGGGATTGTTCGGGATTCTGTTCAAGGAAGAAGTGGCAAGGCCTCAGACCATCCTGGTGGGGATGGAGGTGTAGAGGGATTGGGCGTCCATGGTGAAGAGGAGGCGGGTAGGGCCCTTTTAAACATAACTAGCTAAGAGCGCAGTTTCTGACCGATCAGTATTGGACGCAGAGATTTTGATGCTGATCGGAAGATTTGGGCCAATAATATTTTCTCTTGAGCCTATACATTGTTCAGAATCGTCACTGTCACGTGAAATTTAGTTTTCGATCTCTTCTTGCACCGCCTCCCTGCCCAACAAATTGGATGCACTTTGCAGTTACTGAATTGGCTGCCATGCCTGATATTCATAACTGAATGTCAGCACTGCGTATAAGGGACTAGGCCTGATACCTCCTGTTTTGCGCCATCACCAGAAACAAATTTTTTTCGTGTTTTTCTCACTACAAACATTTTACTAAATTAGCTTGAAGTTTCATGGGTGCACCATAAACTCTGGAACTTTGTTGCAAAATTATTAGCAGCACACCTCAGCACGATCAGAGGCACGATGGGCTGAATGGCCTTCTTTGTTCTGCTGGGTGAGTTATAAGATACAAGAAGTAAATGGTTAGACAGGTTATTCTTTCCTCCACTCAAGTTAAATTCTTTTCTCTTTTAAAATCCATATCTGTTTAAATCCCTCCGAAAAGCAGCTACATAACAAAGTTTGCTTTTCCCAAAAGGTGACAACAACAATCACTCATTCGTTAAATGCAGACAGATATAACCAAGTATTTTAAAAGCCATTTGGTCGTGTTAATCTAAAGAGACCCAAAGGCCGCCCCCTCAACTCCCCCCCCCCCCCAAGGGGGGCACCACAGAACCGAGAAAGAGCAACAAGGAACCTGTATATACCTCTGAATAAGAGTCATATAGACCCCAAACGTTAATTCTTGTCTTTCTCTCCACAGATGCTGTCAGACCTGCTGAGGTTTTCCAGCATTTTTTGTTTTTGTTTCAGATTTCCAGCATCCGCAATATTTTGCCTTTACCTCTGTACAAAGCCCTTCGTTTGTTCTTCAGAATTCTCTAAGAACGCAGCGATCAAGGATAAAATTCTAAATTGCGACTGAGTTAATAAAATTCTGGTGGCGTCTTCTCAGGAAAGTTTTTTTTGAAACATCTCCTACAGTAATGAGACCCTAAGGTTTACGGTCCTGCAGACAGTCTTCTTCCACTCAAACTTTGTCTGTGTAACGTGTGCGCGCAACATCCCCAGGGCGCGCGCCTCTCGTTCGGCTGCCGCTCGAGGCGGGCGACAGCATCCAGGTCTCAGCAAAAATTAACAGCGCATCCTGGCGGGAGAAAACGTCGCTCCAAAGAACTTCGAAAGGATGCTCGAAATAACTCAAGTGCTTCATATGCAGCAACAAACGACAGTTAATGCAAATCAAGTTTCGGAGCCACCATTCTGATGACTACGCATGTAGATCTCTATTGTTTCCACATACACATACATGCCAACCTGGAGAAATTAGCAAAAGCTGACTAAGCCTTTCAAAACATAGGAACATAGGGCTTGGGAGCATTTGAAAAAGAAAACAAAGTCACAAATGGCATCCGATTCAAATGTCTGTGGTTAAGACTAGTATCCCTATCCATAATTCTCCACTTTTCAGTCCTTCAAAGAGTTAATCATACCATCCCTCTCCAATCTTTCCTCACCCACAAGAATGGTTGACTTGGTTCCATTCCTACCCATCAGTACAAAGCTAGTAGATCTGTAATGGCTTCTCTGTGCACACCACAATCTCTGGCGGGCCCTAAAAATCTATATTTGGCCCCCTCCTATTTCTCAGCAACTTCTTGCCCTTGACAACATAATCTGAAAATATGTCAGATCCCACATATACATTGACAACACTCAGCTCTACCTCACCACAAGCTCTTTCGATTCCTCTGCCTTTGATTTATCACGTTGCTCTTCCCACAACCTGTAGTGGATGAGACAAAATTCCTCCAGTTAAATTTCAGGGAGATTGAAGCCATTGTCTTTGGTACTTGACGCAAATTCCACTCCCTAACATCCCTTTCCCTGGGCACTGTGCAAAGCTAAAGAAGGCTCTTCACATCTTGGCCCTCAATTTGATGCTGAGCTATGCTTCTGACCCCATAGACTTTCCATCATCAAGACTAGTTACTTCCACCTCTTTGGCATCTACTGTCTCTGTCCCTGCCTCAGAGTTGTAGAACTCTAACCCTAAACTTGACTATTCCTGTGCTTTCCTAGCTGACCTTCCTTCCAACTTGTATTGCTCTCTCCAGCACTTAAAATTGAGCTGACCCAAAACTCTGCGGCTGTGGCCTAACTCACACCAAGATGTGTTCACCTATTAGCCTGTGCTCTCTGAGCTACATTGGCTCCCCTTCCGACAATGCTTTGAATTTAAAATTCTCAACCTTGTTACCAAATCCCTCTGAGGCCATATGCCTCGCTATCTCTGTAACCTCACACAATCCTTCAACTCTCTGATATTTTTGTGTTTCTCCGATTCTGCCCTGGGCCTGTACTCATTGGAGTTTAGAAGAATGAGAGGCGACCTTATTGAAACATATAAGATTATTAGGGGATTTGACAGGGTAGATGCTGAGAGATTGTTTCCCCTTGTGGGAGAGCCTAAGACCAAAGGGCATAATCTCAGAGTAAGGGGGTGCCCATTTAAAACAGAGATGAGGAGGAATTTCTTCTCTCGGAGGATAGTCAATATGTGAAATTCTTGACCACAGAGGGCTGTAGAGACTGGGTCGTTAAGTATATTCAAGGCTGAGATAGACAGATTTTTATTGAGTAATGGAATCAAGGGTTATGGAGAAGAGGCAGGAAGGTGGAGTTGAGGATTATCAGATCAGCCATGATCTCATTGAATGGCGGAGCAGACTTGATGGGCTGAATGGCTCACTTCTGCTCCTATGTCTTATGGTCTTATTATCCACTATTAATTCCCCACTGTCATTCTCTAGAGGACCAACATTCACTTTACTTACTCTTTTCCTTTTTAGTGGAAACTCCTGCTAACCATTTTTACATTTCTAGCTAGCTTCCTCGCATACTTTAATTTCTTAGTCCTGATTAATCTTTTAGTCATTCTCTGCTGTTCTTTATATTCTGACTAATCATCTGACCTGCCACTCATCTTTGTGCAGTTATATGCTTTTTCCTTAAGTTTGATGCTTTCCTTCACTTCTTTAGTTAAGCATGGATGATGGGTCCTATAGATTTTTTCTTTATAGCAGGAATATACTTATTCTGAGTATTCTGTAATATCCCCTTAAATATCCGTCACTGCTTCTCTATTGATTTATCCCCTAGCCTAGTATCCCAGTTCACTTCAGATAGCTCAGCTTTCATGCCCACATAGTTGCCCTTATTTAAGTTTCAAATACTAGCCTTAGAACCACTCTTCTCCCCTTCAAACTGGATGTAAAATTCAATCATATTGTGATTGCTGCTACCTAAGGCTGCCTTTACTCTGAGGTAATTAATTAATCCTGCCACATTACGCAATACCAAGTCTACTATAACCTGCTCTCTGGTTGGATCCAGAATGTGTTGCTCTAAGAAACGATCTCAAAAGCATTCTAAGAACTCTTCATCCAGGCTACTACAGCCAATCCGATTTTTCCAGTTCATATACAAATTAAAATCACCCATGATAATTGCTGTCCCTTTACCACAAGCACCCAATATTTCTTTTTGTATACTTTTCCCTATATTGTGATTACCGTTAAAGGGCCTGTAGATCACACCCACTAGTGACTTCTTTCCCCCACAATACCTTATCTCCACCCAAACCGATTCTACATCCTGATCCTTAAACCAAGGTCATCTCTAACGTACCAATTGCATCCTTGATCAACAGTGTTACCCCTTCACCTTTTCCAAACTTCCTATTCTTCTTGAATATCATATACCCTGCAACATTCAGGACCCAGTCCTTGTCATCCTGCAGCCACATCTCCATAATGGCTATCAGATCATATTTATTTACTTCAATGTGTGCTATCAATTCATTTACTTTGTTATGAATGCTACGCATAATCAGAGAGAGAGAGAGACTTTAGACTTATCTTTTTGTTATCTTTGTAATATCCAGTCTTGACTGTTGATGTATTCTTAGGTTATATCTCTCTCTCTGTTCCTTCCTGCTATTCTGTGACCCTCATTTCCCAGATTACTATTATGGTCTCCTGCCTTGCATCCACTCCTTGATTTGTCACATCTACCCAAGCTTAATCCCTCACCCCCATGTTCAGTTTAAAGCCCTCTCTACTTTCCTAGTTATGTGATTTGCAAGAACACATATCCCAGCATTGTTCAGGTGTAGACTGCCACACAGTAAGCCCCTAGTTTCCCCAGTACTGGTGCCAGTGCCCCATGAACCCAAACTCACTTCTCCCACACAAGTCTTTGAGCCATGCATTCATCTCTCTAATCTTATAGCCCTATGCTAATTTGCACATTGTGCAGGTAATAATCCAGAGATTATTAGCTTTGAGATTCTGTTTCTTACTTTGGCACCGAGCTTCTCATACTGAATATGCAGAACCTCCTTCCTTGTCCTGCCTATGTTGCTGGTACCTACGTGGACCACGACAACTGCATCCTCCCCCTCCCACTGCAAGTCCCTCTCCAGGCCTGAGAAGGTGTCTCAAACCCTGGCACCGGGCAGGCAACACAGCCATCTGGACTCTTTCTCTTTGCTGCAGAGAACAGTGTCAATCCCCCTCACAATACTCTTCCCTACTACCACTACATTACTGTTTGCTCCCCCTGCTTGAACGGTTTCCTGTACCATGGTGCCATGGCCAGCCTGCTCATCCCACCTTGCAGACCTCGCATTCATCCACACAAGTTATGAACACCTCAAACCTGCTTGACAATTGCAAAGTCTGAGGCTTGCCCACTACTGCCTGCTTAGCCCCATTACCTGCCTCACTCACAGTCACATCCTCCTGTCCCTCAATGCTAACCAAAACACATGACCCTATCCTTAGATGCATGACCTTCTTTTGGAACAAAGTGTCCAGGTATTTCTCCCCCTTCTTTATGTTGCGTAATGTCTGCAGTTCAGCTTCCAGACCAATAATCCTGTTCTGGAATTCTTTGAGCTGCTCACACGTTCTGCAGATGTGTTTGTCATGGATCGCCTTGGCATCCATAAGTCCCACATTCTACAGCTGCAACATAACACATGTCCTGCCATTGTTACATATGTTATTTAGTTAACTTAATTCAGTTGCTCACTTAATTAACTTAGAATAATTCCTCTGTATATCACACCTCTTTCCCCCGTGCGCCAGCTTACCACGTGAACCTAATTCACTACTCACTCAGTCTCCATCTCCCTCCAGCATAGTTGCCAGTCTCCTTGTGTGCCTCTTACTGAAAATAGCAAAATGAATGAGATGTACAGGATGAAAGGAGGTAATTGAATGACTGAAATAGTAATGGTATAAAACATGAATAAACAAGTGAAGGATCTAGCCACTATCTCTGTGTTTAATTGACTGCCACTGCTCTTCAAGAAATGCCTATCTCCTTGAAGAAGTTCTGTTCCTCTCTGCGCATTTCCGTATCTCTCTGTTTTCTTGCTCACCTTCCTTGCTTTCCATTTCCCTCCTAGTGTTTGACAAGGTGTTTACTAAAACCCGCTTTCACAGCCATATCTACTGTACTATTGTCGTTGACATCTTTTGATGATCTGCTTCTATCACTGCTTGTTTGTCCCTACAACCACACCACCCACCCCCCCTCCACCTCTCTCTCTCGCTATGTCTCCGCCCCCCCACACACACACCTTAAACCAGCTTATATTTCAACTCTTTCTTGGACTCGAACTCAAGTTCTGTCGAAGGGTCATGAGGACTCGAAACGTCAACTCTTTTCTTCTCCGCTGATGCTGCCAGACCTGCTGAGTTTTTCCAGGTAATTCTGTTTTTGTTAAGGATCTAGAGGCTGGGAAAGGGGTAGGAGAAAAGCAGATGCATACCACCCCACTGAATCATTCACACGTTCTCATGGTGTCATAGATATCTTTTATTTGCCTAATTTCTCTAATATCCCTTGCTATTCTCTGATGTATATCACTTCTGTCATTCAATTATGTTTTGTTCTCTACCTAATCATTTTACAGTGTGTGGTATTTTATTCCCCACACTTCCTTTACCCTTGCTGTGTTTCTCCTTATAAGCTATTTATCTGTAACATTTTACAGTCTTGACAATGTTAAATTCTGGTTTTATTACATAGAATTCTTATACTTTGGGGATAATATTCTAGAACCCCACCTGCTTTTCTGCAAAAAAAAAATGAAACTGAAAGCTCTTGACTAAAAGATGAAAACAAATTTATGCTGAAACTACATTTGGACATGAACTGAAGTCACACCCAATATTCAACTATTTATATTATACAAAACATTAAAAGTGTATTTTTGCAGTGATTTACTTAGAAATATTTCAAAGGGGATGTGAGCATTGAACTTATGGAAGGTGGGGTCTCCCTCAACACAATGGCAAACATCTCCATTTCTGACCTTATGATGAAGGGAGATCATTGATAAAGCAATTGAAGATGGTTGGGCTTGGGACGCTGCCTTGAGGAATTCCTGCAGCAATACCCTGAGACTGAGATGATTGGCCTCCAACAACCACAACCATCTTCCTTTGTGCTAGGTATTACATCAGCCATTTGAGAGTTTGTAGAGAGCCCATCGCCCCCATCCATCCCCCCTCCACTCCTAATCACCCCCCCATCTCCCCCATCCCCCTCCACCCCACCCCACTTCCCACCCTATTCCCACCCCAAATCTCTTTGACTTCAATTCTACCAGGGCTTCTTGAAGCTACACTCAGTCAAATGCTGACTTGATGTCAAGGGCAGACACTCATCTCACCTCTGGAATTCAAATCTTTTGTCCATGTTTGGACCAAGACTATAATAAGTTCTGGAGTCTCGTGGTCCTGATGGATAGAACTGAGCATCGGTGAGCAGATTATTTGTGAGTAAGTGGTGCTTGATAGCATTGTCAATGACACTTTCCTCACATTGCTGATGATTGAGAGTGGGTTGATGAGAACAGATTGGATTTGTCCTGATTTTTTGTGGACAGGGCATACCTACATATGAACATACGAATTATGAACAGGAGTAAGCCATTTAGCCTCTTGAGCCTGCTCAGCCATTTGATAAGATCATGGCTGATCTGACTGCAGCCTCAACTCTACTTTCCTGCCTACCTTCAGTACCCTTTGACTCCCCTGTCAATCAAGAATTTATTTAAGTCAGTCTTAAAAATATTCAATGGCCTTGCCTCCAAATCTCTGGGGAAGAGGATTCTGCACAGTAAGGACCCTCTGAGAAAAAGAATTTCTCCGCCTGTCTGTCTTAAATGGGAGACCCCTTATTATTAAACTGTGCCCCCTAGTTCTAATCTCTCCCATAAGGGGAAACAGCCTCTCAGTATCCACCCTATCTAGCTCCCTCAGGACCTTATATGTTTCAATAAGGTCGCCTCTCATTCTTCTTAACTTCAATGGATGTAGGCCCGACGTGTCAAATCTTTCCTCATAGGATAACTCCGTCATTCCAAGAATCAGTCGAGTGAACCTTGTCTGAACTGCTTCTAATGCAATTATATCCTTTCTTAAGTAAGGAGACCAAAACTGTACACAGTGCTCCAAATGTGGTCTAGCCAATGCCCTGTACAACTGTAGCAAAACTTCCTTCTTTATTCCATTTCCCTTACAATAAACGATAATATTCCACTTGTCTTCCTAATCACTTGCTGCACCTGCATACTAAACTTTTTGTGATTCATGTACCGGGATACCCAGGTCCTTCTGTACAATAGAATTCTTCAGTCTCTCTCCATTTAAAAATATACTATTTTTCTATTCTTCCTGCCACATTATACCTCATCTGCCAAATTTTTACCCACTCACTTAACCTATCAACATCTCTTCGCACACTCCTTATGTCCTCTTCACAACTTACACTCCTACCTATCTTTGTGTCATCAGCAAATTTAACTATACATCATTCAGTCCCTTCATCCAAGCCATGAATATAGATTGTAAATAGTTGAGGCCTCAGAACTGATCCCTGTGGCATTCCAGCTAGTTACAGCTTGCCAACCCAAAAATGTCTCATATATCCCTACTCTCTGCTTCCTCTTAACTAACAAATCCTCTATTCATACTAATTTGTTACCCCTACACCATGAGTTCTTATTTTGCATAGTAACCTTGTCAAATTCCTTTTAGAAATCCAAGTACACCATCTACAGTTTCCCCTTTACCCATTTTGCTTTTTAATTCCTCAAAGAACTCTAATAAATTATTCAAGCATGATTTCCCTTTCACAAAATCATGTTGATTACAATGGGCCATAACTTCCAATTAGCGTCAGAGAGAGATGGCCTGCAAGAATTAGAAGGAATACATACATACTTACCTGCCCTTGAAAATTATGCTAACACTTCCATTTGCCGGAGCTGCTTGGGGCTTGCATCAAAAGGCTCCTCGCGGACCCCAGCAAAGTGCAGTTGAGATGGATTCAAGGAGGTCATGCACCCTTTTTTTTAACGATACTAGCAGCCGTAAAGCAGGCAAGTTTAAAGGGCTAGTGAAATCGACAGGCCAGTGAAATTGACAAGACAGGGAGAAGATAAGTGCCTAAGGTCAGTGGATAGGATTTGGGAAATCAGACAGTGGAGGGGATCGCAGGGCCGGCGGGGGTGGGGGGTTCAAGCGGTGGGTGTAGGATGGGAGGGCTTGGAGGTCAGAGGGTGGGAGAGCCAGATGTCCGTGGTCAGAGGGTCAGAGGTTGAGGAAGTGGAGGGGGTCGGGGGTTTGGAGGTCAGTCTGGGGGAGTGGGGGAAGGGTTGGTCTGGGTGTTTACAGCAATTACCCAGAAGTTAGAAGTTTTAATTCTTCTAACTTTTTCTGAGCAACCATTGATGTAACCTTGGCGGAACCATCCAAAGTTTGCGATTTAAATTGCATTTTTGGATGGTTCCCAGAATAGGGTAATTGTCCAAAGGAAGTTAGCACTTCTGGGCAATTGCTATGCAAACCTTTACCCGGGAACTTCTGAGAGGAATTCCCCAGCGCGTCTTTGGTGTAACCCCCCCCCCCAAATCTGACATTGGGGAACTCGGAATTTAGGCCATTAAGATTTTCTAGGTGCCCTGCTATAACCACCTTCCAGCATTTCCCCTATGACAAATGCTCGGCTAACTGGCCTGTAGCTTCCTGCTTTCTGTCTCCCTCCTTTCTTTAAAGAGGAGTTACATTCACTATTTTCCAATCTGATGGGACCTTTACAGAATCTAGGGAATTTTGGAAAATTAATAACAATGCAGCCACTGTGCTGGGTGTGCTTTTCTAGTGTCAAGTCACTAGGCCAATGCCTGGTGTCTCATCCAGTTTTATTCTTATTAAACATTTTCGTAGCAATTTGAAACAACGGAGTGGTTTAGTCAGCCATTTCAGAAGTCGGTTAAGAGTCAACTGCGCTGCTGTGGGTCTGGAGTCACATGTAGTTATTGTGGGGATTTGGACTCTGTACAAAACCCCAGAGTAAGAAAATTCTTGTTGAGGAATAGCCATATTGGCAAAAAGGACAATCGCTAATTTAGATTGCAAACTAACAAGGTTTATTGGCCAATAAAGATTGACACTTAACATTTCATGGCCCAATGCATAAGTTTAACACTTGTCGATTTGTCTTTCCCATAGATCCTGGGACATCTGGGGTTTTCTCTTTTTGGTTCCTTGAACCAGTCTTAGACTCATGATGCCTTTGAGATTTTAACTTAGCCAATTTAACTAGAATATACATATAATCCCTTTGCAGCTTTAAGGCTTCAACTATAGTGGGTCTTTTTCCAACCTATAGCTTCCCAGGCTATCTTAACTGCTGAAGCTTCCAGTCAACCTTAATTGCTGAACCAAAGACTTCACAGCTGCCTGCTGAGTAATCTCGCTCTCTGATGGAAACAGCTTTCTAACAAAGGCCGTGGCTTTCCCAAAATGACTAAGATTGTGCTTTACTATTGATTGTTCCTATCAAGACTTGAATGTAACAACTTATCAGCGGCTAAGTGGTTAAATGTTCTCTATTCACTCTTAAGGGATGGCAACTCTGTCTAGCTTGGACCCACTGATCTCTAATACTGGATTCTCACAGCAATCCTCAGCCCTGTGACAGTTACTTTAGTCACTAGCTAAACTGAATACTGGATTGCTACAGCAACCCCTCAGCCCGTGTCAAATACCTGTGGAGTGGCAATGTCTTACGCCAGTGCTAACCTCCTGGCAAGTGCCCTACTCCTAATTTTCTCTCCTGACAAATGCTCCCTTCCAAGTGACCTGTGACAAATGCTAACCCTTGGCAAGTGCAAAGATGTCAGTGATGCACCCCTATTGTTATACCCTCTTTGCAGGTAGCTTTCTGACATTTTTCCCCAAAGTACATGCATCTGGGTGAACACAACTAATGACTTCTAACCCAATATTTGCAACTCTTTACCAATGAGAAGAGTGGTCCTAGTGCCCCCACAACAATCTAACCTTAATTTGTATCTCTAGCTGCAAGTCCTCAGAACATCCTAGGCTCAAGATCATGCTTCTAACCAATCAGGTTTGCAGCCTCGGTGTCCCTTCTAACTGCTAAATTACAACTTTTATCTTTGGCCGGAAACCTTGGAACACCTAGTCTTCAAGCCACCTTGCTGGCCAATTAGCATTGTAGCTTTAGCTTCCCTTTACTGCAAAGCTAAACTAGCTGATGCCTAAATTGTCTTCAAGTTATATCATCCCAACATTCCAACTTTGCTTTCTGAGGCACTTATAACAGGATCTGGAGTTTCCCAGAAATCCTGCCAAATATGTTGCGTTTTGGCTGAGTTAACAGTGTCTGCTGGAAGCCTGTGTACTTGTCAATGCAATACTGGATTCAAATCATGATTGATCCAAAGGAGATGGAGTGCCATTTGAATTGGGAGTGTCAGAAAAGGAGATTGCCAGCTAAAACAGCCTGTTTGTTTCCCCTGGTCTAGCAGACAGGCCTTTTGCTGCTCCAATATTTCGCCAGAGTTGTGCAATGGACACTGCAGAAGTCCTATTACTTTGAGGTTCCTATCCTAATATGTGGTAATTGTGACAGGATCACCAACGGAGTCCCACCCTGCCACAGGACAGTGGCATATCTGCATTACTGGAATTTTTACGCTCTGCTTTACAAAGACTGGTAGTTGTTCGAGAACTATTTTGGCATAAATGCTGAGAAGCTGCATAGCTAGCTAAATAATGAAATCTGACCCTAATTATATTATTAGAAGCTGTAAACCAACAGGCACAGCTGGCATCAAAACAAAACCGGGCCACAAGATTGGAAGGGGTGCAATACATATTGAATCCCCACCATTGGTTCCACTAATTATAAATATGTTTCTTATAATAGATTGGAAAATATACCCGACTATCTTACTGCAAAACATACTTAGTCACTCAAGTGTTTATGCTATTTAAATAAAAGGATGCACCTTACTTGCTGGAATTTCAGCGAAATGACAGTTTTAAAATAGTAAAATAGAACAGAAACATTATAATTCATAGCAATAATTGAAAACATTTTCTGACGATGGTGTTGACCATCGTTCATTATCCCTGAAACAGTGGAGGTAAATGTTGAGACTGTATGTTTGATGCAGGATGTCAGTGTGCTAGTGCCTGGCTGTACAGTTGGGTGACTAAAGCATTAAGTCTTGACTGCCGAGTCAGTAAATGTAGGGAGAGTGTGAGATGAGATTTCAATATAATGTGCAAAGCTATGAATTATGATGGTAACAATGATACCCTCTATGATTAGAGTGTCATGAAGAGCCCGTTAATACAAGTTAGTTTAGGATCAGTTTAAAAATGACGATGCTTCAGGCAGACACTCAGTATAAAATTTTATTGTGGTACACATTTCGATAATATATAAAACACACTTTTACTCGTGATTTTTGGTTTTATTATGCAGTTGACTTGCCAGCTGCAAGATTAAAATGGTGCCTACATTTTAACTCCAATGAAAATACCAGTTGCAATTCCACATATTGTTACATATCTGACTACGTGCTGTGCAATTTTCCAATGCACATGTACAGTGCAGTTATAAAGTAGAGGTATATAACAAATGCATCTGTAAACTGACAAGCCCCTTCCCTTGGGGAAAAAAAAATCAAAGGTAGGAAAGACTTGATGTTCTTAAGTCCTGGATAAAGTAATGCACTGAATTAAACAGTAAAAAGCACAGATTACAAAAATAACCTCCCCAATCACCAAGAGTGCAGAACACTTTTAAAGCACAATTTCCTTCCCTCCTTTCATGCAATAATTAATTAACAGCTTTTTAGCAATTGCTCTGCAGTTATAAATGTTCAAAAAATCTTGCACAGTTCTTGCATTTAGTGCTGCAAATCCTGTAAACTATTAAAATTTACATGAAACCAATTTCACCAGAAAACTAACAAATCTCTATACAAATCTTAACAGCACATAAATGTCACACTTCTGGATTTCCTACACTTGTCAATACAAAAGAATGCTGATGGTCACCTTCAGTAATGTCATGTCAAATACAAATCTGTAAATTTGTTCAAATTTTTGCATGACAAGGTTATCATATATTTTAAAAGTAACACAGCAGAACCCTGATGGGAGCACTACTAATTTGCTGAGAAATGTTATATTACATAAAAGGTTGGATTGGTACATTGTAAGGTTGAATGGGACCATGTGTACTTGTCTAAATCCCACCGTGTTTTACAATAATTTGGTAAGTCAAAAGTGTCTTCAGAACTGATCTATAAATTATCTCTGGTTGAGAGATTTAGCCATATCCTCCTCCTCCAGAAAGGTGAACAAGTGAAGGTTGAACAGGTAGCGTTACATGATTGCACACAGCTATCATGGCAAGCCCTTCCACCTTGTGTTTTCTTTCTAGTTCCAACCAAAATTAAGTATGCTACTAGCACATTTAAAACGGGTTGATCACATAGACAATAAACAATTTTTAAACCTAAAATTAAGTTGATTAGCAATATTTCTTCAGCTACTTCCATCTTAATATCAAACAGAATCAATAACTTAGGGAATAACACATCCACGCCAATGTCAATGAGGGTAACTGTTTTTCTAAATATGCGACAAACACAAAAACAGCCAAATTCTCTCACAGCAGATATGAAAAATAGTTTTATAGTATAATTAGCAAAGTTGGTAATTTTAAATAGTCAATACATTTTAGCTCCTTATACAAAGTTAAACCTTTACATCACATTCTCATTTAAATATGAATTTACCAACCAATTCCTTTAGGAACTTGCCTACAGCTCATTACTTTTAGGCACACAGTTGTTATGAATGTTGCAAAAAATACATTTATTATTACAAAATGAAGAGAAAATTCTGGATAAGAAACTGTAAGACAGAAAGATTTCTGGCCCTTAGTTGACCACACTTTGAAACAATCATTTTTTTGCACTTATTTGCAACACAAATGTACTCAAGTTCATTAGTACAATTTCCATAATTTTAACAAAATATGTAAAAAGGTTGAGTTCATTTACTGTAGTTGGTAATCCTTATTTTCAGCAGATATTGATCTGTTTCTGCACATTCTGCAAGTACAGTCCTTTAGGGTATAATGTCCCTGTGCGATTTCTGGTCCACAAAGATCATAAATATCACAAAATCCTAGTGAAGGATGCATTCCGAGGCTTCCTGGATTAATGCTGCTGCCCTGTCCAACTCTTCCTCTGTTAATTCTATAGTAACCACCACCCGCACACTAAGAATCCAATTAAAAAGCTATGTTATTTACATTGTCATTACAATGGGTTCACTTGTCTACAGGAGTCAATTCTAATAGTATAAACAATTGTAAATTATCTGTAACAAAAGTGTTCTACAGGCTATTCCTTTTAGTTATGTATAAAATAGGATTGTATACTCCAGTTTTTTGCTTTATTTAAACGCTTGGGATACCAAACCTTAAACTTAGATCCACGAATATGATTCGAAACCAATAAATAAACCAGTAGCGGAGGAGCCTCAGCCTTTGCAATTGTCCAACAGATTTGAAATGTTTGTAACCTGTATGGATGAAAGTGGGGGCTGCAGGGTGGATGAGCAAACTGGCAATGGCACCAGGGTACAGGATGCTATTCAAGCAGGGGAGTGAATACAAATGTAGTGATAGTATGGGGCAGTATGGTATAGTCGGGGATAGTTAGTTCTCTGCGGCCGGGTGTAAGAGTCTAGAAGGCTGTGTTGCCTGCCTAGTGCCAGGGTTCAGGGTCTCTGTTCTGGGCTGGAGGGAAACTTACAGTGGGAGGGGAAGGATCCAGTGGTCGTGGTCCACACAGGTACTAATGATATAAATAGGACTAGGAAAGAGGCTCTGCTTAGGAAGTATGAGCAGCTTAGGGCTAAATTAAAGCATAACCTCAAAAAGGTAATAATTTCTAGATTATTACCTGAGCCAAGAGCAAATTGGTGTTGGGTAAATAAGATCAGGGAGTTGAATGAGTGGCTCAAAGATTGGTGTGGGAGAAATGGGTATCAATTCATGAGACGCTGGCACCAGTATTGGGGAAAGTAGGAGCTGTACAGTTGGGACGGACTTCACCCAAACCTTGGGTAACACAAAATAGGAGAGCTACAGTAACTAGGGCATGTCCATGGATGTTATTTATGTGGACTTACCTCATAAGAAACCATTAACTAAGGATGAAGCTCATGGAATTGAAAACAAATTGTGACTTGGTTAGGAATTTGGCTGAACAGGAGGTGGCAAGAGAGTAGTGATAATTGGTAACAACTCTAATGGTCAGGATGTAACTAGTGGTTTTTCATAGTAATTGGTGTTGAAGTCTCAATCATTCACTGAAATTATTAACTTAAGAGGATAAGTGAGAGAAAGAGAGAGAGATGTATCAAAGTTTACCAAGGATATAAGTATAGATAGTACTGCAAGAACTGTAGATGGGAGCATAAAATTACAAAGAGATATTAATTCATGGGCAGAAATATGGCAAATGGATTTCAATGTAAGCAAGTGTGAACTCATCTGCTTTGGACCAATGAAGGCTAAATTAAGTACTTTCTAAATGGTGTAAAGCTAGAAATAATGGTGGTCTAAACAGACTTGTCCACATACAGAAAATAATCAAAAAGGCTAATGGAATGCTGAGCTTTATCTTTGGAGGGCTAGGACAAAAGAAGATAGAACTTATGCCACAGCTATACAAAGCACTGATTAGACCAAACCTGGAGTAGTGTATTCAGTTCTGGGCACCACACTTTGGAAGAATTGAAGGCAGAGCAGAATGCTACCTAGACTCCAAGTATTAAAATATGAGGAGAGGTTACACAGCTAGGGTTATAATCCCTGGAATTTAGAAAGCTAATGGGTGATGTGATAGAAGCTTTCAAGATATTAAAGGGAAACAGATAGGGAGACACTATTTCTGCTAATTGGGGAGTTGAGAAGGGGGGCAGGGGGGAAACAAGCCTGGCTCTAATATTTAGGCTTTCAGGAGTGAAGTTCAAAATACTTCTCCAGCAAAGGGTAGAAGTGTGCAACTCTGATCCGCAGATGGCAACTGATGCTAGATTGTTTTATTAACTTTAAATCTGAAACTGATAGATTTTTGTTAACTAAAGGTATTGAAGGGTATGGAGAGAAGCAGGTATGTGGAGTTAGGTTACAAATCAGCCATGACATCACTGAATGGTAGAATAGGCGAGAGGGGCTACATGGCCTATTCCTGTACCTTTGAACTATACCAAGCAAGGACTCAGTGCCTGGAGTGGAGAGAAACAGATGGGAAAAATAATCCTCAGGAAGTCAGTCCATAAAAATGTCGGTGCTGGAAGAGGTCATTAATGACAACAGGTTTTACGGGATCAAATATAGCCTTTAGCTTCTACATTGAAATAGATGGAGTGGGATAGATTGGTTTTACCATAGATCGTTCTTTAATTAAAAAATTTCCTTTACTGCAAATGAAACAAAACTAGCACAGGAATGAAAGAGAACAAGGACAAAAATTGCAGGAACCTAAGTTAATGGCAACCAATGCTGAGAAAACTAGTCAGAAAAATAGCGATCATCTTTACAATGGCTTGGATTTTGTGGTGGCAATACTGCACTGAAACTAACAGCAAATTTTGGAGGCCACGCATGCACAGAATAACATGAAAGCCTAGAAGGTGATTCCATGCTCCTTCAGAGGGTTACTGTTCAACCAGATTGCAATTAATAGGGAAATATAGAATTGACCAGAACTTCCATTCTTCTGTAAAAGCAAAAAACTGTGGATGCTGGAAATCCAAAACAAAATAAAAATTCCTGGAAAAACTCAGCAGGTCTGGCAGCATCTGTGGAGAGGAGCATAGTTAATGTTTCGAGTCCGCATGACTCTTCAATAGAACTAAGGAAAAATAGAAAAGGGGTGAAATATAAGCTGGTTTAGGGGGGTTGCTGGGATAAGAAGAGCTGGATAGAGGGCCAGTGATAGGTGGAGATAACCAAAAGATGTCACAGACAAAAAGACAAAGAGGTGTTGAAGGTGGTGATATTATCTAAAGCAATGTGCTAATTAAGGGTAGAAAGCAGGACGAGCAAGGTACAGATAGCCCTAGCAGGGGTGGGGTGGGGTGAAGGAATCCATAAAGGCTAAAAGGTAGAGATAAAACAATGGATGGAAATACATTTAAAAATAATGGAAATAGGTGGGAAAAGAAAAATCTATATAAATTATTGGAAAAAACAAAAAGGAGGGGGAAAATCGGAAAGTGGGTGGGGATGGAGGAGAGAGTTCATGATCTAAAATTGTTGAACTCAATATTTAGTCTGGAAGGTTGTAAAGTGCCTAGTTGGAAGATGAGGTGCTGTTCCTCCAGTTTGCATTGAGCTTCACTGGAACAATGCAGCAAGCCAAGGACAGACATGTGGGCATGAGAGCAGGGTGGAGTGTTGAAATGGCAAGCGACAGGGAGGTCTGGGTCATGCTTGCGGACAGACAAAAGGTGTTCTGCAAAGCAGTCACCTAGTCTGCGTTTGGTCTCTCCAATGTAGAGGAAACCACATTGGGAGCCACGAATGCAGTAAACTAAGTTGAGG
This sequence comes from Carcharodon carcharias, assembly GCF_017639515.1. Lineage (NCBI taxonomy): Eukaryota > Metazoa > Chordata > Chondrichthyes > Lamniformes > Lamnidae > Carcharodon > Carcharodon carcharias. The sequence continues at coordinate 43,853,771 of NC_054470.1, forward strand.
GAAGTGTAAGTGAAATGCTGCTTCACTTGAAAGAAGCGTTTGGGCCCTTGGACGGTGGGGAGAGGGGAAGTGAAGGGGCAGGTGTTGCATCTTCTGCTTTTGCATGGGAAGGTGTCGTGGGAGGGGGTTGAGGTGTAGGGGGTGATGGAGGAGTGGACCAGGGTGTCACGGGGGAGCACATTCCTTTAGATAATATCACCACCTTCATCACCTCTTTGTCCTTTTGTCTGTGACATCTTTTGGTTATCTCCACCTATCACTGGCCCTCTATCCAGCTCTTCTTGTCTCAACAACAACCCCCCCCCCCAATCAGCTTATATTTCACCCTTTTTCTATTTCTCCTTAGTTCTGTTGAAGAGTCATGCGGACTCGAAATGTTAACTGTGCTCCTCTCCACAGATGCTGCCAGACCTGCTGAGTTTTTCCAGGTATTTTTGTTTTTGTTTCCAATCTTCTGTGGTTAGTGCCACTTAAAAAACCCTTGAAAAAGTTACACCATTTTGAATGAAGTGTAATTGGGTTTTTAACAGCATGCAAACTTCATAATTACTGCTAAACACCTTAATTGAGCCTGAAAAGCCCATTTTATATTTCTGGTTTGTCAAATTTTTCCATTAAGATTAAAAAATTATATTTTTATTTTATTTTTAAAAAGATCTTTATTTTCGCTTCTTTCTTTATCCAATTGTTACCATTTAATTTGCTATCTGAAAATCAAGTGCTTTTAATTTCTTAGTCTGTGTGTAAATACTTCAATGTGATTGCTTATCTGCTTGTTGATGCCACTGCTGCTGCATGACAAGAGATTCACTTGATCTGGTGTCAGATTTAAACTGCCATTCACACCAGAGGATGTCTGGGCAGCTTTCTTGCTTCGCCACTGACCACAAAATCCAGCCTATTACAACTATTATATAAAAACGAGCAACATTTACCTTGGTGGAGGCAAAATCTTTTCTTCCTTGTCCAAGTAGCGTGCTTGAGTTAATGCAATCCCTCGATTCATGCACTGTTAAAACATATCACAATTAAAACAAAGTAGCTTAAAAAAGCATAACATGTAGTGTAAATATCAACTGCTTCATTCTACATCCTTATAGGATTTAAGTTATAAGTAGTATTTTATTAAAGTTTGCCACACATGCATTAATATAAATTGATTCCAAAAGTTGTGTGCAAATCAAGCACAAATTCACAACACAATTTTGTCAATTGTTAATTCTGAACTGTGAAGAGCATACATATATAAATACAATTTTCAAACAGTAATTTAATCTTTGATAAATATTAATTACCCTTCTGGTCATCTGAATTCAAGCACTGCCTTTCAGTCATACCTAGATATCTGTCGCATGTACTGCGCAAGTCAACTTCACAGTCCCAAACATTTTACTGTGATCAGCCTTCACTACTAAACTCTGTCAACAGATTTACAATTTTGGAAGGGGGTGAAAACAGCAAACCTATTTCATGTTTATTACAAAATTTAAATGGTATAAAATAAATATACACCAGAGCATGCTGTGCAATCTTTTTCACAATAGTTAACTGAGATTAATAAGAGCACTTTGTGTCAGGTTCAGTGTTTAACCATTCAAAACATTTGTGCATTGCTGCTTTAAAAAAAACTTACATAATCAACAATTTCCTGAAGTAGCTTAACATCATTTTCTCGTGATCCTCTGCTCCTTGCCAGCTGCAGATGAATGGCTGGAGAAAATGGCTCTCCCACAACCTTCAGACCTGAGATGCTGTAATGTAAAAATATAAAATCAAAAGAAATTTCAGCATAATTCTATTCTATAGTCTTCTAAAATTATGAAGGATGTAGAGTCATAACAGAAGAGCTGCTAAGCATATTATTTTTTCAATTTAACTTTAAATGGCTCACAATATTATAGTTCACTTGGCTCAGTTAGTCAAACTCCTGTAATGGAGTTAGAAGGCCACGAGTTTAAGCCCCATGCATCAGGACCTGGGTTTCTAATCGAGACCGACACTCCAGAACAGAACCAATGTTGGCCTATTCAGGTAAATATTGAAGTCCCCGTGACATAGCTCAAAGAGCAGAGCTCTTCTGGTATCATGGCCAATATTCTTCCCTCAACTAACATTTGTAGTTTTTTTTTAAAAACAAAGCTACAAATATCAGTCCATAAAATCACACCAGTTAGTTTAATATAAATTCTCCCTTTGTGGCATGATCAAGTGCTGCGTCTATCATAGTATCTACAATGCAAAATAGGCTTAATGTTCACATAAGAAAACAACAATTTGTTTCAAATTATTGAGGTAAAGTGATAATTAAAAATAAACATAATTATATAATAGATTTGCTGAAAGCTTTAGATATGCTAGCCAGTAGTTAAACAGTTACAAAGTTCAATTTCACACTACTTTAACACACAAGTACTTACCCCTGCAATGCACAATGAATTCGTTGACATTTTTGTTTTAATAATCTGAAAATATCTGCAAAACAGTTTAAACATTTGTATTTTGTTATGTTAACAGATGTAACTTAAATTGCAGATTCATACCTAATTGTTAAATGCTTACAAAAATTCACTCATTCAGCAATTGTTAGGCCATAAATAGTGCTTTTACTCCAAAGCATTTAAGACCTATGAATAGAAATCAACTCACTACCACTTTCTCAAGGGCAATTAGAGATGAGCAATAAAAACACAGCCCATGAACAAATTTTTAAAAAAATCATTCTGACTTCAAGTCTGGCATTATATTGAGAATTTTTTTTTAATATTAAAAATGCCAAAGTTTTTTTCATGGCATTTGGAAAGCAATTACTGCTGTCAACACAGTTAATACCAAAGCTTTGCCTAGCTGAAACCAAGCACTTGGGGACACATATGCATTGCACTACGATGGCTCTTAAGTTTGACTTCACCCTTTCTGTAGAGATAAAATCAGTTTACAGTTGCTATTTCCTTTTGGGATTATAAATTAAATGTAATCGTGGACGGGATTATGCTGATCTGTGATGTATTACTTTGGTGCCCGGACAAGCAAAGCCATATGAGACTAAATTAGCTCATATTAAATCAAAGTTAGTAATTTCAATACCTGGATCGTCTTCCATAATGTTGAGAGCCTCAATGGCAGCAGAAGCAAGCATTGGTGGTAAAGATGCTGAGAAACAATAACCTTGTCCAGAAAGCCGCTTAAGGGAAGAATATAAAAATGCATTAATTGAAATGAATCTTTATGAAAGCTTACCTCAAGGATATGATGTTTAGGATTTCAAATAAACCAACTTATTGTTTTCAAATTAACTGATGAAACAATTGCATTAAAACAAGAGATTATAAAATGAACAAAGGCAAGAATTTGGGGTTCTTTATATAATGTAAATCATCAGTTTGAGCAATAGTGACAAATCTATAAGTCAACTGGTTTAATAGAGGATCATTCCCAGAGCAGATTCATTTGGGAAAAATAAGTGATTTTTAAAAATCTAGTAGGGACATGTTTCTATCTATAATGGTGATCTTTTAATTCAATGAAGTAATTTAAAAACTTCATACTTTCCTTTGTTTCTGAATTTTTATCCCCATTGGGAAGTTTTCCTTTCACAGGTGCCAGTTACTTTCTGCTAATTCACCAATGATTATGTATGTACCTCAACAGTGATGCTGGTGGGGTATCTGATTGTGAGATCAGATCTGGTGGTGGTGGGGGGGCGGAAATAGACAATTTAATGTGTAAACTTAAAAGGAGACCTACCTGGTGATCAATAACAAATGATCTTCCACAGCAAAATCCTCCAATGGAAGCCAATGAGTTCTCCATATTTGCACTTATAAGGTCTATGTCATTAATCTATTATTTGAATGGAGAGGAAGAGGATTATCAAATTTTTGCCTCAAGATGGAAGCATCTATTAAAAACAGCATATGGTTGCATCATTCAGAGGGCATTGATACTAAGTGATTGCACTGCCAACAAAATTTCACATCCTGTGTCACCTGCAAAGTACCTGGTTTTGATTCCCCATGTGCAAAACCATGGGAGAGGATTAGTTACTTAGGAAACCGAAAATACAACATTCAAAACTACCTGCTGCGCATTTTATATTTATGTAACATCTTACATCTCAGAAGCACAAACTTTACCATGCACCCCCACATGCCAGGGTTTGGGTGTTGCTGGCAACCAGGATTTATTGGCTTTCCATCGGTAAGTATTGGCTCTTCTCTAGTTGTTTCATATTCCTTAATGACTCTGTGTTGGGGCCACAACTTTTTAGCATATTAGTTAACTTAGATGATAGAATAGAAAGCCACATATCCAAATTTGCTGATGACACAGAGATGGCAAAGTAAACAGTGTAGATGGAAGCAAGGCCCGGAGAGTGGGGGTGCACAAGGTGCAAAATATTGGGTCCGGGGCTCAATTCTCAGCTTTTGCTTTCCCAGTGCTGTCTCTCTGCACAGGTAGCAGACAGCCATGTCTACAAGCCACACTGAATCCATGTCACAGCTCTGAAAGCTGGCTGCTGTCCCTAATGCGATGGAGCTTCTGGACACAGCATGCCAACTGGCTGCCTCCAGGGAGATCAATCAGGGAGGCGCATCATTGCCAGTGCATCCTCCTCTCCGGGCCCTGGAAAACACACTTGCTGTGTGCAGAACGCCCAAGCATCTCAGATGAAGAGGATGCAGCTCTGGAACAGCATGGACCAATGTTGCAATGATGTGGATGAAGTGGGTACATGAAAATTGCATGAGCTCCTCCTCGATCTTCCCCTCCACTTCCCGTGTGACCAGGACTTGGTAGTCTGTCTCTCTCTCTCGCTCTGCTTCTTAAGCAACAAGGCAAAAAAAAGTTTTATAGTTAGCTCAGCTGCTTGGCAGGTTTTGATGGTCATTTTTAAAATGATCAATTATCACTCATGTTTTAAAATGACCAATTTATTGCCTTGACATTTAATTTTTTTTTGCTCAGCAAGTTGTTTATGTTTTCTTCATCTTTTTAAAATTCATGTTAATGCTGTGCCAAACCAGATCTCAAGCAGCTGCTGCTGGGTTTTCTGTTGAAGGGGAATGAAAGGCTCACAAGAAGTCTGATCGATTTTGAAGGTTGGCAAAATGGGCTATTTTTGGTCCAATAGAAATGGGAGTGTTGGAAATGCGCAGAATGCCTGGCAGCATCTGTGCAAAGACAAACTGAGGTCAGTGACCTTTTGTCAGAATTCACCAATTCATGGGCTTCAAGCGTTGAGTATGTTTCTCTCTCCACTGCCTGGCTTGCTGAGTATTTCCAGCATTTTCTGTTTATGTTTCAGGTTTCCAGCATCTGCAGTACTTTTCTCTCCTATTATATGCTCCAGTGTAGTTAGTTTCAATTTAAAATGAGAAAATATTTATCAGTCAATGCAAAGCGTAATTATTCTATTAACAAAGTCCACTATGTGGATAGAAACAGCACATTATTGCGGGTGAATTAAATGGTGCGACCTTCCTGGAAGGTTTTGCAATTTTTAAATTTGGAAGTGAAACCAGGAGTCATATGCCAATCAAATATGTCACTGTTAGTTCAAGATATTCTAATTTGTACATTCGATACTATTTGCTGTGCTTGAGAGGTTCAAGTGTTTTGGATGTTGAACAAAGCCAGGTCTAATGAAGTGGCGCAGGTTGCATAATATGAATCACCAAGTTGTGTGTAATTATCTGACAAAGTTGAGGTTATAAAGTGCATCATACTGAAACCTGCACTTTCAATTGGTTTTATAATTAGAGGCAGAGAGTACAAAAGTCAAGAAATTTTGCCAAACCCAAATAAAATAGTGTGGCTCCACTGTAACTAGGGTTCCCAATTCTGGGCATCCAAAGGATGTGAAGGCTTTGTGGAGGGTTCAGAAGAGATTTACTAGAGGGATGAGGAATTAGACAAGCTGGAGTTGTTCTCCTTACAGCAAAGAAGTCAGAGGGGATTTGATGAGGTGTATAAAATTATGAAGGGTTAGATAGAATAAATAGAAAATGTTTCCAATGGCTGAAGGATCTATCATCAGATGGTCCAGATTTAACTTCATTTAAGTTAACTGGCAAAAGAACCAGAGCTGACAAGAGGAAAACCTTTTACGGGAAGAATGATTAGGAGTTGGAATGCATTCCCTCACTGATATTGTGGTGGATACAGATTAAAATTAGAGTTTAAAAAGAAACTGGATAAAAACGAGGAGGAAAAAAAAAATAGGGAACAGTAGGTGGTTGGGTTTGGGGTGGGGGGGGGTGATGTGGTAAGAACAACTGGATTTCTCTTCGAAAGAATTGGCATGGACTCGATGGCTGAATGGTCTCCTTCGGTGTTGCACTATTCTATAGGACCCCAAAGCACATTGCGAAGGTGCTTGACAGAAGCTGTCAAGGTAAAGGGGGGAAATAAGGGGCCCAGAAACAGGAGAAGAACCAGGGCTCATAATTTTTCTCTATGGCCCTGGATGGAAGCATAAAATTACAAAGAGATACTGAAAAAGTGAATGGGCAAAACTATGGCAAATGGACTTCAATAGAAGCAAATGTGGGGTCATCTACTTTGGAGCTCAATAGAATGGAACAGCATATTTTCTAAATGGAAACACGTTTGAAACAGTGGAGGTCCAAAGAGACTTGGGGATCTAGATACAAAGGTCATTAAAATGTCATGAACAGGTACAACAAATCATAAAAGGTTGGCCTTTATTTCTAGAATACTAGAAGACAAAGGATAGAAGTCATGCTTCAACTATACAAAGCCCTGGTTAGACCACTTCTGAAGTACTGAGAGCAGCTTTGGGCATCGCACCTTCGGAAGGATATATTTGGCCTTGGAGGAAATGCAGCATAAATTTACTGGAATGGCACCTGGACTCCAAAGATTAAGCTATGAGGAGAGATTACACAAACTAAGGTTGTATCCCCTTGGTTACAGATCAGCCAAGGTCTAATTGAATGGCAGAACAGGCTGCAGAGGCCGAAAGGTTTACACATATATTCAGGAATATGTGGACAGAGTTGGAGAATGGGACTAATTGGATAGCTCTTTCAAACAGTTACCACAGACACACACTGGTCCAAATGGCATTGTTTTTGCTGTAAGATTACATGATATATAGGATAGAGAGGAAGGTTTTCTTGGCAAACCAATTCGTTTTTTATGACAATCTTACTGCTTCACTGTCACTTTAGCTGATACCTGCTTTTTATTTCCAGGTTTTTTTCCAAAAACTGAATTCAAATTATCAAACTGTCAAGGTGAATTTGAAGTCACACTATTTGGTACACAGCTTTGGATTACTAGTCCAGTAGCATAGCCATAATGTTACTGTAGCAATGCAATCAGTGTTCTGCAAATCTATTTGCCTACAGGATGCAAGAAAGAAGAACTTACATTCACACCAAAATGTTCAGTTACACCTCGCCCATGCTCTCCTAGAACGCCAAAAGATAAACTTTCTTCCAAGAATATCCGCACTTTGTATTTATATTTTAGTTTTACCTGCAAAGTAAGATATATAAACTAATTTTAGAACATTCAAAAGTTTTAAGAATACCAGAATGCACTAATACTTCCGGTTTCTGTCATTACAGTGGTTATAGGCTGAATTTTCCCGTCGGTGAGTGGGGCCCACTCACCAACGCGTAAAGTGACATGCAGTGACATTGGGCGTGCATCCCAACGTCACTACTCGTCATTTAGACTGTCAGTTCAGCGGGCGCGCATCCGCACACCCGACTGTCAAAGGCCTATTAAGGCCATCAATAAACTAATTGAAGTTGTTAAGAATGCTGCCAATCCAACCTTGAGGTTGGCGGGCAGGTGAAGAGCCCAGGCAGCCTTCGCATTTTTCACGAAACCTCAACCACGGTTGGGATGAGGTTTCATGAAGGGTTTGTTAATTAAATGAAAAATTTTGAAAAAATTAATGGACGTGTCCCAGCTCATATGACAGTTTCACATGAGGAGACATGTCCTTAAAATTTTTTTCCACCTTTATTAAACTTTCTGCAACTTAAACTAATCTCCATGCCTCAGGGAGGTTTCTGCGCTCTTTCACATACATGTGTGAAAGAGCGCAGGTCCCGACTCAGAGATTTCCACCCCCCCGCCCCCACCCCGCCCAAACAGGGAGCACACAGCGCTTCCAGGTGTGCGTCACGCTGGATGGGCCTTAATTGGTCCGCCCACGTAAAACGGCAGCACACACCTGATTGGGGGTACTGATCAGATTTGCGCTTGTTCCCACCCGCCCCTGCACAACACCACCAACCCCCCCCACCCCCCCAGCCCCCCCACAAATGGGGGGAAAATTCTTCCCTATATTTCCACCCTCACAGACTAGCTATCCTTTCTTTGAATTGAAGGAAATACAGGTGGTTATTTTTTTCTCTTCCCTTACCAGTTCTGGGAGTGGACAAATGTATCCGGTATTCATGTACAATCCTTCCACTAAAAGAAATCGTCGGGTTACACGTGCTTTGCGAGGATTCTTGAAAAAATAATTTGAAATGCATTTTGAAAATATATACAGCTAACAGGTGGAACACACTTTAAACAAACTACTCTTGTTATTTTATTTGGGTACAACAAGGTTAACTGCATCTTACTTTCTGGTCCTCAAGTTCCTGTTCTTTCAGTAGCCGTTCCAGGTCATCCATATCATTGTGTTTAAAATATTTTATGCTGCTACGTGAAGCTTGCAAACCTTTTTGAATGGCAAAGCATGCAGCTTCATCCCTGTAAAATAATTTAAACCACCTAAATACAAGTCCTCTTATGATGCAGGAAGTTTCACCACAAATATCCCTTTCAAAGTAACAAATTGAGCACCAATTTTTTCTGTCAACTTTATTTAATAAGATCCTGAAAAAAGGTAGCCTGTGGCAGCAAGGTATGGTAGCCATGTGTCTGTGGGGGCATGACAACTGAGCCTGATCTCTATCCTTACATGATGTTCAGCTATGCATTGTTCCCAAAGGAGGGTAATTAGTAGCAGGATTTCCCACTCTCTAAATCAAAGGCACTAAAAAATCTGTAGTTCCCTGTCATCTTTGCTGAGATCAGTTAATTATGTACCATGAGGATTGAATCTGATGCTTTCTTGGTCCATACTGCTAAACAACTCATCACAATAACCATTAAGTTAATTTTGTCACGCTTTTAATGGTTTAATTCAAACAACCTGACCAATGACATCAGGCAGAATTGGCTTGGAGAGATTGCCACTGAGTAAGGAAGCAAGTTAATAAGACCACTGAAGTGTTTTGGGTTAATGACTTGCTGTGTCATGTTGATTCAGATTTCTCATAAAATTCAGACTCAAAGATAGAATAGCTCCATTAGACCGAATGTCTCACCGCAATAACCAGTCTGTCAGGTGGATGAAGATGATTCAATTTTCGAACAGTACACAATCAACTGATCTTGGCCAGGATGATGGCAAGGGAACTACAGATTTTTCAGTGCCCTTAATTTAAAGAATAGGAAATCCTGCTACTGATGGCCCTCCAGAAACCTCTGGGGAACTTCACATAGGTGAACATCAGGCTCAGTTGTCATGTCACCACAGACACATGGCTACCACACCTTGCTGTCTTATCAGACTAGTTGCCCATCCCAAAACGCTGTTTATAAAAATACAATTTTGAAGGTATCACCTTTAATATTTCAAGAGAGGAGTTACCAAACAAAATGAAATAACGTGTGATATATTCTGCCACTTTCCCATACATTACTTGAGGTTAGGAAAATTAAACAAAGTAAAGACATGTCTTTACTGTACCCATCTCATACTGAAACTACATTGACAAGCTGTTATAGGAAGAGACCAGAAATAAAACATTGCTGTTAGAGGTCTATCTGGACATAAACAAAGGCATTTTGGTGAATTAATATAACACTACTTAGAGTGGACAATGCCATATCACTCGCAAGCACACAGGTCTCAACCAAGCCTGTTATGATCCTTATTCCACCATTCCTGAACATATATTCTTCATATGTGAAGCATATATTAATTTTGTAGAAACAATGAGATTTCCTGATTAGAAAAATATACCCAAAACCAAAAGTTTGAACAAAACAATTTACACAATTTTGGTCTGACAGTACTTGTAAAAAATAAATTCTGGTGTTAACTCAGTTGAGATATAAACTAGTCTAATTCAAACTTGTGTTACATATGCAACAGCTAATGCTGCTGTGGCAGAGTCCTCCTTCCTCTATGCATCAGGTTTACCCATTCCAAACAGGCCTTGTGGGTTTGATAAAAGTAACATGCTGGACTTTGTGGTCAACAGCACCATTTGCTACACTGGCACTTTTCCTTGGACTTATTTCTTCACTTGAAGTTCCAGTCAGCCAAACATCCAAAAAGCATAACACATTCTACAGAGAATCTGGGATGTGACAGAACAGGACAAGCAACTTTGTATTGCCTTAAACAATCGGTTAAAAGTTTATTAATGAGGGGCACAGAGTTTAAACTAGGAAGTGTCACCTGGACAATTCAATCAATGTCAAAGCAAAGTGAGGGAGATAAAGGTTGAATTGAGATAGCGATCAAAGAGACAGAAAAAAATACATTTTTATTTTTTAAATCTTCAACAATAAATAAAATCTGAAGGAATGAGATCCCACAAAAAGTTAATTTTCCAATGCCAGGGAGGCTTTTTAAGCAGTATTTACATTACATGTTAAAAAGTTGGTTATGGACAACTTTTTCTGCTGAAATTTAGTATCTGTCAAGCAAGTATGGCAAAATTATGCCATTCCATTTATTTTTTTTTTTGGAAAAATATACTTTATTCATAAAATATCTGAAAAAACATTACAGAACATATCAAAATGGCATCACAAAAAGTGCAATCATATTCAACTTTTCCACATAGATCATGAGGTGCTTCAATACAATCAATGAACATTACAGACATTTCAATATGGTCATTACAGACAGTCAGGCAGTGCAATGGTATTCAAGTTTTCTACATAGGTCACATTGCACACTGAGGTGCTTCAATACAATTATGATACATTTAGTATTCACTGCATACATTCCTTGTGAGTCATACAGCCCAAGGGGTCTATACAATTCACAGCCCCTCGGTGCACTATGGCAGAAAGGTCTTAGACGGCGACCTTTCCCCATTGTGCCTTTGCAGCGGCTGCCCCAAGCTTTAGAGCATCCCTCAGCACGTAGTCCTGGATGTTGGAATGTGCCAGTCTGCAACACTCAGTCGGGGACAATTCCTTGCACTGGAAAACCAACAAGTTTCGGGCAGACCAAACAGCGTCTTTCGCCGAGTTGATGATCCTCCAGCTGCAGTTGATGTTTGACTTGGTGTGCGTCCCTGGGAACAGCCCATAGAGCACAGAGTCCTGTGTCACAGAACTGCTCGGGATGAAACTCGACAACAACTAGGGCATCTCTCTCCAAACGTTCTTTGCAAAACGTACATTCCACAAGGTGGTGAACAATAGTCTCTTTCCCACCACAGCCACCTCGATGGCAGCGTCTCCTGGAGTGTAGGAAGGATCTGACGGGGAGGCTCCTTCTCATCACCAGCCAAGCCACATCTTGGTGCTTGTTGGAAAGTTTTAGCTATGAAGCATTCTGCCAAATGAGTGACAGTCTGCTTGGAGAACCATCCGACAGGATCCACCATCTCATTTACCGACAGGGCCTCTAGGATGTTACATGTCGACCACTACCTGAAGGACTTGTGGTCAAATGTGTTTCTCTGCATAAATTTTTCCACGAGGGACAGGTGGCATGGCACAGTCCAACTACTTGGAGAGTTCCACGGCAGCGTGGCCAGACCCATCCTGCGCAACACCGGGGACAGGTAGAACTTCAGCATGTAGTGACACTTGGTGTTTGCGCACCGGGGGTCTACGCACAGCTTGATCCAGCTACACACAAAGGTGGCCATCAGGATGAGGGTGATATTGGGCATGATTTTCCCCCTTTTATATAGGGGCTTGTACATTGTGCCCCTGCGAACAGAGTCCATTTTCGACCTCCAGATAAAGCAAAAGATGGCTCAGGTGATCACCACCGCGCAGGAGCAAGGAATGGGCCAGGCCTGCGTCACATACAGCAACACCGTAAGTGCCTCACACTTGATGACCAGGTTCCTACCCGCAATGGAGAGGAAGCGTCGCTCCCACATGCCCAGTTTTCTTTTCACCATAGCCATTCAGTCCTTCCAGTTTCTAATGCATGCCCTGGTCCCTCCGAACCATAGCCGCAGCACCTTCAGGCTGCCTGACCTGATGGTGAAGGAGACAAAGGGTAGGGGTCAGCCCAGTTCCTAAAGAACATGGCCTCACTCTTGCCGAAACTTACCTTGGCTCCTGAGGCCAGTTCCAACTGGTCACAGATGTTGATCGGTCTGCGCATCAACAGCTGATCCGAGCAGAAGACGGTGACATCGTTCACATACAGGGAGGTTTTAACCTGAGTGCCTCCACTGCCTGGAATCGTCAGTCCTCTTATGACTGGATCCTTCCTGATGGACTCAGCAAAGAGTCCTATACTACAAACAAACAGCATAGAAGGAGAGAGGGCAGACCTGCCTGACTCCAGATTTAATTGGAAAGCTTTGTGATTCCTACCCATTGATTGAACCTGTGCTACTGATGTTGGGTAGAGCAGTTGGATCCAGTTGCAGATTCCATTTTGGACAGCACATCCACCATGTAGGTGTGTGATACTCGTCAAAGGCTTTCTCCTGGTCCAGGCTGATGAGGGAGGTCTCCACACCCTGTCCTGTACATATCCCTGAGTAGCACGAGGCTGTCAGAGATCTTCCTGCAGGGTACAGCGCAGGTCTGCTCAGGGTGGATTACCAAATCCACAGCAGACCTGACCCGATTGGCGATGACCTTGGACAGAATCTTATAGTCCACATTCAACAGTGAGGCAGATCGTCAATTTCTAATTTCCTCCCTTTTCCCCTTCCGCTTGTAGATGAGAGTGATGATGCCTTTCCTCATGGATTTTGACATGCTGCCAGCCAGGAGCACACTCTCATACACTTCTAGCATGTCTGGGCTGATCCAGTCCCACAGAGCCAGATACAACTCAGCCGTTAAACTATCACTTCCGGTATTTTTAATCTTCTCGAAGGGCTCAAGGGCCTTCGTCAGGAGTTAGCGGTTTGTCCAGACTCTCCTGTGTACTGTCGTCTAAGGCCTCCGTGATAGAGGATAGGAAGGACTGGGAGGCTGCGCTGTTTGTGGGCTTCACGTCATACAATCTGGCATAAAAGGATTTGCTGATCCTCAAAATGTCGGACTGTGATGACTTTACTGAGCCAACTTCTTCCTTCAGACTACTGATCAGAGAGCTTTCTCTGTGTACCTTTTGGAAGAAGAAATGTGAGCACATCTCATCCTGCTCTATGGAACGGATTCTGGACCGGAAGATGATCTTGGAGGCCTCCGAGGCAAAGAGTGAGGCTTGCTGGCTCTTCACCTCTTGTAGTTCCTTCTTGACATCAACCCCCATCGACTGCAACCGGAACAGGTTCTCCGTGTTTTTCTGGAGTCAGGACATTTCCCTCTATTCCTTCCTAGTCTTCTGGACACCCTTGAGGGTGAAAAACATTTGATGTTCTCCAGTGTGTCAGGGACTCAAAGAGGGGTTTCATGGTTCTCCAACCTTTGCAACCCCTCGAGTTCCTCAACGTTCTTTGGGGTCAGCAGTTGCACATTCAGCTTCCATGTCCCCTTGCCGACCCTCTGATCTTCCTGTAAGTGACAGTCAGCCAGTAGGAGGCAGTGGTCAGAGAAGAACACCGGCTTGACGTCAGTGGATCTGACTGTGAACGCATGGGACATAAACAGGAAGTCTATTCTGGAATGGCTGTTTGCTCTGGCCATGACCAAGTGTATCTATGTTGCTTGCCATCTGCAGGGTTGCTGAAGACATCGCGCAGCTTGGCATCCTTTACTGTTTCCCTCAGGAGCCTGGACGTGGTGTCCAGTCTGCTGTCGGCCCTGCTGGATCGTCCAGCTGTACCGATGATGTAGTTGAAGTCACTGCCCAGAATGACTGGCCTGGGAGTCACCAGCAGCAGAGGGAGCTGAACGACCATCAGCCCCTCGCTGTTTTGAGCCGGAGTATAAATGTTAATTAACAGGAATGGAGCATTCTTGGATAATACGACTGCTACGAGGAGGCGCCCACCCACCACCTCCTTTTCCTCGGAGATGGTGAAGTTGCCTCCCCGCAGCAGAATACCCAACCTGGAGGAACCTGAGTCGTTTCCTCCTGATCAGGTCAGTGGTCCATGGGGCCACCATCGTGACCATTGCCTGTCAGAGCTTTGATGCAGTATCGCACACTCCTGCAGAAACAGGTCAGCTTTGACCTTGGCAAGGTAATCCAAGGTTGCAATACATCATGTAGTAGGTTTAATGCTACTCATGTTAATGAATACAATCTTTATCTCCATTTTTAAAGCATTTTATCACTTACCAAATCTGTTATCTTTGAGAGTTCCAGTGCTTTGATCTGCTCTTGCATACCCATAATGTTTGCAAATTGTCTCACTTTGGATGGGCTGAGGAAACCGTCTTGAACTGCCCCATTGGAGATGTTACGCTCAAGTGGCATCGGGGGGTTCGTGCAAGGAGCGAGGTTTGAATTGTTCTCTGTTGGAGAAGTCTCTCTGATCCAGTTCCCCTCCAGGGTGTTGCTGCTCCCGGTTTCCTGGAGCTGGAGTGTGCTGAGCACTTCATTGCTCCCAGCTTCCTGGGGCTGGGATGCTCTGGCCTCATCAGGTTGAGGGCAAAGTTTGGGTGTGTTGGTCTCTTCATTGTCTCTAATGTTCTGGAGCTCGGGTGTCTCCTCTCCAACTCCCTAGAGCTTTGCCGCTCCTTCTGTTGGTGCCGCCCTTGACCTCCTTCATCCGAAGAGCGGCAGCCCTTATCATCCATGTTGGATGGGAGTTGCTTCTTGCCACTCATTTGGAAAGTGGCTTGGTCCCTTCTTTTTGGTTTTCTTCACCATCTACCATTCCCCCAGTTGATTATCTGCTGGTTCCTTCCCCCATTGATTCAATCTACTGAGGAGTGGAAAGTTCAGTGCAGTTGCTTGGCCATCTGCTGCCTCAATGCTTCTCTTCGTCTTGTCTCTCTCTGTTTCCTCCTTTGTCCCATTGTGCTCGCTGGAGGCCTTGGTGGGTGGAGGTTTGCACTGTCCTTGGTAGTAGTGATACTGACCATTTTGTTTGCTTGCCCCTTGTTGGCTTTGGCTGCCTGTGCATAAGTGAGGCAGCATTTGGGGCAGGTCTTGTAGAGGTGGCCTGCTTCACCATACAGGTTGCAGCAATTAGTCTGTTTGTAGTACTTTGTCTGGTGTCCTTCCTGTTTGCAATTCTTGCAGAGGACGGCACTGCAGTTGGCCGCCACATGGCCAGATTTGCTGCATAAGCGACAAGGTTTGGCCTGCCCAGCATAGATAAGGTAGCCATGGCTTCCGCCGATAGCAAAGCTGGAAGGAGAGTGGAGCATTGTTCGCTTATCATACATCTTGAGTGTGACACTGACCTGGGGTTTGCTGGCCCAAATCCCGAAGGTGTCTTTGACCTCAGCGTAGTTCCTGACCTTGTCAGTGTGTCTGGTGAGGAAGGTGAGCACATCGGCAACAAAGACATGGGGGTTATAGAGGTGCACAGTCACCACACAGTCCCGTTGCAATGGCAGAGCAAAGAGTGGCTCCACCATGAGGATTCTCATCTGTGGGTGGTCTCTCCTCTCCACGAACACTTTCAGGAACTTGACCCAGGCAGCAACATTCTTGAAAGTCACATCAAAGTATTCAGCGCTAGGGAAGTCTTGCAGACAGTAGATCTCTGCAGCTTCAAATCCACAGGACTTCAAAAGGATTCTCCTAATGAAGAAGGCACGGTCCATGGGTGTACCTCCTTCACTGCCACCCTAACAGTGTTCCATACCCCCTGGTTTGGAGCGCAACTGGTTGCAGCCATCACTTCTAAGTTCCTGATGCTTGGTACTGAAGCCTGCACATGCAGAAGCAACTGATAAGAACAGATACTACACCTGACCTTAGCCAAAAGGCCGAGAAGTAGGCCCCGAGTCAAGGTGACCAGCCCTGACATTTCTGGATGAGATACCAGTCTAACGCAGCTTTTGGAGAAACAAGGCATCAGTACAGTAACCTCTTGATTTCCACATTTAACTGGGCATGTCCAGTCACTGGAATCTACAGTCTGATTTACATGTTGATAACAGTGAGAACCGCTAGCCTCACCGCAAAATCCAACACAGTGATTTTCGAACTAAAAAACTTGCCAGAGATACCAAAATATGTCACTGTTGGGGAATTGGAAAAACTCCAGAGAAGGTTTATAGATCAGAATGTCACGATATAGTTCCCTCAAGTTTCATCACAGAAGTTATAGATAAAATCTCAGCAATTTTAAACTGTATTAGCTATTGTTCCATTTTATTCATTTGTGCCAATTGGGGAAAGCAGCTAACTTAGGCACATGCACAGATTAGGTTTACATCAGGCAAGAAAAAGACTTACACAAACACCAGATCTCCTCTCTTTGAGTATGCTGGAATGGCACTGGCTATTGTAGCAAATCCATATGAGTAAATAATAGCCTCTTCTGTTCTCATAAACTTGGCAATTCTATCTTCTAGTTCTAAATGAACATCTGAACAAAAACAGAAGCAGGAAAAGTAAAATGTTGTAAGCATGAACTTAAATGTCAACATACGTTTCAATTTGAAGGTGATCCAAAGTCAGATGTAAACTACAGTTGCTGGGAGTCATAACCATGGTATTGTACTAGCTAGCAACAACTTGGAATATGCAGAAAGCAGACTAAGGAGATAGAAGTTTCAAAATTATTTTTTTATTTCTATAAAATCAGTTTATCAGTTTTGCATTTATCCCCACACCAGTGACCCACAACATATATACGGACCTGAGTTTCATGAATGGTGGAAACATGATTTTGGATTGACTAGTACAGTCAATTGGGACAGAAAACATTCATCCAATATAGGTCACGCTCATCAGTTCAAGGGGGAAAAATGGACCAGAAAGCAAGATAAGGCCAGGATCAAGCAATCACGTGGGGAAGTGGAAGTATGTTGAGTGTGACAGTGCAGTTTTGTCAGGTGCTATTTTAAACTATTTCATACACGTCAGCTTTTTGTTATGTCACTGCCATCATTGTATCTGCCAAGTTTTGCCAGGGGTAATCTAACAGAAAAAAAAAATCTTAGAAGCACTCAAAATTATAAATGTAAAGCACGTACAAACTTTTAGTGAAATAAATGCTCAGAGAACTGAAATATGAACTCTGTGGTACAACTGATGTCTGCCTTTGGGAATCCATAATGCCTACGTTCATTATCTATGCTTACTCTATCTCTAACCTCCTCCAGCCCTATGAGATCTCTGTGCATCCCTGATTTTCATCACTCTAACACTAGTGACCATGCCTTCAGCTGTCTAGGCTGTGAGCTATGGAATTGCTATGGAATTCCCTCTTTGAACCTCTTTGCCTCTCTTTCCTCCTGGAACACTCTCCTTTAATCCTACTTCTTTGACCAGAATTCTGCCCTAACATTTCCTTAGCTGGCTTGATGTCAAATTCATTGATAAGGCTCCTTTGAAGCACCTTGGGATGTTAAAGGTACTATATAAATGCAAGTTATTGTTGTTGATCATATAATCCAGTTCATTTGCATGGATTATACATCCAATACCAAAAAAAAAATGGATAATGGAGGTGACTTCCTGGACAGAAAAAGCCAGCCAGGAAATGCTTTTGAAGGCAAGAGGTCAACAAAAAGGACAAAACATTGTTTAAAGCAGCTTCATAGCAAATTAAACTTACCCAAATACTGAGTGGGAAATCAGCAGTAGAGAAGCTACCGGAGGGGACATGTACTTAGAGTTGGTGCAGGACTTCTTTCATACTCCTTTTGTTGAATGACCAAAAAGTCAAATGTTTGTTCTTGATAGAAGCATAGGAAATGAGCTATATATGGAATACACATTTAGATTTAGGGAGCATCTAGAATCCAATGATCAAAATCATCATTTGGTTTGAAGTGTTCATAAGGATATGGAGAAAGGACATTATTGGAAAAAAAAAATTAAAGAAATTTTACTGGAACTCAAAACATGGCAAATTTAGAGTGGAGAAATGGGAACACTCAAGGAACAGTGGCAGGGGCTGTAATCAAACTTCATGCACATAAAGATGGAAGAGCAATAGAAAAACAAATTGGAAACATTTAAGAAAGTACAAATAACCTGGCAAGGAGGGAAGCTGGAAGAATTATATTTAAAAAAGGCAAATTTGTAAAAAGATCATTGAAGCATGAAGAATACAAATGCAGAAGAGGTGACATTACAGTAAAAACATTTCTTCTCACTTTTTTTTTAAACAAAAAACAGAGAGTTTTGATAACATTTCCATTACTAAGGGGGGGCAAGACAATGATGTTCAATGATGGGAATGTTTATGATAGGTTGAACGCTCTTAAACCAAAAGTATGAGTTCCAGATACCACCCAGTCACGTTTTTTCAACGAAGTGAGAATAGAAATTAGTAAGAGCTTTTTAAATAATTTGTTGAAGGGTCATGAGGACTCGAAATGTCAACTCTTTTCTTCGCCGCCGATGCTGCCAGACCTGCTGAGTTTTTCCAGGTAATTCTGTTTTTGTTTTGGATTTCCAGCATCCACAGTTTTTTGTTTTTATCTTTTTAAATAATGGTTGTACTTGAGGATTAGAAAGTGGCAAAATGCAACTATCATTTAAATAAAATTCATGAAATGTGATTGCTCCGTGGAAGTTTCAGTTTAGCTAGCCAAAATGATATATGGATCTTGGGAATCCAGGTTATAAGGAAATATTAAGGAAGCTGGATTTGGTCTCAGTGGAAAATCAGAGGTCTTAAAGTTAGCCATAGAAGTTGTCATAATTAGGTGAAAGGAATTGATCAAATTGCTCAGATTAATCTTCTAAAAGCTACAATAATCACTTTAAAGTCCAGGAAATTAGAAGTAAATACAAAAGTCAATCAGAACTATTTCTATAGAAGAATGCCCAGATCTTCTGGTCTCTGGATGGTCATACCCCAGAGCTACCCAGGAAGATGTGCTAGGGACCCCTCAGAAGTCCCAATGCAAAGGACTCCGCAGGAACAACCAAGAAGTTTCAACTTCTGGAGAGCAATTGCTCCCACAGAGTCCAGAACCCTCTGAAAAACTATGAGTTACAGTCAGACACTTCAGGAAGTTGTGACTCACTTACCTGGATAGTTATCCAGGAAATATTAAGATTGAAAAAACACCATGTCTGACTTCTGGGTAATTATACAACTGGCCACCCAGCAACCACCTGCCCCCTCCCACCATTGAACTACTGCTCCCGACTCCTTACCTGACCCTCTGACTCTTCCCTGCCTCTCCGACCCCACCCGACCCCTTTGACGCTCCATCCCCTATCTCGGACCCTCTGACACTCCCACAACCCCTAAGACCCTCCAACTCCTCACCCCAACTCCCTAACTACCCAACCAAACCCCCAACTCCCCTAGCGATCGTTGACTGACTCCCCACCAACCTGCACCTACCACCCTACCCAGCTGACATCCTACCTATCCTACCATGTACCACTCTACACACACTGCCACCTACCCACCCCTCTCACATTCATTCATTAACACAGCGAAAAACTAGTGAACTGTCCCACAGCTTTTCACCATGTTACTGAATGAAGACTTACCGAAATACACTTAGTGCTGTAAAAAGGGGGTGTGACTTGGCTTCTCTCAATAATTCTGCCCCACAAGGAAGGACTCCAAGAACAGGTCTGCTCCACATTTCTGAAGAGGCCCGGTTTGGAAGTCCGGGGCGGAAACAGAGAGCTCCAGTGCTGTGTTAAAAAAACAGAAGTGAAGTGGCGATCTAATGGTGATTGTAATTCCTCAGCTGATTCGGCTCAATAATAAGTCATCAATGAATCAAATAGCACCAACGGGCTCAAAGGACAATTAGCTCAGTTTCTAGTGTTACGGTTGCAAGCCTAAGATGGTTATGTTTTAAACTTCCTTCTTTACTTCAAAGTAAAATGCAGCAGTGGAAAGCAGCTTGTGATTGCCAACTGGTTTTACCCGTTGACAAACCCATGTGATCTGGTTGCCATGGACACAGGGGGCTCAATTCAAGACTTTTGGAAGTCAGATGCCACATTAACACCTGGACACTAAGGAAATCGCAGCTGGCCTTACTTTGTGGAGAAAGAAGATGCAGGGAAGCTATTGCTGGGAGAGCAGAATGCTGGTGAGAAAGGATTCCCTATTTGAAGAGATCATCCTTGTAGAGATTTAAACACCAAGTAGGGTGCTTTGCTGCTTGAAATCAATTTGGTTATACTCAGGAAGATTAAGTGAAGGGACTTTTAAAGGGCCCTGGAATACTTGCCCTGGTGTAGGAGGGGAAAGAGAGCCTGTTGAAATGCTGGGGGGGATTCGAAACTTTAAAAACAGGACTACATTTCTGTAGATAGTATGCTATAATGTATAAATGTGCCTTAGGATTATCGGTCGTGTTAAGAAACTTCTAAGTGTCATGAACATGATATTATGACATTACAGATTTTAAGGATGACTGTTTTAAAAGGTACGTTTCTGTTTTCAAACCTAAATTGAGTTTAAAAGCCTTTTTTTTTCCAAAATGGAAGTATAAACAGGCAACCTAGCACCTTTCTGCGTTTGTTCAAACATTGTTAGACTCATTTCTAGAGCTGGCTACAATGAGTCATTAAAATGCAAAGACTCCTCCAGGAATGTCCACTGAATGCTCTAAAAGATGAGAAAACCTTTTGGCTTCTAAGGGAATAGGAACAGGAACTTGAAAGAATCTCAACATAATTAACTCCCTTGCTTGTTTAAAACAATTACTTATTAAAAATTAACATAGAAGCCAGCTTTGTGTTTTTGAACTGTATAAAGGCGGCTGTAAGAAGTCATTTTGTGTGGCTGTACGCAGAGAATCTAGAAGACCTCAGGAAGTCAATGCCAGCCCACAGCTCTCAGCTGAACTATGAACATCATGTGAGAGCTGTGTTTCTCTCTGCCACTGGGAGTTATAGAGTAGGGCATCCAGAAAGTCATCCCTGGTCTGCTGAGAAAAAAAAGGCAATCTTCACTACCTGCAGTTTCCAGAAAGGACAAGAGCCTATTACTTTCTTCTGATCTATTGAGTGCACCAACAAAAGAAAACTCCAACTCTTCGAATTCCCAACATATCATAGCTGCAAAACCAACCTTCAAGCTTCAACCCCTTCACTTCAGAAAGAAGGAATTCAAGTAATAGGCCTGCAATGATATCTCACAAAGATGAGATTTCAGGTCAGTCTCTAAGTATATTTTTTCCTTAATCTGCATTTTAATCTTTATCTATATTTTAGTTAATACTTCAACACTTTTGTTCAAGTATCTTTCAGCAACACACACACACGCTCTTAGTTCATAAACCACTTTGAGGAAACGCCTTTTATGGTCATGACACTAAGGAATACCTGTTCTGTAGTTTACTTCGTAGGCAACTAATACCTTCTTCAGTCAATGTTGATTTTAGTTTGTTTATTACTGAAAAAGTCTTAAAATGTGGAATCTTGTGCGGTTCTTTAAATCGGTCACTGGGAATTCAAATATCTTTTTAAAAGTTAATGGTCTCTATGGGGATCAAGACACTGAAGAAAAGTAAAGCAGAGAAGTTTGGACCAATATCAATTGATAAAAGGACCACAGAAAGAAAAACAATGACTTGCATTTATATAGCACCTTTCATGATCTCAGGTCATCAGTGTTTTACAGCCAAAGATGTACTTTTGAAGCATAGCCATTGTTGTGATGCAGGAAATACAGCAGCCAAATTCAACAATTTCAGACCATAATCTCCACCCCCATTTTGTTCCCTGTTTCTTTGCAGGTTTCTGTTTTTTTCTTGTTTTTGCTTTCAGACAATAGTTGTTCATCATTCTGCTATTTGTACCTTTTCTAGACATTTTTTTGTTTATTTTCCCATAATCAGTCCCTTTGGTCCTGCACCACCAACTCTTTTGTTATTTAATCTCTCCCGTTTTCCACCCCTCACAGACCGTCCATTTTGTTCTTTTTCCCCACCCTCCCCACTTTCACTTGCTTAAATCCTATTACATTTTTACCCTTTCCCAATTCTGATGAAATGTCACGAACCTCTATTTCTATCTCTACAAATGCTGTCTGACCTTCTGAGTACTTCCTGCATTTTCTATTTGTATTCAATAATGATTCATAATCCAAGAATAAATGAACAGTCTATTTATATTGTAGAACTGTTTTCATAGAAAATATCCTAGTACTCTTGCTACTGAATTTGCCTTTACACAGTGAATAGATTTGGGAACAGTGGATAATTGCACAAGTTAATTTAATGCTTTAGTCAGTACAGCCAGGAACTTTTCTGATACCAAGCAAAGATCAGTACAGAGCTAAACGCAAATGCATTGCCAACACAAGCAAGAAAGATGAGAGTCAGCCTAATCTGTAGCCACACCTTCAATGTCAGATGAACCTGTGCCATTGCTTGCACTAGGGACTAAGGAAAGCCCCTTTACAAGGAGCAGTCTGTGCTTCTGCTAGCATTGGTATTACCATTTTATTCAGACTACCCCCATCTGTGAAGTAAATTTGGAATAAGACTCATGATGTAATGACAGCTGCTAAAAGTACTACTACACAGATTTGCAAGAAGATAAAATATGATCTGTATCTTAAAAATACAATTTGGATTGGCTTTCAAATAATTTTAACTTACCAAATGTTCCATAAAACCCTCTTGGCCCACATGTACCAACACCATATTTTTGCAGTGAAGCCAAAGCTACATTCTGTAGAAAGAAAAATGTACTTTTTTAAAATGTTGAATTCAATTAGAATTTAAAGCTTACTCATCTAAATTTAAATTATAGGATTCCATTTTCAAACTAAAACTTTGTATTATCAGAAAACTGTAATGAGAAACATAGCATGTAATCATCTTGCTGTAGACACTTTCGTACTCAATCTTGAATCTCATATTAAGATTAGTTGACCCCCATTGAAATCCCATTCACCATTTACATTACAATGGAAGCTCATTTTGACATTGGTTTTCATTAAGAATTACCACTTCAAATTTCCTCGCTCTTTTATAATCCACAAGTTTATTCTAAAGCTTATTTTCCTTAGATCAATACAGACTTAAACTCACCTTTACTTTTTCATTATCTAGCAAGCCAAGGAAATTAAAGGACGCAAAGTTTATACACTCTTTACCATTAACCACTATGTTGTGAGTTGGAGGGCTAAAAATAATAAAAAATAAAGTTAGAAACAATTCACTGAAATTGATCAAGCTCAGACAAAAAAGGTACAAAACTTTTACATCAGATATAAAATTATAAAAGAAATTTAGGTTTATTTGAAACCAAATTCCAATCCAAGAGAAGTGTTTCAAAATGCAACATAGTTAATGACATGCAATTCAGGTGATCAAGTGTAAAACACGGAAAGTCTCACAACACAACACTGTGAACCAGTATCATAAACTGGAAAGGGATATTTTAAATATTAATTGCAATTTGCTTCCCAATCTCTTCTGAAGGCAGCAATCCAAGCTGGGTCCATGTTCTACAGGCACAAGAAGCCTTCAAGTGTCTCAGCCACCCTTTGTTGGAAGTGCAGCTGAAAGTCCAATTAAGTTACAGAAGTTACTGCAGGAGATCAGAGAGAACTCTGGACCAACAAGGCTCTGTAGATTAATTGAGATTTAGAGGGCTCCCCAGCCCAGGAGGTTAAAGTCAGCTGCCGTGCTTTTAACGCAATCCTGGCTGGGATCAGTTGGTGTCACAGGCAGGGTTTACTTTTAAGACCTTCTCAGTCTCTTTGGCTCAGCACAATGCCATATAATACCTGGAGGAAAAGGGTCATTGCTCTGTGAAAGCACAACATAAGAAACAAGTGACAGATGGCCCTGTGGAGGCACACGGCTGGGAAAAAAAAATGAATAAATAAAAAATGAAAATGAATGCAAATAAAAATTGAAAAAAAATTGATTAAAAAAAGATGGAGGGGAGAGCTTATGGTCTGAAGCTGCTGAACTCAATGTTAAGTCTGGAAGGCTATAAAACGCTTAACCGAAAGATGGGGTGCTGTTCCTCGAGTTTGCATTGGGCTTCATTGGAACATTGTAGCAGGCCAAGGGTGGACATGAGAGCAAGATGGCATGTAGAAATGGAGAGCGACAGGAAGGTTTGGATCATGCTTACGGACTGAGCAAAGATGTTCCGCAAAGTGGTCATCCAGTCTGCCCAATGCCCAATGCGGTCGCATTGGGAGCAGCGAATGCAGTAGACCAAATTGAAGGAGGTGCAAGTGAAGCACTGTTTCACCTGAAAGAAGTGTTTGGGGTCTTGGCTGGTGAGGAGGGAGGAGGTAAAGAGGCAGGTGTTGCACCTTCTGCGGTTGCATGGAAAGGTGCCATGGTAAGGGGATGAGGAGTTGAGGGTGATGGAAGAGCGAAACAGGATATCAGAGAGGGAACGGTCCCTACGGAACGCTGACAGGGGTTTTGGGGGGCGGGGGGGTGGCAGGTGGTATGGGGAAGATGTGTTTGATGGTGGCATCATGCTGGAGTTGACAGAAATGGCAGAGGATGATCTTTTGAACACAGGGGCTGGTGGGGTGAAAAGTGAGGACAAGGGGAACCTATCATGGTTCTAGGAGGGAGGGGAAGGGGTGAGGACAAAGGCGCGGGAGATAGGTCGGACACAGTTGAGGGCTCTGTCAATCACAGTGGAGGGGATCCCTCAGTTAAGGAAAAAGGAAGACTTGTCAGAAGCACCATTTTGGAAGGTAGCATCATCAAAACAGATGCAACGGAGGTGGAGGAACTGGGAGGATGGGATGGAGGGCTTACAGGAAACAGGGTGTGAGGAGCTGTAGTCGATGTAGCTGTGGGAGTCAGTGGGCTTGTAAAGCATATGTTTGCTTTCGCAAAGCACTGAGCCTTGTTCTGAATTTTTCCAGCATTTGTTTTTATACCATGTAATACCTTTAGTCAGCGAGCCATTAAGAAAAATGTGCTTCAAAATAACGTTACAAAAAAATGCATTTTCCACTGATCCATATAATTTTGTTAAAAACAAAAAAAAATTAAGACAACACCATTTCAAACAGGTTAAATTTTTGAGCACTGTATAACATTTGCACAATTAGAAGCGAATATAGTAAAATTGTAACATAGCCCCAAAGTGAATTCCATACCCCGAGACAACGTTATTGTTGAGGGCAGGGTGGTCTTTTGATATTGGCGGGACAAGTGGTTCTGGCTGCCATTCCTCAATGAGTTCTTCTTTTTCCTGGCAGAAAAGGCACAATGTAGAATAAATATGAGAAGTTGCAATACCAAGATGTGCAACGGGTTTAAAAAAAAAATTCTACTGATTACCTTTTCTGTCAGGTCGGAACGCTCCTGAAGTTTGTAGGTTTTGGAGAAAAGTAGCCTTACTATCCACAAAATGAGAATACCTTCCAGAATTAGATGGTAAGCTGGGGCCTAATGTGCACAAAAAAACTCAATTAACTATATGCCATATTGCTCAATGTTATATCAAAAGAGAATAGCTTTACTGTGGCAAAAGTTATGGAATATAATTTATTCTCCAGTATTTATGTTCTACATTACAATATCAGTGCCATTTTCATCCTAGGATTACATCGGATATGTGGCAGAGAAACAGGCCATTTGCCCCAACCAGTCCATGCTGGAGTTTATGCTCCACTCCAGCTCCTTCCTCCATCTATTCTCATCTAAACCTACCATTGTAACCCTCTAACCCTTTCTCCATCATATGATTGCCTATTTCCCCCCTTAAATACATCTATATAGTGGGTGTACCTACATTGCATGGACTGCAGCGGTTCAAGAAGGCAGCTCACCACTACCTTCTCAAGGGCAATTATGGATGAGCAATAAATGCTGGCCTAGACAGCGACAGCCACATCCCATCAATGAATAAAAAAATTCATTTTATCCACTCCTGTGGTTGCGGGTTCCACATTCTCACCATTCTTTGGGTAAAGGGCTTTCTTTTGAATTATCTGTTGGGTTTCTTGGTGACTATCTTATATTGATGACCTCCAGTTATGCTCATCCCCACAAGTGAAAACAGTCTATCTTCACTCCAGCAAAACCTTTCATAATTTTAAAGACCTTTACGAAATCACCCCTTCGTCTTTTTTGAAGAGAAAAGAAACTCAGCCTGTCAAGCCTTTCCCAGTATGCATATCCACATATTTCTGGTATCATCCTTGCAAATCTTCTCTACACCCTCTCCAATACCTCTATCTTTTTTATAATAGGGTGACCAGAACAGTATATAACTCTTAAGTGTAGTATAACCAAAGTTTGATCATTGCAATCTACCCAAAATATCTGAAGTGGCAATTTACAAACTCAGAGGTCTGATAAACCTCCCTCTCTAAGTAAGTGCTTCATCATGAGTTAGAACAAGCACAGAGGTTAATTGTTGTTTTTCAGAAAAAAGTGCAGAATTCCAAAAGTAACAAAGATTATTAAAACCAGCCTAGAGAGCATTTATTTCTATCAATTCTGCAGCAAAAGAACCCCATCAATTGGCTGATGCTCATTCACCCATCTAGCATGAAAACACTGTCGTGTACGTTATACACAAGTCCCAAAGCCCAGATATTTGGTGAGTTACTGCACATTTCTTTATGAAAGGGAGACACATGACCATCAGTGAACAGGCTAGTCAGAAGTCAAGTAGGCAGGAGAAATTATTTGGAATATTATAGCTTAACTGTATACACTGTGACTTCCAAGTTTACTTTTAAAATGCTTCAATAAAATTATCACTGGTAAAGCATTTGGTTGAATAATATCTCACAACTGTCATGTAGTAAATGCTTTTGTAAGAGGGAATGCAATGATCAATGTCAATGATAAATTCATTGAGACTATTTTGTCAGATATAACTGTTAACAGTATTGTAACTAATGTACATGAACCTGAATCATTTTTAGAACAATTATTATTTATTTTGCTCAGTTCCGCCTTCTTTTCCCTTCTGGATTTCTGCTGCTTTCTCACCACTTCACTGTCAGCATTGTTCGCTCTGAAGTCAAAAAGCAGAACAGGTTTCTGCCAAGAGTCAAGGTAAATTTAAGGAAATCACATACACTTGCATTTAAGAGTTATTATTATTTAAATCTGCAACATGTCAACACAAGGAAGGGAAATTTTAAGAAAAAACTACAAATGAGTTAGGGTCGGTGGGGACAGGGGAACACAAAGCAACAGTCAGAAACAATTAGAGTTCCGGAGGGGTTGCAAGATTGGAAGTGGTGTCAGTGATAGCGAAGAATAAGGCCGTAAAGGAAACAGAATATAAGGATGACAATTTGAAATTTGAGGCTTCAGGCAACGAGAGTCATGGTAGATCAGCAAGATCAGAGATGATGGATGAGTCAGACTTGGTGTGGGATAGAATATGGACTGCAGAGTTCTGGATGAAATGAAATTTATGGAGGGTGAATGGTCAGCCAGGGCTGGACTGGAATAAAGCAACAAAACCCAAAAAGTAATGGGTGCTAAAAATTTGAAATTAAAATTAAAAATGCTGGAAATACTCAGCAGGTCAGGCAGCAAATGTGCAAAAAGAAACAAACTTAACATTTTAGATTGATGGCCTTCCAGAACTAGAACTGGGAGGAGTTAGTGATCTAATGAAACTTTCTCTCAAGCTCTCCCTGATTTTGCATCTCCCCTTGCTGAGCTTATCTTGACCATGTACCCACCGCCTGAGAGAAGAACGAACAAAGGAATCGTCCAGCCAGGGGGTAAAGGAACAAGCAAGAAGGCTGGGCAACTGAACTGTCTGAACTTTCAACTACTCCTGGCTGAAAACCACCAGTCCACGCCCTGGAATTTTATGGAAAACTCTAAACCACAATCCCACCAGTGCACCCAGCTTAGAAGCGTCTCCTCGGCTGATTTTTATTTCCTCAATCAAAAGTATGATTCCATAGAATACCACTTGCTCATTATGGAAGGAGACAACTTTAAGCTTGGAAGCTTTAGTCAGAAGCAGTAATGGCCATATGATTAAATATAAGGATTGCTAGTATTTTACCAGCCAGTTATGATGATCGGGGCAAGACACACCTAAGCCTGATTTTCACTTGGCCTAGGCCTTGGTTAGATCTGAATGGCTTCAAATTTCAGACAATGGATGCTATAAAGTTTTAGAGTGTGATATCTTGAAATTAGGTAATGTTCTAACATGCTCATTGATCCCACCAGACAACATATTTCTGTCCGCATCTTTCAAAATACTGTGATGCAACAGGGAGAATTGAGGGAACCTAAACATCAGAAGCAATTCGATATTTTTACACTGAAGGGTGAGAAGGTTTTTACATTTAACAAACTAGCTGAAGCCCAACAAGAAAAATGAGAAAAAGGTTTTCAATTTAAGTAACAGAGTCCAAGCTGGCCAGATACTGCTTCCCTAACAAATGCAATGCAAACAGAGTAGTGACTGAAGCTCAGTACTGTTTGGACCATAGGGATAATTTGCAGAGGAAAAAAACACTTGAATGGAATGAAGTCAGGTGGGCTTCTGCTTCCCCTTTTCTGTATTGTTCCTTCTACTTTACATTAAAACAGATATTGGTGGAATAAGTACACTCCTTACAACCCTCACCCACATTAAACTATAAAAAAAATGGTTTTATTGTGCACAAGTTTGGAAATGGTAGGTTAAAGGTCAAATGATGACATCATATATAGAGAAAAAAAATCTGGAATAACTACACTCAAACTGGCAAGCCTGTTTCCCACTCTCCTTTAAATATGCCATCACCACCACCACAACCCAAGAAAAACCCCTTGGCCCCACTGTTCTTATAACCACCCCATCTGTAACATCCCTCTTCTCTCCAAGCCTTGTAAATGTTGGCTCCTCCCAAATTGGGAGAGGGTAAAGGAGGCGATGGTGTAGTGGTATTGTCGCTGGACTAGTAATCCAGAGACCCAGGGTAAAGCTCCAGGGGCCAGCATTCAGCAGATGGTGGAATGTGAATTCAATAAAAATTTGGAATTAAAAATCTAATGGGGACCATGAAACCATTGTCGATTGTTGTGAAAAACAAACCATCTGGTTCACTAATGTCCTTTAAGGAAGGAAATGTGTTGTCCTTACCTGGTCTGGCCTACATGTGACTCCAAAACCACAGCAATGTGGTTGACTCTTAAATGCCCTCTGAAATGACGTAACAAGCCACTCAGTTGTAACAAACCGCTACAAAGACAAAAAAGGAATGAAACAGGACAGACCACCTGGCATCAACCGAGGCACCAGAAACACAATGGCAACCATAACCTTGTTGATACTGCAAAGCCCTCCTTATTAACATCTAGGGTCTGGTGCCAAAATTGGGAGAGCTGTCTCACAGACTAGTCAAGCAATAGCTTGACACAGTCATCCTCACGGAATCATACTTTACAGATAATGTCCCAGACACCACCATCACCATCCGTGGGTACGTCCTGTCCCACCGGCAGGACAGACCCAGCAGAGGTGGTGGCACAGTGGTATACAGTTGGGAGGGAGTTGCCCTGGGAGTCCTCAACATCAACTCTGGACCCCATGAAGTCTCATGGCATCAGGTTAAACATGGGGAAGGAAACCTCCTGCCGGTTACCATGTGCCAAACTCCTTCAGCTGAGGAATCAGTGCTCTTCCATGTTCAACATCACTTGGAGGAAGCACTGAAGGCGGTAAGGGCACAGAATGTACTCTGGATGGGGGACTTCAATGTCCATCACCAAGAGTGGCTTGGTAGCACCACTACTGACCGAGCTGATTGAGTCCTAAAGGACATAGCTGCTAGACTGGGTCTGTGGAAGGTGACGAGGGAACCAACAAGAAAGAAAAACCTACTTGACCTCATCCCCACCAACCTGCCTGCCACAGATATATCTGTCCATGACAGTATCGGTAGGAGTGACTACCGCACAGTCATTGTGGAGACCAAGTCTCGCCTTCACATTGAGGATACCCTCTATCATATTGTATGGCACCACCACCGTGCTAAACAGGATAGATTTCAAACTGATCTAGCAACTCAAGACTGGGCATACATGAGGCGCTGTGGGCCATCAGCAGCAGCAGGATTGTACTCGAGTACAATCTGTAACCTCATGGCCTGGCACATCCCCCACTCTGCCATTACCATAAAGCCAGGGGATCAACCCTGGTTCAATGAAGAGTGCAGGAGGGCATGCCAGGGTCACCACCAGGCAAACCTAAAAATGAGGTGTCAACCTGGTGAAACTATAAAATAGGGCTACTTGCATGCCAAACAGCATAAGCAGCAAATGATAGACAGAGCTAAGTGATCCCACAGCCAACGGCTCAAATCTAAGCTCTGCAGTCCTGCCACATCCAGTCGTGAATGGGGTGGACAATTAAACAACTCACTGGAGGAGGAGGCTCCATAAGTATCCCCTTCCTCAATGATGGAGGAGCCCAGCACAGCAGTACAAAAGATAAGGCTGAAGCATTCGCAACAATCTTCAGCCAGAAGTGCCGAGTGGATGATCCATCTCGGTCTCCTCCGGAGTTTCCCCAGCATCACAGATGTCAGTCTTCAGCCAATTCGATTCACTCCACATGATATCAAGAAATGGCTGAAGGAACTGGATACTGCAAAGCCTCTGGGCCCTGACAATATTCCAGCAATGGTACTGAAGGCTTGTGCTCCAGAACTTGCCGCACTCCTAACCAAGCTGTTCTAGTACAGCTACAACACTGCCCGGCTGTGTGGAAAATTGCCCAGGTACGTCCTGTACACAAAAAGCAAGACAAATTCAATGCAGCCAATTACCACCCCATCAGCCTACTCTCCATTATCAGTAAAGGAAGAGGTCATCAACAGTACTATCAAGTGGCATTTCCTTAGCAATAACCTGCTTAGATGCCCAGTTTTGATTCCGCAAGGGCCACTCAGCTCCTGACCTCATTACAGCCTTGGTTCAAACATGGACAAAAGAGATGAACTCCCGAGGTGAGGTGAGAGTGACTGCTCTTGACATCAAGGCAGCATTTGGCCAAGTGTGGCATCAAAGAGCCCTAGCAAAATGGAGTCAATGGGAATCAGGGGAACAACTCTCCGCTGGTTGCAATCATACCTAGCATAAAGGAAGATGGTTGTGGTTGTTGGAGGTCAGTCATCTCAGTTCCAGGACATGAGTGCAGGAGTTCCTCAGGGTAGTGTCCATCTTCAGCTGCTCCATCAATGATCTTCCTCCCATAATTCAGAAGTGGGGATGTTCGCTGATGATTGCACAATGTTTAGCACCATTCATGACTCCTCAGATACTGAAGCAGTCCATGTCCAAATGCAGCAACACCTGGACAATATCCAGGCTTGGGCTGACAAGTGGCAAGTAACATTCAGTCCACATAGTGTCAGGCAATGACCATCGCCAACAAGAGAGAATCCAACCATCGCCCCTTGATGGTCATTAGCATCACCATCACTGAATCTCCCACTATCAACATCCTGGGGCTTACCATTGACCAGAAACTGAACTGGACTAGCCATATAAATACTGAGGCTACAAAAGCGATGGGTAACTCACCTCCTGACTCCCCAAAGCCTGTCCACCACCTGCAAGGTACAAGTCTGAAATGTGATGGAATACTCCCCGCTTGCCTGGATGAGTGCAGCTCCTACAACACTCAAGAAGCTGGACACTGTCCAGGGCAAAGCAGTCCGCTTGATTGGCATCACATCCACAAACACTGACTCCCTCCACCACCGAAGCACAGTAGCAGCAGTGTGTACCATCTACAAGATGCATTGCAGGAATTCACCAAGGATCCTTAGACAGCACCTTCCAAACCCACGACCACTACCAGTTAGAAAGACAAGGGCAGCAGATGGATGGGAACACAACCACCTGGAAGTTCCCCTCCAAGTCACTCACCATCCTGACTTGGAAATATATCGCTGTTCCTTCACTGTCACTGGTCAAAATCCCGGAACTCCCTTCCTAACAGCACTGTGGGTGTACCTACACCACATGGACTGCAGCGGTTCAAGAAGGCAGCCCACCACCACCTTCTCAAGGGCAACTAGGGATGGGCAATAAATGCTGGCCCAGCCAGCGAAGCTCACATCCCCTGAATGAATAAAAAAAAATTGATGCCCGTTTTTCCAGAACTCCATGGCCTGGCCATACTCCATCTCTGTAATCTTCTCTAGCCATACAACCCTTCAAGATATCTTCACTTATCTAATTCTGGCCTCTTGAGAATTTCCAATTTTAATTGCTCCGTTGATAGCCATAAATCAGACCCATTTTCTCTGGAGTTTAGAAGAATGAGAAATGGCCTCATTCAAAATTCTGAAGGGATTTGACAGGGTAGAAACAGAGGTTGTTGCCCCTGCCTGGGAAATCTAGAAAATAGGGGCACAGTCTCAGGATAAGGTGACAATCATTTAGGACTGAGATGAGGAGAAATTTCTTCACTCAAAGGGTTGAAAGTCTCTACCCCAGAGTGATGCTCCTTCATTGAATATATTTAAGGTGGAGGTAGACAAATTTTTTGGTTTCTCTTATGGTTCAGCTACTGAAACCATCATTCATGGCTTCATTACCTCTAGAGTTGACAATTCCAATCCACTCCTGGCTGGTCTCCCACATTCTATTCTCGGTAAACTTGAGGTCTCTCAAAATTCTGCTGCCTATCTCCTAACATGCCACAAGTCCCTTTCGCCAGTGCCTTGCAGACTGATTTAGCAACATGTTAATTTTAAAATTCTCATCCATTTTCAAATCCCCCCATGGCCTCACCTCTCTTTGCTGTCTCCTCCAGCCTCTTAACCCTCTAAGATATCTGCACTCCTCTAATTCTGGCCTTGAGCCCCAAAAAAGCTCTGGAATTCCCTCTATATACCTCTCTCCCACTCTACCTTGTTTTCATCCTTTAAGACTCTTCTTAAAATCAACCTATTTGACTAAGCTTTGTCACTTGACCTAATATCCCATGTGACTTGGTGTCACATTTTGGTTTTTCAAAATTATTTTCTATTTAGTTAAAAGTATGGCTAGGAATATGTTGAGAAAATTACCCAGATTTTCATGATTTTGGACTACGCTTGAATCCTTTATTTCACACATACAAAAATGAGATACGAAAATTTTAAATTCAGGAATATATTTTTTCCTTTTCACTGCTTCTCAAGATGGCAGCTATTTCACATATGCCAGCAGCCTCTTGTGCCTCAACCGGATGGTCATTCTAAATTTGCAAACTGAGAAGATTGTGAGAGGCTTGTCCAACCATAAGAGAAAATTTACACATCTGCACAAACTATGAGTCATTGGATAGCGTTTAGGAAAAGGTAGCAGCAAATGTTTCCTCTTTTCTAGCTCTAGGATGCCAAAACCACATAAAACATCCCTGTTGTTTCTCTATATAAATTCAGGAAAATCAGTGATCAAATCTGGTACCTTCAGGGGAACTACAAACTAAGAAAGTAATGTTTTGTTTTCAATTGATTTCCATCAGGTATATCTAAATGGATCCCTGAATTGTAAGACAGTAACTCACTTATCCTCATTCAAACTATTCATTTAATACATGGAGTTCAGCTGAATAAAATATTATTTGTACTCAACTGTGTGAAGAAAGTTCAAAGTTAGCTCAGATTGTACTGCATGATTCTGACATAACCATGGTAATTTTTTATGTTGAAGGCAAATCCATGCTTTTCCTCTCGCTTCCTCAATCTCATTGTTCACTGCAGTGACAGCCTCAATCTGGTAGAATGGACACAATGACTGCCGGTTGTTACGAGCCTCTTGGAGATCAATGACAAGAAGGAACCAAACTTCCCAAACAACCCCAATGGAAGAAACCAATGCATAAAATTGCACTTTTTTAAACTTTAACTGTAGCAATCAAACCAAAATGAATATAAATTAAATATGAACAGGCAAATTGTATTAAGTAGAAACTATAAATTACACTTTAGATAACCAATACAACACAGATAGGTCGCTCAGTAGTCCCTTCAGCATGTATAGCATTAAACTCAACCACAGAATTTCCATCCCTTTACTCACAGCAGTCAGACACTAAGTAACCTCTGATCTCACTCTGTCCAAATTACACGAATATGATTAACACCAAAAGCCATGCTTCTTCAGAACCTCCTTAGCTCTGTTCACGACAGTCTTGATGGCATATATTACCCAGAGTCACCTTCATCAGACTACTCAATTACACTCTGGTATGGTCAGCTCTGGTAAAATCTGAAGCAGTACGAAACCCAGTCTTTGGTTTTCAGTCTTTTTTTTTTAGCTTTTTCACACATTCACACCATTTCACAGCCTGTCTGAACTGTTCTTCGCCTGTTGAAAAACAGAACCTTTCAAGTGTATGGTGTCTGTCCTGACCACTGGCTGAATTTTAACCTTTCAGCTTCCATTTCCCTAGCAACCTCTGCCGCAGGCTGATTTTTCAGAAGTCTGATGTCACTGCCAGGAATTCCAATTTACAACTCCCCTCCCCGAAACCTGGAGATTTGGTTTATGTTTCAGTTAGGGGCTTTCTCAAAAAAAAAATCCCACAAGCTTTGAAATGACAACCAGTGCAGACAACAGCTTGCAAACTACAGATCTTATCATTGTAAATAGTTTGTGAACTTTTTAATGGAAAGTTCTTAACATTCGCTCAGCCTTGTACCAGGGGAACGTGGAAAAGACAAAGAGCTCATCAATGCAAGGCAATCTTGGACAGAAATATATATATATTTCTTGGGGCCATTTCCTGCAACTTCAATATAAATGAGTAAAAGTTGCAATAAATGGGTTTGTTCAAGACTGCAGAGAGGGAAACCTATTTCAGCTGCAATGCAGGAACTGGTTTCAGTAATGCATTAGTTGAATGATGTCTTACATTGTAGTTAGTCTAAAATGAGCTTATGTAGAATGAGTATATTCTTCCCACACTTTTTATTTTCAATTTTATCACACACTTCCACCAAAACAATATAGTATGAAAGGAATAAAGGACAGCAGGGAGTAAATTACAAAACTATAATTTTATTAGATTTGAGAGGGCGAGATTGATGAGAGTAAATCACAACATACACAGACAAGTTACAAATTACACCTCAG
Organism: Carcharodon carcharias; assembly: GCF_017639515.1. Taxonomy (NCBI): domain Eukaryota; kingdom Metazoa; phylum Chordata; class Chondrichthyes; order Lamniformes; family Lamnidae; genus Carcharodon; species Carcharodon carcharias. Next base: position 43,889,084 of record NC_054470.1, read on the forward strand.
CCAAAGATTTAGACTGCAAACATAAGACCAGTCCAGCAATTTAAAAACAAAATGCACAGTGCACAGTTTAATATTTACCATATAGTCAGAAATCTTATCATTTATTACTGGAGTATCACTCAAGCTCAGTGAATGATGTAAACTGTTAATATACTATGTAAGGCATGATGTTCACAAAAGGATTTTAAATTTATTGGGACATTATTACAATTTTAAAATAAGTTCCATTTCCACTTTATTTTTAAAGTGTAGAATTTCACATCCCGCACAAGCCATTACTGAAACTATGGGTACTCAATAACTCCATCAAAGAGTTGGATATAAAATCAGAAGGACAGGTCATGTATTGTGATTTACTATTGCAATAATTATGTTTTCAGTATATTTCTTACTGAAACGAGCATTGAGGAAGGTATTAAACAGCTGAATCTAATAAATTTGTGCACTGATTATAGCGATTGGTGGACAAGTTATTTTAGGAGTGCAAACTTTTGAAATGCAACAGCGCCAGCACTCAGTCAGATCACCCATTTCAGTCAAGTTGAATAAAATCTTATTAGAATTTATAAACCTCTTAGCCTTTGACGTCAGGATGTTCAATTATTTATTTTTTCCAAAAAAGCCATCTACATTTACTGTTTCAAAAAAGCTGCAAACTAGATGGAGTCTCAATTTTGTAAATGAAAGTAGGTGCTGTGAGCTTGCATTGTCAGATACCTTGACTGGAAAAAGACTGCCTCAATCATGTTTTTGACTGACAGTCAACCACAGAAGAACCAAACAGCATTTTCTTGACCTAGCTTGTCAATCCTGGCACACAAGCAATTCAAAGTTTCAGTAGCAGTTCAACAATTCATACATACTGTATCTGACAAATATAAATAATAATTGATAGGCAACTTAGGCCTTTTCAGCTGCAATGTGAAGTTCAATAGTTTTCTGTAGTTTAAGTCCTGAGGGGATAGGAGTCAAGACAATCATTTGCTTAAAAGGAGCTGGTGGATAAAAAGCCATAGCAGAAGGAAAGGCTAGGTCACATATTGAAAGATGTACTTTAGAAGCAGGTTTAGGAGCTTATGTTCCATTCTGACTTTATCTGTAAACTTGCCAAAATCGGAGTCAGAGCCTTTATGATGGGAGGGGAAAGAAATCAGTCAAGAAGATTCCTCATAACAAACATTTTGAAAAACGAAAACTAAATTTTCTAAACTCCAGTCTGTACATTCCTTGTTACATGGGCTGTTCAAAGGCCAGGAAGATCAGCCCAGTTGGGACCTTGCTGGCAGTCTCAATGTGAATTGGATAGGGAGAAGAAAGGAAGAACCTAATGTGCTTTGGTATGCTTTGAAGAGGTTCTGCTGATTACAGCATGTCTGTAGGGCAACGATCCTTACTTGGTGGTGGGAAATAAAAATGTGTATGGAGCTCTAGGGAATTTCTGTTTTATCCAAAGAAAGAAGACTTGTTTAAAAAAAATCAAAGTGAACCTCACGGCTTAAGAGAAACAGGCTGACATTTAAAGATAATCATGTGGAAGAGCTGAGCTGCCATTCTTGCTGGCTTCTGGAATGTGTTGGAGTTTGACAGCGTGAATACTGTTTTATTAATGGATTTTAAAAAATGCTCACTGGATTCCAGAAAGGCTAAATTTATTGTCCATCTCCACTTACCCAAAGAAAATGGAGGTAGACCTTCTTCTTCAACTATTGTGTCCCTAGTGCCTCATATTGCTCCACAGTGGTGTTAGCTAGCAAATTCTAGGATTTTGACTCCACGATGAAGGAACAAGGGTATATTAAGCGCTGTATTTCCAAGTCTGCATAACATGCAACTTGGAGGGTATGGTGTCACATGACATTGCTTCTCTCGTTTTTCTTGACAGTATAGACAGCAGCGGTGGGAGGAGCTGGTGAAGTAAGTTTGTCGAGTTGGTGTAGTGCATCATTGAGAATAATAGTGCGCTGGTGGGTGATGAAATAGATATGGAATCTTGTGGTACAATAGTTGAAATGAACTGCTTTGCCCTCAATTCTATTGAGCTTCTTGAATATTGTTGTAGATACAGCCTTCAGGTGAGCGGTGAATACCTATATTTAATTATATGCTCGACTCATGCCTTGTAGATAAAGGAGAGGCTAAGAGAGGAAGGTGAGGCACTTGTCAGGAGAGAACCCAGCTCTATTCTTGCTCTTCTAGCCAGCATTGGAAAGGTTGGCCTAGCTAAGTTTCTAATCACTGGTCAGCCATACAATTATAATGGTGAGTGAGTGGGCAATGCTAGTAGTACTGAAGGTTGGAGGAAGAGATGATTGGGCCTTTTATTTGAGTTGGTCCTTGCTTGGCACTTAATAATACAAATGCTACCTGCCATTGTCAGCCCAAGCTTAGTTGGCATCCATGTTCTGCTGCAGGCTTCATTACTGGAGATTACGAATGTAGTTAAACGCTGTAGAATCATCAATAAAATCCACACTTCAGCTTCAAAATGGAGGGAAGGTCAATGATAAAGAAACTAAAGATGGCTGGGTCCAGGGCACCCCAAACATAACCATCTTCCCAAATGTCATTTATCACTCCAGCCACTGGAGGACTTCCTTGTGACTCTGCCCTCACACCCCCATTATATTTATTTTTCTATGATTGGTAAAATGCTTCCTTAATGTTAAGGGCAATTACTCTTACCTCATATTCAACTCTTGCATCCATTTCTGGATCATGGCTGTAATGAGGTTTGCAGCTGAGTGATTCTGATACAACCCAGATTAAGTGTTGGCGAGCAGGTCATTGGTGAGCAGATGTAACTTGATGGTGTACGATTGATGATTCCCATCATCACTTTACTGATGATTGGGGAGAGCCAGCAGTTGGACAGATTAATTTTTTTTGATAATAGGACATACGTGGCCTATTTGCCAGATTGTTGGGTTGTTACTGCATCTGCATTGGAACAGTTTAGCTGGTGGTGGCGTAGTAGTATTGTCACTGGACTAGTATTCCAGAAGCCCAGGGTAATACTGAGAATCTGGGTTCAAATCCCACCATAGCAGATGGTGAAATTTGAATCCAATAAAAATCTGGAATTAAAAGTCAGATGATGACCATGAAACCATTCCTGATTGTGGTAAAAACCCACCTGATTTAGGGAAATCTGCCATCCTTACCTGTTCTGGGCTGCATATGACTCTGTGGTTGGCTCTTAAATGCCCTCTGAGTAAGGGATGGGCAAAAATATCATCAATGCCCACATCCCATGAATGAATAATAAATTATGCTGTGATCTTCAACACTTCAGGCAGGATGGTGTCGGTTGCGAGGGTCTGATGCAGTCATCCATTTGTTAATGTCATATTGGTGCAAACTGATTGGCTGAACACTGGCACCTATATGGTATGAGGTGAAACAGACCATCCAGTTGGTACACTTGGCTGAAAACATACTAGGTTCAATCGTTAAGGATGAAACTAGTAATAGTAATGATAATGAAGTCTCTTCCGCCTGTTAATTACCTAATTATCTATCACTGTTCTCAACTACACGAGGTATGGCTACAGAGCTTGATTCTGATCTGTTAGTGGTGTTATGGCATGGCCAGGAGGGAACTGAAACCTTTGTACCTTTTTCCTTTACTGTCCATAATGTGTGTGGTTTATTGGAGAGGAAGATGCTTGTGTATTTTAGCCCCTGGAGTGTGTGGTCTATTTATTTACTTCTAATGAGTAACCGTACAAGAAAAAGCTTACAGTACAGCAATAATTCAATACAAGTGCATTTGGAAGAGAAAGAAAGGAAGAGAGGAGTAGGAGGAAGAAGAAAAGAAAGGAAGAGAGGAGTAGGAGGAAGAAGAAAAGAAAGGAAGAGAGGAGTAGGAGGAAGAAGAAAAGAAAGGAAGAGAGGAGTAGGAGGAAGAAGAAAAAAAGAAAGAGAAAAGAACCCTCCCCATCCCCGATAAATAAGGAGAAAATGAACAACAATCATAGGTCAGATATAGTTTCACCTGATATAATTCATATAACTGACCCTAATTAGGTTGTATGTAAGTAGAGAGCTGTAGTTCCTCAAAGTAATCAAAGAAAGTTTGCCAAGTTACATAAAATCCATCAGTGGAGCCTCTTATGGTGTACTTTATTTTCTCAAATTTGAAATTGTGCATAAGATGACATATCTGATTAGTAAAAGAAGGTGGGGCAGACTGTTTCCAATTTAGTAGAATAATACATCTAGCCAAAAGCATTGAAAAGGCAAGTGCATCAGTCTGAATTTTTGTAAGGGGGATGCCATTTGGTTCCACACCAAAAAGAGTACTGTAATAGGAGAAGATTTAATGTTGCTATTGAAAATATGACAGTGATCTAAAACTTTTTGTCCAAAACAAAGCCAATTTACGACCAGCACATATGAATTAGAGGGGCTGGGGCAGTATGACAGTTATCATAGGTTAGGTCAAAATTTGGATAATTTTGCCTTGGAAAGATGGATGTGATGTAAGATTTTAAATTGTAGTAACCTGTCATGAAGTTATTAATGTATTTAATATTGTTGGAATTTTTTCTTTAAATAGAGGTTTAGTCTGTGGGTATGTCTTAATTGGATTAAAGCCAGCTAGTCTGGGTGCTTTGATGTATGGTAGTTTTGAGATGTGAACAGTAAGGTAGATTTCATTTGCATTTTGTTGAATAGAGCATTCAAAAAGGGGAGTGAAATCTGGCACCTAGTTAGAAGAGACCAAGCAATGTTTATATTACTAATAAAATTGGTACTATGGAAGGGGTTTTATGTTAGGAGAGATGGAGTTCAAAGGGGCTGGTGACATAATGAGAATTTATATTCAAAGACATGTGCTGGGTATAACAGACAGCAGTTTTGTTTGTGCAGAGTAGAAGCATGTAACATCAAAGCCAGTAAATCTACCACTGTTTCTGCAAGGGAACCAAATTGAAGGGAGCCTCACTTTGAATTTGTAAGATGAAAATTTGCCTGTTGTCTGCTTAAAGTGTCTATGGGTTGCTGTTGCCTTAGTGGAGGTTAGTTTGGGGACTTGTTAAAAGTTATGATAGTGGCAATTTGTAGCCATGTGTATATATTTAACTTGTGCAAATTAATAATTGTCTCATGTAATTTGATATAAAAGCCTCTCGAGAACTGGTGGTCTGATTCCTGAATTGAGAGCTGCATCTCAAACTTAAAGACCACTTAAAAAATAGGTTATGACAGTTGTTTTGTGCTTCCCTCCAGGATTTTAAATAACAGCCTTTACCAACTGCTGCATCATAACACACCCCATGTCCTGCACATACAAGTGAGGAATTACACAAGAGAGAATAGACTTCCAGTTATCTTCTGATAAGTCTGAGTCAAAATCTTGCTCCCAAAGAGTTTTTAAGGTGGAAAGCAAAGACAATGTAGTAAAACAATTAGAGAATACAATTTGGAACTGAACCCCCTAACAAAAGGATTTAATTCTGTCATATCTATCAGTGATTTAGGGGGTAAAAAAGGAAACTGGGTATTTTTTTGCACTCAAAATCTCTGATCTGTAAATAGCGAAAGAAGTGTGTGTGGGGCAGATCCTATTTCCAAGAGAGAGTCAAAAGAAGCAAAACTATTATCAATGTATACGTTAGCAAGGGTTTTGACGCCTCTCATGTGCCAGACTTGAAAGGCAGAATCTCCTAATCAAGGTGGAAATAAATGGCTTGCATTAATAGGGCTGTATAAAGAGAGAGATTGCAGCCCAAAGTGTGTTCTGAACTGGGTCCAAATCTTAAGTGATTGTATAACAATAGGGTTTGAAGAAAAGTGACTGGGTGAGAAAGGAATGGAGGACCACAACAGGGCAAGCAGAGACGTGGTTTGACAGAAGGCTGCCTCCAATTGCACCCACGCTAAACTAGCCGGGTCTGAATGAAGCCAAAAGGAAATATTACCAATATTAGCAGACCAATAATAAAACTGAAAATTTGGCAGTGTCAAAGCACCTAAACGCTTGGGACTTTGGAGAAAAATTTTATGAATTCCGGGTGTTTACTTATTCCAAATAAAGGAAGAAATTAATTGGTCTATTGCACCAAAAAAAACGCTTAAGAATAAACAATGAAATGCACTGAAATAAGTATAGAAATTTTGGCAAAATATTCATCTTTACAGAACTTATATGACCAACTAAAAAAAGGGGTAAGCTAGAGAAACGTGCTAAATCCTACTTCATATGTTCCAACAAAGGGTCAAAGTTGAGCTTTAAGAGGTCTCCAAGGGCTCGAGGAACTAAAATTCCTAAATATTTAAAACTGTTTACTGACACCTTGAAGGGGAGGAAAGAAAGGAGGTAACTCATTGCAATAGAGTTAATAGGAAAAATTTCACTCTTTCGCAAAGTAATTTTAAAACCTGAAATATGACCAAATTGCTCAAGAATAGAGAAAATACATGGGAGAGAGGAGGCCGGATCAGAGATGTAAAGGAGCAGGTCATCAGCATTCAGGGAGAGTTTCTACTTGACTCCACCCCGTATAACACCCTGTGTATCTCCACAGGTCCGCAGTGAAATTGTCAGGAGCTCAATAGCAATAACGAAAAGTAGGGGTGGAATGGGGCATCCTTGTCTGGTAGCTCAATGGAGGTTAATGAGTTTAGAATGGATATTATTTGTATGTACTGAAGTGACCAGTGAAGAATACAATAGTTTTGTCCATTTTATAAAATGTGTCCAAATCCAAATTTTCCACTCTATCAAAAGCCTTGACTGCATCCATAGTTATAAGAACCTCAGGGAGTGGAGTAGTCAAATGTGTATAAATAATACTGAAAAGATGCCTTAAATTAGAGAAGGATTGCCTGCTGATGTATGATAGCAATCATGTGGTTTAGTTGATGTGGCTCACTTCAGACCAGAGAAAATGTGCCTTCCGCAAAAAAAATCAATTGTCTTCTAGACTTTAATATATAATTTCTTCTAGTTGGGCACCACTGACCAAGGACTGTTATTACTTCAGAATTGGTCAAGTGATGTTACAGACACATTCAAGCCCACAATGCTGTCACTTTTATAATCCTTCCACCAGCATCACTACTTCTAACTGCCCTCGAGGCACTTTTCACGTAACCATAAAAGGGGGAAACAGTGGTGTTCCAGAAAGCGGTGGAATAAATACATCTCTAGCCTGTTACATAGACTATAAACTGCTGAAATTATTTATTAAACAGTAATTGGATGAATGAACACTGACAGCATAGATGTACAGTGGTTACAAGCTTGGTTGTACCCTCATGGGGATAGAACTGTTGTGCTGCTATCCTACAGGGGAAGACTGTGGCATAATGGTAATGTCACTGGACTGGCTGCATGGGTTCAAAACCCACCATGGCAGCTGATGGAATTTAAATTCAGTTAATAAAATCTGCAATATAAAAGCTAGTCTCAGTACTGGTGACCATGAAACTATCATTGATGGTTGTAAAGACACATCTGGTTCACTCGTCCTTTAGGGAAGGAAATCTGCTGTCCTTACCTGGTCTGGTCTGTGTGATTCCAGTCCCACAGCCATGCGGTTGACTCTTAACTGCCCTCTGAAATGTTCAGTTCAGGGGCAATTAGAGATGGGCAATAAATGCTGGCTTTGCCAGTGACACCTACATCCCATGAAAAAAAGAGAATCAAGGTGCTGTGGTGGATGAGAAACAGGTTGGTCATGGAATCGTATTGCTAAGACTAAGAGGGCATGATCAGAGATCACAAAACTTGAGGACTCGAAATGTCAACTCTTTTCTTCTCCACCGATGCTGCCAGACCTGCTGAGTTTTTCCAGATAATTCTGTTTTTGTATCACAAAACTATTGTCTGCACAAGAGTATATTAACATGAGCAGCCTCTTGTCAAGGAAAAAAATTGTCAATACGTGAATAGGTGCGGTGAACAGGAGAGAAAAAGGAGTATTGTCTTGCTGATGCGTATAGAAAACACCCTAAGTCTATCGATCCAGGTGTATCCAGAAAAGAACTGATGGCTGAGGTTGATTTTAAAATTGGAACAGATTTTGTGGATGAGCGATCTAAATTTGGGTTAAGTAGTAGTAAAAAGTACCGAGGCCAATTACAGCACATGAACTGCTCAACACTTCATACCTTTAAGATTGTCCATGAGTCACTGAGAGTTTCAATTGCTGTTGATCACAGAAACAGGGCTAGACTCATAGATGTGTACAGCACAGGAGGCCATTCAACTCATTGTGTCCATGCTAGTAAAAAAAGATTTGACTACACTAATCCAATTTTCTAGCACTTGGCCCATAGCCCTGGAGGCTATGGCAACACAAGTGCACATCTAAATACTTCTTAAATGTTACGAGTGTTTCTGACTCAACCACCCTTTCAGGCAGTGAGTTCCAGACTCCCACCATCCTCTGGGTGAAAATATTTCTCCGCAACTCTCCTCTTAGCCTCCTATTTCTTACCTTAAATCTATGTCCCTGGTTTTTGACCTCTCTACTAATGGAAAAAGTGCCTTCCTATGGACCCTATCTATGCCCCTCAGTCTTAATACCTGTCTCAGGTCGCCTCTCAATCTTCGCTGCTCCAAGGAAAACAACCACAGCCTATCCAATCTTTCCTCATAGTTCAGACCCTCCAGCCCAGGCAGCATCCTGATCAATCTCCTCTGCACCTTCTTTAGTGCAATCACATCCTTCCTATAATGTAGTGACCAAAACTACACGCATTACTCCAGTTGTAGCCTAACCAGCGTTTTATACAGTTCCAGCATAGCTTCCTTGCTATAGTATTCTATGCCTTCGCTAATAAAGGCAAGTGTCGCATATACCTTCTTAATCACCTTATCTACCTGCCCTGCTACCTTCAGGAATCTGTGGATATGCAGACCAAGGACCCACTAATCTTCAGTACTTTCCAGGGTCCTACCATTCATAGAGTAATCCCTTGCTTTGTTAGCCCTCCCCAAGAGCATTACCTCACACCAGGTTGAATTCTTTCTTTCCAGGTTGAATTCCACTTGCCACTGCTCTGCCCACCTGACCAGTCTATTGATATATTACTGCAGTTTACGGCTATCCTCCTCACTATTTACCAACCTACCAATTTTCGTGTCATCCGCGAACTTCTTGATCTTACCCCCTACGTTTAAGTCCATATCATTTATGTACACCACAAACAGCAAAGGCCCCAGCACCAAGCCCTGCGGAACCAGGACTACACCTCACAACTTCTCAAACTTGATCCTGCATTCATTTGGACAACAGTTGATCTATATCTTAACTCCAGTTACCCACCCTGGTCCTATAACCCTTAATAACCTTGCCTAAAATAAACCCGCTAGTCTCGGTTATTTTACTGATGGCCTTCAAGGGAGGAAATCTGCTATTCTTACTCGGTCTGGCATACACAGATCCATAGCAATGTGGTTGTGATTCTTAACTGCCCTCTGGAATGGCTTATCAAACCACTCAGTTGTATCAAGCTGCCACAGAAATAAGTGTTGTGGTGTACATACATCACATGGGCTGCAGCAGTTCAAGAAGGTGGCTCACCATCACCTTCTTTGGGATAATTACAGATTGGCAACAAACATAGGCCTGGCTAAAGGCATTCACACCCCAAGAACAAGTTAAAAAAAATTCGAAGTCTTAACAGTTCTTTTTTGGAAGACGCAGGGGAGAAGATTTTCACTGCTCGTTGCATGAAAACATCTTTTCTAACATTCCCCCTGAATAGTCAAGCTATTCAACACCAATCAACTGGGTCCCTAATTTGATCATTGGTTTAATATACATGTAATAAATATTTCAACTTAAGAATCCTTGTTTCTTCCCAGCTGACCCGAGAAGGTCAGTTAAGCCATATCAGACAGAAGTTGAGAGTCAAACACGTTTCTTTCATTTGAAAGTGACATAAGGGCTAGACCAAGTCAGGATGGCAGATTTCCTTCCCTCAAGGACAGGGAACCAGATGGGTTTTGAGGACAAACCTGTAACTTCAAGGTCACCATTAATGAGAGTAGATCAATCTGGAATTTGAAAATGTTAATGAATTGAATTTCCAGCTTTGGTGGGACACATTTTTCGTTTCATTTTACCTGATTGTGACATTATAAACTTGTACCCGCCCCACCCAAGACCTTTCCCAATTGGTAATCTGACATAACGATCATTCCTGACGTACCAACGTAACTGGAAAATCTGAATTGTTATTGGTCAGTTCAACTATCAATCAATAAGATACAGCCCATTTCCAGAACTTGCTTCTGGTAAGACTAGTTCAATAGTTCAGTACGGAGCCAGTTCATAACGAACCTCAACTTTTTAATTTCACAATGTGACTTGACTCTATTAGCTATGTGCCATTCACAAACTGTGTAACTTTCAAAGTTATTTCCACCTTTATCTTACCTCATAAAAGGCCTGAACCATCTCTACTAACACCCACTGTTGCCCTGTCGCCATCTTGCTGCCTGACGTCACTTGAGTGCATTAAAGATGGAATCAGCAGAACGTTACACATGCGTACAACAAGCCACTTGATACAGGCGGTCGCCATCTTTGATATGGTCACTGGAATAATTCGCAGTCCAGATCACGTGGCACTCACCAACGGTCGGCTATGTGAAGGAAAACAAATAGAAGTTAACATTGCTCTCTTTGTCAAACAATATCTAGAACAAATAAACAAATTAGATGGGGAAAAGTTTGGGGAGAAGTACACTGACCAACCCTTTTGATCTAACGATGTAACCTCCTATAATTAATCACATCTCTTCCAGATTTTTAAATGACCCTCACCTCAAGCTCACTTCAAAATATAAGTTTTTAACACTAACAATTTTAAGTACATACGTTGGGTGAAGCACAGGGAAATATTAATACCTGTGGGTTTCAGTTAGAATCGGCTTCCCATTGGTACAGCGGCAGCCCAGCTTCATTTACATATGGGCGGAACCCACAATTCCACTGTAGAAATGTTCATTTCATTATTTTAACAAGACTAAAAGTTAATGTACAAGAAGCAGGATCATGATATGTTGAAGGCGACAGTAACAAACAGATTGCTCAATAACCGGTATGTGGCAAAAGTAAATAGTAAGTTACCACAAATGTAAAGGGTTACGTCTCACCGTGCTTTATATATTGTCTGAATACTTATTTTAGTCGTGCTCGCTTCGGCAGCACATATACTAAAATTGGAACGATACAGAGAAGATTAGCATGGCCCCTGCGCAAGGATGACACGCAAATTCGTGAAGCGTTCCATATTTTGCTACACTGAAACTTCTTTTCTCTGCTAGGTCCTATGAACAATTACATTTTTGCAATTGCCTCAGTCAATTCTGCCGATCCCTGGAGCACAATGTGGAAGACCCCCCACAGTGCCTGCTAACATTACAGGCTTTCTGCCTCCTTTCTTACCTGGATCAAAGAAAGACCAAGTCCCATGGCTGGCACTGAGCCTCCATTGGGGCACATCAAGGCATGCCTCTAGGTCAAAGAAATGGACCCTTGAAAATGGATTTGTTTTCAGTTTTCAATTGACAGTTTACAAAGAGGGTATGGCTACTTGCATATTGTTCTCGTAACCTTGCCAGGTATGTCCGACAGGTCGGTGTGATAACCCCAACTCTATTGGCAAAGAGAACGGGTGCTACATGCTGTCTCCGACGGTGGGAGGAACCGTTGTGTCCCACTGGTCAGTCGGGCAGCTTGGAGCTTAGAGTTAGTACTCAACAAGTGGACAGAATCCATTGCACCAGGCAAATAAACAAAACAAATGAAAAGAAAGGAGATGCCAACTCTTCGATTGGTGAGCTGGAATGTCAGAACCACGTGGATGGGAATGACAGGCGACTTGCAGCTGGTCGATAACGCACACAAGAGAGCTGTGATTGTCATGGAACTTGATAGGCTGAACATCGACGGAGCATCCCTACAAGAAACCAGGTTCACTGAGAGTGGATCACTGAAAGAAAAACAGTACCCGTCCATCTGGCAGGGGTAGGGTTCAGAGGAAACGTGTGAGCAAGTTGTAGGCTTCGCTGTAAGGAACTCGCTGCACTCAATGAAGGTTCAGAACTTGTTCTCTCCAACTGCCTCTCAACTCAAACAGGGAAAGTTAACCTCATCAGTATCTATGCTCCATGAGCTTTGTGTAACTAACACCATCTTTCAGAACAAAGATGCCCTAAGTTGTCCTGGAGACATCCAAGATCAGGGCATTGGCACAAGCTGGATCTGATCATCATCTGGATGTGACTGCCTGAGTGGCATTATCAACAACACAGTGCTGACTGTGGCACAGATCACTCGCTGGTATGCACTAGGGTGAGGATGTGACCCTTAAAACTTTTCCATCAAAGCAGAAATGTTGTCCTTGTATCAACGTCAGTCATACTGCTTACTGAGATAACAGCCTTCAGTTCTACGGCTCGATTGAACAGGCACTCTCGGCAATCCCACACAGAATGCAGAAGTTAAATAAAACATACTTTGAGACACAGTTGTGTTCTGACACCGATGCTCTTTGGCATATTCTTCATCTACAGAGGGTATCTACTTGAAGGTGCACCAAATCCTCATCAGAGAGTTGCTCTACGCTGATGATGCTGCACTAGAATTCCACACTGAGGAACACCTACAGTGGCAAATGGACACACACTATCACATCTGTAAAGAGTTTGGTTTGACCATCAACATCAGGAAGACAAATGTCATGGCCCAGGATGTCGCCATACAATGTGACACTGGAGCTTGTTGATGGCCTTACCTATCTGGACTCCACAATCACCAGCAATCTGTCACTTGACCTGTCACAAAAGCTGCAGCTGTTGTGTCCAAGCTGAGTGAGAGAGTGTGGAACAACAGCAACCTGACTGAGAACACCAAACTGTGAGTCCGCCAAGCCTGCGTCCTCAGTGCACACCTTTACGGTGGTGAGACCTCGGCTACATATGCTAGGCAGGAAAAAAGGCTGACTGTCGCTGACAGCCATGACGTGTGAAGGCTGACTCTTTGGAAGGGCATTAGAAGAGGCAAGTAGAAACAAAAAGCTCAGCTGGCTGAGAAGAGGGTCTAGAGAAAGCAGAGACCAGCGAATTGTGCATCTTCTCAGCCCACTGTCTTCCTCTGCAGAAAATGTGGAAAAGACTGCCATGCTAGAGTGGGGCTCCTGAAACATACTGGGTAATTCTTAACACCGAGTTGACCACCATGCCGCATACCATTGTCTTATGAGGCAGAAGGCTGTCATCATAAAGAGCAATGCCAACCTTCTCAGATTTCTATGGAGACTCCAGAACTAAACATTAATCTCAGAGATACTGATGTGAGCAACCCAGGAAAAAAATCAGAGCGGTGAGGTGGGAATGATGGAAGAAGAGGGGAGTAGTGAAATTCTTTGTGCATATGGAGTTTTAAGCTATTTGTATAAAGGCATCTAAATTTTGTAGAGGTTGTGCACTTTGTTGTAAATGCTCCGTCTTCTTGTTATTATGACAGGTCATCGTCGACCTGAAACATTAACTCCGTTTCTCTCCAAAGATCTGCCTAACCTGCTGAGTGGTTCTTGCATTTTCCATTTTTATTTCAGATTTCCAGAATCTGCAATATTTTGCTTTTGGATGAATTAAGTGTTACTGTTTGATTTGCTGATGATGAACATTCATTGAAAACCTGAATAGCTAATGCCTGTCCATAAGACAGCTTGGGGAAAAAAACGTGTAAGTGGGGTAACATTTAGGAGACAGTGATCATTGTATTGTACATATTAGGATGATGATAGAAAAGGACTATTGGCAATCCAGAGTAAGGATAATTAACTGGTCGAGAGCTGACTTTGATGGGGCAAGAACAGAACTGGGCCAGATAGGCTGGAATGAAAGACTGGCGGCAAAAACTGTAGCTGAACAATGGGCTACCTTCAAAAAAGAATTGTTTCAGGCACAGTCAAGGTATATTCCATCGAAAAGGAAAGGTAGGGCAAAAAAATCCAGAGATCCCAGGATGAAAAAGGAGATAGAAATTAAGATAAAGAAGAAAAAGTGTGCTTATAACAGGTGTCAGGAAGAAAATACAATTAAGAACTAAGAAGAGTACAGAATGTTCAGAAGGGAGGAGAAAAAGCATATAGAGAAGCGAAGAGGGATCATGAGAAAAGACTGGCAGCCAACATATTGGTGAATCCCAAAGTCTTCTACAGGCATATAAATAGTAAAAGGGTGTTAAAAGGAGGAGAAGGGCCGATTAGGGACCTAAAAGGGGATTTGCACATGGATGAAGGGGCCATGGCTGAGGTAATAAATGAATACTTTGCATCCATCTTTACCAAGGAGGTAGATGCTACCCGGGCCATGGTGACAGACGAGGAAACTCTGTCATGAGGAGGGTTCAAAATTGATAAGGAGGAAGTGTTGAATAGACTGTCAGTACTTAAAGTTGACAAGGCACCAGGACCAGATGAGATACATCCAAAGATATTGTAGGGCAATATTCCAGAAACAATTATTCGGGATAGAATCAGTAGTCACATGGAAAAATATGAGTTGATAAGGAAGAGCCAGCATGGATCTCTAAGGGGGAAATCATGTTTAACTAACACGCTGGAGTTTTTTTGAAGAGGTAACAGAAAAGGACGATGAGGGTAAAGCTGTTGATGTGGTGTACATGGACTTTGAAAAGGCATTTGACACAGTGCCACACAACAGTCTGTGATAAAAGTTATTGCTCACGGAATAAAAGGAACAGTAGCAACGCGGATACAAAATTGGCTGAAAAATAGGAAACAGAGAGTAACGGCCAATGGATATTTTTCAAACTGCAGGAAGGTTTGTAGTGGAATGCTCCAGGGGTCAGTATTATGACCCTTGCTTTTCCTGATATATATTAACGATCTAGATCGTGGTGTGGAGGGGACAGTTTCAAACTTTACGGATGATATGAAGCTTGGAAGCATTGTTAACTGCGAGGAGGACAGTGTGGACCTTCATAAGGACATAGACAAGTTGATGGAGTGGGCAGATAGATGGCAGATGAAGTTCAATGTGGAGAAGTGTAAGATGATGGATTTGGTAGGAAGAACATAGACAGACAATATAAAATAAGGGGTGAAAAATTGAAGGGGGTGCAGGAGCAGGAAGATCTGGGTGTATATATGCATAGATCATTGATGTTGATAAGACAGGTGGGGAGAAGAACAGTTAATAAAGCATATGGTATCCTGGGCTTTATTAATAGGGGCATAGAGTACAACAGCAAGGAGGTTATGCTGAATTTATATAAGACTCATTAGGCCGCAGCTGGAATATTGTGTATAGTTCTGGGCACCACATTATAGGAAGGATATGAACACATTGGAGAGAGTGCAGAAGAAGTTTACAAGAATGGTTCCAGGGATGAGAAACTTCAGTTACAAAGATAGATTGGAAAGGCTGGGGCTGTTCTTCTTGGAGAGAAGAAGGCTCAGAGGAGATTTGATAGGATGTTCAAAATCACGAGGGGGCTGGACAGAGTAAATAGGGATAAGCTGTTCCCGCTTGTAAAAGGATCAAGAATGAGAGGGCACAGAGTTAAAATGATTTGCAAAAGGAGAAAGTGTGACGTGAAAAAAACTTTTTCAGACAACGAGTGGTTTGGGTTTGGATTGTACTGCCTGGAAGGGTGGTGGAGGCAGGTTCAATGGAGGCATTCAAGAGGACATTAGATGATTATTTGAATAGAAACAATGTACAGGGGTACAGGGAAAAGGCAGAGCAATGGCATTAGGTCTTAATGCTCATTTGGAGAGCCAGTGCAGACACAATGGGCCGAATGGCCTCCCTCTGCGCTGTTAAAATTCTGATTCTGTTGGATTTATATTTTGCAAATCTCAGGCATAAGGTTCATTGACTTCTCATTCAATACCATATCACTTGACCAGTGTGGCAAGTTCAGATAAACTCTCTCTTATAATTCCAATTACAACATCTCATCTTTTAAAACACATTCTCATTTTAACAACATAATTTTTCCAAACATTTTGTGACTTCTTTTCCCAAATTATTTGTGCTGGTGACTTATATTGCAGGGATTACCTGTAATCCAAAGCAGCTCCTCTCACTTTATTAAGCTTTGGAGCCAGGTGGGAAAGAAGATGGGTCATTCTCAAGATTTACCACAGACTAGACACATAGGCAATAACAGGGCAGGGAGTAAGGGAGTGGGTACTCATGTAGAAACCATGATTATGCAGAAACGTGAGTATTGACCAACAGAAATTCAAATGCGTATACATTGTGAGGAGTTGTTATCTGGGTAGGCAATATGGCTGACCTTGATACAAGGACGGCATTTCTGCTTTGATTGAAAAAGCTTCATGGGTTACATCCTCACCCTAGTGCACACCAGTGAGTGACCTGTATTGGAGTTAGCACTGTGGTAGCTGTGTGTATTGATAGTGCTGTTCAGAGTCACATTATGGTGATGATCAGATTCAACTTGTGCCAATGTCCCGATCTTGGATGTCTCCAGGTCACCTTGTGGCACGTTTGTTCGAAAAGGTGTAAGTTATACACAGCTTGTGGTAGCAGAAAAGTTGAAATAGTCTCTGTCCTTTCTCATTTATCTTTCCCAGGCCATGATATCTGAGGCAAGAGGACCATGCCCCATTGTCTGCACCCATTTGTGCCTTGAAATCTCAACAGTGCGTAAAGATGTTCTGAATTAGGACTCTGCTAATATCAGTGCCAAGCTCCTCATAGAACTGCCTCTGTAGTGGAGAACAATGTCGGAGCATAGATACTGATGAGGTTAACTTTCCCTGTTTGAGTTGAGAGGCAGTTGGAGAGAACGAGTTCTGAACCTTCATTGAGTGCAGCGAGTTCCTTACAGCGAAGCCTACAACTTGCTCATACGTTTCCTCTGAACCCTACCCCTGCCAGATGGATGGGTACTGTTTTTCTTTCAGTGATCCACTCTCAGTGAACCTGGTTTCTTGTAGGGATGCTCCGTCGATGTTCAGCCTATCAAGTTCCATGACAATCACAGCTCTCTTGTGTGCGTTATCGACCAGCTGCAAGTCGCCTGTCATTCCCATCCACGTGGTTCTGACATTCCAGCTCACCAATCGAAGAGTTGGCATCTCCTTTCTTTTCATTTGTTTTGTTTATTTGCCTGGTGCAATGGATTCTGTCCACTTGTTGAGTACTAACTCTAAGCTCCAAGCTGCCCGACTGACCAGTGGGACACAACGGTTCCTCCCACCGTCGGAGACAGCATGTAGCACCCGTTCTCTTTGCCAATAGAGTTGGGGTTATCACACCGACCTGTCGGACATACCTGGCAAGGTTACGAGAACAATATGCAAGTAGCCATACCCTCTTTGTAAACTGTCAATTGAAAACTGAAAACAAATCCATTTTCAAGGGTCCATTTCTTTGACCTAGAGGCATGCCTTGATGTGCCCCAACGGAGGCTCAGTGCCAGCCATGGGACTTGGTCTTTCTTTGATCCAGGTAAGAAAGGAGGCAGAAAGCCTGTAATGTTAGCAGGCACTGTGGGGGATCTTCCACATTGTGCTCCAGGGATCGGCAGGATTGACTGAGGCAATTGCAAAAATGTAATTGTTGATATGACCTAGCAGATACTTACCTGGCAGGGTAGAGACCTTCATCGCGTTTCTGGCAGGGAAAGAGCAATAGCTATAACCAGTCAAACTCCTTACCATGGGGTACCTAACACCATCCGAGTCATGGTGAAGGGCAGCGAGCAAGGAACAGGAATGGGTAGGACCTTCTTCACCAAGAGGATCCTATTCAAGTTGTGTGGTTTGGAGGCTGCGGAGATCTACTGCCTACAGGATTTCCCCAGCGTTGGTTTCTTTGATGTGACCTTCAAGTAAGTGGCAGCTTGTGTCAAACTCCTGCAGGTGTTTGAAGAAAAGAAAGACCTGCCAGAAATGAAGATCCTGACGGCGGAGCCGCTCTTTGCTCTACCGTTACAACGAGAACGGGTTGCGACGGTGCATCTGTACAACCCCTACGTCCCTGTCGCTGATGTACTCACCTTCCTTACCAGGTACTTCGATAAGGTTGGGAGCTGCACTGAGGTTAAAGATAATTTGGGGATCTGGACATGTAAACGCCAGGTTAAGGTAACGCTCAAGACCGACGGTAAGGGAGTCGTTTTCCACCCCCCTTCCAGATTCGCTATCGGGGGAAGCCGTGGCTACCTTGTCTACGCTGGGCAACCCAAACTTTGTCGCTCATGCGGCAAGTCTGGTCATGTGGCGGCCAATTGCAGTGCTGTCCTCTGCAAGAACTGCAAAAAGGAAGGGCACCAGACAAAAGATTGTAAACAGGCTAAGTGCTGCAACCTGTGTGGCGAGGCAAGTCACCTGTACAAGACCTGCCCTAAACGTTGCCGTACTTATGCACAGGCAGCCAAAGCCAACGAGGGGGAAGCAGAAGAAATGCCTCGTGTCACTCCAACCACCAAGGCCCCCAGGGAGAACAACGGGACAAAGGAGGACACAGAGAGAGACAAGGTGGAGGAAAATATTGAGGCAGCAGACAGCCAATCAACAGCACTGCCCCCTGAACCTCCCACTCCTCAGGAGAGCGAATCAACGGAGGAGGAGGAGGCAGCAGTGGGAAAGCAGCAGGGGGAGTGGCAGCTGGTGAAGAGAGCCAAAAGGAAGAAGGGGCTAAAAAGAAACCAAGCTACTTCCCAGACAAGAGTCAAGAGGCGTCTCCTATCCGACACGGATAACAAGAGCAGCAGCTCTTCGGACGAAGAAGGGCCAGGGCGGCGCCAACAGAAGAAGCGGCAAAACGCTAGGGAGTTGGAGGACGAGACACCCAAGCTCCAGAACATTGGAGGCAATGAGGAGACCAGTGCACCCCAACTTGGACCACAACCCGAAGAGGCCAGTGCACCATAACCCCAGGAATCTGGGAACAGTGAGGCGCTCAGCGCACCCCAGCTCCGGGAAGCCGGGAGCAGCAACACCCCAGAGGGGGAAAGGATTGGAGAAGCTTCTCCAATAGAGGACATTTCAAACCCCGCTCTCTGCACGGACCCCCAGATGCCACCCGAGCAGAACATCTCCAATGGGCGGGTTCAGGACGCCTTCCTCAGCCCATCCCAAGTGAAGCAATTTGAGCACACTATGGGCATGAAGGAGCAGACCAATGGTCTGGAACTCTCAGAGACAACAGGTTTGGTAAGCGACTAACTGCTTTAAAATGGGTGTAAAGATTGTATCCATAAATGTGCATAGCATTAAATCTACTACGCGATGTGTTGCGACCTTGGACTACCTTGCCAAGGTCAAAGCTGACCTGTTGTTTCTGCAGGAATGTGCGATTCCACACCTCAGCTCCTACAGGCAATGGTCATGATGGTGGTCCCATGGGCTATCGATCTGGTCGGGAGGAAACGACTCTCGTTCCTCCGGCCTGGGTATTCTGCTGCGGGGAGGCAGCTTCACCGTCTCCCAGGTTAAGGAGGTGGTGGGCGGGCGCCTCCTCGTAGCAGACATAATGTATAAGAATGCTCCACTCCGGTTAATTAACGTCTACGCCCCGTCACAAGGAGCTGAGCGGCTGGAGGTTTTTCAGCAGCTCCCACTGCTGCTGGCAACCTCCAGGCCGGTCATTCTGGGCGGTGACTTCAACTGCATCATCGATGCGGCTGGACGATCAGGCAGGGCTGACAGCAGATTGGATGCTACATCCAGATCCCTGATGGAAACAGTAAAGGATGCCAAGCTGCACGACGTCTTCAGCAACCCTGCAGATGGAGCGCAGCATAGATACACCTGGTCACGGCCAGACGGGTCCGTCTGTTCCAGGATAGACTTCCTGTTTGTGTCCCGCGCATTTGCAGTCAGATCCACCGACGTCAAGCCGGTGTTCTTCTCTGACCACTGCCTCCTGCTGGCTGACTGTCACTTAGAGAAGGACCAGAGGTTTGGCAGGGGGGGTATGGAAGCTAAACGTGCAACTGCTGACCCCAGAGAACATTGAGGAGCTCAAGAGGGATTACAAAGGTTGGAGAACCATGAAACCCCACTTTGAGTCACTGACACACTGGTGGGAAGTGATCAAGGGAAACATCAAGAGGTTTTTCGTCCTCAAAGGCACCCAGAAAGCTAGAAAGGAACAGAGGGAAATGTCCCGACTCCAGAAAAACATGCAGAACCTGCTCTGGCTGCGGTCGATGGGGGTCGATATCAAGGAGGAACTCCAAGAGGTGAAGAGCCAGCAAGCCTCGCTCTTTGCCTCGGAGGCCTCCAAGATCATCTTCCGTTCCAGAGTCCGCTCACGTTTCTTCTTCCAAAAGGTACACAGAGAGAGCTCTGTGATCAGCAGCCTGAAGGAAGAAGACGGCTCAGTAAAGTCATCACAGTCCAACATTTTGAGGATCAGCAAATCCTTCTATGCCGGATTATATGACGTGAAGCCCACAGACAGCACGGCCTCCCAGTCCTTCCTGTCCTCTATCACGGAGGTCTTAGACGACAGTACACGGGAGAGTCTGGACAAAGCGCTAACTCCTGACGAACTGACTGAGGCCCTTGAGCCCTTCGAGAAGAGTAAAACTCCCGGAAGCGATGGCTTGCCGGCGGAGTTGTATTCGGCTCTGTGGGACTGGATCGGCCCAGACCTGCTGGAAGTGTACGAGAGTATGCTCCTGGTCAGAATTCATGAGGAAAGGCATTATCACCCTCATCTACAAGCACAAGGGGGAAAGGGAGGAAATTAGAAATTGGCGACCCATTTCACTGTTGAATGTGGACTATAAAATTCTGTCCAAGGTCATCGCCAATTGGGTCAAATCCGCTCTGGAATTGGTGATCCACCCTGAGCAGACCTGCACTGTGCCGGGCAGGAAGATCTCTGACAGCCTCGTGCTGCTCAGGGATACGATTGCCTATGTACAGGACAGGGGTGTGGACACCTGCCTCATCAGCCTGGATCAGGAGAAGGCCTTTGACAGAATATCGCACACCTACATGATGGATGTGCTCTCCAAAATGGGGTTTGGGGAGGGAATTCGCAATTGGATCCAACTGCTCTACGCTAACATCAGTAGTGCAGTCTCAATCAATAGGTGGGAATCAGATAGCTTTTCTATTAAATCTGGAGTCAGGCAGGGCTGCCCTCTCTCGCCTGTTCTTTTCGTGTGTTGCATAGAACCCTTTGCTGAGTCCATCAGGAAGGATCGGGCATAAGAGGAGTGATGATCCCAGGTAGTGGAGGCACTCAGATCAAAGTCTCCCTGTACGTGGACGATGTCACCATCTTCTGCTCTGATCCGCTGTCAGTGCACAGACTTATCCACATCTGCGACCAGTTCGAACTGGCCTCGGGAGCCAAGGTAAATCGTGGGAAGAGCGAGGCCATGTTCTTTGGGAACTGGGCTGATGATCCTTTGTCCCCTTCACTGTCAGGGCTGATGGCCTGAAGGTGCTGGGGATATGGTTCGGAGGGACCAGGGCACACGTTAGAAACTGGAAGGAGCGAGTGTCTATGGTGAAAAGGAAACTGGGCATGTGGGAGCGACGCTCCCTCTCCATTGCGGGTAAGAACCTGGTCATCAGGTGTGAAGCACTCTCGCTGTTGCAGTACGTGGTGCAGGTCTGGCCCATTCCACACTCCTGTGTGGTGGCAATCACCCGAGCCATCTTCCGCTTTATCTGGAGGTCGAAAATGGATCGTGTCCGCAGGGACACGATGTACAAGCCTCTAGATAAAGGGGGAAAAAACGTGCCCAACATCGCCCTCATACTGATGGCCACCTTTGTGTGTGGCTGCATCAAGCGGTGCGTAGACCCTCAGTATGCAAACACCAAGTGTCACTACATGCTGAGGTTCTACCTGTCCCCGGTGTTGCGAAGGATGGGCCTGGCCACGATGCCGCGGAACGCTCCAATTAGTTGGACCGTGCCGTACCACCTGTCCCTCGTGGGAAAATTTATGCAGAGAAACACCTTCGTCCACAAGTCCATCAGGCAGTGGTCGGCATGTAACGTCTTAAAGGCCTGAGGGAAAAGGAGAGGGTGGATCCTGTGGGATGGTTCCCTGAGCAGACTTACAAAGTCATTTGGCAGAATGCCTCATCACCAGAATTTCCAACAAACACCAAGATGTAGCTTGGCTGGTGGTGAGAAAGGCCCTCCCTGTAAGATCCTTCCTACACGCCAGGAGTCTCACCCCCTCTGCACATTGCCCTCGAGGTGGCTGTGGTGGGGAAGAGACCGTTGTTCATCTCCTTGTAGATTGTGTCTTTGCGAAGAAGGTCTGGAGAGAGATGCAGTGGTTTCTGTCGAGGTTCATCCCGAACAGTTCTGTGACAGAGGACTCTGTGCTCTACGGGCTGTTCCCAGGGACACACACCGAGACAAACATCAACTGCAGCTGGAGGATCATCAACTCGGTGAAAGACGCTCTTTGGTCTGCCCGAAACCTGTTGGTTTTCCAGCGCAAACAGTTGTCCCCGATCGAGTGTTGCAGACTGGCACATTCCAAGGTCCAGGACTACGTGCTGAGGGACACAGTTAAGCTTGGGGCAGCCGCCGCAAAGGCGCAATGGGGAAGGGTCACTGCCTAAGACCTTTCTGCCACAGTGCACCGGGGGGCTGGGAACTGTAAAGAGCCCCTCATGCTGTACAGATTAAAATGAATGTCTGCCAATGATTGAAATATTCATTGTTTGTTCTGATACACCTTGTGATTCATGTTGTAAAAGTTGAACTTGATTGTATTTTTGTAATGGTGATCTGAAATGGTTCGAAATGTTTTTGAAGATTTATGAATAAAGTATATTTTTGCAAAAAAAAATATGACCTAGCAGAGAAAAGAAGTTTCAGTGTTGCAAAATATGGAACGCTTCACGAATTTGCGTGTCATCCTTGCGCAGGGGCCATGCTAATCTTCTCTGTATCGTTCCAATTTTAGTATATGTGCTGCCGAAGCGAGCACAACTAAAATAAGTATTCAGACAATATATAAAGCACGGTGAGACGTAACCCTTTACATTTGTGGTAACTTACTATTTACTTTTGCCACATACCGGTTATTGAGCAATCTGTTTGTTACTGTCGCCTTCAACATATCATGATCCTGCTTCTTGTACATTAACTTTTAGTCTTGTTAAAATAATGAAATGAACATTTCTACAGTGGAATTGTGGGTTCCGCCCATATGTAAATGAAGCTGGGCTGCCGCTGTACCAATGGGAAGCTGATTCTAACTGAAACCCACAGGTATTAATATTTCCCTGTGCTTCACCCAACGTATGTACTTAAAATTGTTAGTGTTAAAAACTTATATTTTGAAGTGAGCTTGAGGTGAGGGTCATTTAAAAATCTGGAAGAGATGTGATTAATTATAGGAGGTTACATCGTTAGATCAAAAGGGTTGGTCAGTGTACTTCTCGCCAAACTTTTCCCCATCTAATTTGTTTATTTGTTCTAGATATTGTTTGACAAAGAGAGCAATGTTAACTTCTATTTGTTTTCCCTCACATAGCCGACCGTTGGTGAGTGCCACGTGATCTGGACTGCGAATTATTCCAGTGACCATATCAAAGATGGCGACCGCCTGTATCAAGTGGCTTGTTGTACGCATGTGTAACGTTCTGCTTATTCCATCTTTAATGTAGTCAATAAAGTTCTATTTGTTTCCTTTTTGCAGCAGATTATTGGTAAGCACCACGTGATCTGAGCAGGACTTTAGTTTGATTAAATGTATTTATGGAGGTTTTTTCACATGACTTGCCCTCACTCCAGCTACTCGTCCAGTCAGCACATCCATCCTGGTACATACTGTCTTCCTACACCAACTGGAAAGCAAAAAGGTTCATTATCCAATTGGATGATGCTTGAATGTCAGCCAAACAGCCTTTTCCCCTCCATTTTCAACATTTTATATCTGGTTAAGAGAAATGTTGAAAGTAAATGACAAAAGAAACAATCTTTATTAATGCCTCTGTGATGTTTCTCCAGGGCTGCACGCAGCTGTGTCCTGGAGATTGATTTTCAATTCCTGGAGATTCCAAGCCAATTCTGAAAGATTGACAATCCTATATTAATCCGGTCACCAGCTCAAAGGTCGGCCGCACAGTGTTCCAGATATGGTCTGACCAAAGCCCCATACAATTGTAGCAAGACCATAAGAACTAGGAGCAGAAGTAGGCCATCTGGCCCATCGACTCCGCTCCACCATTCAATGAGATCATGGCTGATTTGATAATCCTCAACTCCACTTTCCTGCCTTTTCTGCATAACCCTTGATTCCCTTACTGATTAAAAATCGATTCAACTCAGCCTTGAATAAGACTTCCTTATTCCTGTACTCTTAATAACCTGTTATGGCCAACATGCCATTTGCTTTAGTAATTGCTTATTGTCCCAGCATGCTAACTTTCTGTGTTTATTGTATGAGTACACCCAAGTCTCTCTGAACAGTTTCAAGCCTTTAAAAAATATTTTGTTTTTCTGTTCTTACTACCAAAGTGGATAAACTTACACTTCCCCACATTATACTCCATCTGACACCTTCTTGTCTACTCACTTAACTTGTTCACCTCTCTTTGAAGTCTCTTTGTGTCCTTCTCAAGCTTACATTCTCATTTAGCTTTGTATCATTGTAAACTTAGACACATCTTGGTCTCTTCATCTAAATCAATAGATTGTAAATGAGTGAGGCCCCATGGCTAATCCTTGTATCACTTCACTAGCTATTGTCTACCAACTTTAAAATTGCCCATTTATCCCTATCTTTTCATCCTGTCCATTAAGCAATTCTCTATTATCCCCCACTCCAAGAGTCCTCATCTTGTGTATTAACCTTTTGTGTGGCACCTTATCAAATGCCTTTTGGAAATCCAAGTATGCTAGATCTACTGGTTCCCCTTTATCTACTCTAGCAGTTACATCCTCAAACACACTAATACATTTGTTCAACGATTCAATTTCAAGAAGACGTTGACTTTGTCTGATCCTACTATTATTATGGAAATCTTAACAGTGCACTTGGAAAATCAGAGATTCTAGCTTTTTCATGATGACTTGTTCACTGGTTGACAAGATTTGAGACTACATCAGTACTTATAAATTGCCTTACTCCATTTATTTTACATTTTTAACATTTTTTCAAGGGATGTAGGCATCACTGGCTAGGCCAGCATTTATTGCCCATCCCTATTTTCCCTCCTTCAGCCAACTTCTTGAACTACTGCAGTCCATGGAGTGTAGGTACATCCATAATGCTGTTAGGAAGGAAGTTCCACTATTTTGACCCAGTGACAGTGAAGGAACGGCAATGTAGTTCCAAGTCAGGATGCTGTGTGACTTGGAGGGGAACTTGCAGGTGGTGGTGTTCCCATTCATCAGCTGCCCTTGTCCTTCTAGGTGGTAGAGGTCACAGGTTTCGAAGGTAGTCCAAAGGAGCCTTGGTGAGTTGCTGCAGCGCATCTCATACGTGGTAGAAACTACTGCCACTGTGTGTCGGTGGTGCAGAGAGTTAATGTTGAAAGTGGTGGATGGAGTGCCAATCAAGCAGGGTGCTTTGTCCTGGATAGTGTCGAGCTTCTTGAGTATTGTTGGAGCTGCATTCATTCAGGCAAGCGGAGAGTATTCCAACCTGTTTCTAATTTGTGCCTTATAGATGGTGGACAGGCTTTAGGGAATCAGGAGGTGGGTTGCTCACTGCAGAATTCCCAGCCTCTGACCTGCTTTTGTGGCCACTGTATTTATTTGGCTGGTCCAATACAGTTTCTGTCAATGGTAACCCCAGGATGTTGATAGTGGGGGATTCAGCATTAGTAATGCCACTGAATGTCAAGGGGGATTCTCTCTTGTTGGAGGTGGTTATTGTCTGCTACTTGTGTGGCGCAAGTGTTACTTGCCACTTATCTGCCCAAGCCTGAATGTTGTCCAGGTCTTGATGCACATGGACATAGACTGCTTCAGAATTTGAGAATGGTGCTGAACATTGTGCAATCATCAGCGAACATCCCCACTTCTGACCTTATGATGGGGGGCAGGTTATTGATGAAACCACTGAAGTTGATTGGGCCTACGACTCTACCCTTAGGAACTTCTGCAGAGATGTATGGGACTAAGAAGATTGACCTCCAACAACCATAACCATCTTCCTTTGTGCTAGGTATGACTCCAATCAGTGGAGGGATTTGCCCCTGATTCCCATTGACTAGGGGTCCTTGATACCACACTCGGTCAAATGCTGCTTTGATGTCAAGGGCAATCACTCTTGCCTCCCTCATGAGTTCAGCTCTCTTGATCCTGTTTGGACTAAGGCTGTGTTGAGGTTAGGAGCTAAGTGGCCTGGCTTCCAATCTGAGTTTCAGTGAGCAGGTTATTGTCGAGTAAGTGCCGCTTGACAGTACTGTTGACAACCCCTTCCATCACTTTGCTGATGTTGATCTAATCATCCCCTTTTGACTTTCAATGGCATTTCCATCGCTGAATCCCTCCTTAACAACATGCTAATGGAGCTCTCTTTAGTAACATCAATGTGTTGTTATCAACAAATGTAAAGGAAGTAGTACTTTTATATTCCTTAACTTTCTGTCGATCGTCACTACTTAGTGAATCAAGAAAACATGTTAGCCAATCTGTCCCGCATACTGTGGAAGTGCAGGTACTAAATAGTACTGTACAGTTCATGAAGTCCGTGACTGATACATTTATCACTGGACTAAAACTCCTTGAGACCAGTATAATTTGTTCAGGTTCATCATTATCTTCATCCTCTTCCTCAGAACTCTCTACGTTGTATGTCCTTTTGTGGACCTTGCCTTATCACAGAGGGTATGTGTGCTGACATCAGCCAGGCTGGAGTCAAACGTACACACATGCAATGCAAGGATATATGGTGTCTCCTCACTGCATGTCATCATCAATCTCCACAAATCTAGCAGCTATGAGGGCCTCCTGAGCCCATCTGCCTCATCTGGCTGTCATCGCCGGCATCGTTACCTTTGAGAACCTCCTCACTCTCATCTCCTTCGATGTCTTTCTCTTTGGAGGAGATATCTAGTTCCTCTATCTCCTCCTTAGCCAGCTCCTCTCTCCATTGTAGCGCCAGGTTGTCAGGGGTGCAGCAGGCAACAACGATGCATGGCACCCTTTTGGACTATATTTCAGGGCTCCACCAGACCGGTCCAGGCACCGGAACCTCAACTTCAGCCTAACGGTTTGCTGCACCTAGGTGCGAGTTGCTGCATGAGCCTCATTATACCGTTGTTCTGCTGCAGTATGTGGGCACCGTACAGGTGTCATCAGCCACATCCTCTGTGGGTAGCCCTTGTGCTGGAGGAGCCAGCCCTGCAGCCTCTGAGGACCCTGGAAAGTATCAGGGATCTGAGACTGACTGAAAATGTAGGAATTGTGGACACTGCCTGGGAACCGCACGCAGACCTGCAGGATGTGTTTGTGGTGGTCGCACACTAGCTGAACATTCAGCGAGTGGAAGTCCTTGCAATTGACATAGTTGACCATTTGTTGCAACAGAGATCTTAGCACCATGTGAGTGCAGTCAAAGGCACCCTGCATCTGAGATCGGGGCAAATCCCAGCACTCTTGCATCCTGGTATTCCTGGTCCCAGCTGAAATGCACAAATTTCTGTGCCTTCGCAAACATGATGTCCGTGATCTCATGGATACATTTGTGGGTGGAGGCTTGCGATATCCCACAGAGGTCACTTATGGAGCCCTGAAAGAAGCTACTGGCATATAAATTGAGCGCCGTGGTCACTTTCACAGCCATGGCCAGTGGATCCTTCTCCATGTCCCCGTGGTTCCAAATCCTGCAACAGCTGGCAGATGTGACCGATGAGTTCCTTGGACATGTGCAGTCTTCGGTGACCCTGGTTCTCGGCCATCTGCAGGAATGAAAGGCAGTGTCTATGGACCCTGAGTCTAGCTAAGCATCAAACAGCATCAGCTTGCTCTGGCTCTTCTATGGTGTGTGTGTGAGCCCCAGCTGCCCCTTCATCCTGAGGGTGCTGCTCCCCTCTCTGCCCAGCCAGGCGTCTCTGTCGCTCTCTTATCCTTCATCTCTTCCCTCTGTATGCTGCAAGGCATACAGTCAGGTCACCAGGCTTCATGCTCTTGATGTACTCCTCCTGCAGGATGAAAGAGAGACACGTGGGTTAGCTTGGGTGTTCTAAGAACACCTCTTGGTTAAGTCTGAAGGCCCCTTAACGCATCCCGGAGAGTGCTGGCCACCACTTGGATAGCCAGAGCTTAGTGCACTGCCTGGCTGCCCGAAATCCCACCTTCCTCCAGCCACAGCAAGCTGATGCTGTTTGGCGCTTAGCTAGACTCAGGGTCCATAGACTCTGCCCCACTCCACCTGACCGATTGGCGACTGCTTTGCCCACTGGACTGCATGCTGTGCTCTCAGCTCAGGCGCAGGCATTCTCCTAACCAGCACTGCAAGGCTGCACTGTTAGCTTGAATCAGGGGGGATACTGGTCTAATCCAGGATGATGACATTGCAAGGGGCTGTGAGCACCTCCACCAGTGACTGCTCCATGACCAGCTTTAGCAAGGAGACTATACAACTCGCCCAGTCATCCAGTTTTTCTGCAGTCCACTAAAATGCTCATTAGTTTGCACCTGTGGCCCGAGGGGCACTAAGCTTTGGAGCACTTGGTAGCAATTTCATGCATTTGTGTTGTTTGAGTGGACAGATAAGCTAGAGGCCCGACTCCAAGCATGTTATTGTGGCTATGCCTGAACTGTCTCAGCTATGCACAAATGGTCACTTTATACAAGGTGTTCCTAATGCGTGGCTGCTTTCCTTGCCCACCACCCCTGCACATGCTTGTGCGCTACCTTCAACCGTAGTGCACTCCTTGTCCCCCCACAAGTCACCTCAACCACAGTGCAGCCCTTGTCCCTCCAAGTCGCATCCACCGCAGTGCAGCCCTTGACCCCTGCAAGTCGTGTCCACCATAGTGCAGCCCTTGCCCTGCCATCCCAAGCCGCATCCACCACAGTGCAGCCTTTGCCCCCCCACAAGTTGCATCAACCGCAGTGCAGCCCTTGCCCCGCCCCAAGTCACCTCAACCGCAGTGCAGCCTTTGCCCCGCCCCAAGTCCCATCAACTGCAGGGCAGCCCTTGCCCCGGCACCGCACTGTCAGCCAGCTGGGAAAAAGCAACTTGCCTGTGCCCTCACCTGAATGCGCGGTGCCTCAACATTAAAGTCCAGCAGGTGACTCTCGTGAGCGCTGCACAATATTACTGTGCACTCACCTCTGACTTCCCCTCAAAGTGCACCTCATCTTACATATGCTGTTGTGAAACATTTTGGAGTGCAATTATACCAACATGCTCGGATGATCCAGTGGGGGGATGATCCGGCGGGCTAGGTTTATAATGATATGCAGATATATTACAATGAGGTTCCCGGTGCCCGATGGTGGGAATTGAGGCCTGTCATTAACGGGCAGAGTGGATGATTGCAAACTGGTTTCAGAATGTCGTGAAACTGATTTTTGGCTTTCTCGCCATATTGTCTGCTCATGCTGCCAAACACACCGATGCTAGCAGGCATGGAAAATTCCACCCATTGAGTCTGATTACTCAAAGAATTTTATGGGTCTAAGAATTCTTCATCTTTTGATATAATCTGTCAATAACAATGGCTTCAACAATATTAGAAACAAGACACAGCTCGAGAGGAAAGGTGCTTGTGCAATTCTAATGAGGGCTATCGCGATGATGCATTTATTTTTTTAAAGTCTAGATTTGGACTTGTTTGTTTAAGTTTTTCACAAATCGCCTCAAGGCTGCTGTGGTGTTTGAACTGACATCAACAACTTGTAATTTCTGCTTGTTTCTTTAGATTACTTAGCTGTGATTGGGTACTCCAATGTGTTATAAAACTGCCATGGCATTACTGATATTAATCATCTTCTGAAGTGACGTGTGCAAATAGTGAAAGTCCTACATGTAGTCTGGAGACAATGAATGCAGTCTGTTGTTTATTGAGGGAACATCAAGTCAGATTACTGAATTGTAATTTGGCTCCCAGATTACTTTGCACACTAGGGGATAATTTTAACCTAACTTCCCCTGTGGGAAACTGACAATCAGCGTAGCTGTGTGTTTGGCAACCTGCCCTACAGTAATCACTGCCAATGGAATAAGGAATGCAGGGAGGAGAAGTTGATTAAAAGCTGACAAAAAAATTGCTGCCACTTCCAGCACCAACAAATTCAGGCTCATAGAGTTTCAAAATAACAGATTAATAACATTGGGGCATAAATTTGCCTTGGGTGGTAGTGTAATACAGATGATAGCAAATCAGGAGCTCAATTTGCATTCAGTCCAATTTTTGTCTGTTGAAGAGAATAGAAAAGCAAATTGAATGGAGTGCAAAACAAGAGCTGATTCATTATTGTCCAATTTATGCTACAGCCCAAGACAAATGTATATCTCAATATAGTTTGCATCACAACATTGAATTGTTGTTTTCAATTCATTTTCAGTACATATTAAACTCACAGCTGAAATACTACTACAGCCTAAATGCAATTTTCTGCTTGGAAATAATTAGACATTAAAATTACTGACAACTGAAGTTTAAGACCCCATTGTGATTAGTGAAACTATATGCAGAATAAGCATAATTAAGGTTATTTTAAACATTTTTTACACATATTCCAAAACAGAAAAGATTAGAAAATTGCTGATCCCAATCAGGCAAATTACAATATTTTCTGACGCATTCTGTCAACTCAAGTCCTGTTCCCACTCAACGGTTGTCTTAGTTCCCTCTCACCCACTGCCTTCTGTTGCAAAAGAATTTCTTTGTTTGATCAGCTATTATTGATTTTTAATATTTTTGTATGTTCAGTTTTATTATCTTTTCATAATCTACCTGAAAATCTGCAATGGAAAATTGACTCTGCTATAAAAACATAGAAATGTAGAAATTTTACAGCACAGAAGGAAGCCATTCGTCCCACTATTTCTGTGCTGGCAGCAAAAGAGCTATCCAGTCCAATCCCACTTTCCAGTTCTTGGTCCATAGCCTTTGTAAACTATGGCATTTTAAGTGCATATTCAAGAATTTTTAAAAATGCAATGAGTGTTTCTGCCTCGATCATCCTTTCAGGCAGTGAGTTCCAAACCTTCCTCTGAGTGAAAAAAATTCTCCTCCACTCCTCTCTAATCCTTGTACCAATTGCTTTAAATCTATGGCCCCTGGTTATTGACCTCTGCTAACAGAAATACATCATTCCTAACCAGTCTATCAGGGTCCTTCAGAATTTTATTACATGCATTGCATAATTTTATGCTATCGAATCTCTAATCCCATTTTTTGCACATGCTCCAGATGGCTTCAAGTCAGAAGATAACAATACTGAACAAACCGTAACAGTGTAAGTTACTAATATTAGGATCTCTTATTCTACAATAGTATAAACTCTCTGCAAAATTCAGTACAGTCATTTTTTCCTAATTTTCTTTCATCCAGTCATCTAAATTTGTTTTTGTATTCAGTTTAAATTATAATGGACACTGTTACATGGCCGCAGAGATTTGAGATAAGACAGAGCAACCTGAGGAGACCACATATTGAGACTTAATGAGCCTGATAAAATGAATTATTTAGCACAGAAGGAGAACGGGTTAAAATTAAAACATTTTGTGCTCCCTTTCAGGTTTTAACATTCACAACCTTGATCCAAATTGTGCACTCTGGATAGTGGTAGGCAATACTCAATTGCCATTACATAATGGGGCAGAATTTGCTGAAAAAAGTGTGAATGATGCACAACATTAATAATTCCAGCAATTTGTGGTGAGGAAAAGGTGCCCTGCGAATTGCAAATCTCCTCAAGTTGTTGGACAATTCTGCTGCTCCACTGTTGGCTTTGTGAAAGCATCTAATCCTTAAACTCCCCACAAGCTTTATGAAGTTGCTGTATATGCACATTAATTGCCCAATAAACTCACTGCAGAAAGGTAAATCTAGTAATAAAGAACCTAAATTCCCTTTAAATTGTGCTACCTGCAAATTGGGCTTCTTGATGGGATTGTTGGTTGCAGAGTTATCTCGTTAATTTCTTACAAGGTCAAGAAACTTTTCTCTCAGTCCTTGCTGGCAGTGGTTTATGTTGATACTCATCATTTCAATCAATATTTCAGAATTCCACAAGAAAAATCAATTTTCCACTGCCAGCAACAAGCAGTCAAATCAGGTGGAAAATGGAACTCAAGCCTGTCAGAACCAGTTAATCAGGCGTTACTTTCTCCCATTGTTGATTGTGCACAAACTGAAGACAGGAAAACTATAACCTGAATTGATTGTTCCTGTGAATCACAGTTGCAGGCTAGTTTATTTGGGGTTTGTCCTCAAAGAGATTATATATAGCAAGGTGTTAAATGCAGCCTTTAAGAACTAAGAACTTCTTATTTTCATCAAATAAACTTTATCGAGCATGCTTTTATCCCATGTGAAGGCTTAATTCCTTAAAGATAAAAGCAAAAAACTGTGGATGTTGGAAATCCAAAACAAAAATAAACATACCTGGAAAAACTCAGCCGGTCTGGCAGCATCTGCGGAGAGGAACACAGTTAACATTTCGAACAGTTCTGTTGAAGAGTCATATGGACTCGAAACATTAACTGTGTTCCTCTCCACAGATGCTGCCAGACCTGCTGAGTTTTTCCAGGTATTTTTATTTTTGTTTTTAATTCCTTAAAGATTAGTTGTAGATACTTTTTTGAGATAAGGTGGCAATGAGAGTGAGATTCGTATTGATTTTCAGGCACTTCGGGTTGACATGCTGACCATTGTCTCTCAGGGCTTTCAAGATCTGATAGTGAACACAAAGATCATTGAGTGACCTCACCACCCCCACCTCCCTGAAAGTGGATTGGTCACCCACCTCCAACATGCCTCATTAGAAAAGTGGATGGATTAAGGTCAAATTTAAATCTTTGGGGATTAAAATTCCCTCCATACTGTCTGAACATCCGGTGTGAATGATGCACACCATTATTAAATTCAGCAACTTCCTAATAAAAAAAGTGTAACTGTAGGCAATTATAATACTCTCAGTGCCTCCTCTTCCAATCTGCATTTGGGAACCTAGATACACATTGGGAGTGAAAATCATCTTGGGCGGTAGTACAAAATGGGCACTAGTAAATTGACATCCTGCCCATTTACACTCCACCCAATTAAGTTGGCAGTAAAGAAGATCAGGTGGGGCACAAAACCAAAGGTTGATTCACTATCTAATCTTTTATGCTAGTGCACAAGATAAATTTCACTTATTGATGTAAATTACCCTATTATATATGTAGGATTTGGATTTGGTTTAATCTCTAAGGCCAGAATTTTTACTTTGATGGGCTTGTGGGCCTCACCGGCTCGGCGGTGGGCGGGCAGCTGAACTCCGCCGCCGAAGCGGGGCCCGCTGCCATTTTGAGTGGGTGGGCCAATTTAGACCCGCCCAGCGGCCTGCTCAACAGGAAGCGCTATGCACTTCCTGTGCAGGGGGCAGGGGGAGGAGGGATTCCCCAACTATCAAAGTGTACTCTTTCACGCATGCTCACAAAAGAGCGCACATCTCCCTGAGACTAAGTGCTGTCTCAGGGAGATTACTGACAGTATAAAAATCTTTAAAAATAGAAAAATATTAAAATTATTAACATGTCCCCCTCATGTGACAATGTCACACTAGATGGGACATGTTAATAAGAAGCACATAAACTTTATTAAAGTTTTTAAAAGCGGACATGAAACCCCATCCCGCCAGTGGATGAGGTTTCATTTATTATCAGAAGCCCGCTGGGGCTCCTGGCCTGCCCACCAACCTTAAGGTTGGACGGGCAGGGCATTTAACAAGCTTAATTATCCTGATAATGGCCTCAATTGGCCATTGACAGGTCGGTGGGGGGACAGCTGATTTCGCTGCCCACCTGCCTTCCTCAATATTTAAATAGACCTGGATGACGTCGGGGGTTCCTCCCAACTTTCCCGTCAGCAAGTGGGCCCCGTCCCCAAATCTCCGAGGGGAAAATTCTGCCCTAAGTATTTTGTTTCCTTTTTTATAGGGTAGGATTTTTCAGATGGTTGGGTTTCCTGCCCACCACCAGAAAATTTGGCAGGAAAGATATCCCTACCAATACAGACTGTCCCACAGCCATTTATCATTTCACGGGATGTTAATTAGCTAAGGGTGAGACTTCCACTCCCATCTGGGGAGGAAGTCCTGTCTTAGACAGCTGTTGGCTAGTCGGATGGCTAGCAACTCTGGCAGCCAGCATCTAGCAGCGCCAGGCTCAAGCAGCAGCCACTGCTGGGACTACAGGCAGTCACCAAAGAAGAGGAGGTAATGGAGGCTGGACTGAAGGTAAGTCTTGGTTATTGGTGGGGCCTGGCAGGTAGGCTTTCTTTCATGGGGTGTGGGCATCACTGGCTAGGCCAGCATTTATTGCCCATTTCTAACTGCCATTAAGAAGGTGCTGGTGAGCTGCCTTCTTGAAGTGTTGCAGGCCATGTGGTGTAGGTACACCCATTGTGCTGTTAGGAAGGAAGTTCCAGGATTTTGATCCAAGCTCCCATTGAGGGAAGTGACAGGGTTGGGGGTTGGGATTGAGATGCTGGGGGAAGAGTTAAAGGGGTGGGGCGGTGCCTCCGATGGGCACAGGGGACCCCCAAAGGAGGTACCGCCCCTTACCTGACAACAGCCCAAACTACTAAATCTGCAGGGCTACCCACTTGGTGAGGGCCTCCTGCCATGGATAAAATAGCAGTGGTGGAGGGATGAGGCACTTAGGATAGCCACTAATTGACCACATTCGATTCAGTAGCTCCAAGGGCCTCCAGATCGGAGGACAGGTGGGCAGCAGGCAGGCCATGTGCTGCACTTTGCGAGTCTTCAGACCTGCCGGTGGGGGACTGTAATTATCCACCCATAGATAGTTTGTAGCAATAAATAATAAGTTAAATTTGTTCATTCCCAGAATGTTTTAGGGTGTAATACATAAGGGTAAATTTGGCATACTGCTGTTTAGTTTTTGCTGAAAGTGCTGAATGTGCGTCTTGTGCCTTTTGTCTTCATTTTCTGATCACATTGTAAAATGAGATCACCAAGGTAGTCTTCTTATAGGCAGTGGAACAGTGGAGCCCAGGATGATTAGTTACATTCCAAAGGGTAAACAAGTTGCACCTGGTGTTTTTGGTGGAAATATCTCATTTCTGGATGTCTTGTTCACAGTAACACTTGTTATGCCATAATGAATCGGCAAGGACAGCATTTTTGAGAAGTCACCTATAAAGGTCTTGAGCTTTCTTTAATAATTTGTAGTGACAGTCAGGCTCTAAGTTTACATTACTATTCAGGGAAGCTGGGGCTAACATTGTTTGTATCTCTGTATGTCTACTACTCAAAGACATGTATTGTGCCTGGCCTTGCTCAAATACAATTAATGTAATATATTACAAACCATATTTTATGTCAGATTTAAACTGTCTTACGATAAAACTCGGGGCCTTATTACATTGGTGCTTGCTGCCTGCCAAACTGGATGAATTTCCCAGCTCTTCAAAAGAATGTATCAATGACTTGATGAATTCATATCCAGATGGCACCCTGGGTTATATTGCTCATATCCTCTGTAAGTGCTTGAAATGAGCTGGTTGCATGAAGAAAAAAGTTGCAATCAACATTTCCACAGTTGCAGGTAAAGCTACCCATGACAGATAATTTTAACTACAGGTCTTCATGTAATAGCTGACATAACCCACTATTGCCTCTTTGTGTTACCGAGATTTTTTTAGCAGGGTATTATGACACAGCCGATGGTAAAGGCTGAGTTGCTCAAATCCCAGAGGGAAACTTGAAATAACCGTCATAACCCACTTTTGCAATTTGTATGTCTTGAGATGCAGGCTTTAAATTCAGTAGTAATAAGCTCACTGAGTCTCAAGAGGTTTTTTATAAAACGTTTATTAATACAAGAAAAATTGTAAGCACATACATATGTCTACAAAATTACTACTATAATAACTACAAAAATCCCCAAATTAATCTGACTCTGAGTTACACCCCCGTTAAGGCAACAGTAAAACTCATAGATTTAAAAAGACCCCAGGCAAAGCACATTTGACCTTACAAATTCAAAATGAGGTTCTTTGCAGACACAGTTGCAGGCATACAGGCTGGTTAGATGTTAAATGCCTCTGCCTTACACACAAAATCTCCTTTCTGTTTATACTTAGCTTTTCCTTTGAATGTAAATTTCCCATTGTATTACTAGGTTTTTTTATTTAACCTCTTCTAACAATAACATCGTTTGATTACACCAATTTTATTAGTAAGCTGAAAAAAAACACATTGCTTGGCGCCCTTTAGCTAGGTGCAAGACTTCACCCATTCTTTTGAATGCTTTATTTAAAAATGCAAATTACCCCCTTGACACCTATGTTTCTAAACTTTCCCATGTTTATCTTAATTACCATTTCACCTACTTCTTCCTATTTAATTAATGAAACCTTCATGAAACCTCATCCCGCCCGTGGATGAGGTTCCATGAAAAATGCAAAGGCTGCCTGGGCTCTTTGCCTGCCCACCAACCTTAAGGTTGGACGGCAGCCCTGTTAATTGTTTTAATGACTATATAAATGGCTTTAATAGGCCTTTGACAGCTGCACACCTGCTGAACTGAAAGTCTAAATGACGCGTGGTGAGGTCATGGCGCCCGCCTGATGTCACCACGCATCATTTTATGCGTCGGCGGGCTCCTGCTCACCAACCCGAAAATTCTTCCCTAGAAGTAATTTCTTTACCAAGAGAGTGTAGAAAGCATATAACTTGCTACCAGACAGAGTAGTTGAGGCAAACAGTATAGATGTGCGTAACGGAAGTCAGATAAGCATAGGAGGGAAAAGAGAATCGAGGGTTATGTTGATACAGTTAGATGACAAAAGATGAGAGGCATTATCAAATG
Organism: Carcharodon carcharias; assembly: GCF_017639515.1. NCBI lineage: Eukaryota > Metazoa > Chordata > Chondrichthyes > Lamniformes > Lamnidae > Carcharodon > Carcharodon carcharias. The sequence continues at coordinate 43,926,060 of NC_054470.1, forward strand.
AAGCATTAGTGCCAGCATGGAGGGTTGGGCTGAATGGCCTGTTTCTGTTCTGTATATTCTATTGAATTCTATGTGGATTGAAGGGCTAATTTTATGAATGTCGTTCTCCAGTGGGGAATCCAAACTCCTTCTTATGATTCAAAAGCTAAATACTAGAAACATGAAATAAAAACACAAAATGTTGGAAATATTCAGCTGGATCAGGCAGCATCTATGGAGGGAGAAACAGAGTTACCATTTCAGGTTGAAGACCTTTGATCAAAATTGGAATAAGTTAGAGGTGTAACAGGTTTCAAGCAATTATATGGGCAGCAAAGGATGGGGAGAGAAGATTGTTGCATTTCTGGCTTCTTTATACACTCACCAATCATACACACAGGATTGATAATCTATAAGTAGGTTGGATTTATTTGAAGACTACAGGATAACTCAACAAACTGGTCTACTCTAGGGATTCAGCAACCACCATTACTCACAGCAACAACTGCACTGACTGACTGTCAGTCACATGCTGCTTCACATTCAGGTTCCTCGATGATACGTGTGCATCATTGCATATTCTCTTAAAGTGATATCACAACAATGAGGAAAGAACAAACAGGAAGGCCTATGATAGAGTCAATGCTAGGATATGTTAAACATAAAATAAATGATGGTGCAAGGTAAATGAGGGTGTTGAAGTAAAGAAACAAAATATGGACTTACACAGGTGTAAATGGCAATAACAGAATCAATAGCAACAATGCCCATTAAAATGGAAACAGTCCTTCTGATTTATATTGTTGAACTGAATGTTGAGACAAGAGAGCTGTAAATTGCTGAATCAAAAGATGAGGTACTGTTCCTGGAGTTTATGGGCAGAATTTTATGGTCCCCTGCTGGTGGATTTGAGGTGGGATGTACTCGTAAAATGCAGCGTGTATCTTGCCCACCGCCTACTGGCCCACCCCGACCTGTCTCCCATTTTACAGGGAGAGGTAGAGGCGTTGGATGGCCTGCCTGTCCTTGGGCCCATTGAGGCCCAATTAATGGCCACATAAGTGTGTCATCTCATCCCTGCCACTATTTTACCCCTCCCCTTATTACTTTTTCCCAATTTACAGGCTGCAGATGTCTCCCCTGACCATGACTATTCCATTGTCAGCCCAGTACTGAACCAGCCACCCCCTCCAGACCCGTGCGTGAGACACTAACCATTCCTTGCACAGCATGGACTTCACCACCTCCATTGAGCAGACAGGCCTTGCCCCTGCCTGGACTGGACCATGAGATCCTTGCCATGCATAGCCTTGTAGCATGGCCCAGAAAGCTCCAGGACTGCCTTTAATCTCTCACCCCAACCATTTAGTCTCAGCTCCAGGATTATGTCTGACATTCATTCCCCGGCTTCCTTCAGGACTCACCCCCTCCACCCGCCCCCCGTGCCTCCCCCCCCCCACCAGTCCCCACCCCCACTCTAGTCATGTGTCTGCATGCACCTCTTCCCTCTTGAGCAACATTAACCCCCTCTACCCCCAGTCTTGAGACTGCATTCCCTCCCTCTCGTGACCTACTAATCCCCACCCATCCTTTCCCCAAATTTGCGGCCACTCCTTCAATGTCAGGCTGCAGCTCCCCCATCATCCCTCTGCCTGCCATCTCCCATGCCCCATCCCTCCCTTGTTTCCTTAACCCCTACCCATTTCCAGTCATCCCTCTGCCTCCATACCCCTCTGCCCTCCCCTGCTCCCTTCACCCGCATCTCTCTGCCTGTTCCACCCCATTCGCTTCCCAAACCCCCTCCATCCCCATGCTGGACTCTGCTGGTAGAGTGCAGCACTCAGTGCCAGCAGCCCTCCTTACCAACCCCCCACCAGCCTCACCTGAGAGAGCAGCTCTGACAGCGATGATGAGTCAGGGAAGAAGTGAGAGATGTTGCAGGTAGACTTAGAATGGTGTACGCATCTTGAAGTCATGAGTAAAGTGAAGGGGGGTAGGAGCATGCCACTTTATATCCAGTCGTAAATCAGACCAGATTAATTTCCTGCTGGCATGCTACGTAATTAGGAGGGAGAACGTGATTAGGGCGAGTTGCATTTTTAATGAGCTTGCAATGATATATTAATACATGCAAATGGGCTTCCTGACATGGAACAACGGGAAAGTCAACCTGCCATTAGGCTGCCATGAAATTGCTGAGGAAAAGATTCTGACTTGTTTTCCTGCCAGCAGAAATCCAACTTTTGGCCTCACTCTGGATTTTCCGCTCCCACCTCTCATGATTCTGTCCTTCATTTCTATTCTGTAAATTAAGGAGACCTGCATTTTGCAATGCATTGTAATTACTTGTATGTTGTTATGATCATAATTGTGCAATCCTTTTATTACTTCATACTTCTTAATTTTTATTTTAATGATTGTCTATATCTATGTTATGAATTATGATTACTTGCTTTATTTGTATCATCATCACAATTTGGCACCTGCCGCCAAGATGATTCTTCAATAAGCCAATTATCTATCTGCTGTTGAAACCTTCATCCATGGGCAGAATTTTCTGCAGGCGGGCCTGACCCAATCTCCTGCGGGCAGGGAGCTGATCCCCGCCAGCAATCCGGGCCCCGCCACCATTTTACGTGGGCAGGCCAATTAAGGCCCTCCAAGCGTGATGTCCGGCGGGAAGCGCCAGGCGCTTCCTGTGCAGGCGGGGGCGATTCCCTAAAAGCGAGAGTGCGCTCTTTCACGCATGTGCACAAAAGAGCGCACATCTCCCTGAGGCTTAGTGCTGCCTCAGGGAGATCTCTTCCACTTTGATCAATATTAAAAATAGAAAAAAAAATTCCTTAACATGTCCCCCTCAGGTGACAATGTCACATGAGATGGCACATGTTCATAATTTACAGGTTAACTTTAATAACATTTTTAACACCCTGCATGAAACCTCATCCCGCCGGTGGATGAGGTTTCATGTTTTCTCTATTTGCCTCAATTGGCCATTGAAAGGTCAGCGGGCGCACAGCTGATTTTGCTGTGCTCCCGCCTTCCTGAAAATTTAAATGGGGCGGGATGATGTCGGGGGTTCCGCCTGACGTCATCCCGCATCATTTTATGCATCGGATTCTGCCCCATGTCTTTGTCAACTCCAGATTCCACTAAGCCAAACTTCACTTGGTCAGCTTTCTATCCTCCACACTCCATAAACTTGAGCTCATCCAAAGCTCAGTTGCCAGTATCCTAACTGGCACCATGTTGTGTTCACCCATCATCTCTGGTCTTGCTGACTTACACTGCTTCCCAGTTTCCCAATGACTCATATTCAAAATTTTCATCCTTGTGTGTAAATCCTTCCATGGCTCTCCCTCCATATCCATATAACTGTTTTCAGCGTAACAATCCCCACTAAATATCTGTCCTCATGATGCCAGCCTTTTGTGTTTTCTCCCAACCACTTGCCAATTACTAGTGACAATGCTTTCAGCCCTCTGGGCATCATGTTCTGGTATTCCCTCACTAAATTCCTCTACCTCTCTTTCTTTAATGCCTTCCTTAAAATCCACTCAGTGACCAGCTTTTCGTCACCCCTTCCAAACGTCTTTCTTGGCTTGATGTCCATTTTATTCCGCTTCTGGTTCCCTGAAACATTTTCTATATTATTCATACTATATAAATGAAAGCTGTTGTAAATTACTAAGGGATAATAATTTACTGTTTGAATGGCAAATGAGAGAGTCATTTATTTCATCATGAATTTCCCCTAAGATATTTCCACTCTTTCATCATTTCAGCGACCTGGGAGTGAGGTGGAAGCTCCATTCATGTATGTAAGTGTGGTTTCCACTGCAAAACAGTAAAGTTACAACAGCAGAGCAGGAGCCAATGAGGAAATTCCCGGCATATTGTTCGTTTACTGCCTAACCTCTGTTGACCTGGATATCGGCCGCAACATGTTCCAGCTTTAACCGATACTGCGGTCACTGGGTGGTGCTGTTGCATAATAAGCAGAAGGAAAATAGTTTGTAGTATTTAATTCATAATTTGAGTGTAGCAGCAAAAAGGAAAAAGTTATTCTTGAAACATCATTTTGTTGAATGCAAGCTCATCAACTGTAACAAAAAAAAGACATGATACAGATAATAATGATCCTTAAACACTTCTCAAATAGCTAATGAACCACATCATTGGTATAATGATGATGGCCATGAAATTACTCAAAGCTGCACCTATCTTGTCAACATTACTTCACTAGAAGTGCAGCAGATAACGCGTTTTGGTGAACCAATGATGACAAAGCAAGAACATGGAATTAAGCCTAAAAATTTAATAAACCAGCTGTGTAGGGCACAAAATGTGTATAAAATGGCTAAGCATCAAGTTTGGAAAAGTCTTTTTGTCCATGAAGACATGCATGTGCTTCTGATCTCCTGTATGGAGCTTCCTGTAGTTCAGCACCACCTCCCTAACCAAATACCTTATGGAGACAACAAGCATACAAGTATTTCACAAAGGATGTGAACTTTACACATGCTGACAAAACCCACTACCGCCCTTGACTCAATGCTTGTTGCTCTGCTGCCTAACCACACCGAAGTTGTGAATGAGCCAAATCTTCTCCTAGCTAAACATTTACAAGCTGGAAGCCATCCTGGTTGGATTGTGCCAGACTCTCTGCACCTTAGTCCCTGATTCCATCTGCCTCCCATCTGCTTGTTAATGCTAATGCTAATTCCAATGGTGTACAAATCTATTGTGCTTTTCTAACCTAAGTCGAGCTTCAAATCAGAATTAATTCACCACCAAGGTCACCTATTTTACTTCTGTATCATATTGCCTGCCTTTATCCATACTTCACCCCCACTGCTGTTGAAACCTGCCTCCTTCCCCAACCCTTGTACTAGTGCCTGTTTCAGATGTAGGTGATGATGATTAGTATATAGTAAGTGTTCTTTGACTGTATCTTGAAGACTCTTGATTTTCCTTGCTTTGTAGACACTAAATAAATGTGAACACCACTAATATACAAATCAAAGTTCATAGTAGGTAAAAAATGTATTTAAATATGTTATGGAGTTGATCTTCAGATAACTTTTGTTAGTGGAAACATTTAACTTTATTTACATATCAGCAGCAGCAACTACACATGTGCATCAAGCTCCACAACTAGAGAAGAATTCTCTCCTATAGAGGTTCCCCGCGCTGCTAACACATTGCTTTACATAAATCATGTGATCATACAACACAGGATTATTCTTAAAGCTACAGTCCTATGTCTCCCAAAATTATAATTACTGCAGGATACCATAATTCAAGGTTAGCATGTTGCCCTGTAAAATTGGCATGTGAAATTATTCTGGTTCTTCCAAGAGAATTCTATTTTACTTGTCAATGTGGCTGCTGCCTTTAAGGCTGAGGCAGTCCACAGGCTTAGGAACATAGGACCAGGAATAGGCCAGATATTCCCTCCTCTTATTCTAATAGATCATGGCTGACCTGTATCTCAAATCCATTTACCTGCTTTTGCTCCATATTCCTTGATATCTACACCTAATAAAAATCTATCTCAGTCTTGAAAGTTCCAATTTTCAATTGCAACCACAGCCTTTGGCCACAGAATTACAAATTTTTATGATCCTTTACGTGGGGAGATGTTTCTTGATTTCTCGCAGAACTAGCTCGACTTTTAAGATCATGGCCCCTTATCTTGATTTCCCCAATTGAGGGACTCCATAGCTACCCTATCAAACATTTTTAATATTTTAAACACCACCCCAGTAAACGGCCCAAATTTATCCCTCAGCCACCATTGTTGTTTGTGGGAATTTACTGTGTGCATATTAGCTGCCATGTTTCCTACATTACAACAGTAACAACACTTTAAAAGCTATTTTATTGGTTGTAAAACACTTTGGGACATCCTGACATCATGAGAGGGTCTACATCAATGAAAGTTCTTTTTTACTTTCTTCTTTTTCTCCCTCCCTCTCTATTTGGAATATTGGATTGACATTTATAATTTTCCAATCCACAAATCTAGAGTGCTTTGGAAAATTATGACCAATGCACATGCAATTTCTTCACCTACTTCTTTTATTCCCTGGGGCGAAAACCATCTGGAAATTTACCTATCTTAACTCCCATTATTTTCTCCATTAGCATTTTCAAAAAATATTTTAAATGCAATAAACTCCTACCTTTGACTTAGTTTTAGGTTCCCTTGTACTGCAGATATTTTATCCTCTTATTGTTCTGTTAAGATGGATAGAAAGCATTCAGTTAACAAGTCTATCATTCCCCATAGGCTCACCTGCATCTGTCTTTAATGGACAGATGCACTCTGTTTCCTTTCTCTTACTATAGTTATAAAGCTGTTCATCAGCATTGATATTCCTTGCAAGCTTTTTTTCATACTTCCTTTCTGCAATTATTATTTTTTGTATTTTTCTAAGCTCTCCTTGTCCAATGGATTTCCACTTTATTTAATTTTAGTAAGCTTTTTTTAAAGTTTGATACTCTGTCTGACCTCATTTGTTTCCCATATTGTTCAATTACACAAGGCTTTTTTTTTCCTTTTAAGGGTAAGTACTAGGTTTGAATGATGCCAAATATTTCTCAGAATACTTCCCACTGTTAATCTGTAGATTTGCCCATTAACAGTTCAGCTTTGTTTACTCTGGTCAATTTATTTCTCAGCCCTTTAAAGTTTATCCTATTTAAGTTTAAAACCTTAGTTTATGACTTTCCCCCTCCCCCTCAAACCTAATATAAAATTTGATGATATTCCATTACTCCAATCCTGCCACCGCCCCCTGTCCCACCTTTACTTAAAGTCCTTTCTAACGCCCTATTAATGCTTTGTGCTAAAACTTTGATCCCAGGCTGAATCAGGAACAGTCCATTGCAGATTCTTCCTATCCTAGTAATGCTGACAGTGTACTAGGAAATGGACCATAACCCTCCCCCTTTCTGACACCACTCCTACAGCCATGTAGTGACATTCCAGGTCTATGCAAATTAGCATGTGCTTTGGGTAGTAATTTTGGAGGTAAACAACCTCTTCATCCTTTCTAATTTAGGTTTTAGCTCCTGATACTCTCTGGGAAGATCTCCCCCTGTTCTTTCCTACATCATTGGTTCTGACATGGAGCACAACAACTGGTTTGCCCCCCTCCCCTTCTAACTTTCCAGCTGGTCCAAAATATCCCCTACCTGGTCACTGGGTAAGCAACATGACCTTCTGCATTTTCGTTCGTAACTGCAGAGGATATCCCCTGTATCCTTAATAACCAAATCCCCAATAACTTCAGCCTTTCTATTCTTCTCCTCCCCCCATTCCCACCCCACATTGGTACTGCTTCCTTCTCCACGATGCCTCAGTTAATATTCTGGTCATCCCTCTGCAGCCTTCTTCCTTATTGTCAGAGGTAGCAAGCACATGATACCATGTCCCCTCATGTGATTCTGTCAAATGAGCAGGGACATGTTTTTAATTTAAAAAATAACATTTTTATTTTATTTGTATTTGCTTTTGGAAACCTCATCCTGCCTGTGGATGAGGTTTCCAAAAAAATGCAACAGCCGCTTGACCTTTTTGCCTGCCTGCCAACCATTAGGTTGAATGGGCAGTGAAAAATTAAAGCCAATTGTTAACTTATGGCCTTGTTGGTGGGGGCGCTGCTGGCTCTGGCGTGTGCCCGCTGACTGAACTATTGTGCGACTGCATGTTGATACCGGCATGCTTGGTGACGTCATCGTGCATCATTTCACGCTTGGTCGGGTCGGGTGCAAGCCCACCCACTGAGCTAAAAATTCGGCCCCGAGGTGGATTCAGGATCATTTAAACCCACAATGACAGCTGCAATTTTTTTTTTTATGTGACTGGTACTTTTTAGATACCTGGGGCAGATTACAGTAACAAGTTCCCATCTAAAGGAGATGACTGATGTGCTAACCTAGAGAGTTAGCAGCCTATTCACCTTCCAGAATGAGCAGAACAAAGTAATAAGACAAACAAAAACAGGTGCATCTCGATGGTGAACTATCCAGAGTTCTAGATGTAGCTGACTGTACCCCACCTGGATACAGGCACATTAATCCAATATGGCCACCCATATCAAACAAAACAGTTTTCAGTCCTTCAGCATACAAGTATCGTGCAGTGTTCCGAATGTATGGTAAATCTTTGACTATTATATTTTTCACCAAAATATTGTGCAAAAGTGGAGGGTTTATCTACTACCGATAATTTGAAATTATGTATTTAGCCAAAAATTTGATTTACATTACAATCTGAATTAAGCAATGCAAAGAAAAGAAAGAAGAACTGTCAAAGTCCACAGGGCCAATTTTGCCAGCGTTGCTAAAGAATGACATGTCAGGAAATTTAATTATCTTTGGCATTTCGATAGTAGCAGCTCCTACATAATATGGGACTCCTGTGGGGTGAGGAAGAGGGGTGGGATGGGAAGTGAATGGTATGGCAACTCTTAAAAGAGGCTGGAATGATAAAGATTGCAACATCAGGTTGGGGGCCAGATAGGTAAGTAATGGACGTTTTGTTAGACTCACATCCTTGGGATTGCAGACCAGTGTTTGAAAACTATAATGACCTGATGAGGATAGGCAAGGTAACACAAGGCCTTCATTCCCTTTCTTGCATGGACACCATTCATTTTAGCATTGTTCACCTTCTGAAGTTAATATTTGTTACAAACACCCTTCACACTACTCTGTGGTTAGTCACTAACTCCAAATATTGCAATATACGTTAAGATCTTCTCAAATAGCCATTTCTTGCAGAATCTAAAACCCCTTCCTTCATTTTAGCAGTGCGACATCAACAGATCTATAACCTTAGCTGTCTGATGTCACTTGAAACTCTAATATACTCAGACCCATTACAGGAAAATCTAGATGTATAATGGTTGTGAAAGGCAAGACATTGGAAGGACAATCCCATATATTAGAAAGTTCACCAACTACGAGGTAGAGGCAGAAAATAGCGATGCTGAAGTGGCACTCTACTCTAGCAGTCGGAGATGGAACAGAGCAGGCAGTGGGTTAGCGAGACCTGGACAGTTGCTTTGATATCCTTCTAACTAGGTAGGCAGCCAGAAACTTCCACACCATTCTCTATCTCCCTAACCCCAATGGGGTAATACTCGATAGTATACAATGCTGAAATTTTTCTACAGAAGCATCAGAGCGACAAGAGCTAAAGGATAACGAAGAGGAGGAAGATAATGATAATGTTGATGAATCGGATGGCAGAAATTTCTCCTTTATAATGATCATAATGAGAATGATGATGAAGAAGAAGAGGATAATTAGAATCAGACAACAGAGAAGTTCCTGGAGAATGATTCTGTCCTGTTGTTTTTCTACCTCAACACTGAAGTCACTTGCTTTGTCACTCCCTAGCAACAGTTCAGATACTGTCACCTGGGAGTACATGGAGTGCAATTTAGATAGTTTTAGTGAGAATGTGGCACTAGTTGATTCATAGAGTTTGATGGAGCCAGAGAAGGAAAAGTGAGTTAACAATATACCGCTTTCCCACTGGAGACTAAGGAGAATGCTGCCAATGGCTTTACAGTTATAGAATACAGATTTCATTGGTATTCAGCTGAAAAGAAGGATCTTCAAGATACATTACAGCCATGTGAAGTTTCTGATGTCAGTCTCAGAATATCTTTAGGAGGCTTTCAAAGGCAAGGAGGAAAGTATCAAGGTGTAGATGCTGAGAAGAGAGCAGAGTACATTGGCTGAAAGAAAGGCAGCAAATAGCAGAATGAATGAACGGGGAATGAGAAGTAAGCTGCTGCCAGAACACTAAGGGTATGCTGCATTGCTGGAATTGTCACCTACCGGGTAAAGCATTAAAGTGAGAACCAGTCTACTCCAGATGAATGAGTCAACCAACACTACTAAAACAGATTGTCAGGTTATATATCTAATTTTCTGTGTGTGGGACCTTGCTGTGCAAATTGGCTGGCATATTTTTCTACATAACAACAGTGACTATATTTCAAAAGTAATTCATTGACTGGGAAGTACTTTTATTATTTTAGAAGAAAACAATTTGTGGATCTGCTTGAGAATAGTACATTGGCTTTCATAAAATCTGTTTTACATAGATCTAGTAGCTGAATTGGGACATTTCCAAATTGCTTTATTTCTTATAACAACCAATTCAAATACTTCAATTCAGTTATTAAACCACAAGCAAATATGGCAAATTTACACTGTAGCGGATGCAATATTGTTGTAAAGTTCTTTAAAATCTGAAGAAGGCATAAAGGGATAAATCTCGACTTTGTGCAATGGTCCAAAACAGGTGATAATGAGTTGCAGTCTGTTTTACATCTCTTCCAATTTTTATTTCCATTGAATGAGAGATATAAAAAGAGCTGTGACTCACTCTAGCCCATTTTACACTATTGCACATTTATAAAAACTGTGCCAAACAGTGATGTGGTGGCATTATTGTGAATCACTCTTTCCATGCCCCTCCATGTCCAAGGATTTTGCAGAGCAATTTATACATTGAGAAAGTCTCCCTAACTGGGTACAATCTTTTTTAGTTTACAGATTACAATATGTTCATTGTAATAGAGTTTCTGTTCGTGTATTTGATACAAACGGCAAAATAATCCCAGAGCTATTTGTTCTGAGCAGAAAGATGTGGTTCAGTGTTTGTTTCTTTGAAGGCTTTCATGAATTCTTAGTGACTGAAATTGTATTTCAACTGATGGCAGTACTTCTACAGTGTGTCAAGCAGTAGATATACAGCATGCTTCATCACTTTCCTCTTATAAAATTAATTCTGCTATAGTTGTTGGCACTGCATTAGCATAAAAATAATGGAAATAATTGTATGTGCTCGCATACTGATTGGAGCCTTGCAAGTTGGAAATTTTGGCCCAGCCTACACCTTGATCAATAAAATGAATGGTGAAATGGTCAGTGTATATCAAAAATGGTGCTTTTACTAGGTAAGGCTCCCTATCAGCAGCATGAACATGTATAATTACTCCCTGTATCTAAATTCACAGTGAGATATTTGTTATGAAGAAATAGGTGTAGATTTACTTATAAGTTTTAATAGCAAGACCAATGAATGCATAACATTATTTTATGGTGGATGTGTAACTTAAATGTAGCATCCCATTGTTGAATGTCAGAGATCAACATTTGATGATCTTAAATAAAAACAGTCTGGGAAATATCAAGCTAGTTCTTAGTAGGTATGAATTCAGAGCAGGAAACTGTCCAGAATTTGGCTCTGGTTAGCTCCAATGAACAGAGTCTTTTATGGAAGCCATATGGGATTAAATTCTATTTACATCATGATATGTGATACACAGTTCACATTTATATATCCCTGTGTTTTGTTCCATGATGATGGTGCAGCTTTGTGTATCTGATAATAAGTGTACTAAGGCATATTTGCCTTTGCCAATCATGCCGATTTAAAAGGGATGTAAATTACATTTGTCTGAGGTTGTAACTCAGAATCATATTTTAAAAAAATTCTATTTAATAGAGAACTAAATTTAAGTGGAAGAATATAAAGGAGCACTCTTTTTTTGTGGTGGGCAATTTTGCAGTGGTAACCCTGCACTATGGGCTTTTCACTCAGCCATGCAACTTGTTCTGGGTAGAATGTTGTTAACTGGCAAGAGGGCTGGTGGGGCAGGAGGAGGTGCAGGGCAGTGGTCAGGTGCTGTGCATGTTCAGATGCCAGGGCGGGGATGTTAAATCCCCAAAAAATGCCACTTAACCCAACATGATCCCACACACTTTGAGCTTTTACTGGGTACAATCCGAGGATGCAGGAAACCTCCATGAAGGTGGCGGGTCTGTAATTTAACTAAGTAAAGAATCAATTAATTCTGACTTTAACCCAGCATTCTGGCTTTAACAGCCAGCATACAGGTTTCCCCAAGCCATCTGAAACTTGTTGGGGCTAACCAGGGAAGAGCACAGTGAGGTGAAAATGCTCAGTACAATTGACATGCTGAAAAGCTTTTCAAGAATGAAGCCACACTGCTGCTTCCCTGCCAATGTACTTATGAGACTTCTGAGAATGTGCTTTCACTGCTTTATTGGCAATTTCCAATCTTTTGAAAGTCATTTCACCTCACCTTGGAATTTACTCACCTTGATCCAAACCTTTCTGCCAACAGCCATTACTGCAGCCTGGGAGAAGCTTATGGGCAGAATTTTACGTCCCGCAGTCTGGCACATGCCTGACCCAATCGGGCATAAAATAACGCTTGGTGATGTTGGGTGAGTGTCCTGAAGTCATTGTGCACTCGTGAGATATTTCAGACAGCGGGCGCGAGAGGGTGCCAGAGCTGCATGCGCAATTAATTAGGAGGCCACTTAGGTCCATTTAAAAGCCAATTGTTGCTGATTTTTCGTTGCCTGTGTGATTTCGCACTCGCTGCATGGGCAAAACGGACAGCCGACATTTTCAAAAGTCTCATCCACGGGTGGGATAAAAGGGGTGAGCAGCATTGCCAGTGTCAGTAGTGGGATGTTTGGTACATAGTTTGCTGCTGGTGAATTATTGGTATTTGGCAGCTTCATTTCTGTTTGGGGCTTCATTCTTAGCATTTCCAGGCTTCATTTCAGGACTCACTGGTGTCTCAAAGGCCCCCGGTGGATTCAGACCGTGTGGACCCTTCCAGGTATCAGACAGCCCTCCCTTACCCTGCTAATGGGGGTTGTGATCTCTGCTGGAGGCACCTCCTCTAAGGTGGAAGAGAGGGGCAGAAGGGAGAGGAGGCCAGGAGTCCCAGTGCAGCTTCCAGTGGAAGGAGAGGTGCAGGCACTAGGTGCACAGAGCCAGCAGGAAGTCCAAGGCAGTAGGAGCCACAGAAGATGCCATAATCTTGCTGCCAGGGTTTACAGATGGCGATGCAGCTACATCAATATGTCTGAAGTGCAATGCCGAGGGAGGCTCTGCCTCTCAAGGGAGACCGTGACCTCCATTTGTCAGATGATTGGGCCTGAGATCAGTTGCGACTGCGTGGACAGACACTGCATGCCAGTGGCTCTGAACATTAGAATATAAGAAATAGGAGCAGGAGTAGGCCATTTGGCCCCTCAAGCCTGCCCCGCCATTCAATAGATTACGGTTGATCTGCCCCAGGCCTCAACTCCTCTTTCATTCTAGCTCCTCATAGCCCTCAACTCCCTGAATCTATCAACCTCCCCTCTAAATACTTTCAGTGATCTAACCAAAGCTGTACACAGTACTCCAGGTGCGGCCTCAACAATAACCTGTACAGTTGTAATAAGACTTCCCTATTTTTAAACTCCAACCCCCCAGCAATACAGGCTAAATTTCCATTTGCCTTAATGCACAAGAACACCCAGATCCTTCTGTGCTGCACTTTTTTGTACTCTCTCCATTTAAATAATAGTCTGCCTCTTGATTCCTCCTACCAAAGTGTATGACCTCACACTTTCTTACATTTAACTCCATCTGCCAAGTTTTTGTCCACTCACTCAACCTGTCTTTGTCCCCTGCAGATTCCTTATGTCCCCATCACAACATGCCCTCCCACCTATTTTTGTATTGTCAGCAAATTTGGATGCATTACACTCTGCCCCCTCCTCCAAGTCATTAATGTAGATATTAAATAATTGAGGTCCTAGGACTGATTCTTGTGGTCCTCCACTAGTTACATATTTCCAACTTGAAAAAGACCTATTAATCCTGACTCTCTGTCTTCTGTGTGTTAACCAATCCTCAATCCGTGCAAATACATTACCCCCAATACCATGAGCTCTTATCTTGTGCAATAACCTTTTATGTGGCATCTTATCGAATGCTTTCTGGAAATCCAAATACATTATATCTACTGGTTCCCCTTTATCAACTCTGCTTGTTACATCCTCAAAGAGCTCTAGCAAATTTGTCAAACATGATTTCCCTTTCAAAAAACCATGTGGACTCTGTTTGATTCCATTAAGCTTTTCTAAATGTCCTGCTATTTCTCCTTTAATAATGGACTCGAGCATTTCCCCAATGACAGATGTTCGGCTGACTGGCCTATAGTTTCCTGCTTTTTTTTTCTCCCTCCCTTCTTGAACAGCAGTGTCACATTAGCAGTTTTCCAATCTGCTGGGACCCTCCCAGAATCCAGTGGGTTCTGGAATATTTCGACCAATGCCTCCACTATCTCTGCAGCCACTTCCTTTAAACTCCTTGGATGCAGGCCATTAGATCCTGGCAACTTGTCTGCGTTTAGTTCCATTAGTTTCTCAAATACTTTGTCTCTTGTGATATAGACTATTGCAAGATCTTTCTTCCCATTAGCTCCTTACTTATCTGATATCTTTGGAATGTTTATAGTGTCCTCCACTGTGAAGACCGATACAAAATATTGATTTAAATTATCTGCCATTTCCCTGTTCCACATTAACAATTCTCCAGTCACATCCTCCAAGGGTCCCATGCTCACTTTAGCTACTCTCCTTCATTTTATATACCCGTAGAAGCTCTTGCTGTTTGTTTTTATATTTCTTGCCAATTTACTTTCATAATCAATTTTCTCACACTTAATTAGCTTTTTAGTTATCCACTGCTGGTTCCTAAAAAAAAATCCCAAACCTCTGGCCCACCACCAGTTTTCGCCATTTTGTATGCCTTAGTTTTTGATTGGATGCTCTCTTTGACCATGTTTGTTAACCATGGCTGGTTCATCCTTCTCATTGAGTCCTTCTTTTTGACTGGGATAATTTTTTGCTGAGCGTCATGAAATATCTGCTTAAATGTCTGCCACTGCTCACCCACTGACCTTCCCCTTAGTCTATTTTCCCAGCCCACTTTAGACAACTCTTTCTTCATACTTCTGTAATTGCCCTTATTTAAGCTGAGAACATTGGTTTGAGATCTGAGTTGCTCGCCCTCAAACTGATTTTGAAATTCTACCATGTTGTGATCGTTGGCTCCTAGAGGATTCTTAACTATGATTTCTCTTATTAATCCTACCTCATTACACATTACTAGATCCAAAATAGCCTGTTCCCGGGTAGGTTCTGCAACGTATTGCTCTAAGAAACAATCCCTGATGTACTCTACAAATTCATCTTCCATGTTACCCCTGCCAATCTGATTTGTCCAGTCAATACGCAGATTAAAATCACCCATGACAATTGTAGCACCCTTTTTACACACCTCCATTATTTCCTGATTTATACTTTGTCTTACAGTGAGGCAACTTTTTGGGGGCCTATAGGCGACTCCTACCCGTGATTTCTTCCACTTACTATTCCTTACTTCCACCTAGACTGATTCCACATCATGATCTATTGCACCTATATCATTACTCATCACCCCACTGATACCTTCCTTTATTAACAAAGCTACCCCACCTCCTTTTCCTTTTTGCCTATTTTTCCGGAACGTCAAATACCCTTGAATTTTGAGTTCCCAATCTTGGTCACCCTGCAACCACGTCTCTGTAATAGCTATCAAGTCTATCCATTTATTTCTATTTGTGCTGTCAACTCATCTGTATTGTTACAAATGTTGAGTGCATTCGGATAAAGAGCCTTAAGCTTTGACTTTTTACCATTATTACTCATTCTGATCACAGTGGCCCTCAGCTTCTATGCCTCCAGCTCTTTCCAGGGATCAGTGGGGGAACTGTGTGGAGTCCCCCAATAAGCTGTCCATAGTTGCGTCAAGCTGGCGACAGAAGCTCTGTTCAGGTGGGTACTGACCATTATTCTTTATCATATGGGTGAGGCCAGCCAGGCTGATTGAGCCAGAGGCTTAGCAGCATTTTCTGGGCTCCCCCACATCCAGGGAGCGATCGACTGCACACATGTGGCTATCAAGGCGCCAGCGGATGAGCCCAGTGCCTTCGCCATCAGGAAGGGCTTCCACTCCATGAACGTGCAGATAGTGTGTGACCACAGGATGCAGGCTCTGCAAGTCTGTGCAAGGTATGCTGGCAGCTCCCATGGTGAGACAGTCCCAGGTGCCGAGGCTCTTCAGTGCTCCAGCCCGATGGATGGATGGCTGCTGGGTGACAAGGGCTATTCGTTGAATAGGTGGTTCATGACGCCTTTCTGCCACCCAAGAATAGAGGGAGAGAAGCGTTATGAATCATGTCTCCACAAGGGCAGTGGTAGAGAGGACCATAGGTCTTCTCAAGATACACTTCTGGTGATTGGACCATTCAGGTGGTGCACTACAGTAACCCCCCAGAGCGGGTGTCACTGATAGTGGTTGCATGCTGTGCTCTCCACAATCTGGCACTGTCAAGGGGGGACCCACTGGAGGAAGAGGATGTTGATGCAGCTGCACAGGCCGCAGATGATGAGTCCAGTAGTGAGTCAGAAGGGGAGCACAGTGAGGAGAACGCTGAGGCTGTGGAGGCAGACCTCAGTAACTTGCAGGGAGGCAGGGACAGCAGGGACACCTTGATCCAAGTCACCTTCAGCTAGGTTACCAAAGATCTGCTTCACCCACATGCCAAGGCTGCAGCCTCCATCCCGAATGTTTGAAATGACCCTTTCATTTGAATGCAAAGTCCACTCAGTGCCTGTGCAATAAAGTTTAGAGCCAATCACGTCCAGCATTATATACTGGTGTGCCCTCCACCAATAAAATAAAAAGGTGAAGCATATTCAGGCCATGGCGACAAAAACAAAATTTATCTTCTTTTGACAATCCAAAAAACTTTACATAACCTTCTCTGGTTTTCATTCACAGACCAATAAAGATAAACCAAACATAAATGAACAGAAAGTCACCCATGAATTGTCCCTCTTGTGCTCATGGTGCCTTTAGCTTACGTTTCCGAGTGCTACGTCTTGGTGCCCTCCCCTCGTTGGCACAGGCATTGGAGACAGCCGGCTGACCCTGCTATCCTGTTGGCCTTGGTGACCTTGGTGGTCTTCCTCTGGCCAGTGGAGCCTGTGCTGACCCTGCCTGGGAGGGAGGCGAGTGCCACAGCTGGCATCTCCCCAGTCATAGCAGCTTCATCAGATGCCACGGTCACTGGCAGAGGAGCAGCTGCCATCACCCAGAGTGCCCTGAGAGAAGCCCGCAGAGATGACAAGCAGTTTGAGCGCCAACATGAGGTTATTCTGGACCTCCTTGCTCACCATCGATCAACAGGGACCTAGCTGGGTTACTGAATGCCTTATCCATCTCCCACACTGACATAGAGCACCTGTGGGCAGTGCCTTTGTGAGGGCTTGCAGGTCCGAGTGCAACCGCAGGAACCCCTAATTCTGTCCCTGGATTTGTCTCTCCTTGAGAGTTGCCACTCTCTCCATGGAGGAGGCAGTGCACTCGGTCATGAGGGTCAACGCAGTCCTCACGCTCCTCTACAATGGAGAACATGGCATGCATACCCTCATGGATCTCCGCCAGATTGTCCTGCAGATCTCACTGGACATCCAGCATCTGCCACCTAATGGATACCTCCAGAGGCTCATCATCTGCCTTCAACTGAGCATCGTCCTGGTCCCCATCAGTCCTCCAACTGCCGGCACCCTGGGCACTCCCTGCCTCTGCTGGCACCCCAAACAAGTGTGAAGTGCCCTTCACCAATGTACACCAACATTCTAGTTGCCAATCTAATGCCCACCGAGGCGCCGGTATCTGCACTGGTGCCTGTCAGAGAGTGAGTGTGACGTAGGTGCAAGTGAAGCCTGTTGTCCTCCAGCATCAGGGGTACTTGACTCCATCATTTGAGTTTGCTAACGCACAACAGATATTCTTCCGTGGCAGCCTTCCAGGGGCTGCCTGGGCCATTTTTAAACCGGCTGCCGGGTCGCCATTGGACCCGGAGGATGACAGGCGCCCTCCTTCGCTCGGCCCTTCTCGACCAGTAATGAACCACATTTCATGCTGAGTGGGCCTTAATTGGCCTGCCAGCATGAAATTGCGGTCAGGGGCCAATTGTGGGCGGCGGATGCTTTCCCAGCTGCTCCAGGGTCTGCCCACTGAACCCATCTGCCGACATCAAAATCCTGCCCTATGTAGCTCTATCTTTGACCTCTGATGAGGAACAGGAGGAGCAACAGTACCAACACCAGAAGCACCACTGCATTGCAGTATTCTACAAATATCTCTGCAAAGAAAAGAGAGGTGCAAATTCTGAAAGGTGATGATTGCGAGTTAGTAAAGGATCAGAAATTAGCAGAGAAACTTAACAAGTACTTAAAAAGACTGTTCATGAAAGAGAAGGATATTGAAGAGAATTGGTTAAAAATTGGTTAAAAGCAAGGAGAGAGATATAATAAATGAATTGTTACAATTATGTTAGAGACTATTAACATTTAAAGAAGAAATCCGAACACCCAGTAATTAACTGAAGTACGACACAAGATTTTATGTTTTTAACAAAAATAAACTTATTATATATATAAAGAGAAATTAAACAAAGCAAGTACTATTAACTTAATTCTAAAGCTTCTACAGACTTATGCTAGAAACTCAGTTCTACTTTTTACTCCCTCCCCCAATGATTTACTTATCTTAAGAAATCTTGAAGCTTCATTCACTCCCCCCGGGACCAACGCAAAAGGTACAGCACAGCCCTCCAAAATTTACTTCAATTCTTCTTAGTGTTCCAGCTATTCCTCAATGTACCAATGACATGGAGATCCTTCCATTAGTTTTTGGCTAAGTGATCCTCCAGTCTTCTATAAAGACCTCACAGCTATGGACTCTTCAGCTCCTTGTCCTGCCTTTGGGCATATTTAGACTATTTTTTCCAATCTTCTCCCACTTTTGTATAGCTTTTTCTAAGTTAAATATTCAAGCTGACTGCTTTCTGCCACAAGGCTGTGTGAGGTGTCATGAAACTATCATATTTTTCATAATATTACTGTAGTCTTATGGGTGTGAGTGTGGATGGCTCGGCCTGTGTGACTGATTTAATTTGACTAGAGATGCTTGGACTACAAGATTGAAATTATTAAAAGAGTTAGGTGTAAAGCAGATTTTTGAAAAGGAGATGGATAAGCAAGTCTGAGTGTCCCGCAGAGAGGGTGTGAATGAAATTTGCATTTTTAAGTTAGTGAAGAGGTTATTTGATTTTCAAAGGGATTGTGTAATGTTTATAACTGGTAAGATAAGTGAGGCAAAGCAGTACGTTTATTTTTCTCAATAGGAAAAGGCCACATTGATGATGTGAAATGATGTGATTGATGATATGAAAAATTTTTATATTATGGGAAAAGCAAATTTCCAAAGACATGCAGAACAATGGGATTTTACACATCAAAGAGAGAGAAACATATATGAGGAAGGATGGAAAGCTATGTGGAGTGTGGCCATGTGAAATTTTTAAAACTCCCAGTGTGAAACAGACCTGGGAAAAGCTTCTAGCCACTCTAAAGAAGTGCTGCTCCAGTAACTAAAGTTGTGCTAAAAGCCTTTGGAATTCCACTGTCGATTGGGTGCTGTGCTAACATTGCTGGATTTCTTATTTAAATTTAAAATCTATTTTGGACTGTTGCCTTAAAAGGGATGTGCGTTTGGGAGTCAGGTTAATTAGGAATTTTGGGATTTGTTATAACATTAAGTAATTGTAATCTTATGTATGTGTTTAATTTTTTTCTTTTATTAATAAATGGTTTAATGTCATTTTTAAAATCCCTAATGGACTCAATACTTCTGAATTAATTGCACAAATCTTCTCATAATAAGTACAAATTGCAAAACCATTTTGATAGCATGGCTAAGTTTCCCTTGTGGATTTAATCCACATGGCACATACCACCTGCCACATCATAACAAAATTGAGGGCTCTTTGCGAGATATTTAGAATTCCTTGATTGGCATGAAGTTTGTGAATCTTAAGGCTTAATGAGAAGAACATTGGACTCAGGAGTTGGTGGGAGGGATTGTAAAGTGGTGAGGCTGAAAATATGGTTTTATCCATAGCTAATGCTTCTCTGGTAATGGATGATATAACTCTAGTTGGTTTTCAAAAAGTAACTTAGGTTAACAGAATTGGTGGATCAGTTGCAGTTAGGTTTAACCATAGGGGCAAAGAAAGTAGACATAATTGAAGTAATAGCACAACATTTGAAATTGAAGGGATACCTGAAGCTAGTGAATCAGTTGAATTGGCTAAGATTCAGTTGCAAATGAGTTGGAGGTGAAAGAAAAGGAACAGAAAAAAGACAGAGCATTTCAAAGGGAAATGGAAATGAGAAAACTTGATCTTTAGAGGGAGAAAATATTAATGGTGGAAAGAGAAAAGGAAAGGGAAAGGGAGTATCAGCTCAAAAAGTTGGAATTTATATGAGATCTCAGATGTCGAGGAAGGTTCTGGTGTGGAAATGACCACTTTCAATTTACAACCTAATGGGGAAATGTTTAACTTTGTGCAGGCTCTTCCGAAGTTTGAGGAAAGGGATGTAGAGGCATTCTTTATTTCATTTCAGAAGATATCTAAGCAGAGGAAATGGCCACAAGAAATCTGGACATTGCTTTTACAATCTAGGTTGGTAGTTAGAGCTCATGAAGTATATGCATTGCTGTCAGAAGAGATATTGGTTGATTATGAGGCAGTAAAAAATGCTATTTTGAGTGCCTATGAATTGGTTACTAAGGCATACAGGCAGAAATTTAGGAATATGAGGAGACAGTCCGATCAGACTTATATTACGTTTAAGAGAGTAAAACAAAGTCCCTCCACCTGGACCCCTCCCTCTGGATTCTTACCTTCTCTTGATCTTTTCATTGAGAACTGTCGGCGTGACCTTAGTCATCTTAATTTCTCTGCTCCTCTCACCCATTCTAATCTGTCTTTCTCTGAACTTACTGCACTCCGTTCTCTCAGGTCCAACCCTAACATTGTCATCAAACCCGCTGACAAGGGTAGTGCTGTTGTTGTCTGGTGCACTGACCTCTACCTCACGGAGGCTGAGCGTCAACTCGCAGACACTTCCTCCTATCTCTCTCTGGACCATGACCCCACCACTGAACATCAAGCCATTGTTTCCAGGACTGTCACTGACCTCATCTCCTCTGGAGATCTTCCTCCCACAGCTTCCAACCTGACAGTCACCTAACCTCAGACGGCCCGCTTCTGCCTCCTACCCAAAATCCACAAACAGGACTGTCTTGGCAGACCGATCGTGTCAGCCTGTTCCTGCCCCATGAAACTCATTTCTTGTTATCTTGACTCCCTTCCCTCTCTCCTTGTCCAGTCCCTTCCCACCTACATCTATAATTCCTCTGACACCTTACGTCACATCAACAATTTCCAGTTCCCTGGCCCCAACTGCCTCCTCTTCACTTTGGATGTCCAATCCCTCTACACCTCCATCCCCCACCAGGATGGTCTGAGGGCCCTTAGCTTCTTCCTCAAACAGAGGCCCAAACAATCCCCATCCACCACTACTCTCTCCCGTCTGGCTGAACTTGTTCTCACACTGAACAATTTCTCCTTTATCTCCTCTCACTTCCTCCAAATAAAAGGTGTGGCTATGGGTACCCGCATGGGCCCCAGCTATGCCTGTCTCTTTATGGGGTATGTGGAACATTCCTTGTTCCAGTCCTACTCCGGCCCCCTCCCACAACTCTTTCTCCGGTACATCGATGATTACTTCGGTGCTGCTTCATGCTCTCGTCGGGACCTGGAAAATTTTATTAATTTTGCTTCCAATCTCCACCCCTTCATCATTTTCACATGGTCCATCTCTGACACTTCCCTTCCCTTCCTTGACCTCCCTGTCTCAATTTCTGGTGATAGACTGTCCACCAATATCCATTACAAGCTTACCGACTCCCACAGCTACCTCGACTACAGCTCCTCACACCCCGCTTCCTGTAAGGACTCCATCCCATTCTCTCAGTTCCTTCGCCTCTGTCGCATCTGTTCTGATGATGCTACCTTCAAAAACAGTTGCTCTGACATGTCCTCCTTTTTCCTCAACCGAGGTTTTCCACCCACAGTCGTTGACAGGGCCCTCAACCGTGTCTGGCCCATCTCCCACGCATCTGCCCTCACGCCCTCTCCTCCCTCCCAGAAACATGATAGGGTTCCCCTTGTCCTCACTTATCACCCCACCAGCCTCCGCATTCAAAGGATCATCCTCCGCTATTTCCGCCAAATCCAGCATGATGCCACAACCAAACACATCTTCCCTTCACCCCCCCGGCAGCATTCTGTAGGGATCGTTCCCTCCGGGACACCCTAGTCCACTCCTCCATCACCCCCTACTCCTCAACACCCACCTACAGCACCTCCCCATGCATACGCAAAAGATGCAACACCTGCCCCTTCACTTCCTCTCTCCTCACCGTCCAAGGGCCCAAACACTCCTTTCAAGTGAAGCAGCATTTCACTTGCATTTCCTCTAACTTAGTCTACTGCATTCGTTGCTCCCAATGCGGTCTCCTCTACATTGGAGAGACCAAACCGGGCAACCGATTTGCAGAACACCTGCGGTCTGTCCGCAAGAATGACCCAAACTTCCCTGTCGCTTGCCATTTTAACACTCCACCCTGCTCTCTTGCCCACATGTCTGTCCTTGGCTTGCTGCATTGTTCCAGTGAAGCTCAACGCAAACTGCAGGAACAGCACCTCATCTTCCAACTAAGCACTTTACAGCCTTCCGGACTGAATATTGAATTCAACAACTTTAGATCTTGACCTCCCTCCTCCATCCCCACCCCCTTTCTGTTTCTTCCCCCTCAATTTTGTTTTTTCCTATAATTTATATAGATTTTTCTTTCCCCACCTATTTCCATTATTTTTAAATCTATACCTTTTATGCCCTGTTAGTCTGATTTCACCCCACCCCCACTAGTGCTGTACCTTGCGTGTCCTATCATCCATTCTTAATTAGCACATTCTTTTAGATAATATCACCACCTTCAACACCTCTTTGTTCTTTTGTCGGTGACATCTTCTGATTATCTGAACCTATCACTGCTTGCTTGTTCCTACAACCACCATCACCCCCCCACTTCTCTCTCCCCACCCCCACTCCAACCTTAAACCAGCTTATATTTCACCCCTCTCCTAATTTTACTCAGTTCTTTTGAAGGGTCATGAGGACTCGAAACGTCAACTTTGTTCTTCTCCGCCGATGCTACCAGACCTGCTGAGTTTTTCCCGGTAATTGTGCTGTCTATATTGATGACTTGGTAGTTTTCAGTAAAACATGGGAGGAGCACTTATAACATCTGAAAAAATTTTTGATCGGCTGCAAGAAACTAATTTGATTGTGAACTTGGCTAAGAGTGAATTTGCAAAAGTGAAAGTTACATATTTAGGCCATACCATTGGACATGGTAAGGTGGCTACAGGAGATGTGAAAGTAAAAGCCAACATGAATTTCCCAGTGCCTACAAAAAAATGATGATTTTTGAGATTTCTGGGCATGAGTCGATTTTACTAGAAGTTTGTAACAAATTTTAGCAGTGTGGTTGCTCCATTGACTGAAGTACTAAAAAAGAACAAAATGTTTCAATGGACACAGGAGTGTCAGAATGCATTTGACAGTTTAAAACCTGTGTTGACTACTACGCCAGTTTTGGTAATACCTAATTGTGCCAAGAAGTTTAATTTGGTGATTGATGCAAGTGATGTAGGTGTTGGTGACGTATTGTTACAAGAAGATGAGATTGGGATTGAGAAACTGGTGGGATATTTTTCAAGGAAGCTGAATGTACATCAAAGAAGATATTCAACCATCGAAAAGGAGATTCTAGGTCTGGTGTTAGTATTGCAGCATTTTGAGATTTATGAAGTAAGCTATTCATCAGAAACAACTGTTTATACAGACCACAATTCTTTAAAATTTCTGGACAAATTTCGAGACCAAAGTGCAAGACTGCTCAGGTGGAATTTATTTCTGCAACCATTTAATTTACAGATTATACATGTGGCTGGACGAGAAAACCCAATGGCTGATGCATTGTCAAGAGTTTAAGGCTCAAAGGAAATTGGACATTTAAAACCTGAATACTGAACTGAAATGACCTCTTTTGTTGCAAAGGATTTGTTTTTGTTGTTATGTTCATGCATGCACCAGGTAATGTCGTAGTTTGTAAATATAGATAAGTATAGTAAGTAATGTAAGATGGGTTGAGAAAATGAAGCTGTTTTTTAAAATTATGACGATTCATTTTTCCATAAGGATGGAGGTGTCACACAACTATCATATTTTTCATAACATTGCTATAAGTGTATTGGTGTGAGTGTGGATGGTTCTGTCTGTGTGACTGATATAATTAGGCTTGAGATGCTTAGACTACAAGATCAAAATTATTAAAAGAGTTAGGTGTAAAGCAGATTTTTTAAATGGAGATGGATAAGCTAGGAAGTGAATGAAATTTGCATTTTTAGATAAGTATTTGATTTTCAAAGGGATTGCATAATGTTTATAAGTGGCAAGATAATAAGGCAAAGCAATACATTTATTTTTCCCAAAAGGAAAAGACCATAATGACAACACAAAAGATTTTTATATTATGGAAAAAGTAAATTTCCAAAGACATGTAGAACAATGGGATTTTACACATTAAAGAGAGAGAAACATGTATAAGGAAGGATGGAAGGCTATGTGGGGTGTGGCCATGTAAAATTTTAAAAAATCCCGGTGTGAAACAGACCTGGGAAAAACCTCTAGCCACTCTGAAGAAGTGCTGCTCCAGCAACTAAAGTTGTGCTAAAAGCCTTTGGAATTATACTGTTGAGTGGGTTCTGTGGTAACCTTGTGGGATTGCTTATTTAAATTTTAAATCTATTTTGGACTGTTGCCTTAAAAGGGATGTGTAGTTGGGAGTCAAGTTAATTAGGAATCTTTGGGATTTGTTATAATATTAAGTCACTGTAATCTTATGTATGTATTTAAATTCTTTTCTTTTGTTAATAAATATTTTAATATCATTTTAAAAATCTCTAAAGTTGTTGGTGGACTCAATACTTCTGAATTCAGTGCACAAATCTTCTCATGAAAAATACAAATTGCAAAACCGTTGTGATAGTGTGGCCAAGTTTCCCTTGTAGATTTGGTTCCCTTGGCACATACCACATAATAACAAAAGACCACTGTAGATTTCTTCCACTAGCTGCAAGCTAGAGCTGGTCTTCCAGCTGCTTTGGCCCCATAAAACCCCAGCTGAACTAAACTGTATGCTTCTGCCAAGATAGCTTTCACCTCCATATCATGTCCCAAATGATGATGTGCCATGTTCTAGGGTGCTCTCAAACAGAAATGCAAGCAAATCATTTTACCTTACGTGCTACTCATTGATTCTGTAACCCATATGAATAATTTATATTGTTCATGGAGTTTTACAACTCCCTTTCCCAGAATTGTTGGTCCTTTTAGGGAACTCTCTTGTTTATAACCTAACGTTACCTTCTTTTGATCTGGGAACCACATACATAATTTAAATATTTTGTTGAAGTAAGGGCAAACCTTCTGGATCTATTATGCTAAGGTAGAAGATCCCATTGTGTTTATTTCTTTCACAACTCTACTCATGACCTTGTGAGATAAACATAGGTGAACTTTTAACTGTAATTAACTCCAAGCTTGTTTGAATTGCATTTACTTCAGTGTTGTTTATCAGTTTCGCAGTCAGATTCCCCCATTTATCTACAATTAAAACTTTAAGTCCTAAAACTAGAAGTAATATTCTAAAACATATGAATTATGAACTAGTTGTTCGCAATAAAATGTATTAGAGAAGTAACAGGTAAAAGTAGACAAAGTTGTGTGATCTGATAGAATGTATCCAATGTCTCAAGGTAAAAAGAGAAAGAAATAATGGAGAAACTTCCTTGGGGATTTTCCTGATCACCCATTGGAATTTTGGTGGAAGGTCAGTAGAAATCCAAGAAAAATGTGTAAACGTGGTTTCCATTTGCTGGAGTTATGGTGGCTAGTCAGGAGAATCATCAAGGATATTCCTGATAAAGATTTCATGGTTCAATCAATAGCAGTTTTGTATAGGAGGACAGGAAAGTGTCAAATGTAATATTCAGGGTTGGATTTTCCCCTCGTTGGGTGGGTATGGCAGTGGGCCCAGGAGCGGCCGCAAAACTGACCGCAGCCTACAATTAGGCCCCAGTTGCGATTTCACTCTGGCGGACCAATTAAGGCCTGCCCAGTGTAAAATGCAGCTGTTACTGGCTGGGAGGGGCCGAGCGTAGATGGGTGACCTGCTTGCCACCGGGTCCAATCGCAATCAGCAGCCAATATGAACAAGGCCCAGGCAGCCTCAGAAAGGCTGCCAGGGAAGGACTTCTGGCGCTGTTCTGACAATGCACTCGAGTGCGGCTGGAGATGCTGGGTGGGAGGGCAGTTCGGTGGGTACTTAGTCTCCTCACTTTTCGGATGAATTCCTCGCAGTCCTGCTGGAGGAGGTGTCTGCCAGGAGGGACACCCTTGTCTCCAGAGATGGGAGGAGGAAGCCACCACACCTCACCAAGAGGGCATGGGAGGGGGTGGCAGTGCAGATGAGCAGCCATGAAGTGGTGCAACGCAGATGGGTGCAGTGCTGGAAGCGGTTCAATGACCTGTTGCGCTCAGGAAGGGTGAGCACCGTATAAGCATGGGTCAGTGTGCTGAAGTGTTAAGGTGTGGCCGTCCCCTGTGGGTTTCAGGGGTGCTGGAATCTGAGTGGCAACCGTCAATGACACCAGAGCTGGCCAAGGAGGTGAGCCTTGGCTGCTTGGACTGAATGCCTTGCAGCTCAAGGGCCACAACTCGGATGTGCCCTTTGAAGTGTTCCTCAGGTGGGCCAGGCTGCAATGGCGCTACAGATAGAGACTAATCAATGCTCCTCTGTCCTTTCAGGAGAAGACAAGCCATAACCAAGCAGAGAGGTCTGCCCAACCTGCTGATGGTCTCCCGGTTCGAGCAAGCCCTAGAGCTGGAGAGCTGGCATGCGCCCCGTGGAATCGGGCTTGGAGAGGCGGGGGTGCCAGAAGAAGGTAAGAGCGCAGTGCATACAGACTTTTGGATTGTGCAACCATTCTAGTGCAGTCTCATAATTGATGTGGGCTTGAACCTAGAGTCCAAATTGATTATTGGAAGACGATGGCACCATGATGCAGATCTCCATTGTCTCACCAGGGTACCTGGCATGCGCAGTGACAGTGAGATGATTTTAGCTAATGACATATCCTTCTTCTCCCTTTTAGGTTCACCAGCAGGTGTTTCATCTGCAGGCCCCTGACACCAGATGACCACTGGGCATCACTGTCACCTGTGTCACACCCGCTTTCTGAAGCAGGCACCAGCGCAGATACTAACACCGCGGTGAGCATTAGAATGGTGGCTAGTATCTCAGTGCATGTTGGTGAGGGCACTTCACACTCAGTTGGGGTGCAGATGGAGGCAGAGAGTGCCCAGGGCACCGGCAGTTGGAGGACTGCTGGGGACCAGGACAATACTCAGTCGAAGGCTGATGATGAGCCTCGGTAGTCATCCATTAGGTGGTAGATGCTGGATGTCCAGCGAGATGCGCGGGAGGATCTGGTGGAGATCTATGAGGGTATACGTGCCATGGTCCCCGTGATGGAGGAGTCCATGCTGAGCGTGAGTACTCCGTTGACCATCATGGGTGAGTGCACTGCCTCCTTCATTGAGAGAGTGCCGACTCTCATGGAGAGGCAGCTCCAGGTACAGATACAGGGTTTCCTGGAGTTGCGCTCGGATCTCCAAGCCCTCACACATGCAATGGCCTCAGGCGGTCAGTGTCAGTGTGGGAGATGGATGAGGAGGAAGGGACTGCAGGGAGGTCCAGAGTGATCACACATTGGCGCATAAGCTGCCTCTCATCTCTGCAGGCTCCTCTCTGGGCACTCTGGATGATGGCAGCAGCTCCTTCACCTCTCCACCAGTGACCGTGGCATCCTGGCCAGAGGATGACCGCCAAGGTCACCAAGACAGCAGGGTCAGCAGGCTGTCTCCAATGTCGGTGCCAGCGAGGTAGCACTCGCTAGCATAAGTTAAAGGCACCATGAGCACAAAAGGGACAGGTCACAGGTGATGTTATGTTCATTTGTGTTTAATTAATGTACACTGGCCTGGGACTTGAGACTAGAGAAGTTGATGTAAATAGTCTGCAATAGTCAAAATTATATAAATTTTGTTTCTCTCGTCATGTCCTGAGTATGCTTCATCTTTTTATTTTCTTCGTGCAGGGTATGCCAGTATGTAATGCTGGACGTACCTGGCTCTGAACTTCATTGCACAGGTATTGAGTGTTCTTTGTATTCAAATGAAAGGGTCCTTTCAGACATCTGGGATGGAGGAGGCAGCCAAGGCATGCATTAAAGCCAATCTTTGGTACCCTTCCTGCCTTCCTGGAGGTTACTGAAGTCTGGATCCACGCCCTCAGCCTTCTCCTCACCATGCTCCTCTTCGGACTCACCACTGGACTCATCACCTGTGGCCTGCGCAGCTGCGTCAAGATCCTCTTCCTCCAGTGGGTCCTCCCTTGTCAGTACCAGATTGTGGAGAGTGCAGTATGCAACCTCGAGCAGCGACACCTGCTCTGGGGGGTACTATAGTGCTCCACTGAACGATCCAGGCATTGGAAGTGCATCTTGAGAAGGCCTATGCTCCTCTCTACCACAGCCCTTGTGGAGCCATGACTCATATTATAATGTTTCTTTGCCTCTGTTCTTGGGTGACGGAGAGGCATCGTGAGCCACCTCTTCAACGGATAGCCCTTGTCACCCAGCAGCCATCCATCCAGTCAGGCTGGAACATTGAAGAACCCCAGCACCTGGGAGTGTCTGAGAATGTAGGCATTGTGCGAGCTGCCTGAGTGACTTGCACAGACTTGCAGAATCTGCATCCTGTGATCACACCATCTGCACGTTCATGGAGTGGAAGCTCTTCCTGTTGATGAAGGCACCCGGCTCACCTGCTGGCACCTTGATGGCCACATGTGTGCAGCCTATTGCACCCTGGATGCGGGCGAAGCCAGCAATGGCTGCAAACCCTTTGGCTCACTCAGCCTGGCTGACCTCGTCTGTACGGTAAAGAATAAAGATCAGTACCCGCCAGAACAGAGTTTCTGTCACCAACTTGACGCAACCATGGACAGCTGATTGGGAGACTCCACACAGATCCCCCACTGACCCCTGGAAAGAGTCGGAGGCATAGAAGTTGAGGGCCACTGTGACCTTCAGAGCCACTGGCATGGGGTGTCCATCCATACAGCCAGAGCTGATCTCAGGCCCAATCATCAGACAAATGGAGGTCACAGTCTCCCTGGAGAGGTGGAGCCTCCTTCAGCATTGCACCTCAGACATATTGCATCGCCACCTGCAAACTCTGGCGGCAGGATAGTGGCATCTTCTGCGGACTCTTCCACCTTGGACTACCTGCTGGTCCTGTGCCCCTTGTGCCTGGGCCTCTCCTCCCACAGGTTCCTGCCTTGGAAGCTGCATTGGGACACCTGGCCTCCTCTCCCTTCTGCCCCTCTTTTCTTCCTCCTCAGAGGTGTCTCTAGCGGAGACCACAATCCCCATTACCAGGGTAAAGGAAGGCTATCCGATACTTGGGAGAGTAAACACGGTCTAAATCCTCCAGGGGTCTGGCAGGCAGCAATGAGTACTGAAATTAGGTCTGGGAATACTAAGAATGAAGTCCTGAACAGAGCTGAAGCTGCCAAATAGCTCCAAAAATCCTCACTACTCACACTGGCAAAGCTGCTAACCCTTTTTATCCTGCCCTTGGATGAGGTTTGTGAAAATGTTGGCTGGCTGCCTGCTATTTTGCTTGAGCAGAAAATTGCACGGGCAACAAAATTGTTAAGGCCTGTTAATTAAGATTCTGGCACATGTACATTACCGCTGAACAAAATATCGTGCGAGTGTGTGATGACGTCGGGACATTTGGCTGGCGTCATTGCGGATTATTGTACTCCCATTCGGGTTGGGCGCACGCCCGCCCATGGAACAAAAACTTCAGCCTTCAGTTTCTAAAACGGAAACAGACTAGTGCGGCCTCTGTCCATACTTATGGAATTATGGGGAGGGCAACAATTTGAATTAAAAACTAGTGTTATGTCAATAAGATATGAAAGAAATCTAAACTGTGTACCTCAGACTTTACTATTTTAAAAATGGACTTTCTGCTGAACTCAACAAGACGGCTGCTGCAAGTCATATGACCACAGGATCGGCCCTTTGTTTTGGAAACTTCCAGCAGAAGTTACAGGAACAAAAGAATCCTCCTCATCATTGTGGAATCTCACACCCAATTGTAAGGACATTATAATCACAAAACCAGGGGACTCAAAGATCGAAACTCGTTATTCCTGCTGAGTTGTTAACAAACCCATCTCACATCTGGGGCTGCCCAAGTCCATTTCAAAAGGGGACCACTGCTGGGACAATGGATGTTGTTTGCATTTTGATAAGCTTATACCTCCAGCAGAGTCAGAGGGTCTGCCTAGACAATGGCATCCTGACACAAGAACCTCAACATGACTAGTAACTCTTTGAAACGTTAATTGTTGGAACATTATCAATCTCAAAACCAAAACCAGTCCTATACGCTAGATAAACATCCCTTTTGAAATAATTGT
Organism: Carcharodon carcharias; assembly: GCF_017639515.1. Taxonomy (NCBI): domain Eukaryota; kingdom Metazoa; phylum Chordata; class Chondrichthyes; order Lamniformes; family Lamnidae; genus Carcharodon; species Carcharodon carcharias. The sequence continues at coordinate 43,956,595 of NC_054470.1, forward strand.
GGAGAAAGAATGTCGAACGATTCAGGTGACCATTTGGGAATTTCTATGTTTCATTGAGAACTGAGAAACCCTCAGTCCGCTGAATTAACAACAAACATACAGCAGGGCTTCCAGCTGGTCATCATGTGTCAATTCCTCAACATCTGTTTGATTTTTAAAATCGCTGATCATTGACTGCCAAGCAGTCTAAGCACAGAAACTCCATCATGCTGCATTACCATTCATTTCAAAGACTTTTGTGTTGCTATCTTCAACCAGGAACTCATCTGGACTAAAGTCTACCAGGGAGGAAACACCCTCTGGACTTTGACTTTTTCTGGACTTTGGAAATTATGTGAACTAATATTCATTTCTGTGGTTCTTTGTTGTTATCCATTGTTGTAAATACTCCCTCTCTTCTATCTGCACACCGCCCCCCCCCCGCTTACTGTATATGTGTCTATGATTATGAGGTTGCGAACAATTCCCCCATCCCCCACCACCCCCACCTCCTCCCACACCTCACAAACCTCACTGCCAGGTTTGAATGTGAAATAAACTAACCTCCTGATTTAATCATAACCTTCTGAGCTAATCACAAAGGGAGTTTGCTGCATGTTATCTATAAAATTGGACCACACAAACTGGTGGTTTGGGGAAACATGCCACAGCCTACTTTAAAAAAATTCAAAACCACTTCTGCTTATGGACAGACAGGAAGAGGATAAAAACATTTAGTTTGTTTCTCTCCTGTCTATAACAGTTAAAAGGGAGAAATCAGATAGATGAGAGTGGTTTCTCAGAGTGGCTGGAAGTGGATAACTATGTGTTACAGGAATCTGTTCTGGGATCACTTCTGTTCACTGTATGTGTCAGCGTAGTAGAGATGGTGTCCAAATTTGTAATGATACTAAAATAGGAGGCACAAGAAGTAATGCTGAGGGCTAGGTCTAAGGCTGTGAGGAGGTGAAATGCATTACCAGAATTATTGCTTGAAGTAGAGACCGTGTCAACATTTAAAAATAGTTTTGGTGGGTGGTTGAAGCAAAAGGGAATAACAGACTATGCGAACAAGGCATGCACGTGAAAAAAATTAAGGACCAGGAGGTCTTAAAGGAACCATTTAAGATTGATGCTACAATGCCAGAAATGGTAGTGGTACTAATTTTTTTTTTGGAAGGGTAGTTTTGATCAAGGGGAGAATGAATACACTTTCTGGCCCCAAAAATCACTTTCCGGTAGACTAATGGTCCCTTCAAGCTCCCAGCCCAATTTAAACCCTACTGCCCCATGCACCTTTATATGTAGATCTCTGGTTTGTTCTGCAGAGGAACTGCTTAATTTTTCACCCTCCACACAATTTCAAATGCCAACCATTGGTTACTTGATGTGTGCAATGTGTGAAAACTGGCTTCAGTATTCTAAATGTGTCTTGGCAAAGTCTTTGTACAAAGAAAGCATCACACTTCTGCTTCATATCAATTGCCCTAGCAACATAGTTATTCACTTTCATAATAACCAACGGTGGGTGAACTGAGTTTGTGGCGAGAACTGATGATGATGGCTTTGACCTACCCAATGCTTCGCTGGAGAATGTTGAGATTAATAAAAGATTGAACTCTGAGTGCACTTTTAGAGCAGAAAAGCACTGAAAGTGTTGAGAGATGATAGGGTTGGGTATCATCAGTATACATATGGAAGCTGACTCCAGGGTTTCAGATTATATTATCAAAAGGGAGTATGTAAAAGAGGAAAAGTTGGCAGTGTGATGTGGGAACCAGAGCTATTGCTACAGAGTTTCTGGCTAAAGTCGGATAGATTAAAGTAACATCAAGCAAGAATGATGTGCAATGCAAGGGAGATGATGTTTTTGAGAAGCATAGTGTGGTTGACTGTGTCAAAGGCTACACAGAGGATGAAGAGAATGAGGAAGGATAATACATTACCTTCAAATTTACTCTGAATGCAATTTATGACATAGGTTAGGGCTGTTTTGGTTTTACCATCATAGAAGAGGCCTAAGCGAAGTGGCAAAATTCAAAGAGGGTGCCACAGGGGAGATAGACAGGGAGCTTGGAGATGACAACAGTTAAAAGGACCTTTGAGAAGAAAGGGAGGTTGCAAATGGGACAGTAGTTATGAAGAACAGAAGGGTCATGAGTAAGGTTTTCGATCAGTAAGCTTGTATTAGTAAAAGCATAATTGTAATATGTGTAGGGGTGAAATCCTCCCTCTTGGCTTTATGAGTTAAATATTCCAACTTACTGCTTACAAAATTCCTCATGTTTATTATTTTTATTCTTCTGGGGCCAAAGAGGTGACCTCATGATTAGCAGGCCAATCAACATTTCAATTCCCTAAAGCTTCAAGGATTGCAATGTATTCTCCTTCTGGAATTGATTCAGTGCTCATTATAAAAATGTATTTTGGAAAATAAAAATAGAAACAAAATTAGTATTTGGATGTTGTTTGCACTTTGTGTTTTGGGTTATTTGCATAAGATGTATAACAAGTCATTTTGAAAGAACGTGCTTTGTGGGAAGCACAATCAGAAACATTATCTTTTATCTTATCTCCCCATTATGACGTGAAATGTAAAGCTAACTGCACTAACAAATGTCAGCATTCTTTGTATGATGAAATCACAATTCACTGCAAGCTAAAATTAGCACATATGCTATCTTTCAGTTAGGATATTTTCACATTAGCTATCAATACTAGGTGCAGTTTTTGAAATATCCAACTGCAAATATTAGAATCTTAAAGGGGCATTGCCTACCGTGAAAATTTTTTTTGTCTATTTGGGAAAGGCAAAAGGTCTAGGAGTTATTTGTGCATGTTGTTATTATCCATGTGTGATAGGATGATAGGTTTTCATATGTTTTCATTACCATACTGTATGTAAACAAAATGCAAAGTATATTTTTATGAAGATGGCACCGCTTTAAAAAGATTGCGTGGGATTTTTTTTTGAAGGACCTTCACAAGGCAGCAATATCCTGGATTCTGCAAGATGTCAAGATTGGAATCTAAAAGGTCACAGTCAGCCAAAAAAAACATTGGCTCTACATTACTGGAATAAAGACTTGGTAACTTTATTGCCATCCATATCCCATACTGTATTAACCAGAGACTGTGATATTTACTGAACATGTCAGCAGCATAATAGTAACAGTCAGGAGATCAGGCTTAATAGTAGTTGAACATGGCAGTTGCAGATAAACTGGCAAATGTTCAGCATCTAACCTGAGTGTAGCACCACATAATATTTCAACTTTATCATTCAGCTGGACTTTATCTTTTGGACAAAATGCTTATAGTTAAGAACTAATAGGTTGCCTTGAAATGTATTTGTGGAATAGAGAAAGTATATATTTCCCTGAATTATATGCCATTAGACGGGGATAATTTCAATGGACTGTCCTTAAAACAGACGTGAAAGGGAAGCAGTCAGCAGATCTAACGTCATGTCCATCAATGGGAATTAATAAGGAAAGTTAGGTGTATATTTTAACTGATCCTCTGTAATTATGCCTGTGGAGTATGCCATTTGGTAAGATCTTTTAGTTTCTGACTGCAACAGCCTATTAGGTGTTAGATATAAGCTTTAGCAAAAATAATACTGTGAGAACCAAACATTTCAACTATTTGACAACATTCTTTTTCTTCAAACTGTGACCTGTTTAGTGAAAACAGTTCTTTTTTTCTATGAAAATTTGTATTACAAGGCATAATAATCAGATACAGAGAATTTAGTGGCCCCATGGTGTAGGGCTAGGTGTTGGGGGCGGGTGGGGCATTAAAATGCCAGAACCATGTCAGACAGCTCCCCAATGCATTCCTGACACCAGGGAAGTTTTCCAGCAATGGGAACATCATCTGCTGGCCAGCCTGCTGACCACACGCAGGTGGCTAAACGCCCAATTAAACGCCGTCTTCCCAGGGGCTGGCAGTTCGCCAGCAGTAGTGTGCCACCTATCCCTCCCTGCCCTCCAAGCCATGTAGGGAGGCCACCGGCTCCATGGAGGCAGCCTCCGTGTGGCCTCCCGTAAGGGTGGGGAGAAGGTTGCCATTGGAGTTGGAGTCAGAGTGAGAGGCTCTAAGGCCCAAGGAGGGGGCTGCTGGAGGTAGTGCCATTCCTACCCCAAAGCTGCTGTTGGCGAATTTCCCCCTCCAAGCAACAGGGCACGCATGCTTTGCCCGAGCTGAAAAATTGAATCAGCAACCCACTTGCAATTTTGAAATATCTAATTAACAAGCAATAAGCTTGTTTAGAATCCGATTGGCTGGGATAAAATGTTGACCACACCAAAATGCGGTGGGTACACAAGAAGCATAGGCTGTGGGAGTTATGTTTTCTTCTAGGGACTGTTGAAAAGGCAGATATAAATGCTGCAAGTTAGCAGAAAAGTCAGATGAGAATTAGGACAGAATTTTCTGTGCCTGCTAGCGTCAGGCGTGTTTGGCAGCGTGAGTGGACAATATGGTGAGATAGCCAAAAATCGGTTTCTGGACATCGTGAAACCGGTTTGCAATCGTCCACTCTGTCCGTCAATGGCGGGACGCGTTTCCCGCCTTGGGAACCTCACTGTAATACATATCATTATAAGCCCAGCTTGTCGGATTCATCACCCCACATTAGATCATCCGAGTGCATCGATGTGACTTGGGGTGGGGGGGGGGTGCAAGGGCTTCACTGATGTTGATAGTAGTGCACAAGCATGTGTGAGGTGAGGTGGTGGGGGGAGGGGAGCCATCACACATTAGGGAAACCTTGGATAAAGTGACCATTCCTCTCCAGCTGAGATAGTTCAGGCGCAGCCACATTGACATGCTTGGAATTGGTCATACAGCTTATCTGCCCACTCAAGCAACGCAGAGGCATGAAATTGCCACCAAGTGCTCCAAAGCTTTTTACCCCTTGGGCACAGGCTGCAAACTAATGAGCATTTTAATGGTCTGCAGAACAGTTGGTCAAGTTGTATAATCTCCTTGCGAAAGTTGGCTGTGGAGCAGTCATTGGTGGAGGTGCTCACAATGCCATCATTCTGGTTTGGACCAGTCTCCCCCATGGTTCAAGCTAACAGTGCAGCCTTGCAGTGTGGCTTAGGAGAATGCCTGCGCCAGAGCTGAGGGCACAACATGCAGTCCAGTGGGCGAAACTGCCGCCAACCGGTCAGGTGGAGTGAGGCGGAGGTGGGTAGGGTTTCGGGCAGCCATGCAGCGCACTAATCTCCGGCTATCCAAGTGGTAGCCTTCAGACTTAACCAAGAGAGGTCCTTACAACACCCAAGCTAACATCTCTCTTTCATCCTGCAGGAGGAATACATCAGGAGCATGGAGCCTGGTGACCTAGCTGTATGCCTTGTGGTGTACAGAGAGCGGAGATGAAGGTGAAGAGAGCGACAGAGGTGCCTGGCTGGGCAGAGGGAGGAGCAGGACCCTCAGGGAGAAGGGGCAGCTGGGGCTTCTGCATACGCCGCTGAAGAGCCATAGCGAGCAGTCGCTGTTTGATACCAAGCTATATCTAGGGTCTATAGACATCGCCTTTCATTCCTGCAGATGACCGAGAATTAGTGTTGTCGAAGGGAACTGTCGGTCACATCTGCCAGCTGCTGCAGGATTTGGCGCCAAGGGGACATGGAGGACATCCACTGCCAGTGGCCATGAAAGTGACTGTGGCACTCAATTTATACACCAGTAGTTCCTTTCAGGGTTCCACAGGTGACCTCTGTGGGATATCACAAGCCTCCACCCACAACTGCATCCATGAGGTCACGGATGCCATCTTCCTGTACATTTTGCCTGGGACCAGGAAAGCCAGGGTGCAAGAGCACTGGGATTTGCCCAGATCTTGGGTTTCCACCAGGTGCAGGGTGCAATCGACTGCACTCATTGACACTCAGATCTCCGTTGCAACAAGCAGTCAACTATGTCAATTGCAAGTGCTTCCATTCGCTGAATATTCATCTGGTGTGCGACCACCACAAATGCATCTTGCAGGTCTGTGCACGGTTCCCAGGCAGAGTCCACATTAGGGTTGTCCTAATGCAGTTGTCCTACATTCTCATTTGGTCTCATATCCCTGACGTCTTCCAGGGTCCACAGAGGCTGCAGGAATGACTCCTCAGGAACAAGGGCTACCTGCAGAGGACGTGGTTTATGACACCCATGCAGCAGCCTCAGACTGCAGTAGAGCGAAGTGGCTCATGCTGCCACTGGAACCTTGGTGGAGCAAACCATTGGGATGCTAACAAGGAGCTTCCAATGTCCGGACCGGTCTGATTGAGCGCTGCAATATAGTCCACAGAGCATATCATGCATCATTGTCATCTGCTGCACAATTTACAACCTGGTGCTGCAACGGGGAGAGGAGCTGCCTGAGAAGGGGATGGAGGAGTTTAGCATCTCCTCCGGTGAGGAGGATGTCGACAGGGATGAGGGTGAGCAGGCCCCTCGAAGGCGATGATGTCCTCGCACTGGCCAGACAAGGCAGGCACGCTCCGGAGGCCCTCATAGCTGCTAGATTTGTGGAGGATGATGATGACATGCAGTGAGGAGACACCATAGATCCTCACATTGCATCTGTGAATGTTTGACTCCAGTCTGCCAGATGGCAGTGCACATACTCTCTGTGAGAATGCTCCTGTCATGGAGACACAGCGGAGGCCCTAATAGTCATTCAATTCCAGGAACTGTGTGACACCTGCACACAACATTCTGGCAGTAATGATAAGAGCCATCAAGGTGCAGGCTAATGTGTCCAGGGAGTATGAGGCTGGATCATGACTTTGGTCTGAAGGCTACACAAAGCACAGGTAAGAGGTTCTGGACCAAGACACCTGCCTTTAGCTTGCGCAGGAACCAAGGTTTCACATCTGAGTGACATGAACACTGCTCATCAGAACATGGAGGCATGGACAGGGAGACATGCTGAAAATTTATTTAAAATAATAAACATTATGCACAAGTGATCAATAGCCATACCCAGCTGTGAAACTACATGTTCTTAACCTTCCTAACCCTGCCGCCAAGTCTTGGTGCTCCCCCGATATCCACAGCAGAGATGAAAGTAGCCTGCTGACTGCTATGCCACCTGTGGTGACCTTGGCACGTATCCTCTAGAGGGCCGAGACCTGGAGGGCCCAGGCCTGCTTTGGGGGTCCTGCTCTGTGGCAGTAGCACTATTCTTGGCCTGTGGAGCTGCTGAGGTCACAGGAAGAGGGGATTCAGATGGGCCGGACACTTCAGGAGTCGCCTGGGTGGATGGCTCTGGGATGTGCACCTGCTGATCCTCCTCCCTATGGGTGCCTGAGGGCCATGGCTGACTCCTTGAGGAGAAGGGAAAGCTGGAGTGAGATTGAGCTGCCCCACATCCCTCTCGTGTATGCGCTGTTGGAGGCCAACAATGGAGTTGAGCCCACGCAGCAGTGCAGGACTGATGTCCTGGACCAAGGTCTCCATGGCGGCCATAATCCCACCAGTGTTGACCTCAGTGCATTGGCATGCTGGCGCTATCACCTCACCCTGAAGGTAGACGGACTCCTCCATCATGCCTTGCAATCTGAGGAGTGCAGCAGACATTCCTTCCTGATGTTGCCGAGCTTGCCTTTCCAGCAACTGTGACATGAGTGAGTCCAGAAACTCATCATCTGACTCAGATTGAGCAGGTTTCTGGCCATCAGCAGTCCTCCAAGTGCTGGACACTTGGGAAGTCCCTGCCGCCACCTGCTGTGGATCAGAAAGTGCGATGCGCTTGCCAGGTTGTGATCCCAAGGCTACTCTTTCGCTAGGTCCCACCAAGGTGTGTATCTCTGTGCTGGTGGAGGATGTGAGTGAGTGTTGTGACAAGTTTTCAATGAAGATGCCTTCAGATTCCTCTTCAGAGGTATCTTTGGGGCTTGATTAAAGACCCTGGGTTGTGAACTCCAACGGCTGTTTTCTTGATGTGCCTGCGAAAGCAAGGGGAGATAATTAGTGCATGGCAGTGGTCTGTGAAACAGGACACATCACTTACAGCATGGTTGTCTGATGGATGTTGCACTGCTGGATCCTCATTTGGTAGATCACCGCTGACCTCACCGTCAGCACAGGAATGGTCTGGATCTTCATCGGCCAGCTGGGTAGCTCTATTTTCAAAGCTCGTGAGTACCTCGTGCCTCGTGGCATTCCTCCACCAGTCTATGACCTCTCCCTCTTATTGTATGCTAGCATGTCCTACATGAATACAGATAGAGAGAGCGCAAGCCAGACACCTGCCAGGCCAGATGATAAGTATGCTTGGCATATGTGTGTGGTGAGTGGTCCCACGGATGGGATGAGAACAATTAAGGTGCATGTGAGAAAGTGAATGATGATGTCCCTTGAACTGGCAGTGAGAGAGATCCCTGTGCATGTGTGTTGGGTTTGTAAGTGTGTGAGTTGAGAGTGACTTGCCCTGGCGGAACGGAGATCATTCATTCTTTTTCAGCACTGGGTGGCTGTCCTCTTTTGTATGTCATTGGTGCTGACCACTGCTGCCACGCTTCCCATGCTAGATTCGTTGCTGCTCTTCATGTAGCCAGAGCGGGAGTACAGGACATTATGACAGGCTTTCATTGAGTCCAAAAGGCACTTGAGGGACACATCTTTAAACCAGGGGGCTGCAGTCTTCTTCCCTTTTGAGGCCATGTCTTCATTGCAGCAGTCCTGGGCTGGAAGCACTGAGAGGTGTTCACGTAGCTGCACTTTAAAAATGTTGTCCGGCATGAGGAAGTGGCAAGGTGATAGTGTGACGGGTGAATGAGAGCCCGCCCACCATCAAAATGGCATGTTTCCTGGGAATGCATGATTAATGAGGTGGGATTGGGATGAGACGGCATGAAAAGCCGCCAGTGTGACCAGCGGGTAAAAGGTGCTTTTTCCCGCCCACTACCACACTTAGTGCAAATCTGGGGCAGTTCCACCCTTAGGTATTGTTGAAAATTTTGTTTTTCATATCATTTTCATCTGCACCAAGGCAATTGCTCTGGGAAGGGGCCAAAAAGGAAATGCTGTGGTCATTGAGCCCTGCACCATTTTTGCTGTGAAATGCTGTCCCCTATGGAAATTGTACATTCTGTCGGAGGCACCTCCTCCAGTGAGGAGGAGAGGAGGAGGAGGAGGAGAAAGAGGGGGCTGGATGGCCAAGTGCAGGTGCGCCATGAGGTGCAGGAAGATGGGAAACCTGCTGAGGAGTGAAGTGCTGTGAAGGGGGTGGGGGTGGGTGGGTGGGGGGTGGGGGGGGTGGTGGCTGCGGGTGCAGCAACAGACAGAGATAGACAGAGACCTTATCTGGCCAACCGAGTGTACAGGGACAGAATGTCTTACCTTCAGATGATGGAGTGACATTGCCTGTGGAGGCTTTGTCTATAGAGGGACTGTCACATTCCTCTGTGATATGCTGGCCACTGAGAAAGCGTTCAATTGTGTGGGTGGCAACTCGTTACCTGTGGCCTCAAAAGTCACAGGGGCATTTAACATTTTCACCTTCGTTTCATTCCAGACAGCATGTGGAGAACACTGCATTAAGGTCTTCATGGGTGCCATGTTTAGGTGTTATTATTTCTCTTTTACATCTGACAACACAAGTGGAAAGAGCCAGAGCTTTGCAGCCATGGCTGGTAATCCACAGATACAAGGGGTAATTGATAGCACTCATGTAGCCATAAGAGCATCAGCTGAGCCACAAGGGGCATTCATTAACAGAGAAGGATACACTCAATCAAAGTTCAGATAGTTCCGTCACAGTCAAAGAATAATGCAGGTGTGTGCACAGTAGACACGATGTACGCACCCTCAGATACTCTCAGGTGCCAGGAATGTTTACAGGCCTGGAAGCTTTGGATGGCAGGATGCTCGCTGATAAAGGATACCCTTTAAAAAGATAGCTGATGAGTCCACTAAGAAATCTATGGTCAGAACCTGAATGTAGGTACAACGAAAGCCATACTATGACCAAGGCCATCATTGTGCAAACCATTGGTCTCCTCAAGATGCGATTATGATGCCTGGATAGATCAGCTCGGATTATCCAACATGCATCAGCCAGAGTGTCCATTATGATAGTCATTTGCTGTGTGTTGCACAACCTGGCCTTTCAGGGACTGGAAGCCCTGTCAGAGGAGGAATTGATGGAGGCAGCTCGGTCCTCTGGTGACAGGTCCGATAAAGAGATGGGTGAGCCACAGCAGGCAGCCGTGCAAGCTACTGCACGGGAGGGTCTGGATGCCTGTGAGAGAAGGGAAGCTCTGATAGAAGATTCAACTAGCTGAGTGTCTCCAGCTCAATAGCACCTTCCGCGTCCTTCTCCTTATAGCTAAGCTCCCTGTTATGAATATCAGGACCCCATAAGAGCAATGTGAGTCACCAAATAATGTCAAGCAGGGAGACCCTTATAATTACAAGCTCACATAGGAGCAACAAAGAAATCCAAATCCAAACAATCACACAGAGATAATGCACAAATGTAGCCAGATAATGATTTGAAAAGAAAAAAATCATTTATGTACACAATAACTCAGAGGAATGGTCAAATTTCACAAATAAGAAAGGCACCCATGTGTGACTAATGTGGGGTTTTCTTGACCCTTTTGTGAGTGCTGCAGTGTGGTGTGGTTTCCCCCTTGCTGCCAACTGTGCTGGAGACAGGCTGCTGACTGTTACCCCCTTGCTTGGGATGACTTTGGCAGCCGTCCAGGCCGTTCCCTTGTCACTTGAAACTATGAGACCCCCAGGGTGTTGGGAGTCTCCTGCACAGTAGAAGGATACCTGTGACCATGGCACTGGAAAGAATCTGTGCCAATAGCAGAGGGGCAGAGGAGAGGCTGTTCCCATCAGAAGCACCCAGAGAGGTGTTGCCTAATGGCATCAGCAGCTGCTCATCTGCCACCATAAGGTCGATTTAGCCCTCCCTGTTTTCCTGAGAGGGGCCAGGGCCTGGATGTGACTCCAGACTCCTTGACCCCTCTCACCCTGGCCCTGGGACCTGAAGCTCAGAGACAGGGCGATGGAGTGTAGGTCAGAATGCATAACCAGTATCCCATCAGTGATCTGGTATATTTGGCCCTTCATGACAGTTGCTAGTGGGTTAATGGAGGGAGCCATGCATTCTGTAGAGTGGGTTGTCAAAGTGTTCATTGCCTGGATGGACTACTCTATCATCCATGCCACTTTGCACAACACATGTGGTATGTCTGTCACACCTCCACGCACCTCACACTGTACATCCAGCATCTGGACGATTCCACAGGCTTATCATCAACCTGGAGCTCGGCATCTAGGTTGCCTCCACCATTCCTCCAACTGCTAGAGGCCTGCTCCATCTCAGTCTCCAAAAGCTGTTTGTGCAACTGTCATGCAGTCTCACCATTGTGTTTATCCATTACAGCCAAGTCGCGCATACTCACCCAGGTGCATGGACCCGTGCTGATGTTAGGTACGGAGCAAGGGTGTAACGCTGTGCTCTCTGAGGCATCCTTTTCCTCCTCAGAGGTTAAAGTCGGTACCTTGAGGCAATTGCCTGCATCTGTCGATGTTGCACCTGTGCAGGAAAATAAAAAGAAGCAGAATTAGGGGCATCTTCATCCTTTGAGATGAGCTTGTTGAGACATGCTTCCTCAATGCTGGAACCATTGGGAGATGCGAATCAATGTTTGAACCCTAGACCCTTCAACATCGAAGCATACCTTCCTCTCCAATGTCTCTAAGCCTTCAAAGTCACAAACCATCAATGCTACTTTCCTGCCAGCTTCCCCAGATTCAAGCATCCTCCCCTCCTCAGCTCTTTCAGAACTGTTTGCTGGAATTATAAAAATTTGTCCTTGGAATCTCACCACCCAGGCCTTCCTCCTCTTTCACCTCAATCTGTGGCCCAGCTCCATTCATTGGCAGTCAACTCCAGGATCTCCTCCTGAATGGCTGTCAGGATGGCCAAGCTTGTTGCACCACTTCCAGTCAATGCTGTAGGGTGGCTTCCCACCTGGTGACTGTTAATTGGCCACTATGTGTATTATGCGATGTCTTTCAAAAGCAATCCACACGCTTCCAGATTGGATTCCTGCCCACCACTGAGGTACATGGAATTCAGCCGCAAGGGTTAAATTCTGTGGAGATATTACACAAACTGGACTATTTTCCTTGGAATTTAGAATATTAAGGGGCGATTTGATTGAAGTTCTCAAAATACTAAAGGAAACAACTAAGGTAGATGGAGATAACTAATTCTGTTGGCTCGAGTGCCTAGAGCTAAGGGGCATGGTTTAAAAATTTGAGACAGATCTTTCAGGTGTGAAATTAAGAACACTTCTAAACACAAAGGGTGACAGAAGTTTAGAGCTCTCTTCCGCAAATGGTAAACAATGCTAAATCAATTGTTATTTTTAAATCTGAGATTGATCAGCTTTATTTAGTCAAAGGTATAAAGGGATATAAAACTGGGTATATGGAGTTAGGATACTGATCAGCCATGATCTCACTGCAGGGTGGAACAGACTGAAGAGGCTAAATGACTTACTCATTTTCATATGTTCTTATGAACACTGACACATGCATAATATCATGTTCTGCATTGTTTATCTCTGGCCATTGCTATGTGTGCTAGCTATTGCAAAAATATTCCAGTTTTCCAGGAGGTGGCATACTAATTTAATTCACTGTTCTTCAGGTTATGAGGCAGCTGGGTCAGATATGTGTGTGAAGCTGGTAAATAACTTGACCCCGTTGCTTAAATTTTGTTAAAAAAACAGTAACAGTAAGTGGCACAATGAATAAGAAATTTTCATATACTCTCTTGGCTACAAGCTATTTTCTGTTGTAATAGTTCAGAAAAAATACAGCAAAGTGGGCTTCAATCTGCAGCAACAAGTAAAGAATGCATTTCAGGATGTGATTTTAAACACTGCCCCGCCAGTTGACTGAGTGGTTAAAATGACCCAGGTTACTTACCGATCCTTTGAGCTATCTAATTCCATTGACTATGATTTCCTTCTTTAATTACGAGGGTCCGATGAGCGAGGAAGCTGCTGCAGCTTGTCTGTCAGGCTGAACCAAGTCAGATAAAGAGCGGGATATTGTGAACGGTCAGTTTTTCACTGTTCATTGTGGGTCCAGGAGAACCATGACTTTGCCTCCGAGCTCTACCCTGAATCCGTGTACCCAACCCAAGCACTCCCATAAAATGCTCCCGACAACTATCTGCATGATGGCAGGTGACCTTGACCAATCAGGTTTTGAGCAGTAAGAGGACTGGTGACGTACAAATCAGGCCTGGGAGTTAAAATGGCCCAAGCCTGATTTCAGCAGCAGGTGAGTTTCCAGCTCACTTCACCCACACAAAACCTAGCCAGGGGTAAAATTGAAAATGCTGGAAATACTCAGCAGGTTAGACAAAATCTGTGGCGAGAAACAGAATTAATGGGCGGAATTCTCCCATCCGGGACTAAGTCCCATGGCGGGGGCGGGGAATGTCTTCCACTGCGGATCCCGACAGGAAACCACGTCATATCTCCCTGCCCCGATGTAATTAATTATACATCCGAAGAGTTTGCGCCATCTTCCGTTGTGTGGCAGGTTTGATGGTGCGTCCCCAGCCATCATATCCAGGGCCATATTTAAAAGGTGCCCAGACATCCACAATGTCAGACCAAAAACAGAGGGATGTCTACAAGGTCATTCACTGGCCCAGCTCCGAAATTTAGTGATGCCTCCCTGCGCACCCACCTGGGCTATGTCGAGCTGTGCAGCAAAGTGCCGTACCGACTTGATGGGAGGAGGAGGCCAAGCAGGGATACCAATGCTGCATGGCCGCAGGTGGCCGATGCCCTCAGTGCCCAGGGGTGCACAAGAAGTCAGCAAAACAGTGCCGGGAGAGGTTGAATGACCTTACTTGCTCCTCCAGGGTAAGTCTCATCGGATGGTCGCATAAACCACAAAGACTCCAATATGTCACTGTCCAAGCTCAGTGGCAACAGCATGTCCTGTCTCACAGTCCCAATTCAGAGCCTCCACACTGCGATGGAGTGCCCATTGTGCCTCTCTCACCCTTCAGCAGACATGGAACACTGCATGGAAGGGTGGGGGGGTGGGGGGCGGAGGGGGGGGTGGGGTTTGTTTGTGGGTGTGGAAGGGAGGGGGGGTGGGAGGGATCCAGCTCAGGTGCAGAGGGAACCAGCAACCTCTGCAACTCACATCCCTGTCTGAGTGAGGGTTCTCCTTGCATGTGGATTTGCTCAGCGCTCTGGAGGGAGCTGGTCCACAACCCTTCTGCTCAATTCGCACCAGTAATGACGTGCCACAAAAGTGGGCTAACTTAGGAGTGGAGGTATGATAAATGAACCAATTTCCACTGCTTCAATCCAGGCAACACACATCTCTTCTCAAACATGTTCTTTGAGCAGGAGAAGCTCGGTCACAATAGTAGAGAACATGAGAAGACAGGTGGGGCGATGGGAGTGGAGGGGAAGTGACCATTTCTCAAGTCTCTGATGGAATTTGAGGAGAGGGCATCTGAGCTCATAGGAGTGCAACAGGACAAAGTCATTGATGATGGGGAGCTCGGCCTTGGGTGTCCACCTAATAAGGATTCATCCATTCAATGCAAACCTGAGGGTCGATTGTGCCTCCATGTTGCAGGGAGTTGTTACTGTCATTTGCACTCCTCTAATTCATTTACAGGTGCCTCCAGGGAGAGACCAAAGCCCAAGGAGGAAAAGGAGGAGTCCCTATCAGGTGTCAGCCCAGCCCAGAGATATGCCAGCAGGGATCGGAAGAGGAGTGTTCCACACGTGTAGAGGCATCACAGCAATCACTTGTACCCTCCACCAGCTCAGGAACACATACCTCGGTAGGTATTAATGCTAGTTTAGGAAGAGTCCCACAATCTGGTGGTCACGCCACGGACAAATGTCCGAAGTAGGAGTAGGCAGCTTCAGCCAAGCTCCCCAGTCCTCAGATGACTGCTGAGGATGAGGCATCTGTGAGGCCCAAGTCAGGTGACAAGCCTCTGGAATCGGCCTTCCAAGTCATGGTGGAGAGTCAGCAGGAGTTGGGGGAGCATAACGCAGAGCTGTTGAAGCCCTCGACTGTGTGGCAGGCTAGTTGGAGGAGTCTGCCTGCCTGCTCTCTGATGAAGTGGTGCCCACATGTGTGTGCATGGTGGGCTCCATGGGGGAATGGGAAATGCCATAGAAACCCTCAACCAGCAGAACATCCAGATTCTGCCAGAGATGCACATAGACATGCAGTCCAACGCTGTTGCCATGGCTGAGTTCATGCAGTGGCCATGCGAGAGGGCAACGGGACACCTTGATGTCCCTCCAAGATGCTCTTTCCCCTCAAACAGTCAGGCCAGGGCCCTTGAGCACCCAAAGGGAAGTGGAGCTGCCGCTGAACAACCCTAGGTCATCCACTCAGGACTCTGAGATTGTCCGCTCCCTCTGAATCCCCTTTGCCTGTGCCCCCATCAACTTCGTCCTCTGTCACCGTGGAGGGGGCAGCTGGCCCACAGGGGGACAGCCAAAGTAAATCGGGGCCATCCATGCCTCAGCTCTTCAGAGGACGGCCGCCGAAGTCATCAAAGGCAACAGGGCAAACAACTTCACAGGCTGCCTCCACCCCTGCTGCGGATGTCAGGGCAGCATCTAGAAGAAGTGGTAGGCAATGTAAAATCAAGAATGTTTGATCACAAATGGTTTCATGGGTGAACACTGTCACTGTGCTAGCTGCAAATATATTCACTTTTATTAAATAATGTCTCCTGTTGTCATATAGGCTTCGCGAGAACTCCCCCCACCACCCCGTCTGCTCCCCAACACTAGCAGTTCAGCTGCACGAAGCCGCCCACACACTGTTTGCACTCCCATTCAGCACCTGTGCTTATCCAGTACAAGGCTATGCTCACTTTCGATATCGAAAAGATAGTCATGGTCAAATTCCTCATAAACTCCCCACCCTTTCCCCTCCCCTGGTCACCCAGGTCCTTTCCCCCATAATAATAGACACACCCTGGCATAACCTTCAACCACCTCACTGTCATCTTCCAGCCCAAATACTTCTCATTGCAGGATGTCCAGGTGAACATGTACAATCCCTTCCTACCTGAAAATCCCATCTCTGTCCATGTGTGAGCTCCCGACCTCCTCCTTCCCAACCCCAGGGTCCAGGTTCGTCCCCGTGTCCTGGTCAACCACCCTTGCCACCCCCTCTACCATTACTGACACACCCATACCCTCCCACCCTAATGGCTCCCTCTGCTCTCTGTCACTCTAACAATCCCCTCCTACCATGTACACCTTCGGTTTGCTCACCAGGAGGCAATCATTGACTCCACAAACCCCTCCCTTGCATGTTCACCTGGATATTCCCCCTTTACACCTTTCTCCCCTCTTATTCCTTCCTCCACCCTCACTCCTTCTCCCCCCCTTAGTCCTTCCCCCCTCCAAACTTCTTCCTCCCCCATACTCCATCTTCCCCCGACACCTTCGAACTCCTTCCTCTCCCGGTACTGCCTCTTCCCTCCCGGACACCTACCCCGCTCTGAACCTCCTTCACCATACTCCCACCTCCCCCAGATACCGATCCAGTTCTGTACTTCCTCCTTACAACTTCCTCCCCTTTACATCTACCTCCCCATTTGCACCATTGTCCTTATTACACCTTTTCTCCTCCGAACTCCCACCACCCTCCCATCTTCACCCCCCAAAACCTTCGGCCTCTCCCACCTTCACCCCTCTGATACCTTCGCCTACCCCCTCCCAGCTTCACCCCTGCCAAGACCTTCTTCTCCCACTCACACCTAAACTTTGCTCTTCCCCACCCCACCCCGCCTTCGCTGCATCCTTATCAGCCCATGATGAAGTCCATATAGTTCCGAAGCGGGGCGAAAGCATCACCGAGGTCCAAGAAGATCCAAAGTCTCAGTAAAGCTGCTGCGTGGAGACCTTCCAAGAGCTGCTTTGCGGTGGAGCCATGTGCATGAGGATCCACCCAACCTGAAATGAACAACTTCCTCCAGGGTCCAGTAGCTTTAGGCCTCCAGCATCTTCTCCACAGATGTCCGCGGTCTGAGCAAGGCCTTAAAGGTAAGTCCCAACCTCTGCATGTCACTCTTGTCCAAATGTGTTCTGGACTGGCGTGTTTTCCCGCTGATGTAACAGAGAATTCGGCATGGGGGGTGGGGTGGGTGTGGGGCGATTCTGGTTGGGCCTTCATTTGCATGACATAAGCAGGATGCAAATAGGCCTCACGCTGGCCTCCAGAGGGATTCCCGATCTGCCATGGTGGACAGCATCGGAAGGTCCCGCTCAAAATTCATGCCGGCATGAAACCAATTTTTGGGCCTCCTGCCAAATTCTAAAGCCCACCCGCCATTGATCCCATCTGCAGGGGCATGGGAGAATTCCAGCCGATGTTTCAGGTTGTGATGATCCTTCATCAGAATTGAGGAAAGTTAGAAATGTATTTGCAGGAAGTGGGTGAGAGAAAATGTAGTCAAGGTAGCTGTGGGAGTCTGTGAGCTTGTAGTGAATATTAGTTGATAACTAATTCCCAGAAATCTGGTATTTGGTAGTCTGGTATTTGGCACTTTCCACACTGTGTACTCTGGTATTTATACAGTCCACACTCTGTAATCTGGTATTTATACTTACTCTGTAGTCTCTGTAGAGAAGTGCAGGAAGGGAAGGAAAGAGTCAGAGGTGGACCAAGTGAAGATGAGAAAAGGATGGAAATTGGAAACAAAGTCAATGACATTTTCCAGGTCATGATGAGAATGAGAAGCAGTACTGATGCAGTCATTAATGGATGTACTGGAAAAGAGATGGATGGGGGGAGGGGGAGGTAGACTGAGTAGGGCTGGAATAAGCACTGTTCCATATGTCTCATAAACAGGTAGGCATAGGTAGGGCCCATGTAGGTACCAACCTTTTACTTGGAGGAAGTGAGTGGAGTTACAGGAGAAGTTGTTCAGTGTGAGAATAAGTTCAGTCAGGTAGAGGAAGGTGATGGTGGATGGAGACTAGATGATTCTCTGTTTAAGTTGGGGGTGGGGTGGGGGCAAAGGTTTCAGGGGTGAAGAAGTGGAGAGCTCTCTGACTGTGCTGCTGGAGAATGGAGGTGTAGAGGGATTGCGCATCCATGGTGAAAAGGAGACGATTAGGGACAGGAATATGGAAACTGTTGAAGTGATGTAGGGCATCGGAAGAGTCATGCATGTAGATAGGAAGAGACTGGACAAAGGAAGATAAAATATAGTTGAGATAGGAAGAAATAAGTTCAGTGGGGCAGGAACAGGCTGAAGCAATCGGTTGACCAGGGCAGCCTTGTTTGTGGATTTTTGGCAAGGAGGTAGCAGTGGGTTGTTTGGGTTTGGAGGACTAGGCGGTCGGAGGCTGTGAAGGCAAGATCTCCAGATGAGATGTGGTCAGTGACAATCCTGGATAAAATAGCTTGATTTTCAGTACTGGAGTCATGGTTAGGGGATGTAAAAAACAATATTGGAGAGCTGACATTCAGCCTCTGCTAGAGGTCAGGACTCCAGACAACAATGACAACACCACTCTCGCCAGCAGATTTGATGATGATGTTAGGGTTGGACCTTAGAGAACAGAGTGCTACCAGTTCAGAGGGAGTTAGGTTGGAGTGTGTGAAGAGAACAGAAAAATTAAGACAGTCAATGTCATGCCAATAGTTCTCAATGAAAAGATCTAGACAGGGTAAGAGCCCAGAGGGAGGGGTACAGGTGGAGGTAGAATATTGGATATGGGTAAAAGACTAAATGAGGGGAAGACCCCTGGCCAAAGAAGTGGGCATAGATGCAGAGGTGACGAAAGAAGAGCTAAGTGTCGTGGTGATGTCGAAATTCCTTGAGAAGAGGGTATAAGGCGATGAAGGTGAGGCCTTTGCTGAGTGTTCAGAGTCAGAGAGGGGAAGGTATTATGAATACCTGGCAAGGGCTGAGTTTCGAAGAAGAGATGCAGTCAAACGGATATTGGTGCGCATGAATTGGTGAAACTTGCAACCGTCACTATTCACGCACTTCTCATTCCTTTCGCTATCAGAATCATGATAGGGTCACCTTGTTCTCACCTTCCCTCTCCCCCCAATAGCCTCCATATTCAATAAATCATCCTCTGCCATTTCCGCCACCTCCAGCACAAAACCTCCACCAAACACATCTTCCCCATTCTCTTCTTTCAGCATTCTGAAGGGTCTGTTCCCCCTGTGAAACCCTGGTCCACTCCTCAGTCACCTTAATCACCCTCTTCCTTCCCTACAGCACATTTCCATGCAACACCTATCCTTTTACCTTCTCCCTTCTCACCATCCAAGGTCCCAAACACTCCTTTCAAATAAAACAGCGATTTACTTATACTACTTTCAATTTAGGCTGCTGTATTTGCTTTTCACAATGTGGTCTCCTCTACAGTGTGGAGATCAAATGCAGACTGGGTGGCTGCATTGCAGAACACCTCCATTCAGTCCTCAAGCATGACCCTGAGTTTGTCATTTCAATTCTCCACCTTGTTCCCACTCTGACCTTTCTGTCCTTGGCCTGCTATAGTGTTCCAATTAAGCTCAATGCAAGCTTAAAAAACAGCACTTCATCTTTCGTCCTGGCACTCTCCAGAGTTCTGGACTCAATGTGGAGTTCAACAATTTTAGATCATATCCTCTGTCTCCACTTTGTTTCATATTTTTTTTGCTGATTTATTTTTTTCTCATTTCTTTATCTTTTCATGTTGCATTCAGGTGGCTGCATACATTCACCCCCTCGTCAAGAGACATCTTTTGTTTCTTTACTATACCCATAACCGCTCCCTTTGACTTCTGTACCATTAAACCTTTTGTCATTTAATCTCTCCTGCCCTCCACCCTATCACAGACCTTCCCTTTTGTTCTTCCACATTCTCCCCCCCTTCCTCCACTTGCTCAAAGCCTATTATATTTCTAACTTTCTGATGAAGGGTCATCACAACCTGAATGTTAACTCTATTTCTCTCCACAGATGCTCTCTGACCTCCTGATTATTTCCAGCATATTCTGCTTTTATTTTTGATTTCCAGCATCTGTCCTATTTTGCTGTTGTATTAATATTAAATTTGAGGCTATGTTTGAAGAATATTCGCTCAAGCAACCTAAAACACTAATAAATAAGTTATTCCATTTGAAACTGCAAAAAGGAATCATCTCTCAAGACTGCTGCTGACTTACTCATTACTTCCATCAAGGCAGCATTCAACTGCCTATTTAATTATACTATTTTACCTTGACAAGATACATGAGTATCCACATGACTTGCACTCTATAAATTGCAACTCAACTGTTCTTATGAAAGTGAACAAAGGAGGGCATATATCATCTTTCACAGGCAGGTTAGTAGTTGATGCTCGTTCACTTAATGCTTTCTTTACTTCATTATTTAAGTTGCTCCTATATCTTTGACCAAAGGACATTACTCAATTAGAAAGTCAAGTCTGCAAGACATGTAATATTACTTGAATTTAACTCTTAATCAGATTTGCCACCAGCACTATGTTTATAAACTTTGAAGCAATTTCATCTAATTTAACAAACTTGTACGCCATCAGTTTTCAAAATGGATCCGGTTCCTTATTAGATCTCCTAGTACAATTATTTACTATAGGATGAAAAGATCATGATAGTTTTTAAGGAAATGATTCATGATTCAGTTCCTGTGTTCACTGACCTGGACATTTGTCTAAAGGTAGCCTATTCTATTAATTTAACACTGCTTTGGAGTAGAAGTGCACCACACATAGGCAAGGTAATGACCAGCTCCAACAAGAGAGGACAGAGTGGTGATGCCAATGACTTACTGCAATGGGGAATGAGTACTAACTTGAAATTTGGTGAAGGTGGGACATCTCTGGTAAGTTTTTCTCAAGCTATAATTTAGATTAGCATTCAGACTCTGACTTAGAAATTTAAAACTGCAAGCTAGATGAAAAGCTTAATTTAACAGAAAGTGCCTGGCAGTGGAAGTTATCTATCAACCAATTAGAAGTAGTTACCTAAATAGATGTTAATTACTGTACCAGGAAGCTGATTTAGCAGTTGCAACTTCAGGGTGAGTCACCAGCCCTCTATAAAAGCAAACCGGTTTTGTGACCATATAAAGTGGGAGCACAGAGTGGAAACAATGAGGTCTGGGTGCGACAATGAATGAGTGCTAACTTGGGAATTTGGTGCAGGTGGGCTGGAGATACAGCGGGGGAAGGGGGAAATACCTCCGCTTTTTATACCTTTGAACAACCTCCAGTGGCTGGTGATTGTTCAAAGGCATTAGCTAGGTGAGCAGGTAGGAGGTCGGTTGGTGAGTTTTAAGATTTCCTGTAAATTGGGGTAGCAGCTTAAACCAATAAAGGGGATATACAGATATTGCATTAAATGTATAGCTTAATGAGTTAAACTAGTTGATATAACTACAGATAACAGTTGTGTGATATTTCTAAACTTGTAACCTAACAAGTCAAATAAAACACAACAAAGATTGTGGGGCAGGTGATGTGTTGCAGCTGCAGCATGTGGGTGCTGGTGGACATCAGTACGATCCATGGCAACCATGGCAGTAAGTGTCTGCAGCTCAAGGAACTTCCACTTCAAGTTGATGAGCTGGAGTCTGAGTCTCGGACATACGATACATCAGGGAATGGAAAAGTTATCTGGACACTTCCAGGAGGAAGACACACCACTTAACCTAAGTACTTCTGATTTAGTCTGTGGTCAGGAAGAGAAGGGGCGGGTATACAGACCCAGAAGTTAGTGAAGGAGTTTCCA
This sequence comes from Carcharodon carcharias, assembly GCF_017639515.1. Classification (NCBI taxonomy): domain Eukaryota; kingdom Metazoa; phylum Chordata; class Chondrichthyes; order Lamniformes; family Lamnidae; genus Carcharodon; species Carcharodon carcharias. The sequence goes on from NC_054470.1 coordinate 43,978,387, forward strand.
CCCTTACAATTGTTCAACATGTTCAAGGTTCTTGCAGCCCTTGTGGAGGAGAGCAGGGTCCTACAGTTTTGATGAGCAAACTGACCATGATACCTTGGTGCAGGGAGCCATTCAAGTGGGGGGGAGATAAAAAGAATGTAGTTGTAGTAGGCAAAAGTGTAGTTAGGGGCATAGATACTGTTCACTGCAGCGGAGATTGTGAGACCCAATGGATGTGTTGCCTGCTGATGCCAGGGTTGAGGAGATCTTCTCTGGGTTGGAGAGGAACTTTGAGTGGGGAGGGAAGGAGGGAAGGATCCAACTGTCACGGTCCACGTGTGTACCAATGATATAGGTCGGACTAAGAAAGAGGTTGTGTTGAGGGAGTATGAGCAACTAGGGACAAAATTAAAAAGCAGAACCACAAAGGTAATGATCTCTGGATTACTACCTGCACCATGATCAAATTGCCATAGGGTAAATAAGGTCAGAGAGTTGAATGTGTGGCTCAAAGTTTGCTGTGGGAGAAATGGGTTTAGATTCATAGAGCACTGGCACCAGAACTATGGAATGAGGGAGCTGCACCATTAGGACAGTCTTCAACTGAACCATGCTGGGACTAGTGCTGCAGAGAGAGTTTTAAACTAAATAGTTTCAGAGGTTGTGGGAGGAGAGGGTTCACATGAGGGGAGATTTGGAAAGTTAAAGAGAAAGGTCAAGGCAATCACAACCAGAATATGACAGGAAGGCATATAAACATAAGAGTGGAACAGGAAATATGTTGAAAATAGGGAAGAATGGCTTTGAGCAACAGAAAAGTATATCAATGTGGATAAAAATGGGCTGAGTGGGACAGGTCAAGACAGGTAAATTAATGATAATAGTGCATCAGACAGTAAGGTCCATGCAGGGAATAATAGCAAAATAATAAAATTGAAGTCACTTTATCTGATTGCGCAGAACATCTGCAATAAGATAAATTAACTAGTGGAATGAATAGAGATATATGGTTTAGATCTAATCACCATTATAGAGACATGGGGCAGAATTTTACGCCTCGCGGGCAGGCCCGTGCCCGACCCAAACGGACATGAAATAGTGCGAGATGACGTTGGGCAAGCATCCTGGTGTCATTCCGCACGCGAGCAATCTTCAGGTCGGCGGGCGCACGTGGGTGTTGGAGTTGCTTAAAAGGCCACTTAAGGCTACTAAAAAGATAACTGTTCATGATTTTATGTTGCCCGTGCGATGAACGTTCATCACATGAACATAATTGGCAGGCAGGCAATGATTGCCTTGACCTTTCTTTTTTAAGCTCTTCCAAAGGCAGCATATAAAGGGTCAGCAGCATTAGTGCGAGTAGTGAGGAGTTTAGGAGATAGTTTCTTGTTGGTTGCTTATTTGAATTTGACAGCTTCATCTCTGTCCTGAGCTTCACTCTTAGCATTTCCAGGCTTCTCCAAGGCCCCGGGAGAATTTTGATTGTGGACCCTTCCAGGTATCAGACAGCCTTCAGTTACCTTGGTAATGGGAATTGTGGTCTCCGCTGGTGGTACCTCCTCCTCTGAGGAAGAGAGGGGCAGAAGGGAGAGAAGGCCAGATGTCCCAATGCAGCTTCCAGGGGAGCGACCTGTGGGAGGGCACAGGGCCAGCAGGAAGTCCAAGGCGGAAGGGGACACAGTTGATGCCACTATCCTGCTGCCAGTGTTTAGAGGCAGTGATGCAGCTACCTCAATATGTCCAAGGTGCAATGCCAAAGGAGGCTCCACCTCCCCAGGGAGACTGTGATCTCCATTTGTCTGAATGGACGAAGCCAGCCAGACTTGATTGACAAGCTGCTTGTCGTCTCTGCGGGCTGCTCTCAGGGTACTCTGGATGATGGCAGCAGCTCCTCCGCCCCTCTGCCAGTGACTGTGGCATCTGAGGAAGCTGTGTTGACTGGGGAGATGCTAGCCATGGCACTGGCCGTTCCCTCCCAGGTGGGACCAGCACATGCTCTACTGGCCAGAGGACGAGCCAGAGGGTTTGCAGCGATTGCTGGGTTCCCCCGCATCCAGGGTGCAATTGACTGCACAAGTGGCCATCAAGGCACCAGCGGGTGAGCCAGGTGGTTTTGTTAACAGCAAGGGCTTTGCGAGTCTGTGCAAGGTACTCTGGCAGCTCCCATGATGCTTACATCCTCAGACACTCACAGATGCCAAGGCTATTCACTGCTCCAGCCGGATTGGATGGATGGCTGCTGGGTGACAAGGGCTATCCATTGAAAAGGTGGCTTATGACACCTCTCTGCCACCCAAGAGCAGAGGCAGAGCAGCGTTATAATAGGAGTCATGCCTCCACAAGGGCTGTGGTACAGAGGACCATAGGCCTCCTGAAGATGCGCTTCTGATGCCTGGACCATTCAGGGGGAGCACTACAATACCCCCCAGAGCGACTGTCACTGATTGTGGTTGCATGCTGAGCCCTCCACAATCTGGCACTGGCAAGGGGATCCCACTGGAGGAAGAGGACCTTGAGGCAGCTCCACAGGCCGCAGATGATGAATCCAGTAGTGCGTCAGAAGAGGAGCACAGTGAGGAGAATGCTGAGGGCATTGAGGGAGACCTTGGTAACCTCCAGGGAGGCAGGGACACCAGGAGTGCCTTTATCCAATGCTTTTTCAGCTAGGCTACCAAAGATCTGCTTCTACCTCATGCCCAGGCTGCAGCTTCCATCCCGAATGTTTGAATTGGCCCTTTCATTTGCAGCTAAAATCCACTCAGTGCCTGTGCAATAAGGTTTACAGCTACACACGTCCAGCATTTGATACTGGTATACCCTGCACCTGCAAAACAAGTGAAGCGTACTCAGCGATTAAGACAAAAACAAAATTTTTATCATTTTGACACTCACATCAAATGAACAGAACTATATCTGGTGTTAATGGCCACACCAGGAAACATATTAACAAAGCATGGCAGAACAGAAGATCACCTGTGAACAGTCCCTCTTGTGTTAAACTTACGTTTCCGAGTGCTGCGTCTTGTTGCACACCCACCACTCCCTTCGCTGGCAGTGGTGTTGAAGGCATCCTGCTGACTGTGCTGTCCAGTTGGCCTTGATGACCTTGGCAGTTGTACTGTGGCCAGTGGAGCCTGTGCTGGTCCTGCCTTGGGAGGGAGCGGCCTATGCCACAGCTGGCATCTCCTCAGTCATTGCAGCCTCATCAGATCACTGGCAGAGGGGTGGAGGAGCTGTTGCCATCATCCAGAGCATCCTGAGAGGAACCCGCAGAGACGATAAGCAGCTAGTGCACCAACATGAGGACATTCTGGATCTCCTTGCTCGCCATTGATGGATGGGCACTTAGCTGGGATACTGGGTGCTTCATCCATCTCCCACTGATCACCTGAGGTCAGTGCCTGTGTGAGGGCTTGCAGGTCCGAGCACAACCCCAGGAACTCCTGATTCTGTCCCTGGAGCTGCCTCTCCATGAGTGTTGTCACTCTCTCAATGGAGGAGGTAGTGCGCTTAGCCATGAGAGTCAATGTAGTGCTCATGCTCTGCAACAGAAACAATGGCATGTATACCCTCATGGATCTCCACCAGATGCTCTCACATCACGCTAGGCACCCATCATCTGCTGCCTAATGGACGACCCTGGAGGCTCATCATCTGCCTTTGACTCAACATCATCCTGGTCCTCCGGCTGCTGGCATCCTGGGCATGCTCTGCTGTCGTCTGCCCTCAAGTGAGTTTGAAGTGCCCTCACCACTGTGCATTGACATTCTAGCCAATGATCTAGTGCCCACCAAGGTGCTGGTATCTGCACTGGTGCCTGGTTCAGAGAGCAGTTGTGACGCAAGTGCATCTAAAACCCAGTGGTCTTCTGGCGTCAAAGGCTGCTCTTTGGGGCCCTGCATCGAGTGTGTGCTGGCAAATCTAACATGTCATTAGTTTAAGTCATCACACTGTCACTGTGCATGCCAGGCACCCTGGTGAGACAATGGCGATATGCATCATGGTGCCATCGTCTTCCAATGATCAATGGGGACTCCAGGTTTGAGGTTCCCATTAATGAAGAGACTACACAAGAATGTTTGCACCAGCTGACACTCTCACCTCTGTGCACTGCATTCTTACCTTCGTCAGAGACCCCTGCCTCTCCACGACCGGCTGACCAAGGTGGGTGGCGGCTCTCCAGCCCCAATGCATCCATTTTGTACCTCATCATGATTAGGATGTTTGGAGTTCTCCACCTGTCCTTGACCTCTGATGGTGTTATTGATCCCCTGCTTATGACAGGGCAGAGGGGCATTGATTAGTTCATTCTCTACCTGTAGCGTCATTGCAGCCTGGCCAACCCCACCTGAGGAATACCTTGCAGGGCATATCTGAGTCATGGCCCTTGGGCCACAAAGCACTCAGTCCAAGCAGCCACGGCTCACCCCCTTAGCCAGTTTCGATGTCATTGAGAGTTGGCACTCAGACTCTAACACCCCTGAGTTCCACGGAGGGACGGCCAGCCCTTAAGACATCTCCACACTGATCCACGTCAATGTGGTACTCACCCTTGCTGAGCACTGCAGGTCATTGAACCTTTTATGGCACTGCATCCACGTGCACCTCACAATGTTGTGGGCTGCTGACCTTGGCTGCCACCTCCTCCCAAGCTTTTTTGATCTGGTGCGGTGGCCTCCTCCTGCCATCCCTGGATACGAGAGTGTCCCTCCTGACGCTGACCTCCTCCACAAGGGCTGCGAGGCACTCATCCCAGAAATGGGGGTCCGAGTGCCCACCCAACCTGCCCTCCCACCTGATTTTTCCTGCCACTGGTGAGGCCATCGTTCCAGTCTCCAGACTGACTCTAAAGATTCTCCCTTGGCAGCCTTTAGGGAGCTGCCATTTCTGGTTTTAAAGCAGCCGCCAGGTCACCATTGGACCCGGCACCCACCCTTGTAGACCATTCAGAAGGCGTGTTTCACACTGGGCGACCCTTAATTGGCCAGCCAGCATGAAATCATGGTCATGGGCCAATTGTGGTTGGGGGTGATCAGGGGCACATTTCCTGTCTGCTCCTGGGCCTGCCAATCACATGAACCAAACGGGGAAAAATTCAGGCCATATTTACAAGGTGACCAAGGTTGGGAAATAAATATTCTATACGGTATACGACATTTTTAAAAAGGCAGGCAGAATGATAATAAAGGAAAGACATAAGGAAATCAGTGAGAAAGGATCTTGGATCAAAAAATCAGGAAATAGAATCAGTATTTATAGAGATGAAGAATCACAAGGGTTAGAAAATGCTGCTGTGAGTAGTTTATAGGCCCCCGACAGTAGTTGTATTGTTGGACAGAACATTAAACAAGTTATTATTAGAACTTGTAAAAAGGAAATGTAAGAATTATGGGAGGCTTTAATTTTCATGTGGAGTAGACCAACCAAATTAGTAAAGGTGATCTAGAAGATGAGTTTGTAGAATGCTTTCATGACAATTTCTAAGAGCAATACATTGTGGATCCAACACTGAATAAAGCTAATTTAGTTCTAGTATTATGCAATGAAGCAGAGTTAATTTGAAAGGTCACAGGGAAAGATCCACTCAGAAATAGTGATCGTAATACAATTGAATTTCACATTAAGTTTGAAAATGACAATCCAATCACAACAAAAATTTTAGCTTAAACAAAGCCAATTGCATAGGTATGAAGGTATGCTGGCCAAGGTTGATTGGGTAAATTGACTAAAAGGTATCTAGGTAAATAAGCAATGGGAAACATTTAACGAAACAATTCAAAATGCTCAACAAAAATATATTCCAATTGAAAAACAAAAGCTTAGTGACAAAGTTCCATCCATGGCTTAGTAATGAGGTTAAGATAGTATTAGATTAAAATAAAAGGCTTCTATTGTTGCAAAGAATAGTAGTAAGCCTAAGGATTAGGAGTGCTTTGGAAACCAGTAAAGGGCCATTAAAAATTTGATAAAAAGTGAAAAATAGAATGAGAGTCAAACAGCTGGGAATATAAAAACAGGTTGTAAGAGCTTTTGCAGGTACATAAAAGGAAGAGAGAAGCTAAAGTAAGCAGTAGTCCCTTAGAAGCAGAGACAGAAGAAATTATGGGGAATAAGGAAATGGCAAAGATAATGAATGAAGATTTTGTGCCCGTCTTCACAGTAGAAGACACAAATTACATACCAGAAATGATGGGTAACCAAGGAGCTAATAAGAGTGAGAAAATTAAGGCAGTAATATCAGGAGGGAAAAGTACTGGAGGAACTCAAAGGTCTAAAATCCAGCAAATCCCCAGGACCTGATGGCCTACAATTTAGGATTCCAGAAGTGTTATTGCAGAGATAGTGGATGTGCTGGCTATGATTTTCCAAAATTTCCTAGATTCAGAAACAGCCCCAACAGATTAGAAGTTAGCAAATGTAACACCTCTATTCAAGAAAGGAGGGAGAGAGAAAACAGGTAACTGCAGGCCAGTTAACCTGACATCAGTCATCAGGAAAGTGCTGGAATCTATTATTAAGAAGTCTTAAAAATGCACCTGGAAAAGCATAGTATGATTAGAACAAGTCAGCATGGTTTTATGAAAGAGAAACCCTGTTTGACAAATTTATTAGAGTTTTCTGAGGATGTAGTAGGGTAGATAAAGAGAAAACAGTAGATGTATTATACTTAGATTTTTAAAAGGCATTTGATAAGGTGCCACACAAAGATTTAATACACAAAATAAAGGCTCATGGAGCTCGCAATGATAAATTAGCATGGATGGAGGATTGGTTAACAGACCAAGTCAGGCAATACGCATAAATGGTGCATTCTCAAGTTGGCAGGCTGTGACTGGTGGAATGATGCAAGGATCAGTTCTGGGACCTCAGCTATTTATATTCTATATTAATGGCTTGGATGAAGAGACAAAGAGTAATGTATCTCTAAGTTTGTTGACAATACAAAGCTAGGTGGGAATGCAAGCTGTGAGGAGGACAAAAAGAGGCTGCAAAGAGATATAGATAGGTTAGGTGAGTGGGCAACAAGATGGCAGATGAAGTATGACATGGGGAAGTGTTATTCACTTTGGTTATAAGAATAAAAAAAATATATTTTTTGAAAGGCGTGAAACTTGTAAGCGTTGATATTCAGAGAGACTTGTATGTACTCATATGAGGATCACAAAAAGTTAACATGCAGGTACAGCAAGCAATTAGGAAAGCAAATGCTATGTTGGCCTTTATTGGTAGGGGATTACAGGTTTAAAATAAAGAAGTCTTGTGATTACAGTACAAGAATAAAGAAGTTTTGCTTCAATTGTACAGGGTTTTGGTGAAACCACACCTGAAATACTTTGTGCAATTTTGGTCTCCATATTTAAGAAATGATATAGTTGCATTACTGGCAGTACGACAAAGGTTGGCTAACTTGGTCCCTGGGATGAGAGGTTGTCCTATGATGAGAGGCTGAGTAAATTGGGTCTATATTCTCTGCAGGTTAGAAGAATGAGAGGTGATCTCATTGAAACATTGAAGATTATGAAGGGGCTTGATAGGGTGGATAATGAGAGGTTGTTTCCCCTAGCTGGGGAATCTAAAACAAGGGGATACATTTTCAGAATAAGGGACCGATCATTTATACTGAGATAAAGAGAAATTTCTTCACTCAAAAGGTTGTGAACCTTTGGAATTCTCTACCCCAGAGAGTTGTGGATTGAATATATTTAAGGCTGAAATAGATTTTTGGTCTCTCAGGAATCACGGAATATGGGAAGCAAGTGGAAAATGGAGCTGAAGCCCAAGATCACTATGGTCATATTTAATAGGGTCTATTCCTGCTCCTATTTCTTATGTTCTGATGTTTTTATAAAGTCTACCCATTCAGTGCCATTGCCATCATTGAATTCCCCATCATAAATATTCTATTGATCAGAAATTTAAGTGGACCAACCACATAAATACTGTGGCTACAAGAACAGGTCAGAGGTTGGATATTCTGTGGTGAGTAACTCACCTCCCGACTGCCCAAAGTCTTTCCGTCAAATACAAGGCAGGAGTCAGGAGTATGATCAAATGCCCTCCACTTGCCTGGATGATTACAGCTGCAACAACATGCAGCAAGCTTAACAACATCCAGAACAAAGCCACTCACCTGATTGGTACCCTATCCACCACTTCTCCATCACCAATGGACCATCACTGCAACGTACATCATCTACAAATGAACTACAGCTACTCAGCAAGGCTTCTTCAATAGCACCTCCCAATCCCAAGAACTGACTCCTAGAAGAACAAGGGCAGCATTAGCATGGGGACATCATCACCTGTAAATTCTCTTCCAAGTCAAAAAAAACTTGGAACTGTTTGGTCATCACCACTGGGTCAAAGCCCTGGAACTTCCTATCTGGCAGTAGTCTGGGAGTATCTTCAGCACAGTCTACCTCAGTTCAAGAAGGCCGCTCAACACAACCTTCTCAAGGATAATTAAGGATGGCAATAAATGCTGGCCTTGACAGTGATGCCCAAATATCATGAATGAATAAAATTAAGTGACCACACGAGTGTGGTTGAATGATGCCATGTGCTTGAGGGGACTCTGTTACATGATAGAAGTGCAGGGCTCTCCCTTGCTGATGGCCATCTTTCCACAGGAAAATAATGTGTCACTAGCGTGGACAAGCATTGCATTGGTGACCAGCTTGATAAAAGTATGATCTAAAGGTTGAAAATTGTGACAGGGATCTCCTACTGAATCTCCTATACTTTCCAGCCACACTAAAGTTCAACAATGCCGTAATTTTGACAGCAACAGATGCTGGAACTGGTTTCAAAAGTTAACTGTAAAAGTCTGGATAACTTTGTTAAGCATCCTTTGGGCAAAGGTACGAGTCTTCCAACAGTCCAGGGATGACAGACTGAGTTTGTGCATGAATGCAAAGCAAATGTTCAAATGGAGCATCTAAGGGGCCATAGCACAACATTGCCAACCTCCTTTGATTACTCTCCACCAAAACCTAAAAGGCATGTCCATGTGAATACCTGTAGCTGATAAAATAAGCAATACGGCTCCAAGAAATTTCAGTAATTTCTTCTGTTCACCATGGGCAAAATAACACTGAAAAACTGATTGCTGAAAAATTCAGTGAGAGCAGCAAGAAAAAGTAAAGGCCTATTGGACACTGCTTAGGCCTCCTGTCCACATTAATGTCCACATTAACTGATAACCTCATTTCAGTAAAATTCAGCCCATTTCTGACCCTTGCACACAATCTTTGTATAGGGACATAGAGTGCTAACGGCTTCTTGATCAAATTTGCATGTACAGTGCAGGGTCATGGTACATTATAACTAACAAATGCAAATCATACTGCTTTGAGCATAAGAGCCCCATATATTTGGATGCAGTGGACTGAGGGTTACTTTATGCTTGGTGTGCACTACATTAAAAAAGAGGGATTTCAGTTATGGTGATTAGGCACTGAAAACATCAAGGGTAGAGATAAATAACAGCAAAAGATTCAAGACTCTGAGAGGATTGCCTGCAGTGTCCTGTCAGTAGGTTGTAGTAGCTGATATGTAAATGCATAGACCAGTGAAGCATGAAACAAGATCAATAACCCTGAATTTGCTGAAGTGGGGTACCTTGGACATGAGTAAGCACCCGTGTCTCAGAAGGCTGACTTTCACAGCAGGTCATTGCTGGCATCTGTAGCCTCCTGGAACAAGAAGAATGAGAGGTGATCTCATTGAAACAAACAAAATTCTGAAGGAACTTAACAGGTAGACAATGTCAGCCTGTTCCTGCCCCACGGAACTCATTTCTTGCTATCTTGACTCCATTCTCTCTCCCCTTGTCCAGTCTCTTCCCACCTACATCCGTGACTCCTCCGACGCCCTACATCATATCAACAATTTCCAGTTCTCTGGCCCCAACCGCCTCCTCTTCACCATGGATGTCCAATCCCTCTATACCTCCATCCCCCACCGGGATGGTCAGAGGGCTCTCCACTTCTTCCTTGAACAGAGGTCCGAACAATCCCCATCCACTACTCTCCTTTGTCTGGCTGAACTTGTTCTCTCACTGAACAATTTCTCCTTAAACTCCTCTCACTTCCTCCAAATAAAAAGTGTGGATATGGGTACCCGCATGGGCCCCAGTTATGCCTGTCTCTTTATGGGATATGTGGAACATTCCTTGTTCCAGTCCTACTCAGATCTCCTCCCACAACTCTTTCTCCGATACATCAATGACTACTTCGGTGCCACTTCATGCTCTTGTCTGGACCTGGAAAAATTTATTAATTTTGCTTCCAATTTCCACCCCTCCATCGTTTTCACATGGTCCATCACTGACACTTCCCTCCCCTTCCTTGACCTCTCTGTTTCAACTTCTGGTGATAGACTGTCCACCAATATTCATTACAAGCCTAACGACTCCCACAGCAAATCGACTACAGCTCCTCACACTCCGCTTCCTGTAAGGACTCCATCCCATTCTCTCAGTTCCTTCACCTCCGTCGCATCTGTTCTGATGATGCCACTTTCCAAAACAGTTCCTTTGACATGTCTTCCTTCTTCCTTAACCAAGGCCTTCCACCCATGGTGGTTGACAGGGCTCACAACCATGTCCGGCCCATCTCCCGCGCATCTGCCCTCACTCCTCCCTCTCCCTACCAGAACCACGATAGGGTCCGCCTTGTCCTCACTTATCACCCCACCAGCCTCCGCATTCAAAGGATCATCTTCCGCCATTTTCGCCAACTCCAGCATGATGCCACCACCAAACACATCTTCCCTTCACCCCGCCCCCCCCACCCCGACGGCATTCATAGGAATCGTTCCCTCTGGTACACCCTGGTCCACTCCATCACCCCCTACAGCTCAACCCCCTCCCACGCACTTTCCCATGCAACCGCAGAAGGTGTTACACCTACCCCATTACTTCCCCTCTCCTCATCGTCCAAGGGCCCAAATATTCCTTTCAAGTGAAGCAGCATTTCACTTGCACTTCCCTCAATTTAGTCTACTGCATTCACTGCTCCCAATGTGGTCCCCTCTACATTGGAGAGACCAAATGCAGACTGGGTGACCGCTTTGCGGAACACCTTTGGTCTGTCCGCAAGCCTGACCCAGAGCTCCCTGTTGCTTGCCATTTCAACACTCCACCCTGGTCTCAAGCCCAAATGTCTGTCCTTGGCCTGCTGCAATGTTCCAGTGAAGCTCAACGCAAACTGGAGGAACAGCACCTCATCTTCCGACTAGGTACTCTACAGCCTTCCGGACTTAACATCGAGTTCAACAACTTCAGATCATGAACTGTCTCTTCCATCTCCACCCTCTTTCCGATCCCCCTTTTTCCAATAATTTATATTTTCTAAATATATTTCTCTTTTCCCATCTATTTTTAAATTTATTTCGATCTATCATTTTATCTCCATCTTTTAGCCCATTTCAATCCCTTCCCCCCCAACCCCACCTCCACTAGGGCCATCTGACACTTGTTTGTCCTGCTTTCTACCCTTAATGTCACCATTAGCACATTCCTTAGATAATATCACCACCGTCAACAACCCTTTGTCCTTTTGTCTATGACATTTTTGGCAATTTCATCTTTGCCTCCGCCTATCACTGGCCCTCTTTCCAGCTCTACCTGTCCCACTCCCCCTCAACCAGCTTATATTTCACCACATTATATTTCTTTAGTTCTGATGAAGAGTCATTCGGACTTGAAACGTTAACTGTATTCCTCTCCGCAGATGCTGTCAGACCTGCTGAGTTTTTCCAGCTATTTTTGTTTTTGTTTGAGAGATTGTTTTTTTGTTTCTGCTGGCTGGTGAATCTAAAATAAGGGGGCAGAATCTCAGGATAAGGGGTTGATTATTTAGGACAGTGAAGAAGAGCAATGTCTTCACTCCGTGTGTTGTGAATCTTTGGAATCTATCCCAGAGGGCTGTGGATGCTCCATCATTGAGTATATTCAAGGCTAGGATAGACAGATCTTTGATCTGTCAGGAAATCAATGGACATGGGGAGTGGGTGGGAAAGTGAAGCTGAGGCAGAAGATCAGCAATGATTGTATTGAATGACAGAGAAGGTTTGAGGGCCTATATGATCTACTCCTGCACCTATTTCTTATTTCTTATGTTATGGTCTTTCCTTCCAAGTGGACCAGATGATCATGCATTGCCAGTAGTGGTCAAGTTGACAACAACCTTGAATTTTTTCACCTCTGGTTCCTTCCAGGGATATGTTGGTGACAGCTGCAGGATTTCATAATCTTCTGCCCATAATCAATCTCACAAGTGACTGATGTTTGCCAGGTCCATTAATTGCGTCCGCTTGAGTACTGATGAAGCCAGTCAGAATCAGAGGGCCCTCGGGATTTGCTGTTCTGGTTGGATTACCGCCGGAAGTCATTGAGCTCACACATAGGAATCAAGGCACCATTATAAGAACCAGAAGGAACCTATTCCTTAATGTTCAGCTGGTAAATAACCTCTAGGAGATTATCTGTACAAGATATCCAGGAAGCTACCATAATACCTGTACTCTGTGCCAGTCAATTCTCCAACAGATAACTTCACACCTCCAAACAGAGTCAGCGGATGGCTCTTTGGAGACAAGGGCTACCCTCTAAGAACATGACTCATAACACCCAAGAGGAATCCTAACACTGGTGCACAGAAAAAGTACAGCCAAAGTCACATGAGCAGAAGAGTGGTCATTAAATAGGCTATTGTGATGCTGAAGATATGATTCAGCTGCCTGGACAGATCTGGGGACATTGTTTAATATGCAGAATGGTCTTCTAAATCTTGCAGAGAGAACTGGAAAGCTGCAGAAGGAGAAAGGTGATGATGCTGTGCATCTTCGTAGGAGGGAGAGGAGACATAACAGGAGGAGAAGAAGGAGGAGGCATCTGATGCGGTCAGGGTCTCTGCAGCTGTTCACCTTGCTGACAGAGGTGCTTGAGGAAAACTCATACAGGCACAATTCAGCTAACCTGAAACTGTGCAGCCATAAGGAATACCAATTCTGAATCCTCTGGGTACTGTCCACCTCCCCACTTTGCCCCCAGCAAAAAGCATCCCTGCAGTCAATAATGGTGAAGTGAGGTGAGAGTGCCGTTGACATCAAGGTAGCATTTGACTAAGTGTGGCATTAAGGAACCCTGGCAAAACTCAAGTCAATGGGATCGAGGAAAAATTCTCCACTGGTTGGAGTCATACCAAGCAAAGGGGAAAACCGCACAGGTTGTGGTTGTTGGAGTTAATTCATGTCAGTTCCAGGTTTTTACTGCAGGAGCTCCTCAGAATAGTATCCTAGACTCAACCATCTCCAGCTGCTTCATCAATGCCCTTTCCTCCATCATAAGGTCAGAAGTGGGGATGTTCGCTGATGATTGCGCTATGTTCAGCACCATTTGTGACTCCTCAGACACTGAAGCAGTCCATGCCCATAAGTAGCAAGACCTGGATTACATTTAGGCTTGGGCTGATAAGTGGCAAGTAACATTTGTGCCACACAAGTGCCAGGCAATGATCATCTCCAACAAGAGAGAATGTAACCATCTCCCTTTGATATTCAGTGGCATCATCATTGCTGAAAACCCCATTATCAACATTCTGGAAGTTGCCATTGATCAGGAACTGAACTGGACTAGCCAATTAAATTCTGTGGCTACAAGAGCAGGTCAGAGGCTGGGAATTTTGCAGAACGTAACTCACCTCTTGCTTTCCTAAAGCCAGTCCACCATCTACAACCCATAAGTTAGGAGTGTGTTGGAATACTCTCCGCTTGTCTGGATGACTGCAACTCCAACAACACTCTAGAAGCTCAATTCCATCTAGGATAAAGCAGCCCACTTGATTGGCACCCCATCCATCACCTTCTACATCCACCACCGAAGCACAGTGGCAGCAGTGTGTACCATCTACAAGATGCACTGCAGCAACTCACCAAGGCTCCATCGACATAACCTTCCAAACTCATGACTTCTACCACCTAGAAGAACAAGGGTAACAGATGTATGGGAACACCATCTCCTGGAAGGTCCCCTCAAAGACACAGGCCATCCTATCTTGGAACTATATCACCACTTCTTCACTGTCTCTAAATCAAAATCCTGGAAATCCCTTCCTAACAGCACTGCGGATGTACCAACACCACATGGACTGGTGGTTCCCCACCATGGTCTCAAGGTATGGGCAATAAATGCTGGCCTCGCCAGCGATACCCACATTCTGTGAATGAATAAAAACAATAATGCTTCCATCTGAAGGACATCCACTGTCTATCTTGTATTCTTGTCACATCATTTAACTCAAGGCTAATGGCCATTTAGCAAGCAAGAAGATACACTGGACACTTCTGGCTAATGAAGATTTGAAATAAAGCTTATGATGCATTGATAATAAAAGTGTCGATCTAACATATGTTTAAACATACATGTGATTTCCTATGTGAAACTTCAACATTTCTCTCTTTCTTTTCATAGAATCCTAGATGGTTACTTCACAGAAGGAGGCCATTAGGTCCATTGAGACCAAGACAGTTCCCTGCAAGAGCAATTTAGCTAGTCACACTCTTTCTGCGTAGCACTGCAAGTGTTTTTTGATTCAGGTGCTTATTTAACTCACCTTTGAAAGGCATGATAGTGCATTCCAGTCCACTTACTGCTTAAAAAGATTTCTCTCATGTTGCCCTTTGTTCTTTTGCCAATCATTTCAAATTTGTGTCCTCTGGCCCTCAACCCTTCTGCCAACGGGAACAGTTTCTCCCCAATACTGTCCAGACCGCTCATGATGTGAACACCTTTATTAACTCTCCTCTCAATCAGTTCTTCACTAAGGAGAATAACACCAGTTTCTTCAATCTATCCACATAACTGAATTCCCTCATCACCAGAACCATTCTCATAAATCTTTTTTGCAATCTCTCTAAAGTCTTCACATACTTCCTTAAGTGCAATGCCCAGAATTGGACACCGCTTTCTCAACCTGCCCTACTACTTCCAATGACTTGTGCACATATACCCCCAGATCTCTTTGTTCCTGCACTATCTTTAGAATTGCACCCTTTATTTTGCATTGCCATTCCTCGTTCTTCCTCGCAAAATGTATTAGTTCATACTTCTCCATGTTATATTTCATTTGCTATATATCTGCCCATTCCATCAGCCTATCTTTGTCTTCTTGGAGTCTAAAACTGTCCTCCTCAAATCAGGTTCAGTTTTGGCCAATCTGATTGGCTGGCAGTTCTCTTGACCCAGCAGCACCACCAGGAATGGTCACAACAGCTAGGGCTGCATTCTGTCCTTGAAAAAGTAGAGCCAGGAGCCGGATGACAGGTAATTTATTAGTTACTTGGTCCTCTTTTGCTGAATTATAAAATGCTCCCAAACCTCAGGCTGTCCTTTTTTTTGGGAAATTTTATAAGCCTCTTCCTTTGATCTAATACAATCTTTAACTTCTCTTGTTAGCCATAGTTGGATCACCTTTCCTGCTGGGATTTTGTGCCTTAAAGGAATGTAAATTTGTTGTAAACCATGTATTAATTCTTTAAGTGCTAGCCATTGCCTTACTACCATCATGCCTTTCAATTTAGTTTCCAAATTGACCACAGCCATTTGCCCCCATATCTTTGTAGTTTCCTTTGTTTAGATTTAAGACCCTAGTTTTGGATTGAATTACACCATTTTCAAATTTAATGCAAAATTCTAGCATATTATGCTCACTCTTCCCTCGAGGCCCCTTTGCAACAAGATTACTAATTAGCCCTTTCTCATTGTACAAGACTAGATCTAAAATAGGCCATTCTGTAGTTGGTTCCTCAATATACTGTTCTGGAAAACCATCTCGCATACATTCCAGGAATTCTTCCTCCACAGTATTAGTGTTATTTAGGTTTACCCAGTCTATACGTAAGTTGAAGTCCCCCAGTCTATACGTAAGTTGAAATCCCCCGTGATTATTGTATTACCCTTGTTAGATGTACCTCTAATTTCCTGATTTATAGCATGCCCTACATTGCTACTACTGTTTGATGGCCTACAAACAACTCCTACCAATGTTTTCTCCCCTTTGTTTCTTAGCTCCACCCAAACTGATTCTACATTTTGATCTTCCACTCTAAGATCCTCTCCCACAGTGCTACCCTATCTCCCTTCTGTTTTTGCCTATCCTTCCTAAATATCAAATATCCTTGAAATTCAGTTCCCATCCTTGGTCACTCTGCAGTCATATCTCTGTAATGGCTATTAGATCATACCTGTTTAATTCCATTTGTGCCATCAATTAATCTATGTTGCTGTGAATGTTGTGTGCATTCAGATAGTGTGACTTTAATTCAGTCTTGTTATTGTTGTTGCATCCTCTAGTCTTATCTGCTGGCACACTCTTAAATTTGAATGCTCTGTCCCTTCCTGCCACACTCAGATTATCAATTATGTTATTCCTATCTTGCTCTCTTGCCTTGTCCTCTTTCTTTAATTTATCACAACTTCCCTCACCTGATCCCTCATTCCCACTAGCTAGCTTAAAACCCTGTCTACCATCCTTGTTATACAACTCACTAGAACACTGGTCCCAGCATGGTTCAGGTGAAGACTATCCTGACGGTACAGTTCCCACTTTCCCCAGTGATGCCAGTGCCCAATGAATCAAAACCCATTTCTTCCACATCAATCTTTGAACCACGCATTTAACTCTCTAATCTTATTTACCCTACTCCAATTTGGTCTTGGCTCAGGTAATTATTACATTTGCGTTTCTGCTTTTTAATTTTGTCCCTTGCTGCTCATACTCCCTAAGCAAACCTTTTTCCGAGTCCTACCTATGTCACTGGTACCTTAGTGGACAATGACCACTGGATCGTCCCTCTTCTATTGCAATTCCCTCTCCAGCCCTGAGAAAATGCCACAGGAATGCTCTGCCAATTTCCAACATGTGGATGTCTTGTGTGCATTTCCAAGAGAAGGTTGTTCACAACATTTTGAGTGAGTGCACTAGGGAGTAAACCAGTGAAGTTAATGGAAAAGTAAATGAAGCAATTTGTAAAACAGGTATTCAATTCACTATTGAAGATTAGCTGGTGTCCATGGTGTCTGACACTTGCATGATATATATAAGAGCTGCATATGGATGGACTTGGAAGGCTTTGGTAATATAAAAGCTTAGTGTCCTGGTCAGCTTCACACTACAGCAAAAATAATCCTTGTTTGGGAAGTCATCTGTAAGTCAGCCTAGGGAATAGATCACTGACTTGTGAAGTTGAAGTGGTGGACGGAATTCTCCTTTGGTGTGTTAGAACCTGTAAATTTGGGTCCAGGGTAGCAATGGATGCAGGCACAATGCCCCAGGTGCCATTGCATCTGCATTTACTGTCCTTCATGAATTTTTCTTCCTCATCTAAATCATAGAGTGCAAAGGGAAATCCCAAAGAAATTCCCATCTTCAGCATTATTTGAATGTTCCTTTGCAATAAGATTTAGCAATCTGCAAAAAAAAAGTATGGTAAGTTATGTTAAGATGCAAAAAAATCTATCTCCATAGCAAAGGAAACTAATCCAGGAAATTAAATGCAAATCAATATCAATTCATCTTCCAAAAAAGCTACAACTTCATGTTGGGATGGTGTTGGTTGTAGAGCATGTCGGTGAAAGAAGTCTTTGTACTCTTCTGTATGTTAACAGCAAGTTTTTATTACTACTTGTAACTATATGCAAATAAAGGATGCTGTCATGGAGCTATCTCCATCCTAGGACTTAACACATCCTGGCCAACAACACCACACTGACCCTAGGTTTAGGTCACGTGCCTTCTTACATCACTGTGCAGGTGATATTGTACTTAGTCCCACATTAACCCTGGAGATACCAGACCCTTCCAGTACACTCCTCCCAAGTCTTTATCCCATGGACATGGGGTTACTTTAGTTTACTTCAAATTTTACATTGTTATCAGTCTAATGCATTTACCTTATTGTTATAATCTTAGTGCTATTCCAGCATTATTGCTATTACAGTATTGGCATTAACAACATTCTCAGTACTCAATTTCCCCCTTCAAGTCATTGAAGTTAGAGATTCAGGCAGTCTGGAGGCCTTATAACTCTTCCACATCTCCTGCACTGTTTTGTTGGGAGATTGGCGGGCTCTGTTGGTTCTGGTTCTTGCTGTAGGCTTGGAGGTTGGACTGGTATTTGGGTATGCTTTCATTCTTTTCCTCCATTGCTTTATGTTGAACTATGCCTGGTTGGTTCGGCTGTTGTGTTGAAGCATGGCTGATGTTACTCTCAATTGTTTCCTGCGAGCTAGATGAAGATGGTACTTGTCTCCTTGGCACTGCTTTCTCCTCTTTTTCTGTGTGGGCTGTCTGAAAGCCTTCTGAGGCTGAGGAAGAGTATTCCTGTGGTGTGAAGAAGGTTGTGTGGTAGGTATGCTCACCTCTGCTTTTTGGTGTCGATGGTAATGGACTGCTACTTGGTTGCAGTATCCCTTGTGGTTGTGGCATGCTGGCTAGAAGTTGCAGCATGTGCACAGTGGTTGATGTGCTGACAAGCTGCACCATCATCTTAGTTGGACGTAGAAGCATCTCAGACTGCAGAGGTGCCATGGTAATTTAGTGGGCAGTAGGTTGGTCTACTGGAATGCTAATGGACAAACCTGTTCCACAAAGAGAGAAGAGCGATCAAACGTGAAATCTGAGTATGGGTACTCTTTAGTGTTTCAGTACTCAGGACTGTGATGTTCTGGCTGACTAACGACAATGGTAGTCTTTACATCTTCCGCTGTCTGGAGGAGATCCAGAGCTATGCAGGCTTCCCTGCTCAGAAGAGAGAAAGGCTGGTTACGGATTACATACATCAGCTTAGAGACATGTTTGCTGCAATACCTCAGTGGTTCCAGGATCATACCGACGACCGGGAGTCGGACACCCCCTGCTCTGTAAAGTGGAGTGTCCATTGTTCAAAGCCAGAGGCCATTGAGCGATGATTCCGTGTCTGACAGGACTGACACTTGAATCTAACTTAAAATTTATTCGGTGATCATTTCCCAGGATGTCAGCATTCCAAGATGAAGAACAACAATCTTTGAGCTCGCCCAAGAAGCATGGCTGCGGGTCTTCTGGGTTTTCGGTCTCAACCTCATGGATTAACTTTGGGAGATCTGTGTAGTACGGGAGTTTTGATTTGTACAGTTTGCCAAAGTGTCCTTGTCTGTTGCAGTGGAGGCATTGGGCTGTACTTGCAGGACACCCAATCTCTCCTGTGAGGGTGCTTCGCACTACAGATCTGGCAAGGTTCAGGAATTGCTTCCCCTGACTTGGGTTGACCCTCTGGCTTTGTGTCCTGATTAGCTGGACTAAGCATTGTCTTCTGCCCCATGTTGCCCCATGGGGTTGGCTTCTGCCACATGCTGTACTCTCTCCCCTTAGGATTGTCCTGTGTTGTTCACGAAGCTCAGGCAGTCTAACTAGCTGGATTGCATTGTCTAGGGTAAGATCATCTTTAGCTTGTATGAGGTCAGAGTGTAAATCATCTGTAACACCCACCATGATTCTGTCTCGGATGGACTCAGACTTTAGATCTCCATATTCACACCTCTCTGCCATCCTGTAGAGATCATTTATGAAAGAATCAACAGGTTCCCCAGGCAGTTGGACTCTCTTACTGAATTTAGCTCGTGCTGATAACTTGTTGGATCTCAAGTTGAAATGAACGTGAAATGAAATGAAATGAAAGGATTTTAAAACTTCCCCAAATTTGGCGGATGACTCATCAATATCCTGTCGTACAATGATGTTGTCTGCAATTAACCCTATTGAGTAAAGAAGTGCGTTTACTTGTTCAGCTTTTGATTTTTTTACTTAAACCTGAAGCAATGCTATATCATAAAAATCTTTTCCTCCAAAGGCTCCAATTTTGTGACTGGTCTCATCCTTTGGTGAGTCTCAGTGGAGCTGGAAATGTGGAATTGTGATCCATGTTGAAGATTTCAAAAGTGTGGTGACAGCTTTAAGAACTTACAGGCATCGCCATTCAATGCAGAACAACGGCTTGCTGATTTTGGCGGGCTTCACAAAATGATGACAGCATGCTTCGGGAGGAAGAATTCTCAACAATGGCTGCATGGGTCAGCAGTCTGATGACTTGATTTAATCAGTGGTGTAGCATTGTGAGTAGCGACATGTTTGGATGAACTTCAGGCTTGCTGTTTAAGGACTCATACGGTTGCAAGGTTCCCAAGAGTTGAGTAAGTTAATTATTAATTTTTTTTCCCCTGTTTGACTAGGACGTCATGTTTTGAGTCTTGGAGTCAGGGAATCAGGATTCACGGCGGGTTTCATTCAAATGACGCTTCTGACTGAATTATTAAAAGGGGCTTCTCAGGACTGGCTGCAGCCTGGAAGTGAAAAGGATTTTGCTCACCCTTAAAGGCTATGAACTCTGCATGCTGAAGCTGGACTTCCAAGGGAGATTGTGTGGAATCTTCCACTACAATAAAACTTCTGCCCTTAGTTTCCAGGCTTTTCTCTCTGGAGCTTTCTCTGACAAATTTTCTCAGCGTCTGGAGTTTCAGTTGGGAGCTTCTTTCAGTTCAGAATAGTCTTTTATCTGTTAATAGCATTTCCTTATTAACTACTTGGAACTATTTATAAATATACAGTAAAGGGTACAGGTATGGAGCTATCTCCATCCTAGGTCTTAACATGTCTCTGGCCAACACTGCACTGACCCTAGGTCTAGGTTATGTGCCTTCTTACATCACTGTATGGGCAATACTGTACTTAGTCCCACATTAACTCTGTATATACCAGACCCTTCTACTACATTTTCAAGTAAATTTTAGTAAGTATGAGTTAGCTTTGAGAAACTTTATTTAATATGACGAGGCAAACGTCAATCACAGCTCACTAAATAATGGAAATTTCAATGTGGGGACCTGGGTATCATAACTCTTCTTTACATGGACGCTAATGGTTACTAGCAGCACAACATCTCTTTCCCCCACTTCCTTTAATTGTCACCTGCAATTATGATGTACAGCAAATATGGCACATGACCATGCATGCCCAAAATCCCAACCTGTATTTATCCATGTTGCTTTTCAAAGCTGCCGAAGTAAGTTTGCAACTTTGGGGAATTCTGAGACATATGCCCACAATTTCATGAAAAAATGTCACTGGTGATTGCTAATCGTCAGATGTGCCAAATTTCTCCGGCACCCTCAAATGAAGTCCTTTAGAGTCAAATAAAACAAAAAAGAAATTTCCCTATGTTATTTCCCGTAAAATTGTTATGACAATGCGTTCTTGGGCCAGAATATAACACTTTTTGGGTGGGTACGTGCCTGACCCGAACAAACGTAAAATGACGTGCGATGATGTTAGGCAAGCATCCCGACGTCACTGCGCACTCGCACAATATTTCAGTCGGCGGGTGTGCGTGGGAGTCAGCAGCATGCCTGCTGATAATTAAAAGGCCTATCAAGGCCATTAAAGTCCCAATTAAATGTTATTTTTCGCTGCCTGTACAACCTTATGGTTGGTGGGCTGGCGAAAAGGCCAAGCGGCCTTTGCATTTTTCAGGAAACCTCATCCACGGGTGGGATGAGATTTCCAACAGCAAATAAAAGTAAAGTAAAATTTTAACATTTCATTAATAACATGTCCCTTCTCATGGGGACATGTCTTATAACATTTCAAAAATCTTTATTTTTAATTTTTCATACCTTCATCTCCCTGAGGCAGCTCTGTCCCTCAGGAAGCTTTTCCAGCGCGCATGCACAAACTTGCGCTCTTAACCTCCTCCCCACTGCTGCACGCATTTCACACTGGGTGGGCCTTAATCGGCCCACCATTGTGAAATCGCGGTCTTGCCCCCGATCTCGGGCAGCAGTCGGCTTTTCGATTGCTCCCGCCTGACGAGGGCAAAATTAGAGCCTTTCCCTAATAACATGGCATTGCGAGGTGGGATTAGAGTTTCCATGTGTGTTCCAACCTCCCACCATAACTTGCGGATTATCAGTGGACATCCCAGAACAATGGTGTCAATGGCTGTTTACCCATTTTTTTTCCAGGCTTTCGGCGAATCCTCTACTGAATGTATAGTGGGAGATTGGAATTATGACTGAGGTTCGAGTTTTGCACCCATAAATGATTTGGTTGTTTATTACAAGTTTATCAGGGTTGCCAAAGCAACCAGAACCAACTTTCTGTAATGAAATCCTTATTGCTGCAGTAAAATCAACATGTAGCAATGTGCATTAATCATGCAATTGCATGAGATCTTGAAGCAATTATTTTTTTTAAATTAAAGTAAACTTACGGCTTTGTAGTACTTTCAGGGGATGTGGGAAACTTTATCTGTGGAGAAGTAAAGTAGTAATTGGCCTGATTTTGTATTGTTTCCAGTATTGCAAGATCAAATTTTTATGGCAATGTACTTTTTTTATTAAACATGCCAATAAAAATACTTATCATTCCTTGCCAGTAAATATTTTTGGTGAAACTGAAAACAGAATATGGCCTTTGTATAAATTGCATTAGTGCAAACTAACAGAGCTCTTAATTTATCCCTTTGTTACACAGCAAGATAAATCAAACTTTATTTTATTTGGCACTTCAGTAATAAATTTTATCGGAAATTCATTTCCTTTTAGGCAGCTCATACAGATGCGTTATCATAGGTGGGAAATGTTATTTTCCAAAATAAATCTAACATGGGAACAAATTCCTGTTAGACCTTGCCTTACACAAATTGGTTCTTACATTACAACATTGATCACACTTCAAAAGTACTCCATTAGCTGTGAAATTCTTTCGCTGATGCTATATAAATGCAAGTCTGTTCTTCTATTTCATTTTTGTAGCAAATTTAATTGATCAGTAACAAGGAGGTGATTTTGTGTTACATGGGGTAAATTTAACTTTGACTAATCTATGGATAGGCAGTTCACCTTCAATGGAAAGGAAAACAGGTGAGCTCTATAATGCACATCTGATCGCTGCATGTCTTGTGTGCCCCACCAAAGTTGAATTTTACTCCTGATAACTTCGTAACAATTTTGCAATCAGAACAGAATGCCCAAATCACAAAATCCACCTCCCTCTATATTGTTGGGTTTCTGACAGCAGGAAATTAGGACAATATGAGTTAATTGACACACAAAGCCCCACATACAGACTGGTTTTCGGATGGCAGGGGCTCATGTTTGGCTTGGACCCCACAGGCCTGTGCCTTTATCCACCCCAAATTGGGATGTTGTGAAAGGCCCTTAGCAATACCTAAAACTTTTCACCAGTTTCGCACAAGCCTATGTTTCGGCATATCATCAGATAATTGCCAATGTTCTATTACCCAGCAGATTAATTCACTGAGGATTACTTTTTTTTTAATCACATGATGCTTCTCAGCAAATCTCACCCTTTCAGTTCAAGAGTATAACAGGAAAAATGAGCAGTTAAGTCTTCCAAAATCTGCAAAACAGAATAGCAGAAAATAGCAGGACAATGATTGCTAAAATTGGCTTTTCACTCATAGGCCAAAGCTGCAGTCTCTCTTGGGCTGCAGCATGACAGAGAGATGGAGCAGAAGGAATAGAGAAAAGAAGTTGTGCACAGAGGGAGAAGGAGGAAGGCTCTCACTAAATAGCTTTACCCACCTAGAATCTTCAGAGAGCACTTCTCACACTTCCACTTCAGCCAGGCACAGTGTCTGAGGTTGCTACACTTTACCAAGTAGGTGGTCACTGACTTGCAGCCACAGATCAAGGAAAGGATAGCAATCCATAAAGATCACCATTGCCCCGAATTTGTATGCTTCAGGAGTCTCCCAGGGCGGAGCTGGTGATATTACTAACATTTTTCAGTTTGCCATACATCGTTGCATCAGGGGCATAGCTAAGGCTCTGTACGCAAGGTGAGGGAAATTCGTTGTTTTCTGTCAAAGTGGAGAGAAGCAGGGAAAGCAGGCATGTGGCTTTACCAGGGAAGAGGGTTTCCCAATGATGTAGGGAGCCACCGACTGCATATACATCATTCTGTGGATGCCACATGGGGCATGTACCAGAACCGCAGAGTTTCAGTCCCTGTACATGTAATTGATGTACAATTACATACAGACGGCCATGTGATTTAATGTCTACTGTCTTGGGACAATTGACAACTCAAAGCCCCACATATAGGCTGGTTTTTTGATGGCAAGGGGCTCATATTTGGCTTGGACCCCATAGGCCTGTGCCTTTATCCACCCCATGTTGGGATGTTCTGAAAGGCACTTAACATTCGTGATACTTTTATCATGTGCCAGTCAGCCATTCCAACCATCTTCGAGCCATCACATCAAATCAGAGGGTGGCTGCTCAGCGACAAGGGCTACCCACTCTGCACATGGATCTTGGCTTCATTTTGCCTTCCAAACACGTAAAGCTAGGGTTCCTGCAATGAGAACCATGCAGTAACCAGGAACACCATGGAGTAGATAATTGACACCTTCAACATAAGAACATATGAAATAGGAGCAGGAGTAGGCCATTTGGCCCCTCAAGTCTGCCTTGCCATTCAAAAAAATCATGGCTGGTTTACCTCTTTTGTGCCAGCCCCTCATAGCCCTCAAGTCCCCAATATTTCAAAAATTTATCTACCTCCTCTTTAAAAATTTTCAGTGATCTAGTCTTCACAATTCTCTGGAGTAGAGAATTCCATACATTCACTATCCTCTGAGAGGAGAAATCCCTTCGCATCTCAGTTTTAAATGAGTGCCCACTTATTTTGTGACTATATCCCCTAGTTTGAGATTCCCCCACTAGTGGAAACATCTTCTCAACAGCTACCCTGTCAAGCCTCCTCAGAATCTTGTACGTTTCAATAAGATCACCCCTCATTCATCTAAACTCTAATGAATAAAGGCCTAACTTGTTTAGCTGTTCTTGAGAATGGGCAAAGAAATGGCAGATGGAATACAATGAGGGGAAGTGTGAGGTCATGCACTTTGGTAGGAAGAATAGAGGCATAGACTATTTTCTAAATGGGGAGAGAATTCAGAAATCTGGAGTGCAAAGCGACTTGGGAGCCTTAGTCCAGGATTCTCTTAAGGTTAACTTGCAGGTTGAGTCGGTAGTTAGGAAGGCAAATGCAATGTTGGCATTTATTTCGAGAGGACTAGAATATAAAAGCAGGGATGTGCTGCTGAAGCTTTATAAGGCTCTGGTCAGACCACATTTAGAATATTGTGAGCAATTTTGGGCCCTGTATCTCAGGAAGGATGTTCTGGCCCTGGAGAAGGTCCAGAGGAGGTTCACGAGAACGATCCTAGGAATGAAAGACTTAACATATGAGGAATGTTTGAGGACTCTGGGTCTAGACTCAGTGGAGTTTAGAAGGATGAGGGGGGATCTGATTGAAACTTACAGAATACTGAAAGGCCTGGATAGAGTGGATGTATGGAAGATGTTTCCATTAGTAGGAGAGACTAGGACCCGAGGTCACAGCCTCAGAGTTAGACCCTAAAGGGAAGACCTTTTAGAAGAGAGATGAGGAGAAACTTCTTTAACCAGAGAGTTTGAATCTATGGAATTTATTGCCACAGAAGGCTGTGGAGGCCAGGTCATTGAGTGTATTTAAGACCAAGATAGATAGGTTCTTGATTGGTAAGGGGATCAAAGGTTACGGGGTGAAGGCAGGGGAATAGGATTGAGAAACTTATAAGCCATAATTGAATGGTGGAGCAAACCCGATGGGCCAAATAGCCTAATTTCTGCTCCTATGTCTTATGGTCTTATGGTCTAACCCCTTCATCCCAGGAATCAGCCTGATGAATCTCGTTTGAACTGCCTCCAATGCGAGTATATCCTTTCTTAAACACAGGGACCAAAACTGTACACAGTACTCCAGCCTCACCAACACCCTATACAGTTGTAAAAGGCTTCCCTATTTTTAAATACCAACTCCCTAGCAATAAAGGGCAAAATGCCATTTGTCTTCTTAATTATTTGCTGTATCTGCATGCTAACTTTTTGTGTTTCATACACAAAAACACCCAGATCCCTCTGTGCTGCACTTTTTTGGAGTCTCTCTCCATTTAAATAATAGTCTGCCTTTTGATTTTTCCTACCAAAGTGCATGACTTCACACTTTCCTACATTAAAGCCCATCTGCCAAGTTTTCACCCACTCACTCAACCTGTCTAAATCCCCTTGCAGATTCCTCATGTCCTCATCAAAACATGTCCTTCCACCTAGTTTTGTATTGTCAGCAAATTTGGATCAATTACTCTCTGCCCCTTCCTCCAAGTCATTAATATAGTAAATACTTGAGGCCCTAGGACTAATTCTTGTGGCAGTCAACTAGTTACGTCGTCCCAACCTGAAAAAGACACATTAATCCCGATTCTCTGTCTTCTGTGTGCCTCTGCGAGGCGGAGAGTATCGTGGATAGCACGTATAGAACGGTGGTCACACCACAGGCTAAGAGTCCACAGGCAGGAAAGGAATGGGTGACCACCAGGCAAAGCAAGAGGACTAGGCAGGCAGTGCAGGAATCTCCTGTGGATATTCCCCTGCAAAACAGATATACTGCTTTGGATACTGTTGGGGGGATTGGCCTCTCAGGGGAAAGCAGCAACAGCCAAATTTGTTGCACCACAATTGGCTCGGCTGCAGAGAGGAGGAGTAAAAAGTGTGGGAATGCAATAGTTATTGGGGCTTTAATTGTAAGGGGAATAGATAGACATTTCTGTGGCTGCAAACGAGACTCCAGGATGCTATGTTGCCTCCCTGGTGCTAGGGTCAAGGATGTCCCAGAACGGCTAGAAGACATTCTGAAGGGGGAGGGTGAACAACCAGTGGTCGTGGTACACATTGGTACAAACAACATAGGTTAAAAAAAGGGATGAGATCCTAAAATCAGAATATAGGGAATTAGGAGGTTAGTTGAAAAGTAGGGCCTCAAAGGTAGTGATCTCAGGATTACTACCAGTGCCATGTGCCAGTCAGAGTAGAAACAGCAGGATATATCGGATGAATACATGGCTGATGAGATGGTGTGAAGGGGAGAGTTTCAGATTCCTGGGGCATTGGGACCGGTCCTGGGGGAGGTGGAACCAGTAAAAACTGGACGGGTTACACTTGGGCAGGACCTGGACTGATCTCCTAGAGGGAACATTTGCTAGAGTGGTTGGGGAGGGTTTAAACTAAAATGGCAGGGGGATGGGAACCTATGCAAGGAGTCAGAGGAAGGAGAATCAAAGACAGGAACAAAAGACAGAAAGCGGAATAAGAAAAGTGATAGAGGAATCAAGGGCAAGAATCAAACGGCCTCAGTGAAAAGTAGTGGGAAAGGGATAAGTAATGTTAAAAAGACAAGCCTTAAGGCTTTGTGCCTTAATGCGAGGAGCATTCGCAATAAAGTGGATGAATTAACCACGCAAATAGATGTAAACAGGTATGATATAGTTGGGATTACGGTGACTTGGCTGCAGGGTGACCAGGGATGGGAACTGAACATCCAGAGGTATTCAGTATTTAGGAAGGACAGACAAAAAGGAAAATGTGGTGGAATTGCATTGCTGGTTAAAGGGGAAATTAACGCAATAGTGAGGAAAGATATTAGCTCCAACGATGTGGAATCTGTATGGGTCGAGCTCAGAAACACTAAGGGGCAAAAAATGTTAGTGGTTGTTGCATATAGACCCCCAAACTGTAGTGGTAATGTTGGGAATGGCATTAAACAGGGAATTAGAGACGCGTGTAATAAAGGAACATTTGTAATTATGGGTGACTTTAAAATGTATATAGATTGGGCAAATCAAATTAGTAACAATACCGTAGAGAAGGAATTCCTGGAGTGTATACGGGATGTTTTTCTGGACCAATACATTGAGGAACCAATGAGAAAACAGGCTATCCTCAACTGGGTATTGTGTCGTGGGAAAGGAATAACTGGCAATTTAGTTTTGCGAGGCCCCTTGGGGATGAGTGACCACACTATGATAGAATTCTTCTTCAAGATGGAGAGTGATGTAGTTGATTCTGAGACTAGGGTCCTGAATCTTAATAAAGGAAACTACGATGGTTTGAGGCACGAGCTGGCTATGATGGATTGGGAAACATTACTTAAAGGGATGATGGTGGATAGGCAATGGCAAACATTCAAAGAGCGCATGGGTGAACTGCAACAATTGTTTATTCCTGTCTGGCACAAAAGTAAAACAGGAAATGTGGCCAAACCATGGCTTGCAAGGGAAATTAGAGATAGTATTAGATGCAAGGAAGGGGCATACAAATTGGCCAGAAAAAACAACAGACCTGAGGATTGGGAGCAGTTTAGAATTCAGCAAAGGAGGACCAAGGGATTGACTAAGAAAGGGAAAATAGGTTACGAGAGTAAGCTTGCAGGGAACATAAAAACTGACTGTAAAGGCATGTGAAGAGAAAAAGATTGGTGAAGACAAATGTAGATCCCTAACAGTCAGAAACAGGGGAATTTATAATGGGGAACAAAGGAATGGCTGTCCAACTGAATACATACTTTGGTTCTGTCTTAGGAGAACACTAATAACATACCAGAAATGTTGGGGAACACAGGGTTTAGTGAGAGGGAGGAACTGAAAGAAATCAGTATTAGTAGGGAAATGGTGTTGGGGAAATTGATGGGATTGGAGGCTGATAAATCTCCGGGGCCTGATAATCTACATCCCAGAGTTTTTAAGGAAGTGGCCCTAGAAATAGTGGATGCATTGGTGGTCATCTTCTAAGATTCTATAGACTCTGGAACATTTCCAACAGATTGGAGGGTAGCTAATGTAATCCCACTATTTAAAAGGGAGGTAGAGAGAAAACAGAGAATTATAGACCAGTCAGCCTGACGTCGGTAGTGGGGAAAATTCTAGAGTCCATTATAAAAGATTTAATAGCTGAGCACATAGAAAACAGTGGCAGAATCGGACAGAGTCAGCATGAATCTATGAAAGGGAAATCATGCTTGACAAATCTACTTGAATTTTTCGAGGATGTAACTAGTAGAGTTGATGAGGAGGAGCCAGTGGATGTGGTTTATTTGGACTTTCAGAAGGCTTTCGACAAAGTCCCACATAAGAGATTAGCATGTAAAATTAAAGCACATGGGATCAGACGTAGTGTATTGAGTTGGATAGAAAACTGGTTGGCAGACAGGAAACAAAGAGTAGGAATAAACAGATCTTTTATCGAATGGCAGGCAGTGACGAGTGGGGTACCACAGGGATCAGTGCTGGGACCCCAGTTATTCACAATATATACTAATGATTTAGATGAGGGAAATAAATGTAATATCTCCAAATTTGCAGATGACACAAAGCTGGGTGGGAGGGTGAGCTATGAGGAGGATGCAGAGATGTTTCAGTGTGATTTGGACTGAGTGAGGGGGCAAATGCATGGCAGATGCAGTATAATGTGGATAAATGTGAGGTTATCCATTTTGGTAGCAAAAACAGGAAGCCAGATTGTTATCTGAATGGCTATAAATTGAGAGAGGGGAATGTGCAATGAGACCTGGGTGTCCTTGTACACCAGTCGCTGAAGGTAAGCACGCAGGTGCAGCAGGCGGTAAAGAAGGCAAATGGTATGTTGGCCTTCACAGCGAGAGGATTCGAGTACAGGAACAGGGATATCTTGCTGCAATTATATATGGCCTTGGTGAGACCACACCTGGAAGATTGTGTGCAATTTTGGTCTCTTTACCTGAGGAATGATGTCCTTGCTCTAAAGCGAGTGCAGCGAAGGTTTACCAAACTGATTCCTGGGATGGCAGGACAGACGTATGAGGAGAAATTGAGTCGATAAGGATTATGATTGCTGGAGTTCAGAAGAATGAGGGGGGATCTCATAGAAATCTATAAAATTCTAACAGGACTAGACAGGGTAGATGCAGGAAGGATGTTCCCGATGGTGAGGATGTCCAGAACCAGGGTCACTGACTGAGGATATGGGGTAGACCATTCTCGACTGAAATGAGGAGAAATTCCTTCACCCAGAGAATGGTGAGCCGGTGGAATTCGTTACCACAGGAAGTAGTTGAGACCAAAACAGTGTATGTTTTCAAGAAGGAGTTAGATATAGCTCTTGGGGCAAAAGGGATCAAAGGATATGGGGAGAAAGCAGGAGCAGGCTATTGAGTTTGATAATCAACCATGGTCATAATGAATGACAGAGCAGGCTCGAAGGGCCGAATGGCCTACTCCTGCTCCTAGTTTCTTTGTTTCTATGTTTCTAACTAATCCTCTATCCATGCTAATACATTATCTCCAATACCGTGAGCCCCTATCTTGTGCAATTTATGTGGCACCTAATCGAATGCTTTCTGGAAATCCAATTGCGCTACATCTACTGGTTCCCCTTTATCAACTCTGCTTGTTATATCCTCAAAGAACTCCAGTAAATTCCTCTTTCACAAAACCATGTTGACTCTGTTTGATTCAGTTAAGCTTTTCTAAATGTCCTATTTCTTCCTTAATAATGGACTCTAGCATTTTCCCAACAATAGATGTTAAGCTCACTGGCCTATCGTTTCCTGCTTTTTGTCTCCCTCCCTTCTTGAACAGTGGTGTCACATTAGCAGTTTTCCAATCTGCTGCGACCCTCCTACAATCCAGTGAGTTCTGGAATATTTCAACCAATACCTCCACTATCTCTGCAGCCACTTCCTTTGAAACCCTTGGATGCAGGCCATCAGGTCCTGGTGACCTGTCTGCCTTCAGTCCCATTAGTTTGTCAAATACTTTGTCCCTCGTGATAGAGACTGTTACAAGATCTTTCCTCCCATTAGCTCCTTGCTTATCTGATACCTTTGGGATGTTTATAGTGTCCTTCAGTGTGAAGGCCGATGCAAAATATTGATTTAAATTATCTGCCATTTCCCTGTTCCCCATTATCAATTTTCTACTCGCATCCTCCAAGGGTCCCACACTCACTTTAACTGCTCTCTTTCTTTTTATATAACCGTAGAAGCTCTTGCTTGGTGACTTGATTGAAGTATGTAAGATCTTGAAGGATTTTGACAAGGTGCAAAGTGTTTCCTCTGGTGGGTGAATCCAGAACTAGGGGGTACTGTTTTAAAATTAAATCTTGTCCTTTTAGGACAGAGATGAAGAGAATTTTTTTCTCTCAGAGGGTTGTGAGACTTTGGAACTCTCTGCTTCAATTGGGTCATTAAGTATTTTTGGGCAGAGTTAGAAAGGTTCTTCTCAGGCAAGGGAATTAAAGGTTATTGGGACTAGATGGGAATGTGGAAATCAAAACAGAAAAAGATCAGCCATGATTTTATTGAATGACGGAGCAGGCTCAAGGGGCCGAATGGCCTACTTCTCTTCCTATTTCATATTTTCGTACGTTTGTATAGTGTGGGAGAATTCAAATATGTGATCTGAATTTGAAATATAATTCATTAATAAAGTATTAAATGTCCCCAACTCATTCTAGCTTTTGTTTTGTCAATGCTATTTTCTTGGATGGACACCCACTCATTAATCTGAATGTGACTATTCTATCGTGATTGATCCATAGATGATACTCAGAATATAAGACTGAATGTATGTGGTAGATCTTATCCACAAAAGGTTTTTGAGTGATTTAATACTGTAATATTGGCCCAATTGTACAAAAGGAAAATGTTGACTTGTTTTAAAAACTCTACTTTCCAAATGAACCATTACCAAACACTTTAATGAGACAGCTCACTGCCCTCTGATGTCACAGCGGGAATATTGTTACTGAATACTTATTAAATGCAGTTGTGGTTGAAATAGCCATCTGCAGGATCTTTAGGTCAGCGAGCAGGGGACGGGGCCCACTCACAGACACGTAAAATGACGTGTAAAATCGGGCGGAACTCCTGATGTCACCCCGCGTCATTTCAATTTTCAGGTTGGCGGAGACGCAGCCGAATCAGCTGTGTGCCCGCCGACCTGTCAATGGCCTTTTGAGGCCATTGACAAAGTCATTAACCTCATTAATGTGAGGATCTATGGTGTCTCGTCACTGCATGTCATCTTCCTCCAAAAATCTAGCAGCTATGAGGGCCTCCCCAGTGCACCTGCCTCATCAGCCCAGCGCAATGGCCTCATCACCATCATCATCGCCTTCGAAGACCTCCTCACCCTAATCCCCATCAATGTCCTCCTCATCAGAGGAGACAAGCAGCTCCTCCTTATCCTCCTCAGCCAGCTCCTCTTCCCGTTGCAGTACCAGGTTGTGAAGGGAGTAGCAGGGGACGACGATGTGTGACACCCTCTGTGGACTGTATTTCAGGGCTCCACCAGACTGGTCCAGGCACTGGAACCTCATTTCCAACATTCTGATTGTTTGCTCCACCAAGGTGCTAGTTGCAGCATGAGCCTTGTTGTACCTTTTCTCTGCTGCAGTCTGAGGCTGCCGCACAGGTGCCATCTGCAGGTAACCCTTGTCCCCAAGGAGCCAACCCTGCAGCCTCTGTGGACTCTGGAAGACATCAGGGATCTATGACCAACTGAGAATGTAGGAGTTGTGGACAATCCCTGGGAACTGCGCAGACCTGCAGGATGTGTTTGTGGTCCCACACCAGCTGAACATTCAGACAATGGAAGCCCTTGCAGTTAGGTAAGAGGAAAGAAGATACATTATCCTGTTCAGATGAAATCATGGCTACGATGGAAGTAATGGTTTTGTGAGCTGCATTGGGGTACCTACCCAGATCGAATCAGTTCTTTAATTGCTTACTAAATCCAATTACTGCTTACAGCTTGCCCACACTATAAGTTGTTAGTGTAGGTCTTTTTTCACCATATTTACTAATGACTGCCTCGTGTATGGCTAAACCTTTGAAAGTATCTATGTCAATTGGCCCATGATTGGGAAATTTACAGATGACATAAAAATTGGCTGTGTAGCTGATAATGAAGAGGATCACTGTCGACTCCAGAATGATATCAATGGTTTGGCTGAGTGAGTGGAGAAGTGGCAAATGGAATACAATCCGGCAAAGTAACAGGTAATGCATTTGGGGAGGGCAAACAAAGCTAGGGAATACTCAATAAATGGGAAGTTATTGAGAGGGGTTGAAGAAGTGAGAGTCCTTGGTCCACGGATCCTTGAAGGTGGCAGA
The DNA here is from genome assembly GCF_017639515.1 of Carcharodon carcharias. Lineage (NCBI taxonomy): Eukaryota > Metazoa > Chordata > Chondrichthyes > Lamniformes > Lamnidae > Carcharodon > Carcharodon carcharias. Next base: position 44,011,461 of record NC_054470.1, read on the forward strand.
ATAGGTGGATAAGGGGATCAAGAAAGCATATAGAATGCTTTCCTTTAATGGGTGAGGTATTGAATACAAACGCAGTGATGTAATGTTGGAATTGTAAAAAATGTTGGTTGGGCCACAACTGGAGTATTGTGTACAGTTCTGGTCACCATATTACAGGAAGGACATAATTGCTCAGGAGAGAATGCAGAGTAGATTTACAAGAATGTTGCCGGGGTTAGAAAAGTGTAGCTACGAGGAGAGATTGGATAGGTTGGGATTATTTTCCTCAGAACAAAGAAGGCTGAGAGGTGACTTGATTGAGGTGTACAAAATTATGAGGGGAATAGATAGAGTGGACAGGATAAAATTGTTTCCCTTGATGGAGAATTCTAGAACCAGGGGACATAGATTCAGGATAAGTGGCAGGAGGTGTAGGGGGGACATGAGGAAGAACTTTTTTACGCAGAGGGTAGTGGGTGTCTGGAATTCGCTGCCCAAGTTGATGGTAGAGGCAGAAACTTTAAACTCTTTTAAAAAGTACCTCGATCTGCACCTAAAGTGCTGTAAGCTGCAGGGCTATGGGCCAGGTGCAGGAAGGTGGGATTAGAAAGGGCACCTGGGTGTCCTCAGGCTGGCATGGACAAGATGGGCCGAACGGCCTCCTTCTGTGCTGTAACTTTTCTATGGTTCTATGATTCTATTTCCCTGATCTTTGTAAATGCATTGCTTTGAACAGCCAATTTAAAAGACTTCTCATAACCCAGAATTACTGTGATCAGAAGTTCACCATTTATAATTGAACAGAAGTATGGTCCATAACAGTCTGATTAGGTACAAGCTATTAAGCTGAATCAGATGTGTGTATAATTATCAGATGTATACATTAGAGAAAGTTTTGAAGTAAGGATCTAAGATCTAAGATGAGAAACTAGTATAATAAAATTGGGTTTAAATCCTTAAGTTTGTCTTTAAAGTCTCAAGTTTTACTTCTAATAAATTTAGTTATGAAGCCAATAAATAGAAATATGGTGAGGTACCTCTGTGCCATGAAATGCACATCCTGCTCCACTTCTTGTGTCCTGGATAATCACATGTGCAGGAAGTGTCAACAACGAGAGCAGCTTGATCTCCGGACAAAGGAGCTTGAGCAGCAGTTGAAATCACTGCAGTGCATCCTCAAGATTGAGAGCTTTCTGGATAGCAAGTTTCTATTAGAGGGGTCACCCCCGCAGCTTAAGGGTACGCAGGCAGAGAAGGAATGTGTGACTGTCAGACAGGCTAGCAGGATCAGGCAGGTGGCACAGGTGAACCCTGAGTGCAACTCACTTTCCAACCAGCATTTGATTCTAAATACTGGTAAGGGTGATGGTTCATCTGGGGAGTTCAGCCAGAGGCAAATTCACAGCACAAGGGCGACTCAATTGTATAGGAGGGCAGGAGAAATATTAGGAAATCAATAGTGGTAGGGGATTCTATAGTTAGGGAAACAGGGAGGTGTTTTTGTGGCCACAGTCCTAATTCCAGGATGATATGTATCTTCGCTGGTGCCAAGGGGGCAACAGTAGTGTAGTGGTAATGTCGCTGAGCTGGCAATCCAGAGGTCCAGGCTAATTCTCTGAGGACACAGGTTCAAATCCCACCATGACAGCAATAAATAAATCTGGAATTGAAAAGCTGGTCTCAGTAATGGTGACCATGAATCTATCACTGATTGTTGTAAAAACTAACCTGGTCTGGCCTCCATGTGACTCCAGACCCACAGCAATGCAGGTCATCAATGCCCTCTGAAATGACTGACTGAGCAAGCTACTCAGTTTGAGGGCAATTAGGGGTGGGCAACAAATGCTGTCCTTGCCAGTGATGCCCATTTCCCATGAAAGAATACAGGTTGGGGGGGGGGGGTGTAGAAATAGGTCATGGATGTCACTGAGTGGCTGCAGAGAACTCTGAAAGGGGAGGGTGAACAGTCTGATGTGGTGGACAAAGACATAGGTAGAAAGAAGGATGAGATCCTGCAGGCAAACATTGGGAGCTAGAGAGGAGACTAGAAAGCAGGACCTCAAAGGTAGTAATCTCCAGATTATTCCTGACAGTGTCATATGCTATTGAGTATAGAAATAGGAGGGCAGAGCAGATGAATAGAATGCAATGCTCTGGGGAAGGTGGGACTTATACAGGTGGACAGGTTACCTCAACAGAGCTGGGACCAGTGATTTCTCTGGGTAGTTTCCTTGCTGTTGGGGGAGGAGGGGTGGTGGTTAAACTAACTTGGCAGGAATATAGGAATCAGGGTGTAGCCTTAGAAAGGAAAAGTCAAGATACAAAAAGGATTAGGGATGAAATAGCACTAGACTAAGAAAAAATAAGGTTTTAGGTGTGGTCAGGCTAAGAGGGAATGCCAAAAGGAGTAAATTAGGCTTACAATGCATTCTTGTAAAAGCACAATGTGTAAATAAGGTTGGCCAGCTTCAAATGCAAATAGCCATAGGGGAATATGATAGGGGGTGGTCTTTGTGGTGCAGTGGTAGTATCCCTACCTGTGGGACAGAAGCTCCACAGTCAAGACCTACTTCGGAACTTGATGGCCACAGAAGATGCATTCATGATTTTTTTCAATATTAATTTATGGGATGTGGATGTCACTGGCTAAGCCAGCATTTATTGCCCATCCCTAATTGCCCTTGAGAAGGTAGTGGTGAAGTTGCCTTCTTGAACTGTTGCAGTCCATGTGGTGTAAGTATACCCACAGTGCTACTAGGGAGGGAGTTCCAGGATTTTGACGTAGTGACAGTGAAGGAATGGCGATATATTTCCAAGTCAGGATGGTGAGTGGCTTGGAGGGGAATTTCCAGGTGGTGCTGTCCTTGTCCTTCTAGAAGGTAGCAGTCGTGGGTTTGGAAGGTGCTGTCTAAGGAGCCTTGGTGAGTTCCTGCAGTGCATCTTGTAAATGATACACACTGCTGCCACTGTGTGTAGGTGGTGGAGGGAGTGAATGTTTTTGGAAGGGGTGCCAAACAAGTGGGCTGCTTTGTTCTGGATGGTGTCAAGCTTCTTGAATGTTGTTGGAGCTGCACTCATCCAGGCAAGTGGGGAGTATTACATCACACTTCTAAGCTGTGCCTTGTAGATGGTGGACAGGCTTTGGGAGTGAAGAGGTGAGTTACTCGCCACAGGATTCCTAGCCTCTGACCTGTCCTTGTAGCCACACTATTTATATGGCTAGTCCAGTTCATTTTCTGGTCAACGGTAACCCCCCAGGATGTTGATAGTGGGGGATTCAGCGATAGTAATGTCATTAAATGTCAAAGGGCAATGGTTAGATTCTCTCTTGTTGGAGGTGGTCACTTCCTGGTATTTGTGTGACACGAATGTTACTTGCCACTTTTCAGCACAAGTCTGGATATTGTCCAGGTCTTGCTGTATTTGGACATGGACTGCTTCAGTATTTGAGTCGTTGTGAATGGTGCTGAACATTGTGCAATCATCAGCGAACACCCCCACTTCTGATCTTATGATGGAAGGAAGGTCATTGATGAAGCAGCTGAAGATGGTTGGGCCTAGGGCACTACCCTGAGGAACTCCTGCAGTGATGTCCTGGAACTGAGATGATTGACCTCCAACAACCACAGCCATCTTCCTTTTTGCTAGGTTATGACTCCAACCAGCGGAGAGTTTTCCCCCTGATTCTCATTGACTCCAGTTTTGCTGGGGCTCCCTAATGCCACACTAAATCAAATGCTGCCTTCATGTCAAGGGCAGCCACTCTCACCTCACCTGTGGACTTCAGCTCTTTTGTCCATGTTTGAACCAAGGCTGCAATGAGGTCAGGAGCTGAGTGACCCTGGCAGAACCCAAATTGAGCATCAGTGAGCAAGTTATTGCTAAGCAAGTGTTGCTTGATAGCACTGTTGATGACCCCTTCCATTTACTAATGATCGAGAGTAGACTGATGTGGCAGTAATTGGCCAGGTTGGATTTGTCTTGCTTTTTGTGTACAGGATATACTGAGGCAATTTTCTACATTTCCGAGTAGATGCCAGTGTTGTAGCTGTACTATAACAGCTTGGCTAGGGGTGCAGCAAGTTCTGGAGCACAAGTCTTCAGTACTATTGCCAGAATATTGTCAGAGCCCATAGACTTTGCAGTATCTAGAGCCTTCAGCCATTTCTTAATAACGTGTGGAGTGAATCGAATTGGCTGCCGACTGGCATCTGTGATGCTGGGGAACACTGGAGGATGCCGAGATGGATCATCCACCTGGCACTTCTGGCTGGAGGTTGTTGCAAATGCTTCAGCCTTGTCTTTTGCACCAATGTTCTGGGCTCCCTCATCATTCAGGATGGGGATATTTGTGGAGTCTTCTCCTCCAGTGAGTTGTTTAATTGTCCACCACCATTCACGAGTGGATGCATACAAACAGGGTTGATTATCAGGCTGTAATCCTTCCAATATGTCTGATGGCAGACAATGAAAGCAGGAGAGTTTCCTGCAGGTCAGCCACACTGAAGAAGACAATGGCAAACCAGTGCAGTCCTTTGGACCAATCCAATTGCAGTCTATGGTCACCAACACTCTCTTTGGAGGAGGTGAGAATATGATGTTGTGGCAAGAATGGAGACTTTGTTCAAAAAAGGGAAGGGCTGGGTACTGCCCTGTGTATGGATGCAGGGGGATTCAGGTAAGATAGGTAAGGAAAGAAAGCTGGAGGTGTGGCAGTATTAATTCAGGAGAATGTTACAGAGCTAGAGAGGAAGATTTCTTGGAGTGGTGAAGGATAGAATCTATTTGGTTAGAGTTAAAAATAATAGAGGTACCGTTGCACTACTAGTGTATTTTGTAAGCCACCAACTAGTATGAAAGGTATAGAGGAGCAAATTTACAGGGAAATTACAGAGAGATGCAAAAAATGGGGGCGGGGGGGGTGGGTGTGGTAAGGGGGTATTTTATTCTCCTAATATAGGCAGGGATAGTAACAGTGTAAAGGGAAGCAGGTAGGAAGAATTTCTGAATTGTGTTCAGGAGAATTTTCTTGATCAGTATGCTTCCAGCTCAAAGAGGAGGGAGGCATTGCTTGATCGGGTTCTGAGGAACAAGGTAGGTCCAGTTGAGCAAGTGTCAGAAGGGGAACGTTCAGGGGACAATGGCCATAATATCAATAGGTTTAGATTAGCCATGGAAAAGGTCAAGGAGCAATATACAGTAAAAACACTTAACTGAAGGAGGGCAAATTTAAATGGGTTGAGAAAGGGTCAGTTCCAGGTAAACTGGAATGAAAAATTGGCAGGCAATACTACCATTGAACAATGGTCTGTCTTTAAAACAGAGATGATTCAGGTACGGTCAAGGTACATTCCTACAAGGGGAGAGGTAGGGCAATTAAAACTAGAACTCCCTCGATGTTGAAAAAGATAGATAGTAGGAAGAAGCAGAAAAGGGGGAGCATGATAGATGTCAAGTTGCTAATACAAGTGAAAGCAGGCTACAGATAGGAAGTTCAGAGTGAAGAAGGAAATGAAGAAGAAACTAGCAAGGAGAGAGTATGAAAATAGACTGGCAACTAACATAAAATGGAATCCCAAAGTCTTCTTTCAGCATAAAACTAGTAAAATTGTAGTAAGAGTGGAGTATAGATGATTAGAGATGAAAAAGGAGATCAAACATGGATGTGGAGGACATGGCTGAGATAATAAGTGTGCACTTTGCATTTGTCTTCACCAAGGAAAAAGATACTGCTAAAGTCACTGTGAAAGAGGAAGTAATTGAGATACTGGATGGGCTAAAAACTGTATCATTGGGGTTGCAAGCCAACATGGGCTATTCATCACAAAACAAAAACAAAAATAAAAATACCTGGAAAAACTCAGCAGGTCTGACAGCATCTGCGGAGAGGAATACAGTTAACATTTCAAGTCTGTATGACTCTTTATCAGTTTGGCTGCAGGCAGGGGCTTTGCCTTTTATAACAAATTAATTTTCACATATTGATTTTGGTGATCCTAACATTCCAACGAAGTTGGGCATATCAGGATGAGAACAGCCATGTGAGCAGTGACTATATTTTTAGGCTTGTGAAATTCAGTTGTCAATTTCTCAAAGCTCCATAGGATCATAGAATGGTAACAGCACAGATGGAGGCTGTTCAGGCCATTGTGTCTGTGCCAGGTCTCTGCAAGAGGTACTTAGCTAGTTCCACTCCCCTGCCATTTCCCTGTAGCCACAACTGAATCTGCCTCCAGTACACTCTCAAACAATGCATTCCAGATCCTAACCATTTGCTGAATAAAAATGTTTTACCTGATATTGTTATTGCTTCCTTTGACATTCACATAAATCAGTGTCCTCTGGTTCTCGACCCTTCTGCCATTGGGAACAGTTTCTCCCTATCTACACTGTCCAAGTCCCTCATGATTTTGAGCACATCGATGAAATCTCTTCTCAACCTTCTCTAAAGAGAACAGCCCCAGCTTTGTATCCACATAGCTAGCCTCTCATCCCTGGAATCATTCTCGTAATTCTTTTCTGCACTCTCTTCAATGCCTTCACATCCTTCCTAAAGTGTGCTGGGCAGAAATGGGCACAATACTCCAGTTGAGGCCGAACCAGTGTTTTATAAAAGATCACCATAACTTCCTTGCTTTTATACTTTATTCCTCCATTTATAAAGCCCAAGATCTGGTATGCCCTATTGACCACTTACTCAACAGGCTCTACCACCTTCAATGATCTGTGCACATACACCTGCAGATCCCTTTCCCCATGCATTCCCTTTAGAACTTTATCCCTTATTTTACATTGCCTTTCCTCATTCTTCCTACCAAAATGTATCATTTCATACAGCTGTGCAATTAATTTCATCTGCCACATGCCCATCCATTCTACCAGCCTAAAAGCAGGTGTAGGTCTTGCCCATTCAAAATAGTTGCACTAATTCAGGGTTAGCTTACAAAATGCACATACATTTATCTGAATTTTTATATAAATACGGGGATTGATTTACTGAACTCCTGTACCCAGAGGAGAGTCTGTCCTCTCATTCGTTTGTAACAAATGGAAAATCCCAGGATGTCTGGATGCAAATTTCCTTGTATATCTTTTCAGTGAGAATGAACTGCATGAGGAGAGAGCTTTTGGAAAATCAGGGAATCAGTGTCCATATTTTAAAGTAAGGCCTGGAAACAACACTGCAATATTAGCATGTGATGAAATATGATGAAAATAAGTAGATTAACATTTCTGTTAAAATAGTAAACCAATTTTATATGATTGTATTAAGCATTTAAGTTATATCAAAGAGAAATATTTCAACTTGAAACAAGGTGTGAATAAGATATATGTGAAGTAGCTAACCCAATCTGTAAATGCATAGGATAAGTTAAGAGCTAATTGAATCTGCAGTTAATTGCCTTAAGTAGGTATGTTTTATTAAAATTGACAGAGCATAAAATACCTGAGCCTCATTAAGAGATCTTGTGCAAATACTGTACACTTGTACAGTTGCTGGACTTGATTAAAGCCATTTATAAGTAGGCTTAATACAGAGTAGTCATGAAATTGAAACATAGTTGTATCAGGTTCCCTTGGTGTTCATTATGTAGTCATTAAACAAATAAAATTGCAGGGGACATACTTGCTAAGAACGCTTCACTCCTATTCATTAACTTTACCTCTCATTTTTTTTAAATCATGGAAGCCTAATTTAATTTGCGTAGAGAATATGGAAAGAAAATGATGCCTCTGACAAGTTCACTGCTCTGATCTAATAAGATAAAATTATTGAATAAACTCAAGTTTATACGTACGAACATACAAGTTCGGAGCAGGAGTAGCCCACTCAGCCCCTCGAACCTGCTCTGCCATTTAATAAGATCATGGCTGATCTGTTTGTAACCACAACTCCACATTCCCAACAATCCACTATTAACTTTCACCCCTTGCTAACAAGAGCCTACTTACCTATGCCTTAAAAATCTTCAAAGACTCTGCTTCCACCACATTTTGAGGAAGAATTCTAAGGACTCACAGCCCTCTGAGGGAAAAAATTCTCTTCATCTCTGTCTTAAATGAGCAACCCCTTATTTTTAAACAGTGACCCTTGGTTCTAGTTCCTCCCACAAGAGGAAACATCTTTTCCATATCCACCTTGTCAAGACCCCTCAGGATCTTATACATTTCAATCAAGTTGCCTCTTACTCTTCTAAACTCCATTGGATACAAGCCTAGCCTGTCTAACCTTTCCTCATAAGACAACCCTCACATTCCAGGTATTAGTCTAGTAAACCTTCCCTGAACTGCTTCCAATGCATTTACATCCTTCCTTAAATAAGGAGACCAACACAATACTCCAGATGTGGTCCCCCTAATGCGCTATAATAACTGAAACATAACTTTCCTACTTTTGTATTCAATTCTCTTCACAATAAACAATAACATTCTATTAGCTTTCCTAATTACTTGCTGTACCTACATACTAACCTTTTGCGATTCATGCACGAGGTTGTCTAGATCCCTCTGCATCACAGTCCTCTGCAATCTCTCACCATTTAGATAATATGTTCCTTCTTTATTCTACCTGGCAAATTGGACAATTTCGCATTTTCCCATATTATACTCCATTTGCCAGATCTTTGCCCACTAATTTAAGCTATCTATATCCCTTTGTAGCCTCCTTATGTCCTCCTCACATCTTACTTTCTTATCTATCTTTGTGTCATCAGCAAATTTAGCAACCATACCTTTGGTTCCTTCATCCAATTCATTTATATAAATTGTAAAAAGTCCCTCCACTGATCCCCTGGCACACCAATTGTTACTTCTTGCCAACCAGTAAAAGACCATTTTATGCCTTCCCTCTGTTTCCTGTCAGGTAGTCAATCTTCCATCCATGTCATATGTTATCCCCTACATCATGAACTTTTATTTTTCACAATAACTTTTGATGTGGTACCTTATCAAATACCTTCTGGAAATATAAATATAGTACATCCACTAGTTCCCCTTTATCCACAGCATATGTTACTTCTTCAAAGAACTCCAATAAATTGGTTAAACATGATATCCCTTTCACAAAAGCATGTTGACTCTGACTTATTACTTTGAATTTTTCCATGTGCCCTGCTATAACACCTTGAATAATATCTTCTAACATTTTCCCCAATACAGATGTTAAGCTAACTGGCCTGTAGATTTCTACTTTCTGGCTCCCTCCCTTTTTGAATAAAGAAGTTACATTCATTATTTTCCAATCCAATGCAACCTTCATCCATCATTGAGGATCCGGACATTTGTGGAGCCTCCTCCTCCAGTGAGTTGTTTAATTGTCCACCACCATCCCGACTGGATGTGGCAGGATTGCAGAGCTTAGATCTGATCCATTGGTTGTGGAATTGCTTAGCTCTGTCTATTGCTTGTTGCTTATGCTATTTGGCATGCAAGTAGTCCTGTGTTCACTAAGTTGACACCTTTTTAGGTATGCCTGGTGCTGCTCCTGGTATGCCCTCCTGCACTCTTCATTGAACCAGGGTTGATCCCCTGGCTTGGTGGTAGTGGTATAGGGGGATCTAATGGGCCATGAGGTTACAGATTGTGGCTGAGTACAGTTCTGCTGCTGCTGATAGCCTAGAATCACATAATTCCCCCACACCCTCCACCAGCGTAGATACTCTCATCTTGATGGGTATGTGCTCATGATTAGATTCAGGTTCCCAGGCTAGTAAGCACAGCTCAGATGTGCCTAAGCAGCTGACAGAGGCTATGACAGCTGAGGCCACTAAATGTGGGAGGTCAGGTCCAGGCTGAGGCCCAGGCTGATGCTGGGCCTCTGTGGTCGCCGATAGCTTGGCAAATGCTACAAATGCAGGGAGAGGTGATGGTACATCTGGTGGAGCTGCCAGAGACTATGCACAGCCATGCACAGGCAAAAGATGAGCCCATCCAGGAGTGCTACCATGTCTCAGGCATGTTAACACTTGTCTTCCTTTATTGAGAGATTGGCAATTCTCATGGATAGCCAGCTCCTGGAGACCAGTCAGTGGATGCATGTAGACCTTGGCTCTGAGTTCAATGGAGCAGGGGCAAGGTGCAAGGTGGATGAAGTGGCTGGAGGTCTTCAAACTTCTCAGGTCAGCAGGGCATGCAAGGGAGAAGAAACGGCTGCCTTCTGCTTCTGTGAGCTCCTCTCAGCGTTCTGCTGATGTGGATAGTGTCTCCTTGCCATTGAATCTAGCATCTCTGGTAACCATGACAACAGAGAAGGCTCCTGTACCTGCGTAGGAGTCCCTCACCATGCTGGAGACCTCCAAGCATCAGGCAGCCACAGGACAGCCACCAAGACCATCCAAAACCACAGAGGAGCCCAATCCTTGGAAAGCCTCAGTTTGGGCAGACATTGCCACTTGGACATCTAGAGATAGTTCAGCCTTGGGCAGTACACTCTATCCTGGGGATAGGCCCTTCTTTCCACAAGAGGCAGATGGCATTATCCCCCGCATTCTTCTCCTGCATGCCCACCTGGAGGCCGGCTGGCCCTCTTGCTACTGTTAAAGTTCCTGCTGTGCCCCACCAGTGCCTGGACCTCCCTTCCTCCACGTTGCTCCTCTCGGGGGCAGTCATGAAGACTGGATTGATTGGACACATGGCAGGTGGGCTTTCTCCCAGTCCTGCATGTTCTGTCCAGCTCACATCTCTCCACACATTTCCTGGGAGCTAATGCCTCTTCCTCCCTGTGATGCCCCCTCAATCAGTCCTGGCACCTTTCTCCCCCTTCTGCTGTCATCTGACAATGCCCTCCATTCACCACCGTCCCTTGTGCATGTTGGTTTTCTGGTTGGCTGGTTGGCAGCAAAGCACTGAATGTCCACGTCCTTGCTGCTTCCTTTAATGAGGAGAGTTCTGAAACCTCCTGGTTCCCTGCGTCATTGATAGAATCAGAAATGGGCCCTAAATTTGAGTTCTAATTGCTGTTTTAAATACTTTAATTAATGACCTGCTTTGTCAGTGTCAGACATCACCCTAGCACTTCATGGTTCCGACTGCTGATAAAATCTTGAAGCAATGCCACTACGTTGGACTTCTGGGCTAACCAGTCCCGATTGCATTTTAATCTCTATTTGCCTCTGAACTTGTTCTTAGTGGGCTGTTAAAATTCTGACCTGTATTTCTGCTTTCAGATACCGAAGAACTACAATATGGCCAACTGCCTTGTGTAGAAGAGTGACAGCTACATCAGACTTCTGATGAAGAAGCACCATCACATATTCATAGACATCATCTTAAGTACAGGCACAACATATACCTTAGAGGGCAGGATATAGTCTGGATCTGCATGTGACGAGTCACCGGGCATGAGTCGGATATCGCCAGGCCAGCGGGAAAGATGCTTCATGTGCCAGCTCCCTAGAGGGTGAGGTCACAGACGAGTCCAGCTAGAGAGAATTCAAATGAGGATGTCAATGGGCAACATACAGAAGAATGCTGGTGAACATGCACACTGAGATGCTTAGTGCATTGGCAGGCCTACCAGATGGCTTGTTGTCACTGTTAGCATAGAGGAGTCCATTACCAACTTGGCATAGGGATTTGTACAGAGTTTGGAGCCTGTACAGCTCCATGACAGCAGCTGCAGACCCATTTGTCATGTAGTGCCTGGTGACCAATTTCTCAGTTTCCATTGCAGCACAGACAGAAGCCACCCAAAGTTTCAATGCTGCAGTGACAGCTTGGACTGAGGTCACGAGATCCATGCTTGCTAACCTGCAGGGTCAGATAGTTGCCATCATGGCTGTGGATACCACTGCTCAAAGGGCCTGGAAAAGTCTTTTAGCAGTCCAGAAATGTGTCCTCACAGAGATTGTCAGGATTGCAGAGGCATTGCCCAGTCGGAGTTCCAGTGACTCCGTTGTGCACAAACCTACTGTGCTGTCTCAGGATGACAGCATTCTTGCTACCAACACTGTCAAACCATCAATGCCCTTGCTGTTGCCTGTTAGCCTACCAGCCAACACTGCTGCTGCCCATGCTCAGATGGTACATTCCAAAGCTGGGCCCCCAAGACTCAGAGCTGCTCGAGGGCATCTTGTAAGACCATCTGTAATCTTGGCTGGTGAAAGTCAGCAGCCTTCCACCAGTTATGGTAGCACTGTGTAGGAGCACTAGACCAGGCAAAGTTACCTGCCATACAGGCACTCAGGCGATGCACAAGATTGAATAGTTCCATTTTGCATATATTGTTGGATACGATGTTAGATAAAGATGTAATAATTTTTTTTATTGGTGTCTTTTATTTCAGGTTATTGGCAAAGTGAATTCAATGGGTGGAATTTTGCGCTCCTGTTGGCTGCGAGTGTTTGGTAGCACGAGGGGACAATATGGTGAGAAGACCAAAAATCGGTTTTATGGCATTGTGAAACCAGTTTGCGATCATCCACTCCACCCGTCAATGGAGGGCCGTATTTCCTGCTGCCACACGTCGGGAACCTAATTTCAATACTTTGGCATCTCATTATAAGTCCTGCTTGCCAGAATCATCCCTCTACACTGGATCAGCTGGGCACCACACCGACGTGTTTCATAGTGATACATAAGCAACAAGAACCTAGCGAACTGCAATTTGCTCAGGACTTCGAGGTTTGTTTGCCTACCTTGCTTCGAGAAATACTCACGCTCATCAGTGCCAGGCTTCACAGGCAGCGCCACATCACTTTTAGGGAGGTTCATGGCAAGTCTCTAACTACCAGACCAGCCTTTTCAATGGCTGCAGGGTGAGGGCTGTACTGGGGAAGCGGGGTATCCCTAGGTGTGTGTGGGGACACATGTTGATCTGTGCAAGTGGCCTCAAGATGCTGAAGGCTGAGGAGGCAATCTCCAGAGGAGATGAGGCCAGATGGGGAAGTGTGGGTGTATGTGAGAGAATGAGTGGTGATGTCCCTAAAGCTGGCAGTTTGTGAGATACCAGTTAATGTGTGATGGGGGTTTGTGGGTGTGAGAGTTTAGAGTGGTGAGATGGTTGCCTTACCCTGGCTGCACAGGTGAGATCATTCATCCTCTATCTGCATTGGATGGCCAACCTCTGCTGTGCACCTTTGGCACTGAACAACACTGCCATCGTCCACCAAGCCAGAGTGGTAAGATTGCTGGATCTCCTGCAGCCAGAGCAGGGGTAAAGGACATCATTATGGGCCTTCAAAAAGAATTCCAGTGATGGGTCATTGAACTCTTCTTGGCTTGTAGGGCCATGTCTTCACTAGAGCAGCCCTGGATTGCAAGCATTGGGAACTATGTGCGTGGCTGCAGTTTAGATATGGCACCCAGCGTGAGGAAATGGTGAGACAATGGCAGGGCAGGTGATTCAGCCGGCAGCGAGACAGCATGTTTCCTGTGGCTGTATAATTAATGAGGTGGGAAGTGGATGATTTGGTGCGAAAACTCGCCATAGTGATCGGCGGGTAAAATGTCTTTTTCTCATGGCCACTACCACATTTAGGGCAATTCTGGGACAATTCCGCCCTAAGATAGTATATACCACATGGATTGAAAAGTGGGGAATTGTGGATCACTGATAATCATGGGATAACTTCTCAAGGGAATGAGAGTCTCAGGAGTCGGAATGAGATTCTCAGGAGAGTCTCACATACAGCTCGTTTGAAGAGAATGTGTCCCAGATGCCTCCTGCGTGGCTCCTCTTACTATTCCTCCTCCTCTGCCCTTGGTGACTTCTGAACGCCTGGTGACAAGGGCTGCACCCTTATGATAGTAAGGTTGTGGAGGATGCAGCAGAGCAACACAAATTTGGACACTGGCTCTGGTAAGCTGACCACGCAGCAGAATCATTGTCTTAGGATGTTAATAGTTTGCACCATGATCTTCCTTGTAGCTACATGGCTTTGTTATAGGTGCAGTGTCCTCATGTAGTCAGGTGACAGAGGGCATCCATGAGCCAAGTTTACAGAGGGTATCCCTGGACACCAAAGAGCCAGCCACTGATTCATTGTGGTGGTCATAAATGGCAGGTATGGAGTGGTAGCCCTTATGGTTCTGGAACATCGCTGCAAAAAGATGTGGAGCCCAAAGAGCCACGTGTATGCAGTGAATGGTTCTTTGAACTACTGGGAATCATGCCAGCCTGGCAAAGTCATGTGTCTGCTCCTCCTGCTTCCCTCTGGAAAGAGAAAAGATGCTGAAGTCTCCTCCTGGCCTATGGGGTCTCTGTCAAGTTTCTGATGCAGTGATGGGCAGCAGTGATGGGCAGCAAACTCTGAATGTTGGTCAAGTCATCTGCTCCTACCTGAAAGGATCCACTTGTACTGAAATTAAGGGTGGCGGTGATGTTGATGGCCACTGATAGCTCCACCTTCTCCTTGCTGGGTGGCTGGAGATTGCGTTGAGGTAAGACATTTCAGTGGCCACCTTTGTGCTGAATTTAAAAAACCTCGATCGTTGCTCCTGGCTGAGGTGGAGGCAGGGCGTTGCTACCTGAAGACCTTTGGTGGTTAGGGCCTTCTGTTGAGAGCCCTCCTCCTCCTTCCTCTCCACACAGTTTCCTCTCTCTGCTGCCAATGCTTCATGTCTTCCCTTATGTTGCAGCCTATGAGGAACTGAAAGCACCTTACTTGCAAGGTGTTTGGCTGTTCCTCTAAATAGTTTGTATGGAGTCCCTCATGCAGCTGTGAGTGTTAACTGACCTGCACAGTCTAAATTGGCAGAAGCTATGACAAGTCAGCCTTAGAAACTATTGGACACTACAGTCTGTTCACTTTTCATGTTCCTGATGTATGGATGGCATGAATGTGCTAGCACCCTTAAAAACATGGTGCTTTGTGCAGGCCATGTCTGTAGGCTTTTGAGGGAGTGAGTTTTTGCAATTTTCATTGTATAGAAAAAGTGCTTCCTGATTTCTCCCACAAGAAGAAATAGCTTCTCTATATCTTTATTGTTTTAAAGCACCTTCGTTTGATCACGCCTCAACAATCTGAACGCAAGGGAGTACAAGTAAATTTTATACAATCCATACTTATCATTTAGCCTGTTCAGTGAAGCCCAGTTTACAGAATGAGTTCTTAAATAGCAGACACATGGCTTTGCCAGGCTGGCAGGATTCCCAGTGGTGAACATAACCATTCACTGAAAACAAGTGGCTCTGGAGGCTCCACATGTTTTTGCAGAGGTGTGCCAGAACCATTGGGCTACCACTCCGTATCTGCTGCCTTTGACCACCACAATGAATCAGAGGCTGGTTGGCGGTGACAAGGGATACCCTCTGGCCCCTTATCAGCATTTGGAAGGCACCTAATATCTGTTCATGATGGCCACTGATTTTTTAGGCGTTCTTAGAGTGCAGAATATTATAGCCTGAAAGTTAATTTTTTTTGCACCTGCTTTATGCCTGTTTGTCTTGATGCAATAACTGTGAGAATTATACAATCATAGGCTTGAATTTCAGGCTTGGCGTGCACGCCAAGTCGGTGGGAGCGGATGTGGCTTTGTAAATGTGATTTCACGCTGGATGGCCAATTAAGGTCCTCCCAGCGTGAAACGCATCTTCTAAATGGTCGGGAAGGGCCGGGCAAGGGCGGGGCCTGTAGGGCGCCGGGTTCAATGGTGACCCGGCAGGCGCTTTAAAACCAGCAGAAGCAGCTCCCTGAAGACTGCCGGGGAGAACCTTTAGATCCAGTACACCAGTATTTAATTCTGGACGTGAATGGCTCTGGACTTTATTGCACAGGCACTAGGTGGATTTTGAGTTCAAGGGGAAGGGTAATTTCAGACATCCGGCATGGAGTTGGCACCCTCGTACGAGGTGGAAGCAGATCTTTGGCAGCCTAGCTGAAGGAGTGTTGGATCAAGATGTCCCTGGTGTCCCTGCCTCCATGAAGGATCCAGAAGCCTGCCTCCACGCCCTCAGCATTCTCCTCACTGGGCTCCTCTTCTGACTCACCACTGGATTCATCCTCTGTGGCCTGTGCAGCTGCCTCAAGATCCTCTTCCTCCAGTGTATCCCCCCTTGCTGGAGCCAGATTATGGAGAGAACAGCATGCAACCACTACTAGTGACACCAGCTCTGGGGGGTATTGTAGTGCAAGGCCCTGAACGGTCCAGACATCGGAAGTGCGTCGTCAGGAGACCTATGGTCCTCTCTCTCACCACCCTTGTGGAGGCATGACTCCTATTATAACACCGCTCTGCCTCTGTTCTTGGGTGGTGGGGAGGTGTCATAAGCCACCTTTTCAAGGATAGCCTTTGTCCCCCAGCAGCCATCCATCCAAGCTGGAGCACTGAATAGCCTTGGCAGAATCTGCTCCTTGTGGTCACAAACTATATGGACGTTCATCGAGTGGAAGCCGTTCCTGTTAATGAAGGCACCCGGCTGACCCACTGGCACCTTGCTGGGCATATTTATGCAGTCAATTGCCCCCTGGACATGGGGGTACCCAGCAATAGCTGCAAAGCCTATGGTTTGCTCAGCCTGATTGGCTCATCCATTTGGAAATGAATAAATGTCTGAACAGAGCATCAGTCACCAGTTTGACGCAACTGTGGACAGTTGATTGGGTTGCTCCACAAAGATTTCCCACTGCAGAGCTGGAGGCATAGAAGTTGAGGGCCACTGTGACCTTCATAGCCACACAAGTGGAGCTGATCTCAGGCCCTATCATCTGACAGATGGAGATCACAGTCTCCCTGGAGAGGCAGAGCCTCCTTTGGCATTGCATCTTGGATATATTAAGGTAGCTGCTTTGCTGCCTGTAAACCCTGGCAGCCGGATAATGGCACCTTCTGTGCCCCTTATGTCTTGGGCTACCTGCTGGCCCTGCTCCCCCTGTGCCTGCGCCTCTCCTCCCGCAGGTCACTCCCCTGGAAGCTGTATAGGGACACATGGCCTTCTCTCCCTTCTGCCCCTCTTTTCCTCCTCAGAGGAGATTCCACCAGCAGAGAGCACAATCCCCATGACCATGGTAACAGAAGGCTGTCTGATACCTGGAAGGATCCACACAGTCAGAATTCTCCAGGGGCCTTGGAGACACCTATGAGTCCTGATACGAAGATTAGAAATGCTAAGACTGAAGCTCAGAACAGAGAATTAGCTGTCAAGTTCAAATAAGCAACCGGCAGCAAACTATCTCCTAAACTACTCACAATGGTAATGTTGCTCACCCTTTTCATCCCACCCTTGGATGAGGTTTTGTTAAAAGTGGGCTGCCCATTTTGCCTGTGCCACAAGCGTGGGCAACATAAAATTGCGAACAATTGCTTTTTTAATGGCCTTAAGTGGCCTTTTAATTGTTGGCGTGCACAGCGCCTGCCAACCTGAAGATTCCGTGCGTGCAGAATGAAGTCGGGATGCTTACCCAACATCATCTCACGCTATTTCACGTCTGTTCAGGTCTGGGTTCCCGCCCACCCTGACCTCTAAGTATTTTTATGCTGGGGCGGGCGAGGCCTCAAATGGGCTGCCCACTCTTGCCCCAGTTGTGACCCTTAGGTGGCCAATTATTGACCACTTAAGGGTAATTTCCTGCCAAGCCTCAATTTTTAGGCTGGTGGGAGGATTTCTCGGGTGTGGGAAAGCCTGAAATGATCGGGTTTAGGCCTTTGGCGGAGGTGGGGGGGCGCCTCCATCAGAAGTCCCCTTCTAACTTAGGGTGCCTTCCCCTTAAGGTCTGGTGGCCGCTGGACCTCCCTATCTCTCTGGCATCTCCCCTGACATTCCAATCCCCCACCACCAACCCTCCCCCAGGCCTTTCCTACCCTCCCGCCCTGAGACTTCAAAAATCACCTTTCCGTGCACTCCCAAGACCTAGGCTCTGTAGGCTTCACGAACTTTCACTTCTGTCCACTGTAGCTTCTGTCCCTTCAGGGACTAGAGGGCTGCCAGCCCATCAGGTTGGCCAGTAGCTCTCTAAGTGAGGGGCAGAAGTCTTGCCTGCAGCCAATTAATGCTCTTTCGACTATGAAATGGCCGAGGAGCAGGCAGTGTTGGCAGAAAATGGTGGGACAGGAAATCCCACCATCCAAAATATCCTGGCAATGGATACAAAATTGTCTGAATGAAAGGAAACAGAGAGTAGTGGTTAATGGATGTTTTTCAGGCTGGAGCAAGATTTGTAGTGGAATTCCCCAGGGTATAATGTTGGGATCCCTGCTTTTCCTGATATATATTAATCACCTTCACCTTGGTGTAGAGGACACAATTTCAAAATTTGCAGATGATATGAAACTTGGGCGTAATCAAAATCATGAGGGATCTGGTCAGAGTACAAGGGAAAAATGTTCCCAGCTGTGAAAGGATCGAGAATGGGAGGACACATATTTGAAGTATTTGGCAAAAGAAGCAAAAGCAATATGAGAAAAATCTTCTTCACACTGCCAGTGGTTTAGGGCTGGAAAGCTATGCCTGAGAGTGTGGTGGAGGCAGGTTTGACCGAAGCATTCAAAAGGGTTATGTGCAAGGTCATGGGGAGAAGGCGGGAGAATGGCACTAAGTGAAATGCTCATTCAGAGAGCTGCTGTGGACATGATGGGCTGAATAGCCTCTTTTTGCTCTGTAACAATTCTGTGATGCTATGAAGTATAGCCAACCTTTCTAGTAGCTCATCTCAATTTTTAGCCCATCCAGTATCTCAACCATCTCCTCTTTCACTATGACTTTGAGATCATCTTCTTCCCTGGTAAAGACAGATGCAAATTACCATTCAGCCACACCCCTTGCCTCCATGAATTTGTCTCATTTTGGTTGGTAATCAGCCACATACCTTCTCTTACTAGATTTTTACTATTTATATGCTATAGAAGACTTTTGGATTCCCTTTCATGTTAGCTGTCAGTCTCTCCTCATTAACTCTCTTTGCCCTTATTTCCTCTTTTACTTCCAATAAAATCTTTCTGTCTTCAGCCTGGTTCTCACTTGCTTTATCAAGTGTCATCTAGTGAACTCTGGCTTTGGTCACCCTACCTTTCCCCTTCCTGAACAAGTACCTAGAATACACCCAAACAATCTTCTCTCTAAATACAGCCATTGTTTGATTACAATTTGCCAGCCAATCTTTCCAATTTATCCAGGACAGGTTCATTCACAATTGGCCCCCTCCAATTAATATTTTTATTCTGGAGTCCTCCTTGTCTATTTCCAAAATGAATCTAAACCTTCTGATACAATGATCACTGTTTCCTAAATGTTCCCCTACGTGACCCACCTCATTTCCCGATCCAGACACAGTACTGTCTCTTTCCTCATTGAGCCTGAAATATACTCATCAAGTAAGTTCTCCTGAACACACTTCAAGAAACCTGCCCCCCCTCTGTCCTTTATACTAGTACTACTCCAGAATATACTAGGATAATTAAAGTCCTCCATTATCACTACTCTATAGTTCTAGCACCTCCCTGCAATTTCCGTCAAATTTGCTCCTCACAGCCTTCCCGGTAGTTGGTAGCCTACATAATACACAAAATAGGGCAAATGGCACCTTTATTGTTTCTGCTGCAGTAACTGGACCTGTTAATAAACTGATACCTAAAGGCTGATTTCAGTAAAGGTCTGAAAGATTTACTTGCGTTACTGAACTCTCCTTGAGAATTGAGTGCATTATAGTATCAAAATAGTCATGTGTCTCTGAGGGCCAGGTTTTGACCATGACAGATAGCCATGGCAAAAATCGTTTGGGCAAAAATCGTGGAAATGACCAAAAATTCTAAGTCCCGCCCCTGAACCTGGCATTTCCCATCTTTGCGGGTGGGCTTCGCACATGTGTGATTCATGGAGGCAGCTGGCCCTTTAAATCACCAGCTGTCACCACAGAACTGGGATTTTGGTAGGCCAGGAGTATGAAACCTGGACTATGCAGATTAGACCAAGTAAGTGCAGGTCTGAATTTGGTTGATTCATTTGTAAAGATAAGGTACCCCTTTGGGTAGTGTCCGGATACCTTTGGAAGAGGTAAGGCATTCTTTGGGAGAGATAAGGCACCCTTTGGGATTGCTAAAATCAAACCTGGGGCGGAATTTTACACCCTTGTGGCAGCGGGTGTTGGGCTGGAAAATGCGGCGAGCAGTTCAAAACTCCATTGTCTTCGACGGGACTGGAAAATTCCGCCAGAGGGAGGGACCGCAAAATTCCACCTGTGCTTATGCATCTTTAACGCACAAACTCATTGGAACTATCAAGCTGTCAAAGAACTGTCCAGCTGTCAAGGAACCTTCCAGCCATTAAACAACTGTCAAGGAAGTGTCAAAGCTGTCAAGGAAGTGTCAAAGGATACTAGGTGAGCTGGCATGGAGGGGTAAGGGCAAAGTGTGGTGGGTGGGGGGATTTGTTGGCATAGGGGTAGGAGAGATCATGAGGAGTGGGTGGGGTCATGGGTTGGCATAGGTTGGCATGGATGGGGCATAGGGAGTGTGTGGGGGTTTAAGGAAATGAGTCCGAGTCTGCACAAGGCAACCTCCGCACTTTTTCTGGGGTCCTTCACCCTGACTCCTATTTCAGCCCACCCACCCCCCACTAGCCTCAACCGACAATCTGACCTGCAGACGGACATTTTTAAAGGTTGGGTTTGCAGAGCTGGGAAATCTCCTGAGTCTGTGCACCCAACCCGGGAACGAAAATCTGGGCCCAAGTCTCTGAAAGACACACCTCATAAGCCTGTTGGAAGATTTCCCATTTTTGTTATGAACAGCAGAATTGGAAACTCATCCCTTTAGAATGCTTTTCCAATTTAATGAGAAATGGTGAATTCAGAAAGCCTTTTTACAATGTCTATGATGTTGCTAACCCACAGTGAACAGAGGAAATCTTGTGTTGATACTTAAACCTATGGATTTATAGACATTCTTTGCACATTTTATGTTATATGATGCCCCTATGAATCACCTTGCTTTTATTACTTTAAAGGTGCTATATAAATACAAGTTGTTGTTATAACTTTAATTTGACTGCAATTGATTACTGTGAGCCGTGACTGGCCATTGGCCTGGAAATTCAGCCATGCAGCACCTGTTTTCAGACAGTAAACAGATATCCAACCTTTTAATATGGCGGGCATGAAGCATATGCTTATTACAAGCCAGAGGAGCATCTCCTGCTATATTGGTATGGGGAGATGGATTGGCATCAGATGTGAATGGTTGGATTATGTTAACAGCAGAATACATTTTGTAACTGAGGTTCCTGCACTTCTTATAAGACCCATTTCTGATTTCCAAACTCCTCAACTCATTCACCATGTGCTGAACTTGCACACATTGTGGCACTAACTAACACAAAGGGCATGTAATTTCTTGAATGTGGAATCAGGACAAGCAGTTCCAACCTCACATTAAAAGAACACTGGCCGCTTTCCCCACCCATTCCCCCACAGCCACTGGTCACCCAACTCCAGGCAGCAAGGCCTGATTACATATCCCTGGGCATCAATTCTACAAACACTCAGTCCAATACCCAGTTGCCCAAGAGCCAATGTGATGCCAGCTGTATCCTGAGCTTCAGTTATGATTCATTGGCAGCTCTGCACAGTTTGTTGATTCCATGGAAATGAGACCTGAGGCCTAATATCAGGGGTGCCTTGGGCTACATCATTCAGGCACTGAACCTGCATCCATTTGCTCCACATGTGCCTAGTAATGACTGTACCTGCATGTCTAGGCCAATATTTGAGTTCATCGCTTTTTAACCTTACCACTGTTAGTAACTGCAGCCATCCACAACAAATTACATTTGTTACAGAACCTTTTAATACGGTAAGCATACCAAGGTGATCATTATCCTCCTGCAACAGTGTGGCTCAGATTAAAAACTCAGCAATGATAGCTAGTTGAACCTGCTGTAACCTGTAATGCACCACTAGCCAAACCCATTTTGCAACCTCTTAAAATGACAGATGTCCTTTCTGATTGCCCAATGGCCTCTATGAACATCTAATTTTTCACTTGAATGGAATTTATGATTTATATGTGCCATTCTATTTACAGCAGCTGTATTACTAAACTAGAACTATAAGTTTCTTTCAATATTATGTCTTAAATAACAGAGCATAGGTTTGTGATTTGAGTCAGAAGAATTCTAAGACTGCTCCAGTTATCCTGTTACAACTCTAATGCCTTTATTGCAGTGATTACAGACTCAGTGCAGAAATTCACAAATGTCCTTTTATATCATTGGGGGTAATTTTAATCTAATTCTCCCAGCAGGAGACTGTTGCCTACTTTACCCCCTGTTTGATTTTATTTTCTATTGATACAAATTTCCCATTGGGAAAGTGAGGTTAAAATTAACCCCAATGCATCAACTGTTTTGATCAAAATATAGTTGTGATATTAAAGTCAAACCAGTGCAGTATACAGTAGACGTAAGAGCATTTATAAAACATTGGTATAATTTTTACCTTTGTTGCCTGGGTGGTAATTGGCCAGACAGCTCTAAGTTTTGTTCCTTTTGTAGAGCAATTTATGGAATATGCAGCAAATGCTAACAAATTGGGAGACTCGCTCAAGGTTATACTGCAGTTTGCTTCCATACCAATGCAGACAGCGGGACCTCTGTTTCAGGTTGATGATCATTTGTTCCATTAGAGCTGAAGGGGTGGTGGGTAGCGGCTTCTCTGCATCTCGGACCAGGTTCTTAACAAGTGTCAGCGGATACTCTTTGTCCCCAACCCATCCTGACACCTCATGGTCTTTAGAGAGGGGATTGAGGACTAGCGCTGAATAAAGGCAGAACAAATGCCAAGAAACTGCGCATAGACTTCCATTATGTGCTGCTACGTGTCATTCCATGCTAGCTGAATGGTGAGTGAGTGGAAGCCCTTGCTGTTGATGTCCTTAAGATGGAACATACAAGACAATGTGGGTCAGTCAATTACGCCCTGCACCAGGGGTAAGTCTGTGAAGCTGGTGAAACAAAGAAGCCTATTTTCCTGACATGCTGCCTGCGTGAGGAAAGTTATGAATCCATATTGATCAGCAAAGATTGCATCTATCACCTACTGATGCAGCAATGCACTGCAAATAGACTGATGTTGGTAATATCACTTTTTGCAGCCTGGAATGACCCAGAGCTTTGGAAATTCAGGGTCACAGGAAAGTTCAGAGCCACAGATAGGGTTGCCAACTCTGGTTGAAGGAATTCTTGGATGTCTGTTCAAATGACAACCGCACCCCCCACCCGTCTCCAACTGCCCACACACCCCCAGACCTGCAGCTATGCCATTGATCACCAAACATGTCCATCCTCACGGAATACCTCCTTCCCAAATCAATTGGAAAGTGAAAAGACTCTTAGACTCTTCAATAGCCAATTAGATGATTCTTGATGATCAGTCAAACAGCCTTTTAACCCATCTCCAACATTTTTATAAACAACAAATAGATGTGCTCAAAGAAAATGAAAATAAGACCATTTTTTATGCCCATGTTATTTCATTTTTCTCCAGTGTCATGTGCATTAGTATGTTGGAGATTAGTCTTTAATTCCTCATAACAGGCAATGAAATACAGAAGAAAAATGCTGAAATCGGAATTAAAAACAGAAAACGCTAGGAATACTCAACAGGTCGGGCAGCATCTGTGGAGAGAGAAAAAGGGCTAATGTTTCAGGTTGATGGCCTTTCCTCAGAACTTGATCAATCTGCAATGTTAACTGTGTGGTCATGGTTGTAGTAAAGAAGCAAATGATATGCCCAGAGTTGCAGTGAATGGAAAAGTAATGAGCAAAAACATGGAAAAGTAACCAGGTGGTGTGGTGAGGGAAGGGGGTGGGGTGGGGGGGGGGGGGGGGGGAGTGGGGGTGGGTGGGTTGTGGAAGTGGTGGATGAGCGGGGGGAATAGAGATTGTTGAACTCACTGTTGTCCCTGGAAGGCCACAAAGTGCTGAGTTGAAAGGTGAGGCGCTGGTCCCTGAGCTTGTGTTGAGCTTCACTGGAACAGTGCAGGCTGAGGACAGAAACGTGAGCATGAGCGCAAGGTGAAGAATTAAAAAGCCAAGCCATTGGAAGATCTTGGTCATGCTTGCAGACTGAGTGGAGGTGTTCTGCAAAGCAGTCGCCTTTTCTGCACTGGTCTCGCCAATGTAGAGGAGACCACATTGTGAGCAGCGAATACAGTATACCAAATTCAAGGAAGTACAAGTAAATCGCTATTTCACCTGTAAGGAATGTGTGGGGCCTTGGACAGTGAGGAGAGAGGAGGTAAAAGGGCAGATGTTACATCTACTGCCTTTATATGGGAAGGTGCTGTGGGAGGGAGACAAGGTATTGGAGGTGACCAGGGTGTCGTGGAGGGAATGGTCTCCTTGGAATGCTGACAGGAGAGGGGAACAGATGTGTTTGATGGTGGAATCATGCTGGATGTGGTGGGAATGGCGGAGAATAATCCATTGGATGCAAAGGCTGTTGGGGGGAAGGTGAGGACAAGGGGAACCCTACTGCAGTTTTGGAAGGGAGGGGAAGGGGTGAAAGCAGAAGTGCGGGAAATGGGTGGTACACGATTGAGGGCCTTGTCAACCATATTGGGGGTTGATGAGGGGGGTGCGTAATCCTTGGTTGAGGAAAAAGGAAGACATTTCAGAAGCACTGTTGTGGATTGGAGGCTGTGCAGACTGTATGCTTTTGATGGACTGATTTATGACTTTGGGAATGCTTTGTGCTGGGGAGTTGGACTTGAATGTTCTGGGTCACAGTTCCAAATGGCTTTAGACTTGTATGTTATCATAACCATGCCTTTCTGAGGCCATCACGGGTTTCTGGGGCAGTCAGGTGTTTGGCTGCAATTGCTCTGATAACATTATGCTCCAACTCCTCCACCTTATTGGATTGATGCTATGTGGACTGCAGCTTCCTTCTTCTGAAGCTCCAGTCCTCTCTGCAGCACCATGTTGTGCAAAGTACAGCACACTGCCACCATTCTAGGCACCATTGCTGGTGCATACTGAAGGGAGGCCCCAGATGAGTCAAGGCTTCTGAATCTCAAGCTAATAGCTTGCTTAATGATCACCCTTGTAGTGATGTAGCTTCTGCTGTACCTCTCGTTGGCATCATTGGTAGGGCTCCTGACAGGTGTCATCAGCCAGTACCTTAGATGGTAACCCTTGGCTCCAAGGTGCCACCCCTTCAAGCTGCTCGGAGGTGTAAACAACTGCGACAGACTTGGCTAGCACAAGATGCAAGAATCATGGCAACATTCAAGAAATCTTGCACACACATGCATGATAAACTGAAGGTGGTTACAAAGGATCTGCACATTCAGGGAATGGAATCGTTTCTGATGAACACTGCAGAGTTATCTGATGGCGCATCGATTGCCAGATGCTTGCAGTCGATGATCTCAAAAACCTGTGGAAATCCAGCCACTGCAGCAAAGGCAAGAACTCTCGGCATTTGTCTGGCCTCATCAGTGTCAAAATGCCCATTTTAAAAATTAATTTATGAGATGTGGGCATCACTGGCTAGGCCAGCATTTATTGCCCATCCCTAATTGTCCTTGAGAAGGTAGTGGTGAGCTGCCTGCATGAACTGAAGTCCATTTGGTGTAGGTACACCCACAGTGCTGTTAGGGAGCGAGTTCCAGAATTTGGACCCAGTGACAGAGAAGAAACAGCAATATATTTCCAAGTCAGGATAGTGTATGGCTTGGAGGGGAACTTCCATATGGTGGTGTTCCCATGCATCTGGTGCCTTTGTCCTTCTAGATGGTAGCAGTCGTGAGTTTGGAAGGTGTTGTTTAAGGAGCCTTGGTGAGTTCCTGAAGTGCATCTTGTAGATGGTATACACTGCTGCCACTGTTCGTTGGTGGTGGAGGGAGTGAATGTTTGTGGATGTGGTGCCAATCAAGCGGGCTGCTTTGTCCTGGACAGTGTCAAGCTTCTTGAGTGTTGTTGGAGCTGCACTCATCTAGGCAAATGGGCAATATTCCATCAGACTCCTGACTTGTGCCTTGTAGATGACTGACAGGCTTTCAGGAGTCAGGAGGTTAGTTACTCGCCACAGGATTCTAAGCCTCTGACCTGCTCTTGTAGCCATAGTATTTATACAACTAGGCCAGGTCAGTTTCTGGTTAATGGTGACCCCTAGAATGGTGATAGTGGGGGATTCAGTGATGGTATTAGCATTGAAGATCAAGGGGCAATGGTTAGATTCTCTTTTGTTGGAGATGTACATTGCCTGGCACTTGTCTGGCATGAATGTTATTTGCCATTTGTCAGCCCAAGCCTGGATATTGTCCAGGTCTTTCTGCATTTGGACATGGACTGCTTCAGTACCTGAGGAGTTCTGAATGGTGCTGAACATTGTGCAATCATCAGCAAACATCCCCACTTCTGACCTTATGATGGAAGGAAGGTCATTGATGACGCAGCTGAAAATGATTGGGCCTAGGACACTAACTTGAAGAACTCCTGTAGTGATGCCCTGGAACTGAGATGATTGACCTCCAACAACCACAACTACCTTCATTTGTGCTAGTTATGACTCCAACCAGTGGGGAGTTTTCCCCCGATTCCCATTGACTTCAGTTTTGCTAGGGCTTCTTGATGCCACATTCGGTCAAATGCGGCCTTGACGTCAAGGGCAGTCACTCTCACCTCACCTCTGGAGTTCAGCTCTTTTGCCCATGTTTGAACATTGGGCAGCCTTGACAAACATGGCATCTGTGAATGGTCTTGTAAGCTGCAGATTGTGCGATACTGCAAATGCCCCAGCTGATGTTTTAAGGAGCCAGAGGCGAAGAAATTCTGGGTTGTGGTAACCTTGACAGCCACTGACAATGCATGCCACCATGCAAATGAGGATGTAAATGTCAGCAACCAGCCGCCCCATGAGTCAAGTCTCCTGAGCTCTGTTCCTTAGTCAAGTTGAGGAAGATGATGCCAGTACACCTAGTTTGGGCAGGGGTGTGGTGGTATTGCCTCCTACATGTTGGGGTCTCTGTCCTGATGAATGGCATGTGACTGCAGAGAAGACAGCTGCTGCTGGAGTTGTTGCTCCTGCTGCTGCTATTGGTGTTGTTGGTCCTACTGTTCCTCTTTAGATCTCAATATAATGGCTGCCTAAGCTGCTTCCATTCTGCAGTGAAGGCTGAGAGCAGTTAACTTATGGTAAATGAGGTGTAATGTAAATCAGGTCACTTCCAAAGAGATGTTCCTGTCCTGTAAATCAGGGAAATCACTCTCAATAAAAAAGTACAAGCCTTTCCCATAGGCATGGCTGCAGTTTTTCAGTTTCACTATTTAAATGCTTTCTAGCATATCAGTTTCATTGACTTCCTGCTGTGCTCTTGACTTGTGCAACCTGGCAAAATGCACACAGCTTGGGAAATCTGTGTGCCGGCTGAGAAAGGTTAAGTTGCCATTAATTGTTATTTAACACCTTGAACTATCTAACCCACTGCCTTCAAGGGGGTTTCCCATTTGCTTCCAAATGAAGTCCTGTTAAATGCGGATGAGAGTGGGAATGTGTCGGGTTCCCTACATGTTGTCATTTGACGGGGCTTTACCCGCTACCCCATACATACCCAGCCCTGACCCTTCACTTTGGGGTACACCCATAGGTCTTTGCATAGTGCCCCAATTCTCAGTATAATTGGTACATAGCAACATGAAAACATACTTAATATGGACGATTCCAATCACCCTGCCTCTTCAAAATTACATTGTAATATCATTGTAATTTGAACATCCAAGTTTTATAAACTGACAATATATATTAGCTTTTTTCTTCATTACAATTCTGCCTTTAAGGCCTTCATGGACAAATGCTGTACATGCTGCATGAAATACAGTAATACATAGCAGCTCATGAAAATACATAAACACTGCATACCTCATCCCAAGAGGTTGCCTGAAATACAGAATTGTTAACCTCACTTGCCTCCAGAGAGTTCTTTTTACCGATCTGATGACAAGCTCCAGAGATATTTATTTTCAGTATGATTCAACAAACTTGAAATTTAAGTCATTTATTGGTAACGTGTGATATGAAAGTGAACTCAGATTAGATCCCTGTAGAATATTTAACAGAACAAGTTAATCCATGATTTCATTTTATAGCATGAAGCTCAATCACGCTTTCAAAGTCACTTCAAAGACTTTAAGAACAATTTCAGGGATACAATGAAATTAAAACTTCGAAGTGCTGCCAGTTTTTTTTTTGTAAAAACAGCATGAGGACTTCATTAAAACTCTGCACTCTGATTTTGCAGTTGTTGGGAAATGTAGTAAATTTCAAAAAGGCTAACAGTTTTAAACCAGTTTGAAACTGCAATGCTTATAATTGTCATCTGAGGGACAATTGTTGAAATATATTTTGATCCAAATTTCTTTGGCTGCAGTAGTGTTGGTTCAGTTTATTATGGTGCTGAGATTCGATTTTCTGCTGAGGATTAAATACTACCATAATCAATTAGCAAGAATTAGTCAGAACTTTCATAGAGGTGCAGAGGGGCCTTAGCAATTTCACACCATCAACTGGCATGCCAATCTGCCAGCACAATCCCACCTCTATCCTATTTTGAGCGAGGCTGCTTTGATTGGTTCACAGCTACCTTCCTCCCATCAGAAAGCCAATTTGGCCTGTTGAGGGCACTCTTCACATGCCAACTATAATGTTCCATATGGCATTGACACACCACCCCCACACCCTCCAACTGAGGCTAAAGCCCATCAGATGGATGGAGAGAATCACCCGGTTGCAGGCCAAGAGGCCAGCAACAGCTCATTTAATTTCACCTTTCCCCCAGAGCTGCAATTGCCAAAGGGCTAAAGCTGCAGCCGTAGGTTATCTGTGGAGGTGTTTTCTCTTACAATGCTGGCCAAGCAGCTGTGGCCACATTTTACTTTTTAAATAGTGAAAAGACTTCAGAAAGCACGTGTATATTGAAGAGCCTACATGGTCACCCATCTACTTCAGTAGCACCTACCTCTGACAGTGAAGCTGCTGAAATTCCATTGCTGGATGGCCTCCTATTGAATCTTCAGATTCTGGAGTCTGCCCGCTGTCCTTAAATGGATGGGATTTCCAGAGGCAAACACTTAATTGGCAGCCTCCTCCAAAATCTCCCTTTGGGTCCTGTTGCCAGCATTTGTACGTTCCTGATCCACGCTTCATTCCATTGATGGGATTGGAACCGGGAACGTAAATCCTTACCATTGACTAAAGCAACAATTATTAATATGTGAACTTGATTAAACTAAACCAACAAGTTAGTTTCTGCAAACTTTTTGTGCATTAAGTATTTGAGCCCTAAAATCACATTGCCATTCTGGAAGAATCCCCTGTAAATCCTGCAGGAGCCCATCAGAATGGCAGCAATTCAGTCAGGGCATAGCATAGAGTTTCTGAGACAATTATGCTATCCCATCAAGGATTCAGAATAATGAGGCCGGAGAATAACTTTCCAGATTTATGTCCCAGAGGCATCAGTGTCAGGATTCTTTCTATTTAGTTAGATATTGGGAGAATGATCGACAAGTTTGTGGATATTACGAAGAGGTGTGAGACTTAGGACTGTAGAGGAGGCTCAATCACGATAAGCAAATCTAGATGTGTTGGAGGATTGGGTCTGTTACTGACAAATTGCATTAAGCTTAGAAAAGTACAGTGTTATGCATGTAGGCAAATCAAATGCTGAAAATACATATACCCTTTAGAGAAATGAACTAAAGCTGGTGGAGAGTGGAAAACATCTTGGGCGTAATAGTACATAGTTCTCCGAAGGGTCATGACCAATGTTGTGAATGATAGCTAAGCAAATAGGATGCTACAGTATATTTACAGGACAATTCACCACAAAATTAAACTTATCTTTTGTTCTTGCATAAGACCTTGGTTATCTTACAATGAATACAATGTTAGTTTTGTTAGAATAGCAGTTAGAATACAATGTTTAGTTTTGATCTCCTCATGTGGCAGGGTGATATTGAGGCTTTGGAAGACCACAAGACTGTTGACATGGTGTGATTGACATAGATGGCTGGTGTGGATCAAACCGGTGCTAACAGCATGGGGTTCGATCTCCATTCCTGCTGAGGTAGACTTGGGACCTGCCCCCTTGCCCTAACTGGTGGAGATCATAGTACTGTGGGTCAGACCTGCCTTCTGACAGAGAACTGAAGAAGAGGGCAAGTGGAACAGATTGTTTGCTTGTGTAGTGATCGCTGATTCATTAATTTCGTCCAAGTTTTCTTCTGATCTTCTGATCCCAGCTATCAAAGAAGTGCACAGTTCAGCTTCCCCTAAGGGACTCTGTGGAGCAGAGTTATGGGAAGAGAGGACTTGTCCCCTTTTTATAGGTAATCTGTTCAGAATTTAAAGGTCCAGTCTTTTAATGAATGTTCATGAGTGGATGAGTGAGTGGGTCAATAGGTGAATGAGTAAATAAGTGAATGCGTAGGCGGGTGAGTGTGTGAGGTTGGTAGGTAGGTGAATGAGTGGGTGAGGTTGGTAGCTGGGTGAAGTAGGTAGGTAGGGAGGTGGGTGCATGGGTAGCTGACTAGGTGAGTGAGGTGTGGTAGGTGGGTTGCGTGGGTTGGAGGATAGATGGGTGAGGTGGGTAGGTAGTTGAGGTGGGCAAGGTGAGTGAGGTGGGTAGGTAATTGAGGCAGGCAAGGTGGGTAGGTTGATGAGGTGGAGGAGTTGATAGTGGGATTGTGTGGATAGTTGTGTCCGGTCAGGTTAGTAATCGGGTTGGGGGGTAGTTGGGTCAGTGGGTAATCAGGTTGGAGAGTAGTTGGTTCTAGTGGGGGAGTAGTCAGATCTGGTTGGGGGGTTAGTCAGATGGTCGTGGGATTGATGGGTAGCTGGGTCTCGTCAGGGGGTTAGTTGGGGAGTCGGGGGTGGGGTAGTCAGGATGGGTTGTGTGATGATCAGGTGGTCAAGGGGTATTCGGGTGGTCGGGGATGATTAAGAGGGTTGCAGGGTATAGTTTGGGGGGGGCGTTGGCAGGGTAGTTGTGTGGTTGGGGAAATTGCTGGGGGGTCGGAGGGATGATTGGGAGTTCCATAGAAGGGTCATGTTGGACTTGAAAGGTTAACTCAGTTTCTCTCTTCACATATGCTGGCAGACCTGCTGAGTTTTTGTTTTCATTTCAGATTTCCAGCAACTGCAGTATTTTTGCTTTTGTTTAGTGTAATGCAAAACTTTCAGAACAGGGACTCTCCACAACCATGGCCTTGTGACTGACATATCCTTCATGGTTTCTACATTTAACCTTGATGACCTCACCAAAGTTGCCCTCATGAATACAATTCTACAGCTTCAGCCTAGCGACATTCTCTTTGCTGTTTCCGACCTCCCACCCAACAATATTTCAGCAGAGTCCAATTCTATTATTCCATTTATCCATTAAATTTTACCAAACCTGCCGTCTTGTTTCTATATTTCCCTCATTCAGATTTATAAATGAACAGAAATGGGGACTATTTTTTGAAAATCCTATACACTCGATACCACCCTGAAGAAATTATGTTTCAAGGCCTCCCTGGCTGCTGGTGTGAATCAAGAATTTAATCTTAACCTGATTTGCAAAATGCTACAAGCCAAATTCTCTGGACAAGTTCTTCATGTCCCAGTAACTTATCCAAAGTAGTAGGGTGGAGTTGGGGAAGAGAGATCCTTGCTGGAAAATATTGCAGCCTGTCCACTGAGCTTGGCCATCTCAAAGCCACTTTCTTGGACTTGTAAAATAAGAGCTATCCTGTGAAAATTAGAAGTTTTTCACACCCAATATGCAGTTCTAAAGAGCTGGATTTAGTAAAGTGACAGGTATCGAAAATGCGGAAATGAATTGTGAAACAGATATGACACACACTTAATCTGGATAACCAAGGGTCTGACAGCACTAATTATGTTCTTTATCTGATATTTTTAGAAGACACTGTGGTTGACTTGCATGCAAAGCAATAGCCAAAATCTCACAGGAAAGATAAAAAATACTTCAAAGGGGTGGAAACTATCAATCTGTTAGCAGAACAGTCAGGTAATTGAGCATTTAACACAAGCCGGAAGAAATGGTCATAGTAACTGTCTATGCCCTTCAGAACAGATGTTCTAACAAGTATCATTCAGCTGTAGGACAATCAATTAGTTTTAGTCTGATACATGTTGTTTAAAATAGAAAAACAAAGAAATCTTATAACCAAGCCATTTTTTTGTGATCTGTAGCCTTCTGTGGTCAGGTTGCTCTGAATTTCTTTAATAGAATCCATATTCCAAGGGCTGGATTGCCGATGGGGTGGGAACTGGTCCAGGGTGATTAGAAAATCACATCCCTGGAGGGTGGCATTGGATGCTTCCGCCTCATGAACGTACTGCAATTTTCAAAAGGAAGGCAGGTGTCTGGAGTCTGCCATGTCTCATAGCAGGGGCAGTCTATGTCACACGGCCTTGTGGCAGGGATGGTTTTGGAGTTGGGGACATGAGACATGACGCCAGTGCCACATGAACAGTTGCTCTGATCAGCCTCTTCAACTGCCTCAGCACTTTCATGTTCAGTGCTGGCTGGGGCCACCAGCTGGGATGCAACTGGCATCCTTTCCATGCATCTCTGTGCCATCAGTGACAACTGAACATTCTATGCGGCAGAGAGTCTCACTCCTTCTGTGCATGTCAGAGTGCAGTTCCTGTACCCACTCGGAATGGTGTTGCATATGTCTCACCATGAGAATGGCCACTCTCTCAATGGAGGAGCTCATGCACTCAAGTACCTGAGATTTGCAGTGCACATGTGCTGCATGGACTCCTCCATTGACTGCCCTTGGCTCTGCAATCCATTAGGAATCTTCAACAGTAGGGATCCCATTTGCCTCTGATGTTCCAGAATGACCTTCCTTGATTGTGACACTCGCGGTCCAGCATCTTCACCCTGCGGAGTATGGCTGTGTCTGTCCTCCGAAGGGGATTGTCCACAGCTGCCTCTACCTCACCCTCCTCCTCCTGCTCGCTCATGATGTGCTGCTCAGCCTGTGCTCTCTGTTCTGAGCTAGATATTGGCCCAACCGAGATGAGTGTGTTTGAGTTGATGGATGGTGTGGTGGTAGGATATGATGGTATAGGTTCTGTGGAGTTTCTCCCTTGCTGAAGAGACCAGCGAAGTCTGCATTGTTCCACTCTGTGGGTCACTGGTTGCAGGCCCTGTAGGAGACAAGTAGAAGGTATTGATGAGAACTCAGACAACATAGCAGATGCATTAGCACAACAAAACCCATAGATAACAACGGTTGACAATCCACAGCACATATTGGGTAGGAGTGTCCTCTATGTCCTCCAACTGAGGGTAGAGCTAACAAATGACCCTGCTCTTTTCGGCTTCCAGCCTCGCCAATCCCCAATAGCCTGCCAAGATGGCAGTGCAGCAAAGCTCTGTGCCGTCCCCTCCATGGCCATGAGTTGGTGCAGGTCTGGCACTCCCATTCCTGTCTGTGCCAGCTCCCAGATGTTGTGAGCTCTCTTTTGCTGCAGGATGATGAGATAATCAAACATGAGTTGACTACACTCCCTCAACTCTCACAGCATGACATTGACTTGAGCTGTTGCGCTCCTCAGTGATGCCCCTTTCTCATTTGCACCCCAAAAATTGGCTTGCACTCAGTGATGTGGCTGGGCACTTGCTCTGACAATGTTAGGAAACACTGTGGACACGCAGTCTGCTGAGCTTGTGAGCATGTTGCTGTGTATAGTGTTAGAGGCCTATCACCCAGGTGCTGCTTGGTACTTACCCTTCCAGGTTTTAGGAGATCATTGGAGTGCTTATGGCATTGAACCCATGTCCTCCTGGACGCACAGTGACTGCTCACTTTCTCCACCACCCTAACAATGCCTTTTTAGTCTTCTGGGGGTATTTTCTCAGCCAGAGGCCAGGATTGAGATCTCTCATCTCTTGGCCACAGCCTCAGTGATGCCCTCTAGGGAGGTATCTGCAAATCTTGGGACAACCCACGTTCATTGCTCCTTCCAGCGCCGGCCTGATCTCAACCAGCTTCCTGTGTAGACATTTCCAAGGGAGCAGCAGGCCCAGCATTGGCTGCTGCTTGCCTTTTCAAAGGGCCCTCCTGTTCTATATTTCGCCTTCAGGCTGCTCCCAGCGCTGTTGGTTGGGTGCTGAACTGGACCAATGAGCTCATTTGCGTTTGAAAGTTATGTCGGCATCTGTGACGCTGACACGAGGCAGGGTGAGGACTCGGAACTGCTCTGGTGAGCAGGTTTCTGACACACAGTTGAATATCCAGTCCCAAGTCTCTGAGCCAAAATGATCATAAATGGGAAGAGAATTTTAACACTGAGCACTGTAACTGATGCCAGTCGTAGGAGATTCATAACATCAGCTTTGCTCCAAGTGTCAGAACAGCGTCAACTAGAACATAAAAATACCAGTGATGTTTCTCAGTACAGATGGCTATGTTGAAATCTCATAAAGAAGCTCTGTTCTTACTGATGCCTCCAATAAATTTAAAACATTGTAACATCTATGCAGCTTATTTTGTTGCAGCCTAGTGATATCTGTTGAAAATAGGACAGAGTTGTGTGATATTTCCTTGGAGAGAGCTCACTCATTTCAGAGGCTCTGAAAGAATGATCTCGTCATCGTTACAACCAATAGTGGTCCTTCAATATAAGATATACTCAACATGACTTGGTTGAGACGGCCTAACCTACCAGGAGGTATGGCAGGAGCGAGAGCCTTTTTTCACATTCAACATGGGAATAAATCCTCTATTGAATTTGGGGCACTAGTTAAAAAGGAAGCTTTGTTACCTGAGTGAAAGGAAATTCCAAAACAACTGCACATAAACATTTGCAATTTGGATGAAGGACTGCCATCTGTTCAACCACATGAGCCTGGGAGTTCACGGATTCCTTCATATAAAACTAGGCTCAGTGTCAAGTGTAATGCTGAGGGATTTTGGTGGGATCATACTGCCAATAATTCCTCATCTTCAGTGTCAAGATGCACTGCAGTGACTCATTAAGCCTCCTTCGACAGCATCTTCTAAACCTGCAGCCTCTACCACCTAGAAGGACAAGGGCAGCAGATGCATGGAAACACCAACACCTGGAAGTTCCCCTCCAAGCCACACAGAATCCTGACTTGGAAATATATCACTGTTCCTTCACTGTCATTGGGTCAAAATCCTGGAACTCCCTCCCTAACAACACTGTGGGTGTAGCTACAGCACATGGACTGCAGCGGTTCAAGAAGGCAGCTCACCTCCACCTTCTCAACGGCAAGCAGGGATGGACAATTAAAATGCTAGCCTAGTCAGCGATGCCCACTCCCATAAATACATTTTTAAAAATTGCTCCACAGTTACATGTCAACACTGCAACTTATGTACGTAAGTAGCTTGTCCCATGAGTTCTGATGTGCCAGGCATGTAACTAGGACAAACCATGGGCTAAATCTTCAGGGCCCCTTGAAGGTGGAATCGAAGTGTGGGACCCGAAAATAGCAGCATTGGGCAGTGCATCAATTTCAACTGATCTTGGCACTAACAAAAAAAATCAGAGCAGGGGGAGGGCAGGAACGGAATCCTCCCCTCCTCCCAATTGAGTCCATTAAATTATTTGAAAATCTTGTTTGAAGCTTGTTGAAGGGGAAGGGTGAGATATTTAATGGGCTGCTGGGATTTCAGGAGATGTCAGTTTCTGAACAGCTGAGGGAAGGCGGGCATACAATGGGGAGTCAATCAAGGCTGGCCCCATAAGTGGGTCAGCAGAGGAAAAGGAGGGGTACTCAGCACCTGGTAGGAAGGTGCCCTTGGTGCTGTGCAAGTGGCAGGTAGACTGGGCACTTGGCTCCAGGCTTTGGAGTAAGTTGTCACCCCATTCCCTACTGGCATCACAGGGGCAAAAGAGCAGGGGGCAAGACTGTCAATCACAATAGGATGGCCACCTGTCTAAAAGGAAGGCTGTTCCTGGCATTGGGTGCACACCTGTCACATTTTGGGTCCAGTGACGATGAGGGGCAATGTACTTTGCAGGAAGAGGGGAGTCCTGGCCATCAGGGACATGCAGGAGAGAAAAGAGTGGCAGAAAGGCAAAGGAGGCTAAACCCTCACCATAGGATCTATTGCCAATGATGGAGCTACCTGGAGATGACTGAAAACTGCTGCAGTAGACTGTGACTTTCCAGGCAGATGGTCACAGACATCTATGTCCTTGTTGCCAAAGATCTCACATCAATGCTATGCATTGCCAGTAGCCGTTAAAGTCACTGTGGCCTTGAACTTTTTCACTTCTGGTTCCTTCAAAGATTCAGCTGCAGATATTAGAGGTATCTCATAAACAGATGCACACCAGTGCATCTCACTGGTAACTGATGCCCTATTTGCCAGAGCTGATCAATACATTCATATCACAACACATACAACCTAGCAAGGATGGTGGACATTGGGTTCCGCCTCTATCGCTGGATTCTATCAGGTACAGGGCATCATCGGTTGCACCCATGTGACCATCAAGGGATGCAGTGACTGGCAGGAAGATCCAACAGGTAGGGCTGTTCCGACTGGTCTGGCACCATAAGAAGAACTTCTTCCATGTGCGCGCTTACTTTCCTGGCAACAACCATGACTCCTTCATCCTCCACCAGTCAGGATTATCTCAGATCTTCACTCCAATGCCCAAAGTGCATAGATGGATCCATGCCAAGGGGCATTACTTGAAGAGATGGCTCCTGACCCCTCTGCTAGAGCTCCCAACAGAGGTGATACAGCCATTGCTATGATCTCAATAGGATAACTATTGAACAAGTCATTGGGCTTTTGATGATGCAATTATGGTGCCTTGGTTGGTCAGATGGTGCCCTCCAATACCCTTCTGAAAGGGTTGTGGTCATTACAATGGTCTGCTTCACTCTCTATTACATGGCCCTCCAGAGAGGTCTTTGGAGACAATAAGGCCCTGGGAGGGGACATCTCATCGGGGGAGCAGCAGGATCAGGAGGTAAGAGAGGCAGAGAAAGAGGCTGCAGAGGGAGATAAAGAGCCTCTGTGGCATGAGGTGATTCCACCTGCCACACTCTGAGAAGAGGACCTCCTCCTCACCCTTGCGGCCTCCAGCATTAGATCCTCATCAGGCCCTTCCCTGGATGCCAGGCCTCTGGTTCTCCTGTGACATCTTGCTTCTCTTTGATAAAGTGGAAGGCTTTGGCACAAACAACAAATCTCTCCCTCAGGACCTGTAAACTCAGTGATGGCTGCCGTAGGAGTATAATTAAATTCATCCAGCCTGCCTCTGTGTCTGGTCCCATTGGCCTAAGTGGACAGGAAACCCATCTCTGTATCAATTAAGGGTTCATTCCCTTGAAAATCTGAACTTTAATAAGTTTCCCACTGCAGGCTGGTTTCTGACCTAAAAACAGACCTAGCTCCTGTTTCCCATCTCCATGATGAAAATTCAGCTCCATGTGTCTCTGTCACCATTGCTATGGTGACGAAAGGTGTGGTGGGTTTTTCAGGGACATTGAAACTTAAATAATTTACAAGAAACCGTTAAATTTAAAATTAATAATTTAACATTGGAAATCCCCATATGTATTTTCTTTCCTCATAAACCCATCCTTATCAGGAGTTTTCCTTTATCCAGGGTTGTAACTTTTATTTGATCCTTAGGTGCCAGGACTTTCCAGCTGCTCTGGATGAATTCTGCATGTGGGACACAAGTATAATGTAGCTGTGATTTTCACCCTGTTCCCTTAGAAGTACAGTTTCCAGACTTTACCACATGACAACCAGTTAGAAAAAGGATCCTTCAACTGACCTGGAGATCTGCCTGTGAAGAAAATCTGGAGAATGTTAGTTTACACCCTTAAATAAGAACTGGTCAGAGAATATACAAATAGCATCGAAACATAAGCAGCAGACAAAAATATATTTTCAAGCCTTTTATGCAGCTTAGGCCATTAAATAAAAGTCCTGCGCTAAAGGTTTGTTAGGGAGGAGGTTTTATGATTCAGAGGTTTGCACTGGGAATGAATGTGTGTTTATGACGTGCTTGGGGACTAAGCTTTATCACTGCAGCTTGGACTACAAGAAGTTTATTAGTAATTTACAAAACAGAAATAACCAATGAACAGATGTGCAAAAATTTAACCAGTAGATTTGAAATCCATTTCAAACTCTATTTGATATGGATGAAAAACAATGATTGTTTGGATATAGTTAATACCACCATTGTTGAGAAATGAATGTTTTTGAATGCATTTGTAATATTACTAAAATGTTACCGTATCATCTTCACTACATAAGACCAACTTAGGATGAGATTTTCTTATTCCTGCTCCTAGACGTATTGGTTGGTTTGGGCACGCCAAATAATAGGAAAAAGGTAGCACACAACTGTTAGGGAGTCAAACCACTTTTCCATCCACTTAAATTAATGGATGGAAAACTGGGTGCACCCAGAGGCCATGGCCTCTGATAAGGATGTGGGCTCCTCCCTCTCCGACTTTCCTGTACTCTTTCTGGTCAGGCCATTCAATAATCCCAGGCATAAGAACATGAAAGTCTGCTTCATATTCTCCAAACAAAAATCTAATAAATTTGGGATCAAAAAATACTGCAAGGGAAAATATTTACAGAGCTATGCAAAATCAGTAGGAGAGTGATATAAATTGGACAGGATCTACAAAAGAGCAGGCATATATACTGTCGGCTGAAATATCTCCTCCTCCGTCATATCATGTTATGATTCTAAAACTTACCAACTTGAGCAGCAACACACTCCAGTTACTCACAAAAAAAAATACTACCACTTTACATGAAAACATACTGCACCACGCTGAATCCTTGTGGAAGGAATTAGAAAATTAAAACTAGTAGCAGGTGTCCTGTGATGTTCCTCACTATTAATCCAGGCATTGCTTTATCCCATTTAGGCTGCAATTTAAATGCAGTGGTTTATCCAGTGTAATAAGCATATTTAGTGAATCAATGATTCAATCTATGCAAGTTAAGCTTTTCTCCACTCGTAAACCTCACATTCTCAGCTATCTACATGATAAAAAGTATATTGAAACCCTTTCTGCCTTTGGTATCTCCCCTATTACCTAAACCCATACCCTCTCTGCATTTTCTTACACTTTTATGAAGTACCTTGGGGCATATTCTAAGGTGCTACATAAATGCAAGTTTTGCATTGTTCTAACTCCCAAAGTGGATTTGCAATGTTTGCTTAAGATGGACATACTTCAGTAATTTTTCATTCCTTAATTCCTGAAACTTTCATCTTTTTATTTACCCAATCAACCAGTGAAGTTTTCTCCTTCTGTCTTTAAATCTCCAAACATGTCATCAATCACCATGATCCAGGCCTAGCCAACTGATTGCAACACCAATGTCTTAAGTCAAAATCAAAATATCTCTTCTTGCACAAAAACAAAAATAGCTGGAAAAACTCAGCAGGTCTGACAGCATCTGCGGAGAGGAAGACAGTTAACGTTTTGAGTCCGTATGACTCTTCATCCATTCTGATGAAGAGTCATATGGACTCGAAACATTAACCGTATTCCTCTCCGCAGATGCTGTCAGACCTGCTGAGTTTTTCCAGCTATTTTTGTTTTTATTTCACATTTCCGGCATCTGCAATATTTTGCTTTTATCTCTTCTTGCATTTGGATCGTTGTGTTGTGGATAGAGGAATATTGCAGGGAAATAATCACTCACCCATATGGAACTCACCTTATCATCCATCCATTTACAAAGCTGTGAAATTTAGTTTAACAGCATACATTTGTAGTCTGATTTACTGGTCCCTGTAAGGTTGTGCTGACATTTTCATACTTAAAATATTATAACCCTTCCAGAAGTTTTTTTTTGGCTTGAAAGATAGAACTCTAATAGGCTTCAAAAGGCAACAAATAGTGTTAGAATCAAAACTTTCTGGGGATGCCCAGAGTTCCTCATGGGAATAAATCTGTTGCCTCCAGCAACATAACCTCTTCAGTAATTCCTAAATCTACAATTTCTGCAAATTAATCTTATATGTTTTTCTGGGGTCTACTGGAATTAAATAAAAACAAAGGAATATTGGCTTAAATTATGACACTCCCACATCCTACTTTAAGCCGAACTCCTCTTCTTCATATGTCATAAGACCTATTTTTGGCTGACCAGCTGATAACTATTGCTCATTTTTTTCATGTGGGTATGTCTGGTTCTATAGTATCCATGATCATGTGATCTGCTTCTGAACAGGTTCGCAGTTCTATTCAGTTCAATTCCTGAACATGTTGCTACAGTAGAGCTGGAAAATTCTGTTGCTGAATTGCATTCTGTAGTACCAGTGAGTTTCATTATTCAATGGGGTTCTAAAGTAACATTCATGCCAATGAGTTCAATCAGTGGACAGTGTACAAGAGATCTGCAAGAGCAAATGACACCTTTATTTTAATCTGAAGTCACTTTGAAACTATAAGCCATTATGGACTAAACCGATTTTACTCAGGAATGAAGAACCTGTACAAAATTGTATGCATTATAAAAATATGCTAAATCAACTTTTCAGTTACGTAGCTGACAAAATTATTTGCCTGCATATGAATGATAAATTATATTTCAATTAATGGCTTGCTATGGCAGCACTAAGTGATGACAATTTGCACACCCCTTTACATAACATTTACCACAGATAGTTTAGAGGACCAGTACTGGGATGCATTCAGCTCAGTCATAACAACATATCCCAAAGGCAGGCAAGCCACAGTATCCAGCTAATTCATTCAAGTAATTATAATACTACTCATATTTCAAAAATACTTTATATCTTGGTGTCAGACATTCTGCCACAATTTGTACTGCACTGCTCCATGTAATAAAGTTTCCCTATTCTTTACACATATGTATCAGAGATTCCTGCAATTCAGTACTTAGCAAATTATTCTGGGTTCTGATGATTTGGCACTAAAACACTAGCTCTAAAACTACTTAAAATATTACTTGAGTCACATTTCACAGAGTACGTTCTTGAGTCAAGCCAATGTTTTGCCTACTAAAAACAAAATTTTGATGCAGCTCTGCTTTTAAAATCACTAAACCATGCACAATTAACATTATTATGAAACAGTGCAATATTAGTACATCATATGAGTGGAATGGGAGAAAAAATATGCCTTTATAAACCTGAGCAAGATATTTGCTTTCTTATGCTGGAGAACGAAAGCCACCCTGTTGAACAGAATTTTCTCTGGAGTTTGTTCAGACAGCTCTCAATATTATCTATGGCAACTTGCACAATTCCATATTGTACCCTCCCCCCACCCCCAGAAAAAGGTATAGTTTTTTTTAAAAAAAAGTTTGATAATCACCAAAAGAGCTGCAGAGAAAAGTCTACAAAACTGTACAGAAATTGATGTGGACTGCACTCTGGTGTGCTGGCAGGTTTGAAAATTCAAAATCCAGGCATTTTTTTTTAAAACAGCTGTTGCAGTACAACTAAAGGGTGATATACAGAACACTACCACATCACTGTATCACTGGTATAACTGGTCTGGTTACCTGTTCATGGTCAAATGCATTTTTTAAAATCTGTTCATATAAAATACAGGAGTATGCTGAATTGCACATTTACCACAGGCCATCATACAAAAATGCCAGTTAATGTCTTTGCTTATTTTTTAAACAGGAATTGGATAAACTGAACAAATATAAAAGTATGCAGGCAGCTAGGCTAAGATGAATGTGAATCAGGAAGGAAAGAGGCAGGGCATTCGGCAAAACTGGCATGCTGGCTAGAAACTTGTCAGCAATAGTATCATCATTCCGCTGCAACAAATGCTTTGGCATCAGTGAGCCACTGGACTGAGCTACATTACATGCAGTCATCTACCATGCTGACTTTCTTAGAAGGAGCGCAATAATGTAATTGTGCTTTCAGGTTCCAGACCTTCAGGCATCCTTAAGAATAAGCTAAAATTGCAAACAAATAAGAAAGCTACAAAAAAAAAAACAAAAGGGAAAAAAATGCTGCATGATTAGAGAACATGGAGAAATTCAAAAATATATGATAATGCTTTGCTCTGGCACTTGTAGACCTTGAAGAGAAGACTATGCTAAAATTCCATTTGTATTCTTTTAAAAAAATATGAGAAGCTATGTCCATAACTTCGGCAAAGGCCAAATCCATGCAAGTCACTGAGGGGCAGGGCAGGACCACCTCAATAATGACATCTTCAGAGCAGAACACGAGACTCCAACCGAAGAGCAGCCACAGAAACGAGTGATGGGTTGTTGTTAGGCCTTTCTCATCATGAAGAACTCAGAGAAGCAGTCACCAAAGTTAAGAGGAGGATGAGAGGAGGAAACACATGAACTCAGAAGAATCTGTGGAAAATAAATCATACCTGATTAGAGTTTGACTCTTTAGGCAGACTAGGTGCATCGTTATGATGTTAGGGTAATAACAAATTGCACTTATATAGTGTCGTTAATGTAGAAACATGTCCCAAGGCAGTTCACAAGGTGTGATCAAATGAAGTAGAGCCCGAGTCGAAGAAGAAGGAGTAACCAAAACTTTGGTTCAAGAGGTGGGTCCTGAGGAGAGTCTTAAAGGGAATTCAGGGAGGTGGTGAATTTTTATGGGAAATTTCAGTGTGAGAGAAGTTAATGCCTGAATGCATCGCCAACAATGATGGAGTGAAGGTCTGGAGGTTAGGATACACAAAATGCTAGAATTGCAGGAATGCAGCTGGTTGGGGTGGGCAGAGGGTTGTTTGACTAAAGGGGGTTACAGAGAAAGGGCTGGTTAAGAACATGAAGGGGTTTAAACATGAAGGTGAGAATTTTAAGTTGGAGACATTCGGGAACGAGGAACCAAGGTACATCCACAAGGTGAAATGTGATGGGTGATTTCACTTGTTGCAGATTAAGACATGGACAGCAGAATTCAAGATAAACTGAAGTTTGGAGAGTTGGCGATCAAAACAGTCAAGCCTGAAGGCATGGATGAGATTTTTAGCAGCACTTGGAATGAAGTGGGGTAGAGGTGGGAGCTGTAATAAAGATAGAAGTAACCCATCTTTATAATGGAGAGGATATGGAATTGGGAACTCAGTTTGGGGTTGAATAAGGCACTAAATTTGAGGGAAGTGTGTTCAACATGAGATAGTGGCTAAGGAGGGGGATGGAACTGGTGATGAGAGTACAGAACCAAAAGTGATGACTTCAGTCTCCTCAATGTTTAACTGGCGAAAACTGGAGCTCACCTAAGACTGTCTGACAAGGCAAAGGCAGTGAAGAGTTCGAGAGAGGGGTAGAAAAAGGTCAGTCAGAGCTACAATTCTTCAATGCTCTAAAAAAGCATGATTATGTATGAATGTTGACTCCAAAACTAGCAACCTCCAAAAAAGGTACAGGTTAGATTTTAAATTTGTCAGAAGAACCAAAGACTAAATTTTTTCAGCAACACCAAGTTCATTATGACGCATGGTGACCAGTTCACTACGCATCTCTCTCAATACATTCACATCATTAGTTTTCTTAAAAAGTTTTCCCTTCCCCTCTTTGTCTTCATATTGTTACCAACAAGCATCCTCTTCCGAAGAAGATTGGCAGGCTCACGGGCTATTTTATGCTCAACATTAATACTACTCTGCTATGGATAGCAATAGATAGGAGTGAGTTGGGCAGGGCTAGATAAGGAGTTCCACTGCCCAAGACCTACACTACTGTCCAACTTCAGAGAAGCCAGTGGAAAAGGGAAGAGAAAAATCTGTAATCAATGACTTAGTTGGTATGAACTGCCCAATGTGATCCTCAGACATATCTATGTGCAAAGTTACAAATTAAATTCCTAATATGTGCTAAATTAGTTTATCTCATCCTTGAAAAACAGTAGGAACATTATAATTGGTCTCAGCATTCCTCAGCTAGTGAGGAAAATAAATCAGCCAGATTTCCTCCTTCTGGTCACCATCTAGTGATTTCTACTGGGACGTTCACAAAGATTGGCATTGATCAAATATAGAATTTGACTTTATTGTGATACTTCCCTTGTCCTGTCCTGTCTGTCCTGTATCACTGGTGGAAAATTTAAGCCCCTCCTGGGAGGTGACAGCAGGTTGGGGTGTTTAGAACAACACATAAAAATCAGGTAGGATGGCAGGTGGCACCATGCCTCTTAAGGGCCTCCCCTCCTCCCACAATTGCTGGTAAAATACCACAGGCTGAGGATGCCCACTGGACATGGCAAAACTGCCAGGTGCACCCTGGTGGGCTGGCTACAGGCTGGAAGGGGCTCCATCCCATTCAGCAGTCTGTGCCCTAAGGAGGGGCTCCCAGTTGAAAAGGCTGCCCTTGCTTGAGTCCCCACCCCTGGCCTCCCAATCGCTGCTCCCTCATCCTCATTGGGGTCACCCTACTTATCTACAATACTGGCCTTCTCCAAGGTTCCTCGTTG
Organism: Carcharodon carcharias; assembly: GCF_017639515.1. Taxonomy (NCBI): domain Eukaryota; kingdom Metazoa; phylum Chordata; class Chondrichthyes; order Lamniformes; family Lamnidae; genus Carcharodon; species Carcharodon carcharias. The sequence goes on from NC_054470.1 coordinate 44,055,800, forward strand.
GGGACTGACTGCAGTCCCAGCAGTGGCCACTGCTGCTAGTGACACTGTTGGGTTTGGGCAGCTGCCAGCCATCCAGTCAGATGACTAGCTTTGGAGGTGGCACTTCTTTCTTCATGGGGGCAGAACCATGACCTCAGAAATTAACTGCCTGATGACCATAAAATCTGGCTGTGGCTTCCTGGCCCAATGGAGGCGGGCTCACCCCAGACTTTTCAGTGGGTAGGGCTACCGTCTTTACGTAAAATCCAGCCCACTAACTCGGTTCCCATTTGAAGAATGTCCACTCAAGTCTCATATGAGAGGGTGAATGGTTTTTGTCCCAGTATGCATCTAATGGGTCTGTGCTTTTAGCAGAAAATTGGATAGAAAAGGAAAATAATAAAAACAATTCTATAAAAAAAATTTAAAAGGATACATGTGTTCAGAATAAAATGCTCCATATCCAGCTTCGGTACAAAGCTACATAAATGTAATAATAATTACAAATTGATATACATAAAGTCAGTAGCTTAAGATCTTGTGTAGTATCTCAAATTAATTTTCAATGATGATGGCAAATGGCGCTCTTTATAAAGAGATTTTTTCTGGGTCTGCCCCCATGTGAGCTACTGCACCAGAGTTCAGTCCCAAGCAATCCCTTGTTAAAATGTCTTAGGCTGTGCATTGAAGCTTCAATGTGACATATTTATCTCAGTTGTCCTGCTGAATGATCAAACTCAAATTGTTTATGATGGGGAGATCTTCTCTCCTCACCAGCTGTGACATCCTGTTTAGTTGAGGCACCTTATGTTCATTCTGGGAGACAAAGCCTTTGTACTTACCACAGGTTTTATTTAAACGTTATCCAGCCTTTGTGTCCACGAGCTGCATCTGAACATTAACTGGTATGGGAGGACCTGCATAACCGCCCTTGGACTGCATTTGGTTCTGAATTGAGCTCACCTACAGATAGAAACAGAAGAGGTCAGATGCAAATTGGCTAGTTTTGACAGCACTTGACCACCACATCTGCCCCTGAATGCTGTAAGAAGATGGCCATTAACAGGCTCACTGAAACTTTCACATACTTCTTACTTAGCAAGTGTTCCATTGTGAGATTGCAAGGGTGATGCTGACAATGACTGACTGCTTTTGTTCCCATCTCATGGTTACGGCTGAAATCAATGGCACAAAGGCTAGAGATTTCATTAACCTCTGCTGAAGTCCTAGAACTTACAATTGGTCGTTTTCAGGCAGAAGATAAATTGAGTGCCTTGAAGCTGATGTATTCTGCAGTGTGCTGAAGGGATAATGTCTGCCTTTCATAAGATTGCTGCACATTATTTGGTGCTTAATTTACCCTTTAAAGATCGAAGGGCTTTTTGACTTCCTCACAAGTGAAAGAATAAATGGAATGCACCTTGTGGGATAATCTGTTTACTTTAAAAGCTGTTATTGTTTATCTCTGAACATATACCACAGGAGATAACCTGCATACATCTAATTAGGTAATTAATTAACCAAGGGGGTTTTATAAATTTATGATTTTGTTATAAATAAGGCCACAAGGTGTAAGTTTTCATTTCTGATCAAGAGACTATCATTTAGAGGGGTACCTTTAGGGAAGAATACATTTTGTAGTTAAATCAGGATTTTCTTTCTCTATGGAGCCATTACATGTAAATATTTGCATTCCACAGCTGAATTATCAAACTTCCCATTGGTTATATCTGCTGAACAGTACTCTAGCTACTTGAGAAGTGCAAAAGAAGCTTTATTACAAGTGTGATGTGATTTCCTATTTTTCTATTATTCCTGCTAACCAAGCTGTGTTTCACAAAACAGAATTGGGCCTGGCCATTATAATTGGCAGCTGTTAAAATCTGTACTAAAGGATTATTAATTTCTCTGCAAAAGAGGAAAAAATCCCAAATCTTAAAACTTTTCTCTTGCTACCCAAGACTTCACAGTAACCATCATAGTCCAGAAGAGGACTAATATTTCATTCCAACTCAATCTATCTGCGCATTAACTATGAGTGTTACAGTGATTACCATCGGATCAGAACCATTCTGTATCCCTTCTTGCATTTAAAAAAACAGTAGTGAGAAATCTCCCTTTTGTGAAAAATCTTGGAGCCTTTTTAAGTCTCCATTTTGCACTCAGAGGATTATCAATACTTTTGCTATTAGTGAGAACCAACGTTTTATAAAGATCATTTTTCCCACTTAATGGACTCAACTGTGCCAAGCACTATTCCCTAAACAAAAGTTCAGGCAGGACAGGTGTTCCCAGGTCTCAGCTTTGGCATTCTGGAATGAGATGTTAGGAGGAGGTGTGCAGAAGCAAGCCTTGGTCAATTTTCCATGAGACTTCTACTCTGTTTTTCCTGACTGCTTCAGGTATGATGGAGAAATCCATATCCTATCACTGCACTCTGGCACAATGCACCGTATCTCCACTTTGGATAGTTGCATAGCCTTAGTATGCCAAAGAATGTTGATAAAATGCTGCACTTTATTTTCTGAGCTTTCAAATTGCATCACAGCCACAGTAAATAAATATTTTACTAAAAAGCTGCAGCCTTCCTAAGGGCCACAATTTTGAATTATGTACCATCAGCAAAACTAAATTACAGTTCAGAAGTTAGTTTGGCTGTGCCTCCTGCTTCAAATTTACTGGCTGTTTTTGTAAGCTTAGGAAATGTTAAATACAAACGTGAAATCCTTGTTGAGACAACACTCAGCTTTTCTGGATTAAAATTGAATCCAGAAAAACTATTTAACGCCAACTTACTGTAAGTTTTTTCCAGAAAGGGAAGAGGGAATGGAGTTACAAATCCAATGGTGGACAGACAGCATTTTCACAAGTTATTTTTCCCACAGCCCTGAAGTAATAAAACCAACCAACGTCACCTCTTTACATGTGTGTCTGGTAAAGAGCAGAGGGCACTGTGTACCATATCCCTGAGCCAGGAAAAACAAAGCAATATTTCTTGAGTGCACAGGGAATGAGATTCTATAGCTCTGTGGGTGTTCATACTTGACTCTTAAGGTCAACGTTTTGGCTCACTTTTTCAAGCATGATTAATATGAGACTATTTTCCTGATCAAAATGAACAATCAACTTGCTGGTTTTTCATTATTCAACCCTTGAAAGTTAATAACTAGTTAGGGGCCACGCAGGAATATTACAATGCACTTCAAAATATGCAAAACGCTTTGCCTGTATTTTCAAAATATCTCAGTTATGCCCTACTGGTGGTCTGACAAGTCAATCAATAAGTTCTGTCAGAAAAGGGAAGCAGGAGTTTTTTTAGTGACTTTAATTTGTACTTTGATAATATTTAAAATGCTTCAGCTACAATACTTACTACAGAGCAAATCCAAAACTTGAATGCTAGAACTGTGACTGAATTTTAGGAGATACCAAAGAAAATTAACTCTAAACAGAATCCTGACATTGTAGTTATCCTAATGTTAATTTTTTGCAGACTTGTTTTAAACTTGACAGCTGATGTACTAATGTACTTCTTCATGATGATTGTTCACCTAGTGTTGATGCCATAAACAGCACATGACTATTTTAGCTGAAACATTTTTTATGGTAAAAGGTTACTGCATCTCCTTGGGGATAGCTCAAAAGTGGCATCGCCAGAGGATTGGAGCAACTGGAACAAATGCTGGCCAAACCTAATGTGAGATTGTTGCTGGCAGGGGAGGAGATATAAATTGAAATTCTTGTACCCTTTCCCTTTTGTCCATAATCAGCGTGTTTTTTTTGGAGAAGATGATCAGTGTGGTTCTTAGCCTCTGCAGTGTGTCATCAATTGAAAGAAACAGCAGCAGACGTTTGTGGGTTTTAATAAAGATTATTTACACATTCAACCCGAAAGTCTAAACGCTATGTCACTCACTCCCACACAGACAAGAAAGGTAGTTAAAGAAACTAGAATACTTTACAAGCTGTAAACCAAAATAATAGTTCATAGTTCACACGTTAGTCTTGTATTAGAAGAGCAGTCGTTGTGGGCCCAAAAAAAGAAAGGAGCCTTTCCCACTCTTGAATTGTAGTTCAGATGGTCCAAAATGCTGAAGTCAGGTATCAGGATTATTGCAGGATTGCATTGAAACATAGAAACTAGGAGCAGGAGTAGGCTGATCATCCAAGTCAACAGCCTGCTCCTGCTTTCTCCCCATATCCTTTGATCCCTTTTGCCCCAATACCTATATCTAACTCCTTCTTGAAAACATACAATGTTTGGCCTCAACTACTTTGTGGTAGTGAATTCCACAGGCTCACCACTCTCTGGGTGAAGAAATTTTTCCTCATCTCAGTCCTAAATGGTCCACCCCGTATCCTCAGACTGTGACCCCTGGCTCTGGACTCCCCCACTGTCGGGAACATCCTTCCTGCATCTACCCTGTCTAGTCCTGTTAGAATTTTATAGGTTTCTATGAGATCCCCCTTCATTCTTCTGAACTCCAGCAATCATAATCCTTATCGACTCAATCTCTCCTCATATGTCTGTCCTGCCATCCCAGGAATCAGTCTGGTAAACCTTCGCTGCACTCGCTTTAGAGCAAGGACATCCTTCCTCAGGTAAAGAGACCAAAATTGCACACAATCTTCCAGGTGTGGTCTCACCAAGGCCTTATATAATTGCAGCAAGATATCCCTGTTCCTGTACTCGAATCCTCTCGCTGTGAAGGCCAACATACCATTTGCCTTCTTTACCGCCTGCTGCACCTGCGTGCTTACCTTCAGCGACTGGTGTACAAGGACACCCAGGTCTCATTGCACATTCCCCTCTCTCAATTTATAGCCATTCAGATAACAATCTGGCTTCCTGTTTTTGCTACCAAAATGGATAACCTCACATTTATCCACATTATACTGCATCTGCCATGCATTTGCCCCCTCACTCAGTCCAAATCACACTGAAGCATCTCTGCATCCTCCTCATAGCTCACCCTCCCACCCAGCTTTGTGTCATCTGCAAATTTGGAGATATTACATTTATTTCCCTCATCTAAATCATTAGTATATATTGTGAATAACTGGGGTCCCAGCACTGATCCCTGTGGTACCCCACTCGTCACTGCCTGCCATTCGATAAAAGATCTGTTTATTCCTACTCTTTGTTTCCTGTCTGCCAACCAGTTTTCTATCCAACTCAATACACTACGTCTGATCCCATGTGCTTTAATTTTACACGCTAATCTCTTATGTGGGACTTTGTCGAAAGCCTTCTGAAAGTCCAAATAAACCACATCCACTGGCTCCTCCTCATCAACTCTACTAGTTACATCCTCGAAAAATTCAAGTAGATTTGTCAAGCATGATTTCCCTTTCACAGATTCATGCTGACTCTGTCCGATTCTGCCACTGTTTTCTATGTGCTCAGCTATTAAATCTTTTATAATGGACTCTAGAATTTTCCCCACTACCGACGTCAGGCTGACTGGTCTATAATTCTCTGTTTTCTCTCTGCCTCCCTTTTAAATAGTGGGATTACATTAGCTACCCTCCAATCTGTTGGAAATGTTCCAGAGTCTATAGAATCTTAGAAGATGACCACCAATGCATCCACTATTTCTAGGGCCACTTCCTTAAAAACTCTGGGATGTAGATTATCAGGCCCCGGGGATTTATCAGCCTCCAATCCCATCAATTTCCCCAACACCATTTCCCTACTAATACTGATTTCTTTCAGTTCCTCCCTCTCACTAAACCCTGTGTTCCCCAACATTTCTGGTATGTTATTAGTGTTCTCCTAAGACAGAACCAAAGTATGTATTTAGTTGGACAGCCATTCCTTTGTTCCCCATTATAAATTCCCCTGTTTCTGACTGTTAGGGATCTACATTTGTCTTCACCAATCTTTTTCTCTTCACATGCCTTTACAGTCAGTTTTTATGTTCCCTGCAAGCTTACTCTCGTAACCTATTTTCCCTTTCTTAGTCAATCCCTTGGTCCTCCTTTGCTGAATTCTAAACTGCTCCCAATCCTCAGGTCTGTTGTTTTTTCTGGCCAATTTGTATGCCCCTTCCTTGCATCTAATACTATCTCTAATTTCCCTTGCAAGCCATGGTTTGGCCACATTTCCTGTTTTACTTTTGTGCCAGACAGGAATAAACAATTGTTGCAGTTCACCCATGCGCTCTTTGAATGTTTGCCATTGCCTATCCACCATCATCCCTTTAAGTAATGTTTCCCAATCCATCATAGCCAGCTCGTGCCTCAAACCATCGTAGTTTCCTTTATTAAGATTCAGGACCCTAGTCTCAGAATCAACTACCTCACTCTCCATCTTGAAGAAGAATTTTACCGTATTACAGTTGCTCATCCCCAAGGGGCCTTGCACAACTAGATTGCCAATTATTCCTTTCTCATTACACAATGCCCAGTCTAAGATGGCCTATTCTCTAGCTGATTCCTCAACGTATTGGTCCAGAAAACTATCCCGTATACACTCCAGGAATTCCTCCTCTACGGTATTGTTACTAACTTGATTTGCTCAATCTATATGCAGGTTAAAGTCACCCATAATTACAGATGTTCCTTTATTGCATGCATCTCTAATTCCCTGTTTAATGCCATTCCCAACATCACCAATACAGTTTGGGGGTCTATATATAACCCCCCTCTAATGTTTTTTGCCCGTTAGTGTTTCTCAGCTCTACCCACACAGATTCCACATCGTCGGAGCTAAAATCTTTCCTCACTATTGCGCCAATTTCCTCTTTAACCAGCAATACAACTCCACCGCCTTTTCCTTTTTGTCTGTCCTTCCTAAATACTGAATATCCCTGGGTATTCAGTTCCCATCCCTGGTCACCCTGCAGCCAAGTCTCCATAATCCCGACTATATCATACCTGTTTATATCTATTTGCGCGGTTAATTCATCCACTTTATTGTGAATGCTCCTTGCGTTAAGGCACAAAGCCCTAAGGCTTGTCTTTTTAACATTACTTGTCCTGTTACCACTATTTTTCACTGAGGCCCTGTTTGATTCTTGCCCTTGATTTCTCTGTCTATCACTTTTCTTATTCCCCTTTCTGGCTTTTGTTCTTATCCTGATCCCCCCCTTCTCTGACTCCTCACATAGGTTCCCATCCCCCTGCCATTTTAGTTAAACCCTCCCCAACCACTCTAGCAAATATTCCCCATAGGACATCAGTCCTGGTCCTGCCCAGGTGTAACCCATCCAGTTTCTACTGGTCCCACCTCCTCCAGAACCGGTCCCAGTGTCCTAGGAATCTGAAACCCTCCCCCTCACACCATCTCTTCAGCCACGTATTCATCCGATATATCCTGCTATTTCTACTCTGACTGGCACGTGGCACTGGTAGTAATCCTGAGATCACTACCTTTGAGGTCCTACTTTTCAACTAACTTCCTAATTCCCTATATTCTGCTTTTAGGACCTCATCCTTTTTTTCACTTATGTCGTTTGTACCAATGTGTACCACGACCACTGGCTGTTTCACCCTCCCCCTTCAGAAGGTCCTGTGGCCATTCTGGGACATCCTTGACCTTAGCACCAGGGAGGCAACATCCTGGAGTCTCATTTGCGGCCACAGAAACGCCTATCTATTCCCCTTACAATTAAAGCCCCAATAATTATTGCATTCCCACACTTTTTACTCCTCCCTGTGCAGCAGACCCAACTGTGGGGCAATGAATTTGGCTGTTGTTGCTTTCCCGAGAGGCCATTCCCCTCAACAGTATATGAAGTGGTATATCTATTTTGAAGGGGAATGGCCACAGGAGATTCCTGCACTGCCTGCCTAGTCCTCTTGCTCTGCCTGGTGGTCACCCATTCCCTTCCTGCCTGTTGACTCAGCCTGCGTGTGACCACCTCTCTATACGTGCTATCCACTTTACTCTCTGCCTCGCAGATCTCCAGTGTCCCCAGCCGCCGCTCCAGCTCGGAAACCTGGGCTTCCAGGAGCTGCAGCTGGAGACACTTCCTGCACACATGCTGGCCCCAGGCACTGGAAATGTTCTCACCCTCCCACATAGAGCAGGAGGTGCACACCAAGGCTTTGAACTCTCCTGCAATGACTTACCCCTTTAAACTAAATTAAATCTTTTGGAAGATACATAATATCAAATAATATCAATTACTCTAGTGCCCTTCTTCCCTGCTCCTTGTTGTTACAGAATATAGCCTTTACAAATGATGAACCACAAGATTAGACCTTAAAAACTATAAGCGATAAAAGTAGTAAATACTTACTTGACTGTACTCACAGTACTCAAAGGATCACCTCATTCCATCCTCACCGAACTCCCTCAATCACCAAACTTCAACTTAAGCACTCTACTGCAGCCCAAAGTCAGCACAGTAAGGTGGCCTGTTTTTATACTCTTTGAAAACCTATTTAAGCCAATTATCCAATTAACAAGTTGTAGCTGCAAGCAGAGCCTGTACAACCCCTGTTTTAAAGTTGGCCTAAAGCTCACCTTCTTCCAACCCAAACAGCAACATTTAGTTAATTACTAAATTAAAGAAACACTACACTTTCGATAGAAATTAACCCTTAATTTCCTTCAGTCACCAAATTCCAACTTAAGCACTCTACTGCAGCCCAAAGCAGCACTCCAGTGCAGACAAAGGAAAAGATTGCCTTGAAAGGATGAACATATAACAGCAGGTCACAAAGCTGGGCACTTGTGGTTTTTGTATCAGGAAATCCAATCTCTTTTCAGATGAACTTGGAGTTTTAGAATCAGACTGGGAAACTTATTTTGGACGTATAGCTTCCATATTCTTAAATGCAAGGATGACATAGCTTTTTGCCGCAGCTGCTGTCTCATTCATTGTTTTCTGCAGACTGCCCAGGTCTTTCTAGGTCTTAAGATAAAAACTCGTTATTTCCTGCCAGTTTTGATCACATGATCAATACTGGTATTATCCACTTAGCTGAAAGCCATTGCTATGCAATGGAGATGATGGATGGGTTCTTCACACTTACTCAGGATGAACTGGTTTCTGTTAGGGTTCCAATTCGGAGACATGGAGCCTGGACTTGTGTTTTGGGTAAATACCCAAACAATAGCAAGTGTGAATTCCACAGATAGTATTCATCTTGATATGTCCATGTCCCCCACTCAGGGTGATGCAATTAGGAACATTCCTGAAACTTCAGATAGTCTGTGTTGAATTGCAAAGGTTGCCTGATGAACTATTAAGATGGCGGCCAAGAGTCAGTGTCCATTTTAAATAAAAGACAGTTCCAGAAACTTCTATAAAGGCACAGGTTCAAAATTTAAGGTTATGAATATGACATGCCTTAACTGGACGTAACAAAAATAAAGATATCATAAAGATTTCATTATCTGGCTGATGCACATAATGAAGTAGTTTATTGTGCACATCATGTATTGCCATTTACGATTCCCAAAGGGATTTCAATGTAGGATGATCAGTATTTCAGTTCCTCATATTTATACATAACATCATTTACAGGAGGAGCAAGCAGTGTTTAATATAAAGCATACCAGTACTAAAAGTAGCCTGAAAAGAGGAAGCATAACTATTATCATGGCAAATAGGATTCAACTGGCAGCTGTAATACCAAAAAAAAACTTGATTTGAGCTCTTTATTTAATAAAAGCCAATCGATGAATATCATAGTTCTCAGCTAACTTGAAGCAAAGAAATTCTAAATTCACCTATAGCACATTCTACTTCCAACACGAGTCAAATTGGTGACAATGAGTCCTATAGCAATCAGGTTGATACCAATTTTCAGGGGTAATATAATTTATACTGAACAGTAGTCCCTCACATCTAGTGTCTGTATGAAACAATTTCATATTCCACTGGTACAAGACAAGACAATCAGCACAACTGTAGCTTAGATCTGCTGTAGTCGCATCAATTTGTTAATCTAGTAGTGCATGACCACCTGAAGAAGTTATTCTCTGTAGCATTTGGCTTTGTACTGTTTGCAAAAATAGATCATTAACTGCCCTTAAACCTGAATTAAAAATCATGAGGCAGTCATATGAACAACTTTTAATTTTAGGATATAATTTTTTTCAGAAAAGAGTTGACTATTCAGGAAAGAGGTGTGGGGATTGTTTGCTCTTTATGTGCACTTTGTATTTATTTATATATATGCACAGAACTGCCCTTTATTAGAAGTCAATTCTGTGCTATCTGTTCCTCCAAAGCCAAACCAGTACAGATAATTTAATAGTTTATCATACTATTTATAAAAAAGTTCTTTTTTTTTAAATAAAGGATTCTTTTTCTCCCTTCCCCTTTTAAACGGTGCCCTTCAGGGACTGATGACATTAATCCCTGTTTGTATCAGTTATAGCTGGGAGGATTGCTCACAGCCTTTATTAACTTTAGGAATTAAATGAGCACTGCAACACACAACGCTGTTCTACATCCCTTTGCGATTACCAATATAGATATTGGCCAAATGCAGCCTTTAGCTCTGGCTGTTGAGTCACATTTCAGCCTTTTTAACTGTAGCCGACAGTAGCCACTGCCTGAGACGTAACTCATAACCAGCTGCCATCAGAAACAAATACAAAGGGTTTTAAGATAACTGTTCAGCCTGAAGTAAAACCACAAAATGAAGCCTGGCCACTGTTTTCATATCCTGTTATTTGAAATGTATGTCGAGAAGCTTTATATTTATCAGGGAGACAGAGAAGGGGTAAATTTTACTTTGATTTTCGGCTTTTTCAGGAGTGTGTCTTCATTTTTTTCCATTTGTGTAATACTGGAAATAGGACTCCATTGAGCACTGGTCTTGTTTGATTCAGACTAAAACCCAACCATCTTTGTTCTAATGGTAAAAGGCTAAATTTGTTGACGCCATAACTCTAGGTGGGGGTGGGTGGTGTAATTCTCACACCAGATCCACAGAAGTATCGTACTGGCTGAACCAAAATGGGAAACTCAGCATTTGGCGGATTGGGGCAATGCAGCCCTATAATTCAGTGTTAAAGCTGGTTTAGGAAAGCTTTGCATACACTGCCTGTGGACAGGAGGCTGGGATATAGACAGTGTCTGTAACTGGAGCGTGGAATAAGTGAGCAGTCCCTCCCTCGTTGTCACTGCAAAACTCTTCATTAGGTTGGTTCCCTCAGTGTTACAGGGGATTGGGTGAGAGGCAGAGTTCCATGTGTGAGAGCAGGGGCGTTATTTTATGATCTACAGCCATGGACTCAGTGGCACCATTTGAGCTTCACATCTAGTGTTCAGATACTGTCAAAGAGGGAGCAGTAGCTTACAGGCACCTTCTAATAATGTTGTCATTGTCTTTGCACATGCGCATTGAAGATTTTCAATTGATGTCAGACGTTGGTGAATATAAAATTCAATCTCCATATATTCTATTTATGTCAAATCTGATAATAATTCAAATCATTTTCCAAATCAGGTGTCACGGACAGAATGTAAGTGCTTTCTTATTTCCTGTAATCAATATGTTTTGTATGGAAAGAGGTGTCTTTCCTTCCCCTTGGAGTGTGTATTCCAATTAAATAGTTCAGCAGCAAGCCTGCATGAGTTTAAAAGAAAAAGCATTATTTATTCTCACACCCCTACCCCAAATTATCGCTACATCACACACTCCATCCCATGCACGACTGGATACAAATAAAGATAGTGCATTTCTACAGATTAAAGTTAATTGAATTTCTGATTTATGATTTCTGGTCTCCCACGTTGCTTCTTGATTGGATTCAATGATTTAAAGTTGAAGTGAGGGTCTTGTAAAGTGAAAGGTTCACAGGTTGCAAGGTTTCTTACAGTCGAATATCTAGGAGCTTGACTCCGGCAAACTTTGAAACTGGAACAGGTTAAGCACTTTGGCTGCTTGATGATTTGCAGTTAATTTCAGAGTCCGGTTCTTAGGCTGGCTGATGACTGATGGTTCTGTGGGGCAACCTCTGAAATCAGCTTTGATCACATGACTGCTGGGTTACACATCTGAGGCTCATCCAGACTTGTTTGGACAGGGGAGGCCATCGTAATACAATAAGAAATCGGTGGTGGAGGGAGTGAATGCTTGTGGATGGGGTGAAAATCAAGCGAGCTGCTTTGTCCTGGATAGTGTTGAGGTTCTTGAGCGTTGTTGGAGCTGCACTCATCCAGGCAAGTGGAGAATATTCCATCTCACTCCTAACTTGTGCTTTGTAGATGTTGGACAGCTTTGGCAAGTCAGGAGGTGAGTTACTTGCCACAGGATTCCTAGCCTCTGACCTACTCTTGCAGCCACAGTATTTATGTGGCTAGTCCATTTCAGTTTCCAGTCAATGGTATCACCAGGATGTTGACAGTGAGGGATTCAACGATGGCAATGCCAATAAATGTCAAAGGCCGATGGTTAGATTCTCTCTGGTTGGAGATGGTCATTACCTGGCACTTGTGTGGTGCGAATGTTACTTGCCACTTGGCAGCCTAAACCTGGATTTTGTCCAGGTCTTGTTGCATTTGAACATGGACAGAATTGCTGCAAAACAGCCATACTGATCCCGAAATGCTATTTTTAAGTGTGGAGATTCATTCCCCCAGAACAGCATTTAAAATATGCATAATTTCCAAAATAATAAAAATGTTATGATATGGCAGTTGGTATATGCCAGGCTGACCAAATCCCACAGCGAAACTTGGTCATACTATCACAATGATTTCTCAATTTGTATTTATTACAAGAAGATTTGTGCACTGAAGTCAGAAGTAACAAGTCCACTAACAACTTTAGAGATTTTAAAGATTAAATTAAAACATTTATTAACCAAAGAAAAGAAAACTTAAACACACAAATGTCTATTACATGGTTACATTTACTTTTATAACAGTTCTTACAAGATTTATACTTAACTAGACTCCCAATTACATACCCCTTTCAGGTAACAGTCCAAAATAGATTATTAATCTATAAAACATCCAGCAAGATTACCACAAACACCCACTGTTGTTGTAAGGGAGGTATTTCACAGCTTCTTTCTCCCTGCCACTGGACAATGGACTTCCAAGGCTTCTAAAAAACCTTGCACTCTGGAACAAGCAGGCGCTGCTCTCCGAGGTGGCTGGAGGCTGCTTCTTCACAAGTTTGTTTCACGCAGTTAAGATCTCACATGGCCACTCCCATACAGCTTTCCACCCTTCTTTAAATATATTTCCTCTTTTTTGATCTGTAAATCCCATCGTTTCCACTTGTCTTTGGAATTTACTTTTCCCAGAATATAAAAATCTTTTATATTGTCATTATGGCCAGCACTTTTGGGAAAAATAAACATAATAACTTTGCCTTATTTGTCAATGTAAACATCTTACTATGTCCCTTTGAAAAGCCACCACCTCTCCACTTATCAAAAAATGCAAATTCCATTTTACTTAGCTCGCCATTAGCATTTCAAATACTTGTTTTTACACTTGACCCCTTTGATGATTCAAACCTTGCAGTCTAACAGTCTGAAGTTTACTTAAATTATTCACATGCACAGGAGCTTACACACAAACATAAGCCTGCTTTAAATTATCCCACCATAATATCAGGAAAAATATGCTAGTCCCTTTACACCTCCATCCTTATGGAAAAGTGAACCAACATAAAGACAGTTTCATTTCCTCAACCCATTTTGCATTTCCTATACCTATTTATATACACAAAATTATTACACTGCCAGGTACATGCATTAATAATATATACAAGCCCTTGTATCAACAGAGATGATTTCAGTTCAGTGCCTATGTTTCAAATGTCCAATCTCCTTTGAACTTTAAACTCTTGACAACGCATCCGCAATTAAATTTTCTCGTCCAGCCACATGTATAATCTGTAAATTGAACAGTTGCAGTAATATATTCCATTTGAACAGTCTGGCATTCCGGTCTTTGTCCAGAAATTTTAAAGGATTGTTGTCTGTAAAAACAATTGTTTCCGAAGAATCGCTTGCAACATAAACTTCAAAATGCTGCAACCCTAACATCAGACCTAGGGTCTCTTTTTCAATGATTGAGTATCTTTTCTGTACATTCAGCTTCTGTGAAAAATATCCTACTGGTTTTCAATTCCTGTTTCATCTTGCAACAACACAGCACCAATGCCCAATCACTTGCATCAATTGCCAACTTAAACTGCTTGGCATAATTAGATGCTGCCAAAACTGGTGAAGTAGTCAACACAGCTTTTAAACTGTCAAATGCATTCTGACACTCCTGTGTCCACTGAAGTTTTTTTAGTAGTTCAGTCAATGGAGCAACCACACTGCTAAAATTTGGTAAAATCCACTCATGCCTAGAAATCTCAAAACTTCCTGTTTTGCTGTAGGCACTGGGAAATTTATGATGGCTTTCACTTTCACATTTTTGGGGCCACCTTACCATGTCCTAAATGTGTAACTTGTGCTTTTGCAAATTCACTCTTAGCCAAGTTAACCACCAAATTAGTTTCTTGCATGTTTGACTGAAAACTACCAAGTTGCCGATATAAACAGCACAATTGCTCAGTCCTGCAATTACTTTGTTTGTCAGCCTTTGAATTGTTCCTGGCGCATTCTTCATACCAAATGGCTTAATTTTAAATTGATATAGCCCATCTGATGTTACAAAAGCCGATATCACTTTTGCTCTCTCCGATAACGGTACTTGCCAATATCCTCGCAGCAAGTCAACCTTTGTGATAAATTTTGATTGTCCCACTTTCTCAATACGATCTTCCAACCGCGGAAAAGGATATGAATGCGCTTTTGTCACTGTGTTTACTTTTCAATAATCTACAGTGTCTTTGTGTTCCATTCAGTTTTGGCACCATCACAATAGGTAAACTCCAGTTACTGCAACTAACCTCTATGATGTCATTTTGAAGCAGGTGTACTATTAGTACCTCCTTCTGGTAATCTTTCCTGTCAAGAGTACTTTTTAAGCATATTTACATGACACAGCCTCTGCTCCTTACTTCTATCTAGAGTATTTATTAAATAATTTACTTCACTCAGTCTCTTTTCAATCATATAAGGCCCACTAAACCTTCCCTTTAATGGTTCCCCTGACACTGACAACAAGATTAATAACTTTTCTCCAGCTACAAAACTATGAGCTTTTACCCTCTTCTCTGTACTTGTCTTCATCACCTGCTGTGATATCGTTAAATGTTCCTTAGCTAACTCACATGTTCTGTTCAATTTTTCTCTGAATTTCTTCACATAATCCAGGAGAGCAGTTTCTGAACTCCGGTCCACTAGTTTCTCCTGAATCAACTTAAGTGGTCCCCTTACTTATTGACCATAGGCTAATTCAAAGGACTAAATCCTGTCAATTTGTTCGGGGCATTCTTAATAGCAAAGGACAAGAATGGAATCCCTCCATCCCAGTCCTGTGCGTAGTCTTGACTATAAGCTCTCATCATAGTTTTTAAAGTTTGATACCTTCTCTCTAAAAGCACCTTGTGATTCAGGGTAATAAGCTGATGACTTAAACTGCTTTATTTCTAGGCTGTTCATTGTTTCCTTAAACAGCTGTGGCATGAAATTTGACCCCAGATCCGACTTTATTTCTTTTGGCTACCCATATCTTGAACATGGTCAACTCCTCTACAATTCTCTTTGCTGTAATACTTCGTAAAGGTTTCGCTTCTAGAAATCTTGTAGACAATCCATGATTGTCAGCAAGTACTGATTTCCACTTTTTATCTTAGGGAGGGTACTACACAATCAAACAGGACCCTAGTAAAAGGTTCCTCAAATGCTGGAATTAGAATTAAAGGTGCAGGCTTAATCACTGCTTGAGGTTTCCCGTCACCTGACATGTGTGACATGTTCTACAGAATTTGACTACATCTTTATGCATCCTGGCCAATAGAAATATTTTTGTATTTTCGCCTGAATTTTTCAAATTCCTAAATGTCCAGCTATTGGAATTTCATGAGCTATTCTCAATATTTCATTTCTGTATCAAGATGGTGTAATTATTTGATGTACTACTACCCACTTCTCATCTGCTGGAACATGAGACAGTCTCCATTTCCTCATTAACACTTTTAAGGTAATAACATTCTGGAATATATCCTGCCTCTGTTTCTGAATAAGCTGTCTGATATTACTTCTTTATTCGTGAATTCTTCGGTTGTAGCTCTACCAATTTCACTGAAGTAAACACTTACACCTCATTCTCTTCAACCATCTCTTCCTGAACAGCATTTTCAAAGACAGATCCAGCTAATAGGATGTCAGCATCCTTTCCCTGTTTTTTAGATTCTTCCTCTTCCTGTTTCAACCCGAGTGTGAGATCTTGTTACTACACAATCTGGAAACAATCCAGGATGCTCTTTTTGCAACATCGCTGTTGATTGCACCCTCACAGGCTGCTTGACTAGAGTAGGCATCATCAACATCTGTGACCCAGCTATATCATTATCTGGGATAAATTGAACACCTGCAGTGGGCAAATTTTCCACTACTCCAACAGTCACCTCACTTGTTTTCAACTTACTTTTAAAATTTACCTTCCACAATGGAATAGGTTTAGCAACTCCATTAATTCCACTTATTACTACTTGTTCCTGCAATACCCCCTCTGGACAACAAATAGTACTATCCCATAACATTAAGGGCTGACTAGTCCCCATGTCTCTTAAAATTTTAATATATTTGCCTGCTCCACCCTGTACACATGTAACTGCTCTGGCAATTCCATTAACTTAGCTTAGTTACTTTTTGTAAATCAATCAGAGTTATACCTTCTACTGTCAGAAAAGTCTGAGCAATTCTGGAAGCCATATTTGCAGTCTAACCATTATAAAATCCCTTAATACCAACTCCTGAGTTCAATGTTCTTCTCATACCCGTTGCCTTAGGATTCACCAACTAAAAGTCAATCAAGGAATTTTAAAAATCCTGCAAAGAACCCCAGTTTTGTTATGAAGTGGAAGGTGGTATGTGCTAGGCTGATCAAATCACAGAGGGAAACTTGGCCACTCTATTACAATGATTTTGCAATTTGTTTTTATTACAAGAAGGTTTATGCACTGAAGTCAGAAGTAACAAGCCCATTACCACCTTTTGAGATTTTAAAGATTAAATTAAAACATTTATTAACAAAAGAAAACTTAAACACACAAAATTTCTGTTACACAGTTACATTTAGTTTTATAACATTTCCCACAAGATTTATACGTAACTAGACACCCAACTATACACCCCTTTCAGATAACAGTCCAAAATAGATTATTAATTTATAAAACATCCACAAGATTACCACAAACACCCACTGTTGTTGTAAGGGAGGTATTTCACAGCTTCTTTCTCCCTCTAACTGGGCAATGGACTTCCAAGGCTTCTAAAAAACCTCGCACTCTGGAACAAGCAGGCGCTGCTCTCTGAGGTGGCTGGAGGCTGCTTCTTCACAAGCCTTTTTCACACATTTAAAGATCTCACATGGCTACCCCCATACAGTTTTCCATCCTTTTTGATTTGTAAATCCCATTGTTTCCACTTGTCTTTGGAATTTACTTTTCCCAGAATATAAAAATCTTTTATGTTGTCATTATGGCCAACACTTTTGGGAAAAAAATAAATGTAACAACTTTGCCTTAATTATCTTGCCAATTGTAAACATCTTACCATGTCCCTTTGAAAAGCCACCAACCTCTCCACTTACCTAAAATGCAAAGTTAATTTTAATTAGCTCGTCCTTCAGTATTTCAAATACCTGTTTTTTACACTTGACCCCTTTGATGATTCAAACTTTGCAGTCTAACAGTCTGTAGTTTACTTAAATTATTCACATGCACAGGAACATTCACACAAACAAGCCTGCTTTAAATTATCCCACCATAATAGTTCCTTTACAAATAAAAATTAGTTTATTTGCTTTAAAGTATATAATATTTGATCTCCTCCATCAATCCAATGTGTAAGTCCCAATCTTTGTTTTGCTTTCTGTACACGAATAAAACGTTAATTATAATCCATGCTTTTTACCTCCTGCTTTTGAGAATATTTCAATCTGATTGGCTGATCAGCCTGCTTGTTTCCTGCACTGTTGTTGGATGCCGCAAGTGGCACAAAATTCAAAGTTACATTAGAATAGAGGATGTCTAAGCTCGAGAGCTTGCTAAAACTTTGTGGGTATTTTTTCTTGAAGTCAGCAGTGAGTGCTGAGCCTTTGTCACTGACTGTAAAACATGTGTTGTAATTGATAAAAACAGTGGTGTGTTCGTATGAAATTCTTTGGTCCACTATTTTCATAAAAGCAATAATCCAATTAGGATAAACATATTTATGCCTTCATTAAAATAGCCTTGATCTTATTATAGCATTAAACTGAACTTCATCCCATTATGCAGAATTTCATCCCAATTATTAGGGGAAAGCAGAGTTGCTAAATCTTTTGCCTTGAATGCAACTGAGCAATGTAAATCTGAAGGGCCCCTAGTTTGACTCCTGGTTTGCAGTAACTTCATTGGTCATTCCTGGGAAATGGTAGGGTAATAGAATTATCCTCAGTGGCCCTGAGCAAGGAATTTGACTGTTAATCACTGTACAGTGACCCCTGAAAGTGATGGATAAGGGAAACGGAGCAGTGGCAGGCAAATGGTGAACAGTCTTGAGGGGCTGAATGTCCCATTCCCTTTCCGATGATGGTTGGTGAGAATAGGATCAGATTTGGCTATGACAGACATCTGTCAGCACTCACATATGAAGAAAGGGAAAACAGTGAATTACTGTAGAGGTGACAGTGCTTATGGGGAACATATGCCCAGAATAAGTCTATGCCATCAGGTAGGAGAAAATTGGAAGGGAGAAAAGGAAGGGAGAAAAGGAAGGGACAAAAATAAAATACCAAAAGATGGTTATATTAAGGACTGTTCAGCCCAAAGCCAAAACTATCCAATCTGCTTTTACAACATTACTTCAAAAGGTAACTGTGCGTACTCACGGAGTTCATTCCACTATTGAAAACATCTCCTGATCCTACATGGGCCGTATGAACAAAGTTTGTCGGCTCTCCTATCATGCTCCGGTCTATCCGCCGTCGCCTTTTCTAAAACAGAAGAGAGGGTCATCAGAATTCTTTCCCAATTACACAACTTGGAGAACAAAAAAAAATTACATTAACAAGAACATTGCTTCGGTTCCATTAAAAGGATAGCTACTGTACTTGCTTCCATCAGGCAGAAACATTGAGACCTTCTCAACACCCTGATGAATGTGTGCAAGTGTGTCTGATACTCAGTTCAAATTCCACACCGTTGTGGAAACCAAAGCGCTAGCAAACCTAACTTTGCCTCGCTAATGGCTTCCGTTTTAACCACAACAGCACATTGTTTGTGTGGTTTGCACCCAACAGATACATGCTACAAGTTTATTAATGCATAAGTCAGTACAGTACAGGGCGTTTGAGACGTGATCGCTTGTCACAGAACTGCAAGATAGAAGCCCAAATTTTTACTTGGAGTCCATTCAGGACAAAAGCAGGTCTGACAGCATCTGTGGAGAGAAAGACAGCATTAACGTTTCAAGTCCAGATAACTCTTCTTCGGATTCTTCTCCAGTCATCTGGACTTGAAACGTTAACTCTGTCTTTCTCTCCACAGATGCTCTCAGACCTGCTGAGTTTTTCCAGCAATTTTTGTTTTTGTTTCAGATTTCCAGCATCCGCAGTACTTTGCTTTTATGCCCATTCAGGACAGCTGGGAAAGCGCTATCGGAAGTTGAGTGTGATGCTTGAACCAGCCTCCTGGCCCCCATTTTAATTGTTCAGAACCGTCTCTCCTCCACTCCCCTGGCACTGAAGTCGACAGGAAGGACACAAAGCTGGTGGGAGGAGCCAGACTCCACTAGTAACCATGGAAATGGTCCCTCGGCATAATGTTAGTACCGGTGAGAAGGGGCTTCCTAACAGACACCGATGCTGGAAGGGAAAGAGAAGGCCAGGGTTGAGAAGCTTGCGAGGCCAGTACTCCTGCTCCTCAGAGAATTTAGCATGAAGCATTTACATTTGCCTCTTCTGACCACACCGTTCCCTCTCACCAAATTTCACTGAGGCATTAGTGCAGTGTGGGTCTCCTGATATCTACAGTTAAAATCGTGGTATGACAGTCATTACATTATTGGGCCTCGACTTCAGCATGTTAAGAAAACCCACCTGTGCCCGAATGGCGGGGGGCGGGGTGGGGGAAGGGTGAGGAATGCATTACTCCACACACCACCATCTTAATGTCCCACTAATCCTGTTCACGCCAGCCAAGTTGTGTTAAATCAGGGCTATAAGGACTAATTATGATAATGAAATTCTAAATCTACCTTTAAATGTTTCACAGTCAACTGCTGACAAACAGTTACGCACTTTATATTGCTTCCTACCATCGGTCAGGCAACATTTCCCCGTGATTCTCCAGCGTGTTATCTGTGGTTTAGTTGGTAGCATGCTCACCTATGAGTCAGAATGTTCTTGGTTCAATTCCTTCTCTAGGGGGTGAATTTTATGGGGGTGGCGGGCATATTGCTCGCAACACAGCCACACTGCCAGTAAAAGTGTTGGTCTTAAGCCTACCACTTTTAAGAAGGGCTGCCCCATAGCAATAATATGCCGGGTGTTTTTTTTTGGGGGGGAGGGGGGGGCGGCTGTGGTGGCGGCCTTAAAAAGGTAAATGTGGGATTTCCACCCCTTGGGCACAGGAAATACTGCCCTCAAGAGCTGCCAGCCAGCAACTGAGTAGATCCAGTGGAACCAGATCGCAGTAGTGGCCACTGTTGGGACTACAAGGTAGTCCCAAGGAAGACGACAACATACCTACCAGACTTAGGTAGCGTTGAAGAGTGACAGTATTCTGTTGGTACCACTGGAATTCTGACCCAGCTTTCTGGGTTGGGGTTCATACTGAATGGTGGATTCCTAACAGCATTGCTGCCAAGAGGGAGCATGTCACTGCCTGGCTGTGACATAGGTAGAGAAATCTTTACAGCAATACTTGGGATTTCTGATTAGCAGGGCTATGAACACAAAAGCTTTATAAATCACTCTAAATTGTTGAACTGTGCTTAACTTTTACAGACGACAGATTGTTTCATGCATACAGCATAAACTGTACAATATCTGACATGTAAAATACACCTTTTGTTGGATTTAACAGGCTTAGTTGGTGTATTGTGTTGGCCCCAACAGCCACACAGTTAAATCGATGGCCCAGTGCAGCACTGAGCCATCTAAACCAGGAAGACTTAATTCCCAGTCAGCACTGAGCTAATTGATCTCAGACAAAATTGCGGAACTGGTACAACAACTAGCCTCAGCAGGCCTACTGAGGGAAAAGCTAAATTCCTGTTTGTAATTGCTATTTATTAACGGCTGCCAGAAAGGCTCGAGTGTCCAGACACTTGGGGGAGATGCCACAATGCTTTCGCACTTGTGTATTACAGCATGGATCCAGCTCTTCAGGAGAGAAGGGAAAAAGAACCTACGAACAAGGGACAAAAAGAAGTGTAAAAAGCCCACATGATTACTTCCCTGCTGCACACCCGGAATTACCACAGCAAAGCACATTTACCTTAGTAGGCAATCTACAGTTGAACTGCTACAGTTTATTCAACTATGTCTTAACAGACAAATCATAAACTCTGTCAAAACTTGTGCAAATGCAGTACAGATGACAAGCTTGTGTATAGGCCTTTAATTATGGACTGAAGAATTCCAGATGGATTTTTCTTTTTAAATACAGAAACACTAACCCAGAAAAGTAAAGTGCAACTACTTATTGCATGTGGAAATATGTATTTATTTGGATTCTGTTTAGCCTGTGGATTCCATTCACAAATGATATCATAACAGAGGATCTCCTTACAACCACAATATTATTTCCTATCCTTTCCTCCGTGAATTTTGTAGTAAAAGTCTTGAAAAGTAGAAAGACTTTTTTCAGTTCTCTGTAACATCATCATGCAGGAAAGTTAGTGGTGCATATGAATTTAACGTATCTGAACAAAAATATTCTGTGTCAGAATATTCAGATAAAGGTGCAAATTGAAATGCCAATAATATGGATGCATTGCCAAAAACTGGCTTACGCTCAATGAGTCCTTGCCCTTCCAGGTAGGCTTGCCATTTCAAGATATGCAAATCCACAACAAAACTGTTTTTGTGAGGTAATAATTAACCAAAATAGAAGATTTCCTTTGTCCTCTATTTATACCAAAACTGAGGCTAGAGTTTCTGCTAGAAACATTAGGGTAATTCAGATGGAATTAGCTAAATCAGCGCAAAATATTGCGGAATTTTAAACTTAAGTTACACCCCAAACCACTTATATTTGTGTTTCCCATGGTCTCTTACACCAGTTTAAAATTAAATTAACCTGGGTCAGGTCCCACTCCCAAAATTGGCCACACCCCTGTTGCGATATCACTTAGAGAATATGCAAATGATGGACGTGTCATCGAGGAACCAGGGTGTAAAGCAGCAGGCTGCTGTTAGCATTGGTGGTGGCTGCTATTGTATGTTGTATCCCTAGAGTAGGTGTATTTGTTGAACTCTCTGGAACATGTATATATATATATTAGTTCTAGTCTTCGAATAAATTGAACCTACTTATAGTTTACCAATGCTGTGTGTGTGACTGGTGAGTTTGTGCAAAGAAGCCAGAAACACAACAACTCGCAGATCGACATTACGATATTCTGCCAACTGTGATAGTTCAGTGAGGCTCTTCAAATTGTGCTCATTTTTTTCTTTTTTAGGCATATAAACAGTAGCAAAACTTTGTAAGAATGCATTTTCATGTCAAAAAAATTACATATTTACCAAGAAACTGACAAGCACACGCCAATGAAAGTATTAAATGATTCAATATTTCTAAAAAAATTTATTTTCAGTGAATTTAAATATGGTTACTCACCTTCACATTCTTATTAAAAAAGCTTATTTGCTTATAAACCCATCTTCAGCTGTATTAATAAAACTACCAGGTTACCAATCTTAAATACACCAAGGAATATAACTTTAATGGAAAAAAAACAATTACTCAATATGTGCTGATTCATGGGAGATTTGCTCTGAGGCTGAAGCCGACTGTTCACAACCCTTGGTATCATACGTGACCTCAAGACGAGCTTCAAATCACGTCTGTACCATCGCTAAAACTACTTACATACACCTCTGTAATATTACCCAACTCTGCCCTGTCGCAGTTCATCTTCTGTTGATACCCTCATCCATGCCTTTGTTACCTCAAGACTTGACTATTCTATGAATTTATGACAGCCTCATGCTCTATCTTCCATAAACTTGAGGTAATCCAAACTCTGCTGTCTGTGTCCTAATTGTAGCAAAGTCCATTCATCCATCACCCTTGTGCTCACTGATGCAATTGGCTCCTGGTTAAGCAGTGTTTAGATTTTAAAATTCTCATCCTTGTTTTCAAATTCCTTCATGGCCTCGCCCTTCTCTATCCCTATAATCTCCTCCAGCTCTGCAACCTGCTGAGATATCTGTACTCCTCTGATTTTGGCCTCTTGAGCACACCAATTTTAATCACTCCACCACTGACAGCCTGCTCCCTAAGTTCTGGAATTCCCTCCCTACACCTCTCCATCTCACTTTCCTCCTTTAAGACATTCTTGAAAGCCAATGCCTTTGACCAAACCTTTGGTCACATGCCCCAATATCTCATGTGGTTAGGTGGTTTATTTTGTTTAGTAGTCCCTTCTAAAGTACCTTGGAACATTTTATTACACTAAAGATAAGTTGGTTGTTATTGCTGGTGATTATGCAAATACATTTTAGTGGAAACTTGAAATGTAACCTAATCAATGCAATTTCTAGTGCACTTTGGGTGCAATTTCACAACTGCGCCTAAAACAGAAATTCTACCCCTCGTCCTTGAAAGGCAGTTACAATTTTACTATAAAAAGTGACACAGGAACTAAATCTATCTGGGTACTTGGGCTGGCCACAGCAGATCTTTGTCCTTCCCTCCTGTGACCAGATGGCAAGTCGAGATTATGATCATTTTTGTAAAAAACACTTTTTCACCAATTGTATTCTCGTGTTGGTTGTGACTCGGTGCAATACTTACTTGCAAGATACATGAGGGCCCCACCCTCTCCTTTGCTGTATGTATCGTGAAATCTGCACCCTTGCTGGCTGGGAAGTGAGTACACATTTATTTAGTCAGGAGCATGAAACAATTGGATTCCTGTCAGATTATTTGACAAAGATTAGATAAAACCAATTGATACAATTAAGAGTGACAAAGTGACAAGACAGGAAGATAAACACAACTCATCCAGCCCATCCAAGTTTGCATACTTTTAATAGAATCATTTTGTTTTTAAAAGTAGTAAAAATACTTGAGTGAACAAGTAAATACTCAAGGTCCTTTGTGGCATGTGGTGTGGTGCTCAGGCTAGGTTTTTGTGCTGAGCACTGATAATACATCTGTTGGTCCCATGGACAGTCAATCTATAATATCACATGGAGCAATGTTCACTGGATTCCAATAGAGAACAAGCTGTTCTATGATTTTAAAATTCTTACCCTTGTTTTCAAATCCCTCCATGGTCTCCCCTCTGTTGGCCTCTGAACCTCCACCAGCCCTAGAACCCTCTGAGAGGCCTGCAGCCCACCAATTCTGGTCTCTTGTGTAGTTTAAATCGCTTGGTCGTTAGAACGCATGCCTTTATATACAAGATAAAAGCAAAAAACTGCGGATGCTGGAAATCCAAAACAAAAACAAAAATACCTGGAAAAACTCAGCAGGTCTGGCAGCATCTGCGGAGAGGAGCACAGTTAACATTTCGAGTCCGCATGACTCTTCAACAGAACTAAGGAAAAATAGAAAAGGGGTGAAATATAAGCTGGTTTTGGGTGGGGGGGCGGGGTAGGACAAGAAGAGCTGGATAGAGGGCCAGTGATAGGTGGAGATAACTAAAAGGTGTCACAGACAAAAGGACAAAGAGGTGTTGAAGGTGGTGATATTATCTAAAGCAATGTGCTAATTAAGGGTAGAAAACAGGACGAGCAAGATACAAATAGCCCTAGTGGGGGTGGGGTGGAGTGAAGGAATCGAAAAAGGCTAAAAGGTAGAGATAAAACAATGAATGGAAATACATTTAAAAATAATGGAAAGAGGTGGGAAAAGAAAAAATCTATATAAATTATTGGAAAAAACAAAAAGGAGGGGGAAAATCGGAAAGGGGGTGGGGATGGAGGAGAGAGTTCATGATCTAAAATTGTTGAACTCAATATTCAGTCCGGAAGGTGGCATCACTTTCTCTCAGTTCCTTCTCCTCCATCGCATCTGTTCTGATGATTCCACTTTCAAAAACAGTTCTTCTGACATGTCTTCTTCCTTCCTTAACCGAGGTTTTCCACCCACGGTGGTTGACAGGGCCCTCAACTGTGTCCGGCCCCTCTCCTGCGCATCTGCCCTCACACCTTCTTCTCCCTCCTAGGCTGTAAAGTGCCTAGTCGGAAGATGAGGTGCTGTTCCACCAGTTTGCGTTGAGCTTCACTGGAACAATGCAGCAAGCCAAGGACGGACATGTGGGCTTGAGAGCAGGGTGGAGTGTTGAAATGGCAAGCGACAGGGAGGTCTGGGTAATGCTTGTGGACAGACCGAAGGTGTTCTGCAAAGTGGTCACCTAGTCTGCGTTTGGTCTCTCCAATGTAGACTAGGGAGCAACGAATGCAGTAGACTAAGTTGAGGGAAGTGCAAGTGAAATGCTGCTTCACTTGAAAGGAATGTTTGGGCCCTTGGACGGTGAGGAGAGGGGAAGTAAAGGGGCAGGTGTTGCACCTTCTGCAGTTGCATGGGAAGGTGCCATGGGAAGGGTTGAGGTGTAGGGGGTGATGGAGGAGTGGACCAGGGTGTCACAGAGGGAACAATCCCTATGGAATGCCGCCGGAGGGGGGGTCGGGGATGAAGGGAAGATGTGTTTGGTGGTGGCATCATGCTGGAGTTGGCGGAAATGGCGGAGGATGATCCTTTGAATGTGGAGGCTGATGGGGTGATAAGTGAGGACAAGGGGGACCCTATCATGTTTCTGGGAAGGAGAAGAAGGTGTGAAGGCAGATGTGCGAGAGATAGGCCGGACACAGTTGAGGGCCCTGTCAACCACCGTGGGTGGAAAACCTCGGTTAAGGAAGGAGGAAGACATGTCAGAGGAACTGTTTTTGAAGGTGGCATCACTTTCTCTCAGTTCCTTCTCCTCCATCGCATCTGTTCTGATGATTCCACTTTCAAAAACAGTTCTTCTGACATGTCTTCTTCCTTCCTTAACCGAGGTTTTCCACCCACGGTGGTTGACAGGGCCCTCAACTGTGTCCGGCCCCTCTCCTGCGCATCTGCCCTCATACCTTCTTCTCCCTCCCAGAAACATAATAGGGTCTCCCGTGTCCTCACTTATCACCCCACCAGCCTCCGCATTCAAAGGATCATCCTCCGCCATTTCCACCAACTCCAGCATGATGCCACCACCAAACACATCTTCCCTTCACCCCCCCCCCCCAATGGCATTCCATAGGGATCATTCCCTCCGTGACGCCCTGGTCCACTTCTCCATCACCCCCTACTCCTCAACCCCCTCCCACGGCACCTTCCCATACAACCGCAGAAGGTGCAACACCTGCCTCTTTACTTCCACTCTCCTCACCGTCCAAGGGCCCAAACACTCCTTTCAAGTGAAGCAACATTTCACTTGCACTTCCCTCAACTTAGTCTACTGCATTCGTTGCTCCCAATGCAGTTTCCTCTACATTGGAGAGACCAAACGCAGACTAGGTGACCGCTTTGCAGAACACCTTCGGTCTGTCCACAAGCATTACCCAGAACTCCCTGTCACTTGCCATTTCAACACTCCACCCCGCTCTCATGCCCACATGTCCGTCCTTGGCTTGCTGCATTGTTCTGGTGAAGCTCAACGCAAACTGGAGGAACAGCACCTTATCTTCTGTCTAGGCACTTTACAGCCTTCCAGACTGAATATTGAGTTCAACAATTTTAGATCATGAACTCTCTCCTCCATCCCCACCCCCTTTCCAATTTTCCCCTTCTTTGTTTTTTCCAATAATTTATATAGATTTTTCTTTCCCACCTATTTCCATATTTTTAAATGTATTTCCATCCACTGTTTTATCTCTACCTTTTAGCCTTTTTTGATTCCTTCACTCCACCCCACCTCCAGTAGAGATATCTGTACCTTGCTCATCCTGTTTTCTACCCTTAATTAGCACATTGCTTTAGATAATGTCACCACCTTCAACACCTCTTTGTCCTTTTGGTTATCTCCAGATATCGCTGGCCCTCTATCCAGCTCTTCTTGTCCCACCCCCCCTTCCCTTAAACCAGCTTATATTTTACCTCTTTTCTATTTTTTCTTAGTTCTGTTGAAGAGTCATATGGACTTGAAACATTAAATGTGTTCCTCTCCACAGATGCTGCCAGACCTGCTGAGTTTTTCCAGGTTTTTTTTTTGTTTTGCCTTTATATACACATGCTTTAAGCGGTGGAATTCACTCCCTAAAGCTTTCCACCTCTCTACCCCTCTATCCTCCTTTAAGAAGCTTCTTAAAACCTACCTCTCTGTCAAGCTTTTAGTCACCTAATATCTCCTCATGTTGCTCAGTGTCAAATTTTGTTTTATAACACTCTTATCAAGTGCGTTGGTGTATTTTATGTGTTTTACTACATTAAAAGGTGCTACATGAAGTGAGTTCTGATTGTTATTAGAACCTGAATGGCAGTATACTTGGCCACCAGCTTTAGCAAAAACCAGTATTGAATTTCCTCCTATTAGCAGCATCTATTCACCAGCATCAAATCAACCCAAGCACAGGGCATCAATATTACCATACGTTTCAGCACTGCACACCAATCTTATATCAGGCTTTTATCATTAGACTACTGCCAGGAAGACACACACCTTACAAGCGAAACTGCCATATAAAGTGGACAAAACTCTCTATTATAAGTTGGTTAGCCATTGAAACAAAGTGAATTCACATTTCTTTCCTATGGAAACACCTTGGGTGAAATTCTTATGGAGATTACGGTGTGAGACTACAGTGTGATTGATGGTCTTCCTACACCTTTACTTTTTCCAGGGTTTTGCAGCATAAGCACTCCTCACTGCAAAAGAATTAGTCAAACTTCCTAGTGGCAGAGACGCAACAATGCTAAAAGACAGCTGTCTGTGAGCGGTTACGCAATGTGGTCTCAGGATGGGTACTTCAATGCAGAAAATGTTATTTCTAATATATAAACAGTGCAGATAATCAGGAGAATGTTGAAAGCATTCATGATGTTCATTGAAAAAAAATCACAGAACCAGTGTGGACTTTCAAGGCAAGCAAATTGGTCAGAATACTCACCCATTTCAACAGCTATGCAAGGTAAGTATTTAGCAGAATGGTCAAATTTAATAAGTATGGCACCTCTGATGTCATTTCCACTGCTGTTTCTAATATCTTTATCATTTTTTCCAAAACTGCTTTTGATGCTATTCTCTTTATTATTGCTTTATCAGTTTCCACACACTATTTAAACTCAGTTTAAACACATGCCTCGAGTCAAACATCTTCAAAATGCTTTATTTAATAGAGGACTGCAGAAAATTAATGATCGGTTTCAATAAGGCTGTTCACAGCAACACAAGAGAAAAACCTTAGAGTTAGTGAATGATAGTCCCGAGGTGTATCAGGCTAATAGAAAATATTAGGAATGATCTCCATTATCCAAAACGTGCAGGTTTAAGCTGCAGGGAAGCTCAGGGTGCTGCGCTGCAGAATAATTTCTTGAAGTAGAAACATAAATGGGAGTTCTCTGCTTGCATGAAGTTTTTACATCTTTCCAATTTTTGACAGTAAATTTTTTTTACACAAGTTGCATTTACAATACTGGCAGAGTTTTGCACTGAAGCAGTAGATAGCACCTTATTTAAATATGGCTAATAGATGTACACAACACTGGAGGCATATTTCAAGTGTCCATTGAACGGACAATGAAGGAAGGCGCAGGGGTGCTGACTCCCTCTGAAATATTCTGGCGCGCACTTCAATGGCTTCTTTTAAAGATGGACTGAGAAAAATCTGAAAAATGTGAAATATGTTTGGAGGTACAGGCCAATATAGGGGGAACACAGGTGAACCCCTTCATTCCCTAGTCAACAAGCTAGTGTATCCCTTTAATGCTTCACCAAGAACAGCAGGATTTTTTGGATGGTAAGGTTTCCCCACCATTAATTGGCTAAGGGTGAGAATTCCATCCCTACCTGGGCAGGAAGTTCCGCCTTAAGGAACTGCTGGCCAATCCAATTAGCTGGCAGCTCTGTTGTCCCAGGTTCAAGCAGTGCCCATTGCTGGGACACAAGCAGTCCCCAAAGAAATGGAGCTAATGGTGGCCAAACTAAAGATAAGTCAGGGTATTGGCAGGGCCAGGTCTATGGGCCCCAATGAGGGGGGGTGGGTGGGTGGAGTGAGGGGGTATGAGGGCTGGGTTTGACAGGCTGGTGGAGGGGAGGGGTGGCAGTTAAAAGGGAGGGGGATATGACCTATGGGGGAGGGGGAGGATGCCTCCAATAGGCACAGAGAACCCCAAAGAAGGTACCCCACCCCCACCCCTTGCCTGACACCAGTCGACACAGCTAAAGCTGCTAGGTTACCCATCTTGTGTGGGCCTCCCCCTGCTGCAGGTAACGTATTGGCAGAGGTGGGATGAGGCACTTATGTGGCTATTAATTGGGTGGTGGTTGGACTGTATTTTATTAGCCCCTTGCAGGAATTTTAGAGAAACCACCGTGGTCACCCTCTGAATATATTCAGCATTATGGATCAGTTAAAATGACTAACAAGCCTAGTTGTTAATGAGTAGCTTCTCTGCCCTCGTATGTCTTCTAGAGTGTGGAAGGTGTGAAGCTGTTACTGACACTATGCAATGTATAAAGAGTCAAGGACACTGTGCACTGAAGATTACCTCAACTCTGACACTTATTGCCACAGATCATTTTGCTGAGCACAGTATTTACCTCTGTATGGAATGTCCCTAAATGTATTTTACTCGTGTTGATGAGGTCAACATGTAACAAAAGCATTGATGTTCTGGAGATTCTTCTTCCTGTTTAATTCAAATAGTGAGTGGAACTTCTCAAAGTACGCATGTCGGTGTTTGCCTCACTGTGGTTTTTATGGTTTTGACACAAGGGACAATGCAATGAAAGACAAAAAGAAAAAGAATCCCTTTTTATACACTCACTAAACTACAATTACAAGCAACCTCCAGAAACAGCTTTTCAAACAGTGGCTTGTTATGATCCTGGACCAGATTCCCAAATAAAAACAGAATTACTTGGAAAAACTCAGCAGGTCTGGCAGCATCGGCAGAGAAGAAAAGAGTTGATGTTTCGAGTCTTCATGACCCTTCAACAGAACTAGGTGAATCCAAGGAAAGGGGTGAAATATAAGCTGGTTTAAGATGTGTGTGGGCGGGGTGGGGGGGGGGGGGGGGGGAAGGGTGGGGTTTGGGTGGGGGGAGAGAAGTGGAGGGGGGTTGGTTGTAGGGACAAGCAAGCAGTGATAGGAGCAGATCATCAAAAGATGTCATAGACAAAAGAACACAGAGGTGTTGAAGTTGGTGATATTATCTAAACAAATGTGCTAATTAAGAATGGATGGTAGGGCACTCAAGGTATAGCTCTAGTGGGGGTGGGGGAGCATAAAAGATTTAAAAATATTTAAAAATAATGGAAATAGGTGGGCAAAGAAAAATCTATATAATTTATTGGAAAAAAACAAAAGGAAGGGGGAAGAAACAGAAAGGGGGTGGAGATGGAGGAGGGAGTTCAAGACCTAAAGTTGTTGAATTCAATATTCAGTCCAGAAGGCTGTAAAGTGCCTAGTCGGAAGATGAGGTGCTGTTCCTCCAGTTTGCATTGCGCTTCACTGGAACAATGCAGCAAGCCAAGGACAGACATGTGGGCAAGAGAGCAGGGTGGAGTGTTAAAATGGCAAGCGACAGGGAGGTTTGGGTCATTCTTGCGGACAGACCGCAGGTGTTCTGCAAAGTGGTCGCCCAGTTTACGTTTGGTCTCTCCAATGTAGAGGAGACCGCATTGGGAGCAACGAATGCAGTAGACTAAGTTGGGGGAAATGCAAGTGAAATGCTGCTTCACTTGAAAGGAGTGTTTGGGCCCTTGGATGGTGAGGAGAGAGGAAGTGAAGGGGCAGGTGTTACACCTTTTGCGTGGGCATTGGGAGGTTGGTTCTGGTTGAAGGGTCATGAGGACTTGAAACGTCAACTCTTTTTTTCTCTGCCGATGCTGCCAGACCTGCTGGGTTTTTCCAGGTAATTCTGTTATTGTTTTGGATTTCCAGCATCCGCAGTTTTTTGTTTTTATTCCAGATTCCCAAATGTTCAGTATGATCCGGTTAAGGACCAGTAACTTTTTGTTTAAAGTAGACAAAGTTTGAAATTCAAGACACTTGCTAAGAGAAAAAAGTCACAAGAACCAATATCTATCTTATAGCCTAACATTCAGGGTTAATATGAAATACATGTGAATTAACAGGCAAACTGTGGGCAAAGACACCACATTGCACAATAAATGCAACCAAGAAAGATTCCACTGATTTCTCAACAACCCACCCTGATGTCAATAAACATAATCAGCCAATCTCATTAAAACTTTTGTCTCTTTCATGAGAGGTTCCAG
This sequence comes from Carcharodon carcharias, assembly GCF_017639515.1. Taxonomy (NCBI): domain Eukaryota; kingdom Metazoa; phylum Chordata; class Chondrichthyes; order Lamniformes; family Lamnidae; genus Carcharodon; species Carcharodon carcharias. Next base: position 44,087,463 of record NC_054470.1, read on the forward strand.
TCTTCGCCTTTGAAGATCTTGCCTTGGAATCCTCTCCAAAGTCCGCTCCAACTCGGACAGCCTCATCAACGGCCCACCTGGTAGAGTTTGAATCTCATCTCCCAAGACTCCCTTCCCCGGATTCCTGAGTCTGCACTCCAACACCAACACATAAGCACAACTTCAGCTCTTCAGTTGTGCCAAGCAAAACACTACTGCTTCAAAGGGGTACCTTAACCCCAAAGGCCCACAGCACAGAGTCACAAAACTTCTGTTGCTTTCTTAGATGTTCAGGACTTCTCCTGAGCCCCCACTGCTTAAAGCCTGCCAACCGCAGCCCTTGTTCTGATCAGAGCTTCTTTTTCTTCTCCTCTCTTTTTCTTCTTAAATGGGACCTCTCCAGGACTTGCTTTGGGAATTCTCACTGCCACTTGCCTGGGACTGTTCGCTGCTCCCTGGTCACATGATCTGGTTTTCATGCAGTGATCTTTTTGAGCCGGCGCATTGGGCCTGTCCTCAGTCCAAAGAACTACAAAATGCTATCTGGTGCACACGCCACCCGCTCCCAGAATGTGTTGGAACTCCCAAGGCCTGTCAGAACTTGGAATTCCTGGCCTCCGCTCGCTGATAAGGTAAGTTGGGATTTTGCATCAAGCTCTATTTACTTCCCACCAAATAACCCAGCTTTGAGCAGATTGCACTGGATAATAATACCAACTGATAAGTTCTGGGGATACGGCAGGAAGCAAGAATCATTTTACTATGTTTTCGCAACATTCATATATGTATGATGTTCACACTGAAGAAATCCACAATGAGCTTTGCGGCGCCTTCAGTAATTTATGTCTTAAAAATACAATGAAACATTCCCATACTTTTCTTACTCCATCTTGACTCAGCATCTGGGTTGGTCTCCTCCCTTTCTGTGGGAAACTATTGAGCCTTACACTGTTAGCCCTCCCCCTGCTTTGGATCAATATCAATGGTGGAAGCAAACGGATTTTCAATGGCTCCATAGCTCAGTTGTTCAGTGTGGCAGCTCCAGGCACCAGGCCCTTATCATTTATTTCATAACAGTCTGGTCATTTGGCTGTTGAACTAGGCAATGAGAAAACATTTGCTCCACAAGCTAGTGGACAATCTTCACAGGCGTAGAGAAGCAGTGGAAAGTTAATACAATGGAGTTTTTCATGTTTAGACAGTACCAGGTACATTTTATTATTGGTTTTCCAATTGGGAAAGAGGGGAAACTGTGTTCACGAGCACTCCATATTCAATGGAAGTCTCACAAGTGAGATTGTGATCCCCGTTCCTAGGGCAGTGATTTTGTGACTGCATGTAATAGTACCTCGCCATAATTCTGATATAGTTTTAGAGCATAGAATGCTTTACTGCAGGAAGTGGTTGAAGCAGGGACCACTGAATCTTTTAGTGAAAAATTAAAAGCAAATATAAATGAGTCAAAAGAAGATACAGGGCTATGTGGAACAGTTCAGGGCAGTGGGATTCTTTTAGATTGCACTATCAAAGAGCCAGCATTGACAAGATGTGTTTAATGCCTTTTATCAGGGCTATGAACTTTGTTGCTTCAAAGGCTGTCTTTGCAAAAATAGGAATTCTTCCCAAATCTCTCAGCCAGGCGCACAGAGAAAGCGAAATAGAACAAAAACAGGAACAGAGAAATAGAGACTCAGAAAAGCAGCGAATAAGAACGACACATTAATGCCCTTTTATTGTATCTTACAGATCATTTGATGATTGCAATTTGCCACTTTTAAACATGCTTATGTTTTTAGTAGGAGGCAATGTCCCTGATACATGGCTTGTGACTGAAAATCTCTCATCCAAGATCTGTCCAATGTTAACAGTTCTAATGAAACCAAGCTGGACACTGCAGTGTGCATCCTTGGGCTACTACAACGCTGGTAACTTCTAAACATCAACGTATTGTGCTCAACATGCTTATACACATACACAGCATGAGCTAGGATTTTATATTGCCGCTGGGGAAGGGAGTTCCACAGCATTTCTACAGTTACACAAACCTCAAATAGGAATACAATTATTCAGTGTGGTTCAAGTCTGAGGCCACCATGCTGAAACTGTAAGAGCTCTGATCAGGCTGTGACTTGAATATTGTATTCAGTTCTGATTATAGAGACACAAGTGAGATTACCCAAGTTTAGAAGTGGTGCAGAGAGGGGCCACAAGACTTTGTTCCTCTAAACACAGCCCTCTGGCACTAGTGAAGGTTAGAAAAACTGGGACTTTTCAGTCTGGAAAGGAGACAAAGTTTTAGAGGATCTTATAGATTTATACCAAGTGAAATACAGAAGGTTAACCATGAGCACTATTTCAAGTTAAAGGTCCTTTGGACTAAAGGTCAAAATGACATTGGAACAAACTGATTAAAAACCAAATTTAGAACCAAGGTTAGAAACATTTCTTTGTGGAAAGTGTGATTAATACCAAAAAGAGTTCTCCAGTTGGATATAGGTAAGCAAAGGCAAAAGCTTAACTCATTTAAAAGGCAGAGTGATGTTTTAATGGCGTGGGTTCACAAGTTTCTGTAGGAGCATGAGCTTGATGGGCCAAATGGACTTCCTCATTTATACTAATCTTTGTAAACGTTTGTCACAGTTATACGTTTCAAAGAGACAGAGTCATAATCCCACTCCTACTTAAGTGCTGTTTTAAATCAACTCCTTTCAGAGTCGGCCCCTTGATAGCTCACTAAGTTCCTAAGCCTTTCAGAGCAGAAAGATTCCAGGTTTGATTCCAGACTGTGCCAAGTTAGTCTAAGACAGGCAGTGATAGGAATGTTCAATGCCCTAAGGGTTAGAAAGAGAAGTCAGCCAGGGTTCCCGTTTTTTTAATTCGTTCATGGGATGTGGGCATTGTTGGCTAGGCCAGTATTTATTGCCTTGCCCTGTTCAGAGAGTATTTAAGAGTCAACCACATTGCTGTGGGTCTGGATTCACATGTAGGGCAGCAGATTTTCTTCCCCATAGGGCATTAATGAACCAGATTTTTTTTACGACAACCAGCAATGGTTTTGTACTCACCATCAGACTTTTAATTCCAGATTTTTATTGAATTCAAATTTCACCATCTGCCATGGAGGGATTTAAACCCAGGTCCCCAGAGAATTACCCTGAGTCTTCTGGAATACTAGTCTACTGACAACACCACTATGCCCTGTTCCCGATCATCTTATCACAGTAAGGAGCTAACACTTCTAAAAGAGCTGGAGAAGGCCCAGAACTGGTGAGAAAGTAAGATTCTGTACCCCTGCCCACCCACCCTCATATATATTGTACAATTTATCCCTTTCATAATGTTACAATAAAATAGAGTTTCTTTCGGTCTACCCTCACTGTGCGCATGTTGGTGTTTTGCTTCATAAGATTCACATAACTATTTAATTTTATTTCTGGGAGACTCCTATGTTCCCACACTAGCTGCCAAGCCTGTAAGTGTGCTGTTCTGAAGCTTAACATAATGTTTTTCTGTAAAAAAAAACTCTGATTTATGTTGACCCTGGGAGATGTATATGTGTCATTTAGATTTATATTAACTTTGTGAGGGGCCTGCATTTTCTTCCAGCTGAAGCAGGTATAAATATGTGGTGCCCTGTTTCACAGCAGATGCTTGAAAACAATAAAATCACTCAAGTACTTGATGAGATTCAGCTATTTTCAAAATGAAACAGTGGAAATGGTCGGGGTGGGGGTGGGGTTGGGGGTGGGAAATCCCTCTAGGCATGGAATGTGTTTAATGGATTTATCTGCATACTTTATGTATGAGAAACAAAGCAAAAAGGGAAGGCCAAGAGAGCAAATTCTTGCCCCAATTTTTGGGACTTAATAGATAGTGATAACGCGGCTATATACAAGACAGGTCACAGCCAGCAATGAAATTTAGCATGATAAATATGTCCATAAGGACACTGGATAAATCAAAAAAGTGATTTTTGGCTCCATAGGATAAGCTTAGCAATGGAAACGGAGCCTTGAAAAATCAGTCCTTGTCACTGTGAGGAGAGAAAGTTTTCCAGTACCTCAGCATCAGGCAATGAGTAGCTACTGCCTGTACACAGGGTTTCTGTGTATAATTTAAATAAATTGAGAACACGCTGACAAGCAATTGTCAACCATTTCATACAGGAAGCTAAGGAGGCTTGTTAAGTACTATTAAACAGTCTTTAACATAGCTCCATAAACAGCAGCAGGAGTCTCACTTTTCATGGGATGGAACTTTGGGATTGGGCTTTCTTTTGAAATAGGAAAATGTCCTTGGCCATCAATCCGTTTATGTATTTAGATGGGTGGGGGTGGGGGTGAGGACTGCTTAAACATTACTGCCCAGTTACTAAATGTCTGGACTCATTTTCAGCATTGATTTCACGGGCAAAAGAGTGAACAAACGATAGGTTCAGCACGAGTTATCCACCTTGGATTTCACTCTGTCAGGTTATTTATCAGAATCTGCACATATCCAAAATTTTAATCAACATGTTGCTGTGAATCAAACATCATCCTTTTATGTAGTACTTTTGTACTCAACTTGGTACATCTCACCGTATTAGTGATTATGTTTCACTGGATATCAGAACAGTCGCAGAATGTTTTACCGTGAGATGAGCTGAATAAAAAAAATGTTTAGTGATATCCCTGGCACAAGGATGTTGGGTGTTACATCAGCATAAAGCAGGCAAAATCATTCCACTCCAAAAGGTTTCCTTTGGTGCTGACTAGTTAGTGACACTGTTAACCACAGTTGGACAATTTCTTCTGCTAAATATTTCTAGCAAAATCTCTTTGTTTTTCAAATTAACTTATGATATAGCTAAAAATAGTCAGTCTCAGAAATCTTGCCAACAGGTTTAGGATGTTATTATTAACAGTGTCCATAGGAAAACTTCCTAAATATCACCTTTCTTGTTATCTAATGAACACGAGTTCAAAGCAAACCAAAGCCTCTGTTATTAATTAACTTTTATGTAAGCATAGTATACCGATGACATATGTTGCAATATAACTCTCAATAATCTGTATTGCTTTAAGGAACTACATTTGCTAATTCTCTTGGATCGCCAATGTTTGTTCATCTGTCTAAATGGTAAGTTTTGAATAATTTTGAATTTTCGGGTAAACTATTTCTCCAATGATACATCCAGTGGTTCTCAGTCATTGCTCATCAAGCTTTATAGTGTGATTTCTTTTCTGATGAGAACTATCAATTTACCATGCTCCAACTGTTAGTACTGTGAGGACCCTTGTTAAGCTCTAATAGCTGTTAGGCAATAAAGACCAAGACTAACTCGTTTGGATAGAGTTTTATTTCAGGTCTTTTTACCAGCCTCCTAACTCCTGCAGGTCTGGCAGCATCTGTAACTCTTTCGAGTACAAACCCGTTTCCATCTGTTTCAGATGAAGTTACATTGTTTCATAGTTTGCCATTGTGAGATTTGAACTCTTGATCTCAGGGTTACAAACCCAGTACCATAACCACTTGGCTATTTAGGCCAAGCCTTAGAGTTTTATTTCAAGTGCATAAAGCTCTCAACAGCGAGAACTTGCCTCACCTGTTATCCCTTTTATACAACCAAATAGGTACTTAGGTGTTAACTAATAATTAGCAATTGAACTCCTTTAGCTGTTTCCTTCCCCAACAGGTTCCCCCCTTCTTAAAGAGAAAGTAATCCTTAAGGTTATATAATCACAAAAAATATCAATATATATTTTTCATTCTAAAAGTTCACCTTATTCCCCCTCCTTAAAAAAAGACAACACATGCATAGATACGTCCACACAAAAGCGGTATTTCTTTAATGCTTTAAAGAAGAAAGGTGTCCCTCTTTAAAGGTCTCTTTGGAGCTTGCTCCTCTTTTGGTGTAGCAGTCAGATAATTGATGGCTGTTATCAATCCATTTGATTTTAGCAATCTCCTTATTCTCGAGCATCTGTTTTAAGCTTGCAATGTCAATCCGCAATCTCTTTTCATTAAGGTGCTTTGTAAAGTGAATATTTTCCCAAAGTGACTTATTGTCTATACGACATTCGACAGGTACCATTCCTGAATACCCTTTAACATTCAAAATTTCTGCAGTACTTCTTTGACATAAAGAATGCCATATCTACTGCCTCAACAAGGGCGAGAATCTTCACTGCCAATGTACTTTTTACAACTCTTCATATCTTTTTAGATTCCTAGGTCAATGGGCAACATTCACCTTTCTCCCCCATGAGAAATACTATTATTGCTCCCACACTTGAAAATCAATCATATAGATTTGCATAAGATGCATCACTAAACACAATCGGTTTCATTTTACCAAGATCACCCAACGATGGGAATTTCAAAACACCCTGCTCCATTTTTAATTTTGTCAATGTTTTGTTTGTTTAAATGATTTCTTCAACCTTGGGATCATCCATTTTAATACTCCAAAACATCAAAACTGACATCTGGCCTTGTTTATTTGCCTAGCCAACTGAGTTGCCCAATTAGACTTCTGAGTTCTTTTTTTTTTAGTTTCAGAAGCCATTGAATCTTTCTGGAAGGCCCTACCATGACCAATGGGATTGATGTTCTCCAAGTAGGATTGCTGATGTAAAATGATGTGTGATCTGCTCTGCCTGATTTCCAATCCAATGTATTTAAACGCATCAGAAACCTGACCTCCAATTTTAAACTACGTTCTGAGCCCATTAATGACAACCGTTTTAAATTCACTACTACCACCCCACAAAAAATCATCCACATGCATCATAAAGATGCCTGCAAGTATCCCTCCATGGCGCCAATAAAACATTGCCAGGTCTGCTTCCAACCGAAGACAGCCCAACTTTAACAATGCTGACCTCACTGAGAAATACCAAACTCTGGAGGCATCATTTAAACAATGTGTGCAGTTATTTAGCTTCCAGAGCGTCCCTTCAGTGTTTTGTGCCTCTTCCGGTGGATGGAGAAAAACTTCCCTTTGAAGTTGATGCCCTGCAAAAAAGCTCCTTTAATATCAATGGACTTACATTCCCAAGCAATTGTAGCTAACAGAGCCAAAAAGATCTTCAGATAACGTTTCCTGTTGTAGGTGAATCTACTCATATCCTGGTCACTCAATTTTTCATCAAACCCTCATGTCACCAGCCTGGCTTTATATTCATAAGTCCTTTCAGGAAGCGCCTTTTCCATGCACATCCATCTGTGAGAGAGAGGTGGTTGTCCCCGATCTGGCATCTCTGTTTACCCCAGATTCTTTCCAACTATGTGGTTCTTGCTGTTTGGTTTCCTTTATTAATTTATCTAATTTGTTTGAAGCTACTAAGACTTCTCAATCACATGGGCTTCTGCTCCTTGTAGCAATTACCAGTCTATGCCATTTTCCTTGACTTTAAGTTAGGCTCTCTACCACACGCCAGGCTGTCACTGTTTAATCTCCTCCTCCCATTTATAGATGTTCTTTCAACAGTTCACAATCTTTTCCTAGAGGCATGTTCACTCCCAGACCCACTGAACTGATACTACCGTTTTTGTGCCTTCCATTTTTGTACTTGATGTTCCCAAACCATAAGCCTAACCTCCTGTCCTTTATCTCATACATTTAAGCAGTTTTTATGGCCTTCGCGTTTTTCAGGAAACCTCATCCACGGTGGGATGAGGTTTCCTGAAGGTTTTATAAAATAAATAAATTTTCCAAACTTCACAAACATGTCCCAGCTCATGTGAAACTGTCACATGAGGGGACATGTTTAAATATATTTTTACTTTATTTATTGAAAAGTTTTATAATCCATTCAATCTCCCTGAGGGATGGAGCTGCCTCAGGGAGATTGCTGTGCTCTTTTGCACACATGCAAAGAATGCAGGCTTCGACTCTCCCCCCACCCGCCCCTGCACAGGTAGCGGCTGAGCTCACCCGTCTGCGTAAAATGGCGGCATACAGCCAATCACGGCCGGCATGGCCGGCGACTGGTTCCACGGCCACCCACGCCCAGCCCGCCCACCACAGGAAAAATTCTCCCGTATATTTTCCAGTGGCCTTCCCTGCTCTACCTACAATCGTTGCATCCTTCCATCCTCTGGGACAAATCGCCTCATCTCGTTCATCCAAATTACTGTGCCCATCTTCAGACACCCTGACAACCTCAGCAATCTGGTCCTCACAATCATGCAACATATGGGTATGAGAAGTACATGGCTCCTCGTCCCTTCCTACAACTCCTTTCAGACCCACAAATTTGTAATCCACGCCAACTAACCTCGATGAGTGTACCTGAATAGTCTGGTTCCCATGCTTTAAAATGACTGTTTTACCATCTTCACCTATAATCTTTCCCAAGCTTCTCCACTTGTTAAGTCCTTCTCTTTTGTAGTATACCATGTCTCCCTGATTAAAATTAGTTTCCGATGGTCATACACTGTGTCTTCAGCTTTAAGGAATGCTCAGAAAAGGTAGAGCTAATCATAGTTCCCTCCCAAGCTGGGGGATGATCACTCAAGTCTGAAGGAATTTTTGGGTTTCTACCAGACACCAACTGATATGGACTACATCCTCCAGCCATCTGCAGTGAATTCTTGGCATGGACAGCCCATGCTAGAGCTGATGTTAATGTACAGTTTGGTATATCTGCCAATATTTTACAAAGCATCTCATCTATCACTGCGTGATTCCTTTCACACACTCCAATACTAAAAGGGTTTTCTGCTGCTGTATTCATAACGATTATATTCATGTTTTTGCACATATCCCGAAACTTATCGTTAGCAAATTTCCCGCCATTATCAGTGAGGAATTTTGCCGGTGGTCTCAATGCGGTCCCAATCCACTTTTCCATTATCTGATCCACAATTATTTTCTTTCTTTACATGAATGTCGACTGGCTAAATCTTGTGGCCAAATCTACAAAACGTAAAATAAAAATGTTCTTTTCTTTATCCCACCTTCAAATCCACTGCCACAACTTCATTGAAATCCCTTGCTAAGGGTACACTATGGGCTGTGACAGTGTCCTTCAGTATTTCTTACATCTACCACATCTATCGCTCATCTCCTCCATAAATTTAGTGTGCTCTTCATCCCTTAGCAAAATTTTTAAGCTTTGTGAAGGGTGGGCAAACTGCCGATGCAATTTAACACAATTAGCTTTTTGTCTTCTAAATTCCTATCCCCTGGTGCTAATAGCACTTCTTTACTCTCCTTAGTAGAAAAGTTAGGTTTCATTAAAGGGATACAATAGTGTGCAGATTGCGCAAGTTGCAAATCCACAGGTTTTCCAAATACAATGGCCTTGTCGTTCTCCATGTCCAGCTTCATTTATGCTTTCTTCATCAATGGCCTTCTCAACAGTAAGGTTATTTTGCTAGTCCATACTCATGAAATGATTGATTCCAGCAATCTTACAGGAAATCGCTATCCTTTTTAAAGATTTTGGAGTGTTATCATCTCCAAATCTAAAGCTGGTGGAACTCTCAAATTCCTTAACCTTATTCCGGTTCTTGTCATTTAAGGAGTCCGGGTAGCATTAACCAATCTATTCTACAGACTGTAGATGTGCATCCGCTACGTAGCACCACACAGTCGAAGGACTCTGCAACCAAGACATTCATCACTGGGCTGAAACTTCTTGTAACTAATACAATGCCCTCTCTTTGGTCAATATCTCCATTTTCTTCTTCCGAGTCTTCTGTCCCATGTTTAATTTCAAACACATTATATCGCTTAGGACAGTTCATTGCATAATTGTATTTTGAATCGCATCTAAAATACCAATTGACCACACCCTGGGCATTTCTGGGGTTCATCCTTTTTATTGTAATTCCCCAATTCTTTTCTCCTGCCATAACTGTCAAAGGTGTTTTGTCCTCATTGTTTCTAGTTACAAATCTCCTTTCATACTGACGCCTGCGTCCTGTTTCTAGACGATCTCACCACCCTTTTAACATTGTATCCTCCATTTTCTATCTTACCACCAGTTGACCCATTTGCACCATGAACGCAACCGGAAAGGAATGTTTTCAGAGGAATTTTTGTTTTTTAAGAGCTTCTGACATCTGTTCTAGCAGATCTTTCTGCAAATTTAACTCCCGTCAGAACTAGGAGTCTGTCCGTTTTCAATATTCTCGCGCAGTCTAGTAACTTAAATGCCAGCACTGATTGCAAAAATTCCATCTAGAAATTCCCCAATCTTGCATATAGTCTACTGAATTCCATTATGTAATCTTCTATGGAACTATCCTCCAACTTTCTAAATTTTTAAAAATCTGACCACACTTCATAATCGCATAATAAGTCATCTTTTTGATAGATTTTATGGATAAGATCTAATAATGTTTCCAAACTTTCATCTGTGTCCAAATGCTCAGGCTCCAACTCCGAAAATACTTTGCATCTTATTTAGCTTTCATGTGGTAGCAAAAGTGCCAAGGCCATTCCCTGCTTTTTCCTTTGGCAAGGAGGTAACCCGTGTCCACACGGTTACTTAATTCTTCCCTTGGTCATATAGCTGATGCTCAGAAAACATCGGTGGGTAATCATACCCCAAAACTCTACATTTTGATTCAGCCATTTTTGAGTGACTCCAAACCACTCTGCTCTTATAGTTAACTCCAAATACAGTCTTTTGTCTGAAGAAAGCTTAGTTTCAAATCTTTTACTTACAAACAGCAACCATCCTCTGCTACCACGGTTAAGCTCCAATAGCTGTTAGACAATAAAGGCTGAGACCAAGGCTGACTCCTTCAGATAGAATTTTATTTCAATTGCATAAAACTCTCAACAGTGAGAACTTGTCTCACCTGTTATCCCTTTTATACAATCAAATGGATACTTGGTTGTTAAATAATAATTAATAATTGAACTCCTTTAACTGTTCCCTTCCCCAATAACGCTATGGGCAGAATTTTGAACTCATAGTCTCAGTCTCAGTCTCAGCCACATTGGTGAGACCTGTAGCGGGTTGGGAACCTGAATGCTGAAGAAGCGGGTTTTGCCCTGGCTGTTTAACTCAGCTATGGCAATAGAATTCTGTTTCTGAGTTTCTTGATCAGAGGGCTGGCTGGGTCACATGTCAGATCCGTCAATGAAAGCTTTCTATTTAAAAAGGATCCTGGCCGGAGTCTGAATGGTTGCAGGAAATCTTGATGTGAAATGACTGCATTAGGATCAAAAAGATGTATACTCACAGGTAACATCCATCATTTTCTCACTTCCCTAGTATTCACCTGTGCAGCACCCCTCTGACTGATACACCTCGCAGTTCTACATGTCCTTTCTTTCCAGCCTCCTTGCTAAATCTCCATCTCAACAGACACCACTCACACTCAACCTCATCTTTTTGCCCTCTCATACTCATTTCTCACAGTCACCCTCTGCAAATGCTATCATTCCATCCTCAAAACTCATTCTGCTTCTCACAGTCAGAATTCTCAGCGCACAACTTCAGGGAGGGGTAGAGAACCCGGGTGGACCTGCAGCCATAGCTGCCTTAGAGATTAGCACTGGTGATGGTCCACAGACCCGGTAACAGCATTATATATCACATTGCCACTTGGCACTTCACTGTCACTCATGATGAACTGGCGTCCCCATTAATTGAGCCCTCATGATCTGCACTATGCTGAGTTTTAGACCCTTTTTCACTTTCAGCACTAACTAATGCCTTTCATCTGCCACAGGCCCTTCATGGCTCACAATAAAGATCATGAGGTGCCAGCCCGAGTCCTCAGAGGAGGGTGAGCACCCTAAGGGTACTATCATTTGCCTCCTGCACACCCTCCACCAGCCCAGATACACACACACATGGGTCTTGCATGAGATAGGTAGGTTTTCACATGGTGAGGAGCACATCACATGGGAGCAAGTGCTGGAGATGGGGACAACAGCGGTGAATCCCTAATTGAGGGCGCAGGACACTCCAAACTCTGCTCAGCTGAATATATACGCTGAGCCTTGGGAGTCATTCATGAAAAGGTAAATTGTGAAGTAACAACAAATGCATGTGTTGCAGTGAGCATTTCTAGGGATAGTGCAACATTGGAGAGATTGAAGAAGCCGTTTCTAGCATGATTGCCATGACGTTTCAGGCACTTGCGTGGACGCCCATCTCCATGGAAAGAATGACCAATCTCATTGAGAATCAGGCGTGGGGCAGGACACTGCGTGTGCACTGGCCCAAACCATTGACCTGCATACTCTATCTGCCACTTTACGCTGGATGGAGCAAACACTCGTGTTGGTGGCTCAACACCACACTCATATGCAACCAAGTGCTCTCCAGTCCTTAACTAGCAGGGAATGCAGATGGACTCCAAGATGGAATATGAAGAAAGGGAAAATGGCAGTGGGGACCCTTCTCAAGCCATTCCCACTTCTCATTCCTTGTCCCACTCTCCAACCCAGTCAGAACCGCGAATGTTGCCTCCTGCCCTGATGGCTGAGTCGGTCCCTGTACAAATACAGGTAGGGCAGCCTTTGGCACAGCCCTCACAGGCACCAAAACTCAGGGGGCATCCCCCACGGCCATCTTATCTATCAGAGTAGGGGAATGAGCAACCTGATTCCAGCTCAGGTGAAGCCACAAGAGTTGCACCACATGACGTAAGAGGAAGCAAATGAGAAAGACCTATTAGTTTCAGACGGGGATTCACTTAGCTGTTTCTACCAACGTTAATGGTATTATGTTAATGGTTATTTCAATGATTGAGGGTTTTTTTGAATTCTTCAACTCATGGCCTCTACTTGGTTGCCTCTCCCATTCATCCTGGATAATAGTCTTCAGGTGAATGACATGTTCAGCCTTGAGGAGGAGGAATGGATGTGAATGTGCCAGATCCTCAGTGGGTAGTCCTCATTTCCAGGAAGCCAGCTGCTGACATTCTGTAGCACAGAGAACACTTGTGGCAGATGTAATTGCCACAGAATGAAGGAGTCATGGCAGCTCTCTGGATGTTTGGTGCAGAAATGCATGATCACCTTATGGTGCTCACAAAATAGCTGGACATTGGCAGTGGAAGCTCTCCCGGTTCTGTCAATCTGAGGGCATCTTGATCGATTGCCACATCTGTACAATCAATCACCCCTGGACCTATGGAAATTCAGCCAGTTCTGTGAAGCTGACAGTCCCCTGGGTTTGAGTGGCCCCCCCATCTGTGGGCCAAGGTGGTATAATTGGCAATTTTTGCAAAACAGGGGTTTGGTGACCTGAGTGGGCAGCAGACAGTGATATCCTGAAGATGTTTACAGCAGATCGCTGGAGGGAGTCAGAGACAAAGAAATTCAGTGTTGCGGTGACCACTGACAATGAATGCCAACCGCTCCTCTTGAGAGAAGGTCTAGTTTCAGGAGACAAAAGATGTCTGTCATGACCGCTGACGAGAGCCTGAGCCTCCCGAGACATGGTTGCTCGCGCATGTTCAGGAAGCTGTCCGATATACTCTTTTCTGGAGCTGTCGCCTCCTTCAAGCTGGAGGTCTCTGTCCCTTCCCTCTGTCCTGCGGAGAGGTATGTGACTGTAGGGGGGGTGGGGGAGGCTGCTGCTGCTCCTGGTGCTACTGTTGACCTTCTTGTAGCTGCTGGTGTGCCTCCTCCTCAGAGGTCCAGGCTGCTGCTGCTTAGATTGCTCTCATGTTACAACGAAGGCTGACAGCAAGGAAGTTGAGAATATGCCGAATAAACTCTGAGCGACCTGAAAGTAACTCCAAAAAGTTGCAAATGGCTCTGAAACAAGTGATTACAGGCTGACAGAAGTGATCCTGACAACAACACAAGTCTTTCACTGTGGCTAACAAGCTTACTGATTTCAATCTTTGTAGACTTCTCAGCATGACAACTTCATTAAGCAATCCCCCCCACCCAGTGTGCTCTTGCCTCCTGCAGCCTGGTGGGATGCAGGGAGGTCATGGAACCCAAGCACTGGCTGTTAGAACCAGAACACTGGGTTAAAGTTAGACTTAATGAAATGAACTCTTTGAATATTTAAATAGTTCCCTGATATCGGCTTGGGGGGTTTCCTCGCTTGCACCTGAACCTGCCCGGGTGAAACCCAGAAAAGGGCAGGATGATCGTGTGTTCCCAATCCGATGTCACTTTTCAGGGATTTCACCCCACTCCCACACCTGCGCTTGCCTCTACGTTCCCATGAAAATTCCCTTCTATGGATCAGAGGTAGCCAGTTTCAAAGCTTAAGAGCCAGGACAAGCCAGTGTTCAAGCTGGCATGTTCACCAGTGTTCTTACTATAATTACAAATAGTTCACATGCAAAATACTGAAACCTAGCCTACCAATGTGATTTAACATGCTTCATTTCCAACCATTTTCTTGAAAGATGATTGTGCTTTCATGCCCTGCTCTGTTTCATTTCCTCACTTACAAATTCTTTAGATGGATTTTTCACGAAGTGGAAACGACTCCGGGTACCTTCCAAAATGGTGGATGGGATCTGGAAGTCCCACCCCCATTTCCAACAGATACTTCTTGTCACTGGAGGTGATTGGGGATGGGATTGGACTTCCATATGTGGGAACTCCAAACTCAGCAGGATCATTTGAACTCAGTGCTGAGTTCAAACAGACCTGATTTTTGCTGGAGTGAGGACCTTATTCCGCAGTGTGGGAGTTACAAATCTTTAGAGAAGTTGCAAATACTCTTGAAGGCAGATAAGGTCTGCAGAACTGTCAAGTTGGAAAGTTAGTTAAATGGCCAGTTCTTTAAAAATTGATTAAAAAACTGCCTGCCTGTGTCAGAGCGAGTTGAAAAGAAAAAATCGATTCTAGCAGTTTCAGTACGTTTGTTGTCATAACCCTCAATGTTATCATTATAGCATTATTGTCACAGTGGGAGAGGGAAGCAGGGGGCTGTAAAGTCAGCTTGATTGACAGCTCAAGGTGGTTAATAGCTGTTTTTGCAAGGGTTTGAATTCAAATGTTTGTTTTCATAATAGATTAAGTACTTGAGGTGATTCAAATGTATTGCATGAGGTTTCATGAGTGGTGGGGAGTGTGTTATTTTTAAACATAGTGAAGTTTGTAATAGATTGTTAGAAATTTATTTTATTTCAGCTCAGCATAGTTCCTAAGGTCTGCCCATGGTGGATACTGGGTGAGCTGGCATGGAGGGTGTAAGGTCAAAGGGTGCAGGGTCATGAGTTGGCACTAAGTTGGCATAGGGGACATAAGTTGGCATGGAGGGTATGGGGGTCATTCAGGATGGGTGGGGGCATGTGTTGGAATGGGTTGGTAAGTGTGGGTATGGTGTGAGTTGGGGGGGGGTGTCAGGGCTGGCTGGAGGGCCTAATGTTTAACAAAACAACTGGGACGATATCCCATAGAACCAAGGTGGGCCTTTTAAACAGCTCACCTTGGCACTCGGCAGTTCGATCTGCATCTGGGGGTGGGGAGGCTCCCAATTCCATTCCACACCTGCCCCGGAACTAAAAATCCACCATTTAGAGCACATTTTCCCCCATGGGTCAGGTGTGGTGGGTGAACAGATTTCCTGACTCAAGCTACCCAACTCAGGAGTGAAAACCCAGGCCTTATTCTCACTGTCTTTCGTTTTCAGTCCCTTTCCTCTTTTTCTGTCTGACATTCCTTTTCCCTCATTTTGCATATATACCCTCTCCATTCCCTTAGATGCTATGTAAATACAAGTTGTTGTTGCACTTCTCCTAGTTTACTGAACAGGATACAATATGCAAGCACAAATAGCATTCAGCTTAAGCTGTGACACAAATACTTTAATTCAGTGCCATTCTGTTTCTCTGCCATTGGTTGTGGTGTTGTGGAGGAGGTGATGAGCTTCCAGGGGTGGTTTGATCTTTTCACCTTGGCACAAACAGCAGTGAAGTATTTGCAGCATGCAGTACATAATTGATAAAACTGTCTTTAAAATTCTTTCCCCTTTTTTTTCACTGTGAGGGGAACTGACCTTTGCATATTTATGGCCATATAAAATTCCTGCTAACTGGACTGATATTTATTCAGCAAAGTGTAGTGCCATTCTGTGCCAACAAGGTTGGCATGGGCCCTGACACACCATGTAGGGTATTAAGCTCTTTACCTAATAGGTCATCACTGGGTAGCTCTCCAATAAATCTAGCCAACTGAAACACATTTAAATGCATTTTTTACACAGTGGGAAAGCTAATAAAGTGTAACAAAAATTTGCTAGATTTTATATTTACAATTTTTAACAGGTTCGTCATTTGTACAGATTACAAAACTCTGCTTTTAAGGTGTTATATTTTCTGTTTCCCAGCTTTATACAGAAATGTGACAGTCAGAAGATAAATCACTGTTCAGAAAGGAGCTCAGAATAAATAAAAATAGAACAATAACTCACAGACCATTTTGTACTGGAATCAACATTCAGTTACTGTCAGTTTATTAAATGTTATTAAATGTTTGTACAGATCTTTAAACAATAGTGACAATGGGTTTTGACTCAATGTGTTAACGTCAATTATACTGAAGAGTCATTTCCTGCTTTTGCCATAGATTGTCTAAAAGGACTGTATGAAGTCAGTCTCTTGGGAATTAAATTTCCTGTTAAATTAGTCAATTAAGAGCTTGGAATAAGCGTTGTCCTGAAGCTAAGGGGCTGATTTTCATCCCTGTCGTTGGGTAGGCACAGGGAGCCAATGTACTGGGCAGCATCATATTCATTGGTTTTCCCTCCCCTCCCTCCTGGGTTGCCGCCATTTTGGTCGGAACCTTGCAATGAGCTAATGAGGTGTGGTGGATGAAATATACAGGAGACTTGTTGACCCTTGCACATCAGGGTCCTGTAACAAAATTGGATCAAGGTCCAATTCAACACATTAATGGGTGGAGCATGATGCCTCAGGGAAATCCAATCTTGAAGCAGGGTCCTCAAACAGAACATTTATTTGTTTACGCAAAGGGATATCACCTATTTCAAACCTGGGTAAACCTTGCAAATTTGTTACCCAAGACGGCAGGCTTTGCCCTTCTGGCAAGTTTCCTGTCCACCATAGTGGGGCCCTGGTAGTCTGAGCAGCACCTGTTTGGATCAAATTCCTAGGTCATTGTGTCTCATTGTACTTACAATGGGCTACTGGAGGAGTCAATCTGGGATTTCCACCCTAGTTTATCAGCATGTTGACATTCTGCTCAGGGTACTTTTTTTTTTAGAAATGAAGGGAGGAGACTCTCAAACATCCCCAGTTAATCATGTCTATTAGAATTGCTTTAACAGCAACACAGGAAATGATGCAAATTTAAAGTGACGGCAAATTTAAGCAGCACAACAGGATGTCTGTCAATGCACATGACCACAATTCTTCCTCTTACAGAGGAGCAGCAGAAAACCAGATGCAAAACAGGTCATTCTACAAGAAAAGGCTCCATACACAGGTAGAGATGGACAGAAATTCCTGATTTTGTTTTCAAACAAACAGCAATCTATGGCAGCAATGTAGCATAATGCTGGATTCCATTAATGATTTTAGCACACGCCATGAGTATTTACCCAATTGTACATACCTGCTTGGATCAAGAGAAGCAATATTGAGTAATACTCCACCCAAGTAACTTATCTGGGCTAAATAATGCAGTTATTCCAGGACAAGCTACTTTTCCCTCTTCATGTCCCCCACTGTTCTAGAAGTTGGTGATCAGTGGATTCCACACTTTCCAATCTCTGTACAGGTGGATTGAACCAGTCCCTGATATTTCACCCACCCCATCAGTTAGCCCTGTTCCTTATCTGCCTCTTTATCCATTATCTTGACATTTTCTAGACAGTAACAACCTTTTCTACAATGTCTGCATAATTTGCCCACAATATGTTTTGTCACATTTTTCCTGAACCTTTCATTAAGTCATTATTCTTATCTTACTAATTTTCAACTCAAGTATGTAACATCGTCTGAAAAGCCTCTGGTCTTTTTTCTTACTTTACTCTTCAAAATCCAATTTTCAGTCAAATTATGTATATATTGTGGTGTATGTAGGCTTATGATATAGACAGAGGAAAGAACATTACTCTGCTGCGACTACATCAAAGTCAATGGAAATAAAAGTTGGAAGGGATGTAACAAAGACTATCCCTCTCCATCATTGGCTTTACACTATCATACAAGGCACAATCTACCCCAATGTTTCTTAATGACAAAATGTAGTTACAGTATGAAAAGCTATTGCTCACAGCAAACAAGAAATATAGTGACCAAATTCCCTTAGCCATTCTACTGGATTTTAATAGTCTGTAAAAAGGCCAGGACCAGGATACATTGGATCCCAATCACAGTTGAGAATTCTTGACCAACCTTGGAAAGGGTGGAGTCTCTGTCCACAGGTTACAGGGAAGGGCTTCCTATGCTGGGAGCTCCAACTTTCCTGATTCTTAAGCTACTTGGCATGATGCTGGAGGATGGTATGCCAGTAAGCATATGTACGAACATATGAAATAGGAGTAGGCTAATCAGCCCCTCGAGCCTGCTCTTCCATTTGATAAGATCATGGATGATCTGATTGTGGCCTTAATCCTTACGTTTCTGTCTACCCCCTATACTCTTTGACTCCCTTGTCAATCAAGGCTCTATCTAACTTGGCCTTAAAAATATTCAATGACCCTGCCTCCACTGTTCTCCAGGGAAGAGAATTCCACAGGTTTACGACTCTCAGAAAAAAATTTAGAACCATAGAAAAGTTATGGTGCAGAAAGAGGCCATTCAGCCCATTTGTCTGCACCAGCCAAAAGAAAAAGGAAAAAAAAAACTAGCTACTCATTTTTAATCCCACTTTACAGCACCTGGTCTTTAGCCTTGCAGGTTACAACACTTATGTGCAGATCCAGGTAACTTTTAAGTGAGTTGAGTATTTCAGCCTCAACCACCAATTTAGAAACATAAGCAATGAATTCTTGACGCCCACTAGCCCCTGGATGAAAACGTATTTTCTCATGTCCCCGCTAATCCTTCTACCAATCACCTTAAATCAATGCCCCCTCATAATTGGCCCCTCAGCTAGGGGAAACAGATCTTTCCTGCCCACCCTATCTAGGCCCCTCATAATTTTATACTTAATTAGGTAACCCCTCAGCCTCCTCTTTTTTAAGGAAAACAATCCTAGCCTATCCAATCTCTCCTCATAGCTGTAATTTTCCAGCCCTGGCAACATTCTTCTAAATCTCCTCTGCACTCTCTCCAGCACAATTATGTCCTTCCTGTAACGTAGTGACCAGAACTGTACACAAAGTTTCAGCTGTGGCCTAACCAGCGTTTAATACAGTTCCATCATTACATCCCTGTATTTTGTACTCTATACCCCGTCCAATAAAGGAAGGCATTCCATATGCTTTCTTTAACACCTTATCCACCTGTCCTGCACTTTCAAGGACCTGTGGACATGCACTCCAAGGTCTCTCACTTCCTCAACCAGGTTCCTGAGATGCACTTATAGTGGCTTAGGCATCCAATAACCCCATGCAAATCTGTTAATCATATTCAGGTGGAGGATACTAATTGGGGACTCACCTATGCTACAAACTTGACTTCAATGTTCTCTCACTGCTTGGCTGTCCAGGTTTTCATAGTGCCTTCCTATTGCCCTTCTAAATTGCGGCAGGGGTCACTGCAATCCCAACACTTCTGTCACATTTTAAATTTCCCTTCCATATTTCTCGAGTTACATGGAACTATTTTAACAAATATGTATAAAACTTTAAAACATGAGTTTTTTTTAAAAAAACTTTGTTTTTGCACATTTTGCTTCAAATACTTTGGATTTTGAAAACCCTGTGAATAAACATGTGTTTTAAAATAAATTTTAGCAGAGAAGTTCATGTTAATAAATGTTAAGCATCATATAGCACATACAGGCTTTAAACCTAAAGCAATTCTGAGTAGACTGGAAATCCCCAATATCTAACAAGGGTCCAACTGTTCTTCTGGATTTCTCAGTATTTACTAGATGTTCTGGGACAATCTGACTTATATTTTCACACTGTTCTGTGAGACTTCATGCCACATTGTGAAGATAACACAACACTGAGGAAATGATTAAGTAAAATAAAAATCAGTCTATTTAAGATTCTTTCCCAGTTTAATTTTTCTACCAATTTTAATCAGATTGACACCATAGTTGGAGATTTCATATTACAGGTTCTGCTGAATGATGTCCTATTTATGCATTGTACCAAATACAGCCTCAAATGAAGCATACAGGGCAACATGCTGCTTGTTTGGCGTTGCTGTGAAAATATGATACTGCACAAATACATTTTTGTGGCATGTTCAGGTAGTGCTACATTCATTCTCCTTCCTCCTCCTTGCCACACATTTCAAGTCATTAACACATGAATCTTGTGCTGCATTACTCAGAAAAGTATGGAAACCACATCAACCAACTGCACAAAATTTAGATGATACACCCACCACAACCACCATCCTACATGACAGTAGCCACTCTGCAAATGGTTGTATAAGCAGTGCACTGTAGCAAAATTAAATTTACTCCCAAGATAAACAGAAACAGGAAAAAAATATTTTTACAACTGTTGCATACATATGGCGCCTCAGTACACTGATCCACATATCTTATTCTAAAAAGGACTGCAATCTCTCTGAAAAAAATATATTTGAATTTCTGATATACTACAATCAACAGAAACCTTTTGCTCTGATCTCATTTGCTTTTTAACCCAACAGTTTACCAATTAATTTCTAATCAATGGCAGCCTATTTTTAAGAAATAGAAGTGATCATAAATATTTATTTACGTAATACAAAGAGTAGACAATGGGGTGAATCGTGCAAGTGCACATGTAGTTTGGTTTGTGATCAGTGTGCGCTTGAGCAACTGCATCATTTGTACATTCTCAGCTCAGCTCAAATAATAACTCAGAGCCTTATCTATCTCTATGAGGACCTTCCCTTCTGAGTGCACACACACAGGAAATAGATTTAGCTGTTCAGTAGATTTACACACACTTTCAGGGTAATTTTGGCTTTGTGAGATAGAGTAAAATGGATGATAGCGAATCAGTGACTGTTTTACATCTTTCATAATTTTTTTCCCCAATATTTCCACAAAATGAAAATCAGGAGAGATATAAAATGGACTACTAGCTTGCTATCACCCAGTTTACACTATCACAAGAAAGTCAACATTCCTCTTCACGCATTTTTAAAATAAACTGAAGCTAGATTGCATTCTGCCTGTGCATCTGTGGGCATCTGCACAAAAATGAAATCAATTGGGTCTTCATTCCAGGCTATATCATTGATGAATATCAACAAATATGAAAGATACACCTTTTTTTCAAAAAAAAATCAATCGAAATGAAAATTGGCAGAGATATAAAACTTGTAGTCGACTTGCTATCATCCATTTTACAATGTTGCTGAGTCCAAAAATTATGCTCAACCTGTGTAAATTAATTGAACGGCCCAATCTATTACCTATATTTGTGTGCAATAAGAAAAAAAATTAAAATCTAGGTAGCTGGATTTTTAACGGATCCTCTAACATAATATGTCAAATGTGCTCAGAGTATGCTAGTTTAGTAAGTCCAATTAATTCCCACTGGCCCACACTATTTTCTCCCTGACTCTCCTGTACAGTGCTGGCAGCTCTCAGGTACTTGGTGGCCAAGTGAGCATTTGTATGCCCAAACTTCATTGCAATATTTAAACCAGATGGATTTTGATAGACGTGTCCACACAGCAGCAAAGTTTCCACTATTCCACTAGGTGCAGAAATCAGACTGATTTTGTTTCCACCTTAAGAGATGATAGGTCAGTCATAAAGCTATTAGTGTTGCCCTGTCTGAGATTAGCTATCTCAGCACAAAAACTTTAATCAAAGGATATCTGATCGCTATGTCTTGATGTAGAACCAGGTGGTGGTGCCTTTACCCACAGCCAATTGAGGAAGCTGTTGAATCATATTTTATGCCACAGCTATATGGTAAGCTACATGTTCTGTTGCATTTTTATCAAATATGAGAAGCTGCAAAGCTCTCCCATTGCAAGTGTTCTTTTGTGCTTTTAAAGTAATCACAAATATCTTCCAGTTAGATGCTCATGCAAACCATGACTGAAAGCAGAATTAATAAAAATTTCCTCACCCACCCGACCACCCCCTCATTTTCTCTAGCTTATTTTGAATTGTATTTATACAGATTTTTGCTTCCGTATCACGTCAGATAGTTCTACTCATTAAGACGACCAGTTAGATTTCCCATGGTATGTCCCTCAACAAATTGACAGATTACTGCTCCAGCTTGGTTTCTTTCTCATTATGCACACTGTGATGGAAGTATGTTGCAGCAGCAGTGGCATGTTTTATAGTTAAGATGCTGCAAGTGGAAATGTTCCTCACAGAACCCCAGAGGGATTCAATGGCCTAGATTATTAACCATTCATCCTGCATGTCAGGACTTTTATGGAGCAGAAACTATGTTGCTATTTTGATACAGCACCTCACCAATTCAACGTGATTCTCTCCTCATTAAAAGTCTACTGGCACTCACCCCTTTCAACAAAAACAACTGGAATACAAGGAAAATGATCAATCCCTGATATGCACACATTCATGCCTTTACAATTTTATAACACACAGCAAAATTACTCTTAAGAAGTGCAGCCTGCCTTAGTGCAGAACTTGTTTGCAATGGAATAATTAATAATGTGATTCTACCTACAATCTCACAGGCTAAGCTAAATATGATATATCCTAATTATGTTATAGGCTGAGAAGTGCACAATAAACCTATGTGGGTTACCTCCCCATAGTGGCAGCCTTCCATCTCATGAGACAATGGTTTGCGCTGTAATGGTCAATTCTGTGTTAAGCGTTGCCTGGAGCCCCACTCTGGCATGGCAGTCTCTGCCACATTTGCAGCAGCGCAAGACAGTGGCTGAGAAGGTGCATGGTTCGCTGGTCTCAATTTTCTCTGGTCTGTCTTCTTGGCCAGCTGAACTTTTCGTTTTTGTTCGCCTCTTCCAATGCCCTTCCAAATAATCAGCCTTCAGAGGTCATGGCCATCAGCGACCCCCTCCTAATTGGCAATGTCCACCATCTTCATATTTTGCTTGAACATGATTGAGCCAGCACAGACCTCGTTTGCTTAGCAATGTGTGGTATGCTGATGGAATTAGCATGCTCCAGGGCCTCGAGTTGGTGACCTTGCCCTGCCAAGAGATGCTGAGGATATGTTGGAGACAGTGAAGGTGGAAACCGGTTCAGCCTTTTCTCCTGCCTAGCACATATTGTCCAGGTCTCAGAACTGTAGAGGAGTGTGCTGAGGGCACAGGCTTGGCAGACTCACAGTTTGGTGTTCTCAGTCAGGCTACTGTTATTCCACACTTTTGGATTTGGCAGCTGCAGTTTTTGCAATGCATGTGTTGATGTCAGTATCGAGTGAGAGATTGTTGGTGATTGTGGAGACGAGATATGTGAAGCTATCCACAACCTCCAGCGTCACTTTGTCGACTGCCTCCCCGGGGCTGATTAGGGAAACGTACCTGTAGGTTCTGTGTTCAATCCCAGTCTATACCAAGGTAAGTGACTTAAGCCATGGCCCAACTGGGCACTATAATTTGTCTCAGTGCCTCTGGGCTAAAGAGTGAAAAAAAGAATGAGTCAGGATTCTTGTTCCTGAGTTCAGCCAGTAAGCGTTGCTGGAAAGTGCAAGTGTGTAGATATTGGGTGAGGGCAGGATGATGTTCAGCTGTGTTGATCTTCAAGTGGAAAAGCCTGATCCTTACTTTGTCATTGAGATATGACATACAATTATGTAAATTTACAGCACAGACACAGACCATCCGGTTGGTATTAATGCTCCACATGACTATCTTCTCACTCTACTTCATCTAACCCTATCAGCACATTCTTCTATTTCTTTTCCCCCTCATGCACTTATATATCTTCTCCTTAAAGGCACCTCAATTACTCCATGTGGTTGCAAGTTCCATATTCTCACTACTCTCTGGGTAAATAAGTTTCTCCTGAATCCTTATTGGATTTATTTGTGGCTATCTTTGTATTTGTGGCTTCTACTTTTGGACAATCATCTTCTGTGTATCTACCCTAACAAACATCTTCATAATTGCAAAGACCTCTATTAGGTCACCTCTCAGCCTTCTCCTTTCTAGAACCCCAGTCTGTACAATCTTTCCTGGTCATTATTATCACTCTGATATCAACCAGAATTGTTCAGAGTGTACTAATATCAGAGAACCTGTGGAAATCTATCCCAGGGGACAGAGAAGGGGGAGAAAACTGAAAATAAACAGGAAAAGGAAACAGTTCAAAAATAGAAGAGTGGCTCCATCAGCTCCATGATATATGTTATTAAAAATAACAGATACATTAGATGAGTTTTCCAGTTAAGATTTAATTTCAAGGTTCATGAAACAGTCACCTGAACTAACGAATTAGGAGCAGTAGGCTACTTGGCCCCTCAAGTCTGCTCTGCCATTCAATGGTATCATGGTTGATCTGAATGTAACATCCACTCCACATACCTGCCTACCCCCAATAACATTTCGCCCCCTTATTCATCAAGAATCTATCTAGCTTTGCCTTAAAAATATTCAAAGGCCCTGCTTCCACTGCCTTTTGAGGAAGAGAGTTCCAAAGGCTCACAACTCAAAAAATTTCTCATTTGTCTTAAATGAGTGACCTCTTATTTTTAAACTGTGACCCCCAGTTCTAGATCCTCCCACAAAAGGAAACCATCCTCTCCACATCCACTCTTTCAAGTTCCCACAGAATTTTAAAGATTTCAATCAAGTCATCTCTTACTCTTCTAAACTTCAGTAGATATAAACTTAACCTGTCCAACCTTTCCTCATAAGACAACCCGCACATTCCCAGTATTAATCTAGTAAACCTCCTCTGAACTTCTAACACATTTACATCCTTCCCTAAATAAGGAGACCAATACTGTACACAGTACTCCAGATGTGGTCTCACCAGTGCCTTGTATAACTGCAGCATAATCTCCCTACTTATGTAATCAATCCCCTCACAATGAACAATAGCTGTCACAAAACTATAATAATTTTCATAATATTATTGTGGTTTATTGTAAAGTAGTTGTATGGGTGAGTGTAGATGGTTCTCTCTGTGATTTACTTAGAGTCAGATAGGCTGCAAGCTTGAAATAATCTAAAGTACTTGGGGTAAAAGGCATTTGAATGACAATTTGAATGGCAATGAGTAAACATGCATGAAGGCTTGGCATGTACAGTTTGAAGGAAATTTGTGTTTTTAGATAAGTGAAGGAGTTGTTTGGGTTTCAAAGGGATGGTACAATGTTTATGACTAATAAGACAAATAGGCCAAGGGTATTATGTTTATTTTTCCCAAAAGGTACTGACCATATTGACAACATGAAAGATTTTTATATTATGGGAAAAGTAAAGTTCCAAAGACATATAGAACAATGGAATTTACGGTTTAAAGAGAGAGAAACATACGTAAAGAAGGAAGGAAGGTAATATTCATGGGCCATGTAAGAGGACCATGTAAAACAGCCTTGGGGATGTCTCCAGCCACCTTTGAAGAGGTCTGCTGTGTCCAGTAACCAAAGGTGGAGGAGAGCTTTTGGAATTCCACTGTCGAGTGGGTGCTGTGGTAAACCTGCTGTCTTGATATTTACATTTAAGATCTATTTTAGGTTGTTGCCTTAAAGGCGGTATGTAGTTGGGAGTCAGGATAATTAGGAATTTTAGGATTTGTTATAGTAACTGTAATCTTATGTATGTGCTTAAAATCTTTTCTTTTGTTAATAAATGTTTTAATTTTGTTTTGAAATCTCTAAAGGTGTAATGGGCTCATTACTCTGAATTCAGTGCACAAATCTTCTCGTAATAAATACAAATTGCAATACCGCTGTGATTGCATGTTCAAGTTTCCCTTGTGGATTTGGTCCACCTGGCACACATCACCTGCCACATTGTAACATAACATTCTATTGGCTTTCATAATTAATTGCTGTCCCTGCATACTAGCCTTTTGTGATTCATGCACTAGGGCACCCAGACCTCAGTCTCAGAGCTCTGTAACCTCTCAATGTCTACATAATATGATTTTTAAAAATTCTTCCTGCCAAAATTAACAATTTCACACTTGCCCACATTATTCTCCATTTGCCAGATCTTTGCTCACTCACTTAACCCATCTACGTCACTTTGTAGCCTCCTTATGTCCTCTTCACAACTTACATTCCTACATATAAGGAGCAGGATTAGGCCATTCAGCCCCTTGAGCCTGCTCCGCCATTTAATAAGATCATGGCCGATCTCATAGTAACCTGAAATCTGCATCCCATCTACTGCCGATAACCTATCAGCCCCTTGTTTACCAAGAATCTATCCACCTCTGCCTTAAAAATATTCAAAGACTCTGTTGTGACCACCTTATCAGGAGGAGTTCTAAAGACTCATGACCCTCAGTGAAAATATTTTGCCTAATCTCTGTTTTAAATAGGCGGCCCCTTAATTTTAAACAGTGACCCCTAGTTCTAGATTCTTCCACAAGTGGAAAAGTCCTCTCCACATCCACTCTATCAAGAACCCTCAGGATCTTATATGTTTCAATCAAGTCGTCTCTTACTCTTCTAAACTTCAGCGGATCAAGCCTAGTCTATGCAACCTTTCCTCATAAGACAACCCTCCGATTCCAGGTATTAGTCTGGTAGCCCCTCTCTGAACTGCTTCCAACGCATTTACATTCTTTGTGTCGTCAGCAAATTATCCACCAGTTCTCCTTTAACCACAATACATGTGATTCCTTCAAAGAACTCCAATAAATTGGTTAAACATGATTTTCCTCTCACAAAGTATGATTGTGGCCTTGCATTCGTTGGCACCTATTTAGTTCGAATGGCAGTCCGCCCATTTACTCACTCCAAGTTGGGCCCGGAGCTAGCTTTAGTAATGTAAGCAAAAAAAGCTGATGCATCATGATGCTATCCTATGATCTGTTTCACATTTTATGAAGTGCTCTATAAAATAAAACAGCAGATTGCATGAAAGCTGATCACTGTCCTCATAACACTTCTGGCCTTCTCACATCATCCAATGTACATCAACATCCTAAGCTACACAGCAATCTATACGCTTCGTCACAACGGCAAAAAGAAACAAATGGTTGCAACTGTAAGAAAAATATACAATAAAACTTTACTATCTAATTTACATGGCCGCAAAGATATCAAATCTTAGATGTTCAATTCAGCATTAATCAGTTGAGCTTTCTTTTCATTGTCAAGCACATTATCTGAACCCTTTGATGATTGCTGGCCTGTAAATCACTCACCTCCTGGGATCTGCCCATCAATGGTTATTTGAGATGCAGTGTCATGAGCAAAAGCAACAATTTAGAATCAAAGTATTTTCTAATAATATACTCCCAACGAAGGACAAGTAAAACAAATTACTTACAAAATGCCATGCTTTGATATTCCTCACTTTTAAAAGAAGTATAAGCTAGATTCAGGTTAAACAAAGTGCTATATCCCAAATGCCAGTATACGTTTACCTGCTTGGAATTTCCCAAGGTACTGCTTTACTAGCTGGGATTGGTTGTTTAAAATGTTAGGGATTATAATCTGATCTTTAACAGCATGTCGAACTTTTAATTGGAAATATTTAAGGCAAGAAGTCTATGTTTCGCATTAAGGATCTCAAACTGAAGAAATAAAACGAAGCCACTAATCTTGCCTATTAAATAGTCTTCTAAGGTACTGTATTTTTTAATACATGAATTTAAAAAATAGTGAATTGTATATCTTTACTTCCTATTTTAAGTCATCACCACGTTATGGCAACATGGTATTGAATGCATAAACAAGTTGGTTTTACTCTGCCACAGAAGTTAGATGGAGGTAATGTTTTCACACCTGCTTGTAAGTTAGTCTGTTTGCCTGAAAACAATATATCTTGAAAACTAATGGTCGGATTGTAGGCCGAAGCATTATTAAAGGTGTTTATTGAAGGATAACGTTTGGCAAGGACACCAAGATAACAGCCTATCTGCTTTCTTTCCAACAGTGCCATGCATCTTTTACATCTAATCAAGACCTTAGTTTGTCATTTCAACTGAAGGGTGACATCGTCAATAACGTAGTGCTCCCTCAGTGCTACGCATGTCAGTCTAGGTAAGAGGGGCAGATTACCTGCCACCTACCTCTCCAACCTCGAAGTGGGCCAGCACCTCACTGACATGAAATCTGACTGGCCCGCAGCGATAATACATGGGAGCGGTCTTAATTAGTGCAGAGTGGGACAACCGTCCCTCCGGGAGAGGAAGACCTGCCCCAGAGTGCTGCCAGCCAATCTGATTGGCTGGCAGCTCTGTAGTCCAAGCAGTGGTGCCAGGAGACTGTAGTGGCTGGGACTACAACTAGAACCCACAAAGAAGTGGAGATGTCACCTGGACTTCAAGTAAATCCGGGGATTTTGGGTGGGCATGGCTGGGAGACTCCAGCAAGTGGTGGAGGATCAGGTTAGAGAGGCTGCTGCGGGGTGTGGGGGGACAAAGGGAGAATACCATCATGGGTTGTCCTCGATGGGCACAGTCTCCCCAAAGAAGGTACCCGCCTTTCTGTCCCAAAGCAGCCTGCGCTATGAAAGCTGCCAGGTTGCCCACCTAGCTTCCACCTTCTCCCACAGACAGGAAAATTGCGATGATGGTGGATTGAGGCCCTGAGGTGGCAGTTAATGGTCCACCTAAAGGCATCAATAGGCCTAAGGAGGAGGTTGGGGGGGGGGGGGGGGGGTGGTGGCTGCATTGCCTGCCCCTTGTAATATGGGGGAGAGATCGCGGGTTGGGAGGGAAGGAGGCAGGCTAGTCACTCACTTTATTTTACACCCCACCCCTCATCCCCTTGCCTTCAAATACACCAGCTGGAGGCTGTAAAATTCATCCCCATTATTTCAAATCTATAAAGTCGAGGACAGTGTATTACAGATAATTATTGTTGAACACAAGTTAGATGTTGTGAATATTTAAGCCTCTCCAAAGCATAATTTGATATATAAAGAAGATGAAAGGGATCAGGCATGATTTACAAAAGTAGGCCACCTCTGTCTTTTTGCCTGATGTCTATAGCCAAGGCAATGCTGCATTCAGTGACCAGGAAATACCCAGAAGCAACTATGTCCTCCAATTTCCCCTCCAGCCTCTGTACAGTCTCTCCCTAATCAATAACAGGGAGCTCCATGGTAGGAAACTGGGACTGCTGTCAAATAGTACAGGACCAGGCACGAAATCTAAATAAAAAGGGACCATCAGTCTTGAATCAATGTAGAAAGACTAAACCCACATCTCTCTTCCTGTTTCAATGTGAGACAGCAATGTGTGCCAAGCAGGAAGCTTCTGAGGAGTCTAACATCAGACTGATGTGAAATATACATTCAGAAAACTCCTATGGACTCCGCTCATAGTACAGCAAGTTATAAATAATGTAGGAGAATTTTTTTTTATACTTGGAACTGGCTTGAAGTTAGATTTTGCAGAAGTTTAAAATGGAATTTTTATTGCTTCTCTTGGCCTCATGCTTTCTTTGATGAACGAGCTGGCACATGGGTTATCCCCACCACAGTGACAAGATGGAAGGAGTGCTGTAGTAGCAGTTCACAAGAGGTCACATCGGAGGCTATGCGTGACAGCTGACTAATTTTATTCATTCAGATTGGCCTTAATTAGAAAATGAAGGTCTAATTAAGGAACGCATTTGCTAAAACCTTTTTCTTTAAAAAGACTCTCAGTGCAGTCTTGAGAAAACAATTTCTGAGAGGATATTTTAGTAAGAATCTGGATAGATTTCTCTATGTAATGCTTATGCCCATAGTACTAATCTATGTCTTGTGTTAACGAGTAGCAATGCACAATCC
This sequence comes from Carcharodon carcharias, assembly GCF_017639515.1. Taxonomy (NCBI): domain Eukaryota; kingdom Metazoa; phylum Chordata; class Chondrichthyes; order Lamniformes; family Lamnidae; genus Carcharodon; species Carcharodon carcharias. Next base: position 44,117,316 of record NC_054470.1, read on the forward strand.
AGGATATTATATCCTCCAGTCAGCCAGAGGTTTAGCAAGTGCTTCTTGGTATGAATTTATATTTTCAGATGATCTGCTGCTATAGTTCATTTATTACAGTAATTATTTTACTCTCCCCCCACGATTAAGGTTTGCTTTTGGCCATTGATAGGCATGTGTAAGTGAGCAAATCAGACATCAGAAATAAAATACTGCGGAGGCTGGAAGTCTGAAAGGAAGGCAGAAAATTCTGGAAATGCTCAGCAGGACTGGCAGCATCAGTAAAGAGAGGACCAGAGTTAATGGGTAGAATTTAACACAGTTGATGGAGACCTTAGCCCCTAGCTGAAGGGTGCCCTGTGTCACCTCAGCTGGGGAAGGCCCGCGGTATTGAGTGCTCATCAGGCACTTAACTGGTCAGCGGCAGGCCTTCTCCAGTTCCCCAGGGAGCACAAATCCCACACCACCTCCCCCAATCCGACAGCTTTGGCCAGTCAGAGACTGGCAGCTCCCCAATGCTGTCAGTGACACCGGGAGCAAAGGCAGTTGCCAGCAATGCACCCAACAGAGGCCTAGGATCGCCTAGGGACCCAGGTCATAAACTGAGTGGGTATGAGATGGGGATGCTAACTACACGGCGGGGGGGTGGCTGTCTGTGTGTGGAATGCAGCAGGGAACCTCTCAGTGGACCCCCACTCTTTCACAATGTCAGGTCCCTTGATCAGGCACCAAGTGCCTTTGAATAGGAGCCCCCTCCGCTGGCCCCCTGGGAGCTGACAGGGTTTGCTTTTTGAGCTTCCTACATGGCCAATCCCCTGCCTGCCATTAGTTGAACACCAGTGGTGGTAGGATGAGGCCCTTAAGTGGGCAATTAGTGTCCAGGGGGAAGGCCGTCCATGCATGGAGTCGAAAAGTTGGCGGAATACCCACCCCGCACCCTCCTGCCCAATTAAGTGCCTCCCCACCTCCAAACCTGCAGCTGGTGGTAAGGGGGGATAGAGGGGTGGAATGTTTAAGTAAGTACAGGGACAGGGTGAGGGTGAGTGGGAAGTAGAAAAGGGAAGGTCTGTGATAGGGTGGAAGGCAGCAGAGATTAAATGACAAAAGTGATGACAGCACAAAAAAGGGAACAGTAAGGGAAAAAATAGGCCCAGAGGAGGTGTAAATGGAAATAGCAGAATCAACACCAGCAGTAGTCACAAAATGGGGGCAGAGGTCATGATAACTGGTTAAGGAACCACCATCATCCCTTCTGTTATTTAACATCTCTCGCCTTCCATCCTATCACAGGCCTTCCCTTTTGTTCTTTCCCTGAGCTCCTACCCCATTTCTGTATTTGCTTAAAATTTTACGTCTCTAATTTTTTTCTAGTTCTGACAAACGGTCATCAAACTGAAACTTTAACTTGCTCTTTCTCTCCCCACAGATGTTGCTGAATATTTACAGCATTCTCAGTTTTGAGTCAGATGTCAAGTCTATTGTGTCTCCATGGCCATCACTGATGGCATTTCTTGTTCAATGTACCTAGAGCAGCTCATAAACTCATCCTGTGAATGAATGACTGAAGTACAGGGGGCTACTAGACTGATGCCCATTTTATTAATGGAAGCAAGAAATAAAGATAGCAGCTTGGGACACTGTTGCCTGCTGCAGCTGAATTACAGTTCTGAATTATAGCACATGCAGTTGAGGAAGATTTCCCATTACTGAATGCCCAAATGTCAAAGTAAAACAAATTGAATATAGTTATCGCGGCTAGTGATGTTGGTCCTGAAGGGGTGGGGAGAATGTCACTCCAATGATACCAGGTGAATGGGACGTTACTGCAGATAATGATAACAGATAAAGGCAGTGGCAACACTGGGCAAGGGTGGGGTGAGGTGAAGAAGCAACATCACCCTGGGCAATGACATTGGGGAAGCAGGGATGGTGCTGCAGACAGTGATTTCAGGCAAGTGTAAGAGGAAATATTCTGCAGACGACTGACGCCAGATGGTGGAGGGGGAGCTTCACGACGCAACAGAATGCACACCAAGTGAAAGTGTAATAAGCACAAAGGTCTCATAAAATGGAGCCTGCTGATTGTTGGATGACTGAAAGCCTTGTGGAGACTGTTCTGGCCACCAAAAGACTAATGCTTGCTGTATGAAGTGATGGTTAATGATTTGTTTAAACAGGAGTACAAAGGGAGAGTTTCAAATGATGACACTCTTGGGTAGAAAGTTCCACAGTGTTTAAATTAGAGAGTTAGAAATTCGGCCATGAATGACATAGAATCCCAACTGTGTTCCTTGGAAAAAAATGACAAACTTAATACATTTCTGATTCTGTTCCTGAAAACGTCTGTGCTTTAATAAATTGTTTGAGGGGGATTTTTATCAAAAGTAAACTTCTCATTACCAGAACTAGGTCACACTTACCGGTTGAGGTTGTTCTGCAATACAGCAATTGAAACACAACCAGAATTCACTCATGATTTACAGTCCAACGCCAAAATGTCCCTTCAAGCGGCACAGAATCCAGATTCTATATCCCAGGGTGAGAATGTCCACCTATCTGTCCTTCGCCGGGCGGATTAGCGTGTGCAATACTGAGAGAGCGAAGTTCTTCCCGAATCGGCAAGAAGCTAAAGTCGCAATGGTCTGGCTGTGATGACAGGTATTGGAAACTTCACAAAGGATTGGGGCGGCCTTTTTCACCTCACCTCCAGGGCTCAGAATGACGACCTGCAAGAAATTAAAATAAAAGAGTAAGGATGAACAAAAGAACTGTTGAGTATTACCAGCATGGATAATCATTAGCTGTCAGTACAGCTGCCCGTTACACCATTTACAGACACACGGTGTGGCAAAAAAGGCAGATACAAATCTATCCTGGGCATTTGCCAGTTTTTCTAAATTGGGTTCTCTTTTGAATCTCAAGCGCAATCACCTAATCTCCTTTGATGCTTCGCACGTAGCCTGCTCCTGGTTTCAAAACATCAAAGCAGAAGGAAAAGACAAGTTGATGTAACTAAGAAAACGGTTAAACTCTGGCACTAAACATTCTTTTACCACAACCTTGAGACCCTTTCTTCTCACTTAATTGCGTCAGGAAATATTCCAGGTATGAAGCTTCCTTGTAATGATTGACACCAGCCTCTTTTAAAGCTTGCGAACCATGGAGGCTGTGGGGCTGAATATCACCGCTGTGTGGGTCTCCCCGCAAGTGTGTGTTAAAAGGAGGAGGGCTGTGACTGCACTGCAGCTTGCAAAGAGAGACGCACACGGCAGGTGGGCGGGGAATAGCAAGCATTGTGCAACCCTACATACCACAAAGAGAAATTAGCTCAAGAGCTCAAAGAAAATCAAGAGGTTGCTGAGAGAGAAATCTCATTTTGAATTTGGAGCAGCAGTGTTTTGCTCTAATTCTCTGTTTAAAGGCTGCTGCAGTGGTTACATTTGAAGCAACCGTTCTCATTAACCCACACGCTTGGATGACCAGCTTCATTACAACAGGCTCATTACAGTATGATTCCTCCCCCATAAAACTGTTTCCTTTTTCAATAAGGCGTCTAAAAAAAGGACTGTGTAACACAGATGACAAGATTCTGTAATTTTAAATGATTTTAATTCAATTTTCAACATAAGAAATATTAAAAATATGAAATTGTTTTAGAAACATTTTGAATTATGACACTTTTTCAGGGGAGTTAATTTTCAACTGGAGAAAAGGGGCAATGGCTTTGCAAGCCACAGCTGTTGACTGCCGTGCTGTTTAATAGCGGAAATATACTTATCAGAGACAAGCAGATGATCCCTAGAATCATGGTTAACCACACAAGTAAAAAAGATTGTTGTTCTAAGATGCATTCTATTGTATATCCTTTCCAATTTCTAATCCAGACTATGACATTGTAGCATTATAATATAATTATAGGAACTCAGGTTACAAAAGGACATATTTCCACGTTTAAATCTTATTCTATAGTGTTTTGGAATTACTGAACCCAGTTGACTTATTCTGTTTCTTCCGTTGATTAATGACAAATTACAGAATTTTTTGACACACCTTTTGCGTGTTATTTTTTGCCCATGATGGAGAGGGTAAGCAGGGATCTTGCACCCAGCCTCTTTATCTGCCATTGGAGATGGCGTAAGAGGCAATAGTGACTGGCTTTCCAATTGGTACATGAGCAAAGCTGTGGTTGGGGTGACACGGAGAGGGTAAGATTGGCTGTTAAGTCATTCTGAAGCCAGGTAGTGAAGAAGGAAACCAGACACCCATTTTTTAAATTAATACTAGATTTATTCACAGAATGAAACATTACATATGTCTGCCTCCTTCCTAACCAACATCCAGTGTCCCAGAAGTCTCTCTTTATATATGCTCAATGTACCTAACCAATCAATGCCTTTGTATCCTTAACCTTGATAATACAATTAACATTCCATTAACATTGTGAACTTGTGTGGGGCAAATCTGAGCTGTGAATGAACTTGTCACATAAACACTTCAACTTTATTTTAAAAACTCAAAGTGCTCAACATATACAATGCCACGCAAACCTATGCCAGACTTAATATAAGTAATTCATGTGTGAACTTTGCAAATATTATACTTCTAGTCTTTTAAGTACAGTTACGAGACTAAAAGAGAGATGGTAATTTTTTGGAGATATGGTACAAGGTTTGATCTTGAGAGAAAACCTGTTCTTGCCCTAGAATTGTAAATAACAAAACACTTTTTTTTGGTTACTTCAGAAGGTTTGAGAGATTTCAAATTTATGATGACACAGATATGAAGTGCCAGACACAAAGATATCTTATAGTTAATGGCAGTGTCACTACTGACTGTCATGATCCCCAGAAAAAAGAAACTACTCAGTTTTGTCCAAATAATAATTCCCTTTAAAATATATATGTCATGTGCCATCACGATTATTCCACATATATCATAATGGCACTGCAGATTGCACAAAATGGAGCAGATAAATTGAGCATGCTGAAAAGAAGCTGTCAAATCAAATTAAGAGAATCAATTTGTGATGCAACATCTTGATCTCCTGAACTCTGCTTCTATATTTTAATCAGTGCTTGAAATCAAAGGTTAGTCCTTTAAACTGGTCTTTCTCAGATTAAGTGCTGAAACGGGATTATCCATGAAGATATCATTCCCAAGAAGTCTAGATGCAATAGGCCCGAAAGACCAAGGGCAGTGATCCCAGGATTGCACAGGGATGGCATCCGCCAGGACCCTCCAACACTCCCTATTCAGGGTCAATGGGAGATTTCAATTAATTAATGCCAGGCCTCCGAGAGACAGGAGATGAAGAAACACCAGCCTGGGAATAACTGTTCCAAAAATGCCCCTCGAAAAAGAAAGAAAAGCTTACATTTATATAGCAACTTTCACAACCACCAGTCGTCCCAAAGTATTTTACACCCAGTGAAGTACTTTCGAAGTATAGTTACTGTCATACTGTAGGTAACGCAGCTGCCAATTTGTACACACCAACCCTCCAGCAATGTGATATTAACTAAATATTTGTTTTTATGATGTTGATTTGGAGATAAATATTGGCCAGGATACCAGTGATAACTTGTCTGCTCTTCGAAATAGCACCATGACATCTTTTACGTTCATCTACAAGGGTAGAGGGGGCCTCAGTTTAAAGTTTCATCCAAAAGACTGCACCTCTGACAGTGCAGCACTCCCTCAGTACTATCCTGGAATTTTGTGCTAAAGCCCTTATGACTCACAGCAACACAGTTGACAATGCACAAATGACTTTGTAATGGGATGGAGGTTCTGCTCCTTCCAAAGATCCACAGATAGTGGCACATGCAGGCCTGTTTTTGTCCCTTCCGCCAGAGCTGTGCCAGGACTGTGCCCAGATTTCTCTCCAATCCAGAGTTTCAAAGTTCAATTTAACTATACATGGTGATTACAACAGAGAAATGATTTGCTCAGTTCAAACAATCTGTGTTGCTGATTCTTCTCCATATGTGCAGCAATTTTAATCCCATGTTCCGTCCAACTGCCTTTCCTTCTAGGATAGGCCTGTAGTAAGATGAAAATCTGCAAAAACATACTGCTCACTTCCCACCCAAAGTCTGCCTGAAGCAAATTTTGAGCCATCCATGCCCCATTGCTTCAAACTCACCACCCCTTAACCATATGCTTCCGCACCACCCCCCTGCTCCCCCCAAATCAGAGATCAGCCTGTCAGAATTTAGCCTGAATCAGCCTGTCAGAAGCTGACAGCTTGCCGTAATGAACCCACAAAAACGTATTGGGCCTCCTGCCAGTGACATTGGGTGGTAATATAGTCATCCCACCCATGAGGTCCATTCGATATCCATGCAAGAGAAAAATCAGCACCTACTGTCCCCTTACCTACTTCTCCCCTTCACCTTGAGAAATGAATGAAAAGTAAACTGAAGCTCCTTAGTTAGAAATAGATTAAAGTGAAGGGTAATTAACAGGTTGAAGCCCAGGTCATTCTAAGCTGTTTTACTTATCTTCATTAAAGTAAGGGCATGACAATATAGTGCAGCCTGTGTACCTAATTTATAAGGCAAGGAGGCCAGCTGATGTGGCATTGTCATGGAGGCCAGTGTCATGATCTGTAGTCTTGGTGTAAAGTTACCAGGCTCACTAAAATACCAAAAATACATAAATGCTCCATGGAAGAAGTTGGCTGCATTGATGCTTATTCCACTCTCCTCCAGTGCCAGGAGCTCTTAAACCAAATTTCAGGAAATACATTGATTAGTTTCACAAATTCCCTTAAATAGAGAAAATATATTTTACAGTTTATTGGAATGGACTGGAAGGTTTTATTGTATAAGAGTCCCATAACTAACTTGATTCCCTTAAATGGGTTTCACTGCCTGGATGGAAAACAAAATAGGATAGCAAAATATAAAAGGAGGCAGACATTTCAAAGCCAAGCTTGGACATTATTATGCACAAGTGTCAAAAGTAGTTGGAATTCACAAAAGTAGAATTATAATGTATCAAGTGCAAACACGTTATTTAGCTTTAAGAGGCTTTCTTCACGGCTTTCACTGCAATACAGAAGTCCCTGATGTCATGTTTATCCTGTCTCCAGTTGCTCCACAGAGTGATTAAGGACATTTCCGTTTTATCCTAGTTCCAACTTAGCCAATTTCCAACATACTGGTGATTTCAGGTCTCCTCTAAACCAGCTCTAGCTACATCAGGAAAAGCCCAAAGTCCGTTGGAAACCAGTTGGAAGCAGAAATTTAAAATGCTGAAGTTTTCCAAAGTAAATCAACGAGAACATCCTGAAAATCAAAGCTGACTGTACAAAACAATCAAGTGTAATATATTCCAATGCCTGCAAAAGTTTAACCCCAGACTATATATCCTCATAAATCCTAGATTTTGCCTGAAGACAAAGGTTCCCCATCCCTCCTTTTCTACATGGAAAATTGCCTCAAAACTTTTCTCGCTTGTCTCAGCCATGACTCAGTTGGAAGCATTCTGGCCTCTGGGTGACAACGTATCAGGGTTAATTCCCACCCCAGGACCTAAACACAAAATCAAGGTTGACTCTCCATTGAAGTATTGAGGGAGTACTGCACTGTTGGAGGTGCTGTCTTTCAGATATAAAAGATCCCATGGCACTATTTCAAAGAAGAGCAGGGGAGATAGCCCCAATGTCCTGGCCACATTTATTCTTCAATCGCATCACAAAAAGCACATTACCTGCTCATCATCACATTGCTGTTTGTGGTGGAAAAATTGGCTACACCACAAGAGTGACCATACTTCAAAAGTACTTTATTGGCTATAAGTCGCTTTGTGACGCCTGGGTGGTTGTGAAAAGCACTTTTTAAATGCAAGTCTTTCTTTTCTTTATTTTCACCTAAACCTCCAATATTGAGTCCAAGGAACTCACGGAATCCATCATTTCTACTTTGCAGACCATCCTGGATCATTAACTGCTTGGGATGAGGGCATTGACCTTTGAGGAAAGATTGAGTAGACTAGGTCTATATTTCCCTGGAATTTAGAAGAATGAGAAGTGATCTAATTGAAACATGTAAAATTCTTAAGGGGCTTGATGGGTAGAAGCTGAGAAAATGTTTCTCCTGGCTGGGGAATCTAGCACATGGGGTCACAGTGTCAGAATAAGGGGCGGTCATTTACTAAGCTATGCTACTGTTGACCTCCTCCTCGCTCCTGCCTTCTGACCAAACCTAGCACCCACTCATCCTGCCCCATCCACTTTCTGTTTTTTCCTCCTATCTCATCCTTCATATTCTATCCAAGCTCATTCTTTCCATGAGGCCAACAACTTGCTCACAAGAACCCTTCCCCACTCAACTGACCAGTCAATTGCCTTTCTTGGCCTCAACATCTGCCAACAACATTAAAGCTCCTCTCCAAATACTTCTGCATTTCTGACCTATGTTTCCTCTAAGGTCCTGAGATATATATAGTCACATGTCAGCTCCACGTAAATCCCTTCCAAATTCCTTTCATATGGCTCCCTTCAGCCTCACACCATCAAGAGCATCCTGGTATAATGACACCCTCAGACACAGCTATTTATTCATCTTCGTCATCAACAAGTCCATGGCATTTGGAATTTTTCAGCCACACATCCTTTTTCAAGCACCTCTCCTCTGTTGTCCAGTTGTGTAGGACTGCCCTTGTATGGACCCCTAACTTTAACCTGTCCTAACAAAGCCAGCAATGGCTTCTTTGTCCATTTCTACCCTGAAAATATATCCATGACCACTTCCCACTTCCTCGTTTACATGGCACTCCTTATCCATAGAAAGGGTTCAGCTTTTGATCACCTCCATGTTGATAGATTGTCTGTCTGAAATTAAGCTGCAAACAATTCAAAGCTTCGTCCAACTCAATATCTGGGTGAGTCAACCCATCACTTTTTGTATGTCCCAAAATCCTATTCCTTTGTCATCAATTCCAATCCTCTCCCTGGCCAGCTGCTGAGATTGCGTCGAAAACCTTGACATTCTGCTGGATCCATAACTGAGTTTAAAACCTCATATTCTACTCATCAACAAGAATATGTATTTATGCCTCCATCCTATCTCAACCCCAACATGTTGCTATCACTTCCATACTTCTTTCTATAGGGGTCAAAGCCACCATCTGATTTGGACACTTAAGGGAATTCCCAAACTGCTGGCAGTCCAGGAGACATTCCTGCTTCTGCTGACCACAGGCAGGGTCCCTTTGAGGTCCCAGAACATGGAAGTTCCCAACTGATAATCAGTTTAGTACAATGTTGGGACTTGGCGTGTCTAGGTCCTACTTTAGAATCTGAAAATTGCTGCCAAAGATATTGTGGGGGTAGATTAAAATGGCTACAGATTTTGGGCCTGAATTTTTATGCCCTTTCTAACTGAACCATCAACAGTAAAGTAGGAGCTCATGGCCTTTATAGCAATCATGTTAAAATACAGCTGCAATGAACTAATAGTGAGTATCCTCTATGTCTGCCTCTTAGCCATGTTGCACAGTCCTACCTCTGTTACAGGATGAAAGGGTTTACTGTCAAAATCAAGGAAACTTTCCTTCGAACTCACCACAATTCAGAGTTTACATTAAAAGGAGCTCAGAATTAAATCCAAATGCAGCCCACACCCCGAATATGGTAACTAGACACCAAACGTCAGTTCTGTGCAGGGTAGAAGCAGTGTGTGGCTCGCAGGGGTTCATGTAATACTGTAATTACACACAGTTAATCACAGGTTTTTCCCCCTATCATATGCATTGTTTCCAAAGAACGTAGTTGCCTGAAGGGGTGAAAATGAATAGGCCGCCTGCCGTACCTTAGCAAAGCGTTTGGTTACATTTACTGCAAAATTCAAAGTGTGTTTAATGACGGTCAGAAACTTACCAAAGGATTAGCTCAGACTCTGTGGTGTCCCTGTGGTTGCTATATATTCTGTCAACTGATATGCCTTCCTACTCTATGTCTGCTGCATAGCTAACCTTCATTTTGAAAGAAGTGAGGATTGGCAGAAAAATGATCAAATCATGTTTTACACTAGTGCCTGGAATTACCCCACAGAATGTTAATCTGGGCACAGTATTGAAAAGGAACAATAGCCCTGTTCACAATTGTTCAAGGAGGAGAGATCAGGTCATAAATGAAGTGCACTGCACTGTGGTCACAAATAGAGGTTTGCATGTTGAGATGAATACATCGCCCATGCTGCACCAAGAGTTTACAAGATAGGTATCCAGTGTTAAACTCCAGAATGGTAAAAAGGCCAGCTTTACTATGGAAAATTAGCTATTCCCAAGATCAATATAAGCAAAATACTGGAAATCTGAAACAAAAACAGAAAATGCTGGAAAAACGTAGCATTCAGAACTCCAAAGAAAGAGTCCAGTTGGACTCAAAACGTTAACTCTGTTTCTCTCTCCACAAATACTGCCAGACCTGCTGAGTTTTTTTCCCAGTATTTCGTGTTTTTATACCCAAGATCAAATTTGTTTTTGGAGATGTCCAAGTAAAATAGTCGATAAATTTTGGCTGGAGATCTGGCATGATTAACCCATCCCCATTCCTTCCGATGCAGGCAACATGCAAGCTTTGTGCTACCTGCTCATGTTCACAATTGCAGCATGCAGTCAGTGCTTAATGTGCTGTTGAGCATCTTCATGCCCAAGTACGGGGTGCAAAATCGTGAGAGACTAGCATCTGTTAAAGCTAGCCTGCACTGGCTGAAGCAGGTGCTGGAAGTCATTCTAGCAGTGAGTTTCTCCTGAAAAAGTGACAAGAATGGTGTAATATGGTAGAGAATGACTCTAAGGTTCTCCAACAGCAGCACTGGAGGCTTTAGTGCAGGAGATGGATGGGACAATTGAGGGCATTTATTCACAGAGGATCAACAGGCCATCCAGACAAACACTGCGAAGACAGTGGAAGGCAGCAGCCACCATGGCCACTGGGAACCTGGATGCGGTGCTGCAAGAAGTTCAATGACCTCATACAAGTGGTCAGGGTGAGTGGATAAATATCCATACAACCAACCTACTAGCCTCATACACTTTTCAATGCACCACCCCACTTCACTTACCAGCAATCTCAATCAACCATGACTCAGGTCACGTTCATAACCTCACCACACCCTCACACACTTAGCACTGCTGCAAGTCTCACAAGCATAGCTCTCAGCTTGCACACATTACCAATCATTCAGCCATGACAGGCACATCACCCAAGCACATTGCACCACATTCACTGATGCCCTCCCTCTTGTAGGACAAGGTGGTGTACAACTGTAGGCAGTAGCACCTAACCGGTTGCATGTCGTCATTGATGGATTAGACGGTAGAATCATTGGAGCAGCCATGACAAAGTCCATGACTGAGGCTGAAACCACAGAAGGTGACAATATTCTTGTACCTAATTCTTCTTCTCACATCCCAAATTCTTACAATATACAGCTGGAGATAGCGTTAGCATGTACCTCTTACTTTCCAACCTCCTTATCACTGCTCTCTTACATTTGTGCCTTTCTCCTTTCAGATACTCCTGAACCACTACAGCTCTTGGATAAGAAATTGAAGAGAAGGAAATGACTGATGATGAAAAGAGTCACTTAACCTCGCAGCCACCAGCTCAGGTAATGACACTGTGCATACTTTATAGGGGATGGCTTAGATGTGGGATCTGCACATATGTGAGCCACCTGACATGAGTGGGCTGTAGCCAGCACAGGAGGAAAAGATAGCACAGGTGCCAGCTTGCTGGAGGTCAAGGTTGTACACAAGTTCTGTGGTGAACTCAGATGAAGATTTTGATGGAGTGGTGTACAGAAAAGTGCTGATGGGGTATGCACACAGAAATGCTTAGAGTATTGCAGGCCTGCCAGAAAGACTTACTTTGTCAAGCATGGAGGAGTTTGACAGCAATTTTGCACACAGCTTTATGCAGAATTTGGAACCCATCCTTTTCAGTGTGGAATTTGTGGCGAACTTCATTAGTACAATTGTGGACTCAGCCATGATGCAGCATTAGATGTCTTAGCTTCTACTGCAACACAAGTAGAAGCCTCCCAACATCTGAACGCTGCAGTGAAAACACAGACTGAAGTCATGCAAGCTCAGCTTTCTGCAACAAATACTCAGATTGCTTCCATCATAGTTCTGAATACCAGTGTTCAAAGGGGTTTGCGGTGACTCGCAGCATTCCAGTAATCTGTCCTTCAACAGATTGCTTAAATTGCTGAGGTTTGGAGCCAAGGAATGTGGCAGTGGCTCCACAGGAGCATGAAGCTGCCGCCCTCTCTCAGGATGGCACCACTGACCTTCCACTATGGCCACTCCACCAGTGTTCTTGATGCTGCTCGTCAGTCAGTCAGCCCAAACTGCTGCTTCCTATTCAGAGTTGGTGCAATCCAAAGCTGGCTCTGCTAGAGCCAGCGCCTTGTGTGATGGCACCTGCAGCCTTCCACTGGTCATGCTGCAGCTGCTGGGGTAGCACTGTATAGCAGCACTCAGACACGAAAAGGCTTACTGAAACAGGCATGAAGGAAATGCACAATCTTGATTAGTTGAGTTTTGTATGGCATATTGGATGGTTTGATTGAAAATGTCAGTTTGGAATATTTATTTTGCAGTGTCTTTTGTTGTAACATTGTGGCCAAGTGGATAGATACTGTGATGGTTAGTGACAAAGGGAAGGTAAGGAGTGGGACTGCTGATGAATAGAAAATTGGGGTTGTATTGCAGTCAGATGAACTGATCACGAATAGCCAAGTGAGAAGGGGCTGTGTTGATTTCTTCCTCTCTTTCTCCTCCTCCTCAGTTGCTAGCCGTACGCCGGTGGCAAGATTCTCACTAAGGAGGAGTTGTGCAAGATGCAGCAGACCACGATGAATCATAAGGTATGTACTGGACAGCATGACAGAGCTGCTCCTGAGGAGTCCAGGCAGTGGACGCTTTGCTTAAGCACACCAAAGGTCAGCTCAATGTCATATTGTGTAGCAGCAGAGCTCGCGTTATATGCTTATTGCCCACTTGTGCGTGGGTTGCGCACTGTAGTCGTGTGCTTGCTGGTCAATGGAGCCCTTTTCACCCAGTAACCACCCTCTGGTTTCTCACTGTGGCTTAAATGTTGATACTATAGTGGACAGGTGCAAAATAAAGGCATCATGTCTGCTGCCAGGATATTGGGCATTGACCTGCATCATGCTCCGAATAAGGTCACGAACCAGTTGGACACTGGGGTAAACAGACACCTTTCCAGTTGTGGTATATATTTTAATTTACATGCGGTTCCCACAAAATGTCATGCATGCAGTCAACGGCACCCTGCACCACCTGGAAGCCTGCCATTCTGGTGATGCCATGTTCTTCCCTGCCTGCTTCTGTCCAGAAAGACAGAGTGCAATGTATTCCCCTCTCTTTGCTTACAGAGTATCAGTGACCTCCCCCACACAGCAGTGAACGTCAAACTACAAGGGGTTGGAGATGTCACCTGCTTCAGCCTGGAAAGAAGAAAAAAACAAGACTTGGATTTATATTGAACACTTTTCATGACCATCAGACATCTCAAAGCACTTCACAGTCAACAAAGTACTTTTTGCAGTGTAGCTACTGTCGTAATGTAGGAAACACTTTAGCCAGTTTCCATACATCAAACTCCTACAAAACAACAATGTGACCATGATTTTTTTTTGTCATGTCGATTGAGGGATGAATATTGCCCAGGGCACCAGGGACAATAACCCTGCTCTTCTTGGAAAAAAAGCTGTAGCATTATTTCAATTTGGGGGGGCAGACAGGGCCTCAATTTAACGTGTCATCTGAAAAACGGCATCTCCGACAGTGTGGCACTCATTCAGTACAGCACTGGAGTGTCAGCTTTGATTTTTGTGCTCAAGTTCTGGAGTGAAACTTGAACCTGGAACTGAACCTGGAACTTTGTGACTTAGAGGCGAGAGTGCTACCAACTGAGCCACAGCTGGCACTGACAAAGAACTTGATGCAAAGAGCTGTTGGCCACTTTTACAGACACTGACAATGCTGCCCTTGCCCTGCAGGTCCACCTGCCACAGGTACAGATTTCAGTGAGGACCACCTTAGTGATGTGAAGGTGGCACATACGATGTTCCTCACTGAGGTTCAGGTAGGAGAATTGCTCCCTGATGACCCCAGGGAAGATACAGTCACCTGCTGAGAGCCCTTCTCCCCATCCTCCTCCCTTTTAGAGGATCCTCTCTTCTATGCCATCTCTGCTTATTCTCCCTGGCATGCCGCAGGCCAAGGGAGATAGAAGCTACAACATGACTGCGAGAAAGCGTTGGGAGCAGAAATCTTGAAATGAGACCAGGCATTCACTGTATGCCGCACTAATCCCTGTAGACTTCACCAACTTTAAGTAGCAAGACAAACCACCAAACTGTTCCACTAACTCAACAACAGCCAATAGAAATCAATCAGCAACTAACCTGAAATAGTTGATGATCCCTTTAAATAGGGATGGTGGGTGTTTGGGGGTGGGGGGAGCGTTCTACTGTTGAATGCAAGTTCAGCTGTGCGAGGTTAAGAGGGGGAGCTAGCTGGAGCGTTCAGGTCGAAAGTGGCTCTGTTAAGAGTTAAATCAGCATTTCATACTGACTGATATCATGAGATGCCTCTACATATTTCGGGCACACGCACCTAGCACCTGTGTTAATGATCTGCCTAAAATGACTTCCAACAGGGCCAGCACCAGATGTATGTACATGCAGCTCAGAAGTCATTTTCGACTTGAAGAGCTACCTATAGTACCAAAAATATGGACATTATGCAATCCAATTTTACAACCCCAGGTTCTCCTGGAGATTAAGAGTCATAGCGCACCCAATGTCTTCCAGTTAGAATCAGAGCTCCAACTCACTAGCTAGATGTGGAAGGTCTGTGCATGCAGCCAATTTTAGGTAACCTCTCTCCCTGAATTGGTTTCATACCTGGAGTAATTTGAAGCAGGCAATACAGTTTGACACTCTGATGCCATAACTCACTCACTCACACACCTGAAGCTTCCAGAAGTTAGTTATCCGGTGTTGACAGCCGATTTTCTTTTCAGCCCTGTTATGTCTATTCTATCTAGTCAGAATCTGAAGCAACATATTCTTTTACTCTATACACGGTAGCTAAAAATTACAATGTTCAACACAATTTCTGATGTTTCTTGTTTTTATGGTTATGAAACTTCTCCATTAAAAAAACACAAAAAATACAGTAAAGCACTGTGCGATGATAAACGGTGTCTAGACATGAGGGACAAATCTTGCACAGATGCCTTTTTCGTTCAGGTCAGCCAAATGCAAAGTTATAATTAACAGAATGGCATCAATCAAATACACACAGGGTCCAGTGTCTTTTCTGCATAGGTCTTTTGATTTTAACTGTTATTTAAATAAACTAACCTCAAAAATGTTGTAATGGCGAGCTTTGAAAATCTGACACATTTGGCAAGTTCTGTCATTATTCAAATTTCAGATGCTCGAAGTTGCATTGCAGTGAACAACAGTCAAGCTCTTGTTCCCTATGTTGGGCGCTCTGGCTGCCCATGCCAGCAGTTGGAGGAATCTCATTAGTTCTAGGCTAAGACCATGGGACATAGAATGGTGCTCCAGTTCCATAAGGGAAAGAGAAACGAGTGAAGTGGAGCAAAAATACATTCTGACGTATTCCTTGTGAAGGTGTATAACCAGGTTAATAGTAAATTGCTTTAGAAACTTTTTATTTATTCATTTATTCTTTCTTGGGATGTGGGTGTCGCTGGTTAGGCCAGCATTTGCAGCCCATCCCTAATTGCCCTTGAGAAGGTGTTGATGAGCTGCCTTCTTGAACTGTGGTGTAGATACACCCACAGTGCTGTTAGGAAGGGAGTTCCAGGATTTTAACCCAGCGACAGTGAAGGAACGGCGACATAGTTCCAAGTCACGATGACGTACGGTTTACAGGGGAACTTGTAAGTGCTGGTATTCCCATGCATCTGCTGCAGAATAATCTCTTGGAAGCAAACACAAACTCAAGTTCCATTCTACTCAGTTCCTGACTCAAATGGTACATGAAGGTGACAAGTGGAGCCTGCAACATTATAAAATCCGGAAGAGATAGTCAACCCTTGGCAACCCCTTCTAGTGTGTTACAGAAGGCGTTGCTGGCATTGAATTAAAGTGCAGAAATGGGCTTTTAAAAATGAAGCCACAAAAAAGAAAATTTACCCAAAGATGAAAGTTTTGAAAATGTACCCAGTCTTTCAGCTCAGTCCATTCTACAGATCATACACAGTTTAACATTGTTTTGGGTCAATTTAAAGAGCTGCAATATTTCTGTGAAGTCAATCACATTGGGTGTTCTCTTGTGGGCTGAGTAATGCAGACCATGCAGTGACATTGTTGCAAGTTACACTAACCAGGGCTATTCACATAGTAAATGTACTTAGCACAGCACTGCAGCTCATAGCTACATTAACTGCTGACTGCTTAGGCCTTGATGCATATTACAAAAAAAGGCTGACAGGGAAAAAAAATCAACATGTTCACAATTAAAGAATAGTGACAATTTAGACTTTGAAATCAAAAGCACAATTTCCAAATATGCGGATGTACCAAATTGGGAGGGATAATCACCACTGAGGATGAGTGTAACAAATTACAAGAAGATATTAATAAACTTTCAGGTCACTGGTAAATGAATATCAAACTGAATGAGTTGAGGTATGACATTTTACTAAGAAAAGTGAGGAGGTCAGATATTACTTGGAAAATAAGAATCTAAATAGGGTGGAGGAACACAGGGATCTAGGAGTACAACTTTACAAGTCACAAAGTTACACTCAGATTAATAAGGCCGTAACAAAAGCAAACCAAACACTAGGATACAATTGAAAAGTATAGTAATGTTAAACTTGCATCCAAGCTTGATTAGGCCATAGTTAAAATACACTGTACAATCTGGCTACCATATTGTAAAAATAGAGGCACTGAAGAGGGTATAAAAAAGATTTAATAGGATGATCTCAGAACTGCAAGATTATACCAATCAGGAAAGGATGAACAGGCTGAGTCTCTTTTCTCTCACGTTGTGAGAGTTGACCTAAAAATAGAAGCTTTTTAACTTATGAAAGGTTTTGAAAGAGTCCACACAGATGAGTGTTTCCACTTATAACAATGGTATTCACGACATGAGCCACTTGTGGTCCTCACTTGTTTTTCCTGTAGCCTGCTCTACATCGCTCTCCTGCTTGCTAAACCTTCCACCTACTGTTTCTCTGCGGCTTGCCGCCTCTTTCCCACTCTCCCATCCCCTCACTCGCCACCTCCCTCCCGGCTCTCCCAATCACTGCCCTGCTCCAGAGCCCTTGCTCACAGCGAGGGCTCAGGAGAGGGAAGCGGCAGGTGAGGGGGAGAGGGGCAGGGCAGAATCTGGTCGGGACAATGGGATTCTTGGCCGCTGGCTAGAGAGTCACAGGGGACCTATATCGCTTCTTTTCGGGAAGGCCCACTGCATCTTGTTCCACTCAGGCACATGACAGGCCAGCAGCGGGCCTTCCTCTGAATTGGAAGTCCTGCCATTCAGAGGCAGGCAGCTCTACTGAATGGCAGTGCCACTGGGGAGGTGGTGTTAGTATGACACCCACCTGAGGCCCTGTCTCTTTACTGGATTCCAGACATGTGTGAGTGATGGCGGGAGGGAGGTCGTGGAGTGTGTGTGTGTGTGTGTGGGGGGGGGGTGGGGGGGAGTCATAAGGGAGGGGCATTGACAGTAAGGACAGGGGGCTGCTCTCAGCGACTCCCCCTTCATGATGCCGGGTCCCTCGATCAGGCACCCCCCCCCGCCCACCCCCTCCCCAAAACCACCACCACTACCACCACCACCAAACTCACCACAGGGGCAGGCACAAGATTTCACCCTGAATGGAGTGGGAAAGTCAGAGAGTGGGAGAGAAGTGGCGAAGAGGAGCGGGGGGTAAATGGGAAGAGTTAGTCAATTATTAAACAAATTAATAACTGTACACAGCATATTGTATACAGTTACTAACAGCCAGAATTTCATGCTCCCCCACCAGCTGGTTTCAAGGCAGGGGGTGGGTGGGGAAGGAGCATGAAATTGAAGGGACGGGGTTCCTGCCCAGCCCTATCACACAGCGATTTTACGTGGGGACAGGCACGGCCTTGGACAGGGAGCTTATCCTTGCCCCAATTGAGGCCCTTAAGTGGGGTGAGGGGCTGGGGGGTGGGGCGACTGCCTCCATCAGAAGCCCCCTTCTGACTGCGGGCATGTCCCTCTCCCTTAAGGTCCTTTGGCAGCTGGACCTCCCTTCCCACCTCAACCCCTGATTTCCCCCTTTGCACCCCCCAGACCGCCCACCAAGGTGAGTTTAAATTCTATCTGCGGGATGTTTAAGATTTTCCAATTGGCCCTCTAATTTTCTAGTGGCTACCACTGATTTATGGAGAAGAGCAAAATTAGAGGCCATCAATACAAAAGAATCACCAAGAAATCAAATAGGAAATTCAGAAAAACTTCTTTAACCTGACAGTGGAGAGAACGCAAAGCTTGCAACTACATATAGCGTGGTTCAGGTGAATAATTTGGATGCCTTTAAGGAAAGGCTAGATAAACATATGAAAGAAAAGGAATGAGAGGATTATGCTGATGAGAGTTAGGCACTGGGAGGAGGATCGAAGGGGCATAAATGTCACCATGGACTAATTGGGCCAATAGCCCATTTCTGTGCCATGTACTTTTACAATTCTAGGTAATAGAAAAGGCAAACCTTTAGAGCTTAATTCTGTGTTAATTTGTTATCCTACCTCCTTTAGGAAATAAACACCTGTTTGAATGTTATCATTCCCATTTGCTGGGTTATGGTCCCAGATTCCTTGGGGAGCTAATTTCAACAAGATTACAATATCACTAATTGTTTGGCGTGTGAAGCAATTTGTCCAGGTGGTAGGCAAGTAACTGTGAGGTGGTATGTTTGGCAGGGCCTCTTTTCCCTATCAGTCACTTGTAAAAGGCCTCCCTATAATCGTGCTGTTCAAACCCAAGGGTAAATATTTAATAAGCAGGCTCCTCACAGCCTGAATCTAGCAGGAGACTGCTGTATACCTAAAGCACATGTAGGAGCCCCTCAAATGAAGCTGTACAAATATATAAACCAAATGGACATTGTTGCTTTTGTTGGCCGGGCGTACTGAGATTCTCACCCCTAATTTACTCCATTACCCCTGTCAACAAAGTAATAGTCATGGCCTATTTCAAGTGTTATTCTTACTCTTAATCTCAAAAATGCACAATAATGCATGATATAGAGTGTATCTATGGTATTGTACTAAATAAGTTTTATATTAAATGATACATCGGAGTTCCTCCAGCCATAAATGGATTACCGTGGTCACAGAAAACCAGTTATATTAAAATGTGTGAATCTTTTATTGACAAACATCCCTAACTGTGCAATTTATCTTTATTCCTAAAACCACCAACATTTTATATCTCCACTTTTCTCTTCAGCCTCCCTTGGTGACATACATTGTGAACTATACCTACATGTCTTGAGGCACTGTCACTTGCCTTCTGGACGGTTGTCATTTCCAATTGGCTGACCTGGAGCTACTTAACACAGAAAAAATAAAAGAGGCTTGGGTGTTCCGGTACAAGGAACATAAAGTTAGCATGCAGGTGCAGCAAGCAATTAGGAAGGCAAATGGCATGTTGGCCTTTATTGCAAGGGGATTCCAATAAAGGGGAATGGAGTACAAGAATAAAGAAGTCTTGCTACAATTGTACATGATTTTGGTGAGACTGTATCTGGAGTACTGTATGCAGTTTTGGTCCCCACATTTAAAAAAGGATACACTTGCTTTGGGGCCAGTATAGCGAAGGTTCAAAAAACTGGTCCTTGGGGTGAGGGGGTTGTGCAATGATGAAAGACTGAGCAAATTTTCTGGAGTTTAGAGAGATAAGAGGTGATCTCATTCAAACCTAGAAAATTCTAAAGGGGCTTGATAGGGTGGATGCTGATTGTTTCCATTGGTCACGTGGTTTAAAACATGGAGGTACACAGTCTCAGGATAAGGGGCCGATCATTTAGGACTGAGACGAGGAGAAGTTTCTTCATTCAAAGGGTTGTGAATCTTTGGAATTCTCTACCCCAGGGGGCAGTGGATGCTCCATCATTGAATACATTTAAGGCTGGAATAGACAGATTTTTGGTCTCTCAGGGAATTAAGGGATATGGGGAGCAGGCAGGAAAATGGAGTTGAAGCCCCAAGATCAGCCATGATCATATTGAATTGCGGAACAGGCTCAATGGGCTGTGTGGTCTACTCCTGCTCCTATTTCTTATGATCTTATATGCTGGATGAAAAGGGAGATGCGTTTGGCAAGTCATAGAGGTCAACAGCACAGAAAAAGACCCTTTGGCTCATTGAGTCTGTGTCGGTCAAACAATTATCTAACTATTCTAATCCCATTTTCCAGCACTAGGCCCATAGCCTTGTATGCCATGGCATCGCAAGTGCACATCCAAATACTTCTTAAATGTTATGAGGGTATCTGCCTCTACCACCCTTTCAGGCAGTGAGTTCCAGATTCCTACCACCCTCTGGGTGAAAACAATCTTCCTCACATCCCTTCTAAACCTCCTGCCTCTTACCTTAAATCTATGCCCCCTGGTTATTGATCCCTCCACCAAGGGGAAAAGTTCCTTCCTGTTTACCCTATCTATGCCCCTCATAATTTTATACACCTCAATCATGTCCCCCCTCAAGCTCCTCTGCTCCAGGGAAAATAACCTCAGTCTATCCAATCTCTCCTCATAACTAAAACTCTCCAGCCCAGGCAGCATCCTGGTAAATCTCCTCTGCACTCCCTCTAGTGCAATTACATCCTTCCTATAATGCGGATTCCAGATCTGCACGCAATACTCTAGCTGTGGCCTAACCAGCATTTTATACAGTTCCAGCATAACCTCCCTGCTCTTATATTCTGTGCCTCGGCTAATAAAGCCAAGTATCCTATATGCCTTCTTAACCACCTTATGTACCTGTCCCACTATCTTAAGGGACCAGTGGTCATGCACACCAAGGTCCCTCTGATCCTCGGTACTTCCCAGGGTCCTATCATTCATTGTGTATTCCCGGGCCTTGTTTGTCCTGCCCAAGTGCATCACCTCACACTTATCCGGATTAAATTCCATTTGCCACTGATCAGCCCATCTGACCAGCCCATCTATATCCTCATGTAATCTAAGGCTATCCTCCTCATTTTTTACCACCCCACAATTTTCCTGTCATCCGCGAACTTACTGATCAACCCTCCTATATTCGAGTCCAAATCATTTATATATACCACAAACAGCAAGGGACCCAACACCGATCCCTGTGGAACCCCACTGGACACAGGCATCCAGTCATAAAAATACCCGTCGACCATCACCCTCTGCTTCCTGCCACTCAGCCAATTCTGGATCCAATTTGCCAATTGCCTTGGATCCCACGGGCTCTTACCTTCATTATAAGTCTCCCATGCGGGATCTTATTAAAAGCCTTGCTGAAATCCAAGTCGACTACTTGGTCTAATACCTTTGTTTCAAAATGTTCTGTGGCATGTTCTATGTTCTAGTGGTATTTCTGGGATGTGCAGCTCTGGAGAGGCTTGCTGATCTGTACAAAAAGCCAGCTATCCTTATAATAAATCAAGTAACTTTTGGATCATTACAGTCAGCCATTGTAGCATATATCACATCAATGGTCATGGAAGGAAGTTGAGACCTAAGTCGTCGACCTTGCTGAATATAAAACAAGATACAAGATAAAGGACTGTTTCTATAAGATGATGTAGTGATTATAGTTACAGTGGACAAAAAGATCTGTAGGACGTTGATCCCAACCCTTGCCAGTGGTATTCTGTTCAGTGGACTTTCTGTGGTCAGGGGCAAGTTCTCCCATTACCATGCTCCTGGTGGATGCCTGTACATTTAGGGTTATATCTCAAATAATGGCCCATTCTGGGGAAATAAGAAAGTCTGCTGAAGACTGGAGGGCACCAAAAGCTCAGAGGTGCCCCTGTGGCCCTCTTTGTACGCAGCTACCCAAAACCCTGTTGCCAGAACAAACGCATCTTGCACTTCAGAGGGCCTGGCAGCATTCCTGGCCAGAACCCTTGAAGTACAACCCACATTCACTACTTATCATCAATTGCTGATACTCCACTTGGCCTCTAAGTTAGGGACCTTCCAACATGCGAATCAATATGGGAAGGCCCTGAGGCCTTCAGCATTAATAGTTTGTTTGGGCAGTTGGAGGTCAGACAGAAATTCTAGTGCAGATCAAATGCCATACTTACATTGCGTGCTAACACAGCACCACAGCATGACTATGAAAAAGGGCATCACTGATTTGCTTCTCTGAGCCCTCAGTTGGGTTAGAATTCAATTTCCAGCTTTCCTGTAATCCATGCTAAAAATGCATCGTGTTAATTTGTGATGGAGACAGGAATGGGATGAGCTGTGATGTGCCTGGTTGAACAATCTAACAACACTCAATGCTTCCGTTTGCATGAAGAAAGAACACGTGGGCAAAGTGTTGCTGGCACCCAAGGAACCATATGCCAGCATTAAATTAGCACCTTCAGGAAAGGAAGGAAGAACATTTTTGCCTACATACCAGTTTACACAGTATTTCAACAGCAATTCATTGTGTGAAGCTCTTTAACACATTTTGACATATAAACCTTCCCGAGCCCCTATGCTAGTTGACATTGCAAATGATTCTATCGCCTCACATACTGTCTCTGCTTTTCAAAACTGCCATCACCATCATCATCTCCTCCTCAAAAAATATCTTTAATCCGAATCTTTCCTTTGCAAACTTCATTTTCCTCCCAAAAGTCATTGAATGTATTGTTGCCTTCCAAATCTGTATCCATCTCACCACAACTCTTTTTTGATTGTCTCTCATTAGATTTCTACCCTCTTCCTCAAGCAAAATTATGAGCAACATTCTCCGTGCCTATGACAATGTTGTATTATTCTTTCTTGTCCTCCTCATGGTCTTGATCCAACCGGTCTTTTCCGATGACTCTCTTTCATTGGGCATAATCGTCCCAGATTTGCACTAGGTGCAGTCGCGGGTGGGTAAAATTACGTTTTACCTGCTGGCCCCAATATCCGGTTTTCATGCCATATCATCCCAAACCCACCACATTAGTTATGCATTCCCAGGAAACATGTCATTTCGATGGCAGACGGGCTCTCATTGCCCGCCACGCCATCACCTCGTTGCTTCATCATGCTGAGCGCCATATTTAAAGTCCAGATTGTTATGACCCAGCTGTTGGTAAAGCTGAATTATTTAAAAATCCCAGAGGGAAACTTTAAACACCTATCATAACCTATATTTTTATTTTTGCATGTTTGAGATGCAGCTCTAAATTCAGGAATCAGACTACCAGTTCTCGAGAGGATTTATATCAAAATACATGAGACATTATATTAATTTACACAGGTTAAATATATATACACATGGCTTCAAATTGCATCATAACTTTTAACAAATTCCCAAACTAATCTACATTAAGGCAACAGCAACACATAGACTTTCAGCAGACACCAGGCAAAGTATTTTCATTTTACAAAATCAAAATGAGGTTCCTTTCACTTTGGTTCTTGTGGAGACAGTTGCAGCTTTACAGCTGCTTTGATCTTACATTGCCTCTGCCCTGCACACAAAAACTCTGTCTGTTATACCTAGCACAGCTCAGTGAATGTAAATTCTCATTGTATCACCAACCCCTTTGAAATCCACCTCTTCTAACAATAAAACCAGTTCTATTAGTAATATAAACATTTCTTGGTCTCTGTTCGTTAGGTGCCAGAATTCACTCCCTTTCTTGAATGCTCTTCAACAAAATGCAAATGCACTCTACTTCTCTTACATCTTAAAACTAGATTCTCTCTTGTTAGAGATGGTTATTGTCTGGCACTTGTGTAATGCAAATGTTACTTGACACTTTTCAGCCTGAGCCTCAAGATTGTCCAGATTTTGCTGCATGTGGGCAAAAACTGCTTCATTATCTGGGGAGGCGTGAATGGTGCTAAACACCGTGCAATCATCAGAGAACATCCACACTTCTGAGTTTTGATGAAGATTATTGATGAAGCAGCAGAAGATGGTTGAGCCTAGGACACTACCCTGAGGAACTCTTGCAGTGATATCTTGGGACTGAGATGATTGACCCCCAACAACCACAATATTTTCTTTTGTACAAGGCATGACTCCCAATGAGTGGAGAATTTTCCTCATGATTCCCATTGACATGAATTTTACAAGGGCTTCTTGATGCTGCATTCGAACGAATGCTACCTTGATATCAAGGGAAGTCACCCTCATCTCATCTTTGGAATTCAGATCTTTTGTCAATGTTTGGATCAAGATTGTAAAGCAGTAAAGAGCCTAGTGGCCCTGGTGAAACCAAATGGAACATCTGTAAGCAGGTTATTGTTGAATACTTGTAGCACCATCAACAATACCTTCCATTACTTTGTTGATGATTGAGACAGACTTTTGGGTGGTGAATGTGGAACCAAAGGTTGGCGGGAAAAACAATAGCTGAAAAATGGGCTACCTTAAAGAGGTGGTGGTTTGGACACAGTCAAGATATGTTCCCTCAAAAGGGAAGGGTAGGACAAACAAATCCAGAGCTCCTTCGATGACAAAGGAGATAGAAATTAAGTTAAAGAAGAAAAAGTGTGCTTATGACAGGTGTCAGGAAGCAAATACAATTGAGAACCAGGCTGAATACAGAAGATTCAGAAGGGATGTGAAGAAGCAAATACGAGAAGCTAAGAGAGATTATGAAAAAAGACTGGCAGCTAGCATAAAAGAAAATTCCGAAGTATTCTATAAGCACATCAATAGTAAAATAGAGGTAAGAGGAGTAGGGCCGATTAGGGACCAAAAAGGGGATTTACACATAGAGGCAAGAGGCATGGCTGAGGTGTTAAATAAATACTTTGCATCTGTCCTTACCTAACAGGTAGTTGCTGCCCAGGCTATGGTGTCAAAGGAGGAAACTCAGTCCCTGGAAGGGTTTAAAATTGATAAGGTATTGGATAAGCTGCTGGTACTTAAAGTTGATAAGACACTGGGATCGGATGAGATGCATCCAAGAATATTGAAGGAAGTGAGAGTAGAAATTGCAGAGGCACTGGCAATAATCTTTCAATGTTCCCTGGATTCGGGGAGAGGTGCCAGAGGAATGACTGGAGAATTGCAAACATTACGCTTTTGTTCAAAAAAGGTTGTAAAGATCTGCCCTTCAATTACAGGCCAGTCAGTTTAACTTCGGTGGTGTGGAAACCTCTAGAAACAATTATTCGAGATAGAATTAATAGTCACATGGAAAAATGTCGATTGATTCGAAGAGTCAGCACAGATTTGTTAAAGGAAGATCATGTCTAACTAACTTGCTGGAGTTTTTTGAAGAGGTAACAGAGATGGTTGATGACAGCAAGGCCATTGATGTGGTGTATATGGACTTCCAAAAGGCATTCAGTACAGGGCCACAAAACAGACTTGTGAGGAAAGTTATAGGTCATGGAATAAAAGGGACAGTAGCGACGTGGATACAAAATTGGCTGAGGGACGGGAAGCAGAGTAATGGTTAATGGGTATTTTACGGGCTGGAAGAAGGTTTGTACTGGAGTTCTCCAGCAGTTGGTATTAGGACCCTTGCTTTTCCTGATAAATATAAATGATCTAGATCATGGTCTTCAGTGGACAATTTCAAAGTCTGCGGATGACACAAAACTTGTGAGAATTGTAAATTGTGAGGACATTGTAGAACTTCAAAAGGACATTGACACATTGGTGGAGTGGGCAGACAGGTGGCAGATGAAGCTCAATCCAGAGAAGTGTGAATTGATACACTTTGGTACAAAGAACATGGAGAGACAGTATAAAATAAAGGATACTATTTTAAAGGGTGTGCAGGAGCAGAGAGACCTGGATGTATATGTACATAAGTCAGTAAAGGTGGCAGGATAGATAGAGAGAGCTCTTTCTAAAGCATACAGAATTCTAGGCTTCATTATAGGGGCATAGAGTACAGGAGCAGGGAAGTTATGATGAACTTATGTAAGACACTGGTTAGACCTCAGCTAGAGTATTGTGCACAGTTCGGGGCGCCACACGATAGGAAGGTTGTGAACGCATTGGAGAGAGTGCAGAAGTGGTTTATGGGAGTGATTCCACGGATGAGACACTTCAGTTTTGAGGAAAGATTGGACTGATTGGATTGGAACTGTTTTCCTTGGAGAGGAGAAGGCTAAGGGGAGACTTGATAGAAATTTTCAAAATGATGAGGGGTCTGGACAAAGTAGATAGGGAGAAACTGTTCTTGCTCATAAACAGATCAAGAACCTGAGGGCACAGTTTTAAAGCGCTTTGCAAAAGAAGCAAATGCGAGGTGAGGTAAACTTTTTCACACAGCAAGTAGTTAGGGTTCAGAATGCGCTTCCTGGAAGTCTGGTGGAGGCAGGCTCAATTAAAGCATTCAAGAGGGTTTATTATTATGATATGATGATACGTTTAGAGATGATTATTTAATTAGAAACAACATGCAGGGTTACGGGAAAAAGGCAGGAGATTGGCACTAAGTTAAAATGCTCAGAAAGCCAGTGCAGACACAATTGGCCGAATGGCCTCTTTCTACACTGTAACAATTCTGTGATTCTGCGATTGAACTCGTCCTGTTTTTTATCCTGTAATTTTGCATATTGTCGAGTAGATTCCAGTGTTGTGGCTATACTGGGGCAGCTTGGCTAGGGATGTTGTCAGGCTCCACAGCTTTGGCTGCAGCCAGTGCTTTTAGCCGTTTTTTGTTATCACATGGAGTGAATCGAATTGGCAGAGAAACAGCATCTGTGATGCAGCGGATCTCAGGAAGCTGAGACAGATCATCGATTTGGAACTTCTGGCTGAAGATGGTTGTGAATGCTTCAGCCTTCTGGTTTGAACTGATACTCATTGAGGATGGTAATGTTTGTAGAGCCGCTTCCTCTGGTTAGCTGTTTAATTGTCCACCACCATTCATAATTGGATGTGAGAGGACTGTAGAGCTTACATCTGATCCGTTGATTGTGGTGCCAATCAACTCTGTAGTTGAGTATTCTCGTGTTGTAGTTTACCAGGTCAGCATCTCATCCTTAGGTATGCCTGGTGCTGCCCCTGGCAGGCTCTCCCACACTTCTCGTTGCATGGGGCTGGTGCTGTAGCTTGATGTTAATGATAGAGTGGGTGATATACTAGGCCATGAGGTTACAGATTTCGATTGAATGCAAATCTGCTAGTGCTGATGATGAATAGCACCTCATGGATGCCCAGTTTTGAGCTGCTAGATTTGTTCTGAATCTATTCCATTTAGCACAGGGGTAATGCCACACAACAGGATGAAGGGAGCCCTCAGTGTGAAGATGGTACTTTGTCTTCACAAGGACTGTGTAGGTGGTCATTTCTACCATTACTATCATGAATTGATGCATCTACGATAGGCAGACTAGTGAGAATGAGGTCACATTGGTTTTTCCCTCTTGTTGTTTCTCTCAACAGCTGCTGCAGACCCAATCTTGCAGGTATATTCCCTTAGTACTCAGCCAGCTCGGTCAGGAATGGCGCTACTGAACCACTCTTGGTGACGGATATTGGAGCCTCCCACTCCGAGTATATTCTAGGCCCTTGCTACCCTCACTGCTGAATGTCAGAATTGGAGAAGTGCAGAGATTCCAAAGGCTTGTAAGGCCAGAAGAGGACAGAGAGATAGGGAGGGATGCGGCCATGGAAAGACAAAGGCGAGAATTTTAAATCTGAGGCATTTTCAAACCAAGGAGCCAGCATAGATCAGCAGGCACAGGGATGATAAGTGAACAAGACTGGTTGTAAGTTAAGAAACGGGCAGTAGAGATTTGACTAAGCACAGGTTTACGTAGGGCGGAAAATGGGAGGTGACCATAAGAGCATTGGAACAGTCAGACTGTCATGTGTACAGCAATATTCCCTTTAATTTTTTTCCATCCATGCGTGGAATGAATTTTGTTACACCAACCATTATCAGGGACTGTAGAGCTTAGATCTGATCCGTTGATTGTGGTGTCACTCAGCTCTGTAGTATGCTGCTTCTGGTGTTGAGTAATCTTGTGTTCTAGTTCACCAGGTCAGCACCTCAAGTTGAAACCCCAAAAAATATATACAACATATGTTTTTAAAAAATTACCATAGAGTTACGTTCATTGTGTTTCACACACAATGCACCAAAATTAGTCATGAGTGGAGGCAGCTGGTGCTTTATATGGGCAAATGCGCATGCGCAAATCCTGACCCAGGCCCATTCCAGCCCACGTGAAAATGACAGGTGCCACACTCAAGGGCAGGGCTTCCGATTGTTGGCCTCTCATGCCATTTTTGCAATGATGGAGAGGCTCTTCACGCTTGCGAAAATCCAGGCCACAGCGTCCCTGCAATTAAGTGAATATTGAAGGGAGAAACTACGTCAGGAACTGGGGAAGAGAGCGTTGTGGTAAAGAGAGAATGGAATCCCAGAAGGGAGAATGACTGTTCAGGCAGCTTTTGGCGAAGTTGCAGCATTTATTCCACCTACAGTTTTTTTAGATTATAAATCTATGAATCGTGAAGTAACAAACTGTTCATCATTTTTGAAGTAAACCGTCTCTCACATACATACAAAAGTGAATTGGGGAAGAGGTGGTAAAAACAGAAAATATTAGAAAAACTCAGCAGGTCTGGCAGCACCTGTGGAGAGATGTGGGGAGAGGTAGTATTTGGAATTATGCCAGGTTTAAAATATTCCAGGAGATAACCTCACAAAGACCTTTGCATTATTATTTGGGCTAGGAATCCAAACTTTTCACAAATTTCATAGAAATGCCCTTGTGCTTTTAATGTGTTGAACATCTTTGGGGTCAATCTTCCATTAATAATTCTACAAAACCAGCTGCAGCAGAATGACTAGATCAGTGGTATTAACTGGCCTAAAAATCACTTACTAATTCTTAAATTACTATCTCCTTCAACTTGCCTTCCGCATAAAGCTTACCACCTCCAGCTCGCTGCCTCTCCCAATTCATCACTTCCCTCCCTGTCCCTCCCGCTTGCTGCCACTCACTCTCGCTGTCTCTCCTGCTCACCACTTCCCTCTCCTGAACCCTTGCTGTGAGCGAAAGTGAGGAAACAGGCGAAAGGAGCTGCAAGTGGAAGGGTTGGGGAGGGAAGAGACAACCGGGAGGTGAAGGCTGGGGAAGGAAGCGATGAGTGGAAAGGAAGGGTCAAGAAGGAGAGAAACAGTGACACGGCTTTGGGTTCCAGGAACTGACATGAGTGAATTTTGGCTGTTAATTCAAACTCAGTAATCATGCCAGGCCTGAGTCCAATGTGGGGGACTCTACCAGTTCTTCGCTCATGGGTAGAGTGGCAGTAAACCTCATTTAACCATCAGGGCATGCGTGGTTGTAATTATTAAGTATGCGGCAGTTGATGGACAGTTTGTGACCACACGCAGCTTAGAGGAAACACTGGTCTAGGGGTAAAAAAAGGCGTGGGTGAGGGTTTCAGCAGATAAGCTGAGGGATGGTCAGAGTCGGGCGAGGCTCTATGGGTGGAAGTAGGCAGGCTTGGTGTTGGAGTGGACATGTGGTCAGAAGCTTATCTCAAGGTCAAGCTCAAAAGTTGTGAATGTCTGGTTCAGTTTTAGACAGCTGCCAGGGAGAGGGATGAAGATGGTGGTCAGGAAATGGAGCTTATGGCAGAACATATCAGATATTTACAACTTTTGAATTTACTTTTTAAATCTTAGGATTTGTGGCAATTACTTTTAACGAGGGGTAAATTAAAAGCAAAAATTAATAACCAAGAAAGGCCATGCATGCATGGCCACTCGTCCATAGCATCTATAAAAGGTTTAAATCGTGGCTGAATTTAATCTGTCCTTTTGATCTAAACACTACCATGGAAACGGTGCAATTATTCAGTCTGCATCAAAAACACTTACACAGGCAGGTGGCTGAGCTTGTTACAAGTAGCCTCAATTCAAAAACAAGTTATATGAGAACAGATACTCCAAAAGGGTAGTACATAACTGTCTACATTACCGAACTTTAAAGGTCTAACTGTACAAAGCAAAAAGCTGCTATCCATACCCGTTATATGTGGCATGAAAATCAACATGGAGTTACTTCAGAATTGCAACACAGTTACAGTCCGTCTGATCTAAGCAACCCATGGTGATGTTTATCCTCAATATAAGCCGCATTCTTTATTTAATCTGTCTGGCTTGTTCCCATATTCCTTTATTCCTGTTATCTTTAACTAACTATTTCACCAATTTTTAAATACTGCCATGGTCTCTGCTTCAATCACTAACTCTGGTAGTTTATTGCATAGCCTCAATTCTGTATAAATAGGTTTTGCTGTCCCAAATGTCTTGTATTTAATTTTACATCGATATCCCTTTGATCAATCCCTCCCAAATCACTGGAAACAGTCAGTTCTTGTTCAGTGGGGCATCTCTTCATAACTTTAAACATCACGATCAAATTATTTCTTAATCCCCTGTTCTAAAGGAAATACCATTTCAAGTCTTCCTCCATATTTGTATTTCCTCATACCAGGCAGCATTGTATTGAGTCTGTGCTGTAGACTCTCAACATCCTTTCCATAATGTGCAGCCCAAAAGTTGATGCCGCAATCAACTGTGATCTTAAGATTTTATATCGATTTATCATTACATCTCAACTTTTATAACCTGTAGCTCTTGCCACAAAACTCAACATTCCATTAAGTTTTTTGACCTTATTCAGTTATAGAGCTGCTTTTCACATCTTGCATACCAGGAGAGATGTGCGGGAGCGGGCAGGTGAGTTCCCGATTGGCACCCCTGATGTGGGCCAGTTAAGGCCCGCCCAGCGTGACATCCGCTTGGAAGTGCTATGCGCTCCCTGTGCGGGCGGGGTGGGGGATTCCCTGAGCTGGGAGTGCGCTCCTTCACGCATGTGCACGAAAGAGCACACTCATCTCCCTGAGGCTAAGTGCTGCCTCAGGAGATCGGTGGAAGTTTTAAAATTTTGTGGAAGGGTGGAAAAAATATTCCTGACATGTCCCCTTATGTGACACTGTCACATGAGCTGGTACATGTCAATTTCTTATATTTAAACATTTTGTGCACATTCTAAATCCCTCTTGAAAACTCATCCCGCCCGTGGATGAGGTTTCATGTTTTTTTCCGAAGGTCACCTGGGCTCTTTGCCTACCCACCAACCTTAAGGCTGGACGGGCAGGTCCATTAATTGGTTTAATTACTTTTTTTAAAGGGCTTAAGTGGCCGTTGACAGTTTGGTGGGCATGCAGCCGAGTTGGCTGCGCGGCTGCCGAACTGAAAATCTAAATGACATGGGACGCACGCCTGACATCACCCGCATCATTTTACACATTGGTAAGTGGGCCCTGACCCCCGCATGCCACCCCAGAAATCCCAAATCCACTTTCTCTCTTCCACGTCACTCAGCTTATTCGATTCAAAGTGGGTTACTTCTTTCAAAAAAGCTAAAACGTACTGTGTCACATTTACTGACATTGATTTCCATCCACTGCTTTTTTCCCTCTTTCCATCCACCTTGTCAATGTCTCCTTGCAGTTTCCTTTGGTCCTCATGGGCTTCATATTTGAGTATGGGGGGAGGCAATAGCATAGTGGTGTTGTCGCTGGACTAGTAATCCAGAGACCCAAGGTAATCCTCCGGGGACCCAGGTTCGAATCTCACCGCGACAGATGGTGGAATTTAAATTCAATAAAAAACCTGGAATTAAATGTCTAATGACGATCATTGCCGATTGTTGTAAAAACCTCTTTGGTTGTAAAACCCATCTAATGCCCTTTTGGGCATGCCGTCCTGGTCTGGCCTACATGTGACTCCAGACAGCAATGTGGTTGACTCTTAAGTGGACAAGCGAAGCCCACATCCCGAGAATGAGTTAAAAAAAATTTGGACACCACTTTCTCATGCCTAAATACAAATCATCGACATACAGTGAACATAAACAGTCTGAGAACAGAATCATCTGGGACCACTGCTACCTACTTACAGCTATTGAGAAACTGCTCTCAACTCCTACTCTACTTCTTCTCTTCTAAACAGTTTTAAAAACAGCTTGCTACCTTATTTCTCTCCTTATTTCTTTACCTGGCAACTTTCTCCCTATTTGTCTGCCCGGTTAAATAACAGATTGTTATGGTAAATCGTTTGCTGTATTACTTGTGATCTTTACTATTTAACCTTCGATAATGTTTCTATTGTACCTAGTGCCACTACATAGGATGGGTTAGAACCAGCTTGAACCTCAGAAACCCGAGGTAGTTCCTTGAGGATACTTATACATGTGTACATTTCAAGATTTACTAGTATCAGTTATTCTTGCAAATGGCTTGAACATCTTAGTCTTATATGTGTTGCTTTCCATGGTCCTATATTAATCTGTAGAATAGAAAGCCCTAGGGATACCTGAACCAGATATCTGCGTCTTTTGCATGTGCATTTCTTCAATGGAGCCATAGGATTGGGTGAGGGGACTTGAGTGGCATGAATGGAGCATAGGGAGTGGGGGTGCATGGTGGTGGTGTGTGAGGGGTAAGGCTAGGGGGCCTAATATTTAACAAAAAAGCCAGGGCAAAGTCTCAGAAAACTGAGGTGGGCCTTTAAAACAGCCTGCCTCAGCAAATGCCAGCTCCTGTGGTGGTATCTGTGTTGGGGGCAGTGGACAGAACTCCACCTGCAACTCCCCCCAAGCAAAAATCATACTATTTGTGGAACTTTGACAGCACCTTCCAAACCCACGACCGCTACCTTCTAGAAAGACAAGGGCAGCAGATAGTTGAGAACACCACCACCTGGAAGTTCTCCTCCAAGTCACTCACCATCCTGACTTGGAAATATGTCGCTGTTCCTTCACTGTTGCTGGGTCAAAATCCTGGAACTCACTCCCTGAGAGCACTGAGTATACCTACACCACATGGACTGCAGCAATTCAAGAAGGCAGCTCAACACCACCTTCTCAAGGGCAATTAGGTGTGGGAAATAAATGCTGGCCCAGCCAGTGAAGCCCACATCCCATGAATGAACATAAAAATGCTTTTCTCCTAGGCAAGTGCGCCAAGCCAGGAAATTTCCCAACTCGAGCTACCCGCCCTGGAATCGAAAATCCGGCCTCATCTAACCATTCTGACAATTTTTGAGGACCCATTCCAAAACATGCATCTCAAGGTCAGACCAGTGGCTAGTCCCTGTTCTCATGTCACATTTGGTCTTAGGCAACTTATTCAGCGCTGATTCCTCCTCCTTCCACTCTCACACCAGTTTTTCACTAACACTGTATTTTCGTGTTGCAGCACAGTTATTTTAGGAGTTAGCGAGCGTTACAACTTTTAGGATGAACCGGCTTCATACTTCAGTTTCTGCAGAAGGATCTATTTCGGTTTGTAGGTCATCATGTGCGGTCAGCTCTGTATGGGTGTGTTGTAAATTGCTGTGCATCTTCCTGGCAACACGGCTCATATTGTCTGCTTGATCCCATGCACCAACATAGGAGAGGATAACCTAAGCGTGTATTTCTAGGCTGAAAAATTGAAGCTGACTTCTAATGCAACTATATATCCCTAAACATACATTTATTAGCTCAAAAATGGGGAATACACCGAGTATAGGTGTAAACATACATTTTGGCATTGAAAAAATGGGGTTGTCTTATATGCCGGATCTATGGTATTTCCCTTTTCAAAGTTGCAATAGGTTTTGCTTCTACTGCTGTTTATGGTAGGACATTCCAATCCTAATAACCTCTGCATTAAAGAGAATATTTTCCTAGCCTCTCCCTTTGTTCTTTTGGTGATGGTTTTGAAGCTACCTTTCTGTGACCAACTCACTGATCAGTGGAAATACTTTCCCCCACTTCACAAAAACTCTTCAAAACTTTGAACTCATCTTTTTAATTTTCTCTGCAGCACTAACATGAGCCTCCATCTTTCCTCATAACTGAAGTGTCTCTTCCCTAGCATTATAAAGAAAATCATATGTATCTCATGTCTTTAGCGGCCTCATGATGTCCAGATAATTGCCAATTATTTGTTTTTTAATGCAGTCATTATAATTATGTCTCATGTGGAAATTGAGTCAAGCGATGATCAAGTATTTCACCCATGGTCAACCATTGTGCTGATTCGTTAAGGCTCATGCATGAAGAGCATGCTCCTGCTCTTCACGGAACAGATCCCCAGCAACAGTCTGTAGCATCAGGAGTGAATGGGAGTAGAAGAGAGAATAATGCAATGGTACGGACTGGATATTATTGAAAGAATTATCTCCCAGGGGAAAAAAAACTGCTTCATGAGTTTTTGCGCTCAACAGGGTGAGGGCTCTCAATGTTGAATGAAATATATTTCCCATGGCGAGCATGCAGCAGAATTATATAATCCTAGAAGACCAGCAGCAGAGTAGAGGTCTTTCAGATTTTCTCAGCAATTCATCATAGCCAATTTCAGCCAAGTCATTCCTTACAGCACAAGGCCCCTCCAGTTCCAACGTTCACACAGCTCTCCTATGTGGGATTAGCAACTAGCTTCAAATTGTCTTCTGGCTCAAGTTATTGACCCATGCTGAATAAACTCAATCATTTCACAAAGAGCCACTAAAGGCAGCAGAGAGCAATCTTTAACCCCATCACATGAATGAATTGGAGTCAAATACAAGTCTTGGAGATAAAAACACATTATGTTGATCAACTGCAGCACTTAGCCTAGTTTAATACACAATTTTAATAATGTCTTGTGTCTGCACATAATTGAGGCAGAGGGTTTTAGAAATGAGCTATACTGTATAGCCTGATTAAGAGGTTTCATTTGTACTGTCTATCTTATGTCTGTCCACATCCAAGTGTTTCTGGGCAGTCAGTTAGACATCAAAATGATCTGTCAGAGGAAGTGAGATCTGACAATGTCCCCAATGTTTGCTGAAGTGAAAATGGGACCAAATCATGAATGAAAAGATGGAGTCTGCCCCTTTATGCTCCTGTATTATGCAGACTGAACTATCACATTATAAAAGGCAGCTTTCTTTCACAATTTATTACTTACAAGTCAGTTACATTACACAGAATAGTTTGTTCTATTAAATGATCATTTAAGATAGAATTAAATTTGTAGCTGAAGGCAGGAACTGTGCTCAACTCTACAGTTTAAAAGATGCTCCAATCGCACAATGACCGACTGTACAGAAACAACACAGTTAAGTCACTTGCTATATGCTATTCATTTGGGAAGTAATGGGCAGCTAAGAGTCTGAAAGGGAAAGAGTTGACGGCTTAGTACTTTATTATTGGAATATTCAAGGAGTAAAACTAAATGAAGATAGAGGCCATTAAAAGTACTAGTTTAGTTTTCCCCATTTCTGCTGAAGGCAATGCTTCATTCTGGAAGTTTCAGAGGCACACGTTGTCCACTATTATCTCAGCAGAGTAGTCCTTCTTTATCTGCAACCCTGAACAAAGAGCGTCATCAAGCTACTTTACAGCTGATCCTCAACGCTGTTGACGTCTACTGTTCACACACATGCTCTCTTGATTATGAGTCTGTGAAACTGATCTAGAGCAGGATAACTTTTCTCAGCAGCATGGAGTTAAATTCTAGAGCTCTTACCAGCGTATCTACTGCAACCAATTAACTCAACACAGGCCAGACAGCAAACATGGGATCTTCCTGGTCTTTAAGGCTCAGTTCCACTTGCAACAATAGCAAATCCATCAGATCAATTCTTCAGGTATTTTTTTTTTAAAGATAAATTTGAGCCGTTTCCTCTTTCCTTATCTGAAGACTTTGACTTTTTGCTGGCAAACTATTCATCTGCATGATCATCACAGTTAAGTCTGATCTTATTCTCAATCTGTATCTCCACAGGCAAAACTTGCTGCTGAGGCTAGTGGACAGGAGCCCAGGTGCACTGAAGCCATTTGAAATACCTTTACCATTATTCTAGCTGAGATCAGCTAACTCACGTAAATCCCCTTACACCACAATAATGTTCCAATTAAGTATCTCCTTTAATATAGAAAAACATCCCAAAATGCTCCACAGAGGTGTAATCAAATAAGAGAGGGCAGACCGAAAGGAGAGAAGTTAGCAGGATTGGACAGCAGTTTAGTCAAAGAATTAGGTTTTAGAGGAAGAGTGGTAGCTGGAGAGGTTTACAGAAGCAACTCCAGAATCTGTGCTGGAGGTGTCTAAAGGCACAGGATGTAAGTCTATACAAGATGTCAGAGCCAGAGAAGACAGTTTGGTGATGGGGTCGCAGGGCTGGAGGAGACTACAGACTTAGGGAAAGCAAGGAAATAATAGTGCTTAAAACACAAAGATAAGAATTATAAGTATGGGGCATGGAGGATTTGGAGCCATTACAGATAAGCAAGGACAGCGTGATGATTAAATGGGGCTTGGTGCAGAATAGGGTACGAGCAGCAGAGTTTTGGATGAGCTGAGGTTTACAGGGGTGGGTGAGCAGACAGTAACCAGGGGGCACATTAGAATAGCTGAACCTGGAGGTGACCAGCAACAGATAAGTTGAGGTAGTTGGAGGTGGGTAATGTTACGGAAATTGAAGTAGGCAGCCTTTGTGACGGACAAAATATGGAATTGGAACCTCTACTTGGGTCGAATAGGACATCAAAGTTATAAATGGTCTTGGTAAAAGTTTTATATTATTCTTAGCACAGGCAACAAATGGCAAGTAGCTTTGATTTCTTGTTTCAGTTTGATAAAAAGCAAACAGATTATGTTTTGTAATCTCCAATGTCAATAATGCTTCATGTACACAGAGGATGGATAACATGCATTTAACAAATGAGGTTGTGTTAATATTTTTACCATGTTCAAGGGAACCCCAAAGATCATCCCACTGAGAAGTGGGCTAACTCACCACCTGTAAGCCCAGCTGAT
The DNA here is from genome assembly GCF_017639515.1 of Carcharodon carcharias. NCBI lineage: Eukaryota > Metazoa > Chordata > Chondrichthyes > Lamniformes > Lamnidae > Carcharodon > Carcharodon carcharias. The sequence goes on from NC_054470.1 coordinate 44,154,347, forward strand.
ACAACATACATAGATTAAATGGGTTTAATTCCAGGACCAACTATGCAGCACAATTCCCACTATCAGTGTTATAATGCAATCCACCCAGTACTTTAATGTATAAATTCCTTGTGATCCAGTTGCTTCCAAAACAGTATTTGCATCTCAACTCAGAGCAACTCCAACAGGCCTCATTCTCCTCAGGCTCCACCTCTGCAGTTTACTTAGTTGCTGAGACATCCAAATTGCACACACAACTTTATAAACCATGATCCTTTATGAGTAACAAGGATGTAATTAAATTATAAGTTAGAGTGAATCATCATGGTCTCTCTCAGCTCAAAATGAAACAAACGTTGAAGACTACAGTTTCTCAGATCAACCCCCGAAACTGAAGAGATCCCTGATTCTACACAAGACTTCTACTCAAGGTTGGTGTTGACCATTAACTATGTTACTTAATAACTTATTTAGTACCTGTAATAAACATTGGCATGTTCACAATTAGTTTCTGTCAAATACAAATAAGTAACCTACACGGTGTATAGGTTCTGAACTGAAAACTTACAGATCCGCAGGTTTCAATAGGCTGACTGGACTGTTTTTACACGGAAAGGCTCAAGATCCTCGACTTTAATTGGTTCAGCTACCTGCAGAAAGAAAAGTAGAAGGTAAGTTGAATGAAAGCAAGCAGAATGCTTAAACATTCCTTAACAACTATCATTAACACAACAATGTTGATTGCTTAAGAAATACTGACTGTGGCACAATGAGGAAGTAGTGCAGAACATGCTTCAAAAACAGGAATCGTGGATTCTCTTGAAAGATGATGCTCAAGAAAAGTAATTTCTCCCAAGGACCTCCATGCAATCCATCAGCTGAGCTCAGCAGTTGAAATTGCAATGCAAGTCAGCAAAGATAGCAAACATCTGAAATGTTGTGGCAGGCTGATGAAGCTGAGCAACTGAAGATTAAAAGCCTCCAATTTCTATGCTGTACTAGCTCAATGGGAAGGGGCCGGTTAGTAGCTCCAGTGGTTCTACCAATCTAACCAGACAGGTATAAAAAAATTCAAAACAAAATAAGATATATCCTTGAAAAAGAAAATTTTGCAAGACTATAAGGGAAAAGGGGGAAGTCGGACTAATTGCATAGATCTTCTAAATAACTGGTACGTACATAATAGACCAAGTGGCTTCCTTCTGTGCAGTGTGATTCTATGTTTATTGAAGAGGTTTCCACCACTGAAGGCTAGCTAAGTACCTTGTGTAATAAGGGATCCTTTTGTCCAGGGAGTAACACGTGCGAATCTTACAAAACAGAATTTCCTTTTTTGTTTTTCAGTTATTTCATTTTACACTTCTCTATTTCCCCAAACAGCCTCATCTTTCCCACTCCAATGGTAAGATAGACTAATCTAAAGGTAGATCTCAAAATAGGCCAATGGAACAGGCAGACTGTTTCAACGGAATGTAATAGCTGAGAGATCTTGCACCAACCATGACAAATAGGTCACAACAGGATTAGAAGATTACTTCATTTTTCAGCCAATATCAGCACCAGGCTGTCCAAGATCACACATAGAGCACAGGTCAAAAGCCAAGTAAAGCTCTATTACTGTGCATCAATAATTCACTAACATTTCCATATCAGCCATTTTATGACCTATCATAATTTTTAAGAATTGTTGTACTTCTATCCATTTGATACCAGTCATTGCATTTCAAAGTAATTAGTTGCATATCAAGTGCTTTGAGATATATTTGAGAGGTACAGGGTGGGGGGTGTGCAATATATAAATGCAAGTTTTTTTTAAGTACCAAAAGCATAAAGAGATTCAGCACAAACCAATGCTGAAATCGGAAGAACCTCAAGAGTTTTCCCAAACTTTTTTGTTCTTTGAAGAAAGGCAGCCAGCTGGCAATGTGCCTGCAGTATAACTACTGCCTGCCATTTCAACATTTGTTTAGCCCACTAAGCAACTCTCATTACCAAACAGAAATCTTAGCTTCCTGTTTGTGTGGTTGAATTTTACTTTCACTAGCAGATCTCACAAGCCGTTGCTCACGGGGAACTGGAGGATTGGCTGTGCTATAATAAGGGCTAGATTTCACGTCCAGCAGAAAAATTGGCAAGGAAACCTCCCATTGCATTCCTACCAGAGCTACATTTTTCTCTCATTGGCCCAACAAAGGAGGCAGTGGGGGGATGCCCCTTCACCATCCAGTCACTTATAAACGAAAGGAGGTGGGGCCTGGAAACACAATTTTCTGTGACTGCTGCAACTGGCCCCATGGAGAGTGCGCATTGACAGTGGCAGCAGACCAGTCACCTTATCACCTCTTCCTTCACAAAGACACCAAACACTAATCACTTGAGTCCAAGACTCAAATTGAGCGATTTTCTTAAGTCTTTAGGACATTTCTGCCCCTTTTAAATTCCTTGTTAAGACACTGCAGTGGGTGCCCCGCCAGAAGTGAGGGAAACGGGCTGGGGTTGGGGCAGCAGATAAAGCCCTTCCATGATGTTCCTCCAGCAGAAGGCTGAAATTCCAGCCCAGTGTGACAGAAAATAAGTGTGACACTTACAGCAAGTACATGCTAAACACAAGACTTTATTAGATTATGTGTTCTGTCGACTTTGCATAGAAATTATAATAAAAATATTGAGAATCGTAAATTCATGTAGGTGCCAATTAGAATGAAACTGCAGAATTGGATGGATGATGGTCAGTGCGAGGTACAATAGAGGGTTTGGCTGAGATGGCAATGAGGTGTGAAACATTAAAAGAGCAAATAGTGGCAATGTGGAGAGAGTGGTGGTGGCAACAATTGTGTGTGCGTGCATGTGTGTGGGGGGGAGGGACAGAAACACCAGAAGTGCTAGCCCAGCACATAGTTGAAGAGAAGTTTTAAATGCTGTTAACTGCAGGTAGCAGGAAAGTTGTGAATAGGCCAACTGATGGACAAATAAAAATTGCAAATATTGCTCATGATTGATGTACAGGATACTACAGTGAGGGCAGGTGACAAGAATCTAACATTTCACTTACAGTTGTCAGTAGAGTCCAAGGAGGGGTACTGCAGGGATGGAGTAATTTAAAGAGATAGTGACAGATGACAGTATAGATTTAAATATGAAAATCAGAATTTTAAATTGAAGGCAATGGGAAACCTGGAGCCAATGTAGGTGAGTTTAGGATACCAAAAGCATGGTTTGGTTGAACTGGAATTTACAGAAGGCAGAAAATGGGAGGCCAGCTAAGAATCATTGGAATAGTCAAGTCTAGAGGTGGCTAAAAGGCCTGGGATAGTGACTCAAGGTTAAAGCATTATTTCCTGATTAAAACCTGAACTTTGTGATAGGGTTATGGGTGAAGATGGGAGATATCAATTTAGACCCACAAAGGCATCATCTATTGCCGAGGAGCCTGCAACATATCAAATGGTAAGTATATTAGTGTCTAGGTAGGAGTCACCATGGGCAGTTTAGGCAGGAGTTACCAAAAACATAAGAAAATTGCAATGCAGGAAGTAAGCCGTCATAAACAGGAACTGCATGCAGTGACACTCATAATATATTGTTGGCAATATTGTGAAAAATAGTATTGCTTAGGATTGCAGCAGATGGTGTATTTTATTGGAGTAGCTGACCAGCCCGCAAACCCACTTCCCACCACAACAAACCTGCTTCTGTCAAGTAAAGGCAAATCCAGTGCAATACAAAACAACACGCGTATGCTCTAGTGCAGGAAAGAAAAATGTGCAAGCATTTCTGAATAGAGTTGCAACAGGCTATGGGCAAACATCTAAAAATGCAAAAGATCTGTAACCCTGCAAATCTGGGGCTACTACTTGTAGCTAACCAGTTTGTATCCAGTCATTTCAACACTACCCCAGTTTTAAGTCACTTCAGGAAAGTAGATTGCAAATTTGACCATTGCTATTCCCATCTCTTCTTCAATTTCTAGGGACCTCTCCAGCCTAGGACAGTTCTGACATCTTCCAAAGCCATGACCTCTACCACTAGAAGAGTAAAAGCAGCAGGCCCATGGGTACACCACCACCTGCAAGTTCCTCTACAAGTCACATATCATCCTGATTTGGAATTTTATCGCCGTTCCTTTACTGTCGTTGAGTCAAATTCCTGGAATTCCCTCCTGAACATCACTGTATGTTTATGCACACCACATGCATTGCAGGGGTTCAAGAAAGTTCAGAGGTTCACCACCTTCCCAAGGGCAATTAGAGATGAGCAATAAATACTGGCCTTGCCAGCGGTGCCCACACTCCATGAGTGAATGAAAAACAAGTGTTAATCCTGAACTGTTGTTTGTCTTTTCTTCAGATGTTGACCAACCTTCTTCATTCAAAGACTTATCACCACAGCACCAAAGGAAGGAACTAAATTTAAGAAAGGTGTTGATTTTAATTAGCAGCCTGTTTGAGGCAAGGCAGGGGGTTGAGACAATGAAACCACCCCACCACCGGGAGATCGGCATGAGGCCTGAGCAATTTTGACTCCTGGAGCTTATTTTAATATAAAGCAGGACATCTCTCACATGAAGCCGGCAGAAATGATCTCAAGGCTAACACATGCAAACGAAAATTGTGCCAGAAACCAGAGGTTGCCAGGGCCCCAAGGGAATGGCCCCTGGCATTAGGTTAACACTTAGGAGGGGAGGTGCAGGCAGCTGACACTAGATTGAGAGGAGGAGGCAAGGCTGAAGCCTAGCATTCAGGAAGTCCAAGGACCCCTGGTGAGGCCTTCCCACTCTAAATGCAAGTCTTGGCTGCCAGTGTTTACTGTATGCCAGGTTTTCTTGGGTTCCCGTTTTCCTCTTACTTCCAGACTAACTTTTCTTTTCGACCACCTGCTCTGATATTACTCCACTGGTTGTGGACAGAAGTGTGTCCAGGCTTTATTCAAAAGAGGTCCAGGAGTTAAAATAGCTATATGCTATCGACGTAACACCCCTCCCACCCTTTTTAACACACCCCCAGTTCAAATCGACGCCACTAAGTATGAAATTTGAGATAGTCCTGAAGAGGAAACATGGACAAACTCAACAACTGATGATAATTATGTTTGAGGCAATTGTACTTATCCCTAGAATATTGAGCCATCATTGCACAATGTATTTTTTAAACCTTACACTGAACCTATTGTACTTGTAGTGCTTCCTGTATATACCCTTGACAGGAATCCAGAAGGTTCATCTGCAAAACAACAGACAACTAGAAGAGGCATATACTTCAGCAAGCTCCTGGATTCATTAACATCTCCAGTAAAACATATGAAATCCATACTCCAAAATACTTCCAGGGATTGAGATCGGAGGTTTGTTAAGTTACTGCTTTCTTCCCTCATTTTTGTCAATGCAGCAAGTAGATCTCAGCATGTTAAGGCCTTTTCTGGCCACATGCAAAGTATAGATTTCCTGTTTTATGCCACTGACACTTCACTTTTAAAGGTTAAATGTCACTGATATTGGAGTTGAGAAATGAGATATTGAAGTATGAACTCATCATTTCATGCTTTATGATGTTAAGGCTACTCTTTGTAAAGGAAATGTAAATATACTTTTTTAATGTAAAAAGAGAAAATTATTTTGAAAACAACACTGGGGATAAACTTCCAAACCATCTGATCATTTCCATTCATTTCCTTCCTTGGCTTTTTTGATCTTATGACTGCAAGTTCACACACTGTGCTTCACTCTATTTGCTTTGGAGGAGGTGGCCAGCTGCACTATTTCTCCTTTAACTAAAAACAAAATTCTCAGTAGTTTAACATTGTGCCATTTTAAGGAAGTTGTTTCAACTGGTGTGTGCATCTCCTTCTGTGCACCTAAAGTAACTTAAAATTTGAATAATGACACAGCAGTTCCTTTCATTCGGGGCTCCTGCAGTCAGCTGTCTACAGACCAAACCTTGGCAGGGAAACATACCAAGCTGCATTAGGCCCCATGAATAGACACTGACACATCCGGCCTCCCCCGAGTACCAATCAGCCATCACATAAACAACGTAAATCAGACAAATATTTCTTTCTGTAATATGTGTCTCAGTGGCCTTGCACTAAGTATGAGTTTTACCAGAAACAGCTCAGGTGAAAAGGTGTCAAGGAATCTGAAGCAGTGAATACCAGGTCTCAGTAGCATTGCAACAAATCGACACACACTGAGGCTTTGGGTTCAAGGCAAATTGTGGTAAATGACAATTTCTGTAAGAATTTTACTAATTCAAAAGAAAGATTTGTAAGAACTCAGAGTAATGTACTTTTGGTGAAATTTATCTGAAAAATTACTGCTCACCAACCTAATGCCACACAGCATCCCATAAACACTAAGCAAAGAGCCATGCATTGAAATCACGGAGACCAAATAACCCAGTTTCAAAGAAAACTATTCCTCGAGAATCTGTGTGTTAGTGTCGATCTAAGGTCATCTAATGCCATTTATTCAAAATCTGACTCATTCTAGCTGCTCAACCAGCAATACCATTAGAACTGTCTACAGAAAACTGGATGCCAAACAGTATCAAAGTACTCTGCAAGTAATTAAAAAGGTGTATGGTGTCTGCTGTATTCAGTGCTGGTGCTCTGCAAATTTTCACATACATACACACACAATAATGTGTCAAAATTATGAAGGGAAAAAAATTGTTCTACCTCAGCCTTTCTTCTGCACACTCCTGATAATACCACTTTTACATTCAGTTTCATTTACTTGGCTGTAAATGGGACAATCAGCAGCCTTGTTTGAAGAGCTGCACCAATTCTTCACTCCTAGGTCCCGTTGCCAGGGTTGCAGCTGCTGAGCTGATCCTTGTCAAAATGCAGCCGTCAGGACAAAGGCCTTTATTATCTTCCTTCAGTCCACACAAACAACGAGGACAGTGCATGCCCGTGACAAAATGTTCAAACATGCTCAGCAACTCCATCACAGTATATTTGCATATCAATTGCCCAGAGCAGGGCTGTGTGAACATTACCCAGACGTAGACCTTGGGAGAGCACATATGCATCATCAGTCACAGTCCCAATTACTTTTCAGGTTTTAGTTTTAATAGGGGTAGAACAGGGCACTGGCATGTTGCCAGTAACATGCTATTAGTCAATTTGAGAACCAATTTTTTGGAATTTTATAAAGCAGTATTACAGCTGGACTTCACCACTACAAAGAATTGAAAAAAACTAAAATATACTGACTTTAGCTACAGATCTCATATCCCATATGAGATGCATCATATTCATTATAACCTAGGGCAATTTATAAAAATTATAAAATCAAAAATCGCTGGAAATGCACAGATGGTCAGTTCTCATACAAAGGAGATGAAAAGAGATATTGCTTTTGATGTAAATCTTCATCAATTCTCCTAACCAAAATGTTGACTCTATCTTTGAATGTGTTGACTGACCTGTTGTGCATTTCCAGCATTTATGAGTTTATCTTCTTTTTATCTGCAAAAGGTCCAAACAGGGGCACATATATGAGCAAGCCCATGAAAATAAAATTGCTAAAATGATCCAGAGGGAAGTCTTAATGAATAAGCAAGTTAGCATTTCAAAAATGTACAGTGGATATGAATTTGCAAGGCAACATTGAAAAAAGAAAGCTGCCACAAAGTGGGGATTGTTGCACAACAGTGGATTTTATCGTAACATCTGCACAAATGGCACCTGAATAATGGTTATTAAATATTAAGTCTGGAAAATTAATATCTAATGACAAGTTAATCGATTTGAAACACCAAACTCAATTTGAATCATATCAGTAGAAACAAGAATTCAGAACAAGCCAAGCATCTCTACTACTGTATAAACAATTTGGATAGAATTGTACAAGTCAGGAGAAACTAATAGGACCTAGCTGGAATCAGCCATTCTTTTCAGTTATATTGTACTTTAACAAGTCAGGCTTTCATTAATTCATTGCAGGAGAAGGAAAAGAAAGTTGGCTTTAACCATGTGATAGTTAAACAAGATTGTAAAAATTACCATCCTGAATCCAGATGTGGCCTTTTGAAGCCAACAAAAAATCATTTCTATTTATACTTATTTCTTATTTTTCAAGCTTGTCTTGTTTCATTGTTGTGGGCCTGGAGGTGTGGAAACACCCAAACTGAACATTATTCCCACAAACTGCTTCAGCCATGGTAGCAATCTCACATCTGAGTCAGAAGGTTGTGGGCTCAAGTCCCACACCAGGGACTTGAAGACATAATCTGGTTTACACTCCAGTGCATATCAGATGGAGTGCTACACTGTCGGAGGTGTTAAGCCCAGGCTCTGTCTGTCCTCTAGGTGTAAGCAAAATATCCTATGGTTACTATTTCGAGGAAGTGTCAGGGTGTTATCTCTGGTGTCCTAGCCAATATTTATTCCTCGGCCATCATCACACAAAACTGGTCATTATTGCATTGCTGTCAGAGGGACTATCCTTTGGATGAGACATTAAAGGAGACCCTGCCTTCCCTCTCTAGTGGATGTAAAAGATCCTGTGGCTTCCTTTTGAAGAATAGGGGATTTGATCCCAGTGGCTGGCCAATATTTATCCCTCAATCAAATCTTATTATTGGTCATTATCACATTGGTGTTTGTGAGACTTTGTTGTCCGCTATAAAAATTCAAATCTTTCTTTCAATCATAAATCAGAACAAGAACGAACACTTTAAAATTTATACAACTCATAGATTACACTCTAAATGTGGCTCTTGAGGCTTCATGATAAGAATCTATATGACCCACAATAACAAGAACCTTGGATGTCCTGGTTATGCTAAAAGTTGTTATGCCTTTGTTAAAATTGCAGCATGCCATCAGGCCATGACTTTTAGAACTAAATTAGGCTTCTGCCTGCTTGCATCGTGAGTCTCAGCTGACTTCATAATCAGTGAAGGTGCGGTGATTTCAACCTCAAAGCACTGTTGCCAACAGTTTGGTGGTTAAAAATTGACTTCCAAGTCTCACTTGCCTATCATCACTAGTGTATAATTGGCGCCTGGTCCCCAATCTCAAATATAAAATTATCCCTTCGTGGATTTGCCCTTTATATCGCTGCTTGCTGTACTGGAGGTGGTTACAATCTCCCAAGCTCTCGGATAGTCATTGATCAGAAAAGTTAATTGTTTCCCTCTTCACAGACTCGCTGAGTATTTCCAGCATTTTCTATTTTGATCCCAGTCTCTTTATTCCTCTAACTCTGACCTATGTGCATCCTCCTCCTTCCTCCCACCATTGGCAGTCATGCCTTCAGTAATATAAAGAACCATGATCAGGAATTCTATCTCTAAACCCCTTCATCTGTCTCTCCTCCTTCAAAACCCTCCAAAAGAAATCCATTTCCAACCTAAAACAGTCACGTTTCTTGACTCAATCAACTTTTTTAAATTCACTTCTGTGAAGCATTTTTAAATTATTTTTCTACATGAAAGGCACAATATAAATGCAATTTGTTGTTGGTGGTGATGTAGCTGCCTGACAAAATAGTTATGAATAATAACTGAAAAAAACCCTATGCCATCACCTGTTTAAAATATTGATCTGGTTCTGTAAAATCTGCATTATGGGATAAGCTGAACAGCTCCTGTAACTTGCAGAGCCATGCACAGCAACACAGGATGGATTTATGAAATTGAACTTCAAATTAATCATTAAACTTCCACCCGCTATATCCAAAAGCAGAGGAATTTAAAACAAGTGAGCCAGCCAAGACACCAGACTCTCAATATTAAGAATTTTATTCGGCATCCATTCTCAAACGATTCTTTTTACATAAAAGAATTTGAATTCACTGCTTACTCATACAGGAGTGTTTTCAACCCTAACAGGACTGAAACAGGGCAGTTAAAATTATCCAGGTTACATAACCACCAGAAAGCATCAGGGACTCACTGTCCCAAATTTTAACCCACTCTACTGAGCTGACAGCAACGGCAACTGTCCATAGCCAACAGGGTCCTTCTTGACATATGCGTGGCAGGTACCACTATGTTATCGAGGGGCCAAATGCAATATTAACAGCTGGCCACCATGAGGAAGTCACTGTACTTTTAGCACCCAGTGTATAATGAAGAGGAGGAAACGGGACCAGAGGAGGCCCAAGTGACCAAGCTTTTTACTCCCCTTCAGCCACCTTATTCCATGCTCCCGTCTCTCTTTTCCCTCCTTCCTCTCTCCACTTTCCTCATCTCTCCTCATCTCCCTTCTTTCCCTTTGCTCCTTCCGCTGTCCTTCCTCAATTCACCTCTATACCTTCTCTTCTCACCCCCAACCCCTGTCACCCTCCATCTTTCTCACTCTCTCCTCACCCAACATCTGACCCTGTTTGATGTGTAAAGTGCCATTAATCGAGACTCCCATGAGTAACTCCAACTTGGTATTTGAAAAAAAAGTTCAACATATAGTTCAAAATAGATATTGGGCCAGATTTTGCAGTCAACGCTAGCTATTTGTTACATATGCACACTGGGTTTAAATTGGATAGCTCCTGAAATCAGTTGTGTGATTATCCCGTGCCGGTTCAAAGTGATGCAAGCAGCACACAAACTTTACGCCATAAGCTAATTATAATGATTGTGGCGTGCAGCCATGTGCTGAAGACTCTACTGAGTGGCTGCATGTCTCAGCAGGGGTTCCAAATTTGTGCGAGGCCGGCACCACTTAAAGCTAGTGTGCATGTCTTAAAGGGTTGGTTAGCTCAGTTGGGGGTGACAGCATGATGCAGAACGACGCCAATGGTATGGCTTCAATCCCTACACCAGTTGGCGTTCCTGGAGGCCTACCTCCTTGCTTTGCCTCACACTTGCAGAGCTAATGGAGAGAGCTGCCTATAGTTCTTTGTAGATGAAGGCTAACTAACTTACCTTGCTTCTTTAAGGCCAGGTGCATTCTGGCTGCAAGTGCTGAACCAGTTTGAAGAAGAGTGGAAGACCCAGAAGGAGGAACAGAAATGTTGCAACAGGCCAAACAGCATGCCTCAAAGTTTTCAGATGCCGCATTAAAGGCCTTGGTGCAGGTGGTGGACAGGAGGAGAAAGGTCCGCATCCCTCAGAGGGCCCAAGAGCCTCCGAGACGAGTACTGAGAAGGCAGTCGAAGCAGGAAGCCATAGTGGTCAATACCAGCAGTCTAGCCCTGAGGACCTGGATGCAGTGCCAAAAGACGTTTAATGATCTCACAAGAGTGCTCAAGGTCCACAAATGCATCTTCACATCCCATATCATACCAACTGCACCACTAGCCTCACATACTGTTACATTCATCACAGCCCCATCAATTGCTTGCCAACAATCTCCATTAACCACAACTCATAGCTCACACTTATATGCTTCACCTCACCCTCACACGCTTACCATTGCTGGAAGTCACACACTCACATGGTGTATTTGTTTGGCAGTAATTAAGACTTAGAATACCATTAAAAGCTCATTTACACCTAAATGCACCAGCACTAACCTTCTCTCGTGCATTTTTTGAGTATTAGTAGGCAAATACAGCAACTTCATGCCTTTTTGAAAGTCAAATCACTCGGCAAGGTTGTGGAACAGCAGGACAACTTGGACTGCAACTTCCAGATTTCCACATTTGGCTGCACAAGTGCAGGCTCCAGAAGCTGCTGTCCAATTTATTCAATAACAGTGCATGCATTAGGTGCATCATTACTCTTTAATGCAAAATGCAGGCCAATGTATGATCACAACAAAACTGTGCCCTATTTTTACCCCAGTAAAGCTCAGTATTCTGCTCTGCAGGAAAATGTGGCTGCAGTGCAACTTTACAAAGTAATGGCAGCAAAGGTTCTACATCAACAAACACCTTTTGTAACTAAACATCATGATGACAAAAATAGTCTGGTCAGTGCCATAACCTGTACCTGGCTGCTGGAGGGTATGGAAATATAGCTACGGTACATCTAAGATTCTTGTGACTGAGAGTTCCTTCTCCTGCTAGACTCTGTATCTATTTGGGGTTACTTAAATGCAGAGAAGAGTGAAGTAGTACATTTGGTAGGGAGAACGAGGAGAGGCAATTTAAAATAAAGGATACAATTCTGAATGGAGTGCAGGCACAGAAGGACCTGGGGCTACTTGTGCACAAATCATTGAAGGGGGCAGGTTGAGAAAGCAGTTAATAAGACATATGGCATCCTGGCCTTGATAAATAGAGTATAAAAGCAAGGGAATTATGGTGAACTTCTATAAAACACTGGATCGGCCTTAACTGAAGTATTGTGTCCAATTCTGGAAACTGCACTTCAGGAAGTATGCAAAGACATTACAGATGGTGCCGGAAAGATCTATGAGAATGGTTCCAGAAATGAGCGACTTCAGTTGCATAGATAGATTGGAGAAGCTGGGGCTGTTCTCCTTAGAGGAGAGAAGATTGAGGGGAGATTTGATGGAGGTATACAAAATCATGAGAGGTCTAAACAGTGGATAAGACATAGAATGCTCCCATTGGAGGACACCAATCCAAGGTAAGGTGAATGGTAAAATAACCAAATCCGACATGAGGAAAAATTTCTTTACGCAGTGAGGGGTTAGGATTGGAATGCACTGCCCAAAAATGTGGTAGAGGCAGATTCAACTGTGGAAAATCTGTAAAGTTGTGGGGGAAAAGGTGACAGAGTGGAACTAAGTGAGCTGTTCTGGCAAAGAGCCGGCATGGGCATGATGGACTGAATGGTCTCCTTCTCTGCTTCTGTAACCACTCTATTATTCTATGATAAACCAGAGCTGGAAATAGGGAAGAAATGCAGCATTGTTCAGAATTCACTTCTTCTATAAAATTAAGAATGATTAATGATCCCTTAGAGAATTGATTCAGAGGAAGACGTAATTATGGTAATATTTTTGTGATTTTGGCACTTATATTTTCTCTATTATTGAGAGTTTAGGAAGAACATGACTCATGGTAATTTATTGCTCCTAAAGGATTCATCTGTGTATATTTTCCATCTTTTAAATGAACAAAAAAAATTCCTTAGCATAACATTGCTTTTCTTTTCCAGTTTTGACTGTCCCAGAGTTCAATGTCACAGTTTATTTACACTATCTAAACAGTCTGCACATGTAATTAAGGATACCTCATGAACAATTTTCATTTAAAAGGTCAAGGCAAAGTACACCTGTCACGTTGCAAATGACTACCCAGAATTTTCCTTCAGACCAGAGCCACACATTGTAATTCTGAACTGAGATAATTCCACATCCCTACCCAATCACAATGAAAGGAAGCTGCAGCACCTCGACTGCCTAATTACTAAAATGTTCTGAGTTTAAAACAAACAATTTTCTTTCACTTTTTCCTTGCCTGAATGCTCAAAGTGTTACTGGAACACTAATTAAAACAAAAACTTACGCAAGAGTTTGTTTTTTCCCTGTAAATCTGTTCACATACATTTTTTTCCATTGTTTGCAGCCACAGTCCATTATTGGGTTATTTTAAATTTTTATTTCTGATATTGTTTAGAGTGGGAATCAGAATTCAACTAACATTTTCCTGTTTCACTGAATGAGAATGCTTACCAACATGTTGTGAACAAGATAGCTTGAACGATTATAACCAGGACAATCTGCATTTACATTTGCCTTTAATGTAGAAAAACATGCTGGCCAGAATTTTACGTCACGTGGGTGGGCGCACACCGGACCGGACAGGCGTAAAATCACGTGAGATGGCGCAGGCGAGCGTTCCGACATTATCGCACACTTGTACAATATTTTGCTCTTCCGACAGATGGGCGCTCTTCCGACTTTTGCACACACCCGCCGACAATTAAGCAGGCAATTAAGCTCATCAACAGCCCAATGGTCAGCGATTTTTACGTGGCCCGCCCAACCTTATGGTTGGACGGGCCAATCGACCAGGCGGGCTTTACATTTTTGATGAAACCACATCCAAAGGCAGGTCAAAATCTCCGTTAGGAAATAAAATAAAAAGAAATATCTGGGGATTTTTTTTTTAAATGAGGTATGCTCTCAAGTGCTTGATTGTGCTGCATGGACATTCCTTGCAGCATTTTTGTGCTTTTTTTTTATTATTTGGAGGTCTGCAGCTCCCTGAGGCATCTATCTGCCTTCAGGGAGCTCAGTGGAAGTGCGCACCAGCACCCATAGTGACATCGGCGCCCGCCCTCTTTCCGGTTCTGGGATAGGATTTTAGCAGCAAAAATGGTTGATGAACAATGGTAGACGTTTAAGAAAGTAGATCATGACTCACAACAAAGATATATCCCACTGAGGAAGGAGGATTCTAGGAAGGGGATAAACCAACCATGGTTAACCAATGAAATTAAGGATAGCATCAAATTGAAATAAAAATCAAACAACACAGCAAAGATTAGTGGTAAGCCAAAGGATTGGGAGAGTTTAAAAAACCAACAGAAGATGACCAAAAAATAATCAAGAGAGAGAAAATAAACTTTGAGGGTAAACTAGCAATTAAATAAAAACAGACAGTAAGAGCTTCTTTAAATATATAAAAAGGAAGAGAGAGGCCAAAGTGAACACAGGCCCCTTAGAGGATGATGCTGAGGAAATAATCATGGAGAACCAGGAAATGGCAGAGGAGTTCAATAAATATTTTGCATCAGTCTTCATGTTAGAAGACATTAATAGCATTCCAAAAATATTAAATAATCAAGGGGCAAAAGGGGGGGGATGAAATAATTACAGTAACTATCACTAGAGAAAAAATACTAGGGAAACTAATGGGGCTAAAGGCCGATAAGTCCCCTGGACCTGATGGGTTGCATCCTAGGATATTAAAAGGAAGTAGCTACAGAGATAGTGGATGCACTGGTAGTAATCTTCCAAGAATCCGTAGATTCTGGAAAAGTCCCAGAGGATTGGAAAACTGCCAATGTAACACCTTATTCAAAAAGGGGAGAAGTTCAGCAGGTAATTGGGAAAGCAAATGGAATGTTGGCCTTTATTTCAAAGGGAATGGAGTATAAAAATAGGGAAGTCTTGCTAAAACTATAGAAGGCACCAGTGAGATCACATCTAGAATACTATGAACAGTTTTTGTCCCCTTACTAAGGAAAGATATACTGGCATTGGAGGCAGTTCAGGAAGGATTCATGAGGTTGATCCCGGATATGGAGGAATTTTTTTTTATGAGGGGAGGTTGAGTAGGTTGGGCCTGTACTCATTGGAGTTTAGAAGAATGAGAAATTACCTTATTGAAACATACAAGATTCCTAGGGCTTGACAGGATTGACTCTGAGAGGTGGTTTCTCCTTGTGGGAGAGTCTTGGACCAGAAGACACAATCTCAGAGTCAGGGGTCACCTGTTTAAGACAAAGATGAAGAGGAATTGCTTCCCTCAGAAGGTACTGAATCTGTGGAATTCTTTACCACAGAGGGCTATAGAGGCTGTGTTGGTGAGTATATTCAAGTCTGAGATAGACAGATTTTTAATCAGTAAGGGAATCAAAGGTTATGGGGACAAGGCAGGAAAGTGGAGTTGAAGATTATCAGATCAGCCATGATCTCATTGAAAGTGGAGCAGACTCGATGGGCCAAATGGTCTACTTCTGCTTCTACATCTTATGCTCTTACTGACATAGGTAAGATTCAAACTTCATAGATGCCATGTTGTTGCTCAGTGATTACAATGCCAAACATAGGTTATCTGTATAATATTTCAATTGCTTTAGGGAGGTCTTTCTTAATCACCACCGTTTGAAGTAAATGTTTCTGTTGTCCCTATTGTCATTTATATCATTCTTATCAGGTCTAGAATGCAAATATGCATGGTTAATACTGGAAAAACCTGATTGGTGTATGTGAAAATTATGCCAACACAAAGTTGTTGTTATGCTGAAGGCTCTCAATTTATATGTATTATGCAAATCTTTTATCTGCATGCACCTGTGTCAAATCACATCTTTATGCAAACAGGAACTGGAGACAAATATGAAAACATGCTTGTAATTATGCATCATGCATGATAGCTTCAAGCAATTAGCTCTTCAGAAATCAGTTCAGTTTTTTCAACCATTTCCTCATTACAGACAACTATGCCATTGATTTAGGCACGGAATTTAATGCCTCCATTCATGTAAGGATGGAGGGGTAAGGGTTTTAAAAATGGTGGGTGGGATTAGATTCTGGGATTCCTACTTCCATTCCCATTTCTGGCCTTGCCAGCTCCATTGCAGGGGTGGGCAATTCAGGCAGCCACCCCTGCTGCTTTCATGGAGTTGGGCCAGCTTTTAGAGGAGATGTGGTTCATGGCTCCTCAGAGGAACCGTGAAGCATGGGGTTACCCTAGCCTGGAGTTTGGAACCAAAACAGTTAGGCATTCAACATTTCCTGTGAAAAACATTGCCCCTCTTACCTTCTCATAGAGTTATCATTCAAACACATGCACTGAAAGTTCCAATGAAGAAATCTTAAATTGACTTCACACATCTTAATCTTGTCCAAATTGAAAAACCACATCAAAGCAAGATCAGGTTATTAGAAGGTAATAAAGCTGCCAATCAAAGCTAGCAGTCCCTTTTGCAACAGTGTAAGCAGACCCCTGCTGGTGTGAGTCCATTAGTCATTCTTGGAGCTCAGTCAAGCATTCATAATGAGGCATCTGGCAACTGTATCAACAAAAGCAAGCTGAACAGATGGACATATACCTAAGAACATACGAAATAGGAGTAGATCATTTGCCCCTCAAGCTGACCCCGCCATTTAATAAGATCATGGCTGATCTGCCCCAGGCCTCAACTCTTGTTTCGTGCCAGCTCCTCGCAGCCCTCAACTCCCTGATATTTCAAAAATCTATCTACCTCCTCTTTAAATACTTTCAGTTATCTAGCCTCCATAACTTTCTGGGGTAAAGAATTCCAGACATTCACTACCCTCTGAGAGAAGAAATTCTTTTGCGGCTCAGTTTTAACTGAGTGTCCCCTTATTCTGTAACTATGTCCCCTAGTATGAGATTCCCCCACTAGTGGAAACATCTTAACATCTATCCTGTCAAGCACCCTCAGAATCTTATACGTTTTAATAGGATCACCCCTCATTCTTCTAAACTCTAATGAATAATGGCCTAACCTGTTTAGCCATTCTTGATAAGTCAACCCCTTCATCCCAGGAATCAGCCTAGCGAATCTCTTTTGAACTGCCTCTAATGCTAGTATTTCCTTTCTTAAATACGGGGACCAAAACTGTACACAGTACTCCAGGTGTGGCCTCATCAATAGCCCGTACAGTTGTAACAAGACTTCCCTATTTTTAAACTCCAACCCCCTAGCAATATAAGCCCCTACCAAAATTCCATTTGCCTTCTTAATTACTTACTGCACCTGCATGCTATCTTATTGTGTTTCATGCACAAAAACACCCAGATCCCTCTGTGCTGCACTTTTTTGGAGTCTCTCTCTATTTAAATAATAGTCTGCCTTTTGACTTTTCCTACCATAGTGCATGACCTCACACTTTCCTAAATTAAACTCCATCTGCCAAGTTTTTGCCCACTCACTCAACCTGTCTATATCCCCTTGCAGATTCCTTATGTCCTCATCACAACATGCCCCCACCCCCCAACTATTTTTGCATCATCAGTGAATTTGGATACATTACACTCTGCCCCCTCCTCCAAGTTATTAATATAGATAGTAAATAATTGAGGCCCTAGAACTGATCCTTGTG
Organism: Carcharodon carcharias; assembly: GCF_017639515.1. Taxonomy (NCBI): domain Eukaryota; kingdom Metazoa; phylum Chordata; class Chondrichthyes; order Lamniformes; family Lamnidae; genus Carcharodon; species Carcharodon carcharias. The sequence continues at coordinate 44,171,987 of NC_054470.1, forward strand.
ACACTCCACTAGTTACGTCTTTCCAACCTGAAAATGACCCATTAATCCTGACTCTGTCTTCTGTGTGTTAACCAATCCTCAATCCATGTTAATACCTTACCCCCAATATCGTGAGTTCCTATCTTGTGCAATAATCTTTTGTGTGGCACCTTATTGAATGCCTTTTGGAAATCCAAATACATTACATCTACTGGTTCCCCTTTATCAACTCTGCTTGTTATATCCTCAAAGAACTCTAGCAAATTTGTTAAACATGATTTCCCTTTCACAAAACCATGTTTCTCTGTTTGATTGTGTTAAGCTTTTCTAAATGTCCTGCTATTTCTTCCTTAATAATGGACTCTAGCATTTTCCCAACAACAGATGTTAGGCTCACTGGCCTATAGTTTCCTGCTTTTTGTCTCCCTCCCTTCTTGAACAGGGGCATCACATTGGTGGTTTTGCAATCCGCTGGGACCTCCGAGAATCCAGTGAGTTCTGGAATATTTCGACCAATGCCTCTGCTATCTCTGCAGCTTCTTCCTTTAAAACCCTTGGATGCAAGCCATCAGGTCCTGGCGGCTTGTCTGCCTTTAGTCCCATTAGTTTGTCAAATACTTTGTCTCTCATGATAGAGACTGTTACAAGATCTTTTCTCCCATTAGCTCCTTGCTTATCTGATATCTTTGAGATGTTTATAGTGTCCTCCACCGTGAAGACCGACGCAAAATATTGATTTAAATTATCTGTCATTTCCCTGTTCCCAGTTAGCAATTCTCCAGTCACATCCTCCAAGGGTCCCACACTCACTTTAGCTACTCTCTTTCTTTTTATATACCCGTAGAAGCTCTTGCTGTTTAATATATTTCTTGCCAATTTACTTTCATAATCAATTTTCTCCCTCTTTTTTAGCTTTTTAGTTATCCACTGCTGGTTCCTAAAAAATTCCCAGTCCTCTGACCTATCACTAGCTTTTGCCACTTTGTATGCTTTAGTTTTGCCAGATGGTCTCAATTTGTTTTTCAAAAGAATTTCTGAATGGCTATGTTTTTTAAAATTTCATGAACATTTCAAAGACTGGCCAGTGTTAATATATGGATCATTGGTTATGTATAAAGTGCACACTGAGTGCATGAGCATAAGGGATATGAAGGGGCATGGCGGCGACTTGGATGCAGTGGTAAGGGGGGTGAGGGTGAAGGCCAGAGGGCCTAACAACCACAGGTACAACTGGGCAGATGTCCCAGTAAACAGAGGTGGGACTTAACCTGCCAAGCTTGCCATTTGCCTCCCTCTGTTGCCATCTCAGGCCTGCCTCCAGAGGCAGTGGACCAGACTCCAGCCTCTGCCTTCCTCCGAACATGAGAATAGAGTGGGTGGGCTCCTCCATTACAGAGGCAGAATCACTGTTCTCAGTTATCCCCTCAGAAACCATCATAAGCTGTTTTTCAGCTCTTTTTCAATCCCAAGACAGAAGTTATTTTCAAGCATGATTTCCCACTTCCGCCCACCCTCCAGATTTTACCCAAAGGGAGTAAAGGCTGAAAATTTATACACTCCTAAAAACACGTGTTGTCATTTCCTTCTCAGGGTCTGTTGTCTACCCGAATTCATTTAACTCTATACCAGCTATCTTATCTCGCTTAGCACAATCTAGCTGCTCTGTGCAGTGATGTTTTTGATCAACATCCTTGCGGGGAGGTTTGCTAGTGCTGTTGGGAGAGTTTAAACTAACTTGGCAAGGGGATGGGATCCTGAGAGGAGGTTCAGCAGGGGGAGATGCACAGACAAAATTAGAAGAGAGAGCAAGTGAGTCTGGTAGGCATAGAAATTATATGACAGTTAAGGCGCAAGGGAGTTTGGCAAGGTTGGATGGTATTTATTTTAATGCAAGGAGCCTGATGAATATGGCAGATGAGTTGAGGGCACAAATTAACACATGGAAGCATGATGTTGTCACAGAGATATGGTTGAGAGGGGGGCAGGATAGGCAGCTCAATATTCCAGGATGTAGGGTCTTCAGGCGAGACAGGGGAGGAGGTAAAAGAGGGGGTATTGCAATATTGATCAAGGAATCAATTACAGCAGTAAGGGGGTATGACATCTTAGAAGGCTCCTCAAATGAAGCCATATGGGTAGAACTGAAAAACAGAAGAGCAATTATATAGGCAAATTTCAGAGAAATGTAAAAATAATAGGGTAGTAATAGTGGGGATTTCAACTTTCCCAACATTAACTGGGTTAGTCATAGTGTGACAGGTTTAGAGGAAGCAGCATTCTTAAATTGCATCCAGGAGAGCTTTTTAAGCCAGTACGTAGAAGGCCCTACAAGAGAGAGGGCAGTCCTGGACTTAATTTTAGGGAATGAAACCAGTCAAGTGGTAGAGGTATCAGTGGGGGAGCATTTTGCAGATAGTGATCATAACTCCAGTAGATTCAAGGTTGTGATGGAAAAGGATGAGGATGGGCCATAAATCAGAGTTCTAAATTGGGGGAAGGCCGATTTTAATAAGATCAGATATGATTTGGCCAGAGTGGACTGGGAGCAGCTACTTTTAGGTAAATCTGTGTCAGAGCAGTGGGACCCATTCAAGAAGGGAATAGAGAGAGTACGGGGCCAACATATTCCAGTAAAGACTTAGGTGGGACCAACAAATCCAAGGAATCTTGGATGTCAAAGGATATACAGGATAGGATAAAGAGAAAACGGGAGGCTTGTGGCAGATACCGAGGGCTCAAAACAGCGGAAGCCCTAGAGAAGTACAGGCTGTGTAGGGGGGAACTTAAAAAGGAAATTAGGAGAGCAAAAAGGGGGCATGAAAAAACATTGGCAGGTAAAATAAAGGAAAATCCAAAGTTATTTTACAAGTACATTAAGAGGATAACTAGGGAAACAGTAGGGCCCATTAAGGACCGTGGTGGCAATTTGTGTGTGGAGCCAGAAGATGTGGGTAGGGTTCTAAATGAATATATTGTGTCGGTGTTCAAAAATGAGAGGGACGACGTGGGTATGGAAATCTGGCAGAAGAACTGTGATATAATTAAAGAAATTAGCATAGAAATGGAGGAGGTTTTAAGTGGTCTGGCAGGCTTAAAAGTAGATAAATCTCCAGGCCTGGATGAAATGTATCCAAGGCTGTTGAGTGAGGCAAGGGAGGAAATAGCAAGGGCGCTGGCAATAATTTTCAATACCTCTCTGGCAACAGGAGAGGTGACAGAGGACTGGCGAACAGCCAATGTGATACCGTTATTCAAGAAGGGAGGAAGGGATAAAACAGGGAACTACATGCCAGTCAGTCTAACCTCAGTGGTGGGGAAACTATTGGAAGCAATTCTGAGAGACGGAATTAATCTAAACTTGGAAAGGCAGGGATTAATCAAGGACAGTCAGCATGGTTTTCTTAAGGGGAGGTCACGTCTGACCAATTTGATTGGCCTCATCTACACACCTGGTCACCCCTTCGAAAAATTCAATGTATTTGACATAGTCTACTTGGGCTTCTGCAAGGCTTTGATAAGGTCCTGCATGGGAGACTGATAACAAAGCTTAGAGCCCAAGGGATCCAAGGCAATTTGGCAAATTGGATCCTACATTACAGGAGGATATAGACGGGCCAGTCAGATGGGCTGATCAGTGGCAAATGGAATTTAATCCAGATAATTGTGAGGTGATGCACTTGGGCAGGACAAACAAGGCAAGAGAATACATGATGAATGGTAGGGCCCTGGGAAGTACCAAGGATCAGATGGACCTTGGTATGCATGTCCACCGGTCCCTTAAGGTAGCGGGACAGGTAGATAAGATGGTTAAGAAGTCATATGGGATACGTGCTTTTATTAGCCGAGGCATAGAATATAAGAGCAGGGAAGTTATGCTGGAACCGTATAAAACGCTGGTTAGGCCACAGCTAGAGTATTGCATGCAGTTCTGGAATCCGCATTACAAGAAGGAAGTGATTGCACTAGAGAGAGTGCAGAGGAGATTTACCAGGATGTTGCCTGGGCTGGAGAGTTTTAATTATGAGGAGAGATGGGATAGACAGGGGTTATTCACCCTAGTGCAGAGGAGATTGAGGGGGGACATGATTGAGGTGTAAAAAATTATGAGGGGCATAAGTAGGGTAGTCAGGAAGGAACATTTCCCTTTGGTGGAGTGATTAGTAACCAGGGGGCATAGATTTAAGGTAAGGGGCAGGAGGTTTGGAAGGGATGTGAGGAAGGATTTTTTCACCCTGAGGATGTGGGAATCCAGACCTCACTGCCTGAAAGGGTAACAGAGGCAGAAACCCTAATAACACTTAAGTAGTATTTGGATGTGCACTTGCAATGCCATGGCATACAAGGCTATGGGCCTAGTGCTGGAAAATGGGATTAGAATAATTAGGTACTTGTTTGACGGGGCAGACTTGATAGGCAGAAGGGCCTTTTTTTGTGCTGTAGACCTCTATGACTCTATGGACTATTTTCACTGGAACTGAATGACTTAAATGAAGGTTCATAAAATTCCTTTGTAATTTTCAAAACCTTTGATACAGGGAATAGAGAAGATTGACTAAATATTTGAAGCAGACACATGAACTTGGGGAGAAAATAATGTTGGTTTTGATTGCTCTAGTAAAGAACCAGCACAATTAATAGCCTGAGTGGTCTCTTTCCATGTAGTAAATATCTGTGCCTGTTTGCCTGCATAAGGACCTTAATTATCCAAACATAGTCTGGGAGACTAATAGTATAAATGGGAGGGATAAAGAAGAGCTTCTGAAGTATTTTCAGGAGAATTTTCTTGATCAGTATGTTTCTGGTCCAAAGAAGAAAGAGGCACTGCTGAATCTAGTTCTGGGGAATGATGAGGGTCAAGTGCATCAAATGACAGTTGGGGGAAATTTGTGGGACAGTGATCAAATTATCATATGGTTTAGTTTATCCATGGAAAAGGACAAGGAGCAATAATAATTAATGGGGGTGGGAGGGGGGAGGTGTGGCATTTTCAGTAGGGTGAGGGTAAATCTGGCCCAGGGAAATAGGGATCAAGGACTGGCAGGCAAAACTGTCACAGAACTTTAGGCTATCTTTACAGAGGGAGTAGTGTGGATACAGTCTAGTTATATTTCCACCAGGGGGAAATGTTGGAGAAACAAAGCCAGAGCTCCCTGGATAATGAAAGAGTTAGGGGGTAAGGTGAAGCATAAAAAGGTGGGAACATATGGCAAATGTCAGCTTGATAATACAGGTGAGAGCCGGGCTGATTATAGAGAGTTCAGAGGGGAAGTGAAAAACTAATGAGAAGCAAACTGTGAGAGTGAGAAGTGATTGGCAGCTAACATAAAAGGGAATTTGAAAGTTTTCTACAGGCATTTAAATAGTAAATGGTAGTAGAAGAAGGGGCAAGGCCAATTAACAACCAAAATTTACAAATGAAGGCCGAGTGCATGGCTGAAGTGCAAAATGAGAACTTTGCACCAGTCTTAACCAAAGAAGATGCTGCCCAAGTCAGGGTGAAAGAGGAGGTAGTTGAGACTGGATGGGCTAAAATTGATAAAGAGGAGGTACGAGAAAGGCTGGCTGTACTTGGAGTTGATAAATCATCTGGACTGGATGAGATGCATACTGAGGATACCTAAGGAAATAAAGGTGGAAATCACATCAGCACTGTCAGTAATCTTCTAATCCTTAGTTGGTGCCAGAGGATTGGAAAATTGCAAATGTTACACCTTTGTTAAAAAAGGATGCAAGGATAAACTGGCCTGTAGTTGCTGGACTTAACTTTGGTCCTGCAAAGCTTCGAGAAACGATAATCCGGGACAAAATTAACAGTCACTTGGATAAATGTGGGTAAATTGAGTGCCAACACGGATTTGTTAAAGGTAAATTGTGTTTAACTAACTTGCTTGAGTTTTTTGATGAGGCAACAGAGAGGGCTGATGAGCGTAATGCAGTTGATGTGATGAGTATGGACTTCCAAAAGGTTTTTGATAAAGTGCCATGTAACAAGCTTGCCAGCAAAGTTTTGCTCATAGAAAAAAAAGGGGCAGTAACAACATGGTTACGAAGTTGGCTGAGTGACAGGAAACAGAGTGGTGAGGAAGGTGTACAGTGGGGTTCCCCAGGGGTTGGTACTCAGACTACTGCTTTTCTTGACTTATACTAATGGCCTAGACTTGGGTTTGCAAATTTCAAAATTTGCCGATATCACCAATCATGAAAGCATTGTGAACTGTGAAGAGAATAGTGATAGACTTCAAGAGGACAGAGACAGGCTTGAGGTGTGGGTGGACACATGGCAGATGAAATCTCATGCAGAGAAGTATGAAATGATACCTTTTGGTGGGAAGAAGAACAAAGACAGGCAATATAAAAGAAAGAATATAATTCTAAAGGGGGTGCAGGAGCAGAGGGTCCTGGGGTATACGTGCACAAATTATTGAAGGTGGCAGAACAGATTGAGAAAGTAATTAAAAAGGTTTATGGGGTCCTAAACTTTATAAATAAAGGCATAGAGTACAAAAGCAAGGAAGCTATGGTGAACACATATAAAACACTGGTTCAGCCTCAACTGCAGTAGTGTATTTAATTCTGGGCACCACATTTTAAGAAAGACATGAATACACTGGAGTGGGTGAGAGATAGATTTACAAAAATGTTTCCAGGGATGTGATACTTCAATTATGTGCATAGATTGGAGAAGCTGAGGTTGTTCTCCTTGGGAGAAGTTTGAGAGGAGATTTCATAGAAATGTTCAAAGTCATGAGGGGTCTGGATAGAGTAGATAGAGAGAAACTGTTCCCATTGGAAGAAGGGTCAAGAACCAGAGGACACCGATTTAACATGAATGGCAAAAAAATGCCAAAGGTGACAAGAGACAATTTTTTTCATACAGTGAGTGGTTAGGATCTGGAATGCACTGCCTGAGAGTACGGTGGAGGCAGATTCAATAATGACTTTATAAAGGGAATGGGATAATTAGTTGGAGAGAAAAAATGTACAGGGCTACTGGGAAATTGCAGGGGAATGGGTCTTGATGAGTTGCTCCCGCAGAGAGCTGAAACTGATGCTATAATTGTTCTATAATTCTATTCTAGTTACGCCTGCCTCTTTGCTTTCTTTTTTTTTTCAATTTTGCCTGTCCTTTCAGCCTTTGTAAAGGCTGCAAATAGGTTGAGATGTCTTTTGAGACTTTCCAAAGGCTTAAAGAATTTTGGTCCTATTATGACAATTTTCTTTAATTGCTCCCATCCATTAAAATTCAACTTACTCACATTTGTTCACTGCCAATGCTAGTGTATTCCTGAGATCTGTCCAAATCTACAGCTGAAGTTATGCCAATAAATTGACCTAGGACAACTGAGCGTAAACAGTCTACTTCCATTTCAATCCATCTCAAACATAACAAAAGCACCTCTGGCATAAATTATTCTAATAGAGGAAAATCCAGATTACTGACTTCCAGCTAGGATATGGTTTTAAATTCCTGCTGAGTTATGGCATCCTGAATGTTCATAATTCATGTGATCCTTGACAGCAGGTATCAATAGGCTATTGAACCATATTGAGGGAGGCAGCACATCACAGCCAAACACCATCTTGTCTGTACTCTTCATGCATGACAAACACTTCCAGCAGAGATCAAATTCCATCCAACGGGTTTTTACCCCATTGGGTACAATTGCACATTTTTTTTATTACATGAATAATAAGCCTCACTGCAGTCCTGTCACACAAGAGACCTTTGTAACATCTAGAATTCCAGCACTAAATTGCTGAATGCACTGATTTATGAAACACCATCGCCACCCCCTCAGAGCATTGAAACTACCAAGCAATGCTAAAAATAAGACATTTCTGAATAAACCCCATGTCAGAACTAGCACAGCCTGGAAGAAAATGGCATAATCTAAACATAGAATCAGGTCAAGTTGATAGCCTGAATAACTAACAGTAATGTACCAAAGCATCTTGGCTCAACTTGGTTATGAGAAAGTATAAGGTGTACGAAAAACCTTTTCCTTCACAGGAATGGTAAAAAATCTTCAATATTACTTTGCAAATATTGTATTGTAGATAACAAAATGTAAAATGCCATCTCAACAAGTTTCTGATTGAAATTTCCTTTCTTTAAACAAGATCAGAGTTGTAAAAAAAACATAACTTTGAAGAATGTATTTACATGATGTAAACATCTACTGCTGGGCTTAATGCACTCCGAAATCCACCAGGCTTTACCAATTTAAAAAATCCAAGAATTATTTTCAAATTAATTGGTTAGAATTTATGAACTTTGGTAACAATCTGTAGAAGTGACAGCTAACATTATTTCATTCTACATACGTGCACACACACAAACACACAGTTTCTAAGTATAGGACACCACTATACAAGCTTTTTCAAATATCCAGAAGATCTCAATAACAACTTGAAAAGGCTGAAAATTATTGTACAAATGACACTATTGAAATAAACAGATCTTCAATCCATGGTGAATAAATATCTTTAGATAGATTCTTTGATAGTTTTTCACCAATGAATGCTGTAAAAAGTTAATTGGTTAGTCATGAAAAGCAGGACCCTACAAACTGAGAAATGCTTGATAATCGAGAGGTTTATTACCTTCATCATGACAAATGAATGCACTCTAACTCTTGTCTGCTTTGAACACGCAGAAGAACAGAAACCTGGTCGTTTTGATAGGGATAGAAGTCAGACCTGACCTGGGTTAGAACTAAATTTAGCTTTTGGAAGACTTTTGACTTGACACAGACTGGGTAGTTCATTCTGAAGGGCAAGAAGCCCCAAGGGAGGAGAACAAGCTTTAGCAAGATCTGCCTGTATCTAAATTGCATGCATATATCTCAATAGATACATCTCTTCATCACTGAATCAGTTGCAGATTGCAATATTTATACCGAAGTAATCTCAAAGTTGAGTGTAATTAATTACTGTACTCAATTTTGAGTCCTAGAACACCTAATGGATTATATCTATACTGTGAACTCTTATCCAGATGATCATAACATAAATGATGAGAAGGAAGGTTGGGGTGGGGGGGCAGGCACGGTGAAGGATGCAGCTCATCTGTTAAGAAAAGCTTTTGCGCATCCATTGCAAACTCTCCTAAATTATTCTAAGCTTTTTGCTTCCACTATATCCTAATCATTCTAAATGTTCACTCTCAGAATGAAGAACAACCTTTCTCATCAGCTTCATGTTTATGGCTGGAGAGGTCAAGTTTCTCCAGTCTTTCCTCATAACTCATTCCATTGGCATGAGGGATCAGCTTCATGGTGACCAGTCCCTTAACCATTAATAATCCAATGATGGGTAGGGGAGTGGTGAATTATGCTCATCAAGACTATGAATGGCACCTGTAAAAAATACTTTCCACCTGATCACATCAATCAAGCTCTCACAGTTCAAGTATTACATGCAGATTACAACTCTTTCACCACACCCCAGAATCATCGTAATGTTGCACAATGCCACAATCAAAATGTTAATTCTTTCCATAATCAATTTGAAAGGACAGATATGTTCTCTTCTCTAAATTGTAACTTTGGCATTTTTTTTCCAAAAGCAGCAACTTTATAGCCTCAGTTATATGTGATAAATTCAAAACCACTTACCAAAATAGCTACATAAAAAGTAACAGTTATCACCATTTCTGTCAATCAATCTCAATTTGGCATTTTACACTGTAATCTCGTGCATCTTCAGTGTCTCACCCATTTACATTTTGAAGATATGTTTTTCAATGCAATTTGCTTCTTTTGTGTCCTTAAGGCAGCAATTGATGCTGGGATGGAATGCCAAAGGCACCAATTGTCCAGTACCTCAGTAAAGTAATAATTTTTAATGTATATTCCTGGATAGGTGCAGACGGATTGGATAGTCAATTGTGGGAACAAGTGCAATTAAGCCCAAACCTATTCTCATTCAACATCCATACAAGCGTACTTTCTAACAAGGACCATTAGATAATAATGATCAGTTGTAAACCCTGACTAATCGTTTTCCTTCCCCGAACACAGGCCAAAAATATTAACTAAACATTCCCATTCTGTATGGCTCAGCAAGACACCACAGTGCATCTAGCCACAAAGCCAATAGGGCCTTAAATCCTTAATATATAGTTTTTGTTTCTACTTAATTTTTTAGAAATATCAATGTTTATTAATGCAAATATGTGACAAATAAGGAGTTATTAATAATTCAGTTTTTGGGATGGAATGGTTTCTCACCCATCTATTTTTCTAATACCATTCCTTAAAAAAACCTGCTGATGTAGCACGGCTGAATTTTCACTGCAGTACACACCAAGCTAGAGGTCTTATGGTGCAAGAACTTCTGAACCAGAAGCTCCGGGTTCAAATCCCACTTCAGGACTTGGTGGCCATGGAAGGTGTGTTCATAATGTGGCCAAATAGGCTGATTATCAGCCTGTAAAATCCTTCCAATTCTCCTGATGGCAGGCAGTAAGAGTGGGAGAGTTTCTGGTCAGTCATACTGCTGAAGGCAACAACAAGTTGCTGCAGTACTTTGCTAAACATAATCATGGACCAATCCAATGGAAGTCCATGCTCATCAAAACCCTCTTAGGGCATGGTACCTGAAGAAGGAGGATGACAAACTAAGCCAGCTCAGGAAAGCGGTTCTTTGGGGCCTTGACAAACTTACACTGTAATAATTTTTGTTTGCCTAAAAATGATATATTTTGGGCTCCAACTCACCTACCAACTATCACCAAAAACAAATAAGTTAGTTACTTGTCACATTGCTGTTTGTGTGACCATTGTACAAAAAGGCCTATTGTATTTGCCGACATTGCAATAGCCACTGCACTTCTCTAATTAATTGTATGTAAAGTGCTCACAGGTGTTTGAGAAGACTTCCTTTGGCTACACGACTAACTTAGCCTTCGAGAGAAATCCAAACATGAACATCAGTCAAGAAGGTATTTAGTAGCAGCTTTTATATATTCTGTAGTACAGAACTGTCATCCATTAGTTTCTTTGTGAAAGAGTTGTCAATGCAAAGTGTACCATCGAGATTGTAGAATTTTGATGAATGACATGAGTTAAAGGCATTCACACATAAATAATCTTATACCATTTGCTTCCTTTAGTTTTAAAAAAATAGACGTGACAGTGTAGGTTTGCTTTGACAATGATTTAATCTTATCATATAAAATTAACCTCACATAGTGACAGTTTGATTGCTGATGAAATCTATGATTGCTTAAAAACTTTGCTGGCATTTTTGAAGATTTTTGAAAACATTCTTTGAACATCAATACACCTACTTAAGTTTCAGACCTTGCATCCCAAATCACAACTAATGTCGAATACAGAATCGAGCCAATGCACTTTATTTGATATTACAATATAAGTGCTCCTGCAATACTGTAAAACTTAAAAAAAAATCAATCTTTTTTGGGCCTTCCAAAGAATCTTAATAAACTTTACATGCACACTTTATTTAATTCCAGGCTTTTGACATATTTAAATTTTCTGTTTGCCTAACACAGTCACAGGTACCGTGAGAGCTCATGAATTATTCAGAGTAAAAAGCAAAAAACTGCGGATGCTGGAAATCCAAAACAAAAACAGAAACAGAAATACCAAACCAGACCTGCTGAGTTTTTCCAGGTATTTCTGTTTCTGTTAATTATTCAGAGTAATTTATTTTCTTTTATTGAGCATTGTGTTTGAAGGACTCATTGTTTAATCAGTACATTTAAAAAGGCATCCTAGCAAATTACTGCTGGACCCTCCAACAGCCTCATCCATCAGCTACGCTTGTTTGGAAGCAATTACCCTAATGTATAGAATAAATACCACTTTAACTTATTTTTCCTCTAATACATTTAAAATATTGTGTAATTGAAATTCCCATCCACATAGAACCACAGAAAAGTTATGGCACAGAAAGAAGACATTCAGCCTGTGAAACAGTGTCTGCACCGGCCATATAAGGAAAAAAAAGCATTTCAGCCTCAACCACCTATTTAGGCAACAAATTCCAGACGCCCACCACCCTCTGGTGAAAAAGTTTTCCCTCATGTACCCTCTAATCCTTCTATCAATCACCTTAAATTTATGCCCCTTGGTAATTGGCCCCTCAGCTAGTGGAACCAGGTCTTTCCCATCTACCCAATCTAGGCCCCTCATAACTTTGTACACCTCAATTAGGTCACCCCTTAGCCTCCTCTGTTCTAAGGAAAACAACCCTAACCTATCCAATCTCCCCTCATAGCTGCAATATTCAGGCCCTGGCATCGCTCTTGTAAATCTCCTCTGTACTCTTTCCAGGCAATTATGTCCTTCCTGTAATGTGGTGACCAGAACTGTACACAAAATTCCAGCTGTGGCCTAACCAGCATTTTACAGTTCCAGCATTACATCCCTGCTTTTGTATTCAGTACCTCATCCAATAAAGGAAAGCATTCCATATTCTTTCTTTACCTCACATAGTGACAGTTTGATTGCTGATGAAATCTATGATTGCTTAAAAACTTTGCTGGCATTTTTGAAGATTTTTGAAAACATTCTTTGAACATCAATACACCTACTTAAGTTTCAGACCTTGCATCCCAAATCACAACTAATGTCGAATACAGATCTTATCCACCTGTCTCGCCACCACCAGGAACCTGTGGACATGCACTCCAAGGTTTCTTACTTCCTCAACCTCTGTCAATATCCTGCCATTTATTGAGTATTTCCTTCCTTTGTTTGCCCTCCCCAAATACATTACCTCACATTTTCTGGATTGAATTCCACTTGCCACTTTTCCGCCCACTCAACCAAATCTTTGATATCTTTCCGGAGACACCAGCCAACCTCTTCACTAACAACATGGACAATTTTTGTGTCATTTGCAAATTTCCCAATCATGCCTCCCACATTTAAGTCCAAATCATTAATATATACAACAAACAGCAAGGGCCCCAACACTGAGCCCTGTGAAATGCCACTGGAAACCTTTTTACATTCGCAAAAACATCCATTGACCATTACCCTTTGTTTTCTGTCACTTAGCCAATTTTGGATCCAACTCACCACCTTCCCCTGTATCCTATGGGATCTCACTTTCCTGACCAGTCTGCCATGTGGAACCTTGTCAAATGCCTTACCTAAACCTATGTAGACAAATCGACTTCACAACCCTCAGCAATCCTCCTTGCTACTTGCTCAAAAAATTCTATTAAATTAGTAAGACATGCTCTTTCCCTAATAAAACCATGCTGACCATGCCTGATCAGTCTGTGCCTTTCTATCTTGTCTCTCAGAATTGATTCCAATAATTTGCCCAATACCGAAGTCAGACTGAGCAGCCTGTAATTTTCTGGCCTATTTCTCGCACCCTTTTTAAATAATGGTACAACGTTCACAGACCTCCAATCCTTTGGTACCCGGCTTGTGTCTAGTGAAGATTGGAAAACGATCCTCAGAGAATCCATTATTTCCTCCCTGGCTTCCTTTGACAACCTGGGATACAATCCATGCAGCTCTGCTGATTAATCCACCTTCAAGGATGCCGGTCCCTCCAGTACTTCCTCTCTCATTATGCTTACTGTATCTAACATTTCACATTCCTCCTCTTTAACTAAAATGTCTGCATCATCCCTCTCCTTAGTGAAGCCAGAGACAAAGTACTCATTGAGAACCCTGCCAACATCTTCAGCATCAACACACAAATTACCACCTTTGATGGGCCCTAACCATTTTTTGTTATTCCCTTGTTCTTAATGTACTGGTAAAACATATTTGGGTTTTCTTTGAATTTACCTGCCCGTATCATCTCTTTGCTTTCCTAATTTCCTTTTTCACTTCACCGCTGTACTTGCTATACTCCTCTGTGCTTTCTACAGTATTAAGCTTTTTCTGACTGTCATAAGTTTCCTTTTTCTGCTCTATCTTACCCTGTATGTTTCAGGATAACTAGGGGACTCTAGATTTGGCAGTACCACCCTTTTTCTTTGTGGGGACATGTCTACACTGTGCCCATAGAATCTCACTTTTGAATATCTCCCACTGATTATCCAGCTTCCCCTTCGAGTAGCTGTATCGACTTCCGTCAGTTCAGCTCTCAGCTTAGTAAAATTTGTCTTCCATCAATTTAGAATTTATACTCCTGTTCTAACTTTGTCCTTTTCCATAATGATGGAAATTTCTCCTCACGGCTGTAATTGTTTCTTTAACCATAATGTGACACGCCCACCTTTTTTATCACCCTCTCTATCCTACCTGAAAACTTTATATCCAGGGATGTTAAACTCCTATTTTGCCCATCTTTAAGCCAAGTTTCTGTTATAGCGATATAATGCTGCCATGTGTGTCCTCAGCTCATTGGCTTTATCTGCTATACTCCTTGCATTTACATATACACCTTTCAACACTACCAAATTCCTGTGCTGGACACTTGTGCACCTTAATTTAAATGTTTGCCACTATAAACATTCAAAATTTTAACTAGTGGAAGAGAGCTCTCCTGAGGAACTTCTGCAGTGATATCCTGGGACCGAGATGATTGACCTCCAACAACCTAAACCATCTTCCTTTGTGCTAGGTATGACTCCAAGCAATGGAGAGTTTTCCCCCTCATTCCCATTGACTCCAGTTTTGCTAGAGCTCCTTCATGCCACACTCGTTCAAATGCACCCTTGCTGTCAAGGGCAGTCATTCTCACCTCACCTCGGGAGTTCTGCTCTTTTATCTATGTTTGAACCAGGGCTGTAATGAAGCTCAGTGGTTTTGGAGGAACCCAAACTGGGCATCAGTGACCAGGTTGTTGTTAAGTTAGTGCCGCTTGATAGCATTGTTGATGACCCCTTCCATTACTTTACTGATGATCAAGAGTAGAATGATATGGTGGTAATTGGCCGGGTTGGATTAAGTCCTGCTTTTTGTGTGCAGGACATACGTTGACAGGTAGATTCCAGTGTTGTAACTGTACTGGAACAGCTTGGCTAGGGAGCATAGCAAGTTCCAGAGCACAAGTCTTCAGTAATGTTGCTGAAATATTGTCAGGGCCCATAGCCTCTGCAGTGCCTTCAGCAGTTTCTTGATAGCACATGGAGTGAATCGAATTGGCTGAAGACTGGCATCTGTGATGCTGGGGCCCTCTGGAGAAGACCGAGATGGATCATCCACTTGACATTTCTGGTTGAAGATTGTAGCAAATGCTTCAGCCTTATCTTTTGCACTGATGTGCTGGGCTCCTCCATCATTGAGGATGGGGATATTTGTAGAGCATCCTCCTTCATTGAGTTATTTAATTGTCCGCCACCATTCACGGCTGGATGTGGCAGAACTGCAGAGCTTAGATCTGATCTGTTAGTTGTAGAATTACTTAGCTCTGTCTATCACTTGCTGCTTATGCTATCTGGCATGCAAGTAGTCCTGTCATTGCGTTCCAATAGCCTCTCCATCGAGAGATGCAGTGAATACATGGAGAATTTCAATGAAGAAAAAGAGGGATTCTTGCAAGACAATGAGAAAATATTTCTTTGTTCATAGGATGTGGGTGTTGGTGGCTAGGCTAGCATTTGTTGCCCATCCCTAATTTCCCTTGAGGTGGTGGTGAGCTGTCTCCTTGAATCGCTGCAGCCCATGTGGTGTAGATACACCCACAATGCTGTTAGGAAGGGAATTCCAGGATTTTGATGCAGTGACAGTGAAGGAACAGTGATATATTTCCAAATCAGGATGTTGTCTGGCTTGGATGGGAACTTGCAGGTGGTGGTGTTTCTATGCACCTGCTGCCCTTGTCCTTCTAGGTGCTAGAGGTCACAGGTTTGGAAGGTGCTGTCACGGAATCTTGATGAATTCCTGCAGTGCATCTTGTAGATGGTACACACTGCTGCTAGTACGCCAGTGGTGGAGGGAGTGACTGTTTAAGCTGGTGGATGGAGTACCAATCAAGCAGGCTGCTTTGTCCTGGTGTTGAGCTTCTTGCGTATTGTTGGAAATGTTTCTGCCCAGTTTCAATACGGGGGGGGCGGCTTTTGTGTGTTAGGTGAATGTGATAATCAGTATACTATAGAGCTGCACTCATCCAGGCAAGTGGACAGTATTCCATCACATTCCCGACTTGTGCCTTGCAGATGGTAGACAGGCTTTGGGGAAAGAGGAGGTGATTTACTTGCCACAGGATACGTAGCCTCTGACCTGCTCTTGTAGCCACAGTATTTATATGGCTAGTACGGTTCAGTTTCTGGTCAATGGTAACCCCCAAGATGTTGATTATGGGGGATTCAGTTATGGTAATGCCATTGAACGTCAAGAGGAGATGGTTAGATTCTCTCTTGTTGGAGATGATCATTGCCTGGAACTTGTGTGGCACGAATATTACTTGCCACTTGTCAGCTCAAGCCGAATAGTGTCCAGGTCTTGTTGAATATGGACATGGACTGCTTCAGTATCTGAGAAGTCGCGAATGGTGCTGAAAATCATTCACTGATGACTGCACATAGTCACTTCTGACCTTATGATGGAGGGAAGGTCATTGGTGAAGTAACTGAAAATGGTTCGGCCTAGGTCAGTACCCCGAGGAACTCCTGCAGTGACATCCTGGGATTGAAATGAATTACCTCCATCAACCACAATCATCTTCCTTTGTGCTAGGTATGACTGCAACCAGTGGAGAGTTTCCCCCCCCCGGTTCCCATTGACCCCAATTTTGCTAGGGCTCCTTGATGCCACACTTGGTCAAATGCTACCTTGATGTGACAGGGCAGTAGCTCTCACCTCACCTCTTGAGCTCAGCTCTTTTGTCCTTGTTTGAACCAAGGCTGTAATAGGGTCAGGAGCTGATTGGCCCTGGTAGAACCTAAATTGAGCATCAGTCAGCAGGTATTTGCTGAGTAAATGTCCCTTGATAGCACTGTCGACGACCCCTTCCATCACTTTACCGATGATCAAGTGTAGGTTGATGGGGTGGTAATTGGTCAGATTGGATTTATCTCCTTTTTGTGGACAGGACATATCTGGGCAATTTTCCACATTGCCAGGTGGATGCCAATGTTGTAGCTGTGCTGGAACAGCTTGGCTAGGGCCTGGTTATTTCTGCAGCACAAGTCTTCAGTACTATATCTGGAATGTTGTCGGGGCCCATTGCCTTTACAGTATCCATAGCCTTCAGCCTTTCCTTAATGTCATGTGGCTGAAGACTGGCAGCTGTGATGCTGGGGACCTCAGGAGGCTGTCAAGATGGATCATCCACTTGGCATTTCTGGTTAAAGATGGTTGCAAATGCTTCAGCCTTGCCTTTTGCACTGATGTGCTGGGCTCCCTCATCATTGAAAATGGGGATATTTGTGGAACCTCCTTCACCTATACATTGAGAAGCTTCATTGTGTTTGTGGACTTTAAATATCAGTTTTAACATTAATCCCTGAATAGTATCATCCACATACTCTCACCTAACAGATGTACCGGTTTGACATCAATTTACAATAAGAAAGCATTTTTAAAATAAACACAGCCGGCCTGCAGAACTCTGCAATACTTTGCAGACTTCAGCATGAACCAGCCCTCTTGGACTATTTTATCCATTGCTCAGCAGTCCTTAGAAGGATAGCCATTCTGTGCACCAGTCTTCCTTCTGTTAGCATATGTACCTTGAGAAAACTTTATGGGATAGGCGAGATAGGCAAGTGGGTATGTCAGTTTTGTACGTTTTTCAATGCTAGAACAGAAAACCTAAAGGTTGCTTTGACATAATTTTGGTTTGGCAAGGACATTAAAGTTTACAGAACCAAGATAGGTAGATGGATTAAAAATGCAGGATAGCCATGATCTAACTGAATGACAAATGGCTCCTTCTGTGTTGTATGGTTATTTCAATCAGCTCAGGTCACTCTACACACCCTTATGGTACTCAAGTTACGTAGAAGTACTGGCATAAGTCTGGCAGCCGGTTGACATTTCACCCTCCTGTTTGAAGATTAGCATATAGTATCTGAGTACCTAAAAGAGAGTAGCAGAAATGAGGAACAAATGACAGCTTTCAAACATTGGCAAAGCAAATCAATTCAAACCCACCTTGTTTAAATCCTCATGCTACATGTAAGCCAGACCCACCAGTACAGAGAGAGAGAGCAGAATTTAATGTTGGTGATGGGGTCCTCCAACTGGAAAACCAGTGGGAGCCCTTTCCCAGGATTTAAGACACCGGTGGCAGAAATCCTACCACCACTCCGTCGCCCACCTCAAGAGCTGCCATCCAATCAGAGGCCGGTAACTCTCTATTGCCCGTCAGCGTCACCAGGGGCAATGGCTACTGCTGGTAATACACTGACCAGAGGTCAAGAAGCGATGAGGGGTACAGGCCACAGGTGAGTGAGGGTGGGATGGGGGGGTTGTCATGGGCAGGGGGTTGCTGGCTGGGAGGGGAAGGCATGGGAAGAAAGGGCAGGGAGGGGAGCTCTCAAGGCCACTTCAGAGCCTCAGTTAGCATCTCATAGGAAGACCGTCCATGAGCTTTCCTGCCCCAGACTTAGTCAGGTGGGGGCAGGAGGGTGGTGGGGTTGCCACTCCATACCCTCCCACCCGATTAACTGCCTCCCACCTCCAAATTTGCCACTGGGGGAGCATTGAATTCCACTGAGAGAGTGAAAGAGAGATGAGGAAGTGTTACATAATGACAGGTGGAATGTGATGCAGATCAATAAGATTCAAAATGGAACTGCACCTCTTGTGTAAACAACACTCTCACAGTTTGCTTCCTTGTGCAAATGAGGAAGTGAAGTGAAGTGGAGCCATCTTGTTTGCTCTGATTCAGCTTATCAGAGTTTGCTTCAATTGTTCTCTATAAACCTGGCTGAGTAAAGAAAATCCATTATCAACAGTACTTAAAGAAAATGCTGAAAGAGCTTGATAAAGATCTTCTTTGCGAGTCAATACCCATATTCCAACAAGGGGGTGGGAAAAGTCAGCTTTTTTTATAAAAGAACCTTCAACCTTAAGAGACAGAAATCCATCAACAGGATGTGAAAATTTTACATTTTTGCTCTGCCAAAAATAACTCCTCAGGATGTGAATAACTAAATGCTTCTAAACTGAAATTTAAGTCCCAAACTCAACCAACCACTGCCTCACCAAAAAAAAACGGAACGCCACAAAACTAAAGGTATTTCAGCATGTATTCTCACCTGTACCAAATCCTGTTCACCTACCACCCCTGTGCTTGCTGACCTACACTGGCTCAAACTCCAACAACACCTCAAATTTAAAATTATCAATTATGCCAGTGTTCAAATCTTAGGATCAATCCATGGTTAACTTCCTCCCTATCTTTGTAACCCCCCCCAGCCCGACAATTCTCAAGTCTCTGCATCCCTGATATCCTTTGCTCCTCTGCTGACTGCTGTGTTTTTAGCTGCTGAGACCCTAATCTCTGGTATTCCCTTCCTAAGTGTAATGAACTTCATGTACCGGACAGGTTTCTTACTTGAAACAGATAACTTTATTACAGAGCTCTTTTAGAAGCTATGTGCTTGAACCAGGTCCATGGCTATAAAGCTCTGCTCCCAGGATTACCCGTGCTTAGGGCTCATTTGTCAGAACAATCCCTAAAAGCAATAGAAAAGGTTATACCTTCGATCACTACATTTCCTCCCACTTCAGTTTTTTTACATTTCCTATTACAAAGAATATTTTAATCCACAACATATACATATATACACACAGGTCTTGTGATTAAAGATTAAGTCTCTGAAATGGTTTTCTAATTCAGTTAGAGCAGCATAACTCAACCACTAGAGATCTGCCCACTGGATCGACATGATCAAGAACTGCAGCATCAGGTACATCCTTAGAAAGTGGCAGTTCAGGATTAGGCAATTCAACAGAAACATCAGGTATGTCTATTCTAGGTCAATCTGTCACCTCAGGGATTAAAGATTCAACATCAGTTACAGGCGGAATAGCTGTTGTTGGAATGTCTCTCTACTCCTAAGATGATCCACATGTTTTTGAACAATCCAGTCTTCCACTTCCACTTGGAATGACAAGGGTCCAGTTTCAGAGACAATTATACCAGGAACCCAACTAGGTCCATTACCAAAACTCTGCATGAAAATAACAAAATATTTTGAGCTTTATTATGAATATCGTGATTCAATTTTTGACTACTCTGGTTCTTCTCTACCTTCCCCTCTAAGTTTGGAAACACCAGACTTAACCTTGTACATAGGCGGCGTTTCATCAATAATTCAGACAGTTTTGAACCTGTAGTTGCATGAGGAGTCGTATTATAATTGAGAAAAAAAACATGAAAGTCGAGTTTCTAGAATACCTTCGGATAATTCCTGATTTGAAAGTTTACACTGCTCTTTCAGATAACCCTTTTGATGAGGGATGACATGGTGCTGTTTTAATATGCTTAATCCCATTTAAACGCATGAATCTCTGAAATTCCGTACTGGTAAAAACAGTAACTTTACCCGAAAGAATGACTTCTGGTAGGCCATGTATACAAAAATATTGGTGCAGCTTTTCAGTAGTTGCACACAATGTCAGTGATCTAACTTCATACACATCTATCCACTTAGAACGAGCATCGATGATCAATGAAAACATGGTACCTAAAAATGGACCTGCATAGTCAATATGCAGTCTAACAGAGGGTCGGTCAGGCCACTCCCAGGATGTAGTGGAGCCAAAACGGGCAACTTCTGCTGTTGCTGACACTGGAGACAGTGCTTGATCATGCTTTTAATGTCAATGTCTACACCTGGCCACCAAAAATAGCTTCGCGCAAGCATCTCCATCTTCGATATGCCTGGATGTGTACGGTGAAGCTCTGTCAAGAGTGGTTCTCTTCCTTTCGAAAGGACAACCGCTCTTGATCCCCACAAGATTCCGTCTTGACAACTTAACTCTGTTTTATGGGCATGGAATGGTCTTAACTCTTCAGACACTGGTGAATTCAACCATCCTTGCAACACAAGGTCTCTGAATTTTGACAAAATTGGATCCCTGTTTGTCCAATTCCTTATTTGCTTTGCGTACACAGGCAAGGGGTCCAAGAAATTCAGCACAAGCTCAATTTCTTGTGGCACTGGAGCATGTACAATACTATCTGGTAACAGAAGACAACTGAGTGCGTCTGCGTTTGCAATATGCATGCCAGGGCGGTGCATAAATATGTTCTCTTACACCAATAATATCAAAGCCTAATGTTCAATTCTTGCTGAGGCTATTGGCGGAATGCCTTTATCCTCACTGAATAAATCCATTAATGGTTTATGGCCTGACACAATGGTGAAATGTCATCCATGCAGGTACAGGTGGAATTTCTTCACTCCAAATATTACTGATAAACCTTCCTTTTCAAGTTGTGAATGATCCTTCTCAGCTACAGAGGGAGTTCCAGAGACATAGCCGATTGGCCTTTTGGAGCCATCTTCCATTCTGTGTGACAATACTGCACCCACACCATAAGGAAATGCATCATAGGTTAATATTAATTCTTTTGATGGGTTATAATGTACTAGTCAACATGATGAATGTAATAGTTTCTTGACTTTCACAAAGGCTTCTTCTTGTTGCAAATTCCATGACCAACAATGATTATTTTTCAATAAAAGTGTAAAGGTGCTAACACTGTTGACATGTTTGGCAAAAAGCGACTATAATAAATGATCATGCCCAAAATTATTGAGTTTAGTGTGATTGGTAGAGAGGGCATCTCTTTCATTGCCCTAACTTTCTCCACTACTGGATACAACCCCATGGCATCTACCCGGTGACCCAGGTAAGTGACTTCTGGTGCATGGAATGTACATTTCTCTTTCTTTAAATGTACACCAGCTTCAAAAAAAATCTTCTTAAAACCTTTTCTAGGTTGGCCAAATGTTCTGCTTCCATTGACCCTGTAACCAAGACATCATCTAGGTATATACTACTACCCAAGGAAATCCTTGCAATAGTCTTTCCATGGTCCTTTGGAAGAATGCACAGCCAGATGATACACCAAAGGGTAGGTGTGTATATTGGTACATGACCTTGTGCATGTTGATGGTTACATACCTTCTAGATGTGCTGTCCAGCTCTAGTTGTTGGTATACATGGCTCACGTCCAGTTTGGTATAGGATTTTCCTTCAGCAAGCTTAGCATACAGATCTTCAATCCTCGGGGTAGGATATTTATCTAGTTTAGCAGCCTTGCTCATGATTAATTTGTAGTCTCCGCAATGCAAATAGTTTGAACAGGTTTCACCACAGGGACTAGGGCGCAACCCATTCTGAAAACTGGACTGGCTGGGTGATGCCTAACTTCTCTAGGCGGCAAAATTGTGCATCCACCTTCTCCTCTAGGGGTGCAAGGCACAGGTCAGGCCTTAAACATATATTTTTGTCTGTAAGCCTTTCATCTTTCTCAATTCACCATGAAATACACAGTCATATTTCCTTAACAGCTCAGGAATTCCTCCTGCTCTCACTGGAGATATTTCTGGCCAGTTGAGCTTAATCTTTTGTAACCAATAGCAGCCCAGAAGACTAGGTCCTTCACTTGTCACTATGATCACTGGAAGCTGGGCTGTCTGTTACCGATAGGACACAGGTACTGTGGCAAAGCCCTTTACCTGTATTGACTCTCCAGTGTATGTCTTCAGCTGAACCATGGTTCAATCCAGATTCAGTGGCTGGGTACCTTCATTTAGGTATTCAAATGTTTGTTCTTCCATCACTGTGGCTGAGGCTCCCATGATTACCTCCATGACTGGAGGCTTCCCATTCACTTGAAGGGTGACGGTGATTGGTTCAGTTTTTACCACTTTGACATTGTATAGGGAATAAATATCAGCATCGACAGCTTCTGGTTCAGTTATATTGTGCGCTTCAATCATCTTGGTCTGCTGTCTTATGGGCTGTCTTGATTTCGCCCAGCATTGCTTTACTTTTTCCCCTTTTTTGTGGCAGTAATGGCATTCTGCCTCCTTGAATCTACATGGTTACCTCCATATCTGTAACAGATTAACTTCAGAGTCACTGCTGAAATGCTTCCACTAGGCCTTTTTGTTTTTGAGCAGCAGTGACTCCCACTTCCCTGCTGTCTCTCTGGTTTTCGTGCCACACCCAGTGGTATGTTCCTGCCCTAACTGAAGAACGGCATCATGTTGCACACTCTGTAAAGACTGCAAGTTCCTCTCAGCATTCTCCATCGCTAGCGCTATTTCCATGTCGTGCTTCAAATCAATGTTAACTTCTGCAAGTAAACGGCACTGAATGGCATCATCGTGAACGCCATAAACTAACCGGTCCCGCAACATGTCATTGAGTGTGTCTCTGAAGTCACCGTGCTTAGTCAACTGCCTGAACTTAGCTATATAAGTTGTGATGGACTCTCCTGGGGTCCTTACTCTAGAGTTAAACTTAAATCTCTGCATAATTACCGACAGTTTCGGCTGAAAACGCATCTTCACATGGTCTACCAGCTCATTAAAAAATTTAGAATTGGGCACATTCGGGGCCGTCAGACTGCAAATGAGGTTACATGTCTTGCTACCACAAACACTCAAAAAGATTGCTTTCTGCTTCTCCTCTGCTGTTATTTCATTCGCCACAAAATAAAACCTAGCTGCTCTACATACTGGCTCCAGTCTTCCATGAATGTGTCATAAGGGTTGATTCTGCTGAAGAGTGGCATGACTGATAAGTATACTTTTCTTTCCTTAAGAACTGATGTACTCACATTCACAAGGCAAGGTGCAGCGTCGGAGCTATTTTACTCTCGTTGCCAAATGTACCGGACAACTTGATGTACCAGACAGATTTCTTGCTCGAAACAGATAATTTAATTACAGAGCTCTTATAGAAGCTACATGCTCGAACCAGGTACAACTAGAGAGCTCCTCCCCTAGGATTATTTGTGCCTAGGGCTCCTCCGTCAGAACAACCATGTGACCCCTAAAGGTAGTAGGAAAGGTAATACCTTCAATCACTACACTAAGCCTCCCTACCTCTCTTTCCTCCTTTAAGACACTCCTTAAAACCTACGTCTTTGACTGAGCTTGTGGTCATTTGTTCTAATATCTCCTTACGCAGCTCAGTATCAAACTCTGATAACGCTACTGAAATGCCTCGAGATGTTTCCTTGCATTAAAAGCACATATAAATACTAGTTGTTTTTTCTGTTTTAGGGGAAAGATGGAAAGCGCCCGATTCTCACCAATTTGCTTTCACCGATCAGCCACCAGTACAGCTGATGAGTCCAGTGACAGTTATGAAAAGGTGAATCCCCACTGCTGCCAGAACAAGTCAAGCCAGGTCATTCATATTTCCAAGTGTGGATAGTGGAAAAACTACTTTTTTGCAGTCAAGGGCACTCCTGTAACATGAAGGCACCTGTATATTGATCAGTGCAACAGTTGATAGGTACTTGACAGTTTCTAAAATGTATAACTCCAACATTCAAATGATAATACCGGTTTAAGGACATTTGTTCCAGTAAACATGGGAGCCAGAACACATTGGTCTCTGACTGTCTCTCTGTGTTTCACAGACAAAAAACAGCAAGTCAGCAGTCAGAGTTTGACACTGAGCAGCATAAGGAGATGTTAGGACAAATGACCAAAAGCTCAGTCAAAGGGGTAGGTTTTAAGGAGTGTCTACAATTGGGAAAAGGGGGAAGAGGTGCACGAGTTATATTTAAGGTCATTTTTAAACAGGGGCGAGAGAAACCGGGATGTGTAATCAGGCAACGGTGACATAAAGGTGATCAGAATCAAAGATTTTTCCTCCTGCAAAAAATTGCTGGGAAGATTTAGCTGGTCAGGCAGCAGTAGTGCAAGCAACAACCAAATCAACATTTTGGGCAAGTTCCCTTGGTCAGTCCACACCCAAAAGCTAAACTCCTCTGTTTTCTCTGCAGATGCTACCTAACACACTGGGTGTCTCCAGCATTTTAGTTATCATCTCAGATTTTAAGCATCTGCAGTTTATTTTGGTTTTTGGTCACTTTCCACGAAGCTGAGGAGTTGCAGCTCATTGAGTTCCTTCTAACTGACAAGAACTGCATAGAGGCAGAGAGTGAAAATAAAAATGTATTGTATACTACCTTTAGGCTGGGAGTTTCCGTGCCCGCCAGCGTCGGGCGTGTTCAGTGGTGTGAGCGGACAATATAGTGCAATCGGTTTCACAATGGTGTGAAACCAGTTTGTGATCGCCTGCTCAGCCTGGCCAGCCCAGCAGACTCATCCACCCCCCCACCCCCCTGGATCGTCCACCCATGTCGCCGGGAAAACACGGCAATATGTTTCACAGCAGCATATAAGCAACTTGCACCTGGAGGGCTGCACTTCTATCGGGTCTTCAAGGTTTGTTTGTCTACCTTGTTTCAGTCAGCATTTGCAGTCATCAGCGCCAGGCTTCACAGGCAGCACCACATCACTTTTAGGGGGGCTCTACCTACCAGATCAGCCATAGACGGGTGGCTTTTCAACAGCTGCAGGGCAATGTTTTGCTTGGGGGGGGAAAGAGTGGCCTTAGGCGAGGAAAGAGGCTGCAGGGCAAGAGCTGTACTGGGGAAGGGGGGTATCCCAGGGTGTGTGTGGGGGCACATGTTGATCTATGCAAGTGACCTCAAGATGGTGAGGACTGAGAAGAGGAAGCCAGATGGTGATGTGAGGGTGTGTGTGAGAGAGTGAGTGGTGACGTCCCTTGAGCTGGCAGTGAGTGAGATGCCAGTGAATGTGTGATGGGCTTGAGTGTGAGTTTAGAGTGATGAGATGGTTGCCTTACCCTGGCTGCACAGATGAGATCATTCATCCTCTATCTGCATTAGATGGCCAACCTCTTCGGTGCAACATTGACACTGATGACCGATGCTACCGCCTGCCATGCTGGATTGGTGATGCTGCTGCCCATCCTGCAGCCAGCACAGGGGTAGAGGACATCCCGGAGGGCCTCCATGGCATCCAAAAGGCATTCCAGTGATGCATTGCTAAACCTGGGGGCTGCAGTCTTTTTGCCTTTCGTGGGCATCTTCCCTGCGGTAGTCATGAGCTGGAAGCACTGAGTGTGTGCACGGAGCTGGACTTTAAATATGGCGCTCAGCGTGATGAAGCGGTGAGGTGATGGCGGGTGGGCATGGCTGCCATGGAAACGTCGTGTCTCCTGGGAATGCATTAATAATGTGGCGAGTTTGGGATGATACAGCGCGAAAACCTGTCATCGTGGCCGTTTTACCCGCCTGCTACTGCGCTTATTGCAAATCTGGGACAATTCTGCCCATAGTTTCTGAAGCCTCTCCAAGACACTCAAGGAATACAAACACCAACAATTTTAAGAAGTATCAAATGTGTACCTTATAGTGAAAGTCTGTGATGTGAAGGAGTAACAAAATGGAGTGGCTTTGCTTTGAGGAGGTTATAGTAATCTCTCATTACAGACTAAACTTTGACAGCAGCTCACTAAAAGTTGCCACAAATGTGTTCTGGGCAACAGCTTGCAATCCATTCTCAGAGAAGCAATTACCACAAGCAGCACTAGACCTGCTCAGAAACTATCACACGTCTGCTCACTCTGCTGTGAGACACTAGTTCTGATTAGGCTGGGGAGGAAAAAAAAAATAGGTAAAGAAAAAAGCTTACGTTTATAGAACACCTTTCACAATGAGATAGTGACCAGCTGATTCAGATGTTATTTGAAGGAGGGATAAATAGTGATCAGGGTTTTGGGAGAACATCCCTGCTCTTCTTCATATAGTACTGTAGGGCCATTTACACCACCCCACAAGTGGACAGAAAGGGAGAAAGAATCTCGGTTTCATGTCCCATCCAAAGGAAGGCACCTCCAACATGGTTGCTCTCCCTCAATACTGTACTGGGGTGTCAGCCTAGATAACTTGCTCAAGTCTCTGGAATGAGGCTTAAACCTTGGATTCTGACACTTCAAACAAACAGGATGGATCAAATCCCATTCCTGCAATATGCCATTTTCCACTGTTTGATCTCTTTCAATGGAATGGGGTTCCCCTCATTTGAGCCCCACAGCAGCGTATTTTCTTTGTTGGTATGCCATCCACATCTGAATGCCGAAATAACTCTGGTACATGCGTAACTAGGGCATTGGAATCTACGCACAATTAGGACATAATGTGACATAGCAGCCTGAGGCCTGGGTAGGACAATACTCAAGAATGGGGACCCTTCCCCCATCCAAAACTCTCATCAGCCTGCCACAAAATGAAACACAAGAGAACAGAAGCATCAGTCGAGACTCTTCTTTTCCATATTGGCCCTTACAAGGACTGCTTTAACAGGCTAACTTTATATACATCAGGAAAGGGGGAGGGGGTCAAAATTCCACTGCTTGATTATTTTACCAGAAAAGCTGACATTTCCTCTTTTACTCTCACAAAATTTTCAGTAGTATTAGAAATTTAAATAATCACAAGGCTAGTTTCTGAGGCCTAACAAAAATCATATTTGGTCTCTGCAGGGCCAATGTTTGAGTAAATTGACTTAATTATATGTTTAGACAAATTTAGCAGTGGGCCCCAAAGCCTGCACAGATTGAGCATGAGTTGTCCCACTCTTAAATTGGTTATGTTTTACATCTGGAGATCAAGCAAAACACTTACCAATAATTACCCCTGCTTGCATTAATGATAAGCACATCACATCATATACTGCACCTAAATGACGCTGACCCAGATGGGGTACCCTCACTTGGCTACGTACCTGCAGGCACAAGGCCCTTTAGGTCCAAAATCTGGTCTCCCTCCCCGATGTGTCAGATTGTCTCCATCTGATTTTGAGCATGAGCGATTGAGTTAGTGACATTTCCCACATATGTTTGGCCAAGTTAAGGCTTGTGATATAAACTATTTACATCAATGTAATCTTCACAAAAAAAAAGGGACATACTGTACAAAACACCATCGGATGCTAGGAAGGAATAGCTAGAAAAGTGAAGGGAGACATTTCCGTAGACCCAACGATTCTTTTCAACCTTTGAAGTATCCTGTGTTATATCATCTACAAATCTTCTAGACAGCAATATCATGATACGCAGGAACTCAAAAGTCAGTTGCTCTAATCTACACCAGTAAAGGGCAGCTCTTTCACTCAGCCAATATACAGTGGTAGCTGACCAAGAAAGCACTTATTGCAAATGCACCTAAAGTTGAGTGTACTCAGAATCTGGGTCTCTTCCAGCACCTGCCCAAGTACAATAACCTGATAGCGCAGAGTATCTGCTGAATATGTAGGAAATGCTTTGTAAACAAGATCCAAATCAAACTAAATGAGGTTTCATTTGATAGCAACCTCTTTCACTGCTTTAGTTAAAATGAAAGAAAATACACAGTGCATAGCAGCTGATGCAAAACAAATAAACATACTTATTTAAAAGGAGGAAACAGTGCATCGTAGTCTTTGCAAAATAAATAAACGCACAATGAACCAGAAATCTGAGATTTTATATTTGGGCTTGAACCAGACAAGATTTTCTGCAGGGGATTGCTTAATGGTTCAGTTGGTGACCTGGCCAGTGAAAACTCCATTGTGCAGTACATCCACAATCCCACCTAACAATGGAATCAAGTTTAAATTCTTCACCCCCAACCTGTCCATCCTACCTGGTGTAAATCAGGGGGTCGGGGGGTGGGGGGAATGGGGGCAGTTAAAACGGAGCAGGGGATTTACCTATTTCTTTCCCATTCTGATCCAGTCAACTATAATTTTAAATTAATTTGTAGGCAGCAAGGACACCTGCCCTAATAGGCAAGGCTTTCTCTGAGTATGCAGATCACGTTTCAATGATATCACCAGGGCCTGACCTGCCATTTTAATCCTAGACCCGAGTATGGGAGCAGTGCTAACTTCCCCACCAGGCAAAACCTGTCGGAACACCAGTCAGGGCCAAAAGAGTTCCAGCAAAGTACAGTTTCAAAAATATATTTTAGTTTCCATGTGAACTGCACATAGTGACACCAGAGTGAAGCTAATTGAGTAATTCTGCTGACAATCACGCGCTGCTTTAAGTGACTCAAGATTGATTTTATACACACAATTTCTATCTAACTGCTCTGTTTACTGTAATTTGTTGGCGAATTTACCATGGTTTTAACTGGGCAAGTTGCAGCAGTTTTGGTCATGAGGTTTGCTTACTGCAAACTTTTATTAAATAGACTGCAAAGAAACTGTTTACTGTAAAAATTCATTGTTTGGTGCAAGACCCCATCCCCAACTCACTGACTAACACAATGCCTATGGACAGTCTGTAGGCCAAGAAGAGCAGATATGTTCTTCAGACTCCCAATTAGAAACCTTGGGCCTTCCTGCCCTGTGCTTCTTACCCCAATGAGGGGCCAATTGAAAAGTGCAGGGTTGGGGGCGGGGGCAAGGACTGAATTTACAATAACTTTCTCTACAGAATATAACTATTCTGTGAACAGTCACAAAACAAGTCTAATTGTCCAACAATCGATCAGAGTTATAGGGCAGAGAAGACAGCATCTGCAGGGTTGCCCAAAGCACTCAAAATAAAAAATATTCTTTGATTTGCTTTTGCTTCCTACAAGAACAAACAGATACACACTCCAATTGTTTTCACATTAGAGCAAGTCTAAGACCCAAAACTGCTCTCTGTGATTTTGCTCCGCTTTCATCATTTCCACACTTGACCAGCTTCAGAAAATGGACTCAGTAATCAAAAGATGTCAAAAGTTAATAACCAGACTTTAACTGAATCACACCAGTTAACTAAACCACAACAATTAATCATTAACAGACATTATTGCAAAGGCTCAATTGGTTAAATCAGCGAACAACTGTGTTATTCAGGTGTGGAAGGTGCCAGGTATGATTCTCAGTCTGTCGACTGGCCTCAAAAAACCTCCCTGCACTTACAAAAAAGATTACCCAATGTCCCTGCTCCTGACTTAATGACCCTGATTGACCCCTGTACGCATATAGGCTTGAGGGGCTGAATTTCTACACAGCTTTTTCCACTGTACCATTACCGAAGTTTGTTCACCCAAGTTTCGGGAGGACATTCAAAAG
Source organism: Carcharodon carcharias (assembly GCF_017639515.1). Classification (NCBI taxonomy): domain Eukaryota; kingdom Metazoa; phylum Chordata; class Chondrichthyes; order Lamniformes; family Lamnidae; genus Carcharodon; species Carcharodon carcharias. The sequence goes on from NC_054470.1 coordinate 44,201,976, forward strand.
AACCCTGTGGAAATGCAACCTTCAGGTGAAGACAGGGCTGGATTGATGCAATACCCTTCAAGGTCAATAAGATGTTGACAGTCAAATCCTGATTTTAAATCAGTTTGAGAGTCCAGGCCAATTCAAGTACAGGGCCTCATTACCATAGTCTATGTCAGTCTCCTAAAGAGGAATGACAAGGCAGCCAAGTGATTTATAGCAATAGTCCCCAAAACAATGTGACTTTGCTGAGGGGGTGTTGTGGTGACTCCTTATGAGGTTGAGGATTCTTTTGCCCTAATGAGAATAAAAAGTTACATTACTGACTTCCCAGAAGGAAAAAAACAGTACAAACTGGGAAATAAGAATACAGGTCCGAACTGGTCTTTTATATCTTAAAATGGAACACCAGTAAAATCTGGGAAGTAAGAGTACTGGTCCGAACGGTTCCTTTCCTTCTGGGTTTCTTGACCCTCTTTTGGGCCTGCTCTAACAAAATGGAGCGGTGGTGGTGTGGTGGGGGGGGCAGTGTCTCAGGCAACTGTAATATTCTTTTCAACTCTTTCTTGGACTCGAACTCAAGTTCTGTCGAAGGGTCATGAGGATTTGAAACGTCAACTCTTTTCTTCTCCGCCGATGCTGCCAGACCTGCTGAGTTTTTCCAGGTAATTCTGTTTTTGTTTTTGTAATATTGGTTTTGTTAAGCTAACAGAATATTTAAAGAACTCCGCTGAGGTAAGGGGAATACTAACTTTACTCAGAAACATCTTACAGTGGCGTCATCTTGCTGTGAGGTCTATAAAAGAGAGCAAGATCATAGACACTGCAGCAATTCCTGCGATGACGTATACTGTCTTATTAGCATATCACAGTTAGAATTAACTCTTACTCTACAGCAACAGGGCACCATACACACAATAAAATTGCTTTGGAGTTTGAATCAAATAACCAGGCCCTCTTTCGGCACTTTAATGAGGCCTTTGCCTGCCTGTAGCAAAATGGCACGTGGCATGGCATATGCATCATGAACAAGATTTGTGTCACATTGCTGATATTTTAACTCACAACTCCCACGCCTGAGGTGCACCAGTCAAAGGGATGGGTTTAAAATCAGGCCTTTGCTGTCTTCGCTAAATATAAAAGATTAACACAGTAAGTACCAATGGAAGCAGGACTCTTACTCCAACCAACTTGCAGCAGTGCCTTCAAGACAGGAGAGGAGGTCAGAATGAAAAAAAATGTTGAAGGGAAAAAATAAAATCGAGAGTTACTATAATGAAATGCAACCTAACAGCAGAGTGCCAGTTCCTGGAAAGTGAAACTGCAAATGTGACTAAAGACTTTTAACTTCCGACAGTCTCTCACAAAGGAATTTTTCCATGACATTAGAGAATGAACAGTCTCTCTTTGCAAGTAGTACAAACATGGGGCCTATATGATACAAACTACAAATAAAACAAAACTGATAACATCTGTCAAACAGCCATTTAGGTCTGAGTAACAAATCAACCTGTGAGCACCTCAAGGACACTGAAATGTTAACAAAATGATCAGGGCGAGTTGAATGTCTGTCCTGATCCTGGCAAGGGTTTGCAGCTTCTGAGGTTTGCTCCAGACTAAAGACCCTCTTTTTTTTTTTAAATAAATGTCTGGCTTCTATTTTCTAAACTCCAGAGGGAGTTGGAAGAGAGAGTCAAAAGTGACTCCCTGCACAAACTAAGCAAGGTTAACCCCAAGCAGAGTAAATGTGAAACAGATGTAGTTCTATACAGACTTTGATTTTTTTTTTAAATTATTCAATTAAATTTGAACTTCAAAAAACTCAATGCACTGGCACTTTTACACAGAAGGGGATCACGCAGCTGGCAAGGTAAGTCTACTGCAACTACACTCACTAAGAGAGAACAGGGGACCTCCCTTGAGGTCACCATTTCAACATAAACCAAGACATTCACAAGCTGCGGTCAAGACTTTACTTATCGTAGGGGGTCAATTAGGTCAGTTGGCTGGACGGCTGGTAGGTGGTGCCAATAGTACATGTTCAATTTTTGTACTGGCTGAGGTCATCAATGAAGGCCCCGCCTTCTCAACCTCACCCTTTACCTGAGGTGCAGTGACCCTCAGGTTAAACTCACCGCCAGTCGTCTCTCTCTAATGAAGGAGCAGCCTATGGGCCTGTGGGACTACAGCGATTCTCTTTCCTAAAGTCATGGGATAACAATTCTTCTCCTTTCTACCGTCAATGATAGATGCCTGGCCTCTACAGGCCTTAAATTGTAGCAGCAGGGAATGGGCTAAATAGGGGAAAATCAGTACAGAGGAGCTGTAAGCTTCTGGTTAAGTGATGATCTCTCAGGAGGAGCCCATTTTAAGCATGTGGGGCTCTCACCGCAGCCTAATAGCTTCATGGGCTCTCAATTTGAACACAATTGGCCATTCAAGTAACTGGATTGGAGGATACTAAGAGCCAGCTGGTCACAATCTGAAATGGAAGGCATGTTCACAAAGGGAGGGTAATGAAAATGTTTTACAGGTAAACAAAACACCTGAGGGCTTCTCTTCATTGATGAGCATCGTCAGCATGCAAAATTATCGGAAATGTTTAGGCTACAGCTCCATGAGGAATATCTGGAGAATCACCACTTGCAAAGACAGCTATGACACCGCAGCAACACAATTATCCTGTTCCCTGCAGGAACTAACATACTGTGCACCCTGTGTACACATGAAGCTTTTCCACCTTTGTTAGACAAACAGATTCTACCTGTGTAAAGCAGCTTCTGTAAAACGCTTCTAAGTGCCGAACAAAGATTTACAGCAGTTATTACATTGGGGAATGTAACAGAACCTGCTTGGAAAAGCCTAATTTGCACAGTGATAATGGCAGCCGAGTTTATGTCAAAATGCAGCACCACACAAAATCATCATGCTGTGGTGTGATTTGTTAACGTTACATAAGTGGTCTGTGGATTTCCCATTTTGTCTCCCTTGTCACTGTCTCAAGTCACAGTCTTAAGTCAAAAGTTGAATCAAATCACAAGTTAGCACAACTGCCTCAAATGGTTAATAAAACTCCCCCAAAAGAACACAAGTTCCCTTTTATTGAATAAACTCTGGTTAAGCTGGGATAGGGTTAATTCAATGGTCTTCCTCACATTCGCATGGATGAAGAAAAAGCCTACGGGCACATTCCTCGCCAGCTCCAGGAGCAAATGTTTGGAATGTCCCATGTCAGCTCCCCATCGTAAAAACAACAACGAGAGAAGCAGGAATTGTGTGCAGCAATCACTGTTGCCATGGTCTCATAGTTTCACTTAAGCAATGTATGAGCAAAGGCACCAGAAGAGGAGGAGGGTAAAAATAATCCCAGATAATTCTGACTACTAACAGGCCCTTAAAATCAATCCAGTCTCAAACTGGTCTCCGCTCAATAACTGTTTAAATCCTGTAGGGCTGAAGTGAGGAGGCTCTGAGGATACAATGGAGTTACTGTACATTGAAACTGTAACATCTTCAAGCAAAGGACACTTCGGGGCAAAAAAAAGATCAGATTTAAACAGCAAAAGTAAAGTTTTGGACAACAGTTTCAAGTTTCCCGAACTCAAATATAATTAATACAAATGCTATTGACACTCAGCACATATCAGCCCACTCATATTCCTTCCCTCTTCTGATAAAACTGAATCATTCTGGACCACAGCTTCATGAAGCCAGTAGCTACTCAGAAGAATAGTCGCTTTTTTTTGAACAAACTAGGTGTGAAACAGGAAACTGCCTTGCCACCGTGTTGTCTGAGAATAGGGTTGTGTGGCATGTATATTGGCCATTCTTTGACACAATGCTCTCTGACCTAAGCACATTCTTCATCAGATTTCTGTGCATCTCTGATTTCATTCAGTCACTGAGTTATTGCTGGTAGAGTTGTAGTTGTTGTTCATGCAAAGGCGACATTTGCAACACATTGAACATAGTACTATGAACAGAGAGGACACCTCAGTGTAGTTGATGTAATCACTGCTTCATAAATGTGACCCTGCAGTTGCTTGACTTCTATCCATCTGTAGTAGTGGTTTACTATGATCAAGGAAACCACACCCCTGTGTTCGAAGAGGACAATTCCAAGATATTGCCATGGACGTGATGGGAAGGAAGATGACATCAATGGCTCTCTTGTCTCCTGATGGTGAACAGCACAGATAATAAAGCTTGCTATCATCTCTTCCAACGGCTTGAGAGACCTGGCCCCCAAACTGAGTATTTTGCTTTGACGCGACATTTTATGATGTCCAAATGTCTGTGGTGCAATCACTGTAATATGTCAGAACTCATGGAATGACCACACACTCATCATCAACTACAATGAAGTGTCCTTTATGTTTACAGTGCTGTCTGAGAATGGGATTGTGTGGAATGTATGCTGACCATCCTTTGATGCATTATTCTCTGACTTGAGCACATTCTTCATCAGATTTCTGTGCATCCCTAATTTCATTTAGTTGATGAGTTGTCACTTATAGAGTTGTGATTGTTGTCGATGCAGAGGGGATACTTGCAACACATGGAATCCCAGACATTTCAATCTCAGACAGCTGACTGCAGTTTACCAGTGAATGCTTGAAAGAGTGCACTGGTTGCCATACGGAGGCTGCCTCCTACCCTGTGGAAGCAACCATTTACCCAGCCTAACCAGTCAGGGGTGCTGCATTCAGCCACCAATCCAGATAACAACCTGACTAGTGAACCTGAGTCATCTACCAATTCTCCTTTTGCCCAGCAGAGTCAGCGGGGCCACCCGCAGGGTTCAAAACCCCAATCCCCTCCAAAGGAGACTTGTGAAATTGCCACAGTGGTTGTCCATGTAAGAACAATGGAGGAAAGAGCACCTAAGAGAAAGAAACAAGATTAAGGGCTGAAAAACATCATTTTAAAGATTTAAAAGTTTGTTTGATCTTCATAATATAGAAATGGGAATGAGAGATTAAGGGGGTGATGTAGTGTAATGTGTCATATTGGATACTGGGTTGTTAATGGGACAATTCTAATTATTTAATATGCTAATCACATACTATATACATCACAGAAAGTGGTGCAACATCACAACTGATCTCTCATGCAGCCTGGTGGGAGATGTAAACCAGAGCAGTAAGATGTGTTCCATTAAACTCCTGTTTCATATATCTCTGCAGATTCATTAAGTATTTTGTATTAGTATAAGAACACCAACAATATTATAGCCCCCACAGTTCAAATGGGAAGAAGAGGGTCTTGTCTCTATTGGGAGCAGGAGGGAAAGGAACGTGAGGAGGGGAAAGAATAGCCCAGTACAAGGGAGGCTCAAGGCTTCCCTGTGATGCCTAGAGGAGCACTCTAGGCTCACAAGATAACTCATTGTAGGCCTGGAGGTGGAGAGCTCTGCCCAGCACTTCAAGGAAACCTTTGGCCTCCATCCTACCAATTGCTGGCTTCTCCCTAGCCCTGCCATGATCTCCACGCCAACCCTAATCTGCAGCCTGCCCTACGATCCTGAACCCCGCCTCCTCCTGCAGCCCGCCTCACCATTACAATTTCAGGAGACCATCTCCTGGGGTCCAAGGCTGCAGCCTCCTGTTGCTGGTTCATCCGCCCCAGCAGTCTGTCAACTGAGCAACAATTTGGCAGCAGAGCAAGAGTTCACCTAAAGAGTAATCTGATACATGGAGACCAAAAATATACTGAAAAACTAACTGAAAAAAGGTGAAAACTCACATTTACTCGGGCTAGTGCTAGAGCCACTACAATTGGTACTCAGCACCCTGAGTTCAGAGGCAGAAATTAGCCATGGTTCTCCCTCCTAAACCCTTTCCAGAAACCTTGTTAAAGAAGTTGCACTAAATAAGGTTGTGCTGAGAAGCTTATTTTGTGATTAGACAGCAATGGTTGAAGAGAACTGTTGAAGCAGCCTTTTCTGTAGCATGGCCAAATCAGCTCATACCCCACTAGGCCCGTTAATGGCTGATACAAGCTGGAATAATAGAAGATAAACTTAATTTTTGTGTTGTTCTGACATTCTGATTTATAAATCTGCCTTGCAGCCATGTAAGGAGTTGTTTTTACCCATTGCCCTAGATATAGTTAGATGAGCCATCTGTGTAAGTCTCTACCATATACAAAGCGAGTCTCTGGGATGATAAGACAATGGAACTCAATGTAAACCAAGGGTAACAGTCATGGAAAGTCTATGGTACAATGGCAGAAGATATAATAATCGGAACATGATAATATAAAGTTAAGGGAATTGAGGGTTGGCGACCCTGTTACTGAGCTCAGCAACAATAACGTGAGGTTTCCCACAGCCATTGGCACCATTGTGCATTTTATCAGCGAGCATTATTTTCCATGTGTGTGGACACTGGATAAGAAGTAGAGCTAACTTGTGTCTAGTGGGAGCTCACCTCATGCCGGAATATCCTGTGAATAGTTAAAGTCAAGGTTTGCATTAACAGTAACTACTTGGGCAAGCTATGAAAGGATAGCTGAGGTGTGCAGAACTATACATCATCAAGGGAGTCAGCGCCATCAGGAGAGAAGAGGGAGGGGAGAAATTGGCAAGATATCCTGTCATTATATTCACCATCAATGTTCTGATGTAACTCTAATATTGTCAGATTTAATCAAAATTTAGCATGTTGTTGATTGTCTCTGGTATAAATTTGAAACAAACTGTTCAGAGTACAAAATTGTATCCAAGGAAACCCTACTGCAATAGCAGTGACTTACCTGGGAAAAAAAAGAAACTATAGGCTTTTGTGCAGTTCCAGTGTCAAAGTACATCTTGCGTCACTCACAATGTAAACAATCGCTAAGACTGTTCACTTCTGCTGGATGAATTAATTGACCTTACAAATGCAGGCTGCCAAACAAACAGATAGTCTTTTTGTTTCCTTGTTTGTTTCCTTTTGATTCACCATTGTATGCAGCTGAATTTGCTCAAACGAATCATGGAAGAGCAATGATGCAGTGTGCCTGACAATTTGTAATAACTGTACTTTATGCAAATTCATAGGGATTCCATGTCGTTGTCTAGCGACTGTACAGAACGCTAATAATCGAAGAAAACACTGCAATACCTAATTGGCACAGTGCAACCAGATTGATTAAACAGTTTAAAGATGCAAGTATATTTCCATGGTGTTTGGCCTCATGCGAACAGGAACACACTTATTAAAAACTTCTCAATGACTGCTTCAAGTCACTGCATAAACAAGATGAATGATGCCAGCTTTAGAAGCATTCACTTTTGCCACCTTCAGCTATTTAATGAAGTGCTGATCTCTGCAGAGTAAGTAGGGTATTAAATGTATATTCAGTGCTATAGGAAGGCTGCACGAGCTTTCTTTTCCATTGAAGGAAACCATGAGTGAAAGAAAGCTGATAGATCCTCCTTATGCCCCAAGTAACAAAATCCAATAAATGTCTAACTACATAGATAAAAATCAGTGAGCTGCCCAAAGCTATTCATTTTTCTCAAACTGAAGTTGATGGCTTTTACAGATTGCAAAACTTTCCTTCAATACAATATATTGGCTTGGATTTTGGAGTCAGCAATCGCCCAACAATAATTAAAATCTAAGGAATCAGGCTGCACATGTAGAGAATTAAATATTCAGTGCCAGAGAGGCTATTTAGCAGTAATTACAACTTGTCATGTCATTAAAGTTTACTATTTCATGGCGTACTTGTGAGCTCTTCACGAGGTAAAATACCAGCAGAGGTGGGAAGGTGATGGGCACAGCAAACCCCCACCATCTCATTTGATTTTAAGCACCTCCCAGCCCACTCCCAGGGGGGAACGCATAAATTTTAACCCATATCTTAACTTGCCAGATAACAATTTTGGGGCAATACGGCCAAGACCTCTGCAATTTCCACACTCACTTCCCTCAGCAGCCTAGGATGGAGCCCATTTAGATCAGGAGATTCTCCTACTTTGAGTACTGACCAAACTTTTAATTATTTTAACTAATTAATTACATACTTATAATTCTTTTAATTTTTATCCTATCCAATTTCTTTACTGTCTCTTCCTTTACTGTGACATTGGCAGCATCTTTAGTTTGACAGGCAATATGATCAGCGCAGGCTTGGAGGGCTGAAGAGCCTGTTCCTGTGCTGTACTTTTCTTTGTTCTTTGTTCTAAAGAAAGATGCAAAGTACTCTATTAATACCTCAGCCTTGTCCTCTAATTGCACAAGACCTTTCTGGTCCATAAATTGGTTCCACTGTTTTTTCACTAACCTTTTACTCATTATATGTTTATAAAAGAGTTTTGGTTTTGCTGTTACATTAGTCATTAATCTATTCTCTGACACCCTTTTCGGTCTCAGCTATATCATGATTCTGACACTTGTTATAAGCCTCCAATGGTTCATTTCCTCACTGGGCAGTAGAAACATCATAAACAATAAGAATATTTCAATGGTGTATTAAAGCAATAATAAATTAACAGATAGAAACACCTCATCCACTGCATCCCACCAACCGTTTTTACATTCTCCATAGTACACAGTTGTAAGTCTTGCCATTTTGTTACATCAACAGTGAGTCTATCCGAACAGCTGTATAGAATCAGTCTTTGTGCTGTTTTCATGTGCAACAGTTCGTATGTCATTGTAACTTCAATTGTAGCATGTCAACTTATTCATATTAAGCCATTAAGCATTTTTTTCTCCAATTTATTTCTTTTAGTCGAGTTGCAGACTTAGGTTGGGGGTATGGTCTCCTGGGTGCTAGGCATTTCATTATGTTGGGTTTCTTCATGTTTGATCGTAAGTACTGTGCTACAAGAGCAGGTCACAGGCTAGGAATCGTGCAATGAGTAACTCACCTCCTGACTCCCCAAAGCCTATCCACCATCGACAAGGCACAAGTCAGGAGTGTGATGGAATACTCCCCACCTGCCTGGATGAGTGCAGCTCCCACAACACTGAAAAAGCTTGACACCATCCAGGACAAGGTAGTCAGGTGGATTGGCACCACATCTACAAACATTCACTCCCTCCACCACCGACACACAGTAGCAGCATTGTGTACCATCTACAAGATGCACTGCAGGAATTCACCAAGGCTCCTTAGACAGCACCTTCCAAACCCACGACCATCACCACCTAGAAGGACAAGGGCAGCAGATAGATGGGAACACCACCACCTGAAGGTTCCCCTCCAAGGAACTCACCATCCTGACTTGGAAATATATCGCCGTTCCTTCATTTGTCACTGGGTCAAAATCCTGAAACTCCCTTCCTAACAGCACTGTGGGTGTACCTACACCACATGGACTGCAGCGGTTCAAGAAGGCAACTCACCACCACCTTCCCAAGGGCAACTAGGGATGGGCAATAAGTGCTGGCCCAGCCAGCGAAGCCCTCATCCCATGATGAATTTTTAAAAATAAGTAGAAAGTGGCAAGCTGTTCAACCATGTGAGACTATCAAAGCTAGCCTAATTCTGCTCTCAGTCAACTTAACCATTCACTCCCTCCAACACCGACGCATAGTGGCAGCAGTGTTTACCATATCCAAGGTTCACTGCAGCAATTACCAAGGCTCCTTCAACAGCACTTTCCAAACCCTCGACCTTTACCATCTAGAAGGACAAGGGCTGCAGATGCATGGGTACACCACCACTTGCAAGTTCCCCTCCAAGTTATACACCATTCTGAATTGGAACTATAATCGCTGTTCCTTCACTGTTGCTGGGTCAAAATTCTGGAATTTCCTAATGCACTGTGGGTGTGTCTGCACCAGGTGGACTGCAGTGGTTCAAGAAGATGGTTCATCAGCTTCTCAAGGGCAATTAGGCATGGGCAAGAAATGCTGGCCTAGCCCACTTCCCACTAAAGAATTTAAAATAAACATTTGGGATGGGTCACTGGACATTCATCAGGAATTAGATTCCTGGTCATCTGTTGCCCAAAAAGACGAATTAAAAAGCCCCTATGAAACTCAGCAAAGAACAGAGACCAAAGCCAAGACTCTCACCTTTTAGTCAGAAGATGGTAGTCATGGCCTTGAGCAGAAAAAAAATCAAGGCTGATACTCTAGTACATCACTGAGGGAGTGCTGCTTTGCCAGTGGTGTCGTCTTTCAGCTGAGACTTTAAACCTAGAACAATCTGCCCTCTCAGTGGGGTGTAAAAGATCCCATGGCAATATTTCGAAGAAGAGAGGGGGGGAAGTGGGGGGGGGGGGGGTATTCCCAACGTCCTGACCAATATTTATCCCTCAATCAACAGCACAAAAACAGATTATTTGGTCATAATCACATTGCTGTTTGTGGGAGCTCACTATGTACAAATTGGTTGCCTCATTTCCTATATAACAACCTTTATAACAGTCTGCACAAGCATGATGAGTCATGGTCTCCTTTTGTGCCTTAAATCTTTCTATTGGCTTTAAAACTCTTTGGGGTGTCCTGTGATCATGAAAGTTGTTATATAAATGCAAGGCTTTCTTTCTTTTCTTCCTTATCTGAATGGTTCAGTTCAAGGATGGGTAGTGTCTTTGCTGAATAAGATAGTGGGGCTGCCTTAACATCATTCTTTTGTAAATGTATCTCTACTGCCCATGACTTAATTCGCACCAAGTTCCATTCACCCATCGCCCCTGAGCTCGCCAATCTACACTGGCTACTCGAGTTTAAGATTCTCACCCTTGTTTTCACATCCCTCTATGGCCTTGTGTCTCTCTGTAACCTCTGTAACCTCCTCCAGCTCCACAAACCTCGATTCTGCACTCCTCCGTTCTGGTCCGTTGAGCATCCTCAATTATAATCACTCCACCATTGGCAGCCATCGCTCCCTAGACCACTCTCCCTCTCTATTTCTCCTTCCCCTTTTAGGCACTTCTTAAAACCTAACTCTTTGATCAAACTTTTGGTCATTGGCCCTAATATCTCCTGTGGTTCAGTGTCAAATTTTGTTTTGATAACACTCCTGTGAAGCACCTTGGGAAATTATACTATGTTAAAAATGTAAAATAAATATAAGTTGTTGATGTGTGGGGATGGATGTATATAATACACATTAAGTTAAGTCAAAAGAAAGGCAAACAGACAGTCTTGCACCTTACACAAAATGAGGTCATCTCAAAGTGCTATTCAGTCAATTAAGATTTTTTTTGTTTGAAGTTTAGTCACTGTTGAAATGTAAGAACTATAGCAGTCAATTTTTACACAGCAAGTTCCCATAAACAGCAATCTGAGGATGACAAGATGTTATGTTTTGGTGGTGCTAATGGCGAGGGCACTGGGAGACCTCCCCTGCTCTTCTTCGAACAATGCCAACGGATTTTTTACTTCCACTTCAGGCAGCAGACAGGGCTTTGGTTTAACATCTTACCTGAAAGACAGGTGTGAACTATAATCCATGAATGCAATACCCCGGCTCATACTCTTTCACATCATTTACATGCAGTTAGAAGATAAATCACAAAGCTATGAAGTTCATTTCCAGCCTGAAGGTATTAACCTGGTCACAAGTGCCTCAAACGTTTTGAAGTATCAAAAGTACAAACATGAAATACTCAATAAACCATATGACAGACCCATTACTTACTTTTGCAACAACCTTCTAAATATATTAAAACAAATTCTGTCAAGGTTAAATTCATTCCTCCATCACTATGTCCTCTTTGATCAGCACAAATCCTGACAGTGTGAGAAGCATCAAAACATTCTGGCTGCATCTAGACAACAAACCACATACCACCATTTTAGGACAGAGTTCATACCAAGCAAGCTTAATATTCAATTTGAGTTATACTACAAAAATTAATGGATGTACACTGTGAAACTAGAACATTGTATATGAGTGTGATACATAAACACCATCATTGACCTGTTAAGCTAAATGGCTTGTTTCTGTGCTGTAAATTCTAAGTAATACTTGTGCATCATGTGGGTTATGTAACATGTAAAGTTGTTCAATTGAAGTTGAATCCACTTGAACTTCATAATTTCTCAAGGAGCATCCTTTATTTGTCGGATATAGAATTAGCAGGGTATATACTCATTGATATTAAAATTTAGTTGAATTATTCTAGTTACTGGAATATTGCTATTTTAATTTCTTCCCAGAAACTATCTGGCAGTAAGGTATCCATCAGTTTAATACACAGACTATTTAACTGGTTCATTCACTGAGTATTCAGAGTATTCTGAGAAGTCTAGGATGGTTTTGCTTCCTCAAGCCAGCAGCTTAATCATACATGGCTACACCTGCAATAATCTTCACTCAGCGTGTGTGTGTGTTTGAAAGGGCATGGACAGGAGTGGACAAAATCATAACTACTTAGCCACAGGCTTGAATGAATACAAGCCAGTACAATCCGTTTGCACTCACGGATTACAATAAGAAAAAAATGCTGCTTTATCTGCAAATATTTACAAAGGGATTTAAAAGGTATATTAATCTTTCTAGGACTGAATCACATTATTTCTGTAAAACATTTACAGCTAGGATAAGGAAATGCCTCAAGTTTGAAAGCACGGAAAAGCAACCAGTACTAAAAATAGCTAATAATGCTGGCACTGCTCATCAGCCTAAATGTTCCCACTTAGTGCAGGTCAAGTACAACATGTTCCACAGTGCCAGGAATATCGCTATCTGATGGTTCAATTCCTTCAAAGGTTTGATGACATGAAGCCAAAAGAGACTGGGGGTCAGGTCAACTGTACTCCATTAGGTAAGAAAAGCCATTCAACTCTATATTAAAAGAGAATAATAATATATAGTTCTGAGTGTTTTCCTTTAAGTAATTTAGATCAATGATAATAAATAATACAAAGATATATGTGTGTGTTCCTGCCATTTAGATTAAGGATAATGGATATTCTATTTCAAAGAGCTAATTAAGTTGGATAAGCTGAGTCTAGAACTGGCAGCTTTGAAGAGCAAGAATTTGCATTCGTGAAAATTTACAGGATATTGCCTGCTTGCAACATGACGGTAAATATTTCGGTTATGTGTCTGTTCCCATTTCTTTTTACATATATCATAGCTTTTCAATCAAGTCTCATCACAGATCAGTGATAGTATTCCTGCCACATACTCAAAGGAGATGGTTTCAGGCCCTAGCGCTAGATATGAGCACATATTGCAGGTAATTCTGGATGAAATTTTACCCAAGATCCTGCCAGTTTATTCAGACAGACATAAATGATCCCATGCTACTACTCAAGAAGCAGCGGAGTTATCCTGGTGTCCTTGCCAACAATTTCCCCTCAACTAACACTACCAAAACAGGCTCAGTGATCATTTATCTCATTGGTTTGTGAGACCTTGCTGTGCACAAATTGGCTGCCATGCCTGGCTACGTAACAGAGACGCTTTGAAAATAATTAATTGCCTAAGATGCACTTTGGGATGTCTCAAGAATGTGAAAAATGCTACATCGATGCAAGTTTTTTTTCCCTGAAAAAGATTTACGTACATACACAAGGGGCTGGACTTGTAAATTCTTTTTTTGCACACAGTTTTGACATAGGCATAAGGGAGCCTGAGAAAATTATCTGAAGTCTCAGTAAATGCACTGCTCAGTGAACTGCATAGACCAAGAAGGCCCTTGGTTCAATTGTTAGTTTATGCTGCATTCGTCGTTCTTTACTGGATCACTGCTAGGAATGTCATTCCAGACCTACATGTAAAAAAGTGGGGGTAAAAAAAAGTAAGGTCCCACTCCAAATTCCTATTCTGTGACCTTTGCTGGAAAGTAAAAATGTGTTAAAGTCAGTTGGGGACACAACTCTCAGGAATTGTATCTAAACCATAAAATACCATCATAAGGGGTGAAAAGAATTTGCTGACAGAATGTGTGAGGTGGTCAGATTTTTATAACACTGTGGGGTTATGGGGAATGGTTCAGAAACAAAGCCTATCCATCTTTACCAAATTAAAAATAACCATCTGTACATTTAGATTCATAATTTTGGTGGGTAATATGCCACATGGTGAAATGGTATTGATGACCAAGAAGGTTTTGCAGATCAATCCCCTAGCTGGGCCAAGTTAACTGATGTCAGCCTGTATCATAAGGATTTGGCATATCACTACCCTCCTTATTCTTTCCTTCCTTTAAATTAATCCTTTCTCTGATGTTCTTGTTTTAGTGTCATCTCTCAGATAAACATAGATACATACAAATGACAATCCAGACATTCAGGAGTTACTCCAAAATAAACAAAAAAGTGCAAAATTTCAAATGTCACATTTCACTCATCAAATTTGGATGGTGTAGGTGAGGGAATTACAGTTCACCTCAGTTTTTCTGGAAATAGGCAGAGGAACAAAAGGAAAAACAATCAGCCTGAGTTCTTGTCACAAATTGCTATTCGGATCAAGTTCATCTTGTTACCATTCACAATTGAATAGAATAGCTCCTTGATATTGTCTAGGCTCATTCTGAAGAGGAGCCATTTGGCAAGGTTACTAGCACCTGTGGAGCAGCAGCCCAGTCTGACCTGATGACTTAAAAAAACAAAAACTAGTAATTACTTGGAGCCTAATTCCCAAATAGGGCACAACTGCAAATGTTCATTTCATTCACAATTTAGAAGCAAGTTACTTTTTTTAAGCATCTGTTTGGCCTGAGTTTTCTGTCCCAGACCCGATTTTTATTTATAACCTGGCCATTCCAAATGGCAATGTCACTGCTTGCAGTGGTAAATTTGAATGTTTAAATAAACAGATTACATTACCCTGTAGAAAATAATCCAGAAAAAGAGCAAACCTCTTGTAATATACTGTAACAGCTGAGCATTTTATTATACTGCACTCACTGTTGGGGAGGTGTAAATAAAGTTGCTCAATAATGGCTGCCTGCAGTTCAGCATGTGTTAGTCTGACTCAGTGCAACAAAGGACAGCAAGACAGCAAAGAGACCGGGGTAGAATTCTTTTTTACACTTCATTGAGAAATTAAGGACTGAAGAACATTGTGACACATTTTTGAAATTTCCACGGTACAAGTGATTTGAAAGATTGCTTCGGGTGCACATTGTATTCAGGTACCTAGTGAGTCAGTACGAGGTGGAATTGAAAAAATTAGCACTGAAGGCATTTTTGGGGAAAATGGGGGAATTCAACCCTAACAAGGACTGGTATAATTACAAACAAAGATTTCACTTTTGGCTGAAAGCAAATGAAATAGGAGTTGAGGATAAAGTAAATGTTTTCCTCACCATGATGGGGCCAGATGCTTTTGAGGAGGTGTCAAACCAACCATGTTGTCCATGATACCCCAGTACTATGAAATATATACTGAAATGAATGAGATTCTAGGCTCGTTATGGCACGATTAGGGATGAAATTCCACTGAGAGTTGCATTCCATCAAAGTTGCCAAGTGAGATTGTTGCAGATTATATTCTCAAATAAGGGAATCTTTCTCACCACTGTGGGTATGGGGCAAACTTAGACACCAACCTTTGAAAAACATTCATAGGAGGTCTAAAGAACAATAAAATCCAGGCCCAGCTTTTTAAGCAAAGGCAATAAGCTGATGTGGAAGGAGGCCTGAGGTGAGACCACGGCCATGGAAATGACAGAGATAGTTTCAAATTGCAAGGGAGCTCGTTTCCCAAGCTGGCAGGGGAAGTCCACCAGGTTTCAATGGGATCTAGGCCATGACAGCAATCCCAAGTCACATTCCATTATGCAAAGTTGGTGTGAAACTGAATAGTTATTCCAATAACAGTATTCCAGTATTAAGTGAAGTTGGTGTTAGAGTGGAATACAATGATGCATCTTATTACTTGCCATTCATTGTAGTAGGAGGGAACAAAGTCTCCCTGATGGGAAGATTGGCTTAAGAAAATGCTGTTAAACCAGGCAGAGTTATTTACAGTAGAGAGCAGTAAGAATATGTCTGTCATAGTGCAAGTGCCAAAAGAGCACAAAGTGGTCTTTGAGCAAGAAAGACCAAATGGTAAAATTAGGCACCTCAAGGCTGAAGTCAAGAGAAAGGACAATTTATTGCCAATATTTTGCAGGGCTAGGCCAGTACCTTATGCAAAATAAGAAGCAGTAAGTAAAGAGCTAAATAGATTAGAAAGAACAGGGGCAATTAAAAAGGTGAAAAGCAGTGAGCATATCCTACCCATTATGGTAGTTCAAAAAGCAGATGGGTCCATTCGGAATTATGGAGGTTATAAACAAACGGCCAATAAGGTGATTGAGAATGATACTCACTGCTTACCAGTGAAAATTTGTTTTCTAATTTAGCCAATGAAAAAGTGTTCAGTAGGATAGATTTGTCAAATGCATATTTGCAATTAGAATTATCTGACAAGAGTAAGGAACTGCTTTCTATTCATGCACACAAAAGGTTGTACCAGTACAAAAGGTTACCATTTGGGGTGTCTACTATTCCCACAGTGTTCCAGAGCTCCATGGATCAGGTACTAAGTGGCATGAAAGAAGTGTGCTGCTTCTTAGATTGCATTCAAATTAGCAGTAAAACAGAGAAATAGCATATTTTAAGGTTGAACAAAGTCCTAGATCGACTTCAAGAGTATGGCAACAAAGCTAAAACACACAAGTGTCGCTTCATGGCATCAATCGTAACAAACCTGGGTCACCAAATAGATGGTGAGGGTATTGACTCAATGCAGGAGAAAGGGGGGGGATTTTGAACGCAAAAAGACAAGAGAACAAATAAGAAATTAGAACATACATAGGGATTGTTGTGCATTATTCAAAGCTCATCCCTGACTTAACGAACAAATTCACTCAACTATATCAGCTACCCAAAGGTAGAACAGATTGGGAGTGTTCTTTGGAGTGTCTGGAAACATTTGAAGTAGTGAAGGAAGTACTGACCAGAAAGACTGTTTTGACCCACTCTGATCCCAAGAACAACTTGTTTTAGCATGCGATGCCTCACAACAGGTTGGGTGTGGTGTTATCTTGCATAATAGAAGACTTTGTGAAGAATTATGTAACATATGCTTCACATACTTTAACAAAGTCAGAGCAAAATTACTCAAGTTGAGAAAAAGGCCTTAGCGAACATCGATGATGGTACAAAGTTCCACAAATATCTGAATGGCAGGAAGTTCACTTTGTTAACCAAGCCCTTACAATCATATTTGGTTCAATGAATAGAGTATGGTCCCTAGCAGCAGCACAACTTCAGCGATAGGCATTGATTTTGATGGCTCATCAATATGAGATTAAATATCGTAAAATAGCAGATCATGCAAACGAGGATGTTCTTTCAAGATTTCCTGTGATTACTGATTCATTTTCAGCCACTGAGTAACGTTTTGAATTAATTTACATACACAAATTACATGCCATGCCTGCCAGAGAAATTAGTGAAGAAATTTAGAAGGATGGGGTGCTCAGTAAGGTGCCCAATTATGTCATGAATGACTGGCCTAAAGAGTGTGACGATGAGAAATTGCAGGAGTATTTGTTGTTCTTTTCATTACTTTTTTGTCAAACGATAACACTTTTGTTAAAGATGTACTCTGTTAAGGAAAAGCAATTTTTTTTGCATGTAAATTATTCTGGAAATATTGGTCATATATGTTTAGTTGTGATTACAGTAACCACAAATTTCAGGTATTGTTGATGTCGGTTTAGTCATATTGCATTCTTGGAAATTATGTGCACATGCCACTTTACGTCTTAATGCACAAGCTGCTTTTTTCAGTGCCGAGGGAGTGTAATATATTGTAATAGCTGAGCATTTCATTATACTGCCCTGTCTGCTGCCCTCTCTGTTGGGGAGGTGTAAATAAAATTGTTCATTAAATGACTGCCTACAGCTAAGCATGTGTTAGTCTTACTCATTGCAATGCACAACACCTTTTCTAGCTGATAAAACAAGGATCTTTGCTTGGATTTTGAGATACAATGTAAAGGTCATGTTTGTTACAAAGGCTGCCTAACCCCTTTTACCAAGACATGCAAGTGTCCTACAAACAACAGCTGTAACCTACAATAAACCATATCAACAGTCAACCTTTCAAGTTGTCAAGGCTATTCAAGTTGGCATTTTGTTTTACAAAAATAAATTACTAAATGGACAAATAATGTCTCTCTTTCAAATGGAGATGACTGATATTTTAACTAGTATGATATATAATTTTAATATTAAACAAAAGATCATTATTCAACCTATATACATAGTAGCCTATTTAAAAATGAAAATGATATTTGGCATTTGGAGAGATTCTAACACTAGAATGCCACTACAACAGTAAAGCGAATCTGAATAATACAAGAGAGGAACCTGAAGTTATCAATATTAATTCTAGGCATGCAAGCACTTTACAAATTATGGATTAAGCCTTACATTGGCAATGGTAAAAGTAAATAAACTATGGAAAGGCTCCAGCCTCTTCCATTTCAATTGCACTGAGAGATGTGGTGGCAACTCCAGTTCCATACACCATCCGTGGAATGAGATAAACTACAGGTGTGGTGGGGTGGGTGGAACAGTTATCCAGATCCATCATTTGATGCTCTGTGAAAGGTATGGATGGTGTGTTAGGGGTGATTTCCCTATTCAGTTTGGTCTTAACTCTGTGGGTCACAAACAATTTCCATCAGGCCAACAGCAGAAAGGGTGCTTGTTAGGGGAGTGGCAAGAGAATGCAAGGTCCCAATTGTTCCCTGGGGCAGTGGGGAGATGTGTCATGCCCAATAAAGATATCATATTCCTAAGTTTCAAGATACGGACGTTATTCAATGTGAACTTTTTGAAATTGAATTTAAGAAGAGGACAATGTGCAGAAAAGATGGCCCCCGAGGGTCAGGTGACCCTTTGTGATTTCTGCACAAAGAATTAACTCAGATCGCTGAAAGGTTCTCAAAATGTAAATGACCATGGGTGGAATGCTGTCCTTTGAAAAGACATTCAAAATCCGAAACCACTTGTGAATTTACACGTCCTATTGCCTGGGTATTTACTGAAACTCAAAAACAATAGCTACCCAAAATTCTGAGCTTGGCACTTCACAAAAAGAGATGCAGAGAAACCAGTTTATCACAAGCAGATGTGAATAGCCACCATTCATCCCCCTTGCCGAGTAATGTCTTCTAACTTTGAATCATTTGTGTGGACAATAGAAGTATTGATCATGTGGTCATATGATCAAAACCAACTTCAGATAACAAATCTTATTACCCCAAAAACCAACCAGAGACAGGTTAGTCTGGAAACCAACAAGACAAGAGGGACCATTCCTCTTAACAAGAATAGACCCCTGACCGAAAAACCAGACAACTCAGGAAATAAGGGAGAAGGGCTAATTTGTCTTCACCTGCAAAGATTCATCTTTACAGAAACTCAGCCACAATTTCATCTGGAAACCTAGAAGGCTTGCAAGTTCCATTCATCCAAAAGATCCATGAGAGAGAACCCATTCAAGCCTGCATCTTAAAAGACTAAATTTAAACAAGATATGCATAACCTAAATGCATGCTTCGTCGCTCAAATCCATCTTTATTTGTGTGTGTGTCTGTGTGCATGAGGGATTGAGTTTGTTTTGTTGTGTCTACATTTCGGGGCGTTTTGTGAATAAACAGTATTTTTCTTCCAATTAAATTGTACCCGAAAGCCCGTATTGTGTCTATTACAAAAAGTCACAAAACTGAAAGGGTTTTAAAACACACCCTGTAAAATACTCATCAGGCCGCAGACAACTGAGAGGTGAGGAGAAATGGGAAAAGTTATCCCAGCACTACCTCTCCCTGTCCATAACAAAGGTCATTGGTCAAAATATTGCTTAAAAGGAGACTGAAAGATGATAATGGGGTTTGGCAACTAAGATCCATAATTCTGGTCAATGGGGAGGAGTGAGGTGAGGATAAGTGTTGGAATGTTGCTCAATGTCAGAGGGAGGGTCAAAAGCTGGAAGGCTACTCAACTGATTGGAGGGTCAGGACCAGGACACTATAGCCTGGGATGCATGGGATTTTTTGACAGTGAACCATCAGCATTCAGTGTAATTACTGCTCTGAAGCTGAGTGCAATGTCAGGATTTAGCCCAAATGCAGATTAATGCAGGAGTCCAATGTTACTTGCTGCTTCACCACAAATGGCATGGTAGACCACCTCAGTGCCAGCAATCATTGAAATCAGTTGACCTAACAAGAACTTCCCCCATTTCAATCTCATTTCTTTGTCAGGAACCTTATAAAAAGATATGCCTTATTCAATGAGGTGTAACTGGGTTTTTAAGTGTAGGTCTGAGTAATAACTACTGAACAACCAGTATGACCCTGAAAAAATAATCCTATATTTGTGGAAAGTTATTAAACTTCTCCACTATGATTAATTAAATTTCTTAAACTAGATTTTTTTTAAAGTTTGTCACCTTCTATCTAAGTTCCACATATACGTATCAATCTTTATTTCACCCTCTGTAAATTGATTATTGGTGCTTTTTATTTCTGGATGAAAATTCTATGAGAATTCTCTAATGTGATTTGCTTGCATAGCTTGATGACAACACTGCAATTCCATGTTGTGGATCCACATTAAAGATTGCTGCAATCAGAGAGGTAAAGTTCTTCCTGCAGAGATCTTGAGATCTCGGTGTACAGTTTTCTTTGCGGTCACTGTCACTTCACTGCTGACCATAAATCACAGGCCAACGTTTATGGCTGGTCGTGCTACTGGGTGTGGTAGAGGTGCTCATTTATAAGGCTGGTGGGGGTGGCGCAGGGGAGTCAGGGAGAAAGATGCAAAGGATGTACTGGCAATTGAGGGAGTGAAATGAAGGTTCACCAGACTAATCCCAGGGATTGCAGATTGTCCTGTGATGAAAGAGTGAGGAAACTGGCTCTGTATTCTCTACAGTTGAGAAGAATGAGAGGTAATCTCTTTGAAGTGTACAAAATTCTTAGAGGGCTCGAGAGGGGGTAGATACATGAAGAATGTTTACCAAGATCAAGAACCTTGGACACAGTCTCAGAATAAGAGGTAGGCCATTAGGACCAAGATGATAAGGAATTTCTTCAGTCAGTGGGTAGCAAATCTTTGGAATTCTCTACTCTACTGGGCTGAGGAAGCTGAGTCGCTGAGTGTATTGAAAGCAGAGGTCGGTTGATTTCTACATATCAATGACATTAAGGGATACTGGAATAGTGCAGGAAGATGGCATTGAGGTAGAAGATCAGCTATGATCTAGTTAAATGGAACAGCAGGCTCAAGAGGCTAAAACATCAGGTGGTGTACAGTCTATTGAGAGACAGGACTAAAAATTTGGTTGCATCTGGATGCATTTGCATGCTATGGTCATTAATGGCACTAGGTAGGTTGCAGATATGGTGGACCAAATGTCTTCCTTCCATGATGTAACAATTCTGTGAACTCTGATTAAGCATGCATTAATCATCAATGTTGCTGATGAGGGACAGTGGATGAGTGGGGTATTGGGTGGACTGCATGACAATAAACTGCCCTTGGACTCATCGTGGTTCATGATTAGGCAATTTATCCAATCAAAAAGGCAGGTAGGACAGTGGAAAGTGCTGAAGCAGTAATAGGAGAATTCCATGTAGTCAAATTGGTGTATCAGCTCGGTGGCGAGGCCAGGTGGTCATGCACATGGGGACTGGGCAGGGGCCAAAAATTCTCTGTGAAAAAGTTTCAAATTTCGAACTTTACTTTGCTATAATAGACCTGGTTGATGGTCAAGACAAATCAGTTCCACAAATGAACTCAATGACCACAGCATGCAAATACATCCAGGCGCAACCACATTTTTAGCCTATACACCTCCTGATGTTTTAGCCGCTTGCTTTACTTGATATTTAACAATGAGAAAACCTCATCACAGCGCTACCTGCAGGTGCAATAAATGTTGATACCTTTATAAGGAATTTTTCCAGTGAGCCAAGGTGGCACATTCAAATGGAATGATCCACTCAGCAATTATACGATATAATGGATAACAAGTCAGACAACATTATAGCCATTTTTAATGGAGAAAAGGGAGCATGCCTCTTCTGGTGCTCCAATGTGTACTACTGGCACACAATTACAAAAATGAATAAATCACTCGTCAGTGAACAAACCAGAATAATATCTAAAGCTCACATTGGAATCTTTCAACAGTACAGCAGTTGCCAAGTTTGATTATTGTAGTCACAGACAACCTCAATAACACTTAAGTGAATTTAATCAGGATGCAGCACAAACTGAATAGACAAAAAGGAAAAATGACAATTAGATCAGACTGCCTCTTGCCTGCAAGTTAAGTTAATTACTTAATTCATTTATCAGGTGATCAAAATGCTTTAGAAATCTTTATTTGCCTCCGTTTGGGGGTTTGATGTCAGAAAGTTCAGGTGTACATTATTTTTTATAAGTGTCTCTTTGAAACTGAACGCTAAAGGACAATAATACAGATTTTGGCAAAAAACCATGAATTGGCTTACACATCTGGACCTAACAATCCACTGTCCAAACACTAGGTAGGATGCCCAAGATGCACTGTGGCTCCATTCCTCAGATTTTACAACAAGCTTGTCTGTGCTTTCAAAATAAAGAATCTTAAGCCATTGGCGAATGCCAGTATCTTCTCCAGCAAAACTAGAAATCTCCAAATCTAAACTACTTGTTACGAGAGTGTATGAGATTAATTAGCAATTTTAAAAATAATGACTGGATTAAGCCAGGTTCTCCAACCAAGAATACAACAGTGATTAATAAGACTGCTTCCTGATGATTATTACAAACAGGAAACAGGCTCAGTAATTCCATTTCATTGGAATGTAATGGATACTATGAGTGCCCCTGCTTCTGGATCAGGAACAATGTAACTAATATCTGCTCTGAGAGCAAGTATGAATCAGTATTCATTTTCAAACAAGCATTCTCAAAATGGACTAAAATAATGCACTTCATATTGAAGGTAGCAACAAAAAGGTTTTGTGTTTGGACCCTGGACACAAATAAAATCTGCAAGCAGGCAATGTCATAATTGGTTTGGAATTAAACAGTTTCATTTCAAGCTTTTTGCATTGACTGGATTCTAAAATGAAGTTTATTTCTCTCCATTCATCTGTATTGAGATTACGATTTACAGCCCTCTTCCACGAAGGATTCATAAGTGCATGTGGAAAAACTAATTTAGGGGCCAGTTTGGTCCATGATTACAACGAGTGAAAGAACATTTCAATGAACCAATTAAATGTGATGTTGTGGGCACTTGACAGAAAAACTGGTGTCCACATTGAGAACTTAAATAGAAGCCTTCCCATGCTCGATTATCAATAACTATAATAGTTGAAATAAAAACAGAAAATGCTACAAAAACACAGCAGGTCTGATAGCAGCTGCGGAGAGAGAAACAGAGTTAACGTTTCGAGTCTGTATGACTCTTCTTCAGTGCATATAATAGTTCAGAGATATAATAGTTGCATAGTTTTAATCGTAGAAGATTCTATCAGTTTCACATTGTCACAGGATTAGAAAGGCCGATGTTTTATTGCAAAGTAAAGGAAGAGACCAGTGTTGAAGAACAGTGTGGCATCTGTCACAATGCATCACAGAAGGTACAAAGCACTCGTCGCCTATTACCCTCTCGCCGTTGCGCCCCTTCAAGCTGCAATGGTCAAGAGTTGCTGAATTCAGAAGCAGTTACATGCAGTATATTCTGTAGTCCACTGGGGCCAAATCTGACACTGCTATGTTTCAATGTTGCATCACAGCATTCAGCTTACAGCAACTTAAACCCTAGACCTCATCTCCATTTCCTGGAATGAACTTAAAATGTCTTAAAAAGGTAAAAAGCAGAGACCCAATTTAACCCGAGACCACAAGCAAATCGAGAATTTATAGCGGATACGTACACTACCAGGTACAGTCATTTCCTGTATCTGCTCTATATTTTATTAAACCGCCGTCATGCCACAAACATTGTACAATATTACTAGAGATGAGAGCTCATCAGAAAACTGCAACATAATTAAAAAGAGAATGCACAGCATATACATTACAATAATGTGATAGACCAGGAATTGACTGATGACCTAATATCTCATTTGACGAACCTTTTATAAATCATAGCCAACATTTATCACTCATTCGACATCACTAAAACATAATACTTAATTACTTATTTCACTGTTTGTGGGAGCTTGCTGTGTGAAAAATTGGCTGTTGTGTTTTCCCACATTAAGAAAGTGGCTAGATTTCAAGCCCATTTGGTTGGTTGTGAAGCACTTGGGGACATGTGCTATATTTAATGCAAAATTCTTTATCTCTATCTCAGTTTTACTCTCAGTTTGAAACTTTCAGATTAGGCTAGTGTATAATATTGTCATTCACCTTAAATTGTTCCAAAGTCTAAAATCATTAACAGAAGTTAACCAATAATGTATCAAAACTGACAATTGTATTAATGATGTGGCTTCAGTCCCAATTGATACACTACAAAAATCTCACTTGCACCCATCACCACACCACCACCAAGCCCCCCACTACCCACCAACTCCCGCATTAAACTTTACACAAATCCCAAAGACAATTGCGGTAAACTCTCCGCTTGAATCTGTTTTTTGAGTGAGACTGTATGAGTAAGTGTAATCAGATACACATGTGAAGTCAGCTGTGTGAGTGTAAAAACGTAAAGAACGCAGCAAGATCAGGCCATTTAGTGCCTGTTCCCTCCACAGGCCATGTAGAATGTATCCCAACGTGGAAGCTATCCAGTCTTTTATTTGTGCACACATAGTTTGAGAACTAGTACAGTATGCTTATGTAAGTGCAACAATTTTGTTATCTGTGTGGTATTTTCCTAGTGACCTTCATATCGAACAGCTGCATTTAACAAGATTTTCATCAAAAATATTTAGGAAAAGTAAAAACAAAAACAAAAAAAAAATCACAGTTCAGAATCTCTGCTAAAAACTGATGTTGTAACAAAAGCTTTTGTGTAAGTTCTAAAATCCAATAAAGAGGGATAGTTGAAATCTGTTTTGTATCTTATCCCAGCTGTTGTCTTGTTTAGACTGTTCACAAAAATGCTGTTTAGTATATGATTTAACATAATGATTATCGATCTCATTTCCATGCTAATTGACTTGCACATACACCTTTTAACTTCACATTAAAAAGGTTTGCAAAGATTTTGCGTGACTTGCCAAGGAGAGGTTTCATCTTGCTGCAATATGCCCACACCTTAACATTGCACAGATTATCTTATCACCCTAATGCAAATTCAACAGCTCACAAGTATACGAGGAAAATAAAACTCTTGACTATGTAATTGGAAACCTATTAATCAAAAATCTATTTAAATATCACATAAATATGCAAGTTTTCCAACTCAGTGAAGTTGAGTTTTCCAACTCAAAATAATTGTTCGATGCTTTCTACACAGAACAGTTTGTGAATCTTGAAGATGGGAGCAGCCTCAATATTATAAAAGATGCACCGTCCTATTCACAAACATGGGAAGTTTCATGTAAACAATGCTTTACAAAGTCCCAGTTTCTACTGTCTCATCTGGTTATGTTCCATCTTGCTAATTAACTCTATCATTAATTCTGGACAACTCCATCACATTCTATGCTATTGTGTTATGAACATGCAAACACACATCTTGCCAATATTTCTAAACTCTCCATATGTCAAACCAAAATGTAAAACACAGTCTGGGGATGCAATCAAATTCATTAATGGCACTTATGTTATGATCACAGCTAATGTTAATTGCTGTGCAATTGGCTTACGGGCCAAACCCTTTTTTTGTATTCTGAAAATGAGAAGACAGCTTACCAATGTCAGCAGTAAGAGGTCTAGTAACACTTCAGGGATTTAAAAAAAGTTAAAAGTAAACATTTTACTAACAAGAATAAAAGAAAACTTAAGCACAGAAGATTACAGTTACACAGTTAAACTTAGTCTTACAAAACATTTCCTCAAAAAGATTCCTGACTTAGTCAGACCCATAAGCAAACACCTTCCAGGCAACGCTGCCTGATAGATGTTTAACTAAGACATCCGGTGATATTACCCAAGGCAAACTGCTATAGCTTTAATAGTGTCATACCACATGACCTGTAACTCTCTTCCACTCTGATGTAGGATTCAAACTTCAGAATAAAACTGCTTTTTGCAGCCCAAGACTTTTCTGGCTTGACTGAATGGCTGATTCAAATTGCATCTCCTCCCAGCCCAGAGCTAACTGCTCCCAACTCAGCAGTTCAACAGCTCCAGCTGCTCATCTCACAGCTCAAACAGCAGCTCCAGCCCAACAGCTATCCTCAGCCAAATCTCACAGCTCCACAGTAACTCTGAAATACCCTTTCATTTCAGGTTCCATTGTTCTCTCTTTGAACTCCAAACCCTCCAAATATAAAATCTTTCATGTCTCTATCTTGTCTTTGCTATCAGGTCAATAAAATGTAATATGCTCCTTCTATCTACCTATGGAACTCCTGCAAGATGCAAACATGTTTCTTGTTACCTCCCCTTTGCTATTCAAACAAACTCTCAACTCATCTAAAAATGCAAATGTTAGATCTAACATAACACCTCTATCGTTTTCATGATTCAACCTCCCCAGACAACTTGTCTACTAATCTCTGCCCAGCTTATATAATCATAAACACACACACAGACCTTTCCATAGAATAACACGATCTTCCCCAAAAATATTGTAAAAGAAACATCCATTTCTCACAAATATATATATGGTAGAAGTCTTTTTCCAAGAAACCCTAACATATTTAGAAAAATATACTTGCTGAACATTTATGTGGCAATTAAAAATAATAAATTAGCAACAGCAACAATTTGCATTTACATGACATCTTTTACAAAGTGACATCTCTCAAAGCCCTTTTCAGGAGTATATTCAAACAAAAGTTAACACCACATTAAAGCAGGAGATATTAGGCATTTTCACCCTAGAGGCAGGTAGCAGGAGTCAGGAAATTTCCCAGCTCAGCGCGCCAGCTTTGTAGGAAGTGCCTGCAAAGGTGTGATTTTCATTCTGGGATTCTCGGGGGTGGGGGTGGTGCTGAGTCAGGCGCGCTGCCCTGCTGCTTACAAAGGCAAACCGGTGAAAAGGCCAGCCTCGGAGCTCTGGAACTTTGTCCCAGTTGCTTTATTTAATATTTGGCTTCTAGCCCTCACCACCCACCCGCCCAGGGTAATGCTCTGGGGATGCAGGTTCAAATCCCACCACAGCAGATGGTGAAATTTGAATTAAATAAAAATCTGGAATTAAAAGTCTGATGATAACTACAAAACCATTGCCGATTGTTGTAAAAACCCATCTGGTTTGCTAATGTCTTTTAGGGAAGGAAATCTGTTGTCTTTACCTAGTGTGGCCTACATGTGACTTCAGGCCTGCAGCAAAGTGGTTGACTCTTAAAATGCCCTCTGAACAAGGGTAATTAGGGATGGACAATGAATGCTGGCCTAGCCAGCGATGCCCACATCCCATGAACGAATAAATTAAAAAAACTTCCCATGCCCCATAAAAGTAATTCATTCAGAGCTTTCTAAATCAAAACTTGTTTTACTTGAGCCCTATAAAAGTGTCAATCATCCAGGCCTTTAAAGTATTAATAGCAGAAACTACAAGCACTTGAAAACCTCTTTATCTTGTACAAACATTTTGTTTGGCTGAGAACTCAGACATCCATTAGCCTGTTGAAACAGTTTCACACAAGGGAAACATTGCTTGATTGACAGCTCTTTCTCTTAGATCTATTTTGCCAATTTCACAATGAATGAATGACTTTTTAAAAACTTTTTCACACGTGCCTTCATTACTTTGATGTTCATTGGTTCTGTACAGATTGCATACAGGGTGAATGGGCATGGAAGTACCAACAGTTGGCATGCAGGGTATGAAAGGCCATTAGGGTGGATGGAAGGGCACAAGTTGGCATGGAGGGTATGAGGGGCAGTGCGGATGGGTGGAGGGGCAGAGCTTGGCAAGGGTGTACGGGTAAGACCATTTGAACTTATTTTTCAAAAGGATCCCTCATCCAGATTATGTTTCATGACACCTCTGAGAGGCCTTGAAGCACCAGTCCTTGAAAAGTTGGCCTACCTCCACAAAAATTGCGGAGATCACTATCCCTCCAATGAAGCTGGCCAGATCTGGAGTGCAGGGTGCGGGCTAGCAACATCCCAGACCCTTGCCCTGCTCTGATGAAAAGTGGGGGTGCTGCAAATGGGGATGAGAATCCCGAAATCAGGTCCCATCCGCCACTTTTAAAAGACCGCAGGGTCTCCCTGACTCATAAAAATCGAGCCCATTAGGAAGCTGATTAAAAACTTGATCGAAGAGATAGGTTTGAAGGGAAGTTGTAAAGGGAGGAGAGGCAGTGAGGTTTTGAAGGAAATTCCATGGCTTAGGGTCTAGACAGCTGAAGGTATCAATAGCGGGGTGAAGACAGTGCTGGATGTGTTTGAGGCTAGAGCTGGAAGAAAGCGCGAGTGCTCGCAGACTTGTAGGCTGAAGGAGATTACAGAGAAAGTAGGTCAATTAATTACAGCCTCTGGAAGCAACTGCCTTTTATTTTTGCATTGGTTTCCCACAAAGCACAACAGTTACATCCTTTTTTCCAGTTTTATATAAGGATTGTTTTTTAATTCCCTTCATCTGTACTATTTTTGGGTTTACTGGCCTACAGTACAATGACTGCCCAGAAAGGCACAAAAAGATCCTTCCGCTCATATCATTAAAAAGAGAACAGACTCACGAGGAAAACCCTTCGGTATTTGCCACAAATAATAACCCTTTTTCACATAAGGCTAGTAGATGTTTGAAATTCTCTCCCTCAAAAGATGATGCCTGATGGAACAACCGGAACTTTCAAGATGGTGTAGAATTTTTGTAAGGGAAATGGAGTAAAGACAGGAAGATGGAAATGAGCTGCTCATCGGCCACGAATGACCTAACTGGATGACGGAGCAGACTCCAAGGACTGAATCGCCTACACCTGTTCCTAATGTTCCCCTGTTCCTAGGATTCACTAGGTTGACAAAAGGAACTCTCAAATGTGCAGCATTACTGCCAACTTTCTAGCTCTGATACAAAACACATTCCAAATGTTACATATTACTGGCACAGCATCAACTGCAACTAGCAACTCAATTGCATTCATATTTACTTGGTGGTTAGCGTTTGGGGAGAGTGCTGTTTGATGCTATCCAGGTTATCCTGAATCCAAGACCATTACACCAGTCTTGTTTTACCAAGCATCCAAAATCACAGATTCAAAAGTCCCGGGCAGTTATATAATATACCCTGAAATGTTGTTCAATATTGCGGTTCGTGTGTGAAATATTCCACATGCACAACAAAACCAAATATAAGATTATCATTTTACATGATGCTTTCTGGGACTTCAGAGACTAGGCCTCCTTGTGGTTTCATTGCAGCAAAAATGCTGGCTAAATCAGCTAGAAAGCAGCTTATTCTACCAGTTTTGCTTGCTCCAGCCATGGATAATAAAACAACGCCATAACTTCAGAGCTCCAGAGCAGTGTATCTGAGAAGTAGCCCAAAGATGCTCCGAGGAATCCACCACACCCCTGCCAGAAGTTCCTAGGTAACGACTACATGGCAATTGCCCAGGGAGTTCAAACTTGCTTTGGGAAAATGCGATTTAAGTCACAAACCTTGGATGGTTCCAACTGTCCTACAGCAATAGTTAACCAGAAAAAAAAGTTAGAATAATTCAAACCACTTCTAACTTCTGGGTAATTATAGCGCTGACCCACCCTGACCTCCGTGGGACTCCCCCCTACCCACCCCAATTACTCCCTCACCCACAGGACTCCCCCACACTCTCCCATTACCCCTTCCCCCACCCACGGGACTCCCCACACTCCCCCATTACCCCCCCACCATTACCCCCCCACCCACAGGACTCCCTTCACCATCCCCAGTACCAACTCCTGACCACCCACCCCACAGGAGTCCCCACACCCCCCTCCACCCCCCAAATTCCGAACCCCTTGGGACTCCCCCAGGCCACCCACACCTCCCGGTGCAACCTGACCCGATGCCTACTACCCCCACTCCGGCCCAACTCAACCCTCACACCCCCCTCACCCCAGGTCGGTCCCAACACTCCTCCCCATCCCCTGGACCAGCCCAACCACCCCCATAAAAATGGGGGCGTGGCTTACTTCAATTGAGCTGGCACTCGACTGTAGGCCACAGGAACCTGCTGTGGTACACAGATCTCACCTGGCCTGAGTCGGGAAGGTGAAATAGGAACAACTGAATTTCAAGGTAAGTATTTCCGAGCGGAGTGGCAATCCGACTCAATTGCCATTCCACCGGAAGTTACAAGCTGAGGTTTTCCAGTATTTGCAAACTGAATTTTGGAGGTGTTGCTCTTCAAAAGTGCCAGCGTCAGGGGTAATAGGTTATAATAGCCATTGAGTTAAGGTACTGAAGTTCACTACCCTTTATCATGTCGACCTGTCTATGTGCACCTCTGAAGCCTCACTAGGACCTGCAATTAGCAAGTGAGTTATTATAAAATCTTTGCACATCAATTCTCCGTAGACAGCAAGCACAAAAGTCTCCCTTTGAGAACATACTGTTTAACCATTTCAAATTTTCTGCTATAATATTGCAGTGTGCTTCTGCCTCCCGTAACATTATGAATATAATTTTTGTAGCAGTTAAATGTCAAATAAAAAGGGACCTTTGCAGGTACCATGGCACTATATGATGCCTGCATGGAGTACTACAGAGTAGGTCAGAAATTTGATCCTCAACTTTGACGAGATTTTTAAATCAGGTACTTTGTGTGAAGAAGGTACCATCCAGCCAGCAGAGACAAAATTTGAAGCATGATGCCACAGTATGTTCTTGCCCACCTCCCATATACGGCCAGCTTTATCAGCCAAGTACCACAGAAACAAGGGAACAGCCTGGCCACCTGCCATCTTACCTGCAATTGGCACCCAATCCAGTGCAGCCAGGATAAAGGGATGAAGAATTTTTTTTTTTAAAAAAAGAGGGGTACATGCCAGCACAAACAAAATATGTGCAGTACTTAAATTCAATAATATAACAGGACCAAGCCATCTAAAAGTTTAATTAAAATCAGGTGACATGATGCAGAAGGTTCCCACAGTTTCTGAGCTTGGAAGTATTTTAATTGTATGCAGAAGAACTCAGAACAAAGGAGGTCTGCTCGAGTCTGTTATATTTTAAGCACTGATGCAGAGTCATACGAAGAAGGCAGGACTGTAAATGTCAGAAAAGCATGATCCAAAAACTATAACCTCAATTTAATCTTAAGACTTTAATATATATTAACTTTCACAAATTAATCTGCACAATTCTGAATTCTAGTTTACTTTAACCATCGCATTAAATTTTGTTCCCTAGGTTAATCTGCAACTAACTCCGTGCTTGACGTAATCAGAGCCCCATTTCCTGTTTAAAAAAAATGAAAACAATGATTTACTATATGTACCTCTGGAAGTTAGCTCTTAATTAATTTTCTATTTAATTGTGCAGCAATATTTTATATACCCGAGTGGTTCAGGCATTCTCTTTTTCTGTGCTCCCTTCCAAGTATAGCTAGCTTGGGATAAGGCTTTGCCTGGAGTTGCATTTCTTTGCCAAGTGGGCAAGACAGAGAAGATTAGCCAAGTACACCAATCTAGATCTTATGAACGGGATAAAGTGCCTACGAAATGCTGAGAAAGCAAATGAACCACCCTCTAGATTACAAAATAACTGCACAATACTGCTGTGTATAGGTAAGAAACCAGAAGCAAAGGGAGAGTTAAACCCACTGCTGCCAAAATAGAACTGCTGAGAGTTATCTAAGTACACAGGATCAATAATGTTTCAAAGCCTGAAGTTTGTAAAATCTATAAAGGAGAACTGTAGACCCTTGCAAGGTCCACATAAGCCTCAACCTTTTGCTGCATCTTGCTTTTTTTTTTAAATAGAAACTGTTCACAATTTGAAGACACTAATGGAGATACCAATGTTGCAACACCATCCTTCAGAAATTTAAATTACGGATGTCTGCCTGATAATTCTGTCGTTTAGACTAAGACAGTTTGATGCAGTCCAGTTGAGAGTCGATTGTGGTGTTTTTTGCAGTCAATCAAATATGCTGCTGACACTCACTGAGCCCGACCACACATGAAGAACAACCAACGGGACAATGTGCCAGAGAGCTGCAGACATTCATGAAGCCTAGCCATTTTGAAAAGAAAATTGGGAGGAAAATGGCTCTTATTTTCCCTCCATCTCACTAATTTGTGAATTGGGAGCCTTCAACAACCAGCCATTCACTGACCACTAAATGTCGTGATAAAATGTCCTGAGGTCAGGTTTATTATATATGCTCAATGAGCTTCCTGCCTGGATTGGGCCTTCCTGCAAGAGTTGCAGCTTTAAGACAGATTTAAATTGCAACCAGCTGCAACTCTTAAAGGCTGGAACCGATACTTAAAGTGGCAGATTACTTGGCAAAAAAAAGAGGAATGGATGAAGCAGCTCAGTTCTATTCTTGGATACGTGTTCAGGTCGGTCCTCGTAAAGTACAAAGAAATATTAGCCTCTTTGACATCCCAAGGCATCCATGGTTGTTGGGGGTACCATTCTCAACACTCTGAGGATCTGAAGGCAGATAAAGATAGTCAATGTTACGGAACATTCCGTTTCCTCTCGCACTGTTACACTTTGGTTAGGTGGATTACAAAGTCCTTACCAAAAAGCTCTGTCCAAGCTTCATGTACTGCAGAGGATTTACTTTATTACTGAACCTGGTAGCAATGGTAGTTAACTGACAACCCTTGAATCAACACATCAATATACCAACCTTAACCAACACCATCACCACAAGTACATCCATTTCATCAGGGTGGGTTCACGAGGTGCAGCAGAGCATAAATGAGTTGAAGGAAGAAATAACTAGCATTCACATTGCAGTTCTCATAACCTCAGGACGTCCTAATGCATTTTACAACTACTAACAACAACCAATGATGTACTTCTGAAGTGCGCACACTGTGTGAAATTTTATGGAGGCAACAGGAGTCTCTGGAGCCGGCAAGACTCCTATGTTGCCTCTTTTAAAGAAGGCCACAGCATCTCGCATCATTTAGGCTCTTAGTCAGCCAGTGGTGGGCCTTCACTAAGATCAAGCACTTGAAGGGCGGAAGTCTCACCCACCTTACATAGGAAATCTGTATTGATGGTACAATGAAAAATGTTAGCTGAAAATAAAAACACATGCAAGATTTTTAAAATGATTTTGTTTGAATTCAAGATCTTTATTCAGAACCTTCATCTAAACTTTAACAACAGTACAGTTTTCGGTTTGCTGGCCAATCAGTGGCTGTACTCAACAGCCCTATCGGGGAGGTGGTGGCAGCTGCTGGTACTGCACCCATCCGAAGCCTCAGATTGAGGAGACACAGGTGAGTGATGGCCGGAGGGGGTTTGTGAGGAGCTGGGGGTTAGCCATACAACTCTTGGTGCCTGCAAAGGTGATTCAGCAGGATTTTCTACTGGCTCTTTGTCTATGTGTTGTTCGGCTCTTGCTTACTCATGGATACAGCCCTCCTCCTTGTTAATACTTCTTTGGGTGGTCAAGTTATAGAGCATGCACAAAGACCTTGGAGGCTTCCATAGACCATATTGTCAGATGCCCGAAGTCTTGGCCAGACCTGTGAAACCTACTTTAAGATGACTGTGATGTGTTTGAAATTGAGCCTAATGGCTGCGTGAGCAAATTACATCTGCACTTAGCTGGTCGGTTATCAGAATTTTTTTAAAAATCGCTCATGGAACATGGGCATCACTAGCAAGACCAGCATTTATTGTCCATCCCTAGTTGTCCTTGTGAAGAAGATGGGTTGCCTTTTTGAACAGTTGAAGTGCGTATAGTGGAGTACAGTTAGATAGGGAGTTCCACGATTTGATTGAATAATGAAATCTCAAATAGGCAATCTATATTATTAGTGTTGATGGTACAATGCAAAATGTTAGCTGCAAGTATGCACACATGCAAGATTTTTAATATGTTATACATGTTTGAATTCAATATTTTTATTCAGAACCTTTCTCTAAACTTGAGCAACAGTGCAGTTCCTCCAGGTATCTCCAGTTCACATTAATGTGTTGCTTTTGCTTGTTGTTTTGAGGTCTCAGATGAACACAAAATAAAAGAGATACAGCTGGTAAACACTGGTCAAACACAAAATATAAAGACTAAAGAATAGCAAGTGTAAAAGTTTTGTTTGTTACACGGGTATCATGCTGAAATTAACATTCCCTTGAATATAGTAGTCTTTTTTTAAGGAAAGTTATTTGAGAAAACATTTATGGGTTTATGTTTTACCTTGTCTTGTTCTGACATTTCATTCCAGTTACTTTCACTATTCCTAGAATTGGTTTCCCTGGGGTTTTTGTCTGCAAGAATGTTTCAGTTAGACGCTGGGGGTATGGGGGGAGCTGGTTGGTGTGACATTCACAATGGGCATGCTCTGTAAATAGACAGCCTAGCCAACAATAACAACCCCCCACCAAGCACCAAAATGTGGCTGTATTCATGAACCTCAGGGAAGAAGATTGCCTTAATGTAAACCGTGAGTTCTCTCTACAGACTGCTTACAAATAGTCATTCAAGGGTGTAATTTGAACTATAGTATGCCTTCATGGGGCTTCGTCTAAGCAGACAGAGTGTAAGCCAGGCTAAGTTTTATCATATTTTGTCAATATAACTTTGTAGGATAACAACATAAAAACCCTCATACCCAGAGTTCAAGATGACAGTGGAAATGACTTTTGAAAAATGTTTTGATTTCACTGGTTCGCACACTTTTTAATAAATAGCTTTTGCTGACTGCTGATTCTGGGTTGATTGTTTTTACATGTCCTTAGTGATTTTCATTAGATAATGCTCACTTTTTTTGTCCCTAAACATACTACTGGAGACTGTTCTCCCCATTACATTCCACCAAAACAAGATCTAAAATACAGCTGCCATGCTAGTGCCAGTATAACATAAATTCAAATTTATTACATAACACAAAGAAATAATCACAATTTTACCCATGAAAGTTTAATTGCAACAATTCTGTCCTCCAATTTCGCAGTAAGCATAATGCAATACCTGCTGGACTCAGTGGACTATCCAGCCCACATTTCACAATTTCCAATCCAGCCTGGCAAATTCCTGGCTTCTAAGGCCTGAAGAACACAAACCAATTGGCTATCTTCCACTTGAAACAGGCAAGCTGTGTTATGAACATGTTATAATTCAAGGGAACTACCACATCTCAAAATATGATGCGTCAGCTTTGGCTCAGTTGATATCACTTTCTCCCCTTGAGTCAGAGGTTGTGGGTTCAAGTCCCACTCCAGGATCTGAGCATAGATAACAAGGCTAGCACTCCAGTGTAGTACTGATGACGTGCTGCACCGTTAGATATGTGGCCTTTCAGGTGAGGCTTTAAACCGAGGCCCCATCTGCCCTCTCAAAGAATAGGGGAGTTATCCCAGGCATCCTGGTCAACGTTTGTCTCTCCACCCACATTACATAAATAGATTATATGGACATTTTCACATTGCTGTTTCTGGGAGCTTGTTTTGTAGAAAGCAGCTGCCGTACTCCCTACATTACAACAGTGACTACACGTCAAAAACGTTTCATTGGCTGTAAAGTGCTTTGAGATGTTTGGTAGTCAAGAAAGACAACCACCAAAGAAGGACATGCAGCCTGTCATGCATATGCTAGCTCTCCAAAAGAACACAGCTAATCCCACGCCCTTGCCCTACCTCCCCTAAAATAATTCTCTCATTTGGTGCTTATCCAATTCCCTTTTGAAAGCCAGGATTGAAACTGCTTTCTCCACACCGTTGGGTAGAGCATTCCAGATCCTAACCACACACACACAGCTCCTTAAATTAGTGTTCCCAGGTTCTTGACTTTTCCACCAATGGGAAGTTTCTCTCCATCTACTCTGTCAGACCCTGCATGATGTTGAACACTTCTATCAAATCTCCTGTCAACCATCCCTTGTCAAAGGAGAACAGCTTCAGCCTGGATGAGGAGAATTTTTTTTCCTCTGAGGGTCGTAGGTCTTTGGAAATCTCTTCTTCAAAAGGTGGTGGAAGCACCTTTGAATATTTTTAAGGCAGAGGTAGATACGTTCTTGATAAGCAAAGGGGTAAAAGGTTATAGGGGTAGGCGGGGATGTGGAGTTGAGATTACAGTCAGGTCAGCTATGCTCTTATTGAATGACAGAGCAGGCCTACTTCTGTTCCTGATTTCTATGTTTTACAATCACTCCACGTAACTGAAGTTCCTCATCCCTGAAACCATTCTTGTAAGTCTTTCTTGCACCCTCTCTAAAGCCTTTGCATCCTTCCTAAAGTGTGGTGCCCAGAATTGGACTTAATATACCAATTGAGGAAAAATCAGTGTTTTATAAAGGTTGACCTTAACATCTTTGTTTTTGTACCCTATGCCACTATTTATAAAGCCCAGAGTCCTGTATACCGCCCTTCCACTTTTAGTGATTTGTGCACATTTCTGCAAGTCTCTCTGTTCTTGCACCCCCTTTAGAATGTGCCCTTTTTTATATTTCCTATTCTCATTCTACCTACCAAAATGCACCACTTCACACTTCTCTGCATTAAATTTGTTCTGCCATGTGTCTGCCATTCCACCAACCTGTCGGTCTTCTTGAAGTCTATCACTATCCCCCTTACAGTTGAAAATAATTCCAGGTTTTGTGTCATCTGCAAATTTTGAAATTGTGCCCTAGGTCATTAATATATGTCAAAAAAAAAGCAGCCGTCCCAGTACTGGGAACTCCATTGTATACTTACCTCCAGTCTGAAAAACACCATTCACCCCAACTCTCTCTTTCCTGTCACTCAACCTACTTTGTATCCATGCAGCCAGTGTCCCTTTTATTCCATGGCTTCAACTTTGCTGACAAGTCTATTAGATGGCACATTATTCAAAGTCTTTTAGAAGCCCATGTACACCACATCAACCACATTATCATCATTAACCGCTTCTGTTACCTCATCAAAAAACTCACTATAGTTAGTTAAACACGACTTACCTTTAAGAAATCCGTGCCCTAATTGTCCAAGTGACTGTTAATTTTGTCCCAAATTATCATCTCTAAAAGTTTCCCCATCACCAAGTTTAAACTGACTAGCCTCTAGCTGTTGGGTTTATCCTTACAACTTTTTTGGACAAGGGAATTAAATTTGCAATTCCCCAGTACTCTGGCACCACCCCTGGATCTAAGGAGGATTGGAAAATTATCGCCAGCACCTCTGCAATTTCCGCCCTTACTTCTCTGAGCATCCTTGGAAGCATCCCATCTCGTCCTGATGACCTAACAACTTTAAATATGCCAGCTTTTCTAATACTTGTTCTTTATCAATTTTTAGACCATTATCTTAACAACCTGCCTTTTAACTATGACTTTGGCACATTTAAAATGGCACATGGTAAAAATAGATGCAAGTATTAATTTAGTACCTCAGGCATGCCCTCGTCTCTATACATAGATCCCACTTTTGGTCCCTGAACAGCCTACTCCTCCTCTTACCATTCTTTTACTATTTATTTGCTTATAGAAGACTTTTCGATTTCCTTTTATGTTACCTGTTACCTGCCAGTCTCTTCCCTTACTCTCTCTTTGCCTCTCTTAGCTTCTTTGCTCCTCCGAAGGTTCTACATTCAGCCTGGTTCTCACTTCTATTATTAACCTGACATCTAGCATATGCATTCTTTTTTCTGCTTCATCATACTCTCTTTCATCAACCCGGAAGCTCTGGCTTTGTTTGCCCTACCTTTCCCCTTCCTGAGCATGTAGCTCAACTGTACTCAAAATATCTCCTCTTTAAAAGACATCTCATTGTTCTGTTACAGTTTTGCCTGCCAATCTTTGATTCCAATTCATCTGAGACAAGTCTGTCCTCGTCCCACTATTGGTCTTCTTCCTATCTGGTGTTTTTACTTTAGATTGCTCTTTGTCCTTTGTTATGATACTATGATCACTGTTCCCTAAAAACTCTCTGAATGCCACTTCATTCACGTGGCCTACCTCAATCCAGAACAAGATCCAGCAATTCTTCCTTCTTAGTTGGGCTAGAAACTTACTGATATAGAAAATTTACCTGAATCACACTTCCTCCTCTCTGCCCTTTACACTATTACTATCCCAGTCAATATTAGGAACATTGAAGTCCATCATTTCCTGCAAATTTGGTCCTCCAAATCTTTTCCACTAGTTGGTGGCCTGTAGAATATCTCCATGAATGTGTTGGTACCTCTATTGTTTCTTAGCTCCAATTAAATAGATTCAGACTTTGAATCCTCCAGAGCATTCCCTCTCTGCAACAATCTTTTCCTTTAATTTACATTGTTGTGGTAATAATATTGGACTAGTAATCCCAGGAACCAAGCTAAGGCTTTGAGGACATGGGTCCAAATCCCATGAAGCAGCTGATGGAATTTAAATTTAATCAATAAATCTAAATTAAACGCTCGCTAGGATTTTTTGTCACAAAAAAACCTATCCAGTTAAAAAATAAGCCAGCCAGTTCAGTAATGTCCATCAGGGAAGGAAATCTGCTGTCCTTATCTGGTCTGACCTACATACAACTTCAGAAACACTCAACGGGATTGACTCTTAACTGCCCTCTGCAACAGCCTAACAAGCCACTCAGTTATACCAAACTACAACCGATGACTCAAAAAGGAATAAAACCGGACAGAACACCCGACACAAACTTTGGCACCAGAATCAACAACGGCACATCCTGACTAGTTGACCCTGCAAAGTCCTCCTTAAATTGGGAGCACTGTCCCACAAACTAGACTAGCAACAGTCTGACATTGTATGTAAGGTATGATTCAGTGACTATGTCCAAGATGCCTCCATCACCATCCCTCAGTATGTCTTGTCCCACCAGTTGACAGACCCAGCAGCTGTGACAGCACAGTGATTCACAGTTGGGAGAAAGTTGCCCTGGCAGCCTCCTGTATTTACTCCTCACCCCATGAAGTCTCATGGCATCAGATCAAATCTGGACAAGGAAGCCTCCCGCTAATTACCAGTTACCGCCCTCCCTCAGATGATGAATCAGTACTCCTCCATGTTGAACACCACTTGGAAGAAGCACGGAGGATAGCATGGCCACAGAATGTACTCTGACTGGGAGACTTCAATGACAAGCAGTGGCGCCGTTACTGACCAAGCTGACAGAGTCTTTGAGGACATACCAGCCAGATTGAGCCTGCAGTAGATCGTGAGGAAACCAACACGAGGGAAAAACTTAATGGCCTCACCCTCATCAAGCTTCCGATCACAGATTGTCTATGACAGCATTGGCAAGAATGACCACCACATAGTCCTTGTAGAGATTAAGTCCTGTCTTCACAATGAGGATACCATCCATCGTGTTGTGTGGCACTACCACCGTGGCTCAATGAATAGTGCAGGAGCAGCAACAGGCATACCTAAAAATAAGGTCTCAACTCGGTGAAGCTACAACACAGGTCTACTTGCATGCCAAACAGCAGAAGCCGCATGCGATAGACAGAGCTAAGCAATCCCACAATCAATGGATCAGATCTAAGCTCTGCAGTCCTGCTACATCCAATTGTGAATAGTGGTGGACAATTAAACAACTAATTGGAGGAGGCGGCTCCAGAAGTATCCTCATCCTGATACTTGTGGAGCCCAGAGGATCAGGGCAAAAGACAAAGCTGAAGTATTTGCAATCATTTTCAGCCAGAAGTGACAAATGGATGATCCATCTTGGCTTCCTCCTGAGGTCCCCAGCACCACAGATGCCAGCCTTCAGCCAACTTCATTCACTCCACACAATATCAAGAAACAGCTGAATGCACCAGATACAGCAAAGGTTATGGGCCAACAACCCAACAGTACTACTGAAGACTTGTGCTCCAGAACAAGTCTTGCTCCTAGCCAAGCTGTTCCAGTACAGCTATAACACTGGCATTGACCCAACAAAATGTGGAAAGTTGCCCAAATATATCCTGTTCACAATAACAGGACAAATCCAATCCAGCCAATTACTCTTGATCATTAGCAAAGTGATGGAAGGTGTTCTCAATAGTGCTATCAAGCAGCACTTGCACAGCAATAAACTGACTCACTGATGCCCAGTTTGGGTTCTGCAATGGCCACTTGGCTCCAGATTTTGGTATAAACATGGACAAAAGGCAGAACTCAAGGTGAATTGAGAGTAATTGCCGTTGACATCAAGGTAGCATTTGACCGAATATGGCGTCAAGAAGCCCTAGTAAAATTGAAGTCAATGGAAATCAGAGGAAGAGTTCTCCATTGGCTGCGGTTATACCCCGAACAAAGGAAGATGGTTGTGGTTGTTGGAGGCCAATCACCTCTGCCTAAGGACATCACTGCAGGAGTTCCTCAGATCGTGTCCTTAGCCCAAAAGTCTTCAGCTGCTTCATCAATGACCTTCCACACATCATAAGGTCAGAAGTGGG
This sequence comes from Carcharodon carcharias, assembly GCF_017639515.1. Taxonomy (NCBI): domain Eukaryota; kingdom Metazoa; phylum Chordata; class Chondrichthyes; order Lamniformes; family Lamnidae; genus Carcharodon; species Carcharodon carcharias. The sequence continues at coordinate 44,242,471 of NC_054470.1, forward strand.
GATGTTCGCTGATAAGTGCATGATGTTCAGCACCATTCGTGACTCCTCAGATGCTGAAGCAGTCCATGTCGATATGCAGCAAGACCTGGACAATATTCAGGCTTTGACCGCTAAGTGGAAAGTAACATTCACACCACTTGTGCTAGGCAATGACCATTTCCAACAAGACAGAAATTAATCATCTCCCCTTTACATTCAATGGCATCACCGACCATCACGAATCCCCCACCATAAATATCCTAGGGGGTTACCATTGACCAGAAAACTTAATAGGAGTAAGCATATAAACACTGTGGCTACAAGAGCAGGTCAGAGGCTGGGAATTCTGCAGTGAATAACTATCTCCTAACTCCCCAAAGCCCGTCCACCATCTACATAGCACAAATCAGAACTGCGATGGAATACTCTCCACTTGCCTGTGTGAGTGCAGCTCCAACAACACTCAATAAGCTTGACACCATCCAGGATAAAGCAGCCTGCTTGACTGGCACCCCATCTACCACCTTAAATATTTGTTCCCTCTACCTTTGCACAGTGGCAGCAGTGTGTACCACCTACAAGATGCACTGCAGCACATCACCAAGGCTTCTTTGACAGCACCTTCCAAATACTGGCCTTGACAGTGATGCTCACATCCCATGGAAGAATAAACAAAAAATACAGCCACCCCTCCTCCTTTCTTTCCTTCCCTATCTTTTCTAAATCCAAGAATATTTAGTACCCAGTCTGTTCCTTTTTGAGCCAGGTCTCTGTTCTCACCATAACATCATCTTGCCATATGGCTATTTCCACCTGCAGCTCACCAACCTTATTTATCACGTTTTGTGTGTTTATGTACATGCACTGTAAACCTAATTTAGACCTTATCGCTCTTTCACCACCTTATTTCTTACTGCACACCTTTCTAATACTGCATCCTCGTTCTCACATCCCTACAAACATAGTTAAACTCTCCCAAAAAAGCATCAGCAAATTGCCCCGCAAGGACATTGGTCCCAGTTATGTTTAGGTGCACATTGTCTGGCCTGTATAGGTCCCACATCCCTCAGAACAGGTTCCAGTGTCTCAGGAATGTAAAGTTCTCCCTCCTGCACTCTCTCTCCACCCATGCATTCATCTGCTCTATCTTCCTATTTCTATACTCACCAGTGCATGCCACCAGGAGTAATCAGGAGATTACTACCTCTGAGGTTGTGTTTGCTAGTCTTTTTTCTAGCCCACTGAACTCAGATCTCGACCCTCTTTCCATCTATGTTATTGGTAGCATTATGGACCCTTCACCTGGCTGTTCACTCTCCCCCGTTCAGAGGTCTCTCCTGCCATTCAGTAACATCCTTGCTCCTAGCGCCAGGGAGGCAACATGCCATCCTGGCTTCAGGTCTGTGGCCACACAATCATCTGTCTGTTCCCCCAACTACAGAATCCCCGATCATGACTGCTCTCCCAATTTTCTTCCTGCCCCCTTGTACAGCTGAGCCACCCATCATGCTGTATACTTGGCCCTGGCAGCACTGCTCAAAGGAGTCATCATTCTCAGCTGTATTCAGAACTAAGTACTCGCTGGAGAGCGAGAGGCACTCTGAAGACTCCTGCACGGCCTTCCTGGTTGGCCTTTTAAAAAAAATATATGTACAAAGTTGCCAGCTGACCATAAACATGCAAAGGCCTCCCCATCCCCACCACAGCAACGGCAACAGGTACAGAAAATGGCCATCAGGGTTATCAACTTTAAAATGTCAACCGGAAAGGAGATTTGATAAGGACTAGCACAAAATAACTACATGTGTACAGCAAAACAGACCATAACATGGGGGAAAGGGGAAGTGTTTGCGAAAGACAGAAAGCGGTCGAGAAGGAGAGACAGAAAAAATGGTCAAGAGGGAGGTAGAAAAAGTTCTGGTCACAACATGCTGAATCAGGAGCAGGGAGAGGCAAGAGCCCAATACACACAAATCTATTAGCAAAACCATCATTGCGTAATTAGTACAGGATATAACATGCTGAACTGTTGCTGGCAGTTGTCTGATCTTATCATTCTAAGCAAAAACCACTGCAGATGCTGAAATCAAAAATAGAACATTCTGGAAACACTCAGCAGGCCAGTCAGAATCTGTGGACAGAACAGACAAGTTAACTTTTCAGATGTGGACCCTTTGTTAAAACTGGAAAATATTACAGATGGGCAATATTTTAAAAAGAACAAGGGAGAAGGAGCTGTGAAACACAAAAAGAGACGGAATGCTTGAATGGAAAATGGGAGCTAGTTAAATGGCAGAAGCAATATTAACATGAATCAATAAATATTAAAGAAATATACTGACTGCATACCATACCTATTAAGGTGAGTACGAGCCTATTGGTGAAATATTAATTTTATTTGGTCCAGTCTTTGAAATTTGAACATTAGTTAAGGAAAAAATAAATAAAATGATATAAAGTGAACTTTACAACCTTCGAGTTATGCCAGCCAGTATAGTAATTTTCCTATTATTGTGGGAGGCTTGAAAGTTGTGGTGAACAGTGGAGAAAGGGCATTACACCTAATTAGGTTATTTAGTTAGAAGGATTAACACATCATGTGACAAAAGCAGAGAACAGGAAGCTTTTAGGATTGAGCAATTCTGATATCGGTGCTCAGTAATATGCCTATACACCAGTCAGAACTTATGCTGAACCTTAGGCCACAACTAGAGTATTACATCCAGTTCCAGTCACAACACTTTAGGAAGGATGTGAGGGTCCTTGAGAGGGTGTGGAGAAGATTACCAGGCTGGTTCCAAGGATGAGGGAATTTTGCTACAAAGTTATGTTGGAGAAGCTGTGAGTGTTCTTCCTGGAGCATAGGAGGTTGAGAGGAGGTTTGAAAGACGTGAACAAGATTATGACAGGTTTGGATAAAGTAAACAAACAAAAGCTGTTCCCATCAGCTGGTGGTAGAAGGTCTAGAGGACACAGGTTTACAGTTTTGGGCAACAGATGCAAAGCGGATGTGAGGAAGAACTTTTTTACGCAACAAGTGCTAATGACTGGAACTCACTACCTACGAAGGTGGTGGAAGCAGAGATGATCAATGATTTCAACAGGAAATTCCATGGGCACTTGAAGGAGTAAACTTGCAGGACTAAAGGGAGAGTGTGGGGGAACGAGACAGACTGGGTTGCTCTAGAGAGCCAGCATGGGCTTAATGGCCTCCTTCTAGCTCGTAATGACTCTAGGAACCGTATTTTCGCTACTGAAGCGGGTAGCTCAAATCGGGAAATTTTCTCCCCATCAACAGGAGCTATGGATTTACAAAGGATGAATGATTAATACTACTCTGAAGAAGTCGAAAAGATTGCAGGATTGACCTATTTAAACCCTTCCTCATAAGGAGTACCAAAGCATCAGCCTGAAAGAGATAGGCTAGCCTATCAGCAACAATCATATTTAATTATGTTTTAATGATCCTGCTCTGTTGCTGGGTTAATTTCCTGGAGAGCCCTCTCCAAGAGCACTGCAGGTGTACCTACATTACATGGACTGCGTGGGGTTTAAAATGGCAGTTCACCACTATCTTCTTGAGGGAAATTTGGGATGGGCAACCAATGCTAGTCCTCCCAGCAACACCCACCTCCATGAATGGAAAACTCCAAGTAATTTTTACCTTTGTTGCAGATGTGAAGCTAACAATTGTGGATTGTCTGCCCAGTATAGACTCCCCTCAAATTTCCTTCCCAATGGAGTCAATGGGGTGGGGTGGGGTAGGTGGAGAATTTGAGGCCAGTCCAGTATGTGGTTGTTTTCCCTCCATGCTGAAAGTGAAAATGACTCCTTTTGACTTCCAACAAATAGTTACACCAGAAACCTTAACTAGGCCCCGCACCACGCCATGTCTTTTCAGCATTTCTGCTTTCATTTCACATTTCAAATATTTTCAGTTTTTCTTTTACCATTACTGTCCCATCTCAACAGTATGAATTCTCCAGTTTTGCCTATTTATTATGCCACTTAGTGGCACGTAATGGCCAAATTTCTTTTACTGTGGACACAGATCCCCATCAGGAGTCAAATTGAGATTACTAAACTGATTTTGTTTAGAAATTTTCCAGCTGTCAGAAACATCACCAGTTTTCAATGGCTCCGTGTGGTTCCCAGAAACAACAGGCTGTGTGTGAAGTAACCTCACCACCTAATCCTCAAACAGATGCCCAAAGTTGGGATCCCCAAAAATCAAAAGTTACTATTTAAAAATTCTCCATCCTAAGGTCATCACTTTGGGAACACTTTTCCCTGAACATTAATGTAGTTTGCAAATGAGCCCTTGGGTTCTTTTAATATGAAACAACTGAATCCATAGATTTTATTACCAATTTCAAAGCTTCTCGCCTTTCAGGTAAGTAACAAGCCTGAATTCTTGCTTGGTTGCAGCATATCCAAAACACATTTTCAATAACAGTCTAACAAACGTCAAGTTGTTGTCAAGTACTCACAAGGAATTAGGCTAGTTTGGAGCCAAATGATGTCTGCTGTTCAATCATAGCCAAACCTCCTGTGAACAGTGAAGGTGTCACAATCAAGGTGCAGCTACCATCAGCTCAAATATAACATGTAGTTTATAACTTGCTGATCCACGCAAAAACAGCACACTAATAGCTTGTCTCCAATATGCACTTCTTTACAAAACACTTCACACATGACTGCCAAAACAGTAACTTTGCTAACTGATATTCTGCGGGCAGTAATTCTTCCTGTAAAACATTGGATTTCCCCCACCTCACGTTGAGTACTCTTACATTAGTTTTCTGGAAACTTCTTGCTTGAACCATTTCCTTGTGCCTGCTGAATAATTAGACAGGTTTAATCTTGGCCATCAGTCACACAAACAGCCATTTCCGGCTTTAATTAGGCTCTACCTCTCTTCATATGCACACATGGTCGTGATCAGCAGGGTAGGTGGCTTGCTTTTTTTATATATAAGACTGGGATTCTCCATCTGCTTGTTCCTCACAGTTGTTCCCCTTCACTTGGAAAAAATAAAGCAGATGGCAAACTGGGAAACCATCTTGTAAGCATTGATGGCCAAAGGCTGAAAATGGACTTTCTCTGAAAATGTTTAAGAACAATAGCTGACCAGCAGAAACTGCAATGACAAAGGAGGAACAACAACATTGGCCTCAACACTTACCAGGATTTTAATTATACCTCTGTTATTTTATTTCTAAATTGAACATAAGATAACCTTCTCAGCAAATGATTAAACCAATAATAAACTGCCCTTCTACAGCAGAATACTGACCTTGATAACAATCTTTGTTTACTTTCTTTAATCATATCCTTGATAGATTTATCAAGTTTTTCTCATCTAGAGCAGGTTTGATAGTCGGCGTAGACACACAGGCACTTGTGAATGAGTCCAAAAGTAGAGGTCATAATTTTTATCCTTTCATGGAATGTGGGCATCACTGGCATGATCAGCATTTGTTGCCCATCCCTAACTGCCTTGAACTGAGTGGCTTGCTGGGCCATTTCAGAGGGTCTGGAGTCACATGTCGGCCAGACTAGGTAAAGATGGCAGATCTCCTTCTCTGAAGGACATTAGACGATATTTGTCATCATCACCATTACTGAAACTAACTTTATATTCCAGGTTTATTAATTGAATTTAAATTCCACCAGCTGCCGTGATGGGGTTTGAACACATGTCCACAGACTCGAAACGTTAACTGTATCCCTCTCCGCAGATGCTGTCAGACCTGCTGAGTTTTTCTAGGTATTTTTGTCTTTGTTCTAGATTTCTAGCATCTGCAGTATTTTGCTTTTATCCCCAAACAATTAACCTGGACCTCTAGATTACTAGTTTTGTGACATCACCACTACACCACAACCTTCTCTATAAACACAAGATAGTCACTAATTAATCTAATAAGGAATTCAAGAGAAACGTCTTTACACAGGGGTTGGTTGGAATGTGAAACTCGTTAACACAAAGAGTAGTTAAAGTGAATAGCGTAAGTGCATTTAAGGGGAAGTTAGATAAGCACATCAGGGAGAAAGGAATAGAGGGATACACTGATAAAGATTAAGAAGGGTACCAAGAGGTTCATATGGAGCATAAACGCTAACATAGGCCAGTTGGGCCAAACAGCCTAGTTCAGTGCCATGGATTCCATATTACCCATGTGTCTCACTCTGAAAAATGTACACAGCTCAGTACTGAAGTGTTTTTTTAACCAGTCTCATTCTATTTGAAGATGCATCTCAGTACAAATAATTCTGAGGAGATTTGATTGAGGTATTCAAAATCACGAGGGACCTGGACATAGTAGAGGGGGAACCTGTTCCTACTGGTGGAAGGATCGAAAACCAGAGGGCACAGATTTAAGGTAATTGGTAAAAGAAGCAAAACTGAGATGAGTAAAAACATTTTCACACAGTGAGTTGTTAGAGTCTTGGATACACTGCCTGAGAGTGTGGTGGAGGCAGGTTGAATAGAGGGAATTAGATGATTATTTGAAAAGAAACAATGTGCAGGGTTATGGGGAGAAGGCAGGAAAATGGCACTAGATGAAATGCGCATTCTGACAGCTGGTGCAGACACGATGGGCCAAATGGCCTCCTTCTGCACTGTAAGAATTCTGTGATTCTCCAATGCTGGTAACGTTGTACGTTACCAATACCTCAAACACAACATTTAGGCTTTTGGCTTCTTCATTAACACAACAACATCATTTAAATTACCTTTCTCAATTTATGCTTAAGATGTTTCCCAAAAACATTCTAATAGAGAATCAACTGTATAAGACAAATAGTTTTAAAAATGGCAGATTGCCTAGATGGCTCAGTAATATTACTGCACTACCGGTATGCTGCTCAACCATACAGACCAGAAAGATGAAAGCAAAATACTGTAGATGCTGGAAATCTGAAGTAAAAACAGAAAATGCTGGAAAAACTCAGAAGGTCTGGCATCATCGGTGGAGAGAGAAACAGGTTAACGTTTCAAGTCCATACAACTCTTATTATGAAGTTGCAACATTGGAGGCATGCATAGAATCAGAAAGGAAGGAGGGGAATGCGTGCTATCACCTTCCTGACACCATGGGATTCTCTCAGCAGCAGGGAAAGTGTTCCTGCCCAGATGCCATTTCAGGCCTTTATGTGGCTACTTAAGAGTCTTTTCCCCCTGCCACTGTCATACTACCAGCAACAGAGGGCCCTCCTTCACTTGGGAAGAGCATCCAGTAAAACCTAGGGGCCTCCTGAGGGTTCGGGGGTGGGCAGAGAAGGGTCCTTCTGATTGAGCACCCTGTGGCCCACTTTTATAAAGTGATCTGTTATTGTTTATTCTTTAAACAAAAAAAAGACATAACTTAGGAAAAATTTACAGGGCTATGGGAAAGAGCAGTGGCCTTGACTTAGTTAGTACCTCCCTCAAAAAGCCAGCACAAGCACAATGGGCAGAACAACCTCATTCTGTGTTGCGAGATCTTATGGCAACCCCAGGATATTAGATATATTCGATATTTAATTCAACAGAAATAAAAAGACTAAGCAAGGAATGGAAACAAGGTGTGTTTTAGGAATTTCCTGTGTTCCTATGTAATTAGGAAAATCTCCAAAATCGGTATGATAACATTCAGCTTTATCTTCCATTATCTCAGAACACTTTGTTTCATCTGCTGATTTATATCTATTGTTAATCCTTTTTGGCATGAAACAGCCACAATTTTCATTAATGTCAACATTTCCCTCTTTGACATCCTGCAACTTAAAAAGGATTAATCGGGTTAAAACAAAAAAACAAAAGATATGATTTGCTTGATTTCCAGTATTTACTGTAAATCCCCAGTTTTTTTTTGGAAGGGGGGGTGGAAGTATGTTCAGTTTACTGTAAACTGAACTTGCTTCTATTTCCATTTTACAGAATGCTTTTGTCCAACGTCATGACCTGACACAAGAATGAAACATTGGTGTGTTCACCCGGTTACTAATTAACTGGCTGCAATTAAGAATCTGGGAAGAATGTCCTCTGCAGTTACTGTCGCCGAGTGAAAATAAATGTGACATCACAGGAAAACCCTAAGTTCATTGGTTGGTGAGTATCGGCTAGTTTGAACTACCTAATCTAAATTGATTTCAGGTTAAAGGTGACTACTGGGGCCCAGAATCAGAGGTCTAACACTTCAGCTTCAATTCATCAGAGAGAGCGAGTTCCAATTGATTTTAAAAAGTGTATTTTGAATCTCTATTCTAACTTGCTTTTAGATTAAAGGTAAATTGGAGAAATATATTACAGATTGATAAACTAAAGACCAGTAGGAAATTTAAAAACAAATTGAAAAACTAATTAAATAAAATAGAGATGCAGGGCCAGACGATGTGTTGCAGCTGCATGATGTGGGAGCTGGTGGACCCCATTGTGGTTCCTAGTGACCACATCTGTAGCAAATGTTGGTTGCTCGAGGAACTCCAGCTCAGAGTTGATGAGCTGGAATCTGAGCTTCGGACACTGCGACACATCAGGCAGGGGGAGAGTTACCTGGACACTGTGTTTCAGGAGACAGTCACACCCCTTAGATTAACTACCTTAAATTCAGCCAGTGGTCAGGGACAGGAGGGTATGACTATGAGTGAGGCAGGTAGAGGGATCCAGGAAGTAGTGCTGCAGGAGCCTCAGCCCTTGACCTTATCCAACAGGTTCGAGATTCTTGTTCCGTGTGGACGAGAGCGGGAACTGTAGGGAGGACGAGCAAACTGACCATAGCCATTCAAGTGGGGGGAGAAATGAGAAATGTAGTTGTAATCGGGGATAGTATAGTTAGGGGAATAGATACTGTTCTCTGTAGCCAGGATCGAGAGTTCCGAAGGCTGTGTTGCCTACCTGGTGCCAGGGTTAATGATATCTCATCTGAGCTGCAGAGGAACTTGGAGTTGATGGGGAAAGATCCAGCTGTTGTGGTCCACGTAGGTACCAACGATATAGGTAGAACGAGGAAAAAGGTTCTGCTGAGGGAATATGAGCAACTAGGGGCTAAATTAAAAAACAGAACCAAAAAAGTAATAATCTCCGGATTACTACCTGAGCCATGAGCTAATTGGCATAGGGTCAATAAGATTAAAGAGGTAAATGCGTGGCTCAAAGATTGATGTGGGAGAAATGGGTTCGAATTCATGGGACATTGGCACCAGTATTGGGGAAGGAGGAAGCTATTCCATTCGGACGGGCTCCACTTGAATCATGGTGGGACCAGTGTCCTGGCAAATCGCATAACTAGGGTTGTTGATAGGGCTTTAAACGAAATTGTGGGGGGGAAGGTTCAGTTGCATGGAAATATACAAATATCAAAGTTTAAGGAGAGGGTAGGTTAATGACAAAGCTGATTGTTACCAAAAAGTGAAAGGAAGGGACAGAGTGTGTGAATGCTATATTGCACCAAACAATCATATAAGAGTAGGGAAAATTGACAATAGGGCAAACTTAAAGGCTTTGTATCAGAATGCACGTAGCATTCGGAATAAAACTAACGAGTTAACAGCGCAAACAGAGATAAATAGGTATGATTTGGTGGCGATTACTGAGACAAGGTTACAGGGAGAACAGGTTTGGGTGTTGAATATCCAAGGCCACTCAGTGTTTCGGAAGGATAGGCAGGAAGGAAAAGGAGGTGGTGTAGTTTTGTTAGTAAAGGAAGAGATCAGTGCTATAGTGAGGAATGATATAGGCACTGAAGAGCAAGACGTAGAGTCAGTCTGGGTAGAAATAAGAAATAGCAAGGGAAAAAAGTCTCTGGTGGGAGTTATCTATAGGTCCCCAAACAGTAGTTCAGCAGTAGGGTACAGTATAAACCAGGAAATACTGGGAGCATGTAAGAAAGGCACGGCAATAATCATGGGTGATTTTAATATGCATATAGACTGGACTAATCAAATTGGCAAGGGTAGCCTCAAGGGAGAGTTCATAGAGTGTAGTAGAGATTGTTTCTTGGAGCAATATGTTGTGGAACCAACCAGGCAGCAGGCTATTCTGGATTTGGTTTTATGTAATGAGATGGGATTAATTAATGCTCTCATAGTAAAAGATCCTCCAGGGAAGAGTGATCATAGCTTGATAGAATTTCAAGTTCAGTTTGAGAGCGAGAAACTTGAGTCCCACACTAGTGTTCTGGAGTTAAACAAAGGTAACTACATAGGCATGAGGGCAGATTTGGCCCTAGTGGACTGGGCAGGAAGACTACAAGGTAGGAAAGTTGATGAATAGTGGCAGATATTTAAGGAGATATTCAATTCCTCCCAAGTAAAATATATCCCAATGAGGAAGAAAGATGGTAAGAGGAGGGAAAAGCATCCATGGCTAAGCAAGGAAGTTAAAGATAACTTAAAGGCAAAAACTAAGGCATACGAAATTGCAAAGGTCAGTGGCAGGCTGGAAGATTGGGAAACTTTTAAAGATCAACAAAGGGTTACTAAAAAATAATAAAAAGAGCAAAGATAAATTAAGAAAGAAAACTAGCGCAAAATGTAAAAACTGATAGCAAAAGCTTCTACAAGTATATAAAAGGAGAGAGAGTAGCCACAGTGAATGTTGGTCCCTTGGAGGATGAGACTGGCGAGTTAATCGTGGGGAATGCAGAAATGGCAGAGAAACTTAATCAATATTTTGCCTCAATTTTCACAGTGGAGGACACTAGTATCACCCCAATAGAACAGGTAGTGCAGAGGGTATAGAGAAGGAGGAACTTAGAACAATGACCTTCACTAGAGAAAAAGTACTGAGCAAACTATCGGGATTAAAGGGTGACAAGTCCCCAGGACCTGATGGCCTTCATCCCAGGGTCTTAAAGGAAATGGCAGTGGACATAGTGGATGCATTGGCTATAATATTCCAAAATTCCCTGGATTCTGGAAAGGCTCCAGTGGATTGGAAAAATGCTAATATAAACACCCTTATTCAAAAAGGGAGGGAGACAGAAAGTAGGAAACTATAGACCAGTTAGTTTAATGTCTGTCGTTGAGAAATTGTTGGAATCCATTATTAAGGAAGTGGCAATGGGGCATTTGGAAAGTCAAAATGCAGTCAAGCAGTTAGCATGGTTTTATGAAGAGTAAATCATGTTTCACTAATTTGCAAGAGTTCTTTGAAGATGTGACAAGCAAAGTAGATAATGGGGATCCTGTAGATGTAGTATATCTGGACTTCCAGAAGGCCTTTGGTAAGGTGCCGCACAAAATATTAATACACAAGATGAGATCACACAGAGTTAGGAATAATATATTAGCTTGGATAGAGGATTGGTTAACCAACAGAAAGCAGAAAGTCGGGATAAATGGGTCTTTTTCTGGATGGCAAGCTGTAACTAATGGGGTGCCACAGGGTTCGGTCCTTGGGCCTCAACTATTTACAATCTATATTAATGACTTGGATTCAGGGATAGAAGGTATTATAGCTAAATTTGCAGATGACACCAAAATAGGTGGAAAAGTAAGTTGCAACAAAGAAATAAGAAATTTACAAATGGATATGGACAGGTTAGATGTTTGGCAGATGGGGTTTAACGTGGATAAATGTGAGGTTATCCATTTTGGCTGGAAGAATAAAAAGGCGACTTATTATTTAAATGGAGAGAAACTTCAGAATTCTTCAGTGCAGAGGATCTGGGTGTCCTTGTACATGAATCGCTGAAAGCTAGTATGCAGGTACAGCAGGTAATAAGGAAGGCAAATGGAATTTTGGCATTTATTGCTAAAGGAATAGAGTGTAAAAATAGGGAAGTGTTGTTGCACAAGGCATTGGTGAGACCGCACCTGGAGTACTGTGCACAGTTTTGGTCCCCTTACTTGAGGAAGGATGTAGTTGCATTGGAGGCGGTTCAGAGGAGGTTCACTAGATTGATTCCAGAGATGCGGGGCTTGACTTATAAGGACAGATTAAGTTGTTTAAGCCTATACTTGCTAGAGTTTAGAAGGATGAGAGGAGATCTAATTGAGGTATATAAGATGCTATGGGGAGAGACTAAGTAGACATGGAGCGGATGTTTCCCCTTGTGGGGCATTCTAGAACAAGGGGCCATAGTTTTAGGCTAAGGGGTGGTAGATTTAAATCAGAGATGAGGAGGAATTACTTTTCTCAAAAGGGTCGTGAATCTGTGGAATTCACTACCTCAGAGCGCAATGGATGCCGGGACACTGACTAAATTTTAGGAGGCGTAGAGAGATTTTTAATTAGTAACGGGTTGAAAGGTTCTGGGGAGAGGGGGGGAAATTGGAGTTGAGGCCGAAATGAGATCAACCATGATCGTATTGAATGGCGGGGCAGGCTCAAGGGGCTGAATTGCCTACTCCTGCTCTTAGTTCTTATGTTCTAAGATAACCTCAGTTCGTCTACAATTTCATTCAGTCCGAACCCTTGTAAAAAAGTGAATGCAATAGCACGTCACAGTTCATTTAAGCCCATCATGAGTTTTCTCTGCATCAGTTGTGGAACATGCAGATCTCACTAATATTTACGCAAGAAATATTTCACAGATGATTGAGGATAATCTTCACTCCTTATGATATGCTTCAGCTGTGAATGTGAATCAGTTTGGAACTTACAGCTGTTTGGGATCATAATGTACCATCTGAAAGGTGAGAATTTATTCTTGGATGTTAGCTCTGACCAAAATACTCCAGCTCCGAATTTTAATCCAGTGCATTCCTATTTAGGATGCACAACTGAATTTAGTACTAAATACAAGCCAGTAATACACTGTCATTTGCCCAGGTTCAATTTCTCTGTTAGATGATATTAAAGCATCAGCACAAGTTAGAGCACTATAATAATGCAGCTATACTGAGTGGAGAGAATTGAGGTCATGCATGTGACTCTCCAATAGGGTTGCCAACTGTGATTAAGTGTATTCTTGAAGATTTCATCACACATCTTGCCCCACCTACCACCTGCACCCGGCTTCAGCCATTAGTCAGCCAACACATTCATCCTTGTGACGTACTGCCTTTCTACACTAATTTGAAAGCAAAAATATTCATTACCCAATTTGATTATTCTTGACTGTCAGCAAAACAACTTTTTTCTCTGGTTCAATATGTTTATATTTGCTAACAAGAAATGTTCAAAGAAAATGACAAAAAAAAAATCTTATTTGTTGTCCTAATGATTTTTCTCCAGAGTTTCACACAGCAGAGTCCTGGAGATTAACCTTCAATTCCTGGAGATTCCAGGCCAGTCCTGGAGGGTTGGCAACCTTACTCTCCAATTATTGAGTTACCCAACTTCAACCATGTTGCTATAGGGCATGGGGTGGATACTGAGCCTGTTCAGGGACGAGGGAAACTTGGAGGATATCAGATGGATTTTGACTTTTGGGCTGCTAACTGCCTGCCTGTTTCAGTGGCAAAAGGGTTGGAGCAATTTTGAGGTCTGGGTTTCATTTAAGTGGGAATGGTGAGCTGTGGGCTCAAAACAGCTGTCCTGGTGCAAGCCACTGGAAGGAGGATGATGTTAGGCTGGCAATGGCCCGGAGTATTTTTGAGGAGCCATGAGACATAACATTAAAAAACTTCTGAAACAGCCAACAGCAATTACCTTTAACCATGCTCCATCCATATATCCCTTAAAATTGCAAAATGGTCCTAACTATGTCATTCATAGGACATCTTCTGCATAAGCAAGAAGCCTCCTGCCTTATACATGCAGACAATTTGGTCACACAAGGGAAGGCATTTTAAATGGCAGTAAACAGAATGTCAGCATTAATAGGCGATAAGTCTACTGACGCCATTTCGAGGCCTTATAACACTGATTTCAGCTAGCTAAAAGTCACCCTGTCCGTGGGAGGTGGGGGGGAGAATTTTGGCAATAGCATGCCGTTCTCGATGGCTTAACTCAAAGTGGGTGACACTTCCACTCTCTTGCTTTTTCCCACATGATTACAGTTAAAATTTAAAGTGCCAATGCTGTGCATGGGAGACACGTGTGATCACATGTCGGGGGAAGCTTTTCTGTGGTGAAACCCGCCATCAGCTGACAATGCAGCAGGTACAGGCGGCCTATAGAAGGGCCTCCTGGACAAACAGGGAGGCTCCAAATTACCGCCAAAACTTTCTTGCCCAACTTCCATTGCTATAAAACTTATTGAGAACACAGAGTTGGCACGGGTGCTTTTCAAAATTAAATTTCACTTGTAAATATTTCACATTATATTGATGTCACGTTTTTCCAATATGCATCACTGTTATTTGTTGAGATAGCTTAGCCAGAGAGCTAAATGGCACACCTCATGGCTAGTATGCACTGACTGTTACAGGGGAGTTAGGGATATTTCCTTTATTGTGTAAGAAAGGATGATGTGTTTTTGCATTCACTCTTTATTGAATGTTCATATTAGTGTCCAATGTTGTACTTGCCAATCTGTGGACATGTCTGGACTTGCATGTCTTTCCTTACTATTCATTGTAAAGAACATTGTCCGAGATCACTCTTAGTGGGATAAATGAAACATTGTAGAAGATCTCAAAGCCCTGTGAGGACTCTGCCAGCCAACACCCTAAGATAGACACACATTTGGACAGTACTGACACCACCCTTTAGGCCCTTCATTTCTTTTTTTATCTTGACCCACCATCACCCCTCCCCCCACCATACCCAGGATGCCAGGCCTTTACCATTTCACTCCTCCCCCCCAACCCCACCCTCTGTCCTCCCCAAATCCCTCTTCCGCTCCTCTCCATGACTCCAATTGCACTCCACACCAATCCTCCCCCCCACCCCACCCCCCAACTGACTCGCCCTTGCAGGTCCCAAGCCTCCATGCAAGCTGACAATCTCCTGCTCCCCTCCCTTGTGCCGTAGAGCTAAACAAAGAAAATTGCTGACCTTACACACAGCTGCACAAAGCCTACCACTGCGTGCCACCTTTAAACAAACGTGAACGAGATTCTCGCTGACTTTAGCTTGAAGGTAGGATGTAATTTTAAAAAGTTTTGACGCTGATGAGTATTCATGGAATGCAAGTGCATTATAAGTGTGAACCCACCACGAGGCTCAACATGCCACTGACTTAATCTCTGTATCTCAACCCATCATCAGGAAATCAAAATTTCACATCCCTCCTAATTAAGCCAACATGCACACATGTTTCCTGCTCTTGCAGGCTCCTTAAAATCCACCCCTATAATTCTAGGTCACTCTCATGCAAATCCCACCAACAAGTTTCACGGCATCACTGCAAGACGCCTACTGCCATCTTCACAGTGTTTATAAGAGAGAACGTTGGGAAAGGAGAGAAGAAAATAACTCAAAAGAAAATGAAATCTAAATGAGCATAATTAACATTAGTCTAGAAATTCTTAGTTAAAATTTGATATTTTTTTGAAAACTTCAGCAATAGAAAAGAAGATTTACATTTACATAGTGCTTTTCACGGCCACCGTATGTCCCAGAACGCCTTACAGCCACTGAAGTACTTTTGAAATTTAATCACTGTTGTTATGCGGAAAATGCAGCATTCAATTTGCGCACAACTCCCACAAACACCAATGTGTCAATGACTAGATAATCTGTTTTTGTGATTTTTTCCCCCCACTTTTTCTAGCTTTTACTTTAACATTAAACAGATTCCACGTAAGCTGAATATGAATTAACAGGCAAATTATGGTCGGTATGAACTATAAATCACACATGGAAGAGCAGATACAACAAAGACTATCTGATGGAGGGATAAATATTAACCAACACACAGGGACTGATTCTTGTGCTCTTCTTCGAAATAGTGCCAAGGATCTTTTACATCCTGCTGAGCAGGCAGATGGGTCCTCAATTTAACGCCTTATCCGAAAGACAGCACCTCCAACAGTACAGCACCCCCTCAGTACTGCACTAAAGCGTCAGCATTGATTTTTATGCTCAAGCTCTGAACTGGAAATTGAACCTAGAAGCGTGAGATTCAGAGCTGACAGTGCTACTTACAGCTGGCAGGTGACAAGAGATGGAATACTTATTGGATATGCTCCATTTTTCAGGTTGTTTCCGTAAAACTTTGTACCTATTGTTTAGCATTTCTGGATCTGGTATTTTGTTAAAATCTTCACGAATTTGATACTAAAATGTCATTTTATTAAGCACAAACAAGTAATTGGCCCTAGAGAAATTTAAAGAAATGTCATTTGTAATTCTAGACAGCAACTCTAAGCCACTTTATCCTCCATAAACTATCAGTACTTAATAATCATGTCATGGCACACATACACCCTAAAGAATGAACAGAACTGATTGTATTGTAGCCAAATTTGCTGATGATACAAAGATAGGTAGTAAAGCAGGTTATGAGGAGGATACTAAGAATCTGCAAAAGAGATATAGATAGGTTAGGCGAGTGGGCAAAACATTGGTAAATGAAGTATAATGTGGAAAATAGGCAGTTATCCATTTTGGTAGAAAGAAAAGAAAAACAGAATATTATTTAAATGGAGAGACACTACAGAATGCTGCAGTACAGAAAGATCCGAGTGCCCTTGCATATGAATCACAAAATGTCAGCATGCAGATACAGCAAATAATTAGGAAGACAAATTAAATGTTGATCTTTATTGCAAGGGAGGTAGAGTATAAAATTAGGGAATTCTTGCTACAGTTGTACAGGGCATGGGTGAGACGCACTTGGAGTGGTCTATACAGTTTTGGTTTTCTTACTTAAGGTGGGTGTACTTGCATTGGAAGCAGTTCAGAGAAGGTTCACTAAGCTGATATCTGAAATGAAAGGATTGTCTTATGAGGAAACATTGAGCAGATTAGATCTACATATAATGGAGTTTAGGTGATCTTATTGAAACACATAAGATCTTGAGGGGGCTTGACAGGGTAGATGCTTAAGAGTGTGTTTCCTCTCATGGGGGAATCTAGAACTAGGGGACACAGTTTAAAAATAAGGGTTCTCCCATTTAGGATGGTGATGAGGAAGAATGTCGTCTGCGGCTTTTAGTCTTTGGAATTTTCTTTGCCAGCGAGCAGTGAAGGCTGGGTCATTGAATATGTTCAAGGCTGAACTGGACAGATTTTTGATTGTCAAAGGAGTCCAGGGTTGTGGGGACAAGCAGGACAATGGTGTTAAGGCATAATCAGATCAGCCATGATCTTATTGAATGACTGAGTAAGCTCAATGAACCAAATGGTCCATTCCTGCCTCTATTTCTTCTGATCTTATCTTAACTTTAAATGGTAAACCATTCATCTTCAGCTGGCCTTTTCGCTTTGTTTCTGTTCTCTCTAATGATCATGGGGGGTCACATAAAGTCTGAGGCATTAAAATGGGGTCACACCAGGAACAAGTTTGGGAAGCACTGCTCCAATCTAATTTAAAGCTCTGTCCAAAGAGATCACGGTGTCCCTGAATCAACATCAAAGTTGAAGGGAAGATCTTGTCTGTGCATACATAATTGTGGAGAAGCAACAAACACAGATGTGCAGATGTTTGTGAATATGGCCAAAAGGTTGGTCCAACCATGCCAGCTTCACTGATATCACTGCCTAGAACTTATATTGGGTCAGCATTATGAGAATTAAAATGTTACCTTTATGCTGAATAAACACAACCTTAGCACGGAATCATCCCAGATTTGAGCTAAGTGAGGTAGCGGGCGTGAAAAAAGACATTTTACCTGCTGGCCACAATAGTGGGATTTTGCGCCGTACTGTCCCTTTCCCAGTGCGCCCTGCCTCATTAATAACGCATTCGTGGGAAGCACCCCAAATTGCTAGCAGGCAGGCTCAGATTTGCCCGCCATGCCGTGACCTCAGTGTTTCCTTGCTCCAGGCGCCATATTTAAAGCACATCAGAGCGCAGCCAGGACCAGGACTGCTCCAGGCAACAGATGGCTCCAAAAGCAAAGAAGAGGGCAGCCCCCAAATTTAGTCACGTCTCTCTGAGTAGCGGTCAGTGCCACCGGGGTGCAGAGGAGGTCAGCCACCTAGTGCAGGAAGAGGATGAATACTCTCATCCGTTCCGCTAGGGTAAGTCAACCACCTCATCACTCTCAACTCACACATTCACAAATATATCACACATCCACAGGGATGATCTCACACCTCAAGGGACAACACCACTAACTCTCACACACACCCTCACATCTCCATCTAGCTCATATCCACTAAAGCTCACGTCCTCATCCTGTCCATGGTTCCACTCACCACACAAACATTCCACACAGTGCCATGTGTCCTGCTCACACTCTCTCCATCTGTTTTCAAGCAGGAGAAGCTGGCTCACAGCAGCAGGGAGAGGTCCCTGACCGGGGGAGGAGTGGCCCACATTAGGCCCCTCACTCACTTTGAGGAGTGTACCATCGCGCTGACTGGCGAGCACAAGGACTGTACCTGCGGCGATGGTGAGGTCAGCAGCGAACACCCTCATAAGCATCCTGCACATCATCTCTCTCTTAACGCAAATGTGAGCGCTCCCTCTCCTGCTTTGGACTCTGCTGCCATGCACTAATTACCTCTACTTTGGTTCACAGGGAGCTCTGCCAAGAGACCGACACCCTCAGCCAGCCATTCCCTCAGCTCCATCCAGATCCTCACTTCCAGTAAAGAGGACACTTCCTCCATTGGAGAGCTGGAAATAAGCAGCCTGGAGGACCCATCACAGCCCTTACCCACACCCCCCACCAGCGCAGAGACACACACCTCGGTGGGACCTAGATCTAGAGCAGGTTCAGGTTCACAATCTGGTGGTCAACACATGGACCCGTGTCCACAGCAGGAGGAGGCAGGTTCAGCCGAGCTCCCACGCACCCGGAGGACTACTGGGGAAGAGGCATCTGTGAGATCCGAGTCAGATTATAAACCTCTGGATTTGGCCTTCCAACTCATCGAGGAGAGTCAACAGAAGGTGGGGGAACATCATGCAGAGCTGTTGGAAGCCCTCAGCAGGGTGGCACACAAGTTGGAGGAGCGCGTCCACCTGCTCTCTGATGAAGTGGTGCCCACATGTGCATACGTGGAGGTCTCAATGGGAAGGATGGCGGACACCATGGAAACCCTGGTCCAGCAGAATATGGAGATACACACAGACCTGCACTCCATCGTGGGAGCCATGGCTGAGTTCCTGCAATGGCAACACGAGGGGGAAACGGGGCACCTCAATGTCCCTCCAGGTGTTCCTTCCTCCCAATGAGTCAGACGGGCCCCTTGGGCACCCAAAGAGAAAAGAGGTAGCTGGATACTCCTGGGTCATCCACTCAGGAATCTCAGCGCTGTCCACTCCCTCCGACTCCCCTTTACCAATGATTGCCCCGCCCTCCTCCTCCCCCCTCCTCTCCCAAACTTGTCCTCTGTCACCATTGAGGCAGCAGCTAGCCCACAGGAGGACAGCTAAAGAAAGCTGGAGCCCTCAAGGCCTCAACTCTCCATAGGATGCATGTCAAAGTCATCGGAGGCAACAATCATTGCTCAGCTGTCTCCACCCCTGCTGCGGTTGTCAGGGCAGCACCTAGACGAAATGGTAGGCCTAGAAAGTTTCAGGATTTCTGATCAAAAGTGGTTGCACAGGTGAACACATTTTATTACTTTATAATCTGAAAATATATTCACTTTCATTGAATAATGTGTAATGTTGTCTTTCTGCTTCATTGACAGGCTTAGTGAGTCCTCTCACTGCATCCCCCTACTAACAGTTCAGCTGCACACGGCTGGACCATGAGTGATTCTGGAGGGAGAAGTGTGTGTGTGTGTGGCAGGGCCTTTCGGAGCCATATGCAAGCACTCTCCCATGCACGCAAAGCCTTCATCCATGACACTCGCCTTACTGTCCTGAACATTTTCAGTGCTGCCTGTTGGGGTTGTCTTTCAGTTGTCCATCTGAGCTCACCTGCATCGCCGCCCACCCACTGACTGCACTCCCATGCAGCACCTGTGCCCATCCAACATGAGGCTCCGCTTGCTTCAATTTCTGTGAAATGGTAGTTGTCAAGTTTATCGTTAGCTCCTCTGTCCTTTCCCCTCCCCTTGTCACCCATGTCCTTTAACCCATCACTGTGGACCTCCCTGGCATCACCTTCCAACTCCCCACCATCATCTACCAACCAGAACACTTTTCTTTCCAAGATGTCCAGGTGAACGTGCACATTCACTACCTTCCTGAAAATCCCATCCCGACCCACACTGAACTCCCTGACCTCCTCCTTCCCACCCCCAGGGTGTCTGCCTCTGAGTCCTCACCAACCACCCTTGCTGTCCCTTCTTCTGTTACCGATGTACTCTCACCCTCCCACCCTACCGGCTCCCTCTGCCCCTCTGTCACCATTCCCTTCTAGCACGCCCACCTTCATTGATGCCACAGATCTCTCCCTTGCGCGTTCACATAGACATCCTTCCTCCACCTTCACTTCCTCGTTCCCCTGAACATCATCCCCTCTCTGAACTCCCCTGCTCCCCACCTCCCCGCAATTCTCCTCCCACCCACCCACTCCCGCCACCTTCCCCTCTCCAAACTCCCTCCACCTTCCGCTCTCTGAACTTCCTTCTCCCCTTACACCAGACACCTTCCCCCTTCCAAACTTCCCCCTTTACACCTACCTCCCCACTTGCAGCATTCTCCCTCGTTCCACCCTCCTCCCCCCGTACACTAGCCTAACCCCTCCCAACCTCACCACCCCCAATGCCTTCGTCTCCCCACCTCATCCCTGTGGTACACCTTCCTCGCCCACTCACAACTAGACCTCCCCCCCCCCCCCATTCCCTTCGCCAATCATCCATATCAGCCAATGGCCAAGACGGTGATGTTCCAAAGTAGGCCCGAAGCATTAACTGAGACCTCCAACCTTCCAAGAGCTGCTTTGTGTGAGCCATGTCCACGAGGATCCATTCAGCAGGCGATGCACGTGTTCCCCCAGGGTCCGGGAGTTGTAGGGTTCCAGCATCATCTTCTCCTCGATGTCCGCGATGTGAGCAAGGCCCTAACAGTAAGTCCCAACTCTGTACATCACACGTGTCCAGACATGTTCTGGGCTGGTGTGTTTTCCCGCTGGCATAATGGTAAATCTGGCATGGGGGACGATTCCGGTCGCCCTTACATTGCATCCCATTAGCGGGATGCAAATAGCGTTCACGCCAGCCCCCAGCGGGTTTGGTGTTCTGCCATAGCTGGCACCATTGGCTGATCCAGCTGTGATTTCACAACAGCATGAAACCAATTTCTGGCCCTCGTGCCAAATTGCTCCCCCCCATGGCGTCCGCCACCAACGGGACCAATAATTCCGCCCTTAGAAGATAACACCACGAGAAAACAGATCATTTCCAATATTAGTTTACCTTTGCAGACCGCATTCAGCCAGAGATAAATACTCTCAGGTTCACAAGAATCAGACAAAATCTGATACTGAGCCAAAGAAGAAATCAAACATTAGGATAAGTCAAAAGCTTGGTCAACGAGTTAGATTTTTAAGGAGCAAAGTCACAGAAAAAAGACAAGTAGGGAAGCAAAGAGGCTTAAGGAGGGAATTCCAGACCTTAGGTAGACAACAGAAGACCTGACCACAATGGTGAAGGAAGCGAAATGGGAAATGCACAAAAGGCCAGAGTTGGAGGAATGCTGTTCTTGAAATGAAATGGAAGAAATTTGAGAGGTAGGGAGGGGAAAAACCCTGGAGGGATTTGAACGTGAGGATGAAATTTTTAAACCTAATGACTGGGGGCCAATGTAGATCAGCGAACACAGTGGTGATGAGTGAACTGTACTTGACAAGAGTTACAATAGGGAGACTATTGGATGAGATTATGTTTCTGTAGGGTGCAAGATGGGAACCTGGCCAAGAGATTAATAGAATGGTTGAGCCTATAGGTAATAAAGGCACAAGCGAGGGTTTCAGCAGCTGTTAAACTAAAGTAGGGTCAGAGACAGGCAATGTTTTGGAGGTGGAAAGAGGCTGTCCCTCTGATGGAGAGGATATAGGGTCAGATGCAGGGTCAAATGCCTCAGACAGTGGTTAGGGATCGGAATAGTATCAGAGGGTAGGGGATGGAGTCTGTGGTGGACAAAGACTAAGTTTACTTGAAGGAAATTTTCAATTAATCCAAAACTGAATATCAGACAAGCAGTCTGATAACTCAGACAGTGGAGGGGTCAAGAATGGTGGCAGTGAGGTAGAACTGAAAGCCAACCCCAGTGATAAATCAATCAGAACAGACTATGGGTGTGTAATAACGAAGACTAATTTGTGCATGGATCATTTTTAACTGTTTAAACTCCATATTAATTGGAAAACAACTCAACCTTGCTGGACACCATTAATGACTTGTGGCTATAATTGAAGTTCACTACACTGTCTTCTGAGGCCATCAACGAAGATACCACAGAACTTTGGCAAACCCTGTCTTAAACATGATGTGTACTGTACATTGCTGTAACCAATCATGTGACTCTAGTTGAGGTCAAGATCCACCTATATTTGACCGAACGCACAAATCGAATGCAATGTAATCAGACTAGACACTTTACAAGGAAGTTGCCAGGAATGGAGAATTTTAGCTATGGAGAAAGACTGGATTGGGAGGGGATGTTTTCCTTGGAACAGAAGAGGCTGAGGGGAGATTTAATAGAGTTGTATAAAATTATCAGGGGTCTAGATACAATGGCTATGAAGGACCTATTTATTTCAAGAGGTCAAGAACCAGGGGCATAGATTTAAAACAATCAATAGAAATATTAGAAGGGGGTTTAGGAGAATTTTTGCACCCAGAGAGTGGCAGGTGTCTGGAACTCACTGCCCGAAAGGGTAGTAGAGGCAAAAAAAACCCTCATCACATTTTTAAAAATCTTGGAAGCTGTTGTTGTTGTTGAAGTGCTGTTACCAACAAGGCAACTGGAAAGTGAGATTAGGTTCACTTTATAGGCCTGCAGACATTATGGGCCAAATGGCTTCCTCTTGCACTGTCAATTTTCTATGTTTCAATGTTTACAGGCAATATCCCAAATACAGACTATTAAGAACTCCCTGTTTCTTTAAGCGACCAAATTCCTCCAGAACTGAACCCTTAATTTCTTGGAATACAATCAGCAACACATAGATGAAGCACATCCCAAGCTGAATTAGTTCCGAAGATGTCATATTGGACTGTTTCTGTTTCTCTCTGCACAGATGCTGCCAGACCTGCTGAGTTTTTCCAGCATTTTCCGTTATACCTCCACCTCAATGAACTTTGGACTGAGCACGATGTTGAATCCTTCTTCCACCACCTTCATCTCCTTGCTCACTTCTTTAGGAAGGAGTCCTCCCTCCTGCTCAATGGAGTCTTTCACCCCCCACTAGTATTGTCCCTCTGGCCTCTTACCCACTCTTGATCTTTTCATTGCAAACCATTGGTGTGACATCGGTCATCTTAATTTCTCTGTTCCCCTTACCCACTCTAACCTCTCTTCCTCTGAACTTACTGCACTCTGTTCTCTAAGGTCTAACCCTGACTTTATCAAACCTGCTGACAAGGGTGGTGATGTTGCTGCCTGGCATACCAACCTCTACTTGCAGAGGCTGAGCGCCAACTCTTGGACACTTCTTCCTACTTCCCCCTGGACCATGACCCAGGACTAAACATCAAGCCATTGTTTCCAGGACTGTCACTGACTTCATCGCCTCTGGAGAGATCTTCCCTCCACAGTCTCCAACCTCCTAGACCTCAACCCCATACAGCCCGCTTCTACCTCCTCCCCAAAATCTAGTTCCAATGAACAGTCATATTGAATTTGAAACGTTAAGTATGTTTCTCTCTCCGCAGATGCTGCCAGACCGGCTGAATTTTTCCAGCGCTTTCTGTTCTTATCCTAAGCTGAATTACACCTGGTAAACGTTCTCTGGAAACATCTGGACTGAGAAACTGAAGAGTTTTGACACCAGGAAGCTGTATCTTCATGTGCTACTGACTGCAAAGTGTTGCCAATCTCCTTTTGTATTCCCCAATGATAGTCCTGCTAAGGTTGGGAAAAATTGCTGGCAAGAGGAGGGAGTGATTCTATTCTCTCCTTGTAAACACACTGGCCCAGAACTGCAGCAAGTCCCCATTATAATATTTACACTAGCTTTTTCAGCACTTTATTTCCTCTGGCCAGAACCTTTGTACATGCAATACATGCGTTTTTGATAGGTTGTTTTGCTTTCATTCCATCCTCGTGTTATTGTTACATTGTTGTAATTGGTTCTTCAGTACCAATTGCATTGGCATTTATCCATTTTTTATTTTTGGCAAAAAGAAATTTTGAATAAAATATCTGAAAGCTCAAATTCCAAGTCAATCAGCAAATAATATTTGGGAGCACAGGAGCATTAGACAGAGTTTAAGAGCCATTCAACTAAATTCGGATTAACAGAGAAACTGGACTTCACAAGAACTTGATAGATGGGGGAACTGACGTATGTACGTTCTGGGTACATTCACTAAGACACATTTTCATTAAGACACATTTTCAACAATGAGATAGCAGAGGATTAAATGGCCCCCAGTGCAAACAGGGAATTTCTATCTGTGTATGTTGTTGCTTAACAGGGAGAGGTACAGATAAGGTAAAGGAAGCTGGGGTTGAGGGGGTGGCAGAGAGAGAGATACATGTTAGGGATAATGAAGCAGGTGTAGTGATAATAGGAAGCAGTGACCGGAAAATCGGAGCTTATCTCTGTCTGAGTTACTGTGGAATCAGGGAATGGGTCACCTGTCAACTACTGTACAATAAATTACTGGAGAAAGGAGTTCAGGATTCCTTCTAACACACTTGCAGTGATCAGTAATTAAAACATCAAATCCGCATCCGTTTTAAAATTTACAACAAACCTTTTTAAATAATTGCGCCGGGTAAAAACTATTGAATTAACACAATGAATAAATCGCCTAGTATCTAATCGAGACAAAACGAAAACATGTTCTGTCAAAAACTGTTAAATGTGACCTGAAATGAATAACAGCGGACATTTGCGTTTGTTTGGTTTTTCTGGCCAATGGTCTTTTATATGGAGAAGTCACATTCTCATGTTCCAGGACTGAAGGATGCAATTTAAACGCGAGGTCCGGGATCTGCTGTGGAGAAGCTGCAGATTTCTCAGCCTCCAGGCTAACCGTGCTGTGAAAGCAAGGCTGATATCTACAGGCGGGTGCCAGCCAAACATCCTCCTCATACATCTGCAACCTCAGCTTCAAAAACCATCTACAGGATCCAAACCAGAAATACTTCATCCAGTTTAGAAAGCAGCATTTCAGAATGAATGCAATTATCTCCCTCAGCTCTTGAACTCACAATCACACGCAAAAAATAAAATCTGGTGAAGAGACATGTAAATCCGAAGACCATTAATGTCTACACTGGCAACATGCAAATGGCCTTGGACGCAAATTAATGCTAATTAAAGTGTTGATTCTTGGTAATGTCACCGTAATGGATACCAGAAATCAGATCACCCATTCATTCTGAAGAAAGGATAAAAAGCAGCACATTGCTGCTCACGTTAAGCTGCCTTTCCACAGAAGTGAATGAGTGCGTCGCAGACTCTACATCGTTCACCCAACTAAAGCAAGGGGGAAGAGAGAAAAAAAAAACATGCTGGAAATCGGAGGTCGGGTGAAAAATAAAGCGAAGTTCACACACCTCAGCCTTGTGTCTATTGCTCCTGCCTGGTGCCTGCTCTGTGGATGGTTCCCGCAGAGACGCTGCCTCCCCTGTCTCCTCTGTCAGTCTCAGCACACAGCGCTTCCCCCAGTCTGTCTGTCCCTCACTCTCTGCCACTGCCTCTCCCAAGCTGGCCAGCGTTAAAGCATTGCTCCAAACAGGAAGATGGCGACGCTGGGCTCTTGAGTGTAGAGAAGACTGAAAAAGCTCTGCTGCCTGGAAAGAAAGAAAACCGAAACGGCAAATAATGAGGGTGGGTGGGTGGGTGGGGGGTGTGGAAGGAGGAGCCCGAGCAATCCCTCCTCCCTCAGAGACTGTGAGAGGGCGAGCAGCGCCTTTGCTGGTCTCACTTGGGACAGCACCATCACGGGGCATTTTTAAATCTTCCCCTGCTCACTTTTACCAGTGCCAAACGCAGTGAGAAGAGAGACAGACACCTTGGGATATGGGGAGTAGGATTCCAGAAGTGTGTGAATGTTTCGGATACCAGCATCAGCATAGCCCACAACCCCTCAAAATATTCGCATTCCTCCAATTCTATGCTCTTGTGCGGCCCTGATTTTGCTCTATCTTTTGTGGCCATCTCTTTAACGGCCTAAACTCTGAAATTCCTTCCCTAAATCTCTCAGCATCCCCACCTCTTCTCTTTTAGTACACTCCTTAAAAACTACATCTTTGACCAAGCATTTGATCACCTATTTTGGAATTTCTTTATCAATACTGTGGCTACAAGAGCAGGTCAAGAGGCTAAGAATCCTGCCGTGAGTATCTCACCAAAACCTGTCCACCATCTACAAGGCATTAGTCAGGATTGTGATGGAATACTCCCCACTTGCCTGGATGTGTGCAGCTCCCACAACACTCAAAAAGCTTGACACCAACCGGAACAAATCAGCCCACTTGATTGGCACCACATCCCCAAACATTCACTCCCTCCACCACCGACACACAGTGGCAGCAGTGTGTACCTTCTACAAGGTGCACTGCAGAAACTTACCAAGGCTCCTTAGACAGCATCTTCCAAACCCACGACCAATACCATTTAGAATGACAAGAGCAGCAGATGGGAACACCACCACTTGGAAGTTCCCCTCCAAGCCACTCACCATCCTGACTTGGAAATATATCGCCAAAGATGCAGTTAAAGAGTGTTTTGAGAAAGTGGCGATGGAGCAGGAAAAGTGGCAAGGTGGCAGGGACTGGGTAAAGAATTCCAGAGGGCAGAAGCATAATGGCTGAATGAACAGCTGCAAATAGTAGAGCAGAGGGAGCAAGAGATCTGGTGAAGTTTGATGCTTGAGGGGCTGAATGGCCTACTCCTATTCTTATGTTCCTACAAGGATTGTCTGATTGTTTGGAAGTGGTTTGATTGGGATGAGGAAGCCTCAATAGGGCTTGAACTAGTCCAGATGAAGCTGACTGCCTTTAGCCAGGCTGGATAAACAGCAATGTGTTCAAGTTTATGGTCTGCAGATTTAAACTGCTGAGGTGCTGTTATGTCAGGGTAGTGGTGCCATATGTAATCTGAGCAGGTAAGTGCCATGAAGTTGAGAAGAAAGAAAAGAAAGAATTTTATATTGAAAGATTTTATGTGAATAGAAACATATTCCTTTATTAGTTATATAATGTTAGGGCTTACTTCCAACACACAATTACTTTAGTAAAGGCTTTTCTAAGATTTTCAACTATTTATCCCAGCCAAATTTATTGCCGATGTACTGTCTTCCTGTATAAAAGCTTTTACTGAAACTTGTAAATTGCATTCCCAAGGTCTTGGGTAAAGTTGCAGCAATAGGTTTGTTTGTGAATAGGACTTGTCACTGCTTTCAGGAGATTTTCCTTCTGTTTTACCATCATGATCAGTTTCAGTGTTCAATATAAAAATGATCCACCAGAATTTTACTGGCCTTTTGGAGATGGATGGGATGGTTGGATAAATCGCATTGCGAGGGAAGCCCGATGTCTTCCAGCCACCATGGCATATTGTGAAAGGAGAGAACAGCAGCAGCCCGGCTGCCCACTCACTGAGACAGAGCAGCCAATTAAGGTACTTAAGAAGCTTATTAATGACCATTTCATGTATCCACCTGCATTTTCCCGGCGTTGGCGTATCCACCTGCTGTATAGATAGACTGCCAGGTACATGGTGACGGCTCCCCAGTGGCTTTCTAGGGCGTGTGCTCCCTTTATCAGTACACGATGGCCCACTATGGGGTCCCCAGCAACATTAGCCACCCCCCTCACCGAGCTCCATCACTGCAGCCGGAGGGCTCAGCACTTTGATTGTTTGTCTAGATACGTGGAGAGGGACTACTGAACAGAATTACCGGAGTCAGCTAATGAAATTTTAATAAAAGCATAAAACATTTATTAAAGAAGCAAAGCTGAACTATATTTCAATACTCTTTCACCCACAACTATACCTTTACAGATATACACAGATTTGTAAGGATAACACAAGTTACAAATGCTATGACCTAATGACCAGCAAGTACACAGTCCATGTACCAATAGGCGACCTGTGGTCAGACACACCACACTTTGAAACCAGGTGACAGATGCCACCCCAGACAGATGCTCAACTACCCCCAGATGCTTATCACAATGTGAGCCAACCAGTCTCACTGAACTCTGTCTTTCACATGAAGGTTTCCAATCTCCACTCTCCAAGGATACACTTTGGAATCTTCTCACAAACCGTTGCTTTCTCTCAGATGCCTTCCACAAGGTTTTACCTCCAGAGTTTCGAACTCACCTTCCAATGTTCCTCTCTCCTGGGTCACCGCATGCATTCAAGCTTTTTTCCATGCACTCTCTTCCACTCACTCAGCTGTCAATAGCACACCACTGCTTCACATGCCCAAAGCAAAGAGTTACAAATCTTCAGTTGTCTCTTTGAACCTTTTGGCCTCTCGCTTTAAAACTGCTTCCTTTAAGCTTGAAGCGTGGAGTCTTTCTCTGCCCCTCACTCTTAATTTCATTTAACAGGACCATTTCCAGGTTCCTATCCTTCCTTTGACTAAAAGGCCTGCTTAGGACTTTCTCCTGTTCCACTCCCCTGGATTCTTGGGGACTTTCTTCTCTAGCTTGGGACTGGCTTTCTGCTCCTTCGAGGTTGCTTCTGCTTGGCAACTATCTTCAAAAACTGACTGAACTCCACAACTTCCAAATCAAACTGCTGTTTCTAGTTTCTTGTGTGTGTGTCTGTGGGATGGATCTGCTTCTCTGGACCCCTGTTAGTGGGTAACAGCCCAGTTTTTTCTACTCTTGTGTTTGCTTAACTTCTCTTACAGTCATAAACTCCCATTAGAAATGCAGGCACCTTTTAAAGTGAAACTAAAACTCAACTTGACCTTTTCTTAACACACAGATACAGAAATACAAATCAAACTTAAACATTAAAATAAAACTTGTTCCTAACACCCACAAATACTAATGTAATTTACTTAAACTATCTGTATTTCCTAACACCAAAGCTGATTTATAACTTTCATATCTATGTATTTTGTACTTGTTCTTTAGTCTGTCCCATATGGAAGCCTGATGATCATGAAGAAATGGCTATAAAAACAAAAAAACTGCGGATGCTGGAAATCCAAAACAAAAACAGAATTACCTGGAAAAACTCAGCAGGTCTGGCAGCATCGGCGGAGAAGAAAAGAGTTGACGTTTCGAGTCCTCATGACCCTTCGACAGAACTGTTCTGTCGAAGGGTCATGAGGACTCGAAACGTCAACTCTTTTCTTCTCCGCCGATGCTGCCAGACCTGCTGAGTTTTTCCAGGTAATTCTGTTTTTGTGATGAAGAAATGGCTGATGGGACAAAGGAATTTTGAGATCCTGGGCAAGAGCAAGCTGGGGATAGAAGCAAAATACAGTGCATTGTTTCAAACACAATGAAGATGCAGGGATGAGGGAAAAGAGTGTGTGTGAGAAATTCAATGCACAGTCACATGTTTTGCACCTGAAAACTGGGCAGGCAGAAGTTGAAAATCAAAGGGGCACCTCAACCATTCCTTTGAGGCGTGTCTGATATGATATTTCTGTAGGTCTGTAAATTGATGAGCTAACTGACCTAGAATAGGTCTAGCTTCGGCAAAGTCTTGAATTTAAAATTCTTGTCCCTTGTTTTCAAATCACTCTGTAACCTCCTCTGGCCTATAACTCTCCAAGCTCTCAGCATTCTTCCAAGTTTGGCCTCTTGTTTATCTTCTGTCAGCCCACCGATCTTTAGTATAAGAGTCTGGCACATATTAAGGTCACCATGGGACTGAGTACAATACTGCCCAAACAGTGATATAAGGTAACACATGACGTTCACCTAGGGGTCAGTCCAGTGTTGGACAGAGCCATGTGCACAAGCAAGCATGGAGACAGCTCCTAGCTTGAACACGTTACTGTATATATGTACATAATTCTTGTAGTTAGTAAATAGCTATAGATAACCCACTTAAGACTCAATACTTTACAACATGGTGGCAGTAAGTGGAAAAACCCAAAACCTCACAAACAAGTCTGAGAGAAACTAAAATCCTGCAAGACTAAAGAAAAATTCAAAAAAGCATTCTGATCTGAAGAAAAACTCGAAGCAGATGCTTGGAGGAAAATCACCTGGGAAAAACTCCAAAGAAAGGCTTAGAAGCTGAAGGCAGAAATTTAAAACTTCTCACTACAACAGAAGATTCCATACGATCTCTTGGAAGTCCAGTTTCAATTCCCAGAGTGCAGAGTCAACAGACCTTGAAGGGGTGAGCTAAAACTTTTAAATTCCAGGATGCAGCAAGTCCTGAGGAACTTTTAAATCGTTCAGTGGTCAGAAATTGTCATTTAAAAACTCTCAGAAAATCCAAATTCCTGAGTTGGCACCTGAACACGTCTAAGCTCGCTCTGAAAACAAAAACAAAATTAATTAATTCAGAAGAATCACAACTAAAGAATCAGCTAAAGACCAGCAAAGGCCAGGATTCAACGCTTTTGCAATCCTAAAGCATAAAGCTGCAACAGAGAAATCTGCAGCCAGTCAACCCAGCAACCATTGTTTAAAATCTTTTCAAGGCTGAGACCGAGCACCATTGCAGCAGGGAAGGCCACCAAACAAAGATGGGAAAACCTTTTGTCTTCAAATGAACCGCAGCGCCATCTTGAATTTCAGTAACTTCTTAAAACTGAATCTATACTTCCAAATTTTTTAACCAAGGAACAGAAATCCACTCTTCCAGATCAATTTGAACTTACCAAAGGCCCAGATCCATCGCATAATTGCAGTCTTTGGAGAAAAAGATTCCTTCAATATATGATTGCTTCAGGTCTGGATAAAAAGACAGTGTTCAGCAAGTTAACACACTCAGTAGGACCAATAGCGGATAACATTATTGCTAGACAAGGAATCAACTAATCATCTGCTAACTCAGAAGAAGTACTAAAATCATTCAATGTTTATTTTAACATAGGAATAACAAAATCCTCAAAAGGGTTAAATTTATTAAACGTGTCCAGCAGCCAGGAGAACTTGTCAACTCATTCGTTAATGATCTGTACAGGATGGTTGAAGGCTGCAAATACAGTGACCTAAAAGCTGAACTTATCAGGGATAGAATACTTATAGGAGGAGCAGACAAAACACTCTCAAACATGCTGCAAGAGAAGGAAGATCTAACCCTTGGGAAAACTATCCAGATTGTAAGGCAGTCTGAACTCCGTGCAGCACAGGTCCATTTTAAGAGGAGAAAGTAAACCTTGGTACAAAGGAAACCCCATAGTCCAGTTAGTTAAAAAGCATAGAAACAGGAACACTTCAGGCTAAGGGAAGCAATACCCTAACCGACCAGTAGACTGAGCAAAGCACGCCCACAGGCGAGATCAAGGTCCTGCAATTTCATCCCAATGCTTTCAATGTAACAGAATTGGACACTTTGGCAAACTGTGCAAGGCCAAACAGCTAAACACTCAGATGATTCATGATACTTCGACTGCACATCAAGAGGACACACAACCATATTTCTTGGGTGAGGTCAAAGATCCTGGATTTTCTTTTTGGCATGTGGACATTTTGGTTAACAGCCATCTCATAAACTTTAAATTGGACACGGAAGCCGATATTACAATCCTATCGGACAAAGAACCGTGACTGAGAGACCTCTGGCTTCGAAGAGTGTACACACCACTCTATAAGCCTGGAGGAATTTGACTTTCAGTCATGAATCTGAAATCAGCAAGGTATGATGGCAAACAAATCTTCCAGCTAATGTACATCATCCATAACCAGTCTTTCTCTCTCTTGAGCAGAGATGCCTGTGTAGTCCTGAATCTGCTCAAAACGGCAGAAGATGTCAAGACAGCCACTGTCGTAAATTATACAGAACTGGAAGTTTCTGAGAGCTCCAACAAGAAAGAGTATCCTCACTGGGACTCAGCTCTGAACTGTCTTCTCTCTTTGCAGAGCAAGCTTGTCCATTTTCGTTACAGTGCAAGAAAATCCTCATTGGTCAGATCAGCCAACCACTCAGATGGTTATCACAATGCCTCCTGGCGAAGATGGATCAGAGAGAAACCAACAGCCAGAAGAGCCTCAATCTCTTGCTCCGACGACTGTTGATGAGGTCAACACTGCAACCACAGAGCAAATGCTGTAACTCGCAGTCAGCATGACAGCTGAAACCAAGTAACAGCCATCCATTGGTGACAGCACATCACACAGCCAAACGCAAAGATGAGCTTACTAAAACACCACATCCTCATAACAGCAATGGCCATCTTGTGTCATAGAGGACCCACACAATGAAAGAAGATGAGGAGAAAACAACATGGAGACAAGCACAACTTTGTCCACCCTGCAAGAACTGGGATGGAACAACAATCACCTATCACCATAATTGCTGAATCGACAAAGAGCAGTTCAATACCAAGGAATGGAAAAAGATGATAAAAAGATACCCAGATGCCAGAATAATCTCAAAGTCAATAGAGTTTACCTGCAGTGACAGAGCCTACCACTCCTCCAGCAACTGTGCAAACGAGATATGAAAGGGTTATAAGGCCTCCAGAATGTTGAACCTGTGAACTCAGAGACTTGAAGTGGGGGAGGTGGGGTAATAATAATGATATAAACACATGGGGTAAATTAGAATAACTTGAAATACACGGGATAAAGACTTGAGAGGAGATGTAGTATAAGTGTCTGGCATATATAGGGTTAACGGGAGACTGAGTACAGTACCACCCACACAGTGATCTAAGAGAACACATGACCTGCACCTAAGGGTCACTCTAGTGTTGGACAAAGCCATGTGCACAAACTAGCATGGAGACAACTCCTAGCTTGAACCCTATATGTACGTAGTTCCTGTAGTTAATAAATACATACAGTTAACTTACTTAAGACTAAAAAGACTTCATTAAGACCTACCGAATGGTGTCCAACACCCTACAACATGGTCAACATCCTAAGCTCTGGAATGCCCTCTCTACCTCTCTCTCCTCCTTTAGGATGCTCTTTAAAACCTACCTCTTTGACCAAGCTTTTGGTCACCTTTCCTAATATCTCTTTGGTGGTTCGGTGTCAAATTTTGTTTGATGACACTGCTCCGGAGTACTTTAGAATCTTTTATAACCTTAAAAGCAGAATATAAATGCAAGTTATTGTTAATTGCAAAGTCCAGGTACAAATAAACGGAGCTTGCACTGTGCTGACTATGACCTGTTGCACCAGGTGCAAAGCAGCCCAAACAGTCATCTTTAAAGGGACCTCTGGAGGCCACTCAAAAGTTACTATTATTTTTGTGGGCTGAGGAAAGGCAGGAGGAAATGGAAGTATCAGTTTTCGAATTTCTCAGTGCTAAAGGTCAGCTGTGCTCTGAAACTTGGCTTCACCTCCCAGTAGTCTGACTGACCCAAGTGGCCATAACCTTAGAATTAAAGTTAGGCAGTTCAAGTTTGATGCAGGAAGCATTTCTTGCAGAGCAGAGTGGAAATCTGGAACTCTCTCTCCCAAAAAGCTGTTGAGGCTAGGCCAGCTGAAAATGTCAAAACTGAGATTTTGTTAGGCAAGGGTATTAAGAGTTACATACTAAGATGGCTATATGGAGTAAGGAACATACAGCCATGATCTAATTGAATGGCACAGTGGGCTCCTAAAGCTGAATGTCCTTCTGTTCATGTGGAATGGTGCTATGGAGTGGTACAGGAGTCAACCCTACTCACAAGTATCTTGTGCAACACCTTCTAAATTTCAACAATCACACAGAGATTGTCTGTGGACTTGCACTTATTACATACTGCACCTACACTATTTTTGCCTGCCATTTCTTAATCTCTTCCCTCATTAGCCTTGATGAGTTGATGCCTTGTAAGGTTATCCAAAAGATTGCTGAAGTTTTGTTTCCCTTACCATTATAATCCTGTTATCATCATTGTGGGTCTTAGATGTGGTAGTCATGGATCTGGAATTATAGATAAGGCTGGAGGCTAGACTATTCATAAACCTTACCTTTTATTGAACATTAGGCTATGTACAATACAATCTCAGCACAAGGCTCTACATAGAACAATCTCTCTCCATGCTCTGCTGTCATGTGATCTTACATCACTGATGATGTTGACTATATTTACATATTTAATATTAATCCTTTATATTACAGTGATTGTCCACTGTAATTGTCTCCATCCCTTTAAATTCTACTTACATGCAATTTTCCTGTACCATTACACTAATGTCTTCACTAACGCCATCTCAGTTTGCAGCTGGGGTTGCAAATAATTATTCAAATTAGCTTTGACTGGAAAATTAAATGCTATTTACTCTTAGAACAGACTTAGACCTGAAACCAAATAATCAGCCCTAACTACTTTATTTGGTGAGTGCATGGGAGACAGCAGAAGCAGATCGAGCAAAAAAGATCGAGGGAGAGTTGGGGAGCTATTTGAGGGAATGTGCAATTCAAAACTGTTAGTCCTTGAGACCAGCCTGATGAACAGCAGAGTCACTTCCAGATTAGTGCTTCCTTGTGTTCTTATCAATTAAACTAGGGCTAGGAAAGAATCACTAATATTCACACCAGGGAAGCTCTGGGGTCAGTAACTTTAGCAAATATTTCTGAATGTTATGTACTTTGGGAACAGAAAGAACAATTTGTACTGGTACAAGGGAATTGATAATGTGTATCAATTTGAAAGACTCCTGATGGGAGCATATAATTAAAACAAGTAACTGGCTAGATCAATTTTGGTCAGTAATCAGAACAAAGTACAGTAGAGAGTCTGAGCAGAATCATGCAGGTACACTTAAGGTAGAACTGCATTTAAAGGAACAGAAATCAACTTTTCAGCCTCTTGAACCTTTTTCACCATTCAACATCCGTACTTAACTTTCAGTTACCCTGTCTTTTATCCAGAAAGTGATATTCTCACCTAACAAAAATCTATCAATCTCAGTTTAAAAATTTCCATTGACTCAGCATCCACAGCCTTTTGCGGAGAGAGTTCCAGACTTTCATTTTTCCACAACCCTTTGTGTGAAAAAGTGCTTCCAGATTACACTGCTAAGAGGCCTCGCTCTGATTTTAAGATTGTGCTCCCTTGTTCTGGAATCCCTCACCAGAGGAAATAGTTCCTCTATCTAATCTATTAAATCCCTTTATAATTTTAAACTTTCTTCATAATTTATGTTTATAATTTATTCCTTATCATTTTAAACAACTCAGTTAGGTAACCTTTCAAACTTCCAAACTCAAGGGAATACAAGCCAAATTTTTGCAACCTGTCCTCCCAATTCAAACCTGTTAATTCTGGTGACTCTCTGCATATCCCCTCCAAAGCCAAATATATCTTTCCTGAGGTAAGCTACCCAGAACTGAACGCAGTACTGCATTTGGATCTGACCACTGCTCTGCAAGACTGGAGCACAAATTCCTCCCTTTTGTATTCTAACCTCCTTGAGAAAATGGCCAATATTCCATTAACCTTTTTTCTATTACATTTTGATCCTGCCCACTAGCCCAAAGAGGCCACTAAACCGCTTTGATCTGCCCTGGCTCCTAGTTTCCCATCATTAATAAAATATTCCAAGTTTATTTCATGGATCTCACACCTCCCCCATTGAACTCTGTTTGCCACAGTTTTGCCGAGTCATCTTTTCTCTTTCATTAGAGAAAAGCACCTGGAAATTTCACTTGTTTGTTAGTGTCTTTAGTTAACAAGTAAAAGATCATTTTCCTTTCCTGTATGAACCAGATATTTCTGAAGAATCCTGCTTCAGACACCATGAAATACGCTTTGTAGTCTTGAGTAAATTAACAGCAAGACTTTATTAACAACTCGTAGGGTGATGGTCGAAGGTTGTTTTTGTGACTGGAAGTCCATGTCCAGTGGCATACTGCAGGGTTTGGTGCTGGGTCCCTTGCTGTTTGTAGCGTACATTAATGATCTAGACATGAATG
The DNA here is from genome assembly GCF_017639515.1 of Carcharodon carcharias. Lineage (NCBI taxonomy): Eukaryota > Metazoa > Chordata > Chondrichthyes > Lamniformes > Lamnidae > Carcharodon > Carcharodon carcharias. The sequence goes on from NC_054470.1 coordinate 44,278,519, forward strand.
TAGGAGGTATGAGCAATAAGTTCGCACAAAAATTTGTGGTGTAGTAAATAATGAGGAAAAAGCCTTAGACTACAGGATGATATGGATGGGCTGGTAAGATGGGCAGAACAGTGGCAAATGGAATTTAATCCTGAAAAGTGTAAGGTGATGCATTTTGGAAGGACTGGCAAGGCAAGGGAGTACACAATGAATGGTAGGACCCTAGGAAGTACAGAGGATTAGAGGGACCTTGGTGTGCATATCCATAGATCCTTGAAGGCAGCAGGATAGGTAGGTAAGGCAATTAAGAAGGCATATAGGATACTTGCCTTTATTAGTCGAGGCAGTTAATACAAGAGCAGGGAGGTTATGATGGAGCTGTATAAAGCGTTAGTTAGGCCACATCTGGAGTACTATGTGCAGTTCTGGTCACCATGCTATAGGAAGGATGTGATTGCACTGGAGAGGGTGCAGAGGAGATTCACCAGATGTTGCCTGGGCTGGAATGTTTAAGCTATGAAGACAGACTAGATAGGCTGGGGTTGTTTTACTTAGAGCGGAGAAGGCTGAGGGGTGGGGAGGGTACCTGATTGGGGGGGACCTGATTGAGGTGTACAAAATTATGAGGGGCATGGATAGGGTAGATAGGGAGAAACTTTTCCCCTTAGTGGAGGGGGTCAATAATGAGGGGGCATAGATTTAAGGTAAGGGGCTGGCAGTTAGGAGGGGATTTGAGGAAATATTTTTCACCCAGAGGGTTGGGGGAAGCTGGAACTCACTGCCTGGAAGGGTGATAGAGGTGGGAACCCTCACAACATTTAAGAAGCATTTAAATGTACAGTTGAAATGCCATTGCACACAAGGCTATGGGCAAAGTATTTGAAAATTAGAGTAGATGGGGCTTCATGACTGGCGTGGACAGAGTGGGCTGAAGGGCCTCTTTCTGAGCTGAAATAACTCTCTGACTCCATAACTATATACATATATACAGTAGAGGGTACAGGTGTGGAGCTGATTCCATCCTAGGGTCTTTACATATCTCTGTCCGTCTCTAGGCTGACTCTGGGTCTGGGTCATGTGCCTTCTTAAATCACTGTATGGGCAGTATTATACTCAGTCCCACATTAACCTTGTTTGTACCAGACCTTACTACAATTTCTTGCTCAAGATTCGGGGGTAGAAGTTGGACCTCACCACCATTTTATGGGTGTAAAACTGGTATACCAAGGCCTAATTTCAGAGATCAACAATTTGCGCCCCAAGGAGACCTCAAAAATTGGGTTGGCCATTTTCAAAAATACGCATTAGGGGATTTTGAGTGCTGGGGGCATGATTTATGACTTGCCTGCTTCCGTTCAGGCAAGCAGTATGCAAACTTCATGCTGACTTCTCATTATTTCAGTGTGCAGCCCAACGCAACCTTCATGAAGGCGGCTGCACACTGAACAGAAGACCTAATAGCTAGGCTAGCATGAACTCAGCTCTTAAAGGCAGACTGTCACTCCTAAACGGAAACTGCACCGAATCACAGGTGGCTGCTGCTGAATGATATCGTTGAAATTCTGTACATGAGAAATGGAATATCAGGACAGAGAGAGGGCTCACAGGTTTATTGAGGTAACATTGGAGGCATTTGTCATGGAGGTGGATACAAGAAGAAAGACTATGTTTCCATCGGGGATCAGGAAGCCCTCAAGGCAGACACTCTGAAGGGAACGGGAGCAGGTGATAATGGAGGTCAACGCTTGGAGTCTGGTCCCAAGGACCTGGCAGGAGTGCTGGAAGAAGTTTAATAACCTCACATGGGTGCTTAAAGAAAGTGAATACATCTTCAAAAAGCATCTTGTCGCCACCACACCATCAGCCTCTTATGCTGCTCAATACACCCTACACCCATCAGTCACCCATTAGCAGCTCCTAGCAGTCAGGACGCATGTGAATATTCCCATGCTCCACCTTCCTTCATACACCTTCTAATGATGCCAGCCTCAAACCTATCTCTTGCTGCCTCCACTTACCTCCAGCTATTCAGCAATGTCAACACAGCACCCAAGCACTGTGCAACACAATCACTAACATTGCAAGACAATGTAGCCCATAACAGAAAGGAGTAGCAGAGAACCAGGGCAGAGGTGTCGGGTAAGGTGGGGGATGGGCATCAGGCATGCCTTCATCCACTGAGCCAATGGTTCTCCAGATCATGGAGCTAACTGTGTCAGAGCCCATAGCATTCAGTATCACCGAGACCATTCATGCTGACGGTATGTTACCGTTCTTTCTCAACTCCCACTTCATTCTCATTCAGCTATCTGAGATGATGTGCAAGCTACAGATAGTGTGGCTTTCCACACCCATCCTCCCCCACTTTTGACTTTATGCTTTCAGATACCCAGGTATCCTGCCTCTTGTCCAGCTATGGCACACCCAGAAGAAAAGGAGCAAACAACCCCAGTGAGAGGAAGCACTACTACCTGATCTAACACTCACAGCCACCAGCTCAGATACTAGAAGTATGCATATCTTCGAGGATAGTATGAGTCAGGTTCAGCATGTGGCGAGTCAATAGGCAACAGTGGGCTTCAGCCAGGCCTGGGGAAAAGAGTAGCTCATGTGCCAGCTCACTGATGCAGGGCACTTCGATGAGGACTCCAATGGGGCAGAATACAGGAGAATGCTGATGAGCACACACACTGAGATGCTTGGTGCATTGGCAGGCCAGCTGGTGGGAGGGTCCTTCCTGTTGTTGTACACATGTTCAACTGTGAAAGTTTAAGAGAGGGCGTTAGCTGGAAGTATTGAGGTTGAAAGTATCATGACCTGCCTACTCTGCATATTTCAAGCATCTGCGCTCAGCACCCCATTAACATACTGCCCAAATTAGAAGCTGGTGCAGCCTGCATCAGAAGTGTATGCATGTGTGTGAACACCATTTTAGATCCAAAACAGCATCCATAGCACTAAAAGAATGAGCACTAAGCAATTGAATTTGTCGGCTTCAGTCTCTGCTGCTAATGGAGCTCCATCCACTTCCCTCCTGAGTAGCAGCATGACAATAGCAGACTGAAGAGAAGGTCTCTTATTAGAAAGTTCTTCCTTCCTTAAAGTTCAAACAAACTAATGGTGGTATTGTTCATCAGCTTTATTGCATTAAACATCAATGCAACAATGGTACATTGCCCTGTGACAATGATGCCAATCCTAAATCCCAATTTAGAATGGATCTCCATTTGCTTAGCAACTATGAACAAAAGCTGGTATGACTCCAGCAGTTAATGAAAAGCTGGGTCTCAGTCTTATCCTCCTCTAATATTATTGGCATACCAATTACAAACAATATACCGTGGTCGCTTCTTAATAATGGAATTATCATTATACCCTTAGTCCTTTAAAGATAACTTGAATAATTTTACATCATAGCTTTCTAGCGCTCTGATATATCCTAGCTGCCTCTGAACAGACATTACAGTTTTCCAATTCCATGAGTATGTCCATATGTAAAATGTAAATATAAGATCTACATCTTGAATGATAAAAACCCTTTATCTCCAACATCTGTTTTACATTTATATAGTGCATTTAAGGAAGCAAATCTCTTCAAAATTAGGAAAAGCAGAACATCCACCAAATTTGAAAGGAGGAATTAGGAGGGGACATCCAGAATTTAAGGCAAGAGAAAGTACATCATTATCATTTTGATGGTAAATCGGACAATTGCTGATTACTTCTAGAAAGTTTCATGTCCAATGAAAGGGAAAATCAGGTGTAAATGTTTTCATTAGTTACACAGGAAAACTGAGTAATGAAAAGGACCACTGGGCATAGAGGTAACAATTCCCTCCGAATCCATGAACAAGAACAGTGAGGTTGACAACTATGCATGCCTTATATATTATGTCTCACTGTTACATTATGCACCCATCTGTCCGGCATTATGTAATGTCTCTATGGAGAAAACAACTGGAAGAATTGTTTTCAGTTAAATGGGTTTTTCAGGTATTTGCAATGCAGAATAAAAGCACAGAGCATGTGGGTCGCATACAGATTAATGAAATGTTCAGAGTGAATTGCAAGGAATGTACAATAATACAATATAGAGATTTTGATATCATAAGCCGTGAGAGTAAAGCTTCAGGAATTTATAACATCGCCTGAGATTATGTTACTGACTTTAGTTCTCCTGCCTATTATTTTGACTTGTGGAAATTATTGACTTCTAGCATCATCAGCATTCAAAGTTGCTTCACATTCATATGAAATCATGGTGAGTGCATGTTGGAAGTCTTGTTAGTGATATCAAATGCATGATGTAACGTTCATTTAACGAACATAAGACCACAAGAAACAGTCACCGTGGTTTTATAAATAATTTGTTATGCTTTATAAATTGGAAATCTATGAATTAAGTTAGTGGATTCACGGGATAAGATGTACTTAAATTTGAAACATGCATTTAATTAAGCTTCACATACAAAACTTTAAAAAGGTTAAGGCTTATGGAATTAATGGCAACTTAACTCTTTAGATTGAAAACTAGCACAGTGACATTGATAAATGGAACATGCTCTTCAGCCGTGGTGGGGGTGGGGTAGAGATCTATGGACTGTTCTGGGGTGGTCTGTTTCAGGCCTCCTACTAATCATTCTTATCATGAATCAAAGGAGGACAAGATTTTTAGTAATATTACAAACTTTGCTTAGCACACTACATGACCAGGTATGAGGGGAGAATTGTAGAATTTAAAGGACTGATTCTTAAAAAAAACTAAATAAATACAAGTGAGAAAAGAGTTAGGTAAAGTAGACTCATGTAAAGCACAAACACCAGCATAGAGCGGTTGGGCTGAATGGCCTGTTCCTGTGCTGTAAATTCTATGGGCGGAATTTTCCCTTCTGGGACTAAGACACATGGCGGGAGTGGAGAGTGATTCCCGGCAGGGAGACTGACGGAAATTTGCGTAGTATCGCTGTCGGGGGTTTTCCCATGATGGGGCGGGATGGATGGCACGCACCCCATTGTCATATCCAGGCGCCATATTTAAAAAGGGGCCGGACAGCAATTAACCAACAGGGTTGATAGAGTTTGCAGGAAAGGGACAGGGACCTCCGGCACCAAAGTTCAGTGACTCATCCCTGGGCATCCTTCTCGACCAGGTGGAGACCTGGAGGATGTCCTGTACCCAGTTGAAGGAGGAGGAGGTCAAGCAGGGAGACCAACCCTGCATGGGAGCAGGTCACTAGCACAATCAGTGTCCGGGGCCTCCGGCACAGGTCAGCCCTCCAATGCCAGGAGAGAATGAACGATCTCATCCCCGCCACCAGAGTAGGTGAACCCTCAGCTATTCACTTTAACCCACAATCAGGGAAAATGGCCCTCAGTGGTAACGCCATAAGGTCAAACCTCATAGCCCCATTACAGTCCATTACTCTGCAGGTGGACAGGCCACTGTACCTCCCTCACCCTTCCACAGAGAATGAGCTCACATGCTGTCTGGAAGGATGTTGTGGGGGAGAGAGGGTAACAAGCTCAGGCGTTGAGGGCAGCAGCAAGCCCTGTAAATGACATGCCTCTCTGAGCCATATCCCTATATCTGGATAGGCTCATTGCTCTGGAGGGTGGTGACGCTGAACCCTTCTGGGCAACCTGCAGTGTTTCAATCACATGGCACATAATCCAGTGGGTTACCTCTAAGACTGGAAGCATGAGAGAAATGTGAAATTGCTATGTAAAAATTGATACTAAACACAAATCCTCTCAACCCCATCTTGTCTGTTCTCCTTGAGCAAGAGAAGCTAAGCCACAACCGGCGAGAGAGGGAGAAGACTGGAGGGGGTCAGCCACACCTGAAGGAAGTGACAGAGTTTGAGCAGTGGGAAACCCAGCTGGCAGGCGTGGAGTGGGACTGAGCCATTGCAGATGGTGAGATTTGCGTGTGGCCTCCAACCAGTAAGGATCCACGCAAGTCATAGAAACCCCAGCGCCAAGGGTGCCTCCATGTTGGAGGAAGTTCATGCTGTCACTCGGTCTCTCCTCTCACTTACAGATGCAGTCAGGGAGAGGGCAAGGCCTAAGCCAGAAGAAGCCTTGACAAGCCCAGAGAGGAGTGAGGACATAACACAGAACGAAGTTCAACTGTAGAGCCACCCGCACCCTCCACCAGCCCAGAGACACACGCCTTGGTGGGTTTTAGCTCTACTGTAGGAAGGATCTCACACTCTGCGGACACATGTCCGCAGCAGGAGGAGCCAGGGTCAGCCGTGCTCACCAGCACTTGGAGGAGTGCTGGAGAAGAGGCATCTGTGACGTCTGAATCCTCTGGAATCGGCCATTCAACTAATGGTGGAGTGGCAGCAACAGGAGGGGGAACATCATGCAGAGGTGTTGGGGACCTTTCCAAGTGGCACGCAAGGTGGAGGGGTCTGTCCACCTGCTGGTTAATGAAGTGGTGCCAACATGTGCATGCATCACGGTCTCCATGGGGAGGATGGTGGAGTCAATGGAGATCCTAGTCCAGCAGATTCTCCCAGATTGCGTGGAGACCTGCACTCCACCGTGATAGCCATGGATGTACTTCTACAGTGGTTACACAAGAGGGGTATAGGGCACCTTGACCTCCCTCCAGGTGCCCATTCCCCTCAAGGAGTCAGGCAGGGGTTCTTGGGCACCCAAAGGGAGGGGGAGCGGCAGTTGGATGCCCCTGGGACCTCCACTCACGACTTTCAGAGAGTGTCTGACCCTTCCAAGTTCCCTTTTCCTGTGACCCCCTTCAACCTTGTCCTCTGTCACTGCAGAGGGAGCAGCTGCCTCACAGCAGGACCCTGTGCCCTCCAGGCCTCGGGCCTCCAGAGGACAACCACCAACATCATCCAAGGCAACAGGGCCAACTGGTCAGCAGGCTGCCTCCACCACTGCTGCAGATGTTGAGGGAGCACTTAGAAGAAGTGGCGGGGAATGGAAAATTAAAAAATACTGAGATCACAATTGATTGCATGGGTGCACTATTGAATGTCACAGAGATCAAACTTTTGTAAATATATTCACTTTCACTTTTATAATGGTTAATGTGTTGTTTTATCTATAGCCCTTAAGGCTTAGTGTTCCCCACCCCCTTCTTTCATTTTTCTGGGGAGACCCCATCCCCACTGAATGAGGCATCTGCAGAGAGGCAAAGGTATGTACAAGGGCCCTTGCGATCCATGTGCAAGCACTGTCCTGCGCATGCTGATCCTTTGGTCTTCAAACTCTCATGGGTTCCAGGGCCCTAGCATTGTGAAGACTACATGCTGGTGTTCCCCTTCAGTTGTCCAGTTGAGAGGACTGCATCTCCATCCACCCCCGATGACCCACCTCCCATGCTGCATGTCAAAATACTCCATCACGAGGCTCTGCATAGTTGCAACCAGACCAGCAATGGTGGGAGTAACGTTTTACCTTCACTCCAACACCTTTTCCCCTCCCCCAGTCACCCACATCCTATCTCCTATAACATTGAGCCACCATTATAACTTTCAACCTCCCCACCATCACCCTTCATTCCTCCCATGTAATCATTGGAAATGTTCAGATTAACATTGTGGTCCCCTTCCTCCCTGAGAATCCCACCCCCATTATCATTGACTTGCGTGCCTTCATCCTGCCCACCCGCCAAATCTGGATTCATCTCCGCATTCCCACTAACAACCCTCAGCACCCCTTCGCATGACATCATTGCACCCTCAGTCTCTCACTCTACCGCCTCCCTCCGCCTTTAACCCTCACTATACCCTGTTACCACAGTTATCCTCAGTTTGCACACCAGGAGTCCACCCTTGACTCCACCAACCTCTTCCCGTGAATCCCTTCAGACCATTGCACCTTGCCCCATACCCTTTCAGATGTGCACAAGCCCCCACCACCTCCCCCGCCAACTGCCACAAACCTCTGTGCCACTTCATTGAGCTCCCCTGATTCCCTCTTCCCCCAGCATCCCCAAACTCCCCTGCCTCCCCCTAGGCCTGAACCCCTGCACCACCTCTTTACTCCTCTCCTGCCCCACAACAGACCGTCGTCACCCAACAGTACCTCTTGCAGCCTTCCATCTGCAGCTAGAGGGTCCGAACCCTGGTCGAAGTGCTTGGATGATGATCTGAAGCCTGGTTGAAGTTGCTGCGCTGAGAACAACCACCTCCTGGATGCTGCATGTGGCTGATGCTCCGCCCACCCAGTGCTGCATGTGGTGCTCCAGGGTCCAGTCACTGGAGGCCTCCATCTTCTCTTCAGATCTCCACCAGCTAACCCAGGCCTTCTTAAGGTAAGGCCCGACTTTGACACACCACGTTGGTCCAGATGTGTTCTGGGCTGGCGTGATTTCTTCCTGGCATCACGGACGATCAAATGTTGGGGGGGTGGGGTGGGGGTTTGGGGGGGGTGGTGGAGGGGTGGGGGGGGTGGGGGGAGTGGTGGTGGGGCAGGACTGGGCCTTCATCTGCATCCAAATAGCGGGATACAAATCAGCTTCACTCTGGCTTCCGGCGGGAAATGTGACCCACATGGCGGGCAGTAGCAGATGATCCTGCAATCATTTCATGCCGGCGTGAAACCCATTTTTGGGCCTCCCGCCAGCCATTAGGCTTCCCACTGGGGTCATGGGAAAATCTGGCCCTATATATTTTTATGTTGAAAGGAGACCTCTTACAGCCATTGATCCTCTCAGGCCATCCCAATGGAGCCCATTTTATCAGCTGGAGGAGGTAAATAATGCCTGCAAGAGACAAAAAAAAAAATCAGAAAGAAAGAATACAGCCCCAGTTATACAAAGGAAGCCAAACTAGGGCTGTGCTCATCTATGGTTGACACTGGATAGGTTGGACTCACAGAATTTTGCAAAGCTTTCCTGTTCTAATTTCCATTGCACACAAGAAACAAGTCCAAAGAATTTAGTCTGTGGATTAGGGGGAAATTGCAAAATTCAGCAAGCACTTAGTCTTAAAGGGATGCTAATTGCTCTTAATTATCTTACCTGAGGATCAAGTGTGGTAAAATTTTGTGACAAAAGTGTATGCAATGAGGCAGTGCAAAAGAGTCAGGAGCCACTGGAATTCCTCCTGTAGGAGATCCACAAAGGAGGGTTCCCCCCTTTTGAAACAGAAAACTACCCTTCTGTTAGAGCATTGGTACAAACTGCATGGGTGGAGGTAGGGTAACAAGTTAATGCAGTCTCCTAGATCTGTTACTGATATTAGGAGAAGTATCAAAGAAGGTGGATCCAATTTTGTATACATTATTTCTATTGGAGCACAGAAAGAATGGTATAAATGTAGATGCTCATCCCTCGGGAGAAAGCATGTATTTATTATTAGTTCCCTACCCTCAGTCACTTTTGGAGTCATCAGCACAAGGCAACATTTTGCAGAGCAGGAGCAAGATCCACAATATGTCTTCTTTTCTTTGCATTTTCTTGCACAAAAGCTGTAAAGCTCATTAACACCTTGCATGGAAATATACAGAGAAGTGCTCTGGAAGAATACTGCCACTTCAGTCAGCACATGTTACTTGGAACTGCTTTCTATTTGAATCCAAGCTGAGTTGCTGGCTATGTACCTTCCCTGTCACAAACACTGCCTACTTCTACTGCTATAACACCGTCTGCCTCTGCCAGTGCCCCAGCCCATCTGCTACAGAGTAGAACCCATAATGCTAGGTCTCCATTCCACTTGCACTTGATACACATTTCTTGTGATATCCCTGTTATGGGTAGGAAGTACACACTTGATTCAGGTGGGAGGCTTCCATTAGTACACAAAAGTGTGATTGGCATCATAGTGATCACCCTTGGAAATGAAACATTACATATTGCGGGGCAGCCCCTTCAGCTAGGTGAAATTGTAAAGAGGAAGTAATTGTCATTCTGTGGTCCCTCAGGGGTGCATTTTGGAGATGAAGGCCATTCACCTGCTTTTTCTGGCAGCAACTAATTGGTTAAAAACATTGCCAGAAATATGGTCAACTTTAGCTAAAGAGAAATATAGAGGTTGTGAAAAGCATAATTATGCTGGGGCAAATGGGGAAAGTAAATTGGAGCTTAAAAATCTTGCAGATAGCAGGTATTTCCTGCAAGTCTCAAGATTTTGATTATTGACCAAGGTGAAATTTGGTTTAATTTATATTGAGATGTTGTTATTAAATTAGTTTCAACTCATAATAGATTAGATCCACAACACACAGCTCCTGAGGAAGTAGATTATAATTTAGGTGATGGTTCTCCACACAAAGCACATCAGTAGGAGACAAGGGAGGTTTGTTAAGGCAGTCCAGTAAACATTCACAAATAATACATTGTAAGGAGCTCAGTGGGAGTTGGTGGACAGGACCCCAGACCCAGGAATATTGTAGCTGTTTTAAATTACAGCCAATTCCCAGGCACAGAAGAGCTGAGGAAGTGTTAAAGGCCAAGGCTTTGACTTCCTGCCCAGATAAGAAAGGAGACCAGCTGCAAAGATCTTGAAATGTAATCAAACAGAAATTAAGTTTAATGCCAGCTAGTTTCAAAAGAAATTTCTAACCTGCAAAGTGTATTTAGCTATAACAGAGGCAGCATGTTACATTATTTTTATGTTCTGAGGAGAGTTATGAATAAATTAAAATTCACTGTAAAGGTTATTCTGTTTGTTCATGTATTAAATGTAAAATAAACAAGCTTGTTTTTTCATAATTAGTCTTATCTCACTCGATTATTCATCTGCCTGCCTTCTGAGAGATAAGAGAAATACATGTGGGGTTACATGCAAGATTATAGCATCCAGTTTAGGTAATGTGAAATCTTATAGTTGCAAACCCTGGGTCATGCTATGGTGTGACTAAATATTGTGGCATGTAGGTAAGCTGAAGGCATAGGCCAGGATTTTCCAGTCCTATGACAAATTCCCACCCGAAGTCAATGGATCTTTGGCTGGTCTGTCAAATCTCCCATTCCGCCTGCGACAATTCTTGCCACAAGCAAGACTGGAAAATCCCGGCCACAGTATTCACTTATTGAAACTAACAAAATCCTGAAGGGGCTTGATAGGGTAGATGCTGAGAGATTGTTTCTGCTGGTTGGGGAGACTAAAGCATAGGGACACAGTTTCAGGATAAGGGGCCAGTCGTTTACAACTGAGATGAGGAGAAATTACTTCATTCAAATAGTTGTGAATCTTTGGAATTCTCAACCCGAGAGGGTTGTGGATGGTTGGATACATTTAAGGCTGGGCTGGACAGATTTTGGTCTCTCAGGGAATTAAGGAATATACAGGGAGAAATGGAGTTGAAATGGAGTTCAAGCCCATGATTGCATTGAAAGGAGAGCAGGCTTGATGGGCCATTTGGTCTACTCCTACTCTTATGTAGTGTTCTTTTGTTCTTACGAGAGAGATTGGTGCTGCTGAATCCAACTGAATATGTAGTGCAGCACCAAGTTTGTAAGTCACATCACACTTCAGCACAGCCTGCCATCCACCATGGATAGCCCCACAGGAGATCTGCTAAGTGTCTAGCATGGAGACAAAGTTGACAAATGCATTTTGTGGATAACTTTCAACTTCTGCGGGACATCAGATTGGCTGCCAGTTGTACACCCTACTTAGTTTCAGTGGAATGGAAAATTGGTCAGGGTGTATATCGAACATTCGATTCCATAATGTGAGTTTTATGCCCTTGTTGAAGGTGAAAGTTACTCTGTTATCTTCTCAAATCAACTCCTAAAGTCCCAGGCAGTTTTCTTAGTAATACCATCAATAGTGTCTATGTTCATTCTGATGGATTCAACGGTAAACCAATTTGGTTAAGAATTAATTGAGATTTTATACTTACTTTACAGCATCCATTTTTCACAGCAAAACATCGATTAGTTTTTCATGTATCAATGTTACTGTTAAGCTTTGGAACCTCAAGTCTTAACTGGCTGTTTGTGACCAACTATAAAAGTAAATTTTACTTAAGGGTTATAACAGCTCACTCTTTTGTTCACCTAGGGGATTACCACGAAGAGATCAGAAGAGAGGCTGAAAGATGCCTTATGTAACGTGAGGGCTATGAAAGGGTGCTATGAATCTCATATTATTATTGATTAAAATTCAAACAATATTTGCGAGTGTTTTCAAATGAGTTTGATAAATAGAATATTTCATTGGTATTAGAACAGTGTGGAAAATCTTCAACTTACTTGTCATTTTGTCACTGATGTCCTGCTCCTTTTAATTCAAAAGATGTGAATTATCCACTAGTTTTATTATATAATTTTAATGAAATACCAAAAAAGCACAGGGGGAGACAGTAAGAAACACCATAAAACTGAATGCTACTGAAATGTACCTGATCGAAACTGGAACACCAAACCATCAGGGTGGGGCAATTGTTGGGGGTGTGGTGGTGAGGAAGTGTGAAAGACACACAGGTTATTGGGTTATTGGGTGCTAATCATTGTGCAGATGGTGCAGCCTGTGGAATTCTCATAGGCCATATGTATGAAGGAGATTCAAAATCATTGCAATATGCACTCTAATTGCAGGAGAAGAGGGCCCACAATGCCAGAGAAAGAAGCATGATGGGAGGTGGTGCGCCAAAGCTGGCAATCCTCACCTCCATAGAGGAGGAAGTGTTGGAGCTTGCTGCGAATGAGTGGAGCTGGCCAATTGGTAGAAGTGGGATAGGGAAGAAGGCCCCCTGGGTGGTGAGATTACAAAGAACATTATGTACAATGGGGAGACATTTGTGTTAAAGGGCTAAGGGAAGGGTGCTTGATGTCTGGCATGTTGTTATGAATCAGGCATTGATGGTTACTGAATTTAAACGCTCTTATGCATCCGGGAAGTTGTGAAATGCAAACAAAGATTGACATATCGCAATGCTTGCAGTACTGCCAATGTGGAAGTTTGTCTCCGTGTACACGCCTTGAAGGTTGAAAATGGCAGTAACCTTCCCTATTTTTGTCTCCTCTACAGATGCACCTTTTTCTGCTGCTGCTACAATCCCCGAGGATCCCACACTAATCTCTAAGGCGGAAGAGGAAGCCTTGGGGTGCAGTGTCATATCTTTGCTCTGCACCCAGCACTAGCACAGTAGCTAGCATTTTGATGGGAATTACACCTCAGAATTAAGGCAACCACAAACTGGTGGGGGAACATCACAGTCACATGGGCAGCTGCCAGAGACTGAGATGGAGCAGGCCTCTGGCAGTCAGAGGAGTGCTGGAGGAGAGCCAAATGCTGAATCCCAGTCAGATGATGAGCCTCTGGTGTCACCAATAAGGTGATACATGCTGGATGTCCAGCGCACGATTTGTGGGGATGTGACAGAGATACCAGAGGAGTTGTGTGTTCTGGCACGGACATTGGAGCTGTCTATCCAGGCCATAAGCATTAAGATAACCCACTCAACAGAATGTACAACTTCCTCTATTGACAGACAGGCAACTGTCTTGGAGGGCCAGCCCAGCAGATAACTGAAGCAATTATGCATTCTTACCTGCACTCCAGCGCCCCGTCTCTGTGCTCAGGAGCCTGGACGAGAGGCCAGGAGTCACATTCAGCTCCTGGTCCCTCTCAGGAAATCAGGGAGGGCCAATTGGACCTCACGGCAGAGGGTGAGCAGCAGCTGACACCATCTGGGGGCATCTCTCAGAGCATTTCTAATGGGAACAGCCTCTCCTTTGCCACTCTGTCATTGGCACATACACCTTTGAGTGCCAAGGTGACAGAAGGACCTCCTGCCACTGTGCAGGATACACCCACTATGCTGGGGCCCTCAGGGCCTCAGGCAACCAGAGGGTGGCCGTCAAAGTCATTGCAGACAATGGGACATAAAGGACTGCAGCCTGTCTCCACTGTAGCTGCAAGCAGGTATGGAGCACCATGCTGCAGCACCCAGAAAAGAATCAGGGAAACCCCAAGGTAGTCACACCTCAGTGCACACTGAGTTTATAATTTGGATTACTTACAAAGGACACTAAGAGTAAAGAAGGGCACTGGTTTATTTACTGTGTGTAATAAAGGATGGAGATGGGTTCCATGGATGGTTTTATTTGAATGTGTCTTAAGTTGCAACCAGGGGAGGAACATGGTTTGGATGTTTGTGACTGTAAAAAATGACAAACTGGTTTTCTGTCGAGGACGGAGGGAGAGGAAAGAAGTGGTGGGCAAGATGAGAAGATGTTTTGATGGACAGATCTACTGGAATCTTTGCATCACTAAAGCCTCCCTCACCTCATGCTTCCTGGCTGAGCCTTGCACATCTGCTTTTCTGGTTCCCCCTTCTCTTCCTTTATCACCTCATCAGAGGAATAGATGGTTTCCTTTTCCTCTTCCTCCAACAGGGGATCCCCTCTCTGCAGCGCCAGACTGTGGAGAGCACAGCAAACAACGACCATGAGGGACATTCTGGAAAGCACATACTGGAGAGACCCTCCCAAACAGTCAAGGCATCAGAGCCTCATTTTGAGGAAATTAATGGTCTGCTGGATAACGGCCATGGTTGTTGTGTGGCTCTTATTGTACCAGCTCTCAGGATCAGTCCTGGGACCTCAAATGGCTGTCAAAGTCACTATTCAAAGGCCCTTTGTCACCCAGCAAACATCCTTCCAATGGATCAGGTCCACTAAAAACATACCTGGCCCCTGGGAGTTCCTTAGGATATACAAGTCATGGCTGCTCCCCGGGTACCCAGTACACACCTGCATTGTGTCGCAGACCATCTGGACATTAATTGAGTGGCACTCGTTCCTGTTAATAAAGGCCTTTGGTTCCCCTAGTTGCTGCCTTGATAGCAAAGTAGGGAAGAATTTTTAGTTTGGCAGGCGCGTGTGATCGTTGGGCCCAGGAGCGGTCAGGAAATGGACCACCACCGCAATCAGCCCCCAACTGCGATTTCATTCTGGCTGGCCAATTAACGGCCAGCCAGCGCGAAACATACGCTGAAATGCTCAGTGCTGCCGGGGTAGGGGGTGGGAGGAGGGTGGGCACTGATGTAAGCACGGGCATGGGGGAGTGTGGAATGAAAGCTCCCTGAAGGCAGGGAGCTGCTTCAGGGAGCTGAAGAATTTAAATACAAAACATAAAGATTCTAAAAAGTGGGATAAAATGTCCAAGGAGCGGAATCAATCCCCTGAACATATGGATGATGAAAATTCTGCCCAAATTTCTTTTTTAATTTAATAACGAAAACCTCATCCTGCCCTTGGATGAGGTTTCATCAAAAATGCAAAATCCGTTTGGCAGATTTGTCCATTGGCCAACTGTAAGGTTGGACGGACCGCGAAAAATCGGAGACAATTGGAACTTTAATGGGCTTAGTTGCCCTCTTAATTGTCAGCGGGCGCGCTTCCGACTTTCACCAGCGCCCGCCGACTTAAATATCGTGCGAGCACGAGATGATGTCAGGATGCTTGCCCGACTGCATCACACACTATTCCACGCTCCAGCGGGCCAGGCGTGCGCCTGCATACTGAGCTAAAAATTCTGCCCATGAGTGCAGTAAATGATGTCTTGCATCCTTGGAGAATGTGCCACGGTTGCAATGTCTCTAGCTCTTTCTGTCTGACTATTGCGGTCATTGGTGAAGATAATGAATGCCCTGCATGTCAAACATGACATCTGTAAACACCTTAGCAGTGTGCTGCAGGCTGGGGTACTGAAAATTAGTCTGAAATGACCCTGTAGCAAAACGTTTAGAGCAACTGTGACTTTCAATGCCACAGGCACTGGATGGCCCCCCCACATAATTGGATGTGATCACCTCAACCACCATATCACACACAGCTGTCACTGTGGCTCTCAAAAGGTGAATTCACCTCAGGCACTGGCTGTCAGTCATCTGCAGGTAAGTGCCTTGTATGGCCTCTGCCTGCGTCTCTGTTGCTGCTACAACTCAGCAGCCCCTTTCGCCTCATCAGGTTGGACTCCTTCATGCATTTCCTGTGACTCGTGCCCCTGTTCATTTGGCCTCCTTCCTCTCCTTCTCTTATTCCTCCTCACTGGATTATCTAGCTCTAACGGAATAAACTATGCCCATGTTCAACACAGCAGCAATGCTGCAGTGATATGTCAACCTGTTTGAAGACAGTGTAATGATCATTACCCCTGATATGGTCAAGGGATTCATGCACTTCAAGGATTTGCAAGTCAAAAACCTGTCAGCAGCCTCTCCTGTAAATTCAGGCATATACCCACCTCCAACCTTTATATCCACACTGACAACCAACAGTGGAGAAAAACGAGGTTCCCATCTGGTGTAATTCAAAGGCTGGGAACATATTATGGAACCGGGGAGGTATTATTGCAGCTGATTAGACAACTAATAAGCTTAAATGATTGCTAATTGCTTATTTCAAAACGGCAGACAGGTTCCCAATTTCGGACCCCACCCGCCCTTTATTATTTATTATTGCTATGACTGGTGTGATAATGTCAGGTTAACGATTGGATATCATCTCGCTGGATATTACATTGTCACGTGACTAAAACAGTCCCATTTTCAAAATGTAAAATTCACCCCTCTGAAAAGGAAATCATATTTTCCTTATCATTACAGCTTTTTGAGGATGTAACTAGCAAGGTGAAAGGGAAACCAAGGGATGTAGCATATTTGGATTTTCAGAAGACATTTGATGCGGTGCCTCACAAGAGATTGTGACACCAGTTTAAAGTTCATAAGATTAGGGTAATACTTCACCATGGATTCGTGGATGTGGTGCAGTAGGTGGGGTCCCTGCCTCTGAGCCAGAAGCTCTGGGTTTGCGTCGCATCCCAGGACTTGACGGCCAAGGAAGGTGCATTTGTAACATGGCCAAGCAGGTTAACTGTAAAACCTGCAAATCCATCCAAAACATGCCAAGAGCAGGTGTTGATGGACAGAACATTGGAGCCTCTACCATCACTATCCAAAGCTCCAGACTACAACATTCATGTAAAAGTGCATGTTGCCACAGCAACTCGGACTCCCTGGGTGAACTGTAGCACACTGTTACCATGGATTGTGATGAAAGCAAAATACTGTGGATGCTGGAGATCTGAAATAAAAACAAAAAATGCTGGAAGAACTCTGCAGGTCTGGCCGCATCTGTGGAGTGAGAAAAACAGAGTTAATGTTTTGAGCCCGTATAACTCTTCTTCAGAGTGCATGGATTGTGAATTGGTTAAGAGAGAAGACAGCAGGAATAAAATGAATGATTTTTGGGATGGAAGGACGTAATTGGTTGACTGTCACAAGGATCAAGTGGATAAGTAATCTGTCAGGAGGATGCAAAGTGAATGCAAAGGGATGAAGACCAGTTAGGTGATAGAGCAAAAAGGTGGCAAATGGAGTATAATGTGGGAAAATGTGAAATTATTCACCTTGTAAAGCAGAATGGAAAAGCAGAATATCTTTTAAAAGGTGAGAGAATAGTAAATGTTGATAATCAGAGGGATTTGGGGGTCCTTTTACAAAAAACACTGGAAGTTAACATGCAAGTGCAATAAGCAATTATGAAAGCAAATGATATTTTAATCTTTATTGCAAGGAGGTTGTTGTGTAAGAGTAAGGAAGCTGTTATTATATAGGCTCTGGTGAGACCACTATTGGATTATTATGGTCTCTTTACCTGAAGAAAAATAAACTTGCATTCTAGAGGTGCAAGGAAGGTTCATTAGATTGATTCCTGGGATGAGAGGGCTGACCTATGAGGACAGGTTGAATAGAATGGGCTTATATTCTCTAAAGTTTAGAAGAATGAGAAATAATCCCATTGAAACGTATAACATTTTTAGAGGGCTTAACAGGATGGATGATGAGAGGCTGTTTTTTTTTGGCTGGAGACTCTAACTGGGCATCATAGACTCAGGATAAGTGGTTGTCCATTTAGGATTGAGATGAAAAATTAATTCATTCAGAGGGTTGTGAATCTTTGACTCTACCCAAGAGTGTTGTGGATGCTCAGTCATATTCAAGGCCAAGATCGATGGAATTTTGGACACTATGGGAATCTTGGAATCTGGGATTAAGGTGGGAAAGTGGAGTCGATGTACAATTTTAGCCATGATCATATTGAATGGTAGAACAGGTTTCAGGGGCTCTAAGGCCTATTCCTACTGCAATTTCTTCTGTTTCTATGTCCTTCAGCTCTCACTCTCACTACAACTTTGGTTTATACAGATCCGTTAACATTTTAAACATCCCAAGGCAATTCACAGAAGTGTTCTTAATTAAAAATTCATTCAGTGAGCAAAAGCTACGTCAAAGAGGTAGGTTTTAAGGAGTATATTTAAGTAGGAAAGAGAGCTGGAGACATGGAGAAATTTAAGGAGGGAATTTTAGATTTAGGGTCTGGACAGTTCAAAATAGGCCTTTGATGATAGGCCATAGGGGGATTCCAGGGAAAATGGTGTTGGAGGAGAACAAAAGCCTTTTCAGGAGATTCTCGGACTATGACTGGATAAGTAAGCGTGGAACCAGGTGAGAGCAGTCTCATTCGGTTAGACACATGGAGGAGAGGCCTTGGAGGAGGATGGTGAGATCAGCAGTGTCAAAAGGTGCAGACAGATCAGGAAGTATGATGAGGATTACGCCCCATGACCATAGTCAAATAGCATGTTATTTGTGACTTTGATTAAGGCTATTTTACTGCTGTGACAGGGACACAGACCTGATCAGAGATTTTTATCACTCATCTGGTTGTTGGTATTTGCTGTAGATACCTTCCTTGCCTCCCCCACAATACAGACCTGGATTTCATTACATGATCCAGAAGCAGGGTCAGTTTAAAATGCTTTTGGCAAATTAATTAATTAATTTTCAGCAAGTTCAGGCAACTTAACTGTCCCGGCTTATTGAAATCAGGTTAAATTCTAATTGAGCAGTGGGCTTTACTGGACAGGACCAAATTGTGAGAGGAATTTAAGTTTGAATTAACTAATGCTTCAAATTAACAGATTTCAATTAAGCATTGCATTTTTAATGTGAGGTTTTCTTCACCATAATTTTAATTCAAACTAACAGATAATTCCAAATAACCAACTTTGAATTAAGAGGAATAGATTGTTTATGGTCTTTTTACTTGTGGGATGAAATTAACCATCACATATCCTTTCCTTAGAAATAGTGTAAAATCTAAAGTGCGCAAAAACATTTACTCTGTGGGTACTGATATTTAATTGCACTGAAATTAAAATGGAAATAACAGCCACACCATACCACACCTTAAATACACTGAACAGGAATACAGGTGGGAATGAATTTTGCAATAGAAATAAGGTTGAGGCTAAGAGTGCTCACCATTATAACAGAGTGAATCAAACAACCCATCTCCCGCGCATCCGCCCTCACGCCTTCTCCTCCCTCCCAGAAACATGATAGGGTCCCCCTTGTCTTCACTTATCACCCCACCAGCCTCTGCATTCAAAGGATCATCCTCCGCCATTTCCGCCAACTCCAGCATGATGCCACCACCAAACACATCTTCCCTTCACCCCCCCGGTGGGGGATCGTTCCCTCCGGATCACCCTGGTCCAGTTCTCCATCACCGTCTCCTCCTCAACCCCCACCTATGGCATCTCCCCATGCCCACTCAAATGATGCAACACCTGCCCCTTCACTTCCTCTCTCCTCACCGTCCAAGGGCCCAAACATTCCTTTCAAGTGAAGCAGCATTACACTTGCATTTCCCCCAACTTAGTCTACTGCATTCGTTGCTCCCAATGCGGTCTCCTCTACATTGGAGAGACCAAACGTAAAATGGGCGACTGCTTTGCAGAACACCTGCGGTCTGTCCACAAGAATGACCCAAACCTCCCTGTCGCTTGCCATTTCAACACTCCACCCTGCTCTCTTGCCCACATGTCTGTCCTTGGCTTGCTGCATTGTTCCAGTGAAGCCCAATGCAAACTGGAGGAACAACACCTCATCTTCCGACTAGGCACTTTACAGCCTTCTGGACTGAATATTGAATTCAACAACTTTAGGTCTTGAGCTCCCTCCTCCATCCCCACCCCCTTTCTGTTTCCCCCTTCCTTTTGTTTTTTTCCAATAAATTATATAGACTTTTCTTTTCCCACCTATTTCCATTATTTTTAAATATTTTTAAATCTTTCATGCTCTCCCCACCCCCACTAGAGCTATACCTTGAGTACCCTACCATCCGTTCTTAATTAGCACATTCGTTTAGATAATATCACCAACTTTAACACCTATGTGTTCTTTTGTTCTATTGTTGGTGACATCTTTTGATGATCTGCTTCTATCACTGCTTGTTTGTCCCTACAACCACACCAACCCCCTCCACTTCTCTCTCTCTCTCTCTCCGCGCCCCCCCCCCCACACACACACCTTAAACCAGCATATATTTCAACTCTCTCCTGGACTCGAACGCAAGTTCTGTCGAAGGGTCATGAGGACTCGAAACGTCAACTCTTTTCTTCTCCGCCGATGCTGCCAGACCTGCTGAGTTTTTCCAGGTAATTCTGTTTTTGTTTTTTAACAACTTCCAGTACCTGAACTCATGCAGTTAAAGTTGGAAGTCCAGACATTGCTGTCAGAGTCCCCTACTCTTCCACAGGACGCACACTTGCAGCCTTCATCAATAGGCTTGATACTGAAAGATATGTAAAGTCATGAACTTGGAGTACTTGCCTACTTGTTCCCCACTGAAGAAGGCAGAAAATGTTAGAGCTGTTCATTCAGCAGTAAGTGAATCTTTAATGGCATTATATGATAATTATCACTGACCAACCGCTTTGGCCCTGAAAAATTCATTTTTAAATTGTGGAGTTTCATTCCCTCAGAGCGTAATTAGTGTTGAAGATTTTAAAAATGTATTTTTCTTTACTTTCTCTGTTGCTTTTATCACTCTTCCATAATCCCATTTGTATTTCCCAATCTTTATTTTGTTTTCTGTACATGATTTAAATCTGTTTTATACTTCCTGCTTTATATTCTTTCTATTTACTTGAGGTATATAAGATGCTAAAGGGGATAGACAAAGTAGACGTGGAGCAGATGTTTCCCCTCGTGGGGAATTCTAGAACGAGAGACCATAGTTTTAAGCTAAGGGGTGGTAAATTTAAATCAGAGATGAGGAGGAATTACTTTTCTCTAAGGGTCGTGAATCTGTGGAATTCACTACCTCAGAGTGCAGTGGATGCTGGGACACTAAATAGATTCAAGGAGGATGTAGACAGGTTTTTAATTCGTAATGGGTTGAAAAGTTATGGGGAGATGGCGGGAAATTGGAGTTGAGGCCGAAATGAGATCAGCCATGATCATATTGAATGGCGGGGTAGGCTCGAGGCGCTGAATTGCCTACTCCTGTTCCTAGTTCTTATGTTTTTATCTCCATAAGGATTCTTCAATCTAAAATGAATAGTATATATAATGTTCTGATCAATTTTTGTTGTCAGGCAATGGGGTGTTAAACCAAAGCCCCATCTGTCTGTTCCGGTAAAGACACATTGAATTTATATTGAGTCTTTCACAACCTCAGGACAGCTGAAAGCTCTTATGAATTTCCAATGAAGTACTTTTGAAGTATAGTCACTGTCATAATATAAAAGTGACAAATTTGAAGACTCTGCAGAACTCCCTGGAAGAACTGTTAGTGAATATACAACATGCACCTCTTCAGTTCTGTTGAAGGGTCATGAGGACTCGAAACGTCAACTCTTTTCTTCTCCGCTGATGCTGCCAGACCTGCTGAGTTTTTCCAGGTAATTCTGATTTTGTTATGCACCTCTTAACCTTTCTTCAGAAATGTGTGATGATTTATACAACAGCTGTACACCTAGACCTCATAGACTAGTTGATTTTGGTTTATGTTCCATGCAATGGCTGAGAAAGATCCAATGGCATAAAAACATAATGTATCAATGATCCTCACAGCAACAGGAAAAGCCAATCCTCTGGCCAAAGTTGTCATCTTCAATTCTGTAACAGCCTCCCTTGTGAAATGGAGGCGGTGAAATGCCCAAGTAAGGTTGCCTGAGTCTGAAAGTGCATTCCTTTGAATTATGACAGAAGGAAAAGGACATATATTTATGTAGCATCCTTCATGACCTTCAGATATCCCAAAGCACTTTACAGTCAATAAAGCACTTTTGAAGTAGAGTTACTGTTGTAGTGTAGGAAATGTGGCAGCTAATTTGCACATAGCAATTCCAATAAATTTGCCTCCTGAAATAATGCCCTTGATTTTAACCACACAGCTCTCACCCCCTGACTGAAGGTAGAGGGCTAGTGGGGTTAAAATATCAGAATTAGTCCAAAATTGACCAAATGGGGCCCTGCTGTTAAGATTGGAAGGACCTCCACATCCTCAGCATTAACAGGCTCTTTGTTATCTATCATTCTCTGCCATACTCTCTCCACCTCCCCATTAACATCAGGATCAATGTATTCATGTTTAACTTTGTGACCAATGATTTTTTTATCATTGTAAACAGTGGCCAGGAATCTCCTCATAACAAGTCCTGATCCCTCACTGTAAATTCGCTAGACATGTGACTGTAACACATCTGTGGGTATAAGTGAGATTTCACCTGCTCTGCAGGTTAAATTATACAGGATCAAATTGGAGGAAATTCCCGAGCAGTTATTCTGCTCTGTCCCAACTTCATCTGCGGTAAACCTTTCATAGTGGACCATGAAGGGAAAGAAGAAGCCCAGTTTAATGTAGTACCTAGGTGTCACTCTTCATTTCAACAATGCAACTATACCATGTTAAATAATACCCCACTCCTCTATGAAGCACTGACAACTTGTTTGTGAAAATATAGATTGAGAATAAATAAATTACCTTTACTACACTGGACCATTTATCCAAAGATTTCTTTTTCTTTGTTACGCTTGTAACTTAAAAAAGACTTCCTAAAAACAGTAATCAAACCATCTGTGCCACGTGATGTAACCAAGTTTCATTATAAATCGATGTTGCATTTATAACAGAGAAAGAATATTTATTTAGTGTGTAACATGTTTGGTGTTGAAGGACACAATAGCAAAAATGGTACCTATAAATACCACTAATAACTTGTCCCAACCCAATCAGGTTGGTTTTCAGAAAAGAAAATGACTTAATGGAATGGGTCTGAGTGGACAATGCAGCTGATGAGCTGGCACATAAATCCATCCTCATCACTCACAGAAGATGAAGTTTTCTAAAGGTTGAACGCTTGCGCTCCTCTGCACAATATATGACATCCTTTGTACTTAACACTCCAACACTAGTACAAGACATAATGACTCTTTTGTTGACTGCATGCTGTCAATATCTCGTGACTAGCATCCAGCTCTTCCTACGTTAATTACCAGCCTTTTACATTAAATATAACAATGTACATTATTCTAAGTAGAATTTTCTTAATTAGATTCGCCTGTTTCTCGAAAGATCAGGATCACCCTAGACACACCCCCGAATTACTTATGCTCTAAGTCTTGAAAAGCCTCCTTCACAGACAACTTGGTGTAAAATTTTTATGTTTTCACTTTTCTGCTTAGCTTCTTCTACAACATGCTGTAATTTTCATTCGAAGGCAATGTTAGGATCTGAACAGGATAACTTTGACTACACTGTGGTAATCAATGTTTCTTCTAAGCTAAGCAGGTGCAGGGTCACACAGCAAACTGGAATGTACCATGCAGTGTAACAAACAGGTTATATACAACCAACATTCTCTTTAAGCTCTGTGCATGTGCTTCTAAGCAGCAATCTTAAAAGGACTGAATAGTGCAATAAACTGGCTATGGGGAGAGGCTGGGGGGGAGTGAGTTGGCATTGAGTTGGTATGAGGGGCCATGGTGGGTAGTGGGAGTTGAGGGCTAGAGGGCCTAACCTTTTATTACAACTGGGACAAATGTCCCAGGGAACTGAGGCAGGCTTTCTAACCATTGCCCCACCCCGTGGCCACTTGGGATCTGCTTCCACGGTTGCCGGCTCTTACTCTGTTCTGCACCTGTCTCACCAGAGCAAAAATCATGCAATCTGGTGCCTTTTAAACCAGGAAAGGTCTGCCAAGGGAGGAGATTTTCCAATTTGAGCCACCCACCTCAGTAGCTAAAATCCAGCCCCCCGTGAAGGGACCAATACATGTTTTCCTGTCCTGTTCCTGGGACTTGGGAGGCAGAATTTCCAGCTTCTTCAGTCTGTTGGATGTCCAAGATGTGTCCTTGGTGGGACATTCAGCAATGCATTATTTAGATGAAGTGACTGCCTCAATCCTAGATACTTTGGTATTGCCAATAATAGACTGAGTGTGGCATCAAGGAGCCCTAGCAAGACTGGAGTCAATGGGAATCAAGGGGAAAACTCTCCACTAGTTGGAGTCATACCAAGCACGAAGGAAGATGGCTGTGGTTGTTGGAGGTCAGTCATCTCAGCTCCAGGACAACACTGCAGGAGTTCCTCAGGGTAGTGTCCTCGGCCCAACCATCTTCAGCTGCTTCATCAATGACCTTCCTTCCATCATAAGGTCAGAAGTGGGGATGCTCGCCGATGATTGCACAATGTTCAGCACCATTCGCAATGACTCAAATACTGAAGCAGTCCATGTCCAAATGCAGCAAGACCTGGACAATATCCAGGCTTGGGCTGACAACTAACATACGTGCCACACAAGTGTCAGGCAATGACCATCTCCAACAAGAGATAATCTAACCATTTCCCCATGGCATTCAATGGCATTACCATTACTGAATCCCTTGCTATCAACATCCTGGAGGTTACCATTGACCAGAAACTGAACTGAACTAGCCATATAAATACTGTGACTACAAGAGCAGGTCAAAGGTTAGGAATCCTGCGATGAGTAACTCACCTCCTGACTCCCCAAAGCCTGTCCACCATCTTCAAGACACAAATCAAAAATGTGATGGAATACTTCCCACTTGCCTGGATGAGTGCAGTTTCCACAACACTCAGGAAGCTGGACACCATCCAGGACAAAGCAACCTGCTTGATTGGCATCACATCCACAAATATTCACTCCCTCCACCACCTACGCACAGTAGCAGCAGTGTGTGCCATCTACAAGATGCACTGCAGGAATTCAGCAAGGCTCCTTAGACAGCACCTTCCAAACCCACGACCACTAGCACCTAGAAGGACAAGGGCAGCAGATAAGGTGGGAACACCACCAGCTGGAAGTTTCCCACCAAGTCACTCACTATCCTGACTTGGAAATATGTCGCCATACCTTCACTGTTGCTGGGTCAAAATCCTGGAACTCCCTTCCTAACAGCTTGTGGATGTATCTACGCAACATGGACTGCAGCGGTTAAAGAATGCAGCTCACCACCACCTTCTCAAGGGTAACTAGGGATGGGCAATAAATGCTGGTCTAGCCAGCGAAGCCCACATCCTGTGAATGAATAATAAAAATAACTAGAGGTCAAAGGCAGGCATCTTCTAACAGTTGAGGGGAGAGGCCATGGATAATTGGACCAAGGAATGAACAATTAATAAAGTTCTCCGTACAAAGTCATAAATTTTATCCTGATTTTCACATTTTAATTCTTGTAATCAAGACTGCCTATGTAAACTTGTCAGGGTGTAATTATACCCTCCTGGTGCTGCAGTATGTTCTCCATTGTGGGGAGGGGAAGAGAAGATAGAATTAAAACATTATCAATTTACATAGGCTGTATTGATCATAAACGTGTGTAAAGAAATTGATAACAGAAGAAGTATTTGGATGCCAGGTATAGATTATTGTATATAGGTTATAGTTGATCTGCTGCGACTGTATATGTGGGAATCAAATTATATTTTGTGCGATAATAACAGGAAGATTGGATGACCAAATGATATAATGGAGAATATACCATTGGAGAACAACATGGAATGTGAAATAAAAACATTAAAGAATTAAAGTAAGCAACTGAAAATTCAGGTAAAATTACAAAATAGAAGGTTTTCTAGAAGATTGGCAAATGAAAGTCAGAGTAGATGTCAATGTGAAGTATATAAATAATATAGTAAAATTTATTTATAGCAATATGTAACATGCATGAAGTATTGTACATCATTTTCATTTAGTAATTTTGTATGTAAATCATACAATAAAAGTATCAGTAGAATTTTACATTTGTGTGAGTTTTTCTGTTTTCAGTGTATGTTGTAGGGACAGGTAAGAAAAAAACACCTGAATGATGACGTAATATTCGGAAAGAGCAGTTTACAGTTGCACTCTGGAAATGTTAGTGGCATTAAATGATAGTGAAACCAATGGATTGTATAATGGACAGGGAATCCACTCCACCAAGCTACCTCCCAAATAGCAAAATTGAAAATTGCCCCCATTACCTCCCTTGCTGTAATGCAAAAACAAATCTTCTGTGATGAGGCTACTCCTTTCCTTTGGGTAGCTGATATGATCTTCATAAGTTACAACAGAAGGTCCCCAGGAGTGTGTCATTATTTGCACCAGTGGGCTGAATTGAATGGCCACTAGCCAGAGACCTAGTGGCAACCTCACTGTGGCCATTTCCATGAGCCCCGACGGGATTAAATCCCAGTCAGGCTGCCTGTCCCTGTGGTTCCCAGGGCCTTGAGGACAAGGATTTTGCCTCCAAGAGCTACTGGCCAATTGGAGGCCAGCAGCTCTTCAGACCCAGCAGCGCCATTGGGAGTTGTGATCACTGCTGGGACAAGAAACAGTCATGGAGGCTCTGGAGGAGAGGTAATTAGGCGGGCCTCATGCAAGCCTAGGTGAGAAAGGAGAGGAGTCTTCCTGCCTGGGTGGCCCTTGCCGCTGGCTGGGTACTCCATTAGGAAAAGGGTAGCCGATGGGGAGGAACCTCCCCCTACCCTAGCCTGCAGACAGGCCATCAGGATATACCAAGTGGCCTGCCCATGTGGCATGGACTGCCCCACCACTGGAATGATATCAACGATGGTGGGATGAAGCCCTTAATTAGCCACTTCAAGGCCTCAATTGGCCTAATGGCAAGAAGGACATCTTTTTCCCCATCCAGACTTCATTAGAGAGTTGTGAAACTGACAGGCTGTCCACACCATGCTTCCTGGGACTGGGGGGTGGAAGGGAGAGGGGGCATTAAATTCCAGCCACTCTTTCATACTCAATACAGCTGGTCAATAACTGTAAGAAGGTGAAGCCTGAAACCTTGGTATTTGAAAAGGGCTCCATACTAGCGAAGTGTTTGACTAACTCAATTTAACCTAAGTCAATATAATAGAAAGGAAGAAAGACTTGCATTTTCATAGCGCTTTCACGACCACCGAAGATCACAAAACCCTTTACAGCCAATGTAATATTTTGGAAGTGTAGTCACTGTTATAATGTAGGAAATGACCTGTGTTATATTGGGCATGATATGACCATATTAACAATAGTGCATAGCTCTTCACACTGCTCCTTCACCAAAGATAAGTTTCCTATTTGGGTGACATCGTTGATTTACTTGAGGAAGGATGTAGTTGCATTGGAAGCGGTTCAGAGGAGGTTCACTAGATTGATTCCAGAGATGCGGGGCTTGTCTTATGAGGAAAGATTGAGCAGTTTAGGCCTGTACTTGCTATTGTTTAGAAGGATGAGACGCGATCTAATTGAGGTATATAAGATGCTAAAGGGAATAGACAAATTAGACGTGGAGTTGACGTTTCCCCTTCTGGTCCATTCTAGAATGAGAGCCATAGTTTTAGACTAGATTAAAATCAGAGATGAGGAGGAATTACTTTTCTCTAAGGGTCATGAATCTGTGGAATTCACTACCTCAGAGTGCAGTGGATGCTGGGACGCTGAATAAATTTAAGGAGATAGGCAGATTTTTAATTAGTAACAGGTTGAAAGGTTCTGGGGAGAGGGCGGGAAATTGGAGTTGAGGCCGAAATGAGATCAGCCATGATTGTATTGAAAGGCGGGGCAGGCTTGAGGGACTGAATTGCCTACTCCTGCTCCTAGTTCTTATGTTCTTACTTAGATACAAATAGTGTATAAATTGCACTAGTTTTGGAAGTGAATTTTTTTCTCATGCATCTGTACAAACTTCAATATTTATGTGTTTTCCACTATCTACAAAGCAGAAGTCAGGAGTGTGATGGAATACGCTCCACTTGGCTGGATGAGTGTGGCTCCAACAACACTGAGGAAACTTGACACCATCCGGGACAAAGCAGCCTTGATTTGGCAAGGCTCCTTCAAAGCACCTTCCAAACCTGCGACCCTTTACCACCTAGAAGAACAAGGGCAGCAGACGCATGGGAACAGCACAAGCTGCAAATTTCCCTCCAAGTCACACATCACTCTGAGTTAGAAAATATATCACTATTTCTCCACTGCCGCTGGGTCAAAACCCTGGAACTCCGTAACAAGAATGGCCGGTATATCTACAGCACATGCAATGCAGAAATTCAAGATGGTCTCTACCACCTTCTTAAGGGCAATTAGGAAAGGGCAATAAATGCTGGCCTTGCCAGCAATGTCCACATCCCATGAACTAATAAAAAAAGTGCCAGCATTTTATTGAGGATTTGTGTTTAAGTGAACAGAAACTGATCAGGACCAATGGCCCAAATCTAGTTATCAGCCTTCTTTTTGTCCAACCACAGGTTCGAAAATGAAAGTGTTGTCAAATGGCATTGTTTTACAAGTAATATTTTTAGTTTGGATCCTTTCCTCCAGAGATGGAACAGTATCTGGCACATTTTAGTGATGCGTACAATTATCGTAGCACATTCCTTCGTTTTAGTTAGCTATGAGGCCTTCATATTTGAATGGACGTGACTCAGCATGTCTCTGGGAATAAATTATGATAAAATTGACACTAGTGCTGTAGTCATAACTGTGAGGACACAGAACAGGTATTGTTTCAGCAAGTCTGATAAGATATAGATTATACGCTCCTTCCAACATCACACTGCAGATCACTCTAAATGCTCTGACTGAAATTCCAAAGCTCTTTGGTACAGCAACCACGATGGTTGTATGTACACTAGTCTTCACATTTAAAAAAAAAATCCATAGGATTTGTGGCTGTGGATTATTATTCTCACTGGATATCAAGGACAGGGAAAATCAGAAAACTTTTAAGTTTTGAATTGCAGTGAACAACTAATGATGATTTAAATTAAGCACATCATTCAACCCATTTCTAAACAAAACAATATTGTTTGTACAATAATGTTCACCATTCCCACATTTGCCTAAAGCCCTCAGGGAGAATATAACAGCAAAACAGCACAAAACCTGACTTTTTCTTAAGTTGGCTTATCCTTAATGCAGTTGGGAATTCTTTTCCATTTCTTAAAAATTAAGTATTTTGGAGTTTTTTTTTTATAGAAGCAAAATACTGCGGACGCTGAAACAGAAGCAGAAAATGCTGGAAAATCTCAGCATTTGTGGCGAGAAAAAAAGAGTTAATGTTTCGAGTTCTTATGACTCTTCTTCAAAGCTAAAGATAAGTAAAAATGTAATGAAATTTATACTCTGGGGGGAGGGGGGTAGATGGGTGGTTGTAGAGTGTGGAGCAGGTGAAGCTGGATAGAAGGCCAGTGATAGGTGGGGGCAAAGTAAAGATTGCCAGAGATGTCATGGGCAAAAGGACAAAGGGGTGTTAATGATAGTGGTACTAGCTAAAGGAAGTGCTGATGGTGGCATTAAGATCAGGAAGAAGAATGTGATAATGGCAGGGCAAGGGTAAGCACTCTGGAAAGAACAACATGAACAAGTGACAGATGGTCCTTGTGGGGGTGGGGTAGGGGGAGGGGACAGCAGTTGGAAAAAGGGACCAACAAATACAGGGAACCCTGGATGTCGAGGGATATACAGGATTGGATAAAGAGAAAACGGGAGGCTTATGGCAGATACCGAGGTCTCAAAACAGTGGAAGCCATAGAGGAGTATAGAATGTGTAGGGGGGAACTTAAAAAAGAAACTAGGAGAGCAAAAGGGGGGCATGAAAAATATTGGCAGGTAAAATAAAGGAAAATCTAAAGTTATTTTACAAGTACATTAAGAGTAAGAAGATAACTAGGAAAACAGTAGGGCCCATTTAGGACCATAGTAGTAATTTGTGTGTGGAGCTGGAAGACGTAGTTAGGGTTCTAAATGAATACTTTGTGTCGGTGTTCACAAGTGAGAGGGATGATGGAGGTATGGAAATCAGGCAGAAGGACTGTGATATAATTAAAGAAATTAGCATAGAAAGGGAGGAGGTTCTAAGTTGTCTGGCAGGCTTAAAAGTAGATAAATCTCCAGGCCGGGATGAAATGTATCTCAGGCTGTTGCGTGAGGCAAGGGAGGAGATAGCAGGGGCGCTGGCAATAATTTTCAATACCTCTCTGGCCACAGGAGAGGTGCCAGAGGACTGGGGGACAGCCAATATAGTAATGTTATTCAATAAGGGTGGAAGGGATAAATGAAGGAACTACAGGCCAGTCAGTCTAACCTCAGTGGTGGGGAAACTATTGGAAGCAATTCTGAGGGACAGAATTAATCTATACTTGGAGAGGCAGGGATTAATCAAAGACAGTCAGCATGGTTATATTAAGGGGAGGTCATATCTGACTAATATGATTGAATTTTTCAAAGAGGTGACCAAGTGTGTAGATGAGGGCAGTGCATTTGACGTAGTCTACTTGGACTTCAGCAAGGCTTTTGATAGGGTTTCACATGGGAGACTGATAACGATGGTAAGAGCCCATGGGATCCAAGGCAATTTGGCAAATTGGATCCAGGATTGGCTGAGTGGCAGGAAGCAGAGGGTGATGATTGAGGGGTGCTTTTGTGACTGGATGCCTATGTCCTCTGGGGTTCCACAGGGATCGGTGTTGGGTCCCTTGCTGTTTGTGGTATATATAAACGATTTAGACTTGAATGTAGGAGGGTTGAACAAGAAGTTCGCGGATGACATGAAAATTGGTGGGGTGATAAAAAGCGTGGATAGCTTTAGATTATAGGAGGATATAGACGGGCTGATCAGGTGGGCTGATCAGTGGCAAATGGAATTTAATCCGGATAATTGTGAGGTGATGCACTTGGGCAGGACAAACAAGGCATGGGAATACACGATGAATAGTAGGACCCTGGGAAGTACCGAGGGTCAGAGAGACCTTGGTGTGCATGTCCACCAGTCCTTTAAGGTAGAGGAACAGGTAGGCAAGGTGGTTAAGAAGGCATATGGGATACTTGCCTTTATTAGCCGAGGCATAGAACATAAGAGCCAGGAGGTACTGTTGTAACTGTATAAAACGCTGGTTAGGCCACAGCTAGAGTATTGCGTACAGTTCTGGAATCCACATTATAGGAAGGATGTGATTGCACCAGAGGGAGTGCAGAGGAGATTTACCTGGATGTTGCCTGGACTGGAGAGTTTTAGTTATGAGGAGAGATTGCATAGACTGAGGCTATTTTCCCTGGAGTAGAGGAGATTGAGGGGGGACATGATTGTGGTGTATAAAATTATGAGGGGTGTAGGTAGTGTAGACAGAAAGGAACTTTTCCCCTTGGTGGAGGGATCAATAACCAGGGAGCATAGATTTAAGGTAAAGGGCAGGAGGTTTAGAGGGGATGTGAGGAAGAATTTTTTCACCCAGAGGGTGGTAGCAATCTGGAACTCACTGCCTGAAATGGTGGTTGAGGCAGACACCCTCATAACATTTAAGAAGTATTTGGATGTGCACTTGCGATGCCATGGCATACAAGGCTATGGGCCTAGTGCTGGAAAATGGGATTAGAATAGTCAGGTACTTGTTTGACTGGTGCAGACTCGATGGGCCAAAGGGCCTTTTTCTGTGCTGTAGACCACAATGACTCTATAAAATAGAACAAAAGGTGGGGATAAAACAATGAATTAAAACGAAAATAAATAAAAATAAATTTAAGAGGGTAAAAAATAAAAATGAAAAAATTGAAATTAAGAATGAGAATGAATATTGAAAAAAGGGAATAAAAATGGGGTGAGGATGGAGGAGGAAGTTTGTGCTCTGAAGTTGTTGAACTCAATGCTAATCCAGAAGGCTGTAAAGTGCCTAACTGAAAGATGAGGTGCTGTTCCTCCAGTATGCGTTGTGCTTCACTGGAACATTGCAGCAGGCCAAGGATGGACATGCGGGCATGAGAGCAGGGAGGAGTGTTGAAATGACAAGCGACAGGGAGGTCTGGGTCATGCTTGTGGACAGACCGAAGGTTTTCTGCAAAGTGGTCACTCAGTCTGTGTTTGGTCTCTCCAATGTAGAAGAGACCACATTGGGAGCAGCGAATGCATTACACCAAATTGAAGGAGGTGCAAGTGAACCGCTGCTTCACCTGAAAGGGATGTTTGGGCCCTTAGATGGTGAGGAGGGAGCTGGTAAAGGGACAGGTATTGCACCTTCTGTAATTGCATTGGAAGCTGCCGTGGGAGGGAGATGATGTGTTGGGCGTGATGGACGAGTGGACGGAGGGAATGGTCCCTACAGAATGCCAACAAGAGGGGGTGAAGGGAAGATGTGTTTGGTGGTGGAATCATGCTGGAGTTGGCAGGAATGGCAAAGGTTGATCCTTTGCAGAGGCTGGCAGGGTGAAAAGTGAGGACAAGGGGGAGCATATCACAGTTCTGGGAGGGGAGGAAGGTGTGAGGGCAGAGGCGCGGGAGATGGGTCGGGCACAATTGAGGGCCCTGTCAACCACAATGGGTGGGAAACCTCGGTTAAGGAAGAAGGAAGACATGTCAGAAGTGCCGTGTTGGAAAGTGGCATCATCAGAACAGATGCGACGGAGGTGAAGGAACTTAGAGGAAGGGATGGAGTCCTTAGAGTGTGAGGACCTGTAGTCGAGGTAGCTGTGGGAGTTGGTAAGCTTGTAGTGAATGTTCATGGACAGTCTATCACCAGAAATTGAGACAGAGAGGTCAAGGAAAGGAAGGGAAGTGTCAGAGATGAACCATGTGAAAATGATGGAGGGGTGGAAATTGGAAGCAAAATTGATACCTTTTCCCAAGTCCAGGTGAGAGCATGAAGCGGCACCGAAACAGTCATCAATGTACCAGAGAAAGAGTTGTGGGAGGGGTCCTGAGTAGGACTGGAACAAGGAATGCTCCACATACCCCATAAAGAGACAGGCATAACTGGGGGCCCATGTGGGTACCCATAGCCACATCTTTTAGTTGGAGGAAGTGAAACAAGTTAAAGGAGAAATTGTTCAGTGAGAGAATAAGTTCAGCCAGGCGGAAGAGAGTGGTGGTGGATGGGGATTGTTCGGGCCTCTGTTCGAGGAAGAAGTGGAGAGCCCTCAGACCATCCTGGTGGAGGATGGAGGTGTAGAGGGATTGGACATCCATGGTGATGAGGAGGCGGGTAAGGCCAGAGAACTGGAAATTGTTGATATGACGTAGGGCATCAGAGGAATCGCAGATGTAGGCTGGAAGAGACTGGACAAGGGGAGAGAGAACGGAGTCAAAATAGAAAGAAGTGAGTTCCGTGTGGCAGGAACAGGCTGATACGATCGGTCTACTGGGACAGTCCTGTTTGTGGATTTTGGGAAGGAGGTAGAAGTGGGCTGTGCAGGGTTGGGAGACTCTGAGATTGGAAGCTGTGGAAGGAAGATCTCCAGAGGAGATGAGGTCAGTGGCAGTCCTGGAAACAATGGCTTGATATTCAATGGGGGGGGGTCATGGCAATGTAAGATCAAAAGGCAATTGTAAGCCTCCAAATGGCTCCACGGTGAAAGGAACTTCATTTTGAATTTGTAAGGTGAAAATGCTTTGCCTGGTGTGTGGTTCAGTCTATGGGTTGCTGTTGCCTTAATGGAGATTAGTTTGGGAATTTGTGAAAAGTTATGATAGTAGTAATTTGTACCGTGTGTATATATTTTAACTTTTGTAAATTAATAAAATGTTTCATTTAGTTTAGTGTAAAGCCTCGAGAACTAGTGGTCCGATTCCTGAGTTTAGAGTCACATCTCAAACATAACAATTAAAATTATTAGCTATGATAGTTGTTTAAAATTCCTTCTGGGATTTTTAAAAATAACTTCTCTTCACCAACTGCATCGGTCATAACAATTGGTTTTTAGTTTTGCAACAGCAACCTGCATTTATACAGCACCTATGAGATAAATAAATATTTCAAGGTACTTCATAAATGAGAAAATATCGATTCCAATTCCATATCCTGCTTTTGCTCCACATCCCTTAGTATCTTTGGTTAACAAAAATCCATCAATCTCAGATTTAAAATGATCCAGATCAATTGCTGTTTGCAGAAGAGAGTTCCAAATTTCGACCACACTTGGGCGGTGGTTAAGCAGTGGCACATTGCTCCTTTCAGCAAAACCAAAAGATGGCCACCACTTCCACTTTTAAGTTGGGAACTGATTACCACATGATTCCAATTAAAATTTAAAGTGCCGGCAGCGTGCACGGGAAACACATGCAATATGCAGTGGGGCGGGTATTCATTGGCAGATCCTACTGTCAGACGAGCTATAAAAAAGCCTTCTGCAGACAAACAGGGAGGCTCTGCATAATGACCACAACTTTCCTGCT
The DNA here is from genome assembly GCF_017639515.1 of Carcharodon carcharias. NCBI lineage: Eukaryota > Metazoa > Chordata > Chondrichthyes > Lamniformes > Lamnidae > Carcharodon > Carcharodon carcharias. Next base: position 44,312,950 of record NC_054470.1, read on the forward strand.
CACTTCCACTCTACTAAAACTTTGCCCCATTTCTTGCTGAAACCCTTCATCACCTTCAACCCCGTCAAACTTCTATACCCATCACTCCCCCTTTATTACTCTTTTGTGCTGCCTCCCCATCACATCGAAGACTTTTCAACAGATACGAGACTTGGAAGCCTTGTGAACTTTGTGGAGGAGAATTTCAAAGGACATAGACAGGCTGGTGAAATGGGGAGACAAATGGCAGATGAAATTTAATGCAGAGAAGTGTGAAGTAATTCATGTTGGCAGGAAGGACAAGGAGAGACAGTATAAAATAAAGGGTAAAATTCTAAAAAAGGTGCAGGAGCAGAGAGGCCTTGTTGTATATGTGCATAAATCATTGAAGGTAGCAGGACAGTTTGAGAGAGTGGTTAATAAAGCATACAATATCTTAGGCTTTATTAATGGGAGCATAGAGCACAAGAGCAAAAAAATTATGTTAAACTTGTATAAAACACTAGTTCAGTTTCAATTGAAGTATTGTGTCCTGTTCTGGGCTCCACACTTTGGGAACAACATGAAGGCATTGGAAGGAGTGCAGAAAAGATTCACAAGAATAGTCCCAGGGATGAGGAACTTCAGTTACGTAGACATATTGGAGAAGTTGGGACTGTTTACTTTGGAAAAGAGAAGTTTGAGATGAAATCTGATAGAGGTATTCATGAAGGGCCTGGACAGAGTAGATAGGGAGAAACTGTTCCCATTGGTGGAAGAATCGAAAACAAGAAGGCACAGATTTAAGGCAAATGACAAAAGAAACAATGGAGGCATGAGGGAAAACCTTTTCCCACAGCAAGTGGTTCGGATCTGGAATGCACTGCCTGAGGTCGTGGTGGAGACAGTTTCAATTGAAGCATTCAAGAGGGAATTGGATAGTTAACTGAAAAGGAAGAATGTGCAGAGCTACAGGGAGAAGGCCTTGTAGCTATAGTGCAGGATCTGAATTCTTGGTCACAGTAGCCTGATGGAAATATGTCCAAGTGTGAAACAGATCTCCTAGGGACCAGTATTCATCAGCGAGTGTGTTTGACAAAGGTTTGCTCCGCCTGCTCTTCTGGGTGGCAGGGGATGCATGTTCAGAGGTGGCTCCAGAGGGAGACTGGCACGGGTTGGCTGACATCCTGAACAGGCAATGGGGTTCTGGCAATGGGATCATGCTCATGTAGTTACTTCACCCTTGGACGAATCGGGTGTAAATGAGATTGTGCCTGGTATTCCTTGCCTGGAGAGGGTCAATAGGAGGAAACCGTTTCCTTGGCGGAAGGATCAAGAACCAGAGGGCACAGATTTGAGCTAATTGGTAAAAGAAGCCAAAGTGATAGGAGAAAAACATTTTTTCACACGAGTGGTTAAGATCTGGAATACACTGCCTGAGAGTATGGTGGAGGCAGATTCAATTGAGGTATTCAAGAGGGAGCTAAGTGATTATTTGAAAAGCAACAATGTGCAGGGTAACAGGGAGAAGGCAAGAAATAGCACTAGGTGAAATGCTCAGAGAACCAGTGCAGACACAATGGGCTGAATGGCCTCATTCTGCACTGTAACAATTCTATGATTCTGTCTCTCCGTGGCCCTGGCATCCAGTATAGGGTCCTGCACATTGATGGTTTTCTCCTCAGGCTCATCTAATTTATCCTCATCTGAGGAGGAGTTTTGCTCCTCCCTCTTGTCCTTTTGCAACAGTTTTCTGTGTTGCATGGCCGAGTTGTGCAGGGCACAGGAGGCCATGGCTATTTGTGATGCTCTATGTGGTGGGTACTGCACAGCCCCTCCAGACCAGTCAAGCCAGAGAAAGAACATTTTCAGCATGCCAATGGTTTTTTCAATGATCGCTCTGGTGGAGACGTGAGCTGCATTCTATCGCTCTTACTTTGTGCTATGGGGATGCCTCACAGGCATTACTGGCCAGGTAGAGGGCCGATCCACACAGGCTCCAGCTGTCAACCTCAGCTGGAGGCTCGTGAAGCTCTGGGAGATGCAAGTTGCTCAAAATGTATGAGTCATGTAAGCTCCCTTGGAAAAGAGCACAGACATGCATGATTGTCTACCAGTGTCCAAAGAGCAAAAGCCCTTGCAATTCACAAATGCTGCTAGCTGGTCCCAGGGAGCTCTAATGGCCACATGAGAGTGTAGCCGATGACACCTTGCACACTAGGGAAATGAGCGATGGTCCTACACCCCAGTGCTCTTTGTCAACATTTGTGGTGTAATTGATTAATTCATTCACATGGGGAAAGAGGGTCTTCATGCACCTATGTGCGTCAGCCTGGGAAATGCCACTCAAGTTGCCTGTGGAACCCTGAAAACTACCGCTGACCAAAGAATTGAGTGCCGCAGGCACCTTGAGGCCCACTGGCATGGGATTCCTGCTTGGATTCACACTTTCATGCCTTGACTGCCTCCTCCCGCACCCTGATTATCTTTTGATCCCCTTCATGGCCCAACCGAACCCCACTCTCATCCCTGATTTGCTCTTGCCCCTCCTGATCCTCCATCTAATCTGGTAGTCTCTCGCTGCCCTCCCGTGCTGCAGATTTGCATAGATACAACTGTGCACCTCAATCAAAATGGAAAAACTCAACTGGAGCACGTTATCTTTAAAAGATCGTGAAACCGATACCGCAAGATTCCTGTGTGTCATTGACATAATCTTGAAGGTAGGACTTAATTTGAAAAAGTTTTAAGATAATGAGTATTCATGAGATACAAATGTATTAAAAATAAGAAGTTGCCAGTAGACGGTGTGAGACCTGATCCACCACTGCAACGCTGCTGACTTAATCTTTGCATCTTAACCTGGCGTCCGGAAACTGAGATTTTGGCTCCCGCCTAATGAAGTCACCCTCCCTGCTGGGTTTCGCACTCTTACAGGCCCCAGTTAATACTGCCGTATCTGTGTAAGAGCGTTTCCTAACATCACTCCTGTATTATTAAATCAGATCCAACTTCTGGTCCAGATGGCATTGACCCAAGGTTGCTTAAAGTTGTGGGTACTGTGCTAAGTGAACCTCTTGCTCATATGTTCAATAGTTCGCAGACATCAAGGGGTGGGGGGGCGTGGGGTGGTGGTGGTGGGGGAAGGGTGGGGGAAAGTGCTAATGCTGTTCTAATATTTTAATAGGAAACAATTCAGAACTGGGAGATTGTAGGATCTGACCTTCCCTTGTCTGACCCCAAAAAATCTTCCCCAGCAAAGGCCTCAGATTTATCTCTTCACCACCCACCCCTCACCTCAATAAATTTCAAGCTCAGTTTAATGCTGAGTTCTTCTCCCATGACCTCCACTTGCACACCCATTTCTTTGGCCAGGAATATTCCTGGTGCACAGTAGCCCCATCTTCCTGACATTAGAATTCTCGTTCCATCTGGATCCCTCCATCTTGCCCTCTCTAGATCTTTTCATGGAAAACTGCTGGTGTGACATTTGCTGTCTCAATTTTTCTGTTCTGCTCAGTCATTCTCACCTACATCCCTCTGAACTTGCAGCAGTCTGTTTGTCAACTCTACCAGAGTTGTTAAATCTGCTGATAATTAAAGGTGATATTATTGTTATTTGGTGAACAGACTTCTAATGAGAGGAGGCTGATTGCCAAGCCTCTGATGCCTCCTCTTACCTCCCACTGGACCATGACACTACTCTTATCCAGACTTCCACTTATCTCATTTCCTCTGGAGAGCTTCTTTTCATGGCCTCCAATCTCATCACCCACAGACCCGTATAGTCCACTTCCAGCTCCTGACTAAGATCCACAAACAGAACTGGCCTGGTAGACCCACTGTTTCAGCCTGTTCTTGTTCCTGTGTCCTATGACATGGACAACGGAGCCTAGGTGGGATAGGAAATGTGAGAGCTGTTATTCCTGGTATTGACTCCAGTTGAAGACGAGTTACAAGTGGAGTGTCGCAGGGACAGGTGTTAGTTAGTAGGATGTATGGCAAAAGCAAGAACACCATCATTCAAGGAGGGAAGACAAATTCATCAATAGAACTGGGCCATACTAAGGACTTAGGACAAATTTTCTATTTTCCTAGTACAGATAATCTCATGAAGATCCCTCGTCTCTGAAGGTGAGGAATTTCTCTGGTGAAACAGATGGTCACTGCACATAGTTTTCGCTGTAATTCAGCAAGAATGTTAGAGAGGGGGACTCCTGCATTACCTTGCTGAGTCTTTTGCTGTTCCTGATGGTCACCCATTCCCTTTCTGCCTGTGTAATCTTCACCTGCGGTGTGACCACCTCGCATGTGCTATCCATGACTTGCTCAGCATTGCGGATGCTCCACAATGAGTCCACCCGCAGCTCCAGCTCCAAAATCCGGTTAGCTAGGAGCTGCATTTGGAAACACCTTCCACACACATGGTCACCGAGGATGCTGGAAGCGTCCCTCATTCCCCATGTCCTGCAGGAGGAGCACATCACAGGTTTGAGCTCTCCTGCCATGATATCCCTCTTGATTAAGTTACTCCCTTAAAAAAAATATACTAGCTCGGGGCCTTATATATGTTAGCTAGGAACCTTGTTTCTTGACTAATTATACTTGTACAGTACTATTCTATACTTTTTTAAAAAAATTTTTTAGCTCCTACCTCAATATTAAGCATGAATTACTTTAATAGATTAAAAAAAAACTCACCAGGATTTACTCACCAATCAGCTGCTTTTTTTAAAATCCACTTTTGGAAGAGTATCCCTCACAGGTCTGGTGCACTCCTGAAGGTACTTTCTCTCCTTCTCTCTCTCTTTTTCTTTTGGTTTGAGGAGGAGGGAGGGAAGGAAACACTACAGCAATGTAATGTTTGGGGCTATTCCGTTCTTTGACAGTGGGTCCTCCTTGATCCCCTTCTGAGTTGCGGTGACTGCGCTGACTTTTCCCAGAATGCTTCTCAGTCACTTCTTACTGCCGCCCTCTTTTGGATGCTCTTCCTCCTGTTAAGGGCAGGAGTCCTTCTCCTCAATCCCCTTCTGAGTTGCAGTGACTGCGCTGACTTCTCCCAGAATGCTTTTCAGTCACTTCTCACTACCACCCTCTTTTGGATGCTCTTCCTCCTGTTAAGGGCAGGGCTCCTTCTCCTTGATCCCCTTCTGAGTTGCGGTGACCGCGCTGACTTCTCCCAGAATGTTTTTCAGTCACTTCTCACTACCGTCCTCGGTTAGATCAAGAAGGGTCATACAGACTCAAAATGTTAACTCAGTTTCTCTTGCTACAGATGCTGTCAGACCTGCTGAGTTTTTCCAGCATTTTCTGTTTTTATTTCAGTTTTCCAGCATCCACAGTATTTTGCTTTTAACTAATCATCTCCATTTTGGTTCATAGGTTGCTCTGCCAAGCGACCAACACCATCAGCCATCCAACCTCTCAGCTCCATCCAGGTCCTCACCTCCAGCCAAGAGAAGGAATCCTCCATTGAAGAGCTGGAAATAAGCAGCCTGGAAGACCCATCACAACGCTTACCCACACCCTCCATTGGCGCAGAGACACACACCTCGGTGGGGCCTAGATCTAGAGCAGGCTCAGGTTCACAATCTGGTGGTCAACACATGAACACATGTCCACAGCAGAAGGAGGCAGGTTTGGCTGAGCTCCCTGGCACTCGAAGGACTACTGGGGATGGTGCATCTGTGAGATCTGAGTCAGACGATGAACCTCTGGATTCAGCCTTCCAACTCATTCTGGAGAGTCAGCAGGGGGAACATCATGCAGAGCTGTAGGTAGTCCTCAATAGAGTGGCACGTGATTCGGAGGAGTGAATCTGCCTGCTCTCTGATGAAGTGGTGTCCACATATGCATGTATGGAGGTTTCCATAGGAAGGATGGCGTACACCACGGAGACCCTGATCCAACAGAATGTGGAGGTGCATGCAGACCTGCATTCCATTGCGGTAGCCATGGAGTTCCTGCAATGGCAACGCGAGGAGGAAACCAGGCACCTCAATCTCCCTGCAGGTGCTCCTTCTCTCAAAGTGTCAGGCAGGGCCAACGGGCACCCAAAGGGAGGAGGAGCAGCAAGTGGACATTCCTGGGTTATCCACTCAGGAATCTCAGAAGCTGTTCTCTCCCTCCAAGCCCCCTTTTCCTGTGACCCCCTCAATCTCATCCTCCACAGAGGAAGCAGCTGGCCCATAGAAGGACAGCCAGAGCAAGTCAGGGCTCTCAAGGCCTCTGTCCACCACAGGATGCACGCTGAGGTCATCAGAGGCAACAGGGCCAACCATTGCACAGGCTGTCTCCACTCATCCTTCGATGTCAGGGCAGCACCTAGAAGAAGCAGTAGGCCTAGAAAAGTTAAGGATTTCTGGTTTTTTGTTAGTCATTCATGGGATGTGGGCCTCACTGGCTAGGCCAGCATTGATTGCCCTTGTTCAGAGGGCATTTTAAGAGTCAACCTGGTCTGGAGTCACATGTAGGCCATACCAGGACAGTAGATTTCTTTCCCTAAAGGACATTAGTGAACCAGATGGGTTTTTTACAACAACCGGCAATCAACAATGGTTTAAAGGTCATCATTAGACTTTTAATTCCAGATTTTTATTGGATTAAAATTTCACCATCTGCCATGGTGTGATTTGAACCCGGATCCCTGGAGCATTATCCTGGCTCTCTAGAATACTAGTCCAATGACATGACCATTATGCCACCCTCTCCTCCACCCTTACTCCTTCTTCCACCGTTACTCCCTTCCCCCCTCCGAACTCCTTCCCTTACACCTACCTCCGCAGTTGCCGCATTCTCCCCCATTACACCGTCTTCCCACCGTACACCCTCCTCCCCCTCCCAACCTCAAACCCCCACACCTTCACCCCGCCCATCCCAACCTCACCCCCATTCCCCCCACCCCCCACACCTAACCCATACACCTTCCTCTCCCAGTCAAGCTGAGACCTTCCTCTCTCAGCCTGGTCCAGTTCACCTTCCTCTTGCCTATCATCCATAGCAGCCCAAGTCCAAGACCATGATGTTCCGAAGCAGAACCCAGATGTCAACAGAGACCTCCCACCTTCCATGAGCTGCTTTGCAGCGGGCACTGCACGTGTTCCTCCAGGGTCCGGTATCCGTAGGGCTCCAGCATCTTTTACTCCTCGGATGTCCGTGATCTGAGCAAGGCCCTAAAAGGTAAATCCTGACTTTTGCAAGTCACACTTGTCCAGACATGTTCTGGGCTGGCATGTTTTCCCACTGGCGTTGCAGTAGATTTGGTGTGAGGGTCAATTCCAGTCGGACCTTACTTTGCATCCCATTAGTGGGATGTAAATTGGGTTCGTGGGTCTCCAGCAGGATTGGCGTTTTGCCATGGCAGACACCATCAGATGATCCCGCTGTGCTTTCACACCAGCATCAAACCGATTTTTGTCCTTCTCACCATACTGTTGTTCCCCGCAATCCCCCATGACACCTGAGGCCAATGGGGTGGAAAATTCCAATCTGTGTTCAGCATTGCTGAGGAGAGTGGCAGTCATTACTTTGCCCTTGCTGCTATAATGCATTGAGTTTCCATAGGCTTGATCACAGCAATGGGGCCTGGACTACTAGGAGCACAAATCAGGAATTTGCAGACAGCTTCTCAAAATTTTTCTTTGATTACAAATGAATGGACATTAAATTATGAGAAGCGTACTCATGATTTTCCAATTGGTGTTTCTGGCAGGCACGGCTCTGTGTTAGGTGCACAGATTTGGCAAGTATGGTCCATTTGTGCTGCAATGGAAAAATAGAGACTGACACCCCCCTAGATCTAAAGTATTAAAAAGTATTCACAGCACAGAAACATGTCCGTCCACTCTTTATGCTCCCTTTATGCTTCCCATTCCTCTTCATCTAAACCCAACAATGTACTGTATCCTTAGATTCCTTTCCCCGTCCCTCGGCAAAATGGGATCTGCTGGAAATGGCGGCAAGACATTCTCATCCAGGTCTCAACCTCTACTTTTAATGGCCTCTGGAATTGGCCTGATTCAGTAAAAATCTGCCCTAAAAAGCCTACAAAGGGATATAATGAGTGTCATGTTGGCAACTCTTAGGGAATAGGCAAAAAGTGGATTTGATGCCTAGATCAGATCAGCCATGATTTCATTGAATGGCAGAACAGGCTTGAGTTTTAAAATGAGTACGTTTATATGAAGTACTTTTTGAAATGTAGTTGCTGTTGTAATGTAGGAAAGTAATGTACATAGGTTTTAAGAAGCATCTTAAAGGAGGAGAGTGGAAGAGAGGAGATGTTTAGGGAGGGAATTCCAGAGCATAGGACCTTGGTAGCTGACGGCATAGCTACCAATGATGAAGCGACATATAAAGAATGCCAGAATTGGAGGATTGGGATATCCCAGAAGGCTTAGAGGGAGTCGATAAAAATACATTTTTTCAGAGGTTGAAGAGTCAATAACCAGAAGGCACAGATTTAAGGTAATTGGCAAAAGAGCTACAGGCAACTTTTTATGCAATAAATACTTAGGATTTGGAAGGATAGGGTGGAGGATACAAGTTCCAATGTATTCTTCAGAAGGTAATTGGATAAATGCTTGAAGGAGAAAAAGATTGCAGGGAAATGGGGAAAGAGTGACATAGTGGGACTAACTGGATTGCTCTTCAAAAGAGCTGGCACAGATTCAATGGGCTGAATTGCGTCCTTCTGTGCGTCCTTCTATGATTCTACTCCTATGCTTCTAGCTTCCCCTTGAATGCATGTGTGCTGGTGACTTCAACTACTCCATGTGGTAGCAAGTTGCACATTCTTACCACTCTCTGGGTAAAGAAGTTTTCCTGAATTCCCCAGTCAATTTATTAGTGACTATCTATTTATGGGGCTCAGGTCTGATCTTCCTTCAAATAGAAATATCTTCTCTATGTCTACCTAATCTTAAAGACTTCAACAAGTCACCCCTCAGTCTTCTCTTTTGTAGTTGAATGCTACACACATGCAAAAGATAGTTGAAACTTAAACGGCATACACAAGTATGTTTGCACGTGTACATTATCATTATAAGCTTGGCCTAAATAGCCAAGTGGTTATGGTACTGGGCTTGTAACCCCAAGATCAAGAGTTCAAATCTCACAATTGCAAACTATGAAACAATGTAACTTCATCTGAATAGGAACAGATGAAAATGTGTTTGTACTTGAAAGAGTTACATTGTCATTATAACACTGAAAAGACAAGTGCAATGTGATCTGGAGGATTGAGAGCTTCCATTATTAAAAAAAGACAAAAGAATAAAATAGAATTTCTGTGTGGGATCATCATGTGTAGCTTCAACCCAAGATCAGTTTCCCTGAGGAAATTAGGCAAATTTACTTTTACACTATGACCAGGAATTTGTCAGGGTGGCGGTGGACCTGAGAAAAGGTTAGAAAGCTGGAGGCAACCCTGCCTCAGCCACTTCAGGGAGCCCCATCTGGATTTTATGTGCATCAGGCAGCTAGTGAGCTGCTGTCGGGGCTTCCTTCCCTTTAAAGGATGAGAACACATCTCCTAAATTGCTGGCCAATCTGAGGGCTAGCAGCTCTTCAGTCCCAGAAACACTGTAGGAAGCAGTGGTCACTGCTGGGACTGCATCCAGCCAGGAGAAGCAGCATGGAAACCACCCTTGGAAGAAGGTAAGTGGGGTCAGGGTTGCCAGGGACAGTCAGGCAGGCCCTGGTCAGGTGGGGTGAGTGGTTATTGCAGATAGGGGGAAATGTTGTCACCAGGGGGCTGCTCCTATGCTCTACTTTCAGAGACCTCACAACATTTAATAAGTAGTTAAATGAGTACTTGAAACACCACAGCATACAGGGCTATGGGCCAAGTGCTGGAAAAAGGGATTAGAATAGATAGGTGCTTGATGGCCGGCACAGACACGATGGGCCGAAGGGCCTGTTTCTGTGCTGTATAACTCTATGACGATGACCTTCTTCAATATCAGGATGTGTTTAAAGACTGCCAAACAGAAAACCATCCCATTCAGAGAGAGCCTTGCTTGCTTTCTTTTTTTCATGAATTCTCAGTGTTTTGAACTGCCAAACCAATAAAAGAGTCTGACCCCAAATCTACTGCAATTAACTTTCTATTTATCCTTTTTTCTTAACTGTTCATCCCCATTGCAGGCCCAGGTCACATGGGCATTTCTTGGAACCTAATAATCTCATAATCAGGAAATCAATTAATCCTCTTTCAAAATACTCCCCAGCTCATTTTGTTCTTAAAGGGACATCACATAAAAGAAAATACATGTTTTTCCCAGCACATGGGTCATCACATATACTAGAATTTCATCTGATATTCCCAGGACTGTTATAATTCACTGAGCAAAGGAGTAATCTGGAGCCAGTCTTTCCTTAACATAGGTTTATTCAGAGAACACAGGCACAGACTTCCTTCTCCTTCCTCCGACGTAGGTGGAAACCGGTTCTTATATATATCTACTTAAGAATAATACCCTAACCTTTCCCCAGTTGGTAATAGCTTCTCTCACTTACAACTAGAGCATGCACTTCATTGTGACAGGATTGCAATATTAACAAGCACTATCATGTTACATCCTTAAAGTTGCCTCAGCATCTCTTCTACTGAATAACCACTTATCTTACTAGTGTCAATACTCAGATGAGCCCAAACAATGATTATCATCAGCATGGCAACAATTAATAAAACAATTAAAAAAGCTATCTTTTTCAAATTATTTCTGTAAACATAATACGTATTTTAGCAATATATTACACACAAGATCTACATGACTTAGACAGAACTTTGTTGCATATGATGGTGTAATGTTACCAAATATTACCATGCCAATCTGTCCTGTTACATAATACTAGGACACAGTTGCAGCCTTTACAATACTCACAAGATTAACTCTTAACTTTTCATTGGGGGGGATGCTTCTGGAGGCTGGGTAGTTCTCTACATGAAGGGCATTGTAATATTCCATTTTTCAATTGTTCAGTGTTTGATTCTGTGCCTGCTGACTATTCTCTATTCTGTGTGCTGTTAGTCAAGCCTGGGTATCTTAAAGGAACAGAAACTAACTGAAAGCAAAAAGCTGTAAGCACGAGAGCAGATATTTTAAAAGCTTTGTAAATAAAACTTCTGTTCAGACACAGAAACTGATGTCATCAAGGCCTAAGACACAACAATTGGAGATGAGGTGGAGAATAGTTTAAATTTATTGCCTTCAGCACCTTTCCTTTTTTTGCTGGTAAGTCCACCCATATCATGAGATCAATGGATTTCAGAGTTCAAGACCTACTGGATCGCTACTGAAATAGACAGTCTGGATTAGCAGCGATCTGTAAGAAGGCAATACTCTTACACTGTCTTGGAGCAAAATGCCAGTGAATGTTCGAGCAGCTTACATCAATGTTTGATATGGTGGTAAGTGCTTTCAAAAAATACTTCAGGCCAAAGAAAAGTGCAATTATCGAACAACATACATTCTGCAGAGATGCCAGAGAAATGGTGAGCCCATAAAACAGCATTGTGGGAGTTGATTTCCACATACAAATTTGGCATACTAACTAACAAACTAAATCATGCCAAATTATTCAAAGAACTTCACTTCCACAAATTAGGGAATGTCTCCTCATGAAGAATGACAATTTAACCTTGGAAAAAGCCACAACCTTGGCAGTCCAAACTGAATCTGCCAATGTTAAATTCAAAGAGGCTACACAGAAATGCACCCTCAGACTCAGGGTCACAGACACAGCTTGCCCAACCAGTTCAAAGTGAAGGGTTATGGACAAAGGGACCTCAGCAGTCTCATCAACACTTGCCCCATTATGGTCAGATACCTTCAAAAATGTGCCCAAATACTGGAGGTATACATCGGTTTCAATGCCATGTCCAGCTCAAGGGAAAAGTGTTACCCCTGCTAAAAGGTGAACAGACCATTGAAGAAGAGGGCTTCATCAGTTCGACACGTAGGGAAGTAGCTTCCTGAGAGTGAGCTGCAGCATGTATAAACCATCACAGATGGTAAAGCAGCAGGCCATTTTAAGGAATGCTCAGTCACAACTCAGACATCTCAGTATCAATTCTCAACGATGTTGGTGTGAAAGTATTTATATTAAACAACAAGTTCTACCATTGTTATTTTTTGGCAGCTTTCACTCTTGCAACAGACATTCTTCTAGTTTAAGAAGACTTCATTATTCCGGTTTTGGGAATGATCACAGTTCCAGTGTGCTTCAAAAATGTCACTCTAGACAGGTTCACATTGCAAGTAGCCAAAGGCTCTATGAGAGTAAACCTTTTTGACAAGCTTGCCTTCAAACTGGAAGACCCCACTGGAGCACAAATTAACATGATCAATGACACAAGCTACACACAATGGTATCCTTTCTTTTTTTACTGGATTTGAGAAGATTAATGTCATGCTCCTTGCATTGACACATCAATTCCTAGGGTACAGAGTGACACCAGCTGGAGGAAAGCCTACGCATGACAACATTAAAGCCATTCATAAACTTTCGACCTCTGCTAAGGTGAAAGTGTTGGCATCATTCCTCGGCACTACCAACTTTTATCACAAATTTGTTCCTAAGTCCGCAGAGATTGTGGAGCCTCTTCAAATGCTACTATGCAAAGATGCACAATATGGGAATGGACAATGGCACAGCAAACAGAGTTTGTCACATGAAAGGTGAAGAAAACACCTCTGCAAGTCCTTGTGCGTTTCAACCTACATGTGGAAATGTATGTCACAACAGATGTGTTAGGAAATGCAATAGGAGCTGCGCACTCAAAGTACATTGAAGGAGGTGAACGACCAACCACTTACTTGTCACATCCATTGTCAGAAACTGAATGCAAATACTCTACTGGAGAGCAGGAAGCACTAGCCTGCATCTACACTTACGAAATGACACATGTATCTCTATGGTGGAATGTTCACTCTCCAAACTGATCACCAAGCGCGGACTACATTGTTAGCCACATCTGCACATCTACAGATGGTCAGATCATCCTCAGCAGTACAACTTCGAGGTCGAGTATCTCACAGGTTTACGCAACTGAGCAGCTGACATGCTGAGCTGAACTACTATCGCAGGCGGCCTTAGTGACAGTGAAGCAATTTGTGACACTGAAGACTATGTGATTGTAGTGATTTTACTCGGCTGCAAAACTTGTTACATGAGAGGAGTTGAAGGCAGAATCAGCGATAGATAGCATGTTGCAGAAAATAAGCCAGTACCTAAAAACTGAGTGGCCTTGTTAAATAGGGGAGGACCTCATCTTATACTACAGTGTATGCGATGAGCTCCCATTGTTTGATGTCAACTGTATCGCATGCGGTTCTCAAGTAGTTATCCTGAAAGCACTACTGCAACGTGTATTGTGTCTTGTCCATGAAAGACATCTGGGTGGTGTTAGGATGAAACAACAATCCTGTGAAGCAGTCTGGTGACCAGCAATAAATAGCCGTATAGATTAGTTCATTAGAAACTGCGTAGCTTGTACCCTCAGTGAAAGATCTGTTGAGCCATGTCCTGCACCTCTACAAACGACTCCATGACAAACAAAACCATGGTAACAACTCCCAATAAATAATTTTTGAGACGTGTAAGCAGCCTCTAGGAATCAACATTTTTTGCTTGTTGTTCATGATCCACATATCAAAAGGTGGGAAATCGCTACAAGAAATTCCATAACCGCTATAACTTCGGCTATTGAAATTCTAGACATGTTGTCTAACAAATGGGGTATGCAGGAGACTATCACTATAGTCAATGGGCTGCATTTTGTTTCTAGTCAGATCAAGAGTTCCTAGCAAGTTACAGAAGTCACCACCACCATGATACAACCCGCAACTGAATGATGGCATCAAATGATTCAACAGGATGATCAAAGACATTTGAAAGTTAGCATATCAGAGGGGAAAACATTTGAACAATCCATTAATATCTTATTTACGCACAATGATCCACCTCAAACTCTCTAACTGAAAGTACATCAGCCAAACTTATGATTGGTCATAATTTTTACCTGCCACTAAACATAAGAACATAAGACTTAGGAGCAGAAGTAGGCCATTCAGCCCTTCGAACCTGCTCCACCACCAATAAAATCATGGCTGATCTAGTTGTGGTCTCAATTTCACTCTTCTATCCCCATAGCCCTTGACTCCCTTGCCTATCAAAAATCTAACTGCCTTGAATAAATTCAATGACCCAGCCTCCACTGCTTTCTGGGGAAGAGAGTTCCACATACTAACAACCTTCTGAGAGAGAAAAAATTTCCTTGTCTCTGTCTTAAATTAATTTTATTACCTTATAAGTTTTAAATTTAAGAGTTTATACAGTCAAATCTTTCCAGTCCCAGTAATAGTGAGTCTATGTTTTACTCCTTAAAAGAGAAGGTGCTAAAGTTTTTGCAGTTTCTTGATTGTGCTCAAAATGCACTTGAAATTGCACTAGTTAGGTTACATTTTAAGTTTCTGCTAAAATTAATTTGCATTATCACAAACATAAAATCTTCTATGAAATATCGTGATCAGAAAGAATAATAAAATGTAAGTTTTTTTGCTATTTTCATCAAAAACTACTCATTGGTGTAATTAAGAGTAGTAACCTGGTGCAGTTTTATTAATACTGAATTTGCTGGAAATGAATTCACAACCAAAAATAAGCATTTTTAATAAGAATATCAAGACCTTCATCTGTGAGAGATCTGATTTAAAATTGTTGAAAATAACTTTAATAAAACTATACTGAATCATTTGCCAGTTTCATTGGAATACAACAGTTTCTTAGTAAATTTAATTATTTTGACATGAAAAAGCACATTTAGTGGAATCTTGTAATGCTGACCTGCAGGGCCAGTTTTGGATGTAGGCTCTGATCCAGGTGAATTGAATATTGAACCAATAGAACAGATCACAGAAAACCTGAGCATAAATAGTATTTGCAAGACTCACTTAATGTTTAAAATATCCTGATCTTTTGCATTGGTTTGGTTGATTCCATCCTAATTGCACTGATATTACTGGCGGAAACTCAACCCCTAGAACTTCTTTACATAACCCTCAGTCTCTTTGCTTAGAGTAACTAAAATACATCTTTTTTTCTAAATAATTAAAACTAACAATAAACTGGTAGTAAATTCCAAAATGATTTATGCTATAAAGAGGATTTAGTCCTAAACCTTCGTATTACATCTATATATCTTAGAGAAAAGAGAATAATAACAAATAATATTCTCTAAAATACATCCATTACAACATAACACTAAATCCGAATGTACAATCTCTTATCTGAGCCTGAGGCTCAATCTTTGAGCACATACTCAGTAAGTAGAGCATTATCAGACTGGAAAAGTGGCATTTTTCATTTCGTAATCTTGGTTTTCATTCTCACTGCATTTGTTATTTTAGACCCATTCTCAGAACGTTAACATCTGAAGGTGATCCGCAGCATTCCAGCTGGGAGCTCACTCCAAAATGTTTGTACACGTTTTTTCCCCATCTGGAGCTGCTGTCACTGAACAGGTGTTAAAGAGAGAGTCTGAAAAAAAGCAAGACTTTTAAAACATTTTTCAGCAAATTAACCCTGTTTTCTAGTTTTGAATCATTTCTTCTCCCACTGATTATCTTATTCACCCTTTGTTTTGTTCCAGCCCTCTGTGCTACGCTTTGTTCCCTTAGTGAAAGGGTGGGTAGGTGGCTATGCTTCAATATCTTTCTGCCAATGACCATGGTGAGCAGATCATTAGGAAGTGTATGAAATCAACCCAAGATAGCATCTTTATCTCCCCAACGATTTGACTACCCTGGTACATAATGAAAGACTTCATTTCAAGTGCTGATAATCAGAAATCATTGGTCTGATGCAACACCATGAAAGTTAGAACCCCACAGTGTCCTAGTATCTAGTGTTTTGAAGAACTCCTATCAAGGGAGAATTGCTATGTCAGACATTCCATAACAGTTCAAACCTTTACCAGCACTTTTAAATTCTTATACATTCAAAAAGCCCACAAACAACTGCAAGAAAATTCTCTCAAAAAGCCCTATCCAGTATTGTCTGTGAGTAGCTGAAGAAGCCTTTAAATAGCCTTTCAAATGGCCACCTCAGGATTTGTACCTCCCATGATTGGTGGATGAGAACAGGAAATGCCAGTAAGGTGGTGAGGTTGGAAAATGGTTGCATCATAAAGACATTATTTGATTTGAATTTATTCATGAGGCTCTGACTAGCAAGATTAAAATTCCAGAGAAAATCTAAATTTGGTAAGAAAGAGTGGTCAATAGGCAGGAAGAACAAACATCTTATTTTAGTGTCTTTTATTGCCCCATTTTTGAATGGCACTGACAACCTTAATTATAAAGCCAAGCAAAGAAATATCTCAATTATGGATAAGCAAGCTATTAACAAAACCTGAGATCTGTGCAAAGTAAAGTATTGCAATGATAGTGCAGAGATCAGGGAAATGAAAATGGGGTCAGAGAGCAGATTATAACAAAGCATTGAATTTGACCTCATTTTATGCTGTCAGTATATCAAACAATATTTGGTACCATCTACTGGATGTCCTCGTAAAAGAAAATAGAGAACATTTAGCATTGGCATTGTCACAAATTAAGTTCAACATGCCTGGGTACAATAATGTTCTGAAGTTTGTAGAAATAGAAGATTTAGGCATAGATAGAGGGGAGAAAGGAAAAACAGAACAGCGATGCGTTATTGGCTGCTCAGGGAAATTATTTATCTATTCATAAATTTAGAGGAATCCTTTCTTCTCAGAGGCAATGGCCATGTTATTTTGCTACTTTGTAGCCAAATTAGTCAAACAGAACACACCTTTGATTGAATGGCTGCAGCTGAACTGAAGCAAATGCTTGCACTACGTCACTTGGCAGTTGCGAGAATAGAACATATCAGGCCCCAAACTGACAATGTTTAAAGCAGCTGTTTTTTTTCTCTCTCTCTCTATTTCCTATGTAAGCAGCTTAATTCAAAACTGGACAGTTTTATAAAGCAGTGGGTGGTGAATCTGAATGGATTCTGATGCCAAACCTGAAGTTGGAGGATAACTTCCTCAGAAAAAGTGAAAACCAGACCAGCTGTTTCTGTTTATTTAGAATTATTCACTCAAGAGCCACATTGGAAAGAGATTGGCAGCAGGTCATTTTGTGTTTGGGGAATGATGCACATTGCTGGGCGAAGCCTAAAACTGGATGAATTGAAGTTCAATTGTGATTATTTTGTGATATTAGGAATTCTGGTGAATATTTGATTTTGCACAAAGCAATGTTTAGACATCTGTTCCAAAGTTAAATTTAAAAATGCTGAGATTTTACTCCTACTAGAAGCCTCAATTTTAATTTGATTTACTCAGAAAACAGTGCATGAGCAGAAATCAATGCCTTAAATTAATCTTCAGCGCAACTTGAAAAAATGCTATAAAATGCTATAAAACTCTATCGTTGCATGCTTCATTGTCTGATTGCAATATTGAAAGGCTTTTGATTATGTTTGCTACTTCTTGTGAATCTTAGTTCAATTGAATGAAATGCACTCAATTAACAAAACTCTTGCACAAGTTAATCCATGCTATCAATCAGAAACAAGCACATCATTTCAAATCTGTTTGCCTGAACAATCAATGAATGATCAATGTACCTTCACTTTGCTGCTGTTGTATTTACCTGCTCTGCAGCAGTGTTTCAAGTCAATATTTGCAACATTGCTACTCATTGTGTACAGGTACTCAGCTTTTGGGGAATATCATAAATGAGGGGAAAATACATATTTAAAGAAAGGATATAAATTTGTTATGTGCCACTGACAAATGCTACCTAAATTCCTTGCTATTGGCCGCTACACTGTAAATGGCAGCTAAAAGAAGGTTCACCCAACTGATTCCTGGGGTGAAGGGGTTACCCTATGAGGAAAGCATGGGCAGCTTGGGCCTGCCTCAATTTAAGTCTAGGAGAATGAAAGATGATTTTATTGAAACATAAGATCCTGAGGGGACTTGACAGGGTGGATACTGAAAGGATGTTTTCCTTTATGAGAGAGGCTAGAACTGGGGGACACAGTTTAAAAACTAAGGGTCTCCCCTTTAAGACAGAGATGAGGAGAATTTTTTTTCTGAATGTCATGTGTCTGTGGAATTCTCTTCCCCAGAAAGAGATGGAGGTAGGGGTCATTGAATACTTTTGAGGCTGAGTTAAATAGATTCATGATTGACAAGGGGGTCAAAGGGTATAGGGGGTAGGAAGGAAAGTGGAGTTGAGGCCACATTCAGATCAGCCATGATCTTAGTGAATGTCGGAGTAGGTTCGAGGGGCCAAATGGCCTACTCCTCCTCCTAATTTGTATATTTCTATGTAAAACCACAGCAATTTGTCAAGAATAGCACCACAAGGATATCCCTGCAGAGGGTTTTTCCGTAACTGAGTTATTTCAAGTTCAAGGGAGCTGAAGAAAAATTGCCAATTAAAACAGAAAATGTTGAACATGCACAGGAGGTCTGTCAGCATAGATCAGTAGGGGGCAGCCTGTGGCTCGTGGGCTACATGTGGCCCATCAGGGTTCTGAGTGTGGCCCACGAGACATTTTGTTGACCATTGCCTATGTGCACAGTTGCCAGGATCCGCTGGTTTCCGTCTACTAAAGTGATACACATGCAAAGCAAGGGCACATGAAGAGAGTTGAGTGCTGATTGCACACAACACTGACAGTGAGAGCCGTGCGCTCCCTCTGTGTCCAATCAAAGCGCTACTACGATACCTGATTTCAATCTTGCTGCCCACTGAGTTGAAGGAGGGCCAATTATGTGGCCCACTCACTAGCCTAGGTTGCCCATTGCTGAAATAGATAGATAAAGATTTCAGGTTTCAAACTGAATGAAAATAATCCCAATTTGATAGAAAAATTTTGACCAAAATAAATGTGACCTTCATCCACTCAGCAATCACCATTATTATATCTCTTCCATGAGATAGTGGACTCAATGCACAGATAAATATCAAATGATATGTTGATATATTCTGCTCTGTGTAGATATAACCTTTTTGTAAAAACAGAACCGATATATCATGTTACAGAATTGAGGCATTTTGTAACTATAGCACCCAACTAGCAAACAGTCATCTTTTATGGTCTCTACTACATTTCATATTTAGACATTGATGATTTGGAGTGTGAAGAAAAGTTAACAGCATGTTTTGATTGTTCAGTTGAACATATTTTCTTCTCTGACTATGCCCTGGTGATGATCATAGACATGTCACTCAGAAATTTAAAAATTAGTCTGGAAAGTTTAATCCTGCTGATGAACCAAAGGTTATTCTCCCTCTAAGAACCATTGATACAGTGGGTAAAAGCTCACAAATCAACAGTAACTTAGCAAATGAAAAAGTGACCTTGTCTTTTTTTGTCCAAACTTGTTTGAAATATCACTGAACAATATTATGAATTAATTGCAACTCATGCTCAGCAATTCTATTGAAAGCATATTTTTCTTAATGTCTATTCATGAACCAAGGATCTTCAACAACAACAAGTTGTATTTACATAATGCCTTTAACATCGTGAAACATCCCAAGCTGCTTCACGGGTTATAAAGCAAAATTTAACACCGAGACATATAAAGTCATATTAGGGCAGGTGGTCAAAAGCTTGGTCGACTAGATTGGTTTTAAGTAGCGTCTTAAAGGAGGAAAGCAAGGTAGAGAGGTGGAGATGTTTATGGAGGGAATTCCACAGTTTAGGGCCTACACAGTTAGAACCATAGAAAAGTTACAGCACAGAAGGAGGCCATTCAGCCCATCTTGTCCATGCCAGCCTAAGGATACCCAGGTGCCCTTTCTAATCCCACCTTCCTGCACCCGGCCCATAGCCCTGCAGCTTACAGCACTTTAGGTGCAGATCCAGGTACATTTTAAAAGAGTTTAAAGTTTCTGCCTCTACCACCAACTTGGGCAGTAAATTCCAGAGACCCACTGCCCTCTGCGTAAAAATGTTCTTCCTCATGTCCCCCCTACACCTCCTGCCACTTATCTTGAATCTATGTCCCCGGTTCTAGAATTCTCCATCAAGGGAAACAATTTTATCCTGTCCACTCTATGTATTCCCCTAATAATTTTGTACACCTCAATCAAGTCACCTTTCAGCCTTCTTTATTCTAAGGAAAATAACCCCAACCTATCCAATCTCTCCTCATAGCTACACTTTTCTAACCCTGGCAACATTCTTGTAAACCTCCTCTGCACTCTCTCCAGAGCTATTACGTCCTTCCTGTAATGTGGTGACCAGAACTGCACACAATACTCCAGTTGTGGCCTCACCAGTGCTTTATACAATTCCAACATTATATCCCTACTTTTATATTCTATACCTCTGCCAATGAAGGAGAGCATTCCATATGCCTTCTTTACAACCTTGTCTACTTGAACTGCTGCCTTCAGGTACCTGTGTACATGTACGCCAAGATCCCTCACTTCATCTACCCCTCTTAGTATATTCCCATTTATTGTATAATCCCTGTAACTGTTTGACCTCCCTAAATGTATGACCTCACACTTCTCTATGTTAAAATCCTTCTGCCACTTTACCGCCCACTCCACCAACCCCTCTATATCATTTTGGAGATTATGGCTATTCTCTACACTATCCACTACTCAGCCAATCTTTGTGTTGTCTGCAAATTTCCCAATCGTGCCCCCCATGTTCACGTCCAAATCGTTAATATATAACACAAACAGCAAGGGTCCCAACACCGAGCCCTGTGGAACACCACTTGAGACAACTTTCCATTCACAAGGGCATCCATCCACCATTACCCTTTGTTTCCTGTTACAAAGCCAACTTTTTATCCAGTTTGCCACATTACCCTGAATCCCATTGGCTTTTACTTTCCTGACCAATTTGCCATGTGGGACCTTGTCAAATGCCTTGCTAAAATCCATGTACACAACATCCACTACACTACCTTCATCAACCCTTCTTATCACTTCCTCATAGAATTCAATCAAATTTGTGAGGCAAGACCTTCCTTTAACAAATCCATGCTGATCATCCCTGACTAGTCCATGCCTTTCCACATGACAGTTAATCCTATCTATCAGGATTGATTCTACTAATTTGCTCACCACCGATGTAAAACTAACTGGCCTATAATTGTTTGGGATTTCCTTTGATCCCTTTTTAAACAGCATGGATTTGTTAAAGGAAGGTCTTGCCTCACAAATTTGATTGATTTAAACAATGGAACTACATTTGCATTTCTCCAGTCCTCCAGTACCTCTCCTGTATCTGGTGAAGATTGGAAAATCATCCTCAGAGCTTCTGCTATCCCCTCCCTGACTTTCTTCAGCAGCCTCGGAAACAATCCATCTGGCCCTGGTGACTTTTCCACTTTCAAGGATTTCAGCCCTTTGAGTACCTCCTCTCTCTTTATGACTATCCCGTCCAATATCTCACAGTGTTCCTCTTGGATTACTATATCTACATCCTCCCTTTCCTTTGTAAACACAGAGACAAAATATTCATTCAAAACCCTTCCCACAACCTCTGCATCTACACACAAGTTTCCATCTTCATCTCTGATATGTCCAACTTTTTCCTTAACTAACCTTTTAGCATAAATGTTTTGGTAAAACAGTCACCGATGATAGAGCAATTAAAATTGTGGATGCTCAACACCATGGAGAGAGGCGAAAAGAAATATCCGAATTTTAAAATTGAGTCTCTGTTTGAAGGGGAGCCAGTGTAGGTCAGCGAGAACAAGATTGACTGGCAAATGGGATTTGGTGCAATTAAGGACACACGCAGCAGAGTTTTAGATGACGTCAAGTATACCAAGAATGTGGGAGGGCAGCCAAGAGTACATTGGAATAGTCAAGTCCAGAGGTAACAAAGGCATGAATGAGGGTTTCAGCAGCAGATGAGCTGAGGCAAAGATGAAGTTTGGCAAGGTTACAGAGGTGGAAATAAGCAGTCTTAGTGATGGTGTGGATGGGTTGGAAACTCATCTCATGGTCAGATATGACACCAATGTTGTGAACAATCTGGTTCAGCCTCAGACTGTTGCCAAAGAGAGAGATGGAAAATGTAACTAGGGAATAGAGTATGTAGCAGGGATCAAAGACAATAGCTTCATTCTTCCCAATATTTAATTGGAGGAAATTTCTGCTCATCCAATATTGATCAAAGCATTCTGATAAATTAGCAGCAGTAGAGGAGTTGAAAGAGATGGTGTTGAGGCTGAACTGGGTGTTGTCAGTGCACATCTGAAAATTACTGCACTTTTGGATGCTGTCACTGAGGCAGCATATTAATGAGAAATAGGAGGAGGCCAAAGATAGCTCTTTGGTAACACTAGAGGTAACAGTGGGGAGCAGGAAGAGAAGCCATTGCCAGTGATACTCTGGATATGATTAAATAGATAAGAAAGGAACCAGGCGAGTTCAGTCCCACCCAGCTGGATGACAGTGAAAAGGTGTTTGAGGAGGATGGTGGTCAACCATGTCAAAAGCTGTAGACAGGGTGAGAGGGAAAAGGAGGCATAGTTTACATTTGTCACAATCACATGTGATGTAATTTGTGAACAATACTGTGGCAGGAGCGGAATTCTGTTTGAAGGAATTCAAACATGGAATTCCAGGAAAGATGGGCACTGATTTATGAACATACAAACTTATGAACATACGAGGCAGGAGCAGGGGTAGGCCATTAGGCCCCTCAAGTCTGTTCCATCATTCGATAAGATCATGGCTGATTTGATTGTGGCCTCAACGCCATTTTCCTGCCTTCCCCCTAAGTACTTTGACTCCCTTGTTAGTCAAGAATCTATCTACCTCTGCCTTAAAAATATTCAATGACACTGCCTCCACCGCTCTCTGAGTAAGAAAGTTCCACAGACTCAGGACCCTCTAAGAGCAAAAAGTTCTCCACATCTCCGTGTTAAATGGGAGATCCCTTATTTTTAATCCGTGTCCCCTAGTTCTAGTCTCTCCCACAAGGAGAAAAATCCTCTCATCATCCACCCTATCAAGTTCCCTCAGGATCTTCCTTGTTTCAGTAAGATTTGGGAGGCAACAACTTGTTCAAGGACTTTGCAGTGGAAAGGGAGTTTTAAGATAGGGTGATAATTTGCAAGTATTGGTATTTTTGAGGGAAGAATTGATGCTAGCAGACTTGAAGGAGAGGGTAATGTACCAACAGAAACAGATCCAGTAACAATATCAGCTAACGTGGGTCCTAGAAAGGGAAGTCTGGTCAGCAGTTTAGTGGGAATAGAGCTGAGGGACCAGAAGCTGGGTCTCATGGACAAGATGAGCTCGGAGAAGGAATGAGTGAAGATAGGAGAGAAGCTAGAGAACAATGCGAGTGCGGAGTTATGGCATGGGGAACATTTACTTCAGTCTCTCAGCAGTAACAGTGGATAAGTGCGCATGAATGAGAGTTGGTGTTTGTTGGTGTTTTGATTAAACATATTTATATTTGCCACAGGATGCTGGTGCTTCTGACGTCATTGATGAAAACTACCTCTTTGAGTGGGTGTCAGTACCTCTGGAAGTCAACACAACCATCTTTGCAATGCAATACAGAGCATTACTGTTTGTTTGGCCTTCACTCAAAAAGCTGCAGTAACTTTCGACTTCAATCGGAATAAAAGTCAACATATTTTTCAGTGCTATTTCAAACACAATTGGCAAAGACACCAACTCAATTCATTCTTTATACTTTTGTTACCTTACAGAGCTGCATCACAAGGAATTAATTCTGTTATATCTTAGGTTGCCAGGGCAGTGCAATTGTCCCTGTTCATACTATTGCTTGGATTCACAGCATTAGGGCAACAGACAAACAAGTCTGTATGTTTGAAAGTTATGATTTTTCACTTTATTTTTTAGCCACTGGAGCTTCTTCATTCAATGATTTACTAACAGTTCTTGCTGTTCAGTTGATCTTTCTCTGGTACATCGATGATTACTTCAGTGCTGCTTCATCCTCTCGTCGGGACCTGGAAAAAGTTATTAATTTTGCTTCTAATCTCCATCCCTCCATCATTTTCACATGGTCCATCTCTGACACTTCCCTTCCCTTCCTTGACCTCTCTGTCTCAATTTCTGGTGATAGACTGTCCACCAATATCCATTACAAGCCTACCGACTCCCACAGCTACCTCGACTACAGCTCCTCACACCCCGCTTCCTGTAAGGACTCTATCCCATTCTCTCAGTTCCTTCGCCTCCGTCGCATCTGTTCTGACGATGCTACCTTCAAAAACAGTTCCTCTGACATGTCCTCCTTCTTCCTTAACTGAGATTTTCCACCTACGGTCATTGACTGGGCCCTCAACCATGTCCAGCCCATCTTCCGCGCATTCGCCCTCATGCCTTCTCCTCCCTCCCAGAAACATGATAGGTCCCCCTTGTCCTCACTTATCACCCCACCAGCCTCTGCATTCAAAGGATCATCTTCCGTCATTTCCGCCAACTCCAGCATGATGCCACCACCAAACACATCTTCCCTTCACCCCCCCAGTGGGGGATCGTTCCCTCCGGATCACCCTGGTCCACTCCTCCATCACCGTCTCCTCCTCAACCCCCACCTATGGCATCTCCCCATGCCCACTCAAATGATGCAACACCTGCCCCTTCACTTCCTCTCTCCTCACCGTCCAAGGGCCCAAACATTCCTTTCAAGTGAAGCAGCATTTCACTTGCATTTCCCCCAACTTAGTCTACTGCATTCGTTGCTCCCAATGTGGTCTCCTCTACATTGTGGAGAGACCAAACATAAAATGGGCGACTGCTTTACAGAACACCTGCGGTCTGTCCGCAAGAAGGACCCAAACCTCCCTGTCGCTTGCCATTTTAACACTCCATCCTGCTCTCTTGCCCACATGTCTGTCCTTGGCTTGCTGCATTGTTCCAGTGAAGCCCAACGCAAACTGGAGGAACAACACCTCATCTTCCGACTAGGCACTTTACAGCCTTCCGGACTGAATATTGAATTCAACAACTTTAGATCTTGAACTCCCTCCTCCATCCCCACTCCCTTTCTATTTCTTCCCCCTTCCTTTTGTTTTTTCCAATAATTTATATAGATTTCTCTTTTCCCACCTATTTCCATTATTTTTAAATCTTTTATGCCCCGCTAGTCTTTCCACCCCACCCCCATTAGAGCTGTACCTTGAGTGCCCTACCATCCATTCCTAATTAGCACATTCGTTTAGATAATATTCACTACCTTCAACACCTCTGTGTTCTTTTGTTCTTTTGTCTGTGACATCTTTTGATTATCTGCTCCTATCACTGCTTGCTTGTCCCTACAACCACACCAGCCCCCCCAACTTCTCTCCCCACCCCCACCCCTCCACCTTAAACCAGCTTATATTTCACCCCTCTGCTTATATTCGCTTAGTTCTGCATCAATTCTTCCCTCAAAAATACCAAGTACTTGCAAATTATCACCTTATCTTAAAACTCCCTTTCCACTGCAAAGTCTTTGAACGAGTTGTTGCCTCCCAAATCTTACTGAAACAAGGAAGATCCTGAGGGAACTTGATAGGGTGGATGATGAGAGGATTTTTCCACTTGTGGGAGAGACTAGAACTAGGGGACACGGATTAAAAATAAGGGATCTCCCATTTAACACGGAGATGTGGAGAACTTTTTGCTCTTAGAGGGTCCTGAGTCTGTGGAACTTTCTTACTCAGAGAGCGGTGGAGGCAGTGTCATTGAATATTTTTAAGGCAGAGGTAGATAGATTCTTGACTAACAAGGGAGTCAAAGTACGTAGGGGGAAGGCAGGAAAATGGCGTTGAGGCCACAATCAAATCAGCCATGATCTTATCGAATGATGGAACAGACTTGAGGGGCCTAATGGCCTACCCCTGCTCCTGCCTCGTATGTTCATAAGTTTGTATGTTCATAAATCAGTGCCCATCTTTCCTGGAATTCCATGTTTGAATTCCTTCAAACAGAATTCCGCTCCTGCCACAGTATTGTTCACAAATTACATCTCATGTGATTGTGACAAATGTAAACTATCCCTCCTTTTCCCTCTCACCCTGTCTACAGCTTTTGACATGGTTGACCACCATCCTTCTCAAACACCTTTTCACTGTCATCCAGCTGGGTGGGACTGAACTCGCCTGGTTCCTTTCTTATCTATTTAATCATATCCAGAGTATCACTGGCAATGGCTTCTCTTCCTGCTCCCCACTGTTACCTCTAGTGTTCTGTGGAAGGGTCATGAGGACTCGAAATGTCAACTCTTTTCTTCTCTGCCAATGCTGCCAGACCTGCTGAGTTTTTCCAGGTAATTCTGTTTTTGTTTTGGATTTCCAGCATCCACAGTTTTTTGTTTTTATCCCCCCTGATACCCCAGCACAGCCAGTCTCAACCTTACTGCCCTACCCAGCTGCCACCCTACCCCTCACCCACCCTACCCACTTACCCCCTTACCTCATCCACCCTACCCCCTTACCCACCCTACGCCTGTACACACTTACCTCTTTCCTTGGCTTTTCAAAGAAGCTTTGCGCTATTTAAACTGTTTACTTACCAGAATATAGCAGTTAGTGCTATAAAAAGGGGACATGGCTTGTCTTTTTCCAACGACCCAGCACCACAAAGAAGCAGCTCCATTTCAGGTACACTCCATAGTTCTGGAGAAGCCGGGGTCAGACGTTCCAGACAAAAATGCAGAGCTATGGTGTGGCACAGAAAAGTAGGAGCAGAATAGCAATCCGATGATGATTGCCACTCCTCGGAAGATTGTTCTTAATCACTGATTCCATTGGGAGAAACTGGTAGTGAGAAGATTAAGAGAGCTCATTGGTGAATCCCCACTTGGCCAGTTGTGTGTTACAGAGTCAGACCATGAAGATGGCTGGACCAAAAACAAAAATTGCTGGAAAAACTCAGCAGGTCTGACAGCATCTGTGGAGAGGAAGACAGAGTTAACGGTTCGAGTCCGTATGACTCTTCATCAGAACTAAAGAGAAATAGAAATGAGGTGAAATATAAGCTGTTTAAGAGGGGTGGGACAGGTGGAACTGGATAGAGGGCCAGTGATAGGTGGAGGCAAAGGAGAGATTGCCAAAGATGTCATAAACAAAAGATCAAATGGGTGTTGACAGTGGTGATATTAGTTAAAGGATGTGCTAATGGTGACATTAAGGGTCAAAAGCAGGATGAGCAAGTAACAGGTAGCCCTAGTGGGGGTGGGGTGGTGGAAGGGATTGAAATAGGTTAAAAGGCAGAGATAAAACAATGGATGGAAATAAAATTTTAACATAATTATAGAGATAGGTGGGAAAAGAAAAAAAATTAAAAAAAATAATTATTAGGAAAAAGGGGATCAAAAAGGGTGTGAGGATGGAGGGGAGAGTTCATGATCTAAAGTTGTTGAACTCAATATTCAGTCCGGAAGGCTGTAAAGTGCCTAGTCGGAAGATGAGGTGCTGTTCCTCTAATTTGCGTTGAGCTTCACTGGAACATTGCAGCAGGCCAAGGACGGACATGTAGGCTTGAGAGCAGGGTGGTGTGTTGAAATGGCAAGCGACAGGGAAGTTTGGGTCATGATTGCGGACAGACCGAAGGTGTTCTACAAAACGGTCACCCAGTCTGCGTTTGGTCTCTCCGATGTAGAGGAGACCACATTTGGAGCAGCGAATGCAGTAGACTAAATTGAATGAAGTGCAAATGAAGTGCTGCTTCACTTGAAAGGAGTGTTTGGGCCCTTGGACGGTGAGGAGGGGGCAAGTAAAGGGGCAGGTGTTCTACCTTCTGCGGTTGCTTGGGAAGGTGCCATGGGAGGGGGTTGAGGTGTAGGGAGTGATGGAGGAGTGAACCAGGGTGTCACAGAGGGAATGGTCCCTACAGAATGCCGACAGGGGGATGAAGGGAAGATGTGTTTGGTGGTGGCATCATGCTGGAGTTGGTGGAAATGGCGGAGGTTGATCCTTTGAATGCGGAGGCTGGTGGGGTGATAAGTGAGGACAAGGGGGACCCTATCATGGTTCTGGGAGGGAGAGGAAGGTGTGATGGCGGATGCGCAGGAGATGGGCCGGACACAATTGAGGGCTCTATCAACCACTGTGGGTGGAAAACCTCAGTTAAGGAAGAAGGAAGACATGTCAGAAGAACTGTTTTGGAAAGCCGTATCATCAGAACAGATGCGACGGAGGTGAAGGAATTGAGAGAATGGGATGGAGTCCTTACAGGAAGCGAGGTGTGAGGAGCTGTAGTCGAGGTAGCTGTGGGAGTCGGTAGGCTTGTAATGAATATTGGTGGACAGTCTATCACCCGAAATTGAGACAGAGGTCAAGGAAGGGAAGGGAAGTGTCAGTGATGGACCATGTGAAAATGATGGAGGGGTGGAAATTGGAAGCAAAATTAATATATTTTTTCAGGTCCAGATGAGAGCATGAAGTGGCACCGAATCAGTCATCGATGTACCGGGGAAAGAGTTGTAGGAGGGGGCCGGAGTAGGACTGGAACAAGGAATATTCCACATACCCTATAAAGAGACATGCTTAACTGGGGCCCATGTGGGTACCCATGATTTCCAGCATCCTCAGTATCTTGCTTTTATGATGAAGATGCTGGGATTGATTTCTGTCTGTGTTAAATTAGTCAGCTTTTGGCAAGGTGACATTTTAAATACTACAAATGGCCTCCATTTCCACTTTAAGGAAATGGAGAAGCCATCACACACAGTCACTGCTACTGCTTGCATCCAGAGTTCCCTGTTAGAAGTGTTTTGTCAGTGAGTATTAGGGAGGACAGGATCAGCCTTGGCTATAAAGGCACCAGCATTTAAAATTCCCAACATTCACTGTCCACCCTCGTACATTCAGAATAACCACTGAATGTTCTGGAGATCACTTGCCAGTTATGGAATTTTATCCAAGTATAAGTCACTGCTTTACTGAGGAGGGGGAGAAGGTTGAAAATCAAAGCTCAGCGTTGTCTCCACCACCTAGCATCAGTAATGCTATTAGATGTGAAGGAATATCAATAGGGTAGAATTGAATCAGCTATTCCTAATGTTACAAAAACTCAGTTTGCTGCTGAGTAAACAATCTGCTTATGGAAGGATGCCTTTGGGTTTAGTCATGAAGATTCACTTCAGTTATTCTCTCCAATCCCGGACCTGTGGTTGGAAAAGGAGAACCAGTGTAGACTGCTTCAATGTCTTATTGACTGTTTGAACTAACTTCTCATGACTGCAGTGTAGTCCTTGCAGAAAGATGAAAGGCTGATCAAGAACAGATCAATGATCCCCTGAATGTGGTAATGTGGAATTGGCCTCTTGACATTTTAGCAAATGGAAAATGTAACTCGCAGTTGATGATGCACTGTCTGCCACACAAGTCTCAAGAAATGTTTCATTTCATGCATAGAATGTTCTTCTGCAGATGGTGAGGGCAAATAGTTTCAGTGCTCCTACCAATTAGACAATTAGCACCAGATGTCATAATATTGCTCTTCTCATGCTAAAGTGATTATAACATGCACCAGCTAATTAAATTATTTGAAAGGGAATTTATTTCGAAACATTTATATCTTAAACGTGAAAATATTTTAGAGTTGTAATTGG
Organism: Carcharodon carcharias; assembly: GCF_017639515.1. Classification (NCBI taxonomy): domain Eukaryota; kingdom Metazoa; phylum Chordata; class Chondrichthyes; order Lamniformes; family Lamnidae; genus Carcharodon; species Carcharodon carcharias. The sequence continues at coordinate 44,342,515 of NC_054470.1, forward strand.
ATAACATTATGGTATACTAACAGATTCTAATCGGGTAGAATCAATATTGCAGCAAGAACAGAGACAGCAGGTTAAGGTTGCACTAAGGTGTACCAAGAGCTCTCCTCTGAAAGAGAGATGAAAATGTGTTCCTCATTTCCTGCAGCGCTCCCTACCATGAAGACCATGCTTTTATTTTCTGAACACATTGATAATTCATTGTTAATAATAAAATCACTTCCACATGGACACATCATATTGAATTAAAACGTTTTGCACACAACATCTTTTAAAGTTTTTTGATGAGGTTGTGTGTGCATTGGGCATACATAGCAGAAGAAAACTATTAATGGAAACAGCTTTAAGAGATAACAAAATAAAACAGATAAACAAAACCATATGACAAACTCAACAAATTTGTTCATACTTGACAATTAAGTATCAGTACCTTGCTTATCAGTGTTAGATCTATTATTCTCTTATTTCTGATAACATCATTGTATAAGATTTTTAAAGTGGCTTGTTAAAATGTATTTTTTTAGACTTCTCTCTTGGTATTAATCATTCTTGTCAGTGCCAATCCTCAATTTAAAATGAAACTAATAAATACAAAGTTTATGGGCCGCCAAGTGACAGAATCCACTGGCAACAACACCGAGACTAATCATCGCCATTGACAAAGTTGGTCTGGAGGCAGGAGTGAGCAATTTGAGGCGTGCCTCTTGTACGAACAAGTTTATTTTATTCATTCATGACTTGTGGGTATGACTGGCAAGGCCAGCATTTACCACCCACTCCCAAATTTGCCCTTAATAACATGCTGGGGAGCCTTCTTCTTCAACTGCTGCGGTCCATGTGGTGAAGTTGGAGTCATATAGTTGGAGTCATACCTAGCACAAAGGAAGATGGCTGTGATTGTTGGAGGTCAGTTATCTCAGCTCCAGGGCATCACCGCAGGAGTTCCTCAGGGTAGTATCCTCAGCCCAACCATTTTCAGCTACTTAATTAATGATCTTCCTTCCATCATAAGGTAAGAGGTGGGGATGTCCGCTGGTGATTGCACAATGTTCAGGACCATTCGCAACTCTTCAGGTACTGGAGCAGTCAATGTCCAAATGCAGCAAGGCCTAGACAACATCCAGGCTTGGGCTGACAAGTGGCAAGTAACATTTGTGCCACACAAGCGTCAGGCAATGACCATCTCCAACAAGAGAGAATCCAACCATCGTCCCTTGATGTTCAATAGCATCACCATCACTGAATCCCCCACTATCAACATCCTGGTTACCATTGACCAGAAACTGAATTGGACTAGCCATATAAATACTGTGGCTACAAGAGCAAGTCAGAGGCTAGGAATCATGTGATGAGTAACCCACCTCCTGACTCCCTAAAGCCTGTCCACCATCAACAAGGCACAAATCATGAGTGTAACTTCCCACTTCCCACATACTCCCCACTTGCCTGGATAAGTGCAGCTCCCACACACTCAAGAAGCTTGACTCCTTCCAGGACAAAGCAGCCCACTTGATTGGCAGTACATCCACAAACATTCACTCCCTCCACCACTGACGCAGAGTGGCAGCAGTGTGTGCCTCTACAAGATGCACTGCAGAAACTCACCAAGGCTCCTTAGACAGCACCTTCCAAACTCATGACCACTACCATCTAGAAGGATAAGGGGAGCAGTTGATTGGAACACCGCCACCTGAAAGTTCCCCTCCAAGTCACTCACCATCCTGGCTTGGCAATATATCACTGTTCCTTCACTGTTGCTGGGTCAAAATTCTGGAATTCCCTTCCTAACAGCACTGTGGGTGTACCTATGCCACCTGGACTGCAGCAGTTCAAGAAGGCAGCTCACCACCACCTTCTTAAGGTCAACTGGGGATGGGCAATAAATGCTGGCCCAGCCAGCGAAGCCCACATCCCATTAATGAATTAAAAAAGACACACTCATTATACCATTAGGTAGGGAGTTCCAGGATTTTGACCCAACACAAATGAAGAAGTGATGATCTAAATCCAAGTCTATATGGTGCGTGAATTAAGATGACCATGTTTCTTTGCACCTGCAGCCCTTGACCTAGGTGGTGGAGGTGGCAGATTTTGGAGGTGCCACTGAAGATGCTGCAATGCATCCTGTGCAATTATATGCACCACAGGTATGGCACACCAATGGTGGAATAGATAAGATGTTTAGGCTAGTGGATGGAATACTGAACAAGTAGACTGATCTGGATTGCATTGAGCATCACTGCAGCTGCAACCATCCAAACAAGTGCAAAGTATTCCATCGCACTCCCAGCTTGTGCCTTGTAAGTGGTGAGAGGCTTTGGGGAGCCAGGAGGTGAGCCACTTGCCACAGAAAACCAAGCCTCTGACTTGCTCTTGTAATCACAACATTTAGGTAACTGGTCTATGCAGTCATAAACTGCTTCAGTACCTGAGGAGTTGTAAATGGTACTGAATACTGTGCAATCATCAGTGAACATACCCATTCAACCTCATAGCTGAAGGAAGGTGACTGATGAAGCAGCTGAAGATAGTCGGGCCTCGGACACTGTCCTGAGGAACTCATGCAGTGATATCCTGGGGGTGAGGTAATTTGTCTTCAACAACTATTGCTTCCAGGAATACCTCAATTTTGGAACACTTATCCCTGTTTTCAAATTCCTCCACGGCCTCGCTCATCCTTATCTCTGTAACCTCCTCCAGTCCTACTACCCTCCAAGATCTCTGTGCTCCTCCACTTCTGGCCTCTTGTGCATCCCCAATTTTCACCACTCAACTTTTGGCAGCCATGCCTTCAGCTGCCTGAATGCTTCTTCATGTCATCTCTGGTTATTTTGCCAATTACCTTAAATTTGTGCCCTCTGGATACCAATCCTGCTGCCACTGGAAATGTGGGCACAATTTTAACATTGTGTAGGTGAATGGTTTTTGAATCGGTTAAAATCAGGCCCACGGCTTCTATTTTGAACATCTATTAAAACTCCTCTTAATCTTTTCTAAGGAGAAGCATTCAGGCAGCTGAAGGCACGGCTGCCAAAAGTTGAGTGCTGAAAATTGGGGATGCACAAGAGGCCAGAAGTGGAGGAGCACAGAGATCTCGGAGGGTAGTAGGACTGGAGGAGGTTACAGAGATAAGGATGAGCGAGGCCATGGAGGAATTTGAAAACAGGGATAAGTGTTCCAAATTTCTAAGGAGAACAACCCAAGTTTCTCCAGTTTCACATAACTGAAATTCCTCATCACTGATATTATTCTCATAAATATCTCTTGCTTATTCTCCTTATTACCCTTATTATCTAACTGGTGAGAGATTGCAGAGCTCTGATGTGCAGAGGGACCAGGGTGTCCTAGTGCATGAATCGCGAAAGGTTAGTATGCAAGTACAGCAAGTAATTAGGAAAGCTAATAGGATGTTATCATTTATTGCAAGGGGAATTGAATACAAAAGTAGGGAGGTTATTCTTCCGTTGTACAGGGCATTGGTGAGACCACATTTGGAGTACTGTGTGCAGTATTGGTCACCTTATTTAAGGAAGTATGTAAATGTGTTGGAAGCAGTTCAGAGAAGCTTTACCAGACTAATACTTGGAATGTGTACGTTGTCTTACGAGGGAAAGTTGGACGGGTTAGGCCTGCATCCACTGAAGTTCAGATGAGTAACAGGTGACTTGATTGAGACATATAAAATCCTGAGGGGTCTTGGATGGATGTGGAGAGGATGTTTCCTCTTGTGGGAGAATCTAGAACTAAGGGTCACTGTTTTAAAAATAAGGGGTTGCCCATTTAAAATGGAGATGAGGTGAAATTTGTTCTCTCAGAGGGTCATGAGTCTTTGGAATTCTCTTCCTGAAAAGATGGCTGAAGCAGAGTCTTTGAATATTTTTAAGGCAGAGGTGATTAGATTCTTGATAAGCAAGGGGGTGATAGGTTATTAGGGTAGGTGGGTTGCAGATTTCAGGTTATTATCAGATCAGCCATGATCTTATTAAATGGTGGAACAGGCTCAAGGGGCTGAATGGCCTACTCCTGCTCATTGTTCATATGTTCGTACGTCCAAGGCCTTGACATTCTTTCTGTACTGTGGTGCCTGGAATTGAGCACAACTCCAGCTGATGTCAAATCAGTGTTTTATAAAGGTTTAACGTGAATTCCTTTGCTTTTATACTCCATTCATCTACTAATGAAGCCAATGATTCCATATACTTTTTAACAGCTTTAGGACCATAAGAACAAGGAGCAGGAGTAGGTCATTCAGTCCCTCAGGCCTGCTCATCCATTCAATAAGACGATGGCTGATCTGATTGGGGCCTTAAATCCACTTTCCTGTCTGGATCCATAACCCTTGACTCGCTTGTAGATCTGTCTAGCTCAGTCATAAATATATTCAATGACCCAGTCCCCACTGCTCTCTGCGGAAGGGAATTCCAAAGACTAACAGCCCTCAGAGATGAAATTTCTCCTCATCTCAATCTCAGTTTTAAACTGTACCCCCTAGTTCTAGATTTCCCCCTGAGGAGAAACACCCTCTCAGTATTTACCCTATTAAGTCCCTTCAGAATATAATATATTTCAATAAGTTCACCACTCAATCTTCTAATGAGTATAGGCCCAACCTGCCCTCATAAGACAATCTCTTCATCCCAGGAATCAGCCTAGTTAACCTTCTCTGCACCACTTTGAATGCAAATACATCCCTCTTTAAGTAAGGAGAATAAAACTTCACACAATATTCTGGGTGTGGTCTCACCAATGTCCTGTACAGTTGTAGCAATGATTCCCTACTTCTGTACTCTACCCTTGCCATAAAGATCAACACTCCATTTGCTATCTTAATTACCTGCTGTACCTGCATGCTAACTTTTTGTGATTCATATATGAGGACACCCAGATCCCTCTATTTGCAGCATTCTGCAGTCTCTTTGCCCACTTACTTAACCTATCTATAACCCTTTGCAGACTCCTTAAGCTCTTCACAACTTGCTTTCTGACCTATTTTTGCATCAGCTGCAAATCTGGCTACAATACAGTCTCTCCCTTCACCCAGCGCTGATCCCTGAGGCACTCCACTAGTTACAGTTCGACAATCTGAAAATGACTCATTTTCCTGAGTCTGTTTCCTCTTAGTTACCAATCCTCTGTCCAAGCCAATATATCACCTTGAATATTGAATGCCTTTTGAATATCCAAATACATCTATTGGTTCCCTTTTATTAACCCTGCTTCTTACTTCCTCAAAAAACTCTAATAGGTTTGTCAAACATGATTTCCCTTTCTCAAAACCATGTTGACTCTGCCTGATTGTATTAAGATTTTCTAAATGTCCTGCTCCTTCTTCCATCATAATGGATTCTAGCATTTTCCCAAAGACAGATGTCAGACTAACTGGCCTATAGTTTCCTGCTTTCTGCATCCTGTCTTTCTTGAATGGCATTGTTCCTTTTGCGGTTTTCCAATCTGCTAGGACCTTTTGATAATCCAGGAAACTTCGGAAGATTACAGCCACTGCATTTACTTTCTCTGCAGCCACTTCTTTTAAGATGTTAGGATGCAGGCTGTCAGGCCCAGGGGACTTGTCAGCCTTTAGTCCCATTAGTTTTCACAGTACTTTTTCCCTATATAGTTTATTTTATATTGCCTCTCCTCATTCTTCTGATCAATATGTATCACTTCACACTTCTCGGCGTGAAATCATCTGCCATTGCTCCAGTCTGTCTCTGGCCTCCTGAAGTCTGTTACTATCCTGCTCATTGTTTACTATATTTCCAACTTTTGTATCATTGGCAAACTTTGAAATTATGCTCTGAATACCCAAGTTCAGGCCACTAACTCTTGGGGAAAACCGTTGTATAACTCTCTACGGTCTGAAAAACTGTTAACCACTACTCTTTGCTTTTTAACACTTAGCCAATTTTGTATTCATGCTGTCATTTGTCCCTTTAATCTCACGGGCTTTAACTTTGCTAACAAGTATACTATGTGGAACTTCGTCAAATGCCTTTGTTATGTCCTCATAAACAGCACGAACCACACTATCCCCATCAAAGAGCTCAATCCATGCTGACTTTTATTAATTAGCCCACATTTTTGAAATGCCATTTAGTTTTGTCCTGCAGAGGGTTTAATGTCTTCAAGGGATATTTCTTGTTGCCTAGGATCCATCACACACTTTCAGGATTGGAGTGAAGATCTGAGACAGCCTGGACTACCGGAGGATTAAGGATGCAAGATAGCTGCCCCTAGGAAGTGAGTGTACATATGGAGGAAACTCCTGTTGTGGTTTCAGACCAGTTGAACATTGGGCGAATTCAGTGAAGGCTGCAAAATCCAATGCCCTCTGTCTCTATGAGGCCAGGTCTGTCGTGAAATGGATGTGCTCTCCAGGTCTGGCAAATAGGGCATCAGTGAGTTGTGAGGCGCAGTGGTGTGTGGTTGCTTGTGAGATGCAATGTAAGTCTGCATTTAGTCCTTGGAATGAACCAGAAGCAGAGGCTAAAGGCCACATGAATTTGATGGCTACTAGCAGGGGATGGTGACCAGTACTGTGGAAGTCCAAGGTGTTCAGTAATGAGGGCACTGAAGGGCTGGAGAGTTAGCACTGGTTTGCAGTCACCTTGAGGTAGCTTCATCTACAATGGTAAATCCTGTGCTGAAGGCCTTGCTTCCTGCCTCTCTTGCCTCACCTGTGCTCTTTTGCTGCTCTGGTTCCACCTTTCCTGTGGAGGTGTTGCCCTTAATCACCCAAAATCTGACCGTTGTGCTCCTACTGTCAGCTTTCAGACAGGTGGCTGCCCAACTGACTTTGAAAGTCTTTCCTCCACTATTCTGCCCTCATGATGCCAGGGGGTGAGGACTTTGTTCAATGTCTTAGCACCGAGTGCCTACTCTCCCAACCACCTGCATACACAAAGGCCAACCCCCTTGCCAAATGCTGGGCTGCTTTCGGCCCACTGACCTCTTATGGGACCTCAATGAGGAGGGGAGCAGGACTGCGTCCTGTCCTTCTCCCTGCCCTGAGTAACATTGTGGCATCAGTATTCTTGGGCCACCCACCTCAATTCCTGACATTGGGATGGGGGAAAATTCAGCCCAAAGAACTTACTAGTGCCACTTCAACAGGCTTGTAACTCCTAATCATGCTATGCACCAAATCCCCTTGGCCTGAATCTTCGGCTCAGTAAAATGGCACAGGGTGATGTCGGACATGTGTCTCAATATCACCGTGCATCATTTAGATTTTGTTTGGCGGGCGGGCAGCCAAATCGGCTGCGCGCCCGCCAAACTGTCAAAGGCCTATTAAGGCCATTTAAAAAGGCAATTAAGCAATTACCTGAGCTGCCCGACCAACCTTAAGGTTGGTGGGCAGGCGAAGAGCCCAGGCGACCTTCACAATTTTCATGGAACCTCATCCACAGGTGGGATGAGGGTTCAGGAATGATTTTAAATTTTCACACAAATTTTTATTAAAATTAATGCACATGTTCTAGCTCATGTGACAGTTTCACATAAGGGGACATGTCATAAAAATTAGTTCTCCACTTTATTGACCTTTTAAAACTTACGTCCCTGAGGCACCTCTGTGCCTCGGAGGTTTCTGTGCTCTTTCGTGCGCATTCGCACTCCCAATTCAGGCAACCCCAACCCTGCCTACACAGGGCCCGCCCATGTAAAATGGAGGTATGGACCCGATCGGGGGCACCAATTGGGTCAGAGCCTGCCCACGCCTGCCCCGCACAACACCACCGCCCCCCCCACCCCCAACCCCTTACAGGGGCAAAATACTACCCCTTGTGTATTGTGAAGAGCTAATAAAAACGTAGAACACTCAATGTGATGGTGCCTTAATAAATATAATCTGTTGGGCATTGCATGATCAATTAATTATTTAGTAAATTTAAAATGCAAAACACTAAACTTTTGTTTTAAAGTAAATGTGAACTAAAATTATAAACAGTTGGTAACCTGTCCCCTCATTGGAAACTAAATGTGCTTTGTAGCGTAAATTAACTGTGAAAAATAACTAGTTATGAAAGACTTAACAGTATTTATTTCAAGGCTCCTAGGTCATTCGTACAGAATGTCCTATATTGGGACAAATATATTCAAAAGAATGTGTCTTGTTTTGAAAAATAACTGCTGCTGGGAAATGGGGAAGTGGGATGGGGGAGGGTGTGTGGAAGAGAAGCCATTGTGGAAGGGTTGGTGTGTCTGCTTTTTACGCTTGACATTCACTGGTCCTACTTTTTGCAGTCAGTATGGCTCAATAGCACATCAAGGAAACTGGGGACTAATGGCTTAACTGAATTATACCATTTGGATTACTTGCAGCGCTTGCACGTTTTATAACTTGTTCTGACTAAACTGTTGGGCTTTGTCCTGTAGCTTCCAAATATTTTTCACTTGCACACTTGTAAACACAAGTCATCTTCAAGTTTGATTTGTGGGGGCAAACAAATCCAAACATATTATAAGATAGGGTATGCAGGAGTGATTTGCAATATGCAGTTCTGGGAAAATAAAATGATTTATTTCCCTCACAGGGGCACACTTACTTTCATAGCACCTCACTGTGAAAGAACTGCAGATAATGTGAGCTGTAAATGCTCTTGTGCAGCATTTAGTACTTTTGAAAATTGGCGCCATCGTGGTTATTGTACAATCAAAGACAGCTGCTTAATAATCTCATTCACTCAAGAAGACTGCTGTGGTTTAAAAAACTTGAATGTATTTCAAAATATATCAGGCAAGCCATAGCTTAAACTACTTGTATTACTAGAAACATTTTCCAAGGAGAGATAATTTTACATTTAGTAGCAAAACTTGCTCCAGACTAAAGCTGCAGTGAAATCTCAGAGGCTGCGGTCTGACAAAAATTCTTCCCTCATGACATGCTGCTGGAATTTATTCAAAGGTTATTGCAGCTGAGATTGGGCATAACCTCTCATCAAATAATGAAAATGTTAATTAATATGCAATTGCATAATCTAAATATTTTAAGAAGCTTTTATAAATGACTCAGCTTTTCGTTACACCTACCCCACAATGAATTGTCTTCCCTAATTTAGGCTGTCATCTTTTGTTAATTGCAGAGCTAGACAAAATGGTGGCATGGGAAAGGAGTAGATTGTAACTAGAGTTCTGATGTTTTCTTTGATGATGATCACAGTAACCTGAGTAATTAATCCCTCCACATCTTAGAACAGAAGTTTTGTTTTGAAAACAGACATTTGATGTCAGGTTTCTATTTTGGAAATTTCAGTCCACCCCTTTCCAATTTTAGTTTCAAATAAACATTGGTTTTTGATTGGTAAATATGTGCACTCTAAATAAATATTGAATAAAATTGTCTGCAAGACCTTCATCTTCTCCTACCCATACATACATGCATAGACTGTAGATGGAGATTTGCAGTCACAACTTTGTAAGGTGGGCGGGGTTAATTTTCAACAGTCATTTAAAAGTTGTTTATTTTGTTCTACATCTCCATGAATCGCAAGTATAAAAATATAGTTTTTGATTTACAAATGCCTCCAGGTAAACAGCCATCTTTTCCAAGTTTATATGACAGTATAAATATATCATACAATGTAAATAATGCGAAATTATAAATTGCTCTGAGCTAGATCATTCAAGGTGACTCAAAGTCAACTGCTGTCAAATGAATCATTTCCTGGTAAAAATAATACCATGAATCAGAGGAAAGAGAGACCATGTGACCCTGTGTTTCTTGATTATGCGGCAGTGCCATCTGCTGATGAAAATTAAACAGTGACCAATAGCCAGATTTACTGCCTAAGCAATGTGATACAATTGGACATTTTACTAGCTCGCTTTTGAGTATTGGCACATTTTAAATACCAGTTTGCACTCCAGCTATATCACAACATCTCTGCTTTCTGCCATAAGACAAAAACAACATGAAATGGGTTGTTTGCCCAATTCTTGCAAAGTGACCCGCTAAGCACTGCTTTAGCATTGAACCCAAAACAAAGCAGCAGCATAGCAAGGCATGTAAGTATAAATTTAATCCGTAAACTTTTCATCCCCTTGGGTAGTAAGTTGATTGTTATAGTTTAAATTGAAATAATTGGCCTGGAAATTAGTGTACTCCAATCATAGGTACCAATCTAGTGAATTCAATTCACTCCATGCGAAATGGACCCCAACAAAATCATGGCTGTAGTACTTTCACTCCAAATCTAGCTGTGCCTGTAGCCAAGCTGTTCCAGTGCAGTTACAACATGGGAAATTGCTTAGGTATGAACGGTCCACAAAAAGCAGGACAAATTCAGCCCAGACAATTTCCGCCTCATCAGCTACTGCTGATCATAAAAGTGATGGAAGGAAGCCTCAGCAGCACTATCACGGGACCATTACTAATTAATAACCTGCCCACTGAGTTCACCAAGGCTCCTTAGGCAGCACCTTCCAAACCCATGACTTCTACCATCTAGAAGGACAAGGGCAGCAGATAGCTGGGAAAACCACCACCTGGAAGTTCCCCTCCAAGCCAATCACCATCCTGACTTGGAAATATATCGCCGTTCCTTCACTGTCGCTGGGTTGAAATCCTGGAACTCCAATCCTAAAAGCACTGTGGGTGTACCTACACCACATGGACTGCAGTGGTTCAAGAAGGCAGCTCACCATCACCTTCTCCAGGGCAATTAGGGATTAGGGTAACAAATGCTGGCCCAGCAAGCGCTGCCCACATCATGTGAATGAATAATTTAAAAAAATATGGATTCCTCAGCACCAGTCGGCTATAGGCCTCAGTACAACCTTGGCGCAAATAGGTACACCAGCTGAATTCCAGAAGTGAGGCGAGAGTAACTGCCCTTGAGATCAAGGCAACTGAACATGGAACCAAAATGTCATAGTAAAACTGAAGTCATTCAGGATCAGGGTGATAAGTCTAGCGGCTGGCGACAGACCCAGTACAAAGGAAGATGGTTCTGGCTATTGGAATCCAATCATCTCAGCCCCAGGATATCACTTCAGGAGTTCTTCAGGGCAGTGTCCTCGGGACAACCATCTTCAGCTGCTTCATCAATGACCTCTCCATCATAAGACCAGAAGTGAGGATGTTCTGTGATAATTTCATAATGTTCACTTCCATTTGTAATTCCTCAGTTACTGAAGCAGTCCGCACCTGCATTCAATGAGACCAGTACAACTTGGAATGATAAGTTGAAAAGTAAAATTCAAGCCACACAAGTATCACAATGACCATCTCTAACATGGGTGATCCAAACTACCTTCCCTCAATATTCAGTGGCATTACCACTGGCGAATCCCCCATCCTCAATATCCTAACCGGGAACCTTTGGCTTAGTGGTACCTTGCTCATGATGGTTCTGGTGGGATACATGCTCTGGTTCTGAATTCTACACTGTCCTGCAAGGGGATACTTGCATCCGGTGAGTGTGGGTGTCCCCAACACCTCATTGTACCTACTTCGGGAGTCTATAAAACCCTCCTGCCATAAATGATTAACCACCTTATTGATTGGTATATGTGGTGGTTATGGCCAAGAAAGGTATCACAGCGTGCGCGGTTTGTTAGAAATGTTAATCAGCCTGTGAATTATTACACCACATTACACCATTCTCCAAAGTAAATATGTGAAGATCCAAAAACAATAGCCTGTGACCAGAAACCAACCACCTCAAACTACTAACTAAACAAGTGAAAGACTGGGCATTCTGTCACAGGTGACTCCTGACTCCTTAATGCTTTTCCACCATGTGCCTACACCATGTGGACTGCAGCAGTTCAAGATGACAGCTTACAGTCACCTCCTCAAGGAGGATTAGGGATGGGAAACAAATGGGCTAGCCAGATAGGTCCACATCATGTGAAAGAATAAAACAAAAATGAGGCACAAGTCAGGAATGATGGAATTCTCTTCACTTGCCTGGGCAGATGTAGTTGCAAAAATGCTCAAAAGGTTGGACACCATCCAAAAAAAAAGCAGTTGCTCAATCAGTATCTCATTTTACCAGCCTAAACATTGATCCTCTCCACCATTGGTTTATCAGGGGCATATGGGGTGTAAGGGAGGGACAGTACCTCTCACAGGTGGGCTCGCCACTCTTTGGACAGGTTCATCCTGTATTAGTTCTCACCTTCACCTTGCTCTCACATTCTGGGCTTCAAGTAGTTATTATCATACAATAGGAGCCACACCCTGGTCAGCTGCTTCAGCAGGTGGGCCAAACCTGGTGAGGGGAGCCATTGGGTCTCCTATCCTCGGCAACTTAAGGGTTTGTCTATCCTGGGATGTGAAGACCTATTCTGGTGGAGTGGGCAGAAGCGACCAATCCAAGACGTGTCAGCGCCATGTTGTAGAACATGTAGAGCTTGACAAGACACAGAAGACAGCCACTGCATCTGGATCTATCTCCAGCCATCTAAACTCATCTTGACACTGCATCAAGAATGGTCAGGACAAGAGAGTAATGCTGCCAATGCACAACTCTCCTTCACTATAATCCAATTCATGTGGAAGTCAAGTTCATCATCTATCGTCTGTCATCCATCATCTATCTGTCTCAGATCCTATGGCAATGGGCAGGCGATGGAGTAGGTGTAGACTCACTGCGAGCTGTTACCATGAACCTGAACACAGGCAGCTCAGGCTATAGGGTAGATTTTCACTCGAAGGAAGGAGAGGTAGAACTTGGTAGTCTCCTGAGTGACTGAGCAGCCCTTTTTAGGACTACACTGCTCACCTTCTTAGTATGAGGGAGGGCTAGAAAAGATGTCAAAATTGTCTGCTCACCCCACCTGGCCAGCAGGCTACACCTGGCCAGGATTCCATCAACATGGGCATAAGTCAATCTCAGAAAAGAGAGTAAAGGTGGCATAAGTCACCCTTGGCACCCTCATGGTCAACATCATAGCCGACAGGCCTGAGAGAAGAGCTGCTGTTGTTAGTAGAGAACTGGCTAGGTACAACATACAGAACACCACCTTCAGCAAACCTCATCTACCCGAGGAGAGTCAGCTCAAGGAAATCGGTTCAGGTAACCCATTCTTTTGGAGTATCTGTAGCAAAGAAGAATGGTAAGAAGTTGGCATGAACCATCTTGTCAGTAAGTTGACTTGCCTTCCCAAGGGTGTTGATTATCTGATGGTGCTTAAACTCCCCCTGCATGGCAACAGGCAAACAGCTCTCATCATGAACAACCCTGAAATCAAGGGGAAATTCTACAATCACCTTCAGTCCCAGACAGTCTCCATGCCAAAGTCAGACAAGCTAATTATTCCTGGTGACTTCCACATGAGAGTTAATGGAAATCACCAGGTGTGGGAAGGGGTCATTGAAAAAATGGGGTCAGCAGTTGTAACAGCAATAGTCCTCTCTTGCTGAAGAGTGCTGAACATGAGCTTGAAATTGCCAACACAGTTTCTCATCTCCCTAATCTGAACAAGACATCACTGACTGCTGGACTGACCACTGTCATAACATTTCAAAACTAAACATCAAGATCTATCCCCCAGACACCCTCAGTGCATAAAATTCCAGAATTATCTCAATATCTCAAGGCTCAAACAGGCAGTCATGAAGGAATCTTTCTAGAAACTCAAGAATCACCAGTGTACAGCAAAAATGGACACACTGCATTGCAGATGACTAGGCGAACTTCAGGGATATAGTGTACTCAACTGTTTGAAGCCCTTGGCCCTATTGCTCATAAGCAACAAGATTGGTTCAATGAAAACAATGAGGTAATCCAGAAACTACTTTAGCAGCAACATTGCCTCTACAGGGTTTACCTCAATGACAAGTCATCAGTATCCAAGCATGATGTCTACTGAAACATCTGCAGGTCTGTCCAATGCAATCTCAGAGAGATGCAAAACACTTGGCTGAATCAGAAAGCAGACAAGCTTCAATCATATGCAGACTACAAAGACTCGAAGAGATCCTGCAATACTCTTAAATCGGTCCATGGGCCCCAATCTAGTATTTCATCACCAATCCTTGGTGCTGACGGGTCAATGCTGCTCACAGAAAAAGCCCAATTCTAGAAAGAGAGACAGAGCAATTTAACCACATCCTCAATTGGCTTTTATCCATCAATGACATAATCAACAGGCCAGCAAAGGTTGCTATCAACTGCTTCCAGAACGACAATCCCACACTGTTAAAAACAATGAATGCACTGAAGCTTCTGCCTAGCCGTAAAGCTTTAGGAGCTGATACTATCCCAGCGAGGTCTATAAGGCCGTAGGCCAATGCCTATGCCAATGAGCTCAAGAAGCTCACTGAACTCTTTCAGGAAATGGGAACATAGGAACAGGGGTAGGCCATATGGCTCTTCGAGCCTGCTATACCATTCAATAAGATCAGTCTATGTGGGAACAAGAAACCATCCTGTAAGAATGCAAAGATGCCTCCATTGTCCACCTGTACAAGTGGAAAGTTGGGGCAGAGGTGACCATTATCAGCTGCCATTGTATCGTGGTGGTCTAGAACCCAGAAGTGTTAACCCCACAATCATAAGAACATAAAAAATAGGAGCAGGAGTAGGCTATTCACCCCCTCAAGCCTGCCCCGCCATTCAATATCATGGCTGATCTACCCCAGGCCACGACTCCTTTTTCCTGCCAGCACCTCATAGCCCTCGACTCCCTGATGTTTCAAGCCCCCTCAGACTCTTGTATGTTTCAATAAGATCACCCCTCATTCTTCTAAACTCTAATGAATAAAGGACTAACCTGTTTAGCTGTTCTTGATAAGTCAACACTTTCATCCCAGGAATCAGCCTTGTGAATCTCTTCTGAACTGCCTCCAATGCCAGTATATCCTTTCTTAAATACGGGGACCAAAACTGTACACGGTACTCCAGGTGTGGCCTCACTAACAACTGTATGGTTGTAAGTAGACTTCCCTATTTTTAAACTCCAACTCCCTAGCAATACAGGCCAGAATTCCATTTGCCTTCCTAATTACTTGCTGCATCTGCATGCCAACTTTTTGTGTTTCATGCACAATACCCAGACCCACATTAAACTCCATCTGCCAAGTTTTTGCCCACTCACTCAACCTGTCTATATCCCCTTGCAGATTCCTTATTTCCTCATCGCAACAAGCCCTGAATATCCCTGGTCACCTAGTCATCCTCAATGCAGTGTGTCCATACTTTGTATCATCAGCAAATTTGGATACATTACAATCTGCTCCCTCCTACAAGTCATTATTGTAAATGGTTAATAATTGAGGCCCTAGGACTGATCTTTGTGGCACTCCGCTAATTACATCTTTCCAGCCTGAAAAAGATCCATTAATCCCAACTCTCTTTCTTCTGTCATATGACTGAAACACTCAGGGACTGCAGTTTAAAGTATCCTGAACAAAGCAAATCCAGCAGAGAAACATCTGAACTATCATAGCTGAAAGTCTTCTAATGCAGCCAAAGTTCTGTACTTGTTCTAGCTTCCAAGTCCAACCGAAAGCCAAATCTCCTGGCTACTCACCTACAAAAGGCCTTATAGCTGCATGAGAATCCTTTGTTTCTAAAAGACCTTCACTACAACTAAAGTATCAACTCAACTAAGGCAGCATCAGGCTTGCAGTGGCAATAGAGACTTAGCTATAAATTGAATTTTTATAATTACCGGCTTTAACTTCATCTGTCTCTAATCTTTGCATGTGTGATAGTGAGAGTGAAACGGGTAATTGAGACATTGCGTTTTAAACATTTGGTCAAATGTGTGATAATAAACAATCTTCTTTATTTTTCAAAGCACCAAAAAGCCTGCTGCTGGAATTTATTCTAAGTTAGGAAAGATCACTTCAAGGGTAAGGAAATACGCACACCTTACAGGCAAACTTTACAGATTAGTTCTGGAAGGGACCACACAAATTCTGCCTGTAACAGTGATGGCGATTCTGACCGATTCCCAGTCACTACTGGGATTAAAAATGACTGCATGCTGGTGCCAACCCTTTTCAGCATATTTTTGTCCACTGTGTTTTCAGATACGTTCCCTGATGATCCTGGCATCAAAATCATTTATTGCAGGGCTGAGAAGCTGCTCAATCTGAGGCAAAGGCCAAGGTCTCCAAGGAAATACTTTACCATCTCCTGTTAGTCATTGACTGTGCACTCGCTGCTGGTTTAGAGCTGGACATGCAACATAGCATGGACATGTTCTCTAAAGCATGTGACAATTTTGGCCTAACGATCAGCACAAAAAAAAAACTTAAGTAACATACCAGCCTGCTCCAGGAAAACCCCATCTCGAGTCCAAAGTTTCAGTCCATGACCAGAACTTGGCAGCAGTGTATAAGTTCACTTGGCTCAGCAGCACACACTTGCTCTCTCCCTCTCAAGCTATCTATATTGATAATGAGACACATGCAAGAATTGCAAAAGCACGTGCAGCCTTTGGCAGACTTTGAACATTAGTCTGAGAACGAAGAGGAGTAAGTCTGCCCAACAAACTGAAAGTCTATAGAGCAATAGTCCTGCACACTCTTCTTTATGCATGCAAGAGTTGGACTGTGTACCAGTGTCACGCCAAGCAGCTCACCCACATTCATGAGCAGACTTCAGACCCTTCTGAAGATCAGATGGCAAGGCAAAAATGCTAAACACAGGGCTGGCATGCTGTGCCCATACATCAAATGCACCGCCTAGATTAGAAGAGAGAGCAAGTGAGTCTGGAAGGCATAGAAATTATAGGCCAGTTAAGGCAGAAGGGAGTTTGGCAAGGTTGGATGGTATTTATTTTAATGCAAGGGGTCTGACGAATAAGGTAGATGAGCTGAGGGCACAAATTAACACATGGAAGTAAGATGTCATTGCTGTCACAGAGACATGGTTGAGAGAGGGGCAGGATTGGCAGCACAATATTCCAGGATATAGAGTCTTCAGGCAAGACAGGGAAGGAGGTAAAACAGGAGGGGGTATTGCAATATTGATTAAGCAATCAATTAGAGCAGTAAGCAGTGATGACATCTTAGAAGGCTCCTCAAATGAAGCCAATTGGGTAAAACTGAAAAACAAAAAAGGAGCAATCACATTGCTGGGAGTGTACCAAAGGCCCCCAAACAGTCAGTGAGAAATAGAAGAGCAGATATTTAGGCAAATTTCAGAAAAGTGTAAAAATAATAGGGTAGTAATAGTGGGGGATTTCAACTTCCCCAACAGGGTTAGTCATAGTGTGATAAGTTTAGAGGGAGTGGATTTCTTAAAATGCCTCCAGGAGAACTTTTTAAGCCAGTACGTAGAAGGTCCTACAAGAGAGGGGGCAGTCCTGGACTTAATTTTAGGGAACGAAGCTGGGCAATTGGTAGAGGTATCACTGGGGGAGCATTTTGCAGATAGTGATCATAACTCCGTTAGATTCAAGGTTGTTATGGGAAAAGACAAGGATGGACCAGAAATCAGAGTTCTAAATTAGGGGAAGGCCGATTTTAATAAGATCAGTTATGATTTGGCCAGAGTGGACAGCGAGCAGCTACTTTTACATGAATCTGCATCAGAGCAGTGGGATTCATTCAAAGAGGAAATAGGGAGAGTACAGGGCCAACATATTCCAGTAAAGACAAAGGGTGGGATCAACAAATCCAGGGAACCCTGGATGTCGAGGAATATACAGCTTTGGATAAAGAGAGAAAGGGAGGCTTATGGCAGATGCCAAGGACTCAAAACAGCGGAAGCCCTAGGGGAGTATAGAATATGTAGGGGGGAGCTTAAAAAGGAAATTAGGAGAGCAAAAAGGGGGCTTGAAAAAACATTGGCAGGTGAAATAAAGGAAAACCCAAAGTTATTTTACAAGTACATTACAAGTAAGAGGATAACTAGGGAAAGAGGACTGTGATATAATTGAAGAAATTAGCATAGGAGGTTCTAAGTGGTCTGGCAGGCTTATAAGTAGATAAATCTCCAGGCCCGGATGAAATGTATCCCAGGATTTTGAGTGAGACAAGGGAGGAGATAGCAGGGGCGCTGGCAATAATTTTCAATACCTCTCTGGCCACAGGAGAGGTGCCAGAGGACTGGAGGAAGGGAGGAAGGGATAAACCAGGGAACTACATGTCAATTAGCCTAACTGCAGTGGTGGGGAAACTATTGGAAGCAATTCTGAGGGACAGAATTAATCTATACTTGGAGAGGCAGGGAGTAATCAGGGATAGTCAGCATGGTTTTGTTAAGGGGAGGTCATGTCTGACCATTTGATTGAATTTTTCAAAGAGGTGACCAGGTGTGTAGACGAGGGCAATGCATTTGATGTAGTCTACTTGGACTTCAGCAAGGCTTTTGATAAGGTCCGCATGGGAGACTGATAATGAAGGTAAGAGCCCATGGGATCCAAGGCAATTTGGCTCCAGAATTGGCTGAGTGGCAGGAAGCAGAGGGTGATGTCGAGGAGTATTTTTGTGATTGAATGCCTGTGTCCTGTGGGGTTCCACAGGGATCGGTGTTGGGCCCCTTGCTGTTTGTGGTACATATAAATGACTTAGCCTCAAATGTAGGAGGGTTGATCACTAAGTTCGTGGATGACACAAAAATTGGTGGGGTGGCAAATAGTGAGGAGGATAGCCTTAGATTACAGGAGGATATAGACGGGCTGGTCAGATGGGCTGATCAGTGGCAAATGGAATTTAATCCAAATAAGTGTGAGGTGATGCACTTGGGCAGGACAAAGGCAAGGGAATACACAGTGAACGATGGACCCTGGGAAGCAACGAGGATCAGAGAGGCCTTGGTGTGCATGTCCACAGGTCCCTTAAGGTAGTGGGACAGGTAGATAAGGTGGTCAAGAAGGCATATGGGATACTTGCCTTTATTAGCCAAGGCGTAGAATATAAGAGCAGGGAGGCTATGCTGCAACTGTATAAAATGCTGGTTAGGCCACAACTAGAGTATTGCGTTCAGTTCTGAAATTCGCATTATAGGAAGGATGTGATTGCACTAAGGGTGTGCAGAGGAGACTTACCAGGATGTTGCCTGGGCTGGAGAGTTTTAATTATGAGGAGAGATGGGATAGACTGGGGCTATTTTCCCTGGAGCAGAGAAGATTGAGGGGGGACATGATTGAGGTGTATAAAATTATGAGGGGCATAGATAGGGTAGACAGGAAGGAACTTTTCCCCTTGGTGGAGGGATCAATAACCAGGGGGCATAGATTTAAAGTGAGGGGCAGGAGGTTTAGAGGGGATGTGAGGAAGAATTTTTTCACCCAGAGGGTAATGGGAATCTGGAATTCACTTGCTGACAGGGTAGTAGAGGCAGGAACCCTCATAACATTTAAGAAGTATTTGGATGTGCATTTGCGATGCCATGGCATACAAGCCTATGGGCCTAGTGCTGGAAAATGGGATTAGAATAGTTAGGTACTTGTTTGACCAGCGCAGACTCGATGGGCCTTTTCTGTGATGTAGACCGCAAAGACTCTATACTGAGACAGCCTGACGCTCGTTTACCAAAGTAAATCTTCTATGGAAAGCTCGAGTCTGGGGATATGCTCTCATTTAGTCAAAGAAAGTGTTACAAGGACACTCTGAAGGCTCCACTTAGGAAATTTGCTATCAGAAATTCAGAAGAAACTTCTTCAGCCAAAGAATGGTGAGAATGTGGAACTCGCTAGCAGAGGGAGTGGCTAGAGCAAATAGTACAGATGCATTTAAAGGGAAGCTAGACAAACCTATGAGGAAGAATGGATTATAATGAAGGGTTAAGATGAGGAAAGATGGGAGGAGGCTTGAGTGGAACAGAAACACCAGCAGGTACTGGTTTGACAAAATGGCCTGTTTCTCTGCCAGATAACCCTCTGTAAAACAAATAGAAGGTTTACCGCTAAGGAAACAAAATGGCAAAAGAGAAAATCAACGTGGTTATTAGGAACTGAGGCTGGTAAATGGTAATAGGAAATAAAAGAGGCGAGAAGAGCTTGGAAAACTCAAAAAAGAAAATCTAAGGGGGAAATAGTTAGGAGGAGAAAGAAAATTAGGCAAAAAGTAGAAACGGGTGGAGAGCAATAAATGCCTTTTTCTTTTAAAAAAGGCAGCACTAATTTAATCTGGGGAATGCCACAAAGGCAATTTTTCATATGGGGTCCAAGAGTATTATTTGAGTGGGCTGGAGGGAAAATCATTTTTTGAAATTTCTGAGGGGACAGAAGGCAGTATTCATATAACTATGGAGGGGGGGGCGGATCGATCTTCCAGTCGACGGGCAGGGGCAGGGCCCGTTCGCCAACACATAAAATGATGCAGGATGTCGTCTCCGTGTCATTTCCAATTTCAGGTTGGCGGGGGCGCAGCCGAATTAGCTGTGCGCCCGCTGACCTTTCAACGGCCTATTGAGGCCATTGAAAAAGTAATTATCATTAATGGACCTGCCTGTCCAACCTTACAGTTGGCGGGCAGGCCTGGAGCCCTGGCGGGCTTAAGAAAAAGCATGAAACCTCATCCACAGGCGCAATGAGGTTTCGTGAGGGTTTTAAAATACTTAATAAAGGTTTCAGTAAAAGTGATGGACATGTCCCAACTCATGTGAGCGTCACATAAGGGAATGTCAGGAAAATTTTGCTATCGTTCCTTTAACAATTTTAAATTTGGAGCTGATCTCCCTGAGGCAGCACTTAGCCTTGGAGATTAGTGCGCTCTTTTGTGAAAGAGCACACTCCCAGCTGAGGGAATCCCACCTGCCTGCACAGGGAGTGCATAGCGCTTCCTGGCAGACATCACGCTGGGTGGGCCTTAATTGGCCCGCCCACATAAAACGGCGGCCCAATCAGAGGTATGCCTGCCTGCACCCACTCCTGCACTTCCCCCCCAACAGGGGGAAAATTCTTCCTTATGTCTGAATAAATCTTTAACTTGTAACTTAGGAAGTTCAGTCCTGAACATCTGAGACAAAGTAGAGCAAGGCTTTCAATACCATCATTGGTGGAGAAACTGTGATGGGAGATGGAGGTTCCACATCAACACCTGTGGTGACAATGCAGCAAATGCAGAGTATAACTGAATAAATGTTTATATACTCACCAATGAACAATGGGAAAGGTTGACAGAAATGTAGACCAAAAATCATAAAAAACAGAATAGTGGACAGCTGTGCGCTCTTTCAACAAAAAAGTACAGATATGCACATGCAAACATTTGGAAACAGTAGTAAAAGTGATTGATTGCTCCATTGACCTTTGATTACTTAAATTTGGTGGACATGCCTCTGATTTCAGCACCTGACCACCATCCGATAACAGGGGTCAGCTCAGCAGTGGGTGGGAAAGTGGTGGAGTTGGTAGTTAAGAGTCAACCACATTGCTGTGGATCTGCAATCACATGTAGGCCAGGCCGGGTAAGGACGGCAGATTTCCTTCCCTAAAGGACATTAGTGAACCAGGTGGGTTTTTACGACAATCGATTATAGTTTCATGGCCGCTATTACTGAGACTAGCTTTATATTCCAGGCGTAGTGGTATTGTCACTAGACTGGTAATCTGGGGTAAAGCTCTGGGGACTGGGGTTCGAATCTCACCATGGCAGATGGTGGAATTTGAATCCAATAAAAATCTGGAATTAAAAGTCTGATGATAACCATGAAACCATTCCTGATTATCATAAAAACCCATCAGGTTCATTAATGTCCATTAGGGAAGGAAATCTAGCCTACATGTGACTCCAGACCCACAGCCATGCAGTTGACTCTTAAGTGGCTTCTGATCAAGGGCAATGAGGGATGGGAATGCTAGCCAAGCCAGTGACAGCCACATCCCATGAATGAATAACAAATATTCAGCAACATTGCAGATTGAGGGGGGAAGAAATTCTTTAAGCAACTTTTAAGCAAAATAAGTGGTAGTTAAGAGAGATGGTTAATGGGGATAAATATAAAATAAATAGTACCCTAGCCGGGAATTAAATGTTTAAACAAATATTAAATGGAAGTGTTCTAGTTTGCTGATCACAAAAGGGATTGAAGGGAATTATATTGGATAAACCTACAAAATAGTCAGCACTGTTTAGCTGTAGTTAAAAAGGCAAATAAATTACTTAGTTACATTTGCATAGCAGACTTTAAATAGATGAACCGTTGCTGTATAACACAATGAATAGATCCCATCTTAAGTATTGTGTGCAATTCTTTGTGCCTAATAAAAAGGGTACTGTTCAATGAGGGAAGCAATTCTGGAAATGAAGAATTCAAGTTTTTTGAAAAAGTTAAAGAAATTGGGTGTAAGGCTGGTGAGTTAATATATGAGTGGGTCAGGCTTTGGTTGAATCAGCGGCCCTTTCTGTGATGTGGCTAAAGGACAACTCAGCATAACGTTTTGCCGCAAGCAGAGTTGAAGTGTAAATCAAGAATTTTTTCCAAAAAATTGTTGTCATTAAGAATAACCCCTCACTTTTGTACAGCAGTTAATCATAAATTAGAACATGTCATACTTACACAGGGCAGTTTGAAGACAGAATCAACAATGTTAGAGTAAAGATTCCAGTACCAGACATCTCCTCTACTCAAGGAATAGGAATATTTTAAATAATGGAAATATACATATGATTGGACAAAAATTAAAAAAGAACAGCAATTTATTCTCCAATATTGTATTTCTACAAACATGGATGGAAAAATAAAAACACATTTCCAAAAATATTTCCTGAAAATTGTAACTGCCCACAAGATAAAAATTCAAACTTGTTTTATATTAAAAATAAACTGATTCGGACTTGACTAACAATGCTTTAGAAGATACAGTTTAAAGAAACATACTCTTTAATGCTGATCCAGTGATGATTTAATTTGGTTAACATTATCCAATTCTAACTGGCAGAAATGTAGGGTTAGGTTAGGAAGTCATTTATACACTTGCTTGGGTAAAACAAATACAACAGCACAGTCTTGTAGTTGTAGAGCTGCTTCTTCTAGCTGAAATCAGTAAGAGTTCAAATGTGAATGGCTGGTTTTGAGAAAAAATGCATCAACTCTAGAGGTTATGATCACACTGTGTTCAAAGACTCCTTTTTAAAAAAGAATGAACTGGTTACAGATTTAGAACAACATTTTGAACAAACCCATCTTTATTCGGGACCACAAACAGAAGATAGACTCTACATTATCGGCAGCACCCTTCAATGGCCCACGCAAGTGTGCGGATAAAGGTTAACAAACCCTAATTTTAAAAAATAGTTGCATGCCTGCAAACAGATATGGAGCCAGCTCAATTTGCCATGCATGTTCCTGTCATGATGTAATCTAACATTAATAGAAGCATGCCAACTTTATGCACTGGCTCAGTGTGTTTTACAATGTAACGGGGAAAGCAGATGGAAACAAAAAGGAAGTGAGATTCTGTCACATGTTGTGCAGAATTCAGTGATTTTGTATATGCCAGTGCTATTGGCGAAAGACAAGACCTGTGCATCAAGCAACGATGGCAGTGGAATTAAAAGAAAGTTTATCTAAAGTAACTGGGGTACTGCATCTGGAATGCACTGCCTGAGAGTGTGGTGGAGGCAGGTTTAATTGTTGTTTTGAAAAGAAAAAGTGGATGATTATCTGAAAAGAAAAGAAAAAAATTGCAGGGCTGGAAAGGAAAGGATGGGGGGAATATAACTAGCTGGGTTGGCCTTGCAGAGAGCTAGCACAGACACAGCGGGCTGAATGGCCATCTTCTGTACCGTAACAATTCTACAATTTCATCCACTGAGATTTTCCTCGTATCATGTCTAGATCTGTTGAAGAGAGATTGGTTGTTATGATTTGTCGACAAATCCGCTATCATTGTATCATGCTATACAAGGGTGGTGGGAGGCGAACTAGTTGAACTACGTTTTTTTTCATCTAGGAGTTCCAATTTTCTCAGGAGCAGTATAATTTATTTGGTAATGTTTTCACAACTTGGTTCCTGGACAGCAACAACATCTATGTGCACAGCTCAGACCATTTGAGCTAAAAGAAGCATGAAGAGGAATTCCTTTAGAGGTCAGGAAAAAGGAAATTCCTAAAATTATACAACAAAATATTCCACCTCACTGTAGTACACTAGATTACTGTGCACAATTGTGTTTGGAAATACACCAATAGTAATCTTGCATTTTTCAAAGTCTTATGCAATGTATAATTTTACAAATAGGTCTGACGAAAGGCTATCAACCTGAAATGTTAACCATTTCTCTCTGCACACCCTGCTGAGTGCTTCCAGCATTTTCTATTTTTAGTTACATTGCTTGTCCACCAGACAAAAACAAATGAGATGTTGTGTCACCACATCCGAGCGTTTTCATTATAAATGTAATATACACTTAGCCTTTTAGCAGCTTCAAAAAAGATAAACCTTATCTGTTCCACTAAAATACTTGAGATGCTATAATAATTGGAATCCAACAGTGAAACATTTCCTGTACTAGGTATCTTTCTTTGTAGGATTATCATTGAAAGGCACATTTTCCAGAAGAACTTCTTTTCTGGGTGTAACAGCTGTAGAAAAAAAAAGAAATAAAAATGCTGGTAATTTGGATCACTACCTTATGAGAAGGGAAGTTGAGGACTACAGAGATATTAATGGCACTTTTGGAGACTTTGATTAGGGAGGTAGGGAAATGATCTGTATTCCTTTAGACAGAAGATCATAAAATGTGGTTGAAAGTCAAGTCCATGAGGTAACCATTTTTAAACATCCCTTTTTTCTTTGTTTCTGATTTTTAGTGCCATTTATCAACTCTGAATGGAGATTTTTTTTTTCACTCCTGTCTCTGTGTTCTATTCCTCTATACAAATAATTGCTTTCAAAAACAATCATATTAATTCTAATATTGCCGTTCTTATAAAGGACTATTACACATTATGCACTAGCTTTTCTGATTGTGATACTGACCACTAACCAACTGGTGTTTCAATTGGGAGACCTAAGCCAAAGTCTGTTATGGCCTTATTATTAGCCTGGATGTTATATTAGCCTGCGGGTTATTTGAAAAAAAAATTCAGAAACCAAGAACAAAAGGGATGCTTAAAAATGGATGAAAAGAATTTATTCACCCATGAATTTGTGATAAGAATTCCTTATTACTTTAATCTTAATATTTAATAAAGGTGGGCCATCTCCAACAATAAAGAATCTAACCATCTCCCCTTGAAATTTGTTGAAATTACCATCACTGAATCCCCATCCTGGGGGCGGGGGTTGCCATTGACCAGAAACTGAACTGGACTAGCGATATAAATACTTTGGCTACAAGAGCAGGCTAGAGACTGGGAATTCTGCGATGAGTAACTGACCTCCCAACTCCCCAAAGCCCGTCCACTATCTACAAGACTCAAGTCAGGAGTGTGATGGAATACTCCCCACTTGCCTGGATGAATGCAGCTCCAACAACATTCAAGTAGTTCAACACCACCCAGGACAAAGCAGCCTACTTAACTGCCATCCATCCACCAGCTTCAACATGCACTTCTTCCACCACTGAAGCACAGTAGCAGCAGTTTGTACCATCTACAAGATGCACTGCAGCAAATCACCAAGGGTCCTTTGACAGCACCTTCTAACCCCACAACCTCGTTCTCCTAGAAGGAGGGGGGCAGCAGACACATGGGGACACCACCACCTGGAAGTTCCCCTCCAAGTCACTTACCATCTTGACTTGGAAATATATTGCCGTTCCTTCACTGTCACTGGTTCTAGATCCTGGAACTCCCTCCCTAACAGCCCTGTGGGTGTACCTACACCACATAGTTCAAGAAAGTGCCTCACCGCCACCTTCTCAAGGACAATTAGGGATGGGCAATAAAAATGCTGGTCTAGCCAGCGAAGCCCACACATTCCACGAAAGAATAAATGAAAAAAAAAGAGTCTTGGCTAATGCACCCATCACTGCTCCAAGCAAGGTTTCATACAAACTGGCAACTATTGATGGAGTATAGCAGCATCTGGCTAAATGTGCAACATCAATTTTTAGGTGACCAAGCTGCTCTAAAAGTAAAATCTCCTTCAACTTGGAAGTTAATCATCAATTGAGAAATAGGTTATTTAAAAACAGACATGCTTTTAGAGTTAAGATCTGAGGTTGCTAACTTTAGAACATTATAACAGAGCAGTACTCCTTTCAGTGCCAGATATTTTCAGTTTGGAATGCAAGTACTTGAACCTAACCAATCCAAAGCAGCCTCTGTATTCACCAAAAGATTATTTTCATATGGTTGCTAACATTTAACAATAAGAAACTCAATGTTGGACAACCAGCTTCTGAAGCAGAGGCCACACTGATTAAGTCAGAATTCACACATCTAGTAGGATGTTTATTATTATTCAGAAGATGTGAAGTTCAGAAGTATACAGCAAAATTGCAAATGATTTACCAACCTCTCCAATGGAAGATCACTGGATGGAGAATGGGTGTCTTGTGTTTGTGCTCTGCAGTGCTTAGGTTCAGCTGGGCAGATGAGTCCAAGTTAGCTAATCTAATGGCCAAATTCCCAAATGGGCTGCAAAGCAATCTAGTTGGGAGAGGATAATAAAACCTCCCATTCAGCACCAGTTAGTGGTGGTATCTTTGGTGGGAAACCTCTCAGGGTTGTGTGGATATTGTGCATGTGGAACTTGTTTATATGCATTTTCAAAAGGCATTTAGGGGTAATGATAAAAGTCAAAGCACGCAGTGTTAAAGGCTGTGTAGCAATATGGATAGGAAACAGGCTAAAGGGCAGACAGAAGCAATTTATGGTTAATGGATTCTTTTCAGATTAGGAAGGATATAGAATGGGGCCCCCCACAGCCGAGATACTTGGATGTTGATGCCATGGAAGGAGTAGAGTCATGCTAAACCTGTATCAAATCTTGGTTAGACCACAGAGTACTGGAAAGGGTGCAGAGGAGATTTACAAGGATGATACCACAAATACCAGGGTACAGTACAGTGTCTCAAACCAAGCTGTCCAAAAACCAAAGTTCTATGGTCTTATTTTCTTACTCTAGAGCTATTATCCAGGGCAGCTTCTCAGGACAGGATTATATGTGAAAGTAGCTTGAACCTCTTATTAATCAATGTGTGAAAAGTAATAAGGAATCTCCAAATTAATCTCAATTTTAACACTGCACATTATGGTAGAAACCAATATACAAAAAAAATCATGAAGCACGCAAACGCTGTTTTTGCGTACTTTGCGTTTTTGTTAGATTTTTGTAATGAAAAGAAGGGACTTTACTTACAAATTGTATTGTGGTTTGCGTGAACTCCCTGGATTACCGTTTTTCTGAGAATAATTTCAACATCTGAACCGAATTTAAGTAACTGTGAAGAAAACAAAACATTTAATATAGAAAAAATTGCTGAATAAATTCTAGATGCATTTAACCAAGCTAATGATACTGTCAATGTAACAAACAGACCTCTAACCAATGATATAAGTGTAGAGCTAGGTATATTAGACATGCTATCACCTCCATCTATTCAGCAAATGCATTCTTAAGTGTTCTAACTCAGGCCAAGTCCCTTTCACCAGTCATCTCCGTGCACTCTGTCCTACATTGACTTCCGGTAAACGTCACCTCAATTTTAAAATTCTCATCCTATTTTCAAATCCCTCCATGGCCTCACCTCTGGCTATCTCCATAATCTCCTCAGCCCTGCTGCCCGCCGAGATTGATTGCTGTGCTCCTCCAATTCTGGCTTCTCGAATATCCCCAACTTTTAATTGCTCCGCCATTGGTGGCTGTGCCTTCAGCTGCCAAGCCCGAAGCTCTGAATTCCCTACTTCTCTATCAGATGCTCCTTAAAACCTACCTCTGAACAAGCTTTTTGCCATCTGCCCTAATAGCTCCCTACAGGCTTGGTGTCAAATTTTATTTGATAACCCTCGAAGTTTTCCTACAATAAAGACACTATATAAATACAAGTTGTTAAATGATCCATTTCACATATTTAAATCCTTTTTCAGAAGAATGTTTAAAATATGTGCCACTGTGCAGAAAAAAAATGTGGAAAAGCACTTTGCCATAACGCAGTTTAACATTTCCGTTCAATGGAGTTTACAATTGGTTAGATTTTAGTAGGATGAATGGGAAACATACCAATTTCAATGACAAGTACAGAGGTACGGACTACAAAACTGCACAAAAGACACAGAAGTAGTAGGAAAGCAGGTGTAAGATCTAGTAGGAATGGGACAGGGACAGCACAGGTAGGGTGGGGGCAGTGGGGTAAAGATGGAGAGGTCTGAGAATATAAGTGCACTGGTAGGGTATGCCCAGAGTGCCTGGGCAGTAAGCTAGTCTTGCTGCGGCAGCATTGGGATGGCAGTCACAAGGCATTGGAGAACTGGCAAGGGCATATTGGAAGAGGAAAACAAAAACAGAATTACCTGGAAAAACTCAGCAGGTCTGGCAGCATCGGCGGAGAAGAAAAGAGTTGACGTTTCGAGTCCTCATGACCCTTCGACAGAACTTGAGTTTGAGTCCAAGAAAGAGTTGAAATATAAGCTGGTTTAAGGTGTGTGTGTGGGGGGCGGAGAGATAGAGAGACAGAGAGGTGGAGGGGGGGGGCGGTGTGGTTGTAGGGACAAACAAGCAGTGATAGAAGCAGATTGTCAAAAGATGTCAACGACAATAGTACAATAGAACACATAGGTGTTAAAGTTAAAGTTGGTGATATTATCTAAACGAATGTGCTAATTAAGAATGGATGGTAGGGCACTCAAGGTATAGCTCTAGTGGGTTTTTTTTTTTATTTTTTTTTTATAATGGAAATAGGTGGGAAAAGGAAAATCTTTATAATTTATTGAAAAAAAAAGGGAAGGGGGAAACAGAAAGGGGGTGGGGATGGGGGAGGGAGCTCACGACCTAAAGTTGTTGAATTCAATATTCAGTCCGGAAGGCTGTAAAGTCCCTAGTCGGAAGATGAGGTGTTGTTCCTCCAGTTTGCGTTGGGCTTCACTGGAACAATGCAGCAAGCCAAGGACAGACATGTGGGTAAGAGAGCAGGGTGGAGTGTTAAAATGGCAAGCGACAGGGAGGTTTGGGTCATTCTTGCGGACAGACCGCAGGTGTTCTGCAAAGCGGTCGCCCAGTTTACGTTTGGTCTCTCCAATGTAGAGGAGACCACATTGGGAGCAACGAATGCAGTAGACTAAGTTGGGGGAAATGCAAGTGAAATGCTGCTTCACTTGAAAGGAGTGTTTGGGTCCTTGGACGGTGAGGAGAGAGGAAGTGAAGGGGCAGGTGTTGCATCTTTTGCGTGGGCATGGGGTGGTGCCATAGGAGGGGGTTGAGGAGTAGGGGGTGATGGAGGAGTGGACCAGGATGTCCCGGAGGGAGCGATCCCTACGGAATGCCGATAAGGGGGGTGAATGGAAGATGTGTTTGGTGGTGGCATCATGCTGGAGTTGGCGGAAATGGCGGAGGATGATCCTTTGAATAGGATTGTGAAGTACCACTGATCAAGTTGCAACATTAAGGGTTTTTTTGGGGGGAAGTGCGTATGGGTGCTTCATGAAGATAGGATGCAAAGAGAAATCACAGAAGGAAATTCAATAAAATGATTTCCTCAGCAGTAATGAGGAAAGATGATCCACAGAATCACAATTTTACAACATAGGAGAAGATCATTCAGCCTATTATGACTGTATCAGCTCTCAAAGGCATTATCTACTTAGAATCATATTACAAAGCAGGAGGCCGTTTGGTCCATTGTGTTTGTGCTAGCTTTTTGTAAGCACTACCCAATTAATCCTATTCTTCTGCTCTTTCCCTATGGTCCTGCAAGCTTTCCTTTTCATGTATATATCCAACTCTCTCTTGAAAGTTACTACTGAACCTGTTTCCATCACCCTTTCAGGCATTCTAATCCAGATCATAATTCACTTTGTAAAAAGCAAAATATTCTCCTTATCTCCCTTATGGATTTTTTTGCCCATTGTATCTTAAATCTAGAGTTTTCTTTTTTCTTTGATGGGATGTGAACATCACCGGCAAGACCAGCATTTGTTTCCCATCCCTAACTGCCCTTGAATTGGCTGGCTTGCTAGGCCATTGCAGAAGGCAATTAACAGTCAACCACAATTACTGTGGGTCTGGAATCACATAGGCCAGACCAGGTAAAGATGGCAGATTTCCTTCCCTAAAGGAAATTAGTGAACCTTTCAATTCTAGATTTTATTAATTGAATTTCAATTCCACCAGCTGCTGTGATGGGATTTGTCCCCAGGGCATCAACCTGGGTTTATGGATTACTAGCCCAGTGACCTGACCACCATACCACCCTCTCCCTCCAAGGTGTCCTCTAGTTATTGAGCCTTCTGCCAATGGAAAGCATTCCTCTCTATCTACTCTATCAAATTCCCTCATGATTTTGAACACCTCCATTATATCTGCCTTAATCTTTTCTCCTCTTCTCAAAGAACAATCCTAGCTTCTCCAGTCTCTAAATAAGTGAAGTCCTTCATCCACACTACAATATAATAAACCTCCCCTGTATCTTCTTCAAGGCCTTGAAATCCTTCATCCCATTCCTTTTAAAACCTATTGTAGATGTCTCACGATCTACATATTGATGTCTGCAAAAAGAAAAGCGAATTTCAGTAATCTCCCCACCATTATTTGACTGTGATAAATGTACAAACTCTAGCTCCTGGTTTACTGACCAGTGGCAATAGATTTCCTGATTCACCCTCATGCTGGCTATGTCTATTTTTCACATTTCTAAGTATTAATTTTAACTTACATTTTGGCTTCCAGAAGCTTACCCACTACCAATGATTAAAATCTGACTACTGTTGGGCACACACTTTCAACAAATGCCATCACCCCACTGCCCACCATCATTCAAACTGACCATCCCAATGCAAGATTATTCCCTTTAAGTTCTTCAAGCATTTTCATTGCTCTTATAATCAACACAGCAGCTGCAGGAGGCATTAGTATATACACACACACACAGATACAATCGAACAGAATATGATTTTTCATTAGTGTAAATAATTACAACTGACATTGTATTAACATAGCTGCTAATACCAATAATGGAACTTGATCACGAGTAACCTTGATCTTTTAAAACAAAATTTACACATATATGCTGGATACATGTGAAAATAACCCAAATACAACCTTGTGCAATTAGTCACTGAGCTCATGGTGAATAGCCTTAAGTTAGCAGAATACTTGGTAGGAGAAAAGCGTAAAGGCTTATAAAGGTTTCCACAATGAACTGACCTCAGTTACTTTCTCTGGAGACGACTCAGTAAAGTTCCGCCGGAATTCAGAGTTAATCTTCTGTCTTGCAGCTAAACAGCAGGACATAAAATTAATTTCGCTATACTATCAAATTCCAAACACAAATATTCATAAATTCAAGTCTCTTGAATTAAAATAATCCAGGCTTGAGTAATTCTTTCAGTATCCCAAGAAACATCACGCAAGTTTTCTAACTATTAAATGTCCTCTAAAGATAAGGCTCTGTGTATAAATGTACATAATTGTAAATTAATGAAAAGAACACTAGTCAGGAAATTGCAATTTAACAAACATGATTATGAACAAAATATAACAAATGTTCCTTTACTATCATAATAAAAGTTGCTCTTCTGTCTCCCAAATAATGGAAATTGGTATAGAATTTGGAGTCCCTCACTTTTGACCTTATGCACACAACTAAAGCAATATTCTTGACAAGGGAATAAAGGCATGCATAGTACAAGACTTTCTTGGTTTGATAAATTGATTCAAGTTAATCTTGAGAAGCTTGGTATTGGAAGGCTATGCAATGGAGCACTTTGCTGTGCAAGATTTCATCCTGTGAAAATTCTGACAAATGAGTGGAGCATGAATAAGAGGCCAGTGTAGTTAGAGTTGCTTGACTATATTGAGATACAGTGGATCCATAGTTCAAAAGCGCATTAAGTATGAGGAAGGCGATTACTACTGTTATGGCAAAAAAAGGAAAAGGACACAAGAAGGTGGGCATGAATGGTTAGTTTTATTTTCTTTTGTTCAATGCTCTGGACATCTTCATCTCCAAAATTTTGAAAATACATTGGATTTAGATTTTTGAACCTTGCAAGTTGTTGTCAGTGTAGATGGTTCTTTATGGCCTGCTAAATTCCAGTATGCAGAATGAATTGACTCCATATGGATTCCTGAATCTGTTACCTATACAATGACAACTTTAAAGTGAAATATGTCAAATTAAAATGATAATCAGAAGGGCAAGTGCGGATAAAGAATTTCCTCTATGATGCTTTTGATCTCTTTATTTTTGATCCAAACTGAAATTTTATTCTGTTCCTTAATGGTTGCTTAAGTAACGGAGAATAAATATGTAAAGATGCAGCAATTTCGTGACCTCTAACTCCCCCAGTACACTGGCAGGCATGAAAATACAGACATATAGAAAGCATGACTGAATTGATCTGAAGTTGAGCATCGCTCTCTTGGAAACCCAACTTAAAACAAAAGCATCTATCTGTGCATAGGCATGTGTAGAACAATCAAAAGCTCAAAACATGGGCTTACAGCATGGCCAGGCCCCCAAAACCGGTTAAAATTTCAGTTAACTTAAGTTTGGAGTATCTCAAGTTCTGTCACTGAAAACGAAATGTCTGTTTTCTATGTCAGTGAACTATGGGATATTTTCTTTAAAAGATTATTCAAATCAAGTTTTGCAGAAGTCAAAGTTTGACAGAGAAAAGAACTGGGTTGACTTGCACCAATTCATAAACCCAGAAAATGAACAAAAAATGTTGACAATACAGTTAAACTACACATTAAAAAGCAGGTTGTAGAGCTTTGTTTAAGATTTTGTTTGCTTTCATACTACAGGTATGGTCAACCTTTTAAAACGTGAACTCAAAACAATTGCACAGCAACATTAAATAAAGTCTACTTGAGAAAGTTTTAACCTTGCAAACAAAACTTCTGTTATTTGTTGTTTTCAAATATTTACTTGCAATCTAGACGGTGTTCTCTTTCATTTATGTTCCCCCACTCAATCTCTCACACATTTCTTGTCATTGTCACTTTGTCTCAATCCTTCCATGTCTCATTTCATTCTTCCCTGATTCATTAATTCACTCATTCTTCTACTCCCTTCCTTTCATATCACTTCCTCATACCAAATCATTTCTTCTTGCCTTCCTACCCTTTCTTACTTGCAGTTACCGCCACCAGCTCAAAATCTAAACATTACGTACAAGCCAGGTAATAGTATACAGCTTTTCTTTTGCTGTGGACATGGGTAACGCTGAGGATTTGTGCTTACGGCAGTAACTGTACTTTTGCGGGGCCAGAGTGCTAGCAATTAAGGAACACTGACACTGCCAAGAACATTTATTTCAACTCTGCTTTGTTTTCTATTAAATTGCAAGCTATGAAACAACACACAAGTTTTAGTTAAAAACAAAAAAACTGCGGATGCTGGAAATCCAAAACAAAAACAGAATTACCTGGAAAAACTCAGCAGGTCTGGCAGCATCGGCGGAGAAGAAAAGAGTTGACGTTTCGAGTCCTCATGACCCTTCGACAGAACTTGAGTTTAGTGCCTGATTATATACACAACTCCTCCATATACTCTAGCATTTTGTTGTTCACAGCTAATCTTGTCAACTGTCACAGGAATAGGCATTGTTTGGAAAGAGCTATTCACATCTCTAGGGAAGCCACAATCATCAATGAGCTCCTGTTTACCCTTGTGGAAATGCACATTGAGTTTCAAATGTCTTCACATGTCTGGATATGTCTACTTGCAATCCACTTGGAGCCTTCTAGAAGCCTGGTAAACACTACTGTGGTAAAAGGTCAGGTGAATTTTGGCAGCTTTTTTCATGGCTTCTTGTGTCCATTTAAAAAGTCAGCTTTTTTTTTTAGAAAATCCATAATATCACAACTACATGTTCATGACTCGGGTTAATTTATTTGGAATAGAGGAGGCTGAGGGAGGATTTAATTGAGGTATATAAAACTATGAGGGGTTAGGATAAAGTGGATGGGAGGGATCCATTTCTCTTAGCAAAGAGGCCAGAAGCCAGGGTCATAGGTTTAAAGTAATTGGTTGAAGAATTGGTGGTGGGGCGGTGGGGGGATCAGATATTTTTACCCAGAGGGTGGTGGGGGTCTGGATCACAGCTTGAAAGGGTGGCAGAGGTAAAAACCTCACCACATTTAAAAAATACTTGGATGTGCACGTGAAGTGCCGCAACCTAGGATGACAGCCAAGAGTGTGCGATTAGGTCGGACAGATATTTTTTATCCGACACAGACACAATGCGCTGAATGGCTTCCTTCTGTGCTATAAATTCCTATGATTCTTTTCCCCAAAATAGAGGCCAATACATTACATGCAGCTTGCAAAGTTACAATTCCATGCCCTAAAAATAGAACCTTTCTATCAAAGATCACACAGGATACTTGAAGAAACCTGATCGTCTCAAATCATCACATCCCCACTGTGAAAGATTCAGTGTCTACCTGTAGACCTGTTCTTATCTCAGTGACAGCTGAAATCAGTTGGGAACACTCATGCCCAAGTTATAAAATTATGAACTAAATCCTCAATTTAGAATTATAGATATAATCTAGCTTGAAAATTCCTGATGGTTATCCAGTACCAGAAAGTGCATAAGATCCCTATCAGGCCTGGCTGTGAGTCACCCATAATCAAATAGTTACCGACAGTGTGCAGGGAAGGCATGTATGCAAACCAAGAATGGTCACTTGGCTGAAGTTCCAAATGACTGTGTTTCCCTGTGAAGAGATAACCCAGCACATGCCAGCACCTTCAAGAATGGGGTGAGGAGAGTAATTGCCCAGCGGATGATCCATCTCTGCCTTCTCCAGAAGTCCCCAGAATCACAGATGCCAGTCTTCAGCCAATTCGATTCACTTCAGAAACGGCTGAAGGCACTGGATACTGCAAAGACTATGGGCCCTGACAACATTCTGGCAAAAGCACTTATACCTGTACTACAGAACTAGCTGTGCCCATTGCCAAGCTGTTCAAGTACAGCTACAGCATTGGCATCTACCCAACAATGTAGGAAATTGCCCAGGTATGTCCTGTCCACAAAATGCAGGACAAAATGCCTATTACCAACCCATCAGTCTACTCTTGATCACCAGCAAAGTGACTGAAAAGGTAGAAGAGCTCTCAAGTGCCACTTAGAACCAACCTGCTCATTGACACTCAGATAGGGTTCTGCCAGGGCCATTCAGCTCCTGACTACATTAGGGCCTTAGTTCAAACATGGACAAAAGAGCTGGACTCCAGACGTGAGGTGAGAGTAATTGCCCTCAACATCAAGGAAGCAACTGACCTAGTGCAGCATCAAAGAGCCCTAGCAAAACTGGAGTCAAGGGAATCAGCTAGGAAACTCTCCAATGGCTGAAGTCATACCTAACACAAAGGAAGATGGTTGTGATTGTTGGAGGTCAATCACCTCAGCTCTAGGACATCACTGCAGGAGTTCCTCAGGGTAGTGTCCTCAGCCCAACCATCTTCAGCTGCTTCATCAGTGACCTTCCCACCAAAATAAGGTGAGAAGTGGGGATGTCCGCTGATGATTGCAGTGTTTAGCGCCATTCACGACTCCTCTGAAGCAGTCCATGCCCATATGCAACAAGACCTGGACAACATTCAGGCTAGGGCTGATAAGTGGAAAGTAACATTCGTGCCACACAAGTACCAGGCAATGACCATCTCCAACAAGAGAGAATCTAACTATCACTGAACATTACCATTGCTGAGTCCCCCACTATCAACCTCCCTAGGGGTTACCATTGACCAGAAAGTGAACTGGGCCAGCTACATACTGTGGCTACAAGGGCAAGTCAGAGGCTGGGAATTCTGTGGACAGTAACACTTCCTGACTCCCCAAAGCCTGTCTACCATCTACAAGGCACAAGGTTAAAATAATAAAAGGGCAAAACCAAAGGCTCTGTATATGAATGCACATAGCATTCAAAACAGAACAGATGAACTGACAGCGCAAATATAAATAAATAAGTACAATCTGATAGCCATTACAGTAACATGGCTGCAGGATGACATAGATTGGGACCTGAATATTGAAGGGTATATGACAATTAGGAAGGACAGCAAGCTAGGGAAAGGTAGGGGGATGGCTCTATTAATTAATGATGGTATTAACATTAGAGAGGAATGACCCAAGTTCAGGAAACTAGAATGCAGAAATTGTTTGGGTAGAGATGAGAAACGATAAAGGTAAGAAGTACTTGTGGGAGTGGTGTATAGGTCCCCTTATAGTGATCATACAGTAGGACAGGTATAAAAGAAGAATAATGGGAGCTTGTCAGAAAGGTATGGTGATAAGCATGGGGGATTTTAATCTGCGTATAAACTAGGAAAATCAGATGGGCAATGGTAGTCTAGATGAAGGATTCATAGAATGTTTTCAGGATAGTTTCATAGAACAGCACGTTCTGGCACCAACCAGAGAGCAGGCTATACTAAACCTAGTATTGTGTAACGAGATAGGATTAATTAATGATCTCATATTGAAGGTGCCCCTTGGTAACAGCAATCAGAATATGATTGAATTTTACATTTAGTTCGAGGGAAAGAAGAGTGGGTCCAAGACTAGTATTTCAAACTTAAATAAGGGCAATTATGAGGGCATGAAAGCACAGCTAGCTAAGGTGAACTGGCAAATTAGGTTAAGGGATAGGTCAATAGAGATGCAGTGACAGACATTTAGGGGGCTATTTCAGAATGTACGGAATAGATACATTCCAACAAGAGATAAAAATTCCAAGGAGAGGGCTCACCATTAGTGGTTAACCAAAAAAATTAAAGAAAGTATCAAACTTAAAAAAAAGCATATTATTGCACAAAGATGGGTGGCAGATCAGGAGATTGGACACAATATAAAAAACTGCAAAGAATGAGCAAAGGATTGATAAGGAAAAATGGAAATAAAAGACAGATAATAAGAATTTCTATAGATATTTAAAAAAGAAAGGTTAATAAAGTGAGCATTGGTTCTATAGAGAGTCTGGGGAATTAATGGAAAATAAGGAGATGGCAGGTGAATTGAACTGGTATTTTGCATTGGTCTTCACTATAGTGAATACAAGTAACATCACAGAAATAGCTGTAAATCAGGGAACGGAAGGGAGGGAAGAACTTGGGAAAATTACAATCACCAGGGAAGTGGTACTGAGAAAATTGTTGGAGTTGTGGGCTGACAAGTCCCAGGTCCTGATGGACTTCATCTCAGGGTCTTAAAAGAAGTAGCTCGTGAAACAGCTGATGTGTTCTTTTCAATTTTCCAAAAATCTCTAGATTCGGGAAAGGTTCCATTAGATTTGAAAATAGCAAATGTAACCACTTTATTCAAGAAGGGAGGGAACCAGAAAGCAGGAAACTACAGGCTAGTTAGCTTAACACCTGTCATAGGGAAAATGTTAGAAGTTTTTTTTTAAGACTTTATAGCAGGGCACTTGGAAAAATTCAGTGTAATCAGGCAGAGTCAACATGGTTTTGTGATAGGGAAATCATGTTTAACCAATTTATTGGAGTTCTTTGAAGTAATAACATGTGCTGTAGATAAAGAGGAACCAGTGGATGTACTGTACTTAATTTTCCAGAATGCACCTGATAAGGTGCCACATCAAAGGTTATTGCAGAAACTAAAAGCTCATGGTGTAGGGGGTAACATATTGGCTGGATAGAAGATTGGCTAGCTAACAGGAAGCAGGGAGTAGGCATAAATGGGTCTTTTTCTGGTTGGCAACAGGGATCAGTGCTGGGGCCTCAACCTCTTACCATTTATATAAATGACTCGGATGAAGGGACCGAAAGGGTTGCTAAATTTGCTGATGACACAAAGATAGGTAGGATAGTAAGATGTGAAGAAAGCACAATGAAGCCACAAAAAGATATGGATAGATTAAGTGAATGGACAAAGATTAGCAAATGGAGTATAATGTGCAAAGATTTGGCAGGAAAAATGAAAAAAGCATATTATCTAAATGGTGAGAGATTGCAGAGCTTTAAGATGAATTGCATGAATTGCAATAAGCTAGAATGCAGGTACAGCAAGTAATTAGGAAAGCTAATAAAGTGTTTCCTTTCTCAAAAGGTGGTAGTAGCAGAGTCCTTGAATATTTTTTAAGGCAGAGGTATCCCTGCTCCTAATTTGTATGTTCATAATTCAGGAGTGTGATAGAATACTCTCCACTTGCCTGGATGAGTGCAGCTCCCACAACACAAGAAGCTTGATACTCTCCAGGACAAAGCAGCCCATTTGATTGGCACCCAATTCATCACCTTCAACATCCATTGCCTCCACTACCAACACCCAGTAGCAGCATGTGTATCATCTACAAGATCTGCAGCAATTCGCCAAGGCTCCTTCAACAGAGCCTTCAAAACCCGTGACCTCTACTACATAGAAGGACCAAGGGCAACAGAGGCATGGGAACACCATCGCCTGCAAGTTGCCCTCCAAACCTCGCACCACCCTGACTTGGAAATATATCACCGTTCCTTCACTATCGCTGGGTCCAAATCCTTGAACTTCCTTCCTAATAGCACCGTGGGTGTACCTACACCAATGGACTATAGCAATTCAAGAAGGTGCTAGGGATGGGCAATAAAAATGCTGGCCTAGCCAGCGATACCCACGTCCCATGAAAGAATGTTTAAAAAAATTCCACAATATCTTTTTTTTTTACATCCAAATGTGAATTGATCTGTTTTAGATGGGACATGCTGACATAAGATGATAAATATACTATCACTGTACTGTGCATCAATGTACTTACTTTTAAGAACTACATCCACACCAGTTCTACTAGCAGTATCGTAATTACATTTAATTCAGCTTACCTTCTAGAGCTTGATTGTCACCTTTAAACACTTGTTTCCTTGTTCTATGTAAAGCCTTGAAAAGCTGCAATACCTTCCAAAGCAAAAAGAGAAAGAAACAGATATTTTCCAAGGTATTTATATATAACCTGCAATTTATCACCACCAACTTAGAAAAACATCCAACAGGTTTTTTTTAATTTATTCATGGGATGTGGGCATCGCTGGCTAGGTAAGTATTTACTGCCCATCCAAATTGCCCTTGTTCAGAGGGCACTTAAGAGTCAACCACATTGTTGTGGATCTGGAGTCACATGTAAGCCAGACCAGGTAAGGACAGCAAATCTCCTTCCCTAAAAGGACATTAGTAATGTCCTTAAATTTATCATCATAAAAACTAGTTTTACTACACAGTTGGTGTCAACATTATGCAATTTAATAATTCTGTAGTATATTGCAAAGAGCTGCACTGGTTCACCTTCACTCTTGCAGCTGGTACAAACCAAGCTTCAACGTGTAATAAAAACAGAAAATGCTGGAAAACTCAGCAGACCTGTGGAGAGAGAAGTAGATTTAACAATGTTTCGAGTCCGTAAAAGTCGTACGGTCTCGAAACACCAGTTTCTCTCTCCACAGATGCTGCCAAACCTGCTGAGTTTTTCCAGCACTTTCTGTTTTTATTTCAGATCTCCAGCGTTCGCAGTATTTTGCTTTTTGGGCAGTCTGCTCTACAACCTGAGAACTTGTTAAACTGCTTAATACTATTAAAGAGCCAATTTATTTACATTAAATTCAAATCGAGCATGGCTTGTATACATTGACTGTACAGCCGTCTTTAGCTGGTAATATAATTCAGGTTTAAAAACAAAAAAAACTGCGGATGCTGGAAATCCAAAACAAAAACAGAATTACCTGGAAAAACTCAGGTCTGGCAGCATCGGCGTTGAAGAAAAGAGTTGACGTTTCGAGTCCTCATGACCCTTCCACAGAACAGTTCTCGAAACGTCAACTCTTTTCTTCTCCGCCGATGCTGCCGGACCTGCTGAGTTTTCCCAGGTAATTCAGGTTTACTGGGCTATAAGGCTGGGAGAAGTTATCAAACATGTCTCACATCAGCGAAATAAATAAATATTGAAAGCGACAGTCCCAGTGTGAAGCAAACTACAAAGCCATTTAAAAGCGTGGAGAAACATTCAGTGCTTTGCAGCGTCCTCAGCCCAGTATTTGCAGCGATAGACGCGTTCACCTTGTGTACAATGTCACAGACACACCGCAGCGATCTCTCACACATTAACAAGCGAGTCCCTGCCTCTGGCTTTTCCAGCACTGCCCCGCTTACCCGAGCACACACCTGTCCCCCACCCGCCCTCAACAAGGGCAACACTCACCTTGCTGCGAGTGTCCATCCCACATGTCTCCAGCCTCAGCCGCGCCCACTGCCGAGTCAATGCGCCCCGTACAGGCGCTGCCCAAGGACAAACAACGACACAGCCTTGTCGAAATCGCATGTTCGCAAAGTTATTGGACCAGCAGACCAGCAACAAGACATAGCAGATAAAAACTAGAGATAAAAACATATATATAAAAAAAACCCCACTAGAGCTATACCTTGAGTGCCCTACCATCCATTCTTAATTAGCACATTCATTTAGATAATATCACCAACTTTAATTTTAACACCTATGTGTTCTATTGTACTATTGTCGTTGACATCTTTTGATGATCTGCTTCTATCACTGCTTGTTTGTCCCTACAACCACAACCCCCCTCCACCTCTCTGTGTCTCTATCTCTCCGCCCCCCACACACACACCTTAAACCAGCTTATATTTCAACTCTTTCTTGGACTCGAACGCAAGTTCTGTCGAAGGGTCATGAGGACTCGAAACGTCAACTCTTTTCTT
Organism: Carcharodon carcharias; assembly: GCF_017639515.1. Taxonomy (NCBI): domain Eukaryota; kingdom Metazoa; phylum Chordata; class Chondrichthyes; order Lamniformes; family Lamnidae; genus Carcharodon; species Carcharodon carcharias. Next base: position 44,383,185 of record NC_054470.1, read on the forward strand.
CTCCGCCGATGCTGCCAGACCTGCTGAGTTTTTCCAGGTAATTCTGTTTTTGTTTTACAAGACATAGCAACCAGTTTAGCACGAAGGGGGCATTTTGTAAGAGTAATTATACTACCTGGAAGATGTAAATGTGTATTCTTAATAAATATCTAAGTTGTTTACACCTTTATAAAAATATAAATTTGATGTAAACCTTTGAACACAAGAATAGGAATATTTCATTCAGCTCCTCGAACCTCGTTCCTCATTCAATTTGGTCATGGCTGATTGCATCTTAACTCAGTCCATCTGCATTGGCTCCATAAATCTTTTCACCCTCACCTAATTAAAATCCATAAATCCCAGTTCTGAAAATTTCAACTGACCTAGCCTCGTCAGCTTTTTGGGGAGAAAATGTTGCATTTCAGCTACTTTCTGGCATCACCCTCAATGCCTTAACTCCTAATTTGAAGGTTATGTCCCTCGTGTTGGATTCCTCCAACAGAGGAAATACTTTTTCTCTATGCCCTTAATCTACTATATTCAATGGAATACAAACTTAGTCTATGAAACCAATCTTTATAATTTAACCCTTTAACCATGGTATCATTCTGGTGACTCTGTGCTGGACCTGCTCTAAGGACAATATATATTTCCTGAGCAGTAGTACCCAGAACTGAAAGCAGTACTCTGTATGTGGCCTTAAAAGAGCTTTGCATAAATGTCACATACATTTAGCCCTTTGTATTCCAGCACCCTTGAGATAAATTCTATTAGCTAATTAAAACTAATTATATTCGCTTTTTAAATCATTTTTTGTACCTGTTGACTAGCTTTTAGTGACTTCTGTACTTGGACCCCTAAATCTCTCTGTACCTGCACAGATCCTAGCTTTTGGCTATTCAGAAAATATTAGCTGAAAGAATTATACGGCAAGATTTCACATTTTATAATGTCTACTGTAACAAATGACTAAAAGCACTATTGAATAGACACTGTTTTTGTTCTGTAGGCAATATATACTTTGAATTAGAGAGGAACATTCCCCTTTTATACTTATCACACATCGCACTCCCCACAGAATTACAGTCCTTATAGCAAGCAGTCCACAGTTACTGCCAGCTTCAAATGGGTTCCCATATCCCCCTTTCGCCAAGTAGTAACGTTGAGTGACCGTCTCCAGGCACTTTCCTCAGTTTTCAGAGAGTTCCTTCGATCCACCACCAGCATTAAGGCCTGTTCCAATGAATCATCTTCCTCATGGCCATGTCGGGACAAATTTCCTGGAATCTGTAGAAGGCTGTGGGATGAGTCTCTTCGAATAGAGACCCAACTGCCTTCCTCCCACATCTGGCTGTGATAGTCTAAAAACCCAAGCAGCCTCTTCTCTCTCTGCTTACCACACAGAACTGCTATCAGTCTGTGATGTCCATTGATTTGAAAGGAAGCCTGTAGCCTGATCTCAAAAATGGCATCCTCTGCCCTCTTCACCTTGGCAATGTGAAACACATCAACCTTGCATCCAGATAGAATTGCTAATTAGCTGCTTGAGAGCCCAACTCCTTTCCATCATAGAAGTAAATGGACTGTTTACAGAACAATTATTTACAACTCGGTACCTTCAACACCTTTCTGGGACTTTGTGAGACTCAGAGTCGACTAATTGTAAACTCAGGGATTGCTGTCATTGTATTCAAGCGTACATATCTACCACCTTATTCTCAGTAAGACAATGTAAGCCTTCCTTTGATCTCTAGAAATCATACCACCCCAGGTTTACTGTCAGGCAGACTGCAGAACAGGTCACCTGAACCCCTTCATTTACCATAAATTTAAAGCTACAGTCACAAAATATAATAACCTTCTTCAATTCTCTGCCCAAAGGCAAGTCTGACCCACAGCGCACACGACCTGCACCATGGGTAGGGTGAAGAAGTAGGTCCCAAGTCCACCCAGCCCAGAACAGAGATTGGATCCCGCACTGTTGGCATCAATCTGATCTACGCCAGCTGTGCAGCCATCTGAGCCACTGGCTCCCCTAACAAAGGGGTCCGAGTTGCTGTGACAACATGCATTTTTACATCTATTTTGTAGTCTGGAGTTGTGGATATTGTTGGTAGAGGTTTCAACTTTCTTTCCATCAAATAGCTGATCAGAAATCTTTCCCTCTTACTGCTTGCCGTTGGTGTATGTTGGAAGGATTTGCAGGTTGATACTCAATCTGTTTAAAGTCACAAAAAATCACAGAATTTTTATAGCACAAAAGGAGGCCATTCGGCCCATTGTGTCTGCACCAACTCTCTGAATGAGCAATTCACCTAGTGCCATTCTCCTGCCTTCTCCCCGTGACCCTGCACATTGTTCCTTTTCAATTAACAATCAAATTCCCTTTTGAATGCCTAAATTGAACCTGTCTCCACCATACTGTCAGGCGGTGCATTCCAGATCTTAATGCCCGCTGCGTGGAAAAGGTTTTTCTCATAGAAGCATTCATAAGTTGCATTCTGGCCTCTTGGACATACCTGATTTTCATTACAGCATCACTGTAACCCTGCCTTCAGCTGACTAGGCTCTATCCTCTAGAATTCCCTCTCCAAGCCTCAGTGCCTTTCAAACTCTCTTTCCTCAAAGATGTTCTTTAAAACTTTCTTCTTTGATCTAATATCTCCCTGTGCTTTTCAGTATCAAATTTTGTTTGATAAGGCTCTTGTGAAGCACCTTGGGATGTTTAATTATGTTAAAGGTTCTATATAAAAATGAGTTTTTGCATCAACTGATCTATCAATATTTGCTTCATATACATGACAGGCATTAGCATTTCTTGGGCACGTTATGAATGCACCTTCCTCAGCCATCAAGTCCTGGAGTGGGACTTGAATCCAGAGCTTCTGGCTCAGAGACAGGGACACAACCCTCTGCACCACAGAGCCTCAATGTCTAATAATCTTATCAACCTCATAAATGTAACAAGATGCTGAGGATACATCCAAGACAGTGAAGGTGGAAACTATTCAGCCTTTTCTCCTGCCTAGCATATGTTGTCCAGGTCTCACTCCCATAGAGGAGTGCACTGAGGATGCAGGCTTGGTAGTACTCGCAGTTTGGCGTTCTCAGTCAGATTACTGTTGTCGCACACTCTTTTACTCAGCTTGGACATCACAGCTTCAGCTTTTGCAATACGTATGTTGATTCAGCAGCAAGTGCCAGATTGCTGGTAATTGTGGAGCCTAGGTATATGAAGCCATCAACAACCTCCAGTGTCACATTGTCAACGTTTATATGGCAACATCCTGAACCATGGCATCTGTCTTCTTGATGCTGATAGTCAAATCAAACTTTTTACAGGTTTGAGAGTCTGTTCATTTCCTGCTGAATGTTCCTCTGTACAGAATGCTAATGCAGCATCATCAGCATAGAGCAACTCTCTGATAAGGATTTGGCACACCTTAATCTTGGATCTCAGATAAGCAAGGATGAACAGCTTTCTGGCAGTTCTAATATGTAAGTAGACACCTTCAGAAGATGACCAGAAGGCATATGACAGCAGCAAAGAGAGGATTATGCCAAAGAGTGTTGGTGCCAAAACGCAACCTTGTTTGACCACACTGCAGATCTCAAAGTGTTTTTTGATGTTGCCCTGTCATAGCTGACCTTACCCATTATGTTGTCTTGGAAAGAGAGGATCACATTGAGCAGCTTCAGTGGGCAGCCAATATTCTCCTGCAGCTTAAATAGATAGACAGCCTCTGTTAACTTGGTTGACAGCCTAGGTGAGATCGATAAAGACAATGTATAATGGTCTCCTTTGTTCACGGCATTTCTCTTGTGGCTGCTGGGCTGAGAAGATAATGTCAATTGCAGATCTTCCAGTTCTGAAACCACACTGGGATTCAGGGAAGATGTGTTCACATGTGATCTTCAGTCTGGCAAGGGAAACATGGGCAAATACCTTTTCCTCTATCAAATCGCCTCTTAGCTTTCTCCTCTCCAAGGAGAACAGTCCCAACCTCTCCAATCTATCTTTATAACTGAAGTTCCTTATCATTCTTGTAAACCTCTTCTGCGCTCTCTCCAATGCGTTCACATCCTTCCTATAGTGTGCCATCCAGAGCTGTACTCAGTACTCCAGCTGAGGCCTAACTAGTGTCTCATATAAGTTCAGCATAACCTCCTCGCTGTTGTATTCTATGCTCCTATTAATAAAGCCCAGGGTACTGTATGCTTTATTAACTGCCCTGCCACCTTCAATGATCTATGCACATACACACCCAGGTCCGTCTGCTCCTGCATCCCTTTAAGAATTGTACCCCTTATTTTATATTGTCTCTCCATGTTCTTCCTACCAAAATGCATCACCTCACACTTCTCTGCATTGAATTTCATCTGCCACCCATCTGCCCACTCCACCAACTTGTCTATGTCCTTTTGAAGTTCTACTGTCCTCCTCATAGTTTACAATGCTTCCAAGTTTTGTATCATCTGCAAACTTTGAAATTGTCCCCCACACACCAAGATCTATATCATTAATATATATCAAGAAAAGCAAGGTTCTCAATACCGACCCCTGGGAACTCCACTGCAAACCTTCCTCTTGCCTGAAAAATATTCATTAACCATTACTCTCTGTTTCTAATTAGTCAGCCAATTCTGTATCCATGTTGCTACTGTCCCTTTAATTCCATGAGCTATAACTTTTCTCACAAATCTGTTGTGTAGCACTGTATTGAAAACCTTTTGAAAGTCCATGTACACCACATCAACAGCATTACCCTCATCTACCTTCTCTGTCACCTCTTCAAAAAACTCCAGCAAGCTAGTTAAGCATGATTTGTCCTTTAGAAATCCATGCTGTCTCTTCCTAATCAACCCGTATTTTTCCAAGTGACCATGGATTCTATCCTGAATAATAATGATAAAGATTAGTAAAAGAAGGAGATATTTAGAGAAGTGTTCCAAAACTTAGTTAAAGTGATAATTTTATGGAGGGTTTAAAAGCATAAGAGGCAATTGGAGGCATTTAGAGAAGGAACTTAGGACATAGAGCTCTAGGTAGCTGAAAGCAATGGTATGACAAAGGAAAATGGTGGCAGGGGAAGTGTGGGGCTGGAGGAGATTACAAGGTGTGGAGGAGTGAGGTTGTGAAGTAATCTAAGCAAAATGATGAGACTTTTTAATTTAAGTCACCACGGTACTGGGAAACAATGTAAATCAGTGAGAATTACATTAATAGGCAAGCCAGACCTGATAAGGAATGGGGTTCAAGCAACAGAGATTTTCATGAACTGAGGTTTACAAAAGGGTAGAGAATGGGATGCCAGCCAGAGCATTGGAACAGTTGGGTCTGGAAGTGACAAAAACATGGGTGAGTGTTTCAGCAACAGATAGATGTAGGTGATATTACAAAAGTGGAAATAACTGCTCCTTTTGTGACAGAGAGGATACAGTATCAGAAGCTTAACTCCAATTTAAAAAGGATACTCAGGTTGTGAATTGTCTGGTTCAGATTGTTCAGACAGAGTTCATGAAGCAGAGTGGAATTGGTCGGAAGGATACTGACTTTGTGGCTAACAATTAGTACTAATATATTGCACTATAGTGCAAGTGTCCTAGGCCCAACCATCTTCAGCTGCTTCACAATGAACTTCCCTCCATCATAAGGTCAGAAGTGGGGATGTTCATTGATAACTGCATAATGTTCAGCACTATTTGTGACTCCTCAGATGCTGAAGCAGTCTTTGTCATATGCACCAAGATCTGGGCAACATTTAGGCTTGGGCTGATAAGGGACACATAACACATGCCATAAAAGTGCCAGGCAATGACCATCTCCAACAATAGAAAATCTAATCATCTCTCCTTGACATTCAATGACATTCATCATCACTGAATGCGCCACTATCAACATCCTGGTGGTCACCATTGACCAGAGACTGAACTGGAACGGCCATATAAATACTGTGGCTACAAGGGCACGTCAGGGGCTAGGAATTCAGTGGTGAGTAACTCACCCCCGACTTCCCAAAGCCTGTCCACAAGGCACAAGTCCGGAGTGTGATGGAATACTCTCCAGTTTGGATGAGAGCAGTTCCAACAACACTCAAGAAGCTCAACATCATCCAGGATAAAGCAGCCCCTTGACTGGCACCCCATCCACCATTTTAAACATTTACTCTCTCCACCGCCGATGCACATTGGCAGCAGTGTGTACCATCTACAAGTTGCATTGCAGCAATTCACCAAGGTTCCTTCGACAGCACCTTCCAAACCTGTGAGCTCTACCACCTAGAAGGACAAGGCCAGCAGATGCATAGGAATACCACCACCTGCAAGTTCCCCTCTAAGTCACACATCATCCTGACTTGGAACTACACTGCTGTTCCTCCACTGTTGCTGGGTCAAAACCTTGGAACTCCCTTCATAACAGTACCTAAAACACACGGACTGAAGTGGTTCAAGGAGCTTCACCGCTACCTTGACAAGAGTAATTAAGGATGGGCAAAAAATGCTGGTCTAGTCAGCAGCACCTACATCCCATAAATAAATATATAATAAAATAAATTATTAAGCATATACCTATTCACTGAAGTTACATTGGCTGAGTGACAATCCTGTGGAAATTCAGAACCATTGTCTTTGAATTGCATTTGTTGTAAAAGGCTGGGTGTTGTTACATTGCCACCTCTTGATGTAAGTATGAATGACAGATGACTTTGTTTTTTTAAGAGATTCTGCAGCAGTGCCAATCCTGGACCAAGATGTTATTGTTACAGTATTATTTATTTACTTTGCTGCAATAGGAAACACTTAAATGTGACTTAATGCTGTTACATGCAAGCTTTGAATGCACGGATATTAATTTATTGTAAATATAGATTGGCTTATGACAACAAGTTTCAGTTGTGTTAGTGGAGGTTAATTGTTAACACAGACTATTTGGGCCGAATGCACTGCTTCTGTGTTGTAATTGTTATTGCAGATGTAGAGGAAACGTGTAGAACATTGCCAAACTATATGATGGTTAATGATTGCAACATTTCTTTTTGTTCCACAGAGAAATGCATTTTATATAGCACCTTCTACAACTTCAGGGCCTTCCGAAGTGTTTTACAGCTATTGAAGTACTTTTGAAGTGAAATGCATGTTGGAAATGCAGCAGCCACTTTTCACACAGCAAGGCTTCACAAACAGCAATGTGATAATGATCAGTAAACTTTTTTTTAAATATTGGTTGAGGGCTAAATATTAACCAGACAACTGTGAGAACTCCCTTGTACAAGACTCCTAAAATATTAAACTCTATTAAAACAAAATACTGATTATTTAAAGGAGAAATGTCTGATTAAGAACAGGATTATTGGTTTTTTACAGGAATAAATATTGACCTAACTAATCAAATATTTGACAAAAACTAAGGTTCAAACCCTTCATTAATGTTTGATGTCCTGGAATTATATGTTGAGCAGGTTTATCCAGTTTGTTTTACAAGATTAAACAGATTGCAGAGGGTCCATGATGGTCTAAACTGTGTATGAGCTGTCACATTTAATGGGTTGAACAGTTAGCTCTTGGCAGATTTCTGCGGTTGTCAGTACTACGATTTTTGATTTTGATATGGAATTTCTGGTGCAATCTGGAAGCCAAACTTAAATCAACCCCCCCCCCACCCCCACCCCCATGTGCTTTCCTACCCCATAATTGATTATGGAAGTTATTAAAAAAAAATGCTGTTATACTGTATGTGGCTTCCTTCCGGGCTCTCTGGATTGCTGAAGTGTATGACATGTGCAGGGCGTGAATCCCTTAAACTCGACTACTAAGAAGGCCAAAACAAAAACAGAATTACCTAGAAAAATTCAGCTGGTCTGGTAGCATCGGCGGAGAAGAAAAGAGTTGACGTTTCGAGTCCTAATGACCCTTCAACAGAACTGAGTGAATCTTAGGAAAGGGGTGAAATATAAGCTGAAATATAAGGTGGTGGTGGGGGGGGGTGTGGTTGTAGGGACAAGCACAGTTTAAATGGAACATTAGTGAGGGCTGAATGAACACAAAAACATTGAAACACAAATCTTATTACATGTGCTCAATGAAACTCAAAATTATAAAATCAATAAGTGGAGGAATAATGGAAGATTAAAATCGAGGGGCTTGCTCAATATTAAAATTTACGCTGGTTACACGCTATTAGTTACATATGTAATTGCAGAGATCAGTCACATGGCTCCTGCTGCAAGCGGCGCTAAATGTCGCAGCCCGGATCCGGGCTCCAACCAGCTGTCAATCAAAGCAGAACCCTGCCCCCGCCCCCCTTCACTCTCATCCAATCAGACGAGATGTCTGGTGAGTGACAGCTGGGAAGTGGGCGGGGAATTCCGGGTCCGTTCCGGTGTCCGGTGGCGGGAGTTGGAGCTATGGCTGCAGAGACCGCTAAGGCGCAAAATGCTCGAGCTGGGGGCGACACCATCTTTGGTAAAATCATCCGCAAAGAAATCCCGTGCGACCTCCTGTATGAAGACGATAAGGTAGAGCAGGGGTGTGAGAGTCTCACCACCTGAGGCTGCAGGTGGTGGGGAGCAATCTTCTCAATCTCTTTCCTTTCTCTATTCCTGCACCAGCTTCTGTTTTTTTTATATTTATTTATTAACATGCCTCAGATGTTAACAAGTTTGTGTTAAGGCCTGTGTTGGCTCGGTAAACCCTTGCATTGTGCTGAGTCAGAGCCCTGGGGTTACTGTCGATTCCTGTATCAAAACGATCTGGGGCGGAGGACGGGGTTTGCGGAATTCTCCGAGTAACTGAACTGGGGCGCAGTCTTTAAATTCTGCACCGTCATCAATCATGACCATGTCAAACGGGCGAGGGGATGGGTTTTCGTTATTAAACTAGGAGGACACAGTTTTCAGTGGAGGGGTTTGTAATGTCAACGATTGTTTAGTTTATCACCAACGTGCACCGAATGGAATAAAGGCAGAAAATGCTGGGAATATCCAGCCTCTGGGGAGAGAGAAACCGAGTTCGCATTTCATCAGAAATAAATGGATTTTCTTTTCACAGTGTATCGCTTTTCATGATATTCAACCACAAGCTCCAACACACTTCCTAGTGGTCCCCAAGAAGCCTATTGCCCAACTGTCTAAAGCAGAAGACTCTGATGCAGAGGTGAGCGGAGTTTTTACAGTGTGCTCAAACAATCAAAATTACAATCTCATGTTTGTAATTCCACTTTGTTTATCAAGCAAGATTTTACCAGTGCATATTTAGTGTAATTATTTTATTCGATGATCTTTTTATTAGATGACTGACTGGGATTCTGAGCATATCCTAGTTAACAAAGAGTGGGAGGAGGCTATGTTCTATTGCTATGGACTATATTTTTTAAAAAAAATCATGATTGGGTAGATCTCAGCAGTTGCCATCTCTTGACATGCGCATTAATTGACCACGGCTTGGCCTGAACTGTCTATTAAAACTAGAATGTTTCAATGTTTATATTTGCTTCAGATTACTTGGTTTGACACCAACTGCCTTTATATAAACACAGTTAACCAAAACATGTTTCAAGAGATAAAAATAAAAGTACCTGGAAAAACTCAGCAGGTCTGGCAGCATCTGTGCAGAGGAACAACTGTTAACGTTTCGAGTCTGTATGACTCTTCAACAGAACTAAGTAAAAACAGAAGAGGTGAATTATAAGCTGGTTTGGGGGGTGGGGGACACAGGTAGAGCTGGTAAACACCAGGAGAGAAATGGAAAGCAATAAGAGAGTATATGCTTCGTGGAGTATATGGAAAATTGATGCTAAATGAGTAAAGGAGATTAGGAGAGTTGCCCATATGTTTGGTTGAGATTTGGGCATAAAGGATGATTTTAAATGGAAAGAAGTGGAGTAGGTAAGGAGTTTATAGAGGGGACTCCTGACACTGACCCAGGCAGCTGAAGGCTCTGCTGATACTGGTGGGACCTAAGGAATGTAGATGAAAAGTTTCAAGTCAGAATGGACAGTTTGATGGGAGAATAAGGGCTGGAGCTGGATGTGGTGGGTAGGACCATGAACCAATGTTAAAAAAAATTTAAAAATTTTAAATTGAAGGAATTGGGGTACCAGGCACCAGTGAAGGACAGCGAGAGCTGGGATAATGGGTGAGTGGGATAGGATGTATGCAGTGGACTTTTGGACAAGTTTGTATTTATGGGTTTTTGTTCAGAATGTTCAGCATCATTCGTGTGACTTTTCAGATACTGAAGCAGTCCATATCCAAATCCAGCAAGACCTGGACAATATCCAGGCTGGGGCTGACAAGTGGTGAATAACATTTGCGCCACAGAAGTGTCAGGCAATGACCATTTCCAACAAGAGAGAATCCAACCATCACCCCTTGACCTTCAATGGCATTACCATTACTGAATCCCCACTATCAACATCCTGGGGTTGCCATTGACCAGAAATTGAACTAGACTAGCCATATAAATACTGTGGCTACAAGAGCGGGTCAGAGGCTAGGAATCGTGTGATGAGTAACTCACCTCGTGACTCCCCAAAGCCAGTCCACAAGGCCCAAATCAGGAGCTCAGCAGGGAGGGAGGGTGTTGGAATAGGTATGTCTGGAGTTGACAAAGTAATGTATAAAGATATCAAAATTAGAGCTGGGCAGTTTTGGAAGTAGGTGGTCTTTGTGATGGAGAAGATGAGGCTTGAAACGCAGCTGAGTGTTCAACAGGATGCTGGGGTTACAAAGAGCTGGAGGCAAGGCTGAGATAGGATCAGAATTAGTGAACAGGGAGTGGAGATTTTTGCTGGGGGCAATTGAGAATTATTTGAAGACTTGATTTTGGACTGGCAGTCTGACAGCACAGAGGAGTTGAGAGATGCGGGGAGGTAGAGCTGAGTGTCCATGTGTCTGCAGATTATGTCAATGAGGGGCTTCATATAGATAAGTAAGAGGAGTAATTCAAGGGAAGATTTCTGGGTGCGTGGATATTGGCTATGGAGATTGTTGGCTACATTCAGGTTAGTCGGAGTGAAACTTCAAGCACTCCTAAAGAGAAGCATTGGATTCTGTCAACCCTAAGGAATGAGGATGAGGGAAGATAAAACACTGGTTGTAGTTTGATATGCTGGTTTTTGAACAGGGACATTGCTATGAATTGGTAGGCAAAAATATGCTGAACAATCTAAAGAAAGAACGGAGCTTGGAGATGGGATGGTAGGTGGTGAGGACGGAAGATTCAAAGTTGAGGTTTTTTGAAGAAGGGGGCTGTGCTGACAATTTTGAAAATAGAAGGTGCTTGAAAAGGGAGCTTTTAACAATGTCAACTAAAGTAGGACAAGGAAGGGAAAGAAGCTGAGGGAGTAGGTGATTGTGGGAGGAGCACTTGAGATAAGCTTGAATGTGGTAGTATGCGAGATGGAGGTGAAGCTGCGGATAGATGACGGTTTAGAACTAAACCATTTTTGGCTGATTGAAATATCCCAAGGAGCTTCAAAGGTACTATCTTCAAGGTGCTATATAAATAAAAGCTGATGATGTAATGTGGGAAGGAATTAGGATTTGGGGCCAAGAAGAAAGGCAGGATGTAGCAAGCAGAGGCAGCTGCATAGCCAGTCTGATTTTCATGGCAATGAGATCCATGAGTTTCTTGCATTTTATGGTATGGGGGGAAGATGGGTTTGGGGAAGTGATTTGTAATAAAAGGAACCAGGGAACCTGTATAGCTAGTTAGCTGGATGTAAAATTTTCCTTTCAGTTTGGAAATGTTAGTGCCTTTATCATTTTAAACACCAGTTAACTCATCCCTCAATCTTCCCAACTCCAGGGAATATAAACTAAGTTTAAGGAGCCTATTTATTTTTTTGTCATTGTCATATCTAGATTGACATGATCCACTGAAAGGATTTAAGATTTTGGGTGAGATTTTACTCACTCAAAATCCATTCACTTGAAGAGTTAAAATCAGGCCCACTGTTTCTGTAACTGTAGGGTAACCCTGTAGTAGATTACTAGGATAAAACATGTTTATGTATTTTTTCTAATTTTTCCATTGTCTCCTGAAGACAGTGACTCATTGAAGTACAAATCTATAAGCCCAGCAATGTCGCACTACCCAGGTGCTCATTGTTCCTATGTGATGTTATACCACTGTGACAGCATTACAGTTGAATCAGGGCCGCCCGCCTCTGTTATCTACCTATACCTTTTAAAAGAATTTAGGCCAACAGTAACTGGAAACCCATTCCTTCCCATTTCCTCTTGGTCTCTGAAAACATTTGTAGCACCCTGATGTGTTAAGTGCAGTCAGAATGGGGCAATCAAACCTGGCATCTTTGTGGCTTAGTACCAGGCTGTGTTAGCATTGATATATTATTGAATCCCATTATATGTATTAGGTACTAATAATTGTATACTCATTGCATTTTACTCTAAATCTATTTTGATAATTCTGTTGTGAGATATACTGATTCAATTGTGCTTTTTTGTTTCAAACACCTTGTAGCTTCTTGGACACCTGATGATCGTTGGTAAAAAATGTGCATTGAAGTTGGGCTTAACAAATGGCTACAGGCTCATTCTGAACGAAGGCCAAGACGGTGGACAGTCTGTCTATCACATTCACCTCCACGTATGTGGTGGGCGTCAAATGCTTTGGCCACCAGGTTAATTGCTACTTGAATGTTACTTGACCTCAAAAAAATTATGAAGTCTCCTAAATAAAGAACATGTTGCATGCAGAATATGGTGTGCCAATCTCAAAACACCATCACTGTTTTCTTTTCATGTTTCAGTTGCTGTTAAGGTTACACAATAAATTTAGTTCATAAGGAATTTGCTGTGCAAATACTCCTTATTAAAATGATAATGCTCTGCAGAAAATTTTGTGGCTCCCTGCCCCAACCAAGATTCCCCTTGAAGCACTTACTTATGCTAGGGATCATTCCTGCAGCTGTCTGGCAATGTACAGCACACTGGCCAATGTTAACAGTCAGGAGCTACTTCCTGATGGCTTTCCCGTCTGGGAAAGGGAATCGATCCCTATGAGTATGTAGTTGACTGACGATACCCTAATGTGGTGTTGTTTGAACCTATATTGAGGTTTATGACTTAAGTCATCATACATATAACATTGGTGTGTTGCCAAGAGGCAGTTTACAACAACAGAAGACAAAGAAGTTGACACTTTCAGAAGCTTGTAACTTTTTCTGAGGGCCATAAAAATACCTTTCTTTAGCCACTAGTCAAACTTTTCTCAATAAGTCCTAGGATACTATTTAACCCATCACTGTCCAGTTCAGAACTGGACACGACTGTTATATTCTTCCATGCAGGCGCTTAAGTGTTCAAGAGGCTGGGCCCCTTGGTGGTGTTGGGTCTAAGGAACAAGCTCTTGTGAGACTTGGACAGTCTTTAGGAGTGCAACCTCCTCAGTAAATTCTTTTATATTGAGATTGCCAGTATGGTCCAGATTAAGATCATATTCAGGGATGTGGATTGCAGCTGCATGAAGCGGGGAGAAGACAGAGAGCATGTTAACATTGTGCTCTCACTTACCCTGAAGAGGATAAATGTGATCTTTAACTTGATTCATGAGAAATTGATTTCTGTAAAACTAAAGAATTCTCTGAATATCAGTGCTGAATACCAATAATTTAGTTTCAAAGCTATCCCTCATTATATGACTAAATTTTCAATTTCTGCTCTCCTTTCTATCCTCTATATTCTTTTGACCTCTACTGTCGTACTATTATCTAGTGGCTATTTTTCTTTTAAAAACACAAGTCTCACTGCCAAACAAGTTGTGGTTTTAGTGTACATTGAAATCCTACTCTTGGTTCTTGGCACTTAGCTACAAAATTAAAATGCAATTTTGTTTTAACGAAGGAATCCATTGATTGTTCCTGTTGGTGGAAAACACAACCTAAACCCACCTTTCTTCCCCATTCCTTTCAAGCCAGTAGCCAGGGAAGAATGAGGAACAAAATTTATTTTAATGAATCAATCTAGCAAATTAAGTAGACGTCTTGGTTATTTAAGAGCCTAAAGTTTTGTTTTAAGCCTAACCAATGCTGAAAACTTTGTGTTCCACCTGCTCCTGCTGAAAACTTACATAAAAAACAATTTTAAAACCTAAGCATCTTTTAGCCTTAATTCCTGTTCTCAGCTGGTTTGGATGGGCTGGGAAGCAGCCAGCGCTTCCTCACTCAGGCCATACAGTTCGCAGTTGATTAATCTATGTATACCCTTCAGTTGTGATGATCAACAATGGTGATCTCTCCTTGGGTGTAAAGCTTTCTTAGATGACCTGTAGGTCACCTGGTTGTTAACTGGCATATTAATATGTCAAGCTCAAGTGTTTAATTACCATTACAATAATTTATTCATTAAAAATAAACAACCAGAGAATTCTTGGCCAAGGAAAATTGCTTATATAGGCAATTACTTCAAGGCAAACCTAATTGGTTTGTGGCAATATATTAATATTTACAATCCCATGAGCAAGTAAGTTCCCCATATAAAGTACCAAGATATTTGTGCCAACAACTGTATGTGTCATATGTGAATAATAGTAAAATAATTAGCTGATTGTTGTGCATTGAATTGTAATGTCACTGAAATCCATGATATTAAGCCTACATTTCTTCTATACAGAGTTCTGACTAGCTTTGATGCTCAAATGCCCAAATTGAAAACCAAGTTTACAATAAAAAATAATCATTGAGTTCATGCATTGAAATAGAAATTCTGTGCCTTCACATGAATAAACTTGTATCTCCTTCAAAACAGTTTTTCCATGATAGCTCTGAGAAATTGCTTAAATATTTTTAAATGGGGAATAAAATGAGTACTGGTGTAAATAAAAATATTTTAACTTTAATGGCCCCAGGTCTTGCGGTGAGTGCTGAGAAGCTTGCTGCCATTGAGGTCCACAACAGAACTGCAAATTCCAGGGAGCCAACTTAAACTGGAACCTGCAAGTGTGGTTTATCTCTGCTGGGGCCATGTAGATTTGTGCTGATTGCCCTGTTCTTACACTGCAATTTGCACAGATTGATTTAGGGCTGCTCCTAGCTGGCTTGGAACCTGCTCAGGGGAGAATGTCAAAACACTGACACCGACACCACCCCTACATCACCCCCCTTCCACCTCTGGTCTGTTCGCAGCCTCCTCCATCTGCCCTGTACTCTGTTCTCAGTTGTACTAATGTCAGAGAATGGGTGGGGGTGGGGGGGGCTGCAGGAAGTGGAGTGTGGTCAGGTGTGGCGGGGGTCAAGAGTGGAAGCAGAGCTGGGGGTGAGATGGGAAGTGGGGACTGCTAGAGTTAAAAGTTTAATAAAGGAAATATTTAAAGTGATTTAGAACACGTGGGGAAGTGTGAGGTTATTCGTTTTGGTGGTAAGAATAGAAAAGCAGGGCAGAATTTTCTGGTTGGTGTGAGGTGAGACATAAAATGACACGCGGTGACATTGGGTGAGAGTCCCGACATCATGCGCCATCGTGATGTTTCATTGGGCGGGCGGGCGCATGGTTATCTCTGATGTGCACCTGCCATTAATTAATGGGCCACTTAGACGCCAATTGATGGTGATTTTTCAGTAACCATGCGAGCCTCGGGTCGTCGCACGGGTGCAACAGGCACGCGGGTAGGACACATTTGTATAAACCTCATCCATGGGTGGGATAAGAGGGGTGAGTGGGGTCGCGAGGGTGCCCTGTCAAATACCTGTTTTTCAAAATTGCTGATACTTGCCTGTGCGACCTGTAGTACATCGAAACACATACCAGCTGCTTGGTCTGGACTCTCAACCTTCAGGTCAGCACTCTGCACTGAAGAATCGTTTTTGGGCCTGCAGGTTTTAGGAAGCCTTCCCTTAGCCTGGGAATAGGAGTTGTGCTCTCCACTGGAGGCACTTCCTCTGTGGAAGAAGAGAGGGCTAGAAGGAGGAGGAGGCCAGGAGTGAACATTCAGCCTCCAGGGGAGCCACCTTTGGGAGGACAGATGCAGGCATAAGGAGGGGCAGGGCCATGAGGTAGTCCAGGGTGGAAGGGGCTGCAGAAGATGCCACTATCCTGCTCCCAGGGTATATAGGTGGCGAAGCAGCTACCTCAATATGCCTGAGGTGCAGTGCTGAAGGAGGCTCCGTCTAGAGGGAGACAGTCAACAATGTCACTTGATTGGGCCTGAGATGTCCGTTAACTATGTGGGTGGACACCCGTGCCAGTGGCTCTGAAGGTCACAGCTGCCCTCAACTTCTATGCCTCTGGCTCCTTCCAGGGGCTGGTGGGTGATCTTTGCGGTGTCTCCCAATCAGTTGCCCACACTTATGTCAAGTAGTTTGCAGATGCTCTGTTCAGGTGTGCATTGACCTTCATCCATTACCATTCGGATCAGGCAAGCCAGACATAGCGAACCAGAGACTTCGTGGCCATTGCTGGCTTCCCCCGCGTCCAGGGTGCAATAGACTGTACACATGTGGCCAACAAGGCCCCAGCAGGTGAGCCCGGTGCCTTCGGCTTCCACTCCATGAACGTGCAGATAGTGTGTGATCACAGGTGCAGATTCTGCAAGTCTCTGCAAGGTACCCAGGCAGCTCTCACGGCGCCTACATCCTCAGACACTCCCAGGTGCCGGGGCTCTTCAGTGCTCCAGCCTGGCTGGATGGATGGCTGCTGGGTGACAAGGGCTATCCCCTCAAAAGGTGGCTCATGATGCCTCTCTGCCATCCAAGAACAGAGGCTGAGCAGCTCTACAATAGGAGCCACACCTCCACAAAGGCTGTGGCGGAGAGAACGGTCTTCTCAAAAGGCACTTCCGATGCCTGGACCGTTCAGGGTGTGCACTCCAGTATACCCAGATCATGTGTTGGTGATAGTGGTTGCATGCTGCACTCTCCACACTCTTGCGCTGGAAAGGGGGAACGCTGTGGATGAAGAAGATGCAGAGACAGTGGCTGCGGCTGCATACGATGAGTCCAGCAGTAAGTTCAAGGATAAGCACGCACAGGGAAATGCTGAAGGGGTAGACACTGACCCAGGCATACTCCAGGGATACAAGGACACATGGGAGGCTTTACTCCAATGAACCTTCAGCTAGCACACCACATATGGACCTTCAGGACTAGCCTGGGCTGCAGGCTCTTTTTCAATACCTGAGTGCAAAATCTGCCTGTATAGGAGCATTAACTAAGGGTCTTGTCAATAAAGCTGAAAGTCCCACAAATCACTCATAACATTATTGGTAACCATCCACCTGCAGAAGAAAAGAGGCACCCTCAACCATGGTGACCTGTCTGAATTTAATATTATAACGAAAAGAACTTAAGGGAACAAAATGACAAAGGTGTTCAACGTCGCACCAACTCATAAAGACCTAATTGCCGGCCAACACAAAAGCACCAGTGATAAATACATGGAGTGCCTAAGGCGCCTTATGTTTTTGTTTTTGGTGCTATGTCTTGGTGTTGCCCCTTCGCTGAGACTGGCATCTGAGACAGCCTGCTCACTCTGCTGTCCTGTTGGCCTCGCTGACCTTGGCGGGTGTCCTCTGGCCCTTGGAGCCTGTGCTGGCCCTGCCTGAGAGGGAGCTGCCAGTTCCACAACTGGCATCTCCACAGTAATTGTAACCTCATCAGATGCAACAGTCTCTGGCAGAGGGGCGGAGGAGCTGCTGCCCTCATCTGGAGCGCCCTAAGAGGAGCCCGCAGAGACGACAGGCAGCTGCTGTGCCAATATGACATCGCTTTGGACCTCCCTGCTCTCTGTGGATGGATGGACACCGAGCTGGGAAACTTGGTGTCCACACCATCTCCCACACTGGCACTGACCAACTGAGGTCAACGTCGAAGTGAGGGCTTGATGGTTTGAGCACACCCCAAGGAAGCCCTGATTGTTCTCCTGGAGGAACCTCTCCACAAGAGTCACCATTCTGTCCATGGAGGATGCATGACACTTGGCCATGAGGCTTATTGCATCGGCAATGGTCCGGGTAGACTCCTCCACCACAGACACAAAGCCAAGCATAGCCTCATGTATCTCCACCAGATGCTCCCGCACACCCGGCCGCATTTCTTGTGCTTGCTGCATCGCGGGTGACTCCAGAGGCACATCATCAGGCACCGACTGAGCATATGCCTGGTCCCCCATAGTCCTCCAACTGCTGGTGCCATCGGCACTCTTGTCTCTGCCAGCTCTTCCAGCAACTGTGAAGTGCCCTCACCGCTGTGTCCCTGGACACTAGCCGATGTTCTAATTCCCACCGAGGTGCTAGTATCTGCGCCGGTGCCTGCCTGGCAGAGATGGGTGTGTGATGCTGGTGAGTTCGAGACTTCAGGGCCCTCAGGTGTGAGGGGGGGCCTCTGCTGCTCTTTCTTGCCCTGCTCCGCTGATGCTGAAAGGAAGAACAAGGACATTTGATAAGTTAACGTGGAGACAATGTCAGTGTGCATCCCTGTCCCCCCGATCATTATGCGCTTATCCTTCCATAAGCAACAGTCAAGGCATGTTGCAAACTTCAAGCACTGAACATTCAGCACTGCTGTGGCTGTTGGGAGAACAATGATGACCTCAGTGCTGGTGAAACATACCTGCCCGTGGCACCCCAGCCTCACCAACACCGGTGGACCTGGGTGCATGGTGCCTCTCCAGATCTAGGGCCTCCTGCTTGAACTGGCTAAGCATTGCCACCTGGGCCGGCCCTCTGCCAGTCCTCACCCGCTTGGCTGCATTATGTACATTCTTCTCCTGAAAAGGAGAGAAGGGCATTGATTAGTGCTACTTGTACCTGGATTCTCTTTGCGGATGGCCCACTCCAACCAGAGTGGGACATTGCAGGGATCCAGTGTCTCCTCACCCTGCTGCTGCCGAACACTCACACACAGATGCAAGGCCTGTCCCCACTGCCCTCCAATGACCAAATACTGCCTACATCACATTAGGCTTCACATGGTCTAACCTTCCATAGCAAGGAGGCACAAGCACGTGGAGCACAGAGGACAGCAGATCGATCGGTGCCATGCCACCTTGAAGCTCCCCTCCCAGCATGTCATCACCCTGACTGACATGTCTTGGAGTTCCAGCACTGCGCCTAGGTGCAGCTCCTCCAGGTTGCCCCCAAAATTGTAATGTGAGTCTCAGTGTACCACTTGCTGTGGGGGCAGAACCCACAGGGTGACCTCGGCATGGGTAACATCTGCTGGCCCACCAAGTGAAGGACACATGCCGTCAATGATTCAATGCGGTCACTACAGTCAGCCTTGGCGGGGAGGGGCACCAGGGGGTGAAAGGCTACCTGCTGGGTTAAGTGACCAATGCCGACATGGTACTCACCCTTCCTGAGCGCAAGAGGTCGTTAAAGTGCTTGCGGCACTGGATTCAGGTGCGCCGCACCACATCGTGGGAGCTCACCACCTCCGCCAACTCCTCCCAGCACATTTGGTCATGTGTTGGGGCCTCCTCCTCCTGTCCTGGGGTATGAGGACCTCCCGCCATGCTGCCACCTTCTTGAGGCACTAAGGCAATCATCAGGAAAAAAAGAGGGGCACTGTGCCCCCCTGCCCTACCCTCCTGTCTGGCCTGCTCACCATCAGCGCTCTGAGGAGCCCTTCCACTGGCCATGATTCACAGCCTTTGAAAGGCTGCAGCAGCTTTTTAAAACAGGCCGCCAGGTTGCCATTGGACCCAGTGATCATTGCAGTCCCACTGCCGTCCGCCCACTCCCGCTGTCTTCGGGAACCACAATCCACACTGGGCGGGCCTTAATTGGCCTGCTCGTGTAAAATGGCGGCGCGGACCCGATCACAGGCAGCGATCGGGTCTGCGCCTGCTCCGCCCACCAGCCCGCCAGAAAATTCTGCCTCAGAAATTTTTCAAAAGTAGTGTACTTGTAAGTGTTGATGTTCAGAGAGATTTAGGTGTTCTTGTACAAAGAACTCAACATGCAGGTACAACAAGCAATTAGGAAGACAAATGGCATGTTGGACTTTATTGCAAGGGGATTGGTGAACAGGAATAAGGAAGACTTGCTACAGTTGTTACAGGGCTTTGATGAGAACACATCTGGAATACTGTGTGGAATTTTGGTCACTATACTTAAGAGAGGATATACTCCATTGGAGGTAGTACAGCGGAGGTTCACTAAATTGGTTCCTAAGTTAAGAAGGTTGTCCTGTGATGAGAGGCTGTGTAAATTGGGCCTATATTCTTTGCAGTTGAAAAGAATGAGAGGCAATCTCATTGAAACATACAATATTCTCGTGGGGCTTGACTGATTGGACAGAGTTGGGGCGGGGGGGCGTTATTTCTGTTGGCTGAGTAATTCAGAACACAGTGGCACAGTATTGCGAATATCTGATTCCATAATTTATATGTTTAGAGGTATAACTTAGTTTTAGAAATTGAAGCAAAGTGAGGTAAGTGGAAAAACCTGAGTTTGAGAGATTGGTAAACATCACTAAGATAATACCATTCAAAGGATAGTCCATGTTTAGGTAAAGAGGTCAAGATTAGAAGTGTGAAAACACTGAACAATGGTCGATTTTCCCTGAGTTTCTTGGTAGAGATGAGGTTTCTTGGTACAGTTGTCTTCATAAAGGGTTTAAATTAATATAGTTTCATATTAAAGAAGCTAAAAAGCACCTTTGCCCCTGGGAAAGAGACAGAGAGTGAATCTGTTTGCAGACATCCAGGAGACAATGAGGATATAAATAGAGAGTGGGGCTCGGAGCCTACATTTATCCGGGAGAGAGGCACAGAGCGAACCTGGTTGGAGAATGCACAGTAGACAGCTGCTTCAGCTTCAGCTCCAGAACACTGAGTTCGAAGAAAAAAATGATGGGTGACATCACACGAAAACCATAAGTTCATTGGTTGGTGAGAAATTGCTGTTAGGGAGTATCTGGGTGTGTCTTTAAATAGCTTTAAATTAGAAAAGCAGTAGCTTTTCAAAAATTAAAGAAGCAGCTACTTGGGTTTAAGTAATAAACACTAGGGAATAGGGGAATAAATTTAAGTCAGGGCCAATAAAATAAAGTAATACAAATAAACCAAAGTAAATTAAAGTTAAAAGCAAAATACTACAGATGCTGGAAATCTGAAACAAAGCAGAAAATGCTGGAAAAACTCAGCAGGTCTAGCAGCATCTGTGGAGAGAGAAATGGAGTAAACATTTTGAGTCCGTATGACCCATCTTCTAAATTAAAGTTAACATAAGGGAAGTAAAGTTAAGATATGGCAGAGCAGCTCAGTCATGTGGAATGCGTGTCCTGTAATTTGTGGGAAGTCGTGGACACTGCTGGTGTCCTGGAGGACCACATGTGCAGGAAGTGCTGCCAGCTGCAGAAACTTAAGCTCTGAGTTTTGGAACTCGAGCTGCGGCTGGAGTCACTGTGGCACATCTGCGACATTGAGAGCTACGTGAATAGCACATTCAGAGAGGTGCAGACAGAAATGCAGGCAGAAAGGGAATGGGTGACCACCAGGCAGTCAAAGCGAATCAGAGAGGTAGTGCAGGAGTTCCTTGGTAAAGAAGGGAGTTTTGTTATGGGGTCAGCAAGTCTGGGAAAAACAGTTAATTCCATTAGAGACATACATTATTTCCATGGGTCACAGAAACAAAGGGATTGTTTTGAAGTTAAAAGTTAATTGGTTTACATTTCTGTTTGGAATATTCCAAGTATGCCACATTGCCTTGGAAATGGGCTGTGGGCATTAGGGAGGTTCATTTTTTTTTTCTATGTATTTGCTCACAGAAGCCTGCAGTGATCAATTCAGTTTGGGACCAGAGAGAGACAGTTGTAGTTTCGGTGTTGTGTAGTTTGCAGCTCACTGAGTTGAAGGACCAAAAGGGATAAATGTTATCCAGGCCTGCTACTTAAGCAGAGAAAATACTATCTCTATCATTCACCATACGGAATACAGGTGGGAACTTGAGCTCAGGTTGGAGGCAGAGTTCGTGAAGGAAAAATGGGCTGGAAGATTTGCCTTGCTTGGAGCTAGAGGAAGAAATCTACTGTACTATCACAGTGAAAACAAGCATTAGCTTGGAGAGAGAGAGAGGGGCACTGCCAGTAGCTCTGTCTGTTCAAAGCCAGGACAGGGAGCATAGAGACTATTAGGAACCAGGGGTTTTCCTGATTTTTAAATCACTGAACACAAATGCAGGGAGGCCCAAGCTTGAGCTGAGAAGTCCACAGTGTAAGGTTTTGAACAGAAGTTGGAGGATTGCTTAGCCAAAAGCTGGTAATGCCAAAGGGGTCTTGGCTTTACTGGGATTGCACCTTGGCACTAAGCCTCCCTACTTACCTTGCCAATGGATCCATACTGCAGCCTACATAGGCCCAGAACTTCTGATCTATGGATTTTGTGGTACCCCCCCAAGCTGCGCTGGGGGACCCCTTGGAGCTCCCAAACACTGACAACATGGGAACTGCCTAGGAAGTTTGGACTTCTGATGGGCAATTACCCTGCATCTGGAACCATCTGAAACTCAGAGTTGAAGTCAGAAACTTTGGGTGGTTCAGTCTTACTTACCAGAAGTTACCCAGGAAAAGCTAGAAGGATTAAAACCAGTTCTAACTCTGGGGTAACTATACTACTGATCCCCTGATACCCCACTGGACTCCCCTGCCCCCCAAGGCCCCCAACCACCTGACTACACCCCTCAGACCCAACCCCTCTGAACACTCCAAATACCCCCTGACCCCCTTACTACCCCCCAACCAACCTGTACCTGACTGCCCCCACCCGACTATCCCCCGAATAGCCCCGTCTGCTCTCCTGACCTCCCCCGGCTACACTTTCACCTGACTGCTTCTTGACTCCTTACTACTTCCCCCACCTGACTAACCCCCACCACCCACCACCCACCTCCCCCCCCCAACCTTACTAGTCCCCTTGAACCCTGACTACCCCAGTGATTGCCGCTACTCGAAGATTCGGCCCATAATTTAAAATGCAGTCTTTGCTGCTGACCACAAAATCTGGGCCAACCTTCAGTTTTTATAAGATGTTAAGTTAGCTCAGTACATTAGAACACTATAACCATTCGCCTCTTAAGATTGTTCTAATCCAGCCCAGTATAATGGACAAGTCTGCCTTGCTTGGCTGTGAAAGATCCTATGAAATGTTTAATCAGTTTCAACTCTTTTCCATGTGAGTAGGGGTGCAGAGCATAAAACTGCCCATAATTTAGCATTAGTTGCAAGCCTTGACCTGTGGGCCACAAGATGGTGAAAGAAGCAAAGAACTCAATATTTCAATATATCCAACAGAAGATTTGCAGTCAGCACAATACTGGTTTGCATAGCCAGAACAACTTGGACAGATGCCACCCAAGGAAGATTATCCACTTATCAGGTGGTTGGGCCAAGAACTTGTACCAAGAGTGTTACCTGTCAATCTGTTGTGTGTTAGTATTACACATGTCAAATCCTCACATAAGCTAACAACTCTCTACTGCTGCTTATGCAGACCCGAACTCCAGGGTACATAGTTGCTAGTTTTCTTACACACACCTGGTCTTACTTCTCACAACTTTCAACAGGGTCAGACCATAAAAAATTTGTCAGGCTGTCCCCCACCCCAAGCCTGCAGTACGGGCTTCTCAGCAGCATGCATGCCATCATCATGGAGGAGTATGACAGCAGAAGATGGAGCAAAGGAGACTCATACAGCATTTTAAGGTGAATGTAACCTACTAGATATCGCCCACTGTTCTCTTCCATTCCACATTGAATATACATATACCACAGGTCATGTGAGGATATACTGAGATATAAAAAGACCTACATTAATACAGCACCTTTCACAACCTTAAGACAGCCTAAAGCCCTTTACATCCAATGAAGTGCTTTTGAAGTGTAGTCACTGTTGCATTATAGGAAAATGGCAGTCAATTTGTGCACAGCATGCTCCAACAAATAGCAATGTGATAATAACCAGATAATTTGTTTTTGTGATGTTGATTGAAGGATAAATATTATCCAGGACACTGGGGGTAACTGCCTTGCTCTTCTTTAAAATAGTGCCATGGGATCTTTTACCTCCACCCGAGAGAGCAAATATAGCCTTGATTTAATGCCTCATTTGAAAGATGGCATTTCCAACAGTGCTGCACTCCTGTGGTACTGCACTGGAGTGTGAGCCTTGATTTTTGTGATCAAATCCTTGAGTGGCTCAGACTCAGAGGTGACAGTGCTACCAACTGATCCTTGGCTGACAGAGATGTACATAAGGAGAGTGCACTCCAGCAAAGGTGCTCTGTCACCTAATCCATGATGAGATGCAGCCATGCTCATCTTCCCACGCTACTCTCCCTGTGGCTATGAAAGTGATCAACATGCTCAACATTTGTGTTACAGCCTCATTTCAGACAGCCATAGGCTGTCTTTGTAATATCAGCCAGGCTGTGGTATGAACATGCAGTCACTAATTCACTGCATCACTTCACAAGAGAGCTGGGGAATTCACCACCATTAGCATCACAGTGAGGCAGCAGCGAGTTTAGGCCCTGATCATCAATGGGGTTGCTAGCATTCCCAAGACCCAGGGCTATAATTGGATCCAAGGTGTGGAATGAAATCAGGGAGAGAACACAGGGCTTTGGGAGAAGAAGGAAGGTGAATTCTGCAGGCTGTAGGAGAGGAAGATGTTGTAAGAGAAGGGAAAAGGGATGGATAAAGTAGAAGGGAAAAGGATGGTGTGTGGAAGGGATGGGAAGGAGGGTGGGGAAGAGTAGTGGACCTGGGAGAGGAATAACATCAGTCAGCCAGCAGGAAAGGTAGCTCTGAAAGTTCTACAGAAAGAAGAATGGGAAGTTTCAGCTCAAACATTCTATCAGCAATGGCGGTGGTGGGAGTAAACTGTGAGTACACTGCTAATGAGAGGCTTGGAGTGGAGATGGGGGATGTGTGGGGAAGTGGAGGAAGAGGAGGTTGGTCTGAAACCTGTGGCACAAGGGGATCTTCTGCCAAACATCATATCATCATTCCCTATAACATCAACCAAAAGGGAACTTGTCAATGTATTTGAAATGGAAGAATATAGGAAGATAGAGAGAAAAGACAGGGCAATGCGATTATAGTGGCTAACTTCAACTGAAGATATGGCACAAGCACAGTTGGACTCCCTCCTATTGTACTGACATTTCAGTAATTTATTGTAACATTTACATTACATTCTCGTATCGTTGTTTGAGAATGCTTTAGCCCAACATAAAAGGCAGCTAGAAGGTTGTGTAGTGTACAAAATGGGTGAAAATTCAATGATGGAGGTCTTTGCCTGACTTCACTGCCCCTACATACCTGATCTACATTGGTACCACTAGCTCTGCAGAATGGATTTAAGGTAGTCAAAGGGTGGAAAAATTCCAGCATTGACAACTCCTACCTTAATAAGAAAACACTGACCCCACACAATATATACGGAAACTTATTTTTATCAAAACAGATTCCCTACATGTTTCATGTTTGTTTAGTTAATATAAAAAGATCATATGACCCACATTAAATACTTAGTACTATTCCAAAATATAATGGGAGTATCTTTTTTAGTTTCAAGAGAAGTTTTTCTGACTGTTCATTGTCAGTTTTTATTTCTCAGAATTTCTTTCTTTAGTCAATTGAACCAAATGTCAATGGACAATGTGCTACTTCAAGTTAACTTGACTTCCACATAATGGCTCCTTACCAAGCTCGTTTTCCTTTTGATTGATGGCAGCCTTGGAGAGCGAATATAATTACTCTCTATAGGTCAAATGAAAGCAGAAGACAGCCAGAAATCATTGGAACAGATTGCAAAGTAGTTCTCTCCTCCTCTGGCTTCTTTCTGCATTTTGGACACTAGGTGCCATTGCAGTTTCAAAATTGGCAGAATGTACCTTGAGCACTAAATTAAAATGTTGCTAGTATTTGAAATTCGTTTTGTTAATGTAATTTATATTTTGATTCTAAATGTTATGAACAGCAGTTACAACTCAAGATGATTCCCTCCTCCCTCACTGATACAAATGTTTTGGTTCAAACTACCAAATTTAACCTAACCTAAGTAAAGTGTGTTCAAAATGGCACAATCTGGTTGCTGTTGGTAACAATTAAATTTAACTATGATATTGTTTGCACAGGTACTCAGGTTGCTGGGCAAGAGTTGGTATTTTTATTCTACAATTAAGTATGACATTCTGGAGTCCCTTGGGCAATTTTCTTAACTGCCAATGGGCCTGACTGAATCTTTGGTCTTCCAATGTGTTAATGTTCATCGAAAAAAAGTACAAGAGGCATCAATTGGACCAAAGCAGACTCCTAATTATGATAGATGCCATCAGGAAACCCCAAAGTCCTAATCATGTATTTTACTGGCAACTAGATATGACAGTATTGAATAGGAAGTGGGAAGTAAACTGCAGTAGAATTGTGAGGGAAACTAATATGAGGAAAGGAAAGACTGAAGTTCCAATCAGAAGGTCATTTGTTTGAAATTCGCCCTTGACTATTATTAAAACCTGTCTATCATCATTTATCAAGATTTACAAGTTCTTATTTTGACTGCTAGATGCACTATTGTGGGGTAATAAAGTGAATAAAATGGAAGGAAAAATTAATAAAATAAAAAAGGAAATTTCAAAAGAAACGCATATTAAATAAGTGAGGGGTGACGTCCCATTGTGACTTAAGTGTGGTACTGAGTTATACAGGCCAGGGAGATCCCAGGGACGTTCTCTATTGCAAATCTATTTTGATCTCATTGTTCATGCAAGTGTACAATGGGTTTTTAAAGGCTATTGTCTCAAATCAGACCCCAAGAAACTAAATCCCTATCCTTGAACCCCTGCCCCCTCAAAATGAATATAGATTCTAAACACCTGTTAAGACCTGCCAGATGATCCCCCTGTCCTATGCAAATGTGGTCAAAGGTTATTGTCTACCCCTCTAACCCATTTCCACCCAGAACAAAAATAACTTTACAAGTGTGATGGTAGAGGCTGCACCTGTTTGAAGGAGGCTGTTTTGAGGCTGTACTGAAGGTTAGAATTTCTGCATACCATTCTTTAAAGTACTTTGGGGTTGAGCCTTTTGTTGCTACTTTTGCTCATCTCTGCATAAACTACTGCTTAGAATTCTAGATATGGATTCCCCAATAAGAGTACCTTTATTCTTGTCTTATGAAGAAGAAGATGATGGAGAATTGCCAGCCCTTCCTATGGAGATTTTGATTTTATAGATTTACTCACACTCAAACGGAAAAGGAGAAAGAATCTGGAGCGTGCAGTAGTGAGAAGAGGGTTTGAGCAAAGAATAATGGGGGTAATTTGATATTGGGCAATAGGGTAAAGTGAGTGATATCAGATCAGTTGCCTGTTACCATTCCAGAATATCAATGGCATTGACTTCATGTGTTATTTTATGTGGGCATATGGGTGTCCAAGTGGATATGTTGCACCCAGACAAAAAAAAGGAGGCGTAAACAAACTGCAACTTTAATATTTGTGGAAAATGATAAATTTAAGCTAACAGTAGATATCTTTAAAGATTGTAATCATTGTCTTTCATCCTTTCGAAACATTTGTAGGGATCCTTGTGAGCATTGTCTTTTCCAAAAAGCATAACTATTAACAAAGTTGCTGGAAGACAGCTATGTTTCCCCAAGAGGATCACTAGTGTCAGTGGGGTGGCTTTCAGCACCTGTTGGAAGCGTAGCATGAGTCTTAAGGATAGAGTTTTATTTGGGCATGCTTTCCGGTGCTGGTCACACCTCCATTGGTAGGAGGTGGGGTATTGGAGTGGACATGGAGTGGGGCATTTGTTGAGTTGGAAATGGGGTAAGGGTGTTGGACTGGGCCATGGGAGGATAGATTGGACTGGGTTATGAAGAGTGGGGTGGTGGTTTAGGGTCGGGGTGGGCTTTGTGAGTGTGGGCTACGGGGGCATATTAGAGTGGGCTATGGGGTGGTGAGCTATGGCAGGAGTTGGAATGGGCTATGGCTGGGAAGAGTCAGAGTGGCCTCTGGCTGGGAGGACTTGTGGGCAAATAGACAAAATTCTTGAATGACTGCTCCCTGCCGCTTTAGGAGGCAGAATGGCAGGACCATCAACATGGGCTCTTCTGAAACCCATTGAGGCATACTGCAACTTCCGGATTTCAGCTCAAGTCAGCTGGAGGTTGTGGTGTGATTGCATCTCCAAATGTGGCAAACTTCTCAGTGTTCACGGCAACTGAGAATGGAAAATAGAGGCCAATGAGTAGAAAGGTCCAAAAATTATTATTAATGGACGGATGCAGTAATAAAGCAAGTGTGGAATTGAAAGCTAAGGAAATGGGAGCTCTGGACAAATGGGAGTGCAAGGTGTAAAACATAGGTCTTTAACCCACTGATGTTGCTCATACTGTTCTAAGCAAGCTCAATACAAACTTCATGAGCAATCTCATCTTTCTTCTAAGCATCTTTCAACGTGTGGTCTAAATTTAGACTTCAATTTTAACCTCATTTTCTAGCCTGCTTTAATCTCATATCCAATCCCCAAGTTTCCTAATAAGACAGTGCTTGCTAGGTTATATTGATGCTAAGAGATAACCGTGCAAAGGGGAACATGTTTTAGCTATATTGTTCACATGGACAGGACCGAAACAGAATGCAGCAGCTGTAGTATTTTCTATTGCACATTCCAAACTCCTTTTATCAGCCTTGTAAAGATTTGATTCTCCAGCTGTCTGTCACTTTTTCACCAGCTGTTGATTTGTGGCATTTAATACACTTCAGAAAATTCTTGTTATACCGTTTTCCAAAATAGAATCAGATCCAAGGAACTTAATTCAAGCATATGACCAAGATTTCTGGCTTTGGAATCACTTTACAATGGATGCTACATCAAGATATATGCCATTGGTGGGGGGAGTGGAGGGCGTTTGGGGGGGTGGTGTGTAGAGTTTCAATTTGTTTCCATTAGTTTTGTCAGCATAGTCTGGTCATGATCAACCAAATCAGTACAAAGGATTAGGGAATTTTAAACATAATGCGTTATGTCCAAAATTGCTTGTGCTTGTGTTCTCTGTGATCTTTTATATTGGTTCATGATTCAATTTTCCTGAATTACACCAAACATTCTTTTACAGAATGTTGGTAAGGCCAGAATTGTTGCACATCATGAATTGCTGCAACTAAGTGGCTTTGCTTAGCCATTTCAGAGAACATTTAAGAGTCAACCATCTTGAAGTGTGTCTGGAGTCAACTGTAGGCCAGACCAGCTAAGTACAGCAGATTTCCTTCCCAAAAGGACATTAGTGAACCAGATGATGCAACAATCAATGATAATTTGATGGTCACCATTACTGAAACTATTCTTTAATTCCAGATTCTTATTAAATAATTGAATTTAAATTCCACCAGTTGTTCTGATGGGATTTGAGCCCATGTCCTTAGAACATAAACCTGAACTACCAGTCCAGTGACATTACCAATATACCAACGTTATCCCTGACAACCTAAGATTCCACTGACTGCACTGGTTTGGGAAGGCCGTTCAAATTATAGCCGTTTTCTTAGGCTATCATGCACCAGCAGGCAATTTTAATTCTTTTTTAAAAAATCAAAAATATTTAATTAACTAAGAAACTGACAAGTGTTCTCCAATTAAACTACTAAATGGTTCAGTATATTTTTAAAGTAATTTTAAGTGATTTCAAATCAGATTGCTCACAGATGAAGGACTCAACACCCTTATTAACTTAACTTTGGTGATAAATGCATTTTCAGCTGTATTAATAAAACTGCTCAAGGTTACTATTCTTAAATACATTAAGGACTACATTTTAATGAAAAAAATCTTTTTCAAAAGGAGAATAAGCCACCAGATTGCTATGTTTCAAAGAATATTTTATATTAGTGATTTGCGAAAGAATTGCAGCCTAACCTAATGAGCATAATTTACCAACTGTACCCAAATTGGAATTTACACCCTATCATTCTTTCTCATTTTGTCTGTAACAAAATTCTGGATCATCTGCAATGAGGAAAAGTGAATAGATCTGCAAGTCTTTACAGAAGTGTCCCATTATCTGAACAGTTTGAAATGAACTTTTCCAGATTACTACTTGAAAGAGAAATATCTGTGGCATATTCTGCAAATTGGAAGGACTTCATTAACAATTCAGACATTACACACTACGGCAAGTATCTGCTCCACAGAATTGGAGCCACAATGTCTATGGCCACCGACTTTCTGATAAAGACAGGGTAATTAAATTCCTCCTGACTGGAGAAATTATGTATTGTACCTTTAAAAGGATGCGTAGCACCAAATATCCAGGCTATAAGTAAATGTGTTAATTTAGGCTTCAGTGAGCAGTATCATATAGTTACATACCAGTAGAGTCCAAATTTGAAACAACCTTGAAAAAAGAAGCACAACATTTCTTGGTTTTTCTGATGGGGAATGAAAATGGGAGAGGGGTTTATTATTAGCTGACAAGCTACAATGAAAGAATTGTTAAGAATGTTGAGCCCTGCACGTAACTCTGTAATCCATATCTGGAAGTCAATGGCTCAGAACATACCAAAGAATGGCCCAATAGACTTTTTCCCTCACCCATCAACTATAGCTTTTTGAGCTGAAGGTGCAAACCAATAACAGCAGAGTGAGGCAATGGGGCATATCTTTTGGTGTGTGATGAGACTAACAGAATATACTTGACCAATTACATTTAAGGATTTTGGAAGGGCCATTCAGTTCTAAATCTCATTATAGCCTTTGTCCAAACATGGACAAAAGAGCTGAATTCTAGATGTGAATTCTTTGAGGAGTTAACAAGCAGGATAGATAAAGGGGAACCAGTAGATGTAATATATTTGGATTTCCAAAAGATGTTCGATAAGGTACGGCACATAAGGCTACTTAAAAAGATAAGACCCCATGGTGTTGGGGTTAATATATTAGCAAGGATAGAGGATTGGCTAACTAATAGAAGACAGAAAGTTGGGATAAGAGAGGCATTTTTGGGATGGCTATCTGTAACTGGTGGAGTGCCGCAAGGATCAGTGCTGAGGCCTCAATTATTTGCAATATATATTAATGACTTAGATGAGGGAAGTGAATGTACTATCGCCAAGTTTGCGGAGGACACAAAATTAGATGGGAAGGCAAGTGGTGAGGATGACAAAAAGAGTCCACAGGGATATAGACAGGTTAAGTGAGTGGGCAAAAACTTGGCAGATGTAATATAGTGTGGGAAAATGTGAGGTTATGCACTTTGGC
Organism: Carcharodon carcharias; assembly: GCF_017639515.1. Taxonomy (NCBI): domain Eukaryota; kingdom Metazoa; phylum Chordata; class Chondrichthyes; order Lamniformes; family Lamnidae; genus Carcharodon; species Carcharodon carcharias. The sequence goes on from NC_054470.1 coordinate 44,414,392, forward strand.
AGGAAGAATAGAGGAGCTGAATATTATTTAAATAGAGAATGACTGCAGAAGGCTGCAGCACAGAGGGATTTGAGAGTCCTTGTGCATGAATCCCAAAAAGCTAACATATAAGTTCAACAGGTAAAAGGGAGGACAAATGGAATGTTGGCATTTATTTCAAAGGGAATGGAGTATAAAAATAGGGAAGTCTTGCTAAAACTATACAAGGCAGTAATTAAACTAGACCTAGAATACTGTTTACAGTTTTGGTGCCCTTATCTAAGGAAAGATTTACTGGCATCGGAGGAAGTCCAGAGAAGGTTCACTAGGTTGATCCGGGTATGGGGGGATTTTCTTATGAAGCGAGGTTGAGTAGGTTGGGCCTGTACTCATTGGAGTTTAGGAGAATGACAAACAATCTTATTGAAACATATAAGATTCTTAGGGGGCTTGACAGGGTAGATGCTGAGAGATTGTTTCCCCTTGTGGGAGAGTCTAGGACCAGAGGCCATAATCTCAGAGTAAGGGGGCGCCCATTTAAAACAGAGGTGAAGAGGAATTTCTTCTCTCAGAGTGTGGTTAATCTGTGGAATTCTTTACTGCAACGGGCTGTAGAGGCTGGGTCATTAAGTATATCCAAGGCTGAGATAGACAGATTTTTAATAAGTAAGGGAATCAAGGGTTATGGGGAAAAGGCAGAAAAGTGGATTTGAGGATTATCAGATGGTGGTCTCATTGAATGGCGGAGCAGGCTCAGTGGGCCAAATCTGCTCCTACATCTTATAGTCTTGTGGAGTCGAGAGTGACTGCACATGACATCAAGGCAGCATTTGACCAAGTGTGGCATCAGGGGCAAAACTCTCCACTGGTTGGAGTCATGCCTAGCACAAAGAGAGAGCATTGTGGTTGTTGGCAGCCAATCATCTCAGCCCCAAGACATCACTGCAGGAGTTCCTAAGAGTAGTCATCTAGGCCCAACCATCTTCAACTGCTTCATCAATGACCTTCCATCCATCATTATGTCAGAAAAGGTGATATCTGCTGATGATTGCACAGTGTTCAGTGTCATCTGCCACTCTTCAGATACTGAAACAGTCCATGTCCACATGCAGAAAGACCTGGACAGCATTCAAGCTTGGGTTGATAAATGACAAGTAACATTCATGCTACAGAAGTGCCAGACAAAGGCCAACTCCAACAAGGAAGAACCTAATCACCTTTCTTTGATCCTCAATAGTGTTACCATCGCTGAATCCCCCACCATCAACATCCTCAGGGTTACCATTGATCATAACTGGACCAGCCTTGTAAATACTGTGGCTACGAGAGCAGATCAGAGGCTGGGAGTTCTGTGGTGATTAACTCACCTCCTGACTCTCCAAAATTTGTCCACCATCAACAAGACACAAGTCAGGAGTGTGATGGAATCCTCTCCACTTGGATAATTGCAGCTCCAACAACATTTAAGATGCTCAACATCAATCAGCACAAAGCAGCCTGCTTGACTGGCACTTCCCTCCAGCACCTTAAATATTCACTCCTCCCACCACTGGCACACAGTGATAGTACACACTTAATGTGTACAATCTACAAGATGCAATTCAGCAACTTGCCAAAGCTCCTTTGACAACCAACCCACAAACTCTACCACCTAGATCAGGCATGGTCAAACCGCGGCTCACAGAAGATTATTCACTGAACACCATTTTGCATCTCAGTTTAATATAAACTGTGTTACAAAACCCAAACTTACCTGTTCATCAGGAACCCAAGTCCTGACAGTTTTTAGACTTCCTGTGCATGTGCAAGCTGGGAAAAGGCTGCACATGTGCACTTCAGCAACTTTTCGTTCTTCGGGCTCTGGACAGGCCTTTTGAGGCTGCACATAGGGAAAAAAGGGTGTGAAAACCCATGTCAGGTGACCAGGTGTGATGTGCCATAATCAGGAATTGTCATGTGGGCCAGACCAGGTAAGGACGGCAAATTTCCTTCCTTAAATGGGTTTTTATAACAATCGACAATGGTTTTTATGGACACCATTAGACTTTTAATTCCAGGCTTTTATTGAATTTAAATTCCACCATCTGCTGTGGCAGGATTCCAACCTCAGAGCATTACCCTGGGTCTCTGCATTGCTAGTCCAGTGACAATACCATTATGCCACTGCCTCCACCCATGGCACTAAAAGAAACAACTTGGGAATCCAGGGAAAGGAACCTTGGAAGGTGAGATTGAAACCCTGTGAGGTGGGCCATTGTTGAAGCTGTCCGAGTTGGAGCAACTTTTGGAGAAAATTCCATGGCAGGATCTTTAAAGGTGAAGATTGGAAACACTGGTGATACACTCAGAATACAAGTTGTGTTTACAGTTCATAAACATAAGTTGCATTTAAGTAGCTTTAGATTTAAATGTTAACCCTGTGTAAACTTGGTGAATGAAAGTGACATTGTCAAATTGTAAGAAACGAAAGTATGAAGATGAAAACAGAATTTTAAGCTGGAATGGGAGAAAGATTTTGCATTCACTGTTAAAGCTGGGAAACTTATGTGCCTTATCTGCAATGCATCACTCACTTACTAGAGCCAGTAACTTGAAAGGCCACTACGAAATGAATCACAAAAATCTTTTGTCTGAATGTGCTCCAAAATGAGAATTACAGAAAAACAGGCTAACTGTTTTAAAATCATCCTTAAATAGCCAGCAGACACTACTTTCAACATTCAGTAAGGAAGCTGACACAATGAACAAAGCTAGTTTTGTTATGTCATAGAGTATTGCTCATGCTAAATGTCCACACTGTAATGGAATTTGTTAAGAAGAATATTGCTGAAGTTATTGCAGTTTTAGATCTAAATAACACAAAACTTCAGCGACTAATAACACAAATTCCAATTTCACGCCAATAGTTTGGAGAGGTGCATCTCCCAGTCCAAGCAAGATACAAAACGACCTAAAGAATTCTTTAACATTCGGCTTAGCTCTTGATGAATTCACAGACATACAAGACAGCCCACAACTGGTGATATTTGTTTGTTTTGTCTCCTCGGATGTAATTGTGAAAGAAAAAAATGTTGAACTTAGTAGCACTAAAAGAAACAACTCGCAGTGTTGATATAAAAACGCACATGATGGAGCATTGACAAATGCCGATGCACCAGTGGATAAACTTATCAGTGTTGCAACAGATGGACCACCTGCAATGGTAGGGAAAAAAATGTAGGCCTAATTGCACTCTTGAAAATTGATCCCAAATTTCTGGAATTTCTCCCTATTCGTTGCATTATGATCATGAGCATTGTGCAGTCAGGTACTTCAAGTATGAAAATGTTGTGAAAACAGTATTTGAAATTGTCGCTTTCATCTGCCCAAAAGGGAAGACACACTGACAGTTTAAAAATGTAATTGAAGGGTCGGATCTTGAAATCAAGCCTGACAATGTCTCTTTCTATTGCATTGTGAGGTGGTTGTTAACCAGCAATGCCTTGAATAAGTTTGTGGAACTATTGGAGCCTATCATTGCTTTTCTTGAAGAGAAGAAAAGATCCTATTCACAGCTGAATGGATGTAGGATTTGATGTTTTGTACTGATATTATGAAACATCTACAAACTCTCAACTTGGCATTCCGGGGGAAGGATAACATTATTTCTGACCTTATTTTACAGCTTCTAGAAAAAAGAAAGGCTTTTGCAAAGAGTCATACTGCCAAGAAGGTTCAACCACTTTCCCCATCTCAAAAGGAGGGCAAACACTTTACATGATATTGAAGTAAAAGTTCACAAACTTGAAGAATACAGGGATAGATTACAAGGATTGCTGATAATTTTCGAGCCAGGTTTGATGACTTGCAGAAGTTGAGGTCCTGTTTTGCCTTCCTTCTAAACCCATACATGGTTGATGTGGTCAACAATGGTTGTCCGATTCTCGAAGCTCTGGTTATGGAAATATCTGTTGTGGACATAGAGCTGTCAGACTTCCAGGAGGACCAGGGTCTAAAGATGATGCATAAATCATAATCTACAATTGAGTTCCGAAAGCAAGTGCCAGAAACAAAATATCCTCAACTCAAGAAAACAAGTGTGCCACTCATTTCAATTTTCAGCACAACATAATGCTGTAAATCGTTGTGCTCTGTAATGAAATTTGTAAAGTCAAAACATTGTGCAGTCCTTACAAATGAACACCTGATAGAGCTCCTTCGTACAGCCTTGACAACATGTCATTTGGATTTTCAAAGACTTATGGCCAAGACTTCTAGTAGCAGTGATTAGCCTGTGTAAAGTTTGTTCATGGCTTGCGGCTCTTGAAACATCATGTGTGGCTGTTAGGTTCAGTAAGTTTGGCCGCCCCTGACCTAGAAGAGCAAGGGCAGCAGATGCATGGGAACACCACCACCTGCTTTATCAGGTCCATGAGCAACATAAGTAGATACTAATGTTACTTTCTGCACTTTTCTTATAGTTGTCTTGCTGCAAACATGGGATCTGCTGTTCCATAGTTAGCCTTAAAGCCACACTGTGAATCTGGGAGGAGCCCTAACCAATTCTAACTCTCCATGGCAAGTTTAATTGGCAATTAATGTGCAAATGTAGGAATTTTTTGAAAGAGCAGTTAGCCTAATAGACATCTGTTTTTGGGAAATTGCAAGAGTCTATTATTAAGGATAGACTGACTGGTCACTTTGCAAATTTTCAGCTGATCAGAGCGAGCCAGCATGAATTTGTAAAGGGGATGTTATGCCTGATAAACCTGATTGAATTTTTTGAGGAACTGACTAAAGTAGTGAAAAGGGAATGTATATGGATGTTATTAATATGGACTTCCAGAATGCATCGGACAAAGCCATTCATAAGAGACTATTAGCTAAAGTTGAAGTTCACGGAATTGAAGCCAAATTATTGACCAAGTTAGCAAATTGGCTGAGAGGCAGGAAACAGAGATTAGGGATAATGGGCAGGCACTCTGTTACGACCGGTCCCCAGGTGAGCTTCCCCCAATTTGTTATGATCCTCGACAAGGTACCCCAAATTGTTATGCTCCTGACTGAGGAGGGATGAACTGTCTCCCCTTCTTTATTTACACTCTCGGTTGGTCGCAACAAGGTTAATTTAAAAAGAATCCCTTCCCTGGATACATTTTCCCAGTCCAAATGTTTTAAAGGAGCCAATTTAATCATGCTTTCTTGAGTCAAAGAAAGAGCGAGTTTATTAGTTACTAAAACATGACACACACATTAGAAATGAGAAGCGAGTCCTGAAATAAAAGTTGAAAAGATATACAAATTAGTCTTTGGCTGATCTGAGTAGATGGCTCACTGGGTCAAAATCCTCGAACTCTCACCCTAACAGCACTGTGGGTATACCTACACCACATGGACTCCAGTGGTTCAAGAAGGCAGCTCACCACCACCTTCTCAAGGGCAACTAGAGATGGGCAATAATGCTGGCCCAGCCAGCGAAGACCACATCCCATGGATGAATAATAATTTAAAAAGTTATGAAACATTGCTGCTGTTAAGTTGGATGACTCTGGTAGAGCTGACTTTGGGCAGTTGAGCAGTTGGCTTGGAGATTATTGGTCCTGCAGGTTAGCTGAAAGCAGCAGCCCTGTTTCCTTTTCAACTGTGGCTTTGCTGACTTGTGACTTGCTTCCAGCAATCAGTAAGAGAGGACTTTTTTTACCTGCAAGTGCCAGGATGGCTAATTGATGTTCTTCAGCTGTGGCCTTCACAGCACACCCTCATCCACCAGGCCTTGTACACCAAAACCAGCACACGGAGACGAGGGTTGTAGTTGGCTTTCAGCCCCTTTTCCTATGTATTCCTGGAAGGGGAACAACAAACGTGTCTTTCAAAGAACAAAGAACAAAGAAAAGTACAGCACAGGAACAGGTCCTTCGGCCCTCCAAGCCTGCGTCGATCATATTGCCCGTTAACTGAAACATCTTGCACTTCCGGGGTCCGTATCCCTCTATTCCCATCCTGTTCTTGTATTTGTCAAGTTGCCTCTTAAACACCACTATCATACCTGCTTCCACCACCTCCTCTGGCAGCGAATTCCAGACACTTACTACTCTCTGTGTAAAATACTTGCCTCGTACATCTCCTCTATAGTTTTCTCCTCTCACTTTAAATCTATGTCCCCTATTAATTGACTCTTCCACCCTGGGAAAAAGCTTCTATCTACTCTGTCCATGCCACTCATAATTTTGTAAACTTCTATCAAGTTGCCCCTCAATCTCCGTCACTCTAGTGAGAACAATCCGAGTTTTTCCAACCTCTCCTCATAGCTAATAACCTCTAGACCAGGCAGCATCCTGGTAAACCTCCTCTGCACCCCCTCCAACGCCTCCATATCCTTCTGGTAATGTGGCGACCAGAATTGCACATAATATTCCAAGTGTGGCCTAACCAAGGTTCTATACAGCAGCAGCATGACTTCCCAGCTTTTATACTCAATACACCTGCCAATGAAGGCAAGCATGCCATATGCCTTCCTGACTACGTTATCCACCTGCCACTTTCAGTGACCTGTGGACATGTACACCCAGATTCCTCTGCCCGTCAATGCACTTAAGGGTTCTGCCATTTACTGTATAATTCCTGCCTGTATTAGACCTTCCAAAATGCATTACCTCACATTTGTCCGGATTAAACTCCATCTGCCGTTTCTCCGCCCAAGTCTCCAACCGATCTATATCCCGTTGTATTCTTTGACAATCCTCTTCACTATCTGCAACTCCTTCAACCTTGGTGTCATCTGCAAACTTACTAATTAGCCCAGTTACATTTTCCTCCAAATCATTTATGTATACTACAAACAGCAAAGGTCCCAGTACTGATCCCTGTGGAACTCCACTTGTCACAGCTCTCCATTCAGAAAAGCACCCTTTCACTGCTACCCTCTGTCTTCTTTGACCAAGCCAATTTTGTATCCAACTTGCCAGCTCACCTCAGATCCTGTGCGACTTTACCTTCTGTATCAGTCTGCCATGAGGGACCTTGTCAAAGACATTACTGAAATCCATGTGTATAACATCCACTGCCCTTCCAACGTCGATCATCTTTGTCACTTCCTTGAAAAACTCGATTAAGTGAGTGAGACACGACCTCCCCTTCAGAAAACCATGCTGCCTTTCACTAATAAGCCCATTTGCTTCCAAATGGTAGTAAATCCTGTCACGAAGAATCTTCTCCAATAATTTCCCTACCACTGACGTAAGACTCAGCAGCCTATAATTTCCTTGATTATCCCTGCTACCCTTCTTAAACAATGGAACAACATTGGCCATTTTCCAGTCCACTGGGACCTCACCCGTTGCCAGTGAGGATATAAAGATTTCTGTCAAGGCCCCAGCAATCTCCTCCCTTGCCTCCCTCAGTACTCTGGGATAGATCCCATCTGGCCCTGGGGACTTATCCACCTTAATATTCTTCAAGACGCCTAACAGCTCCTCTTTTTTGATCTCAACATGATCCAGGCTATCTACACACTCTTCCCTAGACAAATCAACTGCTAAGTCCTTCTCTTTGGTGAATACTGATGAGAAGTATTCATTTAGTATCTCTCCCATTTCTCTTGGCTCCACACACAGATTCCCACCTCTGTCCCTGAGTGGGCCTACCCTTTCCCTGGCTACCCTCTTGCTTTTTACATATGTATAAAAGGCCTTGGGATTTTCCTTAATCCTGGTTGCCAGTGACTTTTCATGACCCCTTTTAGCCCTCTTGACTCCTTGCTTAAGCTTCTTCCTACTTTCTTTATGTTCTCCACGGGCTTCATCTGTTCCCAGCCTTCTAGCCCTTATGAATGCTTCCCTTTTCTTTTTGACTAAGCTCACAATATCCTTCGTTATCCAAGGTTCTTGAAACTTGCCATGCTTATCCTTCATAATGCCCAGATCTGCTTTCTTTTCAACTTGCATCATGTCCACAGTCTGGGATATAACTCACAGGAGATGGTAATTAGCCTTCATTAGCTACCCAGCCACATGAGATTACAGTTCAGTTTTTGCTTTTCATCTTTTCCTTTGAAGTGCCTCTGCTTGAAGTAGGCCTTGACACATTTTAGGTACGACATTCCATTCTCTGGACTAGTTGGTCAAGTGTAATCCACATAGGAATTTTCCAGCAAGTGGTTAGTTTACAGTCTCAGCCAGCCTTTGCTTGTATGTCCTTTTTTAAAAAAAACACGTCTTACTTAAAAGTTCAATATGTCTGTAAGTAATACAGGGCTATGCTCCATGGTCAGGACAACTCTAGCAGAATGTGACTAGTGGCATGTCACAAGGATCTGTGTTGGGGCCTCTATTATTCACTATTTATTAGCTACTTTGATGGTGGATAGAAAACCACATATCCAAATTTGCTGAAGACACAAAGATTGGCAGCATTGTAAACAGTGTAGGTGGATGCATAAAATTATGATGAGATATTGATAGATTAAGTGAAAGGGCAAAACTGTGGTAAATGGATTACAATGTAAGCAAATGTGATGTCATCCATTTTGGTCCTAAAAAGCATAGAAGGTACTTACTAAATGGAGAAAAGTTGGAAACAGTGGAGGTCCAAAGAGATTTACCAGAATAATATCTGGGTTCCAAGGGTTAAATTACAAGGAGATAAACGAGGGTTGTATTTCCTGAAATTTAGACATTTAAGAAGAAAGTTGATTGAAGTTTTCAACATATTAAGGAGAATTGATGGGGTAGATAGAGAGAAACTATTTTATTTCCCTGTGTTGGGGAGTCTAGGTCTGGGTGAGTAGTCTAAAAATTTGGGGCCAGGGCTTTCAGGAGTAATGTTAGAAAACACCTCTGTATGTAAAGAGTCTCAGAAGTTTGGGACTGTCTTCCACAAATGGCAAATGATGCTGGATTAATTGTAAATTTTAAATCTCAGATTGATAGAGTTTTGCTAACCAAAGGCATTAACAGGTACGGGGTAAAGACAGGTGAAAGAGTTGGGTTGTAGTTCAGCCATCATCTCATTGAATGGTGGAACATGCTCAAGGGGCTAATTGGCATAGTCCTGTTCCTATGTTCCTTAATTCATGATTAAAGGTGAGCTGCCATTTTTGTGAGTTTAACTGTGGTGATGTGACAATGAAAATTGCCCAGCAACTTGTGACAATTCACATTTTATCGTGCATTTCTTTCATGCCACAAGTTGCTGGATGACTTACACTTGCATCATGGTGTGTGCATTAAACTCACCATTACCTTGGTAGCAAATTCAAACCTAATGCTTCCAATAATTAGACTTTTAGGCCTTCAAGTTTACAACCCCAGTTACACACCTCCAGTTCAATAAAATATATTGTGCCCAAGCTATCAGCAGAAGAGAGGTACAGGCTGTGCCTGGGATGATGTTCTGAGCCCCAGCCTGCACTAACAACAACTCATTATGAATTTTACCATCCCAGCTATAGCTTCCATGCAGAGTCTGAGCTGGAGTTCTCTCTCTCTCGCTCTCCCTCTATTTAGCATTGAATACTTGCCAACAAATTCCTGAACACTCGGCAGAGCATTTTGACATGAACAGCAATGCTGAGGTAGCTGAAATGAATTTGAATTGCTAACCTGACACTGTGTCAATCATGTTTTCACTCTGATAGCTAAAGATGCAGTTGAAGCAAAGTTATATTTTTTAGGCTCATTACACAGCATGTCCAACCAATGCAGAGCATCAAGTAACACAGCCAGCAGAATGTTGCGCACATGTTATGGAGGTAGTGAGTAATGTTATCAAGCTGAAGGCACCATCAATTAGGAATGAGCAATAAATGCTGGCCTTGCCAGTGATGTGCACATCCCATTACCTTTAATGTGTCAAATTTCCACATGATACCAAGCTTGGAGGGACAGTAGAGTTGAGGAGGAAGCCAGAAATTATTGAATGAGCTGGGCAAAATATATAACTAGTCAGAACAATGGCATGTGAAATTTAATGGAGACTACTGGGGAAATTCATTTGCGTATTTTTTTTTAACTCATTCACAGGATGTGGAAGCCACTTGCAGGGCCAGCATTTATTGCCCATCCCTAGTTGCTCTTGTTCGGAGGGTATTTAAGAGTAAACCATGTTGCTATAGGTCTGGAGTCACATGTAGTCCAGGCCAGATAAGGAAGGCAGTTTTGCTTCCCTAAAGGACATTAGTAAATCAGATGGGTTTTTACAACAATTGGCAATGGTTTCATGATCATCATTTGACTTTTACTGCCAGATTTTTATTGAATTCAAATTCCACCATCCGCCAAGGTGGGATTCAAACCCAGATCCCCCAGAGCATTAGCCTGGGTCTGGATTACTAGCCCAGTGACAATACCACTACCATTACGCCATCGCTTTCCCTATATGTCAATTCAAGCAGTGTTATGAAGATTTATGTCCACTCCCCAGGAGCAGGCAGTACTGCTAGCTGTCCATGCGGTGTTCTTCATTGAGATCATTGAAGAAGGCCATGTGGGTCATGCAAGTAGCAGTTTATGACACAGTCTGCTCCTGGGAAATCGATGTGGTCTATATAGCACTATACAAACAAATTTCTCCCCCACTACCTCCAATTCTTTTCCCCACATCTAACTAATATGAGATCCTAGCTCATCTGCCGGACCCCTCTCCATTTCCTGCATAAGTTCTTCCTTTTGCATATCCCCTACTGTTTGTAGCTCCAGCGTGACTCAGTTGACAACAATCTCATTCCAGGTACAGCAGCTCAGTCTGAACCTGACAGGTTATTAAGGATCAGTTTGAGGAGCCCTGTTTGACCCTGGCAGCGTACTGAGCACTGGATGCAGGAAACTTGTCTATCCTTGGGTATTTATCACATATTGCTTTTGAGATGTCGTTGTGTAGAAATTAACTCAGCATTTGCTGAAATAACAGCAGCTAAACTTTGGTAGGAGTATAACTTGTTATTAAGCATTGTACGATGTCCTGAGGAAACTTTAAGGCACAAATTTTTTTCGTTGATGGGATGTGCACATCACTGGCAAGGCCAGCATTTATTGCTCATTCCTACTTGCCCTTGAAAAGGTGGTGGTGAGCCATCTTCTTGAAGACAACTGAATGGGCTTGCTAGACCATTTTGGAGGGCGGTTAAAAGACAACCACATTGCTTTGAGTCTGGTACCAAATTTTTGTCAGAGTTCGGAGGCGTGTTTCGGTGCACAAATGGCCACACTTATTTTTGGAGGAAATCTGATTTCCTCAGCATTCCTGACTCCATGCCAATTTGCTTTGGCATTTTTGCAGGTTGGGAATGCCTGGTGTGCAAAATGCACACCTGACCTGCTGAGGTTGGGTTCCCCATTTTAAGTGGGGGAACAAAAATCATCCAGTGGTGCTGGAAACCCTTTAAAAAAACACCAGGTTTGAGAGTTCATGAAGAAAATGGAAAGCCTGCTGGTGAGTCTGGATCATTCTGAAAAGTAAGTGTAAAATGTTTTTACACCTTCAAATATTACCATTTGGTGCTGCTTTGAATGCAGATGTATTTTTATTGCGATTATTCATCATAGGGATCAGTTCTTTAGAGATAGATTGACCCCTACATTGATCAGTCTTAGTATTTGTTTATATGCATTACAGTGCCTTTCCAATGGAAAAAACACCATAATGCAGTGAAAAAGTAGATCAAAATGTCCTGACAGCTTGTGCTGTCAACTTTTCTACTGTGATTTAAATGGCTCTGGCTGATTTTTAAAAAAAGCCTTGTTTTGATACTTGATAAAAAATCTAGTCATCTGCTTCCCTACATTGATTGACAGGCACTGCTTTGAAATTGAAATGAACTTCCTTTCCCAGAGATAGTATATTGTTTGGACAGCTGTGGCCATTATCAATGAGTTTCAGTTGCTAATGGGCTTCAGCATAACGGATGTTCAATTCATCTGAGAATGAAGGACAATTTCAAAAAGTTGTAATAATAGATTGTACCTTTGATGTAGTTTCTGGATTGTTGACACAAGTTTTTTATACCTGGCAGAATGTATTTTTTTCTCTTAACATCAGTGATCTGGAGGGTTTTATTAGATGATGAGAGATTATTTTTGTCTCAAGGAATATAAAATATTTTCCATCAATATTGCATGGAGTCTGAGGTGTACAAGGTGCCTACCGGGTGAGAGGCTATGGAGGATACATGGGAGACATAAGGTTGGCATGGGTGAATCTGTTGGGGCATGAAGGTTACATAAGGGCATAAAGGTTGCAAGGGTGATCTGGGGGTGTTGTGGGGTGGGGGGAGAGGGTGAGCTTCAGGGGGCCTTTAAACAGCAATGGGAGCTGAAATACTGTATCAAGGCAGGCTTCCTAACTGGCCACACTCCTCCTCACTGATTCATGGCTTGCAAACTGCACTGCAAACCCAACTTCGGTGTGAAAAGACAAAAATGGTGTTTGAAGTCACACATGGGTTGGGCATGCAGTTTGCCAGCCACGAAGATGCACATGTTGGGCTTTGCTAAATCCAGAGGAAGATTCAGCCCCTGAAGTAACGTATAAGTTAGATTGGGTAAGCTAGATCGGTTAAGCATTTTTGAATTACTTCCCCAAAAGGACATTAGTGAACCAGTTGAGTTTTCATGACAGCCCAGTGTGGTCATGGTCACTATTACTGAGACTAGCTCTTTATCCTAATGTTATTTAATTAATTGAATTTTAATTCACTAGCTACCATTGTGTGATTTAAACCCTTGTTGCTAGGTCATTAGTCCAAGCCTCTGATTACTGGATCTTTAGGTCCCTCAATGAATGCAAGCTTCCCTGTACTTGAATGACCCTTTAATATATATTGTCCATACAATATGCCATCTCCACAACAGCATCCCCCATCCTGTATAGCAGCATCTACCCTGTTCAGGCAATGCAGCTTCCAGCAAACCAAATATTGTCATTCTAGCTAATTATAATGCAATTGTACATTTAACCACTGCAAATATTACAGTACTAAATATTCCACAGAAGCAGCCCTTGCTGCATGGTTATATAATATTGAAAAAAATTTCATGCCTAAAAGAATTTTTTTTGCTGAATGTGTGAAAAGATCCTGAATATGCCAGATTACGATTGGCTGCAATACTACGAGATGCATATTAATTACTATGTAATGTTGCATGATATTTCACACAGCTGAAGCCACTTTGATGTCTATGAATTTGGTAATAACATTGGCCAGAGGACAATTAAATGACCCTCAATACTTTACCAAGAAATAGTGTTATGGCTGAGGTGGGAGGAGTGCACTGTCTGCCTCTAGTTTCACTACTCTAGGAGCAGGATCTTCCTGCCATTGGAGGCGAAGTCGAAGTGCGGGCGGGCACAGGCATGCCTCTATTTGGCACCCTGATTGGGGGTGCGGCGCCATTTTATGTGGGCGGGCTATTTAAGGCTGCATGGAGGCACTATGCGCTCCCTGTGCGGGGGGGGGGGGGGGGTGGTGGGGGGGAATCCCTCAACCCAAGCGCGCGCTCTTTGGTGCATGTGCACGAAAGAGCGCACTCATCTCCCTGAGGCTAAGTGCTGCCTCAGGGAGATCAGCTCTACTGTCAAACATATTAAAAATAGAAAAAAAAATTCCCTGACATGCCCCCTCATGAGTTGGGACATGTCCATAATCTTTAAAAAAACTTTAATTAAATTTTTTAAAACCTACATGAAACCTCATCCTGCCCGTGGATGAAGTTTCATGCTTTTTCTAATTCCCTTAAGGTTGGATGGGCAGGTCCATTAATTAGTTTAATGACTCTGTCAATGACCTCAGTTGGCCATTGACAGGTCGGCGGCCACACAGCCTACTTGAAAATTTAAATGGGGCATGGTGACGTCGGGAGTTCCGCCTGACGTCATTGCGTGTCACTTTACGCGTTGGCGAGCGGTGGGTGGGGCCCACTCGCCGAAGGGTAATCCTGCCCCAGGGGTCACAACATATACTTAATGATTTTTCTAGATAGCTATATGGCCAAATATGTGCTTTCCCTATGAATCTCAGAATGTCCACTTAATGACCTCCCTTCCTAACAGCACTGTGGGTGCATCTACACCACATGGACTGCAGCAGTTCAAGAGGGTAGCTCACCACCAACTTCTCCAAGGCAATTAGGGATGGACAATAAATGTTGGCCCAGCCAGCGAAGCCCACACCCCATGAATGAATAAAAAAAATGCCCAGGTTTCTTCAATAAACAACAAAATTATTAGTTTATTATAAAACCAGACTTGTCAGGTATAAAGGGGAAGCTTATTAACTTACAGGATGAAATATGACAGTATAATAATTACTCTTTCTAAATACCCCAACACATACACACACACACAAAAATCAAAAAAAAAGAGGGACTCTGCTAAAAGATTAAAAATCAATGGTTCAAGGGAAAAGGATAGATGATGGAATCCTTGAAATTGTGGCCTGGTTGGGTTAGTCTCGCAGTACTGGTCTATGAAACAATCAATGATTTTCATACTACTTTTCAGGTGAACTTCATGGAAGACTTGCTGTTAGCTGATTTCAGAACGGAGAGCGACTTTGGAGCAACTTCCATTCACTGTTTGCTTTTGACTGGGTCTGGAGCTTCAGGAGCTGTTGTTGTCTTTACCCAAGCAATTGATCCTCCTTGCTTCCTTGCCAAAGCAAAACCCGCCCACTAGGTTTTATACATAGTTTACCAGGCATGGTTTTTTTAAAAGCCATAAACCACCATGTGACCCTTATGTAAACAGTCCACCAGGGTGAAGAGGTTTCCAGCTTCTTTAAAACTGCTCAATTACCTTTTCTTGTAAAATGCTGTCTTTTCCAAGAATGGCAGCAACCAGACCCTTGCATTAACCCTTTAATGGACAGTGTCTTTTCAAAATCTCAAATTTTTCCAGATTGTTCTTAGTCCTTGAAGATGAACCGTTTTCTGTGATTAAAGCATTTATGACAATGGGAATTCTAATTCTATGAAGATGGTTGACTTACATAACTCCTGACTGAAAGAAATTAATAAATTACAGTCAGGAAACAAGGGGAAATTTTTTAAAAATTTGTATTTCATAGAGACTCTGACTGCTCAACATACTTTGCTTTACTGATATTTTGTTCATTTTCCTTAGAACAAAGACTCTACAATAGTTCTAATCACTGAGAAGCTGAAAGATCTGTTATTTTAAGTTCCTTGTTAAGTCCCAGGGAGGTCTTGTGGCGCAGTGTGTGGTGTTCCTACCTCTGAATCAGAAGCTCCAGTTCAAGTCACACCCCAGGGCTTGCTGGTTGTGGAAAGTACGTTTGTGGTGCGGTCAAACAAGTTGACTGAGAACCTATAAATCCTTCCAATACAGTTATGGCAGGCAGTAAGAGTGGTCAGCCAGAACCTGCAGAAGCCAACAGCAAACCACTGCAGTACTTTGCCAAGCATAACCATGGACCAACACAGGGAAGTCTGTGGTTACCAATGCTCTATTAAGGCATGGTACCTGAAGCGAGAGAGATAAGTTCTGGAGCTTCTTGACCTTTAAGTGTAAATATTCCGTATTTTTTTAATATTCTTCTTCACATTTTAATTTGTTCAGATGCCAGCACAGTAGCATATTTTAATACAATGCACAGTTCTTACTGACACCATGCTGGAAACTAGTTAAAAATGTCTTAGTATGAATGAACAGGAACTGGAACTGGAACTCCCTCCCTAACAGCACAGTGGGTGTACCTTCACCACAAGGACTGCAGTGATTCAAGAAGGCAACTCACCACCAACTTCTCAAGGGCAAATGGGGTCTGCCAGCATTGCCAGAAATGCCCACATTCCAAGAAAAAATATAAGAAAAACCAGGCCGTTAAGATTTGTGGCATTGTAGTGCAAGCATGAAAATTAAGTCTAGCAAATCAGTATGGGATTGATGAAATACAATCTAAGTTGATTTACACTCTCTTTTATTATTGTTTCCTTTTATTATACTTTTTTCATAAGAAAGCAATTTGACGCAGGGTACATTTGCATTTTTATTAAAAAAGATAATTCAGAATGTTCTATTATTAATTTATGCACATTGAACATAGATTTAGTTTGCAACCAAAAACCTTTGTGACCTTTTACATTTTCATAGTTATTAGCACCTGAGAATCCTGCAATTATATCTGTGCATGATTGTTAATATAGCAGGTAATAAGTTATCAAATACCCATCTGTGTCTATGATCTCCTTTGACAAAATGTTATGAGTATTTCTACATTCCACCTTGGCGATATATGGCAAAATTTGAACTAAGCAACTTAAAATTCTCTGATAGGTACAATCCCACAAGAGGGAACAGAACTTTTCACTACAGTTAACAGTCCACCAGCTATCTATGATTCTATTGTCACTTATTTGATACCACTGACAGGATTTCACAATCTAGACCTTAATCAGCTATTCTTTTGATTGTTTACTTCAATCCCCACCATAATACACTTCAAGAAAGCAAACAAAAAACACAATAGTGGCACTGCACATTTTGTAACTTGGCCTCACTCAGGAGGTTTGTTCTGCTAACTAGAAGTAATGCTTACTTAGATCTCTCATTAATCATGTCCTTGATTACTTGAAAACACTCAACAAAGCATCAGCTGGAACAAATCATCACCAATCGGTTTGCATCCTACTTTCAAAAATGGATTTACTCCAAGGCTCCACTGGAATGTAGTTGTGCAGCCCATGAAGACACAAATCTTGCACACTCCTGCTATAGGATACACTTTTGGCCCTACAATTTTTTTTGTCTCCATTCTTAACCTGCTGCCATGAAACTATTATTCTTCTCATTTTGATGACATCACTCTCCACTCTGTAGTTAACTTCCCAAATGAACAATATACATTGTAATGGACAGAATTGAATATTTTGTGGAATAATGGTGTTAATTGTCCTCAATAATAAGAAGACCCAGTGAATAACTCTGTCGAGGAATATTAACTGAAATATTACCATGCACCTCTACCCTGAAAAGATACTAAATGTTCTGTATCATGAGTGTAAATTGTGTGGGCGGTGAGTAGGACATGTGCTCGACCATTTAAAGGCATTGCTGTGAAGTAAGTGACACTTTTGTGGTTTGACTTAAATTAAATCATTGAGTTACTAAGGTGAATCATGCTTCTTGCAGACAGCATGTCAATTCGGATTGCAGGAAATCCAAGGGGAAACTGATACCTAAAAGCATTCTGAAACACGTTAAAAGGGGTGGTGCTTTTGATGTAGTGGATTGTGGGAACCAGATTGTGTAGCAAGAAAGGAGACTTTGACTAGAACCTGCAGGTTCTCTTATATAGTGATGGACATGCTGATTGACAAAATGAACAACAGGAAGGAGGTCATTGTTCCCTTTTTCTAGACAATGGGTATCAACATAAATTAGTCAACAAGCATGCAAAGCAGTGGCAGAATATAATGCACCATGTTTTGATCTCAGGACCTGGTTGCAGCACAGCCAAAAATAATGATCTGACCAATGCTGCCCAAGATAAAACTGCCCTACACATTTCTCATTCCTTCATAGCCTCTCATGGCCCTACTTTAGCTGCATTACTATCAATCTTTCCTCTTCATGCTTCCTATAGAGCTCTACTCATGTCATTGGGAAATATATCATTCCCTTCCCTCTAGCTTGCACTCAGGCCCCCAATCCTATCCATACAATTCCCTACCCCTCTAAGCCTCACATGCTGCTGTTTCATGTCATCATGTACATTCATACATATTGAAAACCTTTAAACAAAGCATATATTAACTCAAATACACAAGCAAAATACTGCAGACACTGGAAATCTGAAATAAAAACAGAAAATGCTGGAAATACTCAGCAGGTCAGGCAGTATCTGTGGAGAGAGAAATAAAAAGTTAACATTTCAGCTCGCTGACCTTTTGAGATGTAACAGGTTTTAAGTAAGTGCAGGGACAGGGACAGCAGAAGAGATAGTGCTAAGTACAGAAGGTGTAGGGTGGAAGACAGGAGTGATTAAGTGATGATGGTGCAAGGTGAGATGCAAGGCATTAGCACCTCCTTTTGAAGTGCAAATTGGGCAATAGCAACAGGAAAATTGCCTCCTGTATAGTTGAAAACTATTTACATAATGGATTCAAAGATGATGCCTTCACAGGGCATTTTGAACAACATTTATTTATTTAGCAAATACAAGTCCCTGAAGCCAAATGATAACCTCCTCATTTGCTGACTTTAAGGTGATTAGTCCACCATTTTATGAACAGCATTAGAAAACTTGTTCAATAAAACACCTTTTGGGAATAAATTATTATGATTATCCAGTTCAATGCAGAAAATATTCACAATGGTACAGCATGATTGTGTAGTATGATGTGAAATGCAAGATGTGCATTTTTTCCCACAAATTCATTAATATTGAGTTCCTCAGCTCATAGAAACAAAAACTGACATTCCTCTAGCACCTTACGTAATCTTAGGAATTCTCAAAGTGCTGAAAATGTATTCATTGTTGAAATGTAGGAAAATGTGACTGTCAGTTTAAACACAGCAGTGTCCCACAATCGGAAATGAAATAAATGACCCCATATTATGTTTTATTGATGTTAGTTGTAGGTAAACATTGACTAGGAGAGCTTCCCTGATATTGAATCCTGACCTGGGGTCTTTTACATGGGCAGCATTTTCCCGTCGGCGAGCATGGGGCAGGGCCTGTTTGCCGATGCGTAAAATGACACGCGGTGACATTGGGGGTGGGGTGTCCCAACGTCACTGCGTGTCATTTAGATTCTCAGTTCGGCGGGCGTCCCGAGTCGGCTGCACACCTGCCGAACTGTCAAAGGCCTATTAAGGCCATTTAAAATCTAATTAACTCAATTCCATGAGCTGCCTGTCCAACCTTAAGGTTAGCGGGCAGGTGAAGAGCCCAGGCAGCCTTCTCAATTTTCATGAAACCTCATCCACAGGTGGATGAAGTTTCATGAACTGTTTTAAAATCTAATAAAAATGTATACATTTATTGTTTGACATGACCCAGCTCATGTGATAGTGTCACACGAGGGGACATGCTTTAAAGTTTAAAAATCCTTTATTTAAAAGTTTAACACCGAAACAAATCTCCCTGAGGCACCTCTCTGCCTCAGGGAGATCCCTGTGCTCTTTTGTGCGCATGCACGCAAGAGTACAGGGAACCACTCAGGGAATCCCACCCCCCCCACCCCCCGCCTGCACAGGGAGCGCTCAGCGCTTCTGGGCGCCCGTCACGATGGGTGGGTCTTAATTGGCCTGTCTATGTAAAATGGCAGCGTGGACCCAATCCCCCCGATAGGGGGAAATTTGGGGCCCATGAGTGGGCAGGCAGAAACTCAGTTTAACCTCTCATTCTAAAGCCAGGAGGCCCAATTTTAACTCTGTGCAAATGAATGGGTTTTGAGTAAGTTAAAATTGGGCCCAGCATCTCCAACAGTGCAGCACTCCGCAGGTATTGCAATGAAATGTGAAGCATTAGCTTTAATTAAGGATTCAAGCTCAAGTTTGAAAATGAAGCATGACCCTGTGACCTTCTGACTCAGGGATAAGTGGACTGACTACCACTAAGCTAAGGCTGAAACCTTGAAAACTAATATTCTGTTAGACAGAAAGGGAGAACTTCTCATAAAAGAGTGATGGACTTTCAGAGGATAAGGTCACGCTGCACTGTATTTGCCCTCCTTCCAGCATATGGGTCTGAGTGACATTTAAATGGCCTGGGAACCTATCTAGCAAAGGCATTCTGGTGATACACAGAGAAGAAGCCAATTGAAGCATTTTATATGTCAAACAGTTCCATCAATCTATTCCTGTCACACAAAGATAGCAGAAGCACTTTCATCGAATCATGAGCCTGGATTTTTGCTTCCAAGGTGGATGTGTTGAACTGTGAATATTCCTGTCTCACTGCACCTGCCTCGGGAAAATGTGCCCTGAACGGCAGGCTCTTTGTTCGGGGGTTTGGGAGGCGGAGGCAGGATGGAGTTGAACCCACTACCCTCAGGCTGTTTAAAAAGTCCACCTTGAATCGCTGGGACTATGCCTCAGTTGTTTTTTTAAACATTAGTCCCTCTAGCCCTCACCCCCACTACCCACTCTCCGCCCATACATTCCAACTCATGCCAACTACCCAGCCCCCATGACCTCTTGTCGCCCCTATGCCAACTTGGTACCAATTCATGACCCCATCAAACCCATGGCTCCTAATAGCCCCTATGCCAGCTTAGTGCCAATTCACTATACCTACACCACACCACTTCAGCGGTTCAAGGAGGCAGCTCATCACCACCTTCTCAAGGACAATTAGGGATGGGCAATAAATGATGGCCTAGCCAGCGATGCCCACATCCCATGAATGATTTGAAAATATTGCCATCCACCCACCGCCCTTTGACCTTACATCCTCCATACCAACACACCCAAAGGGCACCATGGGCAGACCGCAGGAGCCATGCTGAGATGAAATAAAATAGTGCTAGATATTTAATATAGCCTTCATTATATAAAAAAACAGTCTCATTCATGAAAGCACATTCAATACATTTAGACAATACACTTAAACTCTTATAAAAACAAGCATTTGTAGTCACAATGCCACAAAGATAGCTAATCCTTTAATAGCCTCTTTGAGCTGTCATTCAAACTATGAATTTATAGTCCCTCACTGTGATTATGATTGTGGAAAGCAGTCAAGCATTAATAATGCTATAATGATGGCACTTAGGATTATGTCAACAAACAGCTATTCAAGAGCTAGGACAATTTTCTCAACTCTCACAGACACAGGCAGGCAGGTTTTTTCAATTTTTAAAGAGCAGGGGATTTAAGTCACTTGACAGTTTGACAATTCTACAGACCTTATCCTTCCTGCATGAGCATTACGACTCCTCTAAAGATTTGTAACTCCCATGCTGCAGAATAAAGCCCTTGCTGCAGCAAAAATGGCATCTGTTTAAACTCAGCATTGAGTTCAAAAGGCCCTGCTGAGTTTGCGTTTCCCACATGTGGGAGTCATGTTCTATCCCCAAACACCCTCCCCCAGTGAAAATGGTTTCTACCTGGTAAGGGGATTTGATATCTGGATCTGGGGCCCATCCACCGTTTTGGATACACTGCAAAGCCTCCATGACGCTGTGAAAATTCAGGTCATAGAAAGGTCACAGCACAGAAGGAGGCCATGCAACCCATAATGCCTGTTCTGGACTTCTGAAGGAGCAGCTCACCTCATGCCATCCCCCAACCTTTTCCCCGTAGTCTGAATTTTTTTCCATTTTGAATAATGATACACTCCCTTTTCAAAGCCTCAATTGACGCTGCCTCCACCGCACTGTTGGGCATTGCATTCCAGAGCCTAACCACTTGCTGCATGAAAATATTTTTCCTCATGTCACCATTTCTTCTGCCAGGGCAGAATTTTACGTTCCAGGGGCAGGTGTGCACCTGACCCGAAAGGGCGTAAAATTGAGCCAGATGACATCGGGCGGGTGTCCCAATTTCATCGCGCACTGTCGCGATAATCCGCTCGACGGGTGCGCATAACAATCGGAAGAACACCCGCCGACAATTAAGAGGACAATTAAGCCCATTAACGGCGCAGTTGTCAGCAATTTTTCATGGTCCGTCCAAACATATGGTTGGCGGACGGGCCAATTGGCCAGGTGGCCTTTAAATTTTTGATGAAACCCCACCCAAGGGCGGAACGAAATCTCGGTTAGGAAATAAAATAAAAGCAAATATCTGGGGACAGCATTTTTATGAGATATACTTTCAATTGCTAGATTGTGCTGCATGGACATTTTTTGCAGCATTTTTGTGCTCTCTTTTATTATTTGGAGGTCCGCAGCTCCCTGAGGCAGCTGTTTGGGAGTGCTCATCTGTGCCCATGGTGATGTCATTGCCCGCCCTCTTCTCACCCCCACCCTGGCAGTGCTGAACTATTTAGCATGCATTTCAAGCTGGCTGTTAATTGTCCAGCCAGTGTGAAATCGCAGTCGGTGGCAGGTCACGGTCAGGGGCCCATTTCCTGACTGTGCCGGGGCTGCCGATTGCGCAAGCCCCACGAGGGGGAAAAATCCGGCCCCAATTACCTTAATTCTGTGTCCTCCAGTTCTTGATCCTTCCATCAATGGGAACAATTTCTCCCTATCCACTCAGTCCAAGCTGCTCATGATTTTGAATATTTTTATCACATCTCCTCTTGAACCTCCTCTTCTCCAGAGAGAACAGTCCCAACTTCTCCAATCTTCCTATGTAACTGAAGTTCCTCATGCAGGTAATAGCAATTTTTAAATTTTCTTCTGTTATTTTTTTCTTTCCCAAGATTGTATTCACTTGAATTTGACCTTTCTCACTGGCAGGATATCACAATAGTACATTTCTATGTGCTACTGATAGCTTTGAATTTTTTAATTCCATGAGGCTAACTTTAGAACTACTCAATGATAGCTGAAGTGTATCAAGTATATACAAAACATATCTTTTATTTCTGTTGGATTGTGGATTAAAATTAATGGCAGCAGTCTGTAGTTTGGAAGATACGTCTACTGGAACAGTGTGAGGGATATATACAAATGTTGCTGTCCTGGAACAGAGTGTGCCATGAAAGACAGGATGGTGCCGAAGAGGGGTCCGGTCTAATGGAGAACTGCCTGGCAACAATGTTTTAATTGGCTCCTGACCAGGTGATCAGGGTTTGCATGAGAACAGTGATTTGTGTGTGTGTGTATAGAGATTTAGAAAGGGGTAGAGTTTAGGTTATAGAGTTAGAAATTAGCAGTTCATGTCCAGGATTTTACATTCATCAGGTGGGCTCAGCAGGAGTGGGTGGGGGTGATTGGGAACCTGACATCCGCAAGTGATTGGCTCCGCACCACCATTTTACGTGGGCAGGCCAATTAAGGCCCACCCAGTGCACTACGCAACAGCAGCATCAGCAAGAAGGGGCATGCGGGGTGGGAGCTCAATGTCACCTGGTCCAATGGTGACCCGGCAGCTGATTCAAAAGCAACTGTGGCAGACATGCGAAGACTGCCAGTGACTCAGAGGAACCTCTATGGAGCATCTCAGTTCTGAACACAGCAGGTGGGAGTGCAGGTCGGTGGTGCAGTTGGCCCCACATTTTTCTGACAAGTATCTTGCTGCCCTCCTGGAGGAAGTGGAAGCACACAGGGATGTACTTATCCCCAGGGATGGGAGGAGCCAGCCCCCCCAGCCACACCAAACATGCCTGGGAGGAGGTGGCATCCAGGGTCAGCAGCCATGATGTGGTGTGGTTCACATGGGTGCAGTGTCATAAGTGCTTCAATGCTCAACTGTGATCTGGAAGGGCGAGAACTGTGTTGGCATGGGCCACTTAGCACAGTAGTTAGGAGTAGCCTCCCCCACCTGACTCCACACCTCAGACTTCTTAAAGTGTGAGTGGCAAATGTCAATGAGGCAGCATCTGGGCATGGGGCTGGGCCCTGGCTGCTTGGAATGAGTGTCTTGCGGCTCTAGGGCCACGAATCGGCTGAGCCCAGAGAGGTATTCCTCACCTGGGGTTGGCTAGGCTGCAATGGCAATGTAGGTATGGGGTGGACTAATCAATTCTCCTCTGTATTTTCAGGAGAAGACAACCCATAACAAAACAGAAAGGCGGACTGGCAGAGGGCCACAGCACCTTCAAATCTTGAGTAGATATGAGCAGGAGGCCCTGGAGCTGGAGAGGTACCATGCACCTAGTTTAACTGGCTGCGGTGAGGTTGGGGTGCCACAGGGAGGTAAGAATGCAGTGCACTGTGGTCACAATGTGTGTAAAAGCAACCATTCCACTGTAGTCTCTATATTGATGTGAGCCTCGAACATGGAATCCCCATTGATAACAGAAAGACGAGGGCACCCTGATCCAGGTGCCAGCCATACACATTAACAGTACTATGACTTCAACTAATGACATGTCCTTCTTCTTCCTTTCAGGCTCACCAGAAGCCCGTTGGGGTGAGGAGCCTGAAGACCCACCACTGACCCCAGAGGACAACGACCATAGAAACGCACCTGCATCACACCCTCTCAGCCAGGCAGGCACCAGTGCAGATACCAGCACCTCGGTGGGCATTAGATCATCGGATAGAATCTCAGTGCACATCGGTGAGGGCACTTCACACTCGCTTGAGGTGCGGGAGGAGGCAGAGAGTGCCCAGGGTGCCGGCAGTCGGAGGACTGCTGGGGGATCAGGAACATCCTCAGTCGGTGGCTGATGATTTGCCTCTGGAGTCGTCCCTGAGGCAGCAGATGCTGGAAGTCCAGCAGAGTGTGTTGGGGGATCTGGCGGAGATACATGACACATGTGTGCCATGGTCTCTGTTGTGGTGGAATCCATGTGGAGCATGAGCAATGCAATGACCCTCATGGCCAAGCGCACAGTCTCCTCCATGGAGAGAGTGGCGACTTTCATGGAGAGGCTCCTCCAGGAACTCAAGCAGGGGATCTTGGTGGTGTGCTCGGACCTGCAAGCCCTCACATCGGCAATGACCTCAGGTGGTGACTGTCAGTGTGAGAGATGGACTGGGCACCCAGCTTAGTGCCCGTCAATCAATGTGGGGCAGGGAGGTCCAAAGTGACCTGACGTTGGTGCACGAGCTGCTTGCTGTCCCTGCGGGCTCCTCTCGGGGCACTCCGGATGATGGCAGTAGCTCCTCTGCCCCTCTGCCAGTGACTGTGGCATTTGAAGAGGCTGCAGCATCTGGGGAGATGCCAGCCGTGCCACTGGCCACCCTCTCCCAGGTGGGGCCAGCACAGGCACCACGGGCCAGCGGACGTCCGCCAAGGTCATCAAGATCAACAGGACAGCAGAGTCAGGAGGCTGTCTCCAATGCCAGTGCCAGCAAGGAGGGAGCACCTAGACGTAGCACCTGCAAATGGAAACTTAAAGCACCTTAAGCACAACATGGGTTTATCACCGGTGATATTTTTTTTACCCCACTTTAATGTTTACTATTATTAGGTGTAATGGAGAACACTTTTTCATTTAATTTGTTTTATGTATGCCAGGCACCACACCATTAAATGTGCTTGTGTTCAACAAGCCTCTGGGTATTTCATTAGTTTTGCAGGTGCAGGGTAACCCATGATGTTATGAGTCACTTATTTGTCATTGAACTTCATTGAAATGGTACATAGTGCATGTTGTTCACCAAGCAATTGTTCCTGTCAGGGATCGAGTATGGAGCCTGCAGCCCTGGCATGTATTGGTGGTTCTTCTTTGGTAGGCTAGCTGAAGGAGCATTGGATCAAAGCCTCCCGGGTGTCCCTGCCTCCCTGGAGGTTGCCTAGGTCAGCATCTATCCCTTCAGTGTTCTCCTGACTGTGCTTGTCCTCGGACCCGCCACTGGATTCATCGTCTGCTGCCAGAGCAGCTGCGTCGGCATCTTCTTCCTCTACTGCATCCCCCCTTTCCAGTACCAGATTGTGGAGAGAGCAGCATGCAACCATTATCAGCGACACACAATCTGGGGAGTATTGCAGTGCGCCCCCCTGAACGGTCCAGGCATCGGAAGCGTATCTTGAGAAGATCGATGGCTCTCTCTACCACCGCCCTTGTGGAGGTGTGGCTCCTATTGTACTGCTGCTCATCCTCTGTTCTTAGATGACAGAGAAGCGTCATGAGCAACCTTTTGAGGGGATAGCCCTTGTCACCCAGCAGCCATCCATCCAGCCGGGCTGGGGCACTGAAGAGACCCAGCACCTTGGAGTGTCAGAAGATGTAAACGTCATGGGAGCTGCCTGATTACCTTGCACAGACTTGCAGGGCACACACTATCTGCACATTCATGGAGTGGAAGCCCTTCCTGTTGACAAAGGCACCCAGCTCACCATTGGCGCCTGAATGACTACATATGTGCAGTCTATAGCACCCTGGACGCAGGGGAAGCCAGCAATTGCGGCAAAGTCTCTGGCTCGCTGTGTCTAGCTGGCCTGGTCCCAGCGGTAGTGAATGAAAGTCAATGCACACCCCTGAACAGAGCGTCTGTCACCAGCTTGATGCAACTGTGAACAGCTGATTGGGAGACTGCTTAAAGATCACCCACTGACCCCTGGAAAGAGCCAGGGGCATAGAAGTTGAGGGCCATTGTGACCTTCAGCGCCACTGTCATGGGTTGTCCACCCATACAGTTGGATCAGATCTCAGGGCCGATCTTTTGACAGATGGTGGTCATTGTCTCCCTTGAGAGGCGGACCCTCCTTTGGCATTGCGCCTCAGACATAGTGAGGTAGCTACATCGCTGCCTGTAAACCCTGGCAACAGTATAGTGGCATCTTCTGCGGCCCCTTCTGCCTTGGACTTCCAGTTGGCCCTGCGCCCCTTGTGCCTATGTCTGTCTTCCCTTAGGTTGCTCCCCTGGAGGCTGAAAAGGGACAACTGGCTTCCTCCACCTTCTGGCCTTCTCTTCCTCCTCAGATGAGGTGCCTCCAAGGGAGACCACAATCCCCCTTCCCAGGGTGAGGGAAGGCTGTCTGATACCTGGAAGGCCCCAAGTGGTATGACTCCTCCGGAGTCCTGAGCTGAAGCCTATTTCTGCCAATGCAGCTCTGAAGTGGAATGAAGTTGTCCTGTTCACATAAGCAAGCCCCGGCAACTTATAAGCTAAAGTTCTAACAACTCACGTTAGCAAGACCACTCACCCCTCTTATCCTGCCAGTGGATAAAGTTTTTGAAAACGTGGCCTACCCATTTGCCCGTTGCGCCCTTGCGACACCCTGAAAATGGCATGGGCTGCATTAAATCACACACAATTGGTGCCTCAAGGGCCTTAACTGGCCCGTTAATTAATGACGGGCGCAGCTCCGTCCTCACGGCGCGCCTGCCTATTGAAATATCGTGACGGTGCTCGGTGATGTCAGGACGCACACCCGACAACATCGCGCACCATTTTATGTTCTGGCGTGTCAGGCGCACGCTGGCACGCCGAATGTAAAATTCTGCCCCATATTTCTTAACTTTGCCACTGGTTAAAGACAATTTGTTCAATAAACGGTTGTTTACTTATTAAGTTTATGAACCTGGGGCTCATATTCTATTAACCTGAATTAAACAATTAGGTGTGTTGGTCAAGCTTTTTCACATTTCTCATGGCTCAGGGAACAGTGGGGCTTGATACCACAGCGCACTATCCCCAGTGAATCATGACAATGTTTGGGGGCTTGGGTCTGGGATAATTCGGAACAAAAGGCAAGACAATTTGGGTGTAAGTAATAAAAGCCAAAAGGAAAAAATAGCTTTATACTGTCAAAAATAAGATGACACTGGAAACTGCTGAACCTTTCCTGCAAGTGGGAGAGTTGTCCCTGACGATCTTGCAAGTGATCCCAAAAGCCAGGTTAATCAAATTGGCAAAATTATGAGTAGGATTGCCTGCCAAAGCTGGAAAAGCAGAGATAATCGAAAAGATGGCACAGCATTTGAAATTGGAAGGAATACCTGAGAGACCGAGTTCTCCAAGGGTTGTTTCATTGAAATGGGCTCAAATTCAGTTGCAAATGAAAAAAAACTGGAACTAGAGGCAGCAGAAAAAGAAAGGGCAGAGAAAGAAAAAGAAAAGGAAAGAGAGAGAGCATTTCAAAGGGAGTTAGAAATAGGGAGGTTAAACAGGCAGGAAAGAGAAAGAGAGAGAGAGAGAACTCCAGCTTAGAATGCTGGCAGTTAAAAAAACGACACCAGTAGGTGAGGCAGGACTTATTTCCAGGTCAGAATGCAGTGGGGAGATAATTAAATTTGTAGAAGCTTTTCCAAGGCTTGAGGAAAGGGATGTTGAAGCATTCTTTATTTCATTTGAGAGAATAGCTAAACAGATGAACTGGCCAAAAGAAAACTGGACATTGCTCATGCAATGCAAATTGACAGGTAGAGCACAGGAAATTTATGCTTTACTGTCAGAGAAGGTTTCTAGGGATCATGATGTGGTGAAAAAGGCCATTTTGAATGCATGTTAGTTGGTCCCTGAAGCATATAGACAAAAGTGTCGAAATTTAAGGAAACAGCCTGGGCAAACTTACACTGAATTTGAAAGGGTTAAGCAAAGTAGTTTTGACAAATGGATATGAGCATTAAGTTGAAACTACCTATGAAGTTCTCAGAAAGACTATTCCCTTGGAAGAACTTAAAAACTCTCTACCTCCTGTAATAGGAGCCTATGTTGAAGAACAAAGGTTGCAACTGCTAGACAGGCAACAGTATAGCTGACAATTATGAGCTGATCTATAAAACTAAACCTTTTTTCCATCACCCCCATAATATTGAAAAGGATAGAAAGTGGGAGAGTGAAATGAAGGCAAGTAGCCAGGGTAAAGAATAGATAGCTGGGAATACCCTGAGAGCTCCTCCCCAGATCAGGAAGGAAGGTACTGAGGGTGGAGGTAAAACTCAAAGGCTTAAGTGTTTCCATTGTAATAAAGTGGGACTCATTCGTTCAGAATGCTGGAAGTTGCGAGGGAAGTCCATGGGATTTATTGGGGTTCATAAGAGTGAGTCTGAAAAGGGAACTCAAAAAGAAAATGCCACGCATCAAATTGTAGCTTTAACTACAAATAAGGGTATGGAGGTAAACACTGCTGTGAATTCAGGTGAAGTGAATAAAAGATATAAAGGGTTTTTGTCTAAAGGAAAGATAACCCCTTTTTCATCAAATGATGCAGCTAAACCCATAACTATATTAAGGGACTACTCAAACTCTTTTGCTGGAGAAGGACCTAGCTTTCCCTCCAGAGAGCTCAATGAAAGCTAAAGTATTGGTAAACGGGATAAGTATATCCTGGTTCCATTGTACAAAGTGCAATTGAAGTGTAATTTGCTGTCTGGATAGGCGGTTGTAGGAGTGGTTAAGAAATTACCCATGGATAGAGTTGATTTACTCCTGGGGAATGATTTGGCAGGAGTGAAGGTTATAGCTTCTCCCATAATTATGGAAAGTCCGAGAGAAGCTAAAGAGACAGAACAGTTACAAGAGCAAGTTCCTGGTATTTTTCGATTATGTGTGGTGACCAGAGCAATGGCTAAACAAAGTCCATTACCAGAGGTCAAAGTAATACCATGAGTAGATGTTGGAATAGCTGCAACTTTCTTTAAGGATGAGGATGATTCAAAGGAAATGTTTGGCATGTCTTTATTAATTGAAGCCCAGGAAGCAGATCCAGAGTTAAACAAAGTAGCACAGTCAGCTCACACTGAAGCTGAAGCGGAAGGAGTTCTGGTGTGCTATTACATTAAAAACGGAGTTCTGATGAGGAAGTGGAGACACCCTCACAGACCTGCAGCTGAGGAATGTACGGTTGTCCATCAGATAGTGGTACCACCCAAATATCATAAGGAGATATTGCGATTAGCACATGAAATTCCTATGGCAGGGGATGTAGGAGTATGGAGAACCAAAGCATCGATAAACAGGCATTTTACCTGGCCAAAACTTCATAAGGACGTAGTGCAATTTTGTAGAACATGTCATACACGTCAGGTAGTAGGTAAACCTCAACATGTAATCAAACCAGCACCCTTAATACCCATATCAGTTTTTGAAGGGCCATTCAGTCAGGTATTAGTAGATTGTGTAGGACCATTACGCAAAATGAAAGCAGGACATCAGTATATTCTTACAATCATGGATATGACAATCTTTTTTCCAGAAGCTATTCCTTTAAGGACAATTACAGCTAAGGTGGTAGTGGAAAGGTTAACTCTGCTTTTCACCTGTTATGGCCTACCAATTGAAATACAATCTGACCAAGGTTCTAATTTCATGTCTAAAACTTTCCAGGACATAATCAGCAGTTTGGGTATCAAACAAATAAAGTCTAACGCCTAACATTCACAGACACAGGGAGCTTTAAAGAGACACCACCAGACTCTTAAAACCATGATTAAGACCTATTGCCATGAATACCCAAGGGATTGGGACAAAGGATCAGATTTCTTACTATTTGCTACCAGAGATTCTCCATTTCAATTGACCTATGGTCATGAAATAAGAGGTTCATTAAGAGTGATTAAGGAAAAGTTCCTAAAGCAGAAAGATGACTCCTCCATGTTGGATTACATGTCCAAGTTTTGAGAAAGACTCGCAGGAGCATGTAAAGTAAAATCTCACAAGCAAAAATCAAAGAATGGGCAAACAAACATGCTACAACTAGAACGTTCCATGTGGGAGATGAAATATTGGTATTATTGCCTTTGCAGGGTGAACCCCTGAAAGTGAAATTCAGTGGACCCTACAAGATATTAGGAGAGTTAGTAAAGTGACTTATCTGGGAGATACTCCTGAGCATAGGAAGCAGAAATGGTTATCTCACATAAACATGTTGAAGCAATATCATGACAGGGAAGATGATGGGAAAAGAGCAAGTATGCCAGATGGTAGGGGTAATGGATAATGACTGAGACAGTAAGAGTAAGGTAGAGGGAGAAGTAGACAGTGCACAAAGTGAACCTCCTACAATTCGACTAGCCCATACAAAAACACTGGGACGGTTAGACACTGTGGGCTGAATTTTCCCAGAATTGCTCTAAGTGCAGTAGCTGACGGGTAAAATGGAGTTCTACCTCCCAATAAAAATGGCAGGTTTTCACGCTGTATCTTCCCGAGCCCGCCTCATTATATATTCACTCCCATGAAACACTCTGTTTCCATGGCAGGCGGGCTCTCATTCGCCTGCTTGCCATCTCCCTACTGTTGCATCATGCTGGCTGCCATCTTTAAAAAGCAGCTGCCATCAAAGCACTCATTGCCACCAGTTCACCACCACTGCCTGGGAGACATGACCAGCAAATGCAAAAAGACCACAGTCCCCTGCTTCAACGATGGGTCCCTCAAATGTCTGCTGGCACCGTGGAGGCCCACCAGATGTGCTCTACCCCCGCCTTGGCTGTAGGATGGGTAGCAATGTCACCAATGCATCTTGGAAAGCAGTGGCAGTGGTGGTCAGCGCCAACGCTCTTCAGAAGAGGAGAGCCACCTGGTGCCACAAAAGGATGAATGATCTCCTCTGTTCTGACAGGGTAAGTCACTCTTTTCATCACTCTCAACTCACACACTCACAAACTAATCACACACCCACAGGGCCCTCTCTCACTGCCAGTGCGAGGGACATCACCATTCACTTTCACACACACCATCATTGTCCTCATCCCGTCTATGGGACCACTCACCACCCACACAGGTCAGGCACATTTATCATCTGACCCAGCAGGCGTCCTGATACACTCTTCTCATCTCTATCCATGCAGAACAAACTGGTTCACAACAGGAGGGAAAGGTTGCAGAGAGGTAGAGAGAAGCCGGAATTCAAAGTTCTGACAAAATTTGAAAACAGAGCCATCCAGCTGGCCAGTGATGACCAGGACTGATCCTGTGCT
Source organism: Carcharodon carcharias (assembly GCF_017639515.1). Classification (NCBI taxonomy): domain Eukaryota; kingdom Metazoa; phylum Chordata; class Chondrichthyes; order Lamniformes; family Lamnidae; genus Carcharodon; species Carcharodon carcharias. Next base: position 44,445,737 of record NC_054470.1, read on the forward strand.
GACAGTGAGTTGGGCGCTGCTCTACCAAGTGAGGATCCAGCAGTGCAACATCCATCAGACAACCATGCCATGAGTGATGTGTCATCTTTCACAGACCACTGCCATGAATTAATTATCTCCCCTTGCTTTCACAGACACATCTGGGAAGCAGCTGATGGAAACCATGACCCAGAGCCTTGAAACAAGCTCGAATAAACCTCTGCAATGGAATCTGAAGGCATCCTCCCTGAAGTCCCGTCAAAGTGCTTGCCCACATCCCCCACCAGCGCAGAGACACACACCTCGGTGGGACCTAGCTTTAGAGTAACCTCAGGACCACAATCTGGTGAGCATATCATACCTTCTAATCCACAGCACGCAGAGGCAGGGACTTCCCAGGTCCTCGGCACTCAGAGGACTGCTGGAGGCCAGAACGTTGCTGAGTCCGAGTCAGATGATGAACCTCTGGACTCAGTCATGACACAGTTGCTGGAGCTACAAAGGCAAGCTCAGGAACAACATGGAGGAATGTCCACAGATTGCAAGGCATGATGGAGGAGTCTGACAATCTTGAGGCTGAGGTGATAGCGCCAGCATTGCAATGGACCGAGGTCAACACTGACAGGATGTCGGCTGCAGTGCAGACCTTGGTCCAGGACATCACCCCTGCACTGCTGCGTGGGCTTAACTCCATCACTGATGTCATAGTTGGCCTCCAGCAGTGTGCACAGAAGAGGGGTACTGGGCAGCTCAATCTCACTCCAGATACCCCTTCCACTCACAGATTCAGCCAGGGGCCCTTGGGCACCCATGGGGAGGAGGATCAGCAGGTGCACACTCCGGGGCCATCCACCCAGGTGACTTTGGGAGTGACCGGCCCATCTGAATCCCCTCCGGCAGAACCGCATTTTCAGCATCCCAAGTTGCGATCTGCTGCATGAGCCTCATTATAGCGTCGCTCTGCTGCAGTCTGAGGCTGCCACACGGGTGTCATCAGCCACGGCCCCTGCGGGTAGCCTGCAGCCTCTGCGGACCCTGGAAGTCTGCAGGGATCTGCGAGTGACTCAGGATGTAGACATTGTGCACACTCCCTGGAAACCATGCACATACCTGCAGGATGCGTTTCTGGTGGTCGCATATCAGCTGCACATTCAGTGAGTGGAGGCCCTTGCAGTTGATGAAACCCACCGAGTGTAATGATGGAAACCTGAGCGTCACATGGGTGCAGTCAATCGCATCCTGCACCTGTAGGAATCTTGAGATCAGGGTGAATCCAATGGCCTTTGCATCCTGGCTGTCCCGGTCCTGGGCGAAATGCATGAAGTTGTGTGCCATGGAGAAGATGGCATCTGTGACCTCATAGATGCATTTGTGGGTGGAAAATGGTGAAATCCCACAGAGGTCACCCATGGAGCCCTGGAAGGAGCCACTGGCATAGAAATTGAGCACCGCGGTCACTTTCATAGCCACTGGCAGTGGATGCCCTCCATGTCCCCTTGGTGCCAAGTCCTGCAGTAAGTGGCAGATGTGAGCCACCAGGTCCCTAGACATGCGCAGTCATCAGCAACACTGGTTCTCAGTCATCTGCAGGAATGACAGGCGGCCTCTATAGACCTTGGGTATCACTAGGCGCCAACCAGCCACAGCTCTCTGTCGGTCCTGGGCTGCCTGTGTGGGACCCCCTGCTGCCCCTTCTTCATGAGGCTGCTGCTCCTGCCTTTGTGCGGCCAGTTGCCTCCATCGCTCTCTCCTCCATTTAATACAGTCTCCATCAGACGTACAGCTAGGTCACCAGGATCCATGATCCTGATGTGGTCCTCCTGCAGCAAGAAAGACAGAGATGCGTGGTTAACATGGCTGTACTTAGCACCTTTCCTGGCCCTGTGTGACTGCCCCTTAGTGCTTCCTGGAGAGTGCTGGTCACCCCTCGGATAGCCAGAGAGAGTGCACTGCATGGCTGCCCTGTCAACCTGCAACATGGGGGACACTGGTCCAAACCAGGATGTTGAGATTGCAAGGGGCTGAGAGCACCTCCAGCAGTGACTGTTACATGGCCAGCGTTGGCAACGTGTGCAGTCGAACTGCTTCACGGTCTAATAAAGTGGTGGTGGGCTTGAAGTCTGTGCCGGGGGTGGGGGGGCAGAGGGGGGGTAAGGTATGGAACACTTGGTGGCCCTTTGGTGCCTCTGTGTTGCTTGTATGGGTGGGCAGGCTAGGAGCCTGACCCCAATCATATCACTGTGGCTGCGCCTGATCTGTCTCAGTTGCTGAGGCATCGTCAGTTTATACTGAGTGGATACGTTTATCAAAATCCATCTGGTTTAAATATTGTAATGAAGTGTGATCCCATCCCGCCTCATGTAATTTTAATTTAAGAAAAAGTCATTCACAGTAAGCTCAGCACAGCAAAAATAAAGCAAATTGAGTCAGCTCAGCCTTTTTAAAACACTTATGATGAGCTCGGTTTTTGGATGGAGTGAGAATGTGTCATCCCTCACAGAAACTGTCCCTCACCTGTGCATGGGATGCAGTGCCAGGGCAGCACTTGACCTCCCCACCCTCTGCAGTCACCTCTGAGGCTGGCCAGCATTTGCCCTCAGACACACCCCACCCCTCAGCAGTCGCCTCCGAGGCTGGCTAGCACTTGACCCCAGACACACCCCACCCCTCAGCATACACCTGCGGAGCCAGGCATCAGTTTCCCCCGCCACCTCGGCGCTCCTGAGGCCTGTAAACAACAGGCGAGTCGTGGAGAACGCTGCTGCTCACTCACCTCAGTTCCCCCAAAGTGAAGGCCTGTGTGCTGTTGTGAAGCACGTCAGCGTGCTTTCCCTCTGACGTGGACGGACAATATGACGGGGTTCCAAGAGCCTGGCGGGATGGTCTTTTAATTATATGCTAATATATTACAATTAGCTCCCCGTCGACCAATGGTGGGAAACACAGCGCGCCATCAGCAGGCTGAGCGGAAGATTCCAATCTGCCTTCACGCCGTCATGAAGTGGGTCCCGCCATATTTTCAGCGCACACCACCTATCACACCCGCCACTAGCCTGCTGGGAGAATTCCGCCCTGTGTTCTCATATTTAGATGATGGTCCACGGGAAGATGTAACAAGGCTACTTAGGAAATATTTCTTAGGAAGGGAATTTGTAGGGATACACCCGGATGTACTACGTTAGCTAGACATGATGTGTACATAGGAGACTCGGTGCCGATAAAACAACATCCTTATCAGCTGAGCCCAGAGAAACAAGCTCAGGTAGAAACAGATTCAACATATGTTAGAAAATCAATTGATTGCACCTAGCCAAATCAACTGAAGTTCACCGGTAGTGCTGGATCCTAAGCTGGATGGATCAACTAGATTTTGTATAGACTACCAGAAAGTGAATACAGTAACGAGGACAGATTCATATTCAATTCCTCAGTTAGAAGATTGCATCGATAAGGTGGGCAGTGCCTCATTTCTTTCTAAAATTGATCTATTGAAGGGGTACTGGCAAGTGCCATTAACATCAAGGGCTAAGGAAATATCCTTTGTTGCACCAAGTGAGTTGTAACACTGTTGGGTCATGCCATTTGGGTTTAAATATGCTCCAGCTACATTCCATAGATCTATGAATCAAGCCATAGTTGAGGTACATAACTGTGCAGTTTTTTTAGGTGATGTTGTAATATATAGTAACACATGGGAAGAACATGCTTGCTGGCTTAGTCATAAATCTGGCCAAAAGCGAATTTGCAAAAGCAATGGTAACTTACCTAGGTCACATTGTAGGACAAGGGCAAGTGTAGCCAAGAACAGCAGAAGTTAAAGCTCTAATAGAATTCCCCATTCCTAAACTAAATGAGAAATCGCGAGGTTTTTGGGAATGTGTGGGTTTTACAGGAAGTTTGTGCCTATGACGTCTAATTTTTTGAGCTGAATTTTCCATTGATTTGCCACCCCTTACTAGAAACAGATAGTAATGGTACAGCTTGAAGTCCACTGTTAAGAAAACAGGCAAAAGTGGTATGGTCAGCAGAATGCCAAGCAGCCTTTGAAAAGCTGAAGGCAATCTTAATAAGTGAACCAGTGTTGGCTGCCTCTGGCTTTACCAAACCTTTTAAAATGGCAATCGATGTTAGTGACTTGTGGGTAGGTGCAGTTCTATTACAAGATGATCAATTAGAGATAGAAGCCAGTGAGGTACTTTTCCAAAAAACTAAATCAATATCTACAGTAGAAAAAGAAACTCTAGCATTTTTGTTGTCTTTTCAACGTTTTGAAGCTTATGTCCAACATGATAACAAAGAAATACTAATCTACACTGACCATAATCCACTGGAGTTCATTGAAAAGTTTAAAACTTGAAATGCAAGACTGTTTAGATGGAGTCTATTGTTTCAACCATTCAATGTAAAGATTGTTCTCATTGCCGGCAAAGATAATGTGATCATGGATGCATTGTTCTTGGTATAAAATACTGAAGTAAGTTAAAGGGGTAAGAAATGCTACAGATTGTATAAGGGGAAGGGGATAGAAGTAAGTCCATGTGTCACATACCTTGTTGCATTTTTGAGGTGGCATTTCATCTCTTTTAAGGTTGGAGGCATGTAAAGAATGTATCTTTTTATATCTGTTGGACTTTATAATCTGTTGGATTAAAACTACAATGGCTGCAGTTTGACAGACATGTCTACTGGAACTGTGTGAGGGATATATAAAATTTTACTGTCCTGGAACAGGGTGTGCCATGAATGACAGGATTGTGCTGAGGAGGAGTTCGGCCTAATGGGGAATTTCCTGGCAACAATGTTTTAATTAGCTCCAGACCAGGTGACCAGGGTTTGTGTGAGACCACTGCAGCAGAATAGCTCCTAGTCTGAAAGAAAAAATACTTAAAACCTCTCTCTCCTGTGTGTGTAAGATTCCAGTAATACTATAATAATGGCTAGCTGGCTTTTTCTCCTCATATGTCTATAAACTGATCTCACTCTGAAAAACCCCTGTCAAGAGACAAAGGGGAAAATCACTGTTGGAGACATTGAAATGCAAGTGCTCAACCAGTGAACTAAAGAAGACTATCTAGTGTCATCAACAAGAACAGAAAGGAATTTGGGAGATATCAATCAAAATCAACCTGTTGAATCCTGTACTGTGGAATTGATGCTGTTGAACTGTTTTATCCCACCCTTAAAATCCATGTTTTTGTGTGCCTTATGTCTCTTGTATGTGTGTGTATAGGGATTTAAGAAGGGATAGAGTTTAGGTTACAGAGTTAGAAATTAGCAGTCCATATTTCTTTCTTTTGCCACTGGTTAAAGACAATTTGTTCAATGAACAGTTATTTACTTAGTAATTCTACAAACCTGGTGTTCACATTCTAGTAACCTAAATTAAACAATTAGGTGGGTTGATAAAACTTTTTCACATTTCTCGTGGCTCAGGGAGCAGTGGGGCTTGATATTGCAGTGCACTATCTCCAGTGAGTCATGACAAGTGAGAGGCTTTTGAATCCAACTTTCTCATTTGAAAGGTTTGCTGCATCTTTGAAAATAAAGTGCTCCTTTTGAAAGATGTACTTTGCAATTTTTGTTTTAGGTTTTAAAAGATTGATGTACCATTCAATCTTCTTCTATCTCAATGGACTCCTGGATCCTTAAACACATGTGGACCAGCTTTTCAAGGTATGGATTTAAAAATGCATTTTCTGTGCTTTGCCATGGGACTTTTTTCACAATGTTTTTATAAAACACTTTTCTGAGTATATAAAAGGTACATAATGAGGCTTCAGGATGCATCCTAGCTGCATTTGAGAAATGGGAATATTCTGGCTAAAACTCATCCATGATTGTTTGGACAGATATGCACTGAGGATAAGTGTTACAGCATAGTAAAAGATTTTTATAAAATGGTGAGCTTTTTAGCAATTCAAAAAGGTGACACTAAATGTCAGATGTTTCAAATTAAATTAACTTAGAAATTGTGTTATGTCATGAACCAATTTAGAAGCAGAATTCCCCCACTCTTAAGATACCCTTCCCCCGCCACCTCCGATTGAACCTGGAAGAAAATGAAGAAAAAAAAATTACACCACCTGAATAATTTACACCACATCATGTCTGCAGTACCAGAAGTCTTGTATTCTGTAAATTCCCTTCACTGCAAGGAACTAATAGAAAGAATACTTTATTTCACCTCTGAGGCTTGTGTTCAAACTAGTCCAATCAGTAGCATTAAGTTTCCTCTTTTTGATGGATATTTAAGGTTTGAGTGAAACCACTCTGGGAGCATTTGATGAAATGCAAACCTCATGCTGAGTGAAATTGAAATGGGGAAAGCTTTCTGGTACATTTGGTTGGTTTAAGTGGATTAAAGGCAGCCATAGGAGTAAATTAATTTACCATATTTTACTGACGTCTAATTTTTTTGTGCTGAATTTTCCATTGATTTGCCACCCTTTACTAGAAACAAGTAGTAATAGCTACTGCTTGAAGTCCGTTGTTAAAAAAAAACTGCACCCGAATTATCCTCTGAAAAACCTGCCATTCCCCCTTAATACTGACCGGTAAGTCTTATTTCCACATTTAAATAGGGTGAAGTGGGCATGGCAACTTTCCTGATATCCATTTAATACATTCCCCTCATTATTACCACTACTATACAAGAGATCATATGAGCTGAGGAGATATTATCCCTGAGGAAGACATTTTGATTGCTGCAGCTAAAGCTTAGTTCTATTTTGACCGCATATTTATTTAAACTTTTAAGCATCTGAAGGGTGCCAGGATTTTTACTGCCCTGTTTAGTCTGTTGTGCAGATTGTATACTATTGCAATGGGAATATGGACTTCCCAATGGAAAATCATCTAATCCTCTGTCATGATGGGGAATTAGAAAAGGTGGAATTGGTATAAGAACGTGTAGGCCATTTGGCCCTTCAAGTCTGCTTTGCCATTCAATAAGATCATGACTGATCTGATTGTGGCCTCAAATCAGCTTTCCGTTCTGCTCCTCATAATCTAATCCTTCACTCCCTTGTCTATCAGGAACCTAATTAATTCTGCATTGAATAAATGCAATGACCCAGTGCTCTCTGGGAAGCGAATTTCATAGACTAATGACCCTCCGAGAGAAGAAATTGGGTCATTATTCGCTAATCTCTGTCTTAAAAATGGAGACCTCTTATTCTGAAACATTTCCCCCTAGTTCTAGATTCTCCCACAAGGGGAAATATTCTCCTGGAATCCACCCTGTCAAGTCGCCTCAGGATTGTATATGTTTCATTAAGATCATCCCTCATTCTTCTAAACTCTAATTGGTAAAGGCTCAAACTGTTCAACATTTCTTCATAAAATAAGGCCTTCATCCCCAGGAATCAGTTGAGTGAACCTTCTCTGAATTGTTTCTAATGCAATTTTATCCTTTTTCAAATAAGGAGACCAAAGCTGAACACAGTACTCCAGAAGTGGTCTCACCCAGGCGCTGGACAGCTGCCTGTGCAGGCAATATTTCCCGATTTTTATATTCCATTCCCCTTGTAATAAATGACAATATTTCATTTGCCTTCCTAATCACTTACTGTATCTGCATACTAACTTTTATGATTCATGTAACAGGAGATGAAGATCCCTCTGTACCACTGGGTTCTGCAATCTATCTCCATTTACACAGTATACTGCTTTTCTATTCTTCCTGCCAAAGTGAACAAGTTCACATTTTCCCACATTATACTCCACCTGCCAAATGTCCCCCCATTCAATTAACCTATTTCTCTTTAAAGAACTCTTTATCTCCTCTTGACAAATTACTTTCCTATCTATCTTGGTGTCATTGGCAAATTTAGCTACCATATGTTCAGTCCCTTCATCCAAGTCAATTATATAGATTGTAAATAGTTGAGGCCCCAAAACTGATCCCTGTGGCATTACACTACATCTTGCCAACTTGAAATTGACACATTTATCCCTACTCTTTGCCTCCTGTTAGCTTACCAGTCCTTTATCCATGCTAATATGTTACCCCCTATACCATGAGCTCTTATTTTGTGTAGTAACCTTTGAAGTGGCACTATATCAAATGTGTTTTGGGAATCCAAGTACTGCTTATTTACAGGTTCCCCTTTATCCAGCTTGCTTGTTACTTTTTTGAAGAGCTCTAATAAATTAGCTAAACATGATTTCCCTTTCACAAACCCACTTTGACTCTGCCTGATTGCAATATGATTCTAAATATTCTGCTACAACCTCCTTAATAATGGATTCTAGCAATTTCTCTATGACAGATGTTAGGCTAACTGGCCTATAGTCCTGTCTCCCTCCTTTCTTGGATAAAGGCATTACATTTGCTATTTTCCGATCTGCTGGGTCCCTTCCAGAATTTAAGGAATTTTGGAAAATTATAACCAATGCATCTACTATCTGCAGCCACCTCTTTTAAGATGTTGGGATGCAGGCCATCTGGTCCTGGGGACTTGTCAGCCTTTAGTTCTAATTGCTTTCCCAGCACCTTTTCCCTAGGGATTATGATTGTTTAAAGTTCCTCCCTCCTTTTCAACTCTTAATTTTTAAGTATCCTTGGGAAGTTTTCCAAGGCCTGAATTTTTCACTTTTCAGGCGCGCTCGGGAGTGGATTGGAAATGCATCTGCAACCATAATTGGCCCCCGACCGTGATTTCACACTGGCTGGCTAATTAATGGCCAGTCAGCATCAAACATGTGTTGAAAAGCTCAGTGCTGCCGGGGTGGGGGTGGAAAAAGGGCGGGCGATGATGTCACTGTGGGCGCGGGTGGGTGCTTCCCTTGAGCTCCCTGAAGGCAGGCAGCTGCCTCAGGAAGCTGCAGATCTCAAAATAATAAAAGAAAGCTCAAAAATACTGCAAAAAATGTCCATGTAGCACCACCAAGCACCTGATAGCATACCTCATAAACAAAACAGCCCCCAGATATTTCTTTTTATTTTATTTCCTAATAGAGATTTCATCCCGCCCTTGGTTGAGGTTTCATCAAAAATGTAAGGGCCGCCTGGCTAATTGGCTCGTCTGCCAACTGTAAGGTTGGGCAGGCCAGGAAAAATTGCTGACAACTGCGCCGTTAATGGGCTTAATTGCACGCTTAATTGTTGGCGGCCACTCTTCTGACTGCTGCATGCGCCCGCCGAGCAAGATATTGTGCTAGTGCGCGATGAGGTTGGGACGCTCGCCCGACATCATCTCCCACGATTTTACGTCCGTTCAGGCCCAAGTGCGAGTCTGCCCGCGGAACGTAAAAATCTGCCCTAAGTCTTCTACAATGAAGACAGGCACAAAATACCTCTTCAATGCTTTTACCATTTCCTAGTTTCCCATTATTATTTCTCCGACTCGCCCTTCTAGAGGACCAAAGCTCACTTTAGTTGCTTTTTTCCTTTTTAAACACTTGGAGAAACTCTTATTACTTTTATATATTTCTAGCTGGCTTTCTCTCATATTCTAATTTCTCCCTCTTTGTTTCTTTTTAGTCATTCTTTGCTAATTCTTAAAATTTGTCCAACCTTCTGACATACCATTAGGGAAGACAGAAGGCAGCATGTCTTCCTTGTATGCAAATACCCTCGCATCCGTGTTTACCGATCTTGTTCTTTCTTACAGTCTTTCCTGCATTACATCACAAAGCTTCCCACTGGAAGCTACAGAGCTATGTCAACTGTTGGCTGAAAATCTGCAGCTCAAACCATAAGAACAGCATTGTCTGTACCAGTTCAAGGTCAACATTGCTTTGAATTTCTTGCAATTTGATTCTCCTAGGCAGCTTAGTCAGCTCATCAGTTCATCAAAAAAATTAACCGATACAAAAACAAAAACAGAATTACCTGGAAAAACTCAGCAAGTCTGGCAGCATCGGCGGAGAAGAAAAGAGTTGACGTTTCGAGTCCTCATGACCCTTCGACAGAACTTCAGTTCGAGTCCAAGAAAGAGTTGAAATATAAGCTGGTTTAAGGTGTGTGTGTGGGGGGCGGAGAGAGAGAGAGAGAGAGAGAGAGAGAGAAGTGGAGTGGGGGTGTGGTTGTAGGGACAAACAAGCAGTGATAGAAGCAGATCATCAAAAGATGTCAACAACAATAGTACAAAAGAACACATAGGTGTTAAAGTTAAAGTTGGTGATATTATCTAAACGAATGTGCTAATTAAGAATGGATGGTAGGGCACTCAAGGTATAGCTCTAGTGGGGGTGGGGAGAGCATAAAAGATTTAAAAATTTTTTTAAAAATAATGGAAATAGGTGGGAAAAGGAAAATCTATATAATTTATTGGAAAGAAAAAGGAAGGGGGAAACAGAAAGGGGGTGGGGATGGGGGAGGGAGCTCACGACCTAAAGTTGTTGAATTCAATATTCAGTCCAGAAGGCTGTAAAGTGCCTAGTTGGAAGATGAGGTGTTGTTCCTCCAGGTTGCGTTGGGCTTCACTGGAACAATGCAGCAAGCCAAGGACAGACATGTGGGCAAGAGAGCAGGGTGGAGTGTTAAAATGGCAAGCGACAGGGAGGTTTGGGTCATTCTTGCGGACAGACCGCAGGTGTTCTGCAAAGCGGTCGCCCAGTTTACGTTTGGTCTCTCCAATGTAGAGGAGACCACATTGGGAGCAACGAATGCAGTAGACTAAGTTGGGGGAAATGCAAGTGAAATGCTGCTTCACTTGAAAGGAGTGTTTGTGTCCTTGGACGGTGAGGAGAGAGGAAGTGAAGGGGCAGGTGTTGCATCTTGTGCGTGGGCATGGGATGGTGCCATTGGAGGGCGTTGAGGAGTAGGGGGTGATGGAGGAGTGGACCAGGGTGTTATTAACCGATGCTCTATTTAGGTGGGTCACACAATTTATATCCTTCTCAACGGAACCTGTCCGATTTCCTTTGGGCAAGTAGGGTGGTGAATGTGGTAAAACCCCCAAATCATCATTTTAAGAATAGTTCTGAATTTGTTATATAGGTGGTTGAAGGAAAGGGGAATAAATGGATAATGCAACATAACAAATGTATGCAATTAGGATAACTGCCCATGTGAATAATAAGCACCAACACGGACTGGCTGGGACAAACAGCTTGTTTCCATGTAATTTCTATGTATTTCTTTGTTATACGAGCATACGAATTAGGAGCAGAAATAGGCCATTCAGCCCTTTGAGCATGCTCCGCCATTCAATATAATATCATGGCTGATCTATTTGTGTTTCAAATTCCTGATTCCCATCTACCCCCGATAAACTTTGATTCCCTTGCCTAACAAGAATCTATTTACCTCCGCCTTAAAGATATTTGATGACACTGCCTCCGCTGCCTTCTGAGGCAGAGCGTTCTAAAGTTGCACAACCCTCCGGAGAGAAAAAATTTCTCTTCATCCCTGTCCTAAAAGGGCGACCCCTAATTTTGAAAAAATGTCTCCTAATTCTGGACTCACCCACAAAAGAAAACACCTTTCCACATCAACCTTGTCAAGACCGTTCAGGATCTTATATACTTCAATTAAGTCACCCCTCACCAATCTAATCTCCAGTGGAAACAAACCCAGTCTGTCCAACCTTTCCTCAAAAGAGAACTTGTTCATTCCAGGTATCAATCTAGTAAACATCCTCTGAACCACCTCCAACGCATTTACACCCTTCCTTAAATAAGGTGATCAAAACTGCACACGGTGGCCAGAATTTTGTGCTCATCGGATGGGCATGCGCCCGATCCGAATGAGCGCAAAATGATGTGTAATGACATCGGGCAAGCGCCCTGACGTCATCGTGACTTGTGCAATATTTCGTTCGGTGGGTGTGCGTGGAAGCCGGCAGTGCACCTGCCAACAATTAACAGGCTTCTTAAGGCCATTAAAGTACCAATTAAATGAAATATTTCACTGCCCTTCCATCATTACGGTTGTCGGGCAGGCGAAAAGGCCAAGTGGCCTTTGAATTTTTTAGGAAACCTCATCCATGGGTGGGATGAGGTTTCCAACAGCAGTTAAAATAAAATAAAAATGTTAACGTTCCAGTAATAACATGTCCCTGATCATGTGACAGAGTCACATGAGAGGGAGGGGCATATTTTTACCATCTTAAAATTCTTTATTTTTAATTTTCAAAAATCTTCATCTCCCTAAGGCAGCTCTGTGTGTCAGGGAGCTTTTCCTGCGTGGACCTGCACACACGCCTTCCTCCCCCGCCGCATGCCCTCCTCCCCTGCACACAGGCTGCGCTGAGCACTGCAGCACACGTTTCACGCTGGGTGGGCCTTAACTGGCGTGCCAGCGTGAAATCGCGTTGCTGCCTGATCGCGGGCGGCGGTCGGCATCCTGACCACTCCCGCTCACCCCCGCCAAGCCTGCCCAATGAGGGCAAAATCCTGGCCAGTATTTGAGGTGCCATGTATAACTGAAGCACAACATCCTTACCTTTATGTTCAACTCCTCTCGTAATAAAGATGGTGTTTCATTAGCCTTCATAATTACTTGCTGCACCTGCGTGCTAACGTTTTGTGACTCATTCACTATAGAAACATATAAAATAGGAGCAGCAGAAGGCCATTCGGCCCTTCGAGCCTGCTCCGTCATTTATGATCATAACTGATCATCCAACTCAATAGCCTGCTCCCGCTTTCTCCCCATATCCTTTGATCCCTTTCGCCCCATATATATCTAACTCCTTCTTGAAAATATACAATGTTTTGGCCTCAACTACTTTCTGTGGTAGTGAATTCCACAGGCTCACCACTCTCTGGGTGAAGAAATTTCTCCTCATCTCAGTCCTAAATGGTCTACCCCATATCCTCAGGCTGTGACCCCTTGTTCTGGACTCCCCCATCATCGGGAACATTCTTCCTACATCTATCCTGTCTAGTCCTGTTAGAATTTTATAGGTTTCTATGAGATCCCTCCTCATTCTTTTGAACTCCAGCAAATATAATCCTAACCGACTCAATCTCTCCTCATATGTCAGTGCCGCCATCCCAGGAATCAGTCTGGTAAATCTTCGCTGTACTCCCTCTATAGCAAGAACATCTTTCCTCAGATAAGGAGACCAAAACTGCACACAATATTCCAGGTGTGGTCTCACCAAGGCCCTGTATAATTGCAGCAAGACATCACTGCTCCTGTACTCAAATCCTCTGGCTATGAAGGCCAACATACCATTTGCCTCCTTTACCGCCTGCTGCACCTGCATGCTTACCTTCAGGGACTGGTGTACAAGGAGACCCAGGTCTCGTTGCACATTCCCCTCTCTCAATTTATAGCAATTCAGATAATAATCTGCCTTCCTGTTTTTGCTACCAAAGTGAATAACCTCACATTTATCCACATTATACTGCATCTGCCATGCATTTGCCCTCTCACTCAACTTGTCCAAATCACACTGAAGCATCTCTGCATCCTCCTCACAGCTCATCCTCCCACCCAGCTTTGTGTCATCTGCAAATTTGGAGATATTACATTTAGTTCCCTCATCTAAATAATTAATATATATTGTGAATAGCTGGGGTCCCAACATCGATCCCTGTGGTACCCCACTAGTCACTGCCTGCCATTTGGAAAAAGACCCGTTTATTCCTACTCTTTGTTTCCTGTCTGTCACCCAGTTTTCTATCCGTCTCAATACACTACCCCCAATCCAATGTGCTTTAATTTTACACGCTAATCTCTTATGTGGGACTTTGTCGAAAGCTTTTTGAAAGTCCAAATAAACCATATCCACTGGCTCCCCCTCATCAACTCTACTAGTTACATCCTCGAAAAATTCCAGTTGATTTGTCAAGCATGATTTCCCTTTTGTAAATCCATGCTGGCTCTGTCCGATTCTGCCACTTTTCCACGTGCTCAGCTATTAAACCTTTTATAATGGACTCTAGAATTTTCCCCACTACCGACGTCAGGCTGACTGGTCTATAATTCCCTGTTTTCCCTCTACCTCCCTTTTTAAATAGCTACACCCCAGTCTGTAGGAACTGTTCCAGAGTCTATAGAATCTCAGAAGATGACCACCAATGCATTCACTGTTTCTAGGGCCACTTCCTTAACTACTCTAGGGTGTAGATTATCAGGCCCTGGGGATTTATCGGCCTTCAATTTCTCCAACACCATTTTCCTATTAATACTCATTTATTTCAGTTCCTCCCTCTCACTAAACCCTGTGTTCTCCAATGTTTCTGGTATGTTATTTGTGTCCTCCTTTGTGAAGCCAGAATCAAAGTATGTGTTTAGTTGGTCAGCCATTTATTTGTTCCCCATTATAAATTCCCCTGTTTCTGACTGTAAGGTACTTATACTTGTCTTCACCAATCTTTCAGTTTTCGTGTTCCCCACAAGCTTACACTCATCCTCTATTTTCCCCTTCTTAATCAATCCCTTGGTCCTCCTTTGCTGAATTCTAAAGTGCTCCCAATCCTCAGGTCTGTTGCTTTTCCTGGCCAATTTGTATGCCCCTTCCTTGCATCTAATACTATCTCTAATTTACCTTGTTTGGCCAACTTTCCTGTTTTACTTTTGCGCCAGACAGGAATAAACAATTGTTGCAGTTCACCCATGTGCTCTTTGAATGTTTCCCATTGCCTATCTACCATCATTCCTTTAAGTAACATTTCCTAATCCATCACAGCCAACTCGCACCTCATACCATCGTAGTTTCCTTTATTAAGATTCAGGACCCTAGTCTCAGAATGAACTACGTCACTCTCCATCTCGATGAAGAATTCTATCATATTATGGTCACTCATCCCCAAGGGGCCTCGCACAACTAGATTGCCAATTATTCCTTTCTCACTATACAATACCCAGTCTAGGATAGCCTGTTCTCTAGTTAGTTCCTCAACATATTGGTCCAGAAAACTGTCCCGTATACACTCCAGGAATTCCTCCTGTATGGCATTGTTACTAATTTGATTTGCACAATCAAATGCAGGATAAAGTCACCCATAATTACAAATCTTCCTTTATTGCATGTGTCTCTAATTTCCTGTTAAATGCCATTCCCAACATCACCAATACAGTTTGGGGGTCTATATACAAACCCCCACTAACATTTTTTGCCCCTTAGTATTTCTCAGTTCTACCCATACAGATTCCACATTGTCAGAGTTAATATCTTTCCTCACTATTGAGTTAATTCCCTCTTTAACCAGCACTGCAACTCCACCGCCTTTTCCTTTTTGTCTGTCCTTCCTAAATACTGAATATCCCTGGACGTTCATGTCCCATCCCTGTTCACCCTGCAACCATGTATCCGTAATCCCGACTATATCATACCTGTTTACATTTATTTGCGTGGTTAATCCATCCACTTTATTGTGAATGCTCCTTGCATTAAGGCACAAAGCCTTAAGGCTTGTCTTTTTAACATTACTTGTCCGTTCCCACTATTTTTCACTGAGGCCTGTTTGATTCTTGCCCTTGATTTCTCTGCCTATCACTTTTCTTATTCCCCTTTCTGTCTTTTGTTTTTGTCCTTGATTCCCCCTTCTCTGACTCCGTGCATAGGTTCCCATCCCCCTGCCATTTTAGTTAAACCCTCCCCAACCACTCTAGCAAATATTCCCCCTAGGACATCAGTCCTGGTTGTGCCGAGGTGTAACCTGTCCAGTTTGTACCTCCCCCGGAACCAATCCTAATGTCCCAGGAATCTGAAACCCTCCCCCTCACACTATTACTTAAGCCATGTTTTCATCCAATATATCCTGCTATTTCTACTCTGACTAGCACGTGGCATTGATAGTAATCCTGAGGTCACAATCTTTGAAGTCCTACTTTTCAACTTACTTCCTAACTCCCTATATTCTGCTTTTAGGACCTCATCCCTTTTTTTTAACCTATGTTTTTTGTACCAATGTGTACCATGACCACTGGCTGTTCACCATCCCCTTTCAGAATGTCCTGTAGCCACCCTGAGACATCTTTGGCCCTAGCATCAGGGCAGCAACATACCTTCCTGGAGTCTCTTTTGTGGCCACAGAAACGCCTATCTATTCCCCTTACAATTAAATCCCCTACAGCTATTGCATTCCCACACTTTTTACTCCTCCCCTGTGCAGCAGAGCCAACTGTGATGCAATGAATTTGGCTGTTGCTGCTTTCCCCTGAGAGGCCATTCCCCCCAACAGTATCCAAAGCGGTATATCTGTTTTCCAGGGGAATAGCCACAGGAGATTCCTGCACTGCCTGCCTAGTCCTCTTGCTCTGCCTGGTGTTCACCCATTCCCTTCCTGCCTGTGGACTCTTAGCCTGCTATGTGACCACCTCTCTCTATGTGCTATTCATGATACACTCTGCCTTGCGGATGCTCCACTGTGTCTCCTGCCACCACTCCAGCTCCGAAACCCAGGCTTCCAGGAGCTGCAGCTGGAGACACTTCCCACACACATGCTGGCCCCGGGCACTGGAAATGTTCCCGGTTTCCCACATAGAGCAGGAGGAGCACACCACAAATTTGAGCTCTCCTGCCATGACTTACCTCTTTAAATTAAATTAAACCTTTTAGAAGATACTTAATATCAAATAACATCAATTACTCTAGGGTATCACACTCTTGCTCTCTGTCTCACACTCTCTCTCTGTCTCACACTCTCTCTCTGTCCCTCACACATTCTCTCTGTCCCTCACACTCTCTCTCTCTGTCTCATACTCTCTCTCTCTCTTTGTCTCACACACTCTCTCTCTTTCTGTCTCACACTCTAACACCTAGATCCCCCTGCACCTCAGAATTCTGCAGTCATTCTCTGTTTAAATAATATTCCGTTTTATTTTTCCTGCAAAAGTGAACAACTTCACATTTTCTCATACTATACGCCATCTGCTAGATTTTTTGCCCACTCGCTCAACCTATCTATATCCGTCTGCAACCTCCTTATGTTCGCTTCAGGAGCTACTTTCTTACCTATCTTTGCATCTTCTGCAAATTAAGCTACTATGTCTTTTCTCCTCTCATCTAAGTCATTGATATAAATTGCAAAAAGTTAAGGCCCAGCACAGACCCCTGCGGGAATCTACTCATCACATCCTGCCAATCAGACAAAGACCCATTTAGGCATACTCTCTGTTTTCTATCAACCAGCCCATCTTCTATCCATGCAAATAAGCTATCCCCATACCATGAACTTTTTACAACTATTACTGGAATGTTTTTTTGTATCGTCTATAATGAAGACAGAAGCAAAATATTTGTTTATTTCATCCGCCATTTCCTTATTATCTACTATTAATTCCCCAATCTCACTTTATTTATTCTTTTCCTTTTTAAATACCTGTAGAAACTCTTGCTATTAATTTTGACATTTCTAGCTAGCTTCCTCTCATACTTTAATTTCTTTCTCCTGATTAACCTTTTAGTCATTCTCTGCCACTCTTCATATTCTGATCAACCATCTGACCTGCCACTCATTTTTGAGCAGTTATATGCTTTTTCCTTAAGTTTGATGCTTTCCTCAACTTCTTTAGTTAACCATGGATGGTGAGTTCTCCCCTTAGAACTTTCCTTTATAGCAGGAATATACTTATTCTGCGTATTCTGAAATATCCCCTTAAATGTCTGCCACTGCTTCTCTATTGATCTATCCCCTAGCCTAGTATCCCAGCTCACTTCAGCTAGCTCAGCTTTCATGCCCACAAGGTTAAATTTAAAATACTAGTCTTGGACCCACTCTTCTCCCTTTCAAACTGGATGTAAAATTCAATCATATTGGGCTCACTGCAACCTAGGGATGACTTTACTGTGAGGTCATTAATTAATCCTGTTGCATAACACAATACCAAGGCCAGGATTTTACATTGGTTGGGCGGGCTCGGCGGGATCAGATGTGGGTGGCCGGGAATCTGACAGCCGCCTGCCATCGGCTCTGCACCGCCATTTTACACGGGCGGGCCAATTAAGGCCCACCTGGCATAATACTCGACTCCGGCATCAGTGGGAAGGGGCGGGCAGGGGTGGGAGCTCAATGTCCGCCGGGTGCAATAGCAACCTGGTAGCGGATTCAAAAGTGGCTGCAGCAGTCATGCGAAGGCTGCCATTGACTCCGAGGGCCCCAGTCATGCAGAACGTTAGTGGTGAACACGGCAGGCGGGAGGGCAGGTTGGCCCCACAATTTTCTGACAAGTGTCTCCCTGCCCTCCTGGAGGAGGTGGCAGCCCACCAGGATATACTTGTCCCCAGGGATGGGAGGAGGAGACCACTCCACCTCACCAAAAATGCCTGGGAGGAGGTAGCATCCAGAGTGAGCTTCCATGATGTGGTGAGGCGCACATGGATGCAGTGCCGTAAGCGGTTCAATGATTTCCTGCAATCAGGAAGGGTACAATGTTGGCATGGGTCACTTAGCACAGCAGTTAGGAGCAGTTTCCACCCACCACCACCCCCCCCAACCCCTGGACCTCAGAGTTCTTAGAGTGTGAGTGAGTGGCAAATGTCAATGAGGCAGAATTTTGGCAAGGGGTTGAGCCCTGGCTGCTTGGAATGAGCGTCTTGCGGCTCCAGGGTTATGAATCGGCTGAGCTCTGCGAGGAATTCCTCAGGTGGGATCGGCCCAGCTACAATGACAATGCAGGTACAGGGTGAACTAATCAATGTTCCTCTGTCCTTTCAGGAGAAGACATCCCATAACAATGGTGAAAGATTGTGGACTGGCAGAGGACTGCATCACGTACTAATCTTGTCCAGGTACGAGCAGGAAGCACTGGAGCTGGAGAGGCACCATGCACCTAGGTCAATCGGCTGCGGTGAGGTTGGGTTGCCACAGGGATGTAAGAGTGCAGTGCACTGTGGTCACAATGTCTGTAATAGCAACCATTCCACTGTAGTCTCTATATTGATGTGAGCCTTGAACATGGAATCTCCATTGATAATGGAAAGACGAGGGCACCCTGATCTGGGTGCCAGGCATACACAGTGCCAGTGTAATGACTTCAACTAATGACATGTCCTTGTTCTTCCTTTCAGGCTCACCAGAAGTCCGTTGGGGTGAAGAGCCTGAAGACCGACCACTGACCCCAAATGACACAGACGATACAAATGCACTTGTGTCACACCCGCTCAGCCAGGCAGGCACCAGTGCAGATACCAGCACCTTGATGGGTATTAGATCAGCGGAAAGTATCTTGGTGCACAGTGGTGAGGCCACTTCATACTCGCTTGCGGTGCAGGCAGAGGCAGAGAGTGCCCAAAACACCAGCAGTTGGAGAGCTGCTGGTGGCCCGGACAATGCTCAGTCGGTGGCTGATGATGTGCCTCTGGAGTCGTCCATGAGGCAGCAGATGCTGGAAGTCCAGCAGAGTGTGTGGGAGGGTCTGGCGGAGATACATGAGGGAATGCATGCCATGGTCTCTGTTGTGGAAGAGTCCATGTGGAGCATGAGCAATGCAATGACTCTCATGGTCAAGCGCACTGCTTCATCTATGGAAAGAGAGGTGACTCTCATGGAGAGGCTCCTCCAGGAGCTGAATCAGGGCTTCTTGGTGATGTGCTTGGACCTGCAAGCCTTCAAACTGGCAATGACCTCAGGTGGTCAGTGTCAGTGCGGGAGAAGGATTGGCCACCCAGTATCCCAGCTATGGTGCCTGTCCATTAATGGTGAGCAGGGAGGTCCAAAGTGACCTGACGTTGGCACACGAGCTGTTTGTTGTCTCCGTGGGGTCCTCTCAGGGCACTCCGGATGAGAGCAACAGCTCCTCCGCTCCTCTGCCAGTGACTGTGGCATCCAATGAGGCTACAGCGACTGGGGAGATGCCAGCCGTGCCACTGGCACTCTCTCCCAGGTGGGGCTAGCACAGGCTCCATGGGCCAGAGGACGCCCGCCAAGGTCATCAAGGCCAACAGGACAGCAGAGTGAGCAGCCATCCATCCAGCTGGGCTAGAGCACTGAAGGGCCTCGGCACCTGGGAGTGTCTCAGGATGTAAGCGTCATGGGAGCTGCCTGCGTACCTTGCACAGACTTGTAGAATCAGCATCCTGTGATCACACACTATCTGCACGTTGATGGAGTGGAAGCCCTTCCTGTTGTCGAAGGCACTGGGCTCACCCGCTGGCACCTTGATGGCCACATGAATGCAGTCTATAGCACCCTGGACACGGGGGAACCCAGCAATTGCTGCGAAGCCTCTGGCTCGCTCTGGCTGGCTGGCCTTGTCCGTGCGGTAGTGAATGAAAGTCAATGCACGACTGAACAGAGCGTCTGTCACCAGCTTGACGCAACTGTGGACAGCTGATTGGGAGACTCCACACAGATCCCCCACTGACCCTAGAAAGAGCCAGAGGCATGGAAGTTGAGGGCAGCCGTGACCTTCAGCGCCACTGGCATGGGGTGTCCACCCACACAGCTGGAGCTGATCTCAGGGCCTATCATCTGACAGATGGAGGTCACTGTCTCCCTTGAGAGGCGGAGCCTCCTCCCACATTGCAGCTCGGACATATTGAGGTAGTTGCATCACTGTCTGTAAACCCTGGCAGCAGGATAGTGGCATCTTCTGCAGCCCCTTCTGCCTTGGACTTCCTGTTGGCCCTGTGCCCCTGGTGCCAGCGCCTGTCTTCCCACAGGTGGCTCCCCTGGAGGCTGAGTAGGGACTTGGCCTCCTCCCCCTTCTGGCCCTCTCTTCCTCCTCAGAGGAGGTGCCTCCAGCGGAGACAACAATCCCCAATATCAGGGTAAGGGAAGGCTGTCTGATACCTGGAAGGCTCCAAGTGTTATGACTCCTCCGGAGTCCTGGATTGAAGCCTCTTATTTCTGTCAAAGCAGCTCTGAAGTGAAATGAAGTTGGCCTGTTCACACAAGAAAGCAGCAGTAAGTTATAATCTATTGTACTAAGAACTTGCATTAGCGAGCCCACTCACCTCTCTTATCCCACCCGTGGGTGAGGTTTTTGAAAATGTGGCCTACCTGCCTGCCTGTTGCACCCATGCGACACCCTGAAAATTGCACAGACTGCATAAAATAAGATAATTAGTGCCTCAAGGGCTTTAACTGGCCCATTAATTAATGGCGGACGTGCCTCCATCCTCATAGTGTGCCTGCCTACTGAAATATCACAATGGTGCGTGATGTCAGGACGCACGCCCGACATCATCGCGCATCATTTTACGTTCCGCTGTGTCAGGCCCGCCCCCGCAAGCCGAATGTAAAATTCTGCCGCAAGTCTAATATAACCTGTTCTAAGAAACTACCTTGAAAGCATCTATGAACTCCCCATCCAGGCTACCATCGCCAATATGATTTTTCCAGTTTATATGTAGATTAAAATCATCCATGATTATTGCCATCCTTTTATCACAAGCACCCAATACATTGTCTTACATTGTGGTTATTGTTAGGGGGCCAGTAAACCACTCCCACTATTTACTTCTTTCCCCTACTGTTCCTTATCTCTACCCAAACCAATTCTACATCCTGATCTCCTGAACCAAGGTCATCTCTAACTATTGCACCAAGACCATCCTTGATTAACAATGCTACCCCTCTGCCTTTACCTAGCTGTCTATTTTTCTTGAATGTCATGTATCCCTCAATATTCAGGACTCTGTCCTTGTCATCCTGCAGCTACGTCTCCATAAAGGCAATCCAATCATATTTATTGACTTCAATGTGCTCTATCAATTCATTTACTTTGTTATGAATGCTATGTGCATTCAGACGTGGAGCCTTTAGTTTTGTCTTTTTGTTATCTTTGTAATACCTAGTCTTGACTGTTGGTGTATTTATAAGTTTTTCTTTGTGTCTCTTCCTCCCATTCTCTGGCTCTCATTTTCCATATTACCATTTTGCTCTCCTGCCTTGATTTGCTACATCTACCCAAACTTGATCCCTTGTTTAGCTTAAAGCCTTTTCTACTTCTCTAGTATGTGCCTCACTAGAACACTGGTCCTAGCATGGTGTAGACCATCCCAACAGTACTGCCCCCTCTTTCCCCAGTGCTGATGCCAGTGCCCCACAGACTGGAAGCCACTTCTCCCACACCAGTCTTTGAGCCATGCATTCAATTCACTAATCTATTTGCCATACATTATGCATGCGGCTGAGGTAATCATCCTGAGATTATTACCTTTGAGGTTCTGCTTCTTAATTTGGTGCTTAACTCCTTATACCGACTATGCAGAACTTCTTTCCTTCTCCTGCCTATGTCATTGGTACCTATATGGACCACGACAACTGGATCCTCCCCCTCCCACTGTAAGTTCCTCTCCAGTCCTGAGCAAGTGTCCTGAACCCTGGCTCCGGGCAGGCAACATAGCCATCTGGACTCAGGCTTTTTGTGCAGAGAACAATGGTAGTCCCCCACACTAAACTGTACCATATTACATTCCTTTTTGCTCCCCCCTCTTGAACAGCTTCCTGTACCATGGTGACATGGTTAATCTGTTCATCTACCTTGCAGACCTCACCTTTGTCCACAATTGCAAACTCTGAGGCTCCTTCACCACTGTTGGCTTGGTCCCTTTACCTGCCGCACACATAGTCACATCCTCCTGTCCCTCACCGCTCTCCAAATGACCATATTCGAAGAGGTGTGACTGTCTTCTGGGACAAAGTGTCCAGGTATTTCTCCACCTTCCTTGTGTTGTGCAGTGTCTGCAGCTGAGCTTCCAGAACAGTAATCCTGACCCAGAATCCCTCTAGCTGCTTACACTCTCTGCAGGTGTGTTGGCCCTGAATCGCCTTAGTGTCCAGAAGTACCCATATTCCACAGCTGCAACATAACTCCTGTCATGCCTTGTTCTTTATATTATTTAGTTATGTTCATTTAATTACTTTCTTAATTAACTTAGAATAACTCCTGCATATACTACAATTTACTATGCTTATTAAAAGCTAGTACCACCTACAACTAACAGTTACACATTACTTAATTACACAGTTATGTGTTTTAGGTATTTATTTTAATTATTTAATTTATTTTATTTTAAAGCTTTAGTTTTTTTTAAAATTTATCTATATTTATGTTATTTTTATTTATTTTAATTAATAACCCCTACTATACTTCCAATAAGCTTTACTACTGCTTTAACAAAAATCTTATAAAGAAAACCTTACAGTTACCAATAAATTATACCAGTATTTAAAAGATAAATGAGCAAAACAAGTGAAATACTCATCAACCACTTACCTTGTTCCAGATGAAGTCATACTTGATTTTCTCTAAATCTGGTTGGCCCCCTGAGACCCAGCACCAGCACCGAGCTCTTTTGTCTCCTGGCTCCTCCCTTGCTTCTTCTGATGTTATTTTATCTCTCAGCTCTTCTCTTGCTCTTTGCAATCTTTTATTGCCCGACTCCTCTCTCGCTCCTTCTTGCACTCATTTATCTCCTGGCTTCTCTCTTGATACTTCTCATGCTCTTTATCTCCCGTCTCCTCTCCCGCTCCTTCTCGCGCTCTTTTCTCTCCTGGCCCCTCTCTCACTCCTTCTCATACTCTTTTCTCTCCTGGCCCCTCTCTCACTTCTTCTCGTACTCTTTTGTTTCCCAGCTCCTCTATCGCTCCTTCTCGTGCTTTTTTATCTCCCAGCTGGTACTGTTTCGGGTAAGCTGCCATTGTTTTATTCTGGATAACCAGGTGGTAAAGGTTGGAACCGAAACCTAATCTTTACACACTTCATAAGTTCTTATTTACACATTAAAAACATTCACATCCAGCCCCAACAACCACCATTTTAGTCTGCTCCTACATATATAATTTTTTTTTTTATGCTTCACGAATTTGTGTGTCATCTTGCGCAGGGTCCATGCTAATCTTCTCTGTATCGTTCCATTTTTAGTATATATATAGGAGCACAAATGAATCTCTAGTTAATGCCCACCACCTGAACATAATTAAACATTCAATTAATATGCAATCAACAACCATGACAGAGTTGGTGATGAAGTAGCATAAAATACAGATCAAGAATTGCAGGAGCGCATTTTGGAATAACTTGCTGTCTACATTCTCACCCTTTTATGAAGAAATATATGGCCTTTATCTATTTTTTAAAAATATTCTTTTCGCCTAGGTTCAAAGGATGTCCCAACCACCTCTGCCTTTAAAATATTCAAAGACTCTGCTTCCACCACCTTTTTAGGAAAACAGTTCCAGGCCAGAGACAGAAAGGCATATATTAGTGCCAATCTTATTATGCCACTTCACCAACACCCCCACCTCCCCACCAACAACCATCAAAAAACCTTCCAATCAATGTAAACTTTGCCCATTATTAAGAATTTTTTGCAAAAATAAATTCCCTCCTTCTCAGTCAGTGCAGGACTGCCCTATAACTCAGCTGTAAGAAAAGCCTTGAGAAACAGAGCTCACCTTGACTTAGTATTTGTAAGTGACCCAGCGAACATACAATAAAATGGATTATAGTGCCCTGGGAGATAATGACCAATGAACCATCAAATTTAGAATGCCTTGGATTACTTTATGCCAAACACCAGGAGACACATTTAAAAGAGCTAAACTCAAAAAAATGTGGGCAGTGTTAAAATAAGTGGATTGGAGGAGGGTGTTCGCTAATATTTCAGTCGAAGACAAATGGGACACCATTAAAAGAATAACGCTGCGCATGCAGAACAAATATGTATCTAAAATAATCAATGGCCAGCTTAAATAAGCATGACCCAAAATGGATTAACAAACAGATCAAAAGTGTAATATCTGATAGTTTTGTGATCATTATTAATGAGTCTAGCATTTTATTCCATTTCTGTTAATTAATTGAATTTAAATTCTTTCAGTTGCCATGGTGGGTTTTGAATTCATATCTCAGGAGTAATATTCCAGGTTTCTAGATTACCACTATGCTACCAGACCCCATGCAGTTCATGAGAGACCTTGACTTAGAGCAATGATGTTGATTTTTACCCTTACCAGTGAGTGATAACAGTAAGTTGGTTCTCCATTATTAAGGAGCCGTTCCCATTGTAACTGTGCCAATAGAATGGGGGAAAGACACAGGGACTAAGAAGGAGGGAATTTATTTTTGGAAAAGATTCTTAATAATAGGCAAAGTTTACATTGATTGGAAGGTTTTTTGATGATTGTTGGTGGGGGGTGGGGGTGTTGGTGAAGTGGCATAATAAGATTGGCATTAATATATGCCTTTCTGTCTCTGGCCTGGAACTGTCTTCCTGAAAAGGTGGTGGAAGCAGAGTCTTTGAATATTTTAAAGGCAGAGGTGGATAGATTCTTGATAAGCAAGGCAGTGATAGGTCATTGGGGGTAGGTGGAATGCAGAATTGAAGTTACTATCAGATCAGCCATGACCTTATTAAATGGCAGAACAGGCTTGAGGGGCCAAATGGCCTACTCCTGCTCCTTGTTCATATGTTCACTTGTTTGTAAAACAATGCCCATAATATCACTTGTATGCGAAGAAGTCTGGTATGTCCTGGAACTGCTGTACATTAGACAGAAATGCTTAGAATATGAATTGGTCACTGGGTAAAATATATAATATATTGAATAAAGAATGATCCACTGAAGGGAACATATTTACATTATTAGCAATGTGGGTTTCTGCTTGTTTCTGGAGAGAGAGCTTTGCAAATGATCTTGGCTTGGAGGAGCAAAATATAGAATCATTTTGGGTGGAGATAAGAAATAACAAAGGAAAAAAGTCATTGGTCAGAGTGGCTGACAGGGCCCCTGATGGTAGTTATACTGTAGGGAAGACTATAAGTATAGAAATCTTCGAGGCTTGTAAGAAAGTAAGCAATGATTGTGAGAGATTTGAAACTGCATGTAGATTGGAGAAATCAAATTGGCGAAGGTAGCCTGGAGGATGAGTTCATAGATTATATTTGGGACAGTTTATTAGAAGAATACATTTTGTAACCAACCAGTGAACAGGCTAATTTAGACCTGGTAAAGTTATTGAGGCAGGATGGGATCCTCTCAGTAGGAATGAGAAATGTGGGTCCATTGCGAGTGTCTTAAACTTAAAGGCAATTAAAAGGGTATGAAGACAGAGTTGGTTAAAGTGGAATGGGAAAATAAGTTAAAAGGTAAGATGGTAGAGAAGCAGTGGTAGACATTTAAGGAGATATTTCCTAACTCTCAACAAAGATATATTGCATTGAGAAAGAAAGACTCTACAAGATGGAAGTACCATCCGTTGCAAACTAAAGAAGTTAAGTATGGTATCAAACTGAAAGAAAATATGTACAATGCTGCAAAGATTTGTGGTAGGCGAGAAGATTGGGAATATTTTAGAAACCAGCAAAGGATGATTTAAAAAAATAATGAGGGAGAATTAGGAGTATGAGGGAAAACTCACAAGGAATATAAAAACACAGTAAAAACTTCCACAAGTATATGAAAAGGAAAAGAGTAGTTAAAGCAAGCATTGGTTCCATAGTGGGTGAGACTGGCTAAGGAAATGGCTGAGATTTTAAACAAGTGTTTTGTATGTGCCTTCACAGTAAAAGACACAAAAAGCATCCAGAGGATAGTGAAAATCAAGGGGCAAAAGCCAGGAGAGGAACTTAAAACAAAAATAATCACTAGAAAAAAAGTAGTAGGAAACAAATGGGCCTAAAGGCTGACAAGCCCACTGGACCTGATGGCCTGCATCCTAGGTTATTAAAAGAATGGCTGCAGGGACAATGGATGTACGGTTGTAACCTTCAGAAATTATCTAGATTCTAAGGATTGGAAAACTGCAAATGCAACATCACCATTCAAGAAAGGAGGTAGACCAAAAGCAGGAGATTATAGGCCAGTTAGTCTAACATCTGTCATTAAGAAAATGCTAAAACCTAATTTTTAAGGAAAAAGTAACAGGACTTTTAGAAAATCATAATACAATCAGGCAGAGTCAACATGGTTTTGTGAAAGGGAAATTATGTTTGACTTTTTTTTATTCATTCTCGGGATGTGGACTTCACTAGCTGGGCCAGCATTTATTGCTCATCCCTAGTTGCCCTTGAGAAGGTGGTGGTGAGCTGCTTCTTGAACCACTGCAGTCCATGTGGTGTAGGTATACCAAAGTGCTATCAGGAAGGGAATTCCAGGATTTTGATCCAGCGACAGTGAAGGAATGATGATATATTTCCAAGTCAGGATGAGTGACTTGGAGGGGAACTTCCAGGTGGTGGTGTTCCCTTCTATCTACTGCCCTTGTCCTTCTAGGTGGCAGTGGTCTTGTGTTTGGAAGGTGCTGTCTAAGGAGCATTGGTGAATTCCTGCAGTGCATCTTGTAGATAGTACATGCTGCTGCCACTGTGCATCGATGGTGGAGGGAGTGAATGTTTGTGTATGTGGTGCTAATCAAGCGGACTGCTTTGTCCTGGATGGTCTCCAGCTTCTTCAGTGTTGTGGGAGCTGCACTCATCCAGGCAAGTGGGAAGTATTCCATCACACTCCTGACTTGTGCCTTGTACATGGTGGACAGGCTTTGGAGAGTCAGGAGGTGAGTTACTCATCACACGATTCCTAGCCTCTGACCTGCTCTTGTAGCCACAGTATTTATATGGCTAGTGCAGTTCAGTTTCTGGTCAAAGGTAACCCCCTGGATGTTGATAGTAGGGGATTCAGTGATGGTAATGCCATTGAACATAAAGGGGCGATGGTTGGATTTTCTCTTGTTGGAGATGATCATTCCCTGACACTTATGTGGCACGAATGTTACTTGCCATTTGTCAGCCCAGGCCTGGATATTGTCCAGGTCTTGTTGCATTTGGACATGGACTGCTTCAGTATCTGAGGGGTCATGAACGGGGCTGAACATTGTGCAATCATCAGTAAATATCCCCACTTCTGACCTTATAATGGAAGGAAGGTCATTGATGAAGCAACTGAAGATAGTTGGGCTAGAACACTACCCTGAGGAACTCCTGCAGTGATGCCCTGGAGCTGAGATGACTGACCTCCAACAACAACAACCATCTTCCTTTGTGCTCGGTATGACTCCAACCAATGGAGAGTTTTCCTCCTGATTCCCATTGACTCCAGTTTTGCTAGGGCTCCTTGATACCACACTCGGTCAAATGCTGCCTTGATGTCAAGGGCAGTCACTCCCACCTCACCTCAGGAGTTCAGCTCTTTTGTCCATGTTTGAACCAGGCTGTAACAATGTCAGGGGCTGAGTGACCCTGGCGAACCCAAACTGGACATCAGTGAGCAGGTTATTGCTGAGCAAGTGCAGCTTGATAGCAGTGATGATGACCCCTTCCATTACTTTACTGATGATGGAGAGTAGACTGATGGGGCGGTAATTGGCTGGTATCTGTCCTGCTTTTTGTGTACAGGACATACCTGGTCAATTTTCCACATGGCTGGGAAGATTCCAGTGTCGTAGCTGTACTGGAACAGCTTGGCTAGGGCCGCTGCAAGTTCTGGAGCACGTCTTCAGTATTATTGCCGGAATGTTGTCAGGGCCAATAGCCTTTGCATTACCCAGTGCCTTCAGCCCTTTCTTGATATCACGTGGAGTGAATTGAATTGGCTGAAAACTGGCATCTGTGATGCTGGGGACCTCCGGAGGTGGCCGAGATGGATCATCCACTCGGCATTTCTGGCTGAAGATTGTTGCGAATGCTTCAGCCTTATCTTTGCACTCCTCTGCTGGGCTCCTCCATTGTTGAGGATGGGGATATTTGTGGAGCCTCCTTCTCCAGTGAGTTGTTTAATTGTCCACCACCATTCATGACTGGATGTGGCAGGACTGCAGAGCTTAGATCTGATCCATTGGTTGTGGGACCGCTTAGTCTGTCTATCACCTGCTGCTTATATTGTCTGACATGCAAGTAGTCCTGAGTTATAGCTTCACCAGGCTGACACCTCATTTTTTAGGTATGCCTGGTGCTGCTCCTGGTATACCCTCCTGCACGCTTCACTAATTTATTAGAATTCTTTGAGGATGCAATAAGCAGGGTGAATAAAGAGGGACCAAGCAGACATATTGGGAGGATTTTTCCTATGGCCGCGGGGCTCGGCGGGAGTGGGCAGGCGCCCACGATTGGCTGCGCACCGCCATTTTACGCAGGCAGGCCAATTACGGCCCATCCAGAGTAATGCGCGGCCAGTGGTGCTCAGCACTACCTGTGTGGGTGGGGGGAGGAGGGAGAGCCGGGGCCTGCACTCTTTTGCGCATTTGCGTGAAATAGCACAGCGATCTCCCTGAAGCACGGAGCTGTCTCAGGTAGATTGAATGGAGTATAAAACTTCTTAATAAATGAAGTAAAAATTTATTTAAACATGTTCCCTCATGTCACATGAGCTGGTACATGTTCGTGAAGTTTGGAAAATTTAATTATTTATTTTATAAAAGCTTCAGGAAACCTCATCTCACCCATGGATGAGGTTTCCTGAAAAAACATGAAGTCCGCTTGGGTTCTTTGCCTGCCCACCAACCTTAAGGTTCGATGGACAGCACTCTTAACAATTACTTAATTAATTACTTTTTTAATGGCCTTAATAGGCCGTTGACATTTCGGCAGGCGTGTAGCCACATGTCATTGTGTGTCATTTTATGTGTTGGCGTGTCAGGCCCGCCCCCACACGACGTTGGCAAAATTCTGCCCATTGTATTTGGATTTCCAAAAGGCCTTCAGTCAGGTGCCATATACATGGTTAATGCACAGGATAAGAGCACATGATGTTCGGGGTGATATATTAGCATGGGTACAGGATTGACTAACGAACAGGAAACAAAGAGTCAGGATAAATGGATCATTTTCAGGTTGGCGAACTATAACTGGTGGAGTGCCACACAGCAAATTATGTTGGGCCCTCAGCTGTTTACGGTCTTTATTAATGATTTGGATGAAGGGACCAACTGTATTGTAACCAAATTACTGATGAAACATAGTTAGGTAGGAAAACAAGTTATGAGGAGAGTACCAAGAGTCCCCTTGGTAAGGTTAAGTGAGTGGGAAAAAAATTGGCAAATGCAGTATAACGTGGGAAAATGTGAGGTTGTCTGCTTTGGCAGGAAGGATACAAAAGCAGAATATATAAAGGGAGTGAGACTACAGAATGCCATAGTACAGAGAGATCTAGATGTCCTTGTACTTGAATCATAAAAAGCTAACATGAAGAATCAGCAAATAATCAGAAAGACAAATGGAACTTTGGTCTTCATTACAAGGGGCATAGAGTATAAAATAAGGAAGTATTGCTACAACTGTAGATGGCACTGGTGAGACTGCACCTAGAGTACTGTGTACAATTTTGGTCTCCTAATTTAAGGAAGGACATACTTGCTTTGGAAATAGTTCAGAGGGAGTTCATTCAGCTGATTTCAGGGATGAAGGGTTTGTCTTATGAAGAAAGGTTGAGTGGGCCTATACTCACTGGAGTTTAGAAGAATAGGAGGGGATCTTATTGAAGCATTTAAGATTTTGAGGGGGCTGGATAGGCTAGCTGCTGAGAGGATGTATCCCCTCATGAGGGAATCTATAGAACTAAGTGGTACAGTTTAAAAATAAGGGTTCTCCCATATGAGACAGAGATAAGGAGGAATTTTGACTCTCAAAGGATCATTAGTCTTTGAAATTCTATTCCCTAGAAAGCAGTTGAGGCTAGGTCATTGAATATATTCAAGGCTGAGTTAGATATTTGATCTACAAGGGAATCCAGAGTTACAGGGTGCAGACAGGAAAATTGAGTTAAGGCAACAATCAGCCACGATCTTATTGAATTGGGTAGCTGGCTTGATGGGCCTACTGGGGGGAGAGAGAGAGAGAGAGATTAGAGGCTGTAAAAGCCTACGGGAATGCATATGGAAGGTTGTTCTTGGATTGAAAAGGTGAAATCCATGGGGAGTTAAAGTGAGTTTAGAAGAGTTACGTCTCTTGGGCTAGAGGGAGAGTCTCTGGGAAAAGAGAACCTCACTGCAAAATATGATAGCAAGTTACCAGGATGGGGAAAGAAAATAACGGGAATAAACCCTCAGGAGCAAAGGATTGATTTTGATTGATGTTGGGAAAATGCTATGTAAACATCAGCATAAATTATACCTGTGATGTGGGTTTTTTTCAGTTGGTCTAAGAATAAGAAGGAAGGTATCCCTTTCTGTAGTTTAAAGCATAAGTTGCTTACAAATATAGTGTTTAGTCACCAGTGATTTGATCATTTGTTACAGTAAAAGTTTTAAAGCTAGAAACCTTGGGCGGAATTTTCCGAGCCTGCTGGTGGTGGGCTTAATATGTGGCTTGCATGGGAAATATGACACGTCCTGCTTCACAATGGCGTGAAAGCAGGTCGTGATTGGCCGCTCAGCCCACCGATGGCAGGCTGCGTTTGCCGCCATTGGTCGGCGAGGAGCTAATTGTAATACATCAGCATGTAATTAAAAAAGCATCCCGCCAGGCTCTTGGGACCCCACCATATCGTCCATCCACGTCAGTGGGAAAGCACGCCGACGTGTTTCACAACAGCATGCAGGCGCCGTGCACTTGGTGGCCTTCACTTTCGGGGAACTGAGGTGAGTGAGCAGCAACATTCTCCACAGCTCGCCTGCTGTTTACAGGCCTCAGGGGCGCTGGAGGGGTGGGGCCAACTGATGCCTGGCCCCGGAGGCGACTCCATAAGGGGTGGGGGGAGGTGGTGTCCGTGGCAAATGCTGGCCAGCTTCGGAGGTGACTGCTGAGGAACGGGGGTTGTCAAGAGCTGCCCTGGCACTGCATCCCGCGCACAGGCAATCGAGGTGGGGGGCAGGGTAAGTGAGGGAAGTGGCCACGCATTAGGGACACCTGTATAAACTGACCATGCCTCTGCAACTGAGACAGATCAGGCGCAGCCACAGTGATATGATTGGGGTCTGGCTTCTAGCCTGCCTACCTATGCAAGCAACGCAGAGGCACCCAAAGGGCCACCAAGTGCTCCATACCTTACTTACCCAACACCCACCCACACCCCCCATGCCCTCCCATCCCACAGCACAGACTTCGAGCCCGCCACCACTTTATTGGACCGTGGAACAGTTGGACTGCACACGTTGTACAATCTCCTCGCCAATGCTGGCCGTGTAACAGTCACTGCTGGAGGTGCTCACAGCCCCTTGCAATCTCAGCATCCTGGTTCGGACCAGTGTCCCCCATATCACAGGTTGACAGGGCAGCCATGCAGTGCACTCATCTCTGGCCATCCAAGGGGTGACCAGCACTCTCTGGGAAGCATTAAGGGGCAGTCACACAGGGCCAGGAAAGGTGCTAAGTGCAGCCATGATAACCATGCCTCCCTCTCTCTTTCATGCTGCAGGAAGACCACATGAGAATCATGATTCTCGTGACCTAGCTGTACGCCTGATGGCCTACAGAGACTGTAGAAGACGGAGGAGAGAGCGACTGAGGCTCCTGGCTGCATAAAGGCAGGAGCAGCAACCTCATGAAGAAGGGGCAGCAATGGCTCCAGCACACACTGCCCAGGAGCGACGGCGAGCTGAGGCTGGTTGGCACCTAGTGACACCCAGGGTCTATAGGTGCCGCCTGCCATTCCTGCAGATGACTGAGAATCAGTGTCGCCGATGACTGCGCATGTCTAGGGACCTGGTGGCTCACATCTGCCACTTACTTCAGGGCTTGGCACCAAGGAGACATGGAGGGCATCCACTTCCAGTGGCTGTGAAAGTGACCATGGTACTCAATTTCTACACCAGTGGCTCCTTTCAGGGCCTGACAGGTGACCTCTGTGGGATTTCACAATCCACCATCCACAAATGCATCCATGAGGTCACGGATGCCATCTTCTCCATGGCATGCAACTTTGTGCATTTTCGCCCGGGACTGTTTCAGCCAGGATGCAAGGATAAAAACAAAAAACTGCGGATGCTGGAAATCCAAAACAAAAACAGAATTACCTGGAAAAACTCAGCAGGTTTGGCAGCATCGGTGGAGAAGAAAAGAGTTGACGTTTCGAGTCCTCATGCAAGGACCATTGGATTTGCCTGATCTCGAGATTCCCACAGGTGCAGGGTGTGATCGACTGCACTCATTGGGGCTCAGGTCTCCATCGCTATACTCAAGTGGAGTTTATCAACTGCAAGGGCTTCCATTCACTGAACGTGCATCTGGTACGCGACCACCAGAAATTCATCCTGCAGGTGTGTGCACGGTTTCCAAGGAGTGTGCATGACGCCTACATCCTGAGTCACTCACAGATCCCTGCAGACTTCCAGGGTCCACAAAGTCTGCAGGGCTGGCTCCTCGGGGACAAGGGCTACCCACAGAGGCCGTGGCTGATGACACCCGTGCGGCGGCCTCAGACTGCAGCAGAGCGATGCTGTAATGAGGCTCATGCAGCAGCTCACAACTTGGTGAAGCAGACCATCGGGATGCTGAAGATGCGGTTCTGGTGCCTGGACCGGTCTGGTGGAGCCCTGCAATACAGTCCGCAGAGGATGTCATGCATCATTGTCGTCTGCTGCGCCCTTTACAACCTGGCGCTGCAACGGGGTGAGGAGCTGGCTGAGGAGGACATGGAGGAGCTGCACATCTCCTCCAATGTGGATGACGCCGATGGGGTTGAGGGTGAGTGTGTCCTCGGTGGTGCCAATGTCAGGGATGAGTCTCTCGCACTGGCTAGACAGGCGCATTGGGGAGGCCCTCGTAGCTGCCAGATTTGTGGAGAATGATGATGACATGCAGTGAGATTTCCCCGTAGATTCTCACATAGCAGTTGTGAATATTTGACTCCATTCTTTCTTATGACAGTATGAATGCTCTCTGTTAGAATGGTTCTGCCTTGGAGATGCAGTGGAGGCCCTAATAGTCACTCGATCGCAGGAGAATGATGACAACATGCAGTGAGGACACTTCATAGATCTTCACATAGCCTCTGAGAATGCTTGACTCCTGTCTGGCCGAGAGCTGCTCACTTGTGCTCCATGATCAGGGCTGGGCCATCTCCGAGATGCAGCCATGAAACTTTAGACGCATCTGACACTGTGTCCGCCTTCAGCACCTCAGCCCTTCAGGAGCTGGTGCACAGCATCACTGGCTGCAGATGCTGGTGTGTTGGGGGGCCAATCCCATCTTAAAGGTGCTGAGAGCACACAGAGAGAATGAGAGAACTCTGTGACGCCTGCCCATTACATTCTGGCAGCAATGACCAGCACTGCCGAGGTGCAGGCATCAGTAATGTTTCCAGGGAATGTGAGGCTGGACCATCACTGTGGTCTGAAGGCTGCACAGGACCCAGGGAAGAGGCCCTGGACTGAGGCACCTGCCTTTATCTTGTGCAGAGAGGTTTCACATCTGAGTGACATGAACACTGCTCATCAGAACAAGGAGCCACAGACAGGGAGACTTTCTTGGGAGTTTATTGACAATAGTGAACATTATGTACAAGTGATTAACACCCATGGCCAGGCTGTGCAACTACTTTTACCTAACTGTCCTAACCCTGCCGCTATGTCTTGGTGCTCCCTGGACATCCACAGGGGAGGTGGAGGCAGCCTGTTGACTGTGATGCCCTGTCTGTGATGACTCTGGCAGTTGTCCTCTGTGGGGCTGAGACTTGGAGGTCCCCGGCCTGCCTTTGGGGTCCTGCTGAGTGGCAACTTCCTCAAGCCTGTGAAGCTGAATCTGTGGAGGTCACAGGAAGAGGGGTGTCAGATGGGCCAGTCATTCCCAGAATCACCTGGGTTACGGCCACGGACTGTGCACCTGCTGCTCCTCCTCCCTATGGGTGACCGAGGGCCCCTGGCTGACTCCGCGAGGGGAAGGGGTAGCTGGAGTGAGATCGAGCTGCCCAACATCCATCTCCCGTACACACTTTTGGAGGCTAACTATGGCATCAGCAATGGAGTTAAGCCCACATAGCAGTGCAGGAGTGACACCCTGGACCAAGGTCTCCATGGCGGCCGCCATCCTACCATTGCTGCCCTTGGTGCATTGCAATACCGGTGCTATCACCTCAGCATGAAGACGGACTGACTCCTGCCTTGCATTCTGAGGAGTGCAGCGGACTTCCCTCCCTAGCTTTCCTTTGCAGCTCCAGCAACCGTGACATGACCGAGCCATCTGACTCGGACTCAGCAACCCTCTGGCCTCCAGCAGTCCTCCGAGTGTCAGGGACCTGGTAAGTCCCTGCTCCCACCTGCTGTGGATCAGGAAGTGTGATGTGCTCACCAGATTGTGGTCCCAAGGCTACTCTATAGCTAGGTCCCACTGAGGTGTGTGTCTCTGCGCTGGTGGAGGATGTAGGTGAGCACTGTAATGGGACTTCAGGGAGGGTGACTTCAGATTCCTCTTCAGAGGTTTCCTCAGGCCTTGCTTGGAGGCTCTGGGTCGTGGACTCTGTCAGCTGTTTGGCAGATGTTTCTATGAAAGCAAGGGGAGATAATTAGTGCATGGCAGTGGCCTGTGAAAGACACTCACAGCATGGTGTCTGATGGATGTTGTGCTGCTGGATCCTCACTTGGTAGAGCAGCACCGACCTCACCATCAGCACAGGACTGATCCCAGCCATCTCCAGCCAGCTGGATGGCTCTGTTTTTGAATTCTGTCAGAACTTTGATCTCTGGCATCCCTTCACCTGCCTGCAACCCTTCCCTCCTGTTGTGAGCCAGTTTGTTCTGCATGGATAGAGATGGGGAGAGTGTATCAGGATGCCTGCTGGGCCAGATGATAAGTATGCCTGGCCTGTGTGGGTGGTGAGTAGTCTCATGGAGGTGATAAGGACAACGATGGTGTGTGTGAAAGAGTGAATGGTGATGTCCCTTGCACTGGCAGTGAGTGAGGGCCCTGTGGGTGTGTGATGGATTTGTGAGCGTTTGAGTTGAGAGTGATGAAAAGAGTGACTTACCCTGGTGGAACAGAAGAGATCACTCATCCTTTTGTGGTACTGGGGGCTGTCCTCCTCTGCAGGACATTTGCACTGACCACCGCTGCCACCGCCTCCCAAGCCGGGTTGGTGACATTGCTACCCATCCTGCGGCCAGAGCGGGGGCAGAGCACATCCCGGTGGCCTCCATGGCATCCAGCAGTCGCTTGAGGGACCTGTTGTTGAAGCGGGGGGCTACAGTCGTTTTGTCTTTGCTGGCCATATCTCCTGGACAGTGGCAGTGAGTTGGTAGTGTTGAGCGCTTTTCTGGCAGCTGCCTTTTAAAGATAGTGGCCTGTGCGATGCAACAGCAGGATGATGGTGAGTGGGTAAATGATAGCTCGCCTGCCATGGAAACTGTGTGTTTCCCAGGAATGAATAAATAATGAGGCCGATACAGCGTGAAAACCCGCTATTTTCGTCGGTGGGTAGAAATCCATTTTACCCGCCCGTTACCGCACTTAGTGCAATTCTGGGAAAATTCCGTCCCTTGTCATGTTATCTTTTCCAGCTATTAACTGAGAGCTTGAATTTCTTTTTCAACATTATCAGTCTGTACAGGAATCATAACACAAATGATAATGAAGCGGGCAAGTGAATGTGTTGAAAAAAAGACATTACCACTGTGGAAATGTGAAAACTATCAGACTGACATTATAGTAAAATATTATTTGGTTGGCAACACTGGATCTTTTATTTCCCCACACTTAAAACAATTTCACATTTCATTCATTCTGTTTACTTTTTTTCATGGGCCTTATTACATCTCATCCATTCCTTCACTTTTAAATCTTATTTTAAACTAATTAACTTATTCCTTGAATTGAATCTGTGGTTACTGATTCTACACAGGACTATGCTACCACTGAATGCAAAGAAGTTCAATTAGTATTGAGCAATGCTTTTAGCAATACAGCTGAACTATTTCTCACCCCAACAAGTACCTCTGTGTGGAAATGACATGGATAATAAATGCCAGAATCACCTCTGAAACACTTTTCATGCTACGACAATCAGTTAAGTTAATCTTCTTATATTGCAAAGTTTAAAGTTTACAGATGGAATGATGCAAAGTTGAATGGACTTATTTTTCCTTCTTCTAAGTATATTTATAACAGTGTACACTTTTCATAATAGATGACTGTTGCAGGATATGCCAGCAGTATGCCTGATGATGATTTGTAACATTTTAATGGCTCTTTCTGAAATATTGTATACCGAGGTACAAATACTGCAATTAAAAGATAGAAGAGGTGGAATTGGACATGGTAGGTTTTATTTTTGATGATTTGGAGACCCTACCAAGAGAACATTAAAATAGTTAGCTGTGATTAAATCTCTAGAATTATGAGCCTTTCGTGTGCCTGGTACTAATTGTCCCATATAATCCCTCATTTAATATCCTAATTGCTATGCTCATCACCATTTGTCAGCCCGTTTGCGTTTCGATATTAGCAGAAATAATATGATCAGCGTAGCTGCATACATAAAATCAAAGTTTTTTAATAATTTCATTCATGTGATGTGGGTGTTACTGACAAGGTCAGCATTTATTGCCATTCTGTAATTGTCCTTGAGAAGGTAGTGGTGAACCATCTTCTTAAAAAATAAGTGGTTTGCTTGGCTATTTTAGAGCGCTGTTAGGAAACAACCTCATTGCTTGGAGTCTGGTGTCACAATAGCCCAGACTGTGCAAGGATGACAGATTTCCTCCCTAAAGGACCTTAGTGAATCATATGGTTTTTACAACATGTTTCTTGGTCACCATGACTGATACCAGATTGTTATTCCACATTTATTTAATTAACTGAGTTTAGGTTTTCCAGCTATTGTGGTGGGATTGGAATTCATTTCATCAGAATCATATGTCCAGACTTCTCGATTCTTGATTACCACTCCAGTAACATAGCCATTATGCCACCATTTCCAGCAAATCCTGTTTCCAGCACTAAGTACAGGCAATTTTTTTAATTACAATTAACAACCGAAATGTTCCAGTTTATTTTGAATACAAAGAACTTAAAATCATAGAATGATACAGCATAGGAGGAGGCTGTTCAGCTCTTTGTACCTGTGCTTACTCTTTGATAGAGCTGACCAATTAGTCCTGCTCTCCTATGCTGCCCTCATAGTCCTGAAAAGTATTTGTCCAATTCTCTTTTGAAAGTTATTATTCAATCACCTTTCCTTCATGTGGTACATTTCAGATCATAACAGCATGCAGCCTTAAAAAAAACTCATCTTGTCTCTGGCTATTCTTTTCTTCTGTTCTATGGTTCTTTTGCAAATTACCTTAAATCCAAGTTCTTTGGCTGCTGGTCTGTCTGACAAAGAAAAATGTTCCTCCTTATTATTATTCTATTCAATCTTCCCATAACTTTCTCTGCTCTAAGGAGAAAAAATGCCAGTTTCTCAGGTCTCTCCACGTAACTGAAGTCGTTTATCCTTGGTACATTTCTAGTTTATCTCCTCTGCATCTTATCTAAGACCTTGAAATCCTCCCTAAAGCATGTTGTCTAGAATTGGACACAATGTTCCAGCTGGGGCCAAGCCAGTAATTTATAAAGATTTAGCGTAACTTCCTTGCTTTTGTATTCTATTATCTCTATGCCTTATAAAGCCAAGGATACCATGTGCTTTTTAACAACCTTCTCAACTTGTCCTGCCACCTTCAAAGATTTGCATATTTACACGCCAGGTCTCTCTGTTCCTGCACCCTTTTAAATTTGTACAATGCAGTTTATATTGCCTCCCTTTGATTTTTCCTACCAAAATGAATCACTTGGCACTTAGAGCCGTAGGCCTTGATTTTCATCCTTGAGGTAGGTAGCAGGAGTTGGGAAAATTCCTGGCTTGGACCCCCACGTCTTAGGAGAAAGTGCCCACGAGGACAGGACTTTCATCATGGGGGAGTGGGGCATGTGTGCGGGCTGGAGTCAGGCCAGCTGGCCGGGGAAAAAGTGCAGAGACAGCCGCAAGGGCTGCCAAGTGTGGAGGCAGGCTGTTTAAAAGACCCGCCTTGGAGCTGTGGAACTTTATATCCCAGTTAAACTAAAAACTGGCCCTACATCCCTCATCCCCCACAAACCCTCACCAACCACACATACCCATGCCCCATCCATGCCACCCCATTCCCCCCATGCACCCACTATGGCCTCTGATGCCAAGGTATGGTTGTTCATGCGCCCCAAAACAAGGCATACCCCCCACCACGCCATATCCCCTCTCATACCAAGCTAAGGCACTTCATGGCCTTTCACCCACTATACACCATATAGAACCCTATAGTGAGTAGGATATGTAAAAAATGCTTTAAAAATTCATTGATAAATTTCCATTTTCTTTAAAATAAACTCCACTTTACTACAGTTCAAAGTTTCAATCATCCAGATCCTTTTAAAGTTTCAATACCTGAAACTGCAAGTGCTTGAAAACTCTATCTTATATAAATGAACATTGTGAAACTGACAGAAGAGATCAGAGAACCAGAGCTGTCAATCAAGCAATGTTTTCTCAGGGGCTCAGGTGTTTTAGAACCCTAATGGATGTCTGGTCTCTCAGTACAAGTTTATCCAGATCACTGTGTACTGCAGAATTCTGCACTCTCCCTCCACTTAAATAATAATGTGCTTTTATATTCTTCCTATTAAAGTGCACAACCTCACATTTTCTCACATTATACTCCTTCTGCCAAATTTTTGCCCACAAACATAATCTATCCGTATGCCTTTGCAAATTCTTTGTAACCTCCCCACAACTTCCTTTCCTACCTTTCTTTGCATCATCAGCAAATTTGGCTACTATTCAGTCTGTCTTTTCATTAAAGACATTAATATAGATTGTAATTAGTTGAGGCCCCAGTACTGATCCTTGTGGCAGTACATAGTTTGCCAACCTGAAAATGACCCATTTATCCCGACTCTCTATTTCCTGTTCATCCAATCCTCAATCCATGTTAATATATCAGCCCCAACACCATGAACTCTTATCTGATGCATCAACCCTTTATACAGTTAATTGAATTCAAGGAATAAGTTAAATGTCTTAAAATAGATTTAAGAGTCAAGAAATAGATGGGTTGTAATAAGGCCCATGAAAAAGAAATTAAACAAAACAAAGGAAATTATCTCATTAGTGGGAGAAAAAGTGTTGCCGCTCAATTAATATTTACTGTAATTTCAGTCTGATAGTTTTCACACTCCCACAGTAGTAATGTCATTCTTTTCAATATATTCTCTTCCCCACTTCACACATCATTCATGTTATGATCCCCGTAGAGGCTGATAACATTTAAAAAGAAATGTGAATTTCCAGTTAATAGCTAAGATGGATGACACAACATGATTTCTCATTTTAAAACCTTAACTTTAACAAATGACCAACACACTAATGACTAAACACTATATTTGTGCGCAACTTAGGTTTTAAGCTACAGAAAGAAGCACCTCCGTTGTTATTCTTAGCCCAAACAAATAAAAAACACACACTTCACAGGTATACTTTACACTTGCCTTTACATAGACATTCAATTTTGCCAGAATCATTCCAAAGTGATTGTTTGCTCCAGAGGCTTCATTCCTCTTATTTTCTCTTCTGATCCTGGTGACTTGCAATCATAAATCAGTCTTTTACAGTGAAGGCTTTTGTGATGAGACTCCAAATACTTATCTAAATCAGCAGTCACAGTTCAGGAACTACAGTTCCCAAAAGGCCTCATGCCTACTGTGCATGCACCAGACAGGAAATGGTCACACATGCGCAGTTTGGGGTTTTTTATGATCGTCGGATCTTCTATGCATGCACTGGCTGAGAAAGGGCCACACATGCACAGTTAACCTTTTTAATGTTCTTTAGGCCGGGAACTGGCCATACATGTGCAGAAGAAAAGGAAGAGAAAAAAAATAAATGGCGTGAAAAAGCAGGCCAGGACACCTGGAACCGGAGCGCCATTAGAGAGGTGAGCTCTTTAAATGTGGAGATTGGAAATCCTCGTGAAAAGACAAAGTTTCAGTGAGACTAGTTGTCTCACAGTGTGACAAACATCTGGGTGGGTGGTTGAGAAATCCATGGAACCTGCTTTGGTCACATCTGTCATTTACTTCAGAGTGTGGTATGTCTGACCACAGTTGGCTAGTTGGTTCACATATACCACATACTTATCCTGAATATTAGAGTATAAGATGAATGTTGTAAATTGTTTTCTATTTCTGAATGTGTACGTGTCTGTAAAGACATAGCTGGGGTGAAGGAATAGTGAGTATTTGAATCATTTTCTTGTTTGTATTGAGATCTTTCCAATCTTTTTGTCTGGTGTAATATAGTTCATTTTTTTTGTTCCATAAATGTTTTAATCTTTGTGTTAGAAGTTCATCAGCAGACTCCTGTGAATTTGTTCAGTAAATTTCCTCCACGGTTTCAAAATAAAATGAAAGTTAGGATCTATCAAGCCAGGGTTCACTCTGGGACCTGACTCATCCAGTATTAACATCAGCTGGGATTGTTATGCTTTCTTTTTCCAGAGACTTTCCTTCTA
This sequence comes from Carcharodon carcharias, assembly GCF_017639515.1. Lineage (NCBI taxonomy): Eukaryota > Metazoa > Chordata > Chondrichthyes > Lamniformes > Lamnidae > Carcharodon > Carcharodon carcharias. Next base: position 44,486,955 of record NC_054470.1, read on the forward strand.
GCCCAGGATAGGTGACTCTTCCAACCTAATTTTACTCCCCATGAATTTTGTCTTTTCAATCCAAGCTTGAGCTTCCACTTGCATTCATACATAGTGAACCATAGAGACATTTTTGGCCTCTAACTGCTACCTCTCTCCATTAGCCAGGCAAACTCCCAAACACTGTCTGTGATGTTCAGTGATATTCTAGGAATCTGATCTTTATGATGGCTGCCTCTGCATCCTTCTCCATGGTCATGTGCATCACATGAGCCTTGTACGTAGGTAGAAATGGCAATTAGCTATATTTAAGAGCCCAGTATTCTTTTATATTGGAAATAAATGACTAGTTTAAAACAGTTTACAAACTGACAATCTCAATACCTTTCTGAAACTTTGGACGCTCACAGTCTCCACTGCTAAGATCATGAGAAATAAGAACATGCCAGGCTGTTTCCCCATCGATCTTGCTTCACCATTCAATAAGACCTTGGCTGATTTGATTGTGGCCTTAACTCCACTTTCCTGCCTGTCCCCCCATAACCCTTGATTCCTGTGTAGAACAAAAGTTTTTTTAAACTCAGTTTTGAATATATTCAATGAACCAGCTTCCACTTCTCTCTGGGGAAGGGAAGTCCAAAGACTAATGACCACTTGAGAGAAGAAATATCTCCTCATCTCTGTCTTATATGGGCGCCCCTTACTTGTAAACTGTGCCCCCCCATTCTAGATTCCTCCACAAGGGGAAACATCCTCTCAGCAACTACCCTGTCCATGTAACTCAGGATCTTATTTGTTTCTTTAAGATCACCTCTCATTCTTCTAAATTCCAATGAATATACAACCTGCACAACCTTTCTTCATAAGACAACCTCTTCATCCCTGGAATCAACCTAGTGACCCTTCTTTGAACTACATCCAATGCAAATATATCTCTCCTTAAGTAAGGAGACCAAACTGTACACAAGGTGCTGTCTTACCAATGTCTGGTACAGTTGTCACAAGCAAGACTTTTGTACTCCATTCCCCTTGCAATTAAGACTAACATTCCATTTGCCTTCCTAATTATTTGATACACCTGCATTCTAATCTTTGTGTTTCATGTAGATCACCCAGATCACTCTGTACTGCAGCATTCTGCAGTCCCCATTTAAATATTCTGCTATTCTATTCGTTCTGCCAAAGTGGACAACTTCATATTTTCCCACATTATACCCCATCTGCCATAGTTGTGCCCACTCACAACCTATCTATATCCCTTTGCACACTTTTGTATCCTCCTCACAACTTGCTTTCCTACCCATATTTGTAACATCAGCAAATTTGTCTACAGTTCGGTTGATCCCTTCCTCCTATTCATTAATATAGATCATACATAGTTCAGACCCCAGAACTTATTTCTGTGGCACTCCACTAGTTGCAGTTTGCCAACTTAAAAATGACCCATTTATCCTGACTCTGTTTCCTGTTTTGTTAGCTGATCCTTTGTTTATGTGCATATACACCCCTAACACCACGAGTTGAGAAAGAAAGACTCTACAAGAAGGATGTACCATCCCTGGCTAAATAAGTAAGTTAAGGATGGTATCAAATTGAAATAAAATATGCACAATGCTGCAAAGATTAGTAGTGGGCCAAAAGATTAGGAAAACCAGCAAGGAATAAAAATAATAAAGAGGAAGACATTGGAGTATGAGAGAAAACTAACATGGAATATAAAAACAAACAATAAAAGCCCTACCAGAATATAAAAAGGAAAAGAGTGGCAACAGTGAACACTGATCCCTGTGAGTGATATTGGATAATTAATGAACTCATCCTTTAGGCTACATTTGCCAATTTAATTCATCCCATCTACATGAAGATTAAAATCTCCAACCAGTATTGCAGTACCTTTCTTACAAGTTTGATTACATGATTTCCCAATTTATACTTTGTTCTACAGTGTAGCTACTGTTAGAGGGGCCTAAAAACCATTCCCAGTCCTTCTCTTTTCTATTTTTTTATCTCTATCCAAACAGGTTCTACATTTTGGCCCTCCAAGCCAAGATCATTTCTCACTACTGTACTTGTCTCATCCTTGATTAACAGAGCTATTCCACCTCCTTTCCCTTTCTTCCTGTCCTTCTGAAATGTCAAGTACCCTTGAATATTCAGGCTCCAGCTATGACCTGTTTGCAACCATGTCTCTCTAATAATACCGTAATATGCTTATTTATTTCTATATGTGCTGTCAATTTAGCCATCTTGTTATGAATGCTGTATGCATTCAGAAACAGAACGTATAATTTTGTGCTTTGTCCTTAAGAGTGGTGCATTCTTATGTTTGTACTCTATCCCTGTCACACTTTGGTTCTCATAATCCCCTCCATTACCCTGTACTATTGCCTTTCTTTTTAACTATTCAAACCTCCCCTCACATGAACACTCCCCACCCCCACCCCCTTTACAGCCCTAGTTAAATGATTTGCGAGTACTTTGGTCACAATGGAGTTTAGGTGAAGGCTTTCCCATCTATACAGCTCCCTCTTTCCCAGTATTGATGCCAGTGTCCCATGAATTGAAACCCATTTCTCACACACCAATCTTTGAACAACACGTTCAAATCTGATTTTATTTACTCTATGCCAATTTGTTTGTATCTTAGGTTATATTGCAGTGGTTCTGCTTCTTAATTTAGTTCCTAGTTTCTAATATTCCATCAGTAGGACCTCTTTCTTAGTCCTGCCTATGTCATTGGTACCCACGTGGACCATGACTACTTGATCCTTCCCATCCCACTCCAAGTATCGCTGAAGCCAGAAGGAGAAGTCCTTAATCCAGACACCAGGCAGGCAACAAAGCCTTCGGTACTCACACCCACTGCAGTTGACAGTATCCATCCCTCTAACTATAATGTCCCCTACTAAAGCTACATTCATTTTTGCCCCCCCACTTGAGTGCCCACCTGCACAATGGTGTTGTGGTCAGTTTGATATCCCTCCTGCAGTCCCTGTTCTTGTCCATAAAAGCTGTAAGAACATCGAATCTGTTAGACACATGCAAGGGCTGCAGCTCCTCCAGTGCTACCTTTTGGGTCCCCATTCTTGCCTCTCGTACAGTCAGATTCTCCTATCCATGACCATGGACCAAATTTGAAGCACCTAGACTAAGAGGTATCACTGCCTCCTGGAACAATGTGTCCAGATAACTTTCCCCCTCCCAATGCCCAGAGTTTGGACTCCAGCTCATCAACAGGGAGCCAAAGTTCCTTAGGCTGCAGATATTTACTCCAGTCGTGCTTGCCGTGGGTCACACTGGTGTCCCACATGCTGCAACTGCAACACATCACCTACCCATCACTTTTATTTTGTTTGTATTTAACACTTTTATTTTGTTTGTATTTAACTAATTTGGTTACAAGTTTAGAATGTCACTCAACGATTATACGTAATTATATTATGGAATTTAAAACTCATCACTTACCTAGCTGCACATCTACTTAAAACCTCTGGGACTCAACTCCTGGGTCTCGCTGTATCTGGCTCCCTCTCTTGGATCATGCCTTTTTAGTAAAAGGCCAGAATAGCACCTCCTCACTCCCTTCTCACCGTACCAAGTTCCCTCAATTACCAAATTCCCAGATTTAAACATTCAGTCTCACTGCATTCAGTCTCCAGCTGCACCTCCAATAGACCTATCTTGTGCCAAGGCCTATTTCCACAGATCCGAACAAGAGCCTCTTACTGCCCAAATTATTTTTTTTGGTCTGCTGACCAGGCAGTGATTCCTGCTGAGTTCAGGCAGGAGTCCAATCTTTCTTATATAAACAATGCCTGGGAGCTAATACCTCTTCAGGTTTCAGCATGCAATCTTATCAGTCATCCTGAACCCCCAATCATTAGCAGCCCCCATCCCACCACAACACAATGAATCTTCCCTAGTTAAAATTGAAACCAGTGTGTGGGAAATTGTTTGCAGTAGAGAATTTAAGAATGAACACTGGATGGAGCACCTTACTTGAATATCATGACCTCTAAAACTCTGATGACTCAACCAAAACGCAGCATGGTGACACAGATGATGTCCATGGGAGTGTTGCCACCCTGAAATTGGGCCTGAAATTTAGTCTGATGACACGTGGGGATGCACGGTGGCTGTTTTCAAGTCAGGCCATCTGGAAGAACAGACTTCCTGAACGTGCTGCATAATTTGACTGCAGGACTGCTAAAAGGGTGGTTACCATCCATAGACAGCCTGACAGGCTGCAGGCTTTTTGGGTGGGAAGCCTGTTTCATACAGCCAAAGCCTAAGGGAGCAGTGTTGGCCAGATCATGAAGTGAGTGTCTGGGTCATCGGCAGGAACAGGGAGGTGGTGGGTCATGGGGATGGGATTCGGATCACAGAGGGTGGGGTAGTGTTAGAGATTAAAGTTACTTTACTGTATACAATATATAATATGAATGTCATGCATTGCCAATGCATCGTAACCAGAAACAACTGCAAATAGAAAAAAAAACTATGATTAAAAAAATCAATAACAGATGACCAGAAAAAGATTAATGCCTTGAAGTGATGTTATGAGTTATTCATAAGAAATGCATTAATAAATTTGTATCAACTTCTTTTGTCCATTATTTTAATGAAAGTGTTTTCCTTAGTCCTGGGTGGAGTCCCAGTAAAAAAGCAATGGGAGCGGACTGGCTGGGGCAGGAAATCAGGCTGGATCTAGAAATACTAGAACACCAGAGAACACAAGGAATAGGAGCAGGAATTAACCATATGGCCCATCAAGGCTGCTCCACCATTCAATACTATCATGGCTGATCTCAGGCTTTAACTCTACTTTCCTGCTTGCTCCTACATTCCTTGATTCTCTAGAGACTAAGAGTCTGTCTATCCCAGCTTTATATATATTCACAATCCTCTGGGGTAGAGAATTCCAAAGATTCAGTCCTAAATGATTGCCCACTTATCCTGAGATTGTGTCCCCGTGTTTTAGATTCCCCAGCCAGTGGAAACAACATCTCAGTGGAGAGAAATTTCCCCCCGTTGTGGGGGCCAAATGGGAAGGGTCGTGGGCGGGCGTACAACCGATTGATGCCCATGATTGGCTGCTCGCCACCACTTAGCGTGGTAGGGCCAATTATGGCCCGCTCAGTGTAACGTGCGCCCGGAAGCGCTCAACACTCCCAGTACGGGCGGGGGGAGTAGGCTGAGTCGGGGCCTGTGCTCTTTCGTGCGCAACCGCGTGAAAGAGTGCATAAATCCCCCTGAGGCACAGAGCTGCCTCAGTGAGATTAGTTTGATTTTCAAAAATTTTAATAAAGAGAAAAAAAATTAAGACATGTGTCCTCATGTGACAGTGTCACATGAGCTGGGACATGTCAATGAACTTTAACTAAAACAATTATTTAATTTATAAACCCTTCATGAAACCTCATCCCGTTTCATGATAAATGCGAAGGCTGCCTGGGCTCTTTGCCTGCCCGCCAACCTTAAGGTTGGACAGGCAGCTCAGTTAATAACTTCAATTAGTTTTTAAATGGCCTTAATAGGCCTTTGACAGTTTGGTGGGCGCGCAGCTGACTCTGCTGCGTGCCCACCGAACTGAAGGACTGAATGACATGCAGTGATGTCAGGATGCATGCCTGACGTCACCATGTGTCATTTTACGCATCGGAGAGCTGGGCCCGCCCCTGCACGCCAACCCAAAGACTCTGGCCAGTGTCTACCCAGCTAAGTCCATACAGAATCTTGTATGTTTCATTGAGGTCACTTTGCATTCTGCTGAACTACAGAGGATTTCAGCACAAGTTACCCTGCCTTTCATCATAGGGTAACCCTTTTATCCCAGGGACCAATCTAGTGAACCTTTGCTGCCCCGCCTTCAATTTAACTATATCCTTCCACAAATACAGAGACCAAAATGGCACACAACATTCCAGGTGTGGTCTTACCAAAGCCCTGTTCAACAACTAAGTCTTTAATATGATGGACTGAAGACCATGAGTTGAGCTCCCAATGGCTCCCTTTTGTGTGTCTGGATCATCTGACCATGGTAGTCCATTGTAAAGTATTCATTTCTTCAAGTTTAGCTTTTCCATGAATATACTTGTATGTTTGATCCTGGTGGAATATAAGATCACCGTGCAGGAACTTTGGCATTCTGTGTGCTTTATTCCTGCGTCATATATTTTTATGATCAAATTGAATAACTTCACACTTCCTCATACTACATGTGCCATCTTATTGCCCATTCATTTAACCTGTCTATATCTCTTGGCAGCCTCTTGGTGTCCCAGTGATGCCTCTTTGGGATCTCCCACAAGGAGCAAGGTTGGCAGTATTTCTGTCTGCTCCACTGAAGTCCTAATATCAGAAGATTGGTTGGCCCAGTGGTGTCACCTGCTGAATCTCCTGCTGCTCCCATCTGCTTTGCACAGCGCAGTCTATACGCCAGCAGGATATTGATGTATGATGGATCCTTAGAGCACCAGAAGTGGAGCCCACAGAGATGGCCAGAGGTTCTTGGCATAGGACATTCTAGAAGGCGGGAAAGAGCAGTAGTCAACCTGGTCCTCTTATAAAAGGGAATGATTTTCACTTCTCCTGAACTTTTTAGTTGACTGTGCCAGCTTTATCTTCCCTTACCAACAGTGGCTATTTGGAGCTATGGATGGCTAAGATATCCCCAGTTTGGCTACAATTAGATGAACCAGCCCTGATCTTGGTAGAGTCAGGAGAACAGATTACCTACAGATATTTATTCCGATATGACAGTGAGTGGGATGAAGGAATTTTTGCCCGAATATACTTATCACAGCTTAATTTCACGGCACAAATCAGTTATGATTAGAGTTGGCTATGAGCAAACTTTCTGGTTGTGCCACTGGTTGAAACACTCATAAATTTACCAAAGTCAAACCTTGTGCTAAATTTAAACATTGGACACATTAAATAATTTATGCATGGTCCTGGTCTAGCTTGTGCCTGCAGCTGAAAGCTAACCAGTGGGTGGAGGAAAGAGTAGCAGCACAAAATTGTGTGGTGCTTACATTAACAGCTTAAATTTAAAGGGATGAGGCCACTTAAAGGTAAGTTGCCACATATGGGGCCAAAAATACATTGAGCCTTTTGAATGGTTGAAAATTGTTTTTAATCATTCCTTTGTGAATATTAAATGTAGGAAGTGGCAAGAACTTGCAAGCAAAATCCAAGGGAAGGTAAATCAAATTTGATAGTCCAAACCAGAGTCCCTGGACATTAAAAATGGCACAACAGCCAAACAATTGCGATGGCTGGTGAAATGGAGATGCTGCTTTATCAGGTGCCCTTTTTGGCAGTTCAAGACACTTTCCTCAAAAGAAAGCAGAGCAGCATACCTGGTAGGATGTGATAGCCAACACTGTAAACTATCTGCATGACCTGGTGAAAGATCATTGAAATCATTGTGACACAACCTAAATGCATGAAGCATGGTCACTTAGAAACAAACAAGCTGATTGCAGGCTGCGTGCATGTCCCTGATTACATATGTGTACCCTGAATTTTCAACAACTCATTAATGCACCTGCAATTTAGTTTGGATTCCCTTGATGTTGTCACAATCATTCATTTTCCAAGTTTTCAAATTTTGATTTTGTTTTAATTGTTGTGTCCTGTTTCACTGCTTCCAACCATCTTATTACTTGTAAATCTAAAACTTACTTTCACTTCCAAGATGTCTCCTCAAATTGTTTTACTCCTGACTCTTCTCAAATTAGTTTGGACCCTTCCCCCAGCTGCAGTTAACCATGCTATGAGGCTACTGTTCCGAATCCTGTCTAAGTGCAGACAAACCCCAGTACAGCTCGCTGCTGCTCTAGAATGAACTCCAGAACTCTGAACATCTTCACAGAACCACAAGACAATTAAAGATGAAGATGTCCATGTGATCTATAAAACTTCCATCATTTAATTGCAAGACTTAAGTTTTTCTTAATTGCATTCAGTCTTTTTGCATCCAGTAGTCTGTCTGAAAGTCTATTGAAAGCGTTGATCACTGTGTGAAGAACTTCCTGATAATAGTCCTAAAGTTGCCGTTTACTAGCCCAATCTATGTCCACTGTCCTATTTGATCAATTTAACTTACAAGGGCTGATTTGAATTTGGTCTACTTGGTGGAGAGGGTTGATGGGGTGTGGGAGGCAGCATTAAAATAGCTGCGTTACACTTAATTCCTGCATTTCGCAGCCTTCCTCTAGGTGGAACTGGTTTGGAGCATCACTCTTCCTCCTTCTTCAAGTACCATGCCCTGAAAGGGTGTTGGCAATCCATTGGATTGGTCCATGATTATGCCTGGCAAAGTACTGCAGTGTTTTGCTATTTTCTTCTGCAGTATGGTTGACCCAGAAACTCTCTGTGTCTTTCCAGCTGTTGGCAGGTGCATTGTCAGGATTTACAAGCAGACAATGAATCTGTTTGGCCATGTTTATACATGAACCTTCCATGGTCAACAATTTCTGAAGTGGGACTTGAACATGGGGCTTCTGACCCAGAGGTAGGGACACTAGCACTGTGCCACAAGACCTCTTCAGAGTTTCATTACCATGAGTAAAACTTGTAAAATTATGTCCTTAAGATACTGATGCAATTTGGAGGGACAGCTGGGTGATAAAACAGAGGAAAAAACATGAAAATGTTAGTTTAGAATTATTTTGGTATGATCAGGAAGGTCCTTTATGCTCCACAAGAATACTGTAGGCCAATATCAGCCAAGCCCCCCCCCCCACCACAATCAGTTCCACATCCTGGGTATATATATCTCTGTTGGCTGGCATAACCTCTCAGTCACACAAAAATATTCCATTCTAGAGTTAGCATGCCTCAGGGAAATGCCCGTTTGGTGTTTACACTTTGGTGAATGTGGTAATAATGCGTGGCACTTGAAATGGACAGAGCTGACTGCCAGGAGGAAAGCATGGAATTTCTACCTGTTGCCTGCCTGATAAATACCTGGTCTTAACATCGACCTCAATATTCTAGATTTACATTTCCCAAACCATGTACTATGACATAATGATTCACAGAGCAATGTTAACATATTCACAGAATTTGTCAGTTCAGCATTCTTGTGAAGGTATTCTGTACTTGGAAACATTGACCAATAGGGTTTCAACGCATGCAATAATTACCCAACTGGACAGTTTGTGGTTTATGGGACAGTTTCCTATCAGGACATATCACAAACTTAACTCCTGTTACAATTCTTTGTAGTGGCCTCAACTTGCCCATTGCATCAAATATTGTTTCTTAAGGCTTCAGGTCTCAATACGCAACTTTCTATTCCAAAGTTATATTTCCAGCTCTTAACAACTGTGAGAGATCATGGGCAGAAATTTATGTCTCGCGGGTGAGTGCGTGCCTGACCAGATCGGACGTAAAATAGCGCATGATGACGTTGGGCAAGCATGCTGATGTCGTCACGCACTCGTGTGATATTTCAGTCGGTGGGTGCATGTGAGAATTGGCAGTGCGCCCGCTGACAATTAAGAGGCCTATTAAGGTCATTAATCAGTTAATTAAAAGCTATTTTTCGCTGCCTAGGCGAATTGGCCTTGTGGCTTTTGCATTTTTGAGGAAACCTCATCCATGGGTGGGATGAGGTTACCAACATTAATTTAAAAAAATGTTTTGACAGAATTTTTACTATGGGCGGAATTTTCCCAAATTTGCACTAAGTGTGGGTAAAATGGTGTGCTGCCTGCCGACTGTGATAGCGGGTTTTCACGCTATCGTTTTCAAGTATTATCCCAAGCCCGCCTCAATTTTTATGCAGTCCTGGGAAACATGGCGTTTCCAAGGTGGGTGGATTCCTCATTCGGCCGCGCGCAATCACCCCACTGTTGCATCATGCTGAACGCCATGTTTAAAGGCCAATGCTCATTGCTTCCAGCTCACCACTGCTGCCCGGGAGACATGGCCCTCAAGGCAAGAAGAATGCAGCCTCCCCGGAACAACAGGAAGGGATGTCCACTGCACATCTCAGATTGCAAGGCATGATAGAGGAGTCCGTCTGCTTTCAGGCTAAGGTGATAGTGCTGGCATGTCAATGTACCAAGATTAACACTGGTAGGATGGCGGCCGCCGTGTAGAGCTTGGTCCAGGATGTCGCTCCTGCATTGATGCGCGGGCTCAACTCCATCGCTGATGCCATAGTTGGCCTCCAACAGTGTGAGAGGGGTGACGGGCAGCTCGATCTCACTCCAGTTACCCTTGTCCCTCAAGGTGTCAGCCTGGGGCCATCGGGCACCCACAGGGAGGATGATCTGCAGGTGCACACTCTGGGCCCATCCACCCAGGTGACTCAAAGAGTGTCTGGTTCATCCGACTCCACTCTTCCCGTGACCTTAGCAGCTCTAGCTCCATAGGACGAGGTGAGTGCCACTGCTACACAGCAGGACCCTGAAAGCTGGGGGCCTCCAGGTCTCAGCCCCCTAGGGGAAACCCGCCAGAGTCATCACAGACAGGGTGTCGCAGTCAGCAGGCTGCTTCCACCTCCACTGTGGATGTCCGGGGAGCATCAAGATGTAGTGGCAGGGTTAGGAAGGTTAAGTAGAACTAGTTGCACAGCCCGGGCATGGGTGTTAATCACTTGTACATAATGTTCACTATTGTCAATAAACTCCCAAGAATGTCTCCCTGCCTGAGGCTCCTTGTTCCGATGAGCACTGTTCATGTCACTCAGATGTGAAACCTTTCTGTACAAGATAAAAGTAGGTGTCTCAGCCCAGGGCCTTTTCCCTGTGCAGTGTGTAACCTTCAGACCAAAGTGGTGATCCAACCTCACATTCCTTGGAAACATTACTGTCGCCTGCACCTCGGTGGCGCTGGTCATTGCTGCCAGAATGTAATGGGCAGGCGTCACAGAGTTCCATAATTCTCTCTGTGTGCTCTCAGCACCTTTAAGGTGGGTCTGGCCCCCATCACTTCAGCATCTGTGACCAGTGACACTGTGCTCCTGAAGGACTCAAGCACTGAAGGTGGAAAAAGCATCAGATGCTTCTAAAGTTTCATGGCTGCATCTCTATGATATGAATAAGATCATGGAGTGCAAGCGATATGCCCTTGGCCAGACAGGAGTCAGACATTTTCAGAGGCTATGTGAAGATTTATGGAGTGTCCTCACTGCATGTTGTCATCATCCTCCTGCAATTGAGTGACTATTAGGGCCTCTGCCACCTCTCCATGACGGGAGCATTCTCACAGAGGGTATTTGCGCTGCTATAAGCCAAACTGGAGTCAAACATTCATAAATACGATGTGAGAATCTATGGGGTCACCTCACTGCACGTCGTCATCATGCTCTACAAACCTAGCAGTTATGAGGGCCTCCCAAGCACACCAGCCTCGTCTAGCCAATGCGAAGGCCTCATCCCTGTCACCGTTGCCTCTAAGGATCTCCTCAGCTTCATACCTATCGACGCCTTCCTCACCGAAGGAGATGTGCAGCTCCTCCATCTCTTCCTGAGCCAGCTTGTCTCCCTGTTGCAGCGCCAGGTTGTAAAAGGCGCAGCAGACAACGACGATGCGTGACACCCTCTGCGGACTGTATTGCAGGGCTCCACCAAACCGGTCCAGGCACCGGAACCTCATCTTCTTCATCCCAATGGTCTGCTCCACCAAGTTGCGAGCTGCTGCATAAGCCTCGTTATAGCGTTGCTCTGCTGCCGTCTGAGGCCGTCGCACGGGTGTCATCAGCCACGGCCTCTGTGGGTAGCCCTTGTCCCCGAGGAGCCAACCCTACAGCCTGTGTGGACCCTGGAAGACTCCAGGGATCTGTGACCGACTGAGGATGTAGGCATCGTGCACACTCCCTGGAAACTGTTCGCACACCTGCAGGAAGTATTTCTGGTGGTCGCACACCAGCTGCACATTCAGTGAATGGAAGTCCTTGTAGTTGATGTAGTCCACCATGAGTTGTGACAGAGATCTGAGCGCCACATGAGCACAGTCAATCTCACCATGCATCTGTGGAAAACGTGAGATCTGGGTGAATCTAATTGTCTTGCATCCTGGCTGTCCTGGTCCTGGGCAAAATGCACAAAGTTGTGTGCCCTCGCAAAGATGGCAACCATGATCTCATGGACGCATTTGTGGGTGGAGGCTTGAGAGATCATACAGAGGTCGCCTGTGGAGCCCTGAAAGGAGCCACTGGCATAGAAATTGAGCGCAGCGGTCACTTTCACAGCCACTGGTAGTAGATGCCCTCCATATCCCCTTGGCACCAAGCTGGTAGTAGATGTGAGCGATCAGTTCCCTAGATATTCATAGTTTTCGGTGACACTGGCTCTCAGTCATCTGCAGGAATGAAAGGAAGCGTCTTAGACCCTGGGTGTGGCTAGGCGCCAGCCTGTGATGGCTCACTGTGGCTCTTGGTTGACATGTGCAAGAGCCGCAGCTGCACCTTCTTCCTGAGGTTGCTGCTCCTGCCTCTGTGCCGCCAGGAGTTTTAGTTGCTCTCTCCTCTGTTGCTCTCTGTAGGCCATCAGGCATACAGCTAGTTTACCAGGCTGATGTACTCCCCTGCAGGATGAAAGAGAGACATGTGGTTGCCATAGATGCACTAAGAACCTGTCCTGGTTAAACGTGACAGCCCCTTAAAGCTTCCCGGAGAGTGCTGGCCACCACTTGGATGGCCTGAGATTATTGCGCTGCATGGCTGCCCTGTTAGCTTGAACTATTGGGGAAGACTGGTCCAAACTGGGATACTGAGATTGCAAGGGGCTGTGTGCGCCTCCAGCAGTGACTGCTACATGGCTAGCTTTAGTGAGGAGATTGTACAACGTGTGCAGCCCAACTGCTCTGCAGTCCACTAAAGTGCTCGTGAATTTGCAGTCTGTGCCCAAGGAGTTGGGGGAAGCTCTGGAGCTGTTGGTGGCACTTTGATGCCTCTGCATTGCTTGAGTGAGTAGATTATCTAGAAGCCTGACCCCAATCATGTCAATGTGGCTGCGCCTGAACTGTCTCGGTTACAGAGGAATGATCACTTTCTACAGGTTTCCCGAATGCATCCCTTGCTCATTCCACTGCCCCACCCCAAATGCTTGTGCGCTATATTCAACGGCAAGGCTGTCCCTGCAACCCCCCCACCCCCTACCAGTTGCCTCAGAGGCAGGGCTGACCTTAATTACCACCCCCCACTGCCCCCCCCTTCCCCCCACCCCCATGCCACTAGTCGCCTCAACGGCAAGGCTGCACTTGCCCCCCTCTCACAAGTCACCTCAACAGTAAGGCTGTACTTGTCCCCGCGCTCCCCCTCACCGTTAATTGACCAGCGAGCATGAAATCGTGGTCAGGGGCCAATCGCGGGAGGTCAACCGTTTTCCGGCCTCTATCGGGCCCAGCCTGCCCGACAATCAGAAAATCCTGCCCCTTGTTTCCTTTAAAAGTCAAATCGCTGGAAATGAAAACAAAGCCCTTCAGTATGGTTTGACTAACCTGTAAGAAGAAAATAAATCATGGATATCATGTCAGTTTGTTAATCTACCTAGCACAATTTTGTAAGGAACAAAAGTCAACAATGTATTAATGCAAATGAACAGAACTATTATCCTCTTAATAAAATTAAGTGCACAGATTACCTAAATTGGAGAGCCATTTCTGTTCTCCCTATTGTGTTATAGATGAGTTTGCTATAAGATTTTACTGAATTTATTAATTGAAGTGCATTATTATACAATGGTGATAAGACTAGGTGCAAAACCAATATGAATACAGACTTGCCTATATTTAACTTGCCAACCCATTTTTCACTATTGTATTGAATACAAATTACAATATAACTGATGGTTAGCAAAAAACATCAACTTCTTAGGCCATCACCAGTTGCAGGAGATGTTAATTGTTATTGAAATTCTGTCTTTATCACTTCCTACAATGTTTTATGTTACAGAAAGTAAATAATTTCTCTCCTTAATGCTTTAGAATACAAATCAACTTACAATTAAATAACGGTTGACATAAACTGAAGAATTAGAGATATTTTGTGAAGTTTTGTGCAGCCCCTTCATACATGTCACCTCTGCGCTAACATTTAGCGCATGATGTGACATGTAACGAAAAAGTTCCTGAAATTGATAAAGGCTTGAATTTATATAGCACCTTTTACAACCCCAGGATGTCCCAAAGTGCTTTAGAGGCAATGGTGTACTTTGAAGTGTAGTTACTGCCGTAATTTAGAAAATATGACAGACAATTTGTGCACAGCAAGCTCCCATAAATGACCAAATGATAATTACCAGGTAATCTGTTTTTAATGATGTTGATATTCCTAGATAATTAGAAAATTCAAGACCATTCTTCAGCAGTTATGTAAATTAGTTAGAGCTTTTATTTTAGAGGATTTCAAGCCAAGTTAAAACTGCTGAAACTAGCAGTTTAACTGAATTAATAACAGCGACATTCTGCATGTTGGTACCAGTGATTTAGAATCCTCTTTAAATTGATCCAGCAATAACTCATTTTTATTTGTATCTCCTTAACATCGATTTGGTGGCAATCACTGTGTATTTCACCTCATGCCAAACATTGTTTATAAAAATGAAAGGTGAAAAATGTTCTGTAAATTGGAAGGATTCTGAATGAGTATATGAGGCTATTCTAAATATATTTGGGGCAAAAATCCATGGTTGGGTGTTGGGGCTAATTGCTGGGTGTGTTGCGCAGACCTCTGTAAGTGACCCTCCCAGAGTTTATAGGGCTAGAGCAGTCCCTTCACATTCATACCAACGGTTGGTGCCTGCATCACTAGGGGCCCACTTAGGGCACATAACGTGCCCCACAGGTCACAAAATAAAATGATGGGTGCAGGTTTTGGCTAGTAAGGTACAAGGCTCCCCCACCACTGCTCCCACAAAAGATGATTGAGATTCTCCCAGTGGCTGTGATGCCTGCTAAGTCCTGTGGGGATGGGGGGGATGATTGGGAGGTTCCTGAGCGCGGTCCAGTTTTTTGGGACTGCTATAGAGCAGGAAGACCATTCCTGCTCCTGGTTGACTTAGTTACCCTGAAAACAGGAAAGCACAGCAGCAGCTGGATTGATGGTCATCCAATTTTGGGAAGGAATCTTAAAACAGATATGCAGCCCCCCAATTCCATATTCAAAGAGCCTAACATTTGTTTCAGGCAAGAGCCCGAATGCCTATACTGGCAACTTTACCAATATGGAGGGCTATACATTTCTAGTGTAGAATATGTTGGAGCATGTCACCCACCATATTATACACTTAGGTCTATAAAATGGGGTCAACGTCAACATTCTAGGCAACCTTTTTAGGATGAGATCTTAAACTGAGTTCTCTGTAGAAGGCTTTGTAACACTCTTCGAATATGTGAGCTTTCCCAATGTCTCAGTGAACATTTATTCCTTAGCAAACATGGGTAAAGCAGATTATCTGTTAATTTATCTGACTATGGATTCATGTAAAGACTTTTGGATAAAATGTTAAACCAGGGCCCTATTCAATGATGAGTTCTCCTGATATCCTGGCCGATATTTCTTTCTCAGCCTGTATTATAATACAGCGCATCTGGCCATTCATCTTACTGCTGTTTGTGGAAATTTGCTGTCTCATCTACCTACATAACAACAATTACAGCAGCTTAAAATGCTTCATTGCATATACTTATTTGCTACATAAATTCAAATTCTTTCTTTTTTCCTGCATTTTGTGGGATCTTACTGTGCACAAATTGACAAAAAAGGACGTCTGCACTTCAGAAGTGGACTGTGAAGTGCTTTAGGAAGAGCCAAGAATGTGAAAGGAACAATATAGATGTAAATTCTATATTTTTCTTTCTTTCTTAGTAAGAGACACATGAACTATGACTCAGCTTACAAAAGGTTTTGACAAAGTTCCACATGAAAGGCTATTAATTAAATTCAATGCTGTATAGATTCTGGGTAAAGCATGGAAATCGGTAAGAAACTAACTGAAGAGTAGGCAACAATAAGTACTCATTAGAAGAATGATGGCAGGGAGGGGGAAACACTGGGTTGAGTTGCTTCGATGCTTGGAGCACTTGAGTTTCTAATTTACACAGACAACATGGATTCAGAAACTCAGTACAAAGCAGTCAAATTTGTGAATTATACCAAACTAAGAGAGGCAGAGGAATCAGAAGGGATAGCTCAGAAACTATGGAATGAGTTGAAAAAGATATGTAAAATAGGCTGAACAATGGCAGGTGAAATTGAATGCATACAAATGTTAGTATTAAATATCTCCATATAGGAAGACGAAAATAGATGGCACTGTATTCCATAAATGAGTGTTGCAATCACAAAGAATGAAGCTGAAAGAGACTTAGGAGTCTGAGTAGACTCAATGCTAACATGTCCAACTAATGTAGAGCAACAATCAATAAAATCAGTAGTGTCTTTAACTGTGCACACAAAATAGCAGAATATCAGTCAGAAGTGATAATGATCAAATGTTATAGTGCTCTGGTTTGATAACACTTTGAATGTTGTATCCAATTCCAGTTGCCAAAAAACAAGAGAGATGTTTAAAATTTCGAGGCAGTGTGGAGGAGAGCAACAAGGCTAATCCCAGAGGCAGGCGTTCCAAGAAAATACTGGAAGAATGAAAGTTTTTCCGTCTGGAAAAGAGTTGTCTGAGAGGTGATTTTATAGCGGTATATATGATTGTAAGGGAACAGTAAAAGTTAAAAACAAAAACAAAAACAGAATTACCTGGAAAAACTCAGCAGGTCTGGCAGCATCGGCGGAGAAGAAAAGAGTTGACGTTTCGAGTCCTCATGACCCTTCGACAGAACTTGAGTTCGAGTCCAAGAAAGAGTTGAAATATAAGCTGGTTTAAGGTGTGTGTGTGGGGGGCGGAGAGACAGAGAGAGAGAGTGTGGTTGTAGGGACAAACAAGCAGTGATAGAAGCAGATCATCAAAAGATGTCAACAACAATAGAACAAAAGAACACATAGGTGTTAAAGTTAAAGTTGGTGATACTATCTAAACAAATGTGCTAATTAAGAATGGATGGTAGGGCACTCAAGGTATAGCTCTAGTGGGGGTGGGGAGAGCATAAAAGATTAAAAATTTTTTTTTTAAATAATGGAAATAGGTGGGAAAAGGAAAATCTATATAATTTATTGGAAAGAAAAAGGAAGGGGGGAACAGAAAGGGGGTGGGGATGGGGGAGGGAGCTCTCGACCTAAAGTTGTTGAATTCAATATTCAGTCCGGAAGGCTGTAAATTGCCTAGTTGGAAGATGAGGTGTTGTTCCTCCAGTTTGCGTTGGGCTTCACTGGAACAATGCAGCAAGCCAAGGACAGACATGTGGGCAAGAGAGCAGGGTGGAGTGTTAAAATGGCAAGCGACAGGGAGGTTTGGGTCATTCTTGCGGACAGACCGCAGGTGTTCTGCAAAGTGGTTGCCCAGTTTACGTTTGGTCTCTCCAATGTAGAGGAGACCACATTGGGAGCAACGAATGCAGTAGACTAAGTTGGGGGAAATGCAAGTGAAATGCTGCTTCACTTGAAAGGAGTGTTTGTGTCCTTGGATGGTGAGGAGAGAGGAAGTGAAGGGGCAGGTGTTGCATCTTTTGCGTGGGCATGGGGTGGTGCCATAGGAGGGGGTTGAGGAGTAGGGGGTGATGGAGGAGTGGACCAGGGTGTCCTGGAGGGAGCGATCCCTACGGAATGCCGATAGGGGGGGTGAAGGGAAGATGTGTTTGGTGGTGGCATCATGCTGGAGTTGGCGGAAATGGGGGAGGATGATCCTTTGAATGCGGAGGCTGGTGGGGTGATAATTGAGGACAAGGGGGACCCTGTCATGTTTCTGGGAGGGAGGAGAAGGTGTGAGGGCGGATGCGCGGGAGATGGGCCGGACACGGTTGAGGGACTTGGAAAAATTTATTAATTTTGCTTCCAATCTCCACCCCTCCATCATTTTCACGTGGTCCATCTCTGACACTTCCCTTCCCTTCCTTGACCTCTCTGTCTCAATCTCTGGTGATAGACTGTCCACCAATATCCATTACAAACCCACCGACTCCCACAGCTATCTCGATTACAGCTCCTCACACCCCGCTTCCTGTAAGGACTCCATCCCATTCTCTCAGTTCCTTCGCCTCCGTCGCATCTGTTCCGATGATGCTACCTTCAAAAACAGTTCCTCTGACATGTCCTCCTTCTTCCTTAACCGAGGTTTTACACCCACGGTCGTTGACAGGGCCCTCAACCGTGTCCGGCCCATCTTCCGCGCATCCGCCCTCACGCCTTCTCCTCCCTCCCAGAAACATGATAGGGTCCCCCTTGTCCTCACTTATCACCCCAGCAGCCTCTGCATTCAAAGGATCATCCTCCGCCATTTCCGCCAACTCCAGCATGATGCCACCACCAAACACATCTTCCCTTCACCACCCCATTGGCATTCCGTAGGGATTGCTCCCTCCGGGACACCCTGGTCCACTCCTCCATCACTCCCTACTCCTCAACCCCCTACTATGGCACCACCCCATGCCCACGCAAAAGATGCAACACCTGCCCCTTCACTTCCTCTCTCCTCACCGTCCAAGGACACAAACACTCCTTTCAAGTGAAGCAGCATTTCATTTGCATTTCCCCCAACTTAATCTATTGCATTCGTTGCTCCCAATGTGGTCTCCTCTACATTGGAGAGACCAAACGTAAACTGGGCGACCGCTTTGCAGAACACCTGCGGTCTGTCCGCAAGAATGACCCAAACCTCCCTGTCGCTTGCCATTTTAACACTCCACCCTGCTCTCTTGCCCACATGTCTGTCCTTGGCTTGCTGCATCGTTCCAGTGAAGCCCAACGCAAACTGGAGGAACAACACCTCATCTTCCGACTAGGCACTTTACAGCCTTCTGGACTGAATATTGAATTCAACAACTTTAGGTCGTGAGCTCCCTCCCCCATCCCCACCCCCTTTCTGTTTCCCCCTTCCTTTTTCTTTCCAATAAATTATATAGATTTTCCTTTTCCCACCTATTTCCATTATTTAAAAAAAAAATTTTTTAAATCTTTTATGCTCTCCCCACCCCCACTAGAGCTATACCTTGAGTGCCCTATCATCCATTCTTAATTAGCACATTCGTTTAGATAATATCACCAACTTTAACTTTAACACCTATGTGTTCTTTTGTTCTATTGTTGTTGACATCTTTTGATGATCTGCTTCTATCACTGCTTGTTTGCCCTACAACAACACCCCCACTCCACTTCTCTCTCTCTCTCTCTCCGCCCCCCACACACACACCTTAAACCAGCTTATATTTCAACTCTTTCTTGGACTCGAACTCAAGTCCTGTCGAAGGGTCATGAGGACTCGAAACGTCAACTCTTTTCTTCTCCGCCGATGCTGCCAGACCTGCTGAGTTTTTCCAGGTAATTCTGTTTTTGTTTTTGTTTTGGATTTCCAGCATCTGCAGCTTTTTTGTTTTTAAGCAGTAAAAGTTAACTAGAATATTATTAAATCCCCACGCTGTTCTACAGTACAAACTGTCTATTTGAGTACTAATGCTAGGTGTTAGCATTGAAAACAAGCCTACTTGTTAATGTTTCAAAAAATACAAAATTTCTTCAAGAGTAGACACAATTGGACTATATCTCCTTTGGCAAATGTATATTGATTGGCATAACCACCATATCTATGCAACGGTGTCGAAACCAGCAACTTGGAATATTATTAAGAGGCTATATCCTTTTATTTTTGAAAATATGGCTTTCAACTTTCAACTGACTGGAAATTTTGCAATTTGAAGTGAGACAGAGCAAACTGCTTAAAAATGCAAGGCCACATTCCAAGGTGAAGGTGAGAAACAAACAAATGATCCTCAGGGGAGTGTGAAAAGAGAGACATTTCCTATAATCCAGCCACCTGTTGAAATTTGTAACTGTCTAAGGAAGAGACATTAAAAATGCAAAGTACTAGATATTGAAACAATGGCTGACACAGACAGACACACCCAAAACCTCTTGGAAATACACAATGGGTGAAGTATTTGAAGGTAAGGCTGTCAAGCCACTTGCAAGAGATTGAAAGAGGCTCTCTCTTCCTTTCTCTCTTTTGGAATAAGTGTGCCTCCTGGTTTGAGAAGCCAACTCTACCAGAAACCTACCAGTGAACCAAGATCTTGTAATTGTAACATCTTCACATCTGACCACATCCAAGATACCAGCTAACCCAAACTAAAATCAATGCCTCAAGGACAATCAAAGGACCATTAATGGTATATTATTTTACCTTTATTTATTGGAATCTAAACTCCCCTTATTTCTGATACCTGTGTGTGTGTGTGTGTGTTTGTGTGTGTGGGCCTGAATGACTGCATGAGGGCTGAATGCTTGACGTCACATTTTTATTATTTTTCTTGGGTTTAATGGTTAATTAATTTTTTCTTTGGCTCAAGAAAACCCTGTTTGGTTGGCTCCTTATTGCTCACTGCTTAAATAGTTAAATATATTCTGATTTGGAAAAGGCATATCCTCGTAAAAAGAAACTTAAACCTTTGTTGTGACCAACCAAAGAGCTTGAATAGAAGGGAGCCAGGTCACCCTTTCTCACCTGGTCATAACAATACCTGTTAAGACCATAAGAAGAAGTGGTTGGTTGATGAACAGTTTGACAGATCCTATAAGAACCCACCTTCTATTTTTATTCCAGCTGATAGAGTGGCTAGCCCTATCTAGCAGGAGGCTGCCATGCATTCCCACACCGCATGGACACAAATATCCCATTAAGCATCAACTCAGCATTGAGAGCAAGAACTCTGATCACCACTCAGCCTGGAGCAGGATTTGGCAGGAATGCTATTACAAAGACAGAGGTCGCAAGGTGAAGCATTTATACAGTTATGCTGACTATCTTGTACACTGAATGCACTGAAAGAGGAAAGTAGCCATCTTGTACACACAAAAGAAAAAAATACAATTATTTCAATGTAAAGGGAACAAAGGGGCAGAACGGGCAGGCGGGCAGACCACATTTTGAAAAATCTCATCCAAGGGCGGGATAAAAAGGGTCAGCAGCATTGCCAGTGTGAGTAGTGAGGAGTTTAGGAGATAGTTTGCTGCTGGTTTCTTATTTGAAATTGACAGCTTCATTTCTGTTCTGAACTTCATTCACAGCATTTCTAGACTTCATTTCCAGACTCGTTGGTGTCTCCAAGGCCCTTGGAGGATTTTGACCATGTGAACCCTTCCAGGTATCAGACAGCCTTCTGTGACCCTGGTAGTGGGGATTGTGGTCTCCACTGGAGGCACCTCCTCTGAGGAGGAAGAGAGGGGCAGAGGGGAGAAGAGGCGAGACGTCCCAATGCAACTTCCAGGAGAGTGACCTGTGGAAGGGGAGGCACAGGCACAAGGGGCACAGGGTCAGCAGGAAGTCCAAGGTAGAATGGGCCATAGAAGATGCCACTATCCTGTTGCCAGGGTTTACAGACAGAGATGCAGCTACCTCAATATGTCGGAGGTGCAATGTCAAAGGAGGATCCATCCCTCCAGGAAGACAGTGACCTCCATTTGTCATATGATAGGCCCTGGGATCACCTCCAACTGTGTACGTAGACACCCCATGCCAGTGGCTCTGAAAGTCACAGTGGCTCTCAACTTCTATACCTGCAGCTCATTCGAGGGGTCAGTGGGCGATCTGTGTGGAGACTCCCAATCAGCTGCCCATAATTGCGTCAAGCTGGTGACAGAAGCTCTGTTTAGGTGGTAATGACATTTATTCATTTCTGTACGGATGAGGCCAGCCAAGCTGAGTGAGCCAGAGATTTTGCAGCGGTTTCTGGGTTCCCCTGCATCCAGGGTGCAATTGACTGCACACATGTGGCCATCAAGGTGTCAGTGGGTGAGCTGAGTGCCTGTGTCAACGGGGAGGGATTCCACTTGATGAATGTACAAATAGTGTGTGACAATAGGACGGAGATTCTGCATGTCTGTGCAAGGTCCCCTGGCAACTCCCATGATGCCTACATGCTCAGGCACTCCCAGGTACCAAGGCTATTCAGTGCTCCAGCCCGATTGGATGGGTGGCTGCTGAGTGAAAAGGGCTATCGTTGAAGAGGTGGCTTATGACACCTCTCCACCACCCAAGAACAGAGGCAGAGCGACGTTACAATAGGAGTCATGCCTCCACAAGGGTGGTGATAGTGAGGACCATAGGTCTTCTGAGGATGCGCTTCCAATGCCTGGACCGTTCAGTGGGAGCACTACAATATTCCCCAGAGCGGGTGTCACTGATAGTGAGGAGTGTGTGAGTGGAGGACCTGGAACCAGGCAATCAGCAGCATCTAGAGGAGAGTGTGAGACACAGACCTCGAGCCAGGCAGTCAGACATCTAGGCACCTAGAGGAGCTTTAAAAACAGCGTGAAAATTGGCAAGAGTGCGAAATCAGAGGTGAATGTGGGAGTTCAGTGAGGAAGGAGGAGGTGCTCCTTTCCTTTTCTACTTTACCTCAGAAAGAAGAGCAGCAGCCTTGGTAACTAGGACCTGGTGATTATATTAGAAAAGTGCAATATTTTAAAATAAGTAGCTATACTTGGATTTAACTGAGGAGCACCAGGAATAGGGGAAATTTCTGGCCAACATAATAAAGTAATATAAATAATCTAAACAAGAGTAAAGTTAACGTAATGGAAGTAGAATTAAGACATGGCAGGGCAGCTCAGTCGATTGGAATGCCTGCCCTATAATATGTGCAAAGTCATGGATACTACCGGTCTCCTAGACGACCGCATGTGCAGGAAGTGCCGTCAACTGCAGAAACTTGAGCTCCGGATTTCAGAGTTTGAGTGGCGGCTGGAGTCACTGTGGTGCATCCGTGAGGCTGAGAACTACGTGGATAGCATGTTCAGGGAGGTGGTCATACCGCAGCTTAAGGGCCTGAAGACAGAGAGTGAATGGGTGACTACCAGGCAGTACAGTTGGCAGGTAGTGCAGGAGTCCCCCGGGGCTCCGCTCACCAATCAGCTTTTTGGTTGGAAGCTGGTGAGAGTACTGGTTCTTCAGAGGAGTGCAGTCAGAGAAAGTTTGTGGCACCACGAGCTGCTCGGCTATACAGGAGAAAAGGAAGGACAGTAGTGATTGGGGATTCATTGGCTAGGGGAACAGACAGGTGTTTCTGTGGCCATAGACATGACTCCAGGATGGTATGTTGCCTCCCTGGTGCCAGGGTCAAGTATGTCACAGAGCAGCTGCAGGACATTCTTCTGGCAGAGGGTGATCAGCCAGAGGTCATGGACCAGATTTCGGTAGGAGGGAGGATGTGGTCCTGCAATCAGAATTTAGGGATCCACGTAGAACATTAGCAAGCAGGACCTCTAATGTAGTAATCTCTGGATTACTCCCAGTGCCATGTGTGTACAGAAATAGGAGGATAAGGCAGATGAATGCATGGCTGAAAATATGGTGCAGGAGGGAGGGTTTTAGATTCCTGGGACATTAGGACTGGCTCTGGGGGAGATTGCACCTGTACAAGCCAGACAGGTTGCACTTGAACAGATCTGGGACTGAGTTCCTTGATGGCATTTTGCTGGCGCTGTTGGGAGTGCTTTCAACTAGCTCGGCAGGTGTGTGGGAACCAAGAGAAAATATTGGAGAGGACGACCAGGGTGGACAAAATACTGGGAGGGACAGATAGCAATAGTATAGAGAATAGTAAGTTAATAGGTAAAGTTGTGGTGAGGGAGAAAGTAACAAAATCTAAATCAGGGTTACAATGCATGCATGTGAATGCACGGAGTATAGTAAATAAGATTGGGGAGTTACAGGAGCAGATTGCCATGTGAAAGTATGATGTTGTGATGATAACAGAGACCTGGCACAAGGAAGGGAAGAACTGGGTGTTAAATATTCCTGGGTACAAGTTGTTCAGAAGAGATCACAAAGGAAGGAAAGGAGGAGGGGTGGCAGTATTGGTTAAGGATAGCATTGCAGTGCTGGAGAAAGAGGATGTCCCAGAGGGTTCAAGGACAGAATCAATTTGGCTAGAGCTAAGGAACAAAAAGGGGTGTAATTACATTGCTTGGTGTAGTCTATAGACCACCAAATAGTGAGAAGGGCATAGAAGAATGAATCTGCAGGGAAATTACAGAGAGATGCAGGCATTATAGAGTAGTTATAATGGAGGATTTTAATTACCCAATTGTAGACTGGGACAGTATATTGTAAAGGGCGGAGAGGGACAAATGTTCCTAGATTGTGTTCAGGAAAATTTTCTACAGCAACATGTCTCCAATCTAACATGAAAAGATGCATTGTTGGACCCGGTTCCTGGAAATGAGGTGAGCCAAGTAGATCAAGTGTCAGTGGGGGAACATTTAGGAGACAGTGATCATTGTATTGTACATTTTAAGATGATGATAGAAAACGATGTTAAGGCAATCCAGAGTAAGAATAATTAACTGGACGAAAGTTAACTTTGATGAGGCAAGAACGGAGCTGGGCCAGATAGGATAGAACAAAAGCTTGGCAGGAAAATCTGTAGCTGAACAATGGGCTACCTTCAAAAAAGAATTGGTTTGGGCACAGTCAAGGTATATTCCATCGAAAGGGAAAGGCAGGACAAACAAATCCAGAGCTCCCTGGATGAAAAAGGAGATAGAAATTAAGATAAAGAAGAAAAATTGTGCTTGTGACAGGTCTCAGGTGGAAAATACAACTGAGAACCAAGAGGAATATAGAAGGTTCAGAGAGGAGGTGGAAAAGCATATTAGAGAAGCGAAGAGGGGTTATGAGCAAAGACTGGCAGCAACATAAAGGGGATTCCCAAAGTCTTCTATAGACATATAAATAGTAAAAGGGTGGTAAAAGGAGGAGTAGGGCCTATAAAGGAATTTACACATGGATGAAGGGGTCATGGCTGAGGTATTAAATGAATACTTTGCATCCATCTTTACCAAGGAGGTAGGTGCTACCCAGGCCATGGTGACATATGACGAAACTCTGTCACTAGAAGGGAAGTGTTGAATAGACTGCTGGTACTTAAAGATGACAAAGCAGTGGGACTGGATGAGATGTATCGATGGATATTGAAGGAAGTGAGAGTAGAAATTGTAGGGGCACTGGCCATAATTTTTCAGTCTTGCCTAGACTCAGGGGAGATGCCAGAGGACCAGAAAATTTGCATACATTACACCCTTGTTCAAAAAAGGTTGGAAGGATAAGCCCAGCAATTACAGGCCAGTCAGTTTAACTTCAGTGGTGGGCAAGATTCTAGAAACAATTATTCAGGATAGAATTAGTAGTCACATGGAAAAATATAGATTTTTAAAGGGGAAATTGAGTTTAACTAACTTGCAGAAGTTATCTAAACAGGTAACAGAGAAGGTCGATGAGGGTAATACTGTTGATGTGGTGTACATGGACTTTCAAAAGGCATTTGACACAATGCCACTCAATAGACTTGTGAGAAAAGTTATTGCTTGTGGAATAAAAGGGACAGTAGCAATGTGCATACAAAATTGGCTGAAAAATAGGAAGCAGAGAGTCATGATCAATGGATATTCTTCAGGCTGGATGGAGGTTTGTAATGAAGTTCCCCAGGGGTTGTTATTGGGACCCTTGCTTTTCCTGATATATATTAATGATCTAGATCTTGATGTGCAGGGGGCAATTTCAAAGTTTGTAGATAATATGAAGCTTAGGAGTGCCATAGAAGTGAGAACAGTGCAGAACATCAAAAGGACATAGACAAGTTGGTGAAGTGGGCAGATAGGTGGCAGATGAAGTTCAATGTGGAAAAATGTGAGGTGATGCATTTTGGTAGGAAGAACATGGACAGGCAATATAAAATAAGGGGTGAAATTTTGAAGGGAGTAGGAACAAAAAGAACTGGGTGTATATGTGCATAGATCATTGAATGTGGCAGGACAGGTGGAGAGAGCAGTTAATAAAGCACATAGTATCTTGGGCTTTATTAATAGGGGCTTAGAGTACAAGAGCAAGGAGGTTATGCTGAATTTATATAAGATGCTCATTGTACCAGCTCAGCTAGAATATTGTGTACATTTCTGGGCACCACATTATAGGAAGGACGTAAACACATTGGAGAGAATGCAGAAGAGGTTTACAAGAATAGTTCCAGGGTTGAGGAACTTCAGTTCTGAAGATAGATTGGAAAGATTGGGACTGTTCTCCTTGGAGAGAAGAAGGCTAAGAGGGGATTTGATAGAGATGTTCAAAATCATGAGGGGGCTGGACAGAGTAGATAGGGAGAAGTTATTCCCGCTCGTAAAAGCATCAAGAACAAGAGGGTAAAAGCAAAATACTGAGGATGCTGGAAATCTGAAACAAAAACAAAAATTGCTGGAAAACTCAGCAGGTCTGACAGCACCTGTGGAGAGAAACATCAAGTTAATGTTTCCAGTCCGTATGACTCTTCTTCAGGACAAGAGGGCACAGTTTTAAAGTAATTTGCAAAAGAAGCAAATACGACATGAGAAAAAAACTTTTTTACACAACAAGCGGTTTGGGTCTGGAATGCACTGCCTGAAAGCGTGTTGGAGGAAGGCTCAATCGAGGTATTCAAAAGGGCATTAGATGACAATTTAAAAAGAAACAATGTGCAGCGGTATGGGGAAAAGGCAGGGCAATGGCACTTGGTCATAAGTGCTCATTTGGAGAGCTGGTGCAGACCCGATGGGCTGAATGATCTCCTCCTGTGCTGTTAAAATTCTGCGATTCTGTAGTGGTTGCATGCTACGCTCTGCACAATCTGGTACCGGCAAGGGGAGACCCACCAGAGGAAAAGGATCTTGAGGCAGCTCCACAGGCCACAGAGGATGAATCCATCAGTGTGTCAGAAGAGGAGCACGGTGAGGAGAACATTGATGGTGTGGAGGCAGACCTCTGTATCCTTCAAGGAGGCATGGACACCAGGGATGCCTTGATCCAACACTCCTTCAGCTAGGCTGCCAAAGATCTGCTTCCACCTCATGCCAGCATGCCAGGGTTGTGGCCTCTATCCACGATATCTGAAATGACCCTTTCCTTTGAACCCAAAGTCCACTCAGTGCCTGTGCAATGAAGTTTATAGCCACTCAAGTCCAACATTATGTACTGCCGTACCATGCATCAGGAAAAAAAAAGTGAAGCATACTCAGGACATTATGGCAAAAACAAAATTTATGTACTTTTCACAATCAAAAAAAATTAACATGACCATCTCTGGTGTTCATTTTCACACCAGTAAACATAAACAAAGCATTACAGAATGGAAGATCAAATCTCTGGTGTTCATTTTCACACCAGTAAACATAAACAAAGCATTACAGAATGGAAGATCAACCGTGGCTAGTCCCTATTGTGCTCATGGTGCCTTAAAGTTATGTTTACGGAGTGCTACGTCTTGGTGACCAGCACCCATCCGCCCCCTGCCCTCCACTGCCAGCGGCATTGGAGACAGCCTGCTAACTCTGCTGTCATGTTGGCCTTGATGACCTTGGAGGTTGTCCTCTGGCAGTGGAGCCTGTGCTGGCCCCGCCTGGGAGGGAGCGGCCAGTGCCACGGCTGGTATCTCCCCAGTCATTGCAGCCTCATCAGATGCCAGGGTCACTGGCAGAGGGGTGGAGGAGCTGCTGCCATCATCCAGAGCGCCCTGAGAGGAGCTTGCAGAGACAACAATCATCTCCTGTTCCAACATGAGTTCGCTTGACCCCCCCGCTTGCCATTAATGGACAGGCACCTAGCTGGGCTACTGGATACCTCATGCATCTCCCACACTGGCACTGACCACCTGAGGCCATTGCCTGTGTGAGGGCTTGCAGGTCTGAGTGCAACCCAAGGAACCCCTGATTCTGTCCCTGGAGCTGCCTCTCCATCAGTGTTGTCACTCTCTCAATGGAGGAGGCAGTACCCTCGGCCATGAGGGTCAACACAGTGCTCATGCTCCACATGGACTCCTCCATCATGGAGACTATGACACGCATACCCTCATGGATCTCTGCCAGATCCTCCCACACACCCTGCTGGACATCCAGTATCCACTGCTTCATGGATGGCTCCAGAGGCTCATCATCTGCCTTTAACTCAACATTGTCCTGGTCTTCAGCAGTCCTCCGATTGCTGGCACCCTGGGCACTCTCTGCCTCCGCCTGCTCCTCAAGTGAGTGTGAAGTGCCCTCACTGCTGTGCACTGACATTCTACCTGCAGATCTAACACCCACCGAGGTGCTGGTATATGCACTGGTGCCTCATTCAGAGAACAGGTCTGATGCAGGTACAGCTGAAGCCTGATGGTCCTCTGGCATCAGGGGTGGCTCTTCGGGGTCCTGAAAAAGAGAGCTTGCTAGCGAATCTAAGGGAGAACAAAGACATGTCATTAGTTTAAGTCATCACACTGTCACTGTGCATGCTATGTACCCTGGTGAGACAATGGCGCATCATGATGCCATCATCTTTCAATGATCAATGGGGACACCAATTTTGAGGCTCACGTCAATGAATAGTCTACACAAGAATGTTTGTACCATCTGAAATTCTCACCTCTGTGTACTGCACTCTTACCTTCATCTGACACCCCAGCCTCTCTACGACTGGCTGACCGAGGAGCATGCCGTCTCTTCAGCTCCAAGGCATCCTGCTCAAATCTGGTCAGTGTTTGTAGGTTTGGGGGGCCTCTGCCTGTCTGTGACCTCTTGAAATTGTTATTGCTTGTCTTCTCTTGAAAGAACAGAGGAGCATTGATTAATTCATTCTCTACCTGCAGCGCCATTGCAGCCTGGTCCATCCCACCTGAGGAACACTTTGCAGGGCACATCTGAGTCGTGACCCTTGATCCATAAGGCACTCAGGCCAAGCAGCCAGGGCTCACCCCCTTGGCCAGCTCTGATATCATTGACAGTTGGCGCTCAGACTCTCACAGCCCTGAGCTCCATGGGGATATAGCCAGCACTTAACACTTCTGCACACTGATCCATGCAAACACAGCACTCACCCTTCCTGAGCGCAGCAGGTCGTTGAATCTTTTGTGGCACTGCACCCATGTGTGTCTCACAAAATTGTGGCTGCTGTCCTGGGTTGCCACCTCCTCCCAAACTTTTTTGGTTTGGTGCGGTGGCTTCCTCCTTCCATCTCTGGGGATGAGGATGTCCCTCCTGGCAGCCACCTCCTCAAACAGCACCGTGAGGCACTCATCCGAAATCTTGGTGGGGCGGGGGGGGCGGTGGGGAGTTGGCGGGGGGGGTGGTGGGGAGGGGGGGGGATGGTTGCATAGTGGTCACCCCACCTGCCCTCCCACCTGATGTCTCCATCCGTTGCTGAGGCTATAGCTTCACTCTGCAGAATGCTCAAGGAATGTTCTTCCCTGGCAGCTTCCAAGGAGCTGCCTGTGCCATTTTTAAACAGCCCACCGGGTCATCATTGGACCCAGGACCTGACAGCCCCCTGAACCTGCCAGGCTCTTCCCGACCATCGGGAAGCTGTGTTTCATGCTGGGCAGGCATTAATTGGCCAGCCAGCGTGAAATCGCGGTCACTGGCCCATCGCGGGTGTGGTGGGGGGGGAGCCTGTTTCCTAACCAGTCCCCAGCCCACCGATCATGTGCAAAGAGTAAAATTCAGGCCAGCGTGTTTATTTTTCCCAAAGATTACTAGTGAAATTGGTACTTTGATAGATTTTATTATTGCAGAGGTAAAGTCCAAAGACACAGTGCAACAATGGGAATTAGCATATAAAGGGGAAAATAAAGGAACAAAGGTTGTGTGTAATGGCAGGCATTCTAAGGTCTAACACAAGTGTGAAAAGCCTCCAGCATCTAAGCTTTGAGCTGCTGGCTACAAGGAACCGAAGCTGAGAGAAACTCACTTTGAATTCGACTGTTTAGGGTATTGTGTGTTACTTTGCCTAGGTCTTTTAAAACCCATGTGTCTTGCTGTTGCCTTAACAGAGGTGTAACTGGGGTTTAGGTTAATTAGGGGATTTAGCAGTTATCATGGTAGTAATTTGTAGATCTATTTATGTGCTCAAAATCATTTCTTCTAATAATAAAAGCTTAATTTAGTTTTGTAAGAAAACTATCCAAAGATGTCAGATAAGCAAGGAGCTAATAGGAGGAAATATCTTGCAACAGTCTCTATCACAAGGGACAACGTATAATCGGACTAAAGGCAGATAAATCGCCAGGACCTGATGGCCTGCATCCAAGGGTTTTAAAGGAAGTGGTTGCAGAGATAGTGGAGGCATTGGTTGAAATATTCCAGAACTCACTGGATTCCAGGATGGTCCCAGTGGATTGCAAAACCACTAATGTGATGCCCCTGTTCAAGAAGGCGGGGAGACAAAAAGCTGGAAACAATAGGCCAGTCAGCCTAACATCTGTAGTTGGGAAAATGCTAGAGTCCATTATTAAGGCAGAAATAGCAAGACATTTAGAAAAGCTTAACACAATCAAACAGAGTCAACATGGTTTTGTGAAAGGGAAATCATGTTTGACAAACTTACTAGAGGTCACAGAGGACATAACAAGCAGAGATGATAAAGGATAGCCAGTTGTTGTAGTGTATTTGAATTTCCAGAAGGTATTCGATAAAGTGCCACACAAAAGGTTACTGCACAAGATAAGAGCCCAGGGTATTGGGGGTAAGGTATTAGCTTGGATTGAGGATTGGTTAACACACAGAAGAAAGAGAGTCAGGCTTAATGAGTCTTTTTCAGGTTGGAAAGACATAACTAGTAGAGTGCCACAAGGATCAGACCTAGGACCTCAATTATTTGCTATCTATATTAATGACTTAGAGGAGGGAGCAGTCTGTAGTGTATCCAAATTTGCTGATGATACAAAAGTAGGTGGGAGTGCATGTTGTGATGAGGACATAAGGAATCTGCAAGGGGATATAGGCAGTTTGAGTGAGTCGACAAAAACTTGGCAGATGGAGTTTAATGTAGGAAAATGCGAGGTCATGCACTTTGGTGGGAAGAATCAAAAGGCAGACTATTATTTAAATGGAGAGAAACTCCAAAAAAGTACAGCACAGAGGGAACTGGGTGTTCCTCTACATGAAACACAAAAAGTCAGCATGCAGGTGCAGCAAGTAATTAAGGAGGGAAATTGAATTTTGGACTGCATTGGTAGGGAATTGGTGTTTAAAAATAGGGAAGTCTTGTTACAACTGTACAGGGTGTTGGTGAGGCTGCACCTGAGTACTGTAAACAGTTTTGGTCTCCGTATTTTAGAAAGGATATACTGGCATTGGAGGCAGTTCAAAAGAGATTCACTGATTCCTGGGATGAAGGGGTTGACTTATCAAGAATGGCTAAACGGATTAGGCCTTGAATCATTAGAGCTTAGCTGAATGAGGGGTGATTTTATTGAAACGTACAACATTCTGAGGGAGCTTGACTGGGGAGATGTTGAGAAGAGTTTCTACGAGTGGAGGAATCTCAACCTAGGGGACATTGTTACAGAATAAGGGGACACTCATTTAAAACTGAGTGGTGAAGGATTTCTTCTCTCAGAGGGTAGTGAATATCTGGAATTCTCTACTTCAGAAAATTGTTGAGGCTAGATTACTGAAAATGTTTAAAGATAGATTTTTGAAATATTGGGGAGTTGAGTATTATGAGGAGCTGGCATGAAAGAGGAGTTGAGGCCTGGGGCAGATCAGCCATGATCTTATTGAATGGTGGGACAGGCTTGAGTGGTTAAATGGCCTACTCCTGCTCCTATTTCTTCTGTTCTTATATTTTATAAGACTTGGTGGCCTTCTTTTACTGAATTCAAAACTCGCATCTTAAAATAAGTACAAATGGCAAATAGTTGTGGCAGCTGCTTCAAGTTTCCCTCTGGGATTTGGGCAACTTGGCATTTACCATCCACCTGCCATAACATTCCTGAGAAAGTAGATATAATACAATGTTGATTACAGCTTGCTATATGCCTCTGCAGAGATGTCTCATTATAATATTATTCCCTGGATTCTAATACTTCTTTGTAACTAGAGTACTTTGCATAGATACTTTGCATGCAAATATATTTTCCAGTTTTACTGAAAATGATGCTGCTGCCCCAAGTACATCCAAAATTCCGCTCACATTTAGAGTTAAGGCTTGTGCTTAAGTATTAAGCAATGGTATTACATCTGTGCTGATAAAAATGTACATATTTACAAAAGGCAAAGAAAACCTCTACAGAATTTGTTTTTGGCAGGCATAAGGGTAGTTGTTCCATTTCAGGAGGTGAGTGGCACATCCAAGTGGATGCATAATGGGGAGGAGAATACAGGGCACAATAGTGCAATACTGGCTTCTGAAGAGATTGCTTGAAGAGCCAACAGGGTAACCCATCTCTTGCAGATGCATATCCATCCAGCCAGCCATCAATTGATGCCTGCTGTAACTATATTACACGATCTGTTTCGTGCTGACACATTGGGTGCAATTTTCCATGCCCGCTGCTGGTGGGCATGATAGCTGGCATGGATGGACAATATGTTGCGATTGGTTTCATGACGGCGGGAAGGCAGGTTGTGATTGTCCGCTCAGTCCGTTGATGTTGGGCCGCGTTTCCCGTCATCGGTCATCGGGAACCTCATTTTAGTATATCAGCATATCATTATCAGGCCATCCCTCCAGGCTCTTGCAACCCCGCTGGATCATCTATCCATGTTGGCGGGCAAGCACGTCGACGTGTTTCACAACAGCACAGAGGCGACATGTACTTGGCAGCCTGCACTTTGTGTGAACTGGAGGTGACTGCAAAGCAACACTGCAGAGCTCAGCAGGGTCGTCTGTTGCTTTGCAGGCTTCAGGGGTACTGGGGAGGTCGGGGTTAAGTGCCGCCCTGCCTCGGAAGTAACCTTTGAGGGTGAGGAGGAGTGGGGGTTGGGGGGACAAGTCCAGCCTTGCTGTTGAATATAGCGCACAAGCATTCAGGGTGGTGGGGTAGGGTGGGCGAGGGAAGTGGCCATGCATTCGGGAAACCTGTAGAAAATGGCCATTCCTCTGCAACTGAGACAGTTGAGGCACAGCCACATTGATATGATTGGGGTCGGGCTCCTAGCTTATCTGTCCACTCAAACAACGCAGAGGCATCAAAGTGCCACTAAGGTCTCCAAAGCACCACCCCTGGCACCATCTCCCCAACCACCATCCCGCACAGACTACAAATCCATGAGCAATTTAGTGAACTGCAGAGCAATTGAACTGCACATGTTGTACAAGCTCCTTGCTAAAGCTGGCCATGTAGCAGTCACTGCTGGAGGTGCTCACAGCCCCTTGCAATCTCAGCATCCCGATTTGGACCAGTCTCCCCCATGCTTCAAGCTAACAGGGCAACCATGCAGCGCACTAATCTCTGGCCATCCAAGTGGTGACCAGCACTTCCTGGGAAGTGTTAAGGAGCCATCACACTTAAACAGGACAAGTTCTTAGTACACCCGTGCTAACCAGGTGTCTCTCTCTTTCATCCTGCAGGGGAGTACATCAGGATCATGGAGCCTGGCGAACTACCTGTAATGCCTGATGGCCTACAGAGTGTGAAGACGACGGAGGAGAGAGCGACTGAGTCTTCTAGCTGTGCAGAGGCAGGAGCAGCAACCTCAGGAAGAAAGGGCAGCTGGGGCTCCCACACTCGCTGCTCAGGAGTGACAGTGAGCCGTCGCAGGCCAGCGCCTAGCAACACCCAGGGTCTATATACACTGCCTTTCATTCCTGCAAATGACCGAGAATCAGTATCGCAGCGACTGTGTATGTCTATGGAACTGGTCGCTCACATCTACCAGTTTTAAAAAAATTCATTCACAGGATATTGGCTTCGCTGGCCCAGCTAGAGTTTATTGCCTATCCCTTGTTGCCCTTGAGAAGGTGGTGGTGAGCTGCCTTCTTGAACCGCTGCAGTCCATGTGGTATTGGTACACCCACAGTGCTGTTAGGGAAGGAGTTTCAGGATTGTGACCCAGCAACATTGAAAGAATGGCAATTTATTTCCAAGTCAGGATGGTGAGTGACTTAGAGGGGAACTTCCAGGCGGTGCTGTTCCCATCTATCTGCTGTCCTTGTCCTTCTAGATGGCAGTGGTCATGGGTTTGGAAGGTGCTGTCAAAAGAGCCTTGGTGAATTCCTGCGGTGCATATTATAGATGGTACACACTGCAGCTACTGTGCGCTGGTGGTGGAGGGAGTGGATGTTTGTGAATGTGGTGCCAATCAAGCGGGTAGCTTTGTCTTGGACAGTGTCAAGCTTCTTGAGTGTTGTGGGAGCTGTATTCATCCAGGCAAGTGGGGAGTATTCCATCACACACCTGTCTTGTGCCTTGTAGATGATGGACAGGCTTTGGGGAGTAAGGAGGCGAGTTACTTGTCGCAAGATTCCTAGCCTCTGACCTGCTCTTGTGGCCACAGTATTTATATGGCTAGTCCAGTTCAGTTTCTGAAAGATTTGGCTCCACGGGGACATGGTGGCATCTACTGCCAGTGGCTGTGAAAGTGACCATGGTATTCAATTTTTATGCCAGTGGCTCCTTTCAGGGCTCCACGTGTGACCCCTGTGGGATCTCTCAAGCCTCTACCCGCAAATGCATCCATGAGGTCACGGATGCCATCTTCACAAGGGCGCACAACTTTGTGCATTTCGTCCAGGACCAGGACAGCCAGGGCGATTGGATTCACCCTGATCTCAGGTTTCCCACAGGTGCAGGGTGTCATCGACTGCACTCGAGATGCTCAGATCTCCATCGCAACACATGGTAGACTTCATCAACTGCAAGGGCTTCCATTCGTTGAATGTGCAGCTGGTGTGCGATCACCAGAAACGCATCCTGCAGGTGTGTGGATGGTTTCCAGGGAGTGTGCATGACGCCTACTTCCTCAGACAGTCATGGATCCATGGAGTCTTCCACGGTCCACAGAAGCTGCAGAGTTGGCTCCTTGGGGACAAGGGTAGCAGAGGCCGTGGCTGATGATACCCATGCGACAGTCTCAGACTGCAGCAGAGCGACACTATAATGAGGCTCATGCAGCAGTTCCCAACTTGGTGGAGCAAACCATCAGGATGCTGAAGACGAGGTTCCGGTGCCTGAATCGGTCTGATGGAGCCCTGCAATACAGTCTGCAGAGGGTGTCACGCATTGTTGTCATCTGCTGCACCCTTTACAACCTGGCACTGCAACGGAGAGATGAACTGGCTGAGGAGGAGATGGAGGAGCTGCACATCTCCTTCGGTGAGGAGGACGCTGATGGGGATGAGGCTGAGGAAGTCCTCGAAGGCATCGATGACGGGGATGAGGCCGTTACACTGGCTAGATGAGGCAGGCATGCTCGGGAGGCCCTCATAGCTGCTATATTTGGGGATGATAATGATGACCTGCAGTGAGGTGACCCCATAGATCCTCACATTGCATCTATGAACTTTTGACTCCAGTCTGGCTTATGGCAGCACGAATACGCTCTGTTAGAATGCTCCTGTCATGGGGAACTGGTGGAGGCCCTAATAGTCGCTCGGTTGCAAAAGGATGATGACAACATGCAGTGAGGACGCTCCATAAATCTTCGCACAGCCCCTGAGAATGCCTGACTCCTGTCTGGCTGAAGGCAGCTCGCTTGCATTCTGTGATCAGGGTCATGTCATAAAGAGGCAGCCAAGGAACTTTAGAAGCATCTGACGCTTTGTCCGCCTTTGGCATCTGAGCCCTTCAGGAGCACAACATCAGTGGTTACAGATGCTAGTGTGATGGGGGCCAACTCGTTAAAGGTGCTGAGAGGACACCAAGAGAATGAGAGAACTCTGTGGTGACTGCCCAATACATTCTGGCAGCAATGACTAGCACTGCCTAGGTGCAGGCATCAGGAATGTCTCCAGCGAGTGTGAGGCTGGATCATCACTTTGGCCAAAGGCTGCACAGAGCGCAGGGAAAAGGCCCTGGACTGAGACACCTGCCTTTATCTTATGCAGAAAGGTTTCACATCTGAGTGACACGAACGAGTGCTCATCAGAACAAGGAGCGATAGGCAGGGAGACATTCTTGGGAGTTTATTGACAATAGTGAACATTATGTACAAGTGACTAACACCCGTGCCCAGGCTGTGCAATGAATTCTCCTTAACTGTCCTAACCCTGCCACTACCTCTTGGTGCTCCCCAGACATCCACAGCAGAGGTGGAGGCAGCCTGCTGACTGTGATGGCTTTGGCGGGTATCCTCTGGAGAGCTGAGACTTGGAGGGCCCTGGTTTGTTTTCAGGGTCCTTCTGTATGGCAGTGGCACCCTCTTTGGCCTCTGGAGCTGCTGAGTTCACAGGAAGTCGGGGGTCGTGGAGTCACTTGGATAGATGGGGCCGGCGTGTGCACCTGCTGATCCTCCTCCCTATGTGCCCGGGGGCCCCAGGCTGATACATTGAGGGGCAGGGGTAGCTGGAGTGAGATCGAGCTGCCAGACACCCCTGTCGCATACACACTTTTGGAGGCCAAGTACAGCATCAGCGATGAAGTTGCGCCCAAGCAGCAGTGCAGGAGCGATGTCCTGGACCAAGGTCTCCATGGCAGCCACCATCCTACCAGTATTGACCTTGGTGCATTGCAATGCTGGTGCTATCACCTCAGCCTGAAGGCAGACAGGCTCCTCCATCATGCCTTGCAATCTGAGGAGTGCAGCGGACATCCCTTCTTGATGTTCCCGAGCTTGCCTTTTCAGCTCCAGCAATTATGATATGACTGAGACCAGAGGCTTGTCATCTGACTCAGACTCAGCAAATTTCTGTCCTCCAGCAATCCGTTGGGTGCCGGGCACCTGGGAAGTCCCTGCCTCTGCCTGCAGTGGATCAGACAGTGCGATGTACTCACCAGATTGTGACTCCAAGGCTACTATAAAACTAGGTCCCACCGAGGTATGTGTCTTTGCGCTGGTGGAGGGTGTCGGTGAGCGCTGTGACGGGACTTCAGGGAGGGTGCCTCCAGATTCCTCTTTAGAGATTTCCATTGGGCTTCTTTGGAGGCCCTGGGTCATGGACTGTCAGCTGTTTGGTAGATGTGTCTGCGAAAGCAAAAAGGAATAATTAGTGCATGGCAAGTGGCCTGTGAAAGATGGCACATCACTCACAGCATGGTTGTCTGAAGGATGTTGCACTGCTGGATCCTCACTTGGTAGAGCAGCGCTGACCTGCCCATTAGCACAGGACAGGTCCAGATCATCGCCGGCCAGCTGGATGACTCTGTTTCCAAAGTCTGTGAGGACCTTCATTTCGGGCATTCTGCCACTGGTCTGCGACCTCTCTCTCTTGTTGTGTGCCAGCTTGTCCTGCATGAACAGAGGTGGAAAGAGTGTAAGCAAGACGCTTGCTGGGCCAGATGATAAATGTGCCTGGCCTGTGCAGGTGGTGAGTGGTCCCATGGATGGGATAAGGACAATGATGGTGAGTGTGAGAGAGGGAATGGTAATGTTCCTTGAACTGGCAGTGAGTGAGGGCCCTGTGGATGTGAGTGTGTGAATTGGGAGTGATAAAAAGAGTGACTTACCCTGGCGGAATGGAAGAGATCATTCATCCTCTTGCGACACTGGGTGGCTGTCCTCTTCTGAAGGACGGCTGCACTGACCACCGCTGCCACCGTCTACCAAGCCAGATTGGTCACGTTGCTACCCGTCCTGTGGCCAGAGCGGTGGATACAGGACATCCCTGCAGGCTTCCACGGCAACCATCAGTCGCTCGAGGGACTGGTCATTAAACTGGGGGGCTGCAGTCTTCTTGCCTTTGAGGGCCATGTCTCCCGGGCAGCAGTGGTGAACTGGAAGCAATACGCGCTGTGTTTGTGGCTGGCCTTTAAACTTGGCACCCAGTGTGATGCAATGGTGGGGTGATGGTGGCTGGGCAAATGAGGAGCCTGCCCGCCATGGAAATGGTGTGTTTCCCGAGAGTGCTGAAATAACGTGGCAGGTTTGGGAGCATACGGCGTGAAAACCTGCCATCGCTGACGGAGGGAAGCCCGGCATTTTACCCGCCCGCTACCGCACACTGCAAATTTAGGAAAATTCCGCCCACTGGTTTTCTTTCACTTAAAGTTTCAGTTGACCTCTCTCCCCTGAGTTATGCCCCACAGATTTGCCAAAGGCTGACAAATATTTAAAATTAATTTTTGAAGTTTCCTAAAGGAGGAAACAATATTTGTTCCCATATGCAGTCATTTATCTTTAAGTACACACAGCCCTTTAACTTGGATCTGCTAGTTTGATTTTCCACTTTCCCGTGAAGCTGATTCCCTGGATAAGGTCAAAACAGCAGAAGTAGCTGATAATGGAACATTGGGATAGTTGACATGCTGTACTGCTGGATGGCCTTTCTTGGCATAATCTTGGTATACGGTCAGGGGAAGCAACTTTTTGGGCAAAAATTGGAGTAGGTTTATTTCTGTTGGTAATCTACCTTTTAACAAGGCACTAGCACCCACAATGTCAGGTTGGAGGGATCAGTCATGCCTTAAAGGTATGCATTTTCTGCCTCGGCAGGTTTGGAGCGGTTCTGTAGCATGCTCTAGATCATGTGTCATGCATAGTTGTAACCAGTCTTGCCCTTCAAAACATGACCATTCACAAAGGACTGATGTCTGACATTGGCAGGGAGGCAGCCCTACCTTTGTTGGAGGAAGAATTGCTTGGAGGGGGAGCATCATAATATGCTGCAGAGTTATTATTTTTATATATCAAATACATGGTCCCATGTATTCCAGGAGGAAATGCTGGACACCTAAAGAGGAGGCCTATCCCAAAATGGCATTAGCTGCACTTCTGGTGTGGAACATGCAGGTGAAATCCCAATTTAATTTTTGGAGTCCTAGCATCCAGAATATCATTGTTAAATAGATGGCTGCCCATTGAAATCATCTCCCAGGACACAGTATAGACTAGCATGGGCAGCCTCCCACTGGTGCATGTGAACCTGCCTCATATCCACTTACTTGCCTTGTAAATATTCTCTCATCATCTTCCACAACCTTCATAAACTCAGAGACAGGGACACTTCATTGTATGCCCATCCAAGTTCGTTTTGTGAAGAGCCCAGCAATTGTTTTGAACTCTTCTAATGTGAATGGCCGGAACATATTTACCTTTTATTGATCATTTAATATGAATGAAGACAGTGCTGTAAGAGAAATGCTTAAAAGTTGCCTCAAATGTATTCTCAAAATAGACTCAGTAGTCAGACTGATTTGTAGGGAAATAAAGGTTAATGCTAATTAAACATTGAAGAAGGACTATACAAACAAAACATTCCTTACCATGGAAAGAAGACAAACTTTCAACAACACAGACCACAGATGGCTTGAGAAAGGGCATGTGAAGATTTGTCGGCCGCTTTTGTGAATAAAGACCTCAGAAGTTCATGAATAATGAGTAATCTGGCATGTCTAACTTCTAATTCTTCATTAATTTGGAGGTCATCAAAGGTACAACAGGGCTGTCTGTGGTGATTGACACCAGAAGGCCTAACTCTTTTAATACTGTTATTCTTTTGCCCAATAGAATTGAGGAAGTTTCCTTGGAAATTAAAGATATTAAAATGGGATTTTTTTCTTATAATTTTCAGCCCTTTGTTGTTAGTTTAATGTGAATCTTTGGAATTCTCTACCTCGGAGGACATTTAGTTGTTGAGTATACCGTATTCAGGACAGAGGTCAATAGATTTTTGAGTACTAAGTGAATGAAGGGATATGGGGATAATGTAAGAAGGTGGGGTTGAGGTAGAAGATCAACCATGCTTTTACTGAATGGTGGAATAGGCTCAAAGGGCCAAATGGTATAATTCTGCTCCCATTTCCTATATTATATTCTTAATCATAGGTCTTTCAGTGAGGCACATTGACATGCGAGTCTATGGGCCCTGTGTCCAATGGCACCAGGCAAATATAGGGCTCCTGGTAAAGCTAACCATAATGCAATAATATGGCATCCAACCACTGCATCAATTTCATTTAAGCATAGATTATGATACAATTTATTTTATAATTATATAATTACTGCAGTTTATAAGCATCCTAAATTCTATTTCTTCATGAAGGTTACTACATGATTGTGTTTTAATAGATTGGGGGTTGGAATTTGCAGGGGTTCTAACTGTTCTTGGTTCCCAGAGCCCTCAGGATTCTATATCTACAATTGTCTTTTAGTCGTTCTTGTTGCAGTCTTCCTAGCAGAGATGTAGGAGTTGTTTGTCTAGTGTATGTAGATTGGGTATTTATAAAATTGGAAAGTACATTTTTGATTGAGAGGGAAAGGCTATAGAAGTTAAGACTGTACAGCTATATCAACCAGACACAAACAGATGTAAGCGTGTCACTTTGATGCATAAGTTTCTCTGAGATCAAGGGGGGAGGGATTTAAGATCGCCAGTCCAGATACAGTTACTGGTGTGGATGACAAATTCCATTAGCAGAGGATCAAGGAAGAACAGATAACATCTTTACAAATAGAAGTTCATCACTCTGACATCTCAAAAAGCTATTAGCCTCCTTGCTGTGGAAGATGAGAGAGCCAGTTCATCCATCCCAGTTCATAAGGACAAGGTTATAAATGTCCTGAAAACACTGCGAACTACAAGCAAATAGACTTTAATCTATTCCACAGACTGGCTGTCTAATGCTTTACTTTGTTAGTTATCCTAGCATTCTAATTCTAAATTCATCTCATTAATTTATATCAATCCGAGGCACTGATCTCAACTGAAAATTTACAACCAGCAAGTAGTTAATGTTGAATGACCTGTGATATAACTAAACTATTTGTAATGCCATCAATTAACATTTTCTACTAATTCTATGCAATGGCTGGACATTTCCTCAATGTTGTAATTTTACCGTAAATAAATGGTGTTTCCACTGCACTTCTGGCAATATTAGGGCAGCAGAGTGGAAGCAGCTCTAAGAAATTTTCCTGCAATTTTCCTGATTTTCCAGATTAAACAAAATTGGTCAGGTGGGAGTGCACAAAACTTCTTTGGCAGAATTTTCTGGCTGACGTGCATGTCAGCGCTTAAAATGTCGCACACTGATGTTGCGTGAGTGTGCCGATGTCAGCGCGCGGCATCACGATATTTCGGTCGGTGGGTGCGCTCAGCAGTGGGACGCTCACCCGCCATTAATTGAAGGGCTCGTTAAGGCCCTTAACTTGCCAATTGTCCAGGATTTTGAGGGGACCGTGCGAACTTCGGGTTGGAGCACGGGCCCAATGGGCAGGTGGGTAGGAGATTTTTTAAGAAAACTCTGGACTCAGAGGGGTTGTTCATGTTTTTCATGAAGCTTTAATTGCTGAAAGTGTTTAAAAGTTGCCTGTGTGATTGTTAGCCGTTCTCATCGAGGTCCAAGAGCTTTTTGTGTACTTTGAAACCAGTCTGCAGACAGCAATCTTTCTTGAGCAGCAGCTTTCCGGAGGCCTTCATTTAGCCTGGGGGTATGGGTTCTGACATCTCCACTGGAGGCAGCTCCTGTGAGGAGGAAGGGAGGGATAGAATAAGGAGGCCAGGACAGGACAATCAGCCTCCAGGGCAGCCACCTTTGGGAGGCCAGGCGCAGGCATAAGGGGCACAGGGCCAAGAGGTTGTCCAAGGTGGAAGGGGCCGCAGAAGATGTCACTATCCTGCTGCCAGGGTATACAGGCAGCAAAGCCTCAATATGACTGAGATGCAGTGCCGAAGGAGGCTCCAATTCTCAAGGGAGACAGTCAACTACATCTGTCAGATGATTGGCCCTAAGAATTCCCCTAATTGGATGGACACCCTATGCCAGCAGCTCTGAAGCTCACAGTTGCCCTCCACTTCTATGCCTTTGGTTCCTTCCAGGGCTCGGTGGATGATCTTTGCGATGTCTCCCAATCAGCTCAACACACTTGTGTCAAGCAGGTGACAGACGCTCTGTTCAGACGGGTATCCACCTTCATCCACTTCTGTTGTGACCAGGCAAGTCAGGCACAGCGAGCCAGAGGCTTTGCAGCCATTGCTGGCTTCACCCGCACTCAGGGTGCTGTAGACTGTACACATGTGGCCATCAGGGAGCCAGCAGGTGAGCCCGGTGCCTTCGTCAACAGGAAGGGCTTCCACTCCATGAACATGCAGATAGTGTGTTATCATAGGATGCTGATTCTGCAAGTCTGTGCAAGGTACACAGGCAGCTCCCACGACCCCTACATCCTCAGACACTCCCAGGTGCCGGGGCTCTAGAGTGCTCTGGCTCGGCTGGATGGTTGGCTGCTGGGTGACAAGGGCTATCCCCTCAGAAGGTGGCTCATGACGCCTCTCCACCGTCCAAGAACAGAAGCTGAGCAGCGGTACAATAGGAGCCACGCCTCCACAAGGGCTATGGTAGAGAGAGCCATCGGTCTTCTCAAGATGTGCTTCCGTTGCCTGGATCGCTCAGGGGCCGCACTCCAGTACCCCCCAGATCGCGTCTCTGTGATAGTGGCAGCATGCTGCGCTCTGCACAATCTTGCGCTGGAAAGGGGGGATGCAGTTGATGATGAAGATCTTGATGCCCTGGATGGGGCTGCACATGATGAATCCAGCAGTGCCTCAGAGGATGAGGAAGCACAGGGTGATGATAAGGGGCAGCACGCTGACCTGCTACACACCAAGGAGGCAGGGACACCTGCGACAATTTAATCCAAACCTTCAGCTAGCTCCATACACATGGATCAGCAGGACCAGCATTGCCTGGCGCTTCCACATGTGGCACTTAGGTGCCACATCTCCCACCTCATCAGCTGCAAATACTTAGTACAGAAACATCAATGTCCATTCAAACACTCATGATAAATATGTGAAAAAGAAAAATGCACCACAGACAAAAGACCCTCAGCCATGATTAAAAAGATGGACTTTATTTTGTCCAAAAGAAAAGAACACACCACTTTTTTGCGATCACAAAAATATGGGTCCCTATTCTAAGGCCAACACCAAATCACCAGTGACATACCCGGGGAGTGCCTAAGGTGCTACGTCTAGGTGCCGCCCCATTACTCAGAGTGGCTTGAGAGACAGCCTGCTGACTCTGTTGTCCTATTGGCTTCAATGACCTTGGCAGACGTCCTCTGTCCCGTGGAGCCTGTGATGGCCCCGCCTGGAAGGGCGTGGCCGGTTCCAGAACTAGCATCTCCCCAGTTGTCACAGTCTCAACGGAAGCAATGCTGTCTGGCAGAGGGGCGGCGGAGCTACTGCCCTCATCCGGAGCACCCTGAGAGGAGCTTGCAGCGAGGACAGACTGCTACTGCACCGACATGAGGTCCCTTTCGATCTCCCTGCTCACCACAGATGCATGGGCACCGAGTGCCAACGCTTGGTGTCCACAACATCTCCCACATTGGGAATGATCACCCGTGGCCAGTACTGCTGTGAGGGCTTGCAGGTCAGAGCGTATCCCAGTCATGAAATGTTCCGTTCAATTGAACCCCCTCTCTATGAGAGTCGCCAGTCTCTCATTGGAGGAAGCCTGAAGCTCTGCCCTGAGGGCCAAACCTTCATGTGCACTCTGCCTGGACTCCTCCATCGCAGAGAGCAACTGAAGCATTCCTCATGCAACCCTGCCAGATGCAAACGCACTTCCTGTTGCTTGTCCTGCAGCTGCTGCATTGGGGACAATTCCAGAGGCACATCATCAGTGCTGGACTCAGCATGTGCCTGGCCCCTAGAGACCTCCAGCCGCTGGTGCCATCTGCACTCTCTGTCCCTACCATCTCCTCCAGCGATTGTGAAGTGCCTTCTCCACTGTGACCCGGGACACTAGCTGACGGTAAAGTCCCCACTGAGGTGTGTGTGTCTGCGCTGGTGCCTGGCTGGCTGAAATGATGTGCCGCAAGTTGCATGTGTGGGCCTCAGGTGTGGAGGGGGGACTGTGGGGTCAACGTGTGGGTTGCTCTGGTGGTGATGCTGAAATTAACAGCGAGGACACTGCATCAGTTAGCGTACAGTCAGTTCAACCTTTTATCCCTTTCCCCCCCAGCCTCATAAATCGCTCTCCTTCAAGACCCTAAGGAGAAGAACATTGGTAGGGTGGAAAAGAATCAAGACGAGCCCCAACCATTAAACGCACATGCAGACAGGCTGGTCAGATGGCCTCAGGAATGCCACATGGCATGTTATGAATCATAGGAGTGGGGAGAGCGCAGAGGTACCTGAGTTGGATGCATTGTGGCCTGGATAGTTGCAGGGCTGGGGAAACATCGCAAAGAGTAGCGACATTTGATTGAGAGATCACATTATTGGCCTTCATTCGGTAAGGAGGGGCATAGACTGGATGGGCAGAAGACAACATTTTCCCCTTGGCGCAGGGATGAGTAACATGGTGACATTATCTAAGTTGAGCGCCATGAGGTTCACAGCTGAGGTGCTGAGGACCTTTTGGACAGAGTAATGTGGGGCACACTGGCTGACAGGGTGCTGGAGGTCCCAAACCCCCTCAGATAAAATAAGTCTTTGGCTGTGCAGCGGCAATCCAATGGCATGTTAGACCATGGTCATAGTGGTCACAAATAGGATAAGGTGACTTTGGGAGGTGGTGGAGACACGATCCCTCAAGGGGACAAGG
Organism: Carcharodon carcharias; assembly: GCF_017639515.1. Lineage (NCBI taxonomy): Eukaryota > Metazoa > Chordata > Chondrichthyes > Lamniformes > Lamnidae > Carcharodon > Carcharodon carcharias. The sequence goes on from NC_054470.1 coordinate 44,531,433, forward strand.
GTCCCTCCTGTATGACCCACATGTCAGAATGTCTCAGTCTGTGAGTGAGCATTGTTTCAGCATTAATGATTGCAGCAACCATCAGTGGTTTGGATGGTGGGCAGACAGAGTGGATGGGACCTGGCCGCTGGACCCCAGCCTTGCCGCCCCCGGCCACCCTGGCCTCCTGACTGCTGTCCAGCTCCATGGCCTGCTCTTCAAAAGGTGTGAAGCGATGCAGGAGGGTGCGCTCACCTCCAGTCATCTGGCGCTCCTGGTGATTTTCTGCCTGCAAAACAGAGAAGATGATTTATTGGGACTGCTCGCTCATGTGCTCTGCATGCGCACGCCGCACCCCAACCACAGTGGCCCATCTGAGGCCTCCAGCGGCTCCTGTCCACACTACTGGTGATCAGTCCCCAGAAGATAGTACGGCTGCTCCCAACCCCCTCCCCCAACCGCCACCTTGGACACATTCGGCGTCTATCACTTTGAATAACACACAGGTCTTAGCACCCATGGCAAGGAGGCGCAACTAGGTGCGGCGCCGATACCAGCAGATGGCACTTGCCCAAAACACCTTGAGGCTCCCCTTCCACCATCTCATCACCATCAAAATGACATGTGTTGGAGTTCTGAGTATGTGACTAGCGGCCTCCCATGCAGGTTGCCCCCAGACTACTCAAATGCCACAAAGACCAAAATATGCTGCGGGGAGAACCCTTCTTCTTCTCAACCACTAAGGCTGATGTAAGCATGATCAGTACCCATTTGCCCACCCAGCATGCAACAGATGCCCTATGCAGTAACAACAGCAAGACATGGTGGGGGGGGCTCAAAGACTAAGGCTGCCTTCTGGGTCAAATGGCCAAGACAGACATGGTACTCATCCGTCCAGAGCGCAGCAAATCATTGAATCTTTTCCTGCACTGGGTGCCAGTGCGCCGCACATCATCATGGATGCTTACAGCATCACCCACCTCCTCCCACGCCTGGCTGGTGACATGGGGGGTCCTCTTCCTCCCATCCTCAGGATACAGAAGGTGCTGACGGATGCCCACCTCTTGGACGAGGACAGCAAGGCATGCATCGGAAAATCGGGGAGCAGAGTGGCCCCCCGCTGACCTCTCCTGCAGCCTGCCCCCCTCCTCCTGCTCATGCTGCTGTCCACTCGGACCCCTCTTCCCTCACTCCCCGAGTGGCTATGGTGCACTGCTCCAAGCAGGCTGCCTGGCCACTCTTTATACAGGCTGCCTGTTCCCCATTGGAACCGGCAGTCTGAGGCTGCCTTCCCCCGGGACTATTTTCCTGATCTCCACGGGAGTCACTTACCCACGGGGCGGGCCTTAATTGGCCCGCCTGCGGAAAATGGCGACGCAGCCCGTTTCTCCAGCGGCAATTGGCTGTCTGCCCGCCGCCGAGTTGGTCGGGCCCGCCCGTCAAACGGAAAATTCTGGCCCTTGTTTTTCACTTTCCACCATTCAAATACTATGGGATGAATTTTGCCACTTACTTAGAAGTCCTGCTACCGGGCCTGAAAGTGGGAGGTGACCCTGCCTCGCCAGGTGATGGGATCCAAGAGAGCATATTGCCTGTGGGGGGCCAATTAAGAAGCTGCTGCCAGCGCTGCTATCCAATTAAAGACAGTGACCTGCCACTGAGCAGAGGGTTTGCAGTTCGGCAGTCTGAGCAAAGGTCATCTCTTGGAGAGACTGAAGCTCCAAGTGATTTGCCCTTGAAGAGAGGCAAGTGTGCACTGGGGACCCTGGGGCCAGGCAGGAGGCCTGGTGATTGGCGGAGGGCAGGAATCATGGAGCACTTGTGGCAGCACTGCGATGTGGACTGTCCTTGCCGGTAGGGGCTCCTTCATGGGCAATGGAGGTCCCATAAAGGAGGGACTTTCCACTGGAATTCATTGGAAGGCTGCCAGATTTTATCAGGTGGTCTCTCCATGTAGCAGTGGACACTCCCAGTGCAGACAAAATGGCTGCAGAGGTGGGAAGTGGCCCTTAAACAGCCGCTTAAGTGGCTTAATTGGCAGCCCAGTTTCCTGCAGCTGGTAATATGGCATGGCAGCAAGAAGATTTCAGGCTCCCCTCCCAATGCTTCATGCCACCATTTCCCAGCCCTCCCACCTCCTATAGGCTAGCTGGAAAAATTGAGCCCAATGTCCTAAATGTTATTTGACTTCTTGTTGCCAGTTTATATCCATGTCTCTATTAAAGTTCACTGAATCGTTTGCTTCGTTCTCGCATACTAAAAAAATTTTTGAAGCCAACTTAACTTATGGGCTTTGGGAGGCGCTCAGCACAACCAGGCCAGATCCTCATATATATTCAGAAATTGTGGTCTAATTGCATCATTCAGACCCTGATGCAATTTTAACCCCAGGCCATGTAAGCTGTGCGCAATACCACATCCAGCAGGAAAGCTGCCAACAAATGAATCCAGGGTTGGAAGAGGCCAAGTACAGAATGTTTTTTTTAAGTTTTACTGGTTTCCTTGTAGTCCTGGTGGAGCTTTATGCTCCACCAGACTCCACAAGGAAATCGCAGGCTTCCATGTCCTCAGCTTCCCCACTTCCTCCATTTGCAATTGTCTCCAAACGCAACCCTAGCAACTTGTCTTGGTGCTGGGAACCATTCCCTTCACTGCCAGGCAGCAGCCATTTACTCCTGCCCACAGCTGCATTGTCATTCTTGCCAAGTTCGGGCAAGAGTTGGTGCTTGAAGATGGTAACGAGATCCAGCGTTAAAATAGTCTGAGTCACATACTGGTGCCATTGTGGGTGCTTCTCACTCACCCTGCCCACTCCTCCATTCCACAAATTAAAATTGGGACTCATAGCTCCATTCAAAATTTTGTCAGAGAGATTAACCTGTTAATTTTGATGCTTCTGGTAAAATGGTGAACTTACAAATGAACATACGTTCGTATACATAAAATGGCGAATATACATATGACATTAAAATCTGTTAAATGTTCACCAGTTAACATCAGCAGGAGGAATTTTTGGTCAAAGGTTTTGCAAAGATATTTTTAGTACGTTATGTTACATTCAAAATAGTCATCAAATAAACATACTAGAAAGACTCCTTTAATTCAATGTTAAAACCCATCTGGTTTACTAACCTCCTTGGGGGAAGGAAATCTGCCCTCCTTACACGGTCTGGCCTACATGTGACTTCAGACCAACAGCAATGTGTTTGACTCATAAATGCCCTCTGAAATGGCCTAGCAAGTCATTCAATTCTATCAAACCGTTACAAAATCAAAAAGAAATGAAACCGGATGGAACACCCAGCATCAAAATTGTTAACGGCACACCCAGCCCTTTTGACCCTGCAAAGCATTCCTAACAACTGGGGCTTGTGCCAAAATTGGGAGAACTGCCCAAAGACTAGTCAGGCAACAGCCCGAATCATGGCTTACAGACAATGTCCCAGACAACACCATCGCTGGGTATGTCTTGTCCCACTGGGAGGGTGGTGGCACAGTGTGATACAATCAGGAGGGAGTTGTCCCTGGGAGTCTTCAACATTGACTCCAGACCCTATGAGGTCTCACAGCATTAGGTCAAACATGGGTAAGGAAACCTCTGCTGATTACCACCTACCCCCATGCACCCCCCCCGCCCCCCCAACCCCCCAACCACCCCTCAGCTGATGAAATAGTACCATGTTGAAAACCAATTTGAAGAAGCACTGAGGGTGGAAAAGACACGGAATGTGCTCTGGGTGGTGTCTTCGATGTCCATCACCAAGAAGTGTAGTATCACTAGTGACTGAATCGAAAGGACATAGCAGCTAGACTGGGTCTGTGCAGTTGGTGAGGGAATTAACAAGAGGGAAAAACCCACTTGACCTCATCCTCACTAATCTACCTGTCGCAGATGCTTCTGCTCATGACAGTATTGGTAGGAGTGATAATCACATAGCCCTTGTGGAGATGAAGTCCCATTTTCACATTGAGGATACCCTCCATCATGTTGTGGCGCTACCGCTGTGCTAATTGGGATAGATTTGGAACAGATCTAGCAACTCAAAACTGGACATCCATGAGGCGCTGCGGGGTATCAGCAGCAACAGAGATGTATACAACCACAATATGTAACCTCATGACCCGGCAATTCTGAACCATGAGGTTACAGATTGCCATTACCATCAAGCTGGGGGTTCAACCTTGGTTCAATGAAGAGTGCAGCAGAGAATGCCAGGAGCAGTACCAGGCATACATAAAAGTGAGGTGTCAACCTGGTAAAGATAAAACACAGGACTACTTGCATGCCAAACAGCAGAAGCATCATGCAATAGACAGAGCTAAGCAACCTCACAACCAATGGATCAGATCTAAGATCTGCAGTCCTGCCACATCCAGTTGCAAATGGTAGTGGACAATTAAACAACTCACTGGAGGAGGAGGCTCCACAAATATCCCAATCCTCAATGATGGGGGAAGCTCAGCACATCAGTGCAAAGGGAAGGTTGAAATATTATGAGAGGCGGTGGCATAGTGGTATTGTCACTGGACTAGTGTTCTAAAGACCCAGGGTAATTCTCTTGGGATCTGGGTTTGAATCCCACCATAGAAGATGGTGAAATTTGAATGAAATGAAAATCTGGAATTAAAAGTCTGATGCTGACCATGAAACCATTGCTGATTATTGCAAAAACCCATCTGGTTCACGAATGCCCTTCAGGGAAGGAAATCTGCTGTCCTTACTGGGTCTGGCCTACATGTGACTCCAGATACACAGCAAAATGGTTGACTCTTAAATGCCCTCTGAACAAGGGCAATTATGAGTGGGTAATAAATGCTGGCCTAGCCAGTGACAGCCACATCCCAAAACAAGAAAAATGAATTTAAAAAAAGTTTGCAACCATCCGCAGCCAATAATTTGGGGAAGTTTCTGAGATCCCCAGCATCGCAAATACCTGTCTTCAGTCAATTTGGTTCATGTGATATGAAGAAATGGCTGAAAAACACTAGATACTGCAAAGGCTATGGGCCCTGACAACATTCCAGCAATAGTACTGAAGACTTGTGCTCCAGAACTTTCCGTGTCCTAGCCAAGCTGTTCCAGCACAGCTGCAACACTGGCATCTCTCCATTAATGCGGAAAATTGCCCAGATATGTCCTGTCCGCAAAAAGCAGGACAAATCCAACCCAGCCAATTATCGCCCCATCAGTCTGCTCTTGATCATCAGCAAAGTGATGGATGTTGTAGTCGACAGTGCTATCAAGCAAGCAGCACATACACAGCAATAACATGTTCACTGACTCTCAGTTTGGGTTCTGGCAGGGTCACTCAGCTCCTGATCTCATTACAGCCTTGGTCCAAGTGTGGACAAAAAAAGCTGAACTCAAGAGGCACGATGAGCATGATTGCCCTTGACATCAAGGCAGTATTTGACTGAGTGTGGCATCAAGGAGCCCCAGCAAAGCTGAAGCCAATGAAAGTCAGGGGAAAAACATTCTACTGTTTGGAGTCATACTGAGCACAAAACAAAATGGTTGTGGTTGTTGGAGGTCAATCATCTCAGTTCCAGTACATCACTGCAGGAATTCCTCAGAGTAGTGTCCTAGGCCCAACCATTTTCAGCTGCTTCATCAATGACCTTCCTTTCATCGTAAGGTCATAAGTGGGGATGTTCACTGATGATTGCACAATGTTCTGTACAAGTCCCGACTCCTCAGATACTGGAGCAGTCTGTGTCCATATGCACCAAGACAACAATCAGGCTTGGGCTGACAACTGGCAAGTAACATTGGCACCAAGCACAAGTGCCAGGCAATGACCATCTCCAACAAGAGAGAACTGAACCATTGCCCCTTGACATTCAATGGCATTACTATAACTGAATACCCCACTATCAATATCCTGCGGGTTGCCAGCGACCAGAAACTGAACTGGACCAGCCATTTAAATACTGTGGCTATAAGAGCAAGTTACATGCTGGGAATTCTGCAGCAAGTAACTCACCTCCTGACTCCCCAAAGCCTATCCACCATCTACAAGGCACTAGTTAGGAGTAGTGTGATGGAATACTCTCCAGTTGCCTGGGATGAGTGTAGCTCCAACAACACTCAAGAAGCTTGACATCATCCAGGACAAACCAGCCCGCTTGATTGGCACCATTTCAACATTCACTCTTTCCACCACTGACCATAGTGGCAGCAGTGTGTATCATCTACAAGATGCATTGCAGCAGCTCACCAAGGCTTCTTCGACAGCACCTTACAAACCCATAAGACCATAAGACATAGATGCAGAAATTAAGCCATTCGGCCCATCAAGTCTGCTCCGCCATTCAATCATGGCTGATAAGTTTCTCAACCCCATTCTCCCACCTTCTCCCCGTAACCTTTGATCCCCTTACCACTCAAGAACCTATCTATCTCGGTCTTAAATACACTCAATGACCTGGCCTCCACAGCATTCTGTGGCAATGAATTCCATAGATTTACCACTCTCTGGCTAAAGAAGTTTCTCCTCATCTCCGTTCTATTGGGTCTGAGGCGGTGCTAGTCTCTCCTACTAATGGAAACATCTTCCCCATGTCCGCTCTATCCAGGCCTTTCAGTTTTCTGTAAGTTTCAATCAGGTCCCCCCTCATCCTTCTAAACTCCATCGAGTATAGACCAAGAGTCCTCAAACGTTCCTCATATGTTAAGCCTTTCATTCCTGGGATCATTCTCGTGAACCTCCTCTGGACCCTCTCCAGGGCCAGCACATCCTTCCTGACATACGGGACCCAGCATTGCTCACAATATTCTAAATGTGGTCTGACCAGAGCCTTATAAAGCCTCAGCAGCACATCCCTGCTTTTATATTCTCATCCTCTCGAAATAAATGCCAACATTGCATTTGGCTTCCTAATTACCGACTCAACCTGCAAGTTAACCTTAAGAGAATCCTGGACTAGGACTCCCAAGTCCCTTTGCACTCCGGATTTCTGAATTCTCTCCCCATTTAGAAAATAGTCTATGCCTCTATTCTTTCTACCAAAGTGCATGACCTCACACTTCCCCACGTTGTATTCCATCTGCCACTTCTTTGCCCATTCTCCTAACCTGTACAAATCCTTCTGCAGCCTACCCATCTCCTCAGTACTACCTGACCCTCCACCTATCCTTGTGTCATCTGCAAACTTAGCCAGGGTGCCCTCAGTTCCTTCATCTAGATCATTAATGTATAAAGTGAAAAGTTGTGGTCCCAACACTGACCCCTGCGGAACTCCACTAGTCACCGGCTGCCATCCTGAGAAGGACACCCTTATCCTCACTCTCTGCCTCCTGCCAGACAACCAATCTTCTATCCATGCTAGTACCTTGCCTCTAACACCATGGGCTCTTATCTTACTGAGCAGCCTCCTGTGTGGCACCTTGTCAAAGGCCTTCTGGAAGTCCAAGTAGATAACATCCATTGGCTCTCCTTTTTCTAACCTACTCATTACCTGCTCAAAGAATTCTAACAGATTTGTCAGGCATGACCTCCCCTTGATGAAACCATGCTGACTTTGCCCGATTTTATCTTAATAATGGACTCTAAAATCTTACCAACGACCGAGGTCAGGCTAATCTGCCTGTAATTTCCTGTCTTTTGCCTCACTCCCTTCTTAAACAGGGGGGTTACATTAGCAATTTTCCAGTCCTCTGGGACTCTCCCTGACTCGAGTGATTCCTGAAAGATCACCACTAACGCCTCCACTATCTATTCAGCTATCTCCTTCAGAACTCTGGGGTGTAATCCATCTGGTCCAGGTGATTTATCCACCTTCAGACCTTTCAGTTTTCCTAGCACCTTCTCCTTGGTAATGGCCACCATACTCACCTCTGCCCCCTGACTCTCTTGAACTTTGGGGATGTTACTCGTGTCTTCCACCGTGAAGACTGACACAAAGTACCTATTCAGTTCCTCCGTCATTTCTTTGTTCCCCACTACTACTTCTCCAGCGTCATTTTCCAGCGGCCCAATGTCCACTTTTGCCCCACTCTTACCCTTTGTATATCTAAAAAAACTCTTGCAATCTTCTTTTATATTACTGGCTAGTTTATCCTCATATTTAATCTTCTCCCTCCTTATTTCTTTTTTAGTTGTCCTCTGTTGGTTTTTGTAGGCGTCCCAATCCTCTGGTTTCCCATTGCTCTTCGCCGCATTGTATGCTTTCTCTTTAGCTTTTATGCTGTCCCTGACTTCTCTTGTCAGCCATGGTTGCCTCGTCCTCCCTTTAGTATGCTTCTTCTTTCCTAGGGATGAATTTTTGCTGTGTCTCCCAAATTACTTCCAGAAACTCCTTCCATTGCTGTTCCACTGTCTTTCCTACTAGGCTCATCTCCCAGTCAATTCTGTCCAGCTCCTCCCTCATGCCTCTGTAGTTGCCTTTATTCAACTGTAATACCATTACATCTGATTCCAGCTTTTTCCTCTCAAATTGCAGGGTAAATTCTAGCATATTATGGTCACTTCCTCCTAAGGTTTCCTTCACCTTAAGCTCCCTTATCAAATCTGCCTCATTACACATCTAAATCTAGAATTGCCTATCCCCTAGTGGGCTCCACCACAAGCTGCTCCAAAAAGTCACCTTGTCGACGTTCCACAAATTTCTTTTCTTGGGATCCACTACCAACCTGATTTTCCCAGTCTACCTGCATATTGAAATCCCCCATGATCACTGTAACCTTGCCTTTCTTACACGCCTTTTCTACCTCCTGGTGTATCTTGTGACCCACATCGTGACTACTGTTCGGAGGCCTGTACATAACTCCCATTATGGTTTTTTTACCTTTGCGGTCCGCAACCTCTACTACCTAGATGGACAAAGGCAGCAGGTACATGGGAACATCACCACCTGCAAGTTCTCCCCCTAGCCAAACACCATCCTGACTTGGAAATATTCCTCACTTTTGCTGGGTCAAAATGCTAGAATTCCCTTCATAACTGCACTGCGCGTGTTGCGGACTGCAGTGGTTCTAGAAGGTGGCTCACCACCACTTACTCAAGGGGAGTTAGGAATGGGCAACAAATGCTGCCCTAACCAGTGATGCCGACATTCTGTGAAAGAATAATAATCAAAAAATTTTGATTTAGACATTAATGCACATTGGAGATCATTTTGACTCTTGGTGATAGTGTAAAGTGGGCAATATCAGCTTGACTGCTCATCAAACACCTCTCTTGATTTATGTTCTCATTAAATTCAAATGGAGAGATGTTTAACAGGTGGCTGAGTTAACATTACCTGTTTAACTATATTGAGAAGGTCAAAACTACCTCCATTCTATTATTCCAGGTCACAAACAGGTATGCAAAATTGAATGGGACAAATTCAATTTTAAAGTAAATTTAAGTAGGGCTGTTGGAGGTGTGGAGCTGGGGTGTTTGTAGAGAGAAATATAAAGATCTGAGCAAATTATTAACAAGATTGAGAGAGAATGTAAATGCCTTTGCCTGTGGCTGCAAACTGTCAATGAAAAATGAATCCTTCATTGTAATATTTTCCACAACTCTCAGTGATCCATAAGGATTATAATTGGAAACAGTTTTGGTATGGAGGTGCCTAAGGGTTATAGTTATTGTGGATTGCTATCACATTCTAAACTAGGAGTGGTGATGAGCACATTAATATGAACTCTGCTGAACAGGAAATCTTTTTCAGGGTAATAGTCCTCCTTGATAGATGTGTCAAGGGGCATAGAGGATTTGCAGATTTATGCAAAACTGTCAAAACTGATGTTTCGTTGTGCAAGAAACAGAACCTGGGATTGCCGACTACTTTTCATACTTTGATAGCTATGTTCTCATTCGTCATCCTGACAGACCTCTAGTGCTGCAAACAAAGCTGCAGAAACTCCTGTCTGAGATGGAGGAGCTGATTTTAATTCATCATAGAGCAGAGACTCTGGGAGTAAACAGGTAAATCGTCTGTCTATTTGAAGGATTAATTAGTAGTTGTGCCCCTGCCACCTCTCACCCTAGATACCTAACCTGCTGATAATTCAGGCCATCTCTCTACTTGTAGTCACTGCAAAAGCAGCTTCCATAACCAGCTCTAATAATCTTATATGAACTGAAACTGAGCCTTATGTGTTCCATGAATGGGACTGTACCTCAGAGCTAACAATCTATTCATTTATTGTCACATTATTGTCAAATATAGTATGGACTGCCCATCATATCCACCTGATCTAGCCTGTAAGCAGAAATGCACCACATTGATATGTTACATGTATCAGGTAAACAACCTGTTGCTTATTATAAGAAATATTCACAGAACATTTAAAATAGCGGTATAGTGCTCAATATTCATCAGAGTAGTAAGCCAGTTCCTGAACATAACAGATCTTTGTGAAATTAGAGCTAGAGTTTTCACAGGGATTCTGCTGTATCTTCAATCTACAATTTGTGAAAATGCCGGAGAGAAGACATAACCGCTTGCTGCTTCTCTAGGGTTTCCACATCTCCTGTGCTGAAGTTATGATGATGGGTGGGACAGCCGCCTGAAAATTGTCTAAAACCACGAAGGCAATTTTAACTCCCTTTACCTGATTGGACCCAAGCCAGAGGAGCCAGAGATTTATCAGCTTCCTGTCCTAACTGGGGCTGGTGTTCTCACTGCCTGCAAATTAAAATAACTGTAGGACACCTGCAGAATCCTCCTTTTAAATAGGCAGATTGGACCTTGGAAGCTGGATTGAGGACCAGAAATGGGATTAAGTTCAAATATAATTTTTTTTCAAGATTCACTTGTGGACTCGGAGAAGAAGCAATGCGGCTCCGACAATGCCCTGCAGGGAAATGTTTGTTCTCCCACGCCTGCAAGATTTCTTTGCTTTTATATCCTATCCCTCCATTAATAAACACCAGTGATCCATGTGTTTATTTAACTGAATTGATCCATCTGCCATACTTATGCCTATTTAACCATCCTGTTATCATGAATTCTATAACTATCCTCACCACTATGGCCTGAATTTTTCCCTCGTCAGGGGGTGGGCCTGGGAGCGGATGGGAAACGGGCCCCCAACCGTGATCGGCCCCTGACCGCGATTTCATGTTGTCTGTCCAACTGAGGTCTGCCCAGCATGAGACGTGTCTTCTGAATGGTTGGGATACCCTGGACGGGGCGGGGGTCAGTCGGGCACCGGGTCCAATGGTGACCCCGGTAGGCCCTTTAAAACCAGTAAAAGCAGCTTCCTAAAGGCTGCCAGGGGAGAATTTTTAGAGTCAGTCCAGAGACTGGAAAAATAGCCTCACCAGCAGTAGGAAATGTCAGGCGGGAGAGCAGGTAGGGTGGGCACTTGGCCCCCTGTTTCTTGGATGAGTGCCTCGCGGTCCTCGTGGAGGAGATTGGTGTCAGGCAGGACACTCTCATACCCTGGGATGGCAGGAGGAGGCCACTGCACCTGACCAAAAAAGCCTGGGAGGAGGTGGCAGCCAAGGTCAGCGGCCATGACATTGTGAGGCAACACGGGCGTAGTGCCGTGAAAGGTTCGACGACCTGCTGCGCTCAGCAAGAGTGAGTACTGTGTTGGCATAGATCAATGTGGTGAAGTGTTAAGAGCTGGCAGTCCTCCCATGGAGCTCAGAGCTTTTAGTCTGAGTGCCAACTGTCAATGATGCCATAGCTGGCTAAGGGGGTGAGCCCTGGCTGCTTGGACTGAGTGCTGTGTGACTCAAGGATGTGCCCTGTGATGTGTTCCTCAGGTGGGGTTGGGCAGGCTGCAATGACGCTCAGGTAGAGAATGGACTAATCAATGTTCCTCTGCCCTGTCAGGAGTAGGGGAGCCATAACATCATCGAGAGGTCAAGGGCAGGCGGAGGGCCCCATACGTCCTAATCATGACGAGGTACGAAATGGATGCATTGGGGCGGGAGAGTCGTCACCCACATCGGTCAGCCGGTCAAGGAGAGGCAGGGGTTTCTGACAAAGGTAAGAATGCAGTGCACAGAGGTGAGAGTGTCAGATTGTGCAAACATTCTTGTGTAGTCTCATCATTAATGGGCGCCTCAAACCTGGAGTCCCCATTGATCATTAGAAGATGATGGCACCATGATGCAGATCGCCATTGTCTCACCAGGGTGCCTGGCATGCACAGTGACAGTGTGATGACTGAAACTAATGACATGTCATTGTTCTCCCTTAGATTCGCTAGCACACACTCGAATGCAGGACCCGTTGATGCCAGAGGACCACCGGACTTTAGATGTCACACACGGTCACTGAACCAGGCAGCACCTTGGTGGGTGTTAGATCATTGGCTAGAATGTTGGAGCACAGTGGTGAGGGCTCTTGACACTGCTTGAGGAGCAAGCAAAGGCAGAGAGTGCCCAGAACACCGGCAGTCAGAGGACTGCTGGAGACCAGGACGATGCTGAGTTGAAGGCAGATGGTGAGCCTGTGGAGTCATCCATTAGGCGGCAGATGCCGGATGTCCAACAGGATGTGTGGGAGGATATGGCGGAGATCCATGAGTGTATGTGTGCCACAGCTTCTGTTGTTGAGGAGTCAATGTGGAGCATGAGCACTGCATTGACCCTCATGGCTGAGTACACTGCCTCCTCCATTGAGGAAGTGGCAACTGTGATGGAGAGGCAATTCCAGGAACAGAATCAGAGGTTCCTGGGGTTGTGCTCGGTCCAGCAAGCCCTCACACAGGCAATGGCCTCAGGTGGTCAGTGCCAGTGTGGGAGATGGATGAGGCATCCAGTATCCCAGCTAGGTGCCTGTCCATTAGAGGAGAGCAGGGAGGCAAGCAGGGAGGTCCAGAGTGACCTCACATTGGTGCACAAGCTGCTTGTCATCTCTGCGGGCTCCTCTCAGAGTGCCCTGGATGAGGGCAGCAGCTCCTCCGCCATCCATCGGTGCCCATGGCATCTGATGAGGCTGCAATGACTGGAACGATGCCAGCCGTGGCACTGGCCGCTCCCTCCCAGGTGGGGCCAGCACAGGCTCCACTGGCCAGAGGACGACCACCAAGATCATCAAGGCCAACAAATCAGCAGACAGCAAGCTGCCTCCAATGCTGCTGCCAGTGGTGGGTGAGCACCAAGACGTAGCACTCACAAGCGTAAGTTTAAAGCACCATGAGCACAAGAGGGACTGTTCACGAGTGATCCTCTGTTCTGCCATGTTTTGTTAATATGTTTACCGGTTAACACCAGTAACACCAGATATAGTTCTGTTCATTTGATGTGAGTGTCAAAATGATAGAAGTTTTGCTTTTGTCTTAATGGCTGAGTATGTTTCACTTGTTTTGCAGGTGCAGGGCATGCCAGTATCTAATGCTGGACGTGAATGGCTGCTAACTTTATTGCACAGGCACTGAGTGGACTTTGGGTTCAAAGGAAAGGGTTATTTCTGACATTTGAAATGGAGACGGCAGCCCTGGCATGAGGTGGAGCATATCTTTGGCATTCTAGACACTCCTGCCTCCATGCAGGTTACCGAGGTCTGCCTCCATGCCCTCAGTGTTCTCCTTACCGTGCTCCTCTTCTGACGCACTACTGTATTCATCCTCTGTGGCCTGTGGAGCACGGTCAAGATCCTTTTCCTGCAATGGGTCCCTCTTGTCAGTGCCAGATTGTGGAGAGCGCAGCATGCAACCACAATCAGTGACAGCCGCTCTGGGGAGTATTGTAGTGCTTTCCCTGCACAGTCTAGACATCTGAAATGCATCTTCAGAAGACTTAAGGCCCTCTCTATCACTGCCCTTGTGGAGGCATGACTCCTAATATAACATTGCTGCGCTTCTGTTCTTGGGTGGCAGAGAGGTGTCATAAGCATCCTTTTCAACAGCTAGCCCTTGGAACCCAGCAGTCATCCATCCAGTCAGTCTGGAGCATTGAATAGTCTTGGCACCTGTGAGTGTCTGAGGAGGTAAGCATCATGGGAGCTGCCAAGGTACCTTGCAGAACCTGCGTCTTGTGGTTACAAACTGTGGACAGCTGATTGGGAGACTCCACACAGATCCCCCACTGACCCCTGGCAGAGCCGGAGGCATAGAAGTTGAGGGCCACTGCGACTTTCAGAGCCACTGGCACGGGGTTTCCACCCAAACAGTTGGAGCTGATCTCAGGCCCAATCATCTGGCAAATGGAGGTCACAATCTCCCAGGAGAGGCAGAGACTCCTTCGGCATTTCACCTTGGATATACTGAGGTAGCTGCATCGCAGCCTGTAAACCCTGGCAGCAGCATAGTGACATCTTCTGTGGCCCCTTATACCTTGGACTACCTGCTGACCCTTGTTCTCCTTTTACCTGCGCCCTTCCTCCCAAGGGCTGCTCCCCTAGAAGCTGCATAGGGATACCTGGCCTCAGAGGAGGAAGTGCCACCAGAGGAGACCACAATACCCATGACCAGGGTAACAAAAGGCTGTCTGATACCTGGAAGGTACCAAAATTCTCCGGGGACCTTGGTGACAATAATGAGTTCTGAAATGAAGCCTGGAAATGCTAAGAATGAAGCTCAGAACAGGGATGAAGCTGTGCGATGAGTGTGAAATTGCATGGACAATGAAAAATCACTAACAATTGTCTTTAAGGCTTTATGTGGCCTTTTAATTGTTGCCGCATGTGCCCACTGACCTGAAGAGTGCTCGCCTGTGGGATGACGTCAGGACACTTGCCCGATGTCATCTTGCGCTATTTCATGTCCATTCGGATTGCATGTGTGCGCGCCTGCCCGCAAGGCGTAATATTCTGCCCTGTGTATATTGTTTTCCAAGTTTCATATCATTTGCAAACTTTATACTCCCTGCATCCAGGTCTAGGTGGTTCATAAAAATTGAAAAGAGCAAATGGATCCAAAATGGACCGTTAGGGAGCACTACTGCAAATTACCTTCCGGTCTGAGAAATACCTATTCAGCATTACCCTCTTCTTCCTGTCATTAGCCAATTTTGTATCCATTCTGTCAACCTTGATATCTATTGGCGCAATGGGTAGTGTCCTGTCCTCTGAGTTTGAGTCTCACCCCAGAACTTGATGGCCAAGGATGGTGTGTTCATAACATGGCCAATCAGGTTGATTGTCAACCTGCAAATCCTCCCAACATACACCAACAACAGGTGATAAGAGCAGAAGAGAGTCCTGGTCAGTCAGGTGATGGAAGGTATGTTGGAGACTCTACCATCACTAGCCATAGGTCCAGACTACAACATTCACGTAAAAGTGCACGTGGCCACAGCAACTTGAACTCCCTGAGTGTATTGTGACATATCACCACCACTGCCACCTTCCCCTTCAGTCCAAGGGCTTCCATATTCTTAATAAAGCTCCCGTGTGGTACTTAATTTCAAGGGGATTGGAGTACAATAATAAAGATATCTTAACTTACATGCCGAAATGCCGAAGGAGTCTCCGCCTCTCCTGGGAGATTGTGACCTCCATTTGCCAGATGATTGGGCCTGAGATCAGCTCCAACTGTGTTGTGTTTCAGTCTCCACATTTAAGAAAGGATATATTTGCACTGGATGCAGTACAGTGAAGGTTCATTCCCTGGGATGAGGGAATTGTCGAATAATGAGAGGCTGAGTAAACTGGGCTTATGTTCCTTGGAGTTTAGAAGAATGAGAGACGATCTCATTGAAACCTACAAAATGTTGAAGGGTTTGGTAGGGTGGATGCTGAGAGATTGTTTCAGTTGGTTGGGATATCTAAAACATGGGACCCAATTTCAAGAAAAGGGGCCTATCATTTAGCACTGGGATAGAAATTACTTCACTGAAAGGGTTGTGAATGTTTAAACTTATCTACCCCAGAGGGTTGTGGATGCTCCATCATTGAATACATTTAAGGCTGGGTTAGACAGATTTTTGGTCTCTCTGGGAATTAACGGATATAGGGAGCAGGCAGGAAAATGGAGTTAAAGCCCAAGATCAGCCATGATCATATTGAATGGTGGAGCAGGTTTGATGGGCTGTGTGCCCTACTCCTGATCCTATTTCTTCTGCTCTTGTTCTTTGCTGAATGCCTTCTGTAGCAACATCTACTGTACAACCTTGATCAATCTTCTCTGTTACCTCAAAGATTTCAATCAACTTAGTCAGACATAATTAAAAAAACCATGCTGACTCTCCTTGATTAACTCAAGCCTTTCCAAATGAAAGTTTATTTCATCCCTGATCGTGGTTTACAATATCTTTCTAGCCACCAGTGCGAAGTTGGCTAGCCTGTAGTTTCTTGGTTTATCCACCTCCTCTTTCTTGAATAGTGGTATAACATTAGTCTTTGCATTTGAAACATCCATTTTCTTCACAAATGTTGCAGTTGGAAAATCATCTTAAATGTCCCTTCAGAGCTTAGCAGTAGTGCAGGATTCTGTTAATGGTTTTATGTTGGGCTGAATAGTAATATTGGCAAAATCATTAGCATTGCTTCATGAAGCATCCTGTTGTGACAAAAGGATTTAAGTAATGATTTTTTAATAATGAAAATTCTGCCGTGTTCTTAAAAAGCCTTTAAATGCATTGCCCTAGGTCTCATTGGTAATAAGATCTGTTCCAGCTGTGACTTATAGAGCTAGTGGTGTATGAGATCTGAAATATTGGAATATACACAGATGCACTTAAGTTAATTGGATCTGTCCCCTAATAATTGGCTGATTTGGTGTTTTTACTTTATGGAGGATAACTAGTCATTGCTATGTTAAGCCTAAATCAGGAACTGCTGTGTAAATATATATATATCTATTAAAGTAAAGCCTGCAAAGAGAAATCCTTCTTAATTTTGTTTCTCCCAATAGCTGGCATAGGTCAGATATTGAGAATGTTGAGAACTTTGTTATTTAGTTAGTGGCAAGTGGGTCAAGGGTGCAATGATTGTTATGGATTTGACATGGTGGTAACTGGTTATTGTTGACTTGAAAGTAACAAACACTTATTAAGCAATAGATCCAATTACCATATCATGATGTACCTTGTGAACTTTGAAAGACTGTAGACCAGAATCACATGTTAGTATAGGTCCAGATTTTAGCAAGACCTAAGCCATCTGACAGAATTTGCAATTTAACAAAGGCATTTAAACCTTATTGATGTATTATGTTATTATATACTAAACAGTTTTCCCGATCCAATATGCAACCTATATATAACCTAACTTATCTATATTCTTTTAATGCATCAATCTGAATGATACTTTGGAAAAGTACAACATATATATAGCAGATGTAATTTATATGCTGCAACAGGCATAAACAAAACCATCTACACAACATCACAGCATTAAGGCTCACAGGTATAAGTGTACCATTCATGAATGACCATTCAAAATTAGTAAGAATTCTACCTAGGTGATGATCAGGAAAGTGACTCCAACCAGGTCAACACAATAGAGCTCTAAGTTTCACTTTGGACTGAAATTGACGTTATAGCTTTGGCTGAAACATGGCTCGGATTTGGTAATGCCTTCTCCCTTACTGAAGCCTCCCTGCCTGGCTGTATCTTCCAACACTTGTTCTGCAAATCCACTGTGCTGGCAGTGTGGCTATTATCACTGAACCTCACTTTAGACTATCCTGCTACTCCTCTGGCACTTTTGAACACTTTCCTTTATTCCAAATCTCTTGCCTCTTATTTAATATTCTCATTCTTTACCATCCCCTAAGCCCCATTTTGAGTTTCTCACTGAAATATTCTCACTCCTTCCCTCGGCACCCATGACTCTTTATCCTTAATTATTTAATCGCCTTTTCAACTCATCTCCCCTCTTTCTTATGATTTCACTGCCCTCCTCTGGTCTTTTAACTTGTTCTGCCATATAAACTCTCTCACCTATTTCCATGCTTAACCCCTTGATCTTGTTATCTCATTTGGGCTCTCTACTCTCATTGGCTCAATCACCTCACAACTCACATCCCCTTACATATTCCAACTCAATTTTCTTCTGCATCCGCCCTTGGAAAACATTATTTCCAAAGTCACAACACACTTTTAAACTTCCAACCTCCGAGCTTTTAGTTCTTTAGTTACCATACTTGTACAGCTGTCCATCTGCTCAATCATTCCCTCGCATCAGCTTTTGATGCCCTCGTCCCCATCAAAACATTTACTCTCTCCCGCTTTGGTCATTGTCCAGTTTTGTTTCCTATCTTCACTCCCTCAAGTCCAATCTGGTGCACAACTGGTTTAGCCATCCATCACTAGATCTGACTAGACCATATCAACTGACTTTTCAAATCTCTCATTTTCCTTTTGTTCTTATTCACACAAGAACACAAGAATTAGGAGGAGGAATAGGCCACTCAGCCCCTCAAGACTGCTCTACCATTCAATAAGATCGTGGCTGATCCGTTTGTGGCCTCAACTCCACTTTCCTGTCTACCTCAATAACCTTTGACTTGCTTGTTGATCAAAAATCTATCTAACCAGTCTTGAATATTTTCAATGACCCAGACTCTACTGCTTTCTAGGGAAGAGAATGTCACAGACTAATGACCCTCTGAGAAAAAAAATTCTCCTTATCTCAGTCTTAAATGGGAGACCCCTAAGCTTTAAAACTGCGTTGCTAGTTCTAAACTCCCCCACAAGTGGAAATATCCTCCCACCATCCACCCCGTCAAGTCCCCTCAGAATCGTATTTGTTTCATTAAGATCACTTCTCATTCTTCTAAACTCCAATGGATATACTCCCAACCTGTTCAACTTTTCCTCATAAAATAATCCCTTCATCCCAGGAATCGGCCGAGTGTACCTTCTCTGGACTGCTTCTAATAAAATTATATCCTTTCTTAAGTAAGGAGACCAAAACTGTGCACAGTACTTGAGATGCAGTCTAACTAAGGCTGTGTATAGCTGTAGCAACATTTCCTACTTTTACACTTCAACCTTCTTGTAATAAAGGCCAACATTCTATTTGCCTTCCTAATTACTTGCTACATACCAACTCTTTGTGGTGCATGTCCAGGCCACCCAGATCCCTCTGAACTGTAGAGTTCCGCAGTCTCTCTTCATTCAAATAATAAGCTACTTATTTATTCTTCCTGCCAAAGTGGACAAGTTCACATTTTCCCACATTATCCTCCATCTGCCAATTTTTTACCCACTCACTAGACCTATCTAAATCTTCCTGTAGGTTCCATGTCCTCTTAACAACTTACTTTCCTATGTATCTTAGTATCATCAGAAAATTTAGCTACCACACATTTGGTCCCTTTGTTCAAGCCATTTATATAGATTGTAAATAGTTGTGGCCCCAGCACTGATCCCTGTGGCACTCCACTGGTTGAATCTTGCCAAATCGAAACTGACCTATTTAT
This sequence comes from Carcharodon carcharias, assembly GCF_017639515.1. Classification (NCBI taxonomy): domain Eukaryota; kingdom Metazoa; phylum Chordata; class Chondrichthyes; order Lamniformes; family Lamnidae; genus Carcharodon; species Carcharodon carcharias. Next base: position 44,550,673 of record NC_054470.1, read on the forward strand.
TTCCACTCTCTGTATCCTGTTATCTAACCAATACTCTATCCATCCTAATATATTACCCTCTACAACATGCCCCCTTATTTTGTGTTGTAATCTTTGAAGTGGCATCTTGTCGAATGCCTTTTGGAAATCCAAGTTCCCCACATCTACAGGTTCCCCTTTATCCACCTTGCTTGTTACTTCCTCAAAGAACTGTAATAATTTAGTCAAACACCATTTCCATTTCCATTTCACAAAACCATGTTGACTCTGCCTGATTATAAATGTCCTACTCCTTAAAACGTATTCTTAAAGTGACAGACTAATTGGTCTATAGTTTCTTGCTTTCCATCTCCCTCCTATCTCAAATAGAGTGTTACATTGCGATTTTCCAATTTCCTATTTTCTGGGACCTTTCCAGAATCTAGGGAAGTTTGGAAAATCACAACCAATGCATCCACTTTCTTTTTTTCAATATATTTGATGATGGGTCAGCCATGGACAAGTTGGTGGAATGGGCAGAAGCTCAGCCAGCATTTATTGCCCATTGCCCTTGTTCAGAGGGCATTTAAGAGTCAACCACATTGCTGTGGGTCTGGATCCAGAGTCAAATGTAGCCCAGACCAGGTCCTAAAGGACATAAGCAAACCAGATGGGGTTTTACAACAATCAGCAATGTTTTCACCGTCATCATTAGACTTTTAATTCCATACTTTAATTGGATGCAAATTCCACCATCTGCCATGGCTGGATTTGAACCCTGGTCCCCAGAGAATTACCGCTGGATTTCCTAGATTACCAATCTATTGGCAATACCACAATGCCACTACCTCCCCTTTCTTTGTAGCCACTTCTTTTAAGACTCTAGGATTAAAGCCCCCAGGTCCAGGCGACTTGTCAACATTTGCAGAATCACAGAATTATTATGGTGCAGAAGGAGGCAATTTGGCCCATCATGTCTGCATTGGGTCTCCGAATGAACAACTCATGTATTGGCATTCCCTGCCTTTTTCCCATAACCTCGCACATTCTTCTTTTTCAGATAACAGTCTAATTCCTTTTTAAGTACTTCAATTGGACCTGCCTCCATCACACTCTCAGGCAGTGCCTTCCAAACCCTAACCACTCACTACATAAAAAGTTTCTCCTCATGTTACTTTTGCTTCTTTTGCTACTTAATTTAAATCTGTGCCCTTTTGCTCTCGAGCCTTTCACGAGTGGGAACAGATTTGGAACACCTCTATCAAATCTCCTCACAACCTTCTTTTCTCTACGGAAAACTGTCCTAACTTTTCCAGTGTATCTTCATAAATGAAGTTCCTCATCCCAGGTATCATTCTTGTGAACCTCTTTTGCACCCTCTCTAACATCTTCACATCCTTCCTAAAGTGCACCGCTAGGAATCCAGCTGAGGCCAAAGTAGTGACTTACATAAATTCAACATGACATCCCTGCTCTTGTACTCTATGCCCCAATTAATAAAGCCCAGTATATGGTGTGCTTTATTAACTGCTGTCAACCTGTCCTGCCATTTTTAATGATTTATGCACATATACACCCAGGTCCTTCTGCTCTTGCATCCCCCTTAGAATTGCATCCTTTATTTTATATTGCTTCTCCATGTTCTTCTGACCAAAATGAATCACCTCACTCTTCTCTGCATTGCACTTCATTTGCCACATGTCTGGCCATTTCACCAACTTGTCTATAGCCTTTTGAAGTTCTACACTATACTTTCACATTTTGCATTCTTCCAAGTTTTGTATCATCCACAAACTTTGAAATTGTGCCCTGTACACAAAGGTCTAGGTCATTAATATATATCAGGGCCAGAATATTGCTGTCAGCGTGGGGGGGTGGGCCCGACATGCCAACGCGCAAAATGATGCGCGATGACATCGGGCGTAAGTACCGACTTCGTCGCGCGTCATTTAGATATTTTGTTCAGTGGGTACGCGCCGGAGGTGGCTGCGTGCCCGCCAAACCGTCAACGGCCTATTAAGGCCATCGAAAAAACAATTAAAGTAGTTAGCAACACTGTCCATCTAACCTGAAGGTTGTGGGCAGTTGAAGAGCCCAAAAGGCCTTCACATTTTCCAGGAAACCACATCCACGGGCGGGATGAGGTTTCCTGAAGGTTTTATAAAATGATTAATTAAATTTTGCACATTTCACAAGCATGATGGGACATGGTTAAATATTTTTTTTCATCCTTTATTACAAAATTACACTCTCAACTTAATCTCCCTGAGACAGCTCCATGCCTCAGAGAGATTTCTGCACTCTTTTGCGGGCATGCGTGTAAGAGCGCAGACCCTGACTTTCCCTCCTCCCCCCGCCTGCACAAGTATTGCTGAGTGCTGCCGGCCATGCGTCACGCTGGGTGGGCCTTAATTGGCCCGCCCACATAAAATGGCGGCGCACAGCCGATTGCAAGCGGCGATCAGCTCCGCGCCCAGCACCACCCAGCCTGCCCAGCCCGCCTGACACAGTTTCTGGCCCAGAAAAAGCAAGAGTCATAACACCGACTCCTGGGGCACTCTACTCCAAACATTGATTCAGCCCAAAAAACATCTATTACCCACTACTCTCTGTTTCCTGTTGTTCAGCCAATTCTGTATCCATTTTGCCACTGTTCCTTTTAATCCATGACCTATAACTTTGCTCACAAGTCTTTTTTGTGGCAGTGTATCAAAAGCCTTTTGGAAGTCCATGTACACCACATCAACAGGACTGTCCTCATCAACCTTGTCTGTTACCTCCTCAAAAAACTCCACCAAGTTAGTCAAACATGATTTTCGCTTAAGAAATCCATGCTGGCTTTCCTTAATTAACCTACATTTGTCTATGTGGCTCTTCATTTTGTCTTGAATTATTGCTTCTTATAGTTTTCCCACCACCAAAGTTAAGTGGACTGGCCTGTAGTTGCTCAGCTTATTTATATATGCTACACCCATTATTGAATAGAGGTGTAATGTTTGCAATTCTCCAGCCCTCTGGGACCACCCTGAGTCTAAGGAAGACTGAAAAATTATGGCCAGTGCCCCTGCAATTTCCACTCTCACTTCGCTTCGTATCCTAGGATACACCTCATTCAGTCCCGGTACGTTATCAAGTTTAAATACAGATAGTGTATCCAATACCCCCCCTTTTTCAATTTTAAACTGATCTAGCGTCTGAATTATTTCATCTTTTATCATAGTCCAGGTAGCATCTTCTTCCTTGGTGATTTATTTAGTACCTCAACAATGCCCTCCGCCTCCATGTGTAAATCATCTTTTTGGTCCCTGTTAGGCCCTACTTCTCCTTTTACCTTCTTTTCACTATTTATGTGCCTCTAGAAGACTTTGAGATTCTCTTTCATGCTAGCTCTCAGTCTCTTTTCACACTCCCTCTTTGCTTCTCTTATTTGCTTCTTCACCTCTCCTCTGAGTCTTTTGTATTCAGTTTGGTTTTCAATTGTAATTTCTATTTGACACCTGTCATAAATTTTAGCTCTAATAGTTTTCCCAGTGGGCAGAATTTTCTGCCTGTTGGGCGGACAGGCCAGACCCAATCTCCAGCAGGCGGGGATTGACTCCCTGCCGGAGAGGCGGGCCCCGCTGCTATTTTAAGTGGGCGGGACAATTAAGGCCCACCCAGCGTGATGCCCGGTGGGAAACGCTATGCACTTCCTGTGCGGGCGGGGTGGGGGGGGGGATTCCCCAATTACGAGAGTGTACTCTTTCACACATGCACATGAAAGAGCACACATCTCCCTGAGGCTAAGTGCTGCCTCAGGGAGATCACTGACAGCTTTATAAACTGTAAAAATAGAAAAATAAAAAAATCCTTAACATGTCCTCCTCTTGTGACATTGTCACACGAGATGGGACATGTAAATAAATTTCACTGAAACTTTAATAAACTTTTTTAAACCCTACATGAAACCTCATCCCACCGGTGGATGAGGTTTCATGTTTTTTCAGAAGCCCGCTGGGGCTCCTGGCCTGCCCACCAACCTTAAAGTTGGACGGGCAGGGCCTTTAATTGTTTTAATTATCCTGTCAATGGCCTCAATTGGCCATTGACAGGTCGGTGGGCAGACAGCTGATTTCGCTGTGCTCCCGCCTTCCGAAGATTTAAATGGACTGGGATGATGTCAGGGGTTACCTCCGACATCATCCCGTGTCATTTTCACCTCAGCGAGTGGGCCCCGCCTCCTGCTCTCCAACAGGAAAATTCAGCCCAGTATCTTTTACTTAGTCATTGTGATTGTTTTAAGTTCTTCCTTTACTTTTATCTCTTGATTTTCAAGTATTCTTGGGATTTTTCTGTGTCTTCTGCAGTGAAGACAGGCACGAAATACCTGTTCAACACTTCTGCCATTTTCATGGCCTGAATTTTCAGGATGGTGGGAACACATCTCCATCAAATCCAGCAGCCCCAATGCCATATTATGCTCTGACGAGTGTTGATTGGCATGAGATGGGACTTCTGCTATCACTTGGGAGGAAGTCCCACCTTGGATTGTTGCTGGCCAATCAAATTGGCCGGCAACTCTCTACTCCCTCCAGGCACAGAGCTGTAATGGCCAGAAGAGGCGCTGCAGGGAGCTGCCTGGCACGAAGTCCCGGGACCCGGAGAACAGGTAAGTGGCAGGGGTCCTGGGATGGGGAGGTCAGGCAATGTCTGAGGGATCGCAAAGGCCAGGGAGGGGTGGTGGATTGGGGTCTTGAGAGATAGGCTGGGGCTGAGAGGGAGGACCGGAAGTCTCTGGGCCCTAAGGGGAGGGCACCCCCAGTCAGAAGGGGCTTTCTGATGGAGACTTCCCGAGATCAGACTTAGTTTATTTCCGGCCTTCCCCAACCTAAAAATTGAGGCTGGGTGGGAAAAGGCCACTCAGTGGCCACTTAAGGGCCTTAATTGGGGCAAGGGTGGGCTTCCCACCCGAGGCCCTGTACACCCCACCGTAAGATCATTACATGTCGGGGTGGAGGGAATTCCTTCCATTCAATTTCACGCTCCATCCATGCCTCAGAACCTGCTTGGGGATGATGGGGGCGGTGTAATACTCTGGCCCATGTTTCCCATTATTAATTCTCCAGTCTTACCCTCTAAGGGATCAACCCTCACTTTAGTTAATCTTTTCCTTTTTAAATACTGTAGGAACTCTTACTATCTGCTTTTATATTTATAGCTAGCTTTTTCCCATACCCTAATTTCTTCCTTATTATTTTTTGTCATTATTTGACTATTTCTAAATTCTGTCCAGTCTTCTGACCTACCACTAATCTTTGCAGTATTCTATGCTTTTTCTTTCAATTTAGCACCATCTTTAACTTCCTTCATTAACCAGGGATACTACTTCCTTTTCATAGTCTTTCTTTCTCAATGAATATATCTTTGCTGAGAGTTATGGGATATCTCCTGAAATGTCTGCCACTGTTTGTCTACTGTCCTACTTTTTAAGCTATTTTTCCAGTTCACATTATTCACAATTACCAAAGCATTAAATTTGAATGTTTTTATGAAAATGCTGCTGGCTTATGCTTTAACTTACTGTACTCAGTCAATTGGACTCTACAGCATTAATGACTCATCAGAGAATGGTTGCCTTAATGCCACATACCTGCCAAAATACCTTTACGCTTGCCAATTCAAATAAAGAGCTCATTTGTACTAACAGTTAATGTTCCCAGACTGGCAGTCTAATATTCAACTGAAGAAAAATTAAAGTAATGAAATAATCTGCAGAATCAGGCTGCATTCTGTTATCTTTTCATGACTTGAATTATTATGTGTCAAACATCCATTTTGTTAATTCTCATTATAATGACAAGTGCCTGATGCAACTTAATGACTGGCGATGGGGGGATCTGTGGAACTGGGAATTAAGCCTGTGGGATAAAGCTATATCCTAGAATGTCAACTCGTTACTTCAGAGCTTCAACTGATTGATATGCTGTTGCCTGGGAGCTGATGATTTGCTAAACAGGAATTCTTGGAACCGACAGAGAGGTATTAATAACATTTGCACAAATATAAATAATGCAGTAATGCAATGTTTCTATTAAAATTGAGACATTAATAAAGCTAATAGGAATATTGAACAATACCATCATTGTAAGAATTGCAGATTAATATAATCAAAAAAAAGTTACATATTTCGGTATATTATTTCTATGTATGGAAGTCACATGAAAACGAACGTATTGTAACTGGAGAAAAGTGACAATCAGAACACGCATTGCACAAATCTTGTTTTGATTAATAAGTTATCAGCATGTAATTAAGGTTTTAAATAATATAAGTGACTGCAACTTACTAATCAGCTATTTTCTTGATCTTGTTTTCACCATAAGTATAAACACTTTTCCCGCAAAACAATTCTGCTTGGAATACAACATTGAAATCTATTATCTGGTGATTTAAGTTTGGTTTTGCTGGTCACTTGTCCCAAATAACCCACCCATTAAAAGGCTGGACTGTAAAAAAAATCAGTATAGCCATATTTGACTTAGCTGCTTGGAAAGACTGGAACAACTTGCAGCCAATAAGAAAATATATTCACTCTTTGCAATGGACTTATTTCAGGATATAGAGATTCACCCTGTAATTGAGGCCACTCAAATGGCTTAGAAAGGAGGGACATCCTAACCAAGTGTCTCCACGTTAACAACAAGATAATCTATTTCTATAAAAAATGAGATGAGTCATTTTCCTCTACAACAAGAATACATATTATGCGCAAAAATGCTCTGATATTTTCCTTCCCTTTTAAGCACTTTGGGCAGAATTTGCTTTGGAACTGCTTAAGTAATACTACAGCTGCCAGCGAGACAGAATATAATTTACTTAATTCAAGTAACACAGATAAATGTGAACATCATCTACATATATTTCAGAACTTTACAAAATGCTGTTAAACAGCTGATTATAAAAGACATTAAGCACTGCTCCTACTGTATTTCATATTTAACAGGTTGTTCTGAATCTGAAGAAATGCCATTTTTCCTGTTGAATGGAATTGTTTTCTGATTATCTGCTTTGGCCAAATAATTAATTTTTTTCCTGGCTATGTGGATTATTTTGTCTAGTATGGATTATTATTGCGTTCACTGTTATTTTGACATTTTTTTGTCAGCTGTGGCTCAGTTGATCGCAATCTGAATCAGAAGGTTTTGGGTTTAAGACTCACTCCAGGCTGACATTCCAGTGCAGTACTGATGGTGTGCTGGTGTTCCATCCTTCAGGTGAGACATTAAATCAGAGCCCAGTATGCCCTCTCAGGTGGATGTAAAAGATTCCAAAGCATTATTTTGAAGAAGAGCAAGGGAGTTATGGTTGATGTCCTAAACTATATTTTTCTCTTAATCTGTTCTTGTGGTGGTGATTATCTGGTCATTATCACATTGCTGTTGGCAGGAGCATGCTGTGTTTGAATTGGCCACTGCATTTCTGGTATTACAATAGGGACTGCACTTCAAAAAGTGTTTAATTAGCTGTAAAGTATTTTGAGACATTCTGAGGTCATGAAAGGCACTATAGAAATGAAAGTATTTCTTTTCTTTTACTTTCTGAGTTGGAGGCATTTTTTTTTAGCAATTCTGAGCATGTGAAAGGTTTTTAATTTGCTTAACTGTTTATATCCGTAGTCAATTACATCTTGTATTTTGTGAAACCCAATGCATTTTATAACTCAAAAACTAGTCTTTATATATGACAATTTGTTTGACCTGTACGGAAAGTTTAGAGGATGAATACCATTCATATTTTTGGAGTTTGGCTTATTCTCCATTTTAAGGCCTTTACCATAACGCATGATTGCATGATTTATATTGGCATAAATTAAACATTCATTCAAGATCATTGAGGTAGAAACTTGAATAATTTTCAGTCATCATCAACTAACCTACTAGCATTTGCAAGTTAAGATGCTGAAGATAATAATATGATCATTAGTGTGTAAGGAACATATCTTTTTATTTCTGTTGGCCTGTTGTAAAGAACATATCTTTTTATTTTCTGTTGGGCTGTGGAGTAAAATTACAATGGCTGCAGTTTGAAAGACATGTCCACTGGAGCAGGACAAGAAATGTCTACAATATTGCAGTCCTGGAACAGAGTGTGCCATGAAAGACAGGATGGTGCTGGAAAGGAGTCCTGATTAAGGGAGCTGCCTGGCAACAAAGTTTTAATTGGCTTTTTGTGTGAGGGCAGTGCAGCATAATAGCTCTAGCCAGAAAGGAACAAGGCCTAAAACCTCTTTCTCTTGTGTGTGGAAGATTCCAGTAATTCCATAATAATAGCTAGCTGGCCTTTCCTCTTCATATCTCTGCAACCTGCTCTCTGTTTCTCTGAAAACCCCTGTCAAGAGGAAAAGGGGAAAACCACTGTTAGAGACGTTGAAAGGCAAGCGCTCAACTAGTGGACTAAATACAGAAAGTGCTGGAAGACCACCTTGTGTCATCAACAAAGAATTGAAAGGAATTTGGAAGACATCGATCAAAACCAATCCATCAAATCCTGTACTCCGGATTGGTGCTATTGAACTATTTTATCCCACCCTTTAAGTCCATGTTTAGTTTGTCTTATATGTTGTGTGTGTGTGTGTGTGTGCATGTGAGTGTGTGTTGTTTAGGGATTTAAGAAGGGGGTAGAGTTTAAGTTATAGAGTTAGAAATTAGCAGTTCATATTTCTTTCTTTTGTCACTGGTTAACAACAGTTTGTTCAATAAACAGTTATTTATTTATTAAGTTTACAAACCTGATACTCATATTCTGTTAACCTAAATTAAACAGTTAGGTAGAATTGGGGCAGTCTGGTGGCTTGATCAAACTTTTCACATTTGTCATGGCTTGGAGAAAATTGGGGCTTGATATTACAGCGTACTATCCCCAGTGAGTCGTAGCAAATATGCTTTAAATGCCAGCACTATCAGTCATGGTACTGAAACCTCACATATATTAAATTAGTTTCAAGCAGCAAATCATGCCCTTAATACACTTAATGGTTCTGAAGTGTAAAAGCAGATACTGTAAAATGCTGTGTGATGTCTTAGCAACCGACCAATAAAGAGCATTTAATCAGCATGATATAAATATGTCCAGTCATGTGATTTATAAAAAGCACATAGTCTTCCTCATCTTGTTCACCCTAAGAATTCAGATATTTCCTGAACAATGGATTGGTCTCTTCATTGTAGTACAAGATTTGCCAATGAACTGCTCATCAAGTTGTATTATTCTACTTACTTGATTTCAGTCAGACTGATATCAGCTGGGCAAACTCTACAAAAATCAGAGCTGGATACATAAGATTGGAAAGGATCAGCATTGTTATATTTTATAAAATCATAGAATATGGGAGAATGTAGCATGGCAATTGTTTTGACCAGAGATGTTTTGGAGTGCAATTTTAAGTAAGGAAAAGCACTTGAGAGAATCCAGCTTTAATTCACATTGGTAATCTTGGCTTGAGGCTAATATGCAGCTCAATAACTTTGGCAATCAGGCCTGCTAAGCCGAGAAATTCATTTTCATTTATGTTTCTTATTGACTCTTTGAATTTTGTAGGTTTTTGAGGAATGGAAAAGATGCGATGAATTTTAATCCTCAAAAACAGGCTGGTTAGGGCTAGGTGAGATGTATAAGATTTTAAAATCTCAAACCTGAACCAAACTGACCTCCAATTCACCCACTTCCAGCTTTATTAGAAGTGGGATGGTGGTGGGCAGCCTCTGCTCCCAGGAGGCGAGTTGACCATTTAAATATTATAATGTGTTTTAAACTTATTATCCCTTGTAGGGTTAACTTTGGGACTCCAAGGCTTCAGGAAATCGATGGCTCAAGGGTGGTGAGGACAGCTTTGGGGAGAAGGCAAGTACCTTTACAGAACTGCTTGTGGGCCAGGAGCACATGGCATATGGTTCCCTCTGTGGGCCACAGGGTGACCAATCAGTAACCCTACCCCACAGAGCCCCTAGGGGAGGCTGCCAACATTTACTAAGTGGCCTCCCCACATGGGTGGGGAGGGGGTGGTGGGTAAGTAGCAGTGGTGAGGCTGGGAGGGGACCATATGCTATGTGGGAGGCCACCCAGTAAAAACTGGCAGCCTCCCTAGGGGCTCTCAGGGGGTAGGGGCTCCTGATCAGTGGCCCACAGGGGGCCACACATTGGATAGGGCCACCCCGCTGAAATCCACCACTTTCCACAACAACCTACCCCTTGTTGGGACCTGCCTGACTGGCCCTGCTGAGCCCCACAAACTTATCGTGGTTCTAGAGCCTCCTCCATGCTGGCTGGTCTAGGCCTGGCTGCAATATCAGCAGTGGCCACTTTTCCCAGTGGCACTGCTGAAACTGAAGATCTGCCAGCCCTCTGTTTGGCTGGCAGCTCTTGAAGGCATAAGTTCTGCCTTTAAAGGAGCATAACCCCCTGACAGTTGAACTGTTAACTGCCGGATTGCATTTTAAATTTATTCACAGGATGTGGGCTTCGCTGGCTGGGCCAACATTTATTGTCCATCCCTAGTTGCCCTTGAGAAGTTGGTGGTGAGCTGCCTTCTTGAAACGCTCCAGTCCATGTGGTGTAGGTACACCCACAGTGCTGTTGGGAGAGAGTTCCAGGATTTTGCCCAGCGACAGAGAAGGAATGGTGATATATTTCCAAATCAGGATGGTGAGTGACTTGGAGAGGAACTTCCAGTTGGAACTTCCATCTATCTGCTGCCCTTGTCCTTCTAGATGGTAGTGGTCATGGGCTTGGAACGTGCTGTATAAGAAGCCTTGGTGATTTTCTGCAGTGCATCTTGTGGATGGTACACACTGCTACTACTATATGTCGGTTGTGGAGGGAGTGAATATTTGTGGATGTGGTGCCAGTCAAGCGGGCTGCTTTGTCCTGGACGGTGTCAAGTTTCTTGAGTGTTGTGGGAGCTGCAGTCCTCCAGGCAAGTGGAGAGTATTTTGTCACACTCCTGACATGTGCCTTGTAGATGATGGACAGGCTTTGGGGAGGTAAGAGGTGAGTTACTCGCCGCAGGATTCCTAGCCTCTGACCCGTGTTTATTTGGCTATTTCAGTTTAGTTTCTAGTCGATGATAACCCCAGGATGTTGATAGTGGGGATTCAGTGATGGTAATGCCATTGAAGGTCAAGGGGCAATGGTTAGATTCTCTCTTGTTGGAGATGGTCATTGTCTGGCACTTGTGTGGTGTGAATGTTACTTGCCACTTGTCAGCCCAAGCCTAGATATTGTCCAGGTCTTGCAGTATTTGGACAGGGCTGCTTCAGTATCTGAGGAGTCATGAATGGTGCTGAACATTGTGCAATCATCAGTGAACATCCCCACTTCTGACCTTATGCTGGAAGGAAAGTCATTGATGAAGCAGCTGAAGATGGTTGGGCCAAGGGCACTACCCTAGGATCTACCCTGCAATGATGTCCTGGAACTGAGATGATTGACCTCCAACCACCCGCAACCATCTTCCTTTGTGTTAGGTATGACTCCAAGCAGTGGAGAGTTTTCCCTCTGATTCCCATTGACTCCAGCTTTGCTAGGGCTCCTTGATGCACACTCAGTCAAATGCTGCCTTGATGCCAAAGGGAGTCACTTTCACCTCACCTCTGGAGATCAGCTCTTTTGTCCATGTTTGAACCAAGGCTGTAATGAATCAGGAGCTGAGTGGCCCTGGCGGAACCCAAACTGGGCATTGGTGAGCAGGTTATTGCTAAGCAAGTGCCGCTTGACAGCACTGTTGATGACCCCTTCCATTACTTTACTGATGATGGAGAGTAGGCTGATGGGACGTTAATTGGCTGGTTTGGATTTGTCCTGCCTTTTGTATACAGGACATACCTGGGCAATTTTCCACATAGCTGGGTAAATGCCAGTGTTGTAGCTGTTGTTTCCGTTCAGTGCCATTAAAATTAACCCATAGTGTGCAATGGTAAAATTGATCCTTCCAGTCGGCCCATGGAGCTTTGAAATAAACACTTAAGTGGCCACATGGACAAGAAACCTGAACTTGTTTTTCTTTCCCTGATGAAATTAGAGGAACAAGTTTAATTTTCAGGCCTTCTGCCTGGCAGTAATCCGAAGATGGTATGCAATGATCTTTGTTCAAACAGTGCACCCATTAAAAATGTATTTTTTTTAAAAAGGATGAACAATTGAACTCCAGTTGTGAGAAGGATTATTGATGGGGACTATTTCCTGTGAACGAGGAGTTCCCAGTGAATTGGGTCAGAAGTTGAAGTTGATTAAGTCTCTGCAGTTCACACAAAACTGCCCATCAATACTACTGACTGAATGGTTTAATGAGGTCCTCTGATCATTCTCACTGGAGTCAGCAGACTCAGCAATAGCCATGGCAAATTGCCAAGTACACAATAAAACTTGACTAGGTAAAGGACATAGAAATCTCAACAAAAAGAATACTTTATGGTTTTGACAAGCTCAGGAAGAGCCCAATTTCACAGTTTGTATCTATATAAGTAATTTTGTTGCCAATGGATATCTAAGTTCTGCACACTCATTAGACTAACTATTGACTTCTGTCAATACTTAATGTTTTATGTAATGATCCACTTAGAAGCAGTCTTTTCTCATTTTTAAACAGTTTTTACTATTTCCAAGAATGCCTACTTTTGAGTGAAGTTAATGATTAGAGTTCATGTGGGATAAGAATTTGTTGTCTGACTTCAGCAATGAGGTGGTGACCTAGAATCATACATAGTGGCTGCCCCAAAACAGCTGTGATGTAACCTGTACACATTGAGGCAATTTGTGCATTAAATGCAAATAATTGGCTGTAATTGTTGGCCCTGTGCTAAAATGTGATTTACCACTTTTGTAACTTCAGCCTCTAGAGTGGATGTAACTCTTAATTACTTGAACAGAACCTTTTAAAAATTGGGCTTGAACCCCACGATCCTAGTTCACAAGGGAAACCCAAACTCCACTGGTGATAGTAGAAAACAAATTGCTGCATAACACTGCTCAGGTGTAAACCGCAAACCAAGGAGTATCAGTTTAGTTTTAGTTAAGGATTTAAAAAAAACATATTGACTTAAGAACCATATCACTACAGCAAGCCAGTGTTGAAGTGGTTGAACAAAAATTAGGCTCCTGTTGCTATAAATTCCAGCAGCAGAGTGCTGGGAGTGGCTTAATGACCCCAAACATGTAGCAATTAAGGTAAAATGAATCATAATATAGCTAGACATTTTCCCTTGTACATATCAGTAACAGTAATTACTATCCACGCTTTTCCATCTAATCAACAAGGGGAATAGCACATCAACTGTGTCCTAATATTATACTGTTCAGTGTTTAAAATATAAATCAAATGTAAATTAGGCTACCACACATCCCAAAAATAAATTTATAAAAAAGCAGCTATGTAAGATTTATTACACACTTAACATTTCTTAAGCATACATTCCTTAAGATTTTTTGTTATTCCTTCATGGGATGTGGATATTGCTGGCATTATCAGCTTTTATTGCCTAACTCTAATTGTAATGTTCAATGGTTTGATTGATCTATGTTTGATTATGTTAGTCTGGTAACTGATCTTTGTAACAGTACTTGATTGCTTGAGCCTGTGGGTGGAACCAGAGCATTAAAAAAACAGAGAAGCTTCAAGAAAGATGATGTGAGCTGAGGCCATATATAGAAATCCTGTGAGTTCTGAGATATTTTAACATATTGCAAATAAACCTGTTTAGATTTAGAACTTGTGTCATCCCTGCATTGTTTTGAGATAATTCATATAAGAAAACTAGCAACCCGCTGAAGACCAAACACTAATTACCTTTGTGAAGATGTTGTTGAGCTGCTTTTTTGAAACTCTGCAGCTTTTGTGTTATAGGGCCACCCACAGCTGTTAGGGAGTGAGTTCAAAATTTTGAGCCAACAACAGCAATCAAATGGCAATATATTTTGAAGGCAGCAGTGTGTGTGAATTGGAGAGAAATCTGCAGGTGGTGCTCTTGTTCTTTTAGGTGGCAGAGGTCATGAGTTTGGAAGATGCTGTCAAAGGACGCTTGGTGATTTGCTGCATCTTGTAGATGGTACACCACACAGCCATTGAGCACTGATGGAGGGAGTGAATGTTGAAGATGGTAGGAAGGGTGCCAATCAATTGGGCTGCTTTTTCTTGGATGGTGTTAAGCTTCTTGAGTGTTGTTAGAGCTGCACACATTCAGGCAAGTGGGGAGTATTCCATCACACTCCTGATTTATGAGTTGGAGATGAAGAACTGGCTTTGAGGAGTTGCTTACCACAGAATTTCCAGCACTTGAACAGCATTCGTAGCTGCAGTATTTATATTGCTGATCTAGTTCAGTTTCTGGTCAATGGTAACACCAGGTTGTTGACTGTGGGGGATTCAGCAATGTAATGCCATTGAATATCAAGAGGAGATGGTTAGATTCTCTCCTGTTGGAGGTGGTCACTGGCATTAATGTGGTGTGAATATTGTTTGCCACTTATCATCTCATGCTTGTTGTCCAAGTCTTGCTGCATGCAGGCATGGACTACTTCAATTTCTGAGGAGTTATGAATGGGACTGTGTAGTCATCAGTGAACATCCCTCCATCATCAGGTCAGAAGTGGTGAAGATCATTGTTGAAATAGCTGAAGATGGTTGAGCCTAGTAATTTTAGGCCTTATGGTGCTGGTCTTATGGAATTGTAAACACGTCCTCAGGTGACCCAGGGTTGAAAATGACACATCCAGTGCTCCTTTTCTTTCTACACAGGAGTCTATCTACATCTCAAACAAAGCTGTTCCTTCTGAATCATATTTGAACAGCAAGATGAAGATTAAGAGGCACAGAGGAAGTGCAAAGAATGAACACCAATAGCAACAGGAATGCCACCCAATATCGAAATATTACAACACTGCTCTAACAAAAGAGGAAACCTGTTACCTAATTTCTAGCCTTAGATGTAAGGCTACATTGCAGAAGGGTTAGACCATTTTTGGTTTCAATTGAAAGGGCAGCACATCAACAACAGGGGTTAAAAATTGTAATGTGTGTCACAGGATCTGGATTCAGATTTGCATACTTAAAGGGTCTCCCATCAAATAGGCAGGCACTCCAGCCAGCCAGCACCCCTAAAGGGAGACAACAGCTGGGGTGCCATTTTTGGGCTGTTAGTGGCCTGGTTAAGCATTGGCCTGAAATAAAATCTATCCCAATGTCTATCCTTCATAAAATTTTGAAATGGGAATATTCCATTGCAAATGCTGACATAAAAGGCATTTCTCAAAAAAGATGACAAATTAAGGAAGTTTGTTTTAAGATATTGAGGCAATACCCCATTGCATTGCATGTGGGCAGTCAAGATCTGTCTGTTTTAACAAGAGGCATAATTGGAGCTAATGAGAGTCCAATTACAGACATATCTAGGAGAAAAATTGGGATAGAGCCAGAGGCAGGGTCAGGAGGGAAGTCTAGGTGCAGGCTGTCATGTGTTTTACATTTTGGACAAAGGAGATGGACGTTTCAAGTTTACTGGAGCAGAGTAGGAAAATTATGTAGGTTGATGTTTGTCAGTGCATTCAGACACTAGAGATCCTCTGAGTTAGCCAAGGTTCCGTCTTGAGCTGAAATGTCAGTTAGTCCTGCATTTAGCACATTACAGCATCTTCATAAAGACTAGGAACGGCTACCAGAGGCTCATAAAGTGGCTGATTACCATTTAAATTACCTGCTAGCACCCCTTAAAGAAGCTACATGGTATTTTGGTGACTGGCATTTGTCCTAACGCCCCAATCTAACAGCAGCCATCTTTTTGGGAGTAAACAAGGCATTAGCGGGGATTTCAAGTGTTGCTTGAAGGGATATTCACCACTTCATGTTAACTTGCTGCTGGAGCTATGAGGAGGACCTCTGAAATACATCAGGAGACTTACTGGGACGTTTTGTCAAGACTTCACCAATACTCTCGCAACATTTCCTTCAAATTATCAGACTATTGCCTCAAAAGTTCTGTGTTACCCCACCTTTTTGGACATCTTATAAGAGTTACCAGGAGAAAGGGAGTGCTTGGTCATGGACATTCTGCTATGTGTCCTCCTTTGTCTAAAGGAGGATTGGAGGAGGACATGAGACCAGGCATTTCAGCACCACTGCTGAGGGAGAGAGTTTAAGGTGGAATCTTTCACTCGTATGAGTACAGGACGTCCTGCCTCCTCTGGGCCTCTTCCCTCAGGCCATCATCACGTTTGAACCCTTGTGTGTTGTCTGCTTCAGTCCTTGAGCCATTTTGTAACATTCTGCTGTTCTAACCAGCACACACCATGCCTGCTGTGGAAGAAGAAACAAGAATCCCACTTTTTTCATTTGTTCATGGTCTGTGGATGTCACTAGCAAGACCAGCGTTTGTTGCTCATCCCTCACTTCTTTTGAGAAGGTGGTGGTGAGTTGCTGCTCGAACTGCTGCTGTCTGTGTGATGAAAGTAGGCCCACAGTTCTGTTGGGGAGAGAGATCCAAGATTTTAATCTAGTGATGAAGAAGGCACGGTGATATATTTCCAAGTCGGGATGGTGTGTGGCTTGGAGGAAAACTTGCAGGTGGTAGTGTTCCATATGTCTGCTGTCCTTGTCCTTCTAGGTGGTAGAGGTCACAGGTTTGAAAGGTGCTCTCGAAGGAGGTTTGGCAATTTGCTGCAATGGTTCTTGTATATAGTACATACTGCTGCTGCTGTGTGTCAGTGGTGGAGGCTGTGAATGTTTAAGTTGGTAAATGAATGCTGATAAAGTGGGTTACTTTTGTCCTGGGTAGTATTGAACATCTTGAGTGTTGTTGGAGCTGCACTCATCCAGGTAATCAAGGAGTATTCCATTACAACCCTGACTTGTGCCTTTTAGATGGGTTTCACAGTTTGGGGAGGCAGGAGGTGAATCACTCACTGCAGAATTCCAAGCCTCTGGCCTGTTCTTGTAGCCACAGTGTTTATATGGCTGGTCCTTCTTAGTTTTCGGTCAATAGTAACCCCCAGGATAATGATGGTGGGGGATTTGATGATATTGACATTGAATGACAAGGGGAGATAGTAGGACTCTTGTTGGAGATGATCATTGCTGGCACTTATGTGGTGTGAGTGTTACTTGCCACCCATCAGCCCAAGTTTGAATGTTGTCTGGGTTTTGCTACATGCAAGCATAGACTGCTTCATTATCAGGAGTTGCGAATGGGACTGAACACTGTGTAATCATCAGCTTCTAACCTTATGATGGAGGGAAGGTTATTGATGAAGCAGCTGAAGATAGTTGGACCTAGGACACTGTCCTGAGAAACTCCTGCAGCAACGTCCTGGGACTGAAATGATTGGCGTCCAACAATGACAACCATCTTCCTTTCTGTTAAATATGACTCCACCAAGTGGAGAGTTTGCACCTTACTTCAATTTTGCAAGTTTCCTTGATGACACACTCTGTCAAATGCTATTTTGAAGAGCAGATAATCTTACCTTGCCTCTGGAATTCAGCTCCTTATCCCACATTTGGACAAAGGTTATAATGAGGTCTGGACTGTAGCGCAACTAAGCATTAGGGAGCAGGTTATTGCTGAGTAAGTGTTGCTTAATATACTGTCAATGACACCTTCCATTACTTTGCTGATCCCTGAGAGTAGGTTGATGGGGTGGTAATTGGCCAAATGGGACTTGTCTTCCTTTTGTGGACAGGGCATGCTTGGGCGGTTTTCCTCCCTGACAGGTAGATGCCAGTGTTGTCTATGTATGGAATAGCTTGGCTAGGGGCATGGCTAGTTCTAGAGTGTAAATCTTCAATACTATTGCCAGAATGTTGTCAGGGCCGATAGCCTTTGCTGTATCCAGGGCCTTTGTCCGTTTTTTGATATGTGGAATGAAGATTGGTGGAAGACTGGCATCAGTGATGCTAGGAGCCTCAGGGGAAGGCTGAGATGGATCACCCACTTAGTACTTTTGGCTGAAATGATTACAAATGCTTCAGCCTTGACTTTTGCAATCACTTGCTGGGTTCCACCATCCTTCAGGATGGGGACGTTTGTAGAGCCTCCTTCTCGTTGTTTAATTGCCCACCATCATTCATGAATGGATGTGGCAGCACTGCAGAACTCTGATCTGATCTATTGGTTACGCGGTCACTTGGCTCTGTCTAAGGCATGCTGCTTCTACTATTTAGCATGCATGCACTCCTATGTTGTGGCTTCATCAGGATGGCACATCATTTTTAGGCACACCTGGTGCTGCTGCTGTCATGCTCTCCTATAATCCTCGTTGAACCAGGGTTGGTCACTTGGCTTGATTGTAATGGTGGAGTGAGGTATGTGCCAGGCTTTTACTGCTTCAAAAGCTAAGTATAATCATCACTTGAGTGTTAAATTTGCATGTTGGCGCTGCAACACCCCAGGCAAATTCAAATTATGGTAATCAGCTAAATGGCCTACTTTTGTTCCTACATTCCTAGTATGACGAAAATGTTGTGCTAAATCCACATATTAAATGAATGTGTCTTTAGCACCCATTTAGCACCTGTTTTCAATTTTTGGTTGAATAATCGCCTATATTTTTTAAAATTTCACAGCCGCCAATACTGGGACAGAGTAGAAGGTTGTGTTTGAGGGGGAAATTGGGACCAGAGATGGAGCTGATAGTGCAGCTGGAGGATGAAGAGCATAATCAGAGCCAGGGCTGGAACTTCAACAAAACCGAAGCTGAATGGAGGCCAAAAACAGTGCCAGAAATTTTTATGCCATTTCAGCTGGACCTCCAATTTAAGAGCTCGTTCTTGGAAGATTCCCTAAAAGTTAGTTTGTCACAGAAGGGCCCGAAGTCTAAAAGCGGGAAGGGAAGATTTAAAAATTAACTTTGCAGCTGGCTGTGAGCCCTAAGGCCAAAAGGCTCGGATTTGAGCCACATTTTAATTTGTTTTTCCAGGCAAGTATCTTGAAGAGCTGGGAAAAGGTTAGGAACCAGGGCTGCATGAAAAATGTTGTACTCAAGGCCAGAGACTGAAGAGTGGAGTGGCATTGCTAATTAGCTTTTAAAGGCAGAGACCTTGGGAGCCAGAAGCTTCACTAAATCCGTTTTTGGAATGAAAGATTTAGGTTTTAAAATTTTTGCCCTCTGGCAATGTAGGGACCCTGCTATTCAAGTGGGCAGTAGCAACAAGTTGTACGTATGTAGTTCCCTTAACATAGTAAATAGCCCCTAAGGTGCCACACAAGACAGTTGTCAAACAAAACCTGACACTGAGCGATGTAAGGAGGTATGAGGACAGGTGAGTAATAACTTGGCCAAAAAGGTAAGTTTTAAGAATGATCTTCAAGGAAGAGAGTGAGGTAAAGCGGTGGAAAGCCTTATGGAGGACATTCTACAGCCTAGGACCCAGACAGCTGAAGGCACAGGCACAGTGCTGGAGAAATTAAAGTCAAGGATGCGCAAGGGGCCAGGATTAGAGGAGTTTGGAGATTGGAAAGTGTTGCAGAGCTGGGGGAGTTGCAGAGATAGGAAGGGTTGAGGCAATGGAGGAATTTGAAATCAAGGATGAGAATTTTAAAAGTGAAGCTTTGTTAGACTGGGAGCCAATCTAGATCACCAAAAACAAGGGTGATGACTGAACAGGCCTTGGTGCAAATAAGGACACAGACAGCAGTGTTTTGAATCAGTTCAAGTTTATGGAGGATGGAAGATGATAGGCCAGCCAGAAGAGCATTACAATAGTAGTCAAGTCAAGAGGTAACAAAGTAATGGATGAAAATTCCAGCTGTAGCTGAGCTGAGGCAGAAGCAAATGCAGAGTTGGGGAATATTACGTAGAATGATATTGGCGGTCTTGGTAATGGAGCTGTTATGTGGTCAGAAGCTCAACTCAAGTTCCAATAGGATGCCAAGATTGCAATCAGTCTGGTTCACCCTCAGACAGTAACCAGGGAGAGGGACAGAGTCAGGGTTTGTGGTGGGGATCGAAGGTGAGAAATTTAGGACAGGATCTGAACAAGGCTGGTAAATGGAGTCAAGCTAGAGAACAACCAAATTCTAGCTGAATAACTGGAGGAGAGAGTGAGAGGAGGACCCTTGGATAGGCAGTCAGTTGCACCTAGAGGAGAGTGTGAGAGGAGGACCCTGGGACAGGCAGTCAGTTGCACCTAGAGGATAGTGCGAGAGGAGGACCCTGGGACAGACAGTCAGCAGCACCCAGAGGAGAGTGCGAGAGGACGACCTGTTTCTACCTGTCAGAGCCGAAGTGTGATGTCAAAGGAAAATAGGTAGGTGATTAGTGGATATCTCTTCTGTGTCTCTTTTGATTGGCCAAGTGATTTAAGTCAGGAGACATTATTACAGCTAAGGAATTCACTATTAAAATATTTAACATCCAAATTAATTAAGTAGAAGAGAGACGGCTGAACAAGCGATGTGTTGCAGCTGTGGTATGTGGGAGCTGGTGGACACCGGTGCGATCATCAGTGACCACATCTACAGCAAGTGTTGGTTGCTCGAGGAACTTTGGCTTAATGTTGATGAGCTGGAGTCTGAGCTGTGGACACTGCGAAACATCAGGGAAGGGGAGAGTTACGTGGACACTGTGTTTCAGGAGACAGTCATGCCCCTTAAATTAATTACATCAAATTTGGACCGTGGTCAGGGACAGGAGGGTGTGACTGTGAGTGAGGCAGGTAGGGGGATCCAAAATTTAGCTTTGGAGGAGCATCAGCCAGTGCCCTTGTCCAATAGGTACGAGGTTCTTACTTCCGGTGTGGACGAGGGCACAGACTGCAGGGAGGATGAGTGAACTGACCACAGCACTGTGATACAGAGTGCCATTCAAGTGTGGAGGGTGGGGTGGGGGTTGGGGGGGGGGGTGGTTGGTGTTGGGGGGGGGGGGGGGGTGGTGGTAGGCAGAGCAAAGAGAAATGTAGTAGTAATGGAGGTAGCATAGTTAGGGGAATAGATACTGTTCTCTGCAGCAAAGGCAGAGAGTCCTGAAGGCTGTGTTGCCTACCTGATGCCATGGTTAAGGACATCTCTTCTGGGCTGGAGAGGAACTTGGAGTGGGAGGGGAAGGATCCAGTTGTCGTGCTCCATGTAGGACCAGCAACATAGGTAGGACTAGGAAAGAGGTTCCGCTGAGGGACTACGAGTAACTCGGGGCTAAATTAGAAAGCAGAACCCCAAAGGTAATGATCTCCAGATTACTACCTGAGCCACGTGCAAATTGGCATAGGGTAAATAAGATTAGAGAGGCAAATGCATGGCTCAAAGATTGGAGTGGGAGAAATGGGTTCCGATTTATGGGGCACTGGCACCAGTACTGGGGAAGGAGAGAGCTGTTCTATTGGGACAAGCTTCATTTGGACCATGCTGGGACTAGTGTCCTGGTGAATCGTATAACCAGAGTTGTAGATGGGACTTTAAATTAACTAGTGGGGGGGGAGTGTTCAATTGAAGGGAAGTTTAAAAAATCAAAAAGAAATGAGAGAGCAGAGCTGCAGGGCAGTGAAGAGGAGAACGATAATTAAAGTGTGACAGTAAGGGGCAGAAAATATAAGCAGAAGAGTGCAGCAGAAATCAGAACCAGAATGAGCAATAATGGTAAAAAGTCAAAGCTTAAGGTGCTTTATCTGAATACATTTGTAACCAGATAGACGAGCTGATGGCACAAATAGAAATAAATGAATATGACTTGATAGCCATTACAGTGACGTAGCTGCAGGGTGACCAAGATTGGGAACTCAATATTCAAGGGTATTCCCAAGGACGCTCCAGAAAAATAGGCAAAAAGGAAAAGGAAGTGGGGTAGCTTTGTTTATAAAGGAAGGTATCAGTGTGGTGGTGAGTACTAATATAGGTGCAATAGATCGTGATGTGGAATCAGTTTGGGTAGAAATAAACAATAGCAAGGGGAAGAAGTCATGGGTGGGAGTTGTCTATAGGCCCCCGAAGAGCTGCCTTACCGTAGGACAAAGTATAAATCTGGAAATAATGGAGGCCTTTAAGAAGGGAGCAAAAATTTTCATAGGTGATTCTAATCTGCAAATTGACTGGACAAATCAGAATTGCAGGGGTAACATGGAAGATGAATTTGTAGAGTGCATCAGGGGTTGTTCCTTAGAGCAATAGATTGCAGGACCTACCCGGGAACAGGCTACTTTAGATATAGTAATGTGTAATGAGGTGGGATTATGAAGCGATACCATAGTTAAGGATGCTCTAGGGGGTAGCGATCACAACATGGTAGAATTTCAAATTCAGTTTGAGGGCGAGCAACTCGGATCTCAAATCAGTGTCCTCAACTTAAATAAGGGCAATTACAGGGGTATGAAGAAAGAGTTGTCTAAAGCAGACTGGGAAAATAGACTAAAGGGAAAGTCAGTGGATTAGCCATGGCAGACATTTAAGCAGATATTTCATAATGCTCAGCAAAAATTTATCCCAGTCAAAAGGGAGGACTTGATGAGAAGGATGAACCACCTGTGGTTAACAAAGGCAGTCAAGGAGAGTATCCAATCAAAAACTAAGGCATACAAAGTGGCAAAATCTAGTGGTAGGCCAGAGGTTTGGGAATTTTTTAGGAACTAGCAGCGGATAACTAAAAAGCTAATAAAGAGGGAGAAAATTGATTATGTAAGTAAATTGGCAAGAAATATAAAAACAAACAGCAAGAGCTTTTATGGGTATATAAAAAGAAAGAAAGTGGCCAAAGTGAATGTGAGACCCTTGGAGGATGTGACTGGAGAATTGATAATGGAGAACAGGGAAATGGCAGATAATTTAAACCAAAATTTTGCATCAGTCTTTCCGTTGGAGGACATTACAAACATCCCAAAGATATCAGATAAGAAAGGAGCTAACGGGAAGAAAGATCTTGCAACAGTCTCTATCATGAGGGACAAAGTATTTGACAAACTAGTGGGACTAAAGGCAGACAAGTCACCAGGACCTGCATCCAAGGGTTTTAAAGGAAGTGGTTGCAGAGATAGTGGAGGCATCGGTCGAAATATTCTAGAACTGGATTCTGGAAGGTTATAGAATGGTGGGACAGGCTTGAGGGGCCGAATGGCCTACACCTACTCCTATTTCGTATGTTCTTATGGGCAGAATTTTGCCCTTGGCATGCGGGATTGGCAGGGGTGGTCAGGAAGCCAACAGCCACTCGTGATCCACAGCACACCACAATTTTACGTGGGCGGGCCAATTAAGGCCCGCCAAGCATGATACGCGAGTGGCAGCACTGACCGCTGCCTGTGCGGACAGGAGGGGTGGGGGGGGGGGGAGGTGGGGAGAGGAGGGCGAGCAGGCCTAACGCGCACTTCATGCATGTGTGTGAAAGAGCGCTGAATAATCTCCCCGAGGTACGGAGCTGCCTCAAGGAGATGAAGAATATCTTGAACAAATTATTGAACAACAGAGAAAATTTAATAAAACTTGTCCCCTCATGTGACTCTGTCACATGAGCAGGGACATGTTTTTAGTTAAAAATTGAAGTTTTTATTTAATTTGCATTTTTTTTCGAAACCTCATCCACAAGCGGGTTGAGGTTTCCAAAAGCAAATACAAATTAAACAGAGTCACATGAGGGAACAAGTTTTATTAAATTTTCTCTGTTGTTCAATAATTTGTTCAATATATTCTCCGTGCCTCAGGGAGATTATTCAGCGCTCTTTCACACACATGCATGAAGTGCGCATTAGGACTGCTCGCCCTCCTCCCCCTGTCCGCACAGGCAGTGGTCAGTGCTGCTGCTCGCATATCATGCTTGGCGGGCCTTAATTGGCCCACCCACGTAAAATCATGTTGTGCTGTGGATCACGAGTAGCTGTCGGCTTCCTTACCACCCCTGCCAATTCCGCATGCCAAGGGCAAAACTCTGTCCATAAGAACATACGAAATAGGAGTAGATGTAGGCCATTCGGCCCCTCAAGCCTGCCCCACCATTCAATAACCTTCCGGAATCCAGTGAGTTCTGGAATATTTCAACCGATGCCTCCACTATCTCTGCGACCACTTCCTTTCAAACCCTTGGATGCAGGCCATCAGGTTCTGGTGACTTGTCTGCCTTTAGTCCCACTAGTTTGTCAAATACTTTGTCCCTCGTGATAGAGACTGTTGCAGGATCTTTCCTCCCATTAGCTCCTTTCTTATCTGATATCTTTGGGATGTTTGTAATGTCCTCCACCGGAAAGACCGATGCAAAATTTTGGTTTAAATTATCTGCCATTTCCCTGTTCTCCATTATCAATTCTCCAGTCACATCCTCCAAGGGTCTCACATTCACTTTGGCCACTTTCTTTTCATATACCCGTAGAAGCTCTTGCTGTTTGTTTATATATTTCTTGCCAATTTACTTACACAATCAATTTTCTCCCTCTTTATTAGCTTTTTAGTTATCCGCTGCTAGTTCCTAAAAAATTCCCAAACCTCTGGCCTACCACTAGATTTTGCCACTTTGTATGCCTTAGTTTTTGATTGGATACTCTCCTTGACTGCCTTTGTTAACCACGGGTGGTTCATCATTCTCATCAAGTCCTTCTTTTTGACCGGGATAAACTTTTGCTGAGTGTTATGAAATACCTGCTTAAATGTCTGCCACGGCTAATCCACTGACTTCCCCTTTGTCTATTTTCCCAGCCTGCTTTAGACAACTCTTTCTTCATACCTTTGTAATTGCCCTTATTTAAGTTGAGGCCTTTTCACCTGCCCGTCAATCATTAGGTTGAATGGGAAGTGAAAAATTATGAACAATTGATAACTTAATGACCTTTATGGACCTTTTAATTGTCAGTGGGTGCGCTGCTGGCTCTGGCGTGCGAGAAAGGCATTAAAGTGGATGATCGGCCATGATTGTATTGAATGGGGGAGAAGGCCACTAACTCCATTCCCTGACCACCTTTCCCAGCCCTCTCACTGTCAACTGTCTGAAGCTAAGCCATGCTATTCATGCTATCTAAGGAGCCTTGGTGAATTCCTGCAGTGCACCTTGTAGATGGTACACACTGCTGCTACTGTGCTTTGGTGGTGGAGGAAGTGAATGTTTGTGGATGTGGTGCCAATCAATTGGCTGCTTTGCCCTGTACGGTGTCAAGCTTCTTGTGTTGAGGGAGATGCACTCACCCAGACAAGTGGGGAGTATCCCATCACACTCCTGACTTGTGCTTGTGTCTTGTACATGGTGGACAAGCTTTGGGGAGTCAGGATGTGAGTTACTTGTTGCACGATTCCTAGCCTCTGACCTGCGCTTGTAGCCACAGTATTTATATGGCTAGTCCAGTTCAGTTTCTGGTCAATGGTAACCCCAGGATGTCCATTGTGGGGGTTCAGTGAAGGTAATGCCATTGAACATCAAGGGGCAATGGCTGGATCCTCTCTTGTTGGAGATGGCATTGCCTGGCAATTGTCACTTGCCACTTGTCAGCCCAAGCCTGGATATTGTCTAGGTCTTGTTGCATTTGGACTTGGAGGGGTATGGAGAGGGTAAGTAGTGAGAAACTGTTCCCACTCAAGAGAACGTCAAGAACTAGAGGGCACAGATTCAAAATAATTGGGAAAAGGAGTAAATGTGATGTGAGTAAAAATGTTTTCACCCAGAGGGCGTTTGGAGTCTGGAACAAACTTCCTGAAAGGATGATGGAGGTAGGTTTGAACGAGTATTCAAAAGAGAATTGGATTGCTACCTGAAAAGAGAGAATGTGCAAGGTTACGGGGATAAGGCAGGGGAGTGAGACTAGATGGAATGCTTTTTCAGAAAACGAGTGCAGACTTGATGGGCTGAATGGCCTCCTTCTGCACTGTAAAGACACTGTGATACTGTGATAACCTTGGTGTTGTGTTTAATCCCATGATGTATTTCTTACTGCATGCCCGCACAGTCACCTAGACTGCCCATTTCCACATCTGTAATATCTGACTCTGACCTTGCCTCAGGTGCTGCTGAAATCTCCACCTATGTTTTTGTTATCTCAAGATTTGATTATTCCAATGCTCTAGGAAGGTAGGAACATCTGGACTATATTGCAATGCTCTCCTGGCCAGCCTTCCATCTTTACTCTTCACAACCATGTGTTCACCCAAAGCTCTGCTGCCTGTATCTTAACTCACATCAAGTTTCGTTCACACATCATCCCTGTGCTTGCTGACCTACACTCCCAGTCTGACAATCTGCAACCTTGTTTTAAACTGCCTCTGCGGCCTCACCCCTCCTCACCTGTGTGATCTCCTCCAACCCGACAAGCCTTTGAGATCTCTGCGCTCTTTCAATTCTGGCATCTTGTGCATCCCCTTCCATCCCTAAAACTCACTGCTTCTCTCTGTCTCCTCCTTTAAGGTGTTCCTTGCACCTTGGCCCAAGCTGTTGGTCGCTCCTAAATTAGTTTCTTTGTCTTGTTGTATACTTGTGTCTCATTATGATTCGATGACATGCCTGGAAACATTTTTCTATTTTAAGAGTGCTATATAAATGCAATTTATTGTTGTTGTTATGTCTGGACCTATAAGGGAGTGTCTTACAATATACTCTGCAAATTTATCTTAATTTGCTGTAGGTGGCATAATTTTACCATCAAGGGAGGTCTAGTCATTGAGCAAGTGGAGAATGTTGAGGGCAACCTGCAGCAAACAGCAGGATACTATATAAAAACAAAAAACTGTGGATGTTGGAAATCCAGAACAAAAACAGAAATACTTGGAAAAACTCTCTTCTCCAACAACCACCACCACCACCCCCCCCCCCCCCCAACCCGCCACAACCTTAAACCAGCTTATATTTCACCCCTCTCCTATTTTTACTTAGTTCTGTTGAAGGGTCATGAGGACTCGAAACGTCAACTTTGTTCTTCTCCGCCGATGCTGCCAGACCTGCTGAGTTTTTCCAGGTATTTCTGTTTCTGTTGTAGCAGGATACTATCAATCAGCCAGAAGTTGAGACACTGTTACCAGCAAGAAAAGCTATAGGTAAGATATTCAGTCGATTTCGTCATCTGCCCAATGTCTTCATACCTCCCATCTTCTTCATACTTTCCCCACCAAGATGCTAATCACATTTCCTAATAGTAGAAGCTAAGCAAAGTGAGAAATATCCATCTGTGCCCAGCATTAACCAGCAAGCCAGCAAAAAATTACTTAACACTGTATTAACCTCAACCAGTGTCTTACAATATACTCTGCAAAGTTAACTTAATTTGTTTTTGTTGTAGCAGAATACTATCAATCAGCCAGTGTCAGTCAACCAGTGTCAGTCAAGTAGGACTAACAACTGGAAATACTAAAGAACAACAATGCGGAGAAGCTAACAAAATCAAACCACAAATAGATTAGTAACTGTGGCTCACTTTGGAACTAATGAAGGTAATGAGATATCACATGCCTTCTGAAACTCAGATATTTGTAAAAAAAAAGGATCAGAATTGGAACTTGTACATCTCAATTGCCTACAAGTAGATTCAGAAGTAAATCAACAAGACAACAGTAAAATGCAGAGTACAATCAATTCTATTCTCAAACTAGAAAGACAGAACAGGTTGAAAAATGCAATAGGTAAGTGAATTTTCTGATCTGGCAGTATCATAGGAGAATAACAGGCTACATCACATGCAAAGATATAAACTTTCAAAATATCAATTAAAAAAGGTTAGGAAAAGAAATAGAAAATTGTTATTATAGTAATTGGAACACGTAAATTTTAAATTCTTAACCCAAACTGTTCTTGTAGGAAGGAATAAAAACTGAAGCCGAGCATTGTAGCTATACAAGACACACTCTTTGACAAGCATCCTTTAGATAAGGCCAAGTCATATAAATACTCGACACAAATGAAAGGCAAATAGACAACCAAGTTACAAAGGCATTTGGACATGAACTAATTATTTTTGCTTTTATATTTCCTAAGTTTACATATTGCCACCTCCCTCATTCCTCAGTTTCGAGGTATGATGGATCTTGACTGCAATGATTCTTTCATAGTTAATCAGCTGATGTAAGCTTCAGTGAGGCCTTCCAATGGATAACTGTTGCAGTGATAAATCTAATTGGCGGGCTGAAACCTTGTGAAGTTCTTCCAATTGAAGTTGGCAGCAAGGTTCCAAATTCATAAATCAGTAATTGGTAGGAGTAGACACTGAACTAAATTCTGAGCTCTAAATCCCTAAAAGCGATGACTCACACGTTAAGCAATCAATATCAATTTGTTACCCAAATCAGGCTATTTGGGACCAGAATGGTGTGAACAACATATAAGGAAGAACTGAGCTAGGGAAAGATGGGATCTGGGAGGCAGGGAGACATTGTGAGTGAGACAAAACATGGAGACAATATTATTATTGGCTCATTTTTCACACCATTCTATAATTTAATCATCTCCCATCCACTTCTACAGACCATTCTCTCTTTTTCTCCCCTTCCCCTTTTCCCTGGCTCTATTGCTCCACACAAGTTGTTCATCTGTAACATCCCTGATGAAAGATCATGGACCTGAAACATTAATCTTACTTTCCTCTCTCCACACCTGCTGCCTGACCTGCTGAATGTTTCAGCATTTTCTGTTTTTATTAGGGTTGATTTTTTGGTCTAGATGCTTGACAGAACAGTCATGTCTAAATGGTTCAACTGAAATGTCAGAATTTTCACACATCATTTCACGTTGCAGACTAGAGCTTTGAGACTGCCTGAAAGAAAAAAAAATTAATAGATGGTATTACTCACATCAGAGTGAGCACAATTAGAACTTTGTACTCATGAGATTGCAGTGTGATGAAAAAGGAAACAAAGTTGGCATGACAACTGAAAATATACAAATCATAAACATTAGAAAGATGTATAGTATTAGCTTCACCACAAGAACCCTTTAGAACTAATAGGGAGAGAATGGAAAGCTTTCAAAGGTATTATATTAGAATATCTTAGGTCAAGGAAATAGTCTGAACTCTTAAAGATGATGTTTTTTTAAAATTCATTCATGGGATGTGGTTGTCACTGGCTGGGCCAGCATTTATTGCCCATCCCTAATTGCCCTTGTTCAGAGGGCATTTGAAAGTCAACCACATTGCTGTGGATCTGGACTCACGTGTAGGCCAGACTAGGTAAGGATGGCAGATTTCCTTCACTAAAGGACATTAGTGAAACAAGATGGGTTTTTATGACAATAGTTTCATGGTCATTATCAGACTTTTAATTCCATATTTTTATTGGATTCAAATCCATGGTGGGATTCAAATCCAGGTACCCAGAGCATTACTCTGGGCCTCTGAATTACCAGTCCAGTAACAATACCACTATGTCACCACTTCCCCTTGTTTCTTATAATTGATTCTTATAAAACAAATGAAGCAGCCTCCTTACTCAGGACCTGATGCGGTGTATTGTCAGAGGTCGCTGGGGTAATGGATGCTGACCCACCCCAAGAGACTAGGGTGTTGGAGTTTCTGGCAGCATAACAGTGTCTCAGCTGTGCACATAATGGCACTTGTGTCCACAGGTACCATTCCAATGGAGTGGCCTCCCACTAACTCTGCAAACTGAAGCAGGGTGAGCACTGAAGGATACAGTGGGCGCAGACTTACCACGACTGCTGGGAACCTTGCACAATTTTTTTGATGTACCTCATTCGCTAAGGAACTGGCCCAATTAAGTGAGCATCCACAGGAGAGCAAAGAAAAATACAAACAAGTGTCAGTTACCGTGGGCACAATTGGTAAAATGTATTGAAAGTACTTCAAGTTGTCATCAAAGAAGTAATGTGGTGAAGCTATTGATGACATGATGGTTTAATTGCATTTCAAGTCCTATCTACAATATACCTCATCTTAGGGAGGCAGTGGTGTAGTGGTATTATCGCTGGGCTGGTAATCCAAGGCCCAGGGTAATGCTCTGGGGACCTGGCTTCGAATCTGACCAAGACAGACAGTGGAATATAAATTCAATCAAAATCTGGAATTAAGAGTCTAATGATGACCATGAAAATGACCAATGTCAATTGAGGGGAAAAATTGATGCCCTTTAGGGAAGGAAATCTGCCATCGTTACCTGGTCTACATATGTGACTCCAGACCCAGAGGTCTAGTAAAAAGCCTAAAAGAATGAAACCAGACGGATCAACCAGCAGCGACTTAGGCCCTGGGATCGAAAACAGCAAACTCAGCCCTGTTGACCCTGCAAAGTCCTCCTTACTAACATCTGGGAGTTTGTGCAAAAACTGGAAGCTGTCTCACAGACTAGTTAAGCAACAATCTGATATAGTCATCCTCACAGAAACATACCTCACAGATAATGTCCCAGACATCACCATCCCACTGGCAGGACAGATCCAGCAGAGATGGTGGCATAGTGGTATACAGTCAGGATGGAGTTGCCCTGGGAGTCCTCAACATCGTTTCCAGACCCATGAAGTCTCAAGGGCAAGGAAACCTGCTGGTTAGCATGTAATGTCCCCCCTCAGCTGATGAAACAGTGCTGAGGAAGCACTGAGGGTGGCAAGGGTGCAGAATGTACTCTGGGTCAGGTATTTCAATGTTCAGAACCAAGAATGGCTCGGTAGCACCAGTACTGGCCAAGTCCTAAAGGACATAGCTGCTAGACTGGGTCTGTGGCAGGTGGTGAGGGAAAAACATACTCACCAATCTACCTACCTCAGATGCATCTGTCCATGACAGTAGGAGTGACCACCACACAGTCCTTATGGAGATGGAGTCTTCATCTTCACATTGAGGATACCTTCTATTGTGTTGTGTGGCACTACCACTGTGCTAAATGGGATAGATTTTGAACAGATCTAGCAACTCAAGACTGGGCATCCATGAGGCGCTGTGGGGCATCAGCAGCAGAATTGTACTCGAACACAATCTGTAACCTCATGGCCTGGCATATCCCCCACTCTACCATTTCCATCAAGCCAGGGGATTAACCCTGGTTCAATGAAGAGAGCAGGAAGGCATGCCAGGAGCAGCACCATGCATGCCTAAAAATGAGGTGTCAATCTGGTGAAGCTACCACACAGGACTACTGTGTGCCAAACAGCATGAGCAGCAAGTGGTAGACAGAGCCAAGTGATTCCACAACCAATGGATCAGATCCAAGCGATTCCACAACCAACGGATCAGATCCAAGCTCTGCAGTCCTGCAACATCCAATCGTGAGTGGTGGTGGACTATTAAATAACGCAGGCGGCTCCACAAATATCCCCATCCTCAATTATGGAGTAGCCCAGCACATTAATGCAAAAGATAAGGCTGAAGATTGTAACATTTGCTACAATCTTCAGCCAGAAGTGCCAAGTGGCCATCTCGGCCTCCTCCAGAGGTCTGCAGCATCACAGATGCCAGTCTTCAGCTGATTCGATTCACTCCATGTGATATCAAGAAACGATTGAAGGCACTGGCAAAGGCTATGGGCCCTGACAATATTCTGGCAATAGTACTGAAGACTTGTGCTCCAGAACTTGCTGCACCCTTAGCCAAGCTGTTCTAATACAGCTACCTCGCTGGCATTTACCCAGCAATGTATAACCTATGTAAGTCCTGTACACAAAGCAGGACATATCCAACCTGGCCAATTACTGCTCCATCAGTCCACTATCGATCATCAATAAAGTATTGGAAGGGGTCATTAACAGTGCTATCAAGCAGCACTTGCTTAGCAATAACCTGCTCACTGATGCCCAGTTTGGGTTCTGCCAAAACTACTCAGCTCCTGATCTCATTACAGCCTGGGTTCAAACATGGACGAAAGAGCTGAATTCCCGAGGTGAGGTGAGAGTGACTGCTCTTGACATCAAGGCAGAGTTTGACTGAATGTGGCATCAAGGAGCCCTAGCAAAACTGGAGTCAATGGGAATTGGGGAAAAATCTCCACGGGTTGGAGTCATACCTAGCACAAAGGAAGATGGTTGTGGTTGTTGGAGGTCAGTCACCTCAGTTCTAGGACATCACTGCAGGAGTTCCTCAGGGTAGTGTTCTAGCCCAACCATCTTCAGCTGCTTCATCAATGACCTTCCTTCCAGCATAAGGTCAGAAGTGGGGAGGTTGCTGATGATTGCACAGTGTTCAGCACCATTCACAACTCCTCAAATACTGAAGCAGTCCATGCCCAAATACAGAAAGACCTGGACAATATCCAGGCTTGGGCTGACAAGTGGCAAGTAACATTCACGCCACACAAGTGCCAGGCAATGACCATCTCCAACAAGAGAGAATCTAACCACCACCCCTTGATATTCAATGGCATTGCCATCGCTGAATCTCTCACTATCAACATTCTGGGGGTTACCATTGACCAGAAACTGAACTGGACTAGCCATATAAATACTGTGGCCACAAGAGCTGCTTAGATGCTAGGAATCCTGCGGTGAGTAACTCACCTCCTGAG
Organism: Carcharodon carcharias; assembly: GCF_017639515.1. Classification (NCBI taxonomy): domain Eukaryota; kingdom Metazoa; phylum Chordata; class Chondrichthyes; order Lamniformes; family Lamnidae; genus Carcharodon; species Carcharodon carcharias. The sequence goes on from NC_054470.1 coordinate 44,582,982, forward strand.
TCCCCAAACCCTGTCCACCATCTACAAAGCACAAGTCAGGAGTGTGATGGAATACTCTCCACTTGCCTGGATGAGTGCAGCTCCCACAACACTCAAGAAGCTTAATGCCATCCAGGACAAAGCAACATACTTGATTGGCACCCCATCCACAAACATTCACTCCCTCCACCACTGACGCACAGTAGCAGCAGTGTACCATCTACAAGATGCACTGTAGGAAATCCTTAGAGAGCTCTCCTTAGGAAGGTTCCTTAGAGTGCTCTTCCAAACCCATGACCTCTACCACCTAGAAGGACAAGGACTGCAGACAGTTGGAAACACGACCAACTGAATGTTCCCCTCCAAGCCAGTCACCATCCTGACTTAGAAATATATTGCTGCTCCTTCACTGTCACAGGGTCAAAATCCTGGAACTCCCTTCCTAACAGCACTGTGGGCGTACCTACACCACAGGGACTACAGTGCTTCAAGAAGTCAACTCACCAGCACCTTCTCAAGGACAATTAGGGATGAGCAATAAATGCTGGCCGAGTCAGCGATGCCCACATCCCATGAACGATTAAAATAAAATCTGAAACATGATAACTGTATTATGTTCTTATGTCTCTGGGGGTGGACTTGAACTCACAGCTTTCTGACTCAGGCCACCGTTCTCATCAATAAACATCCTCCATCTGCTTACTTAATCCACTTGCTTGGTTAGGATTCAGGCTCACAATTTCCTGTGAAACAAGTTTCTAATCTCTGCCAAGTCATGAGGTAGGAGCACTGAGCCACAGGCAAACACTTCTCCAATGGGAAGAGAGTCAACTTGAATTCCTTGTGGAGGTTTTCCAATAGCCCAATCATAACCTGAGTAAGCAGAGGCCAAGAAGTAAGTTACCTGCTTTGTTAGCTAGGAGGTACTACACTGAAACTGAACAAAAGCAAAGGAAAGTAAATTTGTCATGTTGTAACAATGCTTTTTTAGTGTAATCGTAAAAATAAGTTTTTACACAGTAAGAATTTTATCTCCCTGTTATTAACTGGATCTTGTAGTAATTGTAAGTTAAACCATTTCTTTCTATTATGGGGATCATGAGACTGTACAGATGAATCAGCCCTAAGCGTTGAGAACCTTAGGGATGAAGCTTTCTAGCTTTGGTCTTGGAACATGTAGTCTCATCTGGAGTCTGTAAATAAAGTTTACTGTTTCACAAGAAACCTGTCCTTCACTCTAAGTTTATCACAGGTCTGAAAGGGTATGAGAATCTCTTGCCCTTAAGGAAGCAAGTAATTTCCACTTGGGCTTGAGCAATCCTGGCCTGTTAATCATTAAACTTTATTTGACATTGGTTCTGATATTTTTATTTATTTTAGACTTTTCTTCTACAGGTTTTTAGACAATTAAATGTGACAACTTGGATCTTACAGAGCACAGTTTCAGACTATAAGAATTCATATAAGTGCCTGACAATGTGTAGGATTTTGATTATCACTCTGCTCTCCTCCTTTAGCCTGCTCCACTTTACTACCCTGTTTCCCCACCTATAAGATCATGTTTTATATGTCTCCCTGAGCTACCTCTTTCTCTGGATCAATCACTTGAGCTCCTCTCTTCATCCACATTTCACCAGAGTTCCTATATCTTTGCTTCCTGTGCTTCCTGGACCTGTGCCCTATTAGGTCCATGAAACATGCTCCAGTGCTCTTGGACGCTGTGGTCCCAATGCCGGAACCTGTGCTTCCAGTGCTCCCAGTACTCCCAGAACCAGTGCTCCTGGAACCAGTGTTCCGAGTGCTTCCGGAACCAGTGCTCCCGGAACCAGTGCTGTCAGTGCTCTTGGAACCTGTACTCCCTGTGCTCTCAGAACTTGTACTCCCCATGCTCCCTGCAGTGCTCTTGGACCCTGTGCCTCTGAACCTCTCTCTTTTCTAATTTGACAGCCTTCAGCTTCATCCTCTCTCCCTACGTATTTCTGCAGGCTACTGCATTGCGCCTTATGCCATTTCTTTTTGGCTCCCCAATGAATGTGACCACAGCTTCACACAGCTATCACTGCCCACAAACCCTTCATCCGTGATGCTGCTGCACATGTGCATTGCCACGTGTCACTCAATGTTATAGGCTAAATTTTAAAAAAATTGTTCTTTCATAAACCTCTAGCATCTCTCTACTTTGTATCTGCTTACATGAGAATGAGACACACCTGGATGTGACCAACTGGAGGAAGACATCATCATTTCTGGCCCTTTAAGTTCTGGCAGCTGGAATGAATAGAGAGAGTGGTGAGCTGGAGTTTGGAGGCCCCACTGAAACCACCACAAGAATCAAGCTTTGTTTACAATCTTACATGCCAACTACCACTGTTTGCTGCCAGCAGTCAGTGTTTTGGGTTGTTTGTCAGCATTTGCTGACAGAAATCAGTGTATAAATCAATGGTTTATTTCAGCTCTGTCCAGAGCTTTCACTTCTGACATGGTACAAAAATGTACTAGTGAATTAATGGATCCATGGTAATTCAGCTAGGCCAGAGGACAATGTCTGCAATTGGTTATGGAAAATTGTGTGGTGGACAGATTGTTTGTGCATTGGGAAGATCATGCACTTAGTTGATTCCTGTTAATGCTCATGGTGTCCTCCTCTGCTGAAGGATGAGATCAGATCTCCTTGCCCACCTGCTTCAAGGTAATGTCCTCCTCTATGATGAAGGTGCAACTAGGAACACTTTACTATGATTTCTGAGGCTTCCCCACCTCACAGTCGCTGTCAATATGGTTGAACATCTTTCAACATCTAATAGGAAGTTCCTCCATAATTCTGCTGGTCACGTGCACACCCCACCCACCACCCCACCCCATTATGGCCGGAATCTTCCATCCTGGAATCAAAGCTCGGTGGTGGATGCAGAAATAGGAGTGATTCCTGCTGTGTGGCAGGCCGGCCGACTATGGGCAATCTTGCACTTTTCAGCTCATTACATATGCATCCATGAGGAACCCGCCAATTCTCACAGCGGGGGGCAGGCAAGAAGCCACTGACCCCACCGTTACCTCATGGGGTTGAAGGTTGGGGTGCCATATTTAAAGGGCACCTGGACATACTGCACTATCCCTTCACCCTTGCCTGGCAACTGCTCCGCCTATCCCACTAAGCCTGCCTTCCTTCCTCCCTCCCTTTGTCATCCTCCACCCAAGTTGCACCCCCTCCACCTACACTCAAGCATAGGCTGGCATTTACAGACACTCCCCAAAGAGGACAATGCAGCAGCAACTCATTGTTAATCATGGAAGAAGTCTACCTTGCTAAATGCGCACCACTTATGTGCAGTGGTATACGCGAACATTCCAATTGCTTGCTGGTGGGGAGTTTAATTTGGAGGGGGATCTTAATTCTGGGGAGGTGGCCTTTTAATGAGCATGCATAACATGCTAATGCCTGCAAAAGGGCTTCCCAACATTGTTTGTCAAGAAGCTCGGCCCAAGTATAACACGCGTTTGAAGTCGCAAGAACAGAAGAATTCAAGTTGCCATCAGGAAACTGATTTTTGGCCTCATGCCAAATTAAACTCCTCAGCCCGCCAAGCTTCCCGCTGCCAGCGAGACCAGAAGATTCCGCCCATTATCTGTGTTCATGGCTGTTTCATAGAAGTCCGGAACTAAGGGTGGAATTTTCCGTGCCCGTGGTGTCAAGCGCGCTTGGCAGTGTGAGCGGCCAATATGGTGAGAAGGCCTGGAATCAGTTTCACAACATCATGAAACCAGCTTATGAACGTCCGCCGGCCATGTTCGCCGCTATCAGACATTGGGAACCTGATTGTAATACATTTGCATATCATTATAAGGCCAGCCCACTGGATCTCTGTTCACATCGCCGGTGCAGAACATGTCTTGACAAATGTGACATACAGAAGTCAGGACTTACTGCCAGGGACTTGATCACATCACGGACATCTGAATAGCAGAAGATGCTGGAGCCTGACAGCAATGGCACACTGGATGAATGTCCATCACATGCTGGTTGGATCCTCATGGACATGGCTCCACTGCGAAGCAGCTCACGGAAGGTGGAAAGTCACCTTTGAGGGTCTGCTCACAACGGATAATGGTCAAAGGGGTGGAGAGGAAGGTCCAGCTGTGTTTGGGAGAGGAAGGTCTAGGATTGGCTGGGAGGGGAAGAGGTGTCAGGCTGGGGTGAGGTTAGGATGGGGAGAATGAAAGTGTCAGGATGGGGTGATGTTGGGGGGGTGGGAGGGGGGAACGAAAGTATCAGGAGGGAGATTGATGAGGGGAGGGAGGAGGGGGTAATGGGAGAAGATGGAAACTAGGAAGGTAGTTATAAGGGGGTGGAAGGTGTAAGGGAAAGAGTTTAGAGGGTGGAAGGAGTGCAGAGAGGACAGGGAGTAAGGCTGGAAGAAGAAGGTTGGGTGTCAGAAGGAGCCAGGAAGGGGGAAGGAGTAAGGGTAAGTTATGGTGTCTGAAAGATTCAAGAGGGGGGAAGGACTAAGCAGGGGTGGGATCTGGAGTTGGGGGGAGGACCAAGGAGATGGGGGAAGTTTGTGGGGTGGAGGGGTTCCAAGAGGGGAAGGGGTCCAGCAGGGGAAAGGTTCCAGAGGGGGGTTGTCCAGGTGAACATGCAAGGGAGGTCTCTGATGAGTCCATGACTGTCTCCTGGAGAGCGAACTGTGGGTGGGCGTGGTAAGAGGGAATGGTGACAATGACCAAGGACAGAGTGAGGTGGTAGGGTGGGAGGGTCAAGATTCGATGGTAGCGGTACAGGGAAGACGAGGGTGGTTGGTGTGGATTTGGAGGCAGACACGGACCCTGGGGATGGGAAGGAGGAGGCCAAGGGGGTGAATGCGGATGGGGTGGGATTTTTGGTAAAGAAGGGAATGTGCACGTTCACCTGGACATCCCTGAAGGAAGAAGGTTGTGACTGGTAGGTCATGGTGGGGAGGTGGAACATGATGTCGGGGGCAGGGGGTGGCGGGGTGGTGGTGGTGGGGATTAACAATGAAAGGAAAAAGGAAAGGAAATGGGTGACTGGGGGAGGGAAAAAGATGGGGGAGCTTACAAAAAAGCAAATCCAGACTGTGCTGTCTAAATTGAAAGTGAAACGAAAGTTGTGGTGAATGAGATCAGGTGCTGCATGGGACTGTGATCATTGGGTGGACAGCTGAAAAGGAACCCTAGTAGGCAGCGTTCAAAATGTACAGGACATTGAGGTGAGAATGATGTGTGAAAGATCCACGTGCGTGAGAGAGTGCTTACATGAGGCTCTGAAAGGCCCTGCCACAGACACACACTTCTCCCTCCAGAATCACTCATTGGCCAGCTGCTCCCTCTGTGTTAACAGAGGATGAGGTTGAGGGGGTCACAGGCAAAGGGGACTCGGAGGGAGAGGACAGCTTCTGAGATTCCTGAGTGGATGACCTGGAGTGTCCAGCTACCGCTCCTCCTCACTTCGGGTGTCTCGGGGCCCCAGCCTGACTCCTTGAGGGGAAACAGCATCTGTAGGGATGTTGAGGTGCCTGTTTCCCTCTTGCATTGCTACTGCAGGAACATGGCTCCCACAATGGAGTGCAGGTCTGTACGCATATCCACATTTTGCCGGACCAGGGTTCCGTACACACGCATGTGGGCATCATTTAACCAGAGAGCAGGTGGGTGCACTTCTCTGACTTGTGTACAACTCTGTTGTGGGCTTTGAACAGCTCTGCTTGATGTTCCTCCACCTTCTGTTGACTCTCCATCATGATTTGGGAGGCCAGTTCCAGAGGTTCGTCATCTGAATCGGACCTCACAGACGCCCCTTCCCCTGCAGTCCTCCAAGTGCCGGGGAGCTCAACTGAAACTACTTCCTCCTGTTGCGGATATGTGTGGTGACCACCTGATTGTGATCCAGTTTTCTCTGGATCTAGGTCCCACTGAGGTGTATGTCTCTGCGTTGGTGGAGGGTGTTGGTAAGCGCTGTGACAGTTCTTCCAGGATGCTTATTTCCAGCTCTTCAACGGAGGAGATGTCCTCATGGCTGGAGGTGACGACGTGGATGGAGCTGAGGGATTGGCTGGCTGAGGGTGTCGGTCGCTTGGCAGAGCTCCCTTTGAACCAAAGTAGAAATAATTAGTGCATGGCAGCAGAGTCAAAAACAGGAGAGAGAGCACTTACAGTTTTGTTGAGAGGGGGTGATGTAGAGCAGGATCCTCACCTGGGTGTTCACCGCTGACCTCACAGTCACCGCAGGCATGGTCCACATCCTCACCAGTCAGCACGATGGCCATGGTCCTCAAAGTGATTGAGGGGCCTAATGTGGGCCACTCCACTCCCAGCCTGAGAGCTCTCCCTGCTGATATGAGCCAGCTTCTACTGGATGAAAACAGATGTAGAGAGTGTGGGCAGGATACATGGCACTGTGTGGAATGTTTGTGTGGTGAGCCCAGACATGGACAGGATGAGGACGTGAGCTCCAGAAGATATGAGCCTGATGGAGATGTGAGGGTGTGTGTGAGGGTTAGTGGTGTTGCCCCTTGAGGTGTGAGATCCCTGTGGATGTGTGATGGGTTTGTGAGTGTGTGAGTTGAGAGTGATGAGAAGAGTGAGTTACCCTGGCTGAACAGATGAGACCATTCATCCTGTAGCAGCACTGGGTGGCTGTCCTCTTATGCAGGGCATTGGTGCTGACCACCTCTGCCACGGCCTACCATGCTGGATCGGTGATGCAGCTGCCTACCTTGCGGCCAAAGTGGGGGTAGAGAACATCATGGCAGGTCTCTGCAGTGATCAAAAGGTGCTTGGGGGGCATGTCACTGAAGCAAGGGGCTGCAGTTTTTTTGGCTTTCGGGGCCATCCTGTCTTCCACGTGGTGGTCCTGGGCTGGAAGCACTGAGAGGTGTGCGTGCAGCTGCACTTTAAGTGTGGCGCCCAGTTTGATGAAACGCTGAGGTGATGGTATGGTGGGTGAATGAGAGCTCGCCCACCATGGAAATGGTGTGTTTCCCAGGAATGCATAATTAATGCAGTGGGCTTGGGATGATACGGTGTGAGAAGCCACCATTGTGGCCAACGGGTAGAACATTGTTTTTCCCGCCTGCTACCACACTTAGTGCAAATCTGGGACGATTCCGCCCTATGGGTGAGTATGGTATCCTTCTCTAAATACTGTGGCATAATGGATTATCATAAATGGGTGGTGTCATGACTGCTACTAGCTTGACAGGCTGTCATGGAATTTTACGCTTATGGGCAAACAGCTTCAGCACATATTCTAAAGGAATCATTTTCTGTTCATGAGAGCCTTGGGATTCATGGTACACGGTTGGGTAGTTAACTGTATGCCTTCTTTAAGATCCTCACTTTGAAACTGTCAGCTGAAAAAACAGTAGTTACCTCTCATGCTGCACGTGACTTTGGAGAAACTTATGCAAGATTTCACCCCAAACAAACACCATCTATCAGTGCTATATGCCTGGCACACTGCTGTTTGACTAATGACCTAATGCATAGAAGTTCAATGTTGTGGTCACCTTTACAGTCACTGACTGAACTGTCATTCATCCCCACTGAATGTCAGGCTGGAGGAGAAGCAATTACTTTGTCACTGCCTTCTTGGCAAAGCCTAGCTGGTGACAGCAGATCTCCTTAGATATCCTTCAGTAAGTCAGTCACCTCAGGATCTTTCACTGTTTTTCTCTCCTCAGACCCTTCTCTTCTTCCTCCTCCACAAAAAATAGAAGTGAGCCATTTGAAAGAGTAGGCAGAGGAGTTACCATTTTCTGATTTACAGTTCCTGTGACTATAAAAAGCCAGAGGTGAAAATGCAGAGGCAATTTAAGTTCAAAGGATAAGCAATTTGACAACAAATCGTTCAGAAAAGTAAACCAGAAAGCACAAGTCTAAAAATTAAATATTCAGCTACTGATATCAGTACCTGGCTTTAAAACATACCCGTTCAGAATGCATTTTTCAACATCATTGATTTTGTACAAGGTTAGAAAGCAGATTGCTTATTCCCAGTGAGCACTTTTGAAAAACATGCATTCTTTTCATTTAAAAAAATTGCATAAGTTATTGCCCTCTTGAAGATTTTGTGACAATCCTCATTACAGTGGTCTGGATTTTCACCGAGTCAGGGTGACGTGGGAGCCCTTTAAAAGTGGTGAGAGGGTCCCGATTCCAGGATTCCTGATCCCATTCCCTGGCTGTCTGATTTTTGGAAGAGTCTTTAAAGGGTGTGGGCTGGTTGCTGACATAAGCCCACGTCAGGCACTCCCGACTTGGCCGGCTCCGTTGCAGAGATAGGTATCTCCTAGTCCACCGCAACTTTCATGAAGTCGGGCCAGGTTTTCAAAGAATTGTGGTTTACATTCCCTCAGAGGGGTCATGAACCCTAGTGTGCATGAGGGGACCTATTGAAAGGTATGTTCAAAAAGTCCCTCTCAGCCACCTTCTATGCCAAGCTATGCAGCCTCCAACCAACCCCCCCCTCCAAGGCTCCTCATACCCCCTAAGCCAAGCTATGGAACTCACTTGCCCAGTGAGCCACTCCCTAGAACCAAAAAGCTTTCAAAAAAAGTAGTTAATTGAAAACTTTCTCTTAGGGGGTCACGAGGGGCCATAGGGTTGTGTGGAGGTAGAGAGCTTGGCCTAGGGGGTATGAGGGGACAATGGGGCTGATTGGGGGCATGAGGGGGCATAGGGAATATGTGGAAAGGCAGAGCTTGTCATAGGAGGCATGAGGGGCCATGGGGTTGGGGGGGAGGTGGGTGTTGGTGGGTGGGAAGCATGAGGTGGCATGGATAGGGCATGGGGAGGGTTTGGAGGGTGAAGAAGTGTGAAGTGGCGAGGGCTCGAGAGCCTTTCTGTATTTATTTTAAGTGGTACAAAATCCCACAGCACAGAGGCAGGCCTCTTAAATAGTCCGCCCCCCCACCCCCATACCCGTCAACCCCTATGGCTGCCTCCACACCCCTTCCTCGGTCAGCTGGCCCAATCCCAGCCTGCATTCAACCCCCAGTAATAAAGATCCAGCCTTTGTGGTCACTCTCTCCCGCAGTGGGTGGACCAAGCGGGGAATTTTCCTGATTCCCCCTGCCACCTCGAGGACCATAGGGGTCAGTATGTTTAAACAGTGCTTTTTGGTCTGGCCATCAGGATGTGGGGCAGGCCTTTTCCTGCCTATCAGTTTCATATGCTGGAATATGCACTTTGCACCTGGTGAGAAACAGACCTAGAGTCAACTTGCCTGATCTGCCAGCTCACGTTTGCATGGTTCTTGCTGACACAACCATTAAAGAGCAGCAGAAAATCTGGTGATTATGTTTGCAGATCTGAAGAAAGCAGAGAATAAAACAAGTGCATAGGATACCAAAATGATGAAAATACAATTATCGGAAATATAGGCCTGAATCTTTAGGCCGGTGGGCGGTTGGGCGGGATCAGCTGGCCTGGGATTGGCTGGAGAATGGACCGCTGACTGCGATTGGCCCCTGACTGCGATTTCACGCTGGCTGGCCAATCAATGGCCAACCACCGTGAACTGGACGCTGAGGAGCTCAGCGCTGCCGGGATGGGGCGGGAAAAGGGCGGGCACTGACGATGATGTGGGAGTGGGCCAGCAGTGAGAGGAAGCTCCCTGAAAGCAGAGAGCTGCCCCTGGGAACTGAAGACCTGAAAAAACAAAAATAAAGCTTTCAGAAGCTGAAAGAACGCATCCATGCATCACAGTAAATCACCTGAAAATTTAGCTACTGAAAATTCTGTCCACAGAAATTAATTTGTATTTTATTTCATCAGGGAAACCTCATCCTGTCCGTGGATGAGGTTAGATGAAAAATGTGAAGGTTGCCTGGCTGATTCACCCATCTGCCCACCGTAGGGTTGGACAGGCAATGAAAAATTGCAGACAATTGCACCGTTAATGGGCTTAATTGACCTCTTGATTGTTGGTGGGATCGGTTCTGACTTTAGCGTGTCCCCGCCCACCAAAATATCATGCGAGCGCAGGATGACATCGCGTCGCTCACCCGGCATCACCTCGCACGATTTCACGCTGGATTGGGTGGGGGGCGCATCCACCCGCCGAGCTAAAAATTCTGCCCAATAGCTCCGACTTTAACCTCCCACAACAAGAACAGGGCAATGGAATTAAAATAGTGATAAAATACTTACCACCCTACACTGGCCACAGCCCTGTCAGTCACCATTTTAATTCCAAAGTTTTTACGAGCATCAAAGGAGTTCACAGCAGCTGGGCCCTCAGCTTTTTAATATATAAAAGTTGGGCTCCTGTGACGCACTGTTAAAGATGGATTGCCAGAGCTGTCAGTGAAACCTGGCTATAAACAGAGGCAGCGTAGAGCATGGGTAAGAATGCAATATAAGTTTTTTAATAAAGTTATTCATCTGGGAAAAAAATTCCGTTTCAGCCAGTGTTTCCACATTATGGAGTGCCTGCAATCACCTGCATGGCAGCAATATTCCTACATTTTAAAAAAAGAAAAGTTGATGTTTGGATCAGTGTATCCATTAGAAGAATGTTTTGTTTTCCTTCTGCTGTAGTTTTGGGACACAATTAGTACAATATTGTGCAATGTATTGGAATTCCAGTTGCAAAGTCATGGCTGTTCTGAGATGTTCCTTCTATCTTGGACTCCAGGGGCAGAATTTTCCGAGTCCGCTGGTGTCATGAATGGTGGCGTGAGTGGACAATATGGCATGATCTGTTTTACGACGGTGGGAAACCAGTTCGCGATTGTCTGCACAGCCCGCCAACTGCATTTCCTGCCATCCGACATCCGGAACCTCATTGTAATACATCAGCATATCATTATCAGGCCAGCGTGCCGGAATCGTTACCACCAACCCCCCACCCCACCCCCCCCGGATTGACTGTCCACATCAACAGGAAAGCACGCCAACATGTTTCACAACAGCACATAAGAGACGTGCACTTGGCGGCCTGCACTTTGAGGGGAACTTGGAGGTGTGTCCACAGTAATGTTGTGCAATGTTCGCCAAGGTTGCCTGTTGGACATCAAGCTTCACAAGCATCAGGGGGTCGGGGTTAAGGGATGAGGGAGAGGAAGTCCTCAGAGGCGACGATGACGGGGGTGAGGCACTCACACTGGCTAGTTGAGGCAGGTGTGCTCAGGAGGCCCTCAGCTGCCTGTTTTGTGGAGGATGATGACGACATGCAGTGAGGTGACCCCATAGGTCCTCACATCGCAGTTGTGAACGTTTGACTCCAGTCTGTCTTATGGCAGCGCGAATATCTTGTGTGAGAGTGCTCCTGTCATGGAGACGCAGTGGAGGCCCTAATAGTCGCTTGATCGCAAGAGGATGATGGCGACATGCAGTGAGAACACTCCATAGATCTTCACACAGCCTCTGAGAATATCTGACTCCTGTCTGGCTGAGGGCAGCTCACTTGCGCTCTGTGATCAGAGTCATATCATGGAGATGCAGCCATGAAACTTTAGAAGCATCTGATTCTTTATCCACCTTCAGTACCTGAGCCCTTCAGAAGCACAGTGTTACTGGTCACAGATGGTGAAGAGATGGGGGCCAGCCCTACCTTAAAGATGCTGAGAGCACACTGAGAGAATGAGAAAACACTGAAGCCCCTGCGCACTACATTCTGGCAGCAATGACCAGCACCGCTGTTTTCAGAAAGTGTGAGGCCAGACCATCACTGTGGTCTGAAGGCTGCACAAAGCACAGGGAAAAGGCCCTGAACTGAGACACCTGCCTTTATCTTGTGCAGAAAGGTTTCACATCTGAGTGACAAGAACACTGCTCATCAGAACAAGGAGCCACAGGCAGGGACATTCTTGGGAGTTTACTGACACTAGTCAACAGCATGTATAAGTGATTAACACCTGTGCCCAGGGCTGTGCAACTAATGCTCCTTAGCATTCCTAACCCTGCACTACGTTTTGGTGCTGCCCGGATAGCCGCAGCGAAGGGGGAGGCAGCCTGCTGACTGCGACGCCCTGTCTGTGATGAGCTTGGGGGGTGTCCTCTGGAGAGCCGAGGCTTGGAGGGCCCCGGCCTGCTTTTGGGGTCTTGCTGTGTAGCAGTGGCACCCTCCTCAGCCTATGAAGCTGGATCTGCGGAGGTCACAGGAAAAAGGGCGTCGGATGGACCGGACACTCTTGGATGGATGGGCCCAGTGTGTGCATCTGCTGATCTGCCTCCCTATGGGTGCTGAGGGCCCCAGGCTGACTCCTTGAGGGACAGGGGTAGCTGGAGTGAGATCAAGATGCCTCGCACTCCTCTCGTGTACACACTGTTGGAGGCCAACAATGGCCTCAGTGATGGAGTTGAGCCCGCGCAGCAGTGCAGGAGCAACATCCTGGACCAAGGTCTCCATGGTGGCCGCCATCCTACCAGTGTTGACCTCAGTGAATAAGCATGCCGGCACCATCACCTCACAGTGAAGGCAGACAGACTCCTCCATTGTGCCTTGCAATCTGAGGAGTGCAGCGCACATCCCTTCCTGATATTCCCGAGCTAGACTTTGCATCTCCAGCAACTGTGACATGACCGAGTCCAGAGGCTCCTCATCTGACTCAAACTCAGCCAAGTTCTGGTTTCTAGCAGCCCTTTGAATGCAAGACACCTGGGAAGTCCCTGCCTCTGCCTGCTGCAGATCAGAAAGTGAGATGTGCTCACCAGATTGTGATCCTGAGGCTAGTCTGAAGCTAGGTCCCACCGAGGTGTGTCTCTCTGCGCTGGTGAAGGGTGTGGGTGAGTGATGTGACAGGACTTCAGGGAGGGTCCCTTCAGATTCCTCTTCAGAGGTTTCCTCGGGGCTTGATTGGAGGCCCTGGGTCATGGACTCTGTCAGCTGTTTGGCAGATGTGCCTGCGGAAACAAGGGGAGATAATTTGCGCACAGCAGTGGCCTGTGAAGCAGGAGGTGATGGCAGGCAGTTGAATGAGAGCCCTACCACCATGGAAACGGTGTATTTCCCAGGAGTGGATGAATAATGTGGTGGATTTGAGGTGATATGGCGTGAAAACCCACCACCGCGGCTGTCAGGTAAAATATAATTTTACCCGTCCACTACAGCACTTAGTGCAAACCTGGGATGATTCCATCCTAGGTGTGGGACTTGGTTGGTAAACAGACTGTGGACATACTGTGGTATACTCCCCAAAGCCTGTCCACAATCTACAAGGCACAAGTCAGGAACCATTTAAATTACATCTCTGTAACCACCCCCCTCCACCCTCCACTGCCCCCCAACAGCCACAGACACCACCTGACTCCAGCTCCCACTCTTCCGCTCCCCAAGTCACAGTCCTGGGAGATTCAATCTCCCACAGTATTCTTGGCCCTTAGGGAAGACATCTTAGAGACATGAGGGCTTTCTTCTGCATTTGGTAGGGCATCATCATCTGCAGGATATGACCCGCACCTTAGCAGCACTGCATCGGCATTGCTGGTGAGCAGAAGGTTTCAGGATGACTGAACTGCAAGGACAATGAAGACTTTTCAATGAAAGACTGATCCTAGAGAGGAAACTAAAGATAATTGACCTTTGGACATTTTGAGACTAGTGGAGAAGAACTCAGGACATGGAGGAACTTGTTGCTCCCTCGAAACACACAGAGAAAGAACCTTAGCACAGAAATGATCTTCAATTCCAGGGAATACTGTCACAGCTGTGTCATCCACCCCTGTATCAAAAACTGAAAAGGCATTGAAAATCTGAGATTTCAATGAGCTTAGACAATGAAGAAAAAAAAAAGACCAAATTTTCATAAGACTGTCAGGAAAAGAAGAAGATATTTTGGGAGGACCATTAACTTTCCATAGGCAGTGATATGCGAGCCACACTTCTATCTGTACGAGGTTGCTCCACTATGGGCGATGGAAGAATTGCTGAGAAGATGAAGACAAGACAGCCTCATCTTCTGTAATGAATTTCCAGTGGACAATTAACTCAGGGACAAGATCTCTAAACCGGATTCTGCAGCTTCAGAAGTGATAAAATTCTGCTGCAGCTTCTGTGCTGAGCTCCTGCTCTGGAGAGAAGACTTTCAGCTGGGACTGAAGTATGAGTACCAATTGACTTTTACCCCTGGAAGGTACCAGCTCTTTAGCGATGTGATTCTCTATGGACTCTGAGCTGGACACAGGAAGGCATTCTCTATGCAAGACTCTTAATGGACAACAGGAGATAGGCTAGGCAACACATTGGTAGGTTTAGTTGAACAAAAATTGGAATACTGCTCAGCTGCTAGAAACACAGTTGACTCTTCTAAAAGACAATAGGGGCTTCATATGGTGCATCCATCAACTGGAAAGACAAATCATCCTCTAGGACCTCAACCTCCAATAGATCACTCAGTGCTATAAAGGTTTCTTCCTCATCACTTTCTAGGAAGAGTCAATTCAGGTCTTCATTAGGGTGGTCACCATCTGCTACAGTGCCTCTTGTATCCACCACCCCTAGCCTTGCTTCATGATGAAGTCTAGTGGATGGTGTCTCCGCAAAAGAAAGTAACTTGCTGCTATTTGTCTCAACTTCCTCAACTTCTGAAGGCTAAAGTTCCAATGACTCAATGAGTCATTCAAATGATGAGCATCATCTGATTTTTTTAGGATTCCTAGAAGTATCCAATATCACCACTCAATAAGGATGTACATTGATTGTGAAGAACATAGAGAGAATCAACGATCTGTCACCCCTTCTAGCAAAGAGAAGCAATAATCCTATCTTTAATTGGAAGGTCTATGCTGCCTGGACCTTGTAATTTGATGTCTGATGGATGAAGGGTGATTGGCTGAAGCCAGTTGATGCTGATATTTAACAGCAGCTCCAGTTTCAGTTTTAAAGATGGTATTGAAGCCTTGAACTTGGGCTGTAACTGACCAAAAGTCTGGATTAAGACTATCAACTTCCCCTAAGGACTCTAATGTCAACTTTTTCGTGACTTTCCATTTCCTGGATGGAATGTATTTCGTGAATACTTTCTTGTTATCGACTGTGACTAAAATTGGACTATTTGCAGAAAGGCTTGAAATGGCGCCTCCTGCTGGGCAATCCTGGCATCTATGCTAGGTTCACGTGTCGCAATGGAACTATCTCAAAATAACTGCTGGCGTGGATTTTCCCCCCTTTTTGCCTGCTTTAACAGGCCTTCTTATGGGTGGGGCCCTTGCCCATGAGCCTATCCGGTCAACAGAGTCATGTGAAAACTTAGAGTCACACTGAATTATAGCCTGATTAAATTTTCTAAGCTCAGCCTGCCTCACGTACTGGACTGCTTGATTCAAAGTAATATCATCTTTGGTCTGCAGTAAGTGGAGAGTTTTTTTTATCCCGGGCACTCACGACTTTGCAATCAGGGTTTAGCTCATCCTTCAGTGCCCCATATCTGCAACAACTAGCTTGGTGATATAGTTTGTTTAAGACTACTTCAATCGATTCTTCAGATCATTGCGTCCACTGGTTGAAGCATGTTTGTCCAATTACTCAGTTTTGCTTCAGGCAAAAATAAATGTCAAAGGCTTTAAAAATGGACTCAAAGTCCGTGCTGGATTCCTGCACCCCTTGCCTCAGGAGAATGTGATCTGCTACCGGACCTTCCTCATAAAGAGAGGAACTGACTGGAAGCTTTTGCTCCTTTTTGTGAAGGCCTGACTCTGCTCGATACCAGGGAAAATGGCATTTCCATAACTCCCACTGTTGGCCTCCTTGCGGGCCCTTGAGGCAGTCAAATGGGCAGGACAAGGGCAGGGACTGCTCACCAGTTTGTGTCATTGCTACCTTTCTCCAGTGTGCCTACTCCTTCCACCTATTTTTTATGAGCTGCTTTCAAAGTTTTCTTCAGTCTGAGGTTCCTTCGATAACACCAATGTGCTTTTTACATTGTCTCCACTGCTGCCACCATGTTCTGGCATGGTCCTTCTATCTTGGATTCTCGGTATGGGACTTGACTGTTAGATGGACTGTAGACATACTTTGGTATCTGCTTAACACTTATTTATGAGTACTATTTTAAACAGGTTACAGACTAGGCACGTTGCACCTAGGCATGATTTCAATTCTCTCTCAAGAATCCTAACACATGACTGACTGAAACAGAAATAGAAATACCTGGAAAAACTCAGTAGGTCTGGCAGCATCGGCGGAGAAGAGCACAGTTGAAGTTTCGAGTCCCCACGACCCCCCCAGCAGAACCTGCTGCCAGACCTGCTGAGCTTTTCCAGGTATTTCTGTTTCTGTTTTTGTTTTGGATTTCCAGCATCCGCTGTTTTTTGTTTTTATCTCATGACTGACTGATGTCAGTGGCACTCTATCATCTATGTCACACATCAGCACATCCCATCCACCAACCCTCTACACTACAATGGGTTTTAAAGTTACCAGAATGAGAAAACTGCATGAAAACAACATTGTAGAAATTCAGAACAAAAACAGAATTACCTGGAAACACTCAGCAGGTCTGGCAGCATCGGCGGAGAAGAAAAGAGTTGATGTTTCGAGTCCTCATGACCCTTCGACAGAACTAAGTAGAAATAGGAAAGGAGTGAAATATAAGCTGGTTTAAGGTGTGTGTGTGTGTGTGTGTGGGTGGGGGCGGTGTGGATTGGGTAGGAGGAGAGAAGTGGAGGGGGTGGTGTGGTTGTAGGGACAAGCAAGCAGTGATAGAAGCAGATCATCAAAAGATGTCACAGACAACAGAACAAAAGAATACATAGGTGTTGAAGTTGGTGATATATATCTAAACGAATGTGCTAATTAAGAATGGATGGTAGGGCACTCAAGGTATAGCTCTAGTGGGGGTGGGGAGAGCATAAAAGATTTAAAAATATTTAAAAATAATGGAAATAGGTGGGAAAAAGAAAAATCCATATAATTTATTGGAAAAAAAACACAAAAGGAAGGGGGAAGAAACAGAAAGGGGGTGGGGATGGAATTCAATATTCAGTCCGGAAGGCTGTAATGTGCTTAGTCGGAAGATGAGGTGTTGTTCCTCCAGTTTGCGTTGGGCTTCACTGGAACAATGCAGCAAGCCAAGGACAGACATGTGGGCAAGAGAGCAGGGTGGAGTGTTGAAATGGCAAGCGACAGGGAGGTTTGGGTCATTCTTGCGGACAGACCGCAGGTGTTCTGCAAAGCGGTCGCCCAGTTTACGTTTGGTTTCTCCAATGTAGAGGAGACCGCATTCGGAGCAATGAATGCAATAGACTAAGTTGGGGGAAATGCAAGTGAAATGTTGCTTCACTTGAAAGGAGTGTTTGGGCCCTTGGACGGTGAGGAGAGAGGAAGTGAAGGGGCAGGTGTTACATCTTTTGCGTGGGCATGGGATGGTGCCATAGGTGGGGGTTGAGGAGTAGGGGATGATGGAGGAGTGGACCAGGGGGTCCCGGAGGGAACGATCCCTATGGAATGCCGACTCGGGGGTGAATGGAAGATGTGTTTGGTAGTGGCATCATGCTGGAGTTGGCTGAAATGGTGGAGGATGATCTTTTGAATACGGAGGCTGGTGGGGTGATAAGTGAGGACAAGGGGGACCCTATCATGTTTCTGGGAGGGAGGAGAAGGCGTGAGGGCGGATGCGCGGGAGATGGGCTGGACACGGTTGAGGGCCCTGTCAACGACCGTGGGTGGAAAACCTCGGTTAAGGAAGAAGGAGGACATGTCAGAGGAACTGTTTTTGAAGATAGCATCATTGGAACAGATGCGACAGAGGCGAAGGAACTGAGAGAATGGGATGGAGTCCTTACAGGAAGCAGGGTGTGAGGAGCTGTAGTCGAGGTAGCTGTGGGAGTCGGTAGACTTGTAATGGATATTGGTGGACAGTCTATCACCAGAGATTGAGACAGCGAGGTCAAGGAAGGGAAGGGAAGTGTCAGAGATGGACTACGTGAAAATGATGGAGGGGTGGAGATTGGAAGCAAAATTAATACATTTTTCCAAGTCCTGACGAGAGCTTGAAGCAGCACCGAAGTAATCATCAAAGTACCGGAGAAAGAGTTGTGGAAGGGGGCCGGAGTAGGACTGGAACAAGGAATGTTCCACATACCCCATAAAGAGACAGGCATAGCTGGGGCCCATGCGGGTACCCATAGCCACACCTTTTATTTGGAGGAAGTGAGAGGAGTTGAAGGAGAAATTGTTCAGTGTGAGAACAAATTCAGCCAGACGGAGGAGAGTAGTGGTGGATGGGGATTGTTCGGGCCTCTGTTCGAGGAAGAAGCTAAGGGCCCTCAGACCATCCTGGTGGGGGATGGAGGTGTAGAGGGATTGGACGTCCATGGTAGAAATTATGGGCCATAACTACCCCAAAGGGTGCCTTTGAGGTTGATAGAGGAAGTGCAATACAAACTGCTGGAAATGTGCCTAAAATAGAGACTTAGCTTGAAAGCAGCCCACTTAAAATGGAGTTCAGACATTGTACTTAATCCTGTTAATTGGCTAAGCTAACAAGTTTTCTCAGCCAGTTTAAACTACTGGATGTTCCCAGACAATCAAGCAATAAAATCTGTGTCAGTGATTCTAGGCAGCTTTGTGCGTTCCTTAATAGTGCCATAAAGCTATTTGGAAAATTCAAACCATTTAGAATAATACATAATGTTGCTTCTCCCTTTTTGTGCAGAACAATCATTGAGTAATGCAAGATGAATAGATAGAGAGCTCATAAAGTACAAGCATGAAGCCTGTCTTGCTTGGGTGAGGCTTTAATGGATCAGTGACATCCACAGGAACTCTGCATTCATCAGAGGTAATTGGTATGGGGGTGGAGTGGGGGATATGGTTTCTTGGACTGGTGTGATTTTGCTTGTCATTGAATGTGAGTAGTTCTCCTTGAAAATAGCATAGTAAAATAGAGTGCTTTACACCCCTGCAGTCAGTTATTAGTCACTCATGGTTATAAGAGTGACGGTTGAAGCCTGTAGTCTGTAATCAGTAGAAAATCAGGCAGTTTCTCTTTGTTATTTTTAGACTCTCTCAATTTTTATTTGTAATGAGAGGATTCTATTGTCTCCTTTTACCTAGCAGAGGCAAAAGGTACTTTTTAATATGAACATATTAAAAATGGAGAAATTGTATGGCTATTCCAGCCATTGGAAACAGATTTAATACATTTTGAATTGCCTGTATAGTTAACCTGTATTATTCTATTCATTCATGTTTTGCTATTCAAACTGCTAATTCTGACGACATCAATTCAAGTGTCTACATACCCAATTTAAAATTGTGGTGTGATCAAAAAATTGTCATTGGTGCATGGTTCGTGGTCTGACTCTTTTCAAAGAAACTTAGTAGTGTGTGGGTATCTTAAATATCTTAGAATCTTAAGAATATAAGGAATGGAAGCAGGAATAGACCAAATCTACCCCTTTAGGCTGCTTTTTCTGTCACAAGATCATGGCTGAACTGCTAAATTAAATCAATTTTCCTGCTCTTTCTCCATATCCCTTGGTCCCCTTAGATCCCAAAAAATCTAACGAGCTTAGTTTCAAATATACTGAACAACTGAGCATCCACAGCCCGCTGGATCGGGATATCTTGATTGAGGGGTGGGAAAATAAATTGATTCCAATCTGAAATAAAAGCAGAAATTGTTGCCGAATCTAAGCATCATCTATGGAGAAAGAAAAACAAAATTTACATTCCAGGTGGATTATTTTTTCTGACAAGTCATCAACCTGAAATGTTAACTCTGGTTCTCCATCCCCAGATGCTGCCAGAGCTGCTGAATATTTCCATCATTTCCTGTTTTCATTTCAAATTCCCAGTATTTGCTTTTGTAATTTCAATTTGAACTGATTCATCTAAGGACAGTTCGTCAAGCAGACCTCAGGCATCACTGAATCAGAGGCCTAAACTTGATGCATAAAATCCTTGGTGATGAAGATAGCAAGGGTATTAGGGATTCATTCTTGACATAAATTTTTCAGGATTCTGCAACCCAGCCTATATGCTGATTAGTATTAAATTATGGTGTGTAATGTCTTATTAGTTTAAACAGGAGAGGGGTTGTTTTGACAATTTAATGGTAATAGTCATGCTGAGAAAATTCTATGGCTGCCTAAGGGTTATCTTAACATTTCATAGAAAGGCAATAAGGACGAGACAATGCTTATCAAATATGCGGAAGTGACTTTGGAAGTGAGAGTGCAGAGAAATTTTGAAATGTGCGTGTCCGGTCTTCTACCTGATGTGTTCCCACATCTGGGCACTCTTGCCAGAGATGCCCAACCAGAAAATTTTGATAACATTTTGCATTCAACAGCGCTCAACAGGCATCACATGCGCTCATTTGTGATCATCTACATTTGAAAGAATATTGTGCATATGGAGCATAATGCAATGCATAATGGAGCAAATGTGAAATTGTTCATTTTGGCAGGAAGAATAAAAAGGAGCTTATTATCTAAATGGTGAGAGATTGAGGAGCACTGAGATTCAAGGGGGATCTGGGTGTCTTAGTGCATTGTTGTGACACAGCAGTTGATAAAGCTGAGTTATTTAAAAATCCCAGAGGGAAACTTTAAAAAACTCTCATAACCTTTATTTTAAGAGGTATGTTTGAGATGCAGCTCTAAATTCAGGAATCAGACCACCAGTTCTCGAGAAGTTTTTATATCAAACGACATGAGACATTTACACAAGTTAACTATATACACATGGCTACAAATTACTACTATCATAACTTTCAACAAATTCCCAAACTAATCTCCATTAAGGCAACAACAACCTATAGACTTTAACCAGACACCAGGCAAAGCATTTTCACCGTACAAATTCAAAATGAGGTTCCCTTCACTTTGGTTCCTTTGCAGACACAGTGTTAGGCTTACAGGCTTTGATGTTACATGCCTCTGCTCTGCACACACAAAACACCTCATTGAATGTAAATTCTCATTGTATCACCAGCCCCTTTGAACTCCACCTCTTTTAACAATAAAACCCTTTCATTGTATCAATTTTATTAGTAATATAAACATTTCTTGGTCTCTGCTAGCTAGTTGCCAGATTTTACTCCCCTTCTTGAATGCCTTATTCAACAAAATGAAAATACACTCTACCTCTCTTACACCTCAAAACTACTATACATCAAAGCACCCCAACTAGCTGGCTTTAATGCAATTAAGACATACACAGACATACCCACAGACTAACCGTTTATTTTAAAAAACTAATTTCCAACATGATATACATTTATAGCTTCATGACATGCATGAATCACAAAAGGCTAGAATGCAGGTACCGCAGGTAATTGGGAAAGCTAATAAAATGTTATCATTTATTGCAAGGAGAATTGAAAACAAAAATAGGGAGGTTATGCTTCAGTTATACAGGGCACTGGTGAAACCATACCTGGAGTACTGTGTATAGTACTAGTCTCCTTATTTAAATAAAGATGTAAATGCATTAGAAGCAGTTCAGTGAAGGTTTACTAGACTAATGCCAGGAATGGGTGGGTTGCTACAAGTAGTTTGGTTCAGCATTCCAAATACACAGAGGCAAAAACCCCTAAAAAGCCTTGGGAAATTAATTCATGGGGGTGACCAAACAAAAAAGAGTCACTCCTCTCATCTCCCCACCCTGGGTGGAAGTGACAGATTCTGTTAAGGGTCTGCTCCTCCAATCAAAGGTAGCTTCTCTCCTCCACTTGCTGCTTTTAGGCTCACCAGTGAGCCTATCAGCAGCAAACACTAGAGATAAGCAGCCTGTGATTGGAGGAGCAGCAAGCAGTGGAGAGGTGTCAGCAGTGAGCGAAGCCTGAGGACTGGAGCAACTGGGGTAAGTGAGACTGCTAGGTCAGGGGAAGGGGTGAGTGAAGCTGCTGAAGGGTCAGGGGAGTGGGAAATGAAGCGAAGGATTGTAAGTGAGGGGGTGGGGTGGGTTAGCAGCAAAGCTGGCAATGCCGGGTTAGAAGGGCTGCAAAGGGGAGAGGTGTATTGGAAAAGCGGGTGAGTTGGGCTGGAAAAGGAGAATGAGACTGGAAAAGGGGGAGGGGGCTGCAAGGTGGAGGGAGGACTGCACTGGAAAGAGGGGGGCTGCAAAAGGGAGATCGGTCTGAAGGGGAGAGAGCAGCAGAAGTGGGAGATGGACAGCAGAAGGGGGAGAGAGTCAGCAAAGTGGGAGGGAGTTGCAATGAGAAGAGCGGGTTGGCTACCAAATGGAGCAAGGGACTGCAAAAGGGGGTGGGGACTGCGAAAGAGAGAGGGGTGCAGCAAAGGTGAGAGAGGGGCTTAAAAGGGGGAGAGAGGATGCAAGGGAGAGAGAGCAGTTTTAAATCTGTCACCAGCTAACTGTGAACCAGGAACACTTGAAATCACTGAGGTACTGAATTCCTTGCAAATGAATGTTGGCTCAAATCTTCCGGTCTCCGGATCATTGGAGGCCTGATGTACGATTTAAGATGTGTGTCAGGACCCTGCGGAAGCTAGAGTCAGAGATTTGGGACAGATCTGGGTTACTTAACTAGCCAGTTATCCAGGAAATGTTAAACAATTTAAAACCTGGTTTAACACCTGGGTAATTCCACAACTGATCACTTGACCACCTGACTAAGGCCTGAGCTGCCTGACCCAATCCAGCTACGTCCAACTACCACCCCCATCCCCTCTGACTCGACCTGACAAGACTACCCCCAGCCACCCACCTCAACCAGACATGACCACCTCCCAGACAACCCAACTACACCCTCCAGACCACCCGACTATCCTCCTGACCTGATCTGACTACCCCCCAAGACTGACTACCCTCCCAACCTGACTACCCCCCCGACCCCGACCACCCGACAAACCCCACACCCCCCGACCTGACCTGACTATATCCAGACCAATCCCAATCATTCTCTTGTCCTAAATCAACTACCCCTGCAGCCTGACTACCACCATAACTCCACTAACCCCCCCGACCACCTCTCCCAACCTGATCCCACTATCCCCCATCCTGACCTGACTATCCCCCAGCTTGATCTGACCATCCCCCGACCCAACAATTTCTCTGACTGGACCCAACTACCCCACATCCACCCGACTACTCCCCCGACCAGATCTGACACAAATACAGAAGGTAATGTTACTATGTGACTGTATTGCCTAATAAAGAAGCTAGGGAGAATGAAAAAAATAGCCCCTGAAAATCAGAAAGTGCCCTCAAGAAAATCTGAAGAGCCCTAAAAGAAAAACACTATCTCTTGCCAATGGAAGGTGGCTGTGCAAGGTGGTCACTGATACCCGTTTGCGCCTGCGCACTGGTGCAGAAATCCGATGATGTCACTCTGCTGTGCCCAACCTGCCAGTGCCTTCTGTGCATGCGCCTATGATGTCGTCAATCACATACACCATCTTCCTCCTTTTCATATCCCCATCCCCCTCGCCCTCCTCACCCCCTTCCGCCTCACACCCATCTCACTCCCCCTCACTCTTATTCCCCTCCTTCCCTCAGCCCCTCAACCCCACCTCCTCTGTAAGCCCCCCTGCCTGATCCTGCTTGGACCAAACTCACTGCCCAAAGTCCAAGTCCAACTGTTGCTCCGACCCAGAAAACTGAGCCCCTCTCCATGAGTGACAGGCACTCTGGCCAATCCGTTTCAATTAGGAATTAAAGGACACTGCCTAAAACACTGCTGTGATGATATGAACAGCACCATCTTTGCTCCTGGCGCTACCTACTCTGTCGCTTGCAATGACATAACAGAGTAAGACATTACAACCGTGCATGCATGGCATTGGCAACAAATGCAGTGAAAGTGAAAGAAAAATTATTTTGATCCATGCTGCAGGCACGTCATTTACATGCTTCATTTGCTTTGTCAGTATCCAGGTGCATAGATGGTGTGTGGATGTAATTGCATGTTTCAAACTGCAAACTGCTTTGATATAGATTTACAGTTCCTGATGCCTGATGATTGTTTTTGATGCCTGAAGATCACTTTTGATGCCTAGTGATCTCTTCTGATGGCTAATGAATGCTTCTGGTTGCTAATGAATGTTTTTGAGTGCAAATATAAATATAAAAAACAAAGAAAATAGGAACAGGAGTAGGTCTTTCAGCCCTTAGAGCCTTCCCCACCATTCAACATGATCATGGTTGATCCTTTATCTTAAGGCCATACTGCCGCTCTCTCCTCACGCCCCTTGATGCCTTTAGTTTCGAAATCTATCTATTTCCTTCTTAAGTATATTCAGTGACTTGGCCTCTATAGCGTTGTTTGGTAGAGAATTCCACAGGTTCATCACCCTCTGAGTAAAGAAATTGCTCCTCATCTCAGTCCTAAATGAATGCTTCGGAGCACTAATGATCGCTTTCGATTGCCAATGATGACTTCCACAAATTTACCAAAGCTGTCATGGTTTTGAATGCTTCTGAGCTCTCTGATTACTCCTAAAGTAATCAGGAGCAATCAAAAGGAATCATGATGTTAAAAGATGGCAATTGAGCACTTTTTATGGCAACTGATGACTGTTTCTGCCAGTCCAAATTACACCTTAGACCAATTAGACCGAAGGTGTTCCGCAAAGCGGTCACCGTAGTCTACTGCATTCGTTGCTCCCAGTGAAGTCTCCCCTACTTTGGGGAGACCAAACGCAGACTGGGTGACTGCTTTGCGGAACACCTTCGTCTGTCTGCAAACATGACCCAGACCTCTCTGTCGCTTGCCATTTCAACACTCCACCCTGCTCTCATGCCCACATGTCCGTCCTTGGCCTGCTGCAATGTTCCAGTGAAGCTCAACGCAAACTGGAGGAACAGCATCTCATCTTCCGATTAGGCACTTTACAGCCTTCCGGACTTAACATTGAGTTCAACAACTTCAGATCATGAACTCTCTCCTCCATCCTCACCCCTTTTTTATCCCCTTTTTCAATATTCATTTTAATTTTTAATTTTAATTTTTTATCCACTTATTTTTATTTATTTTCATTTTCATTCATTGTTTTATCCCCACCTTTTATCCTATTTTCAATCTTTTTTTTCCACCACCATCCCTCCCCCCCATCCCTCTGCCACAAGGGCCATCTGTCACTTGTTCATGTTGTTCTTTCCAGAGTGCAATGTTCCAGTGAATGTTCTTGTCCTGCTGTTATAATATTCTGCTTTCTTACCTTAATGCCATCAGCAGCACCTCATTTAGTCAGTACCACTACCATTAACACCCCTTTGTTCTTTTGTTCATGACATCTTTGTCAATCTCTGCTTTGCCCCACCTATCACTGACCTTCTATCCAGCTTCACCCGCTCCACCCCCCTTAAACAGTATAAATTTCATCACATTTTTACTTCTCTTTAGCTCTGAAAAAGAGTCATACGGACTCGAAACGTTAACTCTGTTTTTCTCTCAGAGATGCTGTTAGACCTGCTGAGTTTTTCCAGCATTTTCTGTTTTTGTTCCACCATCACCATCCCTGTGTATGACCTGTTCTACCGGCAGGACAGACCCAGCAAGATGGCGGCACACTGGTATACAGTCGGAATGGAGTTGCCCTGGGGCAACATTGACTTCGGACCCCATGCAGTCTCAAGGCATCAGGTCAAACATGGGCAAGGAAATCCCCTGCTGATTACCACGTATCGCCCTCCCTCAGCTGATGAATCAGTACTCCTCCATGTTGAACGTCACTTGGAGGAAGTACTGAGGGTGGCTAAAGGATGCAAAATGTACTCAGGGTGGGGGACTTCAATGTCCATCACCAAGAGTGGCTCAGTAGCACCACTACTGACCGGGCTGGGTCCTAAATGACATAGCTGTTAGACTAGGTTTGTGGCAGGTGGTGAGGGAACGAACAAGGGGGAAAAACATACTTGGCCTCATCTTCACCAACCTGCCTGCCTCAGATGCATCTGTCCATGACAGTATTGGTAGGAGCGACCACTGCACAGACATTGTGGAGATGAAGCCCCACCTTCACATTGAGGATACCCTCCATCATGTTGTGTGGCACTACCACTGTGTTAAATGGGATAGATTTCAAACAGATCTAGCAACTCAAGACTGGGCATCCATGAGGGGCTATCAGCAGCAGCAGGATTGTACTCAAACACAATCTGTAACCTCATGGCCCGGCATATCCCCCACTCTACAATTACCATCAAGCCAGGGGATCAATCCTGGTTCAGAGAAGAGTACAGGAGGGCATGCCAGGAGCATACATACTTAAAAACGAAGTGTCAAGCTGATGAAGCTATAAGTCAGGACTACTTGTGTGCCAAACAGCATAAGCAGCAAGTGATAGCCAAAGCTAAGTGATCCCACAACCAACGGATCAGATCTAAGTTCTGCAGCCCTGCCATATCCAGTCTCGAATGGTGGACAATTAAACAACACACTGGAGTTGACCACAAATATCCCCATCCTCAATTATGGAGAAGCCCAGCACAGCAATGCAAAAGATAAGGCTGAAACATTCGCAACAATCTTCAGCCAGAATTGCTGAGTGAATGATCCATCTTGGTATCCTCCAGAGGTACCCAGCATCACAGATGCCAGTCTTCAGCCAATTTGATTCTCTCCATGTGATATCAAGAAACAGCTAAAGGCACCGGATACTGCAAAGACTATGGGCCCCGACAATATTCCAGCAATAGTACTGAAGACTTGTACTCCGGAACTTGCTGCACACCTAGACAAGCTGTTCCAGTACAGCTACAACACTGGCATCTAGCTGGCAATGTGGAAAATTGCCCAGGTATGTCCTGCACACAAAAAGCAGGACAAATCCAACACGGCCATATACCATCCCATCAGTCTACTCTCCATCATCAGTAAAGTAATGGACGGGGTCATCAACAGTGCTATCAAGCAGCACTTGCTTTGCAATAAACTGCTCGCTGATGATCAGTTTGGGTGCTGCCAGGGCCACTCAGCTCCTGACCTCATTACAGCCTTGTTCAAACACGGACAAAAGAGCTGAATTGCAGAGGCAAGGTGAGAGTGGCTGACCTTGACATCAAGGCAGCATTTGACTGAATGTGACATCAAGAAGCCATAGCAAAACTGGAGTCACTGAGAATCAAGGGGGAAACTCTCCACTGGTTGGAGTCATACCTAGCACAAAGGAAGATGGTTGTTGTTGTTGGAGGTCAGTCACCTCAGCTCCAGGACATCACTGCAGTAGTACCTCAGGGTAGTGCCCTAGGCCCAAAAATCTTCAGCTGCTTCATCAATGACCTTCCTTCCATCATAAGTTCAGAAGTGGGGATTTTCGCTGATGATTGCACAATGTTCAGCACCATTTGTGACTCCTCAGATACTGAAGCAGTCCATGTCCAATTGCAGCAAGACCTGGACAATATCTGGGCTTGGGTTGACAAGTGGCAAGTAACATTTGCGTCGCACAATTGTTAGGCAATGACCATCTCCAACAAGAGAGAATCCATCCATCGCCCCTTTATGTTCAATGGCATTACCAGCACCGAAATCCCCCACTATCAACATCCTGGGAGTTTCATTGACCAGAAACTGAACTGGAATAGCCTAATAAATACTATGGCTACAAGAGCCGGTCAGAGATTAGGAATTGTGCGACGAGTAACTCACCTCCTGACTCCCCAAAGCCTGTCCACCATCTACAAGGCACAAGTCAGGAGTGTGATGGAATACTCCCCAGTTGCCAGGATGAGTGCAGCTCCCACAACATTCAAGAAGCTGGACACCGTCCAGGACAAAGCAGCACACTTGATTGGCATCACATCCACGAACGTTCACTCCCTCCACCACTGACTCACACAGTAGCAGCAGTCTATACCATCAACAAGATGCATTGCAGGAATTTACCAAGGCTCCTTAGACATCACCTTCCAAACCCACAACCACTACCATCTAGAAGGACAAGGGCAGCAGATAGATGGGAACACCACCACCTGGAAATTCCCCTCCAAGTCGCTCACCACCCTGACTTGGGAATATATCCCAATTCCTTCACTGTCGCTGGGTCAAAATCCTGGAACTCCCTTCTTGGCAGCACCTACACCACATGGATTGCAGCGGTTCAAGAAGGCAGCTCACCACCACCTTCTCAAGGGCAACCAGGGATAGGCAATAAATGCTGGCCCAGCCAGCGAAGTCCACATCCCGTGAATGAATAAAAAAAATTGTTTAAGGATAGGCCAACACCTAAAGTATATTGAGTTTCTAGACTGCCTGTCCCCATCTTTCATACTGAACAAAAGGGAAGATCAAAACTCAGTGGCCACTATCAACTTCCCATTGTATCAAATTAGACTGGGTGCGTCTCAGAAATGTTAACTCAGTGGTTATGTGATCCAACCTGGTTTCAAGGACTGTACCCTTAGTATCCCAGGACCCAGCAGGCCCATCAGAACCATCAGTTGTCAGCCATTCTGGAACCAGACTCAAAAATTAGCTGCAAGCCATCAAGCAGCCAAAGTACTTAACCTGCTTCAGTTTCAAAGTTCACCTGAGAACCAGCCTCCTAAATATTCAACTGCATGAAACATTGCAACCTGCTGTGAGCTCTTCACTTTATAAGACGCTCACTTCAACTTTAAGTGATCGATTCCATTCAAGAAACCATAGGCCTGTAACATGGGAGACCAGAAATTGTAAATCAGAGACTGAATTAACTGTAATCTGTAAAAGTGCACTATTCGCCTCTGTACCCAATCTTTGTGTGCCAGTAGACATGCATGAGACTCGGTGTGTGATGTTGCATTAATTTGGGGTAGGTTTGTGAGAATTAATACCCTTCTTTATTTTAAACTCAAAAACTCTGCTGCTGAATTGTGTAATTGGAACGCACACTCCAAGGGTAAGAAAAGACGCACCTCTTTCCATACAAAACATATTGATTACAGGCGGTAAGAGAGCACAAGCATTCTGTTCATGACACTTGGATGAGCCACTAGTTTGATGAGTACCTCAGGAGGAGAAGGTAGCTGGAATATTCACGTTCCTAACTGGCTGTTATTCTACTCTGATTCATGGGAATATATTCCAGATCCTCATTGTTCAACAGGCCCACGCTTCACCATCTTTCACTTACAGACCATCACAATGTCCACATGACCACAATTCTGAAATAAAAGCCACCACATAACAACCATTTCATATCAACCTTATTCAACAAAACGTCCAAATAGCCCATGAAATACATAAATAATCAGCTGTGTTTATTCCCTTAGTGCCTAATTTGTGGGTACCTTTGGTCTGGTCTACTAGTCCTACGCAATGTTACCCAATTGCTGCAGCTTGGCTGATGGAAGGCTGCTGACTTTCATTGGGGGAGACTGCAGGTGGCCTAGCAGGATACCTTCAAGCAGCTCTAGGCCTTGAAGGCCCAACTTTGGACTGCACCATCTCAGCATGTGCAGCAGCAGTGTAGGCTGGTTGGCTGACAAGCAACAGCATCGGCTCTGGTGAAGTGGTAGTGATGAGAATACAAAAGCTTCATCCAGAGAGAGACCAGCCACTGGTTTTTCAAAGGTGCCAATGTCACTCCCCTGGGCGTGGTGGGGTGTGGGTGTGTGGGGGTTTGTTGGGGGGTGGTGGTGTCAGCAATCCTTGTAATCTGTTTGAGCAAAAATTGCTGAACAGCTGTGTCATCCTACAAGTTCCTTTGAGGATTGGTATCTGAAGCCATGATGGCATCAGTCTGAGCCTGCACTGCACCAAACTGAGCTTCCATGACCTCAGTCTAAACTTCCACTCCAACTTTCACACTTCAGGTGGCTTCTGTCTGTGCAGCAATGGAAACTGGGACTTGGGCCACCAGACACTGCGTCATGGTCAGGACTGCAAGTGTTCTCATGGAGTTGTTCCATGCTGGAAACAAAGGGCTCCAAGCTCTGTGCAAGTCCTGTGCCAAGATGGAACTGGACACCGCCATCCTCCTGAACATTTACAGCAGGCTTTCCACCAGGCGTACCAATGCACCGAGCATTTAGTGTGCATGTCCATCAATCTTTTTCTGAATCCATTGAAAAGCTCATCTAAATCTTCTGCAACAGAACTCTTGTGCAATCTCACCCTCTAGGGAGCTGGCACCCACTCGATCCTTCCCTTCAGCCTTGGCTGCAGCCCATTCGTGCCTGATGACAAACCACATGCAGATTCTGCTTCTTATGCTTCTCTCAGTTCCAGTATATGAGCTGGTGACCGTAGGTGTCAGATGAAGTGATGGTGTTTCTTCCTCCTCAGTCCCTTCTCCTTTAGCCTTCCATATCACTGGTTGGCCAGCCAGAAGTTCTTAGGTAAAAAAAAAAACCAGAAAAACTTAGCAGGCCTGACAGCATCTGCGGAGAGGAACACAGTTAATGTTTCGAGTCCGAATGATTCTTCATCAGAATGGGTGTTCTTGGGCGTCTGAAAGCCTGAAGACATAAAGGCACGGCTGGGGTGAAGGAAGTGGGGGAAAAGCAAAAGAGCCATGGTCACACCATCTGCTGCTTGTAACTCATGACGGATTGCAGGATGAGGGTGACCTGGGATGTGGGAAGATGCATTAGGGATATACTGACATCCCAGATGGTTTCAGCCATGCCACTATCATGGCCTCAGTGATGGCTGCTCCAATTAATTCCAGCATCTTCTCCTGTTGAGCACAGAAGCAGCTATGTCTGCTTGCCACTGGTTAGCTGCTGCTGCCACCTATTATCAGCCACCTTGTTCTGACAGTTGAGGGAGGGAAGGGCATGAGCAAATGTGGTGCAATGTGTTTGGGTTATTTGTCTGCTATAGTTGACCAACTGTTTGTTTGTGTAAGCTGTGAGATACGAATATACAGTTTTCAGCAGTGCTAAGTGTGTGAGGGTGAGGTGAGGCTAAGAATGTGAGGTATGAGTCGTGGTTGATCGGGATTGTTGGTAGGCCAGTGAAAGGGCTGTAATGAATAAAGCAGTTTGTGAGGCTAGTGCTGCAGTTGGGAAGATCTGGCATCTGGGGATGTGTTCACTGACTGCTTCCTCATGCAGTTTCAGCTCTTGTGACAGCCAGGATGCACCTTGTCTTTAAGAGCTGCAGTCTTGCTTTAAGTAGTGCAGGATAGCTTTAAGTGGTCCTGGCCTCACAAAAACTTGGGTACAACTGTCAAGGCATGCAACCTCTGAGCAGCACAAGTATCTGCCTGAATACCTAACTGATTGACAAACCTGAAATTACAACCCACTTTTGAGTAAGAAGTCCAACAACTAAACTTATGCATGTTGCCTCCTTCAGGATAAATATCTGAGTTCTCCCTCCTGATTTCTATTCAATAAATCCTTCTGAATGAGCACAAACCTGATTATGGGTGAAGGTGATTGAGCTGAATTGCAATGGCCCTGTGGTCAGCTTACCAGCTCACATTCACGGTCACTGCTCAACATGAGGAATAGCCACTTGGTCAAGGTGCTAGATGGTTTGCAGGGCACATTGCAACCTGAGTAATGCCTTCAGGGATGTAGAGAAGTGAATTTCAACACAAACAGAAATAAAGGACATAATGATCTTCTGATTCTATTTCCCTATTATTTGGTCAGGTCTGATAATTCATATCAGATGCCGTGAAACAGTTAAATGTTAAAAGCATGGAGTGATGAATAATCTATCATAGCTATGTCAGTTTAATGATTAATGACTAATGGATTGCAGAATGCATAATTACTTGTTTGGTTAATAGTCCCGCACCTGTGTTATAAAATTTGTATCCTGCCTCATATTCATCTCCACATTAGTTTTATTTTGGGGTTTTATTTGTCTTTCCTTAGTTTCTTAGTTTGGGTAAAGCAGGCCTACACGGAATGATGAAAATAAGTAGTCTGGAAGATTTATCCAATGATTCAGAGCAGCTTTCGGCATGGATAAACTTCAGTTTGAAAGGTGAATTGAAATAAAATGAGCATTTTATATCAACAATCACTACAAAACTTTAAATATATAATCCATCATCAAAATAAAATAATGTATGAAGTTTAAATGTTCTGTCAATAACAGACTTTCAAGGAAATTGAACTAATTGGTTACAGCACAAAACAACGTGACACAATTTTAATTAAATTCAAATAAATGAAATGTGAAAAGCATTTTATATTAAGCATATAAATTAGATTTTAACACAGCCTGAGCTAGAAATATAATTAATTGGATTGTGACACCGGGAATTGACATTGCACCAGTTATATAACTCTTAATAAACTTGTGTAGTTTAAGTTAATGAGAAAAAGTAGGCAGATGATTTCAATATCAAGTTGCATGGCAAAACTTCAAAGTAAAGCGTCTTTTTACTCAAGGCCCCTTATAAATAAATCAATAATTTTTGCTACTCTTTGTGCATCAGTAATTTTCAAAACAAGTATTTTAAGTGGGGAAGTTTTATTTTCTGCATTTGTTATAAACAAGAGCTGCAGTAAGTCCCCACTTTAAGTCAATTCATTTAATGTATTTTCTCTTTAACATCTTGCACAGAATGGAGGTGGTAAGGGTATATGTTGAACGTCATGGCGATCGTAGTGTACGTACCTGTATGTACTGTTGTGTGGACTGAATGGTGCCATCTTGGAGTGAGTGCAATTGAGATCCTGCTCAAGGCAACAGGGGCTTTTGCTGAATATTCCACAGTACACTACTCTACGAGGAAACACTATGCCAACTGTATTTGTTTTCAGGGATAAAGTCGAAGCCTGGTCTGTTCACTTTTGTGCAGTACAGCTGCAGTTCCTGACTCATCTGTAATCCTCTTTTAATTTTGAAGCCTAGGTGTGGCTCTTGAGGAACCTTGCACTGGGTAAGGCAGAGAGGCCAACTTAGTTGGTGAGAGATGCATTTTCTGCAGGCAATATTGTTTTCCCAGGCTCAGGGGCTTGTTTGGGTGAAAAACACAGGGTGCAGTTCTTAACTTTCAGGAGGAAAGATGAAGCCAGCAGGTCGTGACTCTGAAATCTTCTGGTTACTTTTAGAGCCCCAAGTGTGGCTCAACGTTGCATTGGATGGACTCAGAGTGGCCATTTAAAGTCAAAATGTCAAGAATGCCCAGTAAATGATGGTAGTGAATCCGCTGCTGCTAAGAAAACATGAAAAATATCATTTAAAAAATGGTTTCAAATTGTCTTGAGGCCGGGGAACGAGCAGTTGATATTGGTAGAGGACTTGGGCTGCGCCCTACCACGGTGAGAACAATCTGCGGTGACACTGACAAAATCAAACAACATGCTACCAAGATAAGTTGAGCTAGAAGCAGCATCATGGAAAATATGGAACGACTCCAAGCAGTCTGGATCAAAGACCTAAGTCAATGCAAGGTGCCTCTCAGTATGATGGTCAACGAAGAAAAAGCTAAAAGCTTACATAAAAACAAAAAGTGCTTGAAAAACTCAGCAGATCTGGAAGCATCTGGAGAGAGAAACAGATTCAACACTTCAAATTCAATTGGACTCTTCTTCAGAACATTGACTCTGTTTCTCTCTTCACAGATGCTGCCAGTCCCGCTGAGCTTTTCCAGCACATACTGTTTTTATTTCAGATTTCCAGCATTTGTAGTATTTTGCTTTTACTAAAAGCCAATTTGATGACCTAAAGAATGAGCAGGCTGAGAGTTCACATTTGCAAAATTTTAGTGCTAGTTATGGTTGATTCAAGAGTTTTAAGAGGCGTTGCTATTTGCATAACATTGAAGTAACCAGTGAAATGGCTACTGTCAATAGTGAAGCAGCCAATGGATTCTATTCCTATTTGAAGAGAATTATTGAAGAAGGTGGCTACTCACTGAAACAAGTCTCTAACATTGATGAAATAGGGCTTGATTGGAAGCATATGTCACAGAGAACATACATCTCTAAATGAAGAGGGAGCCAGGACTTAAACTTGCCAAAGATTGCTTAAATTTTCTGCCTGGTAGGAATGCTGCAGGAGATTTCAAGTTTAAACCCTTAATGGTGCACCAGTCAGAGACAACAAGGGCTTCGGAGGGCTATTCAAAAGAACATCCGTGCTTCATTTGGCATTCAAGTAAGAAAGCCTGAATGATGGGGACATTCTTTCACAAATGGTTGTCTCTGTATACCATTCCTGTCTGGAGGGAATATTGTGCCAGGGAAAATATCACTTTCAGGGTATTGCTCCTCTTAGATAATGCACTAGGTCATCCTATCAACCTTGACCGTTGTTGTGTTTTTATGATATAAAAGCATCAATCAGTTATAAGAGATCAGGTGAACATGTTGTGGGTTCATTTATTAATTCCAGGCACAGTGAACAGATATCCATGGTCAGAAATTTTGAAAACATCAGAACTGTTGAATTGTGTGTGCTCCGCTGAAAGCAAAAGCCAAACTAGATCAAACTAGATGATGTCATGCTGCTATCCCTTAAAGGCATATTACAACATCCCTTTATTTCAAAGAAACTTTCTGCCATTTCAAAGAAGTATAACTATTTACAATACGTGTTCATTACATAAGTATATAGAACTGATGAATCTATGAGTCTCTAAACTGTAGAGGTAATCTGCTGGGACACCCAAATCTTATAATGGTGACCTTGTCTGGAGGTGTCTTTATTTGCTCACAATAATCTGTGGGGTCGTTATTCTTGGATGTTCCTGGTTGCATTTGGTATCTTGGCAAAATAAACTTGGCAATTCTTCACCCGCATTTTTATCGTGCATGTTGGTCATCTTCTCTTGCAGTTTTAAAAGTTGCCCTCTTGTTTTTGAGGGTAGAATGGGTAAGAGTAGGTAAATTGGTACACACTGGTCTGTCAAGCATGAGCTCTGCCAGTGTTGGAATATTTGCACTTAAAGGTGTCGCTCTCAGATGTAACATTGCAATGTGTTGATTTTGCTTGTTCTGACTACATTTGAGAATTAGGGATTTAACTGTGCAAATCATTTGTTCGGCTGGACCATTAGATCTAGGATGATGAGGAGAATAAATAATGTGATCGATATTCTACTTCTCACACATATCCTGAAATTGCGGACTGTTGTAATGATCTCTCTAGGCACACCAAATAAACTGACAGTTAATTGTGCTTGACATATTGTGCAATGGATGAATAATAGGATACTTGGTAAAGTAGTTGACAATGACGATGAAGTCAGTACCATGGACATAAAAGAGGTCGGATGCAATTTTGGCCCAAGGATGGGTATGAACTTCATGTGGAATCATTGATTCTTTGTGCTGACGTGGTATATTCTCTTGACTAGCCTCACACTTATTGATGATGACTTCAATGTAATTGGTCATACCTGGCCAATAGATTGTCTCACTTCCGAGTCTTCTCATCTCATGTGTGAGTGATAAAGTTGTTGAAGAATATCAGGTCACAAAGATTCCGGTTTGATGACCTGCCTGCCTTTAAAAATGACTCACTGGGAGATGCCTAGCTCATCCCCCTAAGGCTAATATGGTCTCATGTGTTTGTGGAAATGCTGAATTTAATCTGGCCATCCGTCAATGATGGTTTTCCACAGTTTCTGTAGTGTGCAATCTTTTGCTATTCCTTCTTGTAGATGCTGGCATCTGTGTTGTGCAAAATTTGCCAGAATAGTTGACGGACTTGCATTCTCCTGCAAACGTAATGTTGCAGCTCCCCTGAAACTGCCAATTTTGTCGAAACATTCTGGATATTTCGATGTTAGATCATGAACTGAGGTGATGGGAGTAGTTTCTGTGGTTGATCTGTCTTGTGAGGTCTGACTGATTCCACGGATTGTCACTAGTACGATGTCAAAGCATGCTGGTAGACCTGCAATCGCTGGGTTTTCAGTCTCCGGAGTGTAGAACATCTGTGCCACGGAGGGAGATTTATTGTACTTGCACTCCAGGACTATGGTTTCAAAGCAGTAGGTTTCACCATGGCCTTCCATGTCTGTGGATGCATGTCTTTTAGAATTTGCAGAGGTTGTATGTTGGCACTGTGTCAATCTTGGCCAATAACGAATAGCTACCAACTTTCTTAGGACACATAATTTGAATCTTGGGCAAACATTTCAGACGGTGTGACAATGTTTCTGTTTTCCAAGAGACTGACGGTGTGAAACCTGTGTTCACAGCTCTTCGTCTTGTCATGCACATCATTGTCATTTTTTGGCTTGTCAGTCACCTCGTATATGTTTCTGATGGGATAATGGATGTTCATTCTTCTTGTCTGAAGGTACCTGTTGTGCACTGTTTGTTTGGATCAGTGCATGGCTCTTTGTAGATGCAGCAGCCTTTGCTCAAGTGCACTGCTGCTGCCAATGGCCCTTTCTGCTGCGTCTTGCAGAATTGCTGAAAATCTGGGTGTTTCCTTGCTGCATAAAATGCATCAACAATTGGGGTTGTACTGAGGACCCCTAAGCTTCGTCAACCTTCGAGGATTGCATTGTACTTGCATCCATCCTTGAGTAGTTTTTCTATGCTATATGTTTTGGGCTTGTCCAGCAGATCTTTCTGGAATGGTTCCATGGGGAGGGATGCAATCACCAAGTCAACAATTCTGTCTGCTAGCTCTACATTTGAAAAATCACAGTATGTACCCTTTCCTCTGCATCTGCTGACAAAGTGGTCTATGGATTCTATTGCTGTTGTCAAAACGACATGAACTCTAGTCGATGAATATAGAAGTTTAACTTGATTCTGAACTGGTCTTCCAATGTAGTCCATATCTTTTGAGCTCTTCTACTGTTAATCCTGATGTGTTCAGCCTGTGTAGACCTTCATTCCCAATTGCTAGACTAGTTTTTATGGTTTGCACACCTGTATCAAGAAACCATGGGCAGGATTTTTACCTCGACAGGCGGACAAGGTGGGCGGGCCTGGGAGCGGCTGCAAAACTGACCGCTGCCTGCAATCGGGCCCCGACTGCGATTTCACGCTGGCTGGCCAATTAACGGGCAGCCAGTGTGAATCGCGCACTGAAACACTCAACACTGCTTGGGTCAGGGGAAGGGGAAGAGGACGAGCATGGAAGTCAGCGCAGGCATGCGGCTGCAATCATTCAAAGCCTCCTGAAGGCACAGAGCTGCCTTAGGGAGCTGAAGATTTCTAACATTAAAAATAAAGGTTCTAAAATTAAGGTAAACATGTCCCCTCATGTGACTCTCACATGTGCAGGGGCATGTTAAAAATGTTTATTTTATTTTTAATTAACATCAGAAACCTCATCCCACCCATGGATGAGGTTTCCTCAAAAGTCCAAAGCCCACCAACCATAAGGTTGCACGGATAGGGAAAAATTCACTTTAATTAATTTATTAATGGGCTTAACATCCCTCTTAATTGTCAGCGGGCACGCTGCCAACTCCTGCGCACGCCCGCTGACCAAAATATCACTCGAATACGTGATGATGTCAGGACACTCACCTGCATCATTGCGTGCTATTTCATACTCGTGTGTCTGGCATGTGCCTGCACACCGAGCTGAAACTTGAGCACCATAGCTCCATATGCTGTTTAAACATTTTGAATTCAGATAGTAAGCCAGTTGCATCCCTATTCAGTCAGGCAAATTTTGTGGACATTTTGAGAATACCCCTTTGACCTTCCTTCTCCTACGGTACCTGGGATGAGTATCACTGTCACTGCTTCCGTGCGCTTTTTCAAAGCTCCGCCCATTATAATTGCAACTTCTCTGGCGTGATTTTTATGACTCTTTTGTTGTTTTTTGTTTGACCACCCCTTGCTCGCTGTCGATCCAGCCCATACCTTGGCCACTCGCCTTTCCTGACTGAGCTAACCTGGTGCTGGCCTTCTCGACATGCTGCCCCACTCACTCAATTGACAGGCTATGCACAGCAATCTCACCATTAGGGATCCATCTGCTTACCAGTTTGAGCATTTGAGCATTGTCTCTGCATTGTGTCTTCAAAGATTTTCTGTGTAATCACCATGCTTTAATTTCAATATTCCTTGACTCTACAGCTTCGTCTGACCAGAATATCGAGGGTCTTCTCATGCTAAGTAGCACAAGACAGAACTATTCACCATATCGTACTTGCATTTAATCTTGCTGCCAGACTAATCACCATGTTGTTTAGAAGGACATGCACAGCTGCAAACCATGCCATGCTTTTATAATAATATTAAAGCACCAATCTCTCAGAAGGGATTGATTAAACATGAGTGGATTTATTTATTAATTCCAGGCACATCTGAAAGGACAAACATGGACAGAAAGCTTGAAGACGTCAGAGCTGCAGAGCTGTGTGTGTGTATGTTCTGCTGAAAGCAAAAATGAAACTAAAACTGGATCGTATGACACACTTCCTTCTAATGATGTCGTGCTGCAAGAACATCAGTGCACGAACATTTTGCATTCAAATAAGAAAGCCTGAATGACAGGGGTACTCTTTCAAGAATCATTCTCTCTGTATGCCATTCCTGCCTGGAGGGACTATTGTATCAGAGAAAATATCTCCTTCAAGATATTGCTCCTCTTAGATAATGTCCCAGGTCATCCCATCAACCTTGATAACTTATACGAAAATATGAATAATTTTCCTCCCACCCAACACAACTTCATTGCCTCAGATCATGGATTGGGGGAAATAGCAACATTCAAGTCTTACTATCTATGTCATACCTATTCACAGGTTAAGACAACAGATGATGAAAATGCGCCAACAGTCAAGGGATTTCAGCATGTCTGCATCCTCAAGGGTATCACAGTATCTTTACAGTGGAGAAGGAGGCCATCAAGTCTGCATTGGCTCTCTGAAAGAGCATTCCACCTAGTCCCACTCCCCTGCATTACCTCTGTAACCTTGCACATTCTTTCTTTTCAAGTAGTATTCGAATTCCCTTTTGAATAGTCAATCGAACCTGTCTCCACCACCCTTTCAGGAAGTTTGTTCCTGGCTCCAATCACCCTCGGGGTGAAAAAATTTTCCCTCACATCACATTTACTCCCTTTGCCAATTACTTTGAATCTGTGTCCCAAGTTCTTTATGTTCTCTTGAGTGGGAATAGTTTCTCACTATTTACCCTGTCTATACCTCTCAGGATCTTGAATATCTCTATCGAGTCTCCTCTCAGCCTCCTTTTCTCCAAGGAAAACAGTTCCAACCTCTCCAACCTATCCTCATAGCTACAGTTCTTTATCCCTGGAATCATTCTTGTGAATCCCCTCTGTATTCTCTCCAATGGCTTCACATCCTTCCTCAAGTATGGTACCTAGAACTGGAATCAGAACTCCAGATGAGGGCCTAACTAGTATCTTATGCGAGTTTAACATGACCTCCTTCCTCTTGTACTCAATGCCCCTATTAATAAAGCCTAAGATACTATATGTTTTATTAACTGCTATTTCAACATGCCCTGCCATTTTCAATGACGTTATCTACATATACACCGAGGTCCCTCTGTTCCTGCACCTCCTTTAGAGACTCTCCCTTTATCTTGTACTGTCTCACCATATTTTTCCTGTCAAAATGAATCACCTCACACTTCTCCGCATTGAACTTCATCTGCCACTTGTCTGCCCAATTCACCAACATGCCTATGTCCTTTTGAAGTTCAAGACTATCCCCATCACAGTTGACAACGTTTCCAATCTTCATTTCATCTGCAAATGTTGAAATCATGCCCTGCACACCACAGTCTAGGTCATTAATATATATCAGGAAGACCAAGAATCTCAACACTGACCCCTGAGGAACTCCATTACAAACCTTCCTCCAATCTGAAAAACAATCATATATCACTACTCTCTGTTTCCTGTCACTAAGCCAATTTCTTATCCAAGTGACTACTTTCCCTTTTATTCCATGACCTAGAATTCTACTCACAAGTCTGTCGTGTGGCACTGTATCAAACGCCTTTTGAAAATCCATATACACCACATCAACAGCATTTCCCTTATCAACCTTCTCTGTTACCTCCTCAAAAAACTCCAGCAAGTTAGCTAAACATGATTTTCCCTTAATGACTCCATGCTAGCTTTCCTTAATTATCCTGCACTTGTCTAAGTGACTATTGATTTTATGCTGTATTCTAGTTTCCAGAAGTTTCCCTACCACTGAGGTCAAACTGACTGGCCTATAGTTTATCCTTGCAACCTTTTTGAACAAGGGTGTAACATTTGCAATTCTCCAGTCATCTGGCACCCCCACTCTGTGTCTAAGGAAGACTGAAAGATTATCACTAGTGCCTTTACAATTTCCACTCTCACTTCCTTCTGTACCCTTGGATGCATCTCACCTGGTCCTGGTACTTTATCAATTTTAAGTAAAGATAGCCTTTCCAACATGTCCTTCCTCTCAATTGTAAGTTCTTCCAGTGTACCAGTTACCTGCTCTCTCACCTCAGCTTGGGTAGCATCTTCTTCCTTTGTAAAGGCAGATGCAAAATACTTGTTCAAGACCTTCACTATTTCTCCAGCCTCCACATGCAAGTCCCCTTTTTTGTTCCTAATCACCCCTACTCTTTCTTTTACTACCCTTTTATTATTTACATACTTTATAGAAGACCTTGGGATTCCCTTTTATGTTCGCTGCCAGCCTCTTTTCATGTTCTCTCCTTGCTTTTCTTATTAGTTTCTTCACTTCCGCTCTGGTCCTTTTTATATTCGGCCTGATTGTCCATTGCATTTTCTACTTGACATCTGTCGTATGTGCACGTCTTCCCTTTCAACTTTATCTCTCTCATCATCCAGGGCACTCTGGATTTATTTGTCCTACCTTTCCCCTTCAATGGAATATAACTTGACATTGCCTGCAATACTTTTTCTTTGAAGGTGGCCCATTTTTCAACCATTGTCTTTTCTGTCAACATTTGATTCCAACTCTCTCAACTTAGATGCATTGTTGTCCCATTAAAGTTGGCTTTCCCCCAACTAATTATCCCTGCTCTGGATTGTTCCCTGTCCTTTTCCATGCTTAACCTAAACCTTATTATAAAATTATCACTGTCCCCTAGAGGGTCTCCCACTGATATTTGATCCACTTGGGCCAACTCATTGCCCAGAACCAGGTCCAAAAATGCATGTCCTCTCATTGGACTGGAAACATACTGCTGCAGAAAATTATTTAGAACACATTCCAGGAACTCTTGCCCCTCTGGTCCCTTTGTACTATTTCTATGCCAGTTGATATTTGGATAATTGAAGTCCCCCATTATAATTACTTATAATCCTTGCACCTTTCTGTAATTTCTATGCAAATTTGTTTCTCTGCGTGCGTTGCACTAGTTGGTGGTCTATATACT
This sequence comes from Carcharodon carcharias, assembly GCF_017639515.1. NCBI lineage: Eukaryota > Metazoa > Chordata > Chondrichthyes > Lamniformes > Lamnidae > Carcharodon > Carcharodon carcharias. Next base: position 44,624,062 of record NC_054470.1, read on the forward strand.
ACATTGATCAATGTTATTGCACCTTTCCCATTCTCTACCTCTAGCCAGAGAGATTCTGTCCTTGACCCCTCCGGAACATCCTCTCTCTCCAGTACTATAATGCCATCTTTAATCAATATTGCCACTCCCCAACCTTTTCTTCCTTTCCTGTCTCTCTTAAACACCTTGTATCCAGGAATATTTAACACAGAGTCCTGCCCTTTGAGCCAGGTCTCTGTTATAGCAATACTATTTGTCATCCTGTGCCTGCAGTTCACCAATCTTATTAACCACACTCCATGCATTCACATACATGCACATTAGCCCTGATTTAGGCTTTTTTACTTTCCTCCTTATTCCGACCCCATCTTATGACTTACTATTGGCTACTCTAATTCTATCAAACTCTCCAAGTATTCTCTCTACCTTGATACTATTCTTTGATATATCCTTGTTATCAGTTGATACTTCATTACTTCCCACTGCCAATTTTTCTCCCCTGCACTCTGAATTTCCCCTCAGGTTCCCATTCCCCTGCCAATCTGCTTTAAATGGTGTGTGGCAAAAAACATAACCCGACTGTGTCACTGACCATAGAGGATCTCACTACCCTGCCCTTGAAGTTCAGCATGAAATCATCACCTTGGTGAAGAAAGTTGGCTTTGATGAAGTGGAGGAGGCTGACATAGTGGAATTGCTTGATTTCCATGGAGAGGAATTGTCCAATGAAGATTTAATACAACTAGAGAATCAACAAGCTGAGGAAGAAGATTGCACTGAAACACCATCCCCTGTATTTTGTCAATGAAACAACTAAGAGCTTTCCAACTCATTGAAGAAGCAATAGAAAGGTTCACTGAGGATGACCCAAACAGAGAGCACAGTCGCAAAGTAAACAATGATGGCATTAACCGCTACTCTGAGATCTATTGGCAGAAAAAGTAAACTGTCTCAAAATCATTGGATAAATTTTTTAAGGTCATTGATGATTTTGCCCCTGGCTGTTCAACCTCAATTCAATTCAAAAACAATGTCACCCCAACTTCATTTATTGACGTTCTGTATGTTTGTGTGTGTGTACTATCTTAGAAATCATATGAGAAAATGAGCCTTTCACTAAACAACTGGAAAACAAATGTCCTCTTCTGACCAGTTCCCACAGTACAACAGTCCCTCCAACCCCTCATCGATTAAGATAAATGGTGAGTTCCTGGGAAACGTGGACCATTCTCCCTATCTTGTGAGACTCCTCGTCATCTCTAATGTACAATTCAGCCTTCGGCCGAGTTAGGATAAGAGTATGTGAGGACCAGAATCTCAAACCTGACTATAATATCATGGTTCACTGGGCAGTAGAGTTCCCTGCACTCCTATCTATGCTTCTGAGACTTGGACAACCTGCAGCAGGCACCTCAAAGCACTATCAGTGGTGCCTTCATAAAACCCTCCAAATCCAGTGGCAAGAAAGGTGATCCAACAGCAGCATCCTCTCCAAAGCCAACTTGCCCAGCACCGAGGCACCAATCATTCAAAACTACCTCCACTGAAGTGCTTTAGCCTCCAAGCATCCCCAAAGAGGTCAAATATCCCCATTGACTCATGGGAATCCCAGGCTTGTGACTAACCAAAACGGAGAAGGTTCATTTAGGAAGGCACCAAACACATTAACAGATTCTGTCAGGAACATGCAGAAGTGAAGCCAAAGCATTGAAGAGAGTGCACAAATCTCCAAACAACTCTTCCACCTGACCCTCCGAGCATCACCCTCCCCATATGAGGCAGAGTCTGCAAATCGTGCTTTGGACTTATCAATCTTCTCAGAACCCATTGAACCTGAATGGAAGCAAGTCATCCTCATACCCCAGGGACTGCCTATGAAGAAAGAGCAACCAGTGAGTGTCATCTAATTCAAATTTATACAGAATTTCTTTTATTTTGTAAGTTATTTCATTTCGGAATGTACACGCAGTGTATAGTATTTCAACTTGTAATTTGTTTCTCAGGAGGACAAATCTCCAAAAAAAGCCTATCTTCACCTTATGGGTGGAATTTTCTGACCCCGCTGGCGGTAGGTGTGATAGGTGGTGTTTATGGAAACCCACTTCACGACAGCGTGAAGGCAGGTCGCGATCTTCTGCTCAGCCCACCAATGGCAGGCCACGATTCTCCCCACTGGTCAGCGGGGAGCTAATTGTAATACATTAGCATATAATTAAAAGGCCATCCCACCAGGCACTCGGAACCCCGCTGTATCGTCCGTCCACGTCGGGAAAGCACGCTGACGTGTTTCACAACAGCACGCAGGCCTTCACTGTGGGGGAACTGAGGTGGATGAGCAGCAGCGTTCTCCACAGCTCACCTGTTGTTTACAGGCCTTAGGGATGGGGTGGGGGGGGTTGGGGTGGGGGTGTGAGGGAAACTGATGCCTGGCCCCACAGGCAACTACTGAGGGGTGGGGTGTGTCTAACGGTAAGTGCTGGCCAGCCTCGGAAGCGACTGCTGAGGGGGCAGGGGGAGTCAATTGCTACCCTGGCGCTGCATCCCGCGCACAGGCAATCGAGCGAGGGCAGGGTAAGCAAGGGAAGTAGCCACTCATTACGGACACCTGTATAAACTGACCATGCCTCTGCAGCTGAGACAGATCAGGCACAGCCATAGTGATATGATTGGGGTCGGGCTCCTAGCCTGCCCGCTCTGCAAGCAACACCAAGGCACCAAAGGGACACCAAGTGCTCCATACTTTACCCCACCACTACCTCCCCACCTCCATGGCACAGACTTCGAGTCCGCCACCACTTTATTGGACCATGGAGCAGTTGGACTGTGCACGTTGTGCAATCTCCTCACCAACGCTGGCCCATGAAGCAGTCACTGCTGGAGGTGCTCACAGCCCCTGAGATGCAATCTCAGCATCCTAGTTTGGATGAGTGCCCCCCATATCGCAGATTAACAGGGCAGCCATGCAGTGCACTCATCTCTGGCTATCCGAGGGGTGAGCAGCACTCTCCGGGAAGCATTAAGGGGCGGTCACACAGGGCCAGGCAAGGTGCTAAGTACAGCAATGATAACCACGTATCTCTCTCTCTTTCATGCTGCAGGAGGACCATGTCAGTATCATGGATCCTGGTGTCCTAGCTGTATGCCTGATGGCCTACAGAGACCATAGAAGATGGAGAAGACAGCAACTGAGACACCCTGTCCGCGTAAAGGCAGGATCAGCAACCTCAAGAAGAAGGGGCAGCAGGGGGTCCCGCACACACCGCCCAGGAGCGACAGCGAGCCTTGTCTGGTCAGTGCCTAGCGACACCCAGGGTCTATAGAGGCCGCCTGCCACTCCTGTAGATGACTGAGAACCAGTGTTGCCGACGATTGCGGATGTCTAGGGACCTGGTGGCTCACATCTGCAACTTAATGCAGGGCTTGGTGCCAAGGAGAAATGGAGGGCATCCACTGCCAGTGGCTGTGAAAGTGACCGTGGCCATCAATTTCTATGCCAGTGGCTCCTTTCTGAGCGCCACAGGTGACCTCTGTGGAATTTCACAATCCGCCACCCACAAATGCATCCATGAAGTCACGGATGCCATCTTCTCCATGGCACGCAACTTTGTGCATTTTCGCCCGGGACTGGGACAGCCAGGATGCAAGGGCCATTGGATTCGCCCTGATCTTGGGACTCCCACAGGTGCAGGGTGTGATTGACAGCACTCATGTGGTGCTCAGGTCTCCATCATTACACTCAGTGGACTTCACCAACCGCAAGGTCTTCCACTCACTGAACGTGATGGGATGAAGACAATAACGGTGTGTGTGAAAGAGTGAATGGTGGTGTCCCTTGCACTGGCAGTGAGTGAGGGCCTTGTAGGCGTGTGTTGGGTTTGTGAGTGTGTGAGTTGGGAGTGTTGAAAAGTGACTTAACCTGGCGGAATGGAGGAGATGTTTCATCCTTTTGCAGCACTGGGTGGCTGTCCTCTTCTGCAGGGCGTTCACACTGACCACTGCTGCCACCACTTCCCAAATTGGGTTGGATGACACTGCTACCCATCCTGCTGCCAGAGTGGGGGATAAAGCACATCCCGGCGGGCCTCCAGCAGTTGCTCGAGGGACCCATCGTTGAAGCAGGGTACTGCAGTCTTTTTGCCTTTGCTGGTTATATCTCCCAGGCAGCATTGGTGAGCTGGTGGCGATGAGTGCTTTGCTGACAGCTGCCTTTTACAGATAGCGGCCGGTATGATGCAACAGCAGGGTGATGGCGAGCGGGCAAATGAACCTGCCATGGAAACGGCATTTTTCACGGGAGTGAATACATAATGAGGCAGGCATGGAAAGATACAGTGTGAAAACCCGCCATTTTCATTGGCAGGTAGGACTCGATTTTACCTGCCAGCTACTGCACTCAGTGCAATTCTGGGAAAATTCCGCCCTATATCTTGATTCCTATCGATTTTTTACTTAAAGTCATGATTTTAAAGAACACAATTATTACTTTAAGTGAGGAATTACTTACTCTGATGTAAAAGTAATTATTATGAATTACATAATACAGATGAAAATATTCACTGAATTAGTAGGTAGTTACTAACAGCACTTGAAATAGTTCACTTTTTATATTTTGTATCTCTATTATGTTTGAGAGCTTCCAAAACATTTTCCATCAATTTCAAAAAGAGGCATATTAAGGAAACCCTGACTGAAGAAGAGCTTTCCTCATATTTTTCTAATTATAATGTAAAAGATTCAATGTTAGAAGATTACAGGAATATGATAGGTTGGGTCAGAGGTTACTTCAGAAGGAATCAACTTATACCACTGTAAAAGTTTCTGACATTACATAATCCTGCTTTAATTGCTCGGTGCAATAAGTTACATATAAATGCATAGAGGTTAAATTACAGAAACAGACCATCTGGCAAACCAGTCCACATCAGCATTCATTCGCCACACAAGCAAACATTTTTAATCACATTTGATGGATCTATTCCGATTTTCTTTTATAATGTTTTCCTTCATCTACCTATCCAATTTAATCTTGAACATTGACATAGTTTCTGCCTCTAACCCTGGAAGTAAATTCCACCGCCTCACAACTCTCTGTCTAAATAAGCTTCACTAGCTCTCTATTCCATATCCATTATGTTTAATCTATGGCTCCTCATTCTAGACCCACCAACCATTGCTGCTTTCAACCCGTCCCATCCTTTTATAATGTTAATTCATTCATGGGATGTAAGCATATCTGACAAGGCCAGAATTTATTTAGTCCATCCCTAATTACCCTTGTGAAGGTAGTGGTAAGCCACCTTCTTGAACTACTGCAATCCATGTGTTGTAGGTATGCCCACTATGCTTATTTGACTTTTCTGTGGTTTTTGATACAACAGAGTGGTTTGGGAGGCTATTTCCATAGGGCAGCTAAGAGTCAACCATATTGCTGTGACTCTTGAGTCACATGTTGGTCAGATTGGGTAAAGTCAACAGATTTTATCCCCTGAAGGACATTAGTGAACCAGATAGGTTTTTACAAAAACCTGGTGCTTTCATGATCATTCATTCTGATGCTAGCTTTTTTATTCCAGATTTATTAATTGAATTAAAATTCCTTCAGCTCCTGTGGCCATGCCTCCAGAGAATTAATCAGGATTAGTAGTCCAATAACATTATCACTATGATACCATCCCCCTGCTAAGCAAGCTTACCAAGTTTGAAATAAATACTGGCATCTGCCAAGACAGCAATCTGAGTTGTAGTCCAATCAGCTATCTCCAATATACAGTGAACTCTTTTCCTGAAGATATTTATATTATCCATATATTTTTCTGGCTGTAACCTATTCGTTTTTAGTAGGACTTCTTCCAGCTTTACTCATGTCCATATACTTTTCCACATTTATTTTCTTGGTACTGTTCGTTCTCCCCCACCTCTCACATATAGCCCTCGGCATTCTGCTATGTTCCTGTTCTTTCCCAGATTTCTGCTTTCTTTCCAGTTGGAAGCTTATAATGTGAAGTGTAACAGAGCTAAACCCTCACACCGTATTTTTATGAAATAAACATGTATATCATCATGGCTACTTCCTAAAATTTAAAAAAAAAACTGAACAGACTTTAAAAAGGCTGAAGCTGTATCTGCCTGAAATCCTGAACCAAAGGAACTTTCTGGCAATATCAGTGAAACAGACTCCTCATTATCTCTGAAGAGATGCTAAAGACCCCTGTGATTGCAGAGACCAAATTCAAAGGGAATTATATAAAGGCCATCTACATTTCAAAAGCCCCTCCTGGACAACGGAGACTACCAGTCTGTTAGGACAAAGGACCCTGCACCTTTCCTTTCAAATTCTGAGTGGTTGAACATTAACAATCTCAAGAATCTAGACAAAGGAATATACATCCTTTATCAAAGCCAAAGTGGAGAAGTGGGAATCATGTCACATGACACCCCCCCCCACCCCCCCCACCGGTCCCGCACCTGCTCCGCTCACCCAGCTGGGAGAATGAGAGAACCAATTACCCTGTTTTCCTGTATTACCAATCAGTCTGCCATCTTCCATCTAGCAAGCAGCATCTCTGAACAAGGGCTCAGTCCAGGTAGATGCCTGCCCCACCCCCTCCCCCTGCCACCTTTACTGATTCTACTGGAACTTCTGAGCTTCTGTACCAACTCCTACAAGACTAATTCATCTCTACGTGCCTAACCCATTGTGGAAGTCAGCTGTACTGGAAAAGTGAATTATCCAGCATCAGTCTTCAACATGCCGACCTCTGTGAAAGAATACACTGCTGGACTTTGATTCTGGACTCTGGACTCACATGAAATAACAAGTCTTTGCTCTATAACTCTTTCTTTCTCTATCCCTGTTTCATGGTATGAATGCACTGGGGGCTACGTAGCGACATCCCCTCCTGCATTTTGAGTGTGTGCGAATATACTAACCCTGTGAGTTTGCTGTGTGATTATTAATAAAAATAGGGTCACAACAAAAATTAAGGGGTTGGGAAATACGTCACTGCTTACAAAGGGGGAAATCAAAACTTATGCACCTTTCTGTTTAAGGGTGGGTGGTAAGAGGAGAAATCAGGCCTGTTTAAATTAAACATCCTCCTGTCTGTAACAAAAGCAGCTGTGGAGATGCTACTTGTGTCCTGTTGCTCAATAATTCTACATAATGGTGAATGAAGCTGCTGCACTTGGTCTGTGATGGCCCTATTAAAAAGCAGTTAAACAATAGGAGAGACTGGCATTTTGAAAAGCATAGATAAAATTAGGTATTCAACAAGTGAAACTTATAACAGCAGCAAAGCCATGCCAATCTTCTTCTGGGAGATTTATTTATTTTTATTGCTTTCAGACATTCTGATAAGTTTAACCTGTTCTAATATGATGGAGAAAAATTAGATTTTTCATATAAATCATTTCAAAATGATGAAAACATACAAGTGGGAGGCAAAATCATTCAAAAAACATTTTGATGCTCCATAAAAACAAAGGGCATATTTATTTATTTTTGCGAATAGCACTGTAAAATTAATTACAAATGTTTAATCTGATGGATATAGAAGGACAGGATTAATCAAAATCAATAAATACATATGAGAAGAGTGTAATATCTGTAACTTTGAACATTAATTGTTTGTAAGGAAATTTGTGATCTGTGTCAAAGTAAGGAAATTTGTGATCTGTGTCAAGGCTGTTACACAGAATTCATCGAATGTGCTATCATCACTCGCAACAATTACTGGGTTTGAGGCAAATGATCCTTATCTGGCGATGTCTGATTACACAAGCTCCAACTTTCCCCTTAGAATCAAAAGGCAGACTATTATTTAAATGGAGAAAGACTCCAAAAAGTGTAACACAGAGGGATCTGGGTGTTCTTGTGCATGAAGCACAAAAAGTTAGCATGCAAGTGCATCAAGTAATTAGGAAAACAAATGGAATTTTGGCCTGTATTGCTAGGGGATTGGAGTTTAAAAATAGGGAAGTCTTGTTACAACTCTGCAGGGTGTTAGTGAGGCCACACCTGGAGTAATGTGTACAGTTTTGGTCCGCGTATTTAAGAAAGGATATACTGGCAGTTCAAAAGAGATTCACTAGGCTGATTCCTGGGATGAAGTGGTTGACTTATCAAGAATGGCTGAACAGGTTAGGCCTTTATTCACTAGAGTTTAGAAGAATGAGGGGTGATCTTATTGAAACGTACAAGATTCTGAGGGGGGCTTGACAAGATAGATGTTGAGAAGATGTTTCCACTCGTGGGGGAATCTCAAACTAGGGGACATTGTTACAGAATAAGGAGACACTCATTTAAAACTGAGGTGCAAAGGAATTTCTTCTCTCAGAGGGTAGGGAATGTCTGGAATTCTCTACCCTACAGAGTTGTGGAGGTTAGATCACTAAAAAGGAGGTAGATAGATTTTTAAAATATCAGAGAGTTGAGGGCTATGAGGAGCTGGCACGAAAAAAGAGTTGAGGCCTGGGGCAGATCAGCCATGATCTTATTGAATGGCAGGGCAGGCTTGAGTGGCCTACTCTTGCTCCTATTTCTTATGTTCTTTGTTCTTACACTGTTGAAACCTGAAACCTGGTGTGTAAAATGGAAGCCAAAGCTTCCTGGACCCTAGACAATAATCTATCCATCTCTTTCGTGATGTGAATATCGGTACAATCAATAATTTCATTGCAGACAGCAGATTATTCATGTATGAAATTCTAAAAATGATAATTCACTGGGATACATAGGAGCAATGGTACATAATTTTCAAAAATTGATTTGAATAAGTATTTACCAGTGATAGTGCCAGATGAGTTATCAGTCAGAGTTATTGAAAACACCGTGCCCACAGCAATTCATTGTCTTTAAGAACAACCCAGTTGAATCATATGCCACCACTCCACAGAGAGGGCCATTGAAAATCTTATCAGCACACTAATTGAGCAAATGAATATCTTACCAGTGAGTGAGCATTCCAATCTGCAATAAACAATTTTAGTTCCCTGGGAATAGTTGACTGAAAAGTATACATAAATTTATTGCTCTTTCACAGATTACTGAGAGTGTGAAACCAAAACGGATGATCCAACTGACAGATTAAGCTTTGGCTTCCACAAATAATGGGTCTCCAGCAAGGTGCATTAATGCTCTGGCCTATAAGGCCTTAGCCGGTTTTTTAAGCAATGATGCATGCTGCTCTTTCAGTGCAGTTTTGGTCTCCTTACCTAAGGAAGGATATACTTGGCATAGAAGGTGTTCAATGAAGCTTCACCAGACTGATTTCTGGGATGGCAGGATTGTCGTATGAGGAGAGATTGGGTTGACTAGGCCTGTATTCACTGGAGTTTATAAGAATGAGGGGTATCTCATTGAAACATATAAAATTCTGAAAGGGCAGGACAGACTGGATGTAGGGATGATGTTTCCTCTGGCTAAGGGGTCTAGAACAAGGGGTCACAATCTCAGGATACAGGGTAGGTCATTTAGGACTGAGATGAGGGGAAATTTCTTCACTCAGAGGCTGGTGACTCTGTGGAACTCTCTACCACACAAGGCTGTGGAGGCCAAATCACTGAATATATTTAAGAAAGAAGTAGATTTCTAGACACTAAAGGTATCAAAGGGAATGGGGAGAGACAGGGAGTATGGTGTTGAGATAGAAGATCAGCCATGATCATATTGAATGGAGGAGCAGGCTCAAGGCGCTGAATGGCCTACCCTTACTTCTATTTTCTTTGTTTCTATGTTTACCTGAGTGGATATCTGGAGCCAGGTACTAAGAAGATTGGTTATGCTGGCACACGTTTCCAGTGATGCAAAGATGTGGTCATAGACCCTGAGCCAGTCAGGTGGCCATGTTGTCTTCATTACAGCTTCCAATTCATGCTTCATGTCACCTGTGAATATGACAGATAATAAAAATTCATGGAGGAGAGTGTGGCATCAAGTAATGTTGGTAGATGATTGAGTTTACTGGGGGAGTCAGTCATTGCCACTCCAGGACACAATGCACTCAGGAAAGCATTCTTAGCTCAATCATCTTCAACTTTATCAATGACATTCTCTTCATTATAAGGTCAGCAGTGGGGTTATTCACTGATCAATCTACAGGGTACAGCTGTTGTTTTCAATTCCTTCAATAATGAGGAAGCTCATGCAAGCCTACAGCGGGGTATTGACAATATCCAAGGCTTGGGCTGAGAAATGACAGGTACCATTCAGAGTCATAGTATCAAAGAATTATTTATGGCACAGAGGATGCCACTAGGCCCATTGGGTTCATGCTGGCTCTCTATAGAGCAAACCAGTCAGCCCCATTCTACTGCTCTAGCTCCATAGCCTTGCAATTTTATTTCCTTTAAGTGCCTGTTTCCTCTGAAATCATTAGTGGTCTCTGCTTCCACCACCCTCATGGGCACTGAGTTCCTGGTCATTACCACCAGCTATGTTAAAATTTTCTTCCTCATATTGCCCCTGCATTTCCTGCCCAAAACTTTACACCCTTAGTCATTGTACCATCAGCTTCTGGGAATATTTTTTTCCTTTTCTGCCTTAACTAAACCTATCATAATTTAGTACACGTCTATTAAATCTCCCTTCAAACTCCTTTGCTCCAAGAAGACCATCCCTAGCTTCTCCAACCTAACCTTGTAGCTCAAACGCCCCAATCCAGGAGCCATTCTGGCAAACCTCCTCTGCACCCTCTCAAGGACACTCACATCTTTCATAAAATGTGGTGACCAGAACTGAACATAATACTTTAGGATAAAAGCAAAAAACTGCGGATGCTGGAAATCCAAAACAAAAGCAAAATTAAAAATACCTGGAAAAACTCAGCAGGTCTGACAGCACCTGTGGAGAGGAATACAGTTAACATTTTGAGTCCGTATGACTCTTCAACAGAACTAAGAAAAAGTAGAAAAGGGGTGAAATATAAGCTGGTTTAAGGGTGGGGTGGGGGGGGGGGGGGGTGGGGGGCGGGGGGGGGGGGGGGGGGCGTGGGTGGGTGGTGGTGGGACAGGTAGAGCTGAATAGTGGTGTGGCCTAACCAGAGCTTTATACAGGTTCAGCATAACTTCCTTGCTTTTGTCTTCAATACCACTGTATATGAAGCCCAAGATCCCATATGCTTTGCTGACCACTTCCTCAGTATATCACACCACCTTCAAAGATCTATGCACAGGCACCCCCAAGTTCCTCTGTACTCTTTAGAACAATGTCATGAACTCTGTACTTCTCTTCCTATTCCTTCTACCAAATGCATCACCTCATACTTAGCTGCCACATGTCTGTCCATTCATCCTCACCTATCTATATTCTGTTGTAGTTGATTAGTACCATTTTCACTGTTTGCCACTTTTCCAAGTTTGGTATCATCAGCAAATTTTGAAATTTTATTCTGCATAACAATATCCAAGTCATTTATATATCAAAAAAGCATTAGTCCCAGCACTGACCCTTGCTGAATACCACTGTCTACCATCTTCCAGTCTGAAAAGCAACATTTCCCACAACTCTCTGTCTTCTGTCATCAAATCAATTTTTCATCCAAGCTGACACTGTACCATGAGTCACAATTTTGTTAATCATTTTTTTATATGGTTCTTTGTCAAACACTTTCTTAAACTCCATTTAGACAACATTCATTGCATTCCCTTCATCAATCTTCTCTGTTTCGTCACCAAAAATTTACATTAAATTAGTCAAACATGATCTGTCTTTTATAAATCTGTGTTGGCTATCCTTAATTAACTCAAACCTCTCCAAGTGCCTGCTGATTTCTTACCCCAGATTGTTGTTTCTAAAATCTTGCCCACATTGATGTTAAACTAACTGACCTGTCGCTGCTGTCCATATACCCATTCTTGAATAAGGGTTTCACATTTACCACTCTCCAATTCTTTGACACCACCGTATAGTAGGGAAGATTGGAAAATTATGGAAAGCCTTCTGCTATCTCTCCATCTCCTCTGGCTACCTCAAATGCAAGCCATCTGGACCAGGCAACTTTTCCACCCTTAAACATAGTCAGCCTTTCTGAAGAAGGGTCAAACAGACTCAAAACGTTAACTCTGTTTCTCTCTCCACAGATGCTGCTAGACCTGCTGTGTTTTTCCAGCATTTTCTGTTTTTGTTTCAGCCTTTCTAGTATCCTGCCTTTCAATTTTCACCCCATCCATTACCTCTACTATCTCTGCTTCTAATGATTTTATGTCAGCTTCCTCTTCCTTAGCAAATACTGACATAAAGTCCTCATTAAGACTTCTAGCCTTGCCCTGAGTCTCTAAGCATGTTTCAACCTCTTAGCCCCTAAAGGGCCCACTCCACCTCTTACTACTTGTTTGCTATTTGCATGCTGGTAAATGGTTTTTGGATTCCTTTTTAGGTCAACTGCAATTCTATTCTCAGGTTCTCCCTTTGCCAGTCTTATTTTCTTCTTCACCTCTAATTTGTATTTGACCTGGTATGAAGATGCTTACAATGTTGCAAAAAACGATAGCAAATCTGAGGATTGGGAGGGTTTTAGAAACCAGCAAAGGGCCACCTAAAAGTTGATAAAAGGTAGAATATGAGAGTAAACTAGCTGGAAATACGAAAACAGATTGTAAAACCTTTTATAAGTACATGAAAAGGAAGACAGTAGCTAAAGTAAACGTTGGTCCCTTAGAAGCAGAAACAGCTGAAATTATCATGGGGAATGAGGAAATGGCAGAGCCATTGAATAAATATTTTGTGTCTGTCTTCACAGTAGAAGACACACGTTCCATACCAGAAATAGACAATAACCTAGGTGCTAAAAAGAGGAAATTAAGAAAATTAATATCAGCGGAGACAAAGTATTGACACTTAAGGGACTAAAACCTGACAAATCCCTGGGACCTGAGAGTCAGGAATGGTCCCACTAAGTGGGAAGTTGGCCAATGTTACAGCGCTTTTCAAGAAAGGAGGGAGAGAGAAAACAGTGAACTAGAGGCCAATTATCTTAACATCAGTTGTTGGGAAAATGCTAGAAGCTATTATTAAGGAAGTCCTAACAATGCACTTAGAAAAGCAAAGTATGATTAGAACAAGTCAACATGGTTTTACTAAAGAGAAATCCTGTTTGACAAATGTATTAGAATTTTTTGAGTATGTAAGTAAAGGAGAACTGGTAGATGTACTGCACCTGGATTTCCAAAAGGCATTCAATAATGTGCCACACAAAAGGTTAGTAGGCAAAATAAGGGCTCATGGAGTTGAGGGTAATATATTAACATGGATAGAGGATTGATAGAAGTTAATGGATAGAAAACAGAGCGTGGGTATAAATGGGGCACTTTCATGTTGGCAGGCAGTGAAAGTGGAGTGCCACAAGCATCAGTACTGGGGCCTCAGCTATTTACAATCTATACTAATGACTTAGATGAAGAGACAGGGAGTAATGTATCTAAGGTTGCTGAATCTACTAAACTAGGAGGAAAGGTAAGCTGTGGGGAGGACATAGGGAGGCTGCAAAGAGATACAGGTTAGGTGAGTGGGCGACAAGATAGCAGATAGAATATAATATAGGGAAGTGTGAAGTTATTCACTTTGGTTGTAAGAATAGAAAAGTAGAATATTTTTTAAAGGGTTAGAAACTTATAAGTGTTGATGTTCAAAGAGACTTGGGTGTGCTTATACGAGGAATGCAGAAAGTTAGCATGCAGATGCAGCAAGCAATTAGGAAGGCAAATGGCATGTTGGCCTTTATCGCAAAAAGATTGGAGTACACGAGTAAAGAAGTCTTGCTACAGTTGTAAAAGGTTTTGGTGAGACCGCTTTAGGAGTATTGTGTGTAATTTTGGTCTCCACATTTAAGAAAGGATAAAATTACATTAGAGGTTCACATTATTGGTCCCTGGGATGTGGGGGTTGTCCTATGGTGAGAGAATGAGTAAATTGGGCTTATATTCTCTGGAGTTTAGAAGAATGAGAGGCGACCTCATTGAAACATAAAAAGTTCTGAAGGAACTTGTTAGAGTGGATTTGGAGAGATTGTTTCTGCTGGTTGGGAGAATGTAAAATGTGGGGGCACAGTCTCATGATAAGGGGCCGATTATTTAGGACTGAGATGAGGAGAAATTCCTTGACTCAAAGGGTTGTGAACTTTAAGAATTCTCTAGCCCAGAGGGCAGTGGATGCTCCATTGTTACATACATTTAAGGCTGGGATAGAGAGATTTTTGGTCTGTCAGGGAATTAAGGGATATGGGGAGCAGCAGGAAAATGGAGCTGAATCCCAAGATCAGCCATGATCATATTGAATGGCGGAGCAGGCTCAATGGGCCATCTGGTCTACTCCTGCTCCCATTTTTTATGTTCTCACTTGAAATTCCCAAGCTCCCTCATCATCCAGGGAGTTCTGGCTTTGTTTCCCCCACCTCTTGGCCTCTGCTGGGATGTATCCAGCCTCTGAATTGCCTCCTCTTTAAAAATCACCCATTGTTCTATTGGTTTTTCCTATCAGCCTATGGTTTCACTTAACCCTGGCTAGATCTTTTCATCTCATTGCAATTAGCCCTCTTCCAATTTCATTATTTTACTTTAGATTGTTCCTGTTCTTCTGTATTACTGGACTAAACCTTATGATAGGATGATCACTGTAACAGGGCTATGACTTCACACTCTATATTTTTATTATATATATATATATATGTAATAAAAATATAATTACCATGGTTAAATTCTAAAATTTTAAAACTGTACTATTATCTCTGAAAATGGCTGAAGTAATGCCTGGCCATGAACGTCGAACAAGAAGAGCTATTTGGCAGCATTGCAGAAACTCGCACCTCATTATCTCTGAAGAGACTCCAATGACCCCTGTGGACCAAATTCAAAGTGAACTATACCAAGGTTATCTGTATTTCAGAACTTGGGCTAGCCAAGCCGAGACTACTAGTCTGCTAGGACAAAGAGCCCAGCAACCTTCCTTTCAAGTTCTTAATGGTTAGAACATTAACAACCTCAGGAACCTAGAGACAAAGAAGGATATACCCATTGCCCAAGCCAAAGTGGAGAGGTGGGAGTCATGTGACAGGATCCCCCCTAGCTGGTATACCTTAATATTGCCTTGTGGAGCTGCAAAGTTCAGTTTGCTATTTTTCCATCTCCCAAGCAGCAGTCTGGAAAAGGGGCTCTGTCCAGGTTTGAATGTCTGCCCCCCATCTACACTATTTCTACTGGAACTTCTGAACTTTTGTATCATCGCCTACAGGATTAATTCATTTCTGTGTGCCTATCTCATCATGAAAGTCATCTCTATTGGAAAAATAAATTGTCTAGCATCAGTTCAGCCTGCCGACTTCTGTGAAGGAATACATCATTGGACCTTGATTCTGGACTCACATGAAACAATAATTCTTCATTCAGTGGTTTTTGTGCTGTAAATCTTTCTTTCTCTATCCCCCTCTTTTACTGTAAGGGTGAAAAGGAGGCAAAATTGCTACCCTCCTCCCACATTTGAGTGTGTGCAAATAAACTAACCCTCTGAGTTTACCCTATCTCGAGTTTACTGTGGGGTTATTAATAGAAATTGGATCACACCAAAACTGAGAGATTGGGAAAGTGGTGGACTGCAGTGGTTCAAGAAGACAGCACACCACCACCTTCTCAAGGGCAATTAGAGATGGGCAATAAATGCTGGCCCAGCCAGTGGTGCCTATATCCTGTTACAGAATTTTTTTAAAGTGGCAGGTAGCCTGTTAAGGTTATTAGGAAACCAATTAAGGCCACTGATCAGAAGCCTAATGGAATTTTCCAGTTGGCCTGAGGCACCCCAATGCTCCAGGAGCATGGGAGTTGCCTGGTGGTGGAACTGAGGGCCAACACTCTGGGTATACTTCAAGGCCTTTCACCTCCTACTCAGCAACAGCTGGGGCTCGGCCTTCACAAAGATGATCCTGCGGCTGCAGCTATTTTCTACTTCAAATGTTTTAAAAGTGCTGAGAGGGCACCTCCATGAGGCATTGATCTCTTTTCTTTACCTGCAATGGCAGGCGGCAGCTGCTTCTGCGCTGGAGGACCTTTTTTTGTTCTCAAGCTGTGAGAAACTGCCCGCTGTCCTTAATTGGATGCCTTCTGACTACTAATTAGCCAGCCAAGGCAAGATGGGTGACTAGCCAGTTGAAGTTGCGGGCATCTCAGTGTCACTTCTCATCAATGTTGGTGTGAAAGTATCCATACTGAGTGACAAACTGTAGCATCGGTTATTTTTGGAATTTTCTCTCACTGCTGCACCAGACACTCCTCAAGCTTACAATGACTATTACTCTGGTTTTGGGAATGATCACAGTTCCAATGCGCTACAGAAAATCAACCTGGACAGGTTCATGTTCTACATAGTCAAAGGCAGATGCCTAATTGGGGTAAACCTTTTCGATAAGCTTGGCTTCAAACTTAAGGATTCGACCAAAACAGCTCCATTGTACACAGTATACCTGCTTCTCTAAAATTTCTATTATATCACTTTTAGGCAGCTACTTGCCACCAAAATACAAGGCCTTGTTTTAGAACAGGTGAGACAGACAAAAACAGTGAAAGAATGATGCTGATCCATGAAGAAAGCATTTTGAATTTAAGCAGCACAGTGTGACACTATTAAAAGCCAAGTCAATGCTCTGTTGCATAAGTTTATTAAAAGGGAACTTCATCTGTTGTCTTCCTGATCCTTATGCAGCTGCTTCTCCTGTGCCCCTAAAGTTGCCTCTCATAACTTCTGAGAGTCATCCTGTGGTAACCTTCAGTTTCACAGCAAAAGCCATCCCAGATCCAGATAGACACAGGTCATTTTGCAGTGTTCCAGGATGGGCTGCTTTCTGAAGTGGAGGTGCTGAAGACATGCTTTCCTTGCACATACTCAGGCACAGATCATGTTGTTGCACTTGTGTAAGGTGGCCCTCATAGCCTCCTCTTCCTCATCTCAATTCATCAGAATTTTGAAATACCCTAAAGATCCTCATCTTCATTTGGTATCTCAAAATGAGAATAAGGTTGAAAAGGATTGTTGGGGAAAAAGGTATCTAATAGCAAAGACAATGCATTGAGTAAAATGTAGCCAAGAGAACAGGAAAATGCAATAAACAAGTCTTCCAAAACATTACTTTCTCTATTGACTTGAGTGGTCCAGCTCCCAGGATTCCCATATGCTCAGTTTTCATAGCCAAGGTTCACAATACGGATGGTGAGTGAAAGATTTCAATGGGGCTTTTTAATGAGTCTGTGCACAATGGTAATGCAACACCAAACCACACCTTATTAAACTGAGTGTGCAAGGATAACCATCTAATTTTAGGACTTGTTACCATTGTGTGTGAGGTGCCACTGGTAGCTCAACAGCCTTGCTAAATAGTGGCTTTGATTACTGGTCTGTGCAGATTTCCTCTGGTGGTCAGAATGTGATGTGTGGAGATAAGGACATTGCATTTGCCTAATTGTCTTTGACTAAGGAAGGGAAAAGAATTAACTGTGGTCTTTTCTGCTGATCACAAATATGTGATTTATGTTTGAGAGTACCTGTGTGTATGAATAGTAAGAATAATGTGAGGCTTAGCTGCAAATTTGCAGAGTCAAAAAGCTTCTTCATATTCATTGTTAAGGTTTACAGATTAGGGGCGGAATTGTCCAGCCCCATTGGTGTCGGGTATCATGGCAGGCATGAGCAGACAATATGACGAGAAGGCCAAAAATCGGTTTCACGCCATCATGAAGCCAGTTTGCGATTGTCTGCTCCACCGTCAATGGCAGGCTGCATTTCCTGCCCCTGCACATCAGGATTTGAATTTCAATACTTTAGCATCTCATTATAAACCCTACTCACCAAAATCATCCCCACCATGTCAAATTTACCACCCACATTGGCACGCTTCATGACTGCCTTTAAAAGGCATGCACCTGGAACTTCAAGGGGAAAACTTGGAGGTGAGTGCACACAACCTTTCTCAGCGCTTGTGAGCATTGCCCATAGGTCATCAAGGAAGAGGTGCTGCGCATTCAGTGGGTTGTGGGGGAGACAGGGAATTCCCTTTTTCCCAGCTGGCTTTCAGTGTGGTGACAGGGCAAGGGCTCTAGTGCAGGTCAGGCTGGGTGAGGGTGGAGGGCAAGGCAGCACAAACTGAAGGAAGTACACAAGCACATGTTGGGAGGGGGCGGGGGGATGGGAGGATGAGAGAAGCAGCCGCGCACTTGGAAAAGTTAGTCAAAAGTGAGCATTCATCTGCAGCTGAGACAGTTCAGCAGCAGCTCCATTGACATGCTTGGAATCAGGCCTCTGAAGCTTTTCTGCCCACTCAAGCAACATCAAAGAATGAAAGTGCCACCAAATGCACCAGAAAGTTTCACCCCTCAGGCCCAGACTTCAAATTGTGTTTTAGTGGCAGCAGAGCAATTGGCTAACTGAGCAAGTTGTACAATCTCTTGCGAAAGGTGGCCATGGCACGGTCACTGGTAGAGGTGCTCACAGCCCCTTGCAATGTCTTTATTAAGTTTTGGACCAGTATCTGTTATGGTTCAAGCTAACAGTGCAGCCTTGCAGTGCGGTTTAGGATAATGCCTGTGCCTGAGCTGAGAGCACAGCATGCAGTCCAGTGGGCAAAGCTGCCGCTAATTGGTCAAGTGGAGTGGGGCGGAGGTGGGTGGGGTCTGTGGAGAGCCAATGCATGCACTACACATGGGCCATCCAAGTGGTGGCCAGTACTCTCCGGCATGCGTGAAGGGGCCTTCAGATTTAACTAACAGAGGTTCTTAGCTTACATATGCTAACCCACATGTCTCTGTTTTTGATCCTGCAGGAGGAGAACATCAGGATCATGGAGCCTCATGGCTTACAGGGAGCAGAGAAGACAAAGAAGAGAGCGGCGGAGGCATCTGGCTCGGCAAAGGGAAGAGCACCTCCTTTAAGATGAAGGGGCAGCAGGGTTTGCTGAGCACGCAGCTGAAGATCCACAGACAGCCGTCACTTGTAGGTGCCCCACTGGACCCAGGGTCTATAGACGGCACTTGTAATTCCTGCAGATGACTGAGAACCAGTGTCGCTGAAGACTGCGCGTGTTCAGGGAACTGGTTTGTCACATCTGCCACCTGCTGCAGGATTTGGTGCCATGGGGACATGGAGGGGCATCCACTGCCAGTGGCCATGAAAGTGATTGGGACGCTCAATTTTTATACCAGTAGCTCCTTCCAGGGCTCCACAGGTGACCTGTGTGGGATCTTGCAAGCCCCCATGCACAAGTGTATCCAGGATGTCACAGATGCAACTTCTCAAAGGCACAGAAATTTGTGTATTTTGCCCCGGATCAGGAAGGCCAGGGTGCAAGTGCGCTGGGATTTGCGGAGATCTTTGGTTTTCCACAGGTGCAGGGTGCCTTCGACTGCACTCACATGGAGCTTAGTTCTCCATGGCAACAAGCAGTCAACTACTTCAACCACAAGTGCTTCCACTCACTGAATGCTCAGTTGGTGTGAGACCATCACAAATGCATCCTACAGGTCTGTGCACGATTCCCACAACTCCTACATCCTTAGCAGGTCTCAGGTCCCTGACATCTTCCAGGGTCCTGAGAGGCTGCAGGATTGGCTCCTCGAGGACTAGAGCTACCTGCAGAGGACATGGCTGATGATGCCCAAGCGGCGGCCTCAGACTGCAGCAGAGCGATGGTGTATTGAGGCTCATGCCATGACCTGAATTTTCATGGAGCAAACCAGGAGCATTTTGAAAATGAGGTTCTGGTGCCTTGACAGATCTGGTGGAGTACAGCAGGTAATTAGGAAAGCTAATAGAATATTATCATTTATTGTGAGGGGAATCGATTACAAATGTAGGAAGGTTATGTTTCAGTTGTGCAGGGCATTGGTGAGACCACATCTGGAGTATGGTGTACAATACTGGTCTCCTTATTTAAGGAAAGATGTAAATGCCTTCAAGCTAGTTTAGAGAAGGTTTACTAGACTAATACCAGGAATGGACAGATGCCTTATGAGGAAAGGTAGACCAGTTAGGCTTGTATCTGCTGGAATTTAGAAGATTAAGAGGCAACTTGACTGAAACCTTTAAGATCCTGAGGGGTGTTGACAGGTGGATGTGGAGAGGATGTTTCCTCTTGTGGGAGAATCCAGAACTAGGGGTCTGCTAGAGGTCACTGTTTAAAAATAAGGGTTCACTTGCACTTCCCTCAATTTAGTCTACTGCATTCGTTTCTCACAATGCGGTTTCCTCTACATTGGAGAGATCAAACGCCGACTGGGTGATCACTTTGCAGAACACCTTCAGTCTGTCCGCAAGCATGACCCAGACCTCCCTGTTGCTTGCCATTTCCACACTCCGCTCTGCTCTCATGCCCACATGTCCGTCCTTGGCCTGCTGCATTGTTCCGGTGAAGCTCAACGCAAACTGGAGGAACAGCACCTCATATTCCGACTAGGCACTTCACAGCCTTCTGGACTGAATATTGAGTTCAACAATTTTAGATCATGAACTCTCTCCTCCCACCCCCTTTCCGATCCCCCCTTTTTTCCCAATAATTTATATAGATTTTTCTTTTCCCACCTATTTCCATTATTTTTAAATGTATTTCCATCCATTGTTTTATCTCTACCTTTTAGTCAATTTCGATCCCTTCCATTCACCCCATCCCACCCCCACTAGGGCTATCTGTACCTTGCTTGTCCTGCTTTCTACCCTTAATTAGCACATTCCTTAGATAATATCACCACCTTCAACACCTCTTTGTCCTTTTGTCTGTGACATCTTTTGGTTATCTCCACCTATCACTGGCCCTCTATCCAGCTCTACTTGTCCCATCCCCCTTAAACCAGCTTATATTTCACCTCTTTTCTATTTTTACTTAGTTCTGTTGAAGAGTCATACGGACTCGAAACGTTAACTGTGTTCCTCTCCGCAGATGCTGCCAGACCTGCTGACTTTTTCCAGGTATTTTTATTTTTGTTGTGGAAAGAAACATGTTTTGAATTCGTAAGGTGAAAATGCTTTGCCTGGTGTTTGGTTAATTCAATGGGTTGTTGTTGCCTTAATGGAGATTAGTTTGGGAATTTGTTATAAGTTATGACAGTAGTAATTTGTAGCCATGTGTACATATATTTTAACCTGTGTAAATTAATAAAATGTTTCAATTAGTTAATGTAAAGCCTCGAGAACAAGTGGTCTGAATCCTGAGTTTAGAGTCGCATCTCAAACATAACACTTAAAATTATTGGTTATGACTGTTATTTAAAGTTTCCCCCTGAGGTTTTTTTAAATAACTCCACTTTACCACCTACATCAATCGTAACAAT
Source organism: Carcharodon carcharias (assembly GCF_017639515.1). Taxonomy (NCBI): domain Eukaryota; kingdom Metazoa; phylum Chordata; class Chondrichthyes; order Lamniformes; family Lamnidae; genus Carcharodon; species Carcharodon carcharias. The sequence continues at coordinate 44,645,335 of NC_054470.1, forward strand.
CCTGTGAATATATTATTAATGAGGCGGGACGCACCTGGAATAAAAAGATATGGCACAAAATCCTGTCATTGCAGCTGGTAGGTAAAACAACTTTTTTTACACCTGCTAACGCACTTAGTGCATATCTGAGATGATTATGCCCTAAGATTGGATATTTGAATGAGATACCAGACCATAAACTGCTCGTGCTTCCAACAGTTTGTGTCCATTTAACATTTGCACAGGGCTATAAAATACCACTGTTGAGCACGATTCAACATGAATCAGTGCCTTTAGTATAGAAGGGGATAAGCATATATCATACAATACACCTCCTCTAATGTTATGTCACTAGCTTTCCATTTGAGTGGCAGTGCAATTCTCAATTTTATTCCTTAGCAAATGAAATATATGGGCAGAATCATCTCAGATTTGCACAAAGTGCGGTAGCAGCTGTGAAAAACAATGACTTACCCACCAGTCACAATCATCCGTATCATCCACATCCCATCTCATTAGTTGTGCAGCCACAGGAAACATGCTGTCTTGTTGTTGGGTAGCCTTTGAATCACCCACCATGCCGTTACATCACTTCGGGTGCCATATCTAAAGGGCACCTGCGCACACAATTCTCAATGCTTGCAACCCAAGACTGCTGCAGTGAAAGCCAAGAAGAGCTGAGTGACCCGCCACTTGCTTTTGGAGGCTCGCCATGATGTCTTCCACCCCGTCCTGATTGACGGAGGTCCAGCAATCTCACCACTCCGGCATGGGAGGCAGTGGCAGTGGTGATCAGTGCCAATGCTGCACAGAAGAGGTTGGCCATCCAGTGCAATATGAGGATGAATGATCTCATCCATGCTGCCAGGGAAGGCAGCTATCTCATCATTCTAAACTCTCACACTCACAAGCCCTTCACACATTTACAGGCATCTCACTCACTGCCAGCCCAAGGGACATCACCACTCACTCTCTCACACACACCCTCACATCTCTATTTGGCCTCACCTCCTCTGGAGACTGCCTCCTCAGCCCAAGCCATCCTGAGGCCACTTATACAGATCAACATGTGCCCCCACACAAACCCTGGGATACTCCCCTTCCCCAGTACAACCCTCGACCTGCAGCCTCTTCCCTTAACTGAGGCCACTTCTTCCCATTCCCCAAGCAAGCCTGAGCTCTGCAGCCATTGAAAAGCCATCCCTGCATTACGGTTGGTCTGGTAGATTGAGACCTGCCTGTGAGCCCCCCTAAAAGTGATGTGGCACTGCCTATGAGCCTGGTGCTGATGACTGCTAGAGTTGCCTGAAAGAAGGTGGGCAAACAAACCTTGAAGTCCTGAGTGAAGTGCAGCTCGCCACCAACAGGACCGGATGATTCCGCCCTATGACAGTGCTGGTTTCACATGGATCATCGCAAGGTTTAAGGCTTCCAGTGACTTAGTCAACAATAAATAAATAAATCCTTTAAACAAAATTGTAATAACATGTGGAATCTTTTCCATACATTTGTTTTACTGTGAAAATCTATTTCTAATTTGATTTTATGTATAAATGAATTGTAATTATCTTATCACAATCACGCAGTCTTGTAGAAATCTTGTTTACACTGAATTACAGAGGGAAGGCTTGTTTTCTTAGCATTTCATTTACATTTCTCTAATGAGATATAATTAGCATAATTGGAAATATATTATTTCTATAATTACAAGTATATTAACCCTGACAGAAGACCCATTATATTTCCAAGGAACAGTAGGACTTATTGGTTTTGGATGATAATGTGAAGAGATGTGCTTTTATAATGCTGATACATTATATTTTGCCCTGCACAGCACCGACAATTTTCTATTTGTTGGAATGGATGCAAATCCTTCGAAGCCTATGTCTGAATTTCTGATAGAGCCCGTTCCTTGATGTTGCACTCGAGGAGTGGTCCATTGCGGCCTGTGTGCATCCAGTGTAGTGTTAGTCAAATGGCATCAAACTCAAGTTTTAGTAGTGCTACAAGTTCTGGGTCTGCTTTAGATGTATCAGGTACAGCTTCTCTGGTCACATATAACCAGTCAGAGTAGCTAATGTTCTGGATTAGATATTGCTCAATATCTAATTACACAAAACCTGGGGGTGTTAGAATAGGCTCTTTCTAATTTGCACTAGATATTGTATGTTTCACACGTGCCCTCTCCTACCTTGCTAATGCTTGTTCAAAGGCAGACAGAGAAGCACTCGGTGAGATAAGGCCAGCTTTGAATCATCAAACTGCTTTATTTCATATAAGTGACTGTAAATTCAAAGCAAATTTCACATTCTTTGCTCAACTTCACTTCTCTCCTTAAGGCTTCGAGGAAAGAAACAATAATTCATACACTCTGTCCCTTCCTTGAACTGATATATTTGCTTTGGCATTGCCTTTCATTTTAGAGCTTGTTAAGGATTTGGAGGAGTTCAGGGATAGGGAGGAAAGACAGGTTTACTTACAACTCAGGCATTCGGCCCACACCAATTCAGTCCAGAAGCTATGATTGGGAATTTCCATGGAGCTACATCTGCACCATCACCATCATTTCACTGGAAGTGCAGTGAAAATGATATTGGCGTTGCTGAAACATCAAGGACAATTAGGGATGGGCAATAGTGCAGGCCTAGCGAGCAAAACCGATATCCCATGAATGAATAAAGGAAACAAAGATATGCCTGTGGAATCCCTGCTGCATTTCTGATGTGGGGCCTTTATGGGTGAAGGCATGGCTACCAATATGGGATGAAGGGAAGGCAGGAGGGTGCACAAGGCTGGAGTTGAAGGAATCAAGAGTTTTGAGAGTGTGTTGGAGGGGATGGGGTTTGTAGTGCTTGAGGAAGTTTTGAAGCAGGCTGACCATATGTTCCCATTTTTGACAACCCCTGGATTAGATATTGTGTCTCCAGGCAAACAATGACACAGAAGTGTCCCCAATTCAAGAAACTCATCCCCGAATGCAGTCTTATTCATTGGTCTGCTGAAACATCAATCTTTGTCATGTCTCTAATTTAGACCAATCAGAATTCAGCATTTGTTGATCAGGGAGATGACCTCCTGGGATTGGCTGCTGCTGGCAATGTAGGTGGACACATAAGTTAGTTTTAATCCGATAAGAAGGCAACTGTTTCAGCCAATAGTGACTGGAGGCTGGATGGATTCTTTAACATGAGTGAGAAAGAAATTGGAGGAGAAATAGAGGGTGCAGTGAGAGCTGATAGGTAATTTTATGTATGTGAGGTTTTATAAAATGATTATATTTTGGGATTGTCTCTTTAATTCAAGGTAAAATAGAGGAATGAAGAGGGTCATAAGATCTGCTTCCATTTCTGCCTGATAATAAGCCTGTATTCTTTGGTTACCATGGGGATGGAGATCGGGAAGGTGGGGTGATGGGCCCAGCTTGAGACTTACCTGCAGCAAGATGCAAAATATTTACACCTGAAAAATGCAAGAGCAGTTGGGCTGTGTACAGACTTTTGGTCTCCAAATTTTCAGACAGAAAAGGAGAGAGAGAAAGACAGAGAGAGAGAGAGAGGTCTCACAGAGACAAAAAAGCCAAACCTGGTGTGGTCAGCAGAGAGAAGGTGGCTGTGTGTCCTCTGTGAGCTACTAGGCAAAATGCAGTAGGAAGCATGGTCTCTGGCTGAAGAGACAGATTCCATCTAAAGACCATGCAATATTTGCCTGGCAAGCCCAGCAGGAGAAATCATGGAGTGGACCCATACTACTGGTAGTTGGTTTGGAAATTCTCCGAAAACTGGGAGAAGCCCTTTCGACGGTCACTCGATGTTACGAGTTGGTGAAGCGGGGAGACGTGAGCCCACTGGAAGTTGGGAGTGGCTGTGGACTGTTTCCTATAAAGATTGTAATCCTTTGGAGAGCTGTTCCATATGTATGTAGCATGGTGTTATCAGTTGTGTTAGTGCATTAAAAAGGATGAACTTTTCTATAGTTTAGAGTATTAGTTGCTTCCTAGATAACGTTTAATCAATATTGTTTGTAGTTGATTTGTTACAGTAAAAGTCTTAAAACTTGATATCTTGTTGTGCAACTCCTTTAGGTTGGTCACTAGGAATTCAAATCTCTTGTTTAATGTTATTGGTTTTTATGCAATCATAACAGTAAGTATATTTATTTCACCTCAAATATCTACATGGTGCAAAGATTGGAACAAATTGTTTGCTTTTTGATGAATAAGGTCCAAATTCTTCCACAGGGAAGAGGTTTCTGAAACCTTATGGGACAGATGGCATTTCACACCTCATATGGAAAATCTCAACCAGTTTGGAACAGATTTAAAATTGAGAATTGCATTATTATGCAAATTTGTTTTGCATTTTTAGTACATATACTCAATTTTAAAATATAAGCTAGTAAATTTTTGTCTTGCTATGCCTAACAATCTACAATTTCCGTTCTGGCGATTTGAATGTGATTAAAACCCAGGTGTCCCAGGATTTGGTTTCGAAAATATGATCACCCTATTATAAAGAAAGGGAGGACCCAGCACCTGAAGAGATTTTAATAACAAGAAGCAAAGATGTTGAACCCAGAGTCTGCCACTCAAGCAGAGCAGGGGATTGGTCATCCAACTGCGACAACATTCCAGTTTCTACATGCTTCATGCGCCTGTTGGGTCTCTGACTTATAAATTCAGATCAGAGCCTATGTTTGTTGACTAAATTTTCACTACACAAAACATCATTAATTTTATCTTTTGGAGACTGCTGTCATCATTAGTCAGACCAATGTCTACCTTTCTCCTTTTGATGCAGCAACTGTTCCAATGACATAAAGGTATGCTGCCTGTTGACAATCAAAAATGTATATAATGGAGGGTGAAAAATAGAAATGGTGATATGAACAAATCTATTGCATTTTTGAATGTATGAATGTGGCTATTGAATGTATTTTGTAATCTATTGTTATGCAATGTTATGCTCTTCCTCTTAGCCAGTTAATAGCCTGTGATATTGCTCTCTATGTTTCCCCTTCAGTCACAGCATTACTTGTGCAAAGTGGATTAGTAGATATTTAGATTATTCATAAGGAATGGTGAAGTAGCGCAACATGATGTTGGTATGTCAGGATTGCCTTGAACAGTCACCGTGGAAACAACAGGACAGAAGAAATACTTCCAGGGCAGAATTTTTCATCCCACTGGTGGGCATGCGCCCGAACCAAATGGGAGTGAAATAGTGCGCAATGACGTTGGGTGAGCGTCCCGACGTCATCGCGCACTCGTGATTTTTTAGTCAGCGGGTGTGTGTGAGAAGCAGCAGCATGCCCGCCAACAATTAAGAGGCCTATTAAGGCCCTCAATCAGTTAATTAAATTGAATTTTTTGCTGCCGTCCAACCATTCGGTTGGCAGGTGGGAAAACACGCCAGGCGGCCTTTGCATTTTTAACGAAACCTCATCCACAGGCGGGATAAGGTTCTGAACAGTAAATAAAAAACCAGTAAAAATTTTAAAAACTCATTCTCCGCATGTCCCTGTTCATGTGACAGAGTCACATGTGGGGACATTATTTTCCCTATTTTTAAAATCTTAATTTTTCAGGTTAAAAATCTTCAGCTCCCTGAGGCAGCTCTGTGCCTTCAGGGAGCTTTCTCTGAGTGCACCCCCTGCACATGTGCACACCCAAGCGCTTGTGCTCCTCCTGCCTCCCACTCTAGCAGCGCTAAGCATTGCAGCCCATGTTTCACACTTCCTGGCCGTTAATTTAGCAGCCAACGGTTGGAGGCTGATAGTGGGTGGCAGACCGTTGCCCGATGGCTCCCGGACCCGCCCACTGCGATCACCCGACGTGGGGAATATTCTCCCCCCAGAGTTGCATGACAGCAAGGATAGAGTGTTGGCACATTTATGTCACTGTTGGTGGGCATCACCCCACAGCTACTGTTGATCTGTATGAGGACAGAATAAAGTGTAGCTACAAGGTGAGCAAAATCTTTCCTTATAATTGTATTCTTTTTCTAAGACCATCTGGTGCAGCCTTTCCTTTACAATAAACCCACGTCAGACACAGTAACACTCAGGAGTCTGTCAGGTAGAAGTTTGCTCTGGAATCTGGACAATTCAGGATGTCCTATGGATCAAACACAAACTTAGATAAAATACAGTTACAGTATTGATGAAATGTGTGGATGCAATATATTTTGATGTGTAGCTCTACTGCAAGGCAAGATAATGTGCTTTGTGAGACACTACCGCTGTGTTAAATGGAATAGACTCAAAGAAGATGTGGCAGCTCAAAAATGGGCATCCATGAGGCACTGTGGGCCATCAGCAGCAGTAGAATTGTATTCAACTGCAATCTGTAACTTTATAGCATAGCACATCCCTCACTCTACCATTACCATTCACCAAAACCTTGGGATGGCATGCCAGGAGCAGCACCAGGCATACCTAAAAATGAGGTGTCAACATGGTAAAGTTACAACGCAGGATGACATGCATGCTACACAGTGGATGCAGCATGCGATAGGCAGAGCTAAGTGATCTCACGACCAAAAGATCTGATCAAAGATCTGCAGTCCCAGCATATCCATTGTGAATGGTGGTGGACAATTAAATGACAAACCGGGTGTGGCTCCAAAAACATCCCATCCTCAATGATGGGGAGCCCAGCGTATCAATGCAAAAGACAAAGCTGATGCATTTGCAACGACCTTTGCCATAAATGCCGAGTGGATGATCCACCTTGGTCTCCTCCTGAAGGAGGTGCCAATCATCAAACAATTCAATTCGCTCTACGCGATATCAATAAATGGCTGAAGACAGCAAATATAGTAAAGGCTTTGGGCCCTGACAACAGCTCAGTTGTAGTACTGAACACTTGTGTTCCAGAACTAGCAGCATCCTTAACCAGGCTGTTCTAGTATAGTTACAACACTGGCACCTATCTGGAAATGTGGAAAATTGCCCTAGTATGTCCTGTCCAAAAAGAGCAGGACTAATCCAAGCCAGCCAGTCACCGCCCCATCAGGCTACCCTCAAACATCAACAAAGTGATAGAAGGTATTGTCAATGGTGCTGTCAAGCAGCACTTACACAGCAATAACCTGCTCACTGACGCTCAGTTTGGGTTCTGCTAGGGTCATTCAGCTCCCTACCTCATTACAGCTTTGATCCAAACATGGACAAAAGAGTTGAATTCTAAAGTTGAGGTGAGAGTGACTGCCCTTGACACCAAGGCAGCATATGACAAAGTGTAGCACCAAGGAGCCCTAGCAAAGCCTGTTCACCATCTACAAGGCACAAGTCAGGAGTGTGATGGAATATTCCCCACTTGCCTGGATGAGCGCAGCTCCCACAACACTCAAGAAGCTTGACACCGCCCAGGACAAAGCAATCACTTGATTGGCACCCCATCCATAAACATTCATTCCCTCCACCACCAACGCACAGTAACAACAGTGTATACCATCTATAAGATGCACTGCAGAATTCACCAAGGCTCCTTCAACAGCACCTTCTAAACCCATGACCACTACCATCTAGAAGGACATGGGCAGCCGATATATGGGAACACCATCACCTGGAAGTTCTCCTGCAAGACATTCACCATCCTGACTTGGAAATATATCGCAGCTGCTTCACTGTCACTAGGTCAAAATCCTGGAACACTCTTCCTAACAGCACTGTGCGTGTACCTACACCACAGCGGTTCAAGAAGGCAGCTCACCACAACCTTCTCAAGGGCAACTAGGGATAGATAATAAATGCTGGCCCAGCCAGCGAAGCCTACACCCCATGAATGAATTTTAAAAATCTGAAGTCAATGGGGAGCGGGGAAGACTCTCCATTGGTTGGAGTCATACCTAGCACAATGGAAGATGGTTGTGCTTATTGGAGGCCAATTATCTCAGTTCCAGGACATCACTGCTGGAGTTCCTCAAGGTAGTGTCCTAGGCCCAACCATCTTCAGCTGCTTCATCAATGACCTTCGCTTCACCATAAGTTCAGTTATGGGGATGTTTGCTGAAGATTGCTCAGTGTTCAGAACCATTTGCAGCTCCTCAGATAGATATTGAAGCAGTCCGTTCCCACCTACAGCTAGACTTGGACAACATTCAGGCTTGGACTGATAAATGGCAAGTGTCCTTTGTGCCACAAACATGCCATGTAATGACCATCTCCAACAAGAGACAATCTAACCATCTCCCCTTGACATTCAATGGCATTACCATCGCTGAATCACTCACTATCAACATGTCAATGGGGTTACCATTCACCAGAAACTGAACTGGACCAGCCATACAAATACTTGGCTGCAAGAGCAGGTCAGGGACTGGAACTTCTATGGCGAGTAACTCATCTCCTGACTCCCCAAAGCCTGTCCACCATCTACAAGACACAAGCCAGAAGTGTGATAGAACACTCTCTGCTTGCATCACTCAAGAAGTTCAACATCATCCTGGACAAAGCAGCCCACTTGAACGGCACCTTATCCGCAACATTAAATATTAATTTCCACTGCCACTGGTGCATAATGGCAGCAGTGTGTGCCCTTTAAAAGATGCACTGCAGCAACTCACCAAGGCTCCTTTGACAGCACCTTCCAAGACTGCCACCTCTATCAGCTAGAAGGACAGGGCAGCAGATTCATGGGAACATCAGCAGCTGGAAGTACCTCACCAAGTCACACACCATCCTGACTTGGAATTACATCATCGTTCCTTTGCTGTTGCTTTGGATCAAAGACCTGGAACTCCCTCCGTAACAGAATTGTTGGTTTATCTACACCACATGGACAACAAGGGTTTAAGGGGTGGCTCACAATCACCTTCTCAAGGGTGGTTCAGGATCAGCACTAAATGTTGATCTTGCCAGTGACGTCCACATTGCCGCAAAAAAAATTTAAACATCCAGAACGAAGGCCGACTCAGTACAGAGTTATAAAATCAGAACCTGTCTGGAAAAGTCCAGCAGGTCTGGCAGCATCTGTGGAGAGACGTTTCTAGTTCCATATGACTCTTTTTCTGAACAGAGTTACAGAGTAAACATTACAAGTAAAAAGGTACCACTGACGTCGGTAGATAACACATTTTCACTATTGTTACCGCATGCAATCTATTCAGGCTAAACAATTCCAGTGATGAATAGGAAGCATGGATCACATTTCTCATAATGAATTTGTGTCTATGTGTCAATATATCTGCTTTTAAATTAAAGTCCCTATTTGCTGGCAACCATACAAGGAGACATGTAGGTAACTGTGAGAGCTGCAAGGCAAGTAGGGAAGTTTGAGCCCAGCAAAGACTTGCATCACTTCACTGTGCCTTATGGACAATCCAAGTGTTCACTGTTCCACTTTCCACTGGTAGTGCTATATCTAGGACAGGAGCATCATCATTACTTCTATCACAAAATTTGGTCCCATATCCAGCTTAGGTGACAAGGACCAATTGTTGAACCTGCAGCTTATATCATTAGATATTGATCAATATGCGTACATCTGTACATGGTACATATTCCAGAACATTAGATATTCTGACTAATTACAGATGTGACCAGAGCAGCTGTACTTAAGCAAAAATTCTAAGCAGACCCAAAACTACTGAAACATAACTGTGATGTCATTGGCGCTCAGGCCTACCTGCCTAATAGGGCACACTGGCTAGAATGGAACAAACCTGGAGTACAACATCAAGAAATTGACCGCTTTGGAAATTCAGGATTGTGCTTCCAATGACTCCCAGTTATTTGTTTAACTAGTGGAAAACTGCCAGGTTGGGCATTTGAATTCCTGATATGCAATCTCTCCAGGCCAGGTCACATGTCAGAAAGTAACAATAGAGATCAAAATGTTTCTTTCTTCATAGAGTAGAGAATACGTGGAACAGAATCCCAAGAAATGAAGTTAGCTCTTTTTGATTATTGTAATATATTCATATGCATGCCCAATGCACGATGACCTCATTAAACATGTGATCTGGTCATCTTAGTGTCTATCCAGTGCTTCCATATATAACAAAAATAAAGTAGTAGTATTTTAACTACCCGTGGAACAGGGCGATGTCAGCACTATCAATGTATACTTTTACACATTATCATTAATAACTAATAAGTCCTAATGTTCCTTTGAAATATAATGGGCTTGCTGTCAGTGATGATATATTTACAATTATGCTAATTGTAACTCATTAGAGAAATGTAAATGAAATGATTTGAAAACAAATTTACTCTAATTCAAACAGTGTAAGCAAAATCTTTACAAAACTGTGATTACAAAATAATCATATCTAATTTACATATGCAGTTAAATTAAAAATAGACTTTCATTATAAATCAAGCATATGTAAAAGATTCCAGATGTTACTACAATATATATTTTTAAAGATTGATTTATTTATTGTTACTTTAGCCACTGAAAGCCTTGCGATGATCTGCATGAGAGCAGCATTATCATAGATTTCATTTGCTCGGGTATAACACTGAAAATTATACTGCCACTCGAATGGAAATCCTCTGACATGACAATAAGGGAAGTATATTGTAATGTGTGTGCTTTCTTCCTTCTATCCTGAAGGCACTGATTCATGTTGAGGTGAAGTTTGACTGGTGCAGTTTCTGCTCTGGTATCTTTCTCAAATATCCTTGTCAATGAGTGTCACAAAGCTATTTGACTCTAAGAATTACACCTAAGCCTCATATTATTCCATACGATATTCACACATCCATGTGCTTTCTAGCATAAATCACACGTTTGTGATCAACAGAGGACAAAGTTAATTATCTTTCTTGGACTCGAACTCAAGTTCTGTCGAAGGGTCATGAGGACTCAAAACGTCAACTCTTTTCTTCTCCGCCGATGCTGCCAGACCTGCTGAGTTTTTCCAGGTAATTCTGTTTTTGTTTTGGATTTCCAGCATCCGCAGTTTTTTTGTTTTTAATTATCTTTTTCTCTAGTCTGGGGCACTAAGGCAAATAAATGCAGCATCCTTATCACCAAACTAGCATTCTGACCACCAGCCCAGTGGAGATCTATGCAGGCCAGTAATCAAAGCCACTGTTTAGCAAGGTAATTGAGCTAACAGTGGCACCTCGCACACAATGGTTGCAAGACCAAAAATCAGGTGCTTATCTTTACACATACTCAATTTTTGGAGTTCTGTCGAAGGGTCATGAGGACTCGAAACATCAACTCTTTTCTTCTCCGCCGATGCTGCCAGACCTGCTGAGTTTTTCCAGGTAATTCTGTTTTTGTTTTGTTCTCAATTTTACATGGTCTGGTTTGATAGTAAATAGTATGACTGCACTGCCATTGTGTACAGACTCATTTTAAAATACCCCATTGAAATCGTTCACTCACCACCCACAATGTGAACCTTGGCCAAGAACACTGGATATATGGAAATCCTGGGATCTGGTGTTTTCAAGCTAATGGAGAAAGCAGCATTTTGCAAGTTTTTTGGTGATTTGTTGAGTTTTCCTGTTCTCTTGGCTACATTTTACTCCATGCATTAATTGACTGTTATAGGATACTTTTTTCTGTCTCCCCCCAACAATCCTTTCTCACCTTTATTTTCATTCTGTGGTACAATGACAATACGCATGGATATTTTTAGGACATCCAAACATGCTGCTCAATTTAGACGGTAAAGAGGAGGCAGGAGGGGCTAACAAATGTTAAGTGCAGCAACTCTTAAGATGTTTTGACCACACTTGTCACATTCCTGGGATCGGTATCTAAGCATGTGAGAGGAAAGCCTGTCTTCAGCACCTCCACTTCACAGAGTTGTGCATTTCCTGCCTAATGACCTGTACACATCTGGAACAGGGGTGATCTTCCTCTTGAAGTGAAGGCTTGCTTTCCTGCTACTGTATCTTTCAAAAGTCAGCCAGAGGTCAACAGGCAGATTTGGCAGTCTGCAGTACACACATTTATCAGAGGATTATCAAGCACTGTGAATATGAGGTGGGGTATCATTTCATCCCATTTACTGTGAAAAACAGACATATAAGGAGCTAGGACAGCCTTTGTGTGGGTGGCAGTGCTCCTGTGAGTTGAAAGAGTCACAAATGGTTGTCATGTGGGCATTAGGTTTCTTAATTTGAGTCCCTTGCCATTTGCAAACAATATACACTAAATATTCACGAAATATATTACCACATAACTATGGTTCTGCACATGATGATGGGATCTGTGGTTTCTGGAGTCTGAGCAGAGCAGTGGTGGCCCAACAGGAAGTAGACTGAGTGCAGGGCTAACCAGAAAGCAGCTCCACTCCCCTCCCACACACACATCAAGTGGATTGAAACTGCCGATCTGCCGATCCACTGCGGATCCTGAAGGAAAAAGAACAACACTGGCCCACGTGACCAGTTTTGAGAAAAGAAGATGTTGTGGCACAGTCGAAACAGTACAAGGGTCTGGTACATACATGGTTAATGTAGGACTGAATACAGTGCCACCCATACCGTGATGTAAGAAGGCACATGACCTAGACCGAGGGTCAATGAGCTGTTGGCCAGACTCTGTTAAGATCTAGGATGGATACCTGTGCCCTTTATTGTATAATTGTATATAGTTACAAGTAATTAATAAAGACTGCTGTTAACATGCAGAAGATTACGAAGACTTCTTTAACAGACGTGGTCTACAACCAACACCATCCCAAAATAGTGACAGCTCCAGATCAAAGACTCTCACCCTTACAGAAATGCTGAAAGATTAAGAGAAAGGACATCGTCAATGGATTCTGAACTGAAAGAAGCTCTCAACTGAAGGTCCAAATGCTGAGAAAATTTGTCAGAAGAAGCTCCAGAGAGCAGAGCTTGGAAGCTAAAAGGTAGAAATTTTATTGCAGCAGAAGACTCAGTTGTTGAATCTCCCTTGGAAGACCAGCTTCAGCATGCAGAGTTCATATCCTGCAAGGGGGAGCTACATTCTTTACTTTCCAAGCTGCAGCCAGTCCTGAGAAGCCCCTTTCACTAAGTCAGTCAGAAGCGCTGGTTGAACGAAACCTATCGCTAATCCCAATCCCCAACCCTGAGCCTCAACACGTGGCTTTCAAGTTGAAAAAAAAGTTAAATTACTTAGGATCTTGGGGACCTCGTGACTGTCTGAATCCTTAAACCACAAGCCTGCAATTCATCTGAACACCTCATTGCTGGCAACGCTACATCACTGATTAAATCAAGTTGGCAGCCAGCCAATCCACACAGCGATTGTTGAAAATTCTTCTTCCCAAACTGTGCTGCTGTCATTTTGCGCAGCCCACCAAAACCAGCAAGCGTGGGAAATCCGTTGTTCTGCAGTGAATGACAACACCACCTTGGAAGTCTGTAAGCTCTTAAAGCTGTACCCACACTTATAAAATCTTCAACATGGATCACAATTCCATTGTCCCAACTCCACTGAGATGCACCCAAGAACCAGACCAGTTACAAAATTGGAGTCTTTGGAGGAAAAGATTTTTAGGATACAGCATTGCTTCAGGTTTAAGTAAAAAATCAGAAGTGGAACAAGTAAACACACATCTTTACACTCAATAGGGCCAATTGTAGATGATATCATTGCAAAACAGGATATTGATGAGTCATCTATCAACTTTGAGGAAGTTTTAAAATCCTTTGATGTTCATTTCAACTTGAGATCTAACAAATTATTGGAAAGAGCTAAATTCAATAAGAGAGTCCAACTGCCCGGGAAGCCTATTGATTCCTCCATAAATGATCTCTACAGGATGGCAGAGAGGTGTGAATATGGAGATCTAAAGTCTGAGTCTATCCGAGACAGAATCATTATGGGTGTTGCAGATGATGCAATCTCTGACCTCCTACAAGCTAAAGACAAAGGCAATCCAGCTAGTTAGACTGTCTGAGCAACGTGAACAGCACAGGACATCCTAAGGGGAGAGAATACAACATGGGGCAGAAGCCAATGCTAAGTGCAGCTTATCAGGACACAATGACGCAGGGACAATTCAAGTTAAAGAAGGCAATTCCTGAACTGTCCAGCAGAGGACAGACTTTGCCAGCACTGCAGAGCAAAGCGCCCTCACAGGGGCGATCGGTGTCCTGCAAGTACAGCCCACTGCTTCCACTGCAACAGACAAGGACACTTTGGCAAACTATGCCAAACCTGAGGAAATTTTAAAATCCTTTGATGTTCATTTCAACTTGAAATCCAGCAAATTATTGGAAAGGGCTAAATTCAACAAGAAAGTCCAACTGCCTGGGGAACCTGTTGATTCCTCTATAAATGATCTCTAAAGACGGCAGAGAGGTGTGAATATGGAGATTTAAAGCCTGTGTTCACCTGAGACAGAATCATGATGGGTGTTGCAAATGATTCAATCTCCAACCTCCTACAAGCAAAACTCCCGCACTACACAGATCGCCCAAAGTTAATCCATGAGGTTGAGACCGAAAACCAAGAAGACCCGCAGCCATGCTTCTTGGGTGAGCTCAAAAATTGTTGTTCTTCATCTTGGAATGCTGACATCCTGGGAAATGATCACCGAATAAATTTTAAATTAGATTCAAGTGTCAGCGTGACAGTCCTGTCAGACACGGAATCATCGCTCAATGGCCTCTGGCTTTGAACAATGGACACTCCACTTTACAGAGCAGGGGGAGTCCGACTCCCGGTCATCGGTATGATCCTGGAACCACTGAGGTATTACAGCAAACACGTCTCTAAGCTGATGTATGTAATCCATAACCAGCCTTTCTCTGTTTTGAGCAGGGAAGCCTGCGTAGCTCTGGATCTCCTCCAGACAGCGGAAGATGTAAAGACTACCATTGTCGTTAGTCAGCCAGAACATCACAGTCCTGAGTACTGAAACACTAAAGAGTACCCATACTCAGATTTCACCTTCGATCGCTCTTCTCTCTTTGTGGAACAGGTTTGTCCATTAGCATTCCAGTAGACCAACCTACTGCCCACTAAATTACCATGGCACCTCTGCAGTCTGAGATGCTTCTACATCCAATTAAGATGATGGTGCAGCTTGTCAGCACATCAACCACTGTGCACATGCTGCAACTTCCAGCCAGCATGCCACAACCACAAGGGATGCTGCAACCAGGTAGCAGTCCATCACCATCGACACCAAAAAGCAGAGGTGAGCATACCTACCACACAACCTTCTTCACACCACAGGAATACTCTTCCTCAGCCTCAGAAGGCTTTCATACAGCCCACACAGAAAAAGAGGAGAAAGCAGTGCCAAGGAGACAAGTACCATCTTCATCTAGCTCGCAAGAAACAATTGAGAGTAACATCAGCCATGCTTCAACACAACAGCCGAACCAACCAGGCATAGTTCAACATAAAGCAATGGAGGAAAAGAATGAAAGCATACCCAAATGCCAGTCCAACCTCCAAGCCTACAGCAAGAACCAGAACCAACAGAGCCCGCCAATCTCCCAACAAAACAGTGCAGGAGATGTGGAAGAGTTATGAGGCCTCCAGACCGCCTGAACCTCTAACTTCAAACTTCAAGGACTTGAAGGGGGGAGAATGGGTACTGAGAATGTTGTTAATGCTAATACTGTAATAGAAACAATGGGCAGAATCGTCCTAGATTTGTACTAACTGTGGTAGCAGGTGGGAAAAAGAACGTTTTACCCATCGGCCACAATGGAGGCTTTTCGTGCCACATCATCCCTATCCTGCCCCATTAATCATGTGTTCCAGGAAACACACCGTTTCACTGTGGCGTCTGATTCACGCGCCACACCGTTACCTCACCGCTTCCTCACACTGGGCACCATATTTAAAGTGCAGTCATGCGCACACCTCTCAGTGCGTCCAGCCCAGGACTGCTGCAGCAAAGACATGGCCCCAAAAGGCAAGAAGGCTGCAGCCCCACCAATTCAGTGACACATTGCTGCAATACCTTTTGGATGCTGTGGAGGCCTGCTGTGATGTCTTTTACCCCCCTCTTTGGCTGCAGGAGGGCCAGCAACATCACCAATTCAGCTTGGGAGGCGATGGCATCGGTGGTCAGCGCCAATGCCCTGCAAAAGAGGACAGCCACCCAGTGCTGAAAGAGGATGAATGATCTACTCCATTCCGCCAGGTAAGTCACTCTTCTCATCACTGTCAATTCACACACTCACAAACCATTACACATCCACAGAGCCCTCACTCACTGCCAGTTCAAGGGACATCACTATTCACTCTCTCACACACACCATCATTGTCCTCATCCCATCCATGGGACCACTCACCTTCCACACATGCCAGGTATACCTATCACCTGGCCTGGCAGGTGTCCTGCTTACACTCTCTCCATCTGACTTCATGCAGAACAAGCTAGCACACAACAAAAGGGAGATGTCACAAACTGGTGGAGGAATGAATGAAATCAAGGTCCTGAAGGCTTTGAAAATTGAGTCATCCAGCTGGCTGGCAAAGATCTGGATCACTTCTGTGCTGACAGTGAGATCGATGGTGCTCAAAGAAGTGAGGATCCAGCAGTGCAACATCCATCAGACAACCATGCTATAAGTGATGTGTCCTGTTTCACAGGCCACTGCCATGCACTAATTATCTCCCCTTGCTTTTGCAGGCACATCTGGAAAACAGCCAAGGGAATCCACAATCTTCGTCTTTGATTCAAGCATCGAAGAAACCTCGGAAGATGGATCTGCTGAAACCTTCATTGAAGACCTGTCACGGTGCTCACCTACACCCTCCATCAGTGCAGAGACACATACCTCAGTGGGACCTAGCTTTAGAGTAGCCTCGGTGTCACAATCTGGTGAGCACATTGCACAGTCTGATCCAGAGTAGGTGGAGGCAGGGACTTCCCAGATTTCTGACACTCAGAGGACTGCCAGGGACCACAAACCTGCTGAGTCCAAGTCAAATCAGGAGTCACTGGACTTGATCATACCTCAATTGCTGGAGCTACAAAGGCAAGCTCAGGAACATCTGGAAGGGATGTCCGCTGCACTCCTCAGATTTCAAGGCATGATGGAGGAGTCTGTCCGTCTTCAGGCTGAGGCAATAGCGCCAGCATACCAACCCACCAAGGTCAACACTGGTAGGATGGCGGCCGCCATGGAGTCCTTGGTCCAGGATGTTGCTCCTACACTGCCGCGTGGGCTGAACTCCATTGCTGGCACCATAGTTGGCCTCCAACAGCGTGTCCGCGAGAGGGATACAGGGCAACTCAATCTCACTCCAGCTTACCCTTCTCCTCAAGGAGTCTGATAGAGCCCTTGGGCATCCATAGGGAGGAGGATCAGCAGGTGCACGCTCCAGGGCCATCCAACCAGGTGACTCCAGGAGTGTCTAGCCCATCTGAAACCCCTCTTCCTGTGACCCCAGCAGTTCTACCTCCACAGGCCAAGGAGGGTGTCACTGCTGCAAAGCAGGACCCCAAAAGCAAGCTGGGGCCTTCCAGGTCTTGGACCTCCATAGGACGCCTATCAAAGTCATCACAGACAAGGCGTAGCAGTCAACAGGCTGCCTCCACCACTGCTGTGGATGACGGGGAAGCACCAAGATGTGGTGGCAGCTGGAATATTAAGGAGTAGTTGCACAGCCTGGGCATCGGTGTTAATAATTTGTACATAATCTTCACTATTGTAAATAAACTCCCAAGAATTTCTCCTTGTTTCGGTGAGCAGTGTTCGGGTGGCTCAGATGTGAAATCCTGATCCCTGCACAAGATAAAGGCAGGTGTCTCAGTCCAGGGCCTCTTCTCTGTGCTTTGTGCAACCTTCCCAGCACACTCATGGTGTGCCTTCACTGTCATTGGTCACATCAGTCATGCCTGTATCTCGAAGGAGCTTATCATTGCTGCCAGGATGTTGTGGGCAGGAGTCACAGTGTTCCATCATTCTCTTTGTGTGCTCTCAGCACCTTTAATGTGTGGCTGACCCCCCATCTCATTAGCACCTGTGCCTGGGGACTGTGTGGTCCTGAAGGGTTCAGCTCACAAAGGATGCTATAAGCTCAGGAGAAGTGAAAGTTTCACCACTGCGTCTCCATGATATGACCCTGTTCACAGAGCATAAGTGAGGTGCCATCAGCCAGACAGAAGTCAGGCATTCACATAAGCTATATGAGGATCTATGGAGTGTCCCCACTGCATGTTGTCATCATTCTCCTGGAATGTAGGGACTATGGGCATCTGCTGCACCTCCATGATAAGAACCTTATCACCGAGTGTATGTGCACTGCCATCAGCTGGACAAGAGTCAAATGTTCACAGATGCAATGTGTGGATCTATGGTGTCACTTCACTGCATGTCATCATCATCCTCCACGAATCTAGCAGCTATGAGGGCGTCTACTGTGCTCCTCCCTCATCTGGCCAGTGTGATGGCCTCATTGCTTTCATCCTCATCTTTGAGGGCCTCCTCACCCTCATCTCCATTGACGTCCTCCTCATCGGAGGAGACATACAGCTCCTTCATCTTCCCTTCAGACAGCTTTGCTCCCCGTTACAGCACCAGGTTGTGCAGGGAGCAGCAGGGGACAACAGTGTGTGGACTGTATTTCAGGGCTCCACCAGACTAGTCCAGGCATCGGAATCTCATTTTCAACATTCCGATGGTTTGCTCCACAAGATATGAGTTACAGAATGCATCTTTTCTCTGCTGCACCCTGAGGCAGCCACAGAGGTATCATCAGGCAGATCCTCTGCGGGTAGCCCTTGTCCCCAAGCAGCCAATCCTGCAGTCTTTGTGGACCCTGGAACATGTCAGGGATCTGAGATATGCTAAGGATGTAGGAGCCGTGCACAGTCCCTGGAAACCATGCGCAGACCCTGCAGGATGCGTTTGTGGTGATCACACATCAGCTGCACATTCAGCGAATGGGAGTCCTTGCAGTCGACGTAGTTGATCGCTTGTTGCAACGGAGATCTGAGCGCCATGTGAGCGCAGTTGATGGCACCCTACACCTGTGGAGATCTGGAAAAATCCAAGCACTCTTGCATCCTGGCTTTCCTGATCCCAGGCGAAATGCACAAAGTTGTGTGCCTTTGCAAAGATGGCGCCCGTGACCTCATGGACACATTTATGCGTGAAGGCTTGCAATATCCCACAGAGGTCACTTGTGGAGCCTTGAAAGGAAACATTGCCGTAAAAATTGAACACACGATCATATTCATGGCCACTGGCAGTGGATGCCCTCCATGGCCCTGTGGCGCCAAATCCTGCAGCAGGTGGCAGAAGTGACTGAACTGTTCCCTGGACATGCCCAGTCTTCAGCAACACTGGTTCGCCCTCATCTGCAGGAATGACAAGGGCCATCTATAGACCCTGGGTCTAGCTAGGCCCCGACCAGCGTCAGCTCACTGTGCCTCTTCAGCAGTGTGTGCAGGAGCCCCAGCCGAACCTACTTCTTGAGCGTGCTGGTCCTCCCTCTGTCCAACCAGGCACCTCTGTCACTCTCTTCTCCTTCATCTCTGCTCTCTGTACGCCATGACACATGCAGCTAGTTCACCAGGCTCCCTGGTCCTGATGTACTCCTACTGCAGGATGAAAGAGAGTGATGCATGGGTTAGTTTGGGTGTACTAAGAACCTCTCTTGGCTAAGTCTGAAGGCCCCTTTACACATCCCTGAGAGTGCTGGCCACCACTTGGATAGCCAGAGTTTAATGCACTGCTGGCTGCCTGAAACCTACCCACCTCCGACCCACTCCACCTGACCAATTGGCGACATCTTTGCCCACTGGACTGCATGCTGTGCTCTCAGCTCAGGCACAAGCATTCTCCTAACCCACACTGCAAGGCTGAGCTGTTAGCTTGAACCATGGGAGAGACTGGTCCAAACCAGGATGATGACAGTGCAAGGGGCTGTGAGCACCTCCAGCAGTGACTGCTCCATGGCCAGCTTTCGCAAGGAGATTGTGCCCAGTCAGCCAATTGTTCTGCAGTCCACTAAAATGCTCATTAGTTTGCAGTCTGTGCCCGAGGGGTGAAAAACTCTGGAGTATTTGGTGGCATTTTCAGACTCTGCGTTACTTGAGCAGGCAGATAAGCAAGAGACCTGACTCCACCCATGTCAATGTGGCTATGCCTGAACTGTCTCAGTTGCAGAGGAACGGTCACTTTATTCAAGGTTTCCATAATGTGTGGCCACTTCCCACCCCATATGCTTGTGAACTACCATCAATCACAGGGCAGTCCTTGCACCCCCCAACATGCCCCAACCACAGTGTAGCCCTGACAACCTCCCCCCCTTCCCACCGCCCCCCCCCCCCCACCCCACCCCCCACCAACCCCCCACCCCCCCAACTCGCCTCAACCGCAGAACAGCGCTTGCCCTGGCACCGCACTGTCAGCCAGCTGGGGAAAGCCTGTGCCCTTGCGAGAGTGCGTGGCGCCTCAACCTTGAGGCCCAACAACCAACCCTCGTAAGCACTGCGCAATGTTACTGTGCGCTCACCTCCGAGTTCCCTCTAAGTGCAGCTACCAGGTTATAAATGTTGTTGTGACTGCACACCGACGTGCTCGGATGGTCCAGCAAACTGAGCTTATAATACTATGTAGGTGTATGACAATGAAGGTCTCCATGTGTGGAGGCAGGAAACGCGGCCTGCCATCGACAGGCAGAATGGATGATTGCAAACTGGTTTCATGACATCATGAAACCGATTTTTAGCCTTCCCACCATAGTGTCCACTCATGTCCGCCATGATGCCTAATTCCAGCAGGCACGGAAAATTCCACTCAATTTTAAAATAGCATTAAAGGTTTAACAATAAGGTAATTGCATTAGGCTTTTAACAATGTAAGACTTGAAGTAAACAGATCCTACATCTGTGGGATAAAGACCTGGGTGAGGTGTAGTATAATGGTCTGGTATATACAGGGTTAACGTGGGACTAAGTACTGTACCGCCCACATAGTGATGTAATGACCTCATTACAACCTTGGTTCAATCATAGACAAAAGAGCTCAACTTCAGAGGTGATGTGAGAGTAACTGCCCTTGATATTAAGGCAGCATTTGACCGAGTAGAAATCAAGGAGCCATAGCAAAACTGGAGTCAATGGGAATCAGGGAAAACTCTCTGCTGGCTGGAGTTATATCTAATACAAAGGCAGGTGTTTGCGGTTGTTGGAGGTCAATGATCTCAGTTCCGGACATCACTGCAGCAGTGTGTACCATCTACAGGATTCACTGCAGGAACTTACTAAGGCTCCTTTGACAGCACCTTCCAAACCCACAACCACTACCATCTAGAAGGACAAGGTTAGCAGATAGATGGGAATACCACCGCCTGGAAGTTCCCTTCCAAACTACTCACCACCCTGACTTGGAAATATATCGCCGTTCCTTCAATATCACTGAGTCAAAATCCTGGAACTCTCTCTCTAAAGCACTGTGGGTGTACCTACACCACAGGGACTGCAGTGGTTCAAGAAGGTAGCGCACCACCACCTTTTCAAAGGCCTTTAGGGGATGACAATAAATGCTGGCCTAGCCAGCGACGCCCAGATCCCATGGGAAAAGGGCACATGACTTACATTGAAGGTCAGTGTGGTGTTGGCCAGAGAAGCGTTAAGACCTTGGATGGAGATAGCTCCATTAAGACTGTCATGAGCAGAGCGGATGAGATTCAGCAGAAGTGCATCATTTTGGTGATGACTGTACCTGTGGAACTTGGCTTGGTTGGGAGCTGCTGTTGGATGAGAGCCGTTGGCTAAATCCTTAAAGAAACGAAGTTGGAATTTACCTTCGAACTTTTAAAGGACTTTGAGGCTGAAATTAGTGGCACGTATGCTGAATGGACTGTCCAGTAATCCTGTGAGATCTATCTTCAGTGCATCTGCTACACAATGTGTAATTTATAGTTTATATTGATGGCAGTTTGCCTGTTGATTCGTGTTTAATTTATGTTGATTTTGGCTTGATTGTTAAAGTTAAAGTAAAATCTTGCCTATTGGTATTCCAACTGGGGTCATTCAGTAAATTTGGATCTATTGGTTTATTGTTTGCCAAGTGAATCATAACAACATCAGTGGCTGTTATCCAAAAGCCAATCATCAAATCTTCATTGTCCAGTAGTCCATGTTGCCTATAATATCTGAAGGATGAAAAATACTAAATGGAAGGCCCTTAGCATCCATGTCTCCTGGTGTAAAAGTGATGGTGTTGAATTGATCACCTATTATGCCCAATTTAGCTTTTCACTGAAATTATAACTTGTAAATTCTGAGCTCCAGGGGAGCGTACCTGGGGGGGTACCCCAAAGACGTGTTAGGGAACCCCCATCAGGTAGGGATTGCATGGCAATTGACTGAGAAGTTCAAACTTCCTTTGGGCAATTGCCCAGCACTAGGAACCATCTGAAAATATGATTTAAATCGCAAACTTTGGATGGTTCTAGCTGTCATACAGCAATAGTTACCTCGAAAACATTAGAAGAAATAAAACCACTTCTAGCTTCTGGGTAACTATTTACTGACCTCACCTGAGTCCCTCAATGGACCCTCGACTACCCTCATCCACCCGCAGGACCCACCCCATCCTCCATGGGACCCACCCCACACCCTCCCCCGAACCCCTTATAGGACACCCTGATTAACCTCATCCTCCATGGGACCACCCCACACTGCCCAATCCTCCATAGAAATCCACCACACACCTACCTGACCTCTCCACGGGACCCCCAACTAACTGCACCCCCTCAATACGCCCCTGACCCCCCATCAGACCCCCCAACCCTCTGACCCTTCACAGGATCACGGGATGCCCCCAACTACAACTCCGTCCCCTCGTTGCATTCAACTCTGTAGCTGTCTACAGAAGGTTCAGGAGAATGTTGCACTACATAGTTCTTGCCCAGCCTGAGATGGAAGGTCAGGCGAGAAAGGATTGAAAGTATTTTCAGGTAAGAAAGTAGGAGCAGAGTGGCAGACCAACTCCATGTCCTAATAATTCCTGTCAAAATCTAAATAGAAATAAGTAACAGCAATTTATTTTCAATACATTCCCCATGTCTGTGTCTAGATGTATACGTGCAAATCTATGACTGAGATACCCAAATTAATGGAGAATCATGCAATTGTCCTTGTTTATTGATCATGCCCTCATAACTATACTCAGTAATTTGAACACCTACGAGCCCATTTTAAAATATTTTCCTGATACCAGTTTCCTTATTTTCCATTTTTTCTGATTGCTGAACTAATGGGTTCTCACTTCAACATGTAGCTGAACTCGCCTAAGTTTGCAACCAGCCATGAAAGCTGGTATTGAGGGCGCCAAGGTTTTGTCATGTGCAAGAACTGCATATCATAAAACTATGAATTTCCTGTAGCCATGTTGTGGATATTGCAGAGGAATGTTTACCCTTGATTGAACCAGTGGCTTTTTGTTTCAGCATTCCATTATGTGCTTTGTAACCTCTATTCTCCTAATTAAAAATGATAATGCATACTATTGAGTATGTAATAGCCAACTGGTGTCATATTTAACAATGTACTCCAATCATCAGAACTTTAAACAGCTAAGCAGTGTCACAAAATGGTTAATTTTAAAGAATTTTAGCAGGGAGATTTTAGACAGTGAGCTGTTCTCAGCCTCCAAGACTGCAATGTGCTACTCAGCTGTTAAAATTGACTGAGAATGATGGATGAAAGGGTGCAAGAATGATAATTTGCAGAAGTTATGCGAGGCATCTTTGGCTGGGGCCCAGAAAGAGCATCTACTGAAGGAGCAGACAGACAACAGTTAAGGTTTATTTTCTATAAGGTTGAATTATGCAGCAGAACATTGACTTGTCTTTTAATAGTATCACACTGAGCTGATTAAATTCAAAATGCAGTTCTTCATGGATCAGTATCATTCCCTCACTCTCTTTGTCTCTCTAAACCCAATAAAACAAGCCTTTGCCTTGGTAACTGTCCAAAAGTGAAAAGCAGAAACTTTAAAGAAGCAGGTATACTGTGCATGATGGGGCTGTTTTGGCCAAATCCTAATGTCACTTTGGCATGGGTCCACGAGAATGCTGCAAACTCTACCAGATCACAGGCATGCCAGGTCCTGACCATGGTGCTTAGTTTCCAGGTAGCATTATGGGGGCAGAGCCCCTACTTATCTCTGCAAGATCAGTGTTGTAAGGAGTCAAGTCTGATGCTGGGAGCAGGGAAGCACCCTAAGTGAGAAGTTCTGACATCCTGGTCTCAATCTGCCGATGCCACACTGAGGGAGAGGAGGCACACAAGCCTCTTGACAGGTGGAAGGGGGCTTCATTGTGGGGATTGCTGTGGGACAGGGAAACAGCTGAAACCCTAAAGATATCTTCCCGGGAAAGTAGCTTGTATTACTGTTGTCCCCTTACCAAAGGGCACCTTCTAAGTGTTTTCAGAAGCCCTGATACCACCAGCCACACCATCCTCCCCCTACCATCTTCCTCATGGGCCTGGGACAGCAAAATGACACGGGGGGTGGTGGAGGGAGAAGCAGATCTACTAACATGAGCGTGGGCTCCTCGGGAAGGGTCATCAATACTGCTAACAAGTGGAACTTGCTCAGCAATAACCTGCTCACTGACACACAGTTTGGGTTCTGCCAGGGTCACAGCTCCTGACCTCATTACAGCCTTGGTTCAAACATGGACAAAAGAGCTGAACTCCAGAGGTGAGGTGAGAGTGACTGCCCTTGGCATCAAGGCAGCATTTAACTGAACGTAGCATCAAGGAGCTTGGCAAAACTGGAGTCAATGGGAATCAGGGGAGAGCTCTCCGCTGGTTGGAGTCATGCCTAGCACAAAAGAAGATGGTTGTGGCTATTGGGGGCTGTCATGAAAAGCAGGTTGCAGCCATGAATTACTTACGTGCATTTTGAACTTCTAAAGGAAGACCTGTGTGTTTTTAAAGAAACATAAAGACACTGAGCATAAGATGGCTGATAATGTACAGTGACCACATTCTGGAAGATACCTATGTGCATTATAGTTAAGCGACTGGCCCTGAGCGGACATGGAATGTCACACCTGAAAGGTGGAGGGCGGGAGGGACAACATGGCAAGAAGGCCAAAAATCGGTTTCATGCCATTATGAAACCAGTTTGTGATTGTCTGCTCCACCCGTCAATGGCAGGCGTTTCCCACTGCCGCTGGTAGGGAGCCTAATTTCAACACTTTAGCATCTCATCATAAACCCTGCTCACCGGAATCTCCCCCCCACGCTGGATCACCTGGGCGCGTCGGCGCGCAATGTCTCACAACTGCACATAAGTGACGTGCACCTGGTGACCTGCACTTCGCTTGGGACTTCAAGGTTTGTTTGCCTACCTTGCTTCAGGCAGCTCTAGCAGTCATCAGCACCAGGCATCGCAGGCAGCACCACATCACTTTTAGGGGGGCTGATGGGCAGGTCTCCACCTACCAGACCAGTTGTAAGACAGGTTAGCTTTTCAATGGCTGCAGGGCTAGAGCTTGCTTGGGCAAGGGGGAGAAGTGGCCTCAGGCAAGGGAAGAAGCTGCAGTATGAGGGCTGTACCGGGGAAGGGGGACACCCCAGCATGTGTGTGGGGGCACATGTTGATCTGTACAAGTGACCTCAAGATGGTGAGGAGGCAGTCTCCAGAGGAGATGAAGCTAGATGGTGATGTGAGGGTGTGTGTGAGAGAATGCGTGGTGATGTCCCTTGAGCTGGCAGTGAGTGAGATCCCTGTGGATACGTGATGGCCTTGTGAATGTGTGAGCTTAGAGTGATGAGGTGGTTGCCTTACCCTGGCAGCATGGATGAGATCATTCATCCATTTTTTGCATTGGATAGCTGATGCTTGTGTACAGCATTGTCACTGGTCACCCCTTCCAACCCCTCCCACGCTGGAGTGGTGAGACTGATGGGCCTCCTGTGGCCAGAGAGTGGGCAGAGGACATTGCGGTGGGCCTCCACGGTGTCCAGAAGGCATCCCAAGGATGTGCCACTTAATCGGGGGGCTGCATTCCTTTTGGCTTTTGGGGCCATGTCTTCACCGGAGCAGTCCTGGGCTGCAATCATTGAGAAGTGTGTGCGTGGCTACTGTTTAAATATGGTGCCCTGTGTGATGAAGCTGTGAGGTAAAGGTGTGGGGGTCAAATCAGAAGCTGCCCACCAGCTCACACACTCACAAGGCCATCACACATTCACTGGCATTTCACTCACTGCCAGCTCAAGGGACCACCACTCATTCTCTTACACACACCCTCACATCACCATCTGGCTTCATCTCCTCTGGAGACTGCCTCCTCACCATCTTGAGGTCACTTGTACAGTGAGATGGTGTGTTTCCTGTGGCTGCATAATTAATGAGGCGGGAATAGGATGACATGGCGCAAAAACCCACTATTGTGGCCAGTGGGTAAGAGGACTTTTTTCCCTCTCACTACCGCATTTTGTGTGAATCTTGGATGACTCCGCCCATGGCTTTTTTTCCCTAACAGGAATACACAGGGGAAAATGGGTCAAAAAGCTAGCTGTGGAGCAGTGCAGTGTGTGCTGTCAGAATGACAGCAGCAACAAGAAGAAGAACCAGTCACCCCTGAAGAAACAGATAAAGTCTCTCTCTTGCTCTCTCTTTGTTGCTGAGGACAAAGCTCAGCAGAAGCCATAATCAAAAGGAAATAGGTCAGTCTCTTCCAGCTGCCCTGCAGAGCAAAATGTCTCCAACTGACTGCAAATCTTCCAAAGTCAACTCAATTGGAATCACCCAACTTAATAGCTTTAACGTACCACAATCTATGCCTCACGGACAAGCCAAGAACTGATTTGTATATTTTTAAACTTTTATTTGGACTGTTCTCAGTTCTGATCTGCCTGTATGTGTTTTGCATTTTTTACTTTCGTGTCGGATTTTAGTATCTAATAAACTTACTCTTTCTTTGACTCATGAAAGCCTGGTTATATTGGCTCCTTCTGAAAAATAAATACATTCAGGCTGGGAAAAGGTTTATCCACAGGGAAAGGATTTTTAAATTAACCTAGTTGTGACCAGCCAAGGGGATTGAATAAAGAAGGGGAGCCAGCTCATGGCTCATCGATTGGGAACATAACAAATTGAGGTCTTGTTTGGAAATTTAACAAATTGAGGGGCTCATCTCAGGACCGGCCATGAAAAGGTCAATCATCTCAGTTCCCAGAAATCACTGCAGGTGTTCCTCAGGGTTGTGCCTTAGGCTGAACCATCTTCAGCTGCTTCATCAATTACCTTCCTTCCATCATAAGGTGAGAAGTGGGGATGTTCACTGATGACTGCACAATGTTCAGCACCATTTGCAACTCCCCAGGTACTGAAGCAGTCCATGTTCAAATGCAGCAGGACCTGGACAGTATCCAGGCTTTGGCTGACAAGTGGCAAGTAACATTCACGTCACACAAGTGCCAAGCAATCACCATCTCCAACAACAGAGAATCTAACCATTGCACCTTGACATTCAATGGCACTACCATCGCTGAATTACCCACTATCAATAACCCGGGGGTTACCATTGACCAGAAACTGAACTGGACTAGCCATATAAATACTGTGGCCACAAGAGCAGGTCAGCGCTTAGGAATCCTGTGGTGAGTAACTCACCTCCTGACTCTCCAAAGCCTGTCCTCCATCTACAAGGTACAAGTCAGAAGTGTGATGGAATGCTCTCCACTTGCCTGGATGAGTGCAGCTCCAATAACACTCCAGAAGATTGACACCATCCAGGTCAAAGCAGCCCGCTTGATTGGCACACCATCCACAAACATTCACTCCTTCCAACATTGACGCACAGTGGCAGCAGTGTGTACCATCTACAAGATGCACTGTAGGAACTCACCAAGGCTCCTTTCAGAGCACCTTCCAAACCCACGACCTCTACCACCTAGAAGAACAAGGGCAGCAGACACATGGGAACACCACCACCTGGAAGATCCCCTCCAAGCCACTCACCACCCTGACTTGGAAATATGTCGCCATTCCTTCACTGCCATTGGGTCAAAATCCTGGAGCTCCCTCCCTAACACCACATAGATTGCAGCAGTTCAAGAAGGCAACTCACCGCCATCTTCTCAAGGACAATTAGGGATGGGCAATAAATGCTGGCCTAGCTGTGATGCCAAAATCCCATAAATGAATAAAAGATAAGGTAGGGGATGTTGACATTTGCCTGGACAGGAAGGAGGGTGATGGGGGCGGGTTGAATGTCAAATGTTACACCTAGGGTCCAACGGTTATGGGGGCAGGGTGTGGGTCTCAGGGGAGGGGTAAGGATATTTGTCTGTACTTCAAAGGCAACAACAACCATCATGGTGAAGACCTCTGTATGCTGCATGGAAGTTGGGTCATCCTGGATAGGCGGAGGTGCAGGTCAGCTTAACTGGATAACTGAAGGGGATCCTCAGCATGGAGAAATTACAATGTTAGGGCCTTAGGACAGATGAGAGTGTGAAGGGTAAGGGCTCAGCATGTGCAAGAGACTACTTGCACACGGGTTGCAAGGGCCCTGGCAAAGACCTTTGCCTCACCGCACATACATGATTCCATGGTTTGAGTGGTGAAGGGACAGTAAGGATTAAGGACTACACTGCAAATAAACCACATCAGGCCTGGTTAAAGTGCAAATGTACTCTATATACAAAACTGTCATAACATTACAAGTAATAGTGCACCCATGCAACCACATGTAAAATCAAAACTTCTTAACCTTGCATTTCCTACCACTTCTTCTAAGTGCTCCCCCGACATCTGCAGCAGGAGTGGAGGCAGCCTGCTGACCAGTTTGCCCTGTTGCCTTGGATAACCGTGGCGGCTGTCCTCTGGAGACCCGAAGCCTGGAGGGCTCGGCTTACTTTGGGTGTCCTGCTGTAGGGCAGCTCCTCCCTCTGTGGCCACAGGCGATGAAGCTGAAGGGGTCACAGGCAAGGGGGATTCCAAAGGGCCGGAGACCCTCAGGAAATTCTGAGCGGAGATCCTAGGATGTCCATCAGCTGCTTCTTTGGATGTCCAAGGGCTGCTGCCTCACTCCTTGAGTGGAAGGGGAACCTGGAAGATGGTCGAGGTACTCCGCTCCACTCCACTCTTGCATAGCCACTGCAAAAACTCACCCATAGCTACAGTGATTGAGTGCAGGTTCGCACGCATCTCCAACAGAAAATGGGCATTCTGCTGGACTATGTTCTCCATGGCATTCACCATCCTCCCCATGGAGACCTCGATGCTCTCACATGTCAGCACCATTTCTTCAGAGAACACAGGTGGACAGACTGCTGAGGGCCTCCGCCACCTCTACTCAATGTTCCCCTGCCTCTCGCTGCATCTCCAGCATCTTGTGCAGGGCCAATCCCAGAGGCTCATCATCCAACTTGGACTTCGCAGATCCCTCTTCCTCAGCGGTTCTCCGAGTGTTGGTGAGCTTGGCTGACTCTGCCTCCTCCTGCTGCAGACATGTGTCCATGAGGTGACCACCAGAATGTGAGACCCTGCCTGAACTAGATCTAGTACTCACTGAGGTGTGTGTCTCTGGGCTGGTGGAGGGTGTAGGTGACTGCTGTGACACCTTTGAAGGTGTACTTTCTTCCTCCTCCCCAATGTCCTCTGTGGGCTGGAGTGACTGCTGGACAGGGTCTCCTCTTCTTCCCTTTCCCTCTTCTTGGTGGCACCTGTAAGTGAGAGAGGAGAGAGCAAGTGACTGCATGAGCTGCCTCCAACATGGAGGATGTGGGAGCCTTAGGTTTCAATGAGACATGCATGGATCCTTACTGGATGGAGGCTCGGTCCAGTTCCTCCCCTGCTGGCTGGACTGCCCACTCCTCAAATTCAGAGAGGCTCTTGAGGTCAGGTCAGCCCCCGCCTGTTTTCTCTCTCTTTTTCTCCTGTTGTGCCTCAACTTTTCCAGTGCAGAGAGAGAAGATGGGGTTGGGAGCAATTGGGTTTCATGTATCTTTCTTCGTCTTACAAATAACCCACTGGATCATGTGCTATCTGACTGATGCACTACCAGTTGTCCAGAAAGGCTCTGGAGCAGCACCCTCCAGAGCAGGGAACCCATGCAGATATAGCAAGAAACAACATGAAATGAGAGTCAAGAAACAATTATGTATTGAGCAAATAATAAATTACAAATGATTCACCAGCACAGTTATTTTCTGCCTGGCTTGGGGTACATAAAATCTCAGGCCAAGTCATCGGAAAATGTATAGGTATATAAAATAGGTATATATATAAGGTTAAGTCTCACAGAGGCATGGCATTAGCGGTGCTTGCTGCTGCCCTCAATGCCTGACCCCCTTCCTCTCACTCATCCAAGACAGCATCTGAGCTCTCTAAGTGGAAGGGTCAGGGACCACAGTGGCCTCCCCGCCTGAAGACTAGATGGACTGCAGTGGGGTTATGAGTCATCACTTTATCACGTTGATTAGCTCTTTTAAGCATGGGCCACATGGACAGTGCCCTTGCTACTGAGGCCCTTGTGCCCTGAATCATTTTGTGAGGTGTGTGTGAGCTGTTGAGGGTTCACTTACCATGGTGGAGCGGATGAGATCATTCATCCGTTTCCTGCACTGCAGAGCAGTCCTCTGGTGGAGACCACGGCACTGACCACCCTGGAGACTTTCTCCCATGCAGGGTTGGCCTGCCGGCTTGGCCTCCTCCTTCCACCCTCTGGGCAGAGGACACCCCTCCTGCTGTCCACTGTATGGAGCAGGACTTCCAGAGTTGTGTCACTGAATTTGGGGGCTGGAACTCCCTGTGATTGGCAGATCATCTCCTCCTTTAATGGTGGGCAAGTTAATGTCCAGGCGTCTTTTAAATATGGCACTCAGATATGACAGTGGGGAGCACACCATCCAGCCTGCCCGCCTTGCAAAACGTCGGGAAACCCCCAACCGCATATTTAATTAGGCTGACATCACGTAATACAGCGCAAATTCCCACAGGCCTACGCGGCAGGAAACACTCCTGGTTCCCGCTCCCATCATGGGACTTAGTTCTGAAATGGAAAATTCCGCCCATATCTCTGAGTGAGAAGGTTGTGTATTCAACTCACACTTCAGGACTTGAGCACAAAGATCAGAGCTGACATTCCACTGCAACTTTATGTATGGGAGTGCTGTACTGTTGGAGGATATGTTAAATTGAGGCCCTGTCTGCCTGTTTCGTGGATGTAGAAGATCCCATAATAGTATTTTGAAAAAGAGCAGGGGAGTTATCCTGGTTGTCCAGGCCAATATTTATCTCTCAATCAACATCACAAAATCAGATTATCTGGTAATTTTTGCATTACTGTATGTGGGAGCTTCCTCTGTGCAATAGGCTATTGCATTTGCTATTACAACAGTGAGTACACTTCAAAAGTACTTCATTGGCTGTAAAATGCTTTGAGACGTCTGATGATCATGAAAGGTGCTATATATTTGTAAGTTTTTCTTTTTCCTTTGCTTAACTACTGGGCTTGTATTCCCAGTGATTTCTGACACAGTTACATGGGGAACTGTTTTCTGGGGCTTGAGGCAGTTTATTTGAAGAATTTTCCAATTGGTTAGAGTAGAATTTTTATGTATACCTATACATTTTCCGATGACTTGGCCTGAGATTTTATATACCCCAAGCCAGGCAGAAACTAACTGTGCTGGTGAATCATTTGTAATTTATTATTTGCTCAATATATAATTGTTTCTTGACTCTCATTTCATGTTGTTTCTTGCTATATCATTCTTCCGAATGACATGAGAATACAAAACACTATTCTATGATACTTAAGGCAGCTGTTAAACTCATTTATTTTAACATATGCTTTGGTCCCAAGATCAATCCTTGATAACACTGTAGTATAAAACCTAGTCGTTCGTTATAATGACAGCTTGGCTCAACTGGTCGTCCTTTTGCTTTTGAGTGAGGCGTTTAATGGGTTCTGGTACCCAGGATATGAACACAAAAGCTGATACTTCCGTGATATATTGAATAGATGCTTGATAGCATATTTGCCTATTCAATGAGACATGTTCTCATGTCATCCTGCTGATAGTGTGAACTATGTATACAGTAAAACATGTTATTCCCAGGGCTTATGATCCAATGCTTGAAGCATGCAGGCAAAAATTTAAGAAACCAAGGGGGTAAAATTGATCCACAACAGTATTGGGCTTATAATGAATCAGCAGCACATTTTATACTGCACCTCATTTTCTTTTCCATGATATATATCCAATGCACACTCAAAAGTTACAATGGAATCTGCTTCCACCCCCCTTTCAGGTGGTGCATTCCAGATCATAACACCCTGCTGCATAACCTCCTCAAATTCCCTCTGGTTCTTTTGCAAATTACTTGAAATCAGTATTAAACGCACCTCCATGGTTGCACTGCTGGATCCTCACTTGGTTGAGTGCCACCGACCTCACCGTCAGCACATGAGCAATCCAGATCATCGCTGGCCAGCTGGATGACTCTATTTTCAAAGTCTCTGAGGGCCTTGACGTCTGGAATTCCTCCGCCAGTCTGCGACCTCTCCCTTTTGGTGTGTGCCAGCTCATCCTGCATGAATACAGATGGAGAGAGTGTAAGCAGGACACCTGCCAGACTAGATGTGAAGGATGCCTGGCATATGTGGGTGTTGAATGGTGCCATAGATGGGGTGAGGACACAATTGCAGGGCAAATGAATGCTTGTGTGAGAGAGTAAATGGTGATGTCCCTTGAATTGGCAGTGAGTGAGATCCCTGTGGATGTGTGATGGCTTTGTGAATGTGTGAGTTGAGAGTGATGAGAAGTGTGACTTATGGTGGATGGAGATCATTCATCCTCTTTTGGCACTGGGTGGCTGTCCTCTTTTGTAGGGTGTTGGCACTGACCACTGTTGGCATTGCCTCCCATGTTGGATTGGCTGTTTTGCTTGCTGATCTTCACCAAGAACAGAAGGGATAGAGGACTTCATGGCGGGCCTTCACTGTGTCCAGTAGGTGCTCGAGGAAGGTGCCGCTAAATTTGGGGGCAGCATGTTTCTTCCCTCTGGCAGCCATGACTTTCCAGCAGCTTCCGTTCCCTTAGAGAGTGCTAGCTCTGTGCAGGGGAGACCTTTAAATATGGTGCCCGGATTACTAAAGGCCTGAGGTGACGGTGGGACAGGTGAATCAGAGGCCGTCCCGCCAGCAATCCAAAGTGAAACCTGTGCCCCTGCATTTTTTCAATGAAGTGCCGCACGACACGACAGAAAAAGCCACCATTGCCGTCAACGGGTCAAATGTGACATTCCCTGTCCAATATCAGGCTTTGCTGATTCCTGGGATGATTCCACTATATGTCTTTATTTATAAAGCTAAGAATCTTGCATTTTTTAACAACTCAACCTGTCTTAGCGCTTCAAAGTTTTCTGTACATGAACACTCAGGATTCTCTGTTCCTGCACCCCCTTAATATATTATACAACTATGTAATATTTTATGTAATTTACATGAATAAGGGGGTAAGATCATTGTATAGATCTTGTCTTGTTCAATTAAATAACTTTTTAGCTACTTTTGTGATTCAGAAGGTAGGTTTTAAATTAACATTCAGATGCATTTTAGAATTCAAATTTAACACCCTGTGACAGCACAGCAATACAGTATGTTGTGGAATAATAATATTGAGACAGTTATGGAGTCTAATAACCCCAAAGCAGGAAGTAATGTTAATTGCGGAAGACTGTAATTTCTCAAAGTTTACATTATGTCAGCTTCATGAATTTCATCTGGGACTTATCCCTTCTCTGTAACCCTGCCAATGAGGGCACATGCCATTTTGTAACTTTCACAAGTAGCAGTCAACAGTTTGGACATCTCATACACCCTGACATCCTGAGCCATTGGTTCAACTTATGTGGATCTGATAAAACCTTCCATATGGGCCTGTACTCCTGTTGGTCCCCACTTGCATCCTCTGCTTATGCAGTCTGGACTGTGTTGCAAGGCAACCACATGTTGAGAACTTGATATGGTTTCACAGGCTGCCTAGAAGCACATGCTGGAATATATTATTCTGGGTGATAGGAATAACCTTAGTACAATTTACCTTAGTTATGGTTTTTCTGTCCCCATTTCTGTAAGTTGGCAGCTGTCACAGCTGGCAGTGATGCAGGACCAGCTCCTGCTATCAAATCACATGACATGAACAGAAAATGTACAAAAATGTGAATTTGAATGGCAATAATATTTATATTTTTTAATTTCATGTGGCAAAAATCGACATGAAGAAGCTAGCCATACATCAGCACAAATTGCCGCTCTTATTCAAAGAAGCTGCAACCATGCTTTATGTAGGAGATGGAAATATTACACACATTCAGTAGAGGTACAATGTTAAATAACATGGGGAACTTTACTCTGTACCTAGTCAGACCTATTTCTGGGCTTGAGGTTTGTGCAAAAGTGAAAATGCTCCATTCCCTACCAGGTACATCTCCTTT
This sequence comes from Carcharodon carcharias, assembly GCF_017639515.1. NCBI lineage: Eukaryota > Metazoa > Chordata > Chondrichthyes > Lamniformes > Lamnidae > Carcharodon > Carcharodon carcharias. The sequence continues at coordinate 44,679,667 of NC_054470.1, forward strand.
GGTAAGTCCATAACGAAAACAAGACATAACAGAGATCACCAATAATTGCCAATTGTTAAGACAGGTAACCAAGCAGATAGTGACTAAGAACTGCAGCTACATACTGTGGCTACAGAAAAGATTCAGAAACACATCATATTAAGGGCAACAGAAACACATAGACGAGGGGAAATGCACAATTGCTGACAAGTAGTACAATTAGTATCAGTACAGTAGGCCAAGCTACAGCATGGGATTGCTTTAACAATAATACTGCTCTGTATAGTGTGCTGTGCAGATTGTACAAAGATTGAATGCAACTTGTGGTCTGCCATTAGTCTAAATAAACTGTACAACACAAATTATTAGCGTTACACTGATTCACTGCAATGCAAGCTAGAGAAATCCCTCTTGGAATTCAGGTGGCTCGGTGCACCGATTATGTTATAATAGGGATATCGGTTAACTTTCATATAATTTGTTGTCAGCGATCAGAATTCATTAAAATCTAAAGTGAGGCATGTCCTGCCCACACCACAAGCAAAGGCGAAAGCTGGCTCTGCTTATCTGTACAAGATTTAGTGGTAGGGAATACTGCTATACACTGTAATAATATTCAGTAAACTGCAAGAGAGGTTTGTTATAAATTCAGCAGGCTATTACAAGTTTTAATGAAAAGATCCTTGCAATGCTGTGCTGTTTTGGAAATCCTATCCCTACAAAATTGACATTCTTGGTTGTACACTTCTACTGATTGAAAGATTTATTTCCCCCCATTGGTTGGCCAACCTTGTCAAACCAAATTAAATTCTAAACAACAGACAAGAGTTTTTTATGATCCCTCATTTATTAAAGTAGAATTTGAATTAGAAATAAATTCAGCAACATCTAGCTATAAAAATGTCTACATTCTCATTGTGTGAGGGCCATTTTGTAGTGTGAGTTTTTGACAAATCTTATTCCTGTTAATGAAACAAATGGTTCTTTGCCTGCTTCTTAATGGACAAGGCTGTTTCACTTCTCGCTAAATGGTTTCAATTCTGCATAGTGGGCTCAGTGTTTTGCACAGTAACTTCTGCACTTTTGGGATCTGAAGCTGCTTTGTGGGACACTGACGTCAGTCACACTGCAGACTGCCACGAAGCTGCAGTGATTACAGCCAGCAGATTTTAACCTCTCAAGGGTCATTTTAGCATTTTGCCAGGATGATTTATAAAAGCACACAGTTTAATTGGTCATTTATCTTGTTGTTGTTTGTGGATCCTGTCGTGCACAATTTTTGGCTGCCAAGATTCTCTACTTTACAGCAGTGACAATGCTCCAAAAGTAAATAATTGATTGTGAAACACCTCAGTACATCCGGGGGCCATATGAGGCAGCTATATGAATGCAAGTTCTTTCTTTAAAAATAGATAAAATTTTACAGTCAGGAAAATGTAAATATGAATGAAAAAGCCATCTGCCATCTGTAAGAGTTTTCTAATATTGGTTTATCTATTCAATACTAACAATTTCTTTGCCAGCATTTTTTTGATAGCTTCCTGCATAGCTTAAGACCCTTCATCAAAGTAAGCAGCGTTACAGCACTTCAGCAATACAATCGGCATTGCACATCACATAAATTCAATATATAATCATCCTAATCTGCACAACAAATTATATTTCATTAGCATGCTTCATTAATGCAATCTGTTTTTTGCATGATTACTCCAGATTAGTGTGCTTTGAGCAACAGGACGAAGTCTATTCACTAAGTGACTCATTCACTGAGGTCAATGTGTAAAATATGTCATCTGATCACGGGAGTGATATGGAGCTGCAGTCACATTAACATTGGGCAGTGAACTGTGAGTCCACAAACAGGCACCCTGATACATTTTGCCGGATTGAGGCCTAGCTGGCAGAGACAGTGGCAGAATGCTTATGTCACTGCATGAGTAAGCCAGAGGCCCACACTAATAATCTGGTCATGAATTCGAATCCCACCACTGCAGCTAGTTAAATTAAATTCAATTAATTAAATAAATCTGGATTGAAATGTCAGTATCAGTAATGATGGCAATGAAACTATCAGATTGCCGTAAAAACCCATCTGGTTCACTTGTGTCCTTTAGGAAGATCCTCACCCAGTGTTGTCTATCTTACTCCAAACCCTCAGCAATCCAGTTAACTCTTAACTTTCCTATAAAATGGATTAACAAGCCACTCAACTGTATCAAATTGTTACTGTAAAATATAAGAATAAAACTGGACAGACCACTTGAGATGGGTACTGAACATGACAAAGGCACACCCAGCCCAGTCATCACTGCAAAGTCCTCCTCACTAACATCTGGCCATGTGCCAAAATTGGGACAGCTGCCCTAAAGATTAGTCAAGCAACATCCTGACATAGTCATACCCTCAAAATAATACCTTGCATCCAATCTCCCAGATTCCTCCCTCACCATCCCTGTCCCAGTCGAAGGACAGACCTATCAGACATGGCAGCAGAGTGGTGTACAGTCAGGGTGGAGTGGCCCTGGGAATCATCAACATTTTCTCCGGACCCCATGAAATCCCATGGTGTCCGGTCAAACACAGACAAGGAAGTGTCCTGCTGATTACCACCTACTGCCGTCCCTCAGCTGATGAAAGAGTACTCCTCCATATTCAATATCATTTGGAAGAGACATTGAGGCTAGAAATGGCACAAAATATAGTCTAGGGGGGGGATTTCAATGTCCATCACCAACAGAGGCTGAGTAACACTGAGCTGGCCTGCGTCATGTGGTGAGAAACCCAACATGAGGAAAAAAATACTTGACCTTCTCACCAATCTATTTATCATAGATGCATATGTCCACTACAGTATTTGTAGGAATGGTCACTGCATAGTCCTAGTGGAGACAAAGTCTCGACTTCACACTGAGGACACTCTCCATCATGTTGTGTGACACTAATTCCATGCTAAATGGGGTAGACTTAAAACAGATCCAGCAGCTAAAAGCTAAGCCTTCATGAGATGCTGTGTGCCACCAGCAGCAGAATTGAAAGCACTACAATCCGTAAATTCTTGGTCCAGCATGGCCCTCACTCTACTGTTACGATCAAGCTGTGGTTCAATGGGAATTGTAGAAGAACTTGTCAACAGCAGCACCAGATGTACATAAAAATAAGGTCTCAAGTTGGTGAAGCCACATCACAGAACTAACTTCTTCTTGAGTTCTCTGCCCAAAGGTACCACAAGTAGGGAAAGGAGACAGGTCCTGAATTGATGCCAACCAGAACATTGATCAAACCCCATGCTTTTGGCACCAACCTGATCCATACCAATTATCCAGCCAACCAGCTCAAGTTGCTGTGGCAACAAGCACACTGTGGTCCAGAGCTATGGATAGTGATGGTAAAGGCTCTCATTTTCCTTCCATAACTTGGCCGACCAGGAATCTCTCCTACTCTTACCACCTGTCTTTGGCATATGTTGAAAGGACTTACAAGTTGATACTCAACCCTGTTTGGCCTTGATACGGATGCACCTTCCTTGGCCATCAAGTCCTGGGGTGGAGCTTGAACCCAAAGCTCCTAGCTCACAGGCAGGGATGCTACCCACTGGACCACAAGACCTCACTACCATCAGATGAAATACATGCTAAACAGTGAAAGCAGCACACTATAGACAGAGATAAGTGATCCCACAACCATAGATCAATTTAAATTTTGCAGTACTGCCACACCCAGTTGTGAGTAGTTGTGGACAGCTAAACAACTAACAGGAGGGAAAGGTTTCATGAACATCTACTAACTTCACTGAGGGCAGAGCCCAGCACATGAGCGTAGGAGACAAGGCTGAAGATTTTGCAAGCATCTTAAGCTAGAATGCGTTATCTATCTTTGTCTCTACTTGAGGACCTACCATCATAAATGTCAGTCTTCGGCCAACTTGATTCATTCTATATGATACAGCAAAGGCTTTGGGCCCCAATAACATCCCAGGCTGTAGTAATGAAAACTTGTGCTCTAAACTAGCCATGCTGAAAGCTGAGCTGTCCCAGTGCAGATACAATACTGGCATCAACTGACAAAACGGAAAATTGCCCAAGTATGTCCTCTCCACAAAAAGAAGAACAGCCAATTATGTCCAATCATCAGCAAAGTGATAGAAGGAGTCATCGACGGTGCTATCAGGAGGCACTTACTCAGCAATAACCTACTCACCGAGGCTCCTGGTTGGACCCACTTACATCCTTCTGCAGGTTAGTATGCTTGATTTCTCTTGGCGCACTAACTTCCAGTCATATGGCAGGTCACTTTTGTACCAAGAAAGGAGCTGTTCCCAGCTTAAGAAGTTTCTGACCTGACTACCCCATCCTTCTCCACCCATTGGTCTTGTTAGGGAGAGTGGAAGTTCTGCTCTTCATTAGGGTAATAGGAATTCACAGAATTGGCAGAGATCCAGTGCATGTTTCAATTCTGGCAAAAATTCAGGGCCTATTTCTTTGAATTAGAATTTCTTGGAAAAATCTGATTTTAAAATGGAAAATTGTTGACCTGGATACACAGTCTCAGTGGAAGCTGGTTACATTTACAGATGATATCCAGCAAGGGTGGACTATTAACCCAGAAAAAAGAGCAGACCAACGAAGAGTTAGGCTGGGTTTCAGTCTGGGCTGTACAGTGGCAAATGAAGATATATATACAAAAATGTAAAACATTATGTTGGAAGTGAAAAAAAGGACACAAAGGAAAAGTTAAAAGAGTGCTAAGGGGTTAGTTGACTTGGTATTCATTATGCATAAATAGTGGAAAGTGGCAACAAACAAAGCAAAAAAGATGCTGGATTATATTCTCAAATCACTTAAAGTCACTCTAATCTTGTGTAATGCCCTTGTCTGGCTACACTTGGTGTACAATTGGCTTCTGGGACATAAAGGAGACATTCAGGCCCAAGAAGCAATGCACCGAAGAGAAATGTGGCTGTTCCATTGGGCATTGGAAATGGGCTGCAAGGCGGGAAAGCTGGCAATATGGCAGGGGAAGGCCTTGGGAGGAGAGTATGTTGTCTTCCTGCCGCCATGCCATTTTTTCAGTAGCAGAAGTTTGCCCACCATGCAGCACATTTATCCACTTCAGTGGTCAATTAATGGCCACTTCACATCCCGTGGGCATTTTGCTTGTGTTGGGAAGCATGGGGAAAGACTGCCAGGTAAATCCTGGTGGCCTCCCAGTAGGATTCGGGGGTGGGGATGGGCCCTCCTTGATGGGCAATCCATGCTGCATGGAGGGCACCCCCTGATAACACGGGCTGGCCCTCTGGCAACAGAGCTGCTGATGCCCCATGAACCTCCTCCAGTCCTGATTGCTGGGGCTTGTCTGCCTATCCATTGCCTCCCCCAACCATACTCACTTCTCTTGGGCGGTGCCCCTCTTCTTGATTTTGTAGCCCCAGCAGTTGCTACTATTAGTGGTGGTGCTTCTGAGCCTGCCAAGCTACCAGCAGTTCTTGATGGCAGGTTGCTGTCCTCAATTGGTAGCCCCAGTGGCAGCCCCTTAATAGGCCAGCACTGGCAATATGCCATCCTAGGGTCTTGCTGCCCATTAAGGCAAGGTCACCTCCTGCTTTTAGCCCCAGTGATGGGACTTCCAGGTTGATCAAAATATTCAGCCCATGGTGTTAGTGGGAAGAGCCATGAGGATTAACTGGATGAAAAAGGATTCTTGAACCATGGAAAGAAAAGCCTCAAGGGGGAGCTTATATGTAAATGATGCTTAATATGGAAGAGAAATCAAACAAAAGAATACTTTGAGATGCACAGAGGAGCAGCGGAAAAGTCACCAGGGAGTCTTTCACTAAACAGATTAAGAGCTGGAATGGGTTTTCATGAATACTTGTTGATCTCTAGACATTGGATTAATTTGTTAAACAGTTCGATGTTCACATGGAAAGACAGTGGGGCTGGTATTCTGGAAATATGTGTTCAATTGAGTTGAAAGCCTTCATCCAAACCCTTCTTGTGGATACTGAATTTAAACAACTTCTTTTCATTTATGTGCTGCTCACACTTCAGCCTATCAGCCCTGAGGTCATTACACCGTGCACCAGGGAATCAGCTTCAACATTCTTGTTATTAATTTTCAAACCAAGTCCTGCAAACGCATTACTTTTCTTTTGCCATGTCCTCTGATTCTACTGTTCTGTGCAAGGTGAAATAGCTTGGCATGGTCTATGTTAGATAGTCCCTTCCGAATGCTAAAGACAACAACCAGGTCACCTCTCAACCTTCGCCTTTCTGTTGAAAGCATGGCCAATTCACATTTCTCCTCATAATCCAATCTCTTCATTCCCTTAACCCACCTTGTTGTTCTCTACAATATTCTGTGCTTGTACTTCACCAGTTTACCTGTTAAAGACACATTGAACACTTTTATTAATGATGCTGCTCAGTAAAAAAATGATAAATGACCTTATACTTAAATGTTAGTTTAAATCAAAATGCAAGAATTGTCTGTTCATTTGACTCATTGCCATTTGGTGAAATTTGGGGTTGTAAACTTGGGGCTTGGTTAAATAAAATGCTTTTGTATTTATTATGGTATGACCAGAAGCCTAAACATTTGTGAAACTTGAATTTTACTTCTCAGTTAATTGCAGATTTGGTCTTATCTCCAATAATTTATTTTGTTTCCTCAAGAGATGAAAATAAGACTGATCTTCCTCTTATGGCTTTGTTCAAGAGCAATTAGTGCATAGCACACCATGTGTTTGTTCCACCAGGAGCCGGGGCTCAACAACCAACTTGCTCTCAACCCTAATTAAACTAAAGGGGCCTTCATGTGGATGCACTTTTGGCCACAGTCATGAAATGTTAAAGAAATTTGGCCTCTAATTATTGGCCTCTAAGGCACGACCATCACTAAAGGGACAAGTATGGTTAAAGCCCATTGAGGGAGGCAGAAGTTTATTTTTCAAGTAATTGGCAGAAGTAATATCTGGACACCTTCTGATAAAGAACATTGCAGTGCATGTGCCATAAGCTATAAAATAAATGTTAGTACTCTTTACATTAATTTAAAGATTTTGTCCTCTATGAATGAATTTATGCTAGTGGGCCATGGATGGGATGGCAACAATGCCCCAGTTATCAGCTCAGGTCCTTTTGCAGTTGGCCTTGCTGTGATCTGACAAGAGGATAACACTGTGGTGCCAAGCAGTGAATAAGGAAACAGAGAAAACATGTGTGAATGGAAAAATGATGGTGTAGGAATAGGAGGAAGTCCTGATTTTTCTGACTATGGGTCGATTCCTTTTTTATTCCAGATGGTGTGAATTAGCAGTATGGTAGGGGTGGTGGTGGGGGGAGGTGGTGATTCCTATTCTGTCATGGGGAAACAGTGACTCAAAGGAAGGCCAAGCAAATGACTTCAGCAGCTGTCCACTGGGCTTTTGGATGTTTCTCCGTGTCTGCCTTGAAATAAGCCATATTGCAAAATGGCAGGTGGTACAGCACTGAACATGGCCTCTGTCACTAACAAACAGTAGATAAAGCAGCAAAACCAGTTGTTATTCAAAAAGTCAAAAAGAAAGCCTTTCTTGACAATACCATCGTATCCCTTTAGACTTATATCACAGACATGGTTGCTATGGAATCAATAGTGCCAGGTTGGAAATATTCTGCCCTGACCTCAATCCCCCTCTTCCTTGAACCCACCGTCAATGGCTGCACCTTCAGCTGCCAAGGTCCTATAAGCTATTGAATTCCCTTCCTAAACATTCTGCCTCTCTACCCCTCTCTCATCCTTCATGATGCTCCTTATATCATACATTGTTAACCAAACTTTTGGTCACCTGTCCTAAAACCTGCTTCTTTGGCTCAGTGTTAATTTTTGTCTGGCTACATTCCCATGAAGTGTCTTGAGGTGTTTTATTCTGCTAAAGGTGCTCTATAAATGAAAGTTACTGTTGTTATTCGAAGAAATCTTTCTAAAAATACTTCGGACATTCATTTACATTAAGTTTATATTACTGCACCTTCCTCCCCTACCCGAACATTTTGACATCATTTGAGATAAATTGCATTCAGCAGCACCCATTTGCATTTGTTTGATATCAGTTGCGCTCAGAAGCAGTAATTTAGCTATCATTCAATATTGATTGCGCTCAAAAGCAATCATTTAACTTTGCAAGTAACATAACTGACATCAATGACTTCAGTTGCCCCAAACTGCAATGCCCAAACGTTTGCAATTCGCAACATCACTTAAGCATTTGGACACTAAAAATGATCGTAGAGTTTAAGTTCCATATTTCTGAATTTGCATCGCTTTAACTACCCTAAAACTGAGCTGACTTTAGAAAAATCAGACAATACTTTACCCTGTGCCACTCCTCCAATTGCAGCAGATTCCTCCTTCCCCTACCCCACCCCACCTATCCCCAGAGCAGTTTTCTCCCCCCCACCCCCCAAGCAATTTTCTTCTAACCTTTCCATTCCCCCTCAAATTGCAGCAGTTTTCTCTTCCTTTCTCTCTCCCCCTCCCCACCTCTTACCCCTCCCCCATCTTACATCCTCCCCATCTCTCTCCCCTACCCTCTCCCTCCTTCCCCTGCCCCTCCCTCCCTTCTCCACCCCTCTCCCTATCTCCCAAGCCTCCCTCAGTCCCATCCCCATCTCCCTCCATCTCCCTCTTTCCCACCCTCCATTTCAGTTGCAGAGACCAGAAAATCATTAGTGGAAAAGTTTTTGTTAATGCATTTGTTCATGGGATGTGAGCATTACTGACAAGGTCAGTATTTGTTGCCAATCCCTAATTACTCTTGAGAAGGTGATGGGTGCAGTGTTACTTAAAAACAGAATGGGAAAAAAAGGATTCATGTTGATTTTTTCCTCTTCATTGCACCCATTGTTCAGTTTGGGAGATAGCTGATTTCCGACTTCCCACAACTAGCAGGATGCACCGGAGCTGTGGTTTGGTGCCTACAGCTCCTTGCAGCCTTTAACTGAGGCTCAGCCATGAATGTGCTTCAGGTGGCTACTGGCTTTGGTTAGACAGAGTGATTGCCTGTTGCCCTCAAAGTTTGCGAACACAACCACTTCCAGGTTTTACAAATAAGACCCTTTTTCCCACAGGCCTAAGTCAGGTGCAGTTCTGGATTGATGGGGCAGAAGATTTGCTATGATAATCTTGTTATTTATGTATTATACTACCTTGGAGCTGGTGCATCTTTCATAACAGCCAATTCTATTGGAATGCAGTGCACATTTTAAAATTGATGTACATCCCAAATTCTAATCCTTAGTACACAGCTTATGCATTAAAAAAACAAAATTTTAGACCCACACTTTTGCAAGTCTTTCTTTCTTTAAGTCCATTACAATAGCAACATATCATCAAAGCCTGAGCACACATGGAGAAAAAAGAGCCAACTTATTCTTAAAAATTCTGAAGTTTCAGATCAGAGGTGATACACAGCACAATGACAAATCATTTGGAACTAGCAGTGTCGAACTGTTGTTTGCCTGACAATCCAAATGATCTTGCATACTGCTCCAAGAGTAAAGCAACCTTTGTTTATTGAACCTAAATGTCTGTAAATAATTTATAGCTCACTTCCAGGTCATGAGCTGATAACAGAAGTCAGCATTTTCACCAAACAATACATAGGCTTCTGCTGAAATGTCAGAGAATCACAGTAACCCACTGAAGGTGATCATGTTTCTTTTTAATGAGGATATCATCACATATCAGAAGAATGGAGGACTTTTTTCTTTATTTAGCCTTGGGATGTGGGAATCAATGGCAAGTCACATTTGTTGCCCATCCTGAATTTGACTGAGAAAGTAAGGAACCTTCTCCTTGAACCACTGAAACTCTTGGCAATAATGATGCTCCCATATGTTAAGTGGGGATTTCCAGGAATTTGACACAGCAGTGAGGAAGGAACGGGATGGTGTGAAATTTGGAGGGGACTCAGAGGAGGATCTGCGGTTGATGGCGTTCCCTCGATAATGCTGCTCTCGTCCTGCTCAGTGGCAGAGATCATGAAGCCAAGGCATTGTCAAATTAAGTTTAGTAACCTGCAGCACTGTACATCCTGTAGATAGTACATACCACGTCCACAATGCAACAGAAGTGGAGGTAGTGAATATTGAGCATAAATGTTGACTTAGTTCTGGATGGTGTTGCAAATGAAGAGTAGTCCAGTTAAGCTTCTGGTGGCAACCCACAGAATGTCTATGGCAGGAAACCCAGGAGTGGTAGTGCAGTTGAAGTTGGCTGGACCATTCTTTTCTTCCCCAGACCTGATCATTTTCTGGTACTTATGTAGCATATGTCACCTGCCACATCTCATCCCAAGCCTGGATATTCCCAAGGCTGATAAGGTTGCTTAATTTTCAAAGGAATTTTGAATGGAGTTGAGTACTGTGAAATTTTCAGGGAGGAGCCCCACTCCTAACCTTATGTTGGAGGGAAGAACATTGATGAAGAGTTTCCCTGAGGAGTTGCAATGGTGACACCTTGGGATTGCGATAATGGCTTCCAATAATGACTGCCTTGTCTGTCAATGTAATTTATGTGGCCAGTTTGCAAAAAATATCTTCTTATACCCTTTGCGTTGCTCATATAAAACAATAATGTTAATAAAGTTTAATTGTTTCCTGTTGCAAACAGTTAATGTGGAGATTTAAATGAGTGACACAGTACCTGGGCCGCCTATGTTTAAATGGAAGACCTTGGCTGATAATGGTGAAAAATTGAATGAGTTTATAAAATCTCAATCCAACTCAGATGAATACAGGCCCAGAGCACCATACAGCCCATAACTCAATGTAAACTGTCATTGTGGTAACTAGTTGAAGAAACTGAAATGATACACTCATGCTGCAGAGGGTGCTAGTTTGACACTGGTGTTAGTTTTCATAACATTCAAGCTGAGCCACTAGGTCTGCTGAGGGACTGCTTTTCTGCTTGATGATGTTTGTTACAAAAAATGAGAAAGTGTCCTGTTTCCTGGTGCTGACAACCTTCTCTTTGATGAGCCACAAATTTAACTGAAAAGTTAGTGTAAATTTGTTTTGGAGTTCAATATAGCATGGTTTTCTTTTCAGAAATCTAATAATGTCAATATCAGATGTAAAGTACAGATCACACTGACAAAGCACTGTAGAGTATTTGTTTAAAGTTGCAATGCCATATTTATTAGGAATTAGAAGTGTCTGACAGAACTTTCTGATTAAGAAACACATCCAATTAATTTAGTCTAGCACTGAAGAGTGAAAATACCCCGGAGATTTCTGCAGATGAATTATGAATTATACTGAAATGAAATCTATTGGGGAGTACAATAAATCTTATTATTTCAGTCACTTTAAAACTAGTTTGATGAATTCCAGAACAATATTGACATCTAGAGGTTTTAACAGATGGTGAAAATCATGGAACCTAAATCATGTAACTTCTGTTTCTTCTTGGCGAAAATACAGATTTTGTTTCACCATGCCTTTGTAATGACCACAAAAAAACTCTTTTGAGAAATAAACTAGCACACTGTAAAGATGTCACTCTCTAATGGGTTATACTGCCATGCAGATGAATAAAACATTTTCCTATTTCAACCTCACCCTTCCAAAAAAGGCCAAGCAAAAATGCACCACACAGCCTGTTTTCAATGCCAGGAATTCAGAATGCCGAAAACTCAGAAAATTTTGAAGTGGCAATGTCACGTAGACATGTGAAAGAATATGAGCTAAGAAACGTATGCTCACAGTGTGTTGTTAAATGCCTGTCTGTACTAAAATGGACAGATTCACCCATTGTTACCTTGCTTTCAGACATTTCCTTGTTACAACTTGCTAGTCACGGATACTTCTACACTCTGATTTCAGCAGATTATTATAAGTTTTAAATTAAAAATGTTTTTTGAGTAAGAATTGCAAAACACATACATATTCTAAGGCAGGAAAACTCAATAGGCTCAGAGGACCACAGTGAAATATAATGAAGAAGAAATAATTTTATTCCCAAAATGAGATTAGAGGCTTCAAAATCAATCCAGAATATTTGTAATTCTTTAAAAGAACTTGTATTTATTGTGAAATTCAGACTGTTAGTTTGTTGAGGTCAGTTTTGTGTTGGCAGAAGCTGTTATGAAGAGAGAGGTGGCCAGTGTGCTCAGTTATTGATAGTTATGCTCAAGAATGAATGCTTGCAAAAAACCCTGGCAGGTGATCAACAGTTGATTTAGGGGATTTTATACAGTGATGGTGATCTATATTTGTGTCAAAAACATTTATAATGTACACAGAAAAATATTTAGTTGGATTGCATATAGGACTATAGGAACAGGAGTAGACCTAGCTCCTCCTTCTTGTTCTACCATTCAGTTAGATCATGACTGAACTATATATTAATTTCATCCATACACCTTGGTTTTGTAACCTTTAATGATCTTGCCTAACTAAAATTTGAAATTTTCACTTGACCTCCAACTCCAACAGATTTCTGGACTGGAGTTCCAGATTTCCACCACCCTTTGTGTTAATAAGTGCCCCTGATATTACCCCTGAATAGCTTAGCACTATTTTTAAGGTTATATCCCCTTATTCTGGACACCCAGTTTCTCTATATATATTCAATCAAATCCTTTAATCACCTTAAACACCTCAACTAGACACCCCCACCCGATCTTCAATATTTAAGGTAATACAAACCTTGTCCATGCTGATTAGAGTTCCTAAGAGGAAAAAAACCTCCTTGACCTCATCCTCAATAATCTAGCTGTCACAGATGTATATGTTCATGACAGTATTGGTGGGAAGTGACAACAACGCAGTCCTTGTGGAGATGGAGTACCATCTTCACACTGAAGGTCACCCCCTATTGTGTTTTGTGACATTGTGACTATGCTAAATAGGATGGATTCAGAACACATCTGGCAGCTCAAAACTAGACATCCATGAGGTGCTGAGGGCCAACAGCAGCAGCAGGTTGTACTTAATCATTACATGTAACCTCATGATCTGTCATATCACTCAAGCTACCATTATCATCAAGCTGGGGGGCCAACCCTGGTTCAATGAGCAGTGTAGGAGTGCATGCCAGGAGCAGCACCAGGCATACCACAAAATGAGGTGCCAACCGGGTGAAGCTACACTACAGGTTGCATGGCAAACAGAAGAAGCAGCATGCAGTAGACAGAGCTAAGCAATCCTATGACCAACAGATCAAATCAAAGATCAGCAATCCTGCTATACATCCAGTTGTGAATAATGATGGACAATTAAACAACTAACAGGTGGAGGAGCCTCCAAAAAATATCCCCATGTTCAATGATGGGGGTTGTACAGCACATGAGTGCAAAAGGCAAGGCTGAATCATTAGCAACAATCACAGAATCACAGAATCACAGTGCTGAAGAGGCCCTTTGGCCCATCGAGTCTGCACCGACACATGAGAAACACTTGACCTACCTACCTAATCCCACTTACCAGCACTTGGCCCATAGCCTTGAATGTTATGACATACCAAGTGCTCATCCAGGTACTTTTCAAAGGATGTGAGGCAACCCACCTCCACCACCCTCCCAGGCAGTGCATTTCAGACCGTCACCACCCTCTGGGTAAAAATGTTTTTCCCCACATTCCCCCTAAACCTCCTGCCCCTCACATTGAACTTATTTCCCCTCGTGACTGACCCTGCAACTAAGGGAACAGCTGTTCTCTATCCACCCTGTCCATGCCCCTCATAATCTTGTACACCTCATTCAGGTCGCCCCTCAGTTTTCTCTGCTCCAACGAAAACAACCCAAGTCTATCCAACCTCTCTTCATAACTTAAATGTTTCATCCCAGGCAACATCCTGGTGAATTTTCTCTGCACCCCCTCCAGTGCAATCACATCCTTCCTATAATGTGGTGACCAGAACTGCATACAGTACTCCAGCTGTGGCCTCACCAAGGTTCTATACAACTCCAACATGACCTCCCTACTTTTGTAATCTATGCCTCAGTTGATAAAGGCAAGTGTCCCATATGCCTTTTTCACCACCCCACTAACATGCCCCTCTGCCTTCAGAAATCTATGGACATGCCAAGGTCCCTTTGTTCCTCAGAACTTCCTAGTGTCATGCCGTTCATTGAATCTTCAGTCAGAAGTACCAATGATCTATCTCAGCTTCCTTCCGAGGTCTCCACCATCATAGATGCCAGTCTTCAGAGAACTTGATTCACATAGCGTGATATCGAGAAGTGGCTGAAACTATTGGATACAGCAATGGCTATTGGCCCTGACGACAGCCTGAATATAGTACCGAAGACTTATGCCCCAGAATTGCCACATGTTAGTCAAGCTTTTCCAGTACAGCTACAGCAAAAGCATCTACCTGATAAGGTGGAAAGTAGCCCAGGTGTGTCCTGTCCAAAAAAAGCAGGACAAATCCATTCCAGTCAACCATCCCATCAGTATACTCTCAATCACAAACAAAGTGATGGAAGGGGTCATCAGCAGTATTGTCAAGCAACACTTACTTAGCAATAATCTGCTCAATGATGCTCGGTTTGTGCCACTCAGCTCCTGGCCTCATTACAGATTTGATCCACATATGGACAAAAGAGCTAAATTCCAGTGGTGATATGAGAGTGGCTGCCCATGACATCAAGGTACCGTTTGACCAAGTGTGGCATCAAAGAGCCCTAGCAAAATTGAAGTGAATGTTAATCAGAGGGAAAACTCCCCACTGGTTGAATTCATACCTTGCCCAAAGGAAGATGGTTGTAGTTTTTAGGTGTCAATCATTTCAGCTGCAGGACATCACTGCAGGATTTCCTCACGGTAGTGTTCTAGGCTCAACCGTCTTCAGCCGCTTCACCAATGACCTTCTCTCCATCGTAATTGGGGATGTTTGCTGATGATTTCATAGCATAAAGTACCACTTGCAACTCTTCAGATACTGAAGTAGTCCATGTCAATATGCAGCGAGACCTGGGCAACATTCAGGCTTGGGCTGCCAAGTGGCAAAGTAGCAAGTAATATTCGCACCACACAAGTACTAGGCAATACCTATCTCCCAATAAGAGAGCATCTAACCATCTCCCCTTGACATTTAATGGCATTAGTATAATTGAATTCCCTGCCATCAACACACTGGGGGGTTGCCAATGACCAGAAGCTGAACTGGACCAGCCATATAAATTCTGTAGCTACAAGAGCAGGTCAGAGGCAGGGAATTCTGTGATGAGTAACTCATCTCCTGACTTCCCAGAGCCTGTCCACCATCTACAAGGTACAAGTAAGGAATGTGATGGAATACTCCCCACTTGCCTGGAAGAGTACAGCTCCAACAACACTCAAGACATGACACCCCACAAGGCAAAGCAGCCCGCTTGCTCAGGAATGCACCCACCATCTTAAACATTCATTCCCTCCACCACTGGTGCACATTAGCATCCAAATGTACCATCCATAAGATGCACTACAGCAACTTGTCAAGCCTCTTTTGACAGCACCTTCCAAACCTGTGACCTCTACCACTTTGAAGCTGATGTCAGGATCAGCTGGAAGGAAATTTTTAGCTGTGACACTTAGCTGTCTGAACTTTCCACTGCATCCTAGCCCTTGAAACACTGTCAAAAGGGAAAAAGGGGGAGGAAATGCCTTTTCCTCTCAGGACCCCATTGTTTCTGTATGTAATGTACGGGCTGAGAGTCCAATGCAGGGAACAACAAAGAGGCAGGCATCGTACCTGGAGATTTAGCAAGAAAAACTGTTACCTGTCCCACAGAGAGTAGTGGGGGGGCGCGCGGGTGGTGGGGGGTGGTGGTAATTGTGGTTTTATTTAATGTGTAATATATCTTTAAGTAGAATGCTTGTTAAGGAAGATCATATGATCAGTGGGCTCCCTCTGTAGTTAGCAATTAGTAGTTAGTAGTGTAGAGATGGAGTTTGAAGTGAAAGCACACATGCAGAGCACCTTTGTAAATAAACTAGAAGTTTTTCACCTAAGAAGTGTCTGCTGATCAACTCTATCAATAGTACCAATTGGGCCTCCTCTCACAACAAACTGGCGATGAGGATCCACAGGATCCATCAAACTGACGACAAGGATAAAACGAGTTTAACAGAAGGACTCAAGCAAAATGAAATCAGCACTGTACCTCGCACAGTAATTGTAAGTGGAAGTTCCATTTGAATCAAAGAAGTAATTCCCTCTCAGAATGTTGCAATTTGGAAGAATTGATCCTTTCAATCCTAGCATGGATGATTGCTATATGAAGCAAATCTGGATTTCAAGAAGACGCTAGAGATAACACTCACCATGGAGAGCGCAGTAAGAGATTCAAAAACCACACAGGACGTCCTCCACATCGGGTGGGAAACCCCAGCCAAAAAGGGCATGAAAATGCAAGATTCTGCCGAGAAGCGGGAAACAGCTGCTGGAAAATGAGAAAAAATAACTTAGCAGTAAAAACAAGGAATAATTTCAATAGAGGCAGAAACAAGCTGTCTTTTAATGATTGGCAGTTTAAAAAAATCAAATGCTTTTATTGTCATAGAAATAGACACATAATGAGTCAGTACGAGGAAAGAGTCAAGCAGGCTTTTAAACAGAAGAAAAAGCCCAGTGAGATCTACAATGTAGAAGAGCCTGAAACTACAAATTCAGGTATTTACTCGTTTAATTTTAAGTTTGGAAAGACAGAATCAATATATGTCACAGTGAAAGTGAATGGTAGACCTGTTTGAATGGAAGTGGACGCAGGAGCATCCACTACAGTAATTGGGGAACATACCTTCAGATATCTGGGATCATTAATTAAATTTAGAAGAAACAATTGCCCAATTAATAACATACACAGGTGAAGAAATTCAAGTCAGAGGCATAAGTAAGTAACTGTCCATTATGGAAGCCAATCGGCAAAGCTACCCTTGATGGTGGTAGCAGGCGAGGGGCCAAGCCTCCTGGGGTGAAACTGGCTAAAGGAGATTAAGTTAACATGGGCTGAAACTTTCCACTTGAGAGCAAGTGGGTTACCAGAGCTATTTCAAAAGTACGTCAGTCTTCAAGGACAAACTTGGGAAGATCCAGGGGCTGCAGGCAAAAATTCATGTGGATCCAGAGACAGCTTCCTGATTTGTGAAGGTGAGGCCAGTACCTTATGCACTGTGAGAAAAAATCGATGCTGAATTGGGCAGAATAAAAAACCTAGGTGTTATACAACCTGTGCAGTTCTCAGAATGGGTAGCACCGATAGTCCCAGTCCTTAAACCTGGCCAAAACGTCCAAATTTATTGACACTACAAATTGACGGTCAATGAAGTAGCTAAGCTAGACAGACACCCCATACCAAAAATCGAAGACCTGGCAAGTGGAACCACCGACATGAAGCTTGATATGAGTCATGCTTATCAACAACTAAAGTTAGAGAAGGTCTCCTGGGAATTTGTCACAATTAATACCCAAAAAGGGTTGTACCAATATGTACAATTGCCTTTCAGCATCTCCTCAGCTTGTGCCATCTTCCAGACAACAAAAGAAAGCTTACTGCAGAGACTGCCCCACATTGTAGTCCCATGCAGACGAGGTTTTGGCGATAGGATTCAGTGGAAAAGAGCTTTCAGCAAACTTAGAAGAAATCTTAAAACTTTTCTTACAGGCTGGAGTGCGTTTAAAAATAGAAAAGTGCATGTTCCAGGCAAGGGATGTAATCTATTTGGGTCACCAGGTAGATTCACAGGGTCTCCAACCAGTTGAGGAGAAAGTGAGAGCCATAAGAGAGGCACCTGCGCCAAAGAACACCTCAGAGCTCATATCATTCCTAGTAATGATTAATTATTATGGGCAGTTCTTACCCAATTTGTTGACAGAACTGGCCCCCCTACATTATCTACTTAATAAGAACAAACATTGGCCTTAGGAGGCGCCCCAGAAAGAAGCTTTCATAAAGGTGAAACAATTGCTACACTCGTCCAATCTATTAGTGCATTATGACCAGAGGAAAGAATTGGAGTAGACATGTGACACATCCCCCTACGGAGTGGGAGCAGTGTTCCCATTGGATGGATGATGGCATTGAACGGCCTATAGGTTACGTATCAAGAACGCTCACCACAGCAGAAAAGGGATACTCTCTGATAGATAAAAAGGCCTGTCAATCATCTTTGGTATCAAGAAATTTCACCAGTACTTACACAGCAGCAATTTTACAATTGTTTCAGACCACAAACCATTGCTAGGATTGTTTAGTGAGGACAAGGCTATACCACCCATAGCCTCGGCAAGAATACAATGATGAGCTTTAATCCTGGCAGCATATGAGTACACTTTTGTACATAGGCCTGTAAGTCAAATCACAAACGCCGATGCACTTAGTCATTTACCTTTACAAGAAGATGATGAGGACATGCCAGTCCTACAAGAACTTGTTTCCTGTTAAATTTTTTAAATTCCTCGCCACTATGCACTCGACAGATCAGAGATTGGACAAGTCGGGACCCAATCCTATCTCAAGTATGAGAACAAGTGCTCCATAGTTGGGCACAAGAGCATGTATTTGATGAAATAAAACCATACTTTAACAGAAGACATGAAATAACCAGCCAGGATGGCATCTTATTGTGGGGAGTGATAGTACCTCCAAAGGGAAGGGAGCCACTTCTAATTGAACTACACAGTGCACAACCAGGAATATCTTGAATGAAGACCATAGCACACAGCTATCTGTGGTGGCCTGGGATGAATGGCAAAACAGAGAGTTTAGTGAAGAATTGTGTGCAATGTCAGCAACTGCAAAAGTTGCCATTGACAGCTCCATTATACCCTTGGGAGTGGCGAAGTAGACCCTGGGTGCGGTTATATATTGACTATGTGGGACCTTTCATGGGAACAGTGTTTCTGCTCATTGTTGATGCCCACCTGAAATGAATGGACATATATGAGGTGAAGCCACCAACGCCTCCTTCTACAATTGAGAAGCTACGTCAAAGTTTTGCCACTCACAGACTACCAGAAGTAGTCGTTTCTGATAATGGCACGTTGTTTACAAGTGCTAAGTTTCAACAGTTTATCAGTCTCAATGATGTCTCTCATGTAAAAACTTCACCGTACCACCCTTCCTCAAAAGGACTGGCCAAAAGGGTAGTTCAAACACTCAAGTCAGGCATGAAAAAGCTAACTGGAGATTCCTTAGCAACCAAGCTAGCATGCTTTCTTTCCAGAAAGAAAGGGACCACCCCTCACACAACAACAAGTGTCACACCTGCACAGTTATTGATGAGACATTGTCTCAGGATGAGATTGAGCTTAATAATTCCAAACTTAGAAGGGAAGGTGGAAAGGACTCAACTCAGCCACCACTCACAATAAACTGGCGATGAGGATCCACAGGATCCAACAGGGGAACTGATCTTCTGATATGATTTTGGGAGAGGTATGTGCAGTGACCATACTTTAGTAAGTGTTCAATTAGTCATCTTTGTAAAAAAGAGGACCTTCAGCCACTTTCCAGGTGCCACAGAGCAAACAGATTTTATACATGCTGGTCATTTCAGGCACCATTGAGGTGTGCAAAATCCCCTGCAGCACTGTGAGTCCCTTTATTCACCAGATCACCACATCACCCAGAGCACTGTGAGGCCTTAAATTCATTACATCATGGATGCTTTATTCCACAGGGCTTCTGAATTAATCAACTTTGACATCTCCCAGTGCAACAAAGGGAGAAGATCTTTAACATTCCATAGAAGAGTTGGCTTCTCCAAGTTGAAAGGGGCCTTCAGTGGAACCCATATCCCACTGAAGGCACTGAATGATACACCTGCCACATACATGAACAGAAAGTGGTTTCATTCATTAAATGTGATGATCCTTTGTGATGCCCAAATATGAATCATGAACACCAATGCAGAGCACAGTGGATGTGCTCATGTTGTTTTCATCCTAGACTTATATGACACCCTCACCGGAGTGCAGCAACGATCTGGATGGATCTTAGATAATAAGTTCTACTCGCTAAAGCTATGGCTGATGACACCCTATCATAGGACAAATAGTTCAATACAGGAACAGTATAACCATAAAAAACGTGCGCATGGGCAAATTATTGGAGAGAATAATTGGGGCCCTGAAATCAGGCTTCTGGTGCTGGAACATCAGGGCAGCACTTTGCAATACTCATCTTTCAAACTGACCAGGATTATGGTGGTCTATTACATCTTGCACAAATTTTCCCTGTAGGAAGGATTGGGTCAGCTGGCCCTTGGCCCTTATGTCAGTGGAAATGAATGAGATGAAGGATCCCTGCCCCAGTGTCACGGGGTCATGGTTCATAGGGTACCTGAGGAAATCATGACTGCAGCAGGGAGGAGGTTTGGTGAGCGTTGTTTATTGCGCTGAGAAAAAACTAACACATGCTCAACTGCAGGCATTGTTGAATTAGTTCTATTTGCAGCTCCCCAATACAAAGAGCAGCAGAGAGGGCTCTACACTGCAGCGGATCACTGATGGGCTGTTGAATGTGGACTATGATAAATGTGGCAAGATCCCTCCTCCCCACCTCCCCAGGAAAACACACAAAAGATTGAAAATGAAAACAGTGAATATTTATTGAAGCAGCAAGTATTCAGTACAAAACTTTTAAAAATCATTGAGGTGCTAAGTGCAAAAACTTTAAATAAAAATTGAGATAGCTAGTCATTTTCTACTCTGGAACAATTGTAATGCTAACATGGTTCATATTAAACATTTCAAACAGTTACATTCTGACTAAATAACTTAAGTACACCAGCAACAATTATCATAAAACATGCAGAAAATAAATATAAATATCAATAAATAACACAATTCCAACAAGTTAAGAGCAAACAGCAAAAATTAACTCTTTTTTCCCTTGCAGGTATGTCTGAGGGTCACTGACAGGGTCTGAGCCACAAGACCTAGGCTTTGCAAGAAAAAGAATCCTCCTGCACCTCACCCTTCCCCAAGAACAGACCACTTTTGTGCCAAGCGCATAACTGCTGTGTCATGTCTGTTGGCCATCATCAGCTCAGAGTTGGGGCACTACTGCTGCTCTGTAACATTGTGAGAAAGAGCGTCTGTTAGAGGCATAGCTGTACTCAGTCTGTGGTGGGAGTTGGCACAAAGCTGGGAATATAATAGGAAACATGTACAGTACAGCTGTTCCCAATGCATCACCTCAAATACGTATAAAAGAATCTGGCAAAGTTTGCCTACACTCTTTCCACGACAAGCCAGCTGATTATAAATATTCTTGCCAATGTCCTTGATCTCCCGTCTCACAGAGGGAATGTATCTGTCATGCTCACCTGATCACCTCATTTCTTGACTAACCAATGTGGGGCTGGCATCTATGTCTTACAGGGGACTGGGACACACCTACCCAACTCCCAGAGGTCCCTCAATAGTTCAGACTCAGACAGAATAATTTCTTCCAAAGGCTCACAGCATCTTGGCGCCTGCCTGTATGAGGAAAGTTGTGAGTGTTTTGCATGAAGCCAGAGAAGCCAAGAGTTGGAGAGTACATGAAGTGGGCCTCTTCTTGTCAAGTATTGCCCCACATCAGCATCCTAAAGGTGCCACTTGGGAACAGGAGTGATGAAGTCAGCTGGTCTGTCCTATCCCCTCAGGGTGCATACCCATTTGCCCTCTAGATGGCTGTCCCATTCCTCCTCTTCCTCTTGTGACAAACTTATCATGTCATCATCCTATGCAACCCCAACCTCAGCACCTCGGCAGATTCTCCACAGCTGGTGTCTCACTGCCCTCGAGAATCCTTCCCCCACCACACTCAGGAACCCTCAGCTCACCAGCCTCAAGAACCCCCACCTCATCACCCTTGAGAACAGCCCCCTCACTGTCCTCAAGAACACACCTCACCGCCCACTAGAAACCACCCCTCATTGCCCCGAAGAACTCTCCCCTCACTGCCTTTGAGAATCCTCACAGCTACACCCTCTAGAACCCTTACCTCACTGATCTCTAGAACCCTCACCTCACCACCCTCTCGAACCCTTGTCTCACTGCCCTCTAGAACCCTCATCTCACTGCCCCCCAGAACACTCAACTCACTGCCTTTTAGAACCCCCATCTCACCACCCTCTATGATCCTCCCATCATTGCCCTCTGTCAGCCACACCTCACCATACTCTGCACCCTGTGCATCGAAAGTCAGTTGTTAACCTGTGGGAAGGAAAACCAAAAAATATTATAATAGTGAAACGTGTTCACCTGCCACATCACAGAAACTCATATACTGCGCAAGTCCATTCATAATTTAATTTCCTTGTCACATTCTGCCACCAAAACACAGGTTTCAACAGCTGGCTGGCCAAAGCAAGAATGTGGTGCTCATCTTTCCACACTCCATTGTCTGTTTGGGATTTAGACACTGAACTTATAATTCAAAGGCACTCATCTCCTACAGAAAGACCACACCACCACCAATCCTCAAGTGCTCATTGCCATCTTACCTAGACAAACCTGAAAATAAAAATATAACAGTAAAACACTGTGGAGGCTGGAAATCCAACATAAAAACAAAAAGTGCTGGAAAGATTAAGCAGGGCAGACAGCATCTGTGGAGACAAACTGAGTTGACCTTTCAGGTCAAGGTGACCTTTCATCAGAACTGTGAACTTTTCCTGATGAAAGGTCATCTCAACCTGAAACATCAACTCTGTTTCTCTCCACAGATGCTGCCTGACCTGCTGAGCTTTTCCAAAAATGAAATACGTTTGATGGTGTGAGAGAGCTAAGTTGGGTGCTTTGGAGACATTAACTTTATGCTGCTTGCTGTTTTAAATAATTACTTTGTGCAGCCAGGGCTCCCGGTGTAGTTCATTGGCTGCAAGTGTCGGTATGGGGTGTGATAGCGAGTGCCTATTGTTACTTAAAGCAGCCTGCATCTCTTAAAGCAAAGGTGCAATAAGTTTGGAATAGAATGGGAGTCCTTTGTGAGCTGAATCTGTGCTGTCGAAGACTGAAGAATGGCCAAACATGGCTGAGTATGCACCAAGGTTTTATGATAATATGCTGTAAGCCTTGGTGGGTGTTCCATGTGGTGTGCAAAATGGATATTGCTTAAAATCCTTTATTTACAAAAGATGGCAGAGGTCACATGAATATGGCAAGGCACAGTGCACAAAAGCATTTTTTCACACATTCCTCTTTTTATATAAAGAAAAAACAAATTGCAAGCACAATCATTTGCAGTTGCAATTTATCCACATACATGATTTATAAAGAAAACCATCCAGCATGGACAAAAATCTGTTTGTTCTTTCTAATCTGTCCCATTTCTGTCTGTCAGAGATGTCATGAGTCATGAGCGACTCTTTAGCTTGCTTTGCTTAAAATTCATTACAAGCACAGCATTGGCTGATGTGGTCCTTAATGTTAGTGTGCATGTTTGGCCATTAGAGCACTTCTATTGCTTTCCCAGATTAGATTCAATCCTTGGTGGTTTGCATGGATGCACTTCAGCATGTCTTTACTCACCTCTTTAGGGGTAATGGCTCCAGTTCTGTGTAGAAGATGCTATCTTGGGCAATCACTTCATCTCCAATACTCTCTTATAGCAGCAGGGTGTCCTTGATAGTTTCAGGCCATCCTGTCATCACTATTTCCTGTAGCACTTGGAGAGTTGCTTCTCATTGGCCTGAATTTTTTGCTTGTTGGACGTACACGAATAGCGGACCCAGGAGCGGATGGGAAACGGGCACTGACCGCGATTTCAAGCTGGTTGGCCAATTAACAGCTAGCCAGCATGAAATGTGCCCTGAGAGAGGCTTGGCACTGCCAGTGGGGGGGGTCGGGAAGATGGCAGGTGCTGACATCACCACAGGTACTGGTGTGCACTTCCACAGATCTCCCTGAAGACAGGCAGATGCCTCAGGGAGCTGGAGATCTCCACAGAATGAACAATCAAGCACCTGAAAGCACATCTCATAAAAAACCAGTCCCCAGACATCTCTTTTTATTTTATTCCCTATGGAGATTTCATCCCGCCCTGGGCCGAGGTTAGGGCAAAAATGTAAAGGCCGCCCAGCCAATTGGCCATCCATTATCCACCAACTGTAAAAATAGACAGGCCATGAAAAATCACTTTCAATTGCCTCCTTAATTGGCTTAATTGCTCACTTAACTGTTGGCGGGCATACTTCCGACTGCCGCACACACCCACAGGATGGAAAATTCTGGCCATTGTTCAGTTTGCTTGATCTGAGCAAGACCCTTGTCTGCCAGATTCAATGTCTTCACTGGGGTGATGACTTCCAGAGCAGGTTGTGCTTGTTGAATCTGGAATATTTCACACTCTGTACTCGAATCATCAACTTTCTTCAAAGGGAGAGCAGCTCTTGATTGCATATCGGTGAGGTACATCTGCTTCTCCTGCTTGTACTTCACTTCCAAATAATATCTCAGCAAATGAAGTAACATCCTTTGTAGAAGCTTTGGAGCAAATACAAGTGGATTGAGAAAGATGCTTTGAAGTAACGTGTGGTCAGTCTCTACCATCACTTTCTCTCTCCCAAACAGATACTGATTCTAATACTCACAAGCAAAGACAATAACCAGGCACTGTTTCTTAATGCATAGCATCATTCAGTTAGCATTGATGCTCTGGATTAAAATATAACTGGTTGTCCTTGCTGCTTGAGTGTTGCTCCAAGTCCTGTTTCACTGGCATCACATTGCCTCCAGTAGCCAGCTTTTGACTTGCTGTGGTAGGTTAAATACAGCTGGCACAGGTGACTGCCACAGAAAGAAGAAACATGACTACTCCCATTGTAACAGGCATTGACCCGCATGACATATTGTCTGTGGTGGAACAGAAGTTTATTTTGAGGGAGTGGAATCCCTTTCAATTTATGAAAATGGCTGAATTCACATGAGCGGTAAGCAAGGCAATTTGCATGATATCAATAGAACCCTGTATGATGGGGCACCATGAAATCCATGCAAACACTTGCACTCATTCTGCAAGAGAATGAGATGAAGGTGTTTCTCTTGTACAGATAGCCTTGTGCAGCAGTGCACTGCAAACTGAAACAGAATTACCTGGAAAAACTCAGCAGGTCTGGCAGCATCAGCGGAGAAGAAAAGAGTTGACATTCGAGTCCTCATGACCCTTCGACAGAACTTGAGTGAATCCAAGAAAGGGGTGAAATATAAGCTGGTTTAAGGTGTGTGTGTGTGTGTGTGTGTGTGTGTGTGTGTGTGTGTGTGTGTGTGTGTGGGGGCGGGGGGCGGGGGGGGGGTGGTTTGGGTGGGGGGAGAGAAGTGGAGGGATGTTGCTTGTATCTTCAGCAACAGCTTCAAAGGAGCCAGATGCATAGAAGTTAAATTCATGATCACCTTGACAGTCACAGGCAATGCGGATCTTCTCCTGCTCTGAAGTTGCAGTTGCTGCTACAGCAGTTGGTAGATTTTGGTCATGACCACTTTAGAAAAGTGAAGACATCTCAAACATTGGTCATTGCTGAAATTGAGGTAAGAAGATTGCTCTTTAAAAACCCTCAATGGATATGGACTCCTGCTGAGAGCCCTTCTCCCTTGCCTCCTCCTTTCATCTTCTAGCAGCTTGTCATTCTCTGCTTAACCTCTGCTCATTCTCCTAGTCAGAATCACAGAATTACTGTGGTGAAGAGGCCCTTTGGCCCATCGAGTCTGCACTGACACATGAGAAACACCTGACCTACCTACCTAATCCCATTTACCAGCACTTGGCCCATAGCCTTGAATGTTATGACGTACCAAGTGCTCATCCAGGTACTTTTTAAAGGATGTGAGGCACCTCCACCACCTCCACCACCCTCCTAGGCAGTGCATTCCAGACCGTCACCACCCTCTGGGTAAAAATGTTTTTCCCCACATTCCCCCTAAACCTCCTGCCCCTCACCTTGAACTTATGTCCCCTCGTGACTGACCCTGCAATTAAAGGGAACAGCTGTTCTCTATCCACCCTGTCCATGCCCCTCAATCTTGTACACCTTGATCAGGTCGCCCCTCAGTCTTCTCTGCTCCAACGAAAATAACCCAAGTCTATCCAACCTCTCTTCATAACTTAAATGTTTCATCCCAAGCAACATCCTGGTGAATCTTCTCTGCACCCCCTCCAGTGCAATCACATTCTTCCTATAATGTGGTGACCAGAACTGCACACAGTACTCCAGCTGTGGCCTCACCAAGGTTCTATACAACATCAACATGACCTCCCTACTTTTGTAATCTATGCCTCAGTTGATAAAGGCAAGTGTCCCATATGCCTTTTTCACCACCCCACTAACATGCCCCTCTGCCTTCAGAGATCTATGGACACACACGCCAAGGTTCCTTTGTTCCTCAGAACTTCCTAGTGCCATGTCGTTCATTGACTCCTTCCTTGTCAATTTACTCCTTCCAAAGTGTATCACCTCACACTTTTCTGGGTAAAATTCCATCTGCCACTTATCTGCCCATTTGATCATCCCGTCTATATCTTCCCTTAGCCCATGACACTCAACCTCACTGTTAACCGACCAGCCAATCTTTGTGTCATCTGCAAACTTACTAATCCTACCTCCCACACAGTCATCTATGTCGTTTATATAAATGACAAATAACAGGGGACCCAGCACAGATCCCTGTGGTACGCCACTGGACACTGGCTTCCAGTCACTAAAGCATCCTTCTGTCATCGCCCTCTGTCTGCTATAACTAAGCCAATTTTGAATCCACCTTATCAAATTACCCTGTATCCCATGTGCATTTGCCTTCTTTATAAGTCTCCCATGTGGGACCTTGTCAAAGGCTTTGCTGAAATGCATATAAACTACATCAACTGCACTACCCTCATCTACACACCTGGTCTCCTCATGAAAAAATTCAATCAAATTTGTTAGGCATGAGCTCCCTCTGACAACGCCATGCTGATTATCCCTGATCAAACTTTGCCTCTCCAAGTGGAGATAAATTTTCTCCTTCGGAATTTTCTCCAATAGTTTCCCTACCACTGATGTGACACTCACTGGCCTGTTGTTCCCTGGCTTATCTCTACAACCCTTCTTAAATAGCAGAACCACATTAGCTGTTCTCCAGTCCTCTGGCACCTCCCCTGTGGCCAGAGAGGAATTAAAAATTTGGGTCAGAGTCCCTGTGATCTCCTCCCTTGCCTCCCTCAGCGGTCTGGGACACAAATCATCTGGACCTGGAGGTTTGTCCACTTTTAAGCCTGCCGACACCTCCAATACCTTGTCACTCCCTATATCAATTTGTTTAAGAACCTTGCATTCTCTCTCCCCTAGTTCGATACCTTCATCCTCATTCTCTTGGGTGAAGATGGATGTGAAGTATTCATTCAACACTCTAGCAATGTCCTCTGGCTCCACCCTTAGATTGCCCCCTTGGTCCCTTATGGGCCCTACTCTTTCCCTGGTTATCGTCTTCCCATTGATACACTTATAGAATATCTTGGGATTTTCCCTACTTTTACCAGCCAGAGCTTTCTCATAAGCCCTCTTTGCTCTCCTAATTGCTTTCTTAAGCTCCACCCTGCACTTTCTGTATTCCACTAATGCCTCTGCTGATTTGCTTCCCTTGAGCATAGTCATGCTCAATGTCAAGAGGAAGCCCTACTAGGGCATTCAGGGTCTGGAAGCAACTGAGTTGTGAACAAGGTTTTTGGTCACTGTTAAGGCCAGATGAGAAATGGTAGAATGGCTCCCCTCTTTTTCTACTCCTTGCTTGACCACAACAGCATTTTCATTCATTTACACACACCGGCAAGTTTTCTTGTAAGATTTAAAAGAAAAGAGAATACCATTTATTGTAGTTAACACCCGATCTAAATAAAATAATAAAAATGCTCTGACTCTGCCACGCAAACGCATTCAAGGGTTCACACGTGCATACATAAGTAAGTTACAAATTGGGAGGACAGATTACGTAGTTTAAAAGTCCAATAAAAGTCAATGGTATACAGATCTTGTGGATTGATGACTTGGATGATAATTTTAGATTGGGCTCCATGGTCTTTCAGGATTCTGCATTGAGACAATTTAAATATGTTGATGGACAATTTATATTATTTCTTCTGGGACAGTAGCTGTTGGGCTGATTCTTAAAACACTGCCTGCAGTGTGTGAATGGCCAAACAACAGGCAGCGCTCGTGCAGGATTGATGGAGAAAGAGAGAGAAAGTACCCACTCAGAGTCCTGCTTCTTTTCATATTCTGCTCTGTGGAGTGGAGAAAATCAGTTTCTTAAAACACAAAAGAGGGTCAGTGGGCTCATCACATGATCCTCACTTACCAACTCACCAGTTACCCAAACATGGTCTTAGCGAGTTGATTCCAGGTTCACGGTGTAGACATGATAAGATTATAGCTGGAAGAGTTCCGTTCTCAGCTAGGGTCCATTTTCCAAAGTGATTGTGTCAAATGTCTTGTTACACACCCAGTTGAATACACAATTGATTGTCTGGTTGTTTTGTGAATGGTTCAGGAGATGGGGCATTCGCATTCCTCTAAGGTGATTGTCTCTGATGGGTTCTTCTGGACAGCCTGACTCCATTTTAATAGTTTTGGAATTTGTAGGGTACAGTTATGTAAATATTTAACCATCTTAGAAGCTACTGTTTTGAGTCACTGAAATGCTGTTGTTTAGTATTTTGAAACTCAACTGGTGTTAGCCCAATAAATAAATAGTCATTTTCCCCAAAAATGTACTTAAGCACCAACCAGACTACTCTATGTAGACTATTCAAACTTTATCCAGATTAGGAAAGTTCCAAAAATGTATATAATTACACCAGTAGCCAGAAGAAATAATCCAACATCTAAGTTGTAAGTATTTCATGATCCCATTAAGTAATGCTGTTGGGATGGGGATTGGAGAGCAGGTGGGGGGCTTGTGGTAGTGTTCTTCATGCTATTTGACATTATGTTTAGAACTACAACTGCAAGGCTAAGAGAGGCTGAAGGTGTCTGAAAATGGCAGCACTGTTGCACACTGATTGCCAGCATAATCTACCTGCTCTGAATGCTGTTGGCATTCTTGAGGTGCTCATGCACAGATCCCTTTACCAGGACGGTGCCTGGGGCACTTCTCATTGGAAGTGTGCTCATGCATTTCGGAGGCCACCTTCAAGCATTAGGAGGCTGATTAACACCAAAAATGTGATTCTACCGAGTCTAATTCATTAGTTGCAATTTCACACCTCACATCTTGGGATAAAAGCTTGAAAAACTTTGAGTGTAAGCCGTCTCCGATGGCAACTGAGTTTTACAACCAGTTGATATTCGAATGAGCTCTGGCCACCCCAGTTGTAACAAGTTCTTCATTTTTAATTGCATCATTATAAGAAAAATTAAAAATCTTAATTTTAGTGTCCAAGTTAAAAAGCAGAACCATAAAAGTAAGCATCTCTAGATTGTTACTTGAGCCACATATCAACTGGCACATGGATAAACAATTTAGAAGTTTAAATGCATGGCAGAAGGACTGGTGAAGGAGGCAGGGGTTTTGCTTCATTCACCACTGGTACCAGTACTGGTGAAGGATGGAGCTGTTTCACTCGAACAGGCTCCACTTAAACCGGGCTGGGACCAGTGTCTTGCCGAATCAAATAACTATGGCAGTAGATAGGGCTCTGAATTAATAAAGTTGGGGAAGAGGTTTCAAGGAAGGGAAAATTCAAAAGCAACAAAGGAAATGTCAAGCCTTTGGAGCAATGTTTTAGGTAAAAATAAACAGGAAGAGACATGAGACTAGCAGTAATAGGGCATTAGTTTTAGGATCTTAGCTCAGAAAGTCAAGCAGCAAAATCAATTTAGATGGAGCTAAGAAACAGGAAGGGGCAGAAAGCCTTGATTGGAATTATTTATAAGGCTCCTAACACTAGGTGTAGTGTAGTGCAGAGTATAATTTTTTCATTATCTGTTCACAGGATGTGGGCGTCACTGGCTGGGCCAGCACTTATTGCCTATCCCTAACTGCCCTTGAGCAATGTTAGTGAGCCACCTTCATGAACCGCAGAAGACCATGTGGTACAGCTAAACCCATAATGCTGCTACGAGGAGCTTCCAGGACTTTGACCCAGCAACAGTGAAAGACCAGAGATATATTTCCAAGTCAGGGTGGTTTGCAGCTTGGATGGGAAGGTGGTAGTGATGTTCTTATGCATCTGCTGCCCTTGTAGTTCTAGTTGGTAGAAGTCATGGGTTTGCAACGTGCTGTTGAAGCAACTTGGTAAGTTGCTGCAGTGCATATTTTAGATGGTACACGCTGACGCCACTGTTGCTTTGGTGAGGGAGGAAGTGAATGTTGAAGGTGGTAGATGGGGTTCCAATCAATTGGGCAGCTTTCTCCTGGATGGTGTCGAACTTCTTGAGTGTTGTTGGAGTAGCCCTCCAATCAGGCTTCTGCCCCAGCCGCAGCAAAGAAATGGCTCTTATCGAGGGCAAAAATGACATCTTATCTTACAATGGCACAGGTAGACTTCCCCTCCTTGTCCTTCTTAGCCTGTCTGCAGCCTTTGACATGGTTGATCACACCATCCACCTCCAACATCTCACTATTGTCACCCAGTTGGGTGGGATTGCCCTCAACTGGTCCGATTCTTATCTATCTAATCATAGTCAAGAGTATCACTTGAAATGGCTTCTCTTCCTGCTTCCAACTATTACCTCTGGTATCCTCCAAGTATCTATCCTTGATCACAGCCCATTTCTCATCTATGTGCTTCCCCTTGGCAACATCATGCTAAAGTACAGCATTAGTTTTCGCATGTAAGCTGACAACACCCAGCTTTACCTCACCAACATCTCCCTCATACCCTTCACTGATGCTTAATTATCAGACTGCTTATCTGACATTCAGTACTAGATGATCAGAAATTTTCTCCAGCTAAACATTGAGGAAACTGAAGCCATTGTTTCCAGTCCTCACTCCAACCTCCATTCCCTAGCTATCGACTTCATCCCTCTCCCTCGCAAAAATCTGAAACTAAATCAGTCCATTTGTAGCTGGCATCTGAGAGACCAAGACTCCCTCTTTTTCTCATTATCCCTCTGAAAGGTGTCCTGGGGTGTTTGTCTGTTTTAAAGGCACTATATAAATTCAAGTTATTGTTGTCGGTGTCATCTTCCCTTTTGTTGCTGCTCATCTTTGATTAATAGTTTTTTGAGCTTGATGATAATTTTTATATTTCTACTTGCTGATGAGTACAATGCTTACTTATTGAGTTCTCATTTGTTGCTTATTAACCTGAAAATGTGCCACGGAAAATTTCATAAACAGTGCATCTGAAGTGTGATGGAAAATAGCATGTGCTATATGTAGTACTTTTATTTATACATAGATATTTGAAGACCTTCTGCGACAATGTTTTTAGTAAGACAGATGACATTGTGTTTTATAATGGCTGCCATGGAGATCCTTTTAAACCCACAACATTTAATTCCTAATTTAAGCAGTCTGGTCAATCTGAATTTGATTGTTCTCAGAGTGCAACTCAAAACTCATTTTGAAGCTTTTTCCTCATTTTTTAAATGTGATTACTAAGTATCAGTGAATATCAATCATATATATATATATGTCCACCAAACTTCGTACAGAGGTACAGCAAAAGTACACTGAAACTTCCATGGATTTCCAGGTCAAGGTATTTTACATTGATGGAAAGGTTTCTTCGTACATTCCAAATGCCACACTTTCTTTCATAGTTCTTTAAACGTTTGTTGAGGTATATTTGCATAAGAGCTCATCAGCAGCAAGGAATATGCCTAGGCTAACTTTGCCTCTGTTTAAATCTGACAGAGAACCTGTATGAACCAGGAAATACAATAGATAAAGAAAGTAAATTAAAAGTTCTTCAACTTTTTGTGTCCTTTATTTCTCAGAACCAAATTCGTTTAATGGGGTGTATCTGGAATAACTTAGTTTGTGTTGTGTTCGCCTTTTTTTCCTATTTCTACAACTTCATTTTGCAGCCATTTGTGGCCTATGTGTTCAAAATGTAGCATGAGGCCTAAATTTGCAAACATTTTTTTTCAACAGCTACAGTTCACTTAACCACTGTATTTAGCACTGGCTAAAGATTTTTTTATGGGCTTCATCGATTTTCTTCCCCAACTACAAAGGAATCCCAGAAGTGACACTATGCACTTGGGTTTAGTTTTTTTTTATGGAGGAGTATTTTCCTTTTGTTTCATTGACCTGCGGCTAGGTCGCTGATTCAAATTATGCTGTCAGCTTTGTTAATGTGTCTCTTGTTAAAATCTCCCATTTGCTTCCAAAGGTTTGTCAGTGGTTTACAAAAGCATTACTCTGAATCCAAGTAGATTTAGATGAAAGCAAAAATGAAGTAGGACATCATATTTGAATTGTTGAGGATGCCTGAATTGCTTCTAATAATCTGCAATTGCTTCTCCACCTGTCTTCACTTGCCTCTAATCCTTTCCATCTGCCACCAGTCAAAAATTACTTCCATTTATTTTGATGAATGAAAGATTCCATCTCATTTCAATTTTGTTCTCCTCCTAATTTTAAAACCGCATCTCCTAATTTTAAGACTTTCTTTGCATTCATTTTTTTTAATTTAAAGACAAATCCATTGAGGATGAAAAGCCATTATTGTAATCTGCATGATATAATTGGAGAATCCAACCTTCCACATACTTTGAACAATAATCAGTTCATTGTGAGAATCATCCATTTTAAGGCATTGATTGATTGGCTTCGTGTGATTTATTTGAGTTTTGCATTTTTGCACAACTAAGAAAGCTTCTGGATCAATAAGTCCAGTATAATATTCAAATCCTAGTAATTCTGGCTACTTCACATATAGGACATTGGAAAACCAGAACCTGGAAATTTACTTGTAGAGTAGATAGGTATTTCCCTTTTGAATTCCTCCTGTCCATACATGATTTGAATGTGTTTGACCTTTGAAGAAACAGACATGCAAAGGATTATGCGTAGTTTCTTATTTTTTGAACCCTTTCATCCTAACAGATTGCCTTTCATCCCTTTTTCCTTTCATCAGCACAAAAATACCACTCTTAGTGGAGGTCTTGTGGCTTAGTAAGTAGTGCCTCTGCCTCTGAACCAAAATCTTCAGGTTCATGTCCCACTCCAGGACTTGTTGATCATGTAAGTTCATGACTTGCCAAGCAGGTTGATAATCAACTGCTAATCTTTCCAACATGCCTATGGTAGGCAGTAAGAATGAAAGATTCCTGATCAGCTATTACAGACAACACACCTTACTGGTGTATCAGCATACTTAAGAATTCCCTCTTGTAAAGGCATGAGAAGGGCTACATTCTGCACTGGATGAACACAACCATAGAAGATTACCCACCTGCTTTGTCTCTGTGGGTGTTTTTCCCACCACTGCAAATAATTCAGATGTATTTCAAGAGTGAAATGTACTTTACACAATCTGCTCTGTTCACTTACTTTTCTTTAAACAAATTAATTTATAATTCTGTTATCCTACTTATTGTTATTATTCACTTTTTGTATGAATTATATGTAGTTAATCGATATATAATTTTTTTGCCATTCTTTACCTTTTTGTCAATTGCCATTATTGATTATATATGTTTCAAGTAGGTGTGTGACTGATAGTTTAATATTGCTCTACCTGTCCCACCAGTGACCCCCCCCCCCCACCCTTAAACCAGTTTATATTTCATCTTTTCTATTTTTACTTAGTTCTGTTGAAGAGTCATACGGACTCAAAACGTTAACTATATTCCTCTCCGCAGATGCTGTCAGACCTGCTGAATTTTTCCAGGTATTTTTATTTTTGTTTAATATTGCATATTCACTAACACATTGCTCCTGTGCAGGAGTTCCTTGTATTGTACCATATGAAAAGATACAATATTTTATGTTCCAAGTACATCATATATACAGATACAATTTTAAATGGATTATTTCCATAAATGTATCTTGATATCTAGTCATATTTAAAGAAGATTAATGGCATTGTGTGAATTGCCTTATGAGTATGAGGAATTTCTGAAAATTGTCAAATTGTTATTTTTAATTTTTACCTTGCCAATGTTTCTCTCCAGTTAGGGTGTGCACTTACTTTTCCTCCCTGCCTGTCCTCCCACTTTACATTTTTGTCAGGGTCTTTCTTTAATCAGAATAAAATCTTGCAGTCCAGATGACTATAGTACAAGCTACCACAATGACTGCTGTATCATTTGCTGTGATTCATGTAGCATGTAGTAAACAACATTTTGTTACTCTGAGGAAAGACCTAGCAATTCTCATACTAAGATTACAGTAAAATATTAGGAAAGAATTAACAGGAATTGAAGATTCGTTTCAGATAATTGGGTAGCTGTCTTGCACAGATGGACCTCTCTGCACCATGTCTTGGAACATTAAATGCAGGATAATGATACTCGTGCCAAGAATTTGTCTTTTTCGATATTTAGCTCAAATGCTATAGGCATAAAGCAAGCAGGTAAATTCTGGGCCAACCATGCAGATGGTTCAAATTATCCTTCAAGGAATTAACTGTTCTGTTCTCCAGGATATTAAAACAATGAGATCATGTGCATATGATTTTAACTCCCTTCCACCCAGAAGGAATGGTGCAGACAGGCAGTCAGGACTCTAAATCAACTTGTAGCACCTCTGCTCCTAGGAAGCCTCCACTCCCCAAAAGGAGCAGAAGTGGTAGGCTGCCATCTCTAACCATAAATTTACTCTTTATATTCTCAGGCTAGCCAACTCTCAACTCTGTTTACCAGACTGACAGAGGACTATAAACTCACTTAGCTTTGCATCAATTGACTGCTTGTTGCAAACACGCTATCTCTCCTTTAACTCTTGTCTGTCTGTCTCTCTCAGGACTGAATCTTAAGCCTGTGAAATACTGGCCTTGAATACCAAGCCATCAATCACAGAGGGCCCAACCCTTTCAAAGACCTGTCCCTTTCCCATTGATCTCAGAAATAGCTTTCAAACAAAACTGCAGTTGACTGACTGGGACTTGCCCTTTAAAGTGTGAGCAGATGAAATAATCTTCATAACATAATTGAACTAAAACAGCTAAAAATCAGAGTCTACTGAAGATGTTTAGGATGTTCCTAAATGATTTCAATTAATTGATAGGCAGTTAAAATCATGAAGGAGATTAACCACCCAACATCACTGCAATCTTCTATTTCAACCTACCCTTCTGAGTAGCCAACACTAACCTGAAACCAACAGTGCTCTTCTTTAAATATTCAGATCATGTAGCAAAACATCATCAGGCTCCATCTGTCAATATAACTGGTGACCAGAACAGGAAAACTATTGTGACCTTATCACCAGGTGAAGATAGTGGGAAGGAGATTTGGGGCCAAAAGAGCCCAAACAGGTTTGTTTATTTTTAGAGGAGCAAAATACTGCAGATGCTGAAAATCTGAAGTAAAAACAGAAAATGCTGGGAATACTCAGCCAGTCAGACTGTGAGTGAGAGAAACAGAGTTAATGGGCCTGATTTTTTGGCACCACATGGAGTTAGGAAATAGAAAAAATGGCTGCTGAATGGCAAAGGTGAAAGTTCCACCTCTATTTCTGTCTTCAGCTATTTTCAGCGGAGTAGGAATGGGACCCAAGTGGACCAAGGGCGGGATTTTCCACACCCACCCAGCACCGTGATCTTCCGATCCCGTCGCAAATCATTTCCCAGCACCAGATCCAGCAGTGCCTCTTTTCTAAATGCACTAAGAACATATTGATGAAAGAAGTTCTCCTGAACACATTTCAGAACTTCCTCCCCTTCCTTACCCTTTACACTAACATCATCTCAATCAACCTAATTGGTCCAAATCAGAGACTGGACATACGACTGAGATATGCATCAGGACTCTGTGGAAGTCCTGACACACTGACATATGTAAGAATTGTCTGAAGTTTCAACTTCTAATGCGCAATTCCCCTGCTGCCCAGGATGCTCCACAAATGTCTTCGACTCTGACCTAGAGTCAGGGACTTCAAACAGTTCCGATGTACTTACATAAATAGTTACCCAAGAAATGTCAGACAGAAAAGCTGTAGTATAACTACTGCGTAACTACAGAACTGAAGACTCAATCACTCATATTGACCCCCTCAATCACTCACACTGACCTCCCGAGTAACCATGTGACCCAACCCAACTACCCCCCCCCCACCCAGATCACCTAACTATTCTGCCCCCTCAACCAGATATGACCAGCCCCAAACCATCTGACTGCCCCCCCGACAACCCAGCTACCTCCCCCAACCACTTGACTACCCCGACCTGATCCAACTACCCCCAGACCCAACTACCACCTCACCCACCTGCCACCTCTCCACTGACTACCTCACCCACCTACCACCTCACCTACCCTCCCTCTACCTACTTAACCACTTATCTTCCTCATCCACTTACCCACCATATCTACATGTCCATTTATATCACCTACTTAATCACATACCTCACCCACCTACCTACCCTACCCACTCATTCATTCCACTTACCTATTCACTAACATTCAAACTAGACATTTAAACTTACAATACAGCAATTAGTGCCATAAAAAGAGGGTGTGTCCTGTTCCCCCCTCCCCCCAGCTCTACTCTGCTGTGACTGAGCTCCCTGAGGGTCACTGCACTCCACATCTTTGGGAAAGCTAGGCTCAGGAGGTCCTGGAAGAAATACGGAGCAGTGCTGAGTCAGGGAAATGTTCAAGTGGAGCTGCAAGCTAATGATGATTGCTGCTCCTTGGAAGATCTTGGGCAATATTTTGGTAATTAAAATTCCTTCACTATCACCTCTTGATAGTTCTTGACTTCCCTACAAGTTTGCTCCTCTAACACTCTTGCACTATTTAGAAGCTCATAGAATATCCCCAGTTGTATGATCATCCCCTTTTTGCTCCCCAACTCTAACCAAATGGATTCCATCCTTGCCCCTCAAAGATATTCCCTTTTTCCAACATTACAATGTCTTCTCTGATCAGTCACCCCATCTCCCTTTTTCCCTCCCCTATCTTTATCATTGAGGTTCAGGTAGGAGAAATAGTCTCTGAACAGACTGAGTTGATATGACCTTCTGCTGAGGCCCCTACTCTCTTTCCTCCTCCTCCCTCTTCTAGCAGTTTGTCCTGCTCTGCCTGGCTCTGTTCATTCTCTCATCATGCTGCATTCCAAGATGAATGCTCAGTGCTGTACCTGTGTCTGGGAGCAGCTGATTTGTGCAGAATCCTTGAAGTCAGCAAAAAGTCCTTCAGCACTTGTCACTCCCTGTGGACTCTTGCAAATTGAAAGAACTATGGAAAGCAACAGATACTTGTAGGAAAATAGCAACAGTCAAAAGAAATCAACTAGTGTGTAAATAGTTGATAATTCCTTTAAATAAATTGCTGGGGGACCTTTCTGCTGTTCAATACATTTGCAGCTGTGCATGCACGGATGAGGGATGTTGGCTGAAGTGTAGGGTAGCAACTTTGTATCACTGGTGTTAAGTCAGCATTGCAGGTTGATTAACATCATTCAATGCCTGTTCTACACATTTTCAGTAGACTTTGGCTGTGTGTGATAATGCCCTCTGCAAGGTGGCATCCAGCACAATTTGTGGCAGAATTGTGTGATGTGGGTAGCAGACATCATTTTGGTTCCCAAATGGCACTGGCAACATCCAAACAACACATGCTACCGAGCCCAATTTCATGCCCTGCATGTATCAATGAGGATTCTCCAATCTGATTGAACAGCCTTGCTGTTTCTTCCTCTACTCACAGTCATCACCAATGACCTGCAGATCAGTCTCTGCTCTGAATTATCCTGGAATGCATAGATAACCCATGGCTTCTGAAAGCTGTCTCCTCCTGTCTCCACCACCTTCACCTCCAACACGAGGAGCTCATGGACTTCTTTGTCATTAAGATCCAGATCATCAATCAACTACCTCTAACAGGTACCTCCCTACTACTAGCGCACCTGTGTAAATTTCCTTTAATGTACCCCCCGACCCAATCCCTGAATTTGCATCTTTCTCAAGTTTCATTCCAATCTCCCCTCATGACTTCTCTGAGCCCACCTCCTGTTCCCTTCATCTCATTTTCACTAAACTTCCAACTGCCACCCTGATCCCTATGTTTGCTGAAGCTGTAAATGGTCCTATCTCTTTAACTGTTGTCTCTCTACTTTAAATCTGTCGTCATCATCTCTCTCCTCAAAAAATATCCATCATCTAATAGAGTATGAATAGAAATTTCTTCCAATTAAATATTTGGAACATTGAAGCCATTGTTTTCAGTCTCCACTCCAAATGCTGGTTTCTAACCATTGAATCCAACTCTCTCCTTGGCAACAGGCTGAGATTGAACCTGTCTGTTTCCCATCTTGGTTTCACATTTGACCCCAAGACAAGCTTTCAGCCTCATATTTGTGCCACCACTAAGACCACCTTTTTCCACCTCTGTAACATCATCCAACTTCACTTCTCAGCTCATCTGCTGCTGAAACCCACATTCATGCCTTTTCTACATCTAAGCTTGACTATTCCAACACAGTCCTGGTTGGTTCCTCACATCCTATCCTCTGCAAACATGAGGCATTCAAATCTGCTTCCTGTGAACTAACTCATATCAAGGTCTATTCCCCTATCACCCCTGTGCTCAATTATCTACATTGGCTCCCTGTCAAGCAGCACTTTGATTTCTAAATTGTCATCCTTATTTTCAAATCCCTTCATGGTCTTGCTCCTCCCTATCTTTGGAATCTCGTCCAGCCCCACAACCTTCCGAGATATCTGATCTCCTCTACCCTGGCCTTTTGTGCATCCTTGATTTTAATCGCTCCATCGTTGGTGGCTGTGCCTTCAGTTGCCTAGGCCCCAAGCTTTGGAATGTCCTCCCTACACCTCTCTACCTTGCTTTCCTTCTTTAAGACATATGGCTTAAAACATACCTCTTCAAGTCTTTGGTCATTTGATCTATATCTCCTTATGTGGCTCGGTGTCATACTTTGTTTCGTAATGCTCCTGTGAAGTGCCTTGAGGGATTTTATTACATTAAAGGTGCTATATAAATATAAATTTATGTTTTTGAAGCCTACAAAAGTTTTGTGGGCAGCTATCAACGTAATGAATGGCAAACAGCATTTCTTCACTATTGACCGCAGGTCTATATATTTTCAAATTTGATAATACCGGTTGAGGTGTGTGACAGTAAAGCAAGGATTTATCACCAAGGGATTTTGGCTACACTTGAATGATGAAGGGAGCAGAAGCCATTTTATAGCTGTTCGTTTTTCTTTGATAGATCTCCTAGGCCCCATATGTTTGCATCTCCAGGTTGCCTCTGATACAATGTTAATAATGAGAAGCCATATGAAGAAAAATGGCTGGTAATGAACCACTATCGTCAGCAAACTGACAATTCTATCTGTTATATTTCAGGGGACCAAGAAGACAAGCAGTTTGTATTTGGTCTCGAATACTATTATTCATACTATTACAGATGTTATTTTGATCCCTTGTGCCCTACTGGACTAAGCTTATTTATTCAATGCAACTATTCAGTTGGATCCAATGTCAATACTCCATTCTGTTGCGGTTCCTTACTGTTTTGAGATGCATAAAATATGAGATGTATAAATATGAGATAAAAGAAAGATGATGTAATATATGAATGCTACTTATCAGCTGCAGGCGAGCTTCTAACAAAGAGAAAAAACAAAAAAACTGCGGATGCTGGAAATCCAAAACAAAAACAGAATTACCTGGAAAAACTCAGCAGGTCTGGCAGCATCGGCGGAGAAGAAAAGAGTTGACGTTTCGAAACGTCAACTCTTTTCTTCTCCGCCGATGCTGCCAGACCTGCTGAGTTTTTCCAGGTAATTCTGTTTTTGTTTTTGAGCTTCTAACAAACATTGATTCATACCTTAAAAGCAATTTATTTTTTACAAACTCTGAGCTTGCAGTGTGAAAAAATGCATTATTTATAATTAACTATGTGAGAATTATTTTTTCAAGTAATAAATTCAGCGATTTACATGGCTGAGGATGTGCAGATCTGTCATGATTGTTGTAGAATTGTAATTTTCTGGGTTGGAGCAATCCTGTGTATGATAATGTTGCTAAACATTTATGGCTTATAACTGTATCTTTTTATGGTAATGCCATTTCTAGCATAATTGCTATTAATTTTCACTTGCATATTGAATTGCACTGACATTGCACAATAACTAAAGCACCAATTAACCTCATTACCAGAAGTGTATTTGGTTCAAATAAGCCTTGCCTCCACTCTAATTTTCTCAGAAAATGTTGACAAATCCCCAGACTAGCATGCAAAGCTTTTAATGCAATTTCTCCAGGGTTTCCGCCAATCCTCTGCTGAAGTTAAAGTGGGAGATTGAAAGAAATCAGAACCCCAGTCTAAATTTTAAATAGATGAAAAAATATCTATGAAAGCCACCTGAAACAAGTGCAGAGCTAATCACCAGCTACCAAAGATAGGGTTAAAATGAAAATATTTATATCCCTTTCAACAAAACTAAATTTTTGTTTATCTAAGCTACCCGCTTTAACTGATTACTCCAGGTACATAACCGGTCACAAAAAAAAATCAGGAAAAAAAGATTTGAAAAGATTATGTTTTGTAGTAATGTTTTTATCTTGCTACTTAAATATGGAAGAGCTTTTCTTTAAAAAGAAATGAAACTACACAAATAGTAAGGGTGCAATTTGTAATAAAAATATAAAATGCTGGAAACACACAACTGGTCATTCAGCAGCAGTGGACGGAACAAATAAGTTGATGTTTCTGTGTGGAGCCTTCGTAAGAACTGGAAGATGTTGCAAATGAGATACATTTGGAGGGAAAAACAGAACAAAAGGAAAGACGATGAAAACATACAGATGAGAGAGGAAGTAGAACAGCCTCTGTGTTTTCCCGCCTATTTTAAAAGCTGTTAATCTGTCATTTC
Source organism: Carcharodon carcharias (assembly GCF_017639515.1). NCBI lineage: Eukaryota > Metazoa > Chordata > Chondrichthyes > Lamniformes > Lamnidae > Carcharodon > Carcharodon carcharias. The sequence goes on from NC_054470.1 coordinate 44,720,590, forward strand.
CCCCTGTTCTGATGAAAAGTTCACACCTGAAACATAAAGCTGTTCATTGTCTTCACAGGTGCTGCCTAATCTGGTGAGCATTCCCAGTATTTTTTGATTATGATTCAGATTTCCAGCATCTACAGCTTTTTTTTTGGCATTTCTAGAATACAAATTGTCCTTTGTCCAAGATGTGAAACTCAAGGCAATGAGGAGAGAGTCTGCCCAGCAACAGCATGCCATGATTTTAACAACATAAAACAGAAAGCACAGAGATAAATCTACAAAAATATTCTTTCTCTCCTCAGAAGCCAATTAAACTTTGTCCTGGACATAACATATCATTTTTGATACATTAATTATATGTTTAAACTTTAAATACAGTGAAAATGCAAAATATTACTGCAAAATTAATCTCCATATGTCAAAACAGGACAAAAGTGAATATATAATATATGTTGTGTATGTATATAATACATATACGTATATTGTATATATTTCAGGTACAAATTGAGTTACTGAAGCAAATATAGAAAAAAGGGGAAAAAATTGCAAAAACGTTTTTAGAACTATTTAAAAATTAATTAGTTTTCTATAGATGTGTACAAAAATGTAAAGACAGGGGGTTAAAAATTGGGTTACCCTGGTTTTGGGGCTGGAGTCACAATTTAGGACCTGCCTGTGCCTATATGGATCAAGATGGAAACCATGCTATTTTCATGTACCCATACGCTGTATCTCTTTCTCTTCCTCCTGGGGCTGCTGTGGTTGGGCAGGCAGTAGTTCTGGGTATCTGAAAGCAGGAACTCAGAGGGGGAAGATTGGTACGAGGGAAGGAAACTGGGTCGGGAAACAAGAGGTCCATGCTCACACCATCAGCAACTTGATCATCATGCCAGATAGTAGGATGGTGTTGTGTTGGATTTGAGGAGGGGCAGAAAGCAGAAACATGCAATCATCCTCAATATTCTATTTCTACATTATTATTGCATTGGCCCAAGAGCCTTCCACATTGCTGTCTGCTCCTCCAGTCTGCACACAGCAGGCAGCCCTGGCTGCATTGTTTGCTGATCATGTGTGCAGCCAATCTGCTCTTCCTAAAGGCAGGCTGTACCTTCAAGGGAAGCTGCACATAAATATTGCTGCCATGTAAATTATTGCAAAGTTAACACCAGGGCTAACAGTGGGTTCTATAATGACAGAGACGGTGCTGGAGACATTAATAGTTCCGGTGGGTAGGAGGACGATGCCATGTGTCTGTGGGAAGCCAGGAATCCCTCAAGAGCCACCCTCAGAAGGGAATGGATGCAGGTGGCCAGAAAGTTCAACTTCTCAAATCTGGTGGACCTGGCACCAGTGCCAGAAGAAATTTAATGACAGCATGCAGGATGTCAAGGTCAGTGAATGCATTTTGACATGATGTCTCCTACCCATCACACCGCCAACATCTCATGTTGCTCAATGCACCACACCCCCATCACTCAACCAGCAGCATTCACTGGCACTCAGGATCCACACCTAACATCCAGAGACTCCACCTCACCCTCGCTCAACTACCAATGGTGCCAACATCACACCCATCTCTCACTGCCTCCACATACCTCCAGTTTTTCAGCCATAGCAGGCACATCATCCAAACACAGGGCAACACACACACTAACGTTCTGCCCACACTCTTGAAGGACAAGGTTACACAAAATAAAAGGGAGCAAAGCCAAACTGGCAAGGGGTAAAGCTCCCACATTTTCTGAGCTGTATGGAGGAGATGATTCTCCACATCATGGTCTAGGCTACAATGGAGCCTGTGACATTCAATGTCACAGAGAATATTGAAGCTGATGGCATGTTCTTGCTTTATGCCCCTTCTCAAATCCCAGCATACCACCATCCTACTATTTGGCATGATGACCATGATGCTGATGCTGTAACAAGGGACCTCTTGCTTCCCAACTCAGCTCCCTTCCCGCATACAAGCCTTCCCCTTCTGAGTTCCTGCTTTCAGACACCCTAAAAATGCTGCCTGCCCAGCCACAGGAGGAAGACAAAGAACAACAGCACAACACTGATAAAGAGGCCCTGTCACTTGACCTGACACTCCCAGCCACCAGTCCAGGTCCTGGCATTGCACATATCATAGAGGCTAGTATGAAGTTGGGACCTTCAATTAGGGAGTTATCCAGGCACGAATGGCCTGCTGCCAGGCCTGGGGTAAAGGACAGTTCATTTGCCAGCTCACTGGAATCCTCACTGCGCAGAGGACTCAGATGAGAACTTGTTGGGGTGCATATAGGAAATTGCTGATTAGCATGCACACTGGGGTGCTGGGTGCATTGGCTGACCTGCCTGCCAGGCAGCCTTCTGTCACTATCAAGAATATGGAGCAGTCAGGCTCCAACTTGACAGAGACTTGGTGCAGAGTTTTCCCTCTCCACAGTCTCTGCTCCACCTCCCTATTATGCTGCTGATCCAGAGGCACTATTACTCCCTCCCTCTTACCTATTGCAGCCTTTGCGTGAACTGGTCATTCACTCCTTTTCCCTCGCACCCCTCCCACCCCCACAAAAGGATTTGTCAACACTCTGGTAAATCCAGGAACTAACCAACATGCCTCCAAAAGCACTGCAGAGTACTTCTATATACTTTGCAATTGAAAATGTTTTTTTAAAAAAAATCACCTCATCTGCAATCAAGGTGCCTAGCCCTTTAACTAATGCAATTGCGGGGTCCATTTTGCAGTTTAACGCTTCTTGCCTGCAGACTGATGTAGATACCTGCACAACTATTCTCCAACTTAAGTATCTTAGCATTACAACAGCTGGTTGGGTTGTATGATGTTGGGACAGCATCCATTCATAGCCTTCCGGTGCACAAAGGGCACCCCAGTGTGTGCCCTTCTAACAGAACGCCAGGCAGGCAGCACAGAGGTCACACAGAGGGAGGCACAAAACCTCTGTAGCTATAAACAGCACTACATGAGGCAATTTCTTATCTAGAAAGTCTTGAAAAATACAGAAAGGAGTATTTCCCATTTGTGTAGGTTCATTATTTGGTGAAATTGTTTTATTCAATTTCATTCTCTTTTCTATGATTTTGTCAAGATGTGATTCATTTGCAATATCTCTCCATTCCGATGAACACCTCACCTAAACATTAACTTGTCTGTTTGCTCCATGGATGTATTTCCATCATTTTCTGTTTTTGTTAGAAATACATCCGCAACAGAATGATCTGTTCACTAATCTATGTTCACTGTGCTTAATTGCTTATGCCTGTGATTGGAGCAAGACAGCTTAAGTAACTGATGCAATTCAGAAGGTTCTGAAATCTGGGCTGTAGAAATTGTCTGATTACTGTGATATTTTAAAGCACTATAAATCACCCTGTAGACTTGGAACTGGTGTCATTTCTGTATTGCTCTGAGATAAATCAGATATTTAAGATATACAACAAACTAGTGAATACATTATAGCCACATATATATCTGTGATAAATAACAGCTATTGTGTGAACATCAGTTTGGGGGAATTGGCGACAGGCAAGGTGGAGTGGAACTAATAGGCATAACCTGCTAATTACAGCTGGGCAGTTCAGGGGTAATGTCAGGAAGCAGCTTATCACATGAAGGGTCATAAAATCTGGAACTTTTGGGACTAGGTCAATTGAAAAATTCAAAATTAAGATAGATAGATATTTGTTAGGCAAATGTATATGATACAAATGTGGGCAAATGGATCTACGGTAGTGATCAACCTGATCTAGTTGAATGGCTGAGCAGGCTTGAGGGGCTGAATGGCCTACTCTTTCTGTGTTGTAACCACTCTGTTTCACTAAACACAAAAAGTCCCCAAATTTGAACCCTGGTCGCTGCTGGTGAATTAGTTGATGGCAGTTAGGGAAGCTGTGGGATTGGCACAATTGGCTTTAGCTTTGATTATTGTTGAGTGCCTCCTGCTGTAAGGTGTGCATGAACATTGGATGAGAGCAGATCAGATTGGAGTTAGATTTGATGCTCCTTGTGGTTTATTAGGCACTGACACCCAGCCCCCGATACTTACTTGGGGCAGAGAAGAAACCAAGAACTGGGGGCAGGATATCCAAACGAAAAACCCAGACATCCTGCTGAAATAAACCACATGACAGCTTTTAAATTTGCGGCAGGTTTCGCACTTGACAGCAGGCCTGATTGACAGCCTGCCTACGTATGGGAAAGCAGCTGAGGAGCAGTCGTCCAGTAACTAGGAGATTGTGAGTAGGGCGGTGTGAGATAAAAGTTGGTGTTTCCAGGGAGATCGGGGTGGGGGTGGCATCAGAGCTTGGAGGAGGTTGGATAGGTGGAAACAGCTGATCGTGGGGCCGTAAAGAGGTAAGCTTTTTGGGGCTGGAGGAAACTGTATGGATCATATTCAATTGCAGTCATTCTAATGAACACTTCTGGCTCACAAGCAGTTCTGTCAATATGATTGCCTCATGGATGCAGTCTTCCCGCCTCCCTGTAGCTGCTCAGATTCTCGTACCATGGGGAACCTGTTTTCCATGGGTCAAAAATCAAAATCTTGTTAAAATGTAAACACAAAGCCTCCTTAGAAGTTTTTAATTAGCGACCTATCTCCTGAGAGTCGATTGATTGCAAGCCCCCGACCTACCTCCATTAGAACTGGAATTGAAGTCAGGTGTGAGATTTTAAACATTTTTACTTCCTGCCCAGCCCAACTCACACATCCTTAAGGGTTAAAAGTCTTTCATTTGAAGAATGGATGGTGGAAGCCATGTAATTGGCCCGCTGATGCCTGTGGAACAATATTCCAGCATAAGTCACTCCATTCAGGAAAGGAGGAGACTAAAAACAAGGAAAAAATCTGTGAAAGCCATCATATTATGTGCCAGAACTGCTGAATAAAATCTTATTAATGATGTCAATGCACAAATGCATATAACTTGTACAAACTTATATCTTCTGTGGTATACAAGATTAGTGTAAAATGGGTAATAATGAATTGGCAGCTCCTTTTGCATCTCTCTCAATTTTTATTTCCATTGACTTCAATGAGAAAGATGTAAAACATGAGTGATGTAAAGCAGGCTGCTAATTTGCTATTACCCATTTTACACTACCGCACAAAATTAAATTCCATTACAATGATATATGGCTGCTTTCTGTATCTAAATGTGGCACATCCTGAGCATCACTTGCTGTCCTTTTGTGTGGAATTGCTCCCTCACACCAACAGGAAGGCACAAGAGCAATCAACAGGTATTACCAAAAATAAAGATGGTGAAGATGGTGACAGCTGCTTGACTCTGGCAGAGGTCCATCATCTGTAATCATTGTATTTTATTGTATTTAACTGGTGTATATCGATGGCAATCCTGACATAACCAATGTCACCTAGCTCACTGTCAACATATGTATTAGAAAAAAATGAACAGCAACAAGTGATGGGGCTGCTATGGTTCTGTTTCATTAACAAATAATTTTCTATTTTCTAAACTATATGGATCACATTTAATTGCAGTCATTCTAATGAACATATGAACACTGCATGCCATCTTCAAACAATACTTATTTTTTAATCATTCAGGAAACTTGACTGCAATACTAAAAAGCTCATGAATTATACACTAAAAGGCTCTAAGCATTTTTCAAATGCAACTGTTAGGTGTCAAGGCAACTCGGTGGATTGAGTTACGGCTGAATCAGGAGCAGGGAGTAGTTGGATGGAGGACAAGCTGGCATCTCAAGCTTTCATCTTGCACCCCAGGCAAATGCTATGAGCCAGCTTTGCAGCATTTCCTCAATGGCAGTTCAAAGGCTTGATTTCTGGCTTATTGCATCAGGCTCCTTCAGTTTTGATGCAGGGGAGGAAAAGAGTTACATGAAAGGGACTTTGAAGGTGTGTTTGTTAAATTAATGAGGCTCTTGTGTGCAATGGTAGCAAGACTAACATTCTCCAAGAGAATTTACTACCCTTCATCAGGAAAATATAAACTCACAGCTTGAAATGGCTGACTGTCAAGGCAGGGCTGGAAAACAAAGATGAAAACGGATTAGATTCCATGAAGGAGAAAAGCTTGTTTCAGCAACATTGACTCACTGGTGATAAATTTCACTGATTGTGGTTGGTCTGCACCCTGTTTTTTATTGCTAATTACTATTTTTGTTTTTTAAGTATAACATTAGCATTCTACAGTTAATGCAGGCTGTAGTACACCAAATAATGACTCTAAAATTCTGCAGGGAGTGCAGCACTTCTCGTTATATGTATTTGTTGAGGACCTCCAAGATTTGCAGGTTAGGGGGTTAATTCCTGATTTGATTTGCAAAGGCTGACACCTATACCACTGGAGGTACATCTAGGATTCCTGCTCATCAAAATGAGCCTGTAAGTGGTGAATGACCTGCTAGAGAGGTGCCAAGGACCCCTTGTAAGGATAGTGGGAGAGATGGCGGTAGGGGTGGTGGGGGCAGTGCTTCTTTGTTCTCTTCACTACTTCCACTGATTTGTATGTCAGTGAGTAAGGATGTGGATTTCAACTCTTCCAAAACTTAATTTCCCTCACCTTGTTCTGCTCAAAGTCTGCTTACCTATCAGTCCTGTCTTAGCTGAACATCACTGACTTCCTTTCCTCAACACATTAAATTCAAACTTGTCCTTATATTCAAATCTTTCCATAGGCCTCACATCTGCAACTTCCATCAACCTTGCTTTGCAGACCTGTCTTTCAGTTGCACCTCTGGTATCCTGCACACCATAACTCCATTCGCACCACTGGTGGAAGAGAAGTCAGTTGCATTGCCCCTTTCTTCCTAAACCTATCTTCCTTGGTGCCACTGTCAATACCTTCAAAAGCCTCCACAAAAACACTATTTCTTCACTTGAGCCTTTGGACAACTCCCCTAATTTTTTAGACATGGCTCAACACCTATGTGAAGCAGCTTGCAATTTTAAAGGTGTTACATAAATGTATGGTACTGACATCATTGTGTGACATCACTCTGATGAAAATGGTACATAGGTTCATGGTTCATGTACAATGGTACATGGCTTTTGTCTCCCCTCAAACAAAAATCAAAGCTTTCAAATATTATTTCATGAAAAACAGAACAGCAATCATTATTCACCTGTCCTAACAATTCCTATAATTCTATGAATTATAATTCTAACTCAGGTACTAGTGTAACAATGCCTTGCCTTCCCATTGTGACTGCACCCACCACTCCCTTCCCACCCCACCCCACCCCACCCTGCAACCCCAGGCTGTGGCTTTCACACATTTCTAGACAGCATATTTTGAATTTAATTCCTCTTCCCTTTGTTTTTTTAAGTGACACATGACGGTTTTGCCACCTGCCACTGTTACTCATCTAACAGTCCAGAGGTGTGCATTGACCTTCCTCTCGAGAAGTACCTGGCATTTGTTAATATCTTTCTACAGCTTTATTAACTGATCATGTGGGAAATTATAGGGGGTTATTTAGCTATCTGGCACTTCCAACCAGGAGCCCATTTTGGGAACTCGTGGACATGCTTCAGGCGGAATCTTGTGCTTTCCCCGTGGTGAGTTTGGTGTAGGGAGACATTTAATTGGGCCGAGGGGTGGTGGATGTGGCTGCCAGCACCTTTCTGCCTTAACTCCATTTAAGTCCGGGGCAGAAAAGTCCATGGACAGCCTTCCTGCCCTGCCACCAATTGAGGCCCTTAAGTGGTCAATTAATGCCACCAATTCTGCCACCAATGGTATTAACTCAGTAGTGAGCTGGGGGCTTGCCATGTGGGAAGCATGACAAGCAAAGGTGCCCATGGGTGGGTTCCCATGTTCAAAGGCACCCAGTGCCTGATCGAGGAACTTGGCATTGGGATGGGAGCTGCTGGTAGCCACCCACTGCCCTCGCTGCTGACAACACACCCCCCCTCCCCACCCCCTTCTGCCATCACTTGCCTTTGCCTGGGCCCCTCTTCGATCCAAGGTCTTGGGTGGGTGTTGTAATGGCAGCAGCCACCGTCCCCCCAGTGGTGCTGCTGAGTACACAAGAGTTGTTGGCCTTTGATTGGCTGGCGCTCTCAGCAACAGATCTTATGTGCCTGGGCCCTCGATCCGGGTGAAAGTCCGCTGCTGGCCTGTCAAGTGCCTGAGTAGCAGAAGATGTGTGGGCCTTCCCAAAATGAAGTGAAGCAGGGTTCTCGGTCGCCTTCACAGGATTCTGCATGAAGTCTGTGGTTCTCCATCCATTCATTTTAATAAATGAAATGTGAATTAATTTTGATGCTTGGAAACCCACAAACTGTGTGCTCGTGACTCCCTGAGAAGCATTTACTGCTGTGCTCACTTTGCATTAGGAGCACCCTTGTATCCTATCGAGCTACTTGCAATAAATCTGTACATCACTAGGATCATGCACTATGCTAATGGCCCAGGGTTTTGCAGAGATATTTTTGTTGAACATTCATATACCTGCAGGCATGATGTAATTATAAGCACAGTACTAAACTAATTCATTCATTCATTCTACTATTTTACAGCAGCAAATGAGTTTGAATTAATAATTATTTTGTTCTTGGAGGAGATAATTCAAGTTTGAGATGTGGCCTATCTGTACATTAATATGGTAATTTTTGTAATCTTTGTACTTCGAATTGCGTTGTAATCAGAAATGGTAGCGCTTTTAAGTGAAAGCATATGTTTACTATCTTGCTGCTAAATAGTGCAGCCTGTGCTGCAGCATCTGTCAAAGTGAAACCAGAAATAAAACAACTATTTTCAACTATTTTACAAGCAAAATGTAACAACTTTATTTAAGTTAGCCTGGTTTGCTCTTGAGTTCTCCCTATTAAAACACAAATGAGTTGGCGCTGGGTCTAAACAATGTAACTGTGATAATCCTTGCTATTTAAATATTATTAAATCATTTTTGAAAGAAAACATTTTATCTTTATGTTAATGCACTGATTGAATTTGCATCCTTCATGTTATCAGTTAAGTGTTTGCTTTTTGAAATTAGCGAAATTTAGCATTAGTACATCAAGAAGATTCTTACTGACTAGAGCTGCTACAGATGTGGTATGTATTAAATAAAGCCCATAGGGGGAAAAATTGGCTAACGCCCTTAAGTGGCCATGGGGATGGAATATGTGATTAATTTGTGCCCGGTCAATGCATTGTAGACAGCACATTAAATTGGCGCTGCCTCGTTTTTAAATGATTGGTGTGTGCAGCCAGAGACCCCCGTGTTGTTCATTGGCAGTACACATCAGCAGGGGGCCCAATATTGTGAGTGTCAGGGACTTCTTAGAGGCAGCTTATAACTCTAAAAGGGGAGATGTATTGTGGCTGCAAGAAGTGGTGGGAGGTTTTTTAAAAGTCAACCTGTCTGTGATACTTTGAGCAATGGCTGAACATGCAAGAGCGTGAGCGCCAAGGTCTTTAGACAATGGATGTCTCGGTGGATAAGTAGTGAAGAAGGAGAGATGTCCTGTTATGCCAGGAGGCAGGAGGCCTTGCTGACATATGCTCAGGAGGCAGTGGGCAGAAATAGTGGCACAGGTCAGTGCCAGGTGTGTTGCTCCAAGAATATGGATGCAATATACAAAAAGTTTATCTATCTGAAAAAAGTTGTCAAAGTGAGTAAACTAATCTCCAATGGCATATCCTAAACTGCACCAATAACCTCATGTCTCTCCGTTCATTACACCTCAAACACCCTCCTTCCAACACTCTCTATTAATCGATACTCAACTCTAAAGTTCATTGACTTTACCTCATCCCCACACACTTATCACTGCCCCAAGCCTTGCACCCACAACTCATAGTTCATGTACAAGGGCAGCTGTTCAAACTTAGACAGCACCTTCCAAACCCATGACCACTACCAACTAGAAGGACAAGGGCAGCAGATAGAAGGAAAGACCACCACCTGGAAGTTCCCCTCCAAGTAACTCACCATCCTGACTTGGAAATATATTGTCGTTCCTTCACTGTCGCTGGGTCAAAATCCTGGAACTCCCTTCCTAACAGCACTGTGGGTGTACCTACACCGCATGGCCTGCAGCAGTTCAAGGATGCAGCTCACCACCACCTTCTCAAGGGCAATTAAGGATGGGCGATAAATGCTAGCCCAGCCAGTGAAGCCCACATCGCATGAATGAATAAAAATAAACAACCATATCACCCAAACCGATTGCAGGACACTCACTGACACACTTCCCTTTTTTCTTGCAGGAAAAAATAGTACCTAACAGCAGGTTGCAGGATAGAAACATAGAAATTAGGAGCAGGATTAGGTCATTCAGCCCTTCAAGCCTGCTCCGCCATTCAATATGATCAAGGCTGATCCTCTATCTCAATGTCATACTCCCGCTCTCTCCCCATACCCCTTGATGCCTTTAGAGTCCAGAAATCTATCTATTTCCTTCTTAATTATATTCAGTGGCTTTGCCTCCAGAGACCTCTGTGCTGGAGAATTCAATAAGTTCACCACCCTCTGAGTGAAGAAGTTTCTTCTCACCTCAGTCCTAAATGGCCTATTCCATATTCTGAGACTATGATGCCATGTTCTAGATTCCCCCCAGCCAGAGGAAACATTATCCCTGCATCTAGTCTGTCCAGCCCTGTCAGAATTTATACATTTCAATGAGATCCCCTCTCATTCTTCTAAATTACAATGAATACAGGCCTAGCTGACCCAATCTTTCCTCATATGACAACACTGCCATCCCAGGAATCAGTCTGGTGAACCTTCGCTGTACTCCCTATATGGCAAGTATATTATTCCTTAGCTAAGGAGACCAAAACTGCACGCAATACCCCAGGTGTGGTCTCACCAAGGCCCTGTACAGCTGCAGTAAGACATCCTTGCTTCTGTATTCAAGTCCTCTTGCAATGAAGGCCAACATACCATTTGCCTTTTTAACTGCTTGTTGGACCTGCCTGCTTGCTTTCAGTGATTGGTGTACAAGCACACCCAGCTCCCTATGTACATCAACATTTCCCAATCTATCACCATTTAAATAATGTTCTGCCATTCTATATTTCCTACAGAAGTAGATAATTTCACACTTATCCACGTTAAACTGCATCTACCATGTACTTGCCCACTCACTCAACCTGTCTAAGTCACCTTGAAGCCTCTTAACATCCTCCTCACCATTCACATTCTCACCAAGTTTCATGTCATCAGCAAACTTGCAAATATTACATTTGGTTCCCTCATCCAAATCATTGATATATATTGTGAATAGCTAGGGCCCAAGCATCAATTCCCACTAGTCACCACCTGCCACTCCAAAAAAGACCCATTTATTCCTACTCTCTGTTTCCTGTCTGCTAACCAATTCTCAATCTATGCCAATATATTACCCCTAATTCCATGTGTTTTAGTTTCGCACATTCACCTCTGGCGTGGGACATTATTAAAAGCTTTCTGAAAATCCAAATACACCACAACCACTGATTCTCCCTTATCTATTCTACTAGTTACATCCTCAAAAAACTCCAGTAGATCTGTCAAACATAATTTCTCTTTCATAAATCCATGTTGACTTTGTCTAATCCCTCTGACCTTATTGAAATGTCCTATTATCACATCCTTTATAACAGACTCTAGCATTTTCCCTACTACTGATGTTAGGCTAGCTGGTCTGGTAATTCCCTGCTTTCTCCTCCCTCCTTTTTTAAATAGTGGGGTTACGTTTGCCACCCTCCAATCTGCTGGGACTGTCCCAGAACCTACAGAATTTTGGAAGACGACAACCAACACATCCACTATTTCCATGGACACCTCCTATAGTATCCTGCAATGTAGATTATCAGGCCCTGGGGATTTATTGGCTTTCAGTCCCATTAATGTCTTGAGCACTATTTTTTTTAGTCTAATTTCCTTCAATTCCTCCTCACTAGACTCTTGGTTCCATAGCATTCCTGGGAAGTTATTTGTGTATTCCTCCAAGAAGACAGAACTAAACTAGTTGTTTAATTGAAATAGAAACAGAAAATGCTGGAAAAGCTCAGCGGGTCTGACAGCATCCATGGAGAGAGAAGGAGTTAACGTTTCAAGTCCATATAACTGTTTTTATGTCAGATTTCCAGCATCCGCAGTATTTTTCTTTTACCTTAGTTGTTTAATTGCTCTACCATTTCCTTGTACTCTAGTATAAATTCTTCTGTTTTGGACTGTAAGTGACCTACAGTCACTTTGTCTCCACTAATGTTTATCTTTTTACACACTTATAGAAGCTTTTACAGTTCACTTTTATGCTCCTTGCAAGTGTACTCTCAAACTCTATTTTACCCCTATTAATCAATCTCTTAGTCCACCTTTGCTGAATTCTAAACTGCTTCCAGTGCTCAGACTTGCTACTTTTTCTAGCAACTTTATATGACTCCTCTTTGGATCTAATACTATCTTTAATTTGTTAGTACAGAACTTGGGTTTTGCTGAAAAAAGTGACACATCTAAGCTTTTCATCTTACACTCATCAGGACGCTCACAAGCATACCAATTTAAGGGGGAAACAACAATTTATACTGTATGTGAAAAGAGTGCTGATTGGTAGGCAAGAGGTGTTGCCACAGAGAATGCACCAGTGATGGTGACTGACTGTTAACTGCCAAGTATTGTTTGAAATTTAAACCAGGCAGTTTGACCATGATTGGTCAAGGATTGCCCTGAGGAATGAGTCAGCGAATGGCTGCCACTTATTTTGTTTAGCTGAAACAGTCGCAATGGGTGTATGTGTTCTTTCTGTCTGCAAAGAACAGGGCCCTGGGTATTAATATATGTAGCTCCCAGTACACGCAAATGAGTCACACTGTGAGCTAGACTGACAATCATAATTTGGTTGTCAACATGCTTGGCAGCTAACTGTCAGTCACCATCATTGGTGTATCCTCCATGGCAACGTCACTTGCCAACCAATCAGCACTCTCTTCACATACAGTATAAATTGTGACTTTCCCTTAGTTTGGTATTCTTGTGAGTGTCCTGATGAGTGCAAGATGAAAAGCTTAGACATGTCTCTTTTTTCAGCAATATCCTAATTTCTTTTGTTAGCCATTGTTGGGTCTCTTTTCCTGTTGTGTTTCTGCAGCAGAAAGGAATGTATAGCTGTTGCAATGAATACATTTGTTCCTTAAATGTTAGCCATTGCCTTTTAATGAAGTTTACCAATCTATCTTAGCCAACTCACACCTCATAGGACTGAAGGAGGAGAAGTGCATTTGCATGTTTTACCCCCCAAGGAAGAAACAGTGTTAGCCATCACAGGCAAGGGAATCACTGAGACTGTGGTCGCTGGTGGGTCTGGAATGATCAACAATGAGGATATCTGCATACCTAATCCTCCTTCCCTCATTTCACTTCTCCCTCATCCCTTAATCTTTTCTGACACGCAAGCTGCAGATGTTGCAAGCCCACATTTCTTACCTTCTACTCTCCTCCTCCCAGCACCCAACACTTGGCTGTTTTTCATGTCAGAGACCCAAGAACTGGAACCTTCCCCCTCGGAGAGAAAGGCTAAGAAGACAGTGAAAATGAAGAGACTCGATCTTACACATGCAGCCACCAGCCCATAATTTAGACGCTAGGATAGAGGTCGGATTTGCATGTAGTGAGATTCCAGGCATAAGTGCACAAAGTGCACAGTAGCCAGGGTTGGGGTGGGGCGCAGGGTGCAGTGGGGGGTGGTAGGTGGTGGTGGGGGAAGGCTAGTGCAGATCTCACCTTGCCATACAGTGAATTCACACACCAGATCTTCTGTAGATAGGCTAGGCTACAAAAGATGCCTGAAGGGTGTACATAACCAAATGCTTAGTGCACTGAAAAACCTGCCAGAAAGCCTGTACTCAATATCAAGGACCATGGAGGAGTCCAGCACAGAGCCTGGTTCTCCCACCTTTTCCAACATGGAACAGTTGGTCACCCCCATCAGCACACCTTTGAAAACAACATGAAGCAATGTTTAATGGTCACTGTTTCAGCTTCTATTGCAACCCAAGCAACATCCACACAATGTCTGAGTGCTGCCATGCACACTCAGATTGCTGTCATCATGGCACTGAATACCAGTGTTCAAAGGGGCAGTCCAACGATCAGTACTTCATTGTACATTGTACTGCATCCAATGCTGCGCTCCCTTCACAGTTGGAGAGTTTAATTTATATTGCCTCTCCACATTCTTCCAACCAAAACAAATCACTTTTCACTTCAAACTTCATCTGCCACATGTCTATCATTTCAATGGTCTGTCTATGTCTTCCTGAATCCCCCTCACTCCTTACAACACACCCAAGTTCCATGTCATCTGCAAAATTTGAAATTATATGCCCTGTTTACCCATGTCCAGGTCATTACTATACACCCAAAAGGGCAATGGGCCAACAGACTACTCACATTTCCCTCCAGTTTGAAAAACACCATTCACTGCCACCCATTTCCCCTTTAATCCTATAGCCTTCAAAGTTATTAACAGGTCTATTTTTGGAAAGCCCAGATACACAACATCAAATGTACCATCCTCATTCACCCTTTTTCTTACTTAACCAAATAACTCAATCAAGTTAGTCAAATATGATTTGACAAACATGATTTGACTTTAACAAATCCTTGCTGGTTTTCATTTATTAACCCATATTTTCCCAAACAACAACACAATTAAATTGCTTTTTTTTCTCTTTGGAAATCACACTAACAGATGGAAACAATACTTTGTAGCTCTCTGGGAGGGCAGTTCAAAGGCAGATTCAAGGACTGGAAAACTTGCAGACATTTTACTGAGAATGTATTTTTAATCATAAAACACTGAAGCAAATTAGATTTCACTGTTCTTTATCTTTTAGCCTGAAATGAAACCTACCATTCTTAATTATATGAAATGCACTCAACAAATTGTAGATAACAGAATAACAGAAAGAACTACAGTGCATTTCTTGATCTCAGGATGCTCCAGTGCATTCTACAGCCAATGAAGTACTTTTGAAAAGTAATCACTGTTGTAATATAGGAAATACGGCTGACAATTTGTGTACAATAAGGTCACATAAACAGCAATGAGATAACAACCAGATAATCTATTTGAATGATGTTGGTTGAAGAACAAATATTGTCCAGGACACTCGGGAGAACTCCCCTGCCCTTCTTTAAGTAGTATCACCAGGTGTCTTATGTCGACCTGAGAGGCCTTGGTTTAATATCTCAACAGAAAGATGGCACCCTTTGACAGTAAAGCACTCTCTCAGTACTGCACTGAACTGTCAGCCATGTTTATGTCACAATGCTCCTGCAGGGAGTGGGGGTGGAGGTGGTGTGGGAGGAGGTGCCATCATATTTTCATTCAGCTCATGTTACCGGAGACACTCACACAAAAGCTAAGAAGAATTGTGGGGCCAAATTTTCTGAGGAGTGGCATCACCATCGGGTCACCACTCTTCTCCAATTTTTGTATGTTTAAGATGGAGCACCGCATTTTTGGTCTGGACTTCTGAACTGGGCCTCTTCAGAAATATGGAGAGTACCTGTTCTGGGAGCCCTTGTTCATAGGGCAGGATTGTCTGGGGAAGCCAGTTTCACAGCACTAGCTGCCTTATTTCGATAAAGTTTTCATTCACCAACACAGTGAAAAGCTTTGGGACATTTAAGTAGCTTTCAGTGTGCTAGTGAATGAGTGTGAGTGAAGTAAGTGGGTATGTGGGTAGGGTGACAGGGTGGGAGGGTGGTAGGGTGGCAGTGTGATAGCTGGCAGTGAGGGTAGTGTGGCAGGATGGGTAGGGTGTCAAGTGGGGTCAGGTTGGGTCGGGGGGAGTTGGAGGTTCAGGGTGGAGCAGAGGGTCGGTGGAGTCAGTAGGGTTGGAGGAGTCGGAGTGTTGGGGAGGGCAGTTGGAGGGTTGGGTGAGTTAGAGTCGGGGTGTAGTCATGGAGCTGAGTGGGGAATCAGGGGGATCAGTTGTACAGTTAACCGGGAGTTTGGCTTGATGGGTCAGAACTTCTGTGCAGTGGCAATCACAGTTGGATTACCACTGCCCTTCTTTTTGCTTAGTTGGGAGCTGGACGTTTCTTACCTGACCTTCTGACTTGGGCCGAGTGAGAATAGTGCAGTGCAGCAGGTTCCTGAGGCCTTCTGCTGAGTGCAGCAGAGTCGGACGAAAGGAAGCCATGCTCCCTTTTTATAGTACTAGCTTCCATAAATCGGGTAAGTTTAAAGGCCCCATCACTTTGAGAAGCCAGGGAGGAGCTAAGTGTACAAGTGGGTAGAATGGGTGGAGGAGGGGCATCGGGTGGTCACAGGGAGAGGTTGGGTGGTCATTGGGGGATCGAGTGGTCAGTGGAGGAGTGACCGGTCAGTGGGGGATTGGGTGGTCAGTGGGGAGTTTAGGGGTAGAGAGGTGATCAGAGGGGTAGTTGGGGAAATCGGGAGGTTAGTTGGGGGTGTTGGGGGTTAGTCAGGTGATCAGGGTTGTGGGGATGGGAGGGTAGTCGGGGGGGTGCGGGCAGTGGGTTCCACTGGGAAGGAGGTTGCAGGGTGCCAGTGCTATAGTTACCCAGGTGTTGGAAGTGGTTTTAATTCTTCTAACTTCTACTGGGTAACTATTCTGGTAAGAGAGTTGGAACCATCTGAAGTCTCCAATTTAAATCAGAGTATTGGATGATCCCCAGTGCAGGGTAATTGCCCATCAGAAGTTTGAACTACCCAACAATTCCTGTGCAGTCCTTGTGTAGGGATTTCCAGTGGTTCCCCAGCACTTCTGGTACAGCTCTGGGATTCGACACCTCCCCAACACCCACACACACACACACACACACACACCCCTTTCCCCCCCCCCCAACCCCGGGGAGACCTTCTATGTCTAACATTTCCTGGGTAACTATCCAGGTTAGTAAGTTGGAACCCTCTGAAATCTTTGACTCTAACTCAGTATTGGAGACTTTTACACAAGTTTCTGGAGGCAGAGGAATTGCCTTTTTGAAGCTGAAACTTACCAGGTAATTTCCACAGAGACATTTCATTGGGACTTCCAAGGGGTCCAGTTGTGCATCCTCCAAGGTCCATCTCGTCTCCAACCATCTGGAAACCAGAAGATCTGAGCCATGGTGTTATATTTCTTGGGATACACAATAAAAGAGAAGATGCTGTGTTCTGTACAGAGGGACCTTGGAGTGTATGTTCACAGATTCTTCAAATTCGAAGGGCAGGTCAATAAGGTGGCTAAGAGGCATATGGTATGCTTTCCTTCATTGCTGAGGCATAGAATATAAGAGCAGGGAGATGCTAGAACTGTGTACAACACTGATTAGACCATTACTGGAATACTGTGTACAGTTCTGGTCACCATATTAGAAGAAAGATGTGATTACACTAGAGAGAGGTCAGAGGGGATTTATGAGGATGTTGCCAGGCCTGGAAAATTTTAGCTAGGATTGGATCGGCTGAAGTTGTTT
The DNA here is from genome assembly GCF_017639515.1 of Carcharodon carcharias. NCBI lineage: Eukaryota > Metazoa > Chordata > Chondrichthyes > Lamniformes > Lamnidae > Carcharodon > Carcharodon carcharias. Next base: position 44,737,994 of record NC_054470.1, read on the forward strand.
TTCTTGGAACAGGCTAATTAAGGTATATAAAAAAGATGAAGAGCTTAGACAGAGTAAATAGGGACAACCTATTTACCTTAATAGAGGGGTCAAAACCAAGGGAAATGGATTTAAAGTAATTGATAAAAGGATAAAATGGGAGATGGTATGGGCCTGAAACTCATTGATTAAAAGAATGGTAAAGGTAGAAACTCTCATCACATTGAAAAAGCACTTGACCATTTACTTGAAGAGTTGTGACCCGCAGGGCTACTGGCCGAGTGTAGGAAGGTAGGATTAGTCTAGGCAGCCTTTGTCAACCGGTATGGTTACAATGGCTGAATAGCTTCCTCCTGCATCAAAAATTTTCTATGATTCTATTATCTTTGTTTTCAATTGGCTCAAAGTGGTTATTAGGATATGTAGCTAAAATATTAGAATTGTTTTTAGAGACCCATTTTTATTTGTAGCTTTGGAATGTGGTGTCCTGATTTACATCCTTCTATATATCCTAATTCGGATTTCATTGAATGTTACGCTACCTCCTGTGATTCACAACATACAGCAAGAGCTCATATTAAAATTAACCATGAATAGGGAAATGTCAGGAGCTCTGTTAAAATTTCTGCCCAACAAAACTATTGCCTTTAATTTACTTTTCCCTCCTTTAGAGGTAGCTTTGTAGTCAGTAGAAGGTTCAGAAGATTGACATGGTGTCATGAAGATGTGTTTTATGTGAATTAATGATTTTAATCGATCAGCTGGAAACCTGAACTTTTAAAAACAGTCCTTTTAAAAACACAGAGACTAAAGTGACTTGGGGCAGAATTTTCCAGTCGGCGAGCGGGGCGGGGTCCACTTGCCGACGTGTAAAATGACACTAGGTGACATCAGGCATGCGTCCTGATGTCACTGCACGTCATTTAGATTTTCAGTTTGGCGGACATGCAGCCGAGTTGGCTGTGCGCCTGCCAAACTGTCAATGGCCTGTTAAGGCCATTTAAATAGTAATTAATTCAATTAGTTGAGCTGCCCACTCAACCTTGAGGTTGGCGGGCAAGCAAAGAGCCCAGGCAGCTTTTGCATTTTTCACGAAACCTCATTCACGGGCGGGATGACAGTGTCACATGAGGGGACATGTTTTAAAAGTTTTTATTTCCCTTTTTTAAAATTTACACACGTCAAACCGATCTCCCGTCTCAGGGAGGTCTCTGTACTCTTTAGCTCACATGTACGAAAGGGTGCAGGGAATGACACAGGGAATCCCCCCCACACACCTCCCCCCCACACCCCCGCCCACACAGGGAGCGAATAGCGCTTCTGGGTGAGTGTCACGCTGAGCGGGCCTTAATTGGCCGCCCACGTAAAATGGCGGTGCATCCCCGATTGGGGGCGCTGCTCGGGCTCGCGCCTGCCCCTGCTCATCCCACGCACACACCCCCGACGGAGGGAAAATTCTGCCCATGAACTCACAGCCCAAGATGGCTAACCCCAATTTGCATTATTATATAATACATATTCCAATTCATTGGAATGGAGTCAATCTGTCTGCAAAACTCATCAAAGACAATGGCTGGAATCTTATGGCCCCCTCGAGGTGGGGATGAGGCCGTAAAATGTGGTGATACATTCTAAATTCCATTGATTTTTGCAGGACCATAAAATTCTGCTGCCGTAAAATTCTGCCCAATGACTTAAGGGGGATGCGAAGGACTCATATCTCCTGTATCATTAGCAAGGCATCTAAAGTATTCAACTGTTGGAGACAGGCCATTAAGATTAGTCACTTGGACAATGGGTTCCTGGCTAAGTTAATTTCCAGACATGACCTAATCAAGCACCTTTGTAAAACATAGACAATGGCTTTCATTTGAATCCCACTGGCTTTTGAGATGGAAGGTCACATGACAAGCCAAACTTCTGTATGTTTTAAGCACATGTTTTCTCAGAAGAACTGAAGAAAAGCAGCTTAGGGAGAAGACCTAAGTCGGATCCCTCCTGCCTCCTTTCCCTCCAGCCCTGCTTGTTAAGCTTCAAACCCTGTTTGCTGACTGTTGCAGACAGAGATTTCGTAAAAGAATCCAATCCAGCTCTACTGTCTCCCAAAGAACAACTAACTCAGTTGTCAACCTCATTAAATTTGAAGAATTGAGACCATCGGATTCAGCCTGAAGCCAGCCGAGTCACCAAACTACAGATTGTATACTCTTCCATTTTTTTAATGGACTCCAATACGGCCACCCTATCCTTTTCCATCTATAATCTACACGTGTGTGTGTGTGTGTGTGTGTGTGTGTGAGTGAACTTCAAGTGTGTGTGTGGATGTATTTTATTATTTTACTTAAACTGATTTAAGTATGATAAAGCTAATCTCTTTCTTTGTTAAACTCAAGAAAACCTGTTCCATTGGTCCTTTTATGATCACAGGTCATAAATAGTTAATTACTCACTGAAGTGGCAAGTATATGTTTTTGAAATAAAAAACCTGTTTCAATCAAATGAGAAGAGGGAAAAGACGAGAGCCATTTGACCCATCCTCATCTGGTTGTAACACATGGTCACATGGTCCTTCAAAATCAACAAATCATTCGTGGCCCATCCAACACAGTAATAACTGGACAGGTAAATTTACTGTAATGGTTATCCTGTCCAGTAGATTGTTCTTGCGTGGTTCCAGACCTGAATAATTTGTACCTTGGGATGGCTCACCCTACTTTGTGCCTCATCACCTTAGTTACATAAAATCTACTATAAACTTAATTTTTTTCCCAAACCTTACTGTGAGTGTGGCCGTTACCGAGATCCTTTGATTTCTGGTCTTGGTGGGCAGCTTGTACTGGTATCTTGGATTTCAACGTTACTTTTGTCAATTCATCAGGTCTGCCTGAGGGTTTCTCTTGTTTTGCATGTCATATTTTGATCTGTAACCTTTCAAAAGCTTATGTTCCTATTCCACTGGCATCATTATATGGAAAATGGTCTGCCCGAGAGCCAATCATTGGGTTTATTCACCAGCCCTATCCTAACTGGTTGCTTAGACCTCTTTGTAGATAAAAATGAAGAGGTACCTCAAAAAAGGTGTCTATCCTGGAGCTTCATGTATTAATACTCTTTCAGCATTAGCGAATTGTATAGAGTGTAATTGCCTGAGTTGTTCACAGTAAAAATAAGGTCTTTGACAAGTATAATCGTATTGCAAGAATTAATCACATTTAATGTATCTTGGAACATTTTAACAGGTTGTTATAACATATTCTTGGCATTTATGATGCAAATATAATAATTTCAAATTTGTTTATTGCATTTCAACTTCATAACTACGTGGTAGTCAATAAACATTGCACTATGAGACAGCAACAGAAAGTATAAAGCATTTTACAGTTTGGACATAGACAAATAATTAACCTTTAATAACAACTTGAAACTTGAAACACCATAAATGTATCAGCAACCTTTGCAGGGTTATATTAGAACCAGGCCTTACCATTTCCTCACAAACTAATGCAAGCCATACAATATCACTGTTCAAACAGTTGCTGTTTCCATGATGCACAGGTCTTTCACATTGTGTTTCCTTAGGGTTAAGAAACACTTTCCAAGCTTATCCGAGAGTGAAATGATACACGAGATTTTAGTGGCTACATTAGAATGATGTACTTTGTAAAATGTTGCCATATAGAAAAAGATGTAGTAGATGCAGAAAAATGGCAACTGGAGAATTTATAGTTTCACAATAATTTACAATAAAATAGGGTTCTGAAGAAGACTCAAAATGTTAACTATGGCCAGAATTTTGCCCTCATCGGTCAGGGTCAGTGGGGGCGAGCAAGAGCAGCCGGGAAGACAGCTGCTGCCCACAATTGGGCTGCGATTACAATTTCATGCTTGCGGGCTAATTAAGGCCCGCCCAGCGTGAAAAGCGTGCTGCAGCGCTCAGCACTGCCAGTGTGAGGGTGGAGTGGGGGTTGTGGGGGAGGAGGGCGAGTAGGGAACTTCATGTATGCGGACAGGAAAAGCTCCCTGAGGCACAGGGCTGCCTTGGGGAGCTGAAGATTTTAAAAATTAAAAGTAAAGAAGTTTAAAATGTTGCAAAAAATGTTTTGGATTGGACAAGAGTGGATTTTAGTAAAATAAAGCAGGATCTGGCCAAGGTAGACTGGGAACAACTACTTGTGGGGAAATCCACAGAAGAGCAGTGTGGGGCATTCAAAAAGGAAATGGGGAGGGTACAGGGTCAACGTGTTCCTTCTAGGGTGATAGGAAGGAGTAACAAGCCCAGAGAACCATGGGTGACCAGAGATATTCAGGATACGATGAGAAGGAAAAGAGAGGCTTTTAGCAGGTACAAGGGAAGCAAATCAGCGGAGGCATTGGTGGAGTATAGAAAATGCAGGGTAGAGCTTAAGAAAGCAATTAGGAGAGCAAAGAGGGGATATGAGAAAGCTCTGGCTGGTAAAAGTAGAGAAAATCCCAAGATATTCTATAAGTATATCAATGGGAAGAGGATAACCAGGGAAAGAGTTGGGCCCATAAGGGACCAAGGAGGCAATCTATGGGTGGAGCCAGAGGACATTGTTAGACTGTTGAATGAATACTTCACATCCGTCTTCACCCAAGAGAATGAAGATGAAGGTATGGAACTCGGGGAGAGAGACTGCGAGGTTCTTGAGCAAATTGATATAGGGAGTGACAAGGTATTGGAGGTGTTGGCAGGCTTAAAAGTGGACAAACCTCCAGGTCCAGATGATTTGTGTCCCAGACTGCTGAGGGAGGCAAGGGAGGAGATCACAGGGGCTCTGACCCAAATTTTTAATTCCTCTCTGGTCACAGGGGAGGTGCCAGTGGACTGGAGAACAGCTAATGTGGTTCCACTATTTCAGAAGGGTTGTAGAGATAAGCCAGGGAACTACAGATCAGTGAGTCTCACGTCAGTGGTAGGGAAACTATTGGAGAAAATTCTGAAGGAGAGAATCTATCTCTACTTGGAGAGGCAAGGTTTGATCAGGGATAGTCAGCATGGCTTTGTCAGAGGGAGGTCATACCTAACAAATTTGATTGAATTTTTTGAGGAGGTGACCAGGTGTGTAGATGAGGGTAGATGAGGCAGTTGATGTAGTTTATATGGATTTCAGCAAAGCCTTTGACAAGGTCCTACATGGGAGACTTATAAAGAAGGCAAATTCACACGGGATCCAGAATAATTTGATAAGGTTGATTCAAAATTGCCTTAGTTGCAGGAGACAGAGGGTGATGACAGAAGGCTGCTTTAGTAACTGGAAGCCCATGTCCACTGGGGTACCACAGGGATCTGTGCTGGGTCCCCTATTATTCAAGATTTATATAAACGTCTTAGATGACTATGTGGGGGGTAGGATTAGTAAGTTTGCAGATGACACAAACATTGGCCAGGCGGTTAACAGTGAGGTTGAGTGTCTTGGGCTATGGGAAGATATAGATGGGATGATCAAATGGGCAGATAAGTGGCAGATGGAATTTAACACTGAAAAGTGTAAGGTGATACACTTTGGAAGGACCAATTTGACAAGGAAGTATTCAATGAACGGCATGACACTCGGAAGTTCTGAGGGACAAAGGGACCTTGGCATGTGTGTCTATAGATCTCTGAAGGTGGAGGGGCATGTTAGTGGGGTGGTGAGGAAGGCATTTGGGACACTTGCCTTTATTAATTGAGGCATAGATTACAAAAGTAGGGAGGTCATGTTGGAGTTGTATAGAACCTTGGTGAGGCCACAGCTGGAGTACTGTGTGCAGTTCTGGTCACCACATTATAGGAAGGATGTGATTGCACTGGAGGGGGTGCAGAGGAGATTCACCAGGATGTTGCCTGGGATGAAACATTTAAGTTATGAAGAGAGGTTGGATAGACTTGGGTTGTTTTTGTTGGAGCAGAGAAGACTGAGGGATGACCTTATCGAGGTGTACAAGATTATGATGGGCATGGACAGGGTGGATAGGGAGCAGCAGTTACCCTTAGTTGAAGCGTCATTCACGAGGAGACATAAGTTCAAGGTGAGGGGCAGGAGGTTTTGGGGGGGATGTGAGGAAAATCTTTTTTTCCCAGAGGGTGGTGATGGTCTGGAATGCACTGACTGGGAGGGTGGTGGAGGCAGGCTGCCTCACATCCTTTAAAAAGTACCTGGATGAGCACTTGGCATGCCATAACATTCAAGGCTATGGGCCAAATGCTGGTAAATGGGATTAGGTATGCAGGTCAGGTGTTTCTCATATGTCGGTGCAGACTTGATGGGCCGAAGGGCTTCTTCTGCACTGTGTGATTCTGTGATTCTGTGAAAATGTTAAAAAAACAAGTTCCCTCATGTGACTCTGTCACATGAACAGGAACATGTTATGAATGAAGTTTAAACATTTTTATTTAATTTTTATTTGCTGTTGGAAACCTCATCCCGCCTGTGGATGAGGTTTCCTAAAAAATCCAAAGGCCGCTTGGCCCTTTTGCCTGCCCGCAAAAGTTGGATGGGAAACAAAAAATTGAACTTAATTATTACTTTTATGGCCTTAATAGAACTTTAAATTGTCAGCGGGCGTGCTGCCCACTCTTGCTGACTGAAATATCGTGCGAGTGTGTAATGACATCAGGACGCTTGCCTGATGTCATCGCGCGTCATTTTACGCTTATTCAGATCAGACGTGTGCTTACCTGACAAATGAAAAATTTTGGCCTATTTTTCTCTCTCCACAGGTGCTGGCGGACCTGCTGAGTTTTTCCAGCACTTTCCGTTTTTATTTCAGATCTCCAGCTTCCGCTGTATTTTGCTTTTATTATAGATTTGCAGTTTGTTTGTTGAAACATCTATCTATCTTCCAAATGTGAGTGTTATTTAATGCTACTTCAGCTGAGAAAAATATAATTATCATGCTTGTTCTAAATCAATATGGTTCAATGAGAGCTATTTTACTTTATGTGAATATTCATTGTCTTATCAAATAAACTGAATTTTAACAGAAGCCATCACATTACTTATTGGTAACACCACATGTTGAATCAATGACAAACTCTTATGCAGCACCACAGTGATCTGCTAAGCAGGATTATTCATTTATTTATACTGTAATCTCTCCAGTCTGAAAATCTTTTGTTCGGAAGTAACAGTTGTCCAGAAATGTGCAGACTCCAGTGACCTATGGCATCATTTTTATATAGTACTTTGGGAGCAGAAACATGAAAGATACAGTATCTGGAGGATTTAAGCAATTTTAATCCTGCTTTATAATGTTTTATCACAATTTTATGCTCTAGGTAAATATTTTTATTGTGAATCAAATATATTTATCTTCTAATGTTCATTAACATAGCATAAAAGACAAGAAATCAGGAGCTTAAAATAACTGCAGTAAGGTAGTATCGAAGATTTATTCAAAAACTTGTTTCCCATAATCAGCATAATGTGGTGATTGAAATTTTGGATGATAGCTTGAGTTTCACAATTACTTAGCCAAAGGGTATACATTCCTCTCTGTCAAGAATGGCACAGCATCCTGAACAAGCCACGCTGAATTTAGCTTTCCCATATTTTAGTTATCTTAGTATAATTACTCAATACAATATTATAAATTACCTTTCTGGCTGTGGTAATTAAAGGGGTATTGTATTTCCAATGGAGGGCCAGAAATTGATGCAACTAAATTCTTTCAGAGTGAATTGATTGTGCTGTGATGGGAATGGATCACATCACCTGGATCACATTTGTGAACTCTTGTCATTTATTTGTAGGATTGCATTGCAATTGGCTGCATCCATTAGTCCTCAATGGTTTTCCTCTAGCTTTACAGTTGCCAACAAGAAGCCAGTTACATTTTTGTTACAAGCAAATGTCATGAGAATGCATTGTGTTTGCCTGGTAATAGTCACCACTGTAATATTTTTTCCTGTTTCTATAATGTTCTAAACAATGTAGTGACCAATAATAGTGACCTAATTTGAGGTGGAGTGGGATGGTTTCAGAGTTGTTATCAGCAATCCCATTCGTTGTAGCTGCTCCATGCTTGGGGCAGTGTGCAGGACCTGCACTGTATGAACACTGGGTGTCTCTGAACGAAAAAGGCATTGGTGTTCTTTAAGTCACAAGATGCCAAGTTAGGTTCCCCAGGGAGGCTCTCGTCTGTTACCAGTGGGTGTGATGTCTACCTACATTGAGGTCAGCTCATCAAGTGCAGGCTCAGATCTTGGGCAGGAATATGGCTACAGTGCCATTCCAACTGTAAAAAGAGCTGGTTAAAAAGGCCAAAATCCTCTACCATGGAATAAAGGACAACCATCTTGTTTATTTACCACCTGTCATGATTTTATGACATGCTAAAACATTTTAATGAAGTACTTTTTAACCACAGTCACTGTTATAACATAAGAAGCACAGTCCCACTAACGCCCCACAAACACCAACATGATAATGATCAGATAATATGCTTTTCGGTGTGTTGGTTGGGGGATAAATTGACCTGAACACCAGGAATTACTTCCCTGCTCACCTTCAAAATAATGCCACCGGGTCTTTTGTGTCCACCTGAGAGGGCAGAGGTGGCATTGGTTTAATGTTTCATCGAAAAGATGACAGTTTTGACAGTGCAGTACTCCCTCAGTACCGCACTAGATGGTCAACCTAGATTTTGGGCTGTTTCTCTGAGGAGGGATATGAACACATGCTCTTTTGCCTTGGAGTTGCGAATTATACCAACTGACCCTCCCTGGCTGACATAAGGGTAGAAGTTCTCCCTCTCTCTCTCTTCAGGTACCATGCCCTAAAAGGGCACTGGTGACCATGGACTTCCATATAATCTTGCTCTAGAGGTTTGGATAATATTAATTGGTGGCACATTCAGCCAATTTTCAGGGCTTTTTAATAAGGTCACTCTTTGTCTATCTCAATCTGTTTTACCATCGATCTTTCTGATCAGCATCAGGATTTCTATAGCATAAGTTCTTATTGCATGCCCAAGAAATGCCAACTGCCTGTTCCCGATCTTAAGCAGAGTTCTTTAGGTCTTAGATTTTGCTAGCGCCTCTTCATTGGTAGTGTGACTTATGCAAGTTATCTTCATTTGTTTTATTCATTAATGGGATGTGGTTGTTTTTGGCTAGGCCAGCATTTATTGCCCATCCCCAATTGTACTTGAAAAAGCAGTGGTTAGCTGCCTTCTTGAACAACTGAAGTCCCTGTGGTGTAGATACACCCACTGTGCTGTTACGGAGGTGGTTCCAGGATTTGACCTAGTGACAGTGAAGGAATAGTGTTATATTTCCAAGTCAGGATTCTATGTGGCTTGGAGGGGAACTTCCAGGTGGGTGGTGTTTCCATGCATCTGCTGCCCTTGTCCTTCTAGGTTGTGGGGGTTGCAGGTTTGGAAAGTGCGGTCAAAGGAGCCTTGGTGAGTTGCTGCAATGTATCTTGTAGACTGTACACACTATTGCCACTGTGCGTCGGAGGTGGAGGCAGTGAATGTTTAAGGTGGTGGATGGGCTGCCAATCAAGTGGGCTGCCATGTCCTGGATGGTGAGGAGCTTCTTAAGTGTTGTTGAAGCTGCACTGATCCATGCAAGCGGAGAGCATTGCACCACATTCCAGACTTGTGCCTTGTAGATGGTGGACAGGCTTTGGGGAGTCAAGAGGTGATTACCCTCTGCAGAATTCCTAGCCTCTGACCTGCTCTTCTGGCTACAGTATTTATATGGCCAGTCCAGTTCAGTTTCTGCTCAATGGTAACCCCAGGGTATTGATAGTGGGAGATTCAGAGATGGTAATGCCATTGAATGTTATGGGGACATGTTTAGATTCACTCTTATTGGAGATGGTCATTGCTTGGCACTTGTTGGCGCAAATGTTACTTGGCATTTATCAGCCCAAGCCTGAATATTATCCAGGTCTTGTTGCATTTGGACATGGACTGCTTCAGTATCTGAGGGGTTGTGAATGGTGCTGAACATTGTGCAAACATCAGAGGACATCCCCACTTCTGACCTTATAATGGAAGGAAGGAAATTGATGAAGCAGCTGAAGATGGTTGGGCCTAGGATACAACACTAAGGAACTCCTACAGTGATGTCCCAGGACAGAAATCATTGACTTCCAACAACAACAACCATCTTCCTTTGTGTTAGGTATGACTCCAACCATTGCAGAGTTTTCCCCATGATTCCTATTGACTTTCGTTTTGCTAGAGCTCCTTGATGCCACACTTGGTCAAATGCAGCCTTGATGCCAAGGGCAGTCACTCTCACCACACCCTGCGAGTTCAGCTCTTTTGTCCATGTTTGGATCAAGGTTGTAAAGAGGTCAGGGGCTGAGTGGCTCTAATGGAAGCCAAACTGAGCACCAGTGAACACATTATTCCTGAGTAGAAGCTGCTTGAAATCACTGTTGATGGCATATTTCATTACTTTACTGATGATAGAGAGTAGATTGATGGGATGGTAATTAGCCAGGTTGAATTCATCCTTCATTTTTTTTTGTGTACAGGACATACCTGGGCAATTTTCCACATAGCTGGGTAGATGCCAGTGTTTTAACTGTACTGGAACAGCTTGCCTGGGGCATGGCTAGTACAGGAGCACAGGTCTTCAGTACCATTGCCAGAATGTTGTCAGGGCCCATAGCTTTTGCAGTATCCAGTGACTTCAGCTGTTTCTTGATATCATGTGCAATGAATTGAATTGGCTGAAGGCTGGCATCTGTGATGATGGGAACCTCCGGAGGAGACCAAGTGGGATCACCAGGTGGCAGCTCTGACTGAAGATGGTTGCAAATGCTTCAGCCTTTTCTTTTGCACTGATGCCCTGGGCTCCCCCATCATTGAGGATGAGGATACTTGCGGATCCTCTTCCTCCAGTGAGTTGTTTAATTGTCCAATGCCATTCACAACTGGATCTGGCAGGACTGCAGAGCTTAGATTTGATCTGTTGGTTGTGGGATTGCTTAGCTGTGTTTATCACATGCTTCTTCCAATGTTTGGCATGAAGGTAGTCCTGAGTTGTAACTTCACCAGGTTGACACTTCATTTGTAAGTATGTCTGCCTCTCGTGTGCCCTCCTGCACTCTTCATTGATCCTGCATTGATCCCCTGGCTTGGTGGTAATGGTAGAGTTTGGGGATATGCCGGGCCATGAGGTTACAGATTGTGGTTAAGTACAAGTCTGCTGCTGCTGATGGTCCACAGTGCCTCAGGATGCCCAGTCTTGAGTTGCTAGATCTGTTTGAAATCTATCCAATTTAGCACGGTGGTTGTGCCACACTACACAATGGATGGTTTCCTCAATGTAAAGACAGGAATTTGTCTCCAGAAGGACTGTACGGTGATCACTCCTACTGATACTGTCATTTGCAGATGCATCCACAAGAGGTAGATTGGTGAGGATGAGGAAAAGTAGGTTTTTCCCTCTTGTTGGTTTGCTCATCACCTGCCGCAGACCTAGTCTAGCAATTATGTCCTTTAGGACTTGGCCAGCTCGATCGGTAATGGTGCTACCGAGACAATCTTGATGGTGGACATTGAAGTCCCCCACCCAGAATACATTCTGTGCCTTTGCCAGCCTCAGTGCTTCTCCCAATTGATGTTCAACATGGAGGAGTACTGGTTCATCAGCTGAGGGAGGTGGCAGTACTTGATAATCAGCAGGAGGTTTCCTTGCCCATGTTTGACCTGATGCCGTGAGACTTCATGTGGTCCAGAGACAATGTTGAGGATTCCCAGGGCAACACCCTCCCAAATGTATACCACTGCGCCATGACCTCTGGTGGGTCTGTCCTCGTGGTGGGAAAGGTGATGGTGGTGCATGGGACATTGTCTGTAAGGCATGATTCCTTGATTATGACTAATCAGGCTGTTGCTTGATTAATCTGTGAGACAACTCTCCCAATTTTGGCAGAAGCTCCCAGGTGTTAGTAAAGAGGACTTTAGAATGTTGACAGGGCTGGGTTTGCTGTTCTCTTTTCCAGTGCTTAGGTTGATGCCGGGTGTCTGTCCGGTTTCATTCCTTTTTTTAGACTTCATAGCAGTTTTACACAACTGAGTGGCTTGCTAGGCCATTTCAGAGGACATTTATGTTGCTGTGGGCCTGTAGGTCCATTACCTGTGGACCAGGTAAGGTATTATTCACCTCAAGAAGTGGTTACATATCATTAAATACGTTCCACTTCCATAATCATTATCTAACAATTATGAAATATCTGAGCAAAATTATGAAGTGTCATACCAATGTAAAGTTGGAATTCACGCTGTAACTCTGCATTAAATGACATTTGTTGCCTCATCCTTCATTGAACTAGATTATAAATATAGTCTTTTAATGTTAACTGGTGGTTTATAGAAAATTGCACTTGATTGACTGGTGCTAATAATCAGATTAATTGACCGCAAGCAGTAAAAATATCAGCACTGAGAACATTCATTTCCATTTCAGTGGTGTTAGCACAAATTCTGCTACTAAGTTACCGGAGTACTGCCAAAGCTTAGAGTCACAATTTTCTTTATGGCATTGAGCCAATTGCAAAGAATGCTTACACTTAATTTAAACCTACATCTGGCTTTCACTACCCTTCTCCAGCTCTATTTTGTCAATTTACTTGGGCTATTAGGATGCCACATAATGTGTCTTGAAATCTATAAACATTTTTGACGATAAAGCCATTTAATGCTTTCCGTCAGACGTGACAGAATTCTGTCTAGAATATTCAGTTTGTTTCCAGCTGCTCTTCTTGCATGAAGACTTGTGATGAATTTAAGATAGAATGATCAGGTATGAGTAATACAATGGAGCAAATCTTGTTTGAATAATAACACCATGTTAACAATACACATGATTAGTAATACGCAAATTTACCTGCAAATTCTCGGATTAGCCATAAGTTGCAACTCTCCAGAACTTGGACAATTTATTTTGCTTCACACAAATGGCATCTTGTCCCTATCTTTCCCATTATTTTGAAGAACTTGCTCAATTTTCACATATCCCCTCTTTTTCTTTTCCTTTCTGGACTTGATTTGACTCTAATTCACCCTCATTCTCTTTCATTCTTCTGTTTCTTTCTCAATTCTTAAATCCCATTAAGGATATATAATGCTGGTTCCGCTGTTCACTAAGTTGTCAGATGCTGCACTGCTCTCGCTGTGGCCTTTCAACATGCGCTTCCAGCACGTTATAGTGCTAAAAGATTTCAAGTGGATGGGTGCAGGAAAATTTCTAATTTATGTGGTACACCACAAGATATTCCTCTCTAGCAAGATTACATCCAATGTGAGTTGTATGAGCCTCACCATATCTCCGTACTAATGGTATTTGAATGAGTAGGAAAAAATGGCAAGTGTGATGCAATTCATGTTTTACCGTTAACAAGCCAGTAAAATATATATGACAGACAGGAAAATAAATCTGTTTCCAAGCAACATGTGTGTATCACGTATGTATCACCAGCTCCTCATTACCCAAAAAATAGACTTGATAGAGTTAACTTGATAAGGCTGCAAATAAAACTTGCATTGCTAAATAAATTATAGTCACATTTCAAGTGTGACTTTCTCATTTTGATAACTTTTCTTTTAAAGTTGTTTTTTGTAAAATAAACATAGTTCTCCATATTGAATTAACTTTCCAATCTCCCTTCCTCTAATTATTCATGAGATCTCTTGGGAACGCTATTCTCTTGATGCTTCAGTTCAAATGAAGTAGCTTCAGATTGAAATTTGACATATGCTTCCACAATGTTGCTCACTGATTCACATGCATGACCTTTGGATTTCAAATGGCATTCCAGTATCCATGATAACACATGGAACTATTTAGTTTAATATTAAAAAATAGCATTTTTTTGGGCAATTGTAATATAAATCACAATGAATCAAGCTTTACTTATATTGAAGTAAAACCAGAAAGTGCTGGAAGTGCTCAATAGGCCGTGCAGATCCTGTGCAGAGAGAGATAGAATAAATGGCACCAATATTGATAGAGATGGGTTGTGTTGGCAGAAGGAGTGGAGTTTCAGACGGGAAATCCAGAAATTTTCACACACGCTATGGAAGTCCAATTCTTCAGATCCAACTGTTCTCCTTTAGAGGTTCTGCAGCTAGAAGTTAGCCTGGTTAACAGGTGTGGCTTCTAATCCGACAGGGAGGACTCCTGAACAAGCTTCAGGGGCAGTCAGGGAGCCTGCAGCCACTACTGGGAGCGTAGGGCTGGGGGCTATCTGGCCACTGATGAGGGTTGGTGGGGAGAGGTCCAATCCATGACCCTGGGAGGGTAGATGTCTTAACCCCAATACCAGGGAGATCTGGGGCTGAATTTTTGGGTCCTGCAATGGGTGGGAATGGAGGGGGATGAGGCCCAAAGATTCTGGTGCCAGCTGGTGTGCTCATTGCCCCACGCTATTCCAGGCACTATAGATTTTTCATAAGGGCACAAAGGCTGTCTGGGGCAGAAGAGGTGAAGGGAGGCAGATTATGGCTGCCCCAGGGAATTATCTTGGCCCCATAAAAGGGTGAATGTTGCAGATGAGAAATTGGCCTTTGACAAGCAGGTGCCCTTGGAATTACTGGAATGTTGAGGAGAATGGACAGTATGTGACCTGGCAGTGTGGTGGCATTGTGGCATTATAAAAGCAGGGAGCAAGGCTGCCAAGGGCAATTGAGTGGTCACCTGCCCACAAGAAAGTCTACAGCTGGCAATGCGGCATAACTCTCAGATTTTGGGTCCAGTGGTGATGAGAAACAACATCCTCCACAGGAAGGAAGGCAGTTGAGAGATACAAGAGGCAGGAAGGACTTGGCGGCCACACCCTCAGCATAGGATCTACCGAAGACAGAGCTACCTCTGATAACCGAGACCAGTGGCACAGGCGACTGTAACTCTTCAGGCAGGTGGTCAGATTAATCTGTGCCCTCGTCACTGAAAACCTCACACCTCATACTATGAATTACCATGCTCCATGGGTGTTGTCAAAGTCACTGTGGCCTTGAATCTCTTCACTTAGGGCTCTTGCCAAGGATCAGTTGTGGACCTTGGCTGCATTTAGCAAATGGCTACACACCAGTGCATCTCGCAAGTCACTGATATCCTATTTGCCAGAGCTGGACAGCACATTCATTCCCTGACAGACATGGCCTCACAGGGACAGAGGGCAGTGGGTTTCACCACCATTGTTGGATTCCGCCATGAGAAGGGCATTATTGATTGCACCCTTGTGGCCAGCAAGACACCCTGTGACCATCCAATCAGATCGATCAACAGGAAGGGCTTCCACTCTCTCAATGTTCACTGGTATGCGATCACAACATGTGTGCACTCACTTTCCTGCCAGCTGCATGTCTCCTTCATTCTTTGCCAATCCAGGCTGCCTCAGATCTTCATTCCAACCCCAAAGTCTGTGGATGGATTCTAGGGAACATGGGATTAAGAGTTAGTTACTAACCCTTCAACGAGGTCCCAAACAGAGATACAGAGTTACTACAACTAAAGGAATCTGCTCACTAGGACAACCATTGAGCAGGCCGTCTGCTTCTAAAGATTCAGGTCCGATGCCTGGACTGGTCATGGCACTTGGCAAAACACCCCTCCAAGAGTTTCAGTCAATGTTGTGGTCCACTGCACTCTCCATACCATGGCCCTCCAAAAGGGTGTGAACCTTATGGTTGGTCAGGCCCTGGAAGTATTCAGTCCATTGCATGAAAGAGAGGAGCAGGAGTCAGAGAGGAAGTGGAAGAGGAGGCTGAGGGGGAGCATGCAGAACACCAAGGTTCTCTAGTTGCATGTGGCATGGAAGGCTTGTCAGGATACCATGAATATAAGGGATCATCTGAGTCAAGAATGTTTCAACTGAGCCCCTCTGATGCAGGATGAAGGGCACAGTGTGAAGCCCACTCTGAGCTGCCTGTGTTAACACTTCCATTAAAGACTCAGCTTGGAATATGTAAAGACTTACTGTTAATGAAGGAATCTCACTGTTGAGGAATCCTCAATCTCCTTTACCACATCTTAACTCTTTTTTTGTCTAGCTTTCAATAAAAGGAGTCTTACATTTATGCCTTCAAATGTTATTATTTACGTGGTGATCAGAAAGGAAAACAGTGCACAGTTACAGCAAGAAAACACTCCAGTGACCCACTCAGTGCTCTGCCTGGCCCAGTGGCCTCTGTGCTCAGCCACTCCTATGCAGTGGTCCCTTTGTAAGCTTGGATGAGGTGGAGTTAGCCTGCTCACCTGTTTCTGCTTGCAGCTGAGATGCATGTGGTGGGTCTTCTTCATTATGAATGTGTCCATGGGGGCACCTGTACCTGTGGGGACAGCCTCTGTCACTTTGTCCTGCTGAACAGAGGCTCCCACTATGGGTGGAGCCAAGGAGACTGAGGACAATGATGTTGCTGGCAGTATCATCCTCGTCGGTGACAACTTCAGTCCTTGGCTAGAGCTCCAATGGCTGGAAGGGAACGCCAGCTGGGCTGTATCTGGCATTTCGTCCAAACATCTCTACACCTCCAGCGCAACTGATTGACGTGCTTCCTGTGAACGTCCATGCACAGTTTCTGCAAGCACTCCAAGTGCTGATTCATATGCCTTTACATGGTTTGGCCATTTTTTTCCATGCAGGAGCTCATGTACTCATAGTCCTGAGCCAGGGTGGTGAACATGAACTAAAGTGGTCTCCTCCATTCCCTGCCCATGACCCTGCACTACTTCAGGGAATTCTGACATATGGGTGCTTATCTCCCACTACTAGATAGAAACTTCTTTTCCGTCACTCCCAAGGCCCTGCATCTGTACTCAGCTGAGCAGGGATGTGACTGTCCTCCCAGCCCATAGCTGCTTCTGTCTCTGGCATCTCCTGCTGCCTACTTGTGCCATGCTCCTCATCCAGTGCCACCCTATCTAAACGTGTGCAAGAACCCACCAAGGTGAGAATATCTGTGTTGGTGGAAGGTGTGCTTGTAAGGTGTCATGGTACTTCTTCAGGTCCTTGCTGGTCAATCTGGGCAGGAGGTGGAGAGGGAGAAATCTCCTTGGGGGGCATATCTGTACCCGTGGGAGACATAAAAAGAGATCATGAGAGTTCGGCTTGGAGAGCAGAAGCCTCTACAGTGCTGAGGCTTCCCAATTAACTCAGTGTTCCACATGCTATTGGACAGGCTGGACTGCAATGCACTCCCTTAATGAATGTATTACCCTCTGCAATCACCAATTCCAGCAAGATAACTCATTTTGCCAGGGCTGACTTCCTCCTAGCCCTGCCTTTTTGCATTGTTCTATCCTCCATGGGTGCTGTGAGCTGAATATAGGGTACCCCTCCACTTGTTTGTACTTTCTCTCGGGCATTCTCCAGTTTGGACAGAAGAGAGTGACATAAGCCACTGCTGTCCTCTCTGTCCAATGCCAGCTGCTCCAGTTTATTGCAAGGTGCTTGTTTCAATGCTGGCAGGTCCTCAGCAGCACTATGGCTCTGAGCTATTCAGAGGGGCCAGGAAGAGGCCTGAGCACACACCTCTCCCATATTTAGGAGCAGCCTGTGACCTGAGACTCCTCAGGTGGTGTGTCGGCTGGAGGTGAATGCACGGGGGCCTGTCCTGAGGTCTCCATAATAATTTGGGAGTTTCCCATGAAACTTGAGGCTCACTTCTGTTTCTCCCCTTGGGGGGGTTTCAGGGGGAAGTTGGGGTTCGGGACCCGGGAACAAGAAAATCCTCAACAAAAACACAAAATGCTGGAGAAACTCAGCAGGTCTAATACCATTTGTGGAGAGAAATAAAACAGAGTTAATGTTTCGAGTCCGAGTCATAAGGACTCAAAACATTAACTCTGTTTTATTTCTCTCCATAGATGCTGTCAGACCTGCTGAGTTTCTCTTGCATTTTCTGTTTTTGTTGAGGATTTCCAGCACCCACAGTATTTTGCTTTTATCTTAATGAGAAAATCCTCCCCTAACTAGAAAATCCAGCCCCTGATTCTCCTAATCCCTGGAGTTTTTGTGTGGGGGATATCTATGAGGTGAGAATTTGGTGAGCTGGGAAGAGACTCCTGCTCCCCATGTCCCACAAGGAGTGCTGTGAAGGTATTTATCTTCTCTGCAAAAATTGATGGAAAAACTCAGCAGGTCTGAAAACATCTGTGGAGAGAAAGACAGAGTTAACGTTTCGAGTCCATATGACTCTTATTCAGTACAGTTCAGATGAAGAGTCATACCGACTTGAAACATTAACTCTTGTCTTTCTCTCCACAGATGCTGTCAGACCTGCTGAGTTTTTCCAGCAATTTTTGTTTTTGTTTTTGTTTCAGCTTTCCAGCATCCACAATATTTTGCTTTTATCTTCTCTGCAAGTTTGTCCACACTTCCTTAAAGCTGATGGGTTTCCCCAGGCCTTGGAAACACTGCCGGCCAGGGTTAAAACTGGAAAGCAGGTTCAACCTGAAGCTGTCAATCTGATTAAAACATTTAAATCACGGATCCACCTCCTGGGAATAGATTGGATGCTCGCCCCCCCCTCTCCTGCCTCTCTTAAACCCAGAAGAGGGCAGATTCGAGGTGATTTGGGGTCGGCCTTGAGACTTCTAAAATTCTAATATTTTATCTGAACCCAGCCCAACCCATAATGGGGGCTAAAATTCACCTCAACATTTCTGATCGATGGCCTTTCATAAGTTCTTTGATGAAAGGTCATCAGCTGAAACATTGGGCTGGCCTTCACCACAGGAACCGAAGTCAGGACCAAATGGGAGTCCTGAGCCAGCAGTTGTTGGAGGTCTGTGCAGTGATACAATCTTCCCAGGGGCAGCCTCCTCCTCATTCACTGTCCTATTAAGAATGGGGGTTGGGGTCCCAATGCTACCAGTTCAATCGGAGGGCTGGCAGTTCTGGAGACTTGGCAGCGCAGCCTGGGGAGGTGGGCACAGCTAAAGCAGTTTGGGGATTGTAAGAGCGCCTCAACATGCATGAAATTAAAAACTGATGATGATCGAAGACAGTAAGGTCCCTCAGAGTGGGAGGGAAACCCCTCTGGTGGATTGGTTTGGGCTGAGGGAGTGGCCTTTCATGTTCATGGCCCTGTCATTGGGACATTGAGATTCTGACTCTGAAGACTCCCAGCCAGCTGCAGGGTGGCTGCCTCCATTGAACTGTTAGCCAGTTGTCAGCACAGCATCTTTCTGCCAGCAGCAAAATGCCAGAGAAACTGAAAAATTATCTAAAATTGGGGCCTTAATTGTCTTAATTGGCTGCCACCTCCATGTAGCAAGCAGCCAATCCAGTCCCCCGCCTGCCCCAGGAAATATCCCTGGCAGCAGGAATGTGCCCGGGTGCTGTCCCAATGCCGAACCCCTTATTCTCCTGGCAACTCTACCTCCAATCCTTTTCTTCACAGAGCCAGGAAAATCCTGCCCATTAATTCTGTTTCCCTCTCTACAAAGTATGCCTGAACTCCTGAGTAATTCTGGCATTTTCTGCTCTTATTTCAGAATTCCGACATCTGCCGCATTTTGCTTTTTCATTTATATTCAGCCAGGATAAGGGGCAAGGATAGAGCAGGTGCCAGCTTGCCAGAGGGTAAGGTCAAACACGAGTTTTTCTGCAGAGGGCCATTAATAGAACCATAGACCCATTGAAAAGTTATGGCACAGAAAGAGGCCCTTCAGCCCATCATGTCACTGCCAATTGAAAAAACTAGCCATCCATTCTAATCCCACCATCCAGCACCTGGTTCGTAGCCTTGCAGGTTACAGCACTTCAGGTGCAGACCCAGGTATCTTTAAGTGAGTTGAGTGTGTCTGCCTCAACCACCAACCAAGGCAACGAATTCCAGCCACCGACACCCTCTGGGTGAAAATGTTTTTCCTAATATCACTTCTAATCATCCGAGCAATCACCTTAAATCTGCGCTCCCTGTTAATTGACCTATCTGCTAGGCGAAACAAGTCTTTCCTGTCTACTCTTTCTAAGCCCCTCATAATCTTGTGCACCTTAATCAACTCACCCCTCAGCCTTCTCTGTCCTAAGGAAAAGAACCCCAGCCGAACCAAACATTCCTCATAGCTTCAATTTTCAAACCCTGCCAACATTCTTGTAAATCTCCTCCGTGCTCTTTCCAGAGCAATGATGTCCTTCCTGTAATGTCATGACCAGAACTGGGCCATTAGCAATGCCTTGCTTGCTCTCCTCTGAGGTTAAGGGACCTGCAGCAGTTGGTAGGTTTCAATGAAACCCTCCTCAGTAAAGCACAGACATCTCAAACATGCTGAAGTTCAAGTAGGAGGATTGCTTCCCGAGCACCTCAGGCAGAAATGGTCTCCTGCTAAGAGCCCTCCTCCCCCTCCTCTTCCGCCCCTTCTAGCAGCTCATCCTTCTCTACACGGTCTCTGTTCATTCTCCCAGATATGCTCAATTCCAAGATAAATAAAGATCAGGATTTTTTAGCTACCTTGAAGTCAGTAAAAAGTACTTCAGCTTCTGCCATACCACTCCCTGTAGACTTTGCAACCTGAAACTACAATATAAAGCACAAAAACATGGGTAGAATTTTCTGCCTGTCAGTGCAGGAGCAGGCGCGGGCGGGCGTGGGCCTGATTGCTGCCTGCTATCGGGTGCACTCTGCCATTTTCCATGAACGGGCCAATTAAGGCCTGCCCGGCGTGAATCGCCGCTCCTGTGGAGAGTGGGAGTGGGCGGGTGGCAGTGAGACTGCTATGACTGCCAGGTCCAATTGGTCGGCATTGGTCACTTAACCCAGCAGGTAGGCTTTCCCCCCTGGTGCCCCTCCCCACCAAGTCTGAGTGTAGTGACTACATTGAATCATTGACGGCATGTGTCCTTTACTGGGTGGGCCAGCAGATATTGGCCATGCCGAGGTCACCCTGAGAGGGTGGTGAAAAGATGGGTTCTGCCCGCACAGCAAGTGGTACACTGAGACCCACACAACCTGGAGGAACTGCACCTAGGCGCAGTGCTGGAACTCCAGTTCATGTCAAAGTCAGGGTGATGACATGCTGGGAGAGGAGCTTCAAGGTGGCATGGCACCGAACATTCTGCTGTCCTCTGTGGTCCACGTGCTTGTGCCTCCTTGCTATGGAAGGTTAGACCGTGTGGTGCCTAATGTGATGTAGGCTGCATTTGGCCAAGGGTGAGGGGTGGGAACAGGCCTGGCATCTTTGTGTGAGTGTTCAGCAGCAGCAAGGTGAGGAGACACTAGAGCCCTGATATGTCCCACTCTGGTTGGAGTGGGCCATTTGCAAAGAGAATCCAGGTCCAAATAGCTCTAATCAATGCTCTTCTCTCCTTTTCAGGTGAAGAGTTCACATAATGCAGCCAAGCGGGTGAGGACTGGTGGAGGGCTGGCCCAGTTGGCAATTCTCAGTTGCTTCGAGCAGGAGGCCCTAGATTTGGAGAGTCACCATGCGTCCAGGTCCACTGGTGTTGGTGAGGCTGGGATGCCACGGGCAGGTATGTTAGCCCAGCACTGAGGTCACCATTAGTGTCCCAGCAGCCATGGCACTGCTGAATGTTCAGTGATTGAAGTTTGCAACATGGCTTGACCATTGCTTATGGAAGGATGAGCGCATAATGATCTGGGGGACAGGGATGCACATTGACATTGTCTCCATGTTAACTGATCCAATGTCCTTGTTCTTCCTTTCAACATCAACGGAGCAGGGCCGGGAGGAGGAGCAGCAGAGGCCCCCTCTCACACCTGAGGGCCCTGAAGTCTCTTTGCCAGGCAGGCACCAGCGCAGATAGTAGCACCTCAGTAGCAATTAGAACATGCCAATGGGAAAATTCTGGCCATGTAGAATCATAGCAACAGCCAGAAAAAATGACCCAGCCACTAACCTGTAAGTAGCTGATGATCCCGTTAAATTGCACTGGCGGTGGCGGGGGATGGAAGGAATGCTTAATATCAGGCTCAGCTTTGTGAGATTAAGAGGTGTTGGCTGGAACATGACCTGCACACTTCCAGCAGTGCTAATCCCTTTATTAATATGACATCTGGCGCTGAGCATCAGAAGTGAATGTGACCACTGCTGATGCCATTTTGGAACCTTAATGGGCTTCAAGGCATTCAAGAAACCACCATTACTGAGCCCAATTTCACCCACAATATATTATTAAAAATGTACATAATTTTAGTAAAGGTTAATCATCTCGACCTCCAAATGTTCAGCCATCGAAATAATTGACATTCTCTCACAAAGCGCAGTTTATTCCAAGACTCAGAACAAATAAATGTTTCATTATAACATAAGAAGATAAGAAATAGGAGCAGGAGGAGAACACATGGCCCATCCAATATGACCATGGCTGATCTTGGGCTTCAACTCCATTTTTCCACTCACTCTCCATATCCCTCAATTCCCTGACAGACCAAAAACCTGTCTATCCCAGCTTTAAATGTATTCAATGATGGTGCAACCGCAGTCCTCCAAAGATTCACAACCTTTTGACTGAAGAAATTTCTCTTCTTGTTTTGTCACCCAATGGAAACAATCTCTCAGCGTCCATATTATCGAGCCCATTCAGAATCTTGTATGTTTCAATGAGATCACCTCACATTCTTCTAAATTCCAGAGAATATGAACCCAATTTACTCAGCCTCGCATCATAGGACAACCTCCTCATCCCAGGCGCCAATGTAGCGAGCCAATTCCTATTGAATAAAGGAGCACACACTGACTCATTGGTGTTACAATTAATGCAGTACCTACTTTTATTGTCGCCATCGGCATCATTTTGTAGTTTATAAATTATAGTTTATTCAATTTTACAATTTATAGTTTATAGTTTCAGGTCAGAATATGTCTGGGCCATAATTTGATTCTCAAGGACTATTAGGGATGGGCAATAAATGTTGGCCTTGCCAGTGACACCAATATCCCGAGAGTGAATAAAAACTATTCTGTCATGCATTTTTATATGTTAGTCAGACCATGGCTTTTTATTCTGACTCCAGTAGCTCATGTGTGAAATTGCTAATTTGACTGCTAATTATTTTGCATCATTTTGAAAAGGAATTTAAGTGGAATTGTCTTCATTGAATATCAGATTTAAAAAATATATATTTTCACAATGTTTGCAAATATTGGTCAGATGATCCATTTTAAATGAAGCTGACACCATCTGCAATACAAAGATCATGCAAATTGTTCAGATAAAAGCAAAAGTGCTGATCAAGAAAGTCTATAAACTCAACTTAATTAAGTCAAAGCACCTCAATGAGCACCTGAATAAACCAAAAGTTTGACTTGACCACCAGTGGAAGTGTTGTTTGTAAATGATACCCTCAGAAGTGTGTGGTGCTTTCATATTGTAAAACTGTTGGGTTTTGAATGAGATTTGGGAATCATATCTTGTGAATTGAATATTTAGAGTAGCTCTTCAAGTAAGCAGGGAATTCTGACCAGACTGTGCAATAAGGTCTTTGAATTTTGGAATTAAAACATAACTCAGTAAACCAGACATTAATAGAGATCCCTCTTGTATTTAATTAGAGACTTGCCATAGTTTATAATCTGACAGAATCATAGGGGTTAAATTGGATAGCCCCTGAAAGTGGGCACAAAAATCATAATGTGTGTTTAACCAGCAGCCATTCAGTGTCACCTAAGCAGCAGGCCAGCATTGTGCTTTCTGCTCATTATAATGAGTTCTGTGTGCAGCCAGCACTAATTGCACTATTCATTGGCTGCACACATTAGCAGAGGGCCCAATATCATTAATAACCTATCCTACTTAATGCCAGGCTGCACTTCTTATAGGAGGGATGCATTTTGCCTGGAGGGTTTCAGCAATGACTATGACCTGGGAAAGCCTGAAGAGTGGCTGACAGTGGGAGAGAGCAGGTACCAAGAAATTCAGCCATTGCATTGGAGGTCTTGGTAGAGGAGGTGGAAAAGAAGAGAGATGTCCAGAATCTGCAAGGGGCAGGAGACCCTCTCGACCCTTCAGAAAACAGTGGAACCAGATAGACACATAGGTCAATGCCTCGAGTTTAGCCTTAAGGGACTGGATGCAGTGCTGCAAGAGCTTTAATGACCTCACATGACTGGTCAAGGTCAATGAATAGACCTTCAAATTCAATAAGATAAAAGCAAAATACTGTGGATGCTGGAAATATGAAATAAGAACAAAAAATGCTGGAAAAACTCAGCAGATCTGGCAGCATCTGTGGAGAGAGAAACAGAGTTAACATTTTGAGTCCTTATGACTCTTCTTTGGAGTGAGGAAACAGCAGTGCAACATCCATCAGGTAATCATGCTGTGATTGATGTGTCCTGTTTCACAGGTCACTGCTATGCAGTAATTATCTCCCTTTGCGTCCGAGGCACCTCTGGGAAACACCCGATGAAGTCCAAGACCCAAAGCCTCTATTCAAGCCCTGAAGAAACCTCTGAAGAGGAATCTGGAAGTCCCGTCACTGCGCTCACCCACACCGTCCACCAGCACAGAGACACACACCTTGGTGGGACCTAGCTTTACAGTAGCCTTGGGATCACAATCTGGTGAGCACATTGCTCTGTCTGATCCACAGCAGGCAGCAGCAGGGACTTCCCAGGTGTCTGGCACTCGGAGGACTGCTGGAGGCCATAAATTTTCTGTGTCTGAGCCAGATAATGAGCCTCTGGACTCGATCATGTCACAGTTTCTGGAGATGCAAGGGCAAACTCAGGAACTTCAGGAAGGGACGTCCGCAACATTCCTCATATTGCAAGGCACGATGGAGGACCCTGTCCGGCTTCAGGCTGAGGCGATAGTGCCGGTATGCCCATGCACCAAGGTCAGCAGTGATAGGATGGCGGCCACCATGGAGACTTTGGTCCAGGACTTGGCTCCTGCACTGCTGCGCAGGCTCAACTCCATCACTGGTGCCATAGTTGCCCTCCCACAGTGGGTTCATGAGAGGGGTGCAGGATAGCTCAATCTCACTCCAGCTACCCCTTCTCCTTAAGAAGTCAGCCAGGGGTCCTTAGGCTCCCATAGGGAGGAGGGTCAGCAGGTATAACCCCGCAGGGCCATCCATCTAGGTGACCCCAGGAATGACCGAATCCCCTCTTGTGACCTCAGCAGCTCCAGATCCACAGGCCGAGGAGGGTGTCACTGCCACACAGCAAGACCCCGAAAGCAGGCCGGGGCCCACCAAGTCTCGGCTCGCCAGAGGACTCTAGCCAAGGTCATCACAGACAGGGTGTCACAGTCAGCAGGCTGCCTCCACCTCTGCTGTGGATTCCCAGGGAGCACCAAGACATGGAGCAGAATTAGGAATGTTAAGAAGAAGTAGTTGCACAGCCTGGTCATGGGTGTTAATCCCTTATATATAATGTTTACTACTGTCAATCAACTCCCAAAAATGTCACCTGCCTATGGTTCCTTGTTCTGATGAGCAGTGTTCTTGTCACTCAGATGTGAAACCTTTCTGCACAAGATAAAGGCAGGTTTCCCAGTCCAGGGCCTCTTCCCTGTGCTTTGTGCAACCTTCAGACCAAAATGATGGTCTTGCCTCACACTCCCTGGACACATCCCTGATGCCTGTACCTCGGTGGTGCTTGTCATTGCTGCCAGAATGTCATAGGCAGGTGTCACAGGGTTCCATCATCCTCTCTGTGTGTTCTCAGTACCTTTAAGTTGGGGCTGGCCCCCATCTCTTCAGCATTTGTGACCAGTGATGCTGTGCTACTAAAGGGGTCAGGTGCTGAAGGCAGACAAAAGATCAGATGCTTTTACAGTTTCATGGCCGTGTTTTTATGATATGACCCTGATCACAGAGTGCAAGTGAGCTGCCCTCGGTCAGACAGGAGTTAGACATTCACTGAGGCTATGTGAAGATCTATGGAGTGTCCTCACTGCATGTCATCATCATCCTCCTGCAATCGAGCGACTATTAGGGCCTCCACTGCGTCTCCATGACAGGAGCATTATCGCAGAGAGTATGTGTGCTGCCATGAGCCATACTGGAATCAAACATTCATAGATGCAATGTGAGGATCTATGGGGTCTTCTCACTGCATGTCATCATCATTCTCCACAAATATAGCAGCAATGAGGACCTCCCGAGTGTATCTGCCTCGCGGCCAGTGCGAGGTCCTCATCACCATCATTGTTGCCTTCGAGGACCACCTCACCAGTTGGCGTCCTCCCATTGGAGGAGACCTCCAGCTCCTCCATCTTGTCTTCAGCATTTCAGTGCCAGGTTGTAAAGGATGCAGCAGATGACAATGATGCGTGATACCCTTTGCAGACTGTATTGCAGGACTCCACCAGACCGGTCCAGGTACTGGAACCTTATTTTCAGCACCCCGATGGTTTGCTCCACCAAGTTCCAAGTTGCAGCATGAGCCTCATTATACCGCCTCTCTGCTGCAGTCTGAGGCCGCCGCACAGGGCTCATTAGGCATGTCTTCCGTGGGTAGCCCTTGTCCCTGAGGAGCCATCACTGCAACATCTGTGGACACTGGAAGACTTCAGGGATCTGCAATCGACTGAGAATGTAGCAGTCATGAGCACTTTCTGGAAACTGTGCGCAGACCTGCAGGGTGCATTTGTGGTTGTCACATACCAGCTGCACTTCCAGTGAATGACATGCGGTTGACATAGTTGACCACATGTTGTGACGGAGATCTGAGCGCCACATGAGTGCAATCAATGGCACCCTGCACCTGTGGGAAACCTGAGATCTGGGAAAATCCTTGCATCCTGGCTGACCTGGTCTCAAGTGAAATGCACAAAATTGTGTGGCCTCGCAAAGATGGCATCCGTGACCTCGTAGATGCATTTGTGGTTGGAGGCTTTTTATATTCCACATAGGTCACCTATGAAGCCCTGAAAGGAGCCACTGGCGTAGAAATTGAGCACTGTGGTCACTTTCACCGCCATGGGCAGTGGGTGCTCTCCATGTCCCTGGGGCACCAAATTGTGCAGTAGCTGGCAGATGTGACCGACCAATTCCCTAGACATGCGCAGTCTTTGGCGATACTGCTTCTTGGTCACCTGCAGGAATGAAAGGCAGTGTCTGTAGACCCTGGATCTAGCTGGGCGCAACCAATGACTGCTCGCTGTGGTTTTTCAGTGGCATGTGCAGCAACCCCAGCTGCCTCTTCTTTCAGAGGGTTCTGTTCCTCCCTCTGTGCAGCCAAGTGCCTCAGTCGCTCTCTTCTCAGTTATCTTCGCTCTCTGTATGCCATGAGGCATACAGCTAAGTCACCAGGCCCCATGCTCCTGATGTACTCCTCCTGCAAGGTGAAAGAGAGAAATGCATGGATTAGCATGGGTATGCTATATGCCTGTCTTGGTTAAGTCTGAAGGCCCCTTAACACATCGTGGAGAGTGCTGGCCACCACTTGGATAGCCAGAGATTAGTGCATGGGGGAGACAAGTCCAAACTGGGATGGTGACATTGCAAGGAGCTGTGAGCGCCTCCACCAGTGTCTGCTCCATGGCCAGCTTTAGCAAGGAGATTGTACAACGTGCTCAGTTGACCAACTGTTCTGCAGTCCACTAAAACACTCATCAAATGCAGTCTGCACCCGAGGGATGAAAAGCTCTGGAGCACTTTTTTTAAAAACATGAATATTCATTCATGGGATGTAGGCATCACTGGCTAGGCCAGCATTTAGTGTCCTCGTTCAACCACATTGCTGTGCATCTAGAGTCACACGTAGAGCAGTAGATTTCTTCCCCTAAAGGGCATTAATGAATCAGATGGGTTTTTGTAACAATTGACAACTTTTAATTTTATTGAACTCAAAATTCCACCATGGTGGATCTTTGATGCCTCTACGTTGCTTGAGTCAGCAGAGAAGCCAGAGGCTCGACTCCAGTCATATCAATGTGGCTGCGCCTGAGCTGCCTCAGCTGCAGAGGAATGGTTACTTTATACAGGTTCCCCTAATGCGTGGCCCTTCCCTCGCTTGCCACCACCTCCACCCCACACGTGCTTGTGTGCTACCTTCAACCACAGGGCAGCCCTTGCCTTCCCCCCACAAGTCACCTCAACTGCAGGACAACCTTTGCCTGCTCCCACCCCCCCCAAGTCACGTCAACCAAAGGATGGCTCTTATCTTCCACCCCCAAGTTCCTTCAACTGCAGGGCAGCCCTTGCCCCACCCCCTAAATGTGCCTCAATCTTGAAGTCCAACAGACGACCTGGGCAAGCGCTCTGCAATGTTACTGTGTACACACCTCCGAGTTTCCCTCAAAGTGCAGCCCACCAAGTGCACGCCTTTTATATGCTGTTGTGAAATACGGCAGCTTGCAACGATGCCGACGCGAGCAGACGATCCTGCAGGGGGAAGATGATTCAACTGGGCTGGGCTTATAATGATTCACAGATGTATTTCATTGAGGTTCCCGATGGCAGGAAAACTGCCCACTATTGGTGGGTAGAGTGGACAATTGCAAACTGGTTTCACAAAATCGTGAAACCGATTTTTGGCATTCTTGCCATTTTGCCTACTCACCCAACTGAACACACCCAATGCCAGCTGGCACAGATGATTCCACCTAAAACCTAACTATGATGTTAAATCATCTGAGCTGATAATCTGCTCAGTTTTCCTGTGCTTGTTATGGGGCCGGTAAATTGAAGCTTGGTGTTTGTAGCATTGATGTGCATCAGGCGACAACTTCCCATACAATGAGCACGAAGGATTTGCATAGTGCTTGACTCTCCTGACACTCCACAAGGCACCCCTAAAGCACCTCTGAAGCAGTACACCTTCCATGCGTTAAACTCACCAGTGCCCCATTTTATGGCAGTGATTCCATTTGGAA
Organism: Carcharodon carcharias; assembly: GCF_017639515.1. NCBI lineage: Eukaryota > Metazoa > Chordata > Chondrichthyes > Lamniformes > Lamnidae > Carcharodon > Carcharodon carcharias. Next base: position 44,766,733 of record NC_054470.1, read on the forward strand.
CAAGGAATACCTCAACGAAATGGAACTTTTATTCCCAGGCTGGCACCCTCCTTCCAATAGGATCATGCCTCTACTTGCCACTAGCCCTTTAATGAAAATGTCTGATCTTCTCATCCAAGGAAATAATAGCACTATATGGGCAGCCGATGGCCCCTCCATTGCTACTCACACCTGACAATCCACCCTCTGCACATTGTGCACCGGACACCTAAAGCACCACTAATATGTGTAAATGAACTCTCCTCCTGCAAGGCCAGCTCACTTGGGCAAAGACAGAGGCACAGTTACACAGAAGGAGCAGCAGCCTCGATATTTTCAGAACATGTTTTGCACCAAATTGATTGCTAAAGATTTTTCCGAAGGCTCTTTCTGAAATTATTATGTATTATGGACAGTCATTTCAAGGCACAGTAAATCTTGTTTCAGGGAGTTTCTATCTCAGTAATAATGTGATTTTAAATAACCAAGTACAAATGGTAAGTTAGGACTGTGGAAATTCATTTTCACAGATTGTTGATCACACTCTAAATAATTCTTTCTCGGGTGCAGCATTGAGGAGAGCTGATTGGATTTTGTGTCCAAATCATTTAAAATGCTGAATTAAAAATGTTTCTTTGATGGTTGTGAAAATATAATTGTTACAGTCCTCCTAACAGTTTTAACTTTTGATCATAGTAGAAAGGCAATTTCCTCAAGCAGATCGAGAATCCCTTGTACCAAAACTTCCACCTTTCACCCGCGCTGTGCATGGAGACATGTGCCAGAGGACTAACAATTACCCTTTGCCTTCAGCATATACTCTAGATGTCTATCACCTAATCCTGTGCTGCTTAGGAAGGCAGTAAATCTCATACTGTGAGGCCATTAGATTCAGGCTAAAGCTGACATATTTATTTACAAGTATAACATAGAATACACCACACAATTTTTTCTAATTTTTGTTAAGGATGAAGGCTTTGCTTTAGATAGATGGAAACTCCATCTGGGAAGATGGTTATTTGCTGAATTTTATGCAGCACCTACAAGATCAAGCTGAGAGCTATATTAAAGAGAACTACCCAGAATAATGCTCTTAGAATTACATAGTGCAAATCTGGGATGATTCTGTCTTATGTGCAGTAGCGAGCATGAAAAAGGATGTTTTATTCGCCAGCTGCAATGGCAGGTTCTTGTGCTGTATCGCCCCATTCCCAGCGAATCTGGTCTCATTAATAATGCATTCCTGGGAAACACGTGAGTTCACTGGCAGGGCGGCCTTAGATTCACTTGTCCCACCATCACCTCAGGCCTTCAGTAATCCGGGTGCCATATTTAAAGGGCAGTCCTGCACAGAGCTAGCTCTCTCTAAGGGAATTGAAGCTGCTGGAAAGTCATGGCTGCCAAAGGGAGGAAACATGCTGCCCCCAAATTTAGCGAGGCCTCCCTCGAGCGCCTACTGGGCGCAGTGGAGGCCCACTGCAAAGTCCTCTACCCCCAGTCTAGGCGAAGACCAGCAAGCAACGTCACCAATCCAGCATCGGAGCCGGTGGCAGTGGTTGCCAGTGCCAATACCCTGCAGAGGGCAGCCACCCTGTGCCTAAAGAGGATGAATGATCTCCTCCGTTGTGCCAGGGTAAGTCACTCTTCTCATTACTCTCAACTCTCACTCATAAACCCATCACTTATCCACAGGGATTTCACTCACCAGGTACAAGGGACATCACCATTCACTCTCTCACACTCACCTTCATCTGTCCTGTGGATCATGTCCTCATCTTGTCCATTGTATCACTCACCATTTACACATACCAAGTATCCTCAACATCTGGCCAGGCAGGCATCCTGCTTACACTCTCCCCATCTGTATGCATACAGGACAAGCTGGCACACAACAAAAGGGAGAGGTTGCAGACTAGTGGAGGAATGTCCGACATCAAGGTCCTAACAGACTTTGAAAATTGAGTGACCGACTATGATCTGTACCGTTCCTTTTCTGACGGTGAGGTCGGCGGTGCTCAACCAAGTGAGGATCCAGCAGTGCAACAGCCATCAGACAACCATGCTGTGAGTCTGTTCCCCAGTTCCCTGGCATGCACCAATTCTCTCTTTGCTTTCACAGGCATATCTGGGAAGCAGCCGAGGGGGCCCATGACCCAGGTCCTCGACTCAAGCCCCAAAGACAACTCAGAAGAGGAATCTGATGACATCCATGTTGAAGTTCCATCACAGTGCTCACCCACACCCTCCACCAGCGCAGAGACAAACCTCAGTGGGACCTAGTGAAAGAGTAGCCTCTGGCTCACAATGTGGTGAGTACATTGCACTGTCTGATACACAGCAGGTGGGGGCAGGGAGTTCCTAGGTTTCCGGCACTCGGATGCTGGCTGGATGCCAGAAATCTGCTGAGTCCGAGTCTGATGAGGATCCTCTGGATTCGGTCATACCTCAGTTGCTGGAGCTGCCAAGGCAAGCTCGGGAACATTAGGGAGGGATGTCCGTTTCACTCCTCAGATTGCAAGGCACGATGGAGGAGTCCGTCTGCCTTCAGGCTGAGGTGATAGTGCCAGCATGCTATGGTCACTGAGGTCAACAATGGTAGGCTAGCAGCCGCCATGGAGACCGTGGTCCAGGACGTCACTCCTGCACTGCTGCACAGGCTCAACTCCATCGCTGATGCCATAGTTGGCCTCCAACAGGGCCAACGCGAGAGGTGAGTGGGGCCGCTCAATCTAACTCAAACTTCCCCTTCTCCTCAAGGAGTCAGCCATGGGCCCTCGGGCACCCATAAGGAGGACGATCAGCAGGTGCACACCCCAGGGCCTCCACCCTGGTTAACTCTGGGAGTGTCCGGCCCATCCGAATCCCCTCTTCCTGTGAGCCCAGCAGTTCCAGCTCCAGAGGCCAAGTAGTATGCCACTGCCACACAGCAGGACTCCAAAAGCAGGCCAGGGCCTTCCAAGCCTCAGCACTCCAGAGGATGCCCGCCATGTTCACCACAGACAGGACATAGGCAAACTACCTCCACCTCCGTTGTGCATGTCTGGGGAGCCCCAAGATATAGCAGCAGGGTTAGGAATGTTAAAAAGATATAATTGCACAGCCTTGGCATGGGTGTTAATCACTTGCACATAATGTTCACTATTGTAAATAAATTCCCAAGAATGTCTCCCTCTCTATGGCTCCTTGTTATGATGAGCAGTGTTCGTGTCAGCCTGAAGTGAAACCTTTGTCCCTGTACAAGATAGAGGCAGGTGTCTCAGTCCAGGGCATCTTCCCTGTGCTTTATACAACCTGCCCAGCACACTGATGGTGTGGCTTCACTGTCACTGGTCACATCAGTCATGCCTGCACCTTGATGGGCCTTATCATTGCTGCCAGGATGTCCTGGACCGGCAGCACAGAGTTCCCTCATTCTCTCTGTGCTCCCGGCAGGCACCTTTGAGGTGCAGCTGCGCACCCCCCCCCCCGCGGCCCCCCCCCCTTCCAGCCCCCCATCTCAGCAGGATATGGGGAAGTGAAAGTTTCCCCATTGCATCTCCATGATATGACCCTGTTCACAGAGCGCAACCGATGTACCATCAGCCAGACAGGAGTCAGACTTTCACATAGTCTATATGAAGATCTATGGAGTGTCCCCACTGCATGTCATCATCATCCTCCTGGATGTCATCATCGTCCTGGGTATCTGCCGCATCTCCATGACAAGAGCCTTATCACAGAGGGTACGTGCGCTGCCATCTTCCATACAGAAGTCAAATGTTCACAGATGCAAGGTGAGGGTCTATGGAGCTCCTCACTGCATGTTGTTCTCATCCTCCACAAATCTAATGGCTATGAGGGCCTCCCAAGCACGCCTGACTCGTCTGAACAACATGATAGCATCATTGCCCTCATCCTTGCCCTTGAGGACCTCATCACCCTCATCCCCATTGACGTCTTTCTCATCGGAGGATACGTGCAGCTCCTCCATCTGCACCTCAGCCAACTCCTCCACCTCCCTGTTGCAGCGCCAGGTTGTAAAGGGCGCAGCAGGCAACGATGTGTGACACCCTCTGCGGACTGTATTGCAGGGCTCCACCAGACCGGTCCAGACACTGGAGCCACATCTTCAACATTCCAGTGGTTTGCTCTACCAAGGTTCGAGTTGCTGCATGAGCTTCTTCCTATCTTCTCTCTGCTGCAGTCTGAGGCCGCCGCATGGGTGTCATCAGCCACATCCTCTATGGGAAGCCCTTGTCCCCAAGGAGTCAACCCTGCAGCTTCTGTAGACCCTGGAAGAAGTCAGGGACCTGAGACCTACTGAGAATGTAGAAGTTGTGGACACTCCCTGGGAATCATGCACAGACCTGTAGGATGTGTTTGTAGTTGCCCCACATCAGCTGAACATTCAGCAAATGGAAGCCCTTGCGGTTGACATAGTTGACTGCTTGTTGTCACTGAGATCTAAGCACCAAGTGAGTGCAGTCAATGGCACCCTGCACCTGTGGAAAAGCTGAGACCTGGGAAAATCCCAGTGCCCTTGCTTTCTGGCTTTCCTGATCCTGGGTGAAATGTACAAAGTTGTGTGCCTTTGCGAACATGGTGCCTGTAACCTCTTGGATACAGTTGTGGGTGAAGATTTGCGAGATCCCACAGAGGTCACTTGTAGAGCCCTGGAAGGAGACCCTGGTGTAAAAATTGAGCAACATGGTCACTTTCATGACCACTGGCAGTGGATGCTCTCCATGTCCCCGTGGTGCTAAATCCTGCAGCAGGTGGCAGATGTGACTGACCAGTTCCCTTGACATGTGCAGTCTTCAGTGACATTGCTTCTCAGTCATCTACATTAATGACAAACGCCACCTATAGACCCTGGGTCTAGCTAGGTGTCGGCCTGTGATGGCTCACTGTGGCTGTTCAGCGACGTGCGCAGGAGCTCCAGCCGCCCCTTCTTCTTCAGGGTGCTGCTCTACCCTCTGCCTAGCAAACTCCATCTACTTTAATTGCCTCTTCCCACCCTCCCACCAAATCCTAAATTGCTTGCATCAATCCCACCATTTGTTTCTTTAATTGTCCTGTTATTTCCACCTTTTGCCTTGCACCATCATCCCTTTAGTCATTTAATTTCTCCTGACTTCCACCCCATCTTAAACCTTCTCTCTAATTTTTTTCCCCTCCTCCATTCCCTGCCCCGTACTTGTTAAAGCCTGTTACTTCCCTAACTTGCCCTGTTTATGATGAAAGGTTGATGGCCTGAAATATTGAGGCGAATTTTAACTACCATCTGTGGGCTGGGGTCAAGGGAATTTTAACCACTGGTGGGCTGGGGTTAGGTGAGATGCTAAAATTTTTAAAATCTCAAACAAGACACCAACCTGCCTCAAGGCTGCCTGCTCCCACGTTTAACAGAGGTTTAACATACTTACTTCCAGGAGGCAGGTTGTCCTCTAGGGTCTGGAAAAAACCTAACAGTTCATGGGAGGTGAGGTCAGCTTTGGGAAAAAATGGTCTTTTCAGAATCGGAACCTCGCCATGCTCCAACCAGTAGCTGTGTCTCTTACCCTATGACTGTAGCCTGCTCCAGAATGCTCTCTGTCCTTTTGATGAGTTGAGGATCCTGTTCAAAATCAAATATACACACATGTTCATACCTGGACTTCCAGCTTTCTGGTCCAAAACTCTACCATCAGCAAAACCCTGTCAATATCAGGGCCTTAAATTCTGTTCCTCTTTCCATCGATGCTGCCTGACCTGCTGAGGGTTTCCAGCATTTTCTCTTTTATAATTTTACTTTTTCTGCTCCCTTATTTTGCACATGCCATCAAGCAGAAACAGTTTTATCACATCCATTCCATCAGTCCCTTCATAATTTATGCCGTCTCCAGTTAATCTTACCTTTTGCAGAGAAAAGTGGCCCAACCATTCCATTCGTTCCTGAAAGTTGCGTCCCCTCCACTCTGGTAGCATCCTTGTAATCCTTTTCCATACTTTCTTACACATGAACATACAAACAAACGAATTAGGAGCAGGAGCAGGCCACTCGGCCCCTCGGGCCTGCACTGCCATTCAATAGCATCATGGCTGATCTGATTGAAACCTCAACTCCACAGTCCCAATCTCAACTCCACATTCCCACCTACCCCCAATAACTCATTGCCCCCTTGCTAATCAAGAATCTATCTACCCTTGCCTTAAAAATATTTAAAGGCTCAGCTTCCACCGCCTTTTGAAGGAGAGTTACAAAGACTCACAGCCTTTGAGAGAATTTTTCTTATTCATTCAGGGGATGTGGGTTCACTGGCTGGGCCAGCATTTATTGCCCATCCCTAGTTGCCCTTGAGAAGGTGGTGGTGAGCTGTGTTCTTGAACTGCTCCGGTCCATGTGGTGTAGGTACACCCACAATGCTGTTAGGAAGGGAGTTTCAGGATTTTGACCCAGTGACAGTGAAGGAACAGTGATATATTTCCAAGTCGGGTTGGTGAACAGCTTGGAGGGGAACTTCCAGGTGGTGGTTTTCCCATCTATCTGCTGCCCTTGTCCTTCTAGATGGTAGTGGTCATTGGAGCTCGTCTAAGGAGCCTGGGTGAATTCCTGCAGTGCATCTTGCAGATGGTACACATTGCTGGAGGAGGAGGTGAATGTTTGTGGATCAGGTGCCAATCAAATGGGCTGCTTTGTCCTGGATGGTGTCCAGCTTCTTGAGTGTTGTGGGAGCTGCACTCATCCAGGCAAGTGGGAAGTAGTCCATCACACTCCTGACTTGAGCCTTGTAGATGGTGGACAGGCTTTGGGGACTCAGGAGGTGAGTTATTGGTCACAGGATTTCAAACCTCCGACCTGCTCTTGTAGCCACAGTATTTATATGGCTAGTCAGTTCAGTTTTTGATCAATGGTAACCCCGAGGATGTTGATGGTGGTGTATTCAGTGATGGTAGTGGCATTGAACGTCAAGGGGTGATTCTTCTCTTGTTGGAGATGGTCATTGCCTGGCACTTGTGTGGCGCAAATGTTACTTGCCACTAGTCAGCCCAAGCCTGGATATTGTGCAGGTATTGCTGCAGTTGGACATGGACTGCTTCAGTACCTGAGGAGTTACAAATGGTGCTGAACATTGTGCAATCATCAGCGAACATCCTCACTTCTGACCTTATGATGGAAGGAAGGTCATTGATGAAGCAGCTGAAGAAGGTTGTGCCTTGGACGCTACCCTGAGGAACTCCTGCAGTGATGTCCTGGAGCCGAGGTGACTGACTTCCTACAGTCACAACCTTCTTCCTTTGTGCTAGGTATGACTCCAACCAGCAGAGAGTTTTCCCCCTGATTCCCATTAACTCCAGTTTTGCTAGGGCTCCTTGATGCCACACTCGGTCAGATGCAGCCTTGATGTCAAGGGCAGTCACTCTCACCTCTATCTTAAATGGGCAACCCTCTATTTTTAAACAATGATTGTTAGTTCGAGATTCTCCGACAAGAGGAAACATCCTTTCCACATCCAACCCCTCAAGACCCCTTAGGATCTTATGTGTTTCAAGCAAGTCACCTCCTCCTCTCCTAAACTCCAGAAGATACAAACCTAACCTGTCCAACCTTGCCTCATAAGATAATCTTCCCATTCCAGGTATTAGCCGAGTAAACCTTCCCTGACCTGCTTCCTGCGCATTTACATTCTTTCTTAAATAAGGATACCAGCACTGTACACAGTACTCCAAATGTGATCTCACAAATGCCCTGTATAACTGATGCATAGCCTCTCTATTTTTACATCCAATCCCCCTCACAATAAACGATAACATTCTATGAACTTTCCTAATTGCTTGCTGTACATGCGTACTCATCTTTTGTGATTCACGCGCTAGGACACAGAGATCCCTCTGCAGGTCACAGCTCTGCAATCTCCAACCATTTATAATAATAATAAACTTAATAGCCATAATAAGCTTCTTTTTTATGCTTCCTGTCAAAATGAACAATTTCAAATTTTTCCACATTTTTCTCACATTGTCAGAACTTTGCCCACTCACTTAACCTATATTCTTTTATTCATTTATGGGATGTGGGCATCATTGGCTGGGTCAGTAATTATTGCCCATCCTTAATTGCTCTTGAGAAGATGGGATGAGCTGCCTTCTTGAACTGCTGCAGTCCATGTGGTGCAGGTACATCCACAGTAATGTTAAGGAGGGAGTTTCAGGACTTTGACCCAGCAACAGTGAAGGAATGCCAATATATTTCCAAGTCAGGATGGTGAGTGACTTGGAGGGGAATTTCCAGCTGGTAATGTTCCCATGTGTCTGCTGCCCTTGTCCTTCTAGATGGTAGCAGTCTTTGGCTTGGAAGTTGCTGTGTAAAGAGCCGTGGTGAGTTCCTGCAGTGCATCTTGTTGATAGTATACACTGTTGTCAATATGCGTCAGTGGTGAAGGGAGTGAATGTTTGTGGATGGGGTGCCAATCAAACGGGTTGCTTTGTGCTGTATCATGCCAAGCTTCTTGAGTTTTATTGGAGCTGCACTCATCCAGGTAAGTGGAGAGTATTCCATCACACTCCTGTCATGTGCCTTACAGCTGGTGGACAGGCTTTGGGGAGACAGGAGATGAGTTACTCATCGCAAGATTTATATAGCTAGTCCAGTTCAGTTTCTGGTCAATGGTAATCCCCAGAATATTGATAGTGAGGGATTCAGCGATGGTAATGCCAATGATGTCAAGTAGCGATGGTTAGATTTTCTCTTGTCGGAGATGGTCATTATCTGGCATTTATGTGGCACCAATGTTACTTGCCACTTATCAGCCCAAGCCTGGATGTTGTCCAGGTCTTGCTGCATTTGGACATGGATGCTTCAGTATCTGAGGAGTTGCGAATGGTTAAAAACAAAAAACAGTTAGTTTCTACTTAGTTCTGTTGAAGGGTCATGAGGACTCGAAACGTCAACTTTGCTCTTCTCTGCCGATGCTTCCAGACCTGCTGAGTTTTTCCAGGTATTTCTGTTTTTGAGTCATGAATGGTGTTGAGCATTGTGGAATCATCAGCAAACATCCCCACTTCTGACCTTATGATGGAGGGAAGGTCATTGATGAAGCACTTGAAGATGGTTGGGCCGAAGACACTACTCTGAGGAACTCCAGCGGTAATATCCTGGAGCTGAGATGACTGACCTCCAACAACCACAACCATCTTCTTTTGTGCTAGGTATGACTTCAAACAGTGGAGAGTTTTCCCCTGATTCCCATTGACTGCAGTTTTACTAAGGCTCCTTAATGCCACACTCATTCAAATGTGGCCTTGATATCAAGGCTAGTCACTGTCACCTCACTACTGGAGTTCAGCTCTTTCGTCCTTTTTTGAACCAAGATTGTAATGAGATCAGAAGCTGAGTGAACCTGGCGGAACCCAGACTGACCGTCATGGAGTAGACTCTTGCTAAGCAAGTCTCGCTTGATAGCACTGTTGATGACCCCTTCCACCACTTTACTGATGATCAAGAGTAAACTGATGGGGCCGTAATTGGCCGGGTTGGATTTGTCCTGTTTTTTGTGTACAGGACATACCTGTGAAAATTTCCACATTACCAGGCAGATGCCACTGTTGTAACAATGTTGCAACAGCTCGGTTAGGAGCGCGGCAAGTTCTGGAGCACAAGTCTTCAGTACTATTGCCGTAATATTGTCAGGGCCCATAGCCTTTGCAGTATCCAATGCCATGATATCACATGGAGTGAATCGAATTGGCTGAAGACTGGCATCTATGATGCTGGGGACCTCTGGAGGAGGCCAAGATGGATCATCCACTCGGCACTTCTGGCTGAAGGTTGTTGCCTTTTCTTTTGCACTAATGTGCTAGGCTCCCCCATCATTGAGGATTGGGTTATTTTTGGAGCTTCCTCCTTCAGTGAGCTGTTTAATTGTCCACCACCATTCACAACTGGATGTGGCAGGACTGCAGAACTTGGATCTGATCCGTTGGCAGTGGGATTGCTTAGCTCTGTCTATTGCTTGCTGCTTATGCTGTTTGGCACACAAGTACATCCACTGGTTCCCCTTTATCCATAGTAGATGTTACTTCTTCATCCATTTTTTACATGCCCATCCACTGGAAACATGCCCAGCAGGAGCATGTAAAATGCAGCTCTCCATCTCTGTGGATATCATAGTTTCTTTTTTATTTGTTCATGGGATGTGGGCATCACTGGCTAGGCCAGCATTTATTGCCCACCCAGAATTGCCCTTGCTCAGAGGGCATTTAGGAGTCAACCACATTGCTGTGGGTCTGGAGTCACATGTAGGCCAGACCAGGTAAGGACGGCAGATTTCCTTCCCTAAAGGGCATTAGTGACCCAGATGGGTTTTCACAACAATTGACAATGATTTCATGGTCATCATTAGACTTTTAATTCCAGCTTTTTATTGAATTCAAATTCCATCGTCTGCTGTGGTGGGATTCAAACCCAGGTCCCCAGAGCATTTTTGTCCTCTTTGTCCTTTTGTCTATGACATCTTGTCGTTATCTCCACCTATCACTGGCTCTGTATCCAGCTCTATCTGTCCAGCCCCCACTCCCCCCACTCTCTTAAACCAGCTTATATTTAATCTCTTTTCTATTTTTCCTTAGTTATATTGAAGAGTCATACGGATTCGAAACATTAATTGTTTTCTCTCCGCAGATGCTGTCAGACCTGCTGACTTTTTCCAGGTATTTTTCTTTTTGTTTTTGTTTTGGATTTCCAGTATCTACAGTTTTTTGCTTTTATCCCCAGTGCATTACCCTGGGTCTCTGGATTAATAGTCCAGCAATAAAACCATTATGCCACTGCCTCCCCTAAAGATATAAATGTGGCATGCAATATATAAATGTGGCATGGTTTTGTACTCCATGTAGTTTCTCACTTTGTAGGGAATAATTGGCCTCCTAATTCTTCCTACCTAAATGAGGCATTTCACACTTTGCAATATTGAATATAATTTGCTATTTATCCATTTACCCTGCAAGACTGTTTATGTCCTCCTTTATTTTGGTGTAGTGCTCTATATTTTTAGCCATACCCCCAATTTGGTTTCATCTGCAAATTTCCCAACCATACCTCCAATTTTTGAGTCCAAATCATTTTTGTAATGGTGAACAACCATGGCCCCATCACAGATCCTTGCAGGACATCACTTACTGCTATCTGCCAGTTTGAGAAACTTCCCTTTTCTCCAACCCTGTTTTCTGTTTATTCATTCTGTCATTCCATTCTGCTACCAGGTCCCTGACTCCACAAGCCTTGATCTTTTCCATATTATTGAAGATCTAGTGAAATTCCATCCAGGCCATATCTATTATCTTGTCCTCTTTCCGTTATTTCTTCAAAGAATTCAATGGGATTCATTCAACATGACCTTCCTCTTAAAATCCATTCTGATGACATTTTATTATATTCTCCATTCCTGGGTATTTTATTATGTGATCTTTTAGCAAAGATTCTAGTATTGTTTGTACTACTTGTATTAATATAAGTGGTCTACAGTTCCCCAAGTCAGTTTTATCTTCCTTTTTGAAGATAGAAATTATAATTCATCAAACCTCTGATACTATTCCTTTTTCTACGGAATGTTTATAAATGGATATCAGTGCCTCTGCTATCTCCTTCTTAGTTTTCTGAGTATCCATGGGTGCAATCCATCTAAATTAGTGATCTCATCTTCCTTAACTTTGACTAGTTTATCTAATATATCTTTTCTCTCTGTCCTTGCTGTTCTAATAACTCTCTTGATTTATTTCATCTTAGTTAGCCTCTTTAGTGAAGACTGAAGCAAAGTATCTATTCAATATCTATGTCATTTAAGCATAACTCCTTTGAGCTTATCTTGTTTGTCCCTTAGTGGCTCTATCCCTATCTTAGTTCTCCTTATTATTTACATTTCTCATTATTATTTTCGCATTATTTAGGTGTCTATTGAATGCTGTACTCTTTATTTTTATATTCTGTGATATTTTTATTTCATATTTCCTCCTTGCCTTCCTAATTGTCTTTTAACCTTTTCCTAAGCTTGTCTTATTCCCTTTTCACAACTATCCTTTACTGTTTATGTGCATGTGCTTTTTTGTTAGAGTCAATTTTATTGTCATCTCTTTACTTATCCATGACATCCTATTTTGACTACTTTTTTCAGTCAAATATATTTCTCATGAACCTATTGACACAGCATGAAAGAAACTGCTTTAGTCAGACAGTATAACAGTATCAGCCCTTATAACAACAATTGCTAAAATTTTTTTTATATAAAATGCATCCCTCACATGTTTTAAGGGAACCATTAAAAATAAAAATATACACACTTACCAGAAGATAAATAGAGACAATCATTGCACAACAAAGAATAAAAGTAGTAGCAGAGAAAGTCATTAATAGTTGAAGAATTGTGATGTCACAAATAATTGTAGAATTGCAAAAGGCCTAGTTTAAATCATCCAATTGAATAATGCAGAACATGAGAAATGGCCTGTGCTGGGCCCTTGAAAGAAACCTTTAGGATAAATTCTATGCAAAGTATTGGGATGATTCTGAATTAAGGGCGGAATTTTCCATGCCCGTTGGCGTTGGGTGTCATGGCAGGCGTGAGTGGACAATATAGCAGGAAGGCCAAAAATCGGTTTCATGACGTTGTGAAACCAGTTTGCAATCGTCCACTCTGCCCATCAATGGCGGCCTGCTTCTCTCACCGCCGGACCTCGAGAACTTCATTTTAATACATCTGCAAATCATTATAAGCCCAGCTCGCAATCATCCCCACAATGTCAAATTTACTGCCCACATCAGTGGGAAAACACGTCGGTTAAGAACATGTCTTGACAAGCATGATGTGCAGAAGTTGGGACTTACCGTCAGAGCCTTGCTCACATCGCAGACATCTGAGGAGCAGAAGATGCTGGAGCCCTAAAGCTACCAGACGTTGGAGGAACACATGCATCACATGCTGGGTGGATGTATATGGACATGACTCTGCCGTGAAGCAGCTCATGGAAGGTCACTGTTGAGGGTCTGCTTTGGGACATCAGTGTCTTGGCCATGGTCTGCAATGGGTGATCATCAAAGCGGGGGTAAAGGAAGGTCAAGCTGTGAGTGGCAGAGGAAAGTGTACCGGGGGTGAGGAAGGAAGGTCCAGGTTTGACTGGGAAAGGAAGATGTACCAGGAGGATGTGGTTGGGAGGGGGGCAATGATGGTGTCAGGGAGGAGTGAGATTAGGAGTGGGGGAGTGATAGTGTCAGGGAGTGTGTGGTTGTGGGGAAGGAGCAAGGGGGGGTGGTGTGGCAACAGGGGAGGTAGCTGTAAAGGGTAAGAAAAGTGGAAGGGAAGGAGTTCGGAGGAGGGGAGGAGTTCGAAGGGAGGAAATACTTTGGGTTGGGGTAGGAGGTCGGGGGGGCGGGGGGTGTGGTGGTGGGGGGGTGGGGGGGAGCGGCAGGACTACATGGGGAGGAAAGAGTCCGGGGGAAGAAGGACTCCAGGATGAAGAAGGAGTTCACAGTGGTGAAGGAGTCCGGAGGGAGGAAGGAATCCAGGGAAGGAGGGAGTTGTAGGTGGGGGAAGGAGTCCAGGGGGAGGAAGGAGTCCAGAGGGGAGGAAGGAGTTAGGGTGGAGAAAGGAATAAGGGGGGGTGGGTATGTCCAAGTGAATGCGCAAGGGAAGGCTTGCGGAGTTAATGGCTGCCTCCTGGGGCGTGAAATGAGGGTGGGCCTGGTAGGAGGGAATGATGAGAATGAGAGAGGGCAGAGTTAGCCGGTAACATGGGATGGTGAGGGTAAGAAGGTAGCAGTAGAAGGGACAGCGAGGGTGGTTAGTGAGGACTCGGAGGCACACACAGACCCTGGGTTTGGGAAGGAGGAGCTTGTGGAGGTCAATGTGGATGGTGGTGGGATTCTTAGGAAGTTAGGGAATTTTCACTTTCACCTGGGCATCCCAAAAAGAAAAAGACTCTGGCTGGTAGGTGACAGTGAGGAAGTGGAAGGTGATGTCAGGGTGGTCAACAGTGATAGGGAAAAGGACATGAGTGACTGGGAGTGGGGAAAGGATGGAGGAGCAAAAGACATACTTCACCAGCGCTATTTTACAAAATTGAAATTGAGAGCAGCCTCATGTTGGGCAGGAACAGCTGCTGCTTGGGAGTGTGATCAGTGGGTGGGTGGAGATGCAGGTCAGTTCAGATGGACAACTGAAAGTGAACCCAGAAGGCAGCATTGAAAATGCTCAGGACATTGAAATGAGTGTGATTGAGGAAGGATCCATGTGTGCGTGAGAGTGCTTGCACAAGGCTCCAAAAGGCCCTGCCACACACAATCTGGTGGTCACCATGAGGACACGTGTCCACAGTAGGAGGAAGCGGGTTCAGCCGAAATCCTTGGCGCTCAGGAGTCTGCTGGGGAAGAGGCATCTGTGAGGTCCAAGTCAGATGATGAGCTACTCTCCAGAATCACTTGTGGTAGGGGGACAATTTGTGAGGGGAAGTGACAAGATGCAGGGGAGGATTTGTGAAGCCTGTATATGAAGCCAAAAGACATCATTACACAGTATTCATTGAAAGTTAATATATTATCAGATTATAAAGTGACAAATTGTGTTCATCTGTACAACCAATTGTGATCAGAAATTCTTAACATTACTAGGCCTACCACTTCTTCTAGGTGCTACCCTGACATCTACAGCAGGGATGGAAACAACTTGTGCAATGGTTGGCCCTGTTGCACCTGATGACAATGGCGTGGGTCCTCTGGAGAGTTGAGCCTTAAGGGCCCTGGCTTGCTTTGGCTGTCATCCTGTGCATCAGCTGCTCCCTTTGTGGTGACAGGGGATGAGGTTAAGGGGCTCACAGGCAAAGGGGACTTGGAGGGAGAAGACAGCCTCCGAGATTCCTCAGTGCATGGCCCAGGGGTGTCCAACTGCCACTGCTTTCAATGGCTCTGCCTGATGTTCCCTTGCCTTGTGCTCACTCTCCAGGATGAGTTGGAAGGCCAAATCCATAGGTTCATCATCTGACTTGGACCTCACAGATACCTCCTGCCCAGCTGTTCTCTAAGTGCCAGGGAGCTGAGCTGAAGCTACCTTCTCCTGCTGCAGAGACTTGTCCTTGTAGTGACCACCAGATTATGAACCCGAGCCTGCTCTAGATCTAGGTCCCACCGAGATGTGTGTCTCTGCGCTGATGCAGGGTGTGTGTAAGTGCTGCGATAGGTCTTCCAGGCTGCTTATTTCCAGCTCTTCAATGGGGGAGGGGTCCTCTTGGCTGGAGGTGAGGACCTGGATGGAGTTGAGGCTCTGGCTGGCTGAGGGTGTCAGTCACTTGGCAGAGCTCCCTGTGAACCAAAGTAGAGATAATTAGGGCATGGCAGAAGAATTAAAAGCAGGAGAGAGAGCACTCACATTTGCGTTGAGAGAGGGACGATGTGGTACAGGATCCTCACGTGGGTGTTCACCACCGACCTCACCGTCACTGCCAGCATGGTTCACATCCTCCCCAGTCAGCACGGTGGCACGCTAATCAAAGTGAGTGAGGGGCCTAATGTGAGCCACTCCAGTCTGGGACCTCTCCCTGCTTTTGTGAGCCAGCTTTTCTTGCATGGAAACAGATGGAGAGAGTGTGAGCAGGACACATGACCCTGCATGGAATGTTTGTGTGGTGAGTGGATCCATGGACAGGATGAGGGTGTGAACTCCAGAGGATATGAGCCTGATGGTGGTTATTTTTTTATTCGTTCATGGGATGTGGGCGTTTCTTACTAGGACAGCACTAATTGCTATTGTTCACAGAGCATTTAAGAGTCAACCACATTGCTGTGGGTCTGGAGTCACATGTAGGCCAGACCAGGTAAGGACAGCAGATTTCCTTCCCTAAAGGACATTAGTGAACCAGATGGGTTTTACGACAATTGGTAATGGTTTCATGGTTGTCATCGGACTCTGTGAGAGTTAGTGCTGTTGTCCCTTGAGGTGTGAGATCCCTGTGGATGTGTGATGGGTTTGTGAACGTGTGAGTTGAGAGTGATAAGAAGAGTGACTTGCCCTGGCAGAATGGATGAGACCATTCATCCTGTAGTGGCACTGGGTGGCTGTCCTCTTTTGTAGAGCACTGTCGCTGACCACCACTGCCACCGCCTCCCGTCCTGGATTGGTGACCTTGCTTGCTTGCTTTTGCCCAGAGCGGAGGTAGAGGACATCACAACAGGCTTCCACGGCATTCGAAAGGTGTTCCAGGGACGCATCACTGAATCAGGGGGCTGCAATCTTCTTGCCTTTTGGGGCCATGTCTTATGTGCTGCAGTCCTGGGCTGGAAGCACTGAGAGGTATGCACGTGGCTGCACTTTAAATATGGCACCCGATGTGAGGAAGTGGCAAGGTGGCAGCATGGCGGCCAAATCGGAGGCCACCCACCAATGAAACAGTGTTTTTCCCGGGAATGCGTGATTAATGAGGCAGGATTGGGGCGATATGGCGTGAAAACCTGCCATTGCGGCCGGCGGGTAAAACGTCCTCTTTCCCGCCCGCTAGCGCACTTAGTGCAAAACTGGGACAATTCCTCCCTAAGTTTTACTGCAGCATTGAACATTCCATTGCACCTCGTATGCAATCATGTCAAACTATCTCAAACTGTACTGTTTATTTCTGACACCCATTCTAACTCGCCTCTTGGGGCTATCTCACCTTTAAAAAGTGGTTTTATATGGCAGGCAAAGAACTCATGGAACTAGGCCAATCTTGTGTTTCTGTTGAATGCTAATAGTTTGTATCACAGCTATAAACAGGTATGATTTACAGTGTGTATTCTGAAATAATTGTATTATAACCAAGAACTACAATCCTCAACTTACTTATTTGCAAATCAGATAAATCCTTTCTTCTTATCTGTAGCAATATTTTAAACTAGGCAGGGCCAAGAATGCATGTTTTACTTATGTCCCCCAGCAGTTAAAAGTGCCCAGCTTGTTTCAGTAGCTTCTGCTTCATGACATAATCTGACTGCTTCCTGTTTTTCAAGTCACAGTGGAACAGAAGCCCATTTTAATTAAAAGTCTATACTTCACAACCAGAGCAAGTAAAATGACTATAGAAAAGCAATTATCATGCTGCCACAAGGCTCTGTGATACCTCTATGTCAATTCAGGATCTCAACAAAGTGACAATTAGATTCAACTTTTCAGTACAATTTAATAGTACTAGATCAGTTGGGGCAAAAGAATTCCTTCCCATCTTCAAGTCCTGTCACAAATACGTCTGACTATAAGAGGATGGAGGAATTGTAATAGAGGTCATTCATTCTAACCATCTCTACTTATTCACTAATTATCTAATTCACTCTAATTATATAGTGGAAAATCACAAAGCAAATGAAAGAGAAAATTAAATTAAAATCTAAAATACATAACCTTTTGGAGGAGCAACACCTTGGAACACGACACTCTACGTTAGAAAAATTGTCCTTTAATCATAGACAACTGTGTTTGAACTTGCTGTGGAAGAGATTGACAATATCTTCCAGCTTTCCAGGCACTATAGGCACAGGGGCAACTAGAGGCAATGTGGGAGGCCTGCTTCTCTGAGGTGCTGATGGCTGAAGTATATTCAGGGCTGGGTGGGTAGTAAATTTAGGACTGAGTTGGAGCTATGAAAATGACTCAAAAGCCCATTGCTCAGTATTTACTCAGTGGACAATGATGGGAGTTCAAGAGCTCATGCTACTGAAATGCATGGACCTCATCAAAGGATCCCTCCCCATCTATACTGCTGGGTTCATCTGAAACACTACTTCATCATTTACACTTACATAAATTGAACATATTTCCAAACTGACTTCCTGAACGTCGGAAATTAAGCTCATAAAGCTTCATATCACTTGGCTTTGCAATTGATGGGGAAACTATATTTTTAAGCCTTTTGTTTCAGCTTTCTGTCTTTTTTAGGAGCTGTCTCTTTTATTTAGAATGGTGATGTAGAATCTGTGTGGGTAGAGTTGAGGAACGGCAAAGTTAAAAAAAACCCATAATGGGAGTTATGTACAGGCCTCCAAACAGTAGTCAGGATGTGGGGCACAAGATGCACCAGGAGATAGGAAAGGCATGTAAGAAAGGCAAGGTTACAGTGTTCATGGGGAATTTCAATATGCAGTTAGACTGGGAAAATCAGGTTGGTAGTGGATCCCAAGAAAAGGAATTTGTGGAATGTCTACGAGATGGCTTTTTGGAGCAGCTTGTGATGGAGCCCACTAGGGAACAGGCAATTCTAGATTTAGTGATGTGTAATGAGGCAGATTTGATAAGGGAGCTTAAGGTAAAGGAACCCTTAGGAGGAAGTGACCATCATATGATAGAATATACCCTGCAATTTGAGAGGAAAAAGCTGGAATCAGATGTAACGGTATTACAGTTGAATAAAGGCAACTACAGAGGCATGAGGGAGGAGCTGGCCAGAATTGACTGGGAGATGAGCCTAACAGGAAAGACAGTGGAACAGCAATGGCAGGAGTTTCTGGGAGTAATTTGGGAGATACAGAAAAAATTCATCTCTAGGAAGAAGAAGCATACTAAAGGAAGGACGAGGCAACCATGGCTGACAAGGGAAGTCAGGGACAGCATAAAAGCTAAAGAGAAAGCATACAATGTGGGAAACCAGGAGATTGGGAAGCCTACAAAGGCCAACAGAGGACAACTAAAAAAGAAATAAGGATGGAGAAGATTAAGTATGAGGGTAAACTAGCCAGTAATATAAAAGAAGATTGCAAGAGATTTTTTAGATATATAAAGGGTAAGAGAGAGGCAAAAGTGGACATTAGGCTGCTGGAAAATGACGCTGGAGAAGTAGTAGTGGGGAACAAAGAAATGGCAGAGGAACTGAATAGGTACTTTGCGTCAGTCTTCACGGTGGAAGACACAAGTAACATCCTCAAAGTTCAAGCGAGTCGGGGGGGCAGAGGTGAGTATGGTGGCCATTACCAAGGAGAAGGTGCTAGGAAAACTGAAAGGTCTGAAGGTGGATAAATCACCTGGTCCAGATGGATTACACCCCAGGGTTCTGAAGGAGATAGCTGAAGAGATAGCAGAGGTGTTATTGGTGATCCTTCAGGAATCACTGGAATCAGGGAGGGTCCTAGAGGATTGGAAAATTGCTAATTTAACCCCCCTGTTTAAGAAGGGAGTGAGGCAAAAGACAGGAAATTACAGGCCGATTAGCCTGACCTCAGTCATTGGTAAGATATTAGAGTCCATTATTAAGGATGAGATTTCAGAATACTTGGAAGTGCATGGTAAAATAGGGCAAAGTCAGCATGGTTTCATCAAGGGGAGGTCATGGCTGACAAATCTGTTAGAATTCTTTGAGGAGGTAACGAGTAGGTTAGACAAAGGAGAGCCAATGGATGTTATCTGCTTGGACTTCCAGAAGGCCTTTGACAAGGTGCCACACAGGAGGCTGCTCAGTAAGATAAGAGCCCATGGTGTTAGAGGCAAGGTACTAGCATGGATAGAAGATTGGCTGTCTGGCAGGAGGCAGAGAGTGAGGATAAGGGTTTCCTTTTCAGGATGGCGGCCGGTGACTAGTGGAGTTCCGCAGGGGTCAGTGTTGGGACCACAACTTTTCACTTTATACATTAATGATCTAGATGAAGGAACTGAGGGCATTCTGGCTAAGTTTGCAGATGACACAAGGATAGGTGGAGGGTCAGGTAGTACTGAGGAGGCGGGGAGGTTGCAGAAGAATTTGGACAGGTTAGGAGAATGGGCAAAGAAGTGGCAGATGGAATACAACGTGGGGAAGTGTGAGGTCATACACTTTGGTAGGAAGAATAGAGGCATAGACTATTTTCTAAATGGGGAGTAAATTCAGAAATCTGGAGTGCAAAGGGACTTGGGAGTCCTAGTCCAGGATTCTCTTAAGGTTAACTTGCAGGTTGAGTCAGTAGTTAGGAAGGCAAATGCAATGTTGGCATTTATTTCGAGAGGACTAGAATATAAAAGCAGGGATGTGCTGCTGAGACTTTATAAGGCTCTGGTCAGACCATATTTAGAATATTGTGAGCATTTTTGGGCCCCATATCTCAGGAAGAATGTGCTGGCCCTGGAGAGGGTCCAGAGGAGGTTCACAAGAACGATCCCAGGAATGAAAGGCTTAACATATGAGGAACGTTTGAGGACTCTGGGTCTATACTCGATGGAGTTTAGAAGGATGCGGGGGGATCTGATTGAAACTTACAGAATATTGAAAGGCCTGGATAGAGTGTTCATGGGGAAGATGTTTCCATTAGTAGGAGAGACTAGGAACCGAGGGCACAGCCTCAGAATAAAGGGAAGACCTTTTAGAACAGAGATGAGGAGAAACTTCTTTAGCCAGAGACTGGTGAATCTATGGAATTCATTGCCACAGAAGGCTGTGGAGGCCAGTTCATTGAATATATTTAAGACCGAGATAGATAGGTTCATGATTGATAAGGGGATCAAAGGTTACGGGGAGAAGGCAGGAGAATGGGGTTGAGAAACTTGTCAGCCATGATTGAATGGTAGAGCAGACTTGATGGGCTGAATGGCCTAATTTCTGCTCCTATGTCTTATGGTCTATTTAAAATTGCCTATCACTTAGAAAAGTTGACTGATGAATGGAAACAGATTGGGATTGTGGGAATTGGAAGGTTGGTACATAATTACATTTTAAGGTTAAGAAGTAGATTGAACACACCTTAAATATCACTGGGACGATCATGGATGTAGAAAACATGGTCAAACATGGGCAAGGAACCTCCTGCTGATTAACTCATGCCGCCCTCCCTCAGCTGATGAATCAGGGCCCCTCCATGTTGAACTTCACTTGGAGGAAACACTGAGGGTGCAAGGGCGCAGAATGTACTCTGGGTGGGGGACTTCAATGCCCATCACCAAGAGTGGCTTAGTAGCATCACTACTAATCGAGCTGACCGAGTCCTAAAGGACATAGCTGCTAGACTGGGTCTGCGGAAGAGGGTGAGGGAACCAACAAGAGGAAAAAACATACTTGACCTCATCCTCACCAACCTGCCTGCCACAGATGCATCTGTCCGTGACAGCATCGGTAGGACTGCACAGTCAGTCATTGTGGAGATGAAGTTCCACCTTCACATTGAGGATTGTGTTGTGTGGCACTACCACTGTGCTAAATGGGATAGACTTCAAACAGATCTAGCAACTCAAGACTGGGCATCCATGAGGCACTGTGGGCTATCAGCAGCAGGATTGTACTCAAATACAATCTGTAACCTCATGGCCAAGCATATCCCCTACTCTACCATTACCATCAAGCTAGGGGATCAACCCTGGCTCAATGAAGAGGACAGGAGGGCATGCCAGGAGCAGCACCAGGCATAACTAAAAGTCAGTTGTCAACCTGGTGAAGCTACAACACAGGAGTACTTGCATGCCAAACAGCATAAGCAGCAAATGATAGACAGAGCTAAGTGATCCCACAACCAACAGATCAGATCTAAGCTCTGCAGTCCTGCCACAACCAGTCGTGAATGGTGCTGGACAATTAAACAACTCACTGGAGGAGGCGGCTCCACAAATATCCCCAACCTCAATGATGCTGGAGCCCAGCACATCAGTGCAAAAGATAAGGCTGAAGCATTTGCTACAATCTTCAGCCAGAAACGCCCAGTGGATGATCCATCTCAGCCTCCTCCGGTGATCTCCAGCATCACAGATGCCAGTCTTCAGACAATTTGATTCACTCCATGTGATATCAAGAAATGGCTGATGGCTGGATACTGCAAAGGCTATGGGCCCTGACAATATTCCAACAATAGTACTGAAGACTTGTGCTCCAGAGCTTGCCCTGCTCCTAGACAAGCTGTTCCAGTACAGCTACAACACTGGCATCTACCTGGCTATGTGGAAAATTGCCCATGTATGTCCTATACACAAAAAGCAGGACAAATCCAACCCGGACAATTACCGCCCCATCAGTCTACTCTTGATCATCAGTAAAGTAATGGAAGGGGTTATCAACAGTGCCATCAAGTGGCTTAGCAATAACCTGCTCGCTGATGTCCAGTTTGGGTTCTGCCAGGGCCACTCAGCTCCTGACCTCATTACAGCCTTGGTTCAAACATGGACAAAACAGCTGAACTCCAGAGGTGAAGTGAGAGTGACTGCACTTGACATCAAGGCAGCATTTGACAGAGTGTGGCATCAAGGAGCTGTAGCAAAACTAGAGTCAATAGGAATCAGGGGGAAAGCTCTCCACTGGTTGGAGTCATACCTAGCACAAAGGAAGATGGTTGTGGTTGTTGCAGGTCAGCCACCTCAGCTCCAGGACATCACTGCAGGAGTTCCTCAGGGTAGCGTCCTTGGCCCAACCATCTTCAGCTGCTTCATCAATGACCTTCCTTCCATCATACGGCCAGAAGTGGGGATGTTTGCTGATGATTGCACAATGTTTAGCACCATTCACAACTCCTCAGTAACTGAACCATGTCCAACTGCAGCAAGATCTGGACAATGACCAGGCTTGGGCTGACAAGTGGCAAGCAACGTTCATGAAACAAAAGTGTCAGGCAATGACCATCTCCAACAGCAAATCTAACCATCACCCCTTGACATTCAATGTCATTACCATCACTGAATCCTCCACTATCAACATCCTGGGGGCTACCATTGACCAGAAACTGAACTGGACTAGCCATATAAATACTGTGGCTACAAGAGCAGGTCAGAGGCTAGGAATCCTGTGACGAGTTACTCACCTCCTGATTCCCTGAAGCCTGTCCACCATCTACAAGGCACAAGTCAGGAGTGTGATGGAACACTCCCCACTTGCCTGGATGAGTGCAGCTCCCACAACACTCAAGAAGCTTGACACTGTCCAGGAAAAAGCTTGATTGGCACCACATCCATAAACGTTCACTCTCTCCACCACCAATGCACAGTAGCAGCAGTGTGTACCATTTACAAGATGCACTGCAGGAATTCACCAAGTCTCCTTAGACAGCACCTTCCAAACCCATGACCACTACCATCTAGAAGGACAAGGGCAGCTGATAGATGGGAACACCACCACCTGGAAGTTCCCCTCCGAGTCACTCACCATTCTGACCCTTCACTGTCGCTGGGTCAAAATCCTGGAACTCCCTTCCTAACAGCACTGTAGGTGTACCTCCACCACATGGACTGCAGCGATTGAAGAAGGCAGCTCACTACCATCTTCTCAAGCTCAACTAGAGATGGATAATAAATGCTGGACCAGCCAGCGAAAGCCACATCCCACGAATGAATAAAAAAGATTTGGCTGGATTTTATGTAATTCCCCGGACCCCCCGAACGAAAAGTTGTGTGTTAGCCTGCCCACCCGAAACACGACTGCCCTGTAGCAATATTACGCTGGGAGCAGCCTACATTCAGTCAGAGTGGGACTTCAGGCGCCGTCTGGGAAGAAGTTCCACTCTTGAGAGCTACAGACCAAGCTGGTTAGTCAGCAGCTCTGTGGTTTCCAGCAGCATCATCTGGCCACTGCTGGGACCACTGGCAATCTCTGAGGAAGAAGACAAATGGAGCCTGGTCTTAATGAAATCCTGGATATTGGACGAGCCTGGCAGGCAGACCCCAGCAAGGTCGCGGGTTGAGTGGGGTGGGGTGTCAGGTTTGAGGGATCATTTGGGAGGGTCAAAAGAGGTACAATCTCATTGCGGGGGGGACCTCCGATAGGCACAGAGGACCCCAAAGTAGGTATCTCTCCTTCCTGCCGGGCAGCAGCCCATGCAGTGAAAGCTGCCGGGTTACCCACTTTCCCTCCACCTTCCCCTACAGCACTTAAAACAGCGGCGCAGGCCTTCTCCAACCACTGTAACATGGACACAGGTCAGCTGGGCGGGAAGGTGGTGGGAAGGCTGCCCGCTTTATTTTACAAGGTCCCCATACCCTAAATACGTTAAGTTGGTGGGGGGGGTGTGGGCATAAAATTCAGCCCATAAAGTCAGTGTTGTGACTTGTGTCATGCTTGTTTTACAATGCTCCTGTGAAGTGCCTTGGTAAGTTTTAGTTAAAATAAATATATTAGATAGTAGGATAGATTCTTGATTGGGAGTCAAAGATTATAGGGGGTAGAAAGGAAAGTGGAGTTCAAGCCACAATCAGATCAGCCATGATCTTTTTGAAAGGCAGGGCAGGGGCCTAATGCCCTACTCCTGCTCCTAATTTGTATGTTCATATGTTCATTACATTAAATGTGCGACATAAATATAAGTTGTTGTTGTTATTGAAGCACTTTAAGCACTGTGATAAATGTTCAAACTGTTTGATTGCTCTTCTTTGTGGGCTAGTATTTAATATGAAAATGCTGGGCGATATGCCAACTCTGCATGAGGACAAGGAATGTGACATTTGTGAAGCATCCACTGTATGGGTGGAATTTTCCCATCCAGCCCACAACGGGTTACGTGGCGGGCGGGAGCGGAAAATCTAGCAGCAGGAAAAAAGTCGCAAATCTGCCATCTTAAAAATAGTTTGCAATTCTCCCGATGGTGTGTTTATGGCGGGTCGGTTATCCCACCGGCTAGTGGCACGAATGCCATCTGTATTCATTAACATGCCATGAATGCTCCTTAAAACTGCTGCTCACTGGAATCTTGCCATGCCTTCCAGTCATGCGGCATGCCAGTGGGAATTTACACCGGCCTCAAATCCATTTGAAGAGGGGTGGCATGCAAAAGTCGGATCTCAGTTTGCTGGTAACTTCGAGGTGAGTGGAACACACATAGCCTCCCTGCCACAATGCTACACTGGTCTTGTCGCGATGAACGCCACTTTGCTGGGGCTGGAGGGTTGGTCTGCTTCTGTTCTTTGCCTACATTATCCCAAGGAACACCACTGTGATGTGGTACTCATGGAGGCCACCACTTTCAGAAGCGAGCATTTCAACCGGGCGTGAGCTTTGAGGTGAGGATGGGGTTGAAGAATACAAGGGGGGCGGGTTAACGGGGAGGGAAACCTGTGGAATGGCAGTGATGGACAAAAGCGAACATGACGGGGGCAACGGGGAGGGAAGGCTGTGGAATGGTAGTGAGGAGGAAAGGTGAACACGATGGGGGCCTTTCTGGGGTCACCTTTTAACCCCTTGTTGCCACAGGAATGAACTGGAGTCTGCTTAGGAAGAAAGGAGGAAGACATTCTTGCGATGAAAGCCACTTAAAGCCAGTGGCTTTATTCGCACTGTTAAAGGGCTACTCAGAACTCAGTGGCTTCAGATCACAGTCGCTGCATCACAAGAGTAACACATAGGAATGTAAAATTTGGGAATGCAGCCAATAGTGAAGGAGGCACAGTTGTATCATATGTGGCATTCCATCAATGAAGGCCTGTCATGTGTTCACCAGATGTGACACTCCTAATGGGCCAAAGAGCATCCACTCATTGACCATGAGCAACTGACTGGTCATTAATATGCCACATCAGAGATCTGAGCACAGAACTAGGTTGGGTGACTCATCTCACTGAAACTTTAGCATCTCACGCAGGGCTCAAGATGTTACATCTGCGATGCCATCTTGGTCACCTTGATATGTGAGTGTTAGTGTCTCAGGGACAAGGTGGCATCAGCCACCAGGCAAGTAGGTCAGGGAAAGCTATGGACCCTTACAGTCTCCAAACGTGTCATCTTCTGAGCTTCACTTTCTTTCCCTTTGAATCTTGAATGTCTTTAATGTTCCCTTTCAGAGAGAAAGCAAAAGCACAAAGAGGTCCAGGGCTCAATGCTGCCTTTGTCAGGGTGCTGGAGGAGGCGAAGGAGAGAGAGGCGACTCTGCACGCAGCTCCAGCAGGAGGGACATGGTAAAGCAAAGCCAGAGCATGAACAGGAGGGTCAGGAGGACCCAGACAATGGGGATGATTCACCAGAACTAGGGTTTATCGTGGAAGAGTCTCCTATTTACAAATACGTGAGAGGCATTGCCGTGCACGTCTGTGCTTGTCCCAAGATCTGGTACATCACATCTGTCACAATCTTCGTGAAGACCTGATGCCACATGGAGTTGGAGGGTAACCCCTGCCAGTGGCTTTGAAGGTAACTATTGCACTCAATTTTTTGACCTCTGGTTCTTTCCAAGGATCAACAGGTGACCTGTGTGGCATCTCTCAGTTCGCAACACATCGAATCATAAAGGAGGTCACGGATGCCTTTTATAGGAAGGCCCATCATTATGTCAGGTTTGTTCTGGATGAAGATAGCCAGGCTGCAAGCTTCACCAGCTTCGCCACCACCTCAGGTTTCCCAAGAGTGTAGGGTACAATAGACTGCACCCATGTGGCTACCTGAGCTCCAAGGCAGCAGGCCCTAATGTTTATAAACCATAAGGGCTATCATTCCATCAATGTGCAACTGGTGTGTGATCACCGGGAGCACAAACTGCATGTTTGTGCATGGTACCCTGGGAGTTGCCCTGACTCCTACATCCTGAGTCACTCACAGGTTCCTGAGATTTTCAAAGGGCCATTACGTCTACAGGGATAGCTGCTTGGGGATAAGGGGTACGCACTGAAATACTGGCTGATGACACCAGCGCATCGTCCTCATTCCGAGGAGAGGTACAATGCTGCTCACAGCTCCACACGCCCCCTTATAGAGCATATCATAGGCCTTCTGATGATGCACTTCAGATACTTGCATCGCTCAGGTGTCTCACTCCAATATACTCCCAACAGGGTTTCCTGCATCATCACAGTGTCTTGTGCCCTTCACGATATGACAATGCAAAGAGGTGACCCCTGCCAGAAATGACCTGGAGGAGGATGAAAGCTCATTGGAGGATGAAGATCTGGAGGCCCAGGAACCTCAGGAGGCTGCTGAGAGTCAGTATGAGTATGAGCACGCCAAGGAGGAAGGAAGACATGGGAAATATGCCCGTGATACGTTAATCGCTGATAGGTTCCAGGAAGAGTAAAGTTAAGTGAGGGAATATGACCACATCTCTCCTAGCCCTCAGTGCTATTTTTTTTCAAGACAGGGAATGTTCACCCACTTGCAGCGAGAATGAGTCCCGCATTCACACTTGCACGTTCTAACCTCATGAATCACCAGGCCATGATCTTTGCTTTGGTCCATGGGGCCCTGTGAGAGAGCTCATTCTGGGAACTGAGAGTCCACTTAGGAGCGAGAGTGATGTGAGAGAAGACTTGAAGCCTTTGCCGCCTTCTAATGAAGCAAACCCTGCTGCAGCTGAGATATGGACATGCCCAGGGATCTCCTCCTCCCATGTATGTACTGTCTTCTGCCACCACCACTGAGGAGACACAAATGCCACTGGATTATCAATGCTGATGAGCTGCCCTCACTCAATTCCTTGAGGAAGAAGGGTTAGAAATGCTTACAGCACACACTTCAAATAAAGATTTAAACACATCTCCCTGACATCACTCAGTGGGTGCAGGTACTGAGGGTGACATCACAGGAATGTGAATCTCACAGTGGAACACTGTCACTGAGTGGGAGGAAGGCTAAACCTCGAAATAAGAGGATTCCAAAGTACAAAATCACAATGCCTTCAGTTGACAGGAACATTCTCATAACCATCAAATGTATTAACAGAAGTGTAGTTTCTTTACATGTCCGCACGCACCAAAAGTGACATCAATTTTTCTTAACTTTCCTAACTCTACTTCTACGCCTGGCTACAGCCCCAACATCCGCAGCAGAGGTAGAGGCAGCCTGCTGACTGTGATGACCTTGGCAGATGTCCTCTGGTTGCCCAAAGCCTGGAGGGCCCCAAACCTGTTAAGGTCACCTGCTCAGGGGCTGAAGGGCCCTCGGCAGCCTGAGAAGCTGGAGTGGATGGGATCACGGGCAGAGGGAGCTGTGAGTGGCTGCACACCCTTGGAGTGTCCTGACAGGAGGCCCCCAGGGTGTCCGGCTGGCACTCATTCTCCCTGTGGGTGCACCTGGAGGGAGATCATGATGCCTCGTTCCCCATGTCGCCTACATCTTGATGGTGCCCACCAGGGTCTGTAGCCACGGAGTGCGGGCCAAGCGCAAATGCGACAGCACCTGCCGGACCAAGGTCTCCATGGTGGTCTCCAGCTTTCCCATGGTGACCCCGAGGAGCTGACGTGCCAGAGCCATGACATCAGACAGAACGTGGACAGATTCCTCCATTGTTTGCTCTAGTCTGCTGAATGTGCCGAATCTCTGCCTGATCTTCCGCCTTCTGTCGTTTCATCTCCAGTATAGACTTGGTGGCCACTTCCAGACGCTCATCGTCTGACTCGGACTGAGTGGGTGGCTGGTCTCCATCAGCCCTCTGCGTGCCGGAGACCTGGGCTGTCCCTGCCTCTGACTGCTGCGGGAACATGTCAGTGAGGTGTTTCCCAGAAAGTGAGGCCGAGCCTAATCTACAGCTGTGCCACACTGACGTGTGTGTCTCTGAGCTGGTGGAGGGTCTGTGAGACAGTTCTTCCGAAGCTTCCTCCTCAGATGTAGTCTGTGGGCTCGCACTGGTGCTGGACTGGCTTAGGGGCCTCGATCTGTTAGTGCCTAGAAAATAGAAAATAGAGTTTCAGCTAATGAGCATAAGCTAGGTAAGGCTGCATGTGACTCACTGTGAATGTCAGGATTTGATGAAGTGATGGAGCTGTGATTCATACAGGATTGATGGGAGAGGCCGACCTCTCCTTCCCTACAGGAGTGATCTCAGTCCTCCACAGCAAACTTAGATGCAGCCTCCTCAAACTCAGTGAGGGCAATGATGTCGGCCGTCCCTCCCACAGTCTGCACTCTTTCACGCCTGTTGTGTGCCAGCTTGGCCTGTATGAAGAGGAAAGAAAGGCATGTGATGAGAAGGGATGGAGCAGAGGTTGGGTGGGATGCATGTCCCCTGAGTGTGGCGAGCCCTCCCCAGAAGGGCCAGAGGATGGAGTGTGAAGAATGTGATAGATGAGATGGCGGTGATGTGAAATGATGCCATGATGAGAGCTCTATTATTGGAGGGAGTTGAAGGATGACTTACCCTGGCAGAGCGGATGAGATCATTCATCTTCCTCCTGCACTGGGTGGCATTTTGAGCATGGTTGCCAGCTGCGCTTACCTGCTCAGTAACGCCCTCCCAGGCCATAGAGGTGAGGCTGCCGTGCTTCCTGCAGCCATCCCTGGGATAGGCACCTCTTGGAAACTGCTGGGGGCATCCACAAGCCAGACACTCAACTCCAGCCCCGATGACACCTTGGATGAGGAACATGAGGACAGCACCTTTGAAGACCCATCACAGTGCTCACCCACACCCTCCACAAACACAGAGACACACACCTCAGTGGCACCTAGTTCTAGATTAGCCTCAGGGTCACAATCTGGTGAGCACAGTGCACCATCTGGTCCATAGCAGAGGAGGCAGGGACATCAGAGATTGTCGGCACTTGGAGGACTGCTGGAAGCCGCCATTCTTCTAAGTCCGAGTCTGATGATCAGCCTCCGGACTCAGTCCTAAATCATTTGCTGGAGCTGCAAAGACAACCTCGGGGACATCAGGAAGGGACATTAGCTGCACTCCTCAAATTGCAAGGCACGATGGAGGAGTCCGTCCATCTTCAGTCTGAGGTGAGAGCGCAGGCATGCACTGAGGTACACACTGGTAGGATGGTGGCCACCGTGTAGCCATTGGTGGCATCCATCAGTGTCGACATGAGAGGGCTATGGGGTACCTTGATCACACTCCAGCTGCCCCTTCTCCTCAAGCAGTCAGCCAGGGGCCCTCGGAAACCTATAGAGAGGAGTACCAGCAGCTCAAAACTCTGGTACCATCCAAACAGGTGACTCCGGGAGTGTCCAGCCGATCCAAATCCCCTCTTCCTGTGACCCCATTAGTTCCAGATCCACAGGCCGAGGAGGGTGTACCTGCCCCACAGCAGGACACCCAAAGCAGGCCAGGGGTATTGTAGTAATCGTGGTTTTATTTAGTGAGTAATGTACATTTAAGAATAATATTTGTCAAGAAAGACCACATGATCTGTAGTAACCAACAGGAGAACTGTGAGGGCTACCTCCGCAGTCAGTGTAGAGATAGAGTTGGAGTTGAAAGCATATGTGTAGTTGCTACTGGGTATATAGTAAACAAACTGAATGTTTTCACCCAAGAAGTATTTTCAGATCATCCCTATCACTAATAGTACAACTTGGCCACCCTACAACAATGAGGATAAAATAGAATTGAATGGAAGAAATCAAGTTGAAAAGAAATTGGCACTGTCCCTCGCCCAGTGATTGTGATAGCAAGCTCCATTAGAATTGAAGAAGTTGTCCTCTCACAAAATGTCACAATTTGGGAGAAATTATCCTTTTGAACCAGCCACAGATGATTGGTCTCAATGCATAGAATGTCTCGCATTCTTTTTCAAGTGAACCAGATTATGGGGGAAGAGAAGAGGTGAGCAATCCTCTTGAGCATTTGTGGGAGCAAAACCTACAGTTTTATTCGAAGTTTGATGGCACCCAATGCCCCAGATTCGTAAAGTTTCGATGAATTAGTGGACCTCGTGAAGGGTCACTTTCAATCCAAGACCTCACGATGCAGAGAGTTCAGGTTTAATTCATGAAATAGAGTCCCAGGTGAGACAATTGCATGCTATGTGGCAAATTTGAAGCAGCTAATGGAATATTGTGAGATTGGTATGACTCCGAACGACATGCTCAGAGATCATAAGTGTGCAACGTGAAAGAGAACTCTATCCAGAAAAGAGTATTGTCCAAAGTGAACCTGGATTTCAAGAAGGCACTGGAGATAGCGCTGGCCATGGAAAGCGCAGTAAGAGATTCACAAGCAACATCGGGTGCGCAAAATCCTCTACATCGGCCGGGAAACCTCAGCAGAAAGTGATGTGAAAAAGCAAGACACTGCCAAGAAGCGGGAAAAAGCCCCCACTAGCCAAAGAATAAAGAAAAATAACTTAGCAGCGAAATCAAAGAAAAAATTTAATAGAGGAACACGCAGTCTTTTAGTGACTGATAGCTTTAAAAAATCGAATGCAACTATTGTCACAGAAATGGGCATATGATGTGGCAGTGCAAGGAAAGATTCAAGCAGGATTGTAAACAAAAGAAGATGCCCAATGAAATCTACAATGCAGAAGAGCCTGAAACAACAAATTCTGACATTTACTCTTTGTTTGATCTGCAAGTTGATAAGACAGAACCAATAATTGTCACAGTGAAGGTAAAAGACTAACTGGTTAAGATGGAAATAGACATGGGAGTTTCCACTGCAGTAATTGGGGAACATACCTTCAGATATTTGACTAATGATGAACATCAATTAAGTTTGGAGCGAACAGCGGCCAAGTTAAAATCTTACACAGGTGAAGACATCAAATAAAAGGCATAAGCAGGATAACTGACCATTATGGAAGCCAATCGGCAAAGCTACCGGTGTTGGCATTGAGAGGCAGAGGACCAAGCCTCCTAGGGTGAAATTGGCTAAGGGAAATCAACCTTGATTGGCCAATGGGATTCCAAAAGGAAGCTGGAAGCGTTCCTATTCTGAAAAAGGAGCGTGTAAGGAAACAACAATCTGAAGAAATGTAGGCTGTCCTGAACCAAAACCTGGAAGAACAGCAGAAGGAACTTGAAGAGACCCTACTCAATGACAGAGTTCGAGACGAGGTGAGCAACCTTCGCGGGGATAAAGAAAACCTGTTGAAAGACCTTCACATACTGCAAGATTTTTTCAGGTCTAAGTTTGAATCTCAGGAAAACTATGAAGAGAAACAGAAAGAATTCAACACCTCTCTGAACAAACTGAAGGATCAGTTGGCAGTGAAGACACAACAATGTTCAATTTTCCAGGAGACAACAAACAAATACAAAAAAGAGACGGAAGAGCTGAAGAATCAGGTAAATGAAGCCAAAGGGGTTTTGGAAGCAAAAGTCTAAGAATTTTACAAGAAGCAGACAGATAATGAAATTTTGGAGACTCAGCCATTTAACTCAAACAAGTTTAGCTTGCGTCTGAGAGAAGCCTGGTCAAAAGTAAAGTCAAAAAGAAGGCCGCGATTAAAGACTGTGCTAGAAAAAAGAAGGTACGTGGAAAGAAGATACAGAACCACTAATAAGGCTTTCATTCTGGCAGCGTACAAATACACTTTCGTACATAGGCCTAGCAATCAAATCGCAAATGCCGATGCCCTTAGTCATTTGCCTTCACAAGAAAATGATGAGCATGTCCCAATTTCACAGGAACTTGTTTACTGTTAAATTTCTTAGATTCCTCGCTGTTATGTGTTTGACAGATCAGAGGCTGGACAAGTCGGGACCCAGTCCTCTGACTAGTGAAATTCCGCAGGGATCAGTACTGGGACCTTTGCTGTTTGTAGTATACATAAATGATTTGGAGGAAAATGTAACTGGGCTAATTAGTAAGTTTGCAGATGAAACTAAGGTTGGAGGAGTTGCAGATAGTGAAGAGGATTGTCAAAGGATACAACGGGATATAGATCGGTTGGAGACTTGGGCGGAGAAATAGTAGATGAAGTTTAATCCGGACAAATGCGAGGTAATGCATTTTGGAAGGTCTAATACAGGCAGGAATTATACAGTAAATGGCAGAACCCTTAAGTGCATCGACGAGCAGAGGGCTCTGGGTGTACAGGTCCACAGGTCACTGAAAGTGGCAACACAGGTGGATAAGGTAGTCAGGAAGGCATATGGCATACTTGCCTCATTGGCAGAGGTATTGAGTATAAAAGCTGGGAAGTCATACTGCAGCTGTATAGAACCTTGGTTAGACCACACTTGGAATATTGTGTGCAATTCTGGTCGCCACGTTACCAGAAGGATTTGGAGGCGTTGGAGAGGGTGAGTGGAGGTTTACCAGGATGCTGCCTGGTCTGGAGGTTATTAGCTATGAGGAGAGGTTGGAGAAACTCGGATTGTTCTCACTGGAGCGACGGAGATTGAGGGATGACTTGATAGAAGTTTACAAAATTATGAGTGGCATGGACAGAGTAGATAGTCAGAAGCTTTTTCCCAGTGTGGAAGAGTCAATTACTAGGGGACATAGATTTAAGGTGAGAGGAGAAAACTGTAGAGGTGATGTGCGGGGCAAGTATTTTACGCAGAGGGTAGTGAGTGTCTGGAATCGCTGCCAGAGGAGGTGGTGGAAGCAGGTACGATAGTGGCGTTTAAGAAGCAGCTTGACAAATACATGAATAGGATGGGAATGGAGGGATACAGACCCCGGAAGTGCAAAATGTTTTAGTTGACGGGCAATATGATTGGCGCAGGTTTGGAGGGCCGAAGGGCCTGTTCCTGTGCTGTACTTTTCTTTGTTCTTTGCTCTTTGTCCTATCTCAAGTACGAGAACAAGTGCTACATGGTTGGTCTCAGGAACCCGTATCTGACGAAATGGAACTGTACTTCAACAGAAGACATGAAATAACCACTAAGGTAAAAGCAAAATACTGTGGATGCTGGGAATCTGAAACAAAAACAGAAAATGCTGGAAACACTCAGCAGATCTAGCCGCATCTGAAGAAGGGTCATACTGACTCAAAACATTAACTCTGTTTCTCTATCCACAGATGCTGCTAGATATGCTGAATTTTTCCAGCATTTTCCGTTTTTGTTACATGAAATAATCAGCCAGGATGGCATCCTATTGCAGGCTGCACGAGCAATAATTCCAACAAAGGGAATGGAGCCAGTCTTAATTGAACTACACAATGCCCATCCAGGAATTTCCTGAATGAAGACCATAGCATGCAGCTATCTATAGTGGCCTGGGATGGATGGTGCAATAGAGAGTTCAGTAAAACACTGTGTGCAATGTCAGAAGCTGCAAAAGTTGCCACTGACAGCTCCGTTACACCCATGGGAGTGGCCAGGTAGACCCTGGGTGCGGTTACACATTGATTATGTTGGGCCTTTCCAGGGAACAATGTTTCTGCTTGTTATATCTTGTCTCAACAGGAATCTGAGGCTGCCACACGGCGTCATCAGCCATGTCCTTTGCAGGTAACCCTTGCCCCCAAGGAGCCAACCCTGCATCCTGTGTGGTCCCTCAAAGATACCAGGATCTGAGACCAACTCAGGATGTATGAGATGTGGACACTACCTGGGAATCTGGCATACACCTGCTTGGTAAGTTTGTTATGGTCGCACACTGCTGCACATTGAGCAAGTGGTAGACTTTCCAGTTGATGCACTGGACTGCCTGAAGGCAGGGAGCTTTTATAGTCATATGAGTGCAGTCGATGGCATTCTGCACACATGGGAGATCAGAAATCTCGGCAAAGCCCAGTGCTCTTGCATCCTGGCTTGCTTAATCTCTGTCAATGTTGACAAAATTGTGGGCCTTTGCAAAAATGGCATCTGTGACATCCTGGATGCATTTGTGGGTGGACGCTTGGGAGATCCGGCAGAGGTACGCAGTGGAGACCCAGAAGGAGCCACTACCATGGAAGTTGACTGCGGCCGTTACTTTCACAGCCACCGGCAATGGATGCCCTCCCAGTCCCTGTGGCACCAAATCCTGCAGAATGTGGCAAATGTGAGTCAACAGTGTTGCCAGAGGTTCACCGGTAATGGTTGTTGGCTTAGTACAAAGAGGAGAAGAGTCAATTCTTTCTTAACTCTAAAAATTTGCTTTATTCACATCGTTAGATCATCTACATATAGCTTATACATATGGTTAAATATAGACATGCAGTTTACAGCAGGTTATACAGTTTTATACCCAAAACTAGGATCTAAATGCACACCCACTAGGTTTCTCTGACACTCCCTGAGTGGTCACAGAATATAAAAGCTAATACCCGAAAAGGAGAGCTGACGCTGGCTAGATGTTCTGTTCTCTCTCTCTCTTTCTTGCGTCTCTACATTGCTGACGTAGGTTCTTCCGCTTCTGCGATGGTTGGTCTCGCTGCTTCCACACCCAAAGCCCTCCATTCTTATTCTGAAATCTTATCTCTCCCAGCTGTGCTGCCTCTCTCCCGTTGGTTTAGGCCTGCTTGCCTAGTCTGTGGCATATTCTCATTGGCTTTGTCCCAAGGACTTAGGTAGCATTAACCTCGTTACTCCTTTTCTAAGTAAGGACTTGTGTCTCATCACATTTCCTTTGTCTTTGCTAGTTCAAATTGGTTCCAGCCAGCTCAGGCCAGTGACTGAGCTCAGGTTTCAAAAGTTGCTCAGGCCAGTGCCTGAGCTCAGGTTACTTCAGTTCAAAAGTTGCTCAGGAGTTTCTCTGCAGCCCTTGGCCAGCATCTCCCCCCTTTTGATCCAAAGATACTTATCTTAGGATCATTATTCTCCCTTTCTGTGTACCACTCCTGAGGCTGTCATTGTCCCCCAGTGGGCATGTTACATCCGCAATATCATATGGTTATATAAAAATATAAAAGAGAAGCGTATATAAAATACACTTCACACAGTGTCCTTATATTGATATTCGTTTCTTCTGTTTCATTATAACGCTAACATTCAATCGGTGAAAAATTTCAATTTTCCACTTTCATACATGTTGAATGTGACAAGTATTAAAGCACATATGATCACAACTACAGCAGCATGTGATAAAATCCTGATCCATGGATGTATTTAAACATTAGATCCCCAATTCCAAAACTTATCCCAGAACTCGGGGTCCCATAGCAGTTCCTCTGCTTTATCAGCATGAGTTCTAATTATTTTAGTGTGTTTAGTCCATTGATGAATTATCTCATTGACTTCCTCCGCTATGTGCATCCAATCTGCAGTCAGGTGTGGAATAGGTGCTAGTTCAGTAGGAACATATTTCCGCAGATCTTGGTCTATATCGGTACGTTGGACTGTGAGGTTTTCATTTATTACCATCCTCATTATTGGCTTAGGCAGAACTTGTCCACTGATAGCCAGGTCTAAGGACAGATTATTAATGGCCACATTGTGTCCTTCCAGAGGGGACTGTTTCCATCCTTTGCTATAGTTCATCGCCGCTGTGGCTATGTAATATGTTTGTCCCACAAGGGCATATTGTAAATAGGACTGGCTGTTAACAGGCAGAATGGACAATGAACAATTTTCATAAGTACTGAACCCGCAATTAGTGAGTTTCTGTCTCGTTATCTCTTCTGGACAGGCCCAGTGATTCCCTCCTTGGTAACACTTTGACAAATCTACCCCTTTCTCAGCACCGTCCATTACGATAGCATGAGATGGTGGGTTGCTCAAAGATATCCAAGTACCTTCATGATACTTGCCCATGTTATGAACTCTTTTTAAAGGGTAGGTCTAATTGCTTCTATGCCAGGGAATATGAAACACCTCCCCAACATAATATCTCCCTTTATCCTAGTGGCAGGTACCTAACACTCCATTAGTTAAGGTTAAACTCCTGAGGTGACATAGGGGTGTTTCTTCTCCGACCCATTTCTCCAAATGCTCATCCGACACCCTGTCTGGAACTTGGTGTGCATTGAGCTGTAACAAATTAGTACCAATCATAGTCAATATCCAGCTAGCATATAGGGTACACGTCTCGGCCTTATGGGCCTCCTCCGAAGTATTAGTCGTACAGTCAATGATCAAATTCATTGTAGACTGTAAAGGTTTCAGCAATTTAACTGTGTCTAGGGTCACTCGTGATGCATCCTGACCTATTTAGCTGGTTCGTATTTGATCCCAATAACCCTCTCCAGTAATAAGCTGCATTTTCTGCTGGAGGGATTGTATCTGATTTTCCAATTCTGCTATGTCCAACGTGTTGACTGTTGCCACTCCTGATGCATAAAGTGCCCCCGCTAGCTCTAACAGCCCTCTTTTTTTCCTTTTCTTTAGTGGCTTAAGCTCGTTCCTGCTTAACTGTCTCCTCAGGAGGCAGATAAACAAATATTTTGTGCTGTATGAACACCATTCTGGAGCAGTTAGTTCAGTCAAATTGAAGACCACCTGCACATGTTGATATCCTGGTACCAAAGTGACAGATTCTCCTGTTTCTTCCAGCACCAGACCTACACCATCCGTTTGGTACTGAGATTCGCTACATCTGGGTTCCGGTGTGGTTTTAATCACTGGAGGGGGGTGGTGTAGTAAGCCTCCTCAGGGTCCTGAAAATTATGAAGGGTCCTGGCCTTCGACAGAAACTCCTGTCTGCAGCCCTTAACACCCTTTTTGCTCTATCCCTTTCCTGTGTTGTGTCTTCCTTTGTGCAATTGATGATGATCCAGCCAATCTTTCTAAAACACCTGCTATATCCTCCCCAATCAATATATCTCTGATATGACTTGCTACCCCAGTCAATATTCACATAGGTGTGGTCCCAGTGGGCCATAATTTTACCTCGACCGTCACTCCCCGATGGTCGCTCAATAAATTGACTAATGATTTTTCCCTCTGGGATTACTGACAATGTCACCTCTAGAACTTTGTTGCATGAAAACTGTACTCCCGCTCCCTCCAGTATACCCAAAGATTTTCCCACACACATTAACCCATCTATTCCCGTATAATACAAATTTAAGTCCTCTCTTTTTTCCCTTTGTTGCTTCAGACTGTCTTATTCTGCAGAGCAAAGTTGTTCCTGGTCTCGGGATATCCCTCCACCGTCGACACTGCTGCAGGGACGTTCATTCATTGTGACGGCTCCGAGGCAGGTTCAACCGCAGTTCTGATGATGGTCAATCCAATAGCAACAAAATGCATGATCCCCTTCATTTTAGGCTGGACCTGTAATGAACAAGTGTAATTTCTGTTCTTATTTACAGTTTCTTTTAAGTACTATTTTAAGTCCAGTCTCTCCATGTACTGAACCAGACTGTCCATATCCTGTTCCCAATTTGTTTCAGATTCTAACTGTCCATTTCTTCTAACCTGCTTATTCTCCCTCTTTGTTTTGCTGTTCTTACGTTTTTTTCCCTGGATTTGCCTCTGCATGTGAACAGACAGTATCAAATTTGTTTTCAATCACTTCCTGTTTGATCTGTAGCTGGTCCTGTTCTTGATCTCCATGATCTTCGAGATTTGAAACATCATTAGCATTGAGCTGCACATGCCAATGGTGATTATTTTGTTTTTCTTCCACTAACTTTAGCTGATTAATATGATACCAGCCACTCTTATCTGGTGTCATTAATATCCTGTATACAGATGGGCTAGCTTTATGTACTATCTCATAGAGGCCAGCAAACTTTGGACTCAAGAATAAGGTGGGCTGATGAATTCTAATTATTATTCTTTGTCCGGAGCTCAACTCTATCGGGCTGGCTTTTGTGTCGAAGTAAGCCTTGCTTTGCTGTTTCTTCTTTCCCTGTCGGTGAGCAGCTACGTAATTTACTTCTCTTACTGTTTCTACTAGCTGTTGTACCCATTTTTCTGATATAATGTGGTCTACCTCAGGTTCGGACAAATCCAAACCTACCAACCCCTCAATTCCCCTCATGTCCCTCCCTGTCATGAGTCTATAAGGAGTGTAGCCTGTTGATGACGCCAAGGTATTCCTGATTATTGTCAGCACATAGGGCAGAACGACCTGCCGCTGCACCATTTTGGCTATCATGTTTTTCAATGTCCGATTCATTCTTTCCACAATTCCACTAGACTGTGGTCGATAGGGTGTGTGGAATCTCTGTCTGACCCCAAAAAGGGTCATAACATTTAGCATTACTTGGACTGTAAAATGTGTTCCCTGATCCGATTCTATGCTTCAGGGTAAACCCCAATGGGTAAACCTGTTTTCTAATAGAATTTTCACGGTAATTTTGGCTGTGTTTGTTCTGGTCGGAAAAGCTTCCACCCATTTAGTGAAGGTATCCATTATTACTAGAATATACTTGTATCCTCCTGGTGTGGGGGGAAAGGGGTCCTACATAGTCTATCTGTAAATTAGTCCAAGGCCCTTCTACCGGTCTAGTATGTCAGAGGGCCCCTTTCCTAACATTTCTATCGGGTTGTGTTGTGCACAGATCAAACAATTCTTGACATAGTGTTCCATGTGACCTTTCATTCCAGGTTACCACCACACCTCCTTTATCTGATCCAGGGTGCTCTCCATCCCTTTATGTCCCCATATGTCATGGTACCAATGGATAATTTGATTTTGTCCCCCCTCTGGCACCACAAAATTTCCCTCACATAAAACCACTCCGTCTTGAATATAGAATCCCTTGTGCCTTTTGTATGTGTCTGACTCTGCTCCTTCTATTAGTTTTGTCAATTCTCCATCTTTCTTTGGCTCCTCCGTTAAATCCATTACTTTGACCTGCTTCTCTCTCTGGCCCCCGATTTCCCCAATCGGTGGCTGTCATTCCTATCCACTTACAGCACCTCATCTGGCTAGTTCATCATCTTTCCTGTTCCCTTCGGGAGGTAGTTTTGAATAAGCTTTCACTTTTGTGACCCCAAATCCTTTCCCCTGTGCTTTTTCAAAGATGTACCGTAATAGCGGGACCGAAGGAAGGGACCTTCCATCCGCTGAAACAAATCCTTTCGCTTGTCATAGGGGCAAATGTTCTATGAGCTATTACAGACATACATGCTATCAGAATATATGACTGATCTAGGCAGAAAATATTCCGGGTGATCAACCACATATGTGATGGCTGCTAGTTCTGCTGCCTGCGCACTCATGCTTTTAGCTAATTTCAAAGTCGCAGTATATCTTTCCTGTCCGTGTTCATCCTCCGTGTATATCCCACAGCCAGTTCTCCTTTCTCCATCCTGAACTGATGAAGAGCCATCCACAAAAATGTTAAAATAGTGTTCTTCCTTTCCTGTTTCCTGGCCCCGTCTTACTCCGTCCCTTTATCTTTGATACAAATGGGCCCTTGGAGTCATTTGCTATCACCAGTTGACATTCTCCCTGATAAACTAAGTTGTCTGCTAACGTATTGATGGTTTGTACCCCCTTTCCGGTTATATTTCTCCCTTGCAGCAACAAGGTCCATCTAGCAATTCTATTTTGGCTAACTGCACCATCCTTAAACCTTCCGTCTAACAGTAGCTGTACGGGGGTGTGTTCTGTTAATATTGCAAGTGGGTTTAGTCCCACTATATAGGTAAAATGCTGCACTGCCCAAAAGACAGCTTGCAAGTGTTTTTCGCATATCATATACCCCTGCTCTACTGGTGAGAGCATACGTGAGGCATATGCTACTGGTCGTAATTTCCCGTGTGTCTCCTGTTATAGAATTGCTGAAATGGTGGTGTCTGTGGTAGCCACCTCCAATGAAAATGGCTCAGTTGGATTTGGGGTTTTCAGAGCAGGCGCTGGAACTAGTGCTTGCTTTAGAGCGGGCACGCCCTGGGTGTGTTCTGTTTTTCACTCCCAGGCCACATTCTTTTTTAATAATTGCATTAGCTGGGCTGCTTTTGTGGCGAATCCATCAATGTGGTCCCTGCAATATCCCACCAAGCCTAAGAAGGTCCTTAACCCTTTTACTTCTCGCAGAACAGGGAGTCTGCCAACTGTTTCTATTCTTCGCTTGTCAATATCCCTCTTCCCTGGTGTCAGAATCATTCCCATGTAAGTAACTTTTTGTTTCATGATCTGCACTTTTTTGGATTTAATCTTTAATCCCAAGTCATGTAACAACTGCAGTAATTCACTTAGCCATTGATAATGTTCCTTTCTGGTTTTAGTTTGTAGGAGTAAGTCTTCTACATACTGCACTAGACATTCGGGCCTCGAGAATCCTTTTAACCCTTCCCTCAGCTGTTGGTGAAATATGGATGGAGAATTGTGAAATCCCTGCAGCAGCGTGGTCCATGTATATTGCTGTCCTTGGAAAGTAAATGTGAATTTATATTGACATTCTTTCTCCAGTGGAATAGACCAAAAACTGTTACATGTGTCCAAAACCGTAAACCACTGCGCATCCTCATTTTGTCGAACTACTGTCTCTGGGCTAGTTGCTACAGTAGGGGCTGTTAACGGGGTGACTTTATTTAATTCTCTGTAGTCTATCGTTAGTCGCCAGCTACTGTTGGGTTTCCTCACCAGCCAAATAGGTGCGTTGTTAGTAGAAGCTATTGGTCTTAATATCTCTTGCTGCAGCAGACTCTGTAACACCTTCCCTATCTCTTCTTCTGCTTGTTTTGGGAAACCATACCGCTTTTGTGGTTTGGGGTCTGGACCTTGTATACACACACTCCCGATCATTTCCCCACAATCATGTTTATGTCGGGCGAATATTATTGAGTTTTGTGCAATAATTTGTTGTACTTCACGATCGTCACTCATTTCTCCTAGTTCTATCCAAACTTCCCCGATCGTGCATATCCTATCCTGATATTCCCCCACCGGGACGAGTGTGTGATTTATACTGTCCATGCCCAAAGACATTTGCCAAATCATACAATTAACGGGGTCAAAGCAGAGTCCTGCTTTGGTCATATAGTCGCTCCCTAATATATGTTCTTGTTCTCTGGGTAATTTGATAAGGACCACTGAATGCCCTATCAATACATCTCCCACACTGACTTCCAACGGTACACTCACATATCCTACTTGCGAATGCCCTGTGAATCTGCTTAGAATAATTTTGTTTTGAATTTTCCAATCTACGTCATTGATCTGAGTGGTGTTAACTGTTGTTCAGGAGCCCCCTGTATCCCAAAGGAATGTAATAGG
Organism: Carcharodon carcharias; assembly: GCF_017639515.1. NCBI lineage: Eukaryota > Metazoa > Chordata > Chondrichthyes > Lamniformes > Lamnidae > Carcharodon > Carcharodon carcharias. The sequence continues at coordinate 44,808,245 of NC_054470.1, forward strand.
GCGGCCTCCAACCCTACCATTCACTAGGGGTCTCCCCGTGTCATCCCACCACATATCACACACCCATAACGGAGAGGCCTGAGACCGTCATTGCAGTTCAGGGTACAACCCGGAGCTCGGTGGTATTTCTATCATATTACACTGAGGACTTGGTCTATTCGGCCCTTCCACAGATAGGGTCTGGTTTCCTCCCCGAACTACATTCTCTCATCTTGAGTTTGGGCAGTCCCTTGTGAAGTGTCCCTCTCGGCCACAGTTATAGTATCTGGACACCTCGCCCTGAGTTCTCCCCATTCCCGATAAGTTTATTTTTCCTCTACCTCTACCTCTTCCCACTGTCTGATAAGCTGGAGGGGGTTCCCTCTGAGTAGATCCCCTCCCTTTATTTCTCCAGGTTGTCGCCTGATTCTTAACTGGCATTGCTCTGTCCCTGGATGTCTTGGGTAGTTTTGGTGTTTCCCTTTCCCATACTCTAACCATCTTCCTAATTATCCAGGGCTCTGTACGTGTGTCATCAGTGGGATCAAACTGATCTAATGCCTTGCTCGACTACTCAGTGCCATACGACACTAGCATTCTCAGCCATCGGTCCTAACCTCCGGCTGTAAACTATCCCTATCTAGGCCTGAGCCGCAGACATGAAACAATGCCCAAATGCGAGCCGAAAACGCAGTGGAGTGTTCACCTTTTCTTGGATAGCATTTCATTAGTGCCTCCACTGGGTCCCCTCTGTTATCGCCCATGACAGATAATACCTGGTTCTTTAAGGCTTCATTTGTGCCTCTACCAAGTTTGTGTTCCTCTGGTAGGGCGGAGTGTATATGTGGGTGTAGGCACATTAGGATTAATTTTCTTTCCTCAGAATCGTCTAAGCCGTGTACTCCTCTCTGTTGCCTGACCGCTAAGAATAACTCCCCAGGAACATCCCTGGGCGCACACGTCCCAATATCTTTTGCAATCGCCCTCAGTTCTTGTACCCCAAGTGGGGTGGAATATGTCATATTCAGGCTGGCTGGCCCCAGGCCATCTGTCCCTGCTTGTGCTCTAGTGGTTACAAGGGGCGGGGTGGCATTGGGGCAGACAGTTTTTCTGGCTTTGGAACATATGCCGGCAGTGGATCCTCTGGTGGTGGTTGGTCTCCGGAGTCTCGCTGCTTCCATGCCCGAAACCATCCATTCTTATCTGAAATCTTATCTCTCCAAACTGTGCTGTCTCTCTCCCATTGGTTTAGGCCTGCTTGTCTAGTCTGTGGCATATTCTCATTGGCTCTGTTCCAAGACTTGGGTAGCATTAACCTTGTTACTCCTTTTCTAAATAAGGACCTGTGTCTCATCACATTTCCTTTGTCTTTGCTAATTCAAACTGGTTCCAGCCAGCTCAGGCCAGTGCCTGAGCTCAGGTTACTTCAGTTCAAAAGTTGCTCAGGAGTTTCTCTGCAGCCCCTGGCCAACACCAGATCACTTGACATGCGAAGGCATCTGTGACACTGGTTCTCACTCAGCAGCAGATAACACATACAACATCTATACACCCTGGGTCTAGCGAGGTGCCTACAAATGACGGTCCTCTGAAGATCATCCTCTGTGTCCGGAGGAGCACCTGCTGCCCCTTGGTCTTAAGGGTTCAGCTCCTCTCTCTGGCAAGTCAGGTGCCTCCGTCACATTCTTCTCATTCTTCTTTCCTGCCTATCAGCAATAATGCAGACAGCGAGATCACCAGGCTCCATTCTCCTGATGGTCTCCTCACTGCAGTATCAATGAGAAACATGCAAGAATCAGCATTTGATGCCAAAAGTTCACTTTCTGCCTGTGGTTGTGGGCTCAAGGCCTTTTCATGCATGTCGGAGAGTACTGGTCCCTGGAATGATGTCCATTATGGGGTGCATATTAATGATCACCACAACGACCACACCCCCAGCCCACATGACCTACTGCCAACAGCTTCAGGCTGGCGACAGGATGTTCCACTTTCAGCCCAGGTGCTGAGATCAACATTACCTGTTCTCCAAGACTGTGCTGTTTGGACTAAACATGAGGGTGGATGTTCAGTGAGTACATGAGATTAATTTAGAGGGTCTCTCTGTGAGTGGTGAATGGTCACATTTCCAAGGGGGCTCTCAAGCTTGTCCAGTCTCCCAATAGTTCTGCAGCTCCATAATATTCTGGTGAATCTGAAGGCTGTGAACAAGGAGTTAAAACTAGGGGAACAATCATTGCCACTTTGAGGGATCAGTGTTGCATGAATGGGCATTATTGCTTCACTTTACTGACAACCTGCATGTCAATTGAATGGCTGTTAACCTGTCTTAGCTCAGCTGCACTTTTGGAACTATCAATTCAGTTGGGTGGCCCTTTAATGTCACCCTCCATCACCACCACCACCCCCCACCCCCACCCCCAAATCTTGTATCTCAGTTTAACCTTCCCCGCTCATTGCTTGCTGCCCTAAGTGGAGCCCTTGCCCTGAAACCCCTTCCCATCCCTCAATCCTGTCTGGCCTCTTTCCCAATGGAGCCATTGTGTTGCAGCACAGTAAAAGCCATGGTGTGGTAGCAGTAGAGACTTGGCTTGAAACCCCTCCGAAACAGATACGGTGTAGCCTACGAAGCCAGACACTGACCTTCACGAGTGCTGCGCAATGCAAAGAATGCAAACTAACCTCGGAGTCTCGAGCGAAGTGCAGGTCACTTAAATCCTGTTGTGAAACACGTTGTTCTAATTGCACGCTGACATGGGCTCGTAACCCAGGTCGGAAGGAGGATTCTGGTGGGCAAGCGTCACAATGAGATGCTGATTTATGCTAATGACAGTCACGATCTTTGTCAGTAGGAAATGCAGCCTGCCATTGACAGCTGAGGTGCACAATCACTTCCTCGTTTACATCATTGTAAAACTGGTTAGGGCCTTCTCGCGAGATTTAGCTCATGTTCGCCATGATGGTAGCCGGAATCAGGAGCGGAAAATCCCAGCAGGTGGAAATTTCAGAATTCCTGTCTCTTTGCCTCCCCACCTCACCCCCTCAGGTGCCTTCCCCCCTCACCCCCTCGGGCACCAGCACCCCCCAACACCCCCACCCCCGCCCCCGCCCCCCCACCTCCCCCACCATGTGAGTTTGCCCCGCATTAGGATGGCAAAATATGGCCCAACGGATTGCAATTTTCTCAGAGGTGCTTCCATCTGCTGCTATAAGCTCACCAGAAGTGCAGTGGAAACCAAGCTGATAACCCCAGAGATGACAATGTGATATCACGAAGGGAATAAATTAATAGCGATGCGCTGGCAATAACTAGATAGACAGAAACAGTGAGGGCAGAACTCAATCATGGAGAAAAGTTGTGATTTACAGTGTCAAAAGCTGTAAAGAGGTTGAGGAAAGAATAACACACCATGGTCACAGACACTGAGAAAATCATTTGTGACTTTAGTTAAGGACGTTTTAGTGTTGTGGAAAGGGTGAAAGCTGGATTGGAAAGGTTCAAACAGGGACTTGCAGAGGAATTGGGCACTGGTTTGGGAGGCAATAGTGCACTGAAATACTTTGTGGGTGGGTAGGGAGGTTGGAGACAGTGTGATAGTTAGTAGGAGCACGGAGCTCTTTCTCAGGTTTTTAAACTAGACTAATTTTGATATAAACATTAATATTCTCATCCATATTACAGTTGAAAAATCTATATATTTAGACTAACTCAGGATGACTGCAGGTCTAGATACATATTGCAGGCAGAGTTTGCTCTGCTATGCAGCTGGGGTTCAGTTTCCATGTGAAAAGGAGAAGAAAAGGGGAAGAAGAAGCACAACACCTAGATCTGTTATAGATTGGGGGGCGGTGGGGAGGCGGTGGGAGGGTGGTGGTGGTAGTGGTGATTGAGGCACAGTGCTTGTGGCTGATGGAGGAGATGAGGCAGCTATGAAAGTGAGGTAATAAAGCCCTAATAGAACAGCCTTGTCTAAGTCATGGCCTGCGGGCCACAAAGCCCCTCCATGTGGCACTCGGAACAATTGTTGAAATACGGTAAGATGGCTCACTGAGTTTCAAGATTTCTTCAAGTGCCTGCTCCTCCAATTACAGCCTGCTTTTCTCCCACATTTGCTGCTGATAGGCTCACTCATCATGCTACCTGTTTCATTGGGAAGGAGGTCTTGTTCCAGGGGGTTGCGTGGAGACATGGGTGCCCAGACATGTTGAGAGAGCCGATCCTCTGCCTGCAGATGCTATATTGGGGGTCTCACCTCCTTCCAGCTGGATCTCTATGCCCATCCTCTCTGCCCTGTAGAGGGCCATGTGGTTAAGGAGAAGGCAGCTGCAGATCAACCTGGTGTTACTCCTGTTGCTGTTGGTGCTGGTGCACGTGTGGAGTCAAAGTGATGCCAGGCCAACTATTATCCTCTTGTCCCTCATCAGACATGGAAGGTGGAGCCGGATAAGCTGCTGTCTTGCCGTGTGAAGGTTGGAAACAGGGAAGTGCAGCTGACGGTGAAGTTCTAGACAGGTGAAATGCTTACCAAGAAGTTGGCATCAATCACCTGTCAAGCAGTGATAACACTCTCGAAGAGAAGAAGTGCTTTGAACAGCAGCCTCTCACCTGGCCCTTGCCAGAGCTCTTCAGTTTCACTGACCAAAAGCTTCCCAGCCTGTCAGTTTCACAGATGAAGCTCTGCTTACTGTACAGTCATCTTGATGATCCTGGTGACTTGCTGACAGATCAGGAAACTGGTGCTCTGGCTGCTGAGGTCAGAATTTAGGGTTAAGATAGCAGTTAAATACTTGTTATAATATTTAAATAGCTTTCCCAATTTTTATGTTTTTGGTTATCATGTTCACTATGTCCAGTGAACGCTAGCTGCGCCCTTGATATTAACACATTAGCTGGCGCTTGAAACAATACAGGCAGAGAGATCGATTAACTGAGCAAACACTGGTAGTTTATTGGAACTAAGAACAGAACGCTAACACAATGTGCGCTTCTTCAATCACCTCCAGCTCTATACTTCCAGTTATTCAAGAAGCCCCTGCTGTGTAGTGATTGGTCAATGCAGTCATATGGTCAACTAACTACATTCTCTTAAAGGTACATCGCATCCACTTTACCACATCCCTCCCCCTTTACTTGAAAGTACAATTGACAAGCAATTATTTACATGAATAACTATTTGAAAGTCAAGTCTCTTAGGAGGCTTCCTTGGACGTGTCAAGCATTGTAGCTCAACAGTCTCAGCTAGTTTTTCCAAGACCCCCTTCTCAGGGGTTAACTGCCCACCAGGCTCTTCGATGGAAGTGGGTACGTTTGTGTCTTTGAACTTCTCGGGTCCAACAGGCCCCACTGGTACTTCCAAATCGTGTGACATTTCTTCCACGTGCGGTGCAGGCTTAAATGCAAATGATGACGGCATTCCTTCTTGTGGGGCTGTCTCTCTTTTCCGGAGATGATCCATGTGTTGTCTAATTATTTGGTCGTTTACCAACACATTATAGGAGAGAGGTCCTGTCACGGCACTCACCTTGCCTAATAGCCAATTGGGTCCATCTCCAAAGTTCTTCGCGAGGACTGTGCGTCCCGCCGTGAAACTTCTTTCACGATTATGGCCATCATGTCTAATCTTCTGGGCCCCCTGACTTCTGTCCACCTTCCCCCCCTAAATTCGTCCTGATAAGAGTTAGATGGGTGCGAAGATGTCTCTTCCTTAGTAATTCAGCGGGGGCAATACCTGTGGTCGTGTGTGGCATCATCAGGAGTGCGAACAGGAACTGTGACAATCTGGTGCTGTTGGAATCCCCATCCAGCTTTTTCATATCGGACTTAAAAGTTTGGACTGCCCACTCAGCCAAACCATTAGAGGTGGAGTGGTAAGGTGAGATTTAGATATGAGTTATTCCATTGAGTGTTGTAAACCTGTGGAACTCCGTGCTAGTAAATGCAGTCTGGTTGTCTGACACAAGCACCCCTGGTAACTCATGCACTGCAAAACTCTGGTGAAAATGGTTTATGGTGGCAGCAGACGTGGGTGACCAGACTTTGTAGACATCCATCCACTTGGACTTGCTATCTATTGGTAAAAGGAATATTGTGCCCAAGATGGGCCCCACATAGTCAACGTGGAGGTGCACCCATGGCTGCCCCGGTCACTCCCAGGGGTGCAATGGGACTAAGGGGGATGGCTTTTATACCTGCTAACATTGAAAACAACTTTTGACTAGGGTTTTGATGTCCACATCCATCCCTGGCCACCACAAGTAGCTGCGTGTGAGCATCTTCATCCTGCTAATGCCAGGGTGAGCACTATGTAATTTAGCCAGTAATGGCCTTTGCCCTCTCGGGGCTCGATTACACTTGGTCCCAGAGCAAAATGCCATCCTGCGATTGAAATAGGGCTTCATATCATCAGACTTTGGCTTGCCTGACCATCCATTCAAGACCTGCTCCCAGATGTGAGATAAAAGTGGATCTCGACTTGTCAACTCATGGATTTGTTTGGCCTGGACAGAGAAGGAGTCCAAAAAATTTAGTACTAAGACAGGTTCCTGGTGAATTGGAACCTTCATGTTGTTGTCTGGCAGGGTTAGGTGGCTCAGTGTGTCAGCATGTGTGATTCGACTTCCTGATTGGTGAATAAAAGTGTATTTGTAAGCAGTGCCCACCTCTGGATGCGAGCAGAATTGATGGGGGTATTGCCTTATCCTCTCCAAATAATCCCAGCAGAGGCTTGTGGTCAGATATAATGTGAAAATGGTGACCGTGGAGGTATTGATGGAATTTCCGAACACCAAACACAACAGACAAGCCCTCCTTCTCAATTTGAGAATAACATCGCTCTGCGGCACTGAGCGTGCGAGATGTATAACCAATGGGTCGTTCAGAGCCATCCGCTGTCCGATGTGAAAGCACAGCCTCTACTCCATAAGGGGATGCATCGCAAGTTAAAATCAATTCTATCTTTGGGCTAAAGTGGACCAGTAGGGCCAATGATCTTAAAAATTGCTTTACCTTCTGTTGCGGAGCTAGCCAAATCCATTTATGGTTTTTCTGAAGCAATGCGTATAATGGAGCCTGTACAATTGATAGATTTGGGAGAAATTGCCCATAGTAGTTTATTATGCCTAAGAAAGCCTTAAGTTCTGTTGTGTTTCTCGGTGCAGGTGCCTCACGAATAGCCTTGACCTTTTCTTCCGCAGGATGCAGGCTCTGCGCGTCGACCTTATGGCCCAAGTAAATTACCTCTTTGGCTTGGAACAGATATTTTTCTCGCTTCAAGCGCATCCCCGCTTGTGAGAAATGTTTCAGCATCTCCTCCAAATTAGCTAAGTGCTCTTCATCAGTTCATCCAGTGACTAAGACAACATCCAGATAAACAACGATATGGGGCAGTCCCTGAAGCAGATTTTCCATGGCACACTGGAAAATGGCACATGCCGATGAGACCCCAAAGGGTCGTAGAGGAAATTGATACAATCCTTGGTGTGTATTGATGGTCACGAATTCCCTAGAGCCTTCTTCCAACTCTAAATGCTGGTAGGCGTGGCCAAATGTTGAGTTTTGAATATGTGATGCCCCCTGCCAATTTCAAATATAATTTGTCATTCTTCAGAATCGGGTGCCTATCAAGTTTGGACACTCTGTTTACAGTTAGCTTATAATCACCACATAAGTGAACACTTTGGTCTGGCTTCAGCACGGGTACTATGGATGCTGCACGAAATTGCACCGCTTGTAAGATACCCAACTTTTCTAGCCTGTTTATCTCGGTCTCAACCTTATCCAGTAGAACATAAGGGGCTGGTCTGGCTCTGATAAATCTGGGGGGCTGTGTTAGGGTCTACGTGGATTTTGGCTTGTAGCCCACGAATCCTTCCTAGCTCGTCACTGAAAATGGAAGCATACTTTTGTAACAATTCCTGTAAGTTTCTTGTTCTAAGTTGAAAAATCTCGGCCCATTGCAGTTTAATCTTTTTGAGCCAGTTACAACTAATTAAACTGGGGCCCGCCCCAGCTACTACTATAAGGGGTAAATTTGCAGACTGATCTCCATACTGCACCAGGATTTGACATATCCCTTTCACTCTTATTTCTTCGCCTGTGTATGTTTTTAATTTAGTGTCCGATTGTTCCAAACTTAAAGGATGGACTCCTTTATTCAAACGTCTGAACGTATGTTCTCCTATGACAGATATTGACGTCCCGGTATCAACCTCCAACTTGATGGGTCATTCATTAACTCTAATGACTACCTGGATTGGTTCAGTTCTACCCACTTTCTGGTTGTATAATGTATGGATGTCAGATTCTGCTTTCCCTGGTTCTTCAATAAGACAGATTTTGTAATTTCTGCCTTAGCATTTTAAAATGCTGCCTCAGTTTATCTTGACAGTACCGCATTATGTGACCATTTCGGTGGCAGGAAAAGCATTTGATATTTCTGAACTGTCGATCACCTGCAGGCTGCCTGGATGCATTTCTCTCATTAACTTTGTGGGTTTTCTCTGTAGTACTGTTGTCCAGTCTGTATATAGTGGACATTCCCTGCCTTTCTGCAGAATACGTTGTTTTCACGCCTTTTGTTACTGGCCCTTCCCACCCTACAAGATGGACAGTGCCATTTTGTGTATCTTTTATTGCCTCCGATTCTCTAACAGCGCTGACAACATGGCTGTTGCCAATTCTAATGCCTTACTGAAGCCTAGGTTAGTTTCAGACAGCAATCACTTTTGAATAGCATCATCCCCGATTCTGCATAGCAATTGGTCTCTCAACATGTCATTAATTGAAGTTCTGTATTCAAAATGTTCCGTTGATTCCCTTAAAGCAGCTACATAGCCAGACATTGTCTCTCCTGGAAGCCTATGCCTCGAATTGAATTTAAAAAGCTGCATAGTGGTTTTTTACAATGTTTACTAACTCGTCGAAAGTCTTCGTATCGGGGGTGTTAGGTGATGTGAGGCTGCGGATCAGCTCATATGTTTTGCTCCCGCATGTGGACAAAAGAATCACCCTCTTCTTGTCCTCCCCCTCAATGTCATAAGAGGTGAGGAAGAATGCTAGGCATTCGATGTAATGAGACCAGTCATCAGAAATGGGGTCAAATGGTTCAAGATGCCCAAACTGCAGCATACTCGATGGTTAAGGAGACTGCGCTTTCAAACAGCTTCCAAGCTGGTGGCGAAGTAACATAGCTGGCTTACCGCGGCTTTGATTGTCGTCAGTTGATCTGGTTTATCCTCATCACCAGTTTTATGTTTTTGGCTATCAGGTTCACTTTGTTGGGCGAATACGAGCTGCACCCTTGATATTAACACATTAGTTGGTGCTTGAAACAATATAGGCAGAGAGACCAATTAACTGAACAAACACTGGTTGTTTATTGGAACTAAGAGCACAGCACCAACACCATGTGTGCTTCTTCAATCACCTCCAGCTCTGGACTTCTAGTTACCAAAGAAGCCCACACTGTATAGCAATTGGTCAATACAGTCACATGGTCAACTAACTACATTCTCTTAAAGGTACATAGCACTGCACTTTACCACACCGATAGTCGCACAGGGGCTCCTCACTTGCATTCAAACCCATCCCAATTAAACTTAGAAGTGGGTGGTATGATGTTAGATTCCCAATCCCAAGTCACTTTTAGGGGGTTTAACATATCCATCCAAAACTGATTCTCCCTGCCTGGAACTATTCCACCCTTAGTGTCAGGAGCGCTGTTCAGGTACACCAAATATATTTTTATTAATTTTCATGAAGTGGGAATTGAGGGTAAGTCTGGTGTTTATTGCCCATCCCTGAAATGACTGGCTTTGTAGGTCACTTCAGAGGATGGTTAAGAAATGACCATATAGACCAGACCAGGTAAGGACTGCAAGTTTCCTTTCTTGAAGGACATGTGCGAACCAGTTAAATGTTTAAACAATTCACCAGCTTCATGGCCATTCTTACTGATCCTCACTTTTATTTCCAGATTTATGAACCAAACCAAAAACATATTTTTCAACTGTCATGGTAAGATTTGAACTTGTATTCTCTGGATTATTACAAGGCCTCCTGGATTATTAGGCTATTTCATCATTCCAATAAAACTTGGACCCATAACAAATGTAGCATATTCCAGTTGCACAGACTTTCAGCACCACTGCTGCTTCATGGCACATCCTGCACATTGAACAGATTTCAGCACCCAGTAACATAGAGCACTAAAGAGCCCATAGGACCACTCCAAATGAGCTCGAGGCCCACTTCTACAAGATGGCCTACTTCTTTAGTTTTCTACATTTTATTATCAACCCACCAAATCTTGTCACGCAGCTGTGTGGAGTTTTAATTGTAATAACAATAAAATAAAGATAGGCTGAAAAATACCCGAATAGCAAACTATCAAGAGTGCATTGCTTTTCTTTGGCTTCCCAGACTGTGGTTAAGAAAAAAATTCATTATAAAGATTATCCAATTTCTTTGAAGCCTCTTATGCAGTTTCAGCAAAAAACCTTCCTTTAATAAGAAATCTGGGAAAAAAAATTCTGTTTGCCATTTGGCTCCCTATGATGAATGGAGGAAATCTTTTCACAGAATCACAGAATCGTTACGGTGCAGAAAGAGGCCATTCGGCCCATTGTGTCAGCACCGGCTCTCCAAGTGAGCATTGTGATTTAGTGCCATTCTCCTGTATTTTCTCTGTACTCATGCATATTGTTTCTATTCAAATAATCATCTAATGCCCTCTTGAATGCCTCGACTGAACCTGCCTCCACCACACTTCCAGGCAATGCATTCCAGACTTGAGCCACTCGCCCAATACATTTTTTTTCTCATATCACACTTGCTTCTTTTGCAAATCATTTTAAATCTGTGCCCTCTCATTCTCAATCATTTTACAAGTGGGAACAGTTTCTCCCTCTCTCCTCTGTCCAGCCCCCTCATGATTTTGAACACTTCTTTCAAATCTCCACCTTAGCCTTCTCCTCTCCAAGGAGTACAGTCCCAATCTTTCCAATCTATCTTCATAACTGAAGTTTCTCATCCCTTGACCCATTCTTGTAAACTTTTTGTGCACTCTCTCCAGTGCGTTCACATCCTTCCTATAGTGTGTTGCCCAGAACTGTGCACAATACTCCAGATGAATTCTAACTAGTGCCTTATATAAGCTCAGCATAACCTCCTTGCTTTTGTATGCTATGCCTCTATTGATAAAGCCCAGGATACTGTATGCTTTATCAACTGCTCTCTCCACCTGCTCTGCCACCTTCAGTGATCTATGCAGATATACACCCAGGTCCCTCTATTCCTGCACCTCCTTAAGAATTGTACACCTTATTTTATATTGTCTCCACCTGTTCTTCCTACCAAAATGCATCACCTCACAATTCTCTGCATTGAACTTCATCTGCTGACTATCTGCCATTCCATCAACTTGTCTATGTCATTTTGAAGTTCTACACTCCTGACAGCTTACATGCTTCCAAGTTTCATGTCATCCACAAACTTTGAAATTGTCCCTTGCACACCAAGATCTAGATCGTTTATATATATATCAGGAAAAGCAAGTGTCCCAATACCAACCCCTGGGGAACTCCATTATAAGCCTTCCTCCAGCCCAAAAAATATCGCTTGACCATTACCCTCTGTTTTCTATTACTCAGCCAATTTTGTATCCATGTTGCTACTGTCCCTTTTATTCCATAAGCTGTAACTTTTCTCACAAGTCTATGTGGCACTGAATCGAATGCCTTCTGAAAGGCTATGTACACCACATCAACAGCCTTACCCTCATCTACCCTTTACGTTACCTCTTCAAAAACCTCCAGCAAGTTAGTTAAACATGATTTCTCCTTTAGAAACCCATGCTGGTTCTCCCTAATCGCCTACATTTTTCCATGTGACTACTAATTCTATCCTGAATAGTTGTTTCTAGAAGCTTCCCCGCCACTGCAGTTAAACCCACTGGTCTATAATTGCTGGGCTTATCCTTATAACCTTTTTTGAACAAGGGTGTAAAATTTGCAATTCTCCAGTCCTCTGGCACCTCCCCTGATTCTAGGAAAGACTGAAAGCTTATGGCTAGAGCCCCTGCAATTTCCACTTTAGTTCTGTCAATATCCTTGGATGCATCTCATCTGGTGCCTTGTCAACCTTAAGTACCGACAATTTATCCAGCAATTCCTCCTTATCAATTTTGAACCCTTCTTGTGACAGAGTTTCCTCCTCTGTCACTGTGGCCTCAGTAGCATTGTCTTTCTTGGTAAAGGCAGATGCAAAGTATTTATTTAACACGTCAGCCATGCCCCCTGCCTCCATGTGTAAATCTCCTTTTCAGTCCCTAATCGGCCCTATTCCTTCTTTTACCACCCTCTTCCTATTTGTGTGCCAGTAGAAGACTTTGGGATTCCCCTTTATGTTAGCTGCCAGTCTTTTCTCATAATCCCTCTTTGCTTCTACACCTCCCCTCTGAAACTTTTGTATTCCACTTGGTTTTCAGTTGTATTTTCTACCTGACACATGTCATAAGCGTACTTTTTCCTCTTTATCTTAATTTCTATCTCCTTTTTCATCTAGGTAGCTCTGGATTTGTTTGCTCACCTTTCCCTTTTGAGACAATACACCTTGACTGTGCCCAAACCACTTTTTCTTTGAAGATAGACCATTGTCCAGCTACAGTTTTTCCCACCAACCTTTACTTCCAGTCTATCTGGCCCAGTTCTGTTCTTACCCTATTGAAGTCGACTGTCACCCAGTTAATTATTCTTACTCTGGATTGCACATTGTCCTTTTCTACCATCATTCTAAACCTTACGATACAATGATCACTGTCTCCTAAATGTTCCTCCACTGACACTTGATTTCCTTGGTCCATCTCATTTCCAAGAACCAGGTCCAACAGTGCATCCTTTCTTGTTGGACTGGACACATACTGCTGTAGAAAATTCTCCTGATCACAATCTAGGGTCTCCTGCCCCTCTCCAACCTTTAGACTGCCAATGTCCAAGTCTGCATTCAGATAATTGAAGTCCCCCATTATAACTACTCCATAATGTTTGCATCACCCTGTAATTTCACTGCAGATTTGTACCTCTACATCCTTCCCACTAATTGGCAGTCTATAGACTACACCAAGCAATATAATTGCACCCTTTTTGTTCTTTAGCTCTAGCCAAATTGATTCTGTCCTTGAACCCTCTGGGACATCCTTTTTCTCCAGCACTGCAATGCTCTTCTCAACCAAAACCGCCATCCCACCCCCTTTTCTTCCTGCCCTATCTTCCCTGAACACCTTGTGCCCAGGAATATTTAGCACCTAGTCCTGCCTTTCCTTGAGCCAAGTCCCTGTTATCGCCACGACATCATATTTCCACATGGCAATCTGCGCCTGTAACTCCCCAATCTTATTTACTATACTCTATCCATGCACATATATGCACAGTAACTGAATTAGACTTCATGACTTTCTCCCTTACTCTGACTCCATCAATTAACTTACTATTCTCTATTCTAATGCTATTTGTCTCACCCAGTATTTTGTGCACCCTGGTATTACTCTCTAATACTCTCTTCTAGTTCCCACACTCCTACCAAGTTAATTTAAAGCCCTCCCAACAGCACTAGCAAAATACCCTGCAAGGAACTCAGTCCCAGTTCTGTTCAGATGCAACCCGTCTGGCTTGTACAGGCACCATCTTCCCCAGAGCCAGTCCCAGTGTTGCAGGATTCTAAAGCCCTCCCTCCTGCACTATCCTTCCAGCCACGCATTCTTATCCTCCTAATGCTGAACTCACTTGCATGTGGCAGTGGGAGTAATCTGGAGATTACTATATTTGAGGCCCTGCTTGCTAATTTTCAAATGAGCTCCCTAAATTCTGATCGCAGGACCTCATCCTCCTTCCTACCCAAGTCATTGGTACCAATGTGGACCACGGCTTCTGGCTAATCACCCTCCCCCAGAAGAATGTCCTGCAGCCATTTGGTGACATCTTTGACCCTAACCCCAGTGAGGCAACATACCATCCTGGAGTCACATATACGCCAGTAAAAATGCCTGCCTGTTGTCCTAACCATGTGGTGGTGTTCCCATCTATCTGCTACCCTTGTCCTTCTAGATGGTAGTTGTCATGGTTTGGAAGGTGCTGTCGCAGGAGCCTTGGTGAATTCCTGCAGTGCATTTAGTAGATGGTACACACTGCTGCTACTGTGCGTCAGTGCTAGAGGGAGTGAATGCTTATGGATGTGGTGCCAATCAAGCAGGCTGCTTTGTCCTGGATGGTGTCAAGCTGCTTGAGTGTGTGGGAGCTGCACTCATCCAGGCAAGTGGGGAGCATTCCTGTCTTGCGTCTTGTAGATGGTGGACAGGAGGTGAGTTACTTGTCACAGGAATTCTAGCTTCTGACCTGCTCTTGTAGCCACAGTATTTATAGCCCAGTTCAGTTTCTGGTCAATGGTAACCCCCAGGATGTTGATAGTGGGGGCTCCAGTGATGATATTGCCATTGAACATCAAGTGGCAATGGTTGGATTCTCCCTTGTTAAAGATGGTCATTGCCTGACACTTGTGTGGCATAAATATTACTTGCCACTTGTCAGCCCAAGCCTGGATATTGCCCAGGTCTTGCTGCATTTGGACTGCTTCAGTACCTGAGGAGTCGCGAATAGTGCTGAACATTGTGTGATCATCCGCGAACATCCAAGTGGTTATTTCTTTAAAAAATAACACGCTTTTCTAATTTAGTTATTTAAAGGCACTCACTAACAGTAGTTTCTCACTAACAAATGAACATACAGTTTTCCTGTGATGTCACTCTTCGTTTTTTTCTTCAAACCCGGCGTTCTAGAGCTGAAGCAGAAGCAACTGTTGCCTGTGCATTCACCAACCAGGTTCATTCTTTGTCTTTCTCCCAGGTAAATGTTGGCCCTTTCTTTATATCGTCGCTATCTCCTGTGCGTCTCCAACCAGGTTCAGTCTCTGCCTCTCACCTGGATAAATCACTCAAATTTTATCCATTACTACTGTTCTAACTTGGAAGTCTTCAGTCTCCTCATTCATTTAACATTTCTTATTGTTCTAGGGTGAGCTGTCCTGATATCACCAGGCAGAGTTAGGAAGAATTACAATAGTTTTTTTTTTGACCACTTGCAACCCTCTCAAACCCCAAGTATTACATGAGATCACACAAGTTTTCCAAATTAAGAAGAACCCATTTTAATACACCCATTCAGAATAGACTAGTATCTCCCTTTGCTGCATTGAAAAGGAAATAATTGTAAGGCTCTGGGGAGAAACCAGGGTGGTGGGGGCTAATTATATAGCTCTTTCAAAAAGCCAACACAGGTATAATGGACCAAGTGGCCTTTCTATATGAATTTATAATCTATCTGTTTGTTGAATGATTCCAGCGTCTTCACCGCCACACTTCGCATGGAAGTCCAGCCCAAGTTGTTGATTACTCTATGTTTGAAAGATATCTCCTGATATCAGTCCTTTAACTACCTTTCACTAAAAGGTTGAATTTTCCCTCATTTTTCTTATTCAGCTCATGCTGCTGCTTCTGGGCTGCTCTCTTTGATTTCAATGCCCTATCTAATTTACTATCATTTGTAAATGTACCTACTTTACATTGAGATTTAGAATTTTGGTCAGTGATGTAAATCAGAAACAGACATGGCCCCGGCACTGAACCCTGGGGTACATTCGCCCCATCCTGATGTTATTCCTCATACTCGTGCCCATTATTTTCTGCCCTTCAGACAGTTCCTTATACCCATGATTTGCCCTGAATCTATACAGCTTTGAGTTTAATTAGTAGTATTTCAAACAGAATTTTATCAAATGCTTAAATGGAATTTACCACAGTCGATTTGAGTTGCCATTTTCTCAACAAAAAAAAAATCATGAGAGGTGGGGTGGTCAGGCAGGATCTTTCCATCCAAAATCATGTTGACTGCTGTCTGCTAGGCTCTTGTTATATTGATAATGCTCAAGATTATTCCTGATTATCCAAGGAATTGATGTGAAGCTAATCTGGTTACCTCTGCTATTTTGTCACATTTGTACCATGCTGGCCGGTTCCCAATCAATTGGTACCACCACCCCCCCCACCCCCCCGTTACCCCAACCCCACACCCCCACCCGGGGCCCATTGATATCTCCAAAATGATAATCAGTGTTGACAATTTTCTCCTCAGTCTCTCTCAACCTGGGAGAAATATCATTTTGTCTCTGCACTCAAGTTTTCTCCAGGTCTCTCTTTTCTGCATCTGAATTCTGAATCAATATTCTTTTTGTTTTGAACTGAATATGGGCCACAGATTGTGCATTTCATTTTTGAGCGGAACTAAATAGAAATGGCATTTATCGGGATCAGCATTAGGAAACTTGGACCATGGATTTTGTGTTAGATAATCCAAAATTTCAGTTCATCAAATCCAAGAGTTTAAATCTCAAGGGCATGAATCATATTAAGTTTTGTCTACTTTAAAGAATAAACCCTGAAAGCTGAGGGAGGCACAGAAGGCAAAGGAGGGGTGTACTGGCACAGTTAGCTGCCTGGGGAGAGGTGACAGGGTACATCAACGCCATTTCAAACCTGAGGAGGCTATTGGCAGAGATGGAGAAAAGTTTGACATGCTGTGGAATTTTGTTTAGCTTTCTGAACCCTGAATATAGCTGAAGTAGTCCTCGTCCAAATGCAGCAAAACCTGAATAATTTTCAGGCTTTGGCTGATAAGTGGCAACTAACATTCGTGTCACAGAAGTGCCAGGCAATGATCATCTCCAGCAAGAGAGAATCTGACCAGCTCCTCTTGCCATTCTGTGGTGTTACCATTGCTGAATCCCCAACTATCAACATTCTGGGGCTTACCATTGGCCAGAAACTGAACTGGACTAGCCATATAAATGTGGCTATAAAAGCAGGTCAGAGGCTAGCCTTCATACGTTCATGCATGGTCCCTCTGCCCACTTCCAATGAAACCATATAATGATGGCACACTTCTCAGAAAATATTGGCCTAATTAATGTTTTCACCAACAGTCACATGCATGCATTGTGCTCATATTTTGAGTGGTGGAGTACCAATTTGCATTCCAATCTCAGGGCTCTTCAAACAGAATCCTAGAATCATCACAGCACAGGAGGCGGCCATTTGGTCAGTAGTTTCTATGCCGGCTCTCTGTAAGAGCAACTTAGCTAATACCACTGCCGTGCCTTTTTCCCATAATCTTGTAACTTTTTTTCTCCTCAGATAATTATCCTATTCCCTTTTGGAAACTATGGTTGTATTCACCTCCACCATGCTCTCAGGCAGTGCATTCCAGATCCTAACCACTCACTTCGTAAAAACCTCTTCACTCATATCGCAATCGGTTCTTTTGCTCTTCACCTTAAATTGGTTCTTAGCCCTTCCACAGTTTCCCCCTATCTACTCTGTCTGATTTTTCATGATTTTGAACAACTTTCTCAAATCTCCACTCAACCTTCTCTTCACGAAGGAGAATATCCATAGGTTCTCCAATCTATCCTCCTAACTGAAGTCCCTCATTGCTGAATCTATTCTTGTAAATCTTTTCTACACCCTCTCCAATTCCTTCACATCCTTCCTAAAGATTGTTGTCCAGTATTGGAGTTGAGGACAAACCAATTTTTTATGAATGTTTAGCGTAGCCTCCTGGCTTTTGTAATTTATGTCATCATTTATAAAGCCTAGGATCCCCAATAACTTATTAACTGCTTTCTCAACCTGCCCTGCTGGCTTCATCAATTTGTGCACATACACCCCAAGGTCTCTCTGCTCCTGCATCCCCTTTAGAATTGTATCCTTTATTTTATATTGTCTCTCCTCATTCTTCCTCCCAAAATGTATCACAGTTCTCATCATCCATGTATCACCCATTCCACCAGGCTGTCTACCTCGTTGGGCAGGCACAGTGGGCGGGCCCCAAGCACAAATTCATGCTGGCTGGCCAATTAACGGCCAGCCGGCAGGAAAGGCCCACTGCAACACTCAACGCTGCCTGGGTGGTGCGGGGGATGGGGAGGAATGCCAGCACGGAATTCAGTGCATATATGCTGGTGCACTCACAGAAAGCTCCCTGAAGACACAGAGCGGCCACATGGAGCTGAAGGTTTTTAACATTAAAAATAAACAATTGAAAAAAAAAGGAAAACATGTCCCCTCAGGTGACTCTGTCACATGAGCAGGGACATGTTAAAAATGAGATTTTAAAGTTCTTTTTAAATCACTGGTCGAAACCTCAAAGCGCCTGTGGATGAGGCTTTGCAAAAAATGCAAAGGGCTTTTGAAGTCTCTCACTGTCCACCTCACAGTTCACAATACTTCCAAGTTTTGTGTCATCCATAAATTTTGAAATTGTGCCCTGCACACCCCAGCCTAGGTCATTAATACAGATCAAGAAAAGTAGAGGCCCTAATACTGACCCCTGGAGAACTCCAGTTCCTCCAGTTCAAAAAACAACTGTTCACCACTACTTTCCGTTTCCTGTCACACAGCCAACTTCATATCCATACTGCCATTGTATCTTTCATCCTCTGGGCTTGAAATGTTTTGACAAGCCTTTTATGTGGCATTTTGGAAGTCCATGTACACCACATCAACTGCATTACCCTCATCAACCCTCTCTGTTACCTCATCAAAAAACTCAATCAGGTTAGTTAAACACAATGTGCCCTTAATTATGTGCTGACTTCCCTTAATTAATCCACATTTGTCCAAGTGACTGCTAATTTTGTCCTGGATTATCATTTCTAAAAGCTTTCCCAACACAGATGTTAAACTGACTGGCCTGCAGTTGCTGGGTTTATCTTTACATCCTTTCTGGAACAAAGGTTAATGTTTGAAATTCTCCAGTCCTCTGGCATTACCACTGTAACTAAGAAGGAAGATTATAGCTAGTGTCACTGCAATTTCCATCCTTACTTCCCTCAGTATCCTCAGATTCATCTGATCTGGTCCTGGGGACATATCTTTAAGTCCAGCCTTTTTAAAGCCTCCTCTTTATCAATTTTTAGCACAACCACCACCACAACTACCTCTTTCACTATGATTTTGGAAGCATCATTTTCCCTGGTAAAGAGAACTGCAAAGTAATGATTTAATACCGAAGCAACGTCCTCTGCTTCTATGTGTAAATCTCCTTTTTGTTCCTAATTGGCTGCAGTCTTCCTTTTAATACCAATTTATTATTTATGTGCCTATAGAAGACTTCTGATTCCCTTTTATTTTAGTTGTCAGTCTCTTCTCATACTCTCTTTGTTTCTTTTATTCCTATGTGAGTTTTCTTTGGTCTCCAACTTGTCATTTCCCCCTACATCTGCTTTATCTTACTCCCTTATCTCTTTTGTCATCCAGGGCACTCTAACTTTCCCCCTTGGGGCCAAATGTACCTCAACTGTACTTGAACCAAATCCTCTTTAAGGTCAGCCATTATAATTTTTCAGCATTTCACCAGTCTGTTTATGCTTTCATGGAAAAGAAGGAAACAGTAACTAGCGAGGTCCATCTAATCAGAAATCTTTAATCTGCCTTGAGGAAATGACTCAGCAAATAGTTCGTCCAGACTCAATTGAACCAACTTGGGAGGGTCATGCAAGAGAGCACCATACATTGCCAGTCTAACACTCATCACTGTTACTTTTCTTTGCCTTCTATTTAAACTTTAACATGTTTAGGCACTTGGTTAATCACAAACTTAGCAGAAGCCAGTGTGTCAAAGCACATCAAGAATTGGCAAATCACATTTGCTACAAAGCATGAGTTATTGTAATGCTTGTTCCTGTTATGTTTTCATATGTTTTCTTGTCCCATTGAAGCCATGGATTGCACAGCACACAATGGGACCCTTTTCCATTTAATGCAAGAACCAGCACAGGAATATCCATGGATAAAAGCCAGTCTCTTAATGTTGAGCCATGTCGCCAATAGACTAATGCTGAGTGAAAAAGAAGACAGGCCTAGGCAGTTGCCAGATGTGTGTGAGAATATAGTTATGGTGCACCACAAGCAGATAAAGTGGCCTGAACGTTGGCAGAGTGGCAGAGTCGGATTGCCACACCGCTCCTACTTTTTTAACCTTGAAATCTTACCAATCTTGCCTTACCCGACTCAGACCAGACAAGAATTGCGCAAGGCACTGCGTTCCTGGGGCCTTCAGTCGAGGGCTTCATGGTCGGACAAGAGGAGGCTATGCCCCCTTTTTTATGCCACTTGCTGCCATAAATCAGGTAAGTTTAAAGGTCCTGCCATTTTCAAGCCAGCGAGAAGGTTGGTTCTTTCGGTAAATGGTTATAATTGGGGGCCGGTCGGGCAGTCAGTGGGGGGGTCGGGGAGGCGGGGCGGGGTGGGGGGGTGGGGGTTGGTGGGGAGTGTCGGACAGTTGAGGGTTGGTTGACTAGTTGGGAGGGGGTTGTGTTGGGCAGTTAGTGGAGGAAGGGTAGGCAGTCAGGGAGGGGGGTTAGCTATTCAGCAGAGGTGGGGTGATCAGGCAGTCGGGGGGTGGCTGGTTAGGCTGTTGGCAGGGATTCAGGCAGACAGTCAGGGGGGCTGGACAGTTGGGTAGGGGTCAGAAGTCAGGAGGGGCTGGGCAGTTGGTGTGGGGGGAGCTTGGCATTTGGGAGTGGTGGATGACTGTCAGGGAAGGGGTTGAGCAGTCAGCAGGGGTGTGAGGTCAGGTCGGGTCAGGTCTGGAAGGTTAGCTGAGGGCTTGGGGGAGTCCTGTGGAGGGTGGAATCCCGTGGGGGCGGTGGGGGGGAGTTGCTGGTGGAAGGGGTTAGTTGCCTGGGGATGGTAGTTGGGTTGTAGGGGAGACCCCTAGGAGTTTTGGGGGGTAGCCCCATGGCGGGGGTAGTTGGGTGATGGGGAGTCCCGGAGAGGTAGGGGGAGGCCGGTGATGGGGCGGTGTTATCAGATGTGGGGTGGCTTTGGGGCTAGTTGAGGGGGGGGTTTGTGGAAGTCCCATGGGGTAGGTAGTTGGGGGTGGGGGATTCCCCTGGGGGTTTGAGGGCACAGTGTAGTCCCGTGGTGGGTCAGTGTGGGGCTGTACAACAGTTACCCCGAAGCAGGATGTGGTTTTAATTTTTTTTAACCTTTTCTGGCTAACAATTGATGTAAGACAGTCAGAACCACCTGAAGTTTGCGATTTAAATCACATTTTCGGATGGTTACCAGTGCAGGACAATTGACTATGGGAAGTTTGCACTTCCCGGGCAATTGCCTTGCAATCCTTACTTGGTAACTTCCGGCGGTGGGGTGGGAGGGGGGTGTGGGTGGGGGGGTGGGGGGGCGGGTGGTGGTGCCTAGAGAATCTTGGGGTACCCCCCAGTTACACCGACCTGGAGATCGGAAGTTACAGCCCAATAAGTAAAAACAGAAATGCCAGAAATATTCAGCAGGTCTGGCAGCAACTATGGAGAGATAAACAGAAAACAGAGTTAAGGATTCAGGTTGTGAACTTTCATCAGAACCTCAGCCATACCACAATTTCTTCCAGAATTTCTTGTTTTTATTTCAGATTTCCAGCATCTGCAGTATTTTGCTTCCAGATAAAGAAGTATCTCAATTTCAGGAAACATTCAGCAAAATCCAGCAGTGAGTCATCTCATTTCTTTCTCCCACTAGCACCAAGATAAGTTAGAAGAATACACTCAACGCTGACAGTCATAAAGGGGAAGCATCAGGTGAATAAACACTTATGATACACTAAGTATGATCAAGATAATAAAACATTTGAGATCATAAGAACTAGGAGCAGGTGGCCCTCCAAGTCCGCTACGCCATTCAATAAGGTCATGGCTGATCTGATTGTGGCCTTAACTCCATTTTCCTTCTTATCCCCTTTAACTCTTGACTCCCTTGTAGATCAAAAATCGGTCTAACTCAGCACTGAAAATATTCAATGGCCCAGTCTCTCTCTAAGGAGGAAAATTCAAAAGATTAATGACCCTCTGAGAGAAGAAATATGTCCTCCTCTGTCTTAAATGGGAGACTTCTTATTTTTAAACTGTGCCCCCTAGTTCTAGCTTCCGCCAAAACAGGAAACACCCTCTCAGCATCTACCCTGTCAAGCCAACCTCAGAATCAAATGTATTCATTCTAATTTCAATGAGAATAAGCCCAACCTTCCCTCATAATACAACCCTTCATCCCAGGAATCAGTTTAGTGAGCCTTCTCTGAACTACCTCCAATACAAGTACATCCCCCCTTATAAAGAGTCCAAAGCTGTACATAGTATTCTAGATGTGATCTCACCAATGCCCCATACAGTTAGCAAGACTGTCCTACTTTTATACTCCACCTCCTGGAAATAAAGATCAACATTGCATTTGCCTTCCTAACTACTTTTTATACCTGCATGCTAACTTTTTGTGATTAAAATGCAAGACTCCTCCAGGGCTGTCCACTGAATCTTCTAAAGGTGTGAAGACTCCTTAGCTTCTGAGAGAATGGGAGATAGGAAGGGATTTCAAATAACCTCAACATAATTAACTACTTTGCCTGGTGGAACAATGGCTAATTTGAAATTAACATAGCAGCTATTTTGTTTTGGTTGTGATATAAACAGGCAGTGAAAGCTATGTGTTGCAGACCCCCCAGGAAGAACTCTGAGAGACATCATCAGAGAGGGTTCTCGGTCAAGGGAGAACAAAGAGGAAGATATCCAGAGATCAATTACTGTTCTGCTGAAAGAAGCTAAGCAATCTTCAACTGTGGTAACCACAGAACTATTGAGGAAGAGTAACCTTCTCTCTCTTCTAAAACCTGGTGACCTGCTGAGCCCACCTGTAACGGCAAACAGCAACTAATTGAGCACTGTATTGACTTGACAGACTGGACAGGTTTTAACAAGAAACAGATTAACTTTATTACAGAGAGCTTTTCAGACACTACATGCTTGATGAGGACCCTCATCAGGAAGCCCCAGCCCCAGATTACCTGCCCTTAGTGCTCATTGGTTAGATCCTCCAAGAACTTCATGTGACCCCTGCTAGACAGCAGGAGAGGCTATACCTTCAGTTACAATGTTTCCTCTCCCTTTAGTTTTTTACAGTTTCTATTTACAGACAACATTTGAATATCCAGTAGCATATATACGTATGCAACTTCAGGTGATTAAAGATTCCGTCTCTGAGGTGCTTTCCTTATTTGGTTAGAGCGGCATAGCTCTACCACTTGAAGTTCCCCAGGATCAATGTGATCAGAAACTGCAGCACAAGACACATCATTAAAAAGTGGCAATTCAGGGTTAAGCAACTCTACAGAGACACCGGGCATGTCATTTCTGGATTGATCTGTCACTTCAGGGATTGATGGTTTAATGTTAATCACAGGCAGAATAGTTGGTTGTTGGAATGTCTCTCTATCACGAATACACTCCACATGTTTTCGAACAATTTGGTCTTCCACTTCCACCTGGAAGGATAAGGGACCAGTCTCTGAGACAATGGTTCCAGCAACTCAACAAGGTCCACTTCCAAAATTCCGCATGAATACTGTGTCTCCTACAATGAATGTGCAAGCTTTGCTATGAATATCATGATTCAATTTTTGATTATTCTGATTCCTCTCTACCTTCCCCTCTAAGTTTGGAAACACCAGACTTAACCTTATATGTAGGCAGCGTTTCATCAATAATTCAGATGATGTTGAGCCTATAGTTGAATGAGATGTTGTACAATAACAGAAGAAAGCAGGAAAGTCCAGTTTCTAGAGTACCTTCTGATAACCTCTTCATTCCAGATTTGAAAGTTTGCAAAGCTCTCTCAGCTAAACCATTTCATGAGGGATGGTGTGGGGCTGTTTTAACATGTCTAATTTCATTTAAATTCATGAACCTCTGAAACTCCACACAGGTAAAGACTGTATCATTATCAGAAATTATGATTTCCGCTAGGCCATGTATGCTAAAACAATGATGCAGCTTCTTGATAGTTGAGCTCAATGTTGGTGATCTGATTTCATACACGTCCATCCATTTAGAATGTGCATCCATGATCAACAAAAACATGGTACCTAAGCATGGTCCTACACAATCAATACGTAGTCTAACCCAGGGTGAACCAAACCACTCCCACGGATACAGTGGAGCTGAAACAGGCAACTGCTGTTGTTGCTGACAATGGAGACACTGCTTGAATATGCTTTTAATGTCACTGTCAAAGCCTGGCCAGCAGACATAGCTTCATGCAAGCATCTTCATCTTCGATGTGCCTGGATGTGCACTGTGAAGTTCTGTCAAGTGTGGTTCTCTTCCTTGCGAAGGGACGACTACCCTTGATCCCCACAACAAGATTCCATCTTGACAACTTAACTCTGTTTTTCGGGCATTGAATGGTCTCATCTCTTCAGATACAAGTGAATTTGACCACCCTTGCAAAACAAGGTCCCTGACTTTCGACAAAATTGGACCTCTGATCATCTAATTTCTAATTTGCTTCACAAACACAGGTGAAGAATCCAAGAAATTCAGTACAAGCACAATCTCTTGTGGCATTGGAGCATGTACAATGGTATCCGGTAACAGGAGGCGACTGAGTGCATCCACATTTGCAATATGTAAGCCAGGCGGGTATATAAAGGTATACTCATATGCAGATAATATCAAAGCCCAACGTTGTATTCTTGCTGATACTATTGGCGGAATCACCTTATCCTCACTGAATGAACCCATTTATGGTTCATGGTCCAACAAAATGGTGAAATGTTGTCCATGTAGGTACTGGTGGAATTTCTTCGACCTGAATACCACCGATAAATTTTCTTTTTCTAGGTGGGAATAACCCTTCCCAGCTGTGAAGAGGGTCCTTGAGACATAGCCAGTGGGCCTTTCTGATCCATTTTCCATTCTACGTGATAACACAGATCCTACATCAAAAGGAGAAGCATCACATGTTAATACCCACTCTTTCAATGGGTCATAGTGTACCAATAAACACGACAAATGCAGCAGTTTCTTTACTTTCACAAAGGCTCCCTCCTGTTGTGAATTCCATGACCAACAGTGGGATTCTTTTTTAATAACAAGTGTAATGGCGCTAACACAGTTGATAAGTTTGGCAAGAAGCATCTATAGTAGTTGATCGTACCCAGGAAAGACTTAAGTTCGGTTACATTGGATGGTGATGGTGCATCTTTATTGCCCGAACTTTCTCTCCTACCAGATGCAAACCCATGGTATCCACCTTGTGACCCAGGTAATTAACTTCTGGTGCTTGAAATGTGCATTTTTCCTTCTTTAATCATTTGCTGGCTTCCATGAACCTTCTTAGCACCTCTCCCAAGCTGGCCATGTGTTCAGTCTTGGTTGACCCAGAGATCAGAACACCATCTAGGCACACAACTACTCAGGGAAGCCCTTGCAAAAGACTCCCCATTGTCCTTTGGAAGATTGCACATGCAGATGATACTACAAAGGGTAGGCGAACATACTGATAAAGACCCTTGTGTGTGTTAACAGTCACGTATCCTCTAGATGTGCTATCCAGCTCTAATTGTTGGTAAGCATGGCTCATATCCAATTTTGTATAGGATTTTCCTCCAGCTAACTTTGGATATAAGTCGTCCATCCTTGGAATAGGGTACTTGTCTAGTTTTGCTGCCTTGTTTATGGTGAAGTTATCGTCCCACAGATGCATATGGTTTGGTCAGGTTTAACCACTAGAATTATAGGTGCTGCCCATTCTGAGAATTGGACGGGTTGGTTGATGCCCAGCTTTTATAACTGGCACAGTTCTGCATCCACCTTCTTCTTCAGTGCATAAGGTACAGGTCTGGCCTTAAAGAAACAGGGTGTCTCCTGAGAATCCACATATATTTTTGCTTGCATGCCTTTTAATTTCCCTAATTCATCCTGAAGTACACTGTCGTATTTCCTTAGCAGTTCAGGAACTCCTGTTCCCAAGTGAAATGTTTCAGACCAGTCAAGTTTGATTTTCTGTAACCAGTCTCAGCCCAGAAGACTAGGTCCTTCTCCCGTCACTATTATCACTGGAAGCTGAGCTGTCTGTTGCTTATAAGACACTGGTACTGTGGGGATGCCCTTTACCTGTATAGATTCTCCAGTGCATGTCTCCAATTTAGCGGTTGTCCACTCATATTTCACTTGAGAACAGGAGGAGTTCCTGAACCGCTAAGGAAATGTGGCATCCATTATTAGTTGCTTCCCATTTAACTTGGGTTGTGACAGTGATAGGTTCGGTTTTTACAGAGGTGACATTATACAGGGAATAGATATCAGTATTGGCAGTTTTAGGTTTTACTGTATTTTTCAATTCAATCATGTCGGTTTGCTGCTTTCTGGGCTGTTTCGACTTCGCCCTGCATTGCCTTACTACATGACCTTTCTTATGGCAGTAAAGGCATTCTGCCTCCTTGAATCTGCAGGTGTCTGGTATGTGGTTACCCCACATCTGTAACAGATTAACCTTGGAGTCGCTGCTGAAATGTTTCAATTAGGCCTTTTCATGTTTGTAACAGTGGACATTGCCTCTCGCTTTGCTGCTGTGTCTCTGGTTCCCGCCCCACATGAAGAACAAAGTCATGTTATATGTGTTGCAAAGCCTGCGAGTCTCTCGCAGCATTTTCCATGGTGAGTGATATTTCCAGGGCATACTTCAATTCGATATCGACCTCGGCAAGTAAAGAATGCTGAATGGCGTAGTCATGAACTCCACAAACTAATCAGTCTTGCGGCAAAGTTGTAGTGTTCTTTCAACTGCTTCAGCTTTGATACATAGGTTGTGATGGACTGTCCTGGGGCCCTAACTCTGGAATTAAACTTAAACGGCTGCATTATTAAGGATGGCTTTGGCTGGAAATGTGTTTTCATGAAGTCCACTAATTCATTAAAAGACTTAGAATTGGGCACGTTTGGGACCGTCAATATGACAGTATCTTTATAGTGCAGAAGGAGGCCATTCGGCTCATCGAATTTGCACTGGCTCTCTGAAAGAGCATTCTACCTAGTCCCACTCCCCTGCTTTATCCCCATAACCTTGCACATTATCTCTTTTCAGGTAGCAATCCAATTCCCTTTTGAATAAGAACATAAGAAATAGGAGCAGGAGTAGACCATTCGGCCCTCCACCATTCAATAAGATCATGGCTGATCTTCTTGTGTTTCAATTTCCATTTTCCCATCTACCCCCGATAACCTTTGATTTCCTTGCCTAACAAGAATCTATATACTTCTGCCTTAAAAATATTCAATGACCCTGCATCCTTCTGAGGCAGAATTCCAAAATCGCATCACCCCCTGGGCGAAAAACTTCACCTCATCTCTGTGCTAAAAGGGCGACCCCTAATTTTAAAACAGTGCCCCCTAGTTCTGGACTCACCCACAAGAGGAAAGATCCATTCAACGTCTACCATGTCAAGGCCGTTCAGGATCTTGTATACTTTAATCAAATCACCCCTCATTCTTCTAAACTTCAGTGGAAACAAGCCCAGTCTGTCCAATCTTTCCTCATAAGATAACCTACTCATTCCAGGTATCAACCTAGTAAATCTTCCCTGAACCGACTCCAATGCATTTACATCCTTCCTTAAATAAGATCATCCTTTTTTAAAACTGCACACAATAGTCGAGGTGTGGTCTCACCAATGCCCTGTATAACTGAAGCATAACATCCTTACTTTTATTTTTAATTCCTCGTGTAATAAAGGATAGCATTCCATTAGCCTTCTTAATTACTTGTTGAACCTGCATACTAACTTTTTGTGACCCCTGTCATAATACCTCAATCAAATCTGTTTCCATCACCCTTTCAAGAAGTTTGTTCCAGACTCCAACCACTCTCTGGGTGAAAAAAAACTTTCCTCACATCACATTTACTCCTTTTGCCAATTATTTTGAATCTGTGCCCTCTAGTTCTTGATTTCCTCTTGAGTGGGAACAGTTTCTCACTATTTATCCTGTCCATATCCCTCAGGATCTTGAATACCTCTATCAAGTCTCCTCTCAGACTTCTTTTCTCCAAGGAACACAGTCCCAGGAATCATTCTTGTGAACCTCCTCTGTACTCTCTCCAATGCTTTCACATCCGTCCTCAAGTATGGCACCCAGAACTGGACGCAGTACTCCAGATGAGGCCTAACTAGTGTCTTATATAAGTTCAACATGAACTCTTTATTCTTGTACTCAATGTCCCTATTAACAAAGCCTAAGATATAAATGTTTTATTAACTGCTCTCTGAACATGTCCTGCCATCTTCAATGACTTATGTATGTATACATCGAGGTCCCTCTGTTCCAAGTCTGTTGAGTGGCACAATATCAAATGCCTTTTGAAAATCCATATACACCACATCTTTTCCTTTATCAACCTTCACT
Source organism: Carcharodon carcharias (assembly GCF_017639515.1). Classification (NCBI taxonomy): domain Eukaryota; kingdom Metazoa; phylum Chordata; class Chondrichthyes; order Lamniformes; family Lamnidae; genus Carcharodon; species Carcharodon carcharias. The sequence continues at coordinate 44,836,557 of NC_054470.1, forward strand.
GCTTCCTCCACAAAAAACTCCGGAAAGTTAGTAAAACATGATTTTTCCTTGATGAATCCATGCTGGCTTTCCTTAATTTTCCTGTATTTGTTGAAGTGATTATTGATTTTATCCCATACTATAGTTTCCCGAAGTTTCCCTACCACTGAGGTCAAACTGACTGGTCTGTAGTTGCCAGCTTTATCCTTGCATACCTTTTTGAACAAGGGTGAAACATTTACAGTTCTCCAGTCCTCTGGCACCTCCCCTGTGTCTAAGGAAGACTGGAAGGTTATCACTAGTGCCTCTGTAATTTCCACTCTCACTTCCCTCAGTAACCTGGGATGCATTTCATCCGGTCCTGGTGCCATATCTATTTTAAGTAAAGATAACCTTTCCAATACCTCCTTCCTCTCAATTGTAAGTTCTTCCAGTGTATCAGTTACTTCCTTTCTCACCTCAGCCTGGGTAGCAAGTTCTTCCTTTGTAAAGTCAGATGCAAAGTACTAATTCAACACCTGCGCTATTTCTCCAGCCTCCACAAGCAAGTCCCGTTTTTTGTCCCTAATCGGCCTTACTCTTTCTTTTATCACTCTTATTATTTACATGCTTATAGAAGACCTTTTGATTCCCTTTTATATTTGCTGCCAGCTCTTTACATGCTCTCTCCTTGCTTTTCTTTTTTTCTTTTCACTTCCCCTCTGGTCCTTCTATATTCAGCATGATTCTCCATTGTATTTTCTACCAGACATCTGTTTTATGCACTCTTCTTCCTTTTTATATTAACTTCTATCTCTCTAGGTGTCCAGGGCGCTCTGGATTTCTTTGTCCTACTTTCCCTTTCAAGGGAATATACTTTGACATTGTCTGCAATTCTATCACTTTGAAGGTGGCCTATTGTTCAGCAACTGTCTTTTCTGCCAACATTTGATTCCAATTCACTCGACTCAGATGCATTCTCATCTCATCGAAGTTGGCTTCCCCCAATTAAATATCCCTGTGGATGAGATTGTATGTCTTGCTAACACATATGCTCCAAAGGATTCCTTTCTGCACTGTGGTGGCTTTGCATGCCATATGATCCCATTCCCACCTCATTCATTATAGCATTCCCAGGAAACACACTGGGTCACTGGTGGGGCGGCCTCTGATTCGCCTGCTCTGCTGTCACCTCAGGCCTTCAGTAAACCAAGCACCATATATAAAGGCCGCCCCTGCACAGAGCTAGCACTCTTCAAGGAATAGGGAGCTATTGGGAACTGATGGCTGCCAAAGGGAGGAAACATGCTGACCCCGTATTTAGCAACACCTCCCTCGAGCGCCTACTGGGCGCAGTGGAGGCCCACCGTGAAGTCCTCTGCCCCTGCTCTTGGTGAAGGCCAGCAATCAATGTCACAAATCCAGCATGGGAGGCAGTGGCAGTCAGCGCCCTTGCCCTGCAAAAAGAGGACAGCCACCCAGTGCAGAAAGAAGATGAATGATATCCTCCAGTCTGCCAGAGTAAGTCACTCTTCTCATCACTCTCAACTCACACACCCATCAGGATTTCATATCTCAAGGGACAATGGCACTAACTCTCACACACACCCTCACATCTCCATCAGGCACATATCCTCTGGAGCACATGTTCTCATCTCGTCCGTTGCTCCGCTCCCAACACGAATATTCCATGCTGTGCCATGTGTCCCGCTCATACTCTCTCCATCTGTTTTCATGCTGGAGAAGCTGGCTCAAGGCAGCAGGGAGAGGTCCCAGAGCGGGGGGATGAAGTGGCCTACATTAGACCACTTGCCCACTTTGTGGAACATGCCATTGCGCTGAGTGGTGAGGACATGGACCAAGCCTGTGGCGGTGATGAGGTCAGTGGCAAACACCCACATGAGGACCTACAACATATCGGGTGGAATCATCCCAGATTTGCACCAAGTGCAGAGGTGGGCGGCAAAAAGAATTTTTACCCACTGGCAGCTTTTCCTGCCGTATTGCCCCAAACCTGCCTCATTAATTATGTATTCCTGGGAAACACGCCATTTCGATGGTGGGTGGGCTCTCATTCGCTTGCCCTGCTGTCACCTCGCTGCTTCCACACATCAGACGCCATATTTATAGTGCAACTACGCACACATCTCTCAGTGCTTCAAGCCCAGGACTGCTGCACAGAAGACATGGCCCTGAAAGGCAAGAAGAGTGCTGGAGGCCAGAAGTTTGCTGAGCCTGAGTCAAATGATGAGCCTCTGGGCTTCCTTGGGGAAGGGGGAGAAATGACCTCAGGAAAGGGAAGAGGCTGCAGGGCGAGGGCTGACTGGGGAAGGGGGGTATCCCAGGGTGCTTGGGGGCATGATCTGTCCAAGTGCCCTCAAGATGGTAAGGGCCGAGGAGGCAATCTCCAGTGAAGATGAAGCCAGATGGAAATGTGAGAATTTTTGTGAGAGAGTGAGTGGTGATGTTCCTTGAGCTGGCAGTGAGTGAGAATGTGTGATCGCCTTGTGGGTGTGTGAATTTCGAGTGATAAGATGGTTGCCTTACCCTGGTGGCACGGATGAGATCACTCATCCATTTTCTGCACTGGTTGGCTGATCTCTTGTGTGCAGCTTTGGCACTGACCACCTCTGCCACCATCTCCCAAGCCGGAGTGGTGAGGCTGATGGGCCTCCTGTGGCCAGTGCGGGGGTTGAGGACATCGGGGTGTCCAGAAGGCATCCCAAGGATGTGTCACTGAATTGGGGCTTTGCACTCTTCTTGGCTTTTGGAGCCATGTCTTCATCTGTGCCCTCCTGGGCTGCAAGTAGTGAGAAGCGTGTGCGAGGCTACAGGTTAAATCTGGCGCTCTGTGTGAGCAAGTGGTGAGGTAACAGCGTGGTGGGAAAACTGGAGTCCGCTCGCCAGCGAGACGGCATGTTTTCTGTAGCTGCATAAATGCTGAGGCGGGAATGGGATGATACGGCACGAAAATCCGTCATTGCAGCCAAAGGACAAAACAACTTTTTCCCTGCCTGTTACCGCACTTTGTGCAAATCTGGGACGATCCCGCCCTACGCTCCATCTGCCAAGGTTTTGCTGTCTATATCCATTTGCAGACTCTTTGGGTGGAATTTTCCCATCCTGCGCATGACAGGTTTCATGATGGGTGAGAGCAGAGAATCTAGCGGAAGCCAAAAAGTCGAAACCCGCATAAAAGTAGTTTGCAATTCTCCCGATGGCGGGTTAATAGCAGGTTGAGTATCCTGCTGACTAGTGGCACGAGTGTCATTTGCTCTTCTCCAGGTGGGTGCCACATGGGGGCAAAGGGGCTGAAACACTTTGCAAGCGGTTGGGGAGAAGGAGAACACATGGTGGGGGGGCGGTGAAGCGGCAGGATGGCTTTGCAGGGGGTTGGGAGAGAGGGAACACAGGGCCAAGGGGCAGGAAAGCTTTGCAAGAGGATGGAGGAGGAGGGGGAATGATGGAAGGCAGCGGGGAGACCGAGCGGCAGGAAGCTGGAGCCCGACAAGGAAAACTGAAATATTGACAAACAAGGGTGTAGATGGGACACTACATGTATGAATGGGAGGGGATACATGTAGACATCAAATAGGGAAGTGGGGGTATGTTAGTGTAGCACGCAAGGGATGGAGACTCATAAGGAGGCTGATGGTTGTGAAGGGATAGAGTGTAGTATTCAGTCATGGGAGCAATTGGGAACTCATTGAAAGTCAAAGACTTTGGTCTGGCGCTAGCAGGCTAGACTCAGATTGAGGCAGTCTTGGGGCTCTGTGGACCTCACAGTCAAGACTCAGAGAGTTCAGACAGTCATGGAATGCAGCAGGCCATGCTGCAAGGGCTATCCATGGCGGGCACTTTTACTCCCGCTCCAGGGAGGGCCAAGGGCTGTGTGCTCAGTTGGGATAATGCACAGCTTGGTGTGCAAGGCATTTCCACAGTTGCTCTACATGAGCTTGTCTGTCTTTATACTGAGCTGCAGATGGGTTGGTAATGGCTACGGGAGGCATTTGCAGCCTGTATTTGGGGCAAACATAATAAAGGGAGGGGCTGTGATGTGAAGCTTTCCTAGGAGTGCCCTGGAGGGGCAGGGTTCTCCTCGGTAGGTGACTGCACACACAGTCTCCAGGTGGAGAGGGTAGAGCTCCACATGGGGCAGTGGGCACATCAAGAGTGATAGGATAAGGGGGGGAATGGTAGGAATGTTGACCACAACAACAATGGGATCCAGTGTTATGGGGGAGGCTGAAGAATAACAGGCAGGAACTCTACCTACACACTGTGAGCTGCAGGTAGATCTCTGGGATGCAGACAGTGAGAGAGGGAGTGTCGAAGCTGGTCTCAAAGTAGTAGCACAGAACCACCATCTTGCTCTATCAATGATCTGAGATTTCTTTTCAATAAGCGACAATTTATTTTGTATAAAAAATACAACTTACAATATTAACTTTTATTAAAAGTTTCAGCATAATTAAGGACAACATTATAACATTGCAGAAATGTACATCTCTGCTACTATTCACAATAATCTTGATTAGAGTTCATAAGGTTGTCTATAATCAAACTCCGCGCCACTCCTGTGTTCGTCAGAAAATAACATTTCTGACTTTTTTCTGAGAAAAAAGATCAATAACAAGGTTTCTTTCTTTGGCCACTCCACCTTCAGGATGGAGCATTGAGCTAGGTAAAGTAGTGCATGTCATTCTAACTTTTTCCAATCAGTGGAATATAGATGTTACGTCTCAGGAATAGCATCTTGGTCACCTGAAGTGTCTGTTAGCGCCTCAGATACAAGGCTGCATCAGTGACAAAGCAAATAGGTCAACAGCAACTATAGACATTACAGTTGCTATTGGTTACAGATTGTGAGCTTCACTATATTCACCTGTTAATCGTTAATCTATTCAATCTACAATTTCAGAGAGAAGGACAAAACAGTATGGATCCAGGCCTCAATGCTGCCTTTTTGAGGGTTCTAATACAATGGGAGGAGGAGAAGAAGGGACCAGCGACACTGAGCACAGTTTCAAGAGGAGGGTCCGCATGGGGTCCAGGGTCAAGGGGAGCCACAGCAAGAACATGAGATTCAGGAGGATAGACCCAGACAACGGCGGCAATTTGCTAGACATAGGGTATACCGAAGGGGACTCTCCTATTTACAGATGAGTAAGAATCAATGCCAAGCACATCTGCACTTGTCCTGAGCTCTGTTGATCACATCAGCCACATACCTTGGCAGGACCTAACGCCCAATGGGGTGAAAGGTTATCCCCTGACAGTGGCCTTGGAGGTCACTGCTGCACTCAATTTCTTTGCCTGTGGATTGTTTCAGGGTGCTACAGGATACCTGTGCGGCACCTCGCAGTCTGCCATACTTAGATGCATCAAGGAAGTCACAGATGCCCCTTACAGCAAGGCACATCACTGTGTGAGGTTTACGCTCGATGATGATAGCCAGACTGCAAGATTCAATGGCTTTGCAGCTATATCAAGCTTTCCAAGAGTGTAGGGTGCAATAGACTGCACCCATATGGCTTCATGGCAGCAGCCCCTAATGTTTATCAACCACAAGGGTTATCATTCCATCATTGTTCAACTGGTGTGCGATCATTGGAAGCACATAATGCATGTTTTTGTCAGGTACCCTGGAAGTTGCCATGATTCATACATCTTGAGTCACTCCCAGGTGCCTCAGATTTTCAAAGGGCCTGAGCGTGTGCAGGGATGGCTGCTTGGGGATAAGGAGTACCCACTGAAACTCTGGCTCATGACACCCATACGTCAGCCTCAGAGTTCTTCGGAGGAATTGTACATCTCAGCTCCATATGGTGCCTAATCGAGCAGACCAAGATGTGCTTCCAGATGTTTGGACAACTGAAGTGGTGCACTACAGTACACCCAGATAGAGTTTCTGCTTCATGACTGTGTGTTCTGCCCTTCACAAAATGGCATTGTAAAGAGGTGATCCTTTGCCAGACGGTGAAATGAAGGAGGATGAGATCTCCTCAGAGGATTAAGATCAGGAGGCCCAGGAACTTCAAATGGGTGATGCAGGTCAGCTTCCATGGGACAATGACACCATAAAGGAAGCAAAATGTGGGAGACATGCCTGTGCCACTTTAATTGCTACCAGATTCCAGATGGAGTAAAGTGAAGACAAGTAGAGATGGCCACATTTCTCCTGAATGCCACTCCATTTAATTGAAAGGGGTGTCCACCCTGTCAAATCGAGAGCTAATTCAGCATTCCTACTTGCATCTTCTAGCCTCCTGAATCACCAGACCACGATCTCTATGAAGGTCAGCAGTGTCCCCTGAATGTGCTCACTCTGGGAAGTGAGCCAATTCAACAGCGAGAACACTGTGGGAACTTACTTGAAGCAGTCGTCACCACATTAATGAGAAACTACAGCGGCCAGTGAGATGAGGACATGGTTGGGGATATCATCTTCCCATCTAGTCATGCCCTTTGGCACTACCACTGAGGAGAGACAACTGCCATTAATCCTTCAAGGCTGCTGAGCTGCCCTCACACAATGAGGTGTTTCATCAGGAAGGGCTACAAGTGCACACTTCCAATAAAGATTTTAACACATCTCCTAGACATCACACAAGGGTGCAGGAACTATCCCCAGTGAGGCTGATATCACATGAATGTGAATCTCACAGAAGGAGACTATTAGGGAGGATATGAAACCTCAAAATAAGAGTATTCACGTGTACATAATCACAACACTTTCAGGTGACCAAGCCATTCACATAAATATCAAATGTGTTTATAAAAGTGCAATATTTTTACAGTGGTTATCCATCCGTGACCCAAAAGTGATTTCAATATTTCTTAACTTTCCTAACCTGACCACTATGCCTGGGTACAGCCCCGACATCGCTGGTAGAGGTGGAGGCAGCCTGCTGACTGCTACATCCTGATGTCTGTGATGGCCTTAGTGAACGTTCTCTGGTGGCCTGAGGCCTGGAGGACCTTGACCTGATAAGGGTCACCTGCTCAGAGGCAGATGCACCCTCCTCGGCCTGAGCAGCTGGAGTGGATAGGGTCACAGGCTGAGGGGATGCTGAGTGGCTGGATACCCTTAGAGTCTCTGGAGTGGAGGCCCCTGGGATGTTTGGCTGACGCGTATCCTCCCTGTGGTTGGCTGAGGGTCCCTCCCTGACTCATTGAGGAGAAGTGGCACCTGGAGGGAGGTCAAGGTGCCTCATCCCCCTCTCGCCTACACATTGATGGTGGCCACCAGTGTGTGTGGCCATAGAATCCAGGGCTGAGCGCAAATCCAGCAAGACCTGCTGGACCAAGATCTCCACGGTGGTCACCAACCTTCCCATGGTGGCCTCGAGGTGCTCGCATGTCAGACAGAACATCAGACAGAATGTGGACAGACTCCTCCATCCTTTGCTCTAGTCTGTTGAGTGACTGTGAATCTCTGCCTGACGTTCCGCCGCATGTTGTTGCAGTTCTAGCATGGAGTTGGCAGCTGCTCGCAAAGGCTCATCATCTGACTCTAGACTGAGTGGATGGCTGGTTTCCAGCAGCCCACCGAGTGCTGGAGACCTGGACTGTCCTTGCCTCTGACTGCTGCGGTGACGTGTCAGTGAGGTGTTCCCCAGAAAGTGAGCCCGAGCCTAATCTAAAACTATGCCCCACCAAGGTGTGTGTCTCTGCACTGGTGGAGGGTATGGGTGAGCACAGTGATGGTTTTTCCTCAGCTTTATTATCCGACATGGTCTGCGGGCTGGGACTTGACCTGCTGGTGCCTATGAGAGAGAAAAGTGTTTTAGTTCATGAGCATACAGATTACAAGATTGCATGTTACTCACCGTGATTGTCAGGATGTGATGAACTCATGGAGCTGTGATCCATACTAGATTGCTGAGACAATCCTATCCCCCTTTCCCCTCAGGAGCGATCCCTGTGCTCCCCAACAATTTCAGCGGTATCCTCCTTGAATTCCATAAGGACAATTATGTTGGCCGTCCCTCCTCCAGACTGCAACCTCACCTGCTTGTTGTGGGCAAGCTTGTCCTGGGTGAAGACAAAAGAAAGGAAAGTGATGAGAAGGGATGGAGCAGGGGTTGGGAAACATGCATGCCCCTGTGTATGGTGAACCCTCCCCAAAAAGTGCTGAGAATGGAGTGTGAACAGCATGATAGATGAGATGGCGGTGGTATGAAAGTTTCCGTTAGTCAGTGGTGATATATATCCCCAGCTAATAGTTGTGTGAGATCCCTGAAGAGAGTAGACTTTTGAGTACATGATGACATGATGAGAGTTTCATATTCGAGGTAGTTGAAGGATGACTTACCTTGGCGGAGTGGATGCATCTTCTTCCTGCACTGGGTGTGGTGGCCAGTTGCACTGACATCCTTTGTGATGGACTCCCTTGCTGGAGAGATGAGGCTGGTATGCTTTCTGGAGCTGTCCCTGGGATAAAGCACATCCCTATGCACCTGCACTCCTCTTTATCAATGCCTTCAGGGCGTCAGGGCTGAAGCGGGGTGCAGCCTTCTTCTTGTGGCTTGCTGCTGCTTTGTGGTCACCAGGCATCTTGACACATCTCCTGAAAACAGGTGGGCTGGAGAGAGCAAGACATGTGTGCTCAAGCAGCATTTACTTATGGAGGATTAACCTTGACCCCATCAGGTAATGGCGGGGTGGACAGATCAACTCCCGGCCTGCCAGGTGATTCTGAGAGATACTCGCCTGTGCATAACTAATGAGCTTCCAAAAACAGAATTGGGTGTGATTTCCTGTCATTCCGAGTAGCTGGAAATGTACTGCGGAACACTCCCGCTACCGAACTTAGTTTCAAAAACAGAAAATCCTGCTCTTTGTATCCTCCTCACAACTTGATTTCCTGCCTATCTTCATATCGGCAGTAAATTTGGTTACATTACACTCGGTTCCTTCATCCAAGTCGTTGACATAAATTGTAAATGGTTGAGGCCTACTATCCCTACAGCACTCCATTAGTTACAGTTTGCTAACCTGAAAATGATCCATTTATCCTGACTCACTGTTTGCTGTTAGTTAGCCAACCATCTCTGCACCACTATGGGAACTCTATATACAGTACTTCTGTTCTGGGTCATCACACATCACTCCAACCAGCAGGCATTGGGTCCCGGTAAGATGGCTGCAAATTGGGAGATGGTGAGTAATCTGAGTCCACCTGCTGCAATAGTTTCTGCAAGAACAGCCACTAAATAGCTAACTCCGAGGGGTGTAGCGCCCGGCACAAATGGGAGAATCCATTGCTGCCATAGGCCCATCTCTTCAGGAGGTCAGGGGTGGGGTGCTATTAAACACGATTGGACCAGGAAAGAAGGGTCTGTCCAGCAACAACTCCCAACAGCTTATTGAAGACTGTGGAAAGCTTTTACCCCCACTATTAAACTTCCTTATTCTGGCATTGGGCATGTTTTTCATGCCAAAAACACTGCTTCATGGGCAGGGCTTCTCAAAAGCCTGGCAAAGCAGCAATAGCGCCAGCACTATAGTCTACCAATAGGCTGTGGCCAGTCAAGGAACTACAAGTGAGGAGAGCCACAGAAATCACATCCTGAAGAGCTATGAAAGCCTGAACATTTGTTCCTGTCACAGATATTCCAACTCGTCCTGTAAAAAGTCACAGAATGACCATGAAGTTTCCATCACTGGATGGCAGCAGACCTCACCTGTAAGTTAACTTTGTTCAGACAATGGGTGGAGCTCTGCTTTTGGACCTGGATATTTCTGAACTGGATAAACAAGCCATAAAAGTTAAAATTACTATAGGCAATGAAGGCCTCTGCAGCCTGAACACTTCAGGTTCTTCAGACGATGCCCTTAAAAATCCAAACAAACTATGGTCAACACGTGAAGATCAGCTAAGAGTAAAGCTCAACTCCCAAATAAAATGTCTTGAGCTCATGTCTTTTAGACAACAACCGAAAGAGACCATATATCAATTTTTAAGCAGATGCATAGACAAGGATGTGGTTACGATTTTAAGGAAACAGAGCTGGCTGACAGAATAATTGAGCCCCTGATAGCTTCTACCCTATAGGAAGCATTCCAAAAAGATCGTTTGCACCAGCCCAAAGGCTACAGCTTGAAAGCACCACTACAAAATAGTGCAAGTACGAAGCTGTACTATTGGGTAGAAAGAGCCTACAAGCTCTGTTTAATTGGACTACCATTGGCACGATAGCCAATGCAGGAAAGCCTGATAAGTAGTGCAGTCTCATATATGTACCCAGAAATTACCTAGCTTTCCATGATGCATGCAAGGCATGTGGCTCCAGAGGATACTGGAAATGCCAATGCAGGAAGCCCAGGCCAGAACAGATGGTTCAACATCATGAGAAGCCACAACCAGAGACCAAACAGGTATTGCATTCCAACCAATGAAGAGAGCATACCAAACATCACCAAAACAAGATCCACAAAATGACTTGTCAGGCCATACAGTAAGATGATGAGGATGAACAGATCATCAATACATGAAGTGAGCAGACATTCCACATGGTGACCATTAAATAATGTATTGGCACCACCAGAAGCCTTTGCCAACATTCACATTATATGCCCATAGATGCAGGGGCAACATAAATTATACATATACATAGATACTGTTGCAAGTGCAAACATCCGTCCACTTGGCACACTGAATTGTCCATACCCACAGAAATGGCAAGTGCTGGCTCAACCAAACACTCCCAGACTTATTGCATACAATGGCTCTGAGATTGCCTCCTGGGATCCATTGTACTTGAGTGCCATTATAACTCACCAGGGTCACACTGGCTAATTTATGTTGTGGACATCATGGGTCCAACAATCGCAGGTCTATTGACATGCAGGGACCTGTCCTTGGTTACTATTCATGGTATCATCAAGACCATGACAAACACACTGGGTCACAAGGAGTAACCTTGGAAACCCATGCATACAACCGGAGAAGACCACGTAACTCCACAACACAGACTATCAGCCAGTTGATTACACCACACAGTTTTAAGCAACTACACATACCTTTGCTGAACATACAAACCTCATCTTCCTGTGGAATTACTATTTGGCAGACAAGTGCAAACAACCCTTGCCAGTCATCACTTGTTGATACTCCCACGAATACAAGGTGCCTTAGTTGCAAAACAAGATGAGAGATACCCACAACTGACAGGTGGGCAAAGAATTACCCAACATAAACATCAGGCAAAAAGTTTGAGTACCTCATTCAACCAATGGCACATGGAATCCAGCAGAAATTGTCATCATATTTCCAAAACCAAGATCGTATCAAATATGAACACCAAATGCCATGATGTTGCAACAAAACAAATGCCAAATCAGCAATAAAACAACCAGAAACACCTAGTAACCCTATTAGATGCAACTCAAACACAGCGCACCTTCAGACAACCAGAATTATGAGAACCACAGCAACCTCAAATCAAGTTCCCTGTAACTAGGTCTGGGCATGTCATCCGGCCTCCATTACACTTCAGAAACTTACAAATTGATCCCTTTGTGTGATAGTATTTGTAAACACACAGTAATTTTCTTTTTATGTAATGTAAATTGTTTTTGACTCTTAAAGGACAAAACTTTAATTTTAAAAGAAGGGGGATGCTGTGGTACATTTTTAAGGGGTGTATCTACAACTGTTGTCTATCACTGTCAATCACAGGACAGGATGCGATGCTTAATCCCATGTACCCTGTAGACATAGCAGGGCAGAACAGCAGCCCTACAGGCCAGATGTGTGATACACAACCTTCCAGGTACTATTGTGTTTATATAGCCTTATCTTCAAATAAAAACCCCATTATTGTGTTACCAATTCTTGTTGTAGAATTGGTGCGTTTGAGCTAAACAGAAGAATACAGCAAGTTGTTGCAATACCTTTATTGTAAACTTATGTTTGTATGCTCTGTCCATTCCTGTCACACTCTGGTGATTGTTAACTGTATTACTACCTTGAATTATTGTCTTGCCTTTTCTCTTTAATTTTCCAAATCTCCCCACACGTGAACCCTTCCCCTACTATTTAGTTTAAAACCTTCTCTAATCCCTTGTTATACGATTCACTGGAACACTAGTTTCAGCATAGTTCGGATGAAGGTCATCCCAATGGTACAGTCCCGACTTTCTCCAGTACTGGTGTCCGTGCCCCATGAGTTGAAACCCATTTCTCCCAGAAATTATTGTCACAATGATGTGACTTGTACATGAGTGATATTAACCCTTAATATCATTGGCTGACCAAACATATATTGAACTGTTTAAAAAGGACATTTAAGAAGCAAGCAAAGGCACTGACTTAAGATGGCTGTCTAAGCCACCTGATGTCTGGTAAAGTAAGTTGACCAATTTCAGGCAAGTTCCAATGTGAATTGCAATTCAGACATGCCACAACATACTTCTATGGAACTTCACACCTGCTGATATCAAGAACTACTACAAAATGTTTACTGAAACTGTACTGGACTTCACAGTTGTACTTCTATAATGCTACCTCTCAAGCAGAGACAGGAAGTCTACCAGGATAATAGCTATATGGAAAGATGTTTTTCCTATCTCACCAAGATGTATAATGAATTATTCAGAAGCTAATGGCTGGAAAATTATGGGTCATGGGACAATGGCCAAAGTCCGTTCAGACATCAACTAAGCAAATACCTTCTGAAATCATTATGGGGAAAGAGGTCATGTGATTGGAGTAACCATTTTCTGAACATTTTTTAATACAGCATACAAGCTGCTAAAGTAGAAACCTGGAAGAAACTGCCATTGGGGCAGTAATATTCTTGTTCTCCCCTTTTCTGTCAAGTTCAAGGCCCTATCTCTATTCCAGTTTAAAATCCAGCACAAAGACAGAGAACCTTTCATCGAAAGGAACATCAGGTGCAAAAATCATTGACATCTAGAATAAATGGATAACTTTTTAAAAAGAAATTATCTCCAGCCATTGGGGGAGGCAGTGGCATAGCGGTATTGTCACTGGGCTTGTATTCCAGAGACTGAGAGTAATGCTCTGGGGACTTAGGTTTGAATCCCAACATGGCAAATGGTGAAATTTGAATTGTAAAAACCCACCTGGTTCACTAGTGTCCTTTAGGGAAGGAAATCTGCTGCCCTTACCTAGTCTGGCCTACATGCGACTCTAGACCCTGGCTCTTAAAAATGCCCTCTGAACAAGGGAAATAGGGGATAGGCAATAAATTCTGGCCTAGCCATTGATGCCCACATCCCATGAACAAATAAAAAAAATGCAATTTCACATGGGCCTCAACCCCTGGAATTTCAAGATCATGACACATCCACAGATATGGTGAACTCTCTACTTTTACCTTTCAACATTGAATTTTTAATTCAGCTAAGAAAGCATTTGCCTACAGTAGAGCTTGTGATTCTGCATGCTTGTGTGTGTGAATGTGTGAATGGGTTGTGAAGATCAGACATGGGTTATCTCTTTAAATATTTTCATATCTTTACCTGGGTGAGTTTTTTACTCAATAAAAACTAACCTCTTTTTGCTTTGACCTCAAGAAAGTTTGCCAGACTAGTTTCTTTGCAGTCAAAGCATAAATGGTTAAGCACAGGCATTCACAAAAAAACCCCTGTTATGGTCAGACTTGGAGTGGTATGATAGGGGAATCATTTTTATCCCTCCTCAAATGGCCATAACATTATCCAGAGATTATTACCGTTGTGGCTTTTCTTTTTAAGTTTTTTAATTCCCTCAGCAGAACTAGCCTCTTAGTCCTACCATGTCATTGGTACCCAAGTGGATCACAGCAACTAGATCCTTTCCCTCCCACTCCACGTTTCTCTCCAGCCCCAAGAAGATGCCCTTAATCCCGGCACTGGGAAACCAACAAAGCCTTCGGGACTCATGCTGCCGACTGCAGAGAACAGTATCTATTCCTCCTAACTATACTGTGCCATTGTAGAACTGAACTTTTTTTTACCCCCCTACCAATGACATGGTAGAACTAAGAAAGAGGTTCTGCTGAGGGAATTAAAAAATTAATAATCCCTATTTGAATGGTCCCATGCACCAGAGTGCTGTGGCCAGTTTGCTCTGTCCTGCTGTTTGCTTTGCCCTGCTGTCCCTGTTCTCATCCACACAAGCAGCAAGAACCTTGAACCTGTTGGACAAGTGCCAAGGCTGAGGGTCCTCCATTGCTACCCTTTGTATTGCCATACTTGCCTCACTCAAAGTCACACCCTTGTATCCCTGACCACCTGAAGTGCCTAGCCTTAAGGGTGTGACGGCCTCCTGGAACAAAGTGTCCAGGCAACTGATCCCCTCCCTGATGCATCATAGTGTCCAAAGCTCGGACACCAGCTCATCAACTCTGAGCTGAAGTTCCTCAAACTGCAGACACTTATTGCAGATGCGGTTGCCGTGGATCACACTAGTGGCTACCAACGGCCACATGTTACAGCTGCAACACATCACCTACCCTGCCATTGCTATAGTGTTTTATTTAACTAATTAAATTTCAAGATTAGAAATATCACTCAATGATTATTTGTGATTATATTAAGTGGGATAACTAGGCAAGCTACAGGTTTAATACAGTACATATATCTCTTCAGCACAAGCTTAAACAATTGTCTCAGTTTAGAGAAAAAAACCATAAAACTCACCAACAAATCATCAATCTGCTCACCTAATTAATGTCTCTGCGTTCCAGTTCTTAGGTCTCACTGTTTTGGATCACTCCTTGTTCTATAAAAGACCAGAACAGCATCTCCTCCCTCACTTATCAAATTCCCTGAGTTAAGCACTCTGTCACGCAGTACTCAGTAGAGCTGAACTTCATGCTGCTAATTTTGTGTGTTCACAAAACCTCCTGTATTTATATTAGTTGGAGTTCCAGAGACCTGAGGTAGGTCCTGCTGACCAAGAAAACAGTTCTAACTAGCTACCTAATTAATTAACTGTGCAGCTGCCTCTAGAAGGGATTTTGTCACTAACTACGGTTGAAAGAAACTACAATTTAATGTTAACATTAAGTTAATGCTAAGTGCAAACTTGACTAGATTTTAGAAAGAGATAAGCTCTTAAAATTCCCTCACCAAGTTCTGTGTGTTCAGCAATATCTCACAGCTCTCAGTTGAGCTGGACATCGTGCTACTATTTGAATGTCATTTTCAGTTTGTGCAGAGTGTACGTTTGTCCTGGGATAGTTTTCTGTAGTAGGACAAGAATGGTTGGACATGTATGCCTCCTGAGGCCAAGAATAGGACAATGTTAGACACAGGGCAGAATTTTGCCCTTGATGGGCGGGTGGGCCCCACCAGCTTGGCGGCAGGCGGGCAGCCGATTGCCGCCACCGAAACGGGCCCCACCGCCATTTTAAGCAGGCGGGCCAATTAAGGACTGCCCAGCAGGCCACCCGATGGGAAGTGCTACGTGCTTCCTATGCAGAGTGGGGGAGGGGTTCCCCAACTGTCAGAGCGCGCTCTTTCGCGCATGAGCACAAAAGAGCACACACCTCCCTGAAACTAAGTGCTGCCACAGGGTGATCACTGATAGTGTTTCAATCTTCAAAAATAGAATAATAAAAAATTATTAACATGTCCCACTCACGTGACAATGTCACACAAGATGGGACATGTTAATAAATATCACAAAAACTTTATTAAACTTTTTAAAAACAGGCATGAAACCTCATCCCACCAGTGGATGAAGTTTCATGTTTTTTCAGAAGCCCGCTGGGGCTCCTGGCCTGCCCACCAGCCTTAAGCTTGGACAAGCAGGGCCTTTAATTGGCTTAATGATTCTGTCAATGGCTTCAATTGGCCATTGACAGGTTGGCAGGCGGACAGAGAAATCAGCTGTCCGCCTGCCTTCCTGAATATTTAAATGGGGCAGGATGAAGTCGGTGGTTCCTCCTGACATCATCCCATGTCGGCAAGCAGGCCCCGCCTCCAGCTCGATGACGGAAAAATTCTGCCCCATAGAGTTTGGTGGCCTAGTGCATTTAGGAATTATTTCTCAGCAATGCTTCGGATGAGTCAACATTGACCTTTAATTGCATCGGCATCTTTGCCCCAGTTCTTGGACAGCTGCAATTCTTCAGCTTCAGGTTCATTGCCACCAATGTGTTCAGAACCTGACTGACTCTTTATCATCCACTGCATGGGCTACTTTACTGAGAACTTGATTTTGTAGCACGCAGCACAGCATATTTGGCAGAATCTTGTGCCCCTCCACCCCCCCCCCCCCCCCCCCCACCCCCCCAACCCCCCTGTGGAATTTTTGATGGTGGGGAGGAGCATTTAATAAGGCGGGAGGATGGCAGGTCGGCAACCTACCGCCTTCTCACCTCCACCACAATTAAGTCCATGATGGAAATGTCCGCCCACTTAAGGGTCTCATCCCACAGCTGCTGATATTAACCCAGCAGCAGGCATGGGACTCACCATGTGGTGAGCATGGCATTTTTGCTCACAGGTTCCCAGCGTTGGGTGGTGGGGGTTGGTGCTTTGCCAAAAGGAAAAACTAGTAAAACTTGGAAATGAAAGGGACCAGTAAAACTTGTCCAAACTAGTCTGGTACACCTTAAAATGGAACTCCAGTATTGCTGGTGTGCCTCTTGAGGGACCCGGCATCAGAATGTGGAGCCCGCTGAAAGCCATCAACTCTCCCTCGTTGCTGAATCCCCTCCCCTGCAATCCCTACCCTGCGACCAGGCCCCACCTCCGCCACCCCCCCCCACCGCCTTCTCACCATCACTCATTTGTGACTGGGCCCCTCCTCAATCGGAAGCCTCAGATGGATGTTGTACTGGCAGCAGCCACTCTTCTCCATGGTGGCATGGCTGAGTACAGAAGAGCTGCCGGCCTCTGATTGGCCAGCAGCTCCTGGCAGGCAGGATTCCGCCCCGGGGCCCTTGATCCCAGGGGAAAGCCTGCCACTGGCCTATCAAGTGCCTGACTGAATGGCACAGCATGCCTTCCTGAAAATAGGTGACACAGGGGTCTCACTGGCTCTCTAGCTGACGGCCAAGACCCCCAGTGTCTCCACAAGATTCCGTCTATTATTTAAGATACCTTTGTGAGGCTAAACAATAGGACCCCTCCAAGACATGTCCAAGCAGCACTATATTTGTTTCTGATTGCCTGCGTTCTGCTGTATTTGAATCCTTGTGAAAGTCTGTGCCACATTATATTTTCTTGTAGCTGTTGGTCATGGATTGCAGACTGGCTTATGGAGATATCCAGGTGTCCACTATCCTAATGCTTAAGCTCAACTCTTGTGCCCCTAGGGTTTAGTTTTCCAACTTGCAAATTTGTCCACTGAACTTAGAAAAATTTGACATGCTATTTTCTATCAAATAATCGTCTGTGCAGACAGAAACATGCAGCAGCAGAAAATGACACAGTAACTAGAATTTGGTTCTAAATCACCATTTCTGCATTTATTTACTGGAAGGAACTGGAATTTGACACCAGCAAATAACTGCATTCTGCATAAGTGTCAAATGTTGGAAATGACATCCAGCGCCGACAGCTAAATTCTCCTCACACTCTCAAAAGCTCGTAGAACGTATTATAGAATTATAAATGTGTTCTGAACAGTAAAGTCAAATTGCCCAGTACTGAGGTTCATTGATGCAATTACTACATTAAAGCCACTGAAGTCAAAGAAAATAACTGGAAAACCTGAAGATTGTCAAAAGCATATCAGTGATTCACAGACTTGACAGCTCTTCTGAGCCCTGGTGTGTATTATGTTGCTTTAACTAAACTATACTCCATTACTTTATATTGTACTCTCAGCCGTGCGCATTATGCATTCTGTGGTGGGAAATGCCTTGATATTTATGTAAGCTCTTTCAAACAGACATCAAAGTTTTTGATTCACAACCAAAAATATTTATCAAGAACATTATCAAAGCTATTCATTGGCTATGTTACTGGGCTAACAATTCAGAGGCTTGGACTGATAACCCTGAGAATGTGATTTCTAACTGCACCATGGCAGTTTGAGGATTTGAATTTACTTTACAAAATTGTAAATTGAAAAAAGAACTGATTTCATTAAAAGTGACCTTGAAGCTGATGAGCTGTTGTCAAAAACCCAAGTGATCAATTGATATCCTTTAGGTCAGGAAAATTACCATCCTAGCCCAGTTTGGCTAATATGTTACTTCAGTGTAGTTACTTCAATATACAGCAATGTAGTTGTCTCATTACTGCCCTCTAAAATGATCCTATAGGGCATTCAGTTGTATCAAATCGTTAGCGATTCAGGGCAAAAGCCTATGGAGTAGTCGGGATAATTAATAATTGCCAACCTTGCCTGAGATGCCATGTCTGAAGAATAATTAGCATACAAATTAAGAAAATAGAATCTAGAGTGTGCACTTGGGTGGCAGGCAATAATTTAAGGGGAGGCAGTGGTGCAGTCGTTTTGTCACAGGACTAGTGCTTCAGAGGCTCAGGGCAACGCTCTGGGGACCCAGGTTCAAATTCTGCCACAGCAAATGGTGGAATTTGAATTCAGTAAAAAAAAGTCTGGAATTAAAAGCCTAATGATGACCATGAAACCATTGTCAATTGTCATTAAAAATACATCTGGTTTACTAATGTCCCTTAGGGAAGGAAATCTGTCTGTCCTTACCTGGTCTGGCCTACATATGATTCTGGATCTGCAGCAATGTGATTGACAATTAAATGCCCTCCAAAATGGTCTAGCAAGCCATGAAGCTTCTCAAGAAGGGCAATTAGGGGTGAGCAAAAAATGCTTGTGTAGCTAGCGATGCCCACATCCTGTGAATGAATTTTTAAAAAATTAGTAGGCAGTATCTTTGACAAGGCAAATAAGAGGGACACATTAATAGATTCTATAGGTATTTAACTGACCCACTATATTCTGAACACACAAGAAACCAAACTAAGCACCTATGTCAAGGATTAGGTAATCTGTACATTTTGAAATGTTTGTAGTGTCAGGGGTCTTGGCTATTATAGCAGCTCATTTATCTAATCCACATTTACTGTGCTGGAATATCACCATTCAGACCTCCACAAAAGCAGCTGAAGATCACCTTGAAGGGGACATTAAAATGCCATTCACTTGCATTGTAGCTGATATGGTACTCATCCTTAATGTGTCCTTGAGAATCCTTCCCAAATCTCATCAAATGGTAATCCCTGCATTATAATAGTAACATATTTTTAAAGTATTTCATTGGCTGTAAAGTACTTTGAATTACATGAGGCTGTGAAAGGCCATTTATTAATGCAAGTAATTCTTTCTACTCTTTTTTTTCTTTTTATCTATGTTGCAGTACTTTAACATTTTGAAATAATTCAGGCATTTCCTGCACATTTTAAAAATGTATTCATCCATGGGAAGTGGGTGTCGCTTGCTGTGTGAACATTTAATGCCCACCCCTAATTGCCCTTGAGAAGGTGGTGGTGAGCCGCCTTCTTGAACTGCTGATGTCCATGTGATGTAGGTACACCCACAGTGCTGTTTGTGAGGGGGTTCCAGGATTTTGACCCAGCAACAGTGAAGGAACGGCGATATATTTCCAAGTAATGATGGTGAGTGGCTTGGAGGGGAACTTCCAGGTGGTGGTGTTCCCTTGAATCTGCTGCCCTTGTCCTTCTAGAAGGTAGACGTTGCAGGTTTGTAAGGCTCTGTTGAAGGAGCCTTGGTGAGTTGCTGCAGTGTAGATGATACACACTGCTGATACTGTGCTTCAATGGTGGAAGAAGGGAATATCTAAGGTGGTGGATGAGCTGCCAATCAAGCAGGCTGCCATAACTTGGATGGTGTCAAGCTTCTCGAGTATTGTTGAAGCTGCACTCATCCAGGCAAGTGGAGAGCATTCCATCACACTCCTGGCTTGTGCCTTGTAGATGGTGGACAGACTTTGGGGAGTCAGTAGGTGAGTTACTTGTCAGTAAATTTCAAGCCTCTGATCTGTTCCTGTAGCCACATTTTATATTTTATATTTGAACAATACCACTTATGTAGTGAATAAAAATTCCTTTAACAATTGCAAGGGAGTTCTAGGGAAAGGCAGCAGAGATGATGCAGTGAAACAGCAACAAAAGAATTCACACCAGGCAGAGAGAAAGATCTACAAGAGCTGTGGATGACCACATGAGCTCACAGACAGGAGGAAATGTTCAGCATTTGGATCAAACAGCAGAGCTTGTGGAAAGCCCAAAGAAAAGATGTGCAGGACAAAGAAAGAAGATGATAATGGGGTTACCAGAGGGAGAGCAACAAGGTGAATGAGAAAGAAAAGAAACCAAAGCATCCACACCCTGGAAGATGACAATAAGCTAGAACTTCCAAGAAACGGCAGCCACAGTCAGATTGCCATCTGTTCCTTTTCACTGAAACAGGAATGCAGCCGTACATTTATCACGCAACATTCTGAGTTGGGCCGCGTGAAGCCCGAGGCCTTCAGTCGAATGCAGCAAAGTCAGAGGAAAGGAAGCCACACCCCCTATTTTATGGCGCTAGCTGCCATAAAGCAAGGGGGTTTAAAGTTCCCAGCCACTTTGAGAAGCCAAGTAGATGGTAAGTTTGTAAGCTAAGTGGGTAGGGCGGCGGGGTTTGGGGGGTATAATAGGTCAGTGGGGGTAGGATGGGGGGGTGGTGGAGGGGGTGTCAGGTGGTCGGGGAGGTTTGGATGGTCAGTGGGGGAATCGTCAGGTGGTCAGTTGCAGAGAGTAGGATCGGTTGGGGGCGGAGTCAAGTGGTCAGTGGGGTGGGGGGTAGGATAGTCCAGGGATCAGTTGGTCAGTGGGGGTGTAGGATGGGTCTGGGGAGGTTCAGGTGATCAGTAGAGGGGTCTGATGATCAGCAGGGTGGTTTGGGTGGCCATGGGGGAGCAGGATGGGTCAGAGTGTCAGGTTGTCAATTGTGAGGGAGGGAGGGTTGGGGGTGGGATGGCGGTAGTGGGGGTGGGGGTAGTCGGCAGGGTCTGGGGTTGGTCAGGATGTTGGAACAGATAGTGGGGGAGAGTCAGGAGTGTTGTCAGCTTGGGGGGGAGTTAATCGGAGGGGCAGGAGGATTGGAAGGGTGGTCGGGGTGGGGGAAAGTGGTTGGGGGTTCAGGGATGGGAGGCCTTTGGGGTGTGGCGAGGGTAGCCATGGGGTGTGGGGGTATTTGGGGGTGGGGCGTGTTGTCCGGGGTTTGGGAAGGTATACAGGGTGGTGGGAGGGTGGTCAGGCAGGTGGGATCAGGGGGTCCTGTAGGAGCTCGGGTTGGGTTAGTACTATAGATATCCAGGAGTTATAAGTTGATTTAATTCTTTTAACTTTTCCTGGGGAACTATTCTGGTAGGACAGTCAGAACCATTCACAGTCTCCGATTTAAATCGGAGTGTCAGATGGTTCTCAGTGCAGGGTAATGCTGATCAGAAGTTTGAACTTCCTGGTCATTTCCCATACAGTCCTTGTGTGGGGACTTCCGGGGTGGGGGGTGGGGTCCCCCAGCGCATCTTCTAGGGTATCTCCAGGTATGACCGTCTGGAGATCAGAAATTATAGGACAACAAGTTTGAGAACCCAGTAGACATAGGAACCAAACAACTGCATGATATGTCTGGAAGCGACACTTAACAGAAAAAAGAAATTTACACAACCATTCAGGTCGGAAAGAAAATGAGAAATAAGCTCACAACCATAAATCTGAAGCCACAAATCATAAACCCAGTTTCGCAAAATCCAAAAAAGAAATCGACCGTTAGATGTGATTCTGTGATTGGACAGCACTTGGTGAACAATCCTGAATGCGC